>NC_140586.1:746100141-748547641 GCF_964204655.1 Triturus cristatus
CAGGCACCTGCCTACATGAACCATCACCTTAACTTCCACCAACCATCCAGAAACCTCCGCTCTGCCCACCTTGCCCTCTCACAGACCCGAGCATCCGGCGCTCAGGAGGACGCTCCTTCTCCCACCTCGCCGTAAAGTCCTGGAACGCTCTTCCCCTCCACCTTCGAACATCACCTACTCTGACAGACTTCAAGAAGAACCTCAAGACCTGGCTTTTCGACTGAATCCCGCAGTCCAGTATCTGGATACCGTCACAGGTGTAAAGCCACGCTATACGAGTACCTGATTGATGGATTGATTGATTGATTGATTGATTGAAGAAGTGGGAAAAAAGTAGGGGCGAGTCTAGGTAAGGTGGTGGAAGTTTTCTATTGAATAAATACATTTATAGCTCTGCCTTGATCATTCTAGTCAAGATCTACTTTAGTTGTAAAAGTCACTCTAAGCATTTCTAGCAGTAACATATAGAGTTATAGATGGGTAGCTGTTAATACCAGGGTTATTTTCTTAGATCACCAGATGTGCACTGCCACCTTACAAAATTAATGTTTGATACATGCCCAAGTCACAAGCTATGCATCTGTCATTTGACCCAGTGTTCAGTAAATAGAAGAATAAGTGCCAGTTCTTAAAGCACTGTTCTGAAGCCTGCAGCTGGCACCGGCACGCAGAATTCCAAGGCTGCATAGTCTTCAATCTACTTCATGCCTCTTTATTAGATTGTCTCTCTCTCTCTCTCTCTCTCTCTCAATGTCAGCTGAGGGGAAAAAAAGTGCTGGTTTCCAAAAATGAGTGCCGGTGGCCCCCCACCAGCAAACACCAGCTCAAATTAGGCACTGATCTGTATAGCATGGCGAGACTGGGAACCCAAAGCAGCCATGGCAATTTTCTTGGACCAGCCCCTGGGAAAGCACTGCCAGGCCCTGGGAGGCTGGAAACGATTGTTTACTGCTTTTGTTACTGTGGGACAATACTGCAGCACTGCTGCAAATCCGGCCCCCAGTAACAAAACAGCAAAACTGGCTCCCACCCTTCCTGCCTCCCGGGGAAACGCCCGATGCCGCCATTCCCACCAGTCCAGCCCTGCTGCATAGTACTAGTGCCATGCTATCTGCACTGACCTAATTCCCATTTATCAAAATGTGATTTAATGTATTGAACGGTTTGATTTAACAGCTGGAAAAAAAATAACGAGGTTGTTTTCTTCACAGAGTTAGAAGTTACAAGCTATAGACGAGGTCAGGGCTCAGGTTGTTTATAATGTCACTCTAAACCCCAAAGTGGAGAAAAACATGTTTACTCCTATCTGTGTACAATTTTATCTTGTCTGGTGTCCCCCAAAATCTATTCCCTTGCTTAAATGAGTAGAGCAACTGGAGCGGAACAATGAGAGAGCCATGCAAAACATGCCTCACCTCCCTTGATCCTCCTTAAGAAGACTTGGTATCCTACCACCACCTTATGTTAATCTCTTACCCACCTTGCCCAAATATGCTAAAAATGCTTATTATTCTGCCATTTTCCTACACTACCCATCAGAGAACTCTTCTCACCTCTGCCCAATACAAAAATAAAAGAACACCTAGGGTGTTGCCACCCTCCCCGTCCACTCTTGGCAATCCACTCCTTCCCTGGAACAAAGTAGTACCTATTATACAGACATCCTCCTAGTCCAACCTCTGTTCTTGGAATATTAATGAGACTGCTCTTTAGTATTTAAAACTCCACCCTGTAGGATATATTGGCATGCCCCTTTTGAAAAAGCCAGGGAAGATGAGAGAATGTGCGATCTAAAACGCAAGTCTAAAAACTGATAACTCGCTACTTCACCTGTGCAGGATGGGGCGGGTAGATTTAAACAAGGAACAAAACTGTGCACAGTATTTTTAAGCTAGAACAGCGTGGAGGGGAGGGGGAAAAACCACAGTGTCAGTGGGGGGTAGCTATTTTTTACCATATATCTCGCTTTTTCATAATGCCTGGAATTTTACTAATGGGATTGACATTATGTCCAACCTCAGTGGATCCATCATCGTAAAAAGGGTCCGCTTTTCCAGCCGAATCATTAAATAACAATTTTTTTGTGAGGACACAGATCAGTAAAAGAGAGTAAATTGACGCTGGCACTCAAAAGGAAAATGGGACAACACTAATTCTATCCCTATAAGTTGCATATTTATTTGCCATTTACACACATACACACACACACACTTATGGTTTTTTTGACCATACAAAGTTTACGTTTTCAAGAAATGCAGTTGCAGTAGATTCAGAAAATGGCTGTCTCCTACTGAGGCGTTTTGGGACAGTTTGAAGAAGGAAAGTGCCCCCTTAAATCTTCTGTACTTAAGAACTTCTTCAGGATCACTTTTCTTTTGGAACTGAAGATTAGCTTTCTAAGTAGGATACATGTAATATTTATATTTATATTGCACAAATTTGCTGAATGTTTTAGTTTGGTAGTTTTTTTTTTTTAACAAATATATAATAGATACTTCTTCAAAATCTAAGCGTAGCCTTTGTAAGGGGAAATTAATATTTTCGGTTGCTCTGAAAATGAGTTGCATAGTAATGCTTTCTTATTACCCACAAAAGCTGCATTTCTGTAACATTAATTGAAGAGACACAGCTTGCTTGTAATTACAGTGCACAACGTGATGCTGAAAATTTGCTTCGGGCAAATAACACAAAAGCATAACTTTCAGCTTTTGTTTGTCAGTCAAATGTCATCACCTGCTAATTGAAACATATCCGCGAGATCTAAATGTACGAATCTACTTTAGGGAAAACTGCTTGCTCACTTGAAAGTTGAATACTTTTGGTGTTCTGTTACGGGAGGCTTCTATTTTTTAAAGTACTCGTAATTCTTATTTAAAGATGGTCGATGTCAGCAATTCATAAATCTCTGCCGGAATGCCAAGAAGCGGACAACCTGATCCATACCAGCTTCCCAGAGTTTCATCAATCTTCCAAAAGATCAGTTGAATAGATGGACCTCCCAGGATAAAAAGGAAAAGCAGAAAAAAATGCTGTTAGGCTGTCGTCTGTGATCAGTGGATACTTCTGGATTTCCTCCATATATTTTCCCATATTTAGTTCCTTTACTTCCTTGAAATGAATAAAAACATTAAGTATTGAGGTAGCTTTTGATTCGACAAGGCACAAATGCCTTATCACAATTCAATGATTGTCATCTTTCTGCAGCCACTAGCTCTCTAAAATTGAGACTATTTCACACGATTAGAATCCTAAAGGTTTTCACTTTAAAATCTGATTATTTTCACATTTTCTTTTAAACATATTCCTTTAATAATGCCTCCACCTCACAACCTACCTTAGTAAAACAAAGATTTGATTCAAGGCAATAGGTGTGAGACTTCATCCAAAATTCATTTCCTCTGAAACATAGTTTAATTTGAAACGTAAGTTTTTAGAGAGCTTTCTGGTAACAGCATGACCATTTTGCGTTAATCCACAAAGGAACTAATTTCCTATTAAAATCGGGAAGTTTAACATGAAACCCAAATTCCAAAATAACTAAATATTGACGTGAATCCCAAGAGAGTTGGATGAGGCTCCTCAATACATATCCAACAATCCATTTGGGAAGCAAAAAGTCCAGCATCTTCCACATTTTTATTTTGTTATATTTCAAGATGACAGCCACCATTAAAAATCCCAGGAGTCTGGTGCTACCCATGTCTCTGATGGGCAGGCCACCAAGATGCCGGGGTATTTGAGGACCTTCTTCAACCAAACTGCTGGACTACCACACTCGGTTAATCATCAACACAGCAGGAAATGGCTCCCTGCAATCCTTTTAAAGATGTTTTATCATCTCTTTCTTTTATTCAAGGTTTTATACCACTGTTATTTGACAGGTCACCAGCAGGTTCACCCTTTTCGGCCTTCCAGCTTTTCTTAGACACTCTAGCGCAGACTCAGAGTTCCATTTGGACTTTCCTGCTCCGAAAGATCTTGGTGTCCACTTGATACTGCCACAGTTCTTGCAATCATTATAACTGTTAACGATGCACCCCTTGGTCCAACCATTTCTTGTCTCTAGTGCACTACACTTATGCCTTCTGAAACTTGCAAGACTGTTTATGCTGCCCCTGATTTTCCTCGGGTACATTTTAGAAATCATCTGAAGCCCCCTGAAGAGAGGCCCCTTAGTATGTAGATTTGAAGTATATTGTAGAGACTATAATGCTATGAATGTATTCATCCCTTCTCCAAAGGGACCTCCCCAGCATTTCACCACTCCACTGTTCTTTCTCTAACACATACATTCAATGGCTTAGCTAAAAAGCATTTAACCAGCTGTCGTGGTCCAGTCAATCAATCAAATACTTTATTCGACAACTTAATGTCATAAAAGTTAACGATTCGATCAAGCATATATTACAGTTAAAAATTAGATAGTACAGGATATCATCTACCAACTCATGGTGAATTACTAAACAGATTAAAATAAAGACTCAAGATAAAAACATACAAACAATATGAGGGAGCAAAACTACCATAACTTTTCCTATAGTTCATCTTGTAAGATTAATGCTTTTCTGGGCATATATAAAAAGTGCAAAATTCAAGTAAATTAGGAAACAAAATTTCACGTTACCTTTCCCATGATACATAAAGTGCGTAGTGCAAAAGACGCATACAGAATAAAGTGCAAACATATCAATCAATGCAATCATAGGGTATACCGGAGGTAACCCTACGAGCAAAAGTGCGTCAAAGAAGGAACTATGTGCAAATAGGCCAGGCTCAGAAGTTTGGGGTGATCAGCTAAAAACTCAATACATTATTATATAACTAAAAAGATCCTGCAGTCAAAATTACAAATACGCAGAGCCGTATTTACATTATATCATTTAAAAATCTAAACAATCAGATATCGGGAGTCTGTTTTTTTTCTTTTTGGACCGCATGGCTACGACCAAAAAGCAGGCAATATTAAAAATATCCCATGGTGAACTTAATGACTGGAGATAAAGTAGTGCTGGTCTAACCTGCAGAAAACCCTTGCCTTTCAGAATTGGGATTAAATACTTATTCCGAAAAGAGGAATAAAAAGGACAGAACATCATAAAGTGAAGGGTATTCTGGGTAGAGAAATTGTCACACTTACAGGGGGTTGAATACTCGGGATTACACCACTCCTGGAAATAACCTAATAAAAAAGGAACTAAGTTAAAGCGAAACCTGGTTAAAAGCCAACGATGGTAGGGAATGTTTACCGTTATCAAATAGGGTTCAATACAAGTGTTTGTTTTCGATAAGAAATGAGCCCTTACAAGAGGTTTCTGCAACTCTAGTTCCTCCCGTTCTGCAGACAACAAGTTGTTAAAATTATATTTCACCCACAGAACATCCTCCTTCCGTATCTTTTCGGGGGCTTCAAATAACTCAGGCCGCCCCAATTTAGTTAGCCCGCTTTTTACATAAGTCAGCCACTTGATTTTGTTAGAGTTGTCTAGCTGTGCACAGTCACTTAGGATCTTATGGTTTAAAGTCAGTCAGTGGTATCTTAAGCAATCACTACATGTAAAGGAATTTTCTGCTTTGCCTCATACTAGAAACCCCACTTAGTGTGTTTTTGCTCCCACCAGGAGAGCTAGCTAGTGGCATCCTCTGTGCCTTGACCTTACTTTGCCTCTTAGCTTTAGCATCGGCCAACTCTGTCTCTCTGATGGATACCTCTAACCCCAGATTCCTCTCCTTATCCATATACCCCAGACTGGATCAGGCAACTTTTCAACTATTCTGCGTTTTGCTGGGTAGTGTCTTGTGGGTCCGTGTCAACATTTATCTGTTACAGAAGTGAAAAGCAGAGCCACATATAAACGCTACCAGTGCACACTGATGTGACTTCCTTTATTTCTGCACCTTCGGATGAGAATCCAGAGCTGCTTCTTGGTCTTTGAGCAGTCTCTTCATCAAATTCTATATAGTGTGCAAGGCAAATGTCACCTCCAAAAACCACAGGGTTCAGGCTGTGCAGGGACTCTCACAAAGTCTTTTTGTGGTTCCTGGATTCAGGCCATGACTCGAAGGATGATGGAGATTGCACCCAGATAAATCCATAGACCATATGGGAGCTCAAAACCAAACTCTACTTCTCCAAGCACAGGACTGGTCAGAGAGTACCCGCTCTTGTGGCAGGTCGCAGTCAAAGTCTTTAGGTAAGTCGGAAGAAAATTACAAGAAATCTAAGCAGGAAACTTCTTTCTTGCCTCTCTTTCTCACTACAGAGAGTATGCAACTGCATCAGCGGTGTTGCTCCGATCTCCATCTGAGCCAATTCAATGTCTTGCCCGATGTATCCTGAGTTTCCAGGTCCAGCGGCAATGTTGCAGCACGTTGAACCTTAAGGGAGTCTATGCTGTACTTCACCCCCTTCTGGAACACCTTTGGGACCCATGGAACCACAGAGGCTTCCTAATTGAATTTGTTGTATCCTGTTGCTGTACAATTCATCCTCCCCATAGTCTCTATGTCCCCTGCTGCTCAGTCAGCCTGTGAAGTCATTGGAATGGTGTAAGTGTTTGTGGTTGGATAAGTGTCAGTTGTAGTGAGTGGGCTGAGCAGCAAGGATGCTGCTCTTGGTGAGGTGTTACTTGTAACCTGTAACTAAGTCAAATAAACCTATAACGTATAACTCAGAGGATCCATATTTATTTTTAACAGTCATCACAACCAAAGTCACCCCTGTGCCTATTGGTGCGCAACTGCTCGGCAACCTCTCTGAATCTGACACCTTGCCCTTACCTGATCGTAGGGCACGGACTCTACATAACCTTTTTGACACAGATTCTAAAAATGATAACTACGATTATGTTCCCCAATACGACAAAGAAAATAACAATAAAGTGCTTCAGGATGGCAGCGGGCTTGACACTTCCCACGATTCTAGCTTATTGTTTCCCTCATGTCCTGCTACGGAAGACAGCACCTCTTTGACTGTAATGATGTGAAGGGCAGTTGAGGTGCTTGATTTACAGTTAACGACCATGGAAGTGAAAATTAACACATTAACCTAGGTGCAACAGCATGGTCAGGCTCCAACTGAGCCTCTGTTGTCATTTAGCAAGGCACTTTTTTGACAGCCTTCTAGGCACCTTGGTTGCCCGTTAAGAGACGGGTTGCCTGTTGCCACTATTATGCATCTGGTGACCCTGCCTTCCTAACATAACATCTTATTACGGAGAGACTGGTGTTAGAGGTGTCCAACAGCAGAGTCAACCCAGATTCTTCCTCTTCCACTGTTCCAGACTGTGGATCCAAACAGACTTTTGGCAAAATAATTTTCACCTCCACAAGCCTTTCTTTAAGATTGGTCATGCTAGCTGTCTAGTTGGCCGTTTTTCCCCATGCTGTTTGGAATACAGTAAGTTTCCTGTTCCAGATGATCTTTGGGCATCTGTCATGCTGGCTATTCATGATGGCTGTGATGTGGTGACGTTTGTGGTATGTGGACTGGGCAAGACTGGTTGCCAACACCAGAACTCATCCTCCCGTACAACAGGCTTTTCATCCCTTTCTTGAACCAGGCTGCAGTTCTCAGAGAACAATAAGAGCAGGGACAAAATGCAAATCAGTTCCCGCCCCTCCAGTGTCCAGAAGTCACAGAGCTACTGTAATTGTCTCTTTGCGTGCAAACAATCACCTTTTCGGAGGCAGGGTCTGATATTTTCTTCAAGGTTGACAAGCCATCAGGACAGAAAAGTGGATCTTTCAAATTGTCAATCAGGGGTAATACCTTTCTACCCAGCTGCCCGTTCCACCACCTTCAGTACTATGTGTCCATCGTATAGAATTAAGTGCAGGCCTTTTGGCCAAAGGGTCCAGACAGAGGGTTCCAGCCTAAGAAGTAGAAACTTGGAGTTACTTATGCTAATTGCTTGTCCCAAAAAGGATGCCTCCTGCGGAAGGACAAATTCAAGATGTTAACGTTAGCTAGGTCCTGTCTGCTCTAGATCCTGGGGACTAGATTATGGAATTGTACTTGCAAAATGCTTATTTTCACATCCCCATCCTGCAGGTGCTACCTGGTGTTCAGTGTGGGCCAAGTGTATTTTCAGTTTGCAGCGCTCCCCTTTGGGCTCACCGTGAGAAAGTGGCTCTGCATATACTGTTCCTTAATAGGTACAGGGTGTACAGAGTCCACAGTCCCCAAGGGTTTGACAGAGGCTAAAGTTAGATATAACCTTACTCTCTAAAGTGGTAGCTTGGTCGAGCAGTAAAGCAGTATCGGGGGATAGTGTAAAGCATTTGTTGTACACACTCAGTCAGCAAATGGTCTCACACACTCAATAACTGAACTCTAGGCCAATGGTTTATATATAAAAAATATATGCTTGTTTTATTTTAGAACCAACAATTGGAATTAAAATATACTTTCTCCGAATGAGATGCTTTATATAAGTACTTTTGCAATATGCTATTGACTTTTGTAAACAGTTACAAGTGGTTGCAATAGGCAACACTATTTTAAACACAATAATGCATTGAGTTCACTGGAAGGTTCATGTTATTTGCCACAGATTACTTTTAGGATTACTTTTGGAATTCCAGGACTGGATCCTAGATTCAGTCCTGGGTCAGTACTTAGAATCAAGTGATGAAATTTGACTTAATTACTGTGATGATTTTTAAACAATATTTAGCTATTTTAAAAGTTGACACTTAGAAAATATTTCATAGAAAACAGTCAATGATTCCCTATGGCAGAAAATGCAAGTTACAGGTATAGTATGTTCTCGTTACTTTTGTAATCCAGTACTGGGTACCTAGACTCAGTACTGGGACCTTTATCCAAAACAGGTAAGTAATTACGTTTTCAGATATTATACGATTTTTAAAGAATATTTAAAGATTGCAGAAATTGACACTTAGAAGAAATTTCACAGAAAAACAGTCAATGATTTCCTATGGGAGAAAATTGGGTTACTGGTAAGTACAGTTGTAAGTATTTTTCAGAGTTAGTGCTGGGCACCAGGATCCAGCACTGGGAGCTCACCTAAGAGCAGGTGAGTAATTTCGTTTTCGTTACTCGGCTGATTTTTGGTGAATATTTTAAGATTTGAAAAGTCCACACTTAGAAGAAATTTCAGGAAAAAGCCAGTCAATGTTACCCTATGAAGAAAAGAGTTATCGGTTTAAAGGTAAGTACTCGACTGGCAGAGTTGAGGTTCTGGGCATAGACACAGGGGTCCCCCAGGGTCAGGTAGGGTCAGGTAGGTACAGTTGGTTCACCCTCAGCGACTCTAGGGCAGCCGGGTGCAGAGTGAGTTAGGCCCAATGTTATCCTATGAGGAATAGGGGGGCCTTGGTTGGTGGCTGCTGACTGGCAAGCCACGCGGCTGTGGGAGCTGGGCTCCTGGTCACTTACTCAGGGCAAGTGGGGAAGTAGGTAGGTGTAGAGGTTTCACTGCCAGGGCGGCTGGGTGCAGGGTGCTTTTGAGCCTTCGGGCGCTCAATTGATTTCAATGGGAAATCTCCGGTTTGGAAAAAGACTGCAAGCTCGGGGACGAGGATTCTTCAGGTGCCACCACCACTTCGAGAGGTAAGTTGGGTAGTTGGAGGATAGGTAGGTACCCCGGGATTGGGCACAGGGGGCCGTGGGGCACCGCGTAATGGGGGGGGGTTTTGGTGTCGGGAAATCTTACCCTCTGTTGATCGCGGTTGGGGGTGCACCTTGTTCTGAGGCTGCAGACTCGGGGTCACAGTCGCCGTGGGGTCATCCTCGTGGTCTTTGTCCACTCCGGCACTGGCCAGGCTTGGCTGGTGCAGAGTGTGCTGGGTTCGCGGTTCCGGGCAGCTGCCAGGGATTAGAGGTAGGTTTTGAGTAGAGCCTCTACTCATGGGAGTCCCAGGGGCTTAGAGCCAAAAGGTAGCCAGGTCCTCCGGGGTTTGTGAGGTTGCTGGCCACAAGAGATGCTGGGTTGGGGCAGGAGCAGGTTCGAGGGTCGACCGGACGGTAGGGCTGGGGCCAAAGCAGTTGGTGTCTTCCTCTTTTTAGCAGCTGCAGGGCAGGTCTTCTTTCTTATTGCTCTTCTTTGTAGTTTTGAATCTGGAATCTGGGGAAGGAAGGTTCAGGGTGCCCCTAAATACTAGATTTAGGGGCGTTACAGGTAGGTGAAGGGCAGGGGCCAATGGGTCCCTGTCCTGGGGTGGGTACACCCCCTATCCTGCCTCTCTCCTGTGGGAGGGGGGCAGGAGCCTAGTCCTGATTGGGCAGGGCTTCACATCTTCAAGATGGCGAGAGCCCGGAGATGTGCTTCACCTCGCCTCTCCCACCTGAGGGTGGGGTTGGCAGGCTGGCACATCCCCTGTCCTTATTTGGAGTTTCCGGCCAAGCTTCCCGCCAGAGTGGGGGGTTGCAGTGGCCTGGGGAAGCTCACAGAGGCGGCATGCCTTTGAAGCTTCCCCCTGCCCATCCTGGGGGAGGAGATTTAGCACCTCGCCCAGGATGTGCATTGTTGCAGACCCAGGAGAGCAGGGGCTCTCCTACCCAGGGGTCCAGCAACATGTCTGCTGTGTGGCAGCCTCAGAACAGACGTGGATTGTAGGTTTAGGTTTCAGGGGGCCTCTCTAAGATACCCTCTGTGGTGCTTGGTACATTAAATCACACACAGGAATCAGTGTGGATTTAATGTGCTGAGCAGTTTGATACCAAACTTCTCAATCTTCAGTGCTGCAATTATGGTGCTGTTGAGTTCGTGTTTGACAAGCTCCCAGCACCATATACTCTTAGCTGGCAGCACTGCCTTTACAGGACCCAGGAATGGACCTGGGTACTGTAGGGGCACAGGGCTCCTGCCTCTGTGCCCACACCACTGGGATAGGGCACCCAGCTAGAGGGGTGGCTGATGTATGCCAGGGCAGTGTAGGTTGTGGGCATGGCACACAGGGATGTGTGCCATGTCGACTCTCTGTTTTGTCTTGTATCCAGACACTCAGCCTGCAAGAGCAGTGTGTGTGTGTTAGGGTACAGGGCCTCTAAGGGTGGCACAATGAGTGCTGCAGCCCTTAGAGGCCTTCCCTGGTCACAAGGCCCTGGGTACCTAGGGTACCATTTACCAGGGGCTGACATGTGGCCAGGGTTTGCCAATTTGGGTTTTGGCTGTTAGGCAGTTTTTAGGGAAGGAACACAGGCCCTGGGCACCTGATTGGCAGGAGCCCAGGGCACAACAAGGAAAAGTGCATCAGCTATTAGGCAAAAAAGGGGTGGGGGGGGATACTGCAACAGAAACCCACTTTCTTACATTCACCAATGCCCACCGGGTGTTCACGAAAGTGATGGCGGTGGTCGCAGAACACCTATGGAGGTTGTGGATGCCAGTCCCACCCCTAACTCGACGAGTAGCTTTTGGAAACGGGCTCACGAGAGGTAGTCATGAACCTGTTCCAGACAACAGAGAACCGCCTAACATCATTGGGGTTTACCTATTAACGAGCCAAAGTCACACCTGACTCTTTCGTGGATGCTCCCTTTTTCAGAGCCATTCTGGCTACAGTTTGGTTTTGTTCCTTTTCCCTGGAATGAAGAGTCGAGGGAATTTAGGATATGATCCTGATGTTTCAGCCTCCGTCCCGGATTTCAGTGAGGATTACTCTGAAGATGCTGGGATTTCTGGCCTTCTGCATCCTGCTGGTGAAACATGGCTAATGGCATGTGCTGGCTGCGCAGTAGGACCTAAAATTCCAGTGGACACAACATCTAAGAAGTCTGTCAGGTTGTTTCCAGATTTTAGAGGAGATTGCAAAAGACATGCAGTTATGGCAACTAGATTCCAAGTGGGTCACTGTCAGGCCATCTTCTTACCCCATTCAGAACTAACAGTAGTCACGGATGCATTACTGCTGAGTTGACATAACCATCTCTTAGAGCTGGAAATCAGAGGCCTCTGGTCTCCGGTAGAGACTTAACTCCACATCAACCTGTTGGAGTTAAGGGTGATTTGCATGGCGTTGAGGGGGCTTCCTGTCCACCATCAAAGGGAGGTTCGTGCAGGTGGTCACGGACAACACTGTAATGTAGTTCCTATATCCCTGATAGGCTCTGCGCATTGGAATAATATACACTATAGATTTGACATAGGACTAAGGTCAGTATGTCTCTATCGAGTATATTAAACTTAATTACTTGTGTGTGTCAGCTAACTCAGCGTTCACTAGAAACTTCTCGAATATACAAGAAGGGATTAGTCTCTGACAACCGCATAAACATGACAACTTTGTTTCCCTTTAGAATCGGAACAGTCTCAGAATCGTGGAAACAATAGATAAGTTTCACTCAGTCAGTCGTGCATGCTTCGTTTCTACAGAGTTGCACAGAAATAGAGAGACAGGCGTTTCAATAAGAATTAGCAGAAGTAACTCCAAGTTTCTACTTCTTAGGCTGGAACCCTCTGTCTGGACCCTTTGGCCAAAAGGGCCTGCACTTAATTCTATACGATGGACACATAGTACTGAAGGTGGTGGAACGGGCAGCTGAGTAGAAAGGTATTACCCCTGATTGACAATTTGAAAGATCCACTTTTCTGTCGTGATGGCTTGTCAACCTTGAAGAAAATATCAGACCCTGCCTCCGAAAAGGTGATTGTTTGCACGCAAAGAGACAATTACAGTGCAAGAGATGTGAATTACAACAGTCGTAAGACAGACTGCGATGTACAATATGTACAAGGTTAGCAGTAAGATAAAATAATACTGCAATAGCATGGTTTGTAGCTATGACATATATTAATCAAAATTCATACTTAAATAACATAATGCTAGAATGTGATACTCATCTGATGCTTCTAAATTGTTCTACCCCAGGGTACCTAACCTAAGTGCAGTACGAGGTTTGAAGTAGGTGCTGTTTCTAAAGTATAGCTAGCTATATTTTAGTTTAGCCAAGAGATGCCAAAAGTTTCTCTAAGTTCTAGTCAGTTCCATACCTGAGAATGAGAGAGGTTGAAATCTCTTTCTGGACTCGATAGTCTAACCCCCCCTCACAAGGGAAGTCAGAGAGCACTGTAGCTGGATTCTCTGCGAGGAGGATGGCAGTGCCAGGTCAGTGCATCAGGCTAGAACTCGATCTCCTTCCGAACTTGCCGTGGCAAACCGCGTAGTCTAGGTTGGATCGAATCCTCCGGAAACCGCAATTTGCCAAGGCAAGTGCTGGTATATTTATACCTTGAAGGTGTCTAGAAATGCCACTATTGACATAAAAGTCGGGCAGAGGAACGTCATGAATGAACCCCTAAGGAATAGATGTTCAAACATACTTAATGAGTTCTTGGAGAAATCAATATTCAAGCTGAGGGAAATTCCTAAAGGCTTAAGTGTCTGGTTTTCCAAGAATTCGTTGTGACATGGATGGACGGATGTAGGTGGCCATGCCTGTATTTGGTTTGTATGGACAATGTCTGAATAAGGGCCGGATTTCTATGTCCAAATAAGGGCAATGTGAATTGTACCTATATAAGGGCATAAATCGGGAAACCTATATACGGAATCTAAATCTGCACACAACAACACCACTGCCATGTGATATCGCAACAAGCAGGGCAGTGTGAGGTCTTGGAACCTGTTTCAGAAGATGCTATGCCTATAGAAGTGGCTAGACAGCTAAGGGCTTTCTCTGGTGGTGAACAACCTAGTGTGATCTTTAAACGTCAGGGCAGACTAACTCAGCCGCAAGCCCCTGGTGGATTACACATTGCAGTTGAACCCGGAGGAGGCACTGGCCAACTTTCTGTCTAGAGTGGAGCTCAGGGCTCCTGTATGTCCTCCCGTCATTGCTTTGAGTTCTCATGATCAAGAGCAACTGTGCCCAGGCCGTCCTATTGGCACTAGATTTGGTGAAAAGTGAGAGGTACCCTCGGAGCATGAGCATCTGTTCTCCATTCAAGCTGCAGCTTTGGGAGAGCCTTCTCTCTCATCAGCAGGTCGGCCTATTGCACCCAGCCTTGCACACTTTGCATCTCCATGCTTGGCAATTAGGCAGCTACAGTTGACCTCGTTCGACCAGCACCCAGATGTTGTTGATGCAATCTTGGCAACAAACTGTCCCTCCACAAAATCAATGTATGCCAGCCATTGGGACAATTTCTTTTGTCGCAGTACTCTACAAATTGACACTTTATTTGAAAAGTAGTCTGAAGTTTTACTATTTTCTCGGTCTCTAGCCAATCAAGGACTTGCTTTCGGCACTGTTAAGGGGTACTCGTTGGCTCTTTACTCCATCTTCCGCTTGCCAAATCAGCTGTCGTTATTCACAACCCCCGTTGTGATGAGGTTTTTGAAAGATTTGCAACATTTGTTTCCCCCAAAATCCTTTGCGATGCCCCAGTGGAACCTAAATGTAGTCTTCATTTTCCTGATGTGCACACCTTTTGAACTACTGCACAGTTGTTCCTTGAGACTTCCGATCTTGGAGATTGTTTTTCTCATCATCATAACATCGGCTAGACGTGTGAGTAAGCTTCATTCATCTTTCTTGACAAGCTGATTTTACTGACCCAGGCTTCATTCTTGCCTAAAGCAATCACTCCTTTTCCTGACGGTCAGGCTATCACCCTTTTGGTGTTATTTGCTCAATCTCACCCCTCTAAGGAGGAAGAGAGACTCCATCAATTATACCCTAAAAGAGCATTGAGTTTCTTTATCGCTCATACTAAGGACCATTTAGTGGCTGATTATTTCTCTATATGGCTCTCTGGAGCAAATAAGGGTAAAGCAGTGCAAAAGCTGACCAAATACCGATGGATTCTCGGCATAAAAATCTGCAACGTCCTCGCAAAAAAGCAGCCCCCAGACGGCTAGTGCACTCATTCCACCAGACTACTAAGTTGCTACTATTGCATTACCATGCGGAGTGCCTTTTCTGTCCGGCAGCTATGTGGGCTTCGGTACGCACCTTCACAAAGCACTACAGCATCGACCGGTCCTTTGAGAGAGGAATTTTGCCCACTTGGTCCTGCAGGACTTGTTTTGCGTCAGCAAGTTGACAGAACCACCACTTTGGGGTTTAGTATTCTGGTATCTGTTCAAAAGGTGACAATATCCACCAGAAGAACAAGTTACATCGGTCTCAATCCTTATTGTGGATAAACGCAACTTCCTCAACAACCCCCACTCTGCACCACTACTCTGCCCCATTCCACTCTGCACTATTCCACTCCACTGAACTCTGGTCTGCACCACTCCATTTCAGTCCATGCCACTACACTCTACTCTGCACCACTTCCTTCTATGCCACTTATGCCATTCTACTCTTCACCACGGCACTCTTTGCCACCACACTCCACTCTGCACTACTCAACTGTACACCACTCAAAAAACTCTGCACTCTATGCCAATGCACTCTACTCTGTGCAACTCCACCCTATGCCCCTGCACTCTACACCAAATTATTATACGCCACTCTAATCTACTCTGCACCACTGCACTCTACACCACTTTACTATACAGCATTACACTCTATGCCACTGCACACTACTCTATGCCACTCCACTCTATGCCACTCCACTCTGTACTCCACTCTATGCCACTTCACTCTACTCTGAAGCAATCTGCTCTATGCCAATGCACTTTTTGAAAATGCACTCTACACCAGTGCTGTCTACGCCACTATACTCCACTGTACCCTACACCACTGCACTCTGACACTCTACACTGCACTCTGTCTCTCCACTGTACGCCACTGCATTCTATGACACTGCATTATACACCTCTGAATTCTGTACTGCTGCACTCTGTGCCAGTATACTCTGCAACACACTACACCAATGCACTCTACTCCAGGTCACTGTCCTCTACTCCCTCTACTCTGCACCACTGCACTCTACGGCACTCTACTCTGCAAGATTGCACTCTACGCCACTCTACTCTAATGCATTCTGTGCCAATGCACTCTATTCTGCAGCACTCCATTTTACTGCACTCTGTAGCACTCCACTACGCTGCTGCACTCTACGGCATATAATCTTGTCTGCACCACTCTACTCTGCATCACTCTATCCTGCATCACTTTACCGTACTGTACTCTGCCTCGCTCCTCATCGCTGCACCACTGTGCTCTACTCCACTCTGTACCACTGCATTCTATGCCTTTGCACTCTACCATGCAGCACTCTAATCTGTGCCACTGCATTCTGCAATGCTGCATTGTAGGCTCTATGCCACTCCACTCTACGACTCTCCGCTCCACTCTGTCATTCCACTCTCTGACACTACACCCCACTCTCCTCTATGCCACTAATGTTTAGCCATGCTGAATAACAACCACGTTGGTGTACAACTTGGCTAAAACACATTGGCAAAGACAATAGCTCTTGCATTGGTGAGACCCGTTGGCTTGCCAATGCTTGTTTTTTTGTTTTTGTGTTTTTTAACAGCAGTACCTGAGAGTTGAGTGATCTGGAATGGCCTGGCAATTTAGTTGATCTACATTTCATTTTCCCTTACATCCAACATGTGGCCCCAACTTTGATAGGAAACAGAATGTCTCTACTGCTAAGGCTGTCTAATAGTTCTTCAATCTCCCATCAGTGGGGAGAGTGGTGGGACTGCTGCTGCCAGTCCAGAGCCCTCTCCCCAAACTACAGGCTTAGGTTGATTAATTTTAACTACTTGCATAGGATCTATAGTACGCCAGCCCATTTGCACAGAATTGGCCTAGCCGATGATACGAACTATCTGCGATGAGCTGCGCCAGCTGCCACATTCTTACATCTCGCCTGGTAGTGTCCAGCAGTTGCAATATTATAGTCTGGAGTATTCAATACTATGGCAATAATTATGGATTACATGCCCCTGCATTCACCTTTGATTGCCTTATTAGGCTATATGAACGCTATTCCTTCTAAAATACGCGAATGAACCGATATCTTGTTGTTGGCTAAGCATAGGGTTGCCATCCATTGAGGCAGGTGCAATGGGCCACCACTCAAGTGTTGGTTGTGTGATGCAACTTATTGCCTGAATCAGCTGGAGGCTAACTAGGACTTCATGCTGCAGTAGTCGAGGCCAAGAGACATTGGGTCTCACTGGTGGCCTATAGCACCAGGATGCGGATGGTTTGGAAAATAGAGGAGACCTGCCCGGCTGTAAGTATGACTTACACCTGGGTTGCCCTGCTCTCCTTTCTACTTTCTTATACAGCACTGTGTTATCAGTGAACTGCATACTGTAGAAATCCCTACTGGATGATCAGACTGTACTATTCTGTTCTATGCTGTTTGATGTAATCTGATATATGCCTGCTGTGTGAACATGTTCTTCCTTTCGTTCTTTTGTATTATGTGCACTATTGTGGAAGAGGTGTGGCGCCACGGCCAGGGCGACTGACTCTGGAATCTGGGGGTCACAGTTCGATCCCCAGCGCCGGCGGCAGATTATCCCAGCACCATGGGACTCTGGGCAATAGATTGCTTAATCTTCCCGATGGCTCCCAGCGCCTAGAGACCCTTACGTGTGATTGTTCGCGCTTTACAAATGTGGATTATTCTTATTCTATTATCTATAATAAAATCTAATAAAATAGAACAAAAAGGCTGTCTGATAGTTCTTAAACAGCACACATTTTACACTGCTTGCAACAGCCTAAGGAATTGATCTGTTATACTTTGGTAGTGACAGGCTGAAGTATTGGTTTGAACTTTGACAGAGCTCCCACAGTGTCCAGAGAGGCCATGTATCTTTGTCAGATCAACATTTCTCTATTCAAAGAAGTGTATGTAAGAGGTACTATCAAGCCACGGTCAACCAAAAAAAGAAGGGCAAACCTTCAGACCCTTCGAAGACTTCTCCTTAGGCAACCTAATGCTTGAACTCATCTCTCACCCTATCAACTTAACATCTATGACAACACCCTTTAGACTACTTCCAGACTTTTCTTTGAAAAACTGTGACCACCACGTCACAGTTAAAACACACAAGTCTTCAACACTGGTACTTGAAAAACCTTGCCGACATAAACCATCCATCTGCAGAGAGGACAAAAATGGAAGAAAAGCCGAACGGATGACCTCATGATACTGAAATCCTGTGCAACACGGAGGAAACTCATCACATCAGCCAAAGAAAAGTACAATACCAGCACCATCAGTGAAACTAATAACAGAAGCAGACCACCTCTCAAAGTACTATACCTGTACCACCATTGAATCCACAAACAGAAAACCTCAAGACAATCGAGCACTGCATAAACCCCCCTGCTGAGCTCACCTATTCCTCACTCCACAGAAATGTTCAATGCCAGCAACCTTTTTTTCAGTGAAAAATTAAAGTAGATCTGACAGTATATCAATAACGTCAAGCCTTCTTCATCTCTTATGCCCCTCCCCCCCATGTGAATCCTGCAGTAGTCATTCTTCAAAGTCTTGTCTCTTACAGATCTCTCTAACATTGGCCTAATCATCATGAAGGTGAGTGCAAAAAGCTGGAATTTCTTAACATTGTGCTGTGGAATGATAGGTAATAGAAGTATACAGTAGTACTGGAAAGTGTAAATCTTGAAAGTGCCAAGGAGTTGTGGGAATGATGGCTAAATTTGGTGGACAGGAAGATGGACATCAGCTGGTTGCTACGGCCTAATTATAGACTTGATTGCTACCTTCACCTCAAACGATCAATAGTGTAACCAAGAGGAGGGGATTGAAATGGGCATTTGTTGAAAAGGGGCGATGGAGGAAAATGTGTCCTCCTATTTCTCCAACTGTGGCAGAAACAGTTATTTACTTGGATACCATTGTCTCAAAGAAACAGACTCCGAAATGGAAGTCCCTGAATGCTTTTTTTCAGATGGCTATCAAAGTTGGAAAACAATAAATGAAGGGGCATAGATCAGGTAGGTATTATCAAATATGTGACAAATACAGAAATTACTACGTTGTCTTCCAGTCACTGGTGATTAAGACATTTGTTTTCCATGATGAAATAATGCTAAATGAATTGGGAGTGCAAATGGTGAATACAGAATACATCCTAGCCACAGGCCAGGAGGTGGGATGAGAGAAAATCTTGAGGTTTCCTTCCCCTGCCAGTACTGGGCTGATCAGATATCCAAATGAAGTTGGATTGCAACCACATGATTCATCACGGTGACAAAAGAACAATCCAGAGGGGTCACTGTCATCATAATGAAAAGATTAAGAGGAGGGAGTCACCCACTTTGGAACCCCAGTTCATATGTAAGGGTGATTCTTTGGTAGGCGCCCAGTCCAGTTTGTTGACTACCCCTAGTAGTTAAAGACCGGGACAGAAGACAAGTCTCCTTCTCTCTCATGAACTTTAATGACCTAATTAGCCCTCTGAATGAAGGAGATTTTTTAGTATATTCTCGATACAAATTCTGCAAATGACTTGGTCTGTCAACCTCATCTCTGCATAATCTTGTATATTTTGCTCAAATACCACTGAGGTGCACAGGAGGCAGATCCACTGTTGATTTCACAGCTTTATTAGGTAGGCGCATAATTCGAAAATGTTAGAATTTCAGATAACTTGTGCTTGGACTGAAACTCTTTTACTGTTTCATCATGCTTGAAAAGGAAATAATCAAACAGCATTGATTAGTGTTCATATTAAATCCTCTAAGACAATCTTTGGATTGCAGGATGTTGGAAATGGCCCTTTCTGCAGGGTCACCCCCAAATCGTTAGACTTCTCCTCCACTCTGTATTGAATTCGTGTTTGCTGGCCTTAGGACTCTGAGCACTTTACCACTGCTAACCAGTGCTAAAGTGCATGTGCTCTCTCCTCTGAACATGGTAATATTGGCTCAGACTCAATTGGCATATTTAATATACTAACAAGTCCCTAGTAAAGTGCATTACAAAGGTGCCAAAGGCCTGTATATGAAATGCTACTAATGAGCCTGCAGCACTGATGGTGCTACCCACCTAAGTAGCGTTTTAACCATGTCTCAGGCCTGCATTTGCAGAGCCTGTATCTACAGTTTAAACTACCGTTTTGACCTGTCAAAATAAACCTTTTGCCAGGTCCAAACTGTCATTTTTATTCCATATAAGTCACCCCTAAGGTAGGCCATGGACAACCCAGAGAACAGGGTGCAATGTATCTAAAAAGGCAGGACATGTAAATTAACATTTTACATGTCCTGATAGTGAAAAACACTCAAATTAGTTTTTCACTACTCCAAGACCTATCTCACCAATAGGATAACATTGGGACTAACGTTTATTACATTTTATGAATGTAATTTCCAATTAGAAAGAGATGAACCCTTCAAGTCTAGTGTCTCTGGACTTACAATTTAAAATCCAAACTTATGATGAAGTCTGATTTATAAATTACAATTCTGAAAATGCCACTTTTAGAAAGTTGGCCTTTTCTTGCTTTAGCCATTTGGTGCCTGTAGCCCGTCTCTGATCACATGACTGGGTATAGTTGGCAGTTGGGTTTTGTGCATTCATTTAGACAGCCACACACAATGGGATCTTAAGTTTGTCTCAATGTGCCATGTCTGGCAGGATGGGAGGGAGGAGCACGGCGCCGCCTCACTTTCAGCTGAATAGGCTGTACCCTGTCTACACAGAAAGGGCTGAATACCCCCTGTAGTGATTATGGAGCCAGGGCAGGAAGGGAGAACATCCGTACATTTCAAAGGCATGTCTTTGAAGTCTTGATCACTTTAAAGGCATCACTGGGTATAAAAGAAGGACCTCAAACATCACTTCAGTACACTTCTGGACCTGTGGATACTCTGCTAGGAAGAAGGACTGCTGTGCTCCTCAGGTACTGCCAGCCCTTCTGGGCTGAACTGTGCTTGACTCCTGCTTTGGTGTGCTGGTCTGCTCCCTGTTGCCCTTTTGCCTGGGTGAGAAGGAATGGACCTTCATTTCCTGATCCCAGAGTGACTCCAAGGGCTAGTTGGCTGGCCTTTTGACCTGAAGCCTCATGAACATAACAGGTTTCCAAACCTTGCAACCTCGATGTTGCCATTTGTGAGTCTACCCTTCTGTGTGATGCCAACCCAGTCTTGGCCCCCTGGATGCGGGCCTAAGGTTCATGCCAGCAGAAGCGATGCATCTTCTCTGCTGAGTGACGCCTCCCCAAGCAAAACCAACACATCAATTGGCTGAGCAGCACATCCCCCGAGTAGAATCGATGCATCTGCCTCCGCTGTGTGGTTTGGACACGTTGCAAAAAAGTCTCATCGCCTTCGCCTCACGCATCTTTGGACTGATGCATCGCCTTCGGAACCACCGCTGCGCAGCGCTTTTCCCTGTGCAAGCTTCTCGCATCCCCTGTCGGTGACAGCCTTTTTTTTTTTTTTTTTTTTTTAAAGCTTTATTTAGTTTTGAAAAACAAAACAATACAAAGACATCGGCTGTGTGTTCAATAGATAGCCAGGGAAGAGATACACTACGACACTTTCGTCCCATACACAATAAATACCACATAATCAAGGCATCGGACTGTAAATCCCCATCAACCAACCCATCGCTCCCATCCGCCCGAGCTCAGACATGAAAATCTCGCGCCAAGGACCCACCATTCGATTGCCATGGTCACCCCTATCCTCGACCCACACCCCTGCACTAGTCAATGCCCGTGTAAACCACATCCCAAGATTCACAGTAAGGAGGACCACAACTCCACATCCATCGCACGACCACCCCTCCAGCGTAACTCTGGCGCTGTATAGTCCACCCCACTCCCGTGGGCACTATTCCGGAACTTGAGTGTGGCGGGGAAGAGCTAGGCAGGTTTGCGATATATGTTTTATAAGGGCCCCAGATGTCCTTGGGTCGCGCCACTGTGGGGAGGAGACTGGAGTAGATCTCGCTATTCGTGCTGCAGTAAGCCATGGCAGTGAGCCACGTCCCGCCCGTGGGGGCCGTTCTATCCCCCCAGCGCTTTGCAATTTCCCGCTTGGCGAGTAGCAGGCCCAGAGAGGCAAGCCTTCGAACATTCTTAGGGAAATTTACCGTGTAGCCTAGCAATGCAACCTCAGGCGTGGGAACCAGCGTAAGCCCCAACATATCTCCCAGAATCTTGTGTACCTGCGTCCAGAATGATTGCAGCCTTGGACACGTCCATGACATGTGTGCAAAATCAGCGTGCGGTGCAGAGCATTTCCAGCATGTGTGAGGCCGCGAGGGATCAATGGCATGGAGTCTATCGGGGGTCATGTAGCAGCGGCGAAGAAATTTGTAATGGAGGAGTTTATGACGACTATTAAGTGATATCGTGTTGGTGACTTTGCAACAAACGGTCCATTGTTCGTCCGTAATAGGCCTACCCAAGTCTGTCTCCCAAGCCGCCCGCAACCGGTCATCCGCACATGGAACCAGAGCTGCACATGCCTTGTACAGTTTAGAAACAATATGGGCTCCTGTATCTTTGTCAATGAGGATAGTGAGGGGTTCAAAGGACGCAGGTTCGAGAGGGAATCCCACAATTGCCGACGGCGCCGCACAATAAAGCCGGCGTAGGACAAACTTGTCCATGAACGTGGCCTCACTGAATCGCGCTTCCTCCGACAACGAGAATATGTGTCCTCCAGGGTATAAGTCCCCGATCTTAGTGAGGTTAAACTTTGTTAATGTACGCTGCACAAGTGTCTCGCCCATGCCCGGCAACAACCCGGGGTTAGGAAGTGGGAGAGAAGAGGAGTAAAGGAGAGGCTGGGCTAAATAGCGAGAAAGTCGATTCCAGGCCCAGCTGGTGGTGGATACCGTTTGAATATCCACTGGGCTCCGGGGTACCCCCTTGGGTAACACCGCCGACAAGCGACCCGGGAGAACGAAGTCCACCTCCGGGCGAAGAAACGGGATCCGTGCGTCAGGATGGTACCAGGTGTAGGCGTGTGCACACTGAGCGACCAGGTAGTATAAATACAGATCCGGTACTCCGAAGCCGCCCCTATCGTGTGGGAGCATAAGAGTCGTCCAACGGATCCGGGGGTGCTTCCCGCCCCAGACCAGCCTAATGAAATGGGACCGTTGGGTGGAGAAAAAGGCCTGGGTGAGAGGAATAGGGATATTATTAAAAAGATACAAAAATTTGGGGAGTACTATCATTTTTATGATGGCATTTCTGGCTGACATGGAGAGCGGGAGCCGCAGCCACCCCTCCACCTGTGTCTCCAGCCGTGCAATCGCGCGGCCATAATTGAGGCGGACAATTTCGTCCGTGCTCAGATGTATCTGTATGCCCAAGTAACGTACCGAGTCTGAGCACCACTCCAACGGGAACTCACACTGCCAGGGGGAGGTGCCGCTAGTCAACGGGAAAATTATGGACTTGTGCCAGTTGATGCCCAGTCCCGAGTGGGCACCGAAGCGAAGGATCTCCCGTATCAGGGGAGCAAGGTTGACCTGCGGGTCTCTGACATACAGTATAGTGTTGTCCGCATAGAGGGAAGCTAGCAAGGGACCCGTGCGAATTTGGAGACCCCTGTGGAGATGCCGCTCCTGAAAATGCCGGATGAAGGGGTCCATGGCCAAAATGAACAGTAGCGGAGAAAGCAGACAGCCCTGTCGCGTACCGCGCGTTGGAGAGAAAGGGCGTGGCAGCGTACCATTGACACGCAGACTGGCCGTGGGGCGGCTATACAGCAGCCGCGTGGTGGCAAGGAAGTTCGCCGGCATGCCCATGCGCTGCATGACGGAAAGAAAGAAAGGCCATTCTAGGGAGTCGAAGGCCTTTTCGGTATCTAGGAGGATCGCCGCAGCAGGCGTGGCCAGATTAATTCTGTGCAGAACCGTGAATAGTGTTCGTAGATTCAAGGACGTCGAGCGATGGGGGACGAAGCCCGATTGTGCGGGCGAGATAATGAATTCCATCAATACGGAGAGTCTGTTGGCCACTATTTTGGCCAGGATCTTGTAATCGATGTTTAAGAGGGAGAGGGGCCTATACGACCCACACAACGCCGGGTCCTTGTTTGGTTTTGGGAGCAGAACTATGACTGCTTCGCTAAGGGTCGACGGGAGGGACCCTCGTTCCAATGCCTCCGCGTATACCTCGATAAGCCGGGGCGCCAGCAGATCAGAAAAGGCCTTGTAAAAATCCCCGGAGAAGCCATCGAGGCCAGGGGCGGAGGAGCCACGAAGCACCTTAATCGCCCCTCGTACTTCAGTCACCGTTATGGGCTCCGCCATGAACTCCTGCATACCCCTATCCAGGAATACGAGCGCGATCTCTGATAAGTAGGCCTCACGTGAGCTGTCGGTGACAGCCTTGACGGTGAAACTCTGCATTGCAGTTTCACCTTGATTCGTAATCAATGCATGGCCTCTGCTGCACCTCGTGTCTTCGACTCTGAACATCCCATTGCAAGCCCCGTCGACAAGATCCTTGATGCAACAGGATCTCGCACCGCTGCCTCATCTCAAACAACGCCTTTCCTCTGCTGCGTGACGCATCTTTGATGGGGAACCATGCAACGCTCCACAACCAGGATTTAAGGTACTCTGTTCAACGGGTCTAACTGAGCACAGTTTAATTTAAGATATGTCTTCCCTTTACATTGACTAGGATTGTGATTGCTGCTTTACCAGGGATCCTTCATCCTCTCCTGGAGAAACTCATCGGTCGACAATGCATTGGTATCCGGTTGCCAACTGCAGTTTCTATCCAACTGATGATCCAGCCGAGAGGCAAACAGATCCATTGTGAATGGACCCCACCTGGATTGAATCTCCAGGAGCACCGGTGGATGTAGTTGCCAGAGACTGGCATCCTGCCAATGTAGGGAATGGCATTCTGTCACCTGATTGGATTTTCCTGGAAGGTGTTATACCAAGACCGAAATGTGGCTGGCAAGGCAGTAGTTGTAAACTGTTCGAGCCAGTTCTAATAGGGTCTTCGATTTTGTCTCCTCCAGGTGATGGACATATCGGACGGCCGCTACATTGTCCATCTAGAGAAGGACACAACATTGGGCCTTTTTTTTGGACCAACACTTCACTGCAAAGGAGCGTGCCGTTAGTTCCAGACAGTTTATATAAAGGACTTGTTCTGCAGAAGACCATTTTCCTTCTGTGGAGAACTCCCCTCAGCATGATCCCCAGCCCGGGCCACTGGCATCCAATTCTATCACAAGAGCGGGTTGGGTGACAAAAATTGCACGCCCATTCCAGGCTTTCTTATGGGAAACCCACCATTGCAGATCTTCCTTCACCTCTTCCAAGAGGAGAATGGATTGGAAATTGGTGAAACTCTGTTGAAGATGGAAGATCTTTAGGCATTGCAATGCCTGGTAGTGGAGAGGACCTGGAAAAATGGCATGTATGGACGATGAGAGAAGACCTACGATGCGGGCCAGTTGACGCAGGGAGGTCAAAGGTCTGGATAGGTCTGGATAGAGTTTTCCTGAGCTTGTGCTTTATTTTGGTAAGTTTGCGAGATGGAAGACTCAGGGTGACTTTGACAGAGTCCACCACAAACCCCACGAATTGCAAGGTTTGATATGGGGTCAGGTAAGACGACTTCTTGTTGACCACAAAACCGAGAGACTCCAACAGATCGATTGCCACCTGTAAATGGATTGACCAACGTTCTGGGCATTGATTCATAATAAGTAGGTACACAATCAGTCTGACTTAAGTGCTCGATCACTGGTTTCAACATCTTGGTAAAGCACCATGGAGCGAATGATAGACCGAAAGTAAGGGAAGTGAATTTGAAATATCTGTGACTTCCATCGTGACTGCAGGAAATGCCTATGAGGGGGAAGGATGGCAATCGTGAACTAAGTATTCTTCAAGTCCAGTCACCCTCAAGTTGTTTGCCTCCAATAAATCTCTGAGAAGATGGATACCCTCCATCTTGAAGTGGTGGTAAACCAACCACTCATTGAACTCTCCGAGATTGATGATAGTGCGTTGGCCCACATCCCTCTTTTTCACCAGGAAGAGGATGCTGAGAAAACCATAGGGATGTAAAATTAAGACAATCTCGCACTTCTCCAAGAGTTGAGCAATCTCTAAGTCTACTAACTCTGTTTGGTCGCGAGAAAAATTCCAGGGTTTAGGTCTGTGTGGTTGAGTTGGAGAACCATAGAACTCTATTTAGAACCCCCTTACAGTTTGAAGAACCCAAGCATCTGAGGTAAGAGCCTTCCAATTGTGCAAAAACTTCCCTCAAGTCTGATCCCCTCAGACGTCTGTACACTCACCTTGGGGGTATTGTAGGTGGCATTGCCACTGGAATCTCCTCTTGCACCCTGGTGTCGGGGATAGTTCCTGGTTGGCTAGAAGTTGCAGGAACTTGGATGAATCATGCCATTGTCTTCGGTGGATGTCAGGAACCCTAGCGGAAGCTTGGTGGAGGGAACAGAAGACCGAGCGCCCTCCTACCATGACTGGCTCTAGCAAAAATACTGGGCTTAAATATCCTCTTAATCGATGTATGACCTTTGTCCGGAGAATTAAAGATATTTAGGAATCTGCCCAATTCACGTATAGATGGATTCCCAAAGAGACTACCCTGTGCGATAGGACCCACCTCTGATGTTGATAATTCCCACAGTTTTGGGTCTTTTTTAATCAAGAGAGATCTACGCCTTTCTGTGGAAATCCCACAGTTGTCGTTTCCCAGAAAGATTATGGCTGTCTGAGCCCAGCTGGATAGGGTCTCTGGAGAGACCAGGGAGACAGATGCCTTGGCATCTTCGGCAATGTCCAATATCTTGGAAAGGGCCCCTTCTACATCCAGTAACTTATCCTGGCATGAGCTCCAGGAGCCATCTGTTTCCTTTTGGGGTCCCGAACAAACTTTGCCAAAAAGTAGCTATCCTGGCATCTGTTTCGGGAGTCAGGTTGCAACCGGCCCGCTATATAAGAGGCCTCCTTAGTTGCCAGGAACCAGTCTGCAAAGCGCGGATGAAGAGATCGTCCGGATAAAATATGTCTGAATCTGGGACGGAGGTTGTTTTCTAAAGCATAGGGATGGCCAGAAGGACTCCAGTGTCTGCTAGAGTCGCTGTACTCATAACAGGCATTTGGAGACTCATCTCCATCATCTGTAGGGAGTGGGGGGACCTCCCATTGTACGTGGGAGGTTGTGAGTCCATAAAGGCCTTCTTAAGGCACGCAAGGGTGCCTACATCAACCCGTGGGTCGTCTGCACACTTGGGCCTGTCTGGTACTCGTGCTGAAGGCTGCCCTGGAGGTATGGGGGCCAGAGGCCCAGAAGGTTCTTCCCATGGCTCGAGGGTTTTATGGCACTGTGCTTATAGCTGGAGTATTTTCTTCTCTAAAGGCGCCACAACCTGGGATACTGCCTTAAAAATTGAGGCGTCCATAACCTGACAGAAGTGAACATCAATAGGGAGGTAAGTAATGTCTTCTTCTTCCATATACTCCTCAGTGTCTGCCATAGTTAATAATGGGGATTGTAGTAGATCCTATTAGGAAGAGGGCAATAGAAACTTCTGGGCAAACCCAGGAAATTATGTGAATCCCAGAAAGGACTATGAATCAGGTGTGAATAGGCCCCGGGACCAGTAGTCCCTTCAATATATAGGTTGAAATATGTATATTCCTGCCTGGGACGTGTCCCAAATAATGCCTCGCCCAAAACTGTCCTTACCCGCTGAGCCGGTGTTAAGCTCCAGGCAGTAGCTCTGTTAGACTGATATATTGGCACTGAAAAAACCCAGCCTCGTACACAAATGCGTCCAGAAGCGCTTCACCACTTGAAGTGGAACGGGTGAAATTGACGTGCCTGCCGCTGGGAGGTAGAACATGCAGAGGGCGATTATTCAGGTGCGTGGGCCCCCAGCAGTCAGATGACTGCACCACGCCCTAGGAGCCTGCAGAATAATGAAGCTGCCATAAAGGAGCGAGAACCTTCCCGCGGCCACGATGTGAAAGTAACCAAGTTATGTTAAAATCACCAACACCAACGTTAGCGGCAATCCTCCCAGCGGGAATACTGGCCATCCACACTTGTTTTAGGCACCAAATACCATATAAAGTGACATTATAACGCAGAGGTAAAAACACTTAGCTGAGGCAGATGTAGCAGCAAAGAAAGAGTGGGATAGAGCGGCTGCAGGGAATGTTGGAGGAACTGCAGCATTTTGATTGGATAGACTGTTTTCTTTCACCAATGACTCATGGCAATTGAAGTTTAATGTTGAGATCTACATAATGTTTAATGGCTGCTGGATATATTAAAGTGGAGAAAGCTGAAGCCTAATCCTCACTCTGGTCCTGACAGAATTAGCCCAACTCCTTCACTGATCATTGCTTTAGGCCGTGCTGGCTGTTGTGTTGGTGCTCGAGTCAAGGTCTCCAACCTTTTCTGTAGTGAGAGCTACTTCTGATCAGTAAAATTTGTCGTGAGCTACTAAAGGCCAAGCAACTCGCGCATTTTTTCGAGAGACCCCCCCACGCCTAGTTTCATTGACTGTAAGCCTAATTCCTTCCTGTGGTTTGAATAAAAGGGGCCACACTCCATCTTTAGAAGCTACAGATAGCTGCAGGTTGTGATACCTGAAGCAAAAGCTTATCTTGCGTGGAAGCATTCCTGGAAAGTGTAACAAGCTACTGCAGGATACAAGCCTATGACCTCCTTTTGTGATCCTCGATTAACTTGTGCACACACTGCAAAAGTTAAACCTCAACATATATTCCTTACCAAATGTTATTTATAGAAGTCTAGCTTTGATGGGCAGTCACTAGTTTTCAAAAAAGAGACTCATTTTTTTTATGAGCAACCTCAATTATTTCTCCTCACCACATACTCTTTTTTTTCAGTTTTAAAATGTCCCATCCTGGTTCAGATTGAAATAATTGTTAACTCATTTAATTCATTTAGGCCTTTATTCTCTACTATGTTTTCTTTTTGGAGGAAAAATTGATTTTTCTTTATGTAGAATACATATTTTACAACATAATACATGGCCTAATTAAGTGCAAGCTTAACTGAGTTTGTGAAAATATACAATTTCAACAGTCACAGATGCTCTAGGCCAGGGGCCAAAGGAAAGGTTTCCAGTTCTTCATGTGGCTATTCTGCTAGGCAGGTACGTTCCATCCCATAGCTTCCTTTGTAAACAGGATAACGTCTGAGATAGATGCTATTTATTTGGAGAAAAAAAGAGTTTGAAATGCTGCTTTATTTCAATGATTAAATGTAGTCGTCAATAAAGCAGGGTTTCACACCGATTTTTCTTTTAGACCACATTTAATGTGCAAGTAAAATCTGCAAAGCCACGTCGCCAATGCAGTTACTAGGCCAGAGCAGAGGCTCACAATGAATGCATCTGTAAAACAACTTTGACATCCTACTCTTTATGAACGTATGTGAAACACCTGTTTTGTAACTGCTTTTTTAATAAAGAGTAAGGCTGGCTATTTTGGTGTCGAAGCACTCTTAACAGATAAGCTCTGTTCCCAAGAAGCAGTCAAACTCAACCTCCAAACTGAGGCTTTAACTAGAATACTCCAGATCTGTCCATGATCCGGAACGTTGCTACCCAGAAAAGATGCTCTAGTGTTGGTGTTGATTACCACATGCTCTAAGAACAGAAACTGCATGGGCAAAGTTGGCTCTGGCCCAGAACCCCACCTTTTCAGGGGCCCCGATAGAGCCAGCTCTGTTCTGCTGAGAGCCTTGCTCGAATGACCTTTAATCATTTTTAAACAGACCTGCAAAATGTTGGTAACACTCTCGCACATCACCCACATTCAAAACAAATTCAAGGTAACTTATATTTAAAGCAATAGAAATGTTGTGTTAATATTTCATGCAATATCCATAATAAAGTTTATTTTATATCGAAGCAGGATATCACATTAGAAATAGGACGGCGTCACAGAGGTTATTTGCAGTAATGTTAGTGAGCTGCTGCTGTTAAATATTAAAAACACACATCCCTATCCCTGAATACTGGATGTAAACACATATATAGTTTGGACGAGTGTCACCACGCTCCGTCAGTGATCTGACCACAGATGGTATGAAAGAGTTGACACTGGATCACAAAATCAAAGCTGTTCTGAAGAGCGGAACAATTGACATTCTTTTTAGGAGTGCAGACTGGGAGAGTTGTTTGTCTTGTGCCTTCGGTAAAGGAAACTGAAACTTGGCAACACCCTGCTTCTCCTAATTTATAACCCGGAGCTGGAAAGCGGGTGAAAAAGACATTCCCAGTCTTTCGTGCACGTAGCATACCAGCGGCTGAGTATAAAAGGCGCATATCGCAACTCCAGCGTAGAGAACAAAGCATTAAGGTGTTTACTGTCCAGGCCAGTGCTTACCGATTATCTACTGCTGAAATGTAGTGTGCCAGGCAGGGGGCACGGATTTGAAGCAGTTCAATACTGCTTGTTCCACCTGCATAGTAGCAGGCTTTCCGGGACCTGCTGCTCCACTCAAGCCCACCTGCTGCTTGATCTGGCACACGTCGCACATGATCAAGACTGCGGTGCCAGGCTGTGAAACCCAGGTGGTGTGGAGACGCAGTTCAGCAATAGCGTCATCATCTTTGGGCTGCCCCGCCCCAGCTAAGCTCAGTTAGGTCAATTCGAGCAGCTGGTTTTGGTGAGGGCAGGCAACGGCTATGAAAAAGGCCTAAGAATAATGAATGAGAATGACAGGCTACAAAATTGAGATGCAAGGCACGAGCTACTCATGGGGTTCGGCGAGCTACCGGTAGCTCACTATCGACCGGTTGGAGTCCCCTGCCTTAGAATGTGGTGATTCTAGAGTGCTGGTGGGAAAGAAGGCTGGGGAAGATGACTGAGAGGAGCTGCCTGCTGGCTGTTGCGTGAGTTCTTCCTTGGTGCCATGGGGGTTTAAGCTAAAGGATAAAGCCTACAACCTACTCAAAGTTTGGACATTTATTCTTCTCAACAATAGCAACGAGATACTTCAACCCCGTGAACCCATGCAGATTCCATTCTCTTGGATATGCCGCGACAGCTCTACATATTTGAAAGCTTTCAACGACTGCGACCCTTATTTAAGGTACCATTTAAATTGTCGAGTACCTATTGTGGGCTTGTATGAATGATTACCTGGCACTTGGCACCACGAGAACCGTTGGAGGAACTGCCCTTTGGCTGGATTTTTCGAGCGGTGGCAGTGTTCCTAACTCGTGCTGGCATTCTGTGGAAGCAGGCTCGCCTTTCCGTGTTCGCTCTCCTTCAAGCAATGAGAGTGTGGCATTACGCACGGCACCCTGGCAAGGCGTCCACACGTCATAGATCATCAAAACCAAGCAACTCGTCAATCCGTAAGGTCAGGCAGGGTGACTTAACGAGCAGCCATTTTCGATGCGCTTGTTCACAGAAAGATGCTTACACTGGCAAGATTTTCTTTACACAATACAGCGCGTATTTCAGCTGTGATTTCTATCGGTGGCTTCTGGAATTTACATTTCAACAGTGATATGCACACTGCGTATCAACCAAGGTACATTTTATACATTTTATTGTGTCTTGCCGCAATACTTATCTGGATCTTTATTGCAAAGCCTCATAATTCCTTATGATTCTGAAGATTTTATTTGTGATATCTAATTATTTTGCCTAGTTTGTTTCTCAACTATGGCAATGGCCACCATGAATTTACCTGCCCCACAACAATTCATGGTAAAAGATTATCAAGTCTCAAGCAAGAGATGGGAGGAATCTAGAGATTACTTGATAAACTATTTGGAGACATTTGAAAGTAAAGAATTACCACCTGAAAAGAAAAAAAATCTTTTCACATTGTTTAGGCATAGGAGGTTTAAGAGATTTTAATAGGATCGAAAAGAAACCTTTGTCTGGAAGTGAAGTGAATGTGTACACTCAAGCCATGGCCGATTTGAATGCATACTTTGTGCCTACTGTATGTAAAGCTGTGCATAGATTCAACTTGTATCATAGGTAACAAGAACCTTACGAGAAAGTAGATTACATTGCATCTCTTAGAAGACTAGCCTTATCCTGCAAATTTGGCGTTCTTGAAGAAGAATTAATTTGTGACCAATTAATTATGCATTGCAACAATCCATATCTTCAAGATAAACTTTGGGTTAATGGTGATGCAAGCTTATGTGAAATTAGTCCCATCATCGGCAAAGCCAAACTGACTTCCAGATGTGCCGGAACTGTTATTGCAAAGACCAAACTAGATAATAGTGAAGATTTGGTAAAGATCGTAAAAACAAACTTTTCCCGTCCTGAACAGATTAAAAAGAAAAATGAAAAACAATCTGTTAAAGAAAAAGGTGGAAACAAAGATCGTGCAGAGAAGTTCTCGGATACTAAAGGGAAGTGTACCGTTGTGGTAGCTCTTCATATCTAGCTAATGATAGGAAATGTCCAGTTTTAGGTCAGAGGTGTTCTTATTGTAAAATGTCTGGTCATTTTGCAAGTACTTGTCGCAAGTTCAAATCTGTAAAATTTATTTTAGATGAGTACGAACATCAGGATGAGAGTGCTGACTCTGATAGTGTAGAAAACAAGGTTTGCTGTATTCATGAAAATAATAGTGAGGGTTGTGGTAAACAAAGGAAAAAAACAGTTTTTGAAATATTAGCTGGTGGAGTACAAGTGATCTTAATAGCTGATTCTGGATCACCCTATTCCATTGTCAACAAAAAGAAATGGGAGGAATTATTCAGTACTGTGATTGGTCCTGAATTGGAAAGTCCTTCTGTGCATCCTGTAAGTTATACAGGAGAAACTGTCGAACTACTAGGTTTTCGTAAACTCACCTTTGAATTTAAAGGAAGACAAGCAGTTTGCAAACTGTATGCGTCTTTAGCTGGCCCCTGTGTGCTAGGTTGGTGGGATCAAGGTGAGTTGTGGATACGTTTAGATCCCAATAGTCCGGATCCTGTTTTGAGGTAGAGCATGCCAGGGATAAGCAGGCACAGGTTAGTAGGTATGACTGGGTTGATGAGGTAAAACACACTAAGGAGATGTGTTCAACTAATGTTTACATCAGCATTCCTGTCAAATCTTTTGCTGCTTCCAGTGGTGAACAGAGTTCTGAGAGTTCCACTCAGGGTGCTCAAGGTGCAGCTTCTTGAAATGTTGAAGGAGGAGTGGTTGCCCGGCCAAAACGCTTGTGTGCAAAGCCTAAAAAATTTGATAACTATATCACACACATCTACAATTAATCTATTGTTTAATTCACTGTTATGTTAAAGTGTTACGTTGACTTGTATTTTACTTCATTAGAGCATGTAAAATTTTAGGAACAAGTTAGTATGTCTTCTCTACTATTTTGTTGTTTAGTTTTGTACCAATTGTGTTTTGTTTGGGGAAAGGGGGAAGTGTTGTGTTGGTGCTCGAGCGTGTGCTCGAGTCACCTTAGAATGTGGTGATTCTAGAGCGCTGGTGGGAAAGAAGGCTGGTGGAGATGATTGAGAGGAGCTGCCTGCTGGCGGTTGTGTGAGTTCTTACTTGCTTGAATGGGGGTTTAAGTTAAAGAATAAAGCCTACACCCTACTCAACGTTTGAACATTTATTCTTCTCAACGCCGGCATGGGGTCGCCGGTCGGCGTATGCATGTACTCTGCAAACAAACATTATTTATCTGGTTCTTTTCTAAAGTGCTTGGCTGACGAAGCTCTAATAAATGTAGTTGTGGATTTTACACATAAAAAACAGACTTCTGAAATGTGCGTAAAAGGCAGCAGTATGAACATTTGCTGCGTGTAAAGCCTACTTTGATCCTTTTCTTTTATTGGCGAGCATTACTTTTAGTTCAGATATTTAGTTTCACTTTGGTTGAAGAGGCACACAGCATACCTTCATAATTCTTCCATGGTTCCAAAAATCTACTTTGGGAACATTTCCTTTCATATTATTCGCATAATGAATTTCATGCAGGCTGTGTTACCAGATTTAAGTGACTTACTCTGTCACTGTTCTTGTGGCTGCATTGGAAACTTTACTTTCTAAGCTTTACCCTGTGATTAGTAATTGTCACAGTTAGTGCCCTGGTACAATGCTAATTTGAAGTGACAAGTCCAAACTGGTCCTGTAACATGAAGACGCCGAACAGGTGTGAGGGGTGGGTCTTCCCGTGGGCCCAGCTGAACTTCCAGCCAGAGAGATTTAGCAGAGGACGTGAAGTGAACCTTGAATAAAGCTGTCAGGAGCAATTATCTCAGCGGTATTTTGTGGACAGATGACAGAGCGGGCTGTTGTGCTACCTAACCTTCAAATCTGCTGCCCTGTGTTTTTACATCTACTCAAAATGTGAACTAGCGTCCTGGATACTTTACAGTTGTTTTCCTTTTTTATGAACATGTTTGGTTGCATCAGAAAGATAAACAAATTGAAATCAGTTAAATCCTCGGTCCCATATCAATGGCAGCAACGAAGGAAGGGAACTCAAACAGAGAGACCAAGGGCAGTGGATGCCACAAGAACATGTACAGGGTGTGATACTCGTTAGAAAAACAGGACCTGCATAAATCTCAGCCCATCGCGAGGTGAAGCAAACTCTAGAAATGGGACATGTTCAGGTCTACCAACATTTCCGATAAAAATTCTATTTTAATTGAACATTTAATTAAATTAACATATTTGGAACAGCGTTGGGCAATTGCAGTTCTGCTAACTTTTTATTTAAAAAACTACAAAAGTTTTTTTTTTTAAATATGCCATCATGTATTTTATTGAACATAGACTAAAACTGCTAGCCTGATCCAAGACGCAAAGAGGATTAGAGGGTTACAAGCGTCATACATATCCATCCAAATGAAGTCTTTGTTATCATAAAATGCAGTGGTTTAGAAACGTGTTCTTAATGCACAACTTTCTCATCTCATCAACCGATACTGTGGCCCTTAGTTAAATGTTTGTAACGACTGGAGACAGAAAGGGGTCATGATTTTACACAGTCTTAATTTTACATAGTTACTGCGATGCACCCATGGAATTTTTGAGACTGTAATTCCTGCTAAAGCTCCATTAATCCAGTCTGTGGTTCCGGCCGATTGTGGAAACAGCGTGCCTTCTAGCGGGAATGAAAGTTATAGACTCCTGTAGAACCAGTGCACCAGCTCTCTCATTCATGAGTAGAAATGCTACAGGAAAAGTTATAATTCTGTACCCCATTCTATCTGACAGATTGCCGTCCTTTTACATTATTCGATATAGCTAAGAGGGAACCAAACAACGAGAACTTCAGGCAAGATTGGGAATATGCCTTGATCACTCTCAAACTCTGAGCCGTTGCCCTATATATGTTCTTTGTTTTCCCCACAGCGATGTCTTTGTTCTTTTTAGCAAATTTGTAGAGCAGAACCTCTTTAATCCTTAAATTTCTCGCCAATCCTCTGGTCATTGATTGAGACATGACGCTGGTTTTGATTAATCAATCTATTAAAATTGTTGATGCAGTCCCTTAGTGGTTGAAAGTAGGCTGCCGGAATGAGGTTAATCTTTTTTTGTTTGTGTCAACCCAGTTGACTTGCGTGGGTGATATGTCTCATCAAAACATCCAGGACATGCTGTCAGCAGTGTCATTAAATAAAGAAGTAAATACAGAGAGTGCCACCATCTGCATTCACAAGCCAGCACAGGATTCTGCAAGAGCCACAGATACAATTCCACTGTTGACAACGGCTCCCCACATTGTTTATTTATTTGTGTATTATTTACTTATTTGGAGTTTTTCTATAGTGATGTGTATCTCCTTTTGGGTATATCAGAGCCTTTAGTGAAATAGAGAAAGTTGCATCTATTTAGTAACTACCCTACAGAAAAGGTGGGGAGCCTAATTGAATCTACACTGTAACAATTATGTTTTATGTCCTTTCTTGGTTCCGTTGTGTTCCAGTCTGGGCTTGTTGACTTTAAGAGACCCCACCCTGTTTATTCTGTCTGAAAGTTCATTGAGAGAGATGAGTTTTACCATTAGTGATCACAGGTTTCTGTTGAGCACATAGTGGGTTGTTGAGCCGCCACACGTGAGTTTGGCTTCTGGTAAGCCTTGTGCATTGTGAATAAAACTTTAACCTTTCTTCTTGCATTTGATGGGAGTCAGTGGAGTGTTTTCAAGTCTTTTTTGTAGCAGGGTTGCTGAGGGTCCAAGCCCATCTTGCAGCCTGCTTCTGGAACCATTGAATCCTTGTATGAGTTTCTTTTGGAGCCCAATATATTGCGGTAGTCTACGTGGACCTTCACACGGCCCCTTGTCAGTTCCACCTAGTAATAATTTGGAGACAGATTAAACGATTCTCTGTGGTAGAAAATATCCTGGATCACTTGAGTTGAGGAGTGATGTGGAATTTGAAATCATATTTGACTCCAAGATTCGTATCTTTTGTTGTAGTGGATGAAACTGCTCATATGTTTGCAGGCCACTTGAATAACAGCAAGGTGGATTCTTGACTTGTCAAGACCAGGATTTCTATCTTGACATCTTTCAGGCACAGGAAACTTCAAAGAACATATTTTAGAAAGTCGAAAGGAAATGTATAGAGAAAAATAAGGTTTGAAAGAGGGACCACCTAGTGATGTAAGGAAAGATCCAATTATTGGGCTGACTAAAGATCAAGATTTGAGTATGATGTTTCAGTCCAGAACAATGAAACATTAGCAAAACAAAAAAGCCTTTGTATTGTCAAGTGAAACTTAACCATAACCATATAGTCACTCACATACACAACAATATGCAGTGTTGGACTGCGCACACACAAGTAAAGTGTAATGATTGGTTTAGTGTCAGAATTTTGTTATAAGCAATACAAATGCAAAGGTTTTGTGTTCCCATTGCTATCACCTCATCACTCCACGTATCAAAGGCTTCATATTTTTCTGAAAGCAACAGATGTGGAAAGCCAGTAGTTATATCTCACTTCTGGTTCCTTATGACAGATTGGACACCTGTAGACAACAGTAATTTTATTTGATTTGTAGGTAGAACGCTCTTCACATTTAATTGACGCCTTGTCATTTTAACACGTTTTTACCCATTTATAAAACTACTTGTGCATGCCTTTTATATAGATGGAAGATTAAATCAACCAGCAGAGCTGTATTGGCATGCTTGAATAGCCAAATTATATTTGCAATTATAGTTGCATGTTGAGTTACGGTCTCTTTATAGAGTACAGCTGTTGACAACTTTCTCCACTGGTGTAAGAAGGCTGACATTGTAGACCCGAACATTTTCAACTAGAGCACTTATTGGAATGTGTTTTTGAATGACTGAGACGTGCTGAAATGGGTTCTGTTACTGGTTTGCCAAGCCCAAGAGTCCCCCATGCCCTCTACGGCAAGATGGAGGAGATTGCAAATGGACAACCCTGTTTGTAGATTCTGAGGGCAACTGATATTTGTGTGGAGCAAACATTAGTTTCTTTTTTTATAACACATTTTATACATTTTTCAACAACAAAAGATCTATGTATCATTCTTTGACAGACTGCACGGTTTAAAAAGTTATCAGTGTCCTCCTCCTCCGACCTCCACCCCCATTCCGTCCCCATCATCTCCAGAACATAAGGCGAGTTACTTTTTAGTCATCAAGTTGCATATTTACGCCTCGAAGGCCCAGGTATGTTGCACATAGGGGTTCTAGCTTAACGCATCTGTACTGCGCCTAGTCTTTCCATATTTTTGGTTGTTTTGGTGGACATCCTTTGGCCGTGAAAACTGCCTGTTAAGGCTCATGCAAAGGTTGAGACCTTTCTTACAGCCCCTCGAGGAGGAGGAGTTTGGATCTTTCAAACTCAGACTGTATCTGTTTTGACTATTAAAATGCCAATCCACAGCAATGCCAATTTGTAACAGTTACTGTCCAGGTCAATGGTATTATTCAACAAGGTCATTTTAGGGTCCAGAGGAAGCCCCCCCCCTAACACCACTCCAAACACAGAGAGCACTCCCTACCAGAACTTCGCAATCATCAACTTGCATCCAGCTCCAGACCTTATAGAAAAAATCCCCCATTGGAGGATGGGCATTGAAAATGTAGCGGTGAGCCTACCAGTCTCATATTCTTCAGTCTTGGTTGCATGAGGTATGCATGGTTCATGTATTTTAACTGGATGAATCTATACTGCGATGCAATGACTGGTTCTCAGGGGCAAGCTCTATCCTCTCCCCAGTCATCCTCCATCATAAGACCCAGATCTTTCTCCCACACCTCCCATAGGCAGGGGAAGAATCATAGGTATTATTAGCAAAGGACCATTAGATCTGTGATATCGTGTGAGCTTGTATTTCTTCCAGTAAAAGTTTAGCTTAGAGAGTATTGAAGTCAGGAAGAACCACCTGTCCCTGGATGGAGGACTCCAGAGCATGTCAAAGTTTGAGGTGTTTATAGAATAGGGTACGGTGTAAGTCAAATTCTTACTGTAATGGCATGAAGGACTTCATTGATGTCCCATACATGACTTTTCCCAGCCTGTAAATCTCTATGGTGTCCCACTTTTGAAATCACTGTAGTTGTTATAACTGCCTCAGCAAGTTCCCTGCCCATAATGGTGTCACCCTAGTTAGTTTATGGTTCCACCAAGGGCCTCGGTTGTGTCATTCCAGATCTGGAGCACCAGCTTCATAGCCAGTGGTAGAGCAGTATAAATCAGCAGTATAAATCAGCAGTAGAAATCATCACCCTGTACTACAAATGTAGCAGCTGCACCCCTTGTGTGGCCCATTTGTTTGACGCATATGCTGAGCCTCATGTGTTAAAACACACTCTAATTATTGGCAGGTGAGCTGCTCGGTAATGAGAGGTGGTGTCAGCCATTACAATGTTCCCATTGTATGCAGATTTAAAACCCTTCTGCAGAGAAATTCGGAGACATTTGTGATCCCAAAGAAAGCCTCAAAGTATTGAATGGATCATTATAAAGGATTGTGATAGTGGGTAGAGGTAGTTTTGTATTTGGTAGAGTAGGGTAGGTGTGGCAGGGACACCTTTTTGACGATCATAGTTCGATCCAGCAATGACAGTGGGGAGAGTTGACCAGAACTTTACATGCTCGATCAACCTATCGATCTGTGTCTGAATATTTTTCTCTCACGCTCCATGTATTTTTGGTATCACGTACGCCTTGAAATATTTGGAGCCGTGACCACGTGCCAACAGTAGATCTTGAAGGCATTCACCAACTAGGAACACAGAGGATTTCGATCTTTTAATATGTAGTCCCGAAAGCCTGCCTAAAACTTTAATTTGCAGTATCTGCAGCACCCTGGGGCCTGACCATTTCAGATCACCCAGAAATGATAATATTTGGTCAGCATTAGAGCTACTCTGTCAGCCACCCCCACTGTGCATTCGGAGCCTTTCACCTGGGCGTCAATCCGTATCCACTCTGCCAGCAGTTCTATTGCCATGGCAGAAGGGAGAGCAGACAGCCCTGTCTCGTTCCTCTAAATATCGGAAATGGGTCTGACACTGCTTGCCCGACCCCTACCGTTGCCCTCAAATCGGTGTATAATAGTTGAACATATTGTCTAAATTTCGTGCCAAAGTTGAGTTTCTGCAGAAGATATTTTCTAATTATTTGTACATGACTACATTTTACAGAAATGCTGTACATAGAATTCAGAACATAGTGCATCTACTTTAGTATGTCCTGCCCACAAACAGTGCACTATTTCGCTCTATGCTATCTTCAAAAAAGAAATGAAAGCTCTACCGATACAGCCTCGTCTTCAGTCCTGATCTCTTGCCGGCTTGCAGAACTTTATCCCTTACGCATTTCCTAAAAAATGAGCAGCAATTACTTACACTGTGTTAAAGGAATGGGTCTTACGGCAACTATGGTTTAAAATACCTCCATGTATTGAACGAAAATGAATCCTTTGCTGTCTAAAGGGTTGATGCTCAACACTTGTTAGGTCTGTTTAATATCTTATTTACTCGTCAATAGGTAGCAATTATCAAGGTGTTTCCACTGATAACATGGTGATATGTCCCTTTAACTATTCTGTCTTCCAGCTTTTGACATATTTATGTCTAGGCTCTACCCCCTTATGATGAATTTCTCTGTCTCTGAATTAGGCCCCTGAGAATGGTTTTCCTTTTCCGGTGTAATTTTAAAATCGTAATTGTTTAGTTGCTAATTCTGTGTATTACAAAAAGTGCACCATCAAATGCACTGAAGCCTGGGCGGCCTAATTCGTACTATATAATACTATAGTTTATCAAATGCATTGACAGAATAAAAATGAAGTAGAGCTTGTATTAGACTCATAATGGTTCAGAATTGTATATGCGCCAAATCTGAAAAGCCAGGGAATTAAAATAAGTGTTACTGCAATTTACTCAGCAGTCGCAAGGGTCACCGACCTGCCAGTTTGTTTCAATATTTAGTATATTTGAGAATACTCTGACACATCTCCTTTTAAATTCTGTTTTTGAATGTTAAACTGATGTGACAAACCTGCTATTTAACCCTGCCGGAAGAATGTAGCTGTAGGCTAGCCCAGACAGGCTAGTCATCACTTGGTAACTAGCATTGTTAATAAGCTTGCTTCAACCTGCAGCAAATTACAGCGTTGGCAATTTCTAACACATGTGATAACAGCAGCCGGAATTGTGGCTAGAAAATTATCCAAATGTGCTGAGGTGCAATTAATGAACATTGACCTTTAAATTACAAGCTAGTTTCAGCAGGAGTGTGCGAATGACACCATGGCCATCTTAAGCCCACGTTTGTATTTAGATTTTAAATAATGCATGTATATTTTACAAATTGATAGTATTCCTTTTCACATAAGGATTATTAGGCTTAAACTATTTTATCGGAAGTGCCCTTTTTATTATTTCAGTTGAAGCATTGATTGTGGAATTAAAAGAAAACTGATAACATTGTCTTGTGCTTATAAGAAAGCTGCCGTGTTGGTCACGCTTTCCTTTTCCCTGCTAATGTTGCCTCTGCCTACCCGTATTCACTCTCGTTTCTCCCTTTTCACTGGAAACAGACTAAGTGTGATCGAGTGACCTTTTCTGACGGGCAGTGTATGGATACATCATGTGGCGACCAAAATTCGTTCATATTTTGGAACTGACTTAGTGTAGATCCTTCGTTATATTTACAGTAAATTATTTTATTTTCGGAATTTTATTTAATTTTTCAAACTGTGTTTTTGAATTACCTTAGAAATAATTATTTTATACTAAACCTAGCGGTTAAAAAAAAGTGGGCCAGGTTTTTACCCTAACGTTGTAGCGAACTAAACTTCACTTTCCTTCAGCTTCCTTATAGGTAATATGTTATGGAAACGTGCCTGGCACCGTCTGCGACATGACACTCGCCACTAGTAACTACCTAATGCATATATATCGCATGATACAGAAACAGGTATAGTGTGATTTTCAGTCGGAAGATTATAATAATGCAGACACTACCCGGGGCCTTAAGAGCAATGTCTCACACCTCTTGAAAAGAAAGGGAAAGCAAGAGGTGGGGGGGGAGGGTGCGAGGAAAAAAGCTGTAAAAGATTGCTTTGGAAGAAAATAAATTGTAAAAAAACTGGTAAACTTCGAGGATCGTAACAGATACCAGGGTCATAAACTACTTAGCCAACCTACTTTTAGGTATTGGATTTCAATACATCTAGGAACGATTACGCTGCAGCTACATATGAAAACAGTTTAACCTTATGTTCGAGGCACGTGTGACTGTAGATTCACATGCTTAGTATAATCCCGCCATCTTGTGTTGGGCTCAGATGTGCGTAAGTTATTTATAAAATCTTTCGAGTCACGAGGTATAGTGACTCCTCCTCTTGCTTGTAATGCGCATGGTCCTCTACTCCATTGTTAGATTGTTTTCCTCCACCATCTGGTTGGGACATGTACCCCTCTGCTCCGGTTCGACACGTCGATGGTTACTTTCCTAAATACCGTTGGTATTGATTTGATCGTGGATCTCTCTTTACATTTGTTAAATGCATCAACGTCTAATTCATCTGGGTGACTCGAGACAGCTGTGGCCATCTTGGGTCTTTGCCCATCGGGGCGGAATTCCTCTTCAGCGTTCCTTACAATAGATGTCGTCTTAGTGATCAACTGGACATCTTTCCATTTTTGTCCTCATTGCCATGCCAAGTTTCCACTCACTGATCTCCGTCAGGTGTGTAACTTGTGACTATTCCCCGAGCACGATGAAGTGACCTGTGAGTCCTGCAGGTTTTTCGGATCAAAGAAGATGCTTAGAGATCAAAGAGCTTGACGCTTAGAGATATCTTGCTGCAGCGCTGAAGACACACCGAGCATCTTAGGTTTAGAAGACCAGAATAGGAGGTACAGGCCCATCTATCTGCTGCTGACTAGGGCACCTTCTCTCTGAAAGACAGCTCTGGTTCCGATATGGAGATGCAAGATATCACTCCAGGGCAACCCATGAGTACTGTGTCCCCTGAACCCCGAACACAGCACGTCTCTGCAAAGAGTCGCCTGCCTCCCCCCTGATCGACCAAAGATTGGTGTTGGGCCACCACTGCCTTTGGTCTATGGTAGACACCGACCAGCTTTTTCGGACACGACTGGCTTTGGCCCTGAAAATAGCAGCATCACCAGCATGTCCCTGGCCCGAAGCCTACTACATCGGACTCCAGCCGACCTTCGGAGCTGAAAACTCTTGAGTTAAAACCCCATTCCACCTCAGCACCTAAAAAACTGGCTTCAGAACCAAAACCATCGGCGCTTAAAATTCTGGTGTCGAAATCCACGTTGAAGCCGAAAACTTACACTTTTTCTAAGTATACTTCAGAGTCAGTGGAACCAGTCCTGGAAAAACTCCAGTAGGAGTTGGACTCACGCAAAAAGCACATAATGATTGTCCTAACGCTGGCTTTATCATTGCAAAACCTCCTCATTCAGGGGCACAACTGGCAAAGCCTCCTCATTCAGGGGCACAACTGGCAAAGAGACATTTGTTTTTTGAGGAAGCTTTAGAGGTTCCCATTCCTCCAAAGAAGAAAACAAAGAAGAGAAGGCTACCAGCCCACCACTAGTGCCTGTTCATCCCACAACAGTCTTACCTGAGGGATCCCTACATTCATATACAGGGGACGAGGGGGCGAACATCAATATTCCATCCCACTGCAGGATGATCCGTGGTACTCGTATGATGCAAATCCACATCCACCAACACATATAGACCCAGATCTCTATCCAGCCAAACCCTCCCGCCCGTCCCGATGACACGACCACCTACCATGACCGCATAAGTAAGGCAGCTACATTCCACAAGGTCCCACTACAGATGGAGCCTTTAGAGGATGACTTTTGTTGTTTGAAACCCTCTCCTCTACTTAGCATTTGGCACAATATCTGCCAATGATAAAAGGCATGCTCAGACACACATTTGATATTTTCAACGACTATCCGGTCACAAGTTATCATACCCAGGGTTGACAAGAAATCCAAACAGTCACTCAACGACCCCACATACGCCACCTTTGAATCCGGCATCTTCCCTGACGACTGGAAGCAGGCTGAGGTCAAGCCCCTCCTCAAGTAACCCTCGACGGACCTGAAAAACTACTGGCCCATCCCTCTCACTTTATTTATTTTTATTTTGCATTTACGGCTTCATGCTGCCCAATGAGCCGCAGCCACACATCTGCAACTGGGTGTACTTTAATGAGCGCGGTGTCCGCTAGGGACACCGCGCTTACTTTATTTATTTTTACTTTGCATTTACGGCTTCATGCTGCCCAACGAACTACAGCAGCACGTCTGCAACTGGGTGTCGGCCAGTGGGCCTTGCAACAAGCGCTTCCCAGAGCTTCTGGCGCACCTGTGGATGAACACGCCTTCTCTGGCGCAGTCAAGCTGCTGGCCTCCTACGCGGGCTCCTTGTCGCTGGCGGCGGCCATGGCCTGCTCCAAAAGCCCGCTGCCACTACCTGCCTTGGCACAGGAACACTACTACACGCTCTCCACCCCAGTAGTATTGTCTACCAGTAGTATTGTCTACTGGGGACTTTATTCTCTGGGATGTGTCTGCATGTCTCTGTACTCCACACTGGCAGGGGAACTACAACAGAAATGGCCGACAACTGCCCCCTTAGCACCAGTTACATGTGAAGTAGACTGGGGGCGTAGGTGTGTAAATGATTTGGTACGAACAAAAAGGCACACTATTTCATTTGCACTGAAGTCCATGTGCAACCCTTCGCCTAGAGAAGCCCTCGCCTCGGACTTGTGTGTGGAGAAATGTACCTCTTTTCTGACTCCACCTCCAGCGCGTGCCTGGAAGGTTATGTTTTAACGCTATAAACCTGACCTATTGAGCTTTGTGTTTCCACAAATGCAGTCAAAGGAAAATGCCTTCATAAACAGAGCCCTACTTTTCTGAGTAGGCCTTGACTGAATGGAAGTAGGTGAGCTCTTTGAAGGCTCTGCTGACCGTCTGCGCCCCTCGAAAGGGTCGCATCCCGCGGACCCCTTCACTGGACACACCTCAGACCGCATCACACTAGCAGCATGTGCTCCATTCAGCGGGTTCTTACACGTTTTACCAACTTCCTGTTTTATTTAAACCGTATAAAGTTGCTTGCTCGGTTAAATACTGATATTTATTTGGTCTCTTGTCAGTTTCCTCAAACAGAAGAGTGAAACACGGTAAAGAACACCCCCTTTGGCCCCCACCCCCAAAAAAACAAACTATTCTGCATTGTTGTACTTGAGCCGGTAGCCAGGCAGAACGCAGTCGTGGAGTTAGTTCCTCTGCAGTAATTCTGTTAAGCAAACGTGGATTTTGTTTTCTATCTAGTCTTCCACAGATGAAAAGCTCTCCATATTCCAGGGATCTGCTCTTCCGCCTCAGAAAACAAGCATTTGCAATGCAATAGGTCGCGCAGTTAGGCAAGTTTAACCCATTCCATGTCCCGGCCGGCCGACGTCACAGTGGGCGTGTGCTGAGGGCGGCCGGGGGCTGTCCGAACTCCGCCCACTCATTAATTCGCCTGCACCGCAGCGGAATTCACTCCGTGGTCAACGGGTTAAGCTATTGGCATTATAAATGACAATCCCTTTTATTTATGTTTTTAAAACAAAAATAAAAGGCATTGTTATTTGCAATGTCAATAGCTCAAACTCGCGTAAATGCGAGTCCTATTGCATTGCAAAGGCTTGTTAGAGACTACTTGCCCTTTCTGCTGAGTTGAAAATCCTCTCACTTCAGGGAAGACAAATGTGACAAGATAGCAGATTTAAAGGCATCTATATTGCGCACAAAGTGAAAGAGCAATACAAATGCCATTAAATCTTGTTATCTTGTCACATTTGCTAGCTTTCAGAGACCGAGGTCAAAAGTCAGCTTATCTTATTTTATTTATTTTTCTTTCTGTGACTTAAGTCACAGGATTTTGTAAAGTCAACTGTGTGATAAGTAACTGTGCAAAGCATGTTAAATGAAAGGCTATAAGATGTCAGGCTTTTTTCTAACACAACACTGAAATAGATAAGTGAACTGTTCAAATATATTTCACTAGTTATGAAGACCCATTTTTGTAATTCTGTGGTGAAAAATATATTTTTATGGTATCAAAACAAATTGGAACACTTTACTTGGTGATGTGCACATTTTTAATATTTTTGCTGAAACCCAATTTCCATAAATTGTTTATGCGCTATTATCAGTAAAACTACATGTTAATGGGAAAGTGTTGTGGCCATTTCAATGGAAAATATGCTATCTGTAAATGACAATGCACTACCACATCATGCTTTGTTAATATATTTATGAAAAGTGCGTTTTTAAACATGAACTGTAAATTATTGCTGCTCCTGCCCAGATGAAAATGCTATTAGTGAACTAAGAGGCAAGCCAGGAATATGTGTACCTTGTATATGGGATTGATTCTGGTTATACATTGAGGAAACATTTAGTCTAGTAAATAAAGAGTTTTTTGTAAAGCAGAAATAGTGAACTTACATATTTGAAGGTGCTCTCTTAAAGAAAAAGGCAGCTTCATAAGACAAAATATTTGCCAAGGATCACACAATTTGAGACCAGTTCATGGGTCAAGTACATTAAAGTTAGGTTGAGTGGATTATTAAAGTTAATAGAACTGTAGGTCTAGTAAAATATTTATGATTTTTGTGCCCTGCCAAGGCCACACCCAAACTTCTCATAGCTTGCTTGTAAGCCAGAGAGCTAAACGCCGGACCCTGGTCGGAATGTAGTGTGCCACTTGCATATGTTCTGATAAAAACTCTCAAATCCCTTATAACAGTTCAAGCGTCAGCCAAGCGCTGTGGCCAAACCGACAGGAACCTGGATCATAAATCCACTGCCACCAAGATGTACTTGTAAGCCCATCTGATTGTAAGGGGCCACCGTGATCCAGATACACATAGGCCAAAGGCTTGTCTGAAATCAATAGATGTGTCTGTGCTGTACGTGCCACAATGGATCCTTTCATCTGCTGGTAGATGTTGCATTTAAGGACAAAGTCCTTTTGTCTGTTTCGATAGACCTGACCACCAATATTGCTGCTTTAGTAATGAAATTGTAACAGTAATCCCTCCGTGAGCAGAACCTAGACACTCATGTGCAGCTAGTATCAGTACTAATCTACGATCAATGTTTGGTATTAATCTATCCCTCACCCCTGGAATCTGAGCATGCGGAATGTTTTGTGCGTCTAACTTGTAGGAGTACTTGAGTAGAAAGCCTCTAGGCAGGGCTGTTTCGTTACACGTGGCATTAACTGCCACCATAGTTGTTCCCTCTATCCTCATACTTGAGTGAGTTATTGCAGCAATGGTAGCAGTACAAACTGTTGCCTTGGCAGCTTCATCCGCCATCAAAATTCTTTCTACATGAACACTAACACGTTGATGATTCAATGTATGAATGACATTAGCCCATGGCAGGCCTTCTTTCAGCTTTGCCACCTGTTCCCAAAGCATCTTGTGCTTTACAATGCAACTTTTAGAATCTCTAAATCCATTCTGGCCCAGTAGTGTAAATATTTGTTATGGGACTGGACACAGTAAAATGAATCACACACAATAAGTGTGGGAAATCATGATCCGTATTTTCTAGTGCAAGTATGAGGGCTTTTAGTTCGGCCAGCTGTGCTGTACAGTCCCCTAGGGTCTGAGTGTGTTTTTCCCAGGACGGAACTTTCCATCATGCATGCACCCTTTTACAATTGTGCATACTGCAGAATATTGCTGTTTCATTCCTACAGCAGGCTGGGCAGAACCATCGGTATAAATGATGCATTCCTATCGATCTAGAGGCATCATTTCATTCGGCAGAAAATATTCTTGTTTGTGCTGCAAGAATGCTTGTGTTTGTAATGAAGAGTCAAATCTGTTATCTACATCTGTTGTACTGAGAGAGTTAGCCCACTGAATCCATTGTGGATGTAATGCTTTAGCATTTGGGATGCTTGTTTTTGTAACTGCCTTTAGGGTTTGGTAAGGTGACAACAATTATGCGTTTCACTTGTGCTAGTGCTCTCACTCACTAAAGCAGTCTGTACTGCTGTGAGTATTTTTCAGTGGATGCAAAACGTATTTCAGCGTTTGTGTACAAATGTGATTTGTATGCAGTAGGTACCGTATAGCCTTCATTGAAAGTGATGTAGGTGTAGTCTGTTGGTCCACCGACTACGCGGATCACCAGGTTGGTTGTGTACACCCTGGTAGAGCGAGGGTAGCTCATCCGGCCACTGAGCCACTGCTCAACTGGCGTTAAAATCCTTTTATGCTCCCACTACCAGTAATCGATGCAGATGGTGAGCCACCCCAGACGGGTCGGTATTACCATAAGGTACCTCACAGTTAGGTTGTACAAGTGCTTGATTTAACCTTGATGCTAATGAGGATGCCAACCACCGTGTAGATAGTTATTTTATTCATGGTCCTGACAAATTGCCATTTGATCTTTTGACAACCTAGGCAAGAAACACGTTACATTTACTTCGTAAAAACCAAAGGAAATGATGGACGGAGTGTTGAACATTGCAAGCACTCACCCCCAGTCAACTGATCTGGGTTTAATCCATCACCGTTCTTTAGCCCACTCTGCCACCCCAGTTCAGACATGGCCATATGCAAATCAGTCTGACCCTGTGCCTCATGGGAACAGTCCAGCCCGAACTGCCAAGCCATGTCTTCCCTGGACCGGAAACAAGCTTCCTAGGACCGGTTTCTGGCATTTCAGCCGTCTTCAGCCAGGCTTGCTTGAATCCAGTGGCAAAGTGAGCAAGGGACTCACGTCTGAGCATACCCTGCCAACTTATGGCGAACAAAGCAAAAACCAAAGGAAATGATGGACGGAGTGTTGAACATTGCAAGCACTCACCCCCAGTCAACTTCGTGTGTCGTGTTTCCCAATTTATTAAGGAGTGTACGTGTGTAATACGTTCTATGTAGGACTTTTAATTGTAATAGTCGCAGCCTTGAGGGGATTGCTACCTCCCTTGGAGACGCCAATGCTTCCAGCCAGTCTGCCTCTTCCAGGGGCCCTAGCTCTTCCTCCCATCGTTCTTTAAGGGGTAGAAGGTAACATTTTTAATTGCTATCACTTCACTCAGAGGTGTCAATGAGCTTCAAGTACTAACTTTAGAAGAACCCTTCTTCCAATTACATAAAGATAGGGTGGTACTGGGTACCAATCCTAAATTTCTCGCAAAGGTGGTGTCTCAATTCCACCTAACTCAATCTATAGAATTGGCAGTATTTTTCCCCAACCTGACTCAGTTGCGGCAAGGTCGCTACACACTTTAGATGTTAAAAGGGCCATCATGTACTATATTGATAGAACCAAATAATTTAGAAAGACACAACAATTCTCTGTTGCCTTTTCAAAACCTTGCAAATGAAGGGCCATTTTAAAACATGTTGGATTGTGAAATACATCCAAACCTGTTATGCTAAAGCTAAAAGAACACTACATATCCCTCCAGCCATTAGGAAAGAGGAGACAATGGGGTTGCGGAGGGAACCCATGGCCACCCAGTGGGAGGTCTTGGTTCAGGCACTACAGGGAGCCGGGTATGAGTGATCAAGGGATCAGGCTGAAGGGGAGGACAGGGGCTCAGAGGGGATGCTGAAGTTTCTCAACATGTGCGGCTGTGGTGTTCTCGCGTGGGAGTTGATTTGTATAGTTATGTGTGGCGACAAAGGTGGTTGCCATTGCAAGAAAATTATAAACAATCTGAAATGCAGAGATATGCGGGGGAGGCGGGGGACAGGGGCGGGAGGAAGGGACGACGGGGTGCTAACACTGGTCTCCGTAGAGTTGGTTAGTTGTTTTTCTTAAAATTGTTATTGTTCTACATGGTCTGTGCTGAAGCCCATACTGAATGCACTGAAAGACTGTACTTGCGGGACTATCGTCACTGACCAAGCACGGACTTATGACACAGCACTAAGGCGAGGAGCTGTAAATTGCGTTTGTAATCAATCTGGAGCAGCGCATGAGCCATGTATGTTGGAGAGTTCAGCTGACACGCAACGAACACAGGATTGAATGCTTGGTAGATGGCAACATGCATGTATAACGTGTGAATACGTCTCTCTGTATGTAACTAAAAATTCAATAAAACAGATTTGAACAAAAAGAACACTACCTATCCCTCCAAGAGCTCAGTCTACTCGTAAAAAAAGGAGCTTCAGTGGCCTTCTTAGGAAACATACCTATGGCTGACATATATAAAGTAGCTACATGGTCTACACCGCGTACATTTACAAACCATTACTGTGTAGCTGTCATGGCTCGTCAACAAGCTAATGTGGGCCGAGCTGTTCTACGTACACTATTTCAAACAACTGCAAACCCCACAGGTTAGCCACTGCTTATGGAGAAGAACTACTTTACAGTCCATGCTTAGCATGTGTAGCTACAGCCACACATGCCTCGAATAGAGAATGTCACTTACCCAGTAAGCATCTGTTTGTGGCATGTCGTGCTGTGGATTCACATGCACCCACCTTCCTCCCTGGAAACTTTTGTTGGTTGCATTTACTTATATATTACATTCCTTTTGCGTGGTCATCTCACTATTCTACAGTATCCTTCACACTCCATCCTCACCCACCTTGCAGAAAACAATCTAACAATGGAGTTGAGGACCATGCGCAGTACAAGCAAGAGGAAGAGTCATTATACCTTGTGACTTGAAAGACTTAGAAGAAAAGCAACTTGCACACATCCGAGCCCAACACTAGATTGCGGGATTATGCTAAGCATGTGACTCTACATCACTGACTGCTACAAACAGATGCTTACTCGGTAAGTAACATTTTCCTTTAGTGCCAGGCTGGCGGTGTGGCAAAAGTCCACATTTAGGTCTTTATACCCATCTCAGGAAGGTCCTTGAGAATCACTTGCACTTCTGGACACTTCTGTTGTGCCTCAGGTCAGGAAGAGAAAAAAGCATTCACACTCCTACTGAAGCGCATCCTTCAGAGACATCACTCTCTGTAAAACTCAGTAGAATTGCATCCTCAAGGTCTGTGTCCTTGATGGTTCTAGCATAGCAGCCTTAGTATTCAGCAAACTGACATCCAGTAGGTTTGCTATGGGCTTCTGAGCAAAACCTCAGGACCAGCATTCATTCTTTTATAAATTTAACACTGCACTGCACATTTGTTGGTGGAAAGCCCAGTACGGGGTGTTGGCTGCTCTTTTTAGCATTTTCTAGCACCTCCCTCTTGTTGTGAAAATGGCACAGCTCACCTGTCACCCTGATTCCGAATCTCTCACAAGTCTTCACCCGTTCCTCCACACCACTCAGTCTGGTCTCCACACTATCTACACTCCATTCCAGTGAGGACATTCTTCTTTTCCTATTCTCCTTCCAGTTTCGGTTCTACAGCAGTGATGGATTTCTCCACCTTCTCCAGCTTTTTTCAATATGAAGTCTAGCACTACCATCATATATTTCTGTATCTTGGTTAAACCACCAGTTGTTGCACTGTCCTCCAGTTCTGCATTTCCCAGTTCTTTACCTGAAATGTTGAAAACTCAGTTTTTGCCTTCTGCTGGCCATTCCCTGTGAAAGTATTCAACACCTACTCATCACAGCAATAGAGTGGCTAAAGCTGAAATTGTGCCAACAAAAGCATCCACTACACTCTGAGCATCTCCCCTGCCTTGCCTGCTCCATTCCTTAGGTCAGCAAAGATGCTGTGTATAACCGCCATGCCCAATTATCGGAAACAAACCTAGGCGGGTAGAGATCCTTCTCTCACCATTTGCTCTAGACAGTCCATGTGCCAACCATGTTATGGTGCTGATAATATCCAGACTGTCCTTTGACTCCAACCCAAGATGCCTTTGGGGGAGATCCTGCACCACTGGAAGATCAAGCTCTTACCTCCCCAGCAGTGCCTAAGTCTAACAGAGCAGGCCCAAAGCTTAGCCTGGAGCCCCCGAAGAGGCTTCCATTTTGCTTCCCTCCAGACTATGTGCTTATGCCTTGATGTAATTAGCCAAGATGTGCCTACTCTGAATGATGAGATCAATCTGATCTTTTATCGATGTCAACAAAAGTAAAGGGCACAGATAGCCTGGTGAAAGGTCCAGGAGTGGTAGGGCTCAGCCTCACATTGAGGTCAGTGGATACAGACCTTGCATCGCTTGCACACAAAGGCTAATGATGAATTGTGAAAACCTCAGTATGAAAGCAACAGTCTTCGCTGCCTCCTCATCCTATGGTTTCTCAACACAGGTCCTAACTCCTCAAATTACTGTAGAAAATGTTTCATTTTTCATCACATATTGTTATAGGATAAAGTGATTGATGAATCCAACATGCATTTCAGTGTAAGGGAATACCTATGTACAGCCATGGGGTTACAGTGCAACTAGTGGCAATTCATTTCTGGCTCTAGGATGGTTTATAAATGGTTCTCCCAACCTCCATTTCTGCAACGAGTATGCTTATATTTTCAGTTTTCTCTTAGATTTTAGATCTGAATATAGACAGCCCATCGTAAAGACCTTGCACATCAAGACCTGGTTGCTGTTGCCACTATTGGAGACACTAATGAAATTTCAGAGGAAATTGTTGATATAAACACAACGTTTTTTGATATTGAGGTTGGAAGAACTAAATCGAGAAATACATTGTTAATACATCTTTTAGACCTGCCATCCTTGGCGTGATTTTCCCCCCTAACTCTTTCCCTTAAACCATCCTATTTTGTTCACTTTGTTTTGGCTGGCCTTAGGACTCTGTACATTTTACCACTGCTAACCAATGCTAAAGTGCTTGTTCTCTCTCCTTTAAACTAGGTAAAATTGACTTATGCCCAATTGTTATCTTTAATTTATTTGGAAGACCCTAGTAAAGTGGCACTATCGGTGCCCAGGGCCTGTATATGAAATGCTACTAGTGGTCCTGCAGCACTGATTGTGCCACCTACTTAAGTAACCCTTTAAACAGGTCTCAGGTCTGCCATTGAAACCTGGGTGTGGAGAGTTAAATTGCCATTACGATCGGCAAGAGAAACCTTTTGCCAGGGCCAAACCTTCCTTATTAGTACATATACGTCACCCCCAGTGTAGCCCATGGACAGCCTAGAGGGGAGGATGCAGTGTATTTAAAAGTTGGAAATGTACTTTTGAGTTGTATGTGTCCTGGTAGTGAAAAACTCTTACATTCGTTTTCACTACAGCAATGATTGCTCCTCCCATAGGATTACATTTGAGTTACCTTATTTAACTTAATAAGCTGTAACTTCTAAATGGGAGCAGGTAACCAGCTCATGTTTGGAGTCTCTGGAATTGTAATGATAAATCCTCTCTTATAGAGAAGTCTGATTTTAAATTACAATTTTGAAAATGCAACTTTTAGAAAATTTACATTTTCCTGCTTTAGCCATTTAGTGCCTGCAGCCTGTCTGTGGGTCACATGACTGGGTTTAGCTGACAGTTGGGCTTTGTGTATTCCTCCTAGACAGCCTCACACAATAGAGAGCTTAGGTGGGCTTGATGGGCCATCGGACACAGGATGGGAGGGCAGAGCTGGGCACAGCCCTACTTACACTTGTATAGGCTGTGTCCTGCCTCCACACAAAAAGCTACATAACCCTTGTAGTTAGTCTGGAGCCAGGGCAAGGCACATGGGGAAGCTTCTCCCACTTCAAAGGAAGGCCCACGTATAAATATTGGACCTTGGACACCAACTCTTCAGTATACTTCTGGATTTGTAGACTCTGCCAGGAAGTAGGACTGCTGAGCTGCTAAAAGGACCGTCTCTCTTCTTGACTGCTGCTCTGAAGGACTGCTGTACTGACCTGATGCCCTTTGCCGGAGTGAGAAAGATTGGACCTGCATCTGTTGAACTCCGGACCCCAGAATCCAAGGGCTAACTGGTTGGCCTCCTGATTAGAGTCCTGGGGACAGAATGCTCCAACAATCTTGAACCCAGCATATGGATTCTGCTATCTGTGAGTCCTACCCTTCCAAGTGGCGTCACCTCTGTCCTGGACCCTTTAAATTAGGCCTGAAGGTGCTCTGCCAGCCTATCTGTGGACCCAGCAGAATCAATGTATCTCTTCTGCTGTGCGGCGTAACCCCAAGCAGATCCCATGCATCGCCTCTGCTGCTAAGATTCTCCCAATGTAAGTTCTACACATCGACCTCGAAGCCCAAATCGGAACCGTCTGTACGCAATACCACACCGACGTAGGCCCTAGTATCACAAATCGCTTGTCTACAGGAGCCTCGACAACGATGCAGGTTCTTGCATCGCAGCCTCGTCATTCCTCGGAACCGACTCATCGCCGCGGCTGGGTGGCTCATCCTCGAAGCAAGACTTCCCATCACAAGCACTCGCCGCTGGAATTCTCCTTGATGAGGTAAGACCTCGCATTGCAGCTCGTCTGAACCGACACCAAACCTCGGCATCGCAACGCATCCTCGATGTGGCACCTCGCACCGCAAGGATTTAAGGTAGTCTTGCTCAGCAGGCCTAACTTGGTCCATGTAGCCGACATGCGCTCCATTGTGGTTGGCCTGAACTTGTGACTTTGTCCCGATCTGGTGCAACCAGATACTCACAGTTGGCGTTTTGTGCTTTTTACACTATTTTCTCTAAAATCTTTAAACTTGCATGTCTCTGGTTCTACTGATTGGATGTTTGCCTGTTTTTTGGTCTTGCTTTATTTATTTTAATTTTGCTCTATTTTTCTAAATGTGTTTGAGATTTTTCTTGTGTTGTGTTTTCACTTAATTACTGATTATAGTGTTGCATAAAATATTTTACATATTAAGTTAAACCTGAATGCTCTGTGCCAACCTACCAGAGGGTGAAACACAGGTTAAGTTCAATCAATCAATACATTTGTAGAGTGCACTACACACCCGTGAGGGTCTCAAGGCGCTGGAGGGAGGGGAGGGGTGTTGCTACTGCTTGAATAGCCAGGTCTTGAGAAGCCTCCTGTAGGTTAGTAGGTCCTGGGTCTGCCATAGGAGGATGGGGAGGGTGTTCCAGGTCTTGGTGGCGAAGTGGGTGAACGATCTGTCACCGGTGGTCGCTCTTCAGATGCCGGGGACAGTAGCGAGGGCGAGGTCGGCAGAGCGGAGCTGTCGGTTCGGCGTGTAGAAGGTGAGTCGTCTGTTGAGGTATGCCGGTCCGGTTTTGTGGAGCGCCTTGTGTGCGTGGGTGAGGAGCTTGAAGGTGATCCTCTTGTTGATGGGTAGCCAGTGCAGTTCTCTCAGGTGGGGTGTGATGCGGCTGTGGAGAGGCATGTTGAGGATCAGGCGTGCAGAGGCGTTCTTTATGCGTTGTAGTCTTTTCAGGAGTTTGGCTGAGGCTCTTGCATAGGGGGCGTTTCCGCAGTCCAGCCTGCTGCTGACCAGTGCCTGGATGACCGTTCTTCTTGTTCCGGTGGGGATCCACCTGTAGATCTTGCGGAGCATGTGGAGGGTGTTGAAGCAGGAGGACGAGACGGCGTTGACTTGCTTGGTCATGGAGAGTGTTGAGTCGAGGATAAACCATAGGTTGCGTGCGTGGTCGGTGGGTGTCGGTGCTGCTCCCAGTGCGGATGGCCACCAAGAGTCGTCCCAGGCTGAGGGGGTGGAGCCGAGGATGAGGACCTCCGTCTTGTCCGAGTTCAGCTTCAGACGGCTGTTCTTCATCCACTCTGCGACGGCTTTCACTCCTTTGTGGAGGTTTTGGCGGTGAGGGGGGCCTTGGTGAGGGGGAGGATCAGCTGAGTGTCGGAGATGATGTTGAGGTCGTGCAGTTGGGCGATGTGGGCGAGCGGTGCCATGTAGGAGTTGAACAGTGTCGGGCTAAGGGATGATCCTTGGGGTACGCCGCAGATGATCTCGGAGTCTTTGGAACGGAAAGGGGGAGGCGGACGCTCTGGAATCTGCCGGAGTGGAAGGAGGTGGTCCATTCCAGAGCCTTGTCTCGGATCCCTGCGTTGTGGAGGCGTGTGCGTAGGGTGCGGTGGCAGATAGTGTCAAAGGCGGCTGATAGGTCCAGGAGGATGAGGGCTGCGGTTTCGCCGTTGTCCAGCAGGGCCCTGATGTCATCGGTGGCGGCGATAAGGACGGTCTCGGTACTGTTGCTGCGGAGCCCGGACTGGGACGGGTCCAAGATGTTGTTCTCCTCGAGGTAGCGGGTCAGCTCTCTGTTGACGGTCTTCTCGATGACCTTCGCCAGGAACAGGAGCAGGGAGAAGGGCCGGAAGTTCTTGAGGTCCCTCGGATCTGCCTTGGGTTTCTTTAGTAAGGCGTTGATCTCGGCGTGCTTCCAGCTCTCCGGGAAGGTCGCGGTCTTGAAGTAGATGTTGATGGTCTTGCGAAGATAGAGTGTGATGGTGGCGCTAGCTTTGTTGAAGATGTGGTGTGGGCATGGGTCCGACGGGGAGCTGGAGTGGATGGTGTTCATGATTTTGATGGTGTCGTCATCGTTTATGTTGGTCCAGGTGAGCCGGGGGTCGCTGTGGGTGGTGGCCGCGGGATCTGAAGTGTCTGTGGTTGTCGGGCGGTCAGGTTGTTGGATGTCTGCTATCTTGCGATGGAAGAAGGTGGCTAGGGAGTCTCACAGGTCTTGCGATGTCGTTGGTGTTCGAGAGTTCCTTCACGATGTTGAAGAGCTCTTTGCTGTTGTGTGCGTTGTTGTCGAGTCGGTTCTTGTAGGAGGCCCCTTTGGCGGATCTGATGAGGTGATGGTGTCTGCGGATGGCTTTCTTGTGGGCTGCATAGCTGTCTTGTGTCTGTTCATGGTGCCATTTCTTTTCTAGTGTACGGCAGGTTTGCTTGGTGGCCTTGAGGTCTGCGGTGAACCAGCTGGCTTTCTTGTTAGTGCGTCTGTTGGAGGGTTTCTTGATCGGGGCGAGAGTGTTGGGGCAGTTGTCGATCCAACGTCTGAGGTTGTCAGTGTCTGCGTCAGTGGGGTCAGCGGGTGGGTTTCGCATGAGGGTGGAGTTTTCGTGATTTTGCTCCAGCTGTGGCTGGGATTTGCTTGTGCCTCATCCTGACCAGGATTGTGGTTGCTGTTGAGTAAGGTTTCCAACTCCCTCCACTAGGAAACCAATTTCTTACAACATCCTACTAAGGAAAATGTATTACCGCTAGTCGCATTCAAAGCCTTAGGTAAGCAATCAGTAGATGAACCACCAAATGATGAAATATTATTTAAATTTACACCTCCAACATCTGCTTTCACTGTCTAATTTTGCATACAAGACGGACTCCGATCTGCAGAACATAGTTTGTTGCATTAACAGATGTTGCACATTCAGACTCTGTTTTAAAATATCTATTACGGTATTTTTTTGCCAGAGAAGGAATAGAATTTCTATCTCTGGCTCTTCTATTCAGTTAATTTTACACTTACCTTAACATAGTAGATTGCCTTGCTTTATAAATAACTAAGCTTCTCAAAATGTCCTCTTTCGTTGACAAAAATATTTTTTATTATTAATTAACTCGTGGTTTGTTTTTTCCCCAATTCATATACCGTATTACATTTTCTACTAATGTAGTGAAGGTCTAAATCGCAGAGTTTGACAGATTGAAGCTTTCTCTTAGTTACCAAAATGAAACAATTGTCATTCTTTGCGGCCTGATCCACAAACAGGATAACGTTGCCAAACTTTCCACCTGTACTCCCTTCCTGGTATACAACTATACTTAGTGCACTGAATATAGTATATCTAATCCTGTTGATATCAAATCATTCTTAAGTATTGTCTAGTGGTTTCTTGTGTAAAGCCTACAAACTGTTTGATTGACTTTCTTTTTCTTAACTATGAGATCTGCAATCTATCACTTTAGTGTTAACCATCTAGGGATTTCCTGTCCAGTTAAATGTAGTAATATCTTAGTTTGAATTAGTAGCTTGCACTGCCAGTAAATCGCAAATATTGGTAATCTAAACCCTTACAGTATAACATTTACTCGCAGTTTCCCTCTTTCTGATATAAAATGTACTGACTAATCTGCCCCTATCTACAAATACTCATTAGAAATTGAAGCATGAATATTGCTAAATATTTATGCTAAATTGAGTGGCAAATTCATTTTGATCATATGAATATTACCTCCAGCACATAAATGTAGCTATACCCACCTACCCACATCTGATTTAATTTGGCTTAAAAGAGGCTACAGGTTTTAGGAAAGCAGCAAATCTATTTGTGAGAGCTGAATCCTTCCACAACATAGAGAGTTTTCCTCCGACATCCCTTCTAACTTGTTCATGATAAATCTGCGCTGGTTAGATCCAGTGACAGGTCCTTGAATTTTCACAGTTGACTCAATACTTTGAAGAAGACTCAAACTCCCTTATAATATCCAGTGGCCTTGACACTGAGTTCTTGGGGTCCATATTTAACAAGTAACAGTTGGAAACCAGAATCCAAGCTGACAAATAGATGCACGTTTGCAAATAGCAGATGAATACTGCATGTGTAATGCTAATTTGTTTGTATGGTTTAGAGGAGAAACAAAAAACATATTTCCCGTTTTGGACAGCATTTCTTTTTACTCTAATTTTCTTGGTTTTAAAAACCAACAGTGCGCAGAGACAACAATACAGAGACATAAAGTGCAGATGTTGAACCCAGACCACTTGGAGGTGCCATGTAACCCACCCACAACAATAGTTTAATACTATTATGAGGCTGAGCTAAGGGCTCAAGATGGCTAAGCCAGCACCCCCACCCGTCCCTCCCTTCAGCCCAACTTACCCAGACACTTGCCCCACACTCTCTTATGCTTCTTTGGGCATCAACTGACCAGATAAACCTGCTGCTCCTGCAAGGCGCACCAGTTCAATTTTTCTCCATTGTGTGATCGTGGGGAGGGGGGGGGAGGGTAGGACTCTTCCACTTGCAGTAGTGTCTCCTTGGTCACCACCACCGCTGTTCCTAGGAATGCTCTGTCCTCCCTAGAGCCCCCAATACCCTCCAGAATCCCAAGAAGCACCACTCGGGGGTGCAGGGAAGCTCCCATGTTATGTTAGATTGTTCTTATAAAGCGCACAACTCACCCTGGGGCATCTAGGCGCTAACTGGGAGACTATACTGAGGGAAAGGAAGAAGCTACATCTCAGAGGGGAGTTAAATTTGGAACAAGAACGCTTTTAGATGTTTCCTAAAGATGATTAGTGAAGGGATTTTTCAAACAGCTATAGGGAGCTTATTCCAGTAACTCGGAGCTAAATATGAAAAAGCTCTCCCTCCAGTGCGGGTAAGACGAATTCTGGGGACTTGGAGAAGGTTTTAAGAGCTGGATCTAAGTTTCCTACCTGGGAAATATTTAACCAGTTTTTTTCGAAGGTAAAGAGGGCCATTTTCCCTCAGGGCATTGTATGCAAGACAACAGATCTTGAAAAAGGATCTGTTCTTTAATGTTAGCCAGTGCAACTCCCTCAAGAGGGGGGTTGAAGCTGACCCTGCCGGGCGATTCAAAATCAGACGTGCTGCCGTGTTCTGAATCACTTGCAGTTTCGCCAGTTGTGTTTGACCCACTTAAGCCAGCAAGGCATTCCCACAGTCCAGACGGCTAATAACCATCGCCTGGACTAGGGTTCTGCGCTGGGAGGTAGGCAGATAGAGAAAGATTTTCCTAAGAAGCCTTAAACCATAATAACATTCAATCAATCAATCAATCATAGAATTTATTGAGCGCGCTACTCACCCGCGAGGGTCTCAAGGCGCTAGGGAAGGGGTGCTGCTACTGCTCGAAGAGCCAGGTCTTGAGGTGCTTCCTGAAGCTGTGGTGGTCCTGGGTCAGTCGAAGGTGAGTGGGGAGGGAGTTCCAGGTCTTTGCTGCGAGGTAGGAGAAGGATCTTCCTCCTGTGGTGGCTCTGCGGATCCGTGGGACGATGGCGAGGGCGAGGTTGGTGGACCGTAGCTGGCGGGTGGGGGTGTAGAACGCGAGTCGGTTGTTGAGGTATTCAGGGCCCATGTTGTGGAGTGCTCTGTGTGCGTGGGTGAGCAGTCTGAACGTGATCCTTTTGTTGACGGGGAGCCAGTGGAGGTTTCTCATGTGCGTAGAGATGTGGTTGCGGCGGGGAATGTTGAGGATGAGTCGTGCGGAGGTGCTTTGTATGCGCTGGAGACGGTTATGGAGTTTGGCGGTTGTTCCAGAGCAGAGGGCGTTCCCGTAGTCCAGTCGGCTGGTGACGAGGTCCTGGGTGACTGTTTTTCTGGTTTCGGTGGGGATCCAGCGGAAGATCTTCCGGAGCATGCGAAGGGTGTTGAAGCATGAGGATGAGACGGCGTTGACTTGTTTGGTCATTGTGAGCGAGGAGTCTAGGATGAAGCCCAGGTTGCGTGCGTGGTCCGTGGGTGTCGGTGCGGTGCCCAGCGCTGGGGGGCCACCAGGAGTTGTCCCAAGCCGAGGGGGATGGTCCGAGGATGAGGACCTCCGTCTTGTCCGAGTTGAGTTTGAGACGGCTGTGCTTCATCCAGTCTGCTACCTCTTTCATTCCTTCCTGGAAGTTTGGTTTGGCGGGGGCTGGGTCCTTGGTGAGGGAGAGAATCAGCTGGGTGTCGTCGGCGTAGGAGATGATGTTGTGTTTCCGTGCGATGGTGGCGAGGGGGCTTATGTAGATATTGAAGAGAGTAGGGCTGAGCGAGGATCCTTGGGGTACGCCACAGAAGATTTCGGTTGCCGATGCGGGGAAGGCGGACTCTCTGGGTTCTGCCAGTGAGGAATGAGGGGATCCATTCCAGGGCCTTCCCCTGGATGCCCGTGTTGTTGAGGTGGTGTACTAGAATGCGGTGGCATACGGTGTCAAAGGCAGCTGAGAGGTCCAGGAGGATGAGGGCGGCTGTTTCCCCGTTGTCCATCAGGGTTCTGATGTTGTCTGTGGCTGCGAAGAGGGCCGTCTCGGTGCTGTGGTTTGCCCGGAATCCAGACTGGGAGGGGTCGAGTGAGTTGTTGTCTTTGAGGAAGGTGGTCAGCTGTTTGTTGACGGTCTTCTCGATGACTTTCGCTGGGAAGGGAAGGAGTGAGATGGGCCGGAAGTTCTTGAGGTCCCTGGGGTCTGCGGTGGGTTTTTTCAGGAGGGCGTTGATCTCGGCATGCTTCCAGCTCTCAGGGAAGGTAGCTGATGCGAAGGAGCTGTTGATGATGTTCCGTAGGTGGGGTGCGATGATGGTGTCGGCCTTCTTGAAGATGTGGTGGGGGCATGGGTCGGAGGGGGAGCCCGAGTGGATGGTGTTCATGGCGTGGATGGTGTCTTCGGTGCTGATGGGAGTCCAGGAGTTGATGGTGATGGTGGGGGTCGCTGGGCTGGTGTCCGGAGGTGGAAGTTGGGGTCCGAAGCTGTCGTGTATGTCTGCGATCTTGCGGTGGAAGAAGGTTGCGAGGGAGTTGCAGAGGTCTTGCGTAGGGGTGATGTCGTTGTTGCTGGCGTTGGGGTTGGAGAACTCTTTGACGATGCTGAAGAGTTCCTTGTTGTTGTGGGTGTTGTTGTCGAGTCGTTCCTTGAGTGATGTCCTCTTGGTGTTCGGGATCTGCTGATGATATTCGCGGGTGGGGTGGATGTTCGGCGGTGGGGGTGGCGTCTTCGGTGTTGGTCGTGATGCTGATGGTGTTCCTGCAGATGATAGCGATCCCTCCTCCTGTTTTGTTGGTGCGGTCCCTCCGGGTGATTTTGTAGCCGTCCGGGATGGCTGTGGCGATGTCGGGGGCAGAGGAGGCGTTTATCCAGGTTTCCGTGAGGAAGGCGACGTCCGGTGCTGTTGTGTCGAGGAGGTCCCAGAGTTCGATGGCGTGCTTGTGTACGGAGCGGGTGTTGAGGAGGATGCACTTGAGGTGGTTGGTGTTGCTGCTTGGTTCGGCGGGCGCGGAGCGATTTTGGAGGCTGGTGAATTTGCAGGCTTGACAAGTGAAGGGTCCGTGGGTGCGTCTGGGGGTGGCTTGATAGCAGGCGTGCGGTCGTCCGGGATTGAGTGCTATTAGTGCGGCGGTGTCATAACTCCGATGGTTGGGTTGGGTCTTGCCAGGTCCAGGGGTTCCGGCGCTGGGTGCGGTCCAGGCGTGGACGGGCGTAGACGGGCTTGCCTTCGGCGTGCCATCGGCACGCCCGCTGCGCCTGACCGCTGCGCGTTCGTGTGGTCCCCGCCATAAATGGCGAAGTGGGGAGGGAGGAGCAGCTGGAAGGCGGGAGCGGGGCGGCGAATGGGAAGGGGGAACAGGGTACAGAAAAAAAGGGGCGTGGCCGCAGGGGGAGCACAGACGGGAAAAACCCGGCGGGAAACCCGGTCCCGGAGAGCGGCGAAGGGGGAGAAAATAACAACAACAAGAGGTGGGAAAATAACAGAGCACTGGGCAGAAACAAGCAGGCAAGTACAAAACTGGGCACAGAAGTATATCACAGGGTACAAATCAATGGGCACCAGAAGCGGAGCAGCAGAGAATACTTAAGGAGCGAGGAAGGGCAAACTCGCGGCAGAAGCGGTGAGGCACTGGGCGCACTAGCGGGGAGCCGTGCGGTGCGTGGAGCGACCGGCCCTGAAATCAGGGTCAGAGGTCACAGCTCACCACTGCGCGGTCCCCACCATAAATGGCCAAGTGGGGAGGGAGGAGCAGCTGGGAGGCGGGAGCGGGGCGGCGAATAGGAAGGAGGAACAGGGTACAGAAACAAAAAGAGGCACGGCCGCAGGGGGAGCACAGGCGGGAAAAACCCGGCGGGAAATCCGGTCCCAGAGAGCGGCGAAGGGGGAGAAAATAACAACAACAAGAGGTGGGAAAATAACAGAGCACTGGGCAGAAACAAGCAGGCAAGTACAAAACTGGGCACAGAAGTATATCACAGGGCACAAATCACAGGGCACCAGAAGCGGAGCAGCAGAGAATATTTAAGGAGCGAGGAAGGGCGAACTTGCGGCAGCAACGGTGAGGCACTGGGTGCACTAGCGGGGAGCCGTGCGGTGCGTGGAGCGACCGGCCCTGAAATCAGGGTCAGAGGTCAACATGAGCTTGTTGTCGCCGCTACACGATCTTTCATGGTCAGGGCCTGATCAAGTTTTAGACCGAGATTTTTTACTGACTGTTTAGGGTTGGGGGGCTGACCCAATTGGATAGGCCACCAGTCGTCAGACCAGCTATTTATCAACAGAACCTCTGTTTTTTCTGGGTTGAGCTGGAGGCAATTACTTGTCAAACGAAGTTTGTCGAGCTCTGGGTTTGGTCCGATGGTATACATAAGCTGAGTATCATCAGCATATGAGATAATCTCAAAACCCAGGCGCTCGACTATTTGTGCCAACGGAGCCATATATATATATATATATATATTAAAAAGGGTAGGACTCAGGCAAGAACCTTGCGGAACTCCCCTATACAGCATCATTTTGCCTGAGACGTATGGTCCCAACATAACAGTTTGGGTTCTTCCAGACAGATAATGTTCTAGCCATTTAAGGGCTGTCCCTTTTATGCCACAATCCTGGAGTCTCTCCAACAGCTTCGAGTGTAAATGTTATGTTATGTTAAGTGTTGCTTGTAAAGCGCACTGACACCGAAGCTTCCTGGCGCAGAGTGAGGAGGAGGTATAGGTAACAGAATCTACGTGGGGGTAGGGAAAAGATAAGTTTTTAGCATTTTCCTAAAGTTAAGGAAAGAAGAGCAGGATTTGATAGAAAGAGGGAGGGTGTTCCAGAGTCCAGGGGCCAACTGGGAGAACCGGCGTCCGCCGAATCTCTTAGTTTTGCCCCTGGGGATGATCAACAAGTCAAGGTGGGCGGATCGAAGATGGCGTGTAGGACAGTAAGTATCAAAAGCTGCGGAGAGATCTAGGAGGATCAGAATAAGTGAACCTCCCCTGTCGACAGTTAATCTAAGCGCGTCCGTTACCGCCAAGACTGCGGTTTCTGTACTAAAGCCTGGACGAAAACCAGACTGTTAGGGGTCCAGAATGTGATTGTCCTCCAGATATGAGCTTAGCTGTCGATTGATGGTACTTTCCAGGATTTTTCCTAGCAATGGTAACAGGGAGATGGGGCGATAGTTACCCAGAACCAAAGGGTCTGCTAATGATTTTTTTAATATGGGGCGGACGATCGCCTCTTTCCAGGCGGCCGGAATGGTACCCGAGAGGATGGAATGGTTGAATATGTCACGGATTGCCAAGGCACAGATAGATGCCAGTGACGCCATGATTTTCGGTGGGCAAATATCCAGCGGTGATCCCGATTTGGTCCCCATAAGGTCTTTAATGACCTCCTCTACTGTGGCTTGTTCAAAGCAGTTTAGAGAACATGCTGCTATCTTATTTTGCTCCTCTGGAATTTGTGGAGAAGCCACATCAAGAATAGTAGAAGGAGGAAAATTTGCGTAGATATTGAATATCTTTTCGCGAAAATAGATGGCCAAGGAGTCACATAGCTCCTGGGATTCCTGGGGCATCTGTCTGCAGGCTTTAGGGGAGACAAAGTCCCGAACAATACTAAACAAGGTTTTCTTAGAATTACTTGCATTATCGATATGACTGATAATACATTGCCGTCTAGCGGCTTTTAAATTCAGATGGTAATTGGACAATGCCTTCCTATACAAACCCCTATTTTCCTCGGTCTTGCTAGTACGCCATCTCCTTTCCAGTCACCGGCAGCTGGCCCTTTCTAGCTTCAATTCCCCTGAATACCAGGGAGAAGAGGCTCTTCGAGAGGCAGAATTCACTTGTTTTTTTGGTATGACTGCATCGAACGCCACTTCTAAGGCAGTATTGAAAGTCTCCAATTGTTTGGAAACTTCCATAGTATTAACTGTCTGGTCAAGGGAGAAGACCTCATTAAATGCCACAGGAGTGAGATTACACCAGATCCTCCGTTGGTCATGAGGTTGTTTAAAGGGTCGCTTTACACTATTTTGGCCTAATAGCGGTATATGGATCATGATCATATAATGGTCTGTCCATAAAAGTGGGTCTGGGAGATCACATTGAATCCGATCAGAATTGGAAAATACGAGGTCTAAAAAATGCCCTGCATTATGGGTGGGACCTTTAATTCTTTGGGTAAGGCCGATAAGTTTAAGGGAAGTAAATAGTTTATTTACTTCCGGGTCATCCACTTTTTCCCCATGGAAATTAAAGTCTCCCAGCAGGAGAAAAGTATTTGCTGCCAATACATGAAGTGCCAGATATTCCACTAAGATGTCTGCAAATTTCGGTTTTGGTCCTGGGGGCCGATATACTAAAGCTCCATACCAGGTATCGGAAGGGGAAACGGAGACTTTGAAAATCTCTAGTTCTAAACAGTCGTTGCTAACCGAGAAAACCCATTTCACCTCTAGGTCTTTTTTAAAAGCAGTGGCAATCCCTCCTCCTGTTTTACTATCCCGGTCCAGGTGAATAAATGTATAATTCTCAGGAATCGCCAGAGTAATCATGGCGTGATTAGTAGGGGCTAGCCATGTTTCGAGGAGCGGAGACTTCTACAGAAACTGTCATTTGAAATTGACAGTTATTGCAGGTGACAGGGGCTTCTAACATGAGGGGACACGTCTGCGTACAATTAATAAACTGGCATTTATTCGCTTGAGCCTGTATATTTACTTGACGCAGGGCATCTGCGGAGTAGCATACCAGGGGCAAATACGCCCTGGGAATGGCAGCATTTCTGGGCTCGTTAGGGCGTGGACAGGCGCAGACGGGCTTGCCTTTGGCGCGCCGCTGGCGCGCGTCCGATGTGCGTGTCCGCTGCGCGTTCACATCTGCATCCTCTAGAAATAGACCGAGGAGCCAAACACTAGTACGCAACAACCGATTCCCCCAAGATGTCCGCCCGCTCCCGGGAACAATTGAATGCATGCCCTGCCCTCTTCCACCCCACACCTATGTGCTACAAGTAAAGTTAAAACAAAGGTAAGGACTTAAAAATAGTGTTTATATTAGGTATAGGCTTCAAGTACAAACAATTAAAAGCAATCGCATTTACTTGCAGCGCAAGCAGGTAACACTCCCGGCTTCCGCCTCAGGAGAGAACTGCCCAGTGTAAGGCGCCCGCGTCTACCTCCTCTAGAAATAGACCGAGGAGCCAAACACTAGTACGCAACAACCGGTTCCCCCAAGATGTCCGCCCGCTCCCGGGAACAATTGAATGCGTGCCCTGCCCTCTTCCACCCCACACCTATGTGCCACAAGTAAAGTTAAAACAATGGTAGGGACTTAAAAATAGCGTTTATATTAGATATAGGCTTCAAGTACAAACAATTAAAAGCGATCGAATTTATGTGCAGCGCAAGCAGGTAACACTCCCGGCTTCCGCCTCAGGAGAGAACTGCCCAGTGTCCCATCCCACTGTCGCACTCAGTTCCCCAACCACACCCGCCCAGTATCTTGAGATAAGGGGCCAGGACCAGGTCTTGGACAGCATTCTTCTATCACATTTATTAAATAAAGATCAGAAATTTCTAGGAGAAACACTACAGAGTGCAGTGAAGAAATTATGTAAATTACATCTCCTGCCTTTGATGAATTTATTTTTGCATTCTAACTGACTTCCGATTGGCATGTTGCCGTTCCTGCAGTGCTTAATTTGAGCCGTTGGTTTCCGCTGCTCAGCACCGACACTTAATTCTTAACACCGGTGCTTGTGACACTCTGCCACAACAGTTAATTGTTAATAAAATATACATTAAAATTACTATTACCTGCTGCTCAAGCCATTCCTATAGCTTGGGAGCCTTAACTAGTTAGAATCGTTACATTTGTAGTTGTGTGATGTTTAATAGCAGTGTTTATTCAATCATTGGCAGCATGGCAGGGGCAATGTGTGGTGCAAGCTACAGAGGCCTCCTGACGAGAGCCCTGGTGCTTTTATTTTTTTACAAATTAAGCACTGCGTTCTGGTGCAGCGAAACAAAGTAATCTTCTTTTTCTATGTATGGAGGCCCTTGCTACTACAAATGCCGGATGTGTTCATTCCCTTCTGGTTAACTCCAGATGTTTAAAAAAAGGTGACCTGCACCTTTAGGAGATTCGGAAAAAGGGTTAGACATCTTAAAGAAATTAATGGTCAAATGTATGAATATTTGGTCAAAATGTACAGGTCGGAAGACGTGACCAGGGAAGATATTTAAGAACCAACCTATGTAGGAATAGAGTGGTTATTGAAAATCGGAAATCCGACCCCCCTCGTGAATATTAATTAGATAAATTGCCAATTGTGACCACCATGTCTGTGATCGCATTTCAATAAAGTAAACTTTTCTTTTTTTAAATCCAGCCTGAAAGGAAAGTGGGCTGTGTCTAAAAAGAAAATGTCCCTCTTCCCCCCCTTTGTTTTAGTGTTTGCAGTTGACCCCTTAAGACCACTGCCTACTCCCAGAAATGCTTTGGGTTACCACTCCAACTTGGGGTCTGAAACCTTTTAATTGATTACTACTTTTTCAGTCCTTAAACCAGTGATCCATTATGTATTCCTGAACCCATTTTACGAGTTAGTAAACGGTTAACAGTAACTTCACTTTAAAGTCGAAGCACATTGTGCAGACTGATTTTAATATACCAGATGAGCAGCTTTGGCCTCCATGTATTCGCACAGATGGCACACAAAGCACAGTACATGACCAGAGCCCATTTTCAGATTTCTGCTATGTTCCTGCTCTTACCTCTCTGTTAGCCCCCCACTTCTTTCCCACAGCCTTTCTATGATTCCGTTGGTTTTCTGATTCTAATTCTCCATAACTTATTGTTTTGTGTCATTTATCGAAATGTAATTTTTCCTTTTTTATTTGAATAACAAACACACAACAGTTTAAACAGTAAATGTTTAATAAACTGTACCAAAACTGAACAATAGTTCTTTCCCAGGCTGTATAGTGGCATTTGTCATCAATGCCTCTAGAAACACAATATGCCATTCGATATTCTAATAGCTCCTAATGAAAATGTATGCCTTTAACACGGATTACATGTTATATTTACAGATGACATTAGCTGCTTCAGGGCTTACTTACCCTTGCCATCGGCTAACAGTAGGAAGACGAACTTCACCTGCACAGACCCGAGAACAGTCAGAAGAGGTAAGAAAGGCTATCATCCTAAATTCCTTCAGGCCAAGCAAAGGCTGTTTCTACTTGTTTTCCATTGAGCGCCATGTAGCATATTTATACGGAGGTATGTTCTTTGTTGGCCAAAATAATCCCTTGTAATACTCTGTTTATCAGCTCTTCGTGCTAAGTGGTTAGGAACAGTGTGTTCTTTATGTAACGTAGGCGCGCGTTTTATTTATCTGAGAACAATTTGTTGAGCTTTACGTTTTATTTATATGTGTATGAAATGATAAAATGTATTTTATTTTTCTGATTTTTTAGTTGAAGAAATTAATTTTTGATACCATTGTACGGTTTCATCATAGTAAACCTAACTTGATTAGAATTAATGGGCCAAACATAATGCTCACAACACTAGCTGTAGCTTTCTCCATCTCCTGCAAGTGGGACGTTATTTTTTCAGGTAGTACCAAAATTAATTGTGTATAAATATCCTTCTTTCACCACCATCTCATAATACTTTCCAATGTCAATCATATAAGCAGCACTTATGCTGGGCATAGATTATCATTATATCAGCCATGGGTCTTTAGTTTTAAAGCATGTTTTATATATTTTTGTGTAAGAGAACGATTAACAGTACATGACACCTCACCTACATCCAAAGGCTGGTAGGAGAAGAAAAGCTAAGACAGAAACGGTGAGAGGGAAAAGGCAAAGATGGTGAAACTCAGAGAAGTGAGTATGCAGCCAGGGTGGGGGTTCAGGGTGAGGGGTACAAATTGGGTAGATCGTGGAAACCTATCAGGGGCAGTTACTCCATTAGGGCTTAGGGGCTGTGCCCCTCTGAAATGACTACACATTTACAGAAAAACATAGTCAATAGATCAATTTATTTAGAGATACGATTGTATCTCTAAATAAATCGATCTATTTAAGTCAGGGCTCTTTGTTTCAGGCTGCCTGCCCCTCCTCGCACTGAAACAGGAAATGGAAGCCATGCAGTAAATTAACTTTCAGAACTGTGATGCAGGATGTAGGGCTTTCTGTTTTAAAGCACTTCAATGCCATTGTGGTCTATGGTTGTATGCACTCTGTAGGCCAGAGACGCAATCAGCGTCACAGTTTTGGGCGTCATCCCTGCATTATTTCAGACATCATTCAAAGGCATCGATCCCACCCTTTTGTCAGAGTGGATACAAGCATGTCTGATCTTGTGCTTTTTTTTCGGTAATGGTGTTTGCAAGCTAATGTTGTGTAATGTATATTGTGCTGAGACCCCACATCACGCTAACCTCCCCCACTGTGACACCCTAGGCCCTCACTGCAGATTGCTGGCTCTGTTAAAAGTGGAGCTGCTGTATTTGTTCCCCCGCGAAATGGATCCAAATGAGGAGCAGTGTTCTTGTTCCCTTGCGAAGTTGATCCAAATATCTGAGTCAAGCAGGGCGAGAAATATGTGCCTACAGTGGACAGTTCTCTGATTTATGACATTAAAACAGGCCATTTCTTCATGCCTCCAAGTTAACATGGATGCCAAAAACATGGATTGACTTGCAAATAATGAATGTTATAAATGTTAAGGGAATGCATTTCAGAGATTCAGTTCCTCTCTTATTTCACATGCTTTAGTCAATCTTGCGTTCCCCAAGAGTTGGCTATTTTATAATTTTGTTTATCTGCTTATACTTTGAGGCATGAGCCATGGGAGGTGTTTATGAGGGGCATAGATTTAGCATGCAGGCTGAAGCCAAACAGGTTGCCTGTCAGAGGGTTGACCTCTCTGCAGATCACACAGAACAATGTTTATGTATTCCATTTACAACTGAAATTCTGTGGATGTGTGTGAAGAGGGCACACAAATGACAAAATATTTGCACGCCAAAAGAAAGAGAAATTACATTTGAGGGAGTGCAGTGCATGTTTGTGGGTGGTGAAGTGGCAGAGATGCGAGGAAGTGCATTCGGGGGAAGAGTGAAAAGAGGATGCTGAACACCCATTTACAAAGCCAGTTATACAGACAGGCTTTATGTGTATGTCAGTTGTTGTGTCATTTATCTGAATACAATTACTTCTCAGAGAGAAACCAAAATACTGGTTAGGTGGCACAGTATGGGAAACATAGAAATGTATTTGGTATGTTCCTTTATAGAGAGCCCCTATTATTGCATCCCATTTGAAGACCTGTCTGCACATATTTCCATATGACTCGTTGCAGCCAGCAGCTATGGGTGCTTCTTGAAGTCTGGTTAGAGCATATTTTAACAAAGTTAATGCTGCATGCAGTGCAAGACACTAGGCAAGCAAACATTTTAAAGGGCAAACGTTGTCATGCTGTACAATTTACACATCACAGTAACTGTTGAACACAGTAATGCAGGAAGAATGAGGCAGTTTTTAATGTGTTTAATATTTCAAGACTATACGTTCCCACTGCTTTGTAAGCCTCGCTACATTCAAAAAAGTCATGCCCATCGTTTACGCCAACTACATTCAAATGTCACCAGCCGCCACTGCCATGAGAGGGTCACGGTGTTCGCTCCGAGATATAGTTATGTCTGGTTATGTATAGGAAGCATCAAATATGTGGGGGCTTATGAAGTGGCAGGTGGATCTCCTGGCAACAGGTGCCGTATGCTAAGTTATGCGGGGCATGTTAGTTTCTGAATTCATTTCCTAGGTATCTAATGCAGGGTCCCCATGTTTTATCGAACTGTGGCAGCTGGTTCTCCGAGACGTTCATAAGCTTTTCCATGCTCAGTAGGTCCCAGAGTTCATGAAGCCTTTCTCCGTGGTGGAGTACCCGATCAGTGCCCATCTATTGAGGAGTTTGTTTGGTTGCACATTGGCCATTGGCATCACTCGCCCCCTCATCAACCTGAGACGGTAAGTTAGGGTATTAGGGAGAACTAAAATCACATAGCTCGGAAACCTAGGGAGGGTAGTGGTGTACATTTCATCCACTGCATCTAATACGCCCTGCCAATACGCCTGTATCCGGGGGAAACTGCACAAGATGTCCCTGGGTCACCTCATCCCCTCGAGAATGTGGGATCACCCCCGCTTCCAGTGTGCAGGGAGCTCAGAAGTGTAATACCAGTAGTGTAATAGTTGAAGTAATGTCCTCTTCTCTGTGGCACTATGTGCCGTAGTACTGGCTCGTTTCTGAAAATATACGACCATTCTTTCGGGATTAATTGCCATTCACATTTTTTCTCCCATCTTAATTGTGCCAATGATTTTGAATGAGTCTAAAAAAAGTGTATATTTCTGACAAGTCTTTTATGTTTAAATTTCTTTTATTGATTTCAACAACATGAAGAAACATACATGTCGGACAGAAGCAACATATATCGCAATGTAGCCCGAGAGGCGGACTATCAAGAAGGCCCACACTAACAACTAAACACATAATGAAGAAAACAAGGAGAAAATCCCCCCTCCCCGCCACCCTCCTCCCCCCCCCCTCCTCCCCCCCCTCCTCTAACCCCCATGCACAACAACCCGAGATACAAGTGTCCTAGGCCCACTATTACAGGAAGATGTAGAGTAAGAAAATCTAGGAAGGCGTGTGGCTGTTCGACCGTCTAGGGGTTGGTGGATCTGCAAGCCGTAGAACCCTCAGATATTTTCGGCAGGTGAGCTCTGTAAACTCCGCTGTCAGTAATGTGAGAAAGAGTTGCCACAAATCGCAAAAGGAGGCCCCTGGGTCCGCCAGTGTGAGCAAGATCTTTTCCATCCCCAAAATTCCCCAGAGCCTGTGAAGCCACCCCGGTAAGTCGGAATCTTCGGAGTACCCCAATGGGAAAGGATCTGTTATAGGGCCGCTCCCAGAGCTAGGGCCATCTGTCGGCCTCTCTTCCCCCTGAGTGGGAAAGTGAGTGAGTTAGAGAGACCCAGGAGGATGTAGGCTGGCAAGCGGGGGATCTCAGTGTCAAAATGTAAGTCGATGTCATCTAGTATTTGCTTCCAGTAGCTTGCCAAGGAGGGACAGACCCACAAAAGGTGAGTTAAAGTGCCAAGTGGGCCACAAGCCCTCCAGCAGTTGGGGCTGCGGGAGGGATTCCCTTTATGAAGCGGGGGTGGGTCAGATACCAATATGTAGCGATTTTCGTGGCAGTTTCAATGGATGCTGTATTACGGGCCGAATTTCTGGCTCTGTAATATATGTTAGACCATTCCTTCTCCGACAATGTATGCCCCAATACCCCTTCCCAGCGCAACTGACCAGGGGATTTCCCAGTTGCCGGGGTGTCCCGAATGAATCTATACAAATCTGTCATTAGACTGGCGTTTTGTGTCTCGTCAGGAGCCACTTCTCAAAAGAGGTAAGGAGTCACGAATCTCAGGGTGCATCACCCGAAGCCGGATCTGCACAAAGAGGTAACGTTCTGATTCCGGAAGATCCCAGTCTCCGCGAAGGTCAGAGAAGGACCTAGGCCCTGTTACATCAACAAAATGCCCTATGAAGCGCCGGCCCTTCTTGGTCCAGTGCGTGAATCCTGCCACGACTAACCCTGGGGTGAAATTGGAGTTCTGTACTATAGGGGTAATCGGTCAAGGGAAGGTTGTCAATCCCCGGGGAATGGCCACTCGGTCTTATGCCAGCAAAGTGGGATAAGTCACCATGGAGAGGTATAGGTTCGAGGGTCTAGCAGATCGGTTGAGGAAGGGAACGCCCCACAATGGCTGTCTGGCCAAGGACCTATCTATAAACAGTCAATGTTTCTCGGATTCAGGGCGAGACCATTGCTACAATGCACGCAGCTGTACCGCCCACCAGTACGCCTGCAAATTGGGGACCACCAAACCCCCATCCAAAGGCCCTGTATCCCAGTTCTCTGCGCATCCTGGGTCGCTGGTCCCGCCAGATGAAGCGCTCTATGTCCCTTTGAAGGGAGAGAATGACTCCCGACGGAGGCGCCAGTGGAAGCGTTTGGAACACACAGACAATCTTGGGGAGGATGGTCATTTGTATAGCCGCGATGCGGCCCATCCAGGAGAGCGAGTAGGGCCTCCATTTCCGGAGGCAGTCCCACACATGTCACAGGAGCAAAGTGTAATTTGTTGTGTTAGTCAGTTGAAGATCCGCGGAAAGCTGCAGGCCTAGATACGGAATGGTACCTGTGGCCCATTGAAGACCATACGACTGCTGCAGAAGTGCCAAGGTGTCCGAGCGAAGGGATAAGTTGAGGGCCTGTGACTTATGCACATTGATCTGAAACCCCGATGCCAAAGCGAACTGGTCAAATTCAGCCAATAAAAAGCAGGAAGGGAGTCCCGGGGGTTCTCCAATGTCGCCACCACATCATCAGCCTACAAACAGATCTTATGACTGTCACCGCCGAATTGCACCCTGGTGATGAAGGGATCGTCCGTGACCCACAGGGCCATAGGCTCCATATAGAGGGCGAACAGAAGGGGCGAGAGTGGGCACCCCTGCCGTATACCCCGCTGAATGGAAAAGGCCTGCGAGAGAAGCCCGTTCACCCGTACAAGGGCCGTAGGGGTAGAGTAACCGCTTAGAACCCATATTTTAAACCGCTATGGGAGGCCAAAATGGGCCAGTCTCTCCACAATATAGGGCCAATGCACCCTATCGAACGCCTTCTCCGCGTCCACTGAGAGGAACATCCGCTCGGCCGGAAAACGCTCAGACCTATCTAGAAGGTGGAGCTGGCGCTTCGTGTTGTCCGAGCATTGTCACCCAGCTACAAAACCGGATTGGTCCGGGTCTATGAGTCCGGGAAGCTGAGAAGAGAGACGCTGAGCCAGGATCCCGGTAAAAACTTTTAGATCTACATTCAAGAGGGAGATTGGGCGATAGGAAGCGCACTGCCGTGGGTCCTTGCCTGGTTTGGGGATCACCGAGATGAGTGCATCGAGGTTGGCAGGGGGCTGGATGTCCCGATAGAATTATACGCCCTCGTCAGCAGGTGGGCCAAGGTCGTGCAAATGATTTAAAAAAAAAAAGGCTGAAGAGAAGCCGTCAGGACCTGGGGATTTATGATGCTTTAGTTTAGAGATGGCCGAAATTGACCTCCTCTGCCCGTATAGGCGCTTCCAGCCCTGTGCCTGACTCGGGGCCAACCTAGCTGTGGCTACCTCAGCAAGATATTGGGCCCGGTTATCCTCCAGGAGGGCCTGTGCCTTGTAGAGATTTGCATAGATGTGCCGGAAGGCGTCTGCGATCTCCTAATCTGTGGACCGCTCCTGGCCAGAGTGGTCAACAACCCCGGCGACACGGGAAGCTTGCCGCTGGGCGCGCAGCCTATTGGCCAAAAGCTTCCCACATCTATCCCCTCCCACGTAAAAGGCATGCTGAAGCGCAGCGTATTCCACCCTATCAGTATCCAAGCCTGCTAGTTGCGCTTTTGCGGACTTGAGCTGCTTCCAGACCCTAGGAGCACCTGTTTTTTGGTGGATACGCTCTAGCTCAGTCACCGCTGTGGAGAGCTGCTCCCTCTTCTCGAGACTATTATCCGCCGCAGAAATCTCGGTGAGCTCTCCCCGAACAACTGCTTTTAGGGCATCCCACTAGGTCGCCACTGAGACATCAGGAGTGTCATTAGTAGCTAAGTAATCGGTGATAGTCTTGGTGACTTGCTGGACGACAGAAGGGCGCTATAGCATGGGCTCTCTAAGGCGCCATAGGCGACGAGGGGGTGGGCCATGGGACGACGACGCCCACACCACCCAGTGGTCAGACAGAGGTCAAGGGAGGATCTCCGTGTCATGCGTCAATTGCGTAAGAGTGTCAGAAGTCAATATATAGTCAATCCTAGCGTAAGATTTGTGGGAGTGCGAGTAAAATGTGTGTCCCCTAGACCCCGGGTGATGTGCCCTCCAGATGTCCGTGAGCCCAACTTCCGCCAACAGACCCCCTCCCCCTGTCAGAGATGGCCCCGGTCTGACCCCATCGCTGGGAGGACCTGTCCACTGCATTGTCAAGTACTAAATTAAAGTCTCCCCCTACTAGTAGTGATCTATCGGGCAGGCCAGTCAGCTCCTGGACTGTCCCCTGTATGAACCCCTCCCCCCCCCACTGATGGGGAAATGCCCTGGACCGCATTCTGGGAGTATCGTGCAGGAGGAGGTGGGTCTCCTGGAGGAGACCGATGTGGGCAGTGAAGTTTTCTATGAAGGACAGAACGTTTAATAGGGTTATTAAGGCCCTTGACAGTGAGCGACAGGATTCTAACCTCAGTCGTCATCGAGGGAAGGACAAAAAAGCACCTTACATCCTGGGGTACCCAGAACTACCCCCGGCTCGCTACACATCATACTGGGACCCGCTGGACAGCACAAATGATCGGCCCACCCGGCAACCTGTACCAGATGTCTGAATGTGGAAGGCGGAGGAGAGGAACCCATTACCCCAAACAAGAGCAAACAATACCAAACAGTGACTGGAAATATCAGCAACAACGTAAGAAGTCCATCAATTTCCTGAACAATTAGCCCCATGGTGAGACGTGAGATGTACAGCAGGAACCTCCCGCCGCCCCGCCCAGGACCCGGCCCGAAGAAGCCAAAAGGAACCCATTAACAAAAATGTTCCAATATTACCGGATCCATGTTTCTTCAATCTGCGGCTGTGGAATCCTCCGTCAGGGTATCAAGGACAGCTTTGCGCTCCTTCGCCATTGTCGCTGGGTCTGGGCGAAGGCGGGATGGAGTCCCCACTACCCGCCTCCATCGTGCTGCTCCGTCTCGCCGACCATCAGTGCCCTCCCTTTCAGGGGAGCTCTGATTCTCCTCAAGCAATTTAAGGAGCGATGTGGCCTCCTGCAGTGAACGGATCTGGCGGAGCTTGCCCTCCCACTTAAAGATGAGTCTGAAAGGATGGCCCCAGGAGTTGGAGATGTCCTTCGCGCGCAAGAATGCAGTGACCGCCCGGAAGTCTTGTCGTTTCGGCAGAGTAGAGGCTGAAAGATCTTGAAACAAGGGGGGTCGAGAGGAGCAAAAATCGAGGGGATGCTTGGCTTGTGCTTCCCAGGGGATACATTCTTTAAGTTGGAAATCGTGAACGCAAGTTAAAATGTCCGGAGGGGGTGCAGTCGCTGGTCTCTTGGGCCCTACACGGTGTGTCCGATCAAGCTTGATCCGCTGCTCCGGAGGAACCCCAAGATGTGGCAGAAAAGCTCCTCGACAAAGGATTCTATGTCCTGGCCTTGAGGGACCGCCCGGATTGTAATGTTGTTCCGACGGGAACGATTCTGGAGGTCCTCCGCGTGGGCCTGGAGGTCCATTTGTTGGTCTTGGAAATGGAGGACCTCCTGCTGAAGCTGGTGAATCTTCTCATCCCTGGAGAACTTGTGCGTCTCCAACGTATTTATTTATTTATTTAGGGAATCTTGTATAGCGCACAGATACCCCAACGGGGTGTCCCGGCGCTTCTGTGAGAGCTGATGCTGTGTCTGACTCAGTTGGTATCAACAGAAGAGAAAGGTTTTTAGAGCTCTCCGGAAGGGGAGTTCCTCCTGGATGGTCCGGATGGACAAGGGTAGCTTGTTCCAGTGGGAGGAAGCACAGACTTGGAATGTTTTTCCCCCAGAACGAACTTTTTTGACTCTGGGGGTGGAAAGGAGATGTTTAGAGCTTGAGCGGAGAAGTCTGGTATTGCTGTATGGACGAAGGCAGGAGGATAAGTATGCGGAACCCTTTCCCTTGATAGCCCGATGAGCTAGGGTAAGTGCCTTGAGTTCCGCCCTTTTATGAACCGGGAGCCAGTGCAGCCTATGTCGATGGGGAGTGATGCGTTCACGAAGGGGGAGACCACAGACCAGGCGAACAGCAGCATTCTGGACTGTCTGGAGGCCCAAGGAGAGACCAAGGTACAGTCCATTGGCGTAATCCAGATGGGAGGTGATTAGAGCCTGCACAATAGTTTTCCTAGTCTGGCTGGGGAGGAAATTGATGAACTTTTTCATCATCCTCATCTTAGAGAAACAGGCCGCGGATACCGTCTGGATTTGTTTTTGGAAAGAGAGATTGGTATCCCAGATTACCCCGAGATTTTTAACTGAGTCTTTAGGTGAAGGGGGTGTACTCAGTTCAAGGGGCCACCACAGGTTGGGGTCCAGAGGCGAGGGCTGATGGAAAAATATAACCTCGGTTTTGCCGACGTTAAGCCGGAGGGAATTGTTATCCATCCAGCTTGCGATGTCGCGGAGGCAGTTTTTCAACGGGTCAAAGGTAGATTGGGAAGGGGAGTCGAATGAGAACAGTAGCTGTATATCATCAGCGTAAGAAGTGGACTTGATTCCGGATTGAGCGATGATCTCGGCCAGAGGGGAAAAATAAACATTGAACAGGAGGGGGCTCAGTGAGGAGCCCTGAGGGACTCCCCACCTGAGAGGGCGATAGTCCGAGGTAAATGGGGGTGTGAATACTGCCTGTGTCCGATTGGACAGAAAGGAGGCAAACCATTCCAAGGCCTTGCCTTGTATGCCTTTTGCCTGCAGACGGTCAAGGAGGACGGGGTGGGAGACGGTGTTGAATGCTGCCGACAAGTCGAGCAACACCAACACCGCTCTAGATCCCTTGTCCAACTTCCATCTGATGGCGTCAGCCATCTCAATGAGGGCGGACTCGGTGCTATATCCGGGCCTAAATCCGTGCTGTGAGTTGTGGAAGGCACCATTGGTTTCCAAGAAGCTAGCCAGTTGCCGCTGTACGAATTTCTCAAGCACTTTAGCTGGTGCAGGGAGATGGGACGGTAGTTAGTAGGTTCGGTGGGGTCTGTATTTGCCTTTTTGAGTATGGGAACCAATCTGGCATGCTTCCAGGAGTCGGGATAGATTCCTGTCTGGAGGGAGTCGATCCAAATGTCATTTAAGATGGGATTGAGCAGGGGGGCTAAGGATTTATACTGTTTTGCCGGCCAAGGGTCCAGGGGGAACCAGATTTGCATTTTAGTAATTCTGCCAGCGAGTGTTTCGGGGTAATCACCTCAAAGTTAGAGAAGACCTGAGTGGGATTAGAGCTGACTGTGCATGGTTCGAGATTGTCAGGATTAATCTTGCTGGGAAAGGAATTTTGAATAGTGGCAATCTTGTCTTCAAAGTAGTTAGATAGACTGTCGCAAAGGGTCTGGGACACCGGGGGTTGACGCTTGAGGGCAAGAGGGTCAGTGAAGGTTCTGACGGTATTGAAAATAACTCTTGAAGACCCATGTGCCCGGAAGATTTTCTCCTCTAATAGGTCTGATAGGGGCTAGGAGGTCAATAGCAGAAGTGATCCAATGGTTGAAATGAGACAGTCTGATGTCTAAATCTGTAGCCTCCTCGGGGGCGGACAAGGAGAGATGAGGGGCTAAATTCTCAGGGGAAATCATCCTCCAGTTACGACCCACTGAGTTGGACAGGGGTCTCAATCGATCCTGATGGCAGAAGGAGATGGTAAAAGGGATCACATAGTGATCAGACCAGATTACAGGGATGGGGTCACTTGTAGAGGTATCTGTTAGGTTAGTGCAAATAAGGTCCAAGGTGTGTCCTGCCTTATGCGTGGGACTGGAAATTATTTGGCTTAGCCCACCATCTGATAGGGTGGACAGGAAATTAACGAAGTTGGGGTCATCGGCATTGTCGACATGAAGGTTGAAGTCCCCAATAAGGGTGAAATTAGCGTAACGGAAAGAGGCTTGTAGGGCATATTCAAGAAGGGCCGGGAGATTTTAGATTTGGGGGGCGGTAAACGAATAAACCTGAGTATGTGCAGTTAGCAGCTAATTTGATACAAAAAGGTAGTGCCTTGATACACTCTATTTGGGAATAGGAGAAGGAAGAGATGGACCAGATAGATCTATAGATAATGGCCACACCTCCGCCGGGGAGGTTGTTCTGTCTGTTAGCACACAAGATCTTGTAATCTGGCGGGATGGCAAGGCAGAGAGCGGGATTGGATTCTTCTCCTAACCAGGTTTCGGTGAGAAAAAGAAGGTCCCACTGGTTGTCCTCTAACGATTGAGCTACATCTAAAGAGTGTTTCACAAGTGAACGACAGTTAATCAGTCCAGCTTTAATGATAATTTTCTTGGGGGCTGAGGAGTGTCGGGGGAGAGACTGTAGGAGATGACATGGAGGCGGAGAGGTGTTGTCTCTAGTTTGTACACTAAAGGTTTTAAAGGTTAGTGACGAGGAATCGGAAGAAGGAGTATGTGCATACGAACAGGATTTTAAGTCGAGGTGAAGTAAGGCTTCCCTGCTGTAGGAGATGGTAGTGGAGGGGCAAGGTGAAGGAGAGATCTGACTCGTCGTGGCCGCGTCATGGTCGCGGACGGGCGCAGACGGGCAGGACTCTGCCACGACTCCGGCGCGAGTCAGGCACGCCCGCTGTGCGCGTTCGCTTCGCGAAGGCATGGACATCCCCTTTTATGCGCAACTAGAGCGCTGTGAATCCCACCCATACACAAGATGGCCGCCGCTATTCAGTGCCCGGGACCGGCTCCACAGCGTCAATGCTCGGCTGGGAGTGGCCCAGGGCAGCGGGAAAGAGGGGGAACGAAGTGAGCGATTAAAGCTTATTAAAACAAGCTAATTTACTTAGAGTTGCAAGAGAGTAGATAAAACGCCGATTTAGCAGTTTGTACAATTTAAGAGCAAGTATAATCAGAAACAACGCTAAGTAACACAGCCTCCCGGCTTCCGCCTCAGGAGGTGCTCAAGCAGTCACACCGTATTGACCCTTTCACCCACAGAGTCTAGGTCCCTGCTCATCTCGCGAAGTTCCGAGGTGAGTTCCTTTTTCATAGCATGGAATCCCCCCGGTTAGGGAAGCAAAAAGAGACTCAAGGATGCTACGGGTGACCGGACCATGCGCTTCATTCTGGTCGCGTTCAGCTGGAAGCCCCCCTGGTGCCGGCAGCGCGTCAGTCCCACTGGTGCCAATCTTGTAGAGTAGATCCTTCACTGACCGCTCCTTCTTGGCTTTGTTGTTAGCCATGGTGGAGCAAGCGGTGCCCTCCTTCGTGCTCTGTAGCGTGGAGTCGCAGAAGGAGGCCAAAGGGTGCTAGGCCTGTAGGGGCCAAGGGGAAGAAACAGCACTCCACAGGCGGACCCTTCGCGGTGTGAGTTGTCTCCTTCGAAGCGTTCCTCCAATTTCTATGGGGGCCACCCACAGCAGTTGCTGTGGTGTTCTGGAAAGCCACAGGGGCCTCTCCCGTCGGGGAGGGGGCCAGATTAACCAACCCTGTGCCCTCTCAGCCTTGGTGTGCCGTCGGGACCTAGTAAGGGAGCGTACCGCCACTCACCCGCTTCGGTAGGCCAGGTGTGCACCAGGTTGGGATCTTCCGCTACCACTCTCTCTTCCTGGGGTGCTTGCTCCAGTACGCGGTCCAGCCACCTCCACAGTTGCCCAGGGACTCAACGAAAGTGGCGCCACAGCGCTGCAGCTTAATCCTCAATGCCCCCGCCACCAACCTCCAACAGCTTGCCGCCTCAACCACGCACTTTAAAGGCCTGCACCCCCACTATATGATTGCGGGTGCGAATATACTCTCACCAGAATCAGGATGCCGGAGAAGAGAAGTCCGAGCCGCCCCCGCAATGCTGCTCACCTGCTCCAGCGCGCACCCCTCCACTCATGCTGTACAATGTTGGTAGAGGCCCGTGCTATCCTCCTCCCAGCCAGAAAAGGCAATTCACCACTACAGCCCAGGTACCGAGCGCTGCGGTCCCCCCGGCTACCCGAACAAGAACTCCGATGCGGCCTCCGCTATGGCCGGCTCTGCCCACCGACTTGAGTCTGGGGATGCGGGCTGGTGGCGCAGGTATGGCAGCACCTCTGTAGTCCTGGTACAGCGCGTCTGCCCTTCGCCTCGCTGGGAACAATTACCAACACTGCGCAGGGGATGCTCCAGCAGCGTCCGGCGCTGTAGTGAGGTCTGCTAAACGAAGCTAAAAAAAATGGGCCCAGGCAAAGGCCGGAGCGGCGAGCAGACACGTCCTACTCGGCTGCCATCTTGGCCACGCCTCTCAACAGAAGTCGTTTATCGGAGTGTCTAGTGATAAGCCATTTTTCGAATGGCAGTAGAGCTCTGCTTGCATGTGGCCACAGCGACGGCTGCGTAACCCAATGCCTGATGGCCAGGTATTGCCGAAATGCTGAATGGGTGGGGTGTGGGGGGTAAGCCATAGCCTTCCTGAAGCTGTTGGAATTCCATTATTCCATTGTGGTCAAAGAAATCGCCCACTCTCTTACAATTTGCATGCTGCCATGCCATATAAGCTGTGCCTCAGAGTGCTGGAAGGAAATCCAGGTTTCCCAGTATTCGAGTCAGTGGCAAAATCCGTGTAGATAGCTTCTTCGAGAGTTGGATTGTGTCCCAAGTTCCTAATGTTGCGCGGAGCACCAGAGAGATGTACACGCCCTGTGGGGGCGAAGGGACCTGGGGAGCTAGAGAATTTTCCATAATTGTATCCCACTGTTTGCCTGATCGATGAAACACCAATGTTTCTTGGTGTTGGGTCTGGCCCACTGTACCATGTTGCGGAACTGCGCTGCCTGGTAATAGTGTTTAAGATGGGGGAGCCCGAGGCCTCCAGCTGTAGGGGACCGATATGTCAAGCATTTGGCAATATGGGCCCTCTTACCTGTCCATATACACTGAATTATCAGGTGTTGCAATTTATTTAGAACGGGGGGGGTTAAGGGCAGGGTTTGCATTACATAGGATAGTCATATTGACTGCTGCCAATCTTCCAAGCCAGAACAGTGTATGGTTTTTCCTTTTCTGCAGTTTTGCACGTGTGTCTGCCAGCAGGCGGCTATTATTGCCATCTTCCGTTTGTCTGATCGTAGAGTGTATATGGAGGCCAAGATAAATCACCCTCTGTGTAGCCCACAGGAATGGGAAGAGTCTCCCCAGGACTTTTTGATCTGGAGCTGGGACTGAAAGTTTGAGGAGCTGTGATTTTTTAGCATTGGCCTTAAAACCGGATACCTTCTCCAGCTCCTGTATCAAAGCAGGCAGGGAGCAGGAGGGCTCAGACAGCACTACCATAATATCGTCGGCAGATAATGCTTATTTATGATCCCTGTCACCCATCATCATACCCGTGATTCTCTGGTTTGCCCTCACCCACCCCGCGAACAGCACCATATATAGTGCAAATGGAAGTGGAGACAGAGGGCATCCCTGCCTTGTTCCCTGAGCGATTTCGAAGGGCTGGGACAATATGCCATTGACCTGAACTACTGCCTGGGACCTCGCATAACCATACCATATCCATTGTATGAAATGGGCCCCAATCCCACCGTCCAGAGAATAATGCGCGCAGATAAAGCCAATGAACCCGATCGAACGTGCTCTGTGTCAATCGAAAATAAAGCACTGATGTTCTAGTATGCTGTACCTTATCAACAAGATGACACAAACATTTTGTGTTCTTGCTGCAGTTGCGTTCTGGATTAAAGCCTGCCTGGTCTGGATCTATAAGGCCCTGCATCATGGTAAGCCGTGCATCATGGGGGCTAAGCGTGCGGTGAGGACGGTAGTAAAAATCTTTGTGTCCGTGTTGAGCAACAATATGGGTCTGTAGGTGGAGCATTAGGTAGGATCCTTGCCTGGTTTTTGTATGACTGTGATTGTTACCAGCTTCATCGTGCCTGTCAATACCCCAGTGTGACTAAATGAGTTGTTGAGGCGTGTAAAAATAGAGGCTAGGGTGGGGGCAAAAAGCTTTTAAAATCCGGCAGATAGCCATCCTGACCTAGCGATTTACCCAACTGAAGGTGAGAGATTGCAGCCATCACCTCATCGGTGTGTGTCGTTCTCCAAGCTAAGGGCATGGTGGTAATCCAGGTATTCCACTAGGGCTTGTTCTCAATCAATCAATCAGGGTTGTTAAAGCACAACTTCTCACCCAGGCGGCTCTGAGTGCTTGTGTCATCCGAAGAGCCAGGTCTTGAGGTCCTTCATGATCTGGGGCAATGCGGGAGATTGCCGGAGGTGGAGGGAGTGGGGGTTCCAGGCGTAATAAGGACTTTTCTTCTGTTCTGGTCTTGTTGATACGTGGGACGGTGGCAAGAGAGAGCTGGGCTGATCGGAGGTGGCTTTTAGGTGCGTGGAAAGAGTGGCGGTTGTTCAGGTATGCGGGTCTGGTATTGTGAATGGCCTTGTGTGCGTGGGTGAGGAGATTGAAGGTAATTCTTCTTTCGACTGGAAGCCAGTGGAGATCGTGGAGGTATTGGGTGATGTCGAGGATCAGTCTGACTGCAGAATTCTGGACAGTCTGGAGTTTGCAAAGGAGTTTCTTGTTGAGTCCGGTGTAGAGAGTGTTGCTGTAGTCCAGTCCGCTGGTGATGAGTGCAGGCATGACAGTTTTTCTGGATTCGGTTGGAATCCATCTGCAAGTCTTTCAAAGCATGTGGAGGGTGTTGAAGCAGCTCGAAGACACGGCGTTGATCTGGTATTTCATTGTGAGTGATGAGTCTAGTATGATGCTGAAGTTTCGTGCATGGTCCGTCGGGGTAGGGGGATTTCCGAGGGCAGAGTGCCACCAGGAGTCGTTCCATGTGGAGGGGGGTGGAGGATGAGAACTTATGTCTTTTCTGAGTTGAGTTTCAGGCGGCTGTTCTTCATCCACGTGGCAAAGGCTTTCATCCCTTCTTGGAATTAGTTTGGTGATGTTGGGTTCATTGGTGAGGGAGAAGATGAGCTGGGTGTCATCAGCGTAAGAGATGATGTTGAGCCCATGGTTCCTGACAATGGTTCCTGACAATGGTTCTGTGGAGACCATATAGACATTAATGAGGGTGGGGCTGAGGGAGGAGCCCTGGAGCACTCCTCGGTTGGTCTCTGTCAGTTCCGAGAAATAGGGAGGGAGTCTGACCTGCTTAGTTCTGCCAGTGAGGAAATAGTGTATCCATTCCAGGGCCTTGCCACGGATGCTGGCGTTGTGGAGTCTGATGGCCAGGGTATGGTGGGACACTGTGTCCAATGCGGCTGAGAGGTACAGGAGGATTAGGGCTGCTGTTTCACCCTGGTCAAGGAGTGAGTGGATGTCGTCTGTGGCGGTAAGTAGGGCGGTCTTAGTGCTGTGGTTGCCTCGGAATCCGTATTGGGAGTTGTCCAGGATGTTGTTTGCTTCGATGAAGTTTGCTAGCTGGGCGTAAATGGTCTTTTTGATGTCTGTACATCTCCCTCTAATAGGTCCTCTGCCGAATACAGGTCAGTACAAAAATGTTGAAATGCTTGTGCCATATGGTCATCTTGTACCAGCCTGCCTCCCCGTGGGCTTTCAATTTCCACCTGTCTCTGGCTATTCGCTCGGGTTCAAAGTTTGTGAGCCAATGACCACTCTGCCTTGTTCCCTCCCACATAATATTTCTGCTTGGTCTGCAAGAGGCCATAGTCTGCCATATCCATGTCTAATGCCTTAAGTTCTTTCCTTGCTAAGTTAAGTTGGCGGCGTGTCTGATGGGCACCCGTTTGTTTGCGCAGTCCCTCCAGCTCTTTGACTCTCCTCTAGGACAATCTGCTTTGCCCATTTCTCTCGGTTGTAGCGGGCAGCTATGGCGATAAAGTGGCCTGCAATACTGCTTTTATTGTGTCCCATAGAATTGCCATGGGTGTGCCTGGAGTACCATTAGATTCCAGAAAGGCCCTGATTGCCTCAGTGACAACAGCTGCGTGTGTTGAGCTCATGGTTCAGTTACCAGTAACTCTGTCGTGGAAGATTGGGTACTTGTAACTCAATGTGCAGGGGTGAGTGATCCGAGAGGGCAGCCACTGCAATGTCGATATCCTATATGGAGATTTCTAGGGAGCATGTAGCTAAAAAGAGATAAATTTGTGCGTACATTTGGTGAGTTGCAGAAAAAAAGGAGTAGGACCGTTCTAACGGATGTTGTTTGCGCCAAATGTCAATAAGGCTGTGGTTAGCAAGTTGACGGTGGCCCTGAGTTGACAATGTCCCTGTGTGGCTTGCCCTCTGTTTCGATAGATCTAACTCGGCGTCTATTACCCGACCTACGGCCTCTAGGATGAAGAATTCCTCGCGATCGTTGCGGGAGTAGATGTTGTCGAGGGTAAAAGAATAGGACCCAGTGACTGTGTGGAGGGACAAGATGTGCCCCGGGATCTCTGCCTGTGTGTGGAGTACTTTACCTGCAAAGTGAGTGGCTATGAGGGTCGCTACCCCCACCTTCTTCCCAATTCCTGCATTAAAATACTGGCAATCAGACCTGCGCAATCTCCTTCGACGCCAGTCTGTCTTAAGCAAGTGGGTTTACTGAAGCAAGCAAATATTGCATTTGGATTCATGCCACATAGATGAGAGCGCCACGCATTAAGACCCCTCACGTTGTAGCTAAGTATCCTAACCAATAAACAGGCCTAAGGAAGAATGAGTGGTGGGGAATCCATGCCTAGCTTTCCTATCTATGCTCGGGGGGACTGTATGTAAAAAGAAGACAATGCTAGCAACAACAGAAAATAATCCAGTGTCGCTAGAGAGAGAAAAGGAAAGGCTAAAAGGAAAAGTCAACTAATACCAGACTGGAACAGTTCAACGATCCCCCTCTCTGGTTCGTCCACAATATCGAGAAAAGGGTGCATGGCACCAACGCCAGGAGGCAGCAATCCATCAAGTCGCTGGGGTTGCGAGCTCCACTGTCTAGCAAATACAGTTCAGAGCTAGGATTATCGATAGGTTGCAAAGCCCATGTAATTGAAAAGGAAACAGTCAGCGTGGGCACCCTTCCCCCAGGTCGCCCATATCCCGGTTCAGTATGAAGTTGTTAATGGCTGGCCAGCTTACCCATCGTGTCCTCTTTCTGGAATTGATGGAGTAGGATATCCCTTTCCTTACGGCTTTCAGCTTGGTCGTCGTCTTCTGTTTCGACCTGAGAAAGCGTTGCGGCTGCTTTGTAGTGGGGGTCATCTCACTGGTTCTGTTGTCCCGATCGACTCCTGGGACATCAGCATCGAGGTTTATCAGGTCTTTGATATCCTCCATGGTGCAGATGGAGGGGGTCTCGTCCCACACAAAATTGAGGTGAAAGGGATTTCCCCACTGGTAACAAATTCCCTTCTTTTGCAAAGATTCTGTAAGTGGCTTCAATTGACGGCACCTTTGTAATGTAATAGGAAACAAGTCACTGTCTTGGCCATGCTACCATCCATGGGTATTCAGAGGGAGACACAAGCTGTACTCCAGAATGTCTACCAAGAAAATACAAGTTTAACACCTTCTGCTAACTCCGATCGCTGAAAAGCCACCAGATAATTTTACACTTCACAGATCAAATCTGTATGTCTGTCATCGGCAGTTAAGAAAGGCTACCCTGAATATAAATGATATCCCCGAAATGGGACAACCACCTTTAATCTACTAACCTGTTTGTTGTCTGCATTGTTTCCCATACACTTTTGTATTAGTTTTATTTTCCAGAATCGCATTACAAAAATCAGTAGGTTTTTTCAGGTTTACTCGTCCCTGGTCGTCGGTGACTACTCATTGATAACACAGCATGCGTCACATTCCATACAGTACTTGGGCTGTTACTTCGCAAGATTATTCTTTACTTTATTTCTTCAAAGCTCACTCCCTAAGGAGGGGCATCTCCAGCACTAATCTTGTCCTCAGTAAGGCACTCATATTTTGTTGACAACCCTTCTAATCCTAATCCAGTATGCAACCTCCTCGTATCTTTTCATATTTTTAGTGACATCCTTGCTCATTATGTATTGTTTTTAAGCATTTTTACATAATCATCCATGCATCCATACCCCTCACTCCAGTCGTCTACACTGGACATGGTCTCACTTCCACAGTTTCCTACAAAATGCAGAACTGTGCCCCTCAATCCGCAGTGTTTTATGCATCCATCATTGGCAGTCCTGCCTAATTTATATACAATGTTCAACTATAATATATTTGATGTAATATTTTGAGTTGTACAAGTCTAAAACTGGCTTTTATTGCTACTCCTTTTGGAGCCTTAGTGCGTCTTACCAGTCATGAGCAAGAGTTCCGAACTCTCCCTCCCATTTATTCCTCAACTCTAGGAGCTCTCTTTGTGTGGTCATCATTAGAGTACTACGCGTGAAAGAAATGGCATGTGTTGTCATTCTCCCATCCATTAACTTCCTCTTGAACTGGAGTTCTCTTTGGTCACGTCATCTGCTGTTATTTTAAATTGTAATGAACACTTGTGATGAAGCCATCTTGTAGTCATTCTGCAGATGCTCAAAGGGCACTATTCCTTTCACATACCATACATCTTCTAGGGATGAGGTATATATGTCATTCCATTTCTTAAGTCCTGGTAACCTTTTTTACTACTTTTAATAAATTGTGTACCTACAAGGGTATTTTTGGGGATAATCTTTTATCCCATTTTATGATTTAAGACATGCCATAGAAGGATCTCCATGTTTGTAGCAGGAAGGAGTGTATACATTTCTATCTATTGTGTGGCGGTCTAATCTATATGCTGACTCTTCCAGTGTGCATAGACCCATTTCTAACAATACACATTTGAGCTGCTTCATAATACTTACGAATATTTGGGAGCTCCATCCCCTCTCTCCTTTATACGGCGGTCATTTAAGTGTACTTAGCGCTATTCGACGGGTAATGCCCGTCCAGAATTAGTGTCAATTGGTCTAATTTATTTTAAAAGGTTATTGGTATCTCATATGTTCTATTTTTTAGTATAATGTAAACATTGGTAACCCAGTCATCTTAAATATTGCGGATCTCCTAAGGAGAGAAATTGTCAGATTGCACCGATGCGCTGCGTCTTTCAAATTTGTGTATTGTCTGATAGAGACTTCTGGTTGCAGATTCTTTACTTTAAAATATTTCCCAGGCTTCAGACTGGATTTGGAATTATTTTTACAGAACGCATGCACACCAGCAGGTAGCATCATTCAGCTCTTGCTTTGGCACTGGAAATGTGCGTGGTACCTACATACACGCCATCCTGGTGCACTACTGTCAGTTCTTTCCTTTCCCTGCCATATGTCGCTGATCCGGTAGAGCTACTCTCTGTGGTGTTTTACTGGCTTTTTTTCTCATCTTTTGTCACTCTTTTTTGAGAGATTTTCCCTCCTGGTGTGACAGGATGTCCCCAAAGCAACCAGCTGGGTTTAAACCATTTGGTGCCTGTCATAGGCAGATGTCAGTGACAGACGCACATTTGGTTTGTTTATGGTGCTGGAAGAGAAACCACGACTCTCAAGACCTGCACGGACTCCCGCACCTGCGATCCCTCCAGCTCCTCGCCACCAGACGTTGGACGACCTCTCAACGCTCAAGATCACGATTGTGTGGAAAGTCCCTGGACTGTTCACTGAGCTGCACACGGCGATCATCATCCCACTCAAAGTTGGTAGGGAAGTAGAGTAAGTCCTACAAACAGAAGAAGTTGAAGAGATCTTTGAGTTCAAAGCGCCTGACGAAGGCTTCTGACAATGAATGGGATCGTCAGCACTCCAGGCCATGCGCTTCGGCAGAGTCGGACTCAGGGTCTGGTCCGCTCTTCCCTGACTTTCCTGAAGCCGATGAGAGCCCAGCCCATCTTAAAGAATTTTACGAGGCCATGCACCTCATATTTTGGTGCCCTGGTTCCTTTGTAGCGCCCTCTGGGCCCCAACTAGATTCTCGCTGGCAGGTCCTCTCTCTTCGTCATGGATCCCATAGTGGATTCAGAGCGGAGCTGTCGGCAAGACCGAGACCCTCCTCGGTGCCCGCTCCAGTGTTGCTGCCCCACAGTGGCACCATCCCCATCGTCATTTCTGACTCCGATATGGACCCGGACAGATGTTGCCCAGTGCTGATTCCTGCGCCAACAGAACCCATGATCAGATCAGAGCTAGTGCCTTTTGCATTTGACAAGCCTGGAGAGGGAGATGAGTGGGAAGGGTCTGAGGACCCTTATGTATACCAGCATTCCCTAGATGAGAATGAGGACGACTGTTATGAGGTACTGGTGGAGACCAGTGGGTTAGACAGCTCACCTGACACTGGCTTGCTCTCTTCACCTTCCATGGCTACGGAGCAGGGAGCGCCTCTCACTATGGTGATGCATAGGGTGGCTTAGGTCTTGGTTATTCATTTACTCTCAGTGGCAGTTAAGACAAACGTGCTTCAGCAGGGAGTCTCCCTTTCCCAACCTTTACTCTCCTTTAATGAAGTCCTTACCCGAACGTCCTACTTGGCGCCTGGTCCAAGACCTGGACAGGGGCTCCTGTGCATAGGACAATTGCCTACTGCCATTGCCCTGCTCCTGGGCACCCCAGTTTCCTTACCCAGCACCACCACCGAGAACATTCAATTTTCACAGTTTTGCATGCTGGAGGTTCCAAGGTGGCTCTCACTCTGAGACACTTATTTCCTCGAGTGGAGCTCCGGCCTACTGAACGTCTTTCCGCCTATACCACTCCTGTCCAGAGTTCTTATGAAGATCAGTAACGACCAGGACCAAGTTATTCTTTTGGCTGTGGCTTTGGCACAGAGTCTGGTACCCTGAGCTGTTGAACATGACCATCGGGCTCCCAATCAGGCTGTTGCTTTGAGATGATCTTCTGTAGCAGCAACAGGAGAGGTTACTGTGCCTGAAACAGCGCACCCTCCATTTTCAGTTGTGGAGAATGAGTGGCGACAGTTGACAGCTTTCAACCTTCCTCTCGAAGTCTGTGATGTTATTCTGGAAGCCAGGCGTCCCTCCATCAAATCTGTTTTGTGCCTGCCATTGCGATAAGTTTGTGACATGGTGTGATTGTAATAACATCAACCCTCTTTCTGCACCTCTCTCTAAGAGCGTTTTGTTTGCTCTATCGTTGGCCCAGCAGAGCTCTACTCTGGGCACAGTTCAAGGTTACCAGCATTTTAGTATTTTTGTGGTTGCTGGACCAACCTTCTTTATTCGAGTCACCAGTTGGGGCTAGGTTTCTTAAAGGCGTGCAGCACACGTTGCCCCCCAAGCCATTTATCATGTTCCTGTGAGATCTTAATCTTGTTCTAGCCTTCTTGATGTGTGCCCCCTTTGAGCCTCTGCACACTTCCGCTCTTAGGCTATTGAGTATCAAATCTGCCTTCCTAGTGGCCATAAGATTGGCTAAGAGAGTCCGCGAATTACAGTCACACTCGGTACACGATCCCTACACCACCTTCTACCCGGACAAGCAGGTCAGGTCACGTGCCTGCTTCCTTCAGAAGGTTGCAACTCCCTTCCATGTAGGCCCGAACATCACTCTGCCAACCTTCTTTGCTCCCCCTCACCATCCAAAGAGGATGAGAGACTCTACCTTTCTGGACCCAAAAAGAGCGATATGTTTCTGCCTTGATTCCACAAGAGTTCCGAGTGGACGATCAACTCTTCGGGGGTATGTAGGAGCTAAGAAAGTAAAGGCTCTGCAGAAGCAGACTATCTCACAATGGATAGTGCTCTGTATCAAGATCTGCAACACATTGGCAAAGAAGGACCCCCCTGAAGGTTTGCAGGCTCATTTCACCAGAGCTAATGCTGCAACCAGTGTAATAGCCCGCGGAGTCCCTGTGCTGGACATCTATCAGGCAGCAACATGGGCATCTTTGCACACATTTACCAAACACTACTATCTGAACAGTCAGGTCCATTACGACGGGCATTTAACCCGTTCAGTCTTGCAGGACTTTCTGGTTTAAAGTGGCTTTGCTCACCCACCTGCTGCTTGGTAGGCATTGCTTGGGAATCCATTCTAAGGTAAGGAATCTGTGGCTAGAAGTCTCTATCAGATGAACAAGTTACTTAACTTCGGTAACACCTTACCTGTTATTGACTCTATCTACTCGACCCCTCTGCAGCGTTCGATACAGTCTCCCACTGCACACTCACCGCCAGACTCTGCGACGCCGGAATACAGGGAACCTGCCCTTGATTGGATCCGCTTCTTCCTCTCCGGCAGAACCCAAAGATTCAGACTACCACCCTTCCTCTCCGAACCGACGGAAATCAACTGCGGAGTAGCCCAAGGATCGTCGCTCAGCCCCACGCTCTTAACATCTACATGGCCGCCCTTGGCGCCATCGTCAGACAGCACGGACTCAGCATAGTATCCTACGCTGACGACACCCAGCTCATCCTCTCCCTCACCAAGGACCCCACCACCATCAGGCTCAACTTCCAGGAAGGAATGAAGGACGTCGCATCCTGGATGAGCAGCATCTGCCTGAAGCTCAATTCGGAGAAAACAGAGGTCCTCGTGCTTGGACCCTCCCCCTCTGCATGGGACAACACCTGGTGGTCCACCGCCCTTGGCACCCCTCCCACCCCTACGGACCACGCACGTAACCTCAGCATTGTACTCATTGTACTCGACTCCTCCCTTTCCATGACCCGACAGGTCAACGCCGTCACCTCCAGCTGCTTCAACACCCTCTGCATTCTCCGAAAGACCTTCAAATGCATCCCCCCCAAATCAAGGAAGACCGTCACCCACGTTCTCATAACCAGCAGACTGGACTACGGAAATGCCCTCTATGCCAGGATCAACAAGTACCTGCTCCGCAAACTCCAGACCATACAGAACACCGCAGCCAGACTCGTCCTCGACATCCCTTGACACGAGCGCATCACCCAACACCTGCAGAACCTCCACTGGCTCCTCATAGAAAAGAGAATCACCTTCAAGATACTCACCCACGCCTTCAAAATGCCTCCACAGCACTGGACCCAAATACCTCAACAAAAGATTCTCCTTCCATGCACCCAAGCGAAACCTCCGATCCGCCGACCTCGCCCCCGCTGTAGTCCAGCGGATCCGCAGAGCCAAAACAGGGGAAGAGCTTTCTCCTACAGCGTGGCGAAGACCTGGAACGAAATTCCGATCAACATCAGATGCGCCCCCTCCCTGAACATAATCAGGAAGACGCTTAAGACCTGGCTCTTTGACTGAACGGAGCTGGTAACCCCCCTTTTCTCCCCCCCACCCAGCACCTTAAGACCCTCACGGTTGAGTAGGGCGCTTACAATGCCCCTGATTGATTGATTGGTCTAGCCGCAGATTCCTTACTGACCCTCACATCCTGGGAGCTCTGTCAGCCGATTGCAGTGAAAGGGACACCATTCTTAGGGCCTTAGTAATTCACAACAGTAGTAATTGTTGCGCCTTGGTGTAAACAGTCGCAAAAGTAACTGTTTTATCAGCGTGACGTGGTGGTGGCTATATCGGTAGCGCACACGTCATTTTGGGTGTGGATGACGCTGAGCCGAAATATATCTCCAAACTGGCACACAGAGGTACTGCTCAAAATCCCCTAGATCCAGTCTGATGCCTTGGAAATATTCTAAGGTAAGGAATCTGCAGCTAGATAGTCTCTACCAGATAAGGTGTTATCCAAGGTAGGTAGCTTGTTCAATGGAGCCAAGTTGTCATAGTGTGTTTTTCACATTTGGAGATCCATAGCTATAGGTATTTAACGGGGCAGATCTCCACCCTTAAAGGTACTGGCAAGCTCCTGTCTGGTAGCAAGTCCCTGGTGGATATAGCAATGATATATTACATTTAATACTGAGTCCTGAGTATTTATGGTAGATATTAAATATTACTTTTAACCTGGGTAAGAAAGATTCAGGGTTAACCTTAGAGCTCTGTTTGGCCTGTATGATTGTGGCCAGCCGCAGTGAGTCTTGTTGTCCTTCCTCTCCAGATATGCTTGCTGTCCTGTGGGGGACCACTTTCGTGTATTTAGCTATGTTTCTCTATTTAGGGGCTCGGTTGTCTTTATTTTTTCTCCATTGCCTATTTTGGCCTTTATTGTTTGAGGTCCCTATAGCCTTGCTGACTTTCTGGAGCCTAGTCTTTTGGAGTATTACTTGGGGTTTCACTGTGTACCCACTGCGCTCAGCTTGCTTCCCATCTGTATTGTTTGTGAAGCACATGCAGCCAGGCCCTTTGGAGTTGATCTGCCATATGTTCTCAATAATGGGTGTTCAAGGCCGCTTGGGGTATGTGTGTTGCCTTGTTTCTTTATGATGGGGGATACAGTTGTTGTGCTTGTGCTATCACTCCCCTCTCTTTTATATCTGGTGCTGCCTTTCTTTGCGGCCATCTTGTTTTTCCGCACTGCATTAGTCATGCAGCTGTTACCAGCATACGTAGGCTCCATTTACACTGTTTACGGTATTTTCCCCATCTCTCTATACAGATCGCCATCAATATTTTTCTCTGCCACATCTGGGGCACGATATCGAGGCTTGTTTTCACTTCACTTCGGGGGCGCCAGACATTCTGTCATTTGAACTGCACACTTCATCCATAGGTAATCTGGCATCACGCTGGTCTTTACGTCCTCTTACTGCCCAGGAATGTATCCCTTCTTTGTTGGCGTACACTCAACCCTCCTTCAACGTCTTCCTATGCTGCGGTTCCACTCATCTCTGAGGCCCTGGAGTCCACCTCACCGCGCTGTGCTCTACTTCCCAAAGGTTCACTCACATGTGTCGCCATGGAACTCGTGTGTCATGGGCCATTCCTTGATTCTTCTCCTTAGCAGGGTGCGGGGTTGGGCTAGTCACGACCCGTCCCCTGCCAAAGTGGCAGGGCGGGCTGGAGGAGGGAGCTGGGGGTGGGGGGTCGGGGGACAAAATACAATTAAATAAATTAATTTACCTGATCGCCGCCTCCTCCGCGGTCCACTCCATCGCGCTCTTCCTGCTTCAGGGATAGGCTCCCAGACCACTGTGGCCAATCATGACGCTGCAGGAAAGCAGTGTCTTGATTGGCATGAGTGCTAGGACTTTGCACTCCCAGGCTGACTGGGAGCCTGTGCCTACTTGCTACAGCAACGCAGTTGGGGCTGGAGAAAGCTTCACTGCACATTGGTAGTTTGGCTGGCCTAAAACGGCGGCCAAACACCTCGTGCGCAGTGAAGGGAGATGGGAGTGCACTATCCCCCGCCACATTGTCATCCCCCTGGACGCGCCCCCAAGACTCGTCAGAGGCCTGGGGGCAGTTCCAGGGGGATTAAAATAAAATGATCATAAAATGGGTTAGAGACCCGTTTTATTATCATTTTATTTGCGGGTGGTGGCGGGCAGGTAGCGCTCCTCCGCCCTAATGGAGGGGCCGCCACTGGGTCGGGCTTCGATCCTCCTCTCTGACTTGTCGTGCCATCCCTTGCCACACCCAAGGTCTCAACATGATTCTCCATCTAGGGCACATGGATCTCCTATTTGCCTTGCACCTCTGCTCTTGCTGCTCCTTATTCGCTGCTGTTGTCTTCCTCTGCGTAGGAGTAGGTTTTATGATGTCACTAAGAGCACTTTTCAATTTCTTTGGGTGAAGGTGGTGGCGGGGTGCAGACTCAGAACTGACAACAAGTTGTTCACCCTGCTGTATTTTTAGATGCAACCATGTTCCGAAACCCATCTTGATTGTGAGGTGCCATCTAGTTTTTTTTTACCTGAGTCAGACTCTGCAACCCTGTGGCTGGACGGGTCTGTGGTAGCTTTCGCACCTCTCACCGGGGCATATGAAAAGAGTCCGTTGAGTGTAGGGCATATTTGGATGTATATTGATTAACGCAGATTTTATGGTCAGGACGGACATGCCATCTTGTGCGCCACATACCTCTCTCTCATAAATTATGCCACAAAATATGTTAGCCGTTTTCGAACTGCTCTCAAGACGTAATGATCGAAATGTAGATTATTTCACACCGTAATCAGGTTGGCCAGCAATCCTTTAGTGATTTGTTATACAGCAGACAGTAGAAAGTGGGCTTTTAGCAGAGAATATATATATATATATATATATATATATATATATATATATATATATATATATATATATATATATATATATATATAATGTCAGTTGTTACTTTTGGTTGCTCTTTTCCATGTATTAATGTATCCGAATGTAATTGGCACTACAACACGAGCCGTTACATTAATCCCTCACTTCCCTTAATGCCGCACAGCCCTGAAATCTAAAAAAAAAAGGAAAAAGCACTCTTTATTTCTAATCGCCATCCATCCTTGAACCCTAAAAAACCCCTTCACCTGTGAATATCAAAAATTCCTGAACCATAAAAACCCCTGACCACCTCTTAAACATCACCCATCCCATAACCCTTAAAAACCCTCTTCCCCTTAACACAACCTAGGCCTGTACCATAAAAACCCCTCTGTACCCTCACCTCAAACACCATCATCCCTGAACCCCAAAACTGCTCTTCCCCAATAATACAGCCAATCCCTGAAACCTAAAAACTCTCTCCACCTCGAAACACCACCCATCTCCTAACCCTAAAATCCTTTAGCAGTGGAGAAACACCACCCATGCCTGAATCCTAAAACAACGTTTCCATCCCTAATCATCAACTATATCAGAATCATAAAACTCCCTCTCCACCCGTGAACACAACCCATCCCTGAACCCTCCTCATCCATACCCTAAACAACACCCATCCCTTAATTTCTAAATCCCTCTCTACCCCTGAACACTACCCAACCCCCAACAGAATCAGTGTATAATTACCTGCATGCGAAGTAGCATCTCACTTTGTAGAAACATACGAAGCAATGCCCTCATAACCACCGGATGTAACAGTTGCGGTGACGTACAAACATTGAGCTAATTGTACGACTCCGTTAAAATACAGATGTTTAGGTAGCATACCAGCCAGAGGTGAAGCAGTCAGTAGTGCAGCAGGTCCAATGGCACTAGGCCTAGAGGTCTGAAGGGCCATCTGCACCAGAATGTTGGCTGTAGGTCGGCCCCTAACCATGGGAGCAGAGCCCATTTTGCTCTGTACACGTGGCTTCCTTGCTAAGCCGCTGCCAATGTAGCAGTGACCTAAAGAGTAAAGCTTTAAACCCTGCCATTTATACCGAGAAGTGTAACCCTTTCTCTGAGCTGCGTCCTTGCTCCATAGACCAAGGCTGGCATGTACAACGGTGGGGTTTGGCTTGGTATTTGTGTTCATTGGCAAAACACTCTCACTCATGGTTTATACATGGGGACCATGGTTGACGACGGTGTACTCATGCTAGGCTGCACTTGCCTCGGATAGGCCTTCAAATACAATCAGTCTTTTTTCAAGGTCATCTTCCACCATTCCTTTACAGCATCTCTCTTTGTGACCTTGCATCGCACTGCGGGTGTCTTTTAGACTTAATGTCCGCTCTAGGTCCTCTACTGATGACAACCGCCTCCGTTTTGACCGTAGTGTCCCCTTCCAGGCGAATTCTATGTCCGAGGATAGGTTAGAATGGAAAACTTAAATAAGCGATTGATAAACTCCTTTGAGCCTAGTGACAGACTGTGCATGTGTAGACATTCAGTGCCCTAATGCATTAAAAAACAAAAGTCTGACTATTCATTTCAGTCATTAATTCAATTTAATGTAATTAACTTTGCTGCTCAGCATTTGGAACAGTTTTGAATACCGTTAAAATGTATTTGACCACCGTATCACAACTAATGGACAGTTCGATAACGTTTTTTTCTTTATTAATAAAGAAAACATATTCTCTATGTTGAGATATTGGTTCCATTTATACACCTTTTGCTGGAGCATGTTTGTCATTCAGCGCTGCCAAGAAAGAATGGAATTGGTCTAATTAACCTTTACATTTATTTCTGTAATCACTTAATGAAAATGACATCCATTTCATTGCTGAAAAAATTCAATTAAACATCAATTATTTGTGGTGATGATAAACATTTTTCTTGGATCAGTTAACCGTCATCCTTGCGTTTGAAGTTTGGATTGATGTTTAAATGCTCAGATTGCTTGTGTATAATCCTAATTTCAATACTGCAAGCTAGACTATTTCTATTTGTTTTGTAGCTGGTATCATTTTCTAATATAGGCAAGGGCATAGTGAACCACCCTATACCAGCTTAGGCGGGGGTGCTACTGAGTCAGATTTATTCGTGTTTTGGCCCATCTCAACATTTAGCTTTGGCCACAGGTCATTGCAAGTCACACATTAAAACTAATAAACTCTGAAAGAATAAATTATGGTAACACAACTGTGTGATGGAGACCAAAAGAAAACCTTTTTAAAAGCAGGTTGAAACAGTGATAGATTGAAATACAAAGCATTAACATGACATGGCAGTAAAAGAGGCCAATGAAGTGAGACAGCGCAAAAGAAAACAAGTGCAATGCAAATAATGAAGGGAGGAAAAGGAAGCATGAAGGATCAAAGGTACAAATGAATACAGGAAATAAGGAGAAAAGATATAAAGAAAGAATGAAGAGTGAAAAGTAGAAAAATCAAGGAAAGGAAGAACGAAGGCAGAATAATATATTTGAAGAAATTTAAGATGAAAGGATGGATGATTGAAGGAAAGAAGAGAAAGAAAGAATTAACAGATAAAAGGAATACAAAAAGAAAAGCTGCAAAGAAAGTCTGAAAGAATACACAGAGCAGCATAAGAACAAACATATAAAGAAGGATGGAAAGCTAGAAAAAAGGGCTGATAGAATGAAAGACGAATGGACAAGAGGAAAGATAGATTGAAAGAACGAATGACATACACAATAAACAAAGATGATGGAAACAAGGAAAGGGAATTATAGAAAGAAAGAAGATAGAATGAATGAATGAGAGGTATAGGTCAGTACAGGCAAATGTGTCGTTTTTGGCCAAGTTCCTTTAAAATAATGCAATAATATTCATAATTTTCTACCAATTTTCCACAGAAGTACAATTCCCATGACCCTTCATAGGAAGGATTGGGATTGCTCACTCTACTCGCATATGTATTGCTATATATGAGTCAAAGTGGGGGGTGTTTTATTTTTCTGTCTACTCCCTTTTATCTACGTACTCAACTTACCAATGTTAAATGTTTATGTACCTGAAAAGGGAAATACTTGGGAAATGTGCATGCAGTTGTTCAAGTACCACTTAGGTATGTCACTTTAACCTTTGATTTTTAGGTTGAGCCTGCCACACAGCTGTCTCGTAGCAAAACACACAATGTGGGTTTACCCAGAAAATACAGGATTTGCAGCCCACCCATTACTTACCACTGTTTGACTTTATTGTAACTCTAATTTGCTTGATTTCTATTGTATTGCTTTCTTTGTTTCAGCAGGTCCATTTTGCGTTTGTCCCTTCCCTAGAACATAGCCTATTTACTATTTCTGACTGGTTGACTTGTATGCTTCCTTGGCTCACTTTTCTGTAGGCAATTCATGAAAGTTTGTGGTTTCTAGTGGTCGCCCCCATGTGCTTTTCTCCCCCCCCCCTTTACTATCAATTGTGCATGTGCTTTTCTCCCCCACACACATTGGTTTTACTTTCTCTTGCATGTGTGCTTCTCCCAACCTACATGTTCCTCTTTTTCACGTGTATTCACTCTCGTTTTCACACCCCACCCCACCCCCTCCCCAAACGGCTCATTCGTGCAATTTTTTTTTATTCACCAATCCATTTTGAATCAGTAAATAAAGCAAACAATGCTGTGTGTTTTTGCAGTCGTGCACATGTGTGTTGAACGCATGCACGCACCTACAGAATGACAAATGCCACATTAGTGCCATCCACCTTACATAATTGAATTTGAGCAATGGACAGGTGACTCTAAAGGGAAGATTAAACTCACTCAGCCTAAATAGCCCTCAAGGCGATAGGGGAAAGAGAAGGGAAACAGCAATTCACTCGTTAGAACCCTCCACCCCAAGTCCCCAAATCTCCAACATGAACTCAAGCTAAAGGGTAGGTAACCCTCAGCCCCAAATATTAAACACAGCTTGCCATAACACTATCATCCAGTTCCATCCACTGGTAGATTGTACAAAAAATCTGTATCCGAGTCCACCTGGGTGAAGACTGTTTCTTCTGTGCAAATCCACTCTCTGCTGCATTGGATAGCCAACGGATGCCACTATGCACTTATCATGCAAAGTACGCTAAGTTTCAAGGATCTTTTGAGCCTAGGTCTCTGGGCTGAGATCAAGTAAGAACAGGAGCTTGTAAGGACCCAGCATATCCCTGCCTAAGGGTACCCACCAGAAGACCTTACCACATCCATCACTATCTCAAAGAGTCCACCCAGAACAGCACATAAATCCTCCTTCAGGTCCTCAGGTTGGATCTGGGGTCTCCCCAAGATCCAGATTTGAGTCTCCCGCTGAAGATTGTCTGGCTGCCCATTCTTTGCTTCTAGCATCGCAACACCCTCAATCTCTTTAGACTTAGTCTTCGTAATCTCTCACCACAGTAGACATGCCCCCCTAAGTTTTCATCTTTATTTGTGAGAACTGCTCCCTCTCAACCCTGTCACTGTTAGCCAGTCCCTTCAGTTTATCCTCCACTGACCTTACTATCTTCATTGTCTTCTACGAACAGGTCTTTTAAGAAATATTTCCAACATCCTTGATGTCTTGTCCTGGTCCATGTTAAAGAAAAGTAGTTAGTAGCTTACTTTCACAACTATCTCTGTGTCTGGAAGGCTTTCAGTGCCAGCAAGATATGGGCATGCTTTAACAACTATTTCCATTCCTGACCATGAGAAATATAGTATATTAGCTGGATTCACAGATGTTTGCTTCATGCATTTGTTGTTTACTTTTCCCCAACAGCATGGAAAAACAACTAACAGTTTTTAATTGATTTCAGAATGTAATCCTTGGTAGACCTTGAGATTGTCCCTTCCCATAATCAGTTTAATAGCTTTTCCTGGTCAGTTATTTTGCCTTGTTTATACCTTCGATCCATTTGTTAGTTTTTACTTTTCTTTTCATTTGTGTTTTATGCAGCCCGTTTTGTAACTTGACCTTTGCTTACCACAATTTCTGTGTAATGGTGCATGCACCTCTTCATTACATGGAGCTAATTTAGGCAACTGTAACCTCCCCTTCTGTCGCTCCTGCTGAATTTGTCATTGCTGGTGAATGTGGGGTGCCATATTTGTCCTCTGAGGCTGTTGTGCATGGTTATTTTATAATAACACTGACATCAGCCTACCACATTCTTGGCTGGGGACATCCTTAATATCCTCGGCATAACTCATCTTAGCTTAAATTTCAAGTAGCTCCTTTAACATTGAGGTGATGAATCACAGTGCGACAGACATCTTTCTTTTTGTCACAAACAGTCATTTAAATGTTAAGACACACAATACCAATAAGGAACCACCAGTGCAATCAATTTGTTCTTGCCTTCACTTTTTTTTAAATACTGTTACACTCTTTAGCTTAATACTTTAGTAACCACCACTGGTACAGGGTCATTTGAAAACCTCATGTTAATCTTGAAATTGGCTTTAAGTATGGCATTCAAATGCTTCCTATATATCACTGTGATCCATGGCCGATTATCCAAGATTTTCAAGGTGCCCTCAAGAGAATTTAGGGAAACTTGTGGACATAGGAATATTTTCCAATGGTGGAGGTAGAAACATATTAAGATGAGATTCTTAGTTTGTCAAGAAGGCACTGCTGATGGAGCAGCTCATGATTGTGTTTGTCATCTTCACTTCTGAAATACAGGGACTGTGAGTTTTAGAAAGCCACATAAGTGATGTCTATATCTAGATGATTGTCTCAAACCCACAGGTAAGTCTGGAGAAGAGAGATGTATTTTACAGCTCAAGGTCCCTGTGGTCAGCTGGATATAAGACAACAATGGCCAACAAGTGTAAAATTGAGTCCTTCATTCCACGCACTTCAGCCAGTAAAAAAGGACACATTGAGAAAAAGATGCCCCCCAAGGACTTTTTTCGTTTACTAAACATGACCAGTTCAAAAACTGAGAATATTGAGACAATGAAGGGAGTAGAGAGCACCCGAAAAGGAATTGGCTAAAAGTATTTTGAAGGTACAAGTGCTGAAATCCTTGGAAAGGATCATAATGGAGGTAGTGCTGGAAATGAAGCATTCCATAGGCTGTGCATTGGCTAGCATGATGGAACTGAACGCTTGGATTAAGTTATTGGATAACCTGAGGAGGGGTGCCTACTAAATATTATCAGGAGTCTCATTAGCTATCTCTGTGGAGTCACAAGGGAGTCAGATAGAGGAGATAAGGATTTGGTTGATGTGCAGATGAATAGCAATGGGCGCATATACATTGTATTCTTGCTCCATTAGTAACGTCCACATAAGTTTTACGGGTCAATGCTGTCAACTCTCTAAGTTGGTCTGCTTGTAATTCTATCTACCTTTGTTATGTCTCTTCTATCTAGCTTTCTTTTTATAGCCAACTCACACCTGGGTTCTGTCTTCCAATGTTTTGTATGCTTCCCAAAGTAGTGTATGCGACAACACAGACCATATGGTGACTTTGAAGTAATTAGGCATGGCAGAGGTGGTCTCATTGTGTTTGAGTTCCCATGCATTTAGTCACCATGTTTATTCCATTGTGCCTAGTGTGTGCTACAGTTGTCATCAATAGGAGGTAGTGGTCAGATACACCTCCCACTAGGAATTCTAGACTTTCTATGTTGGGAGTCTCATTCTTTGGAATGAACAAGTTGCCCAGTCTGTAGAATGTCCTATGTGGCTCAGAGAAATATGAGCTCCAGATATCAACAAAACCAATGCCTTTTCCCACAGGTGTAATTGTGAAGGAGCATCTTTATTAGCTCTGGTCCCAAATGAATTTTCCATGGCTTTGAACATAAATTCATTGAAATATCTACCCCCCACATAACCTAATTGCTAGAACTCACAATCCAATCCAAACTATCCCTTCTTGTTAACTGTTAGCAGGCCATATCAATTATTACAAGGAAAATGGAACTTCCTGTAGGATGGAGAATAGTGCATCAAACAGGTAGTTAAACAAAGTAGTACTTTTACAGATAGCATATGTCTTAGTCATAATGTAGTTTTAGGGGATGCGTTCAGCAGTGAGATTTCCATCTCCCTATAATATCACATTACTTTAGCTAAAACACATCCCCACTGGGTTTTTAATATGCCCTTATCTTCATGAAGTGCATTATTGGCTAACCAAATTTCTTAACTTCTTATCCTCTCCCTGTCACCGTCCTTCTGATTTATGTGAATAGCAAAATACCAGGAAATCTGTTTCAACCTGCGAAACTCAAACTCACTGGCATAACCACCTTTCACTGACTTTGGTTCACAGACCAGCAAACAGTTCCTCCACTTTCCAATCATCTTTAAATCCTCAAATCCAATTTCGTCATTTCCTTTTAAAAGTTGCGCCACAAGCATTGCCACAAACAAGACATTTGCAGACATAGAAAAAAACTGTCCATTAATTACTGTGATTCTGTTTAAAAAATATATTTTGCCTCCCTTCGCAAACAAAAATACAATTTTAACTCCTGATAATCAGTTCAAGTCACAGGACAAAGCAATTCCGGTGGGTTTATGACCCAATGAACCCTGTGTGAACAGTTTTGTGCATTGAAAAGGTGATTTTGAAAGTTGTGCTTCCAGTGGGAACTAGTGGAGTTATTAAGATTTGACCCATGATGATCCAATTCTGACATTTGTCACCAATCAAGCTCTGGCATTTAGGGTGGTCTTGAGGGGTGAGATAGATGATTTAGCGAGACCGGTTAAGACTGTGTTCCCACTGTCAATATGTGAGAGAGCTAGTACTTGTATCAAGGATTTCAAGCCTGGTGTTCTTCATTTTCTTAAGAGGGTGCAGATGGTACACCGCTTTTGTTAGACTTTTGATGTGATTGGTGAAGCTCAACGTGCTATCAGGTCAGGACCTGTTAGACCTGACATCTTTTGGCATGTTTCCCCTTTTCTTTTTGCTTTCTGACCTCCCGGTTTTGATTCTGCTGGTTTAATGTCTCTGCGCACTTTCTCACTGCTGTTCAGTGTGAAAGTGCAAATGCTCCTATTGTAAATTGTGTTCTGGATTGGTGTTTCTATGATTGGCATATTTGATTTTCTGGTAAGTCCCTAGTGCACTGAGGGTGCCAGGGCCTGTAAATCAAATGCTGCTAGTTGGTCTGCAGCACTGATTGTGCCACCCACACAAGCAGCCCTGAAAAGGGTTCTCAGACCTGCCACTACAGTATCTGTGTGCAGTTTATAACTGCCAGGTCGACCTGGCAAGTGCACCCCTGTTCCTGGCCTTAATCTTTCCTTTACTTACATATACGTGACTCCTAGGGTAGGCCCAAGGTACCCCCTGTGGGCAGGGTGCTGTGTAAGTTAAAGGTAGGACAGGTACTAGTGCGTGGTAGTGAATTACAGTGTACTTCGTTTTTTACAATAGGATAGAATGTGAGTTTACTTATAACATCTTATAAGCATAACTTCCCATTGGGACAAGATAGGGAAATTGAGTTTTTATGCCTGGACTCCGAATGTAGAAATGCACCTTTTTAGTAAAGATGATTTTTATGTTCTGTGTTTGAAAATACCACTTTTAGAAAGTAAATATTTTCTTGCTTAGCCATCTTGTGTGCCTCTGCTGGGGTTGTGGATTGACTTTCTGGCTTTGGAGTGACGGGGGCTGAGGATGTGCATTCTCTACAGTTAGCCACTGGGCGGGGGGGCGAGGTGTGTCCTGCCTTTCCTGGATGAGTCGGGCTGGGCTGAATAGACTTGAGCTGCAATTAGAGTACAGGGAGGAGATTTCCTTGCACCTGAATGTGCCTGGTCTGCCTTTGACAATGCTTTCTCAAACTCCTGCCTTGAAGCTGGGCCAGAGAGTACAGAACTGTTTTTTGCTGAGCACAGACACACACTGCCACAAGAGAACAAAGGAATTGTGAGTATAAATATTGGGGCACAGACCCCAGAAATTTAAAACTCCCTCGAATCAAAGAACAATCCAAGAAGGAGAGCTGGAAGAGCTCCCAAGAGGAGTACTGCCCCTTTGCTGTGTTGTCGCTTTGTTGGGTTGGCCTGCAGTTGCTGCTTCTGCCCTGGGCTGTGACGGAATGATCTGAACTTTCTCTAACTTGTTGCTGAATATCTCCAAGGGCTTGTAACCAAGCTTGCCTCCTGGTCACGAAGTCTCAGAGACAGCAAAGACTTCACTCACCTCTATGCACTGCCTCTGGGACCGTGGGTTTCAGTTGCTGCAGAGGAGGAAAAGCAGCCGACTCCCATCACTGGCTCGGTGTCCTGAAGTCACAGCAGAGGGCACTGCTGCATCTTGCACCCCAACCCTGGTCTCACCGACAACGATGACTGTCGTCGCCACAGAGCCACCGCTTGCACCGTGACCTGTGGGCACTGCACGCCGCACTGCCTTGCTTCGCCTCGCTGCCCTGGTCTTATCAGCACGGTCACTGATCTTCAGCCGGCTCGGTCGCCTGCTCCACAATCTGTCAGTACTGCATCGAGCACCGCCCCACTTCACACCGCAGCCCTGGTCTCACCGATGCTGCTGGACGACCGTCTCTAAGCTGCTGCCTGCACTGCGACCTGAGGACACCACACGGCGCACTGCTACGCTTCGCATCGCCACTGCGACGGTTGTCAGATCCAGCGTCATCGGCTGCAACGAAAAAGGTACTGTTTACCTGTCTGTCGACTCTACCGCTGACCTGCTCTGACACGGTCAGCAGGAACTGTTGGATTCTGTTGTTTTCGGTATCGCAGTAGCACTCGATGGACCTACCGACTTCTTGCAACTGCATTTTTGGATTTATTCTTTCAAAGTGCATATTTTTAAGTACGGTATGCCGGATTTTTGTTGTTTTGGGCTTGTTTTGGATATATAAAAATATTGGATATTTTTCTAAACTGGTGTGGTGTCCTTTTGTGGTGTTTTCACTGTATTACTGTTAGTTATGTTCAAATGCTTTACACACCTCTGAAATAAGCCTGACTGCTCGTGCCAAGATACCAAGGGGGTGAGCAGGGGTTATTTTGGAAGTGTAACTCCCTTACCCTGACTAGGAAGAAGGATCCCTACTTGGACAAAGGTGCAGACCATTACCAACTAGAGACCCACATTTCTAAGAGGACCAAAGAGACTTGGCTGCTGGTGAGAGATGGGGCATTCTATTTAAGGGGGCTAATTCATTGAGCCATCTTTGTATTGATGGGTGAGGATTGCTTGAATGTAGAGCTGTGAGTTCATTCTTGTTGGAATTCAGTTTTTAGGCAAAGGCAGATGTCCATTTGATGAATCAATTAAGTAAGTTTTTATGGTGGCTCATGATTGGTAGATTAGATACCCAGAGGTAGAGTGGGGTATTCTTGTTTTATAAATCTAGTGTTGTGCCCTCCACTTGTGACAGGGGGTCTATGTAGACGTTAAACTGTGGGCGGATTTTAGATGATAATTGTGCTCTGGGAGTCAGGAAAGAGTGGAATCAATTAAATGCAGTATATTCAATGTCAATTAACTACTGTGCCTTCTGTGCCCATATATTCTAAGCAGAAGCATCAACCCACCAAATTCATATATGCATTATCGCATCAAATGTCCCCACAGGCAGGAACTGTTAACTATCAGCTGTCAGGGACGGGAAATGTTGGGCTCTTTGCAGTGCCGTCCTGTAATGTGACTGAGCAGTGTGGTGAGCACACACTCACTTCCACATATTCACCCACAAGCCCACACATATACTCCCACCCACCCATTCACATGTGCACTCACTCACACCCAACCATTCACAAGCACATATGCACACACCCATTCACTGCATACTTGCATGGATACACATACATTCACACAATCACTCACAAACATACACGAACCCCCCCCCCCCCTCCCCCCCCCCCCCTTTACATCGGGTGGCGGTAGGGACAGGCAGAAAGGCCTTGGTGCTTCCTGGAGGTTTTGGAAAAGGAAGGGATAGCCAGAAGATCCTTCTGCCTCCTCTCATTGACCAGCCATCTCATGGGTCAGCCAAGGTTCAGCCAGTGAGAGGGGGACCTTCCCCTAACTCTTAACAGAGTGAGACGTGGTCAGTTAGATTTCCCCACTCCACTCTTTGAGGAGGCGTCTTTTGGGGCTTAAACCTGAAGTTCACGTTTGATCTATCGGTGGCGCTCCCCCTCGTCACAAGAGTTCAGACCTCGGAGTGCTTTGCTGATGAGGTCACACCCTCAAGGCTGTGAAATCTTCAGTCGGGTTGCCAGGTGCCTGCCCTTTAGCTCATATAAATTACCTGGCTGCCTGACTTTAGCAGGAGGAGTGTCTGTCAGGTTGACCTTTGCTTGGTCTGACAGACACATCATGCTTGGAAAAGTAAAAGGGGTGTGGGGCCCTCTGCCCTTTATGACGAGCCGCGCCTGGGCCTCAGATATGCCAGTGTTTCATCACAGAGGAACTTGGGCCACTGGGATTTCTTTGACAACACGATAATCATTGTTTATGGCATGTCATGCGTATGTCAAGTAATCTTCCCCTTTGAAGAAAACAGCATGCATATTGTAGGCTATGAACATATTTGCAAGTAACCACTGCTTTGGTAGGAATCTTCACAAAAATAGTCCTGTTGCTGCAACAAAGCGCCCTGAACTCACAAAACGCTTCATTTCTTAATCAGCTACTTAAAGTACTCTAGACACCTACACAAACTAACATACGTTAATAATGTGGAACATTTTTGGGTTGATATCACTTGCTAAAGTGTTTCAGATGACGCTCTTTAATAATCGATCATGTTCATCTTTATAGCTGTACTGGAGAGTCTTTTACCTTTTGTTCAAAGTGTAACCTTTTTGTTTGATAAAAATTAAAGAACTTAAATGTAAACGGAGTTTCTTTTACCATTTCTTGACTGTTTTCTTGAGTATGCATTTACCATAATTTCATTAATATTAGAAACACTGAAAATGTATCTTTGCCTGTTTGATATGTTGGGAAGTCAGGGTGTCTACGTCACTGATGCGAGCCTGTTTGTTTCCTCCAGCAGAACGCAGACGTCCACATGGTGAGTGACAGCGACGGAGATGACTTTGAAGATGCCAGCGAGTTTGGTGTGGACGATGGAGAACTTTTCGGCACAACATCCGCCGCTTCCACCGCATTAAGAAAGTCTCCGATGAGTATGTATCGTGCTGCAGGGCTGGCAGCGTGGGATGTGGGTCCCAGGGCTTAACTTGTAAAGAAGGCGCGCCGGTGCCCAAAGCTCTGCTCCGAAGCACGCGGCTGATGCTATTATATGTTGGCGGGCGGGTACAGTCTTGAACCCCCGTCGTGCCTGACAGGCACTCTGCTCCTTCATCTCACTCTTGTGGGTTCCTCCTGTCTTCCATTGTGACGGGTTCCGTCTTGCTCTTCCTCCTTTGTCTTCTTTTCTATCTCTTGCCCTCTGTAAAGTGCCAGTCCCCAATAATGAGTGCCCGGGGCCCCACCAGCCACCACTGGCTCAAATTAAGTACTGGCGGGGCCTATTTTGCAGGTGTGGCTTGACCGTGCAACTGTCTGCAGACGTATTGTTATCAAAGCCTTACTATATATATGCAGTGAGCCTATGCCCACTTTTACTTATGTTATTGGCTCTTTGGTGTATCATTCCGCCTCCCTGCGAATTCTTCCATTGGAATGCATGGTGCTCTATTTTACATTTGACCAATATATTCAATCATCATTCTATTGGTCACAGTTATTGAATCTTCGGTATTCATTCAATTCATAACACAATCTCTTTTTGGCATTTTTTCCCCAGCGCTGTTAAATCCCACACGGCAGACTCTAATGTGGTCAACAATATTCATGCATACAACTTATATAATCAGCATATATGGGTGCCCCTGTATACGTTAGTTGGCCTTTAATGCAGGCTTATTGGCTTTGACAGTGAATGTTTTATTATGTATGTAGAAACCACTTAGGCATAGTAACAAATCAAACACAAGCCTACTGCTCCAGTTCTTTATGTTCAGGCGGCTGGTTTTTCCTGGCATTGCAAAATGTATTCCCCAAGTAATGCAAAGTGTAGACTTTAATTATCACGATGGGTATTTTTATTCTTGTTTTTGCAACTCTGCATATACGGAAGGAAACTTGATTAAATACTTTGTTGAAGTTAGCTTGATACATAGACCATTTAGGAGCTACGCAAACACAATTCTCTAATCCTTACTCATTTCAAAGGGTAAGCAATTCCCAAGTATGTTAACATGTACCTTAGAGGCCCCCAGTGGAATGGATCCATGGTCCCAAACAATGCTCATGTAATCCACTATGATGCTGCTATGAATGAATAGCAAAATAAAGATCTGTGACCTCCCCAGATCTGGTAATCAGGGGTCAAAACCGGTATAATTTCAGTTAACAAATGTGTTTTTACTAGGAATCAATTTATTTTCTTGACACAACTAGAAATGTAAGTATCTCAACATCTACTTCTATGGCTTTCTCAAACAAAACACAAAGCCACACAGCATCCACGGTATATAAATATGTTGCCAATCCTTTTCTGTACCGCACAAACCGACTAAACAAACCTTGTCAGAGCCAGTGGGTTTTACTTTTGGTAGCAGGTGTTGATCTGTTGTTATTGCCAGTGGGGTGTATCTGCCCCATGTGACCACCAGCCCTGCTTGCAAATGCAAATTGGCCACTTTGTAAAGACCTTATGTTTTAAAAAAAAAAAAATCTTTACAAGATGGCCGCCGTGCATCAACACAAATGCATGCTGGTCGTTCTGTAATGGATTTTCTAAAAGTATAACAAAATGTATTCCAGGGTGGCAAATATATAATATATATCCTGCATGGCGGACGCTTTGGTGTGGTTTACTGTTGACAATGAGCGGAAAGCAATTCTACAAGCATTGGCAAATCCATGTGTGTCAGGCCCAATTGAGGATTTTTTGATGTGATGCAATCCTGGGAGCTCATGAGGAAGGTTTTCTTTGGAGCCCAAGCACGTGTCAGTAAAGAAAGCAGAATATATATTGTAACTGATTGTTTTGCTGAAATATGTTTTTAAAGATTTTTATGATAAAGAAGATTTTTTCTAAAGAAATTCCCAACATAACACATATTTTGTTATGAGCTCCTGTGCGGCGTGGACATTGCTAGCTCAGATAAATTCTCTCAGTACTTCATTATACTAAAGTTAAGTGGTTGCTGATGCCCATTGCTAAATCCCAGCATCACAGATGGATTTTACCTGTGTTTCATCAGGAGGCGCCGAGTATTGGTAACAAAGCGTTGTCTCTAACAGAGAGCTCTAGCTATTTGTAGGTGAGACCTAAAAAATATGTGATCCGAGTCTTAAATCTCTCACGTCAAGAGATTAACAGGTCCCACTTATTTCGATCTTCCTTTCACTCGAAAGTCTCAACCATAATCATTCATTCAAGTGTCCTGTTGATACACAAAACTTACACCAACTTAAACAAGCATTTGCAGTGCAATAGGTGTTCCATTTGCGAGAGTTTAAGCTATTGACATTGTAAATGACAATGTCTTTTATTTATCTGTTTTGATAATTAACACATAAATAAAAGGCAATGTCGTTTACAATGCCAAAAGCTCAAACTCTTGTAAATGGAGTCCTATTGAATTTCAAAGAAGAGGCCGCCATTGTCCCGGGCTGCTTGGAAAGTGAAAGTGTGCATGGCACGCTGAATGTTCCAGGGAAGCATGACGTGCCTGCAGTAGGTTAATCTCTTTAAAGAAAATAGTGCATACAGACTTAATAAGACGTACAGTGTAACAAACAAAGTAAAAGGACAAGTCATCATGGGACGTTACAAATTAAGACAAGGCTGTACTAAGCAGGGACTAACAAGCCTATAAATGAATCAGAAGCCAGCATTTAGAAAGGACAGCGACACAAGCCAATGACAAATAAGAGTGGAGAGTTGGCGGGGCTTCAAGTCAATACTCAAATACAACATGCCACGCAGAGCAGCACATGCGCCGCCCAGGCTCGACCTAAAAAGAAAGTAATATGGAACTCACCATGTCTAGTATTCTTGGCACTGCCTTTCAGCTGCAGTCAATATAACTGCAGCAAACCTAAGACTTCTGAGAAGATGTTGAAAAAGGGAAGTAATATTCAACTGTGACATTAAAAATTCAACCTACACGGACAGATGTTTTTGCTGATGTCTAAATTACACACATCCTTTTGCTTCTATCTGCTGATTGTTGTTGCCGTGTAGTCAGTTCTTTGCAACTGGAAAAGGGCTGAGGGATTGTCTCACCACTTATGGTGGTCTTGTGCATATTATTCACGAAAATGCAAGGCACTTTCCAAAAACAAGGCAAATGTTCTGGAAAAAGATGGAGCTTAACCTCAAAAAAAGAATTTGCACTGAGCACAGCAGCACATAATGCCGGGCTAATACCAGACAGGATGTTCACATGGGTTGGTGTTCTGAGTTGCACCCACTGCTTTTTGTACAATATTTCGTCCTCTAAGAGTCCACTTACATTGCAACTAAAGCTTAGAACGGCCTTCCACTCCACATCAGATCCCCCTCCTCTCTTTTTGAATTTTGCAAGAAGCTAAAGGCCTGGCTTTTCAATTAACCAGCATACCTTAGACAGGGCTAGGCGCAGACGACTGCTCAGCGCCAGGATAACTACTCAGGTGATAGTGCACTTACAATTATTCATAACATAAAAGAACATACTGAGGATGGATAAGGCTTACACTACTCTCTGTAATCACCATGCCAAATCTTTGTTACTCGCTCCTCTACCATTTTCTCTTCCTTTTTTCTTGTTGCCCACACACTCGTTGATTGATTGTGAAGCACCTACATATTTTCTTCTGATAAATAAAAAATGCTGTCCTATTTCATTCCGAATCCTCACATGAGAGTTATGATTGCACGTTCTATTTTATGATAATCACCTATTTCCCTTCTCTAAACCTTGGGCATTTTGACCACATAATATTATCAATAAGTATTAATTTTCGTTTTTGTATGCTCGAAGCACAATCCAAACATGATTATGTATACTCCCTGTTGGTACTAGAGTAGCTCACCAGTGTGGCATTCTAAAGGACATTAAAATGCGCCAGAGAGGAGAGTATGAAAAACAAACATTTGTAGTAAAAGAATCATTCGGTGGGGAATTATTTGTTTATTTTATTGTTTTGGGACCACTTTTACAGTAGACCTATCTCAGAGTAGTATGTGAAATTTAACACCGTGTTGTCCTCTATTTTTAAGAGCATGTATTTCCTCCCCAAATAATTTTCAATGTACATCAATATTAAAGAGAACTGCAATACTCGCAGGTGGTTCCAACTGGCTTGTAATCTCCTTTCTTTTGATAAGAAATAATGCAATATAGGAGAGGGGGACAGTCTGAGGGCTATTGTGATATCACTTGTTAACTGTAGTACATTTTTACAGTGACTTTTTCTTACTGCAAGCGAGTTGGGATGTCAGAGCTTGTTCTTACTAGATGGGACAAGCTATCCCCTGCCATGTATTATAAGGGTATTGCAAGTCACCAATATGCTCTATGACCATATAGAGAAACAAGGTCGAAGGCTGAGCGCCTTTATAAGGTCATGGAAGTCTGAGTCCTTACATATAAGCTTGGGGTACTTTATTCTTAATAATACATAGTCATGTCGTATGAAAGAGGTTGGATGTTTGCAGGAATGAAGAAGAAAAATTGAATTTGTAATGCATAGTTAAACACATCAAAAAAAGCATTTAGTTGCTTGTTGCAAATATATATTTGAATCAGTTGAATGTAAATCAGATACAAAAAGCTGTAGCTTAGATTGTGTAGAAACCTTGTGACAGATTCTGTCTTTCTCATAATTACTCGTGTAGCGGGAAGAATTGTGGACAGTGTTTTTGGCCGTGCCAGGGGCACTATCAGCAGCGGAGCCCTTTCCAAGACTTTCTGCGTGGCCGGGGAGCATTTCGGCTCGGTCACCTCGGCTGGGGGAGTGCTTCAGACGCCACCTGCATAGGGAGCGGGACTGCGAGGTCCAGAAGTGCTTGCGCCGTCCACCGCGCGCACCTGGTTCCTCTTCCCGCCCCCTTCTCCCTCAGACCTCCCTGGACCTTCCTGGAAGTGTATTAAACTCCTCGCGGCCCCCGCTGGCGCGGGAGCCGCTCGTGTAGCGGGAAGAATTGTGGACAGTGTTTTTGGCCGTGCCAGGGGCACTATCAGCAGCGGAGCCCTTTCCAAGACTTTCTGCGTGGCCTGGGAGCATTTCGGCTCGGTCACCTCGGCTGGGGGAGTGCTTCAGACGCCACCTGCATAGGGAGCGGGACTGCGAGGTCCAGAAGTGCTTGCGCCGTCCACCGCGCGCACCTGGTTCCTCTTCCCGCCCCCTTCTCCCTCGGACCTCCCTGGACCTTCCTGGAAGTGTATTAAACTCCTCGCGGCCCCCGCTGGCGCGGGAGCCGCTCGTGTAGCGGTAAGAATTGTGGACAGTGTTTTTGGCCGTGCCAGGGGCACTATCAGCAGCGGAGCCCTTTCCAAGACTTTCTGCGTGGCCTGGGAGCATTTCGGCTCGGTCACCTCGGCTGGGGGAGTGCTTCAGACGCCACCTGCATAGGGAGCGGGACTGCGAGGTCCAGAAGTGCTTGCGCCGTCCACCGCGCGCACCTGGTTCCTCTTCCCGCCCCCTTCTCCCTCGGACCTCCCTGGACCTTCCTGGAAGTGTATTAAACTCCTCGCGGCCCCCGCTGGCGCGGGTGCCGCGCGTGTAGCGGGAAGAATTGTGGACAGTGTTTTTGGCCGTGCCAGGGGCACTATCAGCAGCGGAGCCCTTTCCAAGACTTTCTGCGTGGCCTGGGAGCATTTCGGCTCGGTCACCTCGGCTGGGGGAGTGCTTCAGACGCCACCTGCATAGGGAGCGGGACTGCGAGGTCCAGAAGTGCTTGCGCCGTCCACCGCGCGCACCTGGTTCCTCTTCCCGCCCCCTTCTCTCCTCCTCTACTTTAACCCCGCCTTGAACGCGTACGCGGGACGCGGGCGGACGAGGAAGCGGGCGAAGACCGGGCAAAGAGCGGGCCGTTTTAGGCCGTTAGAGGCCGGCAGAGACCGGACCGGGCCCCCCCTCTAACTTTGTCCCTGTCTCAAGGCTCTTCTCCATATTCCATCAGCCTGCGGCTTTGACTGTTCCTCTCGCCATGGCTACTAGAGTATCCAGGAGTAAGGCTGCCCAACAGTGCTCTAGCACACTGGAAAAATTCTTTCCGAAGACCAGTGCTGCGGCTAGCAAAGGTCGCACAGTATCAGACACTCTCCTTGAGGTAAACTTAGAAAACGCGTCAGTTTCAGTGGACCCCTCGGACTCTTCTTCCATCGATGTTAGTACTCTAATACCCCTTGACGTCACCCATCTATCTCTCATGGATAGCATTGATCAGACAATCGAGTCAGTCCTCCAACAACTTAGGACCCCGTCTAATCTACTGAGGGATAGCGAGTCTCTGCGTCCCTCGGGGGTGGTGGAGACCACTCCGTATATGAACTGTGCGGAAATGTCTAAGGCGCAGGATGAAGGGCAAGTTGCAGCGCCAACAGATCCCGTAGGCAGTAGAGTGGACCATCCTCCGAAAAGGAAAAGGTCAAGGAAGCTTAGAGGGGCAAAAAGGGCCAAAGTGGATAAAACCAACCCAACATTAGATGTTAGCTCAGACATTTCGGCTTCTCCCGTGGTTACTTCCCCGGGAATTGGGTCTGATCAACCAGACTCGCCATTAGCCACAGTGGTACCTGGGTGTTCCGGGCCGTTCATATTTGGTGGAAATCCTCCTAATGCGGCAGAGGCTCTAATTGGCTCTTTTAGGGACATCCTTAGGAGCCTGTTGGAGCCCCTGTCTGTAAAATTGGACTCCATAGCTGCTAGACTCAGGGCTATAGAAAACGCACATAACAGGAATAGTCCTAGCAGGGGGTTGGGTCCAAGTGCACAGACGGCTCCCCGGGAATCTGTAGGGAATAGACCATCTACTGCTGGAACAAGCATACAGGCCCCGGCTGGGGCACAACACAGTGTTACAGGTAGTCATGCTCCCCCACTGCCCTCTTCACAAATGTCTAGGCCCCCTGTCCCTGCACCTAGAAGATCTAAGCAACCAACACTACCCCTTCCAACGAGTGGGGGGCGAGTTAATAATGAACATACTGGTCGCCCCACTAGCCCCAACACTAGGCGCAGGGCGGTCAATCTGCCCCCTGAGGCTGTGCCCCACACAGCGATTATGGTGGGAGTTCCTGAGCTCACTGGCGACACCAGAGAGCCACAGGACTCACTCCGTAATAAGGTAATTAGCTGGCTTAATATTAACAGGCCCCTCCCCTCTAACATCAAAGGTGATGTGTTGATGGTCAGAAGGATCCCATGGATCGGAATCACCCCCAAAAACAGGGTAGGGGACTGTATCATAATTAGTTTTAAAAGCCCACTGGTTGCCCCTTACATTTGTAACTGGCTGGTAAGGCCGGATAAGTCCAACATAGAATTAGTGTCCCTCTCACACTTCTACCCAAATGTTTCCAATTTAGTAGTGGGGAGGGAACAGAGTTGGACCAGAGTGGGCTTCGCCGTAGATGGTTCACGGTACAGACCCAAGCACAACACACTGCCCGCCCATGGCAATTTTGTCCATCAGAATAGATTCTCCTGCCTGGACCAAGTAGATTGACCAATAAGGGGGGTCACTCCACAACACCCAGTAAATTCTGCCTATGGGTCTACACTCAGGGGGGAAGGTACATCTGTTCCCGTAAATGAAAAAAGGTCCCTGGCCCCTGCAAATGAGGGGGGGACCGCCCTGGGAAGCATCCAAGTTTTAGATGAGGATCCACCAAACACACCAACTGTTCTTACAACGCAATTGGTGGAGCTTGTTGAATTACCCACCCAGTCGCCCATTACTACTGGTTTGGGTGACTTGGGTAACTTTGCACATGACATCCCGTCTGCACCAAGTGAAGCAGGTCCGCAATTTCAAGGTCCAGGCCTGACTATCCTTTCCTGGAATGTAGCTGGCATCTTAAGTAAGGTGGATACCCCGGAGTGGGAAACTTTGGTCAGTAAAAGTGACATCCTCCTCTTCCAGGAGACATGGGCTAGGGCACCACAGCTTAGGAGGGGATATGACATTTTTGAAATCCCGGCAAAGTCGAATGGGAGGGGGAGACCCTCGGGAGGTTTAGCAATCTGGGTGGCGAGCCACATTGGGTGTCAGGTGGAAAGAATGGATACACTTTCACAGGACATTCAGTGTGTGCTCCTCAGATGGCCTGGTAAAAGTACATGGGCTATTGTTAACGTCTACTCTCGACCAGTCGCTGTGGGCAAGGAATCCCCAACCATAGTTGATCTTTCATCTTTTCTAGGGCAACTGCCAGGTGACTTGAAAATAGTGATGGGAGGAGATTTCAACTGCCACTTTGAACCCCTGGAAGGTCTAATGGAGGGTGCCTTTACTGCCGAGGATGACCACTGGGGAGTCCCACCTTCCTCCTCACCTCACCCCAAAGCTTGGTCTCCGTTGGCAGTACAACTTACCTCTCTCACTCTGAACTTTGCACTGAGGGCGTGTAACGGACGCACCCCCTCTGACACTCCTTCGGTGTGTACTTTCAACAAAAAGGGCCATGAGTCAAGGCTGGACTACATTTTTATAGATATTTCCCTGTGGCCCAAAGTTCAAGATTTTAGAGTGATCCCGAGGACAGACAGTGACCACAATTCCCTCTTGTTGGAGATCCAGCACCCAGCCCCTGCTATAGGGCTGCTAACTACCGATTCTGGAGTCGACCAGGGAGACATACTACTCACTACAAGCAGGCGCCGGGCGAAATGGGGGAAGCTAGTTGATAAAGAAGAAGCTATAAATAACCTCTATGGCATAGCACTCCCCAGGTTCCAGGAGGTGGATGCTCTCATCAATCAACCAAGACCCTCTGACTACAATGAGAGACTATTTGGCATTCACCAGGCCTTAGTGAGGGACCTTGCAGATGTCTTCAATCCGGCCCTGCCCACTAGAAGGAAAAAGACTCGCGCTCCGACTTGGTACACCTCCACCTGCAGGAAAACTAAGTCTGAGCTTCTTTCCGCAATTAAAGAGGGTAGCGATAAGGTGAAGATTGCAGCCCTTAGGAGGGGGTACAAGTTAGCACTGGCCAACGCAAGGGCAGTGTGGGATTGGAACCACTGGCATGAACTGACTGAAGCCCTCAAATCCAAAGACTCTAGGAAATTTTGGGCTCTGGTAAACAATGGAACAGGGGATCTGCTATCCGCAGTAGAACCCAATATTGCCCCCTCTATTTGGGAGGCCCACTTTGGGACACTATATCAAGAAACCACTCTCTGGCCGGAAGGGATGGTGGCGGAGTCCCCCTGCCTTCCAGATGTGGCCTTGGAATTTTCCTTGGGGGAGGTGAAGCTAGCACTGGAGCGCCTAGCGCTGGGGAAGGCACCGGGGTTGGATAAGCTACCCGGTGATTTGTTCAGATACCACCCTGACATCTGGGCCCCGTACTTTCTTGTTCTTTTTAATGCTATTTTGGGAGGTATGGCGGTCCCGTCCTCTTGGCTAGGGGCAGAAATAGTTCCGATTTACAAGAAAGGGTCCCCTTTAAGTCCGGCAAACTACAGGCCTATTAGCCTGATAGATGTTCCCCAAAAGCTTTTTGCGCGCCTTATTTTGAACCATCTATTAGACTGGGTGGTGGAAAATGACATCATGAGTCCCCTGCAGGCTGGCTTCAGGAAAAACACGTCGACCATGGACCAGATCTTCCGCCTCGTTCTCCTCTACTGGAAGACGGTGAGGATCGAGGGGGGGAGATTGTACATGGTCTTCGTGGATCTGAGGTCAGCCTTTGACCTAGTCCCGCGCAGGAAACTTTGGGAGGTGCTGGAAAAGTTAGGAATTCCCCCCCAGCTACTTAACATCTTAGCCAGGCTGCATGAGAACAACTATGCTCAAGTCAGGTGTGGGAAAGATGGCAAACTTTCATCCAGGTTTCCTGTCCTTCGAGGTGTGAGGTAGGGTTGTGTCTTGGCACCGACCCTGTTTTGCTTATTCATTAATAACGTCATCTCACACCTGGAAAACGTCAAGGACAACGACGCCCCCTGTTTGGCAGGTAGGAAGGTACCGGCAATCATGTTTGCCGACGACACCCTCCTCCTTTCAAAATCCCCCATGGGGATCCAGAGGATCCTGGATGGATTTGGTCTTTTCTGTCATCAGCATGGGTTGGAGGTGAACACAGAAAAGACCAAGTTCATGATCTTCAACCCACCAACCAAAACTAGGCCCAATCCCACCCTGGGGACCGCCAGCCTTGAGAGGGTGTCCACCTTCATATATCTGGGGGTAACACTGCAGGAAAATTTAGCATGGGACCGACAGATAGTACGATCTAAGGCCAAATTATCCCAACTGTCGGGTGCAATCCTGAAAGTGGCTAATACTTCTTCCTTCAAGCCCATAAGCCCGGCCCTTGAAACTTACAAGACCCAGGCCAAGGCTGCGGCCATGTATGGCAGTGAGCTATGGGGATACAAAGCGGTGAAGGGCTTATCAACAGTGGAAAATAGTTTTTTAAGGCGCCTTCTAGCCCTTCCAAGTGCCACGCCACTTCAGCCTCTGAGAATGGACATGGGTCTCCCCCCTATTGCAGAGGAGCTTGTGTCAAAGCCAGTGAAGTTCTGGCACAGGCTCTGGTCTACGGACGAACTTCATCATTATAGGGAGGATCTCACCCATGTCATAAGTTTAAACTGCAGTGGCAAAATCCCCTGGCTCACCTTTGTGGAAAATGAACTGTCTGCCATCAATCTCCGTGTCCTGTGGGAGGACCCCGCGCGAGGCTGCCAAACAATCTCGCGCAAAGCCCTGGCACAAATCTACAAAGCCAGGTCCCTTGCTCACTTGATGGTCGCTCAAAATAGCGGCACCCTAACTTTGCGATTTTTAGAATCCAAAAATTCTTATGTTTTTGAACCTTTTATGGATTTTATTTTTCCCATCCTGGCGAGGAAACTGTATGTTCAATGGAGGCTTAGTACACTACCTATTAATTCATACACCTGCAAGTGGACAAATGGGGGCGATAAAACATGTCCCTGCTGTAACAACCATGTGGAAGATGACCCCCACATCTTGTTTGTGTGCCCTGCATACCAAAGGCCCAGAAAATACTGGATAGCACCGCTCTGTAAGAACCTGGGGTTCAGAGAGTATGCACAGGCATACAGGATTTTGAAAACTAGCACCCTGGGCCACATTGTGTTCGCTGTTTCCAAATTTCTTATGGCCATATGGTTGATCAGAAAGAAAAAATCCTCTGAAGCCCCTTGAACTTTCTAATGTAATTTTAAATCACTCCTCGCTGGGAGAGCGGACTCTATTTAAATGTGTTTTAAAATAATGTTTTAATGTTTGTAATGTTTGCATTGCATCTTTTATGGTCTATATGGCCGAAATAAAGAATTGGAATTGGAATAATTACATTAAGTATGCAAAAAAAAAAAAAAACGTCATGAATATCACCTTTCTGCTGAAAACTTTTTCATTTTCAGATAATATATCAGACGAACAGAAAGCCAGGCCCCGGTACTTCTTTCATAAATCGCAGCTGTAATGATTTTATTTACGTGACTCCTTGCACCTTGGTTTCGGGCCCTGGCTGCAGGCATTGTAATGTCAGAATTCAACTGTTATATATGGGATTATAGAATGGTAGCAGTGAAGTACGGGGATGTTTTTTCACCAAGAGGACCTGAACGACATCAAATATGCAGTGAAAGCAAAGCTAGAGTTGTCTGTGTTGTCACTCACAACCCTGAAGTGAAAAACATCCCCGTAATTATCTTTTTGCCCATCTCTAATTTTATCTATGCCCCCCCTCCCAAAAAAAAGAAAATCACTTACCTTTCTGGCCTCTACCTGGCCTCCGATTGACAAAGGAGGAAGCACCCAGGCTCCAAACTCCCTTGCCAATCAGGATGCTGCTTTACCGCAGCGTTGTGATTGGTCTGAGCGTTGTGGTTTGGCGCTCAGACAGGGAGCCTGGGCATGTTCTCCACACAGTGCGCTTAACTTGTTGGCCGGCCCAAGACAGCTGGCCAGACCGACTTGCGCACTTTAGAGTGTGCTCACCACTCCTCCCCCTGCTCTTCGGGAAGCACATCCCCACCCAAACCGACCTTTACATAGCCAATATTAACAATGGTATCATTTTATTTTTCCTGTGGGGCAACACTCCTCCTCCTTAGCGGAGGAGCTGCTCCTGCTCACAAGTTCTCACATTTGCATATCTTGAAAGAGAAAAACCTCCAGAAACCCAGAACACACAGACTGAAGCAGATTCAAACAACCCAACACAAATGTTTGTGCAACATTTAGGCCACTTCAGGATACTAAACACATTATGCAGAGAAGAAGTAACATATACCAAAGAATGACACTTTTACTAAAACTATAAGAATGGATTCCGATTAAAATGACCCTAAAACATAAATGATCCATGAATCGTTTTAGCAGTCAGTTAAATACAGTAATAATCACTACAATATATTGGGGAATGTGTGGAAAGAACCCCCAGCTACCCACTTTTCCTGGGATCTAGTAAAGCAGCCAAGTGAAGGGTAAAAGAGAGCTTGAGCCTGTTACATGAGAATGTGATGAAGCAGTAATATGATTGCAAAATGAATGAGAGAAGGGAAGGTATGCATCTTAGAAGAACAAAAGGGACAGGGAGCTTTTGCTGACGTGGAGAGCATAGAAACGATGGTGAAGATAAGGAAACTGCCCAACAAAGTGAGTGCATGGCGTGCTGTTTTAGGTTGAATGGATAAAACGCGCCCTCAGCATAATTGAAGCTTCAGCTTCCATTGGATGATCAGAACAACTTTCCTAAATTAGCGTTATGCTGAAGTGGAAAGAAAACTTTTGTGGGTATACAGTCTGGAGCATAAACATGTGTTCTGTAATCCAAGTGTGACCATTGTGATCCAATGCATTTTTAAAATTTTTCTTTCAGTGCCAGACAATGCAGAAGATGAAGGAGATGCCTTATTACAGTTTACTGCAGAATTTTCCTCAAGGTAAAGCAGGTGGTAAATTAATGCCCTATATATATGATCTAACCACGTGACTGATATATTCAAAAGATATTGTTCCATGGATGATGAAAAAGCCGGTTTGCTTAAGATCCAGTGGTATTTAGATAGTTTGTCTCAAAGCCCATCTCATGGCAGAATAAAAGCATAAACAGATATAAGAGCATAGGAGGTTAGAGAACAGATTAAATGGAGATTAGACCAAGCGACATAGTCACAAAGGTTGATATATAAAGAACACCAAATGCATTTGTTTAAAAATCTTATTTATACAAGAAAGACACCTCCTAACTAGCGTCATTGGCTAATCTTATCCTTAAAAACTGTGCTAGAAAACAGACGTTTTAGGTAAGCAGTTTTAGATTGTCTGTGATGTTGTAAAGTGCTCCATATGATAAACCTAATGTTCACCTAAAACCTGGAAACTGCCCAGGATTCCCTACTTCCTTTATATATATATATATATATATATATATATATATATATATATATATATATATATATATATATATATATATATATATATATATATATACACACGTCAAGGGGGGTTCGAGAAAAAAGGGGGGTCCCAAAACGTGTTTTCTCCGTGCAATTTCCATAGGAAACTTTAGACAAGGCTGCAGGGTGAACGGAAATCCCCAAATTTGGCATGGAGAAGGGTCTTGGTCTAGAAAGCACACTTTTGTTTATTTGGTGTAAATCTGTTCAGTAGTTTTGGAGAAATATCGAAATTTACAGATATCGATATTTGGGAATTATGCCATCTGAATGGCTGAGGCGTTACGTGTATGAGCTTGCTGCTTATTGGCTGCGAGCTATTGCAAGTAGGAAGTGTTGGCAGCATTTTTGTGATTGTCGAAGCGAGTAAGGGGAAAAAAGGGCAAAAAAAGTAGGAAAGAGGAGGGTAGGAGCACTGTAACCTCTGTGGGGTGTTTAGGGTGTGCTATACAGGGGTGCAAAGCGAACTACTCATCCCTACCGGTCTGAAAGTCCTGGGCTACGAAAATTAAGTGAGGTATTGCTTAGAGTCTGATGCTGCTAAGGTGAGCTGCTGCGGGACTCTGGGATTAAAGCGTGAGCCCAAACTGTGTGTCTTATGCTGTGAAGTCATGTGCCCTCTCTGTTGCACCACACCTGTGGAAGTAGTGTCAGCATGTGTTTATACCTACTAGGACGAACTATGACCCCGACTGGTCTGAAAGTGCAGGGGTATGGAAAATATGTGAGGTATTGTCTAGAGTCTCATGCTGCTAAGCTGAGCTGCTGCCGGATTCGGGGATGAAAGCGTGAGTCCAAACTGTGTGTCCTATGCTGTGAAGTCATGTGCTCTGGCCGCTGTGCCACATCTGTGCAGGTAGTGTCAGCATGTAGTTATACCTACTCGGAGGAACTTTTGTTTTGAACATTGTAACTTGTGTATGGTGCTTAGGGGTGTTATACAGGGAGTGCGAAGGTAAATTCGCGCCTATCAAATCAATTCGGTATTTGTAAAGTGAAAACTACTCACTTGTACGGGTCTGATGGCGCTGGGGGCGTAAGGTGAGCTGCTGCTGGACTCTGGGATAAAGCCGCTGAACTACTGACTCCTACTGGTCTGAAAGTGCGGGGTACGGAAATTAAGTGAGGCATTGTCTACAGTGTTATGCTGCTAAATTGAGCTGCTGCTGGACTCGGGGATAAAACCGTGAGCCCAAACTGTGTGTCCTATGCTGTGAAGTCATGTGCTCTGGGCGCTGTGCCACACGTGTCCAAGTAGTGTCAGCAATATTTTATACGTAGTAGGAGGAAGTTTTGTTTTGAACATGGTAACTTGTATATGGTGCTGATAAGTGATCCGCAGCACTGCCAAAGGCAGTGCACCCAGGACATGCAGCAGACGTGCAAGGTATAGGTGGACGTGAATGAAGTCGACCATGTGATCGGGCTGCCCTGCTATGCATCAGTGGCTATGCTTGTAGCTGCACTGACTTGCCGTGTGCCAGTCTTGTGGATGAAATGGCACAGCTTGGTGCAATGAGCCGGGTCTGTGTGCAATGGGTGCAGGGCAGGGTTGTGGTGGGAGTACGTTTGAAGGCCATTTCACGCATGCTAACTACGACGAAGGACTTTTGAGTATGGGATGTCCACTCGTTCTCAAAACGGGCAGTGCATAGTGTGGGAAACGGATGCAAATATTATCGTATCTGTCAGGGGGGGCTGGCCACTTGTAAGTTCCTTCTCTGAGCAACAGATGTGTTAGCGCAAGATAGCTCAGACAAAGAACCTTTGATCCTTACAGTAACTTCTACAGCTGCATTCATACAGGATATGTACTACAAAGGCCGGTCGTGGGTGTTGTGGATGTCTGCGACCCTGGTCATCATGGATGAGATGCCCAGCACGTGGCACATGGGCGGGTTCACTGTGTGTTACGTTGCTAAACAGCTGCTTGTCCCTCCCACGAGCCCCCACACTTTTCTGCGCTGTTGTATCCCGTGCACTCCTACGTCACACCTTTGTAATGGCTATTTGCGCATGTCCTGCGGGATTCCAATCCCACCGTGACACTGCCGTTTGGAGGTGGTGCATGCCAATTTACAACATCGACTTCTGCTGCCTTGTGGCGGCCACACCAGAACACAGAGACACGCTTACCGCACTTCTTGCAGACGGACATGTGTGACACACCCCGTTCCCTTTGCCACTTGTGCATGCAGGAGGATGCGTTCATAGCTTCATCTCCAGGCTCACTGCCAACGCTGAGGTGACATGGTAACGTCCGCTGAAGACAGCACACTGATGTTGCAGGGCCCGTGCCTATCATGCTAAAACAATGACCAGACTGCTACTCCTGAGGCGGAAGCCGGGAGATTGTTTGTTTGTCTGTGTTCATTTTAAAAACTTGCAACTTGTGCTTTGTGCATATTTTACTCACCTGCCGCCCCCCTGATCACTCCCACGCAGCGGACCCAGCGCTGACGGAGGGAAATTGACGACGCCTTCGGCAAGCACTGAGGCCACGCCCACTCAGGCCACGCCCCCCGCTCATAGTTTAAAAGGCGCGCTGACCAATACGCGCTCAGAAGACTGCTACTCCTGAGGCGGAAGCCGGGAGATTGTTTGTTTGTCTGTGTTCATTTAAAAAACTTGCAACTTGTGCTTTGTGCATATTTTACTCACCTGCCGCCCCCCTGATCACTCCCACGCAGCGGACCCAGCGCTGACGGAGGGAAATTGACGACGCCTTCGGCGAGCACTGAGGCCACGCCCACTCCTCAGGCCACGCCCCCCGCTCATAGTTTAAAAGGCGCGCTGACCAATACGCGCTCAGAAGACTGCTACTCCTGAGGCGGAAGCCGGGAGATTGTTTGTCTGTGTTCATTTTAAAAACTTGCAACTTGTGCTTTGTGCATATTTTACTCACCTGCCGCCCCCCTGATCACTCCCACGCAGCGGACCTAGCGCTGACGGAGGGAAATTGACGACGCCTTCGGCGAGCACTGAGGCCACGCCCACTCCTCAGGCCACGCCCCCCGCTCATAGTTTAAAAGGCGCGCTGACCAATACGCGCTCAGAAGACTGCTACTCCTGAGGCGGAAGCCGGGAGATTGTTTGTTTGTCTGTGTTCATTTTAAAAAACTTGCAACTTGTGCTTTGTGCATATTTTACTCACCTGCCGCCCCCCTGATCACTCCCACGCAGCGGACCTAGCGCTGACGGAGGGAAATTGACGACGCCTTCGGCGAGCACTGAGGCCACGCCCACTCCTCAGGCCACGCCCCTCCTCTCTACTTAAAATGTGTCAACACAGGAAGCGCAGCGGACGGGCGCAGCGGGCGCGCCGTCAGCGCGCCGAAGGCGCGCCAAAGGCAAGCCCGTCTGGGCCCAGCCGGCCCCAGGCCCAGCCACTCTGCCCATTTTAGCCAGGAACCACCGGACCTACTCCCGTGAGGAGCTTCTAGCCTTAAATACCCAAAAACATCCCTCCTGCACGCGCATCCTGAAGGGTGATAACCAATTCACAAGATGCACTACCTGTAACCCCGCAGATCAAGACCCGGCACACAATGGCCTGCACCTAGGCCTACTCAACTGCAGGTCGCTTGTGAAGCACTCGCACGAAATTAACCTTTTAATCACAAACCAAGCCTTAGACATCTTGTTTCTCACGGAAACCTGGCTCACCCCTAGCAGTGGCCCCGATATCGTCCTCGCACTACCCCCCGGGTACCTTATGTGCTCGCTGAATAGACCAGAGGGTAGAGGAGGTGGATTAGCAATAATCCTCAAGGACGACTTTACCTGCAGAATATCTGACTGCAACATCGAGGGACACGAAAGCTGTCACTTCGCTATTCAAATTTCCCCAGTTACCTCGCTGTCTGGAACGCTGGTATATCGCCCCCCGGGCAATCTAGCAGACTTTCCGAACAAAATCATCGAGCAGACCTCCATTAAATGTACATCTTCCACCAACTACCTACTACTGGGAGACTTCAATGTACACTTCTTGGACCCGGTCGACAAGCAGGCCTGTGAACTGCTACAGGACATCACCTCCATCGGCCTTGACCTAAAAAACCCACAGGCCACTCATGAAAGAGGGCAACTGCTCGATCCCATCTTCTCAAACATCCCAGACCTGAAAACCCTTGATCACATCCCCCTCCCCTGGACTGACCACTTCCTGGTCCCCTTCGTATGGGACATCAACATTCCGCCCCCTCAACCTCCCAAAACCAGAACTCATACCAGACGATGGCAGAAATTGGAACCAAACGTATGGGCAGCCAAACTAAGGGAACACGTTCCCTACCCCTCTCAAGACACCATAGCAGCGGACAAGGAATTCAACACCTGGGTCACCCAATCGCTTGACGCAACCCTGCCTAAAATCAACTCTCTGAAACACACCAAGAGAGTTAACCCTTCACCCTGGTATACCCCTGAACTCAACCTTTTGCGTAAGGTTTGCAAAAGGAATGAACGCCTCTGGAGGAAGGAAAAAACAGAGGAAAAAAAAGAAACATTTCGTACCTCCGTAAAATCTTACAAAAAGGAGCTACGCAACACCAAAATCGGTTTCTACAAAAGCAGAATCATAAATGCTGCCTGCTCGGCCCACGAAACCTACTCCGTTCTTAAAGAACTCCTCCACGCCCCTGATCCCCCACTCAAACCTCTCGATCCTAAAGAAGCAGAAAGCAAATGCTCCAATCTCGCCACCTTCTTTGACGAGAAGATCCAAAAAATTCTCCTGGCTATACCCCCCCCTGAACCGACTCACACGGATCGGGATCTTACCATCTCTACCACTAACCCCCCCCATCCGTCTGACATCCCTCGACCCTCCCTGGATGTCTTTGGCCCAGTGACAACGGAAGAGGTAGGGGCAACTTTGGCCTCAATTAAAAGTGGTTCCCCCCCTCGACCCCGCACCCCTCCGCTCCCTGAATAAAGTGTCTAGCACCATCATCCCCCCCCTCACGGCTCTGATTAACTCCTCCCTTTCGGAGGGCACAGTTCCCCCTAGCTGGAAAGCGGCAGCAGTTAAAGGTCTACTAAAAAAACCCTCTCTAGACCCTCAGGACCTCTCCAATTACAGGCCCATCTCCCTTCTCCCAGGAAACAGTAAGATCGCTGAGAAGTTAGTGAACAAACAACTATCACTTTTCCTGGAGAGCAATAACCTATTAGGGGTCTCCCAGACAGGGTTCCGTCCAGGTCAGGGCACTGACATCGCCCTCCTGGCAGCAGTGGACAAGGCCAGAAGCATTTTAGACACGGGAGGATCAGTGGCAGTGATCCTCCTGGACCTCAGTGCGGCCTTCGACACTGTAGACCATCCCACCCTAATCCAACGACTGGGAGAAATTGGATTAAGGGGTATGGCCCTGAAGTGGCTAAAATCTTTCTTATCAGGCCGTTCCTTCCAGGTTTGGGAGAACGACAGCCACTCACCTATCATCCCCCTCCGCTGTGGAGTGCCGCAGGGCTCATCTTTGAGCCCTACGTTATTCAACGTGTACATGGCCCCACTGGAGAAGAGAGTTAGTTCGTTCGGCGTTTCAATTATCAACTACGCCGACGACACCCAGTTGGTGGTAACTCTCTCACATCCCCATCACGCCCCCTCTGATCTCCACAGCTGCCTCTCCGAAGTCCACCGATGGATGAATCTCTCATCGTTAAAGCTGAACGGGTCAAAGACCGAGATACTCATGCTGGGTCATAAGGGGCCCTCCCTGCCACCTTACCTCTGGCCCAATTGCTTGGGTGACCCTCCCGCTCCCAAGGACGAGGTCAAAAGCCTAGGCGTGTGGATCGAGAAGGACCTGAGCTTCAAAACCCAGGCAAAAAAGACGGCAGGGACATGCTTTGGTCTCCTCAGAGCCTGTAGGAAGATCTTCCCCCTGCTCCCCGCTAACGCAAGGAAGCTCCTCATTCAGGGCCTCATCCTGGCGAGATTGGACTACTGCAACGCCATCTATCTGGGAGCTCCTGAAGCCACCCTTAACACGTTGCAGAAAGTCCAAAACGCCGCTGCCCGCCTACTTACGGGCACACCGGCTAGATCCTCTGCCAAGCCAGCTCTCAAATCTCTACACTGGCTTCCAGTCAGAGAAAGGGTCGCCTTCAAAGCCCTCTGTCTGGCCCACAAAACCCTCAACAATAACGGCCCCCCCCCTTCTCAAGGAACTCTTAATCCCCTACAAGGTGGAAAGGGATCTCCGGTCCAGCGGAGAAAATTTCATCTCAGTCCCCAGAGTCAAAAAAGCCAAGACCGGTGGCCGTCGTTTCTCGGTCCACGCGGCCAAATACTGGAATCACCTCCCACGAAGACTGAGGACAGAATCGAATCACCTCCAGTTCAGGAGATCATTAAAGACTCTCCTCTTCCCTCAAACATAATTCTTTAGACGGCTGAAACCCCTGGAGATGCAGGTTAGCGCTGGGATGCTCATTGGGTTACTACGCGCTTTACAAAACCTTTAAATAAATAAATAAATAAATACGGACATACTTGCTCAGATGCGGGTTCGGGGGCGTTGGCGGTCCTGGGGTTGTTGCGATGAGTGTTATGGCCCTCATGGGTATCCGTGTATCATGCTCATTGACTCAATGGCACCTGTGGGTGTTCAGGTGTGGCTCTTGGCTGTGTTCCCTTTCATGCTGCAGGTAGTGGTCCTGCTTAACATCATCAGAAAGCAGGTGTAAAATCTCTGGCGCTAACGCAGCTTATCGACGGAATTTATTTCACATCTCAGTTTTTGCCTTTCGTTGTGAAAGTTGTGATGTGGTTTTTTCGTGTACAGAAAAATAAATGAACTGGGCAGTGTATCCTGTCAAGATTCAGCACCTGACCCACTATTCACAATCAATATAAATACAATGAGATTTCTTCGTTGATTTTGTGTGTACACTGTAAATGCACCCACTACCACAGTGCAATTCAATAAACAATTTTAGTATTTAGAATAAATCGCAAAGGTGCACCTCATGCGTTTTTGTACGGGAACGCCTACTCTGCATCTCATTATCAGCACTTTAATGCAACTACACTTGAGATAAATCTTAACACACTATTCAGAAGCTGGTGCAAACTGCAGACATCACCAGTATTCCCGCGATAACTGCCCCAAAATTTAACACCATGGTGGACACCACCAAATAACAGTAATAAGAACGAGAAAGAGTCACACAGCACTTACCTAACAACCAAAATCTTTATTGACATTTTTTTCTTCAAAACTTTATTTTTTCGTAAACGTATATATAAAGGATAAAGTAAATTTAACAAAATGAACACAAAACAACAAGGCGGAAGACTCCTGTCGGGAGCATGAATATTGACGACACACCCTGGAAAATAAAGCACAAAATAAGGACGTGTGTAATGCGCATATCAAAGGAGCGAGACACAGAGAAGGAAAAAAAAGCCATAGAGAAAAAGAGAGGGAAGGAAAGAAAGGGAGAAGGAAAGGAAGGGAGTGAGAGAGAGCGTGGAGAGAGGGAAGTGAGAGAGAGAGATACTGCCGTGCCTGCGCATCCATGACCAAATAGTTACCTGCTGCCACCGGAGTGTGTACCAGTGGGCACTCCACGTGCCCGTCAAAGCTCCGCGGCCCAGCAGATCTCAAAGATGTTGCTGAGTCATGAATGGCGGAGACCACATCAGCTTCTCCGCGGCCCGGCAGATCCCACACATGTCGCGGAGTCCTGCGTCATCAATGGCGGAGACCACATCATCTTTGGGTGCCGCTAACCCTGTGCAATGCAAGTCAGCGGCAGGTGTTGGTAGGCTGCTGACAGCCATACAACTTAGGGTGCGATTAACCCTGTGTAACTCAAGTCCGCACTACGTGGTGGTAGGCCCCTGATGGCCACATCAGTTTCGGGTGGCACTAACCCTGTGCAAGTCAAGTCCACGCCACGTGGTAGTAGGCCTCTGACAGCCATACAGCTCAGGGTGCGACTAACCCTCTGCGCAACTTTTCATGGACTCTTTATGATTGAGACCCGTGGAGCGTCCAACATCCCGTCACCACCGGCAATAAAGGATTTGACGTTGTCGATGTATTATATTTGTGTGGTCACATGGTCTGTGACGTATGTGCCGGATGGGTGTGGTGTGTACAAACCTGCCCTCAGGGAGTGGCCGTGACATGTTGACAACTAGAGCACGGACCTGCACACCAACACCGAGTACGCGTGTGTCAGGTAGCTATGTGGGGGGGTGAAACGTGTTTTCTCAATGGATTTTTCATAGGAAACTTTAGACAAGGCTACAGGTAAAACTGCTGAACGGAATTACCCCAAGTTTGGTATGGAGAGAGGTCATGTCCAGAAAGCGCGATTTCTTGCATCGAGTGAAAATATAAAAGAAAGGTTGCGGGGGCAATTTAATATACCGGAGCTCTCTCTGTGCAAGATAACCCTTTCACGCTCCCTCTTCCCAACATCACCACTTCGCAGCTATTGCGTTAGAAGCCAGTCCGTCGGGTCGCAGCTCTCTACCTTTGCGAGCTAGTACGCTGCTGTGCCTGTACCTCTGCGAGCTACTACGCTGCTGTTCCTTTGGGAGCGGGCGGCTCGTAGTACTGCGACTGTGAGTCGACCGGACGGCCCGCAGTTGTTCCTCTGCGAGCCTGGGTGCGAACTGTTCATAAGTCACACTACATAAGCATTGAAAAGCCATTTTGTGATTCAGTCCGTCAGCTGGCATCTGTCCGAGGCATTTCTGAAAACATACCAGAGTTCTTTCTGTGAGAGATACCCCTTTCATATCAGCAGGTAACGCACCCTCTTCCCACATTACCAACGTACCCCCAACAACCTTCTTGGGTCAGAATTATCCCTGTGTAGTTGAACAAACAAGAATCTTAGTCATGTATAGATTTACATATAAAATATTTGATTTAAAGAAAACAACAACAAATAAAACTGAAGGGAGTCTGGTCCTGTGGTCGATGCCACGAAGTTGGGGTTACTGTCATTCAGGACGCAGGACACAGTTCCACATGTGGGATCGGCTTGTATTGAACAGGGTTAGTGGCACCATGTGTCGCGCTTTGTGTTGTACAGGGTTAATGGCACCACGTGTCGCTGGCCTTGCATATGGAAATATGCCTGACTGATGAAAGGGAGTCTGGTGCTGTGGTTGCTGCCACGAAGTTGGGGTCACTGCCATTCAGGGCACAGTTCCACATGGGGATCGGCTTGTGTTGAACAGGGTTAGTGGCACCACGTGTCGCGCCTTGTGTTGAACAGGGTTAGTGGCACCACGTGTCAAATATTCAAATTGCGAGCTCTGTTGCCGGCAGTGTAAAGTGTTATTGAGTGTTTGTTGGCACTTGAAGATGAATTTTTTGATTGTACTAAAGCTATAACTGATATAAAAAAAGTTCTTGAAGCACGGATACTAAAAGGATATTATGTAGGTTTTAGGCCTGTGATAGTTGCTTGCCTACTGGACTCTGTAATTAATGAATGAAGATTTAATTTGAATTGGGAGCCCTACTGACCGCTGTGTAGGCGTATCATGAAAAGATGAAATATGTATAGAATACACTGTTGAAGTGTATGAGCCTGTGATGCTGCATGGTGCGGATTGGCCGCAATGGGAGCTATGTCTGTTGCCTACTGCGTCATCTGCAATCGCGACTGTATCTGACTTGTGAGTTCCTGCTGACCACAATGTAGGCCAGAGGTAGCTGTGAGCAAGGGCCCACAGCCACATGCATAGGTTTGTGGTCCCACCGGCCTGCGTAGTTTAGGTTCAGTGGCACCACGTGTCGCCAGGCTTCCATATGCAAATACACGTCACTAATCGCAGGGAGTCTGTTGTTGTGGTCGCTGCTACGAAGTTGGGGTCACTGCCATTCATTACTCAGGACACAGGTCCACATGTGGGATCGGCTTGTGTTGAACAGGGTTAGTGGCACCATGTGTCCCCGGACTTGCATATGGAAATATGCCTAACTGATCAAAGGGAGTATGCTTCTGTTGTCTCTGCCACGGACTTGGGGTCACTGCTATTCAGGACTCAGGACACAGTTCCACATGTGGGATTGTGTGGCTTGTGTTGAACAGGGTTAGTGGCACCACGTGTCGCCGGTCTTGCATATGGAAGTATGCCTAACTGATCAGAGGGAGTATGCTGCTGTGGTCGCTCCCACGGACTTGGGGTCACTGCCATTCAGGACTCAGGACACAGTTCCACATGTGGGATCGGCTTGTGTTGAACAGGGTTAGTGGCACCACGTGTCGCCGGCCTTCCATATGGAAATATGTCTAACTGATCAAAGAGAGTATGCTGCTGTGGTCGCTGCCACGGACTTGGGGTCACTGCCATTCAGGACTCAGGACACAGTTCCACCTGTTGGATAGTTCGGCTTATGTTGAACAGGGTTAGTGGCACCATGTGTTGCCGGCTTCTGTCGAACAGGATTAGTGGCACCATGTGTTGCGGCTTGCGTTGAATTCTACCTCAATAAGTCCACGTAGCGATGACTTGTGGTGCAGTGAGTTAGTGGTACCTGAAGCACTCAGCGTGTGCGCAGCCTGCGATGATGCGTGGTCCGGGCGGGCTTCACTGGTAGCAATGTCTTTACATGCTTTGAAAGAATCTTCATAGCCGTCAAAATCTCCAAGTAATTCCATTTCTGTCCTCCAAGGTTTGAAGAGTTGCAGAAGAGCTAAATAGAAAAACTCTCTCTTATCTGGAGTATCACAACTTAATTTCCTGTGTTTAATCAAATTTCCTTTGGCATTCTTTAAGAAACATCCATCAGATCCAATTACAGCATATTTCCCTTCATTTATTTTTTCTGTACATTTTTTTTCTAAAACTATAATGTTGCAGTATTTCATACATACATATGTTTTCCAGGTATGGACTTCTATTTGGATAGTATGCGAGGAACAGTATTTGAGTTATCTGCAACATATTGTATGTCCATATTTGGATTCCACATCTTCAAAGTTACTGGATTGTAATCATTGATATACTTCGATTCTTGTGTTCTTTTTATATTATAAGTATTTTTGGGTGATTTTCGAGTGATAGTGTTCCTCACTGCTGACCTGCTGACATAAAACTGTTCACTCTTCCTTGCGATGACTTATGGTGCACTGAGTTAGAAGTACCTTTGGCGCTCAGCGTTTACGTACCCTGCGATGATCTCTACTCCATCTGAATTGTGATGCCAGCTGTCCGCAGTGTAGCTCGAAGGCAGTAGTCTGTACAGACATAAGTCTGCGGTGCTGTGCTGCTGGGATCGCAGGGGGCCTGTGTCGAGGAGTCCCGTGGTCATGGCGGCAGCCTCGAGGCAGGGTGAGGCCCGCCGCTCTGGCACAGTCGTTGGTCTTCACAGTTCACAAGTGAACCACGCCCTGAGCCTCGGCCTATTTATTCACACTCCTACGCTAAAGTGGCGTACGTCGGACCAGCCCACTCCGGTTACGCTTATGCTTACAGGGGGGGACGATACAGCTACATGACTGAGATCGTCCCTAGTGTTTGACGTAACATGGTTGGGTCCACTGTCCACAACACTACAAGCACCAGTAGTATTTGTGCAGATGGAGAGGTATGTGTTCTGCATACTGAGATGTGTCCAGCACATCACCGCTACACTTTGCATTGTGTGCATTGTTATTTATGGGTGAATTGCTTCCTTCACATATAGTTTGTTCACACCTGTCCCAGTATTCAGCTATTGTGTGGCTGAGGGGCCATGCCGTTTTTGGAAAGTTCGCTATCTTGTTTTGCGCTGCCTCGGTGGTAGAAGGGGGGTCCTGGGGGTGGTGGTGGGTGTTGTGGCGTTCTTGGGTGTCGGCGCTGCTTGATCAGTAGGTCTATGACATGTGTTGGTCTTCAGATGTGGTTCTGGGCTGGGGTCCCTTTCATACTGTATGTAGTTGTTTAATATTTAAAAAACAAGAAGACATTAAATAATAAATAAAAAAATACAAAAACAATTTTGAGGATATTAAAGTTAAAAAATATCACATTTAAAAAAAAAAATTCATGTGAAAAACATAGGTTTTATTAACATTTTAATTAGAAATGAGTATTTAAATAACATTTGAAATTCACAAAAAAAATAGGTCTCAGGAAGATTAAAGTTAGAAATTAGTATTTAAAAAAAAAAATCAAATTTACTGAAAAAACGATTGCCACATTTCCCAACATTGAACTATTAGAGGCTAAGGGACCATGCCGATTTTGGAGGGTTCGCTGTCCTGGTCTGCTCTGCCTTGGTGGTAGTAGGGAGAGGGGTGTACGGGGGGAGGTCCTGAGGGTTGTGGCAGTGGGTGTTGTTCTTCTTGGGCGTCGGAAAAAACTATAGGTTAAATGAACATTATAATTAGAAGTTAGTATTAAAAAAACATTGAAATTCACTGGAAAAAAATAGGTTTCATGCACATTATAGTTAGAAATTAGCATTTTAAAAATCTTAGAAATTCACAGAAAAAAACATAGGTTTCAGGGACGTTCTAGTTAGAAATTAGCATTAAAAAAGCCTTCGAAATTCACTGAAAAAAACCATAGGTTTCATGCACGTTCTAGTTAGAAATGAGCATTTTAAAAAACTTAGAAATTCACTGAAAATAACATAGGTTTCAGAGACTTTATAGTTACTTGGACATTTGACTCACATAAAACCAGAGAAATTAGCCTGTTATAGTTAGTTGAGCTAACTATAACTCACGCGCCCGCAATGCACTGATGATGACGTCACATATTACATCACTCATGACATGGTCAGTGACATCGCTCATGACATCACTGATGACATCAACCACGTGATAGTCTGACACACCCCCTCACACTCTAATATAACCTTTGATACACGTACTCTAAAATACAGACTACCATTTTCGAAACCATAGACACACCAATACCAGATACTAGATACCCATCCACTGATTCCTATCTATACATTGTGAGCTAGTCACTCAAACATGCTGTCACTCATCATTACATCAGTATAATATCCACTCATACACCTATACATACATTCACACAGTGCTACTGATCCATAGAGTTAATCACACATCTACTCAGTCATGCCAAAAATCAATCACACCCATGTACTCACCTATGCAGATATATACACACCACTTGACTTATTTATACACATACCACCTCCCTTATTTATATAGATACTAACACATACTTACTCTCTTATACAATCACTAATAAAAGTACACATTCATGTATGTAGAGACTCTTGCAATCACTGTCTCTCACGCATAGTCAATTATACACCCCAACACTCACATATACTGTCTAAAAACATATATAGTTACTCACATATATACAACTGAGACATCAGTTCACTAATCAACACACCTGTACACACAGTCAGCTACCCATACAGCCCTTCTGAGATGCACTTTTGAATCTATACAACCAGTAAATCAGCCTTTCAGACATGTATGCACAGTCAGACAACCCCCACCCACCTACATAGACACCCATACAGATACTCATACAATCAATCAATAACCCATATAGACACTGATGTAGCTACTCACCAACCCATGCACCTGCTTACACACCAATTGAGACACTAATATAGACATTCACACAGTTTAGTCACTAACCCATGCATTCAGTAACATAAGTTCAATCAGTGACTTATACAGTCAATCATGCATCTACTAAATAATCCATTCGGGCACTTCTACATCCACTCATTCTTTTTTTTTTTTTTTTTTCAAAAACCTTTATTGATCCTGAAAGAGTAACACACAGCTCCACGCCTACATCCTGAGGTAACAGGCCGGCAGCGACAACATGCAGTGAAAGAATCAAGCATCACATTTTGAAGAGCCATAGCTACAGTACACAGCATGTCGCCTACAACCCATTCGGGCCGGCCGCGTAGTGGTGAAGGGAAAGCTGTTGGAGAAAGCAGTTGTGAGTCGGCATACCGGCAAGCGGAATGAGAGCGTGAAATACCTGAGGTTTCATTCAACTTTAATAACAAACCCAAAACGAGTGCATTGTGAACTGGTCCCTCCCAGAAGCAGCCCTCCATACTCGGTATGAGGTGTTCAAAGGGTGAAGCGTGGTGCTGTGAGGGCAGTGCCGTGTATCCTGAAATGCAGTCGATAAGCAACAACGCATCGCACTACGCCCCACAGACCTGTCTCATGTTCTGGGAGGAAATGATAGTGACCCAAGTGAGAAGCGCGTCATGAATATCTACTTGTAGTGCCGTGTATGTGATGCCATACCGGGGGCGGACTATGCTGCGTTCCAGTCCTCGGGGGGGGGGGGGGGGCGGAAGGTCCGCCACACCACCAACCTGTGTCAGCGGGAGCTCCACGGGGCTCATGCTGCCCCGACCATCATACTAGGGACGTAAGCCCCTGCGCCTGGGGAGCTAGAGGTCTGAGGAAGGGGAGGGGAGCAGGCCACATCAGCCGTCAGCGCCATCCGCCGCATCAGCGGAGGATGCGCCTGAAACCTGTGAGCGAAGGAGGTACTCAGCCAAGGGGCCCCAAAGGTCCCTAGGGCGCGACTTGTGCGGCAAAAGATCTGCATAGCTATGCTGCTGTTCCTGCCATGTTGTCATTGTGTCCAGCCAGGTTTTGAATTTGGGCGCTCGCCCCCGTCCCCACCGGCACGCGACGTGTCGCTTAGCCAGCAGTAATCCCAAAGCGAAAAATTTCCGGTGTGTTTTGACAGCGGGATCAGCGTGACCCAGCAGCGCTATCCGAGGACAGGGCTCAATGTTTACCCCGATCATGTCAGAGAGGGCCGCAAACACCGCTACCCAATAGGCTGCCACGGCCTGGCACGTCCATGCTAAGTGCATGAAGCCTGCTCCTGGCCGTCTGCATCGTAAGCAACGATCGCTGTCACGGAGTCCGAGACGGTGCAGTTTGGCGGGGGTAAAGTAGAGGCGGTGTAGGAATTTAAAATGAACTAGCCTAAGACGAGCGTTGCCTGTCACCGCGTTGGTATGAGAGCAGCTTTCTTCCCACTGCTCATCTGACAGCGGCTCCCCCAGATCTGTGTCCCAACTGGCGCGTGCACGAAGAGGGGGGGGGGATGGAGCCGCCTGCGCGTGTCCATACAGCATGGAGACCACGTGTGACGGCATTCCCTTCTGCAATAGAGCATGTAACGGCGCCACGGTGTCCGGTTCCCCCGGAAAGTCAGGCGTAACAGCCCTGATGTTTTGCCGAAGTCTAACATATAAGAAGGTCTCCATAACCGAGGGAGAGTTGTCCCCAAAGAAGTGCGTCGCAGTGCGAAAACTCCCCTGGTGGTACAAATCCCCCCAAGTGTGAATCGCGAGTTTTGTGAGTAGCCTACGGCCGATCTCCTCCCGAGTGACGCTCAATCTGGGATCATTCGCCAGGGCCATGCGGGGTGAGTATAGGAATTTCACGTCCATATATTCTGCCAAACGTTTCCAGGCATTGACCGTGCAGTCGACCGTGGTGGGGTCTCTACGCTCCGTGCGTGCTGTCGTGTATAAATACCCGGAGGGTTGCTCTGGCCTCATATAACCATCCTCTACTGCCAAGTGCACCATAAAGGGAGGGGGGTGGAACCAGTAGGCCGCGAAGTGACCCTGTGCGCAGTCATAATATCGCCGAAAATTGGGGACATCAAACCCCCCCTGGTGATACGGCAACATGAGGGTCCGCAAGCTGAGTCTGGCTTGCTTCCCGCCCCAGATAAGTCTCGACAACTGGGAGTCAAGAGTGCGAAAGAAACAGGCGCCAGGGCTATACGGTATGTTGGTGAAGAGGTACAACAGTTTGGGAAGAATCACCATCTTTATCAGCGAGATGCGACCCGCCATTGACAGCGGGAGGCGTATCCACCGAGTAATGTTGTCCGTGAGTTTGTCAATGACCGTCCCATAGTTGCCTCTAATCAGGGCCTCCCGATTCCTAGCCACCTGAATGCCCAGGTACTTCATCTCGGCCGATTCCCACACCAGGGGGTAATCTAGAGGAAATTGCGTGGTGTTCTCAGTCAAGGGGAACAAGGCCGATTTTGCCCAGTTGATTTTTTAAGGTCGCTAATCTCCAGAAGATTCATGAGGAGATTAATAGCGGGGTCTTTGATATCATTCCAGTGGAGGTTAAAATCTCCATGGAAGAGATTTTTAGAGTTTGAAAGAGAGCATTGGGTGAGTAGGTCGGAAAGTTCCTCTGCGAAGGGAAGGGATTCGCCAGGAGGATGATAGATATTGTGTAGGTGAATAGGTGGGGTGCCCTGGATTTTGAGTTCTGCACCGAGGTATTCAAGGGTGGCAGGGTCGGAGTTCTTAAAAAGCAAGAGTTGAAGTTCATTTTTGAAGATGATCGCTAAACCACCTCCAACTCTCTCAGGTCTATCTTTCCTGAGTATGGAGTAACCGGGTGGGTTGAGTAGGTCAAGGATAGGTGTAGAGTGGGCCTTGAGCCAAGTTTCCGTAAGGAAGGCAATGCCGATGTCTTAGCAGAGAATGGTTTCAGCTATTTCCTTCGCATGCTGGGCAGCTGAGCGGCAGTTGACCAGCATGCATGTGATGGGTTTAGGGTTGTTTATGGGTGGGGGGCATGTATGGATAGCGGTGAGTTGAGTTGGGGGTCTAGGGGAGACGGGGAAGAAGTGATTCTGCACGTCCCCAGGATTACAGGAGTGGTAGAGTGGGGGTGGGAGGGTCAATTGGATATTTAGGGAGGTAGGAGTTACAAAGGTCGAGGAGGTCTGAAGGGGAGAGATATCTTGAGGCACGGGGGGGTCGGTGGGAACAGTTGCAACGAGGGAAAGTTCTCCATTGTTGAAGATTGGAGGTGCTTTGTGCGTCTAAGTTTGGGGATATCGCCCGGTTTAGGAGGATTTCAGAGGAGAGGGAGTTAAAATCTTTTCTTAGTTGAGAGAGTTCAGACGACAAGGAAAGATCTTTTCTGAGCTGGGAGAGTTCAGACGACAGGGTAAGAAGAGAGTTTTCGATGTTAGATAAGATCTGTGTTAGATTAGCCTTTGAATTTTCCCGGAAGAACGGTCTGTGGAGTGTGTGGGTTAGGAGGTCGGAGGTGAAGGGGAGGCATTCCCAGGTTGTTGGACAAAAGGGAGTCCACGTCGTCGGGAGGGGAGTGCATAGAGCTATTGTCAGACACACCATCCCATCACTGTCCACAATGTAATGAAACCGAATAAGGATGGCTTCTTGCATAGCAATTGCATCACACAATAGATTACATATGGACCTGTTACAAGAGTGCTTCTCACAGCCATTGCACCAGTGGGAAGGCAATGCTCATATCTATTGTAGGTAATGGCCAGGTCATAGCATTCTCTCTGTTAGTAAAACAGCAATAACCTATTGCTCGGCAGGCCCTTTTTAGACCTCCTACCACAGTTGACCATTACTACATCTGTCTCTCTTGTGGGATGGTATGACAAACAGGACATTTGGGCTCCACAGCATAAAGTCGGCAACATCAATGACCTGGAAATGCTAGCCATGAGGTTAGTCCTCAAAGCATTTCTACCACTCTACAGAGGGAAAACAGTACTAATAAAGACAGCCAACATGATGTCCATGTTTTGCATCGGAAAGGGGGTAAAGGAACCCACTCGCCCTCTCCTCCCAGCTCTCTCTCAGCTGGCACTGGTGATTTGACATGGGCATCTCGTCACAGCATTGACATGTTGGAGGACCATACTATGGTATTGAATGATTGTGGACCTGCTTAACAAGGCGCATCCAAAAGTCCACGAGTGGGAACCCCACCCTCAAGTCCTCCACAAATAGTTCTAACACTACGCAACTCTGACAATATCCCTATTCACCGCTCCTCAAAACGCGAAATACCAAAACTTCACTACCCACTGCCAGCTACCTGCACCCATATTCCCAGGGCAATGTTCTATGAATTAACTATTCAGGGATATGTGCCTACGATTTTCTACCTCTCATATTGCATGTCGTGAGGAAGATGAGGCACATATCCATGACGGTAATTCTAGTCCTGCCAAGCTGGACAAGACAGCACTGGTACTCAATGCTTCGGTACCTTAACCTCCCACAGGATTGCATTGCTATTCTATGAGAGACCAAGAAACCCACACAGCAAACTGGAAAAGGTTTGTACACTATTGTATTTCTAAGTGGACCCTTTACAGTCCTTGTGCCGGAGATTGTTTCCTACCTTCTACATCTTTATAAGGTGGGCCTAGCTTACAATTACGTACTACCAATGCCTATCTGCAGTTGCAGCAGTTGTCCTAAATAGACAGCACTGATCTGTTTTCAGGGTCCCTGCCATTAAAGTGAAACACAAATTGTGGGTCCTTCTTTCCAGCCTCTGCACTCAAGTGTCTTACAATTCCTATCTTGGAAAGGGAACTTCATGAAATCAGCCCGTCCCCCCCACTCAAATGTATTAGTGAGCTTCGAGCTCTTACGATACAGGAACTATTCATTCAGGTACATAAAGATAGTGTAGTTCTATGTACTAACTCTAAATTTCTCCCTAAGGTGTCCCCTTATTTCACATCAACCAAACCATTGAGATACCTGTTTTTCCCGCGGCCAATGTCGCTAGCTAAAAGGGTGCTATATACTCTTGATGTTATGAGAGCGCTCTTGTATTACACTGATAGAACTAAACCACTAAGAAAATCCAATCAACTTTTTGTTGTCTTTACCAAACCCCAGAAGGAGTGTGCGATTTCCAAAGCTGGCATTGCTAGGTGGATAGTTAAATGTATTCAAACCTGCTATACTGAAGCCAAGCACACACTACGTGTGCTGCCAGAAGCATGCCCACACTTGCATTTCTAGACAACATCAGTCTCTTGTATATCTGTAAGGTTGCTACTTGGTCCACTCCACACTTGCCATTAGCAACACCAATATACTACTATATAGTGTACTGCTATGAAGTCCTATTAGCGTGCCATTGAGCTCTAGTTTTACTTTTTCCAATTATCTGCTAGCTAGCCACTGCTTTGAAGAGAGACTTCTTTATAATGCAGAGCATGTGTATCTACATCCACACATGCTCACATACTAAGAATGCAAACTGTTAATCTGTAACCAAATGTTCGTAGCATGTAGTGCTGTAGAGTCAGATGTGCCTGTCGTCTGCCCTGGACGATCACACGTTTCCAATGTCTTTACTCCAATCTGCCCCACTCTGCTCTATCCCAATCTGCCCCACTCTGTTCTACCTCAGTTATCACACTCCATTCCACTCTACCCAATCTACCCCACTTCACTTCAGTCTGCCACATGCTACTCAAGTATACCCCACTCCAGCCCAATCTAACCCACTGCACCGGAAACCAAACCACTCCAATCTACCCTAACCCACGCCACCTCAAAGTACCCTACTCCAGTCTACCCCATCCAAGCCTCCCCAGTCTACTTCACTCTACTCCACTCCAACCTACCCCACCCTAACCCTATTTACTACACTCCAATCTATCAGGCACCACTCTATCCAACTCCAATCTACCGCACTCCAAACTATCCCACCCCTATATATCAGTTTGACTCCAATCTACCCCACTCTACTCCAGTCTACCCCACTTCACTCCAATCTGCCCTACCATAATCCACCCAATCTACCCCATTATGTTTAAGAATGAAACAATCAGAAAGTTATTTGTAGTGCACAACCCAACCCATATGCATCAAGGATGCACACATTTGCACTGCATCATTAGAAAGGTATATAAAGAAAGTGCCCTCCTTGTTTAACCCATTATATAGACTGTGGGTTGAATTCCCAGCCCTTTATTCTCAATTAATGATGGTGCTGTACTGGGTGGTTTGAATATATTGTATTACACTTCTACCAGACTGCGAGACCTCACTAGTAGCGGAATATACCCTGTACAAATGCCAACATAACCTTTACTTTCGCCTAAAGATTTGAATATATCTGCAAGTTTTTCAATTGGACTTGTTTCGTTGTTTTTTTTTGTTTTTTTATTCTGGCACTCTATATTGTTAACCTTTGTCACTCCCCTTGTGATGCAGAATCATGGATAACCTGAGCACATTATACCTTATTCAACCTCATCATTACGTTTTCATGCAACCATCCTTTTTTATATCCTATGTTCAACATGATAAAAAATCAGTCTAGTTTTAAGTGGAAAATGCATTTTGTGTGACTGAGATCCACAATTCTAGGATAAGGAAGGGAAACGACCTTTGCAAGTATGGTTTTCTTATGGACTTTTTTCTTTGGACAGATATGGTGAATGCCATCCCGTGTTCTTCATTGGAACATTAGATGCTGCCTTACAGGAAGCCTTCTTTGGGAGAGCCAGAGATGTGAGTATCTTTCTGAGGTATCTTAACAAAGAAGTATCAAAGGAGCTTATTTAACTCATATTCCCTTGGGATTTCTTTCTCAGTGCAAGTATTTGCTGTAATGTGCTGGTGAGCACATGGTACTCATGCTGAAAGTCTTTATTTCTCTTACTACTGAAATCGTGAATTTGAAAACATGTCAAATATTTAATCATTGTTTACTATATACCAACCGGGAAGCCTTGCTTTGACTGTACTCCATTTCTGCCATGCTCGTTTTACAGTGAAGTGCTTGAGGGGCAGGCAGAGCTGAAGTTGCAATACTTTAAGCATTGTACAACTAAATCTTGTGATTAGCGGATTGTAGTTCCTGTGGGCTGTAAGCACATAAAATTATATGAAGCTCCAATACATGTAGTGACTGCACATCCACATGCTTGCTTGTCTTATGGTAGCCGCTGACATGCTACTGTGTGCCATGAATAAACTTGCTGTACATTGGTTCGCTGTTAATTTGATTACTGTGGTTGAATAAATAAGTGAGTTGGTTGTACAAGACAGCCTGTAGAACAACGTGCCTTCAGGGGCCAGTTACCTTTTTAATGGGGAGGGTGATCACTTTCTTACAATTGGTAAGACAACCTGCAGCACCATTAGTGGTTACTCACTTGATAGATCTATTGTGGACATATGTCGCGTGGTGATACGTTTCATAATGTGTGCTCTCTGGATGCATTTGGAATGAATTGTAATGGCAATAGAATATCACACAATCTATTTTAAGGTTTGCTAATTGATCGACAGCTAGACACAGATTTGGTGTAAGGCCTTTTCAGCTTTGTTCTGGCTCATGCCCACTAACACTAAACTGGTGTGGGACAGTCTAGCTAGCTTTATAGTTGATCATACTAATAATAAATACTTGTTAAATCAGTAGTTCTAATGGATACATCTTCCTGAAGATTCTTCATTTATGAATATTCTCCAGGCAGCAGACTAGATCTGGAAACTTTTTCCCTAGCAGCAACTTTACAGCCTCGCCAGATGGCTCAATGCGGCTTCAGCCACAATCCTCCCTCACCAGATGTGACATGCTGGTGTCAGTTCCTTTTCCCCCCATGCCTCATCAATGCGGTTTCAGAGCTTTTCTCAGTCCTTCGTCTAAATTCCTCAGGTTTCAAGAGTAACGAGGTCATATGTCTCCTGATATTTCAGGGTTTAAGCCCTGGAGCAGATGCCAAAAGATGTTCTTGCCGGACCCATATGACGCCTGATTCCTTGGCCTGCAATTCCCGTTTCTTGATGCATGGGAAGGCCATCAAAGAGCAGGAGGCCAATCTGTATTGGGCCATGGCCCCCAAGGATACGCCAAGCATTCTGAATGTACTTGATGGTTAATCCAAGATCCAAACTAGTTCTTCTTCCTTATCCCCAATCTTATTGCGAGCGCCATGAAGACAGTGAGTATAAGTGGGGAGGAGCGAGCAGCAAGAGAGCTGGAGATGTCATGTCTGGCTCCTTGCCTCGGTAATGAGCCAGCGCAGTTGGGAGAGACTGCACCAGTGCTTGCAAGGGTCTCTCCATACTGCATGATCATATACATACATCAACAGCTGTCTAGGAAGGTATTTGTCTCCCTTCTCGCTCCTGCTCAGTACTCCTGGGAGTCTGGAAGAGCAAAATAAATACCCATAGCAAAGATTTGAAGTGTTTTGCTACATTTTGATGTACAGATATTTATACATTAAAGTTTACGGTTGTACTCTCCACTGAATCTTACTATAAGGAATCTAGGGCAGGCAAAAGGATGTCCTTTGAAGATGTTTCCCCAAGGCACCATGGGAGTCACCCTTGCCTGTTGTACTTCAGCTGGTAACTGTACAACGGGGCCAGGTGTTTGTCTTACCAGGCACCAGAAGTAGCTCTGTATTGTCCTTGGCCCACCTACTATGGGATCTTGGGCAGGATAAAGGGTGCCTGCCAAGATCCTATAGCCTTTTATAATCAACAGTTTTCATCCCCGTATTAGGTGCATAAAGGAACACACACATAGGCCATGTTACATACTACTGCGGTATTAACGCCAAAAGGGGCGTGGCTAGCAGGGCCAAGAAAGCGGACGTATTCACCTTAAATCCTAATCAAGCCACACCATCTGATAACTAGACTTACCCTAAATGTTTTCCACTGCTGTTCCCTACCGGCTCAAACAGGGTTGCTGATCGGCGAGTCCCTGCAGGGGTGGTTCCTGAGACGGTGACCCAGCTGCAGCCTGCACCTGTGTGGAGGCAGGTCGAGGCTGACCACGATTTCGGGAGCTGTCTGCCTAGGGTGACCAACCGTCTGTAAATTTCACGGACAGTCCGTAATTTCGGCCGTCTGTCCATTGTCCGTGAAGGATTCTTTAACGGACGCCATTTGTCCGTAATTTTCACCGGCACCGGTCGCACAACCCTAAAGCCAGCACAGCTTCCACCCACCTCCCTTCTTGACGCGAATGCTGTTGAGGTCGGGAGTAACAGACTCCGATGCAGTACCAAAGCTCAGATCCCCAGCAGCATTGGAGAGGCACAGCGGGATGGCAACCCTCACACCTTCAGCCCTTGATGAGCTGTTAAGAGGTGCCTGAAGGTGACTCTCAGGGAGGGACTGCAGCTTCAGGCGCAGGGGGATCTATTCAGATGCAAACAGCCCTGAATGCCTCATGTCTCTGCAATTTAGAGGGGCCTCACACATTCCCTTTCTGCCCAGGGCCCCAAAAATCGTAGAACCGGCCCCGATTACACCGAGGCAGCACGTGGTTCTCTTCACAGAGCTTATTTACTGATTGTAAGCAAACCTCGGTTCTTCAAACATGCAGTCTATAATGTAATAAAATAACGAAATGGCACAATCGCACCCACACTGATTAACAAAGTATGGAGGACAATCAGTTAAATCAGTTCTCTTGGAGTATCTCCTTTAAGTACTGTATATCACAGTGGGGGATGGCAAAACTAACATTTTGGAAAGAGAGCCTGTCATCTCGTTGTCTTGTCCAGGAGGGGGTGAGGGGACCTCCTCCCCCCCCCCCCCCCCCCAAAGAGGCCAAGATGATACTAGAATACTGCATGCCCACCCCCATGCCCACCCTGGTGGAACCTCCTGTGATGGCTCCTGCCCCCCCCCCCCCCCAGTGATGGCTCCTGTCCCCCCCCCCCCCCCCCCAGTGATGGCTCCTGTCCCCCATGTGGTGGCTCCTGTTCCCCCCCAACCCCCGCCTGTGATGGCTCCTGTCCACCCTGTGGTGGATCCTGTCTCCGCCCTGGGTGGCTTCTGCCCCAGTCCTGGAATGGCTCCTGCAGCGAGGGTGAAGTTCTTGATGGGCCTCTTCTCAAAAAGTCTCAGCTCAAAATTATATGAAAAGGTGGGCGAGTAAGTGAAGGGATGGGTGGATGGCTGGGTAAATTAGTGAAAGGGTGAAGGGATGAATGAAAGATTGAATAGATGGAGAATGAGAGAGGATGGATGGATGGATTGATGAGTGAGTGGAAGGATGGATGAGAGAAAAGGTAAATACCTGGATGTATGGGTGGAAGGGTAGCTGGATGGGTAAAAGGGTGGATGGATGAGTGAAAGGATGGTGAGTGAAAGAATGGATGAGTGAAAAGGTGGATGATGAGTGGGTGGATGGATGAGTGAAATGATGGATGGATTGATGAATTGATAAGTGCAAGGGTGAATGGATGGACGGATGAGTGAAAGGGTGAATTTAAGGATGGATGAGTGAGTGAGTGAAAGGGAGGGTAGATGGACAAAAGGATGAATAGATGAGTGAAGGAGTGAAAGGATAGATGGATGAGTGATAGGGTCAATGGATGGATTCATGAGTAGGTGGATGGGTGGGTGGGTGGGTGAGTGGATGGAAGGAAGGATGGCTAAGTGAAAGGGTCGATGAGAGAGAAAGGGAGGATGGATGGATGACTGAAAGGGTGGATGGGTGGAAGGATGACTGACTGGGTGACTCGGTGGATGGATGAGTAAGTGAAAGGATGGTTGGATGGGTGAAAGGGTAAATGGCTGGATGGATGAGTGAATGGATGGATGGGTAGAAGAGTGGATGGATGAGTGTACAGATGGATAGAGTGAAAGGGTCCATGGATGATGGATGGATGAGTGAAAGGATGGATGAAGGGATGGATGAGTGAAATGATAGATGGAAGGATACATGATGGATAGGTTTGCAAATGGTTGAATATGTGGGCTTACTTATATACTATTGCACAACCTCCTCTGATGTGTCTGTAAAACGTATCTATTGTCCTGAAGTTTTGTCCTGAATTTTGACCTCATGTCCTGAATTTGTGTCCTGAATTTTGACCCTTTGTCCTGAATTTTTACACTCACCGTCCTGAATTTGCACCAATGCCAGTTGTTCACCCTATGTCTGCCCTGTATGCCTCCTGTTTGACTGGAGAGCAGCCTGCGGTGACAGCCGCCTTAACTGCCGACCAGATCCCTGAGGCTGAGATGTGCTGAGCGGGCATGCTCTGGTGAGGCCCAACAGAGGAAGCAAATTTGCCACTACCCGGTGAGCTGGGTGTGGCAACACGGCTGCTCTCGCACTCACTTTCCTCCCACCGGATGCGGTCCCAGCGGCCTAGGCTCGACCGCGAAGGGTGAGGGAGGCGAAGCTGCACTGGGACTATATACCCGACTCGAACCCCGCGCCAGCCTTTCCCCTGCGCCCCAAGTGAGGGCTACATAACTGCGCTGCCCTGGATGCTGCAGCTGTCCCTAAGCAGAGCTGGGGCTGGGCACACGGTTGGCAGCACCAGAGTTGAATGGGGCCCAGGCCCCTGCCGCAGAGTATAGCACTATAACAGAGCTGGCCAGTTGAATGCCCCCGGTAACTCTTGCTTGCCTGGAGACATGACTGAGGAGTTGGCCGCATTGATCGCCGCCTAAATCGCTGAGACTGAGGTGCAGTGTTGAGTTAACTGGGCCTGAGAGGGCCCTGAGCGGGGGACAAGCGCGTGGCAGCTGAATGCGGTCCCAGCTGAGTGCCCGAGGGTCGTATCGGCTCTAGGCATCGATCATGAGAGCTGAGGGGGTGAGCTAAAAACACTGCACCGATGTACCCTACCCAGCCCCTGCTCCGGCCTTACCCATGTGTTATGTTATGTTGTGTTAAGTGGAATTTATAGAGCGCATTGACACCGTGGGTTTCCTGGCGCTGTAAGACAGAGGTGAGTCTGGGGTCAGAGGAGGCGAAGTTTAGCCGAGTGGGGGAAAAAGGAAAGTTTTGAGCAGTTTTCTGAAATAAAGGAGGGAGCTACAGGATTTGATGGTCAGGGGAAGAGGATTCCAAAATTTGGGGGCAAGGTGGGCAAACCGACGGCCGCCGAATTTGTTGGTTTTGGTTTTGGGGACAGCAAGCAGGTTGAGGAGAGCTGAACGAAGATTGCGCGTTGGACGGTGTGGATTGATGAGTGTTGTCAGGAAGGCGGGGCTGGAACAGTGGAGGGATTTGAACGTGAGGCAGCCCAGCTTGAAGGCCGCCCTATGTTCTATAGGTAGCCAGTGCAGTATGTGTAGCAGAGGTTTGGCCGACTGCCATTTGGAAGTTTTGTAGATGAGACGGGCTGCTTGGTTCTGCACGACCTGAAGGCGATGCAGCAGTGATTTTGGGAGTCCGTAGTACAGGGAGTTGGAAAAGTCCAGGCGAGATAGTACCAGGGAGATGATAACCTGGACCAGAGCGGCTGGTGGTAGTAGGTGACTGACTTTACGGATTTTGCGGAGCTGGAACGTACAGGAGGAGATCACAGCGCCCACATGAGATCTGAGGGAGAGTTCGGTATCAATGGTCAAACCAAGACTTTTTACTGATTTCACAGGGACCGGGGGGGGACCCTAGTTTATTAGGCCAGAACTGCGGACCCCAATGGGAGGGGCTGGAGCCGGGGAGAAGGAGCTCAGTTTTACCAGGATTTAATTTTAATTGGTTGTAGTTCATCCACTCCTGGATGTGTATCATGGCGGAATGGAAGTTGTTCACAGCGTCCAAGGAGTTGAGTGGGATGATCTGCAGGTCGTCAGCGTAGTTGTACACTGTGATGTCCCAGCTCTGAAGCGAGTGAATCAGGGGACGGAGGTAGAGGTTGAATAATAGGGGTGACAGGGAAGAACCCTGAGGGACTCCACAGGTCGTGGGGGTTTTGGACGCTGTGTAGGGGCCCAAGCGGACGGCTTGTGTTCTGCCGGTCAGAAAGGACTGGGTCCATTTGAGGGCAGGACCCTGGATGCCTGCCCGCTCGACACGGTGAAGGAGGATGTTGTGGTCAACCGTGTCGAACGCAGCCGACAGATCCAGGAGTACGGGGGCCTGGGGGATCCCTGTGTCAGCGTTCCTCCTCAGCGTGTCCAAGACTGCTAGGATGACGGCCTCGGTGGAATGGGCCGGCCTAAAGCCGGCCTGATTAGGCTCCAGGTGGCAGGAGGTCTCGATGAAGTTGGAGAGACACCGGGTGACGTGGGCCTCCATTAATTTGGAAAAGTAGGGCAAAAGCGATATGGGACGGTAGTTAGAGAGTTCTGCTGGGTCCGCACCAGGTTTCTTCAAGAGAGGCACTAAAATGGCCTCCTTGAAGGAGCTGGGGACAATACAGGTGCTGAGAGAGCCATTCAGTAGGGGTAAAATGCAGTCGGGTAGTTTGAGACAGACGTCCCGTAGGACCGAAGGAGGGCAGCAGTCGTTCGGAGAGCCTGATTTTACCCTGGTCGCAAGTTCAGCTAGTGAGTTGGGGTTGAGGGTGGGGAAGTGGGTGAAGGTCGATGAGTTGTTCGGAGGGGTGTCTGGGGGGAGTATCTGAGGGAGGGGGGGGATGGAGTCCTTTATTTTATTGATTTTCTCGATAAAGAAAAGATTAAGAGCATCGCAGGTCTCTTGGTTGGGGGTCTGACCCGGGAGAGTTCTGTCGTCTGAGGTGAGTTTGTTCCGATTTGGCTAAGGAGATTGCGTTTTTGTATTCTCTGCGAGCTGTAGTGTATTGTAGTCTATCTGGCTCAGAGTAATTGCGTCTCCACGTCAGTTCCAGCTGGCGCACCTTCAGTTTGTGTTTCTTAAGTTCGCCAGAGAACCATCTGTGGGAGTTGTGGTGTCTGGTGCGGGGGAACTTGGTAAGGGGGGCGAATTGGTCACTGGCCGACATTAGCCAGGTGCCAATATCACTTTCCATCGTGTCGATATTGGCTGGTGTGTTAATAGCTGGGCGGGTGTTGGCTAAGGTCGCGAGGACGCCTTGGGAGTCGTGGGAATTCCATTTGCGTGAGAGGCCGCCAGCCATCAGAGGGGCAGAGGTCCTGCCTGTGACAGTGAGGGTGGTGTCGACTAGGTGGTGGTCTGACCAAACGCAGGGGGAGACAGATGGCTGGGAGAGTGCTAAATTTTTGGTCCAAATCTGATCCAGGATGTGGCCCTTGATATGGGTGGGCGAGGAAATTTGTTGGGTCAGGTTAAGGCTGTTGAGGGCTACAAAGAGTTCTGTGGCGTGGGGTCCGCCGTTGACGTAATTGAACCAGTAATTAAGGTCGCCAAAGAGAGCTAGTCTGGAGTGCAGTGTCAGTAGGTCGGATAGCTGTTCGATCAAGGTGGTAGCAAAGGATGGCATAAGGTGTGGAGGCCGGTATAAGAGAAGGAGTGTTAGGGCTCCTACGTCGGTTTTCAGACTGATGATTAGGTTGTCTGCTTCCGGGAGGATAAGGGAAGATGTGGAGATGAAGTTAAGATGTTTTGATATGATGGCTGCCACCCCACCCCGGGGCGATTTCCAGTGCAGTCGGCATGGAGGATGTAGTAGTCTGGGGGGAGGGCCGCCAAAATGTCAGGGAGAGAATCTGTAGTCAGCCAGGTTTCTGTGAGCAGAAGTACGTCTGGTTTCTCATTAGACAGGAGGATATAGATACCGGCTTGGTGTTTTACCAGGGAATGGGTGTTCAAATACAACACCCGGATGAAAGTGTCACTCCTGACCGGTTTAGCGGGGGTATGCTCCGACTGGGGAGGTGTGAGTCTGAGCGCGCGAGGCCAGCTGTAGTGATTTGTCTGGTGGTGGCAGGAGAGGGTGGAGGGTATGAGAGTTGCAGTTCTCTGAGGGAGTTGGCGGAGTATGAGGTGGGATAACCGGCATGGCTGGCCCCTGGGCCCGGCCTGGCGCGGACGGGCGCAGACGGGCTTGCGCGTCTGGGGGAGGCACATTGTTTTTTGTTGGTTTTTTTAGTGTGGGAAAGGGGCGTGGCCTCACGGCCTTGGGCGTGGCCTGTGGGCTTGGAGACGAATGGCGGCAAGAGATCTCGGACCCGCGGCAGCGTTTAGATCGGCTGCGCAGGGATTTCTGAAGTAAATAAGGGCGGGGGGAGTGCTCAGGGGGAAGTGCACACAGATGAAAACAGTCAGTTCCAATATTTACAATTTTTAAAAAGACGAGCGTACTCTAGTTGGTAACCTGCTCCAGGTGGGAACTTAATACGAGTCCGACCTGTGAGGCTGCGTTTGCCCCACAGAGGAGCCGCTGCTGGATCTGCACACATGGACGAGGACACGAGGGCAGAAATGAGCCCAAGCCCTCGCAGCAGGTCAGTGTTGCAGTGCGGCTCAGCACATTGCCCACAGTCCTTTCTGACGGCATCATGGGGTCAGCCACACTCTTCACTATAATCCGACAGATTATCTGAATCGTACACACTCCAATCACACACTTCATCCCTGCACCCTACATAGGAAGTGGGCCCACCAGCCACACCCATGTGGCACCTGCAGCACTGGAGGATCCACCATTCAGGAAGTCATTTGGTGCTGCAACAGCAGAATACTTACAACTCAACTGCGACTTAACCACTAACAAGTTGATCGAATGGGACCCTTTAAGGTGACCATCAGGGGGCATAGTTTGGGTTTGAACTGGAACATCTGCAAGCAGCTAGACAGTAACATCACCAAAAGTAAACGCAAGCTTTTGCGACTTGAGACACAGTTAGTTGAAGCACGTAGTGAGCACATCTCGCTGTTGGAGTGCCTGAGATGTGTAAATTACACAGCACATTCTTCCCGCACCCATGAGATGTCTAACCGCGCAGGGCGACTGCTGGCATGGCTGATTCGTCATAAGGAACACTGACATCCTATTTTCTCGCTGTGTGCCTACACCGGACACCTTCTCCATGTACAGCTCGAAATGCATGCTGAACTGGAACGTCATTATAAGTCACTCTATAAATCGACTATGGGTCTCGGTCATGGCCGATTTGAAACATTCTTCTCCACAATAGAATTACCCACCATCTCCCCTGCACAGTGAGAGGAGCTTGATGATCCAGTCACACCTTTTGAGATTCTTGAGACCATAAGGGCCTTGGTGATAAGCAGGACCCCAGTACCAGATGGTCTACCTGCTGAACATTACAAGACCTGTGACTCTGTACTGGCTGCTCACCTGCATGCCTTATATGCCAACTCCCTTGCGGCTTCAATTCTCCCTGTGTCACCACCCGAGGCTTTGTTTATCTCACTACCTAAACCTGACAGAGATGCTACTGATCTGGGTTACTGCTGACCCTTGGCCTTGCTCAGATCTGACTATAAAATACTGGCCAAGGCCCTTGTCGACAGCCTGGCACCCTTGGTCCTGTCTCAGGTCCATCCAGACCAGAATGGGTATGTCCTAGCCCGTAACACCTCACTGAATCTGCAACACTTCTTCCAATGTCTACTTATACCATACTTCAATAACCACACTCAGGGTGCCTGGTACTAGACCTTGGAAAGCCTAGGTCCAACTGCTCTATACAGCGCCGACAGCCAGAGTGAAGATGGGCTCCTTTATATCAGACCCAATCCCAGTGTGTTGAGGTACCAGCCAAAGATGCCCGCTCTTCCCACTGCTCTTTTCCCCAGCTAAAGAACACCTTGCAGCCACTATTCAAGCACACAGTGCAGACTGGGATATCCCACTGGGAGATGAAACATGCCCAATCTCTTTATATGCCGACGATTTCCTATATGTCCGCAACTTGTGGTCAGAACCCGCTACACTGGCTCAAACACTCAACGACTTTGCAATCCTCTGGCCTGCGGGTTAGCTGGACTAAGTCATGTCTATTCCCATTCGCTCCAACATGTCCTGCCCTCGCTTTTGTACCTAGTGGTGTCCCCATAAAGCGGCACCCTAATACATTCTGATACTTGGGGGTTAGAGTCTATCACGAGCCAGGCGATTTGTTAGGGAGAGCGATAACGGCTATCAGGTCCCAGATGACTTTCTGGCACACGCTTCTCTTATCAGTCACGGGTCGTGTGGCTCTTCTCAAAATAGCGGTTTTGCCGCGACTACTCTATTACTTCACTAACCTTCAACTCTATATTGCGCCCATCTTCTTCCGTACATTTGAAAGTATCAAGAGAGAGTTCATCTGGAACAACTCCTGTTGTCGTGTGGCACTCTCCAAGCTATATTTGCCTGCAGGCCAGGGTAAACTAGCATTTCCAAATATGGAGAAATACTATCTCACCTACGAGCTTCTATGGGTGACCAAATGGATAGCGGGATTCCAGCTCTCTTTAATACGGCCATGCTCTGACCTGCCTGGTTGATCTCAGTGCTACTCCGGCTGTTTCGTGCCTGTGCTCAGCATAGTCCACCAGAATCCCTACTTCTTGGAGTCGTGTACCGGTGCTACCACAGAAGCCTGTACATAGTACATTCAACGGGCCACACAGCTGCCTCATCCGTGAAACTTTCCACTTGGCTGGAAGGTGACCTATACCGAGATGGTGCCTTGCTGCCTTATGACACGCTAAGGGAGGAAGACGGCCTTCCCCTGGGCCAATTTCTAATACACACCTCACTAATTGCTGCATTAGGAGGCAAATGGAGAAACATGTCGGGGGAACTTCATACACACCTTACTGTCCAGTACTTACATATTATGGGGTCAGGTAGGCATCTCACTAGATGGTTCGCTGCCTGATTGCATCATCACACAGAGGTGTCGCTCTTGCCCCTGAGGCAGCTTCGGGAGGTGGATCTGAATTGTCCCTGCACCAACAAAGATTGGCCCGCAAAACTGGAAAGCCCAAACCGAGTCCCCCGATATGCCCACTTCCGCCTAATTCAATATTACATCATACTGAGGGCTTATCTCACTCCTAGTAAAATTAACTAATATTTCTACCACACTGACGCCGCTTGCCCTAGATGTCACTTCCCAAATGCTGACCACCTCCACATGGTCTTGGCCTGCCTGATTCTTGACAATTGCTGTCGGGCAGTCACATACACATTATCCCCCTGTACTGGACACTCAGTGTCACACACATGGGAGGTATGTATTTTGAGCCTTTTTCACAGGAGTAAATGGCAGATGGTCACTACCCGCTTTCTAGACCTGGGCATGCTGGTGGCCAAGTGCTTAATCACGAGACGCTGGAAGTCGCCTGAACCTCTTCCCCCCTGTAGCCTGGAGGCAATCCCTGCTAGGGTAGGCCAAGGCTGAAAGCATCACACTACACAAGGAAGACACCCCCGGTCTTCATAAGATCCCTTTAGCTACAACCTGGGACACTATACTTCACGACTTCCAAATTAAGCCACTGTCAGAGTCCGACGACCCAGACAACAGAACAGCAGCAGAGGAAGACGAAGGGACCTGACAGCCCACCACATATCTGACACAAGAGGCGTTAGTTCGGATTAGCATGTTTACCTCACACGACCGGAAATACTTGAGGGGCCAGTTGCTTCAAGTAAACATAGCGCACACATATTTGACGAACAGGAGGATGGAAGGAGGGCCGGGGATACCTCAGTTGGGCCAAGTTATCCCTGTTATCTTTGTTTTGTCCTTTTTCCTTTCCCTTCCGCCTCCTGTTACTGATGGGGTTAAACGGGAACGGCACACTAATAACACCATACGTGGACAGCCCCCAACGCTATGTCCGCAAATGCTCAGTACCCATTTTCACACAATGAAGGCACTAACCTACTAGCCTTTTTACACTGCCACATACCTATCAGTCATTACCTGCGAAGTCAAAATGTATAACTCATTTTGTATAGTACTAATGATTTCATATCAGTGGGGCAACTACATTCATTAGTGGATACCACTCAAGTCGCATTGATTATGTTTTAGTTAGCCTGAACCTATGGCACACTCTTGAGGACATGGTAGTGAAGGCACATGTGGAGAGTGACCATGACCCATTGTGCTCTAGGTTTGTATTCAGGGACCTAAGGCAACAAGTACAGAATGTTGCGACGTATACTACTTGTGACCTCCAGCTATCAAACAACATGCGGCGAGTTAAGTGGCCCATGATTGTAGAGCGTCCAGAAATCTTATCTTCCATAACAAACAAGATGGAAAACACAGTTAAAGTGATAGATACATCCCTTATTAAACATGAGTCACTAAATGATTTTATACAACTGCACAATACATTATTTTTAAAAATGAGATCGTACTTCTAAAGACCAAACATAGCCAGGACAAGAGTCACTAAAACAATTCACTGCTGGTATAATACTGACTGCAGACACGCTCGTGGGGCCCTTAGTGAGACTATCAAGTCAGGTAATGTGGCTAGAGTGCGAACGTCATGGTCCACATATAAAAAGGCCATCCTTTCTGCCTAAAAGCCTGGGAGGAGGATAGGTGGTTGGACCTAAAACGAGCTTGTGATACTAAAAATTCACGACGGTTTTGGTACTTGGTAAAATGGGGGAGTGGAGGAGCGGCACCACCTCTGGAAAACCATGTTGACCTGGACGTGTGGATTAGCTTTTTTTCTGCTTAATATGCTAGCGATGAAGTTGAGTATTGTGGATCTATAATGATACACTTTGACTCTAATGACAAGGTATTTGATGAGACACACGTCAGTGCTGTCCTTAATTCACTTACAGGAGGTCGAGCACCAGGGCTAGACTGTGTTCCTGGGATATTTTCTTGCAGGACAGACCCAAATGGACCCAGTATATACTTTTATTAGCTAATGCTATTGCCCATGGCGCTCCCATCCCGGATACCTGGCGGGGGGGGGGGGCAGAGATAATCCCAATATACAAAAAGGGAGATAAATCAATGCCTGGCAACTACAGGCCCATAAGCCTCTTAGATTCCATACAAAAGGTTGTGGCCCGGCTTGTCCTGGATGGACGAAAATTCCATCATTAGCCACCTTCAGGCAGGCTTTCGGTCACACATAAGCACCATCGGCTAGGTATTTCGCTTTGTTAAACTATACTGGCAAACAGTAGCCCTCGGCAAGGGCAGCATGTATGCTGCCTTTGTTGATTTGAAATCATCCTTTGACCTGGTTCCATGGCCTAAACTATGGGAGGTACTGAAAGCAATGGAGATGCCACCGGATTTACTCTCCCTTATAGTCCGCCTCCACGAGGGTAATTTTGCACAGAACCGATGGGGGATGCAGGGAGACAAAACAGATCCCTTTCCTGTACAAAAGGGTAACCATCAGGGTTGTGTGTTAGCACCGATACTATCTTCCCTCTTCATCTGTGGAGTGGCAAATGTTCTTGCCGCCACCCACACGGACGCTCCTGTTTTAGCTGGCAGAAAGATCCAGACTTGAATGTTCGCAGATGATACCCTGATCATCTCCAAAACCCCAAGTGGCTTACAACATGCACTGCGACGATAAGAAGAATTTTGTCAACTTCGAGGCCTAAAAATTAATGCTGACAAGACTGAGTTCATGGCTTTTAATCAACACCAATCTTTTAAGGGCAGAATAACTATCAATGGGATTCCCCTAGATCAGGTTGATGCATTTGTTTATTTGGGCATCAAACTGCAGAAGGACATGAGATGGCAGTTGCATGCAGTAAAACAGACAGCAGGTGTTTTAAGAAAGGAATTTAGAACCTCACTGACAAAACCACTCAGCCCAGTACTTCAAATTTAGTATATCAAAGTGGTGAGCTCGGCCCTTTACGATGCTGAGCTATGGGGCGTAAAACATTTGCTGCAGCTAACTGTTGCAGAGAAGCTTTTTCTGAGCAATAACCAGTTTACCCTAAAGTACACCCACTGTCCCCTAAGGAGCAATCAAGGCAGGAATGCTATAGTGGACCTCGCCAGGTTACGATCTATTCTATACTGGCGTAGGCTATGGTGCATGCCGGAACTGATAGCATACGCTGAGGGCTTACGGGACATTATTGATACAGACCATTTCCACAAAATCAGCTGGCTGAAAAATCTGAGGGGCCTCTTCTATGAATGGGTCTTGTAAATCTGTGGGATAGTCCAACAAACTGTGTTCCCGACCAAAAATACGCTTAAGGACATTTATTGGGAAATGATCGCACGTGAAGAGTATAGGTGCTACGATTCCATTTCACTCACAGGGCTTTACCTACAGGTCAAGTCTCGCCCAAATCTTGAGCTTTATTCGGATGCCATCACAAAGCCCGTAGACCGCAAACTGTATTTCCAATTTAGAACAGGAACCTTACCCTTAAAGTGCTTCACATTCAAATGGTCCACCACAAAGAATAACAGATGCATTACATGTGCAGACCAGGCAGAAACTCTATCACACGTGCTACTCCGACCTGCGCAAAGCATGGTGGCGCAAATATGCAGGAAAATTGGTACACGATCGTGTAGTACAGCTCTCCGTATTCTCTGTACAGATCCATCACTCAGGTACGCTATTCTGATGGCAAAATTTCTAAGATGGATGTGGGTCATTTCCGCGTAGCAAGCCACGCTTGAAAATTGAAATAGGAACCCCTCTTCACTTATGTATGTGCACATGGGCCAAGATGATGAGTGGGCTTTAATTTGCTCTCATATGCCTTTTTGTGACTAATCAAGGTTTTCTTTTAACTTTGTTTTTTATGTCGACTCTGCCACGAACCAGTGTCTTGATATTATATTGGGAAATCTGATGACTGCTCTGCTATTTTGCACAAATGTTCTTATCCAGATTTATCTTTGTACTGTTTTAACTTTTTACCCGTAACACTTTTATGACATGTACTGTCAAATAAAGCATTTTTGATGATGATGATTTCATAAAGATACATGAAATGTGGGAACATGCTGTGCACTCGGTATTGTAATTAATGCTGAAATGCTTATTCCTGAAACCTGAATATGAAAATAAAAACAGATTTAAATAAAAACAAAGTAACGCAAGGTGACAACATTTCAACCACTTTCTTGCATTTTAATTTGCTCTTGTTGCGTGATGCATGTACAGCCCGTATGCAAAGGGTGCATGAGGTGTCTGGCCAAAGGTGCACGGGCAAAGAACCGGGTGCATCTGTTATTAACAAAATAACGGAGCCTGGCCCTGGGTTTCATCTTCTCTTCTTCAGTTAGGACCTGTGGCTTGACTGGCTTTATTCGAGGTCCAGGACAAGGTGGGAACATATGGGCCTTTTTTTGCAGCCCCCATACTCGTACACAAATGCTTGAGGTGAGCATGGCATTTACTATAAGTGATTTCACTCATATTTCTTACTTATTGGTAGAACACATACCATATACATTTGCCTGGACAATATTTTCAATACTTCAAAGGAAATGTGCTGCCATGAGGTTGGAGGTAGATTGGCCTGCTAACGCCAGCACGTGAGTCCCGTGATCCCCATGCCACTGGAATCAAGCTATCCTGGCTGATGAGGGTAGAAACCCCGAAACAGGCCCTAGGATGCTTGTTTCCAGTTAATGGAGGACCTGGCTTGGCAGTTCAGACTGGACTGTTCCCATTGGGTGCAGGGTCAAGACTGATTTGCATATGGCTGGGTTCAAAGTGGAATGGCATGGGGAGCAAAAAAACGATGGATTTAGGCCCATATCTCTGTACGGGGGTGAATGTAGAACATTGTGCAACGCATTCAAAAGGGCACCTTCTAAATCCCATTTTTTTCTAATCTGGAGGAGCTATCTTGTCAGTAACTGGTCCCCACTCCCTGGTCAGATCATTACTTGATCGCATTCAATTGGTCCCCTAACGACTCCCTTCCCCCCCCCCCCCAACCCCCCCCCAACTCGGCCTACGTAAATTAAGTCCCGCTGCTGGCCAAAACTTCCCACAGAAAAGTGGGTAACGGCTTGGAAAATTCGATGCCACTCCTTGACATCGATCCGGTGGTGTCTAACAAGAGATTCAACAATTGGATTGAGGGGACATTAGACCAGGTCCTTCCAAGAATAATCACCCAGTCGCATAAAGGGCCCAATAGAACGGCCTGGTACACCCCCAAACTCCGAGAATTAAAACAAACCTGCAAAAAAACTGAAAGAGCCTGGAGAAAGGATTTCTCCCTGAATAAGAAAAAGGAATATAGGGAGGCCATTAAAATCTACAAGATTGAAATAAAAAAAAAGGCCCAGGCTTCTTACTTCGAGGATAAAATGTCCTTAGCAGCCAATTCCCCTCGTGAAACATTTTTAATTGCAAAGACACTACTGAGAGCTTCTTCTGCCCCTGATACCCCCTTAGCCACGGATCAGCGCTGCAATGATCTTGAAGAATCTTTTTTTATGTCTGACAGCCACATTACCCCTCATCCAGAGGACCATTACACCTGGAGTAAGGAGCATTTTCTTAAAGCCTTCCCCTTAATGAACTATGAATCATATCAGACCGCCTCTGCACTCGTTAGGAGCAAGTCGCCCAATCATTGTGGATTTGATCAACTCCTCCATATCCACCGGAGTGGTTCCCCCCCTATGGAAAACAACCATGGTAAAATCCCTTTTAAAAAATACCTAGACTGGATCCAGACTGTTTTGGTAACTACCGACCTATTTCGCTCATTCCAGGAATTAGCAAAATACTGGAGAAGCATGTCAACTCAACACTTTCTTTACACCTGGAATCTAATAATCTTCTCCATCGCTCTCAAACCGGTTTCCGCCCCCGCCAAGGGACGGAAACAGCCTTATTAGCAGTTGTGGAAGAATCTAGAATTATCCTCGATACAGGAGGCTCCTCTGCCATGTTCCTCTTAGATCTTAGCCCGGCCTTTGACACGGTCAACCATCTTATTGTGGTCCAATGACTGAGAAATTGGGCGTGTCTGGAGTAGCCCTCACCTGGCTGCAATCCTTTGTGGAAGCAAAATCTTTCCAGGTTTTCGAGGGCGAGGCAACCTCGAAATCCTGGCCCCTCCACTGTGAGGTTCCCCAGGGATCTTCCCTGAGCCCAACACTTTTTAACGCCTACATGGCACCTCTTGCGGACATTGTTCATCCCTATGGGAGCACATTGTGACCTTTGCTGTTGACACTCAACTGGCTGTGGCACTTAACCATTCAGATAGGGTCTCTGCCGACCTATGTACCTGCCTTGAAGAAGTAGCCAAGTAGATGAAACTCTCCTACCTGAAATTAAATGGTGATAAAACCGAGCTCATGCTCCTTGGCAATCCTTCTCTTTTTAAGGCAAATATTATTATGCCAGCCTCGATGGGCTCTGCACCTATTCCCAGGTCGGAGATAAAAAGCCTGGGCTTCTGGCTGGACTCAGACCTCTGCTTCAAAGTCCAGGCCAGAAAGTTGGTGGCCTCCTGCTAAGGATGCTTTGTAAAGTGCTTCCTTTGCTCCCTTTTCAAGCAAGAAAGCTCATGGTCCAGGTGCTTATTCTTTCTCGCCTGGACTACGGCAACGCCTTATACCTTGGAGCCCCTAGTTCGGTCCTCACTAAACTACAAATAGTACAGAATTGCGCTGCAAGGATCCTCATGGGGACCCAGAACCAGCAGCCTGCAAAACCGGCCATGAAAGCCCTCCACAGGCTCTCCGTACGGGAGAGAGTCCACTTTAAGGCCTTATGCATCACCCACAAGATGATGGGAGGGAAAGGACCAGAGATTATCTTCTCTATGGTTAAGCCCTATCGAGCTAATAGGCGACTGTGCTCTGATGAGCAATACTAGAGCTAGAAGCGGCGGCCAACTATTTTCATACAATGCTGCCAAACTCTGGAATTCCCTCCCTCTTCAACTACGAAGGGAATCCTCTCACACAGCTTCTGAAATGATGTCTCTTTCCTAAGTGATTCTCTGAAGCCTCAGTTATTTCCCAGCGCTGGGATGCCTGTGGGTAGCTATGCACTCTATAATTGCTGCTTCATTCATTCATTCTGCATTCTGTCCATCAATTGTTTTTATTTTGCACTTGCTAATGTCAGAAGGCCACTAGCCCCTCTTAACTGTGTGGTTTGTAGGTGCCATTGCATATCAAAGTATTGAGTGCCCACCTGCTAGTTACTCCTTTTTGTATTGGGTTGGGGGGAGATCAGGATACATTACTCTTGCTAGTGCACCCCTCCCAGTAAACACAGGTCCCATTCACCAACAAAAAATTTACTTTAAGTAAATTTAGTTTTGGACTTAATCAGCCCTTTGTAGGTCCCTTAAACTCCCCAGATGGTTGGATGCTACCAAACAGCGGCATTCTCATCAAAGCCAAGTGGAGTAATGTATGTATCATAGTGTAACATGTCACATCTAGATATATTTGATAATATCCCCTTGTAAATGTGGCACATCTGATGGGTTTTCCCAAATATAAGTGATCCATTTGCCATGAGTCAAGCTTCTCTCTGAACTTTGGACACAAAGCTTGTTTTTCACGGTTGGCATTGTGTATAATGCCTCTTTGTTCTTTCAGTGTTAGAGTATTGGGTAGAGCATTATTTTCGCCACTAAATGTGGCACAAGTTTTTTAAAGGTTGTGCTATGCAAGAAAGGAGAAATGGGAGCCTTATGCACAGTGATGCAGCTTTTGTGTATAATGTATGCCCCTGAAAAGTGCTAGTTGGGATCCATTGCAGCCTGTGACACAATCACTGGGAGAGTTTGTGCCTTCAGTAAGTATGCATGTATATGGTATTTCTATAGTCAGCAGAGCGCTGTACGTGGTCAAAGATGAGCATAAAGTCAATGAGTAATAGGAGAGAACGCGGAGTTGTGGACGCTTTGCGCATTGTAATGTAGTGTTGATTAAAGAAATATTGTTATTCGCAAAGGTAGGGGCTAGCATTAGACATTTTGGCTGTTCAGCTACCTATTTCTCTTATGAAAGACAATTTCCTTTGGACGTATATGGCCTGAAGATGTATTGTTCCTATATTTCTGTTGAAATTTCCCCTTTTTGTTGTTTGCATAAATGGAAGTTTTCAATCAGTAAGCATGCAAATATACCCTTCAGGAATTTATATGAATGCACTGGCAGTAAAATGTGATGCGTGGGTTTAGCTGCCGCCGCCTTACAGAATAAGGAATCCAATACATTTAAATATCGCCCTAAATTTTAAATATATTCCTTTCACCTTAATATCAGACGGATAATTTCCAATGTGGGTGGCACTTGAGGGAGCAGATGAGCTTCAAGCAGTGGCATTCTTCACTTGAAGTGAGAAATTGATTTCCAAGAGTAAATAAAAACAAGATTGAAGGTTTAAATCCTCTGCGAGGCTTTTTGAACTTCTATACTCATTAAATGTTTATTGGAGTGTTGGGATTAGGGGGGATTTGGGGAGCTTCATCCATTGGTATATAGTTAATCACAAAGTAAAACACTACATTTTATAAAGTGTTTCTCACGATGCCACACTCAATCCATCTTAATGAAAACCACTTCAGACTGATTACATTTCCAAGCACTTCGCAGCCTGTGGCTGATATGCCTATTTCCTTTCTTCCGGAGTCCTCGGATCTTCTGTGGCATAGTGGGCTGTTCTTTGTTTCAGCAAAGCTATACAAATAATCATTTCTTTATTGCGTTTCTTACTGTGTCTGTGATGAAGTTGCAGGAAGAGCCTCATAATTTAGATCAAGTAAAAATATACCTCACTAGGAAATTGAAGGACTTTTTTGCTGATTATTTTAACTCATTTTGTTTTTAAGAGAAAGTTAATTGTGTAGCATGAGCGCCTGTCATTGATTTTCAGGTTTTTGATTCATCTAGAGATCAGTTTTCTGCCCCTTAGACGAAAAATGTCCCCTTAATGGGTTTCTTATCTGAAACAATTTATTTGTTCACTTACCTTATATAGAATCAAACACTTTCCAGGAGGATTCCTAAACCTTGTAGTAGGACGTGAAAAACGACATACTTTTTTAAACCACTATTTTCAATGCCATAGGTCTCGCATTTGCGAGTGTTGAAGCTATTGGCATTGTAAATGACAATGTCCTTTATTTATGTGTTTTTAAAAGCAACACATATGTAAAAAAGGCATTGTTATTTTTAATGACAAGAACTGAAACGCTTGCAAATGCGAGACCACTTTAATGGTGGCCGCGACCCTTTTTTTAGACGCTGCTCGCATATTCAGGTTACAGTAAGCAGTGTCTAAACAAAAGGGCGCGGACAGCATTAAAGTGAAAGCGCGTATGGAACTTTCACCCAAAGTAAAATAAATAAAATAATAAATGTTACATAGGGTGGCCGCTAAAGTGAAAGCGGACCACGCTAGTAGTTAAATAATTAAATAATCGCAACAGCTAAAGTAAAAGCGGACTGCACCGTATTTTAAATAAGTGCGGCCGCTATAGTTAAAGGGGAGGTAAGTTGATTGGAGTGCTGCTTAGAGGGCTTATCCATATGTGATCGCTTATGTGTGAGAAACTAGCAAGTTAACATCCATATAAGGCAAACTCAAAGAACATCTGAAGATGATACTACCTCACACAAGTGTGATGTAGATATTGGAGGAACATGCAAAATAATAATGGTATTCTGTTCTGAGACCCAGGTGACAATACTGGTGCATTAATGTTGAATGTTGAGGAAAGCTTTTAGCAGTCGGCAGCCATTCATTTTCAATAAATGTCAATTCAAACTTGTTTGGCTTCAGGTCCAATTAATTATTCTACATAGATATAGGACCTGAAATTTGACACATGCTCCCATTTTAACATTAGTTCTAAGTTAGCCCAGTGCAGCTGGTTCCCAGTGAACCTAATGGGAGTTTGATGCTTCCAACCAGTGTGCACATAGTTGTTTCATACAGCTAATGTGAGGTCTATAAGGGCTATTTCCTATCTCATATCTCTGAATTTTTCAGTGCTTATGGTAAACTGCACATTAATGAGCCCTTGTCTGTCGGACACCAGACTCTCTGTCTCATCAGGAAGCTGGTGATATTTCAGTTGAATGCTATGCGTTTAATGTCTCAAAACTGTGCAAATACTTTAAAAATGGTGAGGTTGGAGGAAGGTTACAAATTGTGGACGTGTGATCCAAGTGACATGATTGAACACGTCCTCACTACAGCCTATTATATCTGTAAATGAGAAGATTCAAAAAGGGGCACTGACACCTATCCCCAGGAGACCTCACTGGTGCCACAACAAACACTCCAGAATTATGTCAGAATGACTGCTAACAAATTCAGTATCTTAAAGAAATGTAAGATCCCTCTTTGTGCAACGTGAGAAGACCATAAGCCACAAGAAACAACCAGGTGGTTGTCGAGCACACATTGTCCATTTGGTTTTGTGTAGGAGATGCACCTTCAATGTGTTTTCCACTCCCTAAGAAATTGAAAGATGACCATCAAGTTGTTTGGGCAGCAAGGAATGCTCATTTTATTTATCTGAAAGAGGCTATTAGTTATGGAATCCTTACCTTAGAATTACCCCCAGGCGTCAGCAGTACCCCTGCATGTCAGTAGGTGGCGTCGGTCGACTCCGCATTCGTCGTTGGCATCGTGATCCCCGGAATGACATCACGGTATCTACTTATACGCCGCCCCTGCGCCCTGATGTCTGTTCTTTCTTTTTCTGTGCCAGTCAGCGCATATCCGAAGTGAGCGGTACCTCGAGTCACTTTCTGACTGTCTTGACTTTTGTCAACATCTTTTTTGGTTCGTTCGACTCCTAGTGCACAGGGATGTCGCATCGGCAGACCAGCTTCAAGCCTTGTGGCTCCTGCCACAAGCTGATGTCGGTGACGGACCCACATTTGGTGTCTGGAGCGTGACCACGACCCGAAGACGTGCTCCGACTGTCGGGCCATGGCCCCGAAGTCTTTGCGGGAGCAGTCCTGAAAGCTTCTGGAGGCCAGACCGTCGGCTACGCGCCGGTCGAGGTCCCGGTCAAGAGGGAGGTCGCGGAGCCATCACCACCATTCCTCCTCGAAGTCTTCATCTTCGGGTAAGTCGAAGCAGAAAAAGTACCGTCGGTCTTCGCGTTCTCCGCGTCTGTCAGCCGACGTGATGCGGGATGTGTAAGGTAGTCGCCCGGTTCCACCCACGGAGCCTGTCGGGTTGCCTCAGAGCCTCCGTCCCTTTCTGGGAGCCGGGGCGACCCCTGCCCAACTTTGTAGTTTTTATGAAGCCCTCCACTCCATCTTTGGGCAACCCGACTCCGCCGGCTTGCCTTAAGGCCCCGCAGACTCGGCTGGGGATTCTAGGCTTTCGAGGCCGGCGGCTCTTCTGGCGCAGGGCCCCCAGGGATCCAGGCCTGAATCCGGATCGCGCCGGTCGACCTTGCCACACCTCCTCTGGCGTCGAATCCATTGGCGACACCTCCGCCCCCTCCGAGGCCAGTTGTATCCCCAACCGATGTCGACCCCAGCCTTCCCCTCGACATGGACACAGAGCCGGACCGGCGTTGACCGACATCAGTACCGGCACCGGCCGCTACTCCTATCGCTCTGAGTGGCTACCAGAGGAGGTTGAGGAGGACTGGGGGGGGCAGTTGGAAGAACCGGACTGGAGAGAGGAGTTGGGTGCGGCCAGTGGTCTGGACACTTCTCCAGACCTTGGCATGCTTTCTCTCACTCTACCGTGGCTACGGAGGAGGGTGCCTCTTATGCTGTGGTGTTGTGTAGGGTGGCTGAGGCCTTGAACCTTGCGATTCCTACGGTGGACTGGAGACCGCCGACTTGCTAGGCAGGATGATTTAAACATCTGTAGCCTTGCGATGCTATGCCTGGGCTGAGGTCCCCAGGCTTCTCGGGTGATGTCCAAGCAACACTTTTGGACATGCCCTTTGATGGCCGTCACTTGTTTGACGACAAAGCGGACTACACGCTCAAGTGCTTTAAGGATTCCAGGGCTACAGCCAGATCCTTGGTCCTCGCGCAGTGTGCTTTTTGCCCCTTTCGTGGCTATGGAAGGGGTGCCCTGCCACGTTCCACCCAGAGCCACAGGCCTGCGCAAGCTGTCCAGCCTCTGCACAGCCCCGGATGTGGGACCCAGCACCCCCTCTGCGGCAGCCTCCAAGCCCTCCTAGTCTGACTTTTCAGGCCACCAGTTGCCAGTGGGCAGCAGGATCCGCCATCACCTTCTCCACTGGCAAACCATCACGTCGGACAGGTGGGTTTTGCAGATAGTCCGAAGCGACTACTCCCTCCCCTTTGAGACTATCCCTCCATCCATGCCACCGCAATCCCATCGCATGTCGGACGTTTACTTGGCCCTTCTCCGTCAGGAAGTTACGGCTCTCTTGGCCAAGGGAGCCATTGAGAGCATTCCTGTGCCAGAAGTAGGTTGTGGTTGTGGTTGTTATTCCCACTACTTCCGGGTACCTAACCAAGGGAATGGAGAGAAATAAAAACAACAAAGGTGAAGGAACAGACCTACGTTGATGAAGTAAAGCATCCATTGAAAGAGGCAAAACAACCAATACTGACAGGTAATCTTTAGCGTTCACTACTTTTTTATAGTGCTCTACCCTCTCTGACCTGTAAGACCAGTACTTTTTCTCAGGTGACTTGGGCAGTGTTTCGGACTCAACCCTGGAAGTTGTCTTCCATCTCATACATTTCCTGACTCTCGTATGTGGTTTCTTGTGTCAAAACTTAACAGGATTTCAGGATTGTACCATACCAGTACAGCCACTAAGGAATCTGCATCAAAATATGCTGGAGCATGCTTAAGTACTAAAGTACAGGGAAATTCATATATCCAACTTGGGCTGAAAATTTGGCAGACTACGGAGAATGTTACACTTAGATGGTGAAAGATAAAGAAACAAAAGAGACCCAAACCAATTAAAAGGCTGAAACCAGACAGCTAGTTTATAAAGCAGTGTTGGGCACGCAAAAGTGAGTCCTTGTATTGAACGAGAAATAGCATTAAGTTCATGGATAAATCACTCTACTGTATTTGTGGCAGGAGTCCTGCAACCCCCAAGAGCAAAAACATTGCTTGTGAAATTTGTTTGTTCTTAAATGTTCCAAAAAAGGGATGGGATTGGGATGGAGGAGGGAGACATACCAGTAACGTAAGAAGCTGAAGATTTCAGCATGCATAAGGCAGAAACATTAAGCAGACCAAACCAAACTAACCAAGCAAACCACTGAATAGTTGTCTCTGATAAAGAACATGTGGTGAGGGAAATGAGCAGACAGTGGCTTAGTGACCAGTGGAACCAGGCAAACCAGGAGCTACCTAAACAAATTATATTGAAAAGTGAGGTGAGCGGACTCCTGTATGGTACAATATTATTTTTATCAGATGTTCCAGGGGTAGATTCATCTACCAGTAGAGGTCTATAGGAATGTGTTTCACATTGAAAGTTAAAAGGACTGGGTAGAATGGCTGACATGCAATTATCAAGACTCCATTTGGTGGAGGTCAAAGGGATGGTTTAAATGTCTCTGTTGCGTACGTGGGAATAAGATGGCATTCTCTGGGTAGCAGAAGAGGAGGTAAAGAGTTGGGAGAGTTAAGCATTTAGCTTGTTAGTGATTTTAAGATTATTATATGCAACAGTGGTACATAGATTTGGAAAGCAAGAATAGTTGAAATAGTTCTCCTAAGGTAGTGCATTGTGTATTTCAAACGCACCCCAGCAGAATGTGGTATCATGCTAGAAGGGGCAATTCTTACCAACACTTGCATTGTAATACGTGATGCTGTGAGATGTTACCAATAATGTCCAATGCCATAATAGTCGTGAAAAGACATAGGGGTCTTGTCATGCCTTTGGAGGTGTGATGCCTTTGGAATCATTTTAGAACAAAATGCACTGGAGCTCATAACAATGCATTACATTTTTGAAAAGAGGATGAAGGCTGAATTTACTCCTCACACCAGGCTAACTCCAGAATGGTGTTTGTCTAGATTAAGGGAATATCCCTATTTGAGATGATGGCATAGGCATCCGGTACCAAGGAGAGACATAACATTCCTCAAGGCAAATTAAATAGTTGGCTTGTTTGTGTGGTTAATATTTACACAATTAACATTTACTCTGTTCCTTCCCTCCTTTTCAGTGTTGAGATGGTGCTGTTGGAAGGGAGAGTTAACTGTGAATCTGAAAGAAACACGTAGTGATAGATTCCTTACCTTAGAATTAACCCAGGCGTCCGACTGGATCCGGAAAGTTTTTGTCAGCAGTACCCCTGTGCGTCGGAAGGTGGCGTCGTGCGGCTCCGCGTCATTCGGCGCCACGGTTGCGGAGATGACGTTGCGCCAGCTACTTAGATGCAGCGCGCTGACGTCAGTTTTTTTTCTTCCGCGCCAACAAGCGCAGATTTGGAGAGAGCGGTACCCCCAGTCACTTTTTGACTGAGTTTTTCGAGGTCTTTTTGTCTCTCTTTTTCGCACCGCGTGTGTCTCTACTGCCTGGGGCGCGACCACGACCCCAAGTCATACCCCGACTGCCAGGCCATGGCGCCGAAGACTTTGCAGGAGCGGTTCCGAAAGTTGCTTGAAGTCTGACAGTTGGCTTCGCGCCGTCCTGTGGAAGGTTGAGGGACCGGTCGCGGAGCCATCACCATCGTTCTTTGGGATCGAAGTCTTCACACTCGGGGTCAGGTAAGGCGAAGCATCACAAGAAGTCGAAGAAGCGCCATCGCTCACCGACTTCTGTCACGGGTGGTGCCTCCCCGACTACGCAGTCGCCGTCGGCCTACCAGCCCTTCCCGGGTTCGTCGGCGACTCCGGCACAGCTGCAGGAATTTCTTTCAACCATGTCCCGCCTCTTTGGGCCGTCTGGCCCTGTGGGCCCGACTGGGGGTCCTCACCCTTTACTGTCGGCGGCTCTGACATCGCTTTCGGCTCTGTCCCCGGCGCCGCAGGGCCCCCAAGGATCCAGGCCTGGATCCCGGTCGACGCCAGTTGACTTCGTGGCACCTCCACCAACGTCTACCCCACCGGCACCACCTCTGACATCGCCCATGGCACCGGACGACGTTGCCCCCGGTCTCAGCCCAATGTGGACACGGAGCCGATTCCGACGCTGATGGTACCTTTCTTTCCCTATGTCCAGCCTCCTTATTTTAGGCCTGTTCATCAGCTTTCGGAGGAAGGGGAGGACTGGGAGGGGTCTGACAGCTCAATGTGAGTATGACCCGGACTGGGCGGAGGAACTGTCTGGACACGTCTCCTGACCTTCGCATGCTCACTCCTCCTACCGTGGCTACGGAGGAGGTTGCAAGTTACACAGTGGTGTTACATAGGGCGGCCGAGGCTCTACACCTCCAATTCCCAACAGTGGCCGTCAGGACTAATCTCCTGACAGAAGAGCTTCAGCCAGCGGCTACCTCTGCAGAGCCACTGCTGCCTTTTAATGAGGCACTTTCGGACGTTCTTTTGGACACCTGGTCCAGGCCCAACACATGGGCTCCTGTGGATAGGAACGTGGCCCAGCACCATCGCCCGGGCCCGGGCGACCCCCTTTTCCTCTCCCAACACCCTACCCCTGAGAACTTGGTTGTCCAAGCCTCCACATCCCAGAGCGCATTCCCTAACGCACCCCCGGACAGGGAATCCAAAAGACTTAAACAGTTTGGGAAGAAGATTTTTTCTTCCGCCAGTTCAGGGCTGCGGTCCTCTTGGGCCGTTATTCCCACTCTGTGTGGGATACGGTGGCGCAAGTGCTGCCTCAGTGTCCGGAGGAGGCACGGACAGTGCTCTCTCAGGCTATTGCTGAGGGGAGAGATGCAGCAAAGTTCACAATTTGATGTGGCCTTGACACCGCCGACTCACTGAGCAGAGCGATTTACACGACAGTGGCGCTCCGATGCCACGCCTGGCTGAGGACTACTGGCTTCTCGGGGGATGTCCAGAACACCCTGATGGACATACCGTTTGATGGTATTCGCCTTTTTGGCAACAAGGCAGATAGTGCGTTGGAGCGTTTTAAGGACTCGCGAGCTACGGGCAAGTCCTTGGGCCTTTCCGCCACGTACCCTCCTCCGCCTTCTGCATTTTGCTCCTTTTGTGGCCACGGAAGGGGCGCCCCAACACGTTCGCTTCAGAGCCACAGGCTACAGCAGCGCGGCTGTGGATGTGGGACCCACAGAGGCGGGTCAGGGGGCCTGCAGGCGGGTCAGTCCACTTCCACCCTGGCCACCATTGCCCCAAAACCTTCCTAGTCTGCTTTTTCAGGCCCATCAAACGCCAGTGGGCGGCAGGATTCGCCATCACCTCACCCACTGGCGCACCATCACTTCGGACAAGTGGGTTTTACAAATAGTCCGGAGAGGCTACTCCCTCCCCTTCGAGACTACCCCTCCAGCCAAGCCACAGCAGCACCACCGCAGGTCGGGGGATCATTTGACACTTCTTCAACAGGAAGTCGCGGCCCTCTTGGCCAAGGTGGCCATCGAGCACCTTCCAGCACCAGAAGTAGGACATGGTTGTTATTCACACTATTTTCTGGTGCCCAAGAAGGACAAGGTCCTGCCTCCTATCTTGGACCTCAGGGACATCAATCGCTTCCTCCGGAAGGAGAAGTTCAAGATGCTAACCTTGGCTCAGGTCTTGTCTGCCCTGGACCCTGGATGGTAGCGTTGGAGCTACAGGACGCATATTTACACATTCCCGTCCTGCCGGCCCACAGGCGTTACCTGCGATTCACGGTAGGTCATGAGCACTTTCACTTTACTGAGCTCCCCTTTGGCCTTACCAGCGCCCCTTGGGTGTTCACGAAAGTGATGGCGGTGGTCGCAGCTCATCAGCGCACATCAGGGGTTCCTGTCTCCCCCAATCTCGACGACTGTCTGTTGAAGGCGGGCTCGCTCCAGACTATGGACGACCTCCTGCATTTGCTTGGGTTCTCCATCAATGTGCCGAAGTCGCACCTGATTCCCTCTGAGAAGCTCCTCTTTATCGGAGCAGTTCTGGATACAACGCACTTTCGGGCCTATCCTCCCGAACGGCGAGTCCAGGATATTCAGGTTATGATTCCGATCTTTCAGCCTCTATCCTGGGTTTCAGTCAGGATGACCCTGAGGCTGCTGGGCCTCATGGCCTCATGCGTCCTGCTGGTCACTCATGCCAGATGGCATATGCAGGCTCTGCAGTGGGACCTGAAGTTCCAGTGGGCACAGGATCATGGGAACCTGTCAGATTACGTCCAGATGTCGGAGGGCACTGCACAACAGCTGCAGTGGTGGCTCACAAACTGGCATTGGGTCCAAGGCAGATCCCTCTCCCTTCCCCAACCGGCATGCACAGTAGTGATGGACTTGTCCCTCCTGGGATGAGGGGGCCACTTGAGAGAGGCAGAGATCAGAGGTCTGAGGTCTCTGGTCTCCGGCGGAGTTTAGGCTCCATATCAACATTCTGGAGCTTCGGGCGATCTGACTTACACTGAAGGCATTCCTTCCCTCTGTCAAGGGGAAAGTAGTACAGGTGTTCACAGACAACACTGCTGCCATGTGGTACTACAACAAACAGGGCGGGGTGGGGTCCTGGACCCTATGTCAGGAGGCTATGCGCCTCTGGACATGGCTGGAACAGCAGGGCATTATCCTGGTGGTTCAACACCTGGCAGGTTAATTGAACGCCAGGGCGGGTGAACTCAGCCGCAGGTGCATGATGGATCACAAATGGCGTCTTCACTCGGACGTGGCGCAAGGTCTCGTTCGACAGTGGGGAGAGCCTTGGTTAAATCTATTCACCACGAAAGAGAACACGCAATGTCCACAATTCTGCGGGTTGGAATTTCCAAGGCGGCACTCACTAGGCGACGCTTGCACGTGGAGTTGCGGTCTGTTGTATGCCTTTCCGCCTATACCACTTCTGCCCAGATTGGTGAAGAAGATCAGGTGCGACCGTGCCCAAGTCATTCTTATCAAAAGAGAAAGGACAGGGGAACCCTACTCACTAACGGAACCTGGGTAATGGTTATATAAGGGGAAACTCATAAAAAATGATTCAAGCAATATAATTTGCACAATCGCAATAAAAAGAGGGTAGAATAATGTCAGAGGGCAAGGAACCACAACACATTTGTACAATTATGACTTATTATATACATTGTTTAAATTTACAATAGAACAGATATTTGTGCACTGTGTCCCAAAGTGAAAAATGGAACCTAATCATAAGTGACAGGGTGTATATTTATATACAAGGTTTCCATAAATCTTAAAAGGCAACTATTTGTCATTGTACCGTCCTTGAAGCTGACTCACGCAGTTTGGGAATACAGATGCTGTGATTCTTCGCGCACAGAATATCATCCAGACCTACACAGTGCATTGTCACTGTTTCCAGAATTTACCAGGGATTAACCATACCGCTATGGTTATAGCGAGTTGATGTAAAGAGCCAGCCTTTCCTCACATTGAGTACCCGGACGGGTCCTCTTGTGAGTAATACCCTTTCACTTCTCACTTGTGGCACATCACTAGTTCACAAGGCTGCGCATTAAGCAAGATGTCCCTGCATCACTAGTCCGGAGGAGACCCCGTACTGATAGAGGGTCGAAACGCTGTCGACAAGCTGGAAGAGCGAACCATTGCCCAGCTCGTTTTATTGTATACAGTTGCTGTTTACAGAGAAATCATATAAGAATGGTTGCCTTTTAAGATTTATGGAAACCTTGTATATAAATATACACCCTGTCACTTACGATTAGGTTCCATTTTTTACTTTGGGACAAAGTGCACAAATATCTGTTCTATTGTAAATTTAAACAATGTATATATAAGTCTGTTGTGTTTATAAAACAAGTCATTCTTGTGGCTCCAAACTGGGCTCAAGGAGTTTGGTATCCCGAGCTACTCAATATGGCGATCCATCCCCCGATCCGACTGCCTCTTCGGTAGGAACTTCTGTCGCAGCAGCAGGGGACGGTCCTCCACCCGAACCTGTCCAGTCTCCACCTCTTTGCGTGGAGATTGAGCGGCGGCAGTTGATTCATTTCGACTTGCCTCCTGAAGTCAGTTATGTCATTCTGGCAGCCAGGCATCCCTCTACTAAGTTGGTATACGCCTGCAGGTGGAACAAATTTGTGGCATGGTGCACAGCAAAGGCTGTGGATCCCCTTTCTGCCCCTCTTTCTGAAGGCCTACTGTTCCTTCTTTCTTTGGCCCAGCAGGGCTCTGCTCTGGGCACTATCAAGGGCTACCTTTCTGCTATTTCGGCCTTTCAATGGCTTCCTGATCAGCCCTCTCTTTTCAAGTCCCCTGTTGTAAACAGATTCCTCCAGGTATTACTCATCTTTTCCCTCCTATTCCTTTCGTAATGCCGCAATGGGACTTGAACCTGGTTCTTACATATTTAATGTGCGCCCCCTTTGAGCATCTTCACAACTGTCCTCTTTGTCTGCTGACTTTGAAGACTGCTTTCCTGGTTGCCATCACCTCTGCCAGGAGAGTGAGTGAGCTCCAGGCTCTTTCTTGTAAACCTCCTTTTCTATCTGTCCATCCGGACAAGGTTATGCTTAGAACACGTCCATCCTTTCTGCCAAAGCTTGTCACTGCCTTTCATAGTGGGCAGACCATCACTTTGCCCACCTTCTTTCCGCCTCTGCATCCTTCCAGAGAGGAAGAGAGGCTCCACCGTCTGGACTCAAAACGTGCCCTCTCTTTTTACCTGAATCGCACACAATCGTTCCGGGTGATGACCAGCTCTTTGTTGGCTACATTGGCGCCAAAAAAGGTTGGGCCGTACACAAGCAAACTATCTCCCGATGGGTCGTCTTGTGTATTAAAGCCTGTTATTCTCTGGGTTAGAAGGAGACTCCAGTGGGGCTGCGCGCCCATTCTACCAGGGCGACGGCTGCCACTACGGCATTGGGAAGTGGTGTCCCCTTACAAGACATCTGTCAGGCAGCTATGTGGGCCTTGCTGCACACTTATACTAAGCACTATTGCCTGGACAGCCAAGTCCGGAGAGACGGCTTCTCTGGCCATTCTGTTCTCCGGGACTTTCTGGTTTGATCTTGGTTCGCAGACCCACCACCGGGGTTGGTATTGCTGGGGTATCTATTCTAAGGTAAGGAATCTATCACTACTTTTTTCTTTCAGATGGAACGAGTTACTTACCTTCGGTAACGATATATCTGTAAGAAACATTAGTTAGTGATAGATTCCTTAGCGCCCTACCTATCCTCCCCGTTCTGCGAACTGATTTCTAGGGTTAAGGTAATCTCTTTCAGGGCCCTAGTTTCTATGCACCAGTGGTCAGTATCTTGCATGGCTCTGTGTTCCTGGCGCGGAAAGTCGTGTACAGAACTGACGTCAGACTCCGAGTGCAATATTTCAGATCATTCACTAGTGCTTGACACAGTGCAGTTGGGCTAGTACCAGCCCAAGATACCAGTAGAGTGCCTTTTGTTTTGCCTTTAGACGATTCTGTTACATGGCTCTGGATGAGATGCTATTACGGAATACTTTGATCCCAATGCTAAGTGTGGTGGCTGTGCAGCAGTGAAGGGGGTGATTCAGGACCATAATCTGCATTAACTAGACTCTCAGCAATACTCTGCTTACACAGTAAAGTGACATTTGGAAATAGAGTATTCCGTGGATGAGAAGATGGCAACCACTCTGTTGGAAAAAAGAACAGCACATTCCGATGCTCTAAAAAGTTTGCGTTACCACAACTACATTTGGTGCATGGCTACATAGCGTGAAGGGCAAGACAGTTGTTGTTGTCTGTTGGTTTAACTAGCACTAAATGGATCCCCATATAAAGAGTTAGTGCTGCGGTTGTCAAACATTTTAATGAAGCACCGCCCTCAGTGGTAGAAACAAAAATCATCGGGCCCCCATTCAATTTTTTTTACTATTATTATGTTACATTTGCAATGTTTAAATATGTCTAGATTTATTTAAACATTGCAGTTAAGTTCTGTTACTGTTTTAAAAATGCAATTGAATACATGATTGCTAAACATACTATTCTGGTCAGGCAGGCCTTACTAATGACAATCACAGTGTCATTATTAGAAATGGGGGTGGGAGTTTTGAGGAATATTTGGAGTCCCTTCCCTTTTGGCACCTTCTCCCAGCCAGGATATAAGTGACTAAAGAAGTTAGTGATGGCACATTACAGAGCAGCTTCTGGCTGGTCATTTGTTTCCGCTTAAAACAAAGCACTGGTATCAGCACAATGCTTCTTTTGGCCAGAGCCTGGTGTTCCACCCAGGGATCACTTGAGCTCCCCCCCCCTCCCCTGCGTTGGCCTCCCACCCCAGTTGTAAGACCCCTCAGTTAGTGGTACATATTAGAACACATGGTTTCAAAGCCAGGAATCCAGAGTAAATAAATGAGAAATTCCCACAAATATAGTACATTGTGTATGCATCATGGCCAACTGTTAAAACTACTTTGGTAAGCTAGAATCCCCAAACTAGAAGATACACCACAGGACAGACTGAGGTGCCATTGACCTTTGAGAGATTGAGACAGTGGTTGACTGCCGCAGCCCAATCATGGCGCTCGCTACTAGTAAGTGTCACTGTCAAGTCACTGGTTATTTACCTTTGTGTATGTAGCTAGCCAGGCTCAGCTTCTCGGTCACTCCATCTCTGAGGCGCTGCTTGCCCGGTGTTTGCCTGGTTGGGCAGCGACGATCTGGAGTCAGTCTGTAATTAATTTGTCATTTAATTTACTTTTTGTGAATGTGCAACGTCTGTCTACTGAGCCTTGCCCAGTGCTGCATCTGCGCTCTGAGTCCGTGAGACCGAGTCAGTCCGTCAGCCTGTCATGACTAGTAATTATCATAGTTTATTAGCAGGCTGATGCTGCGGAGATCTTCTTGCTGAGGTCTCTCTCACATCCTGTTTCAATTTGGTTACAGTTGGGTCCCACGTGGAGAGCCTTGACAGACTCTGTGTGTCACGTCAGTTAATACCCTTCCATTTCTTATGCTTTGAAGCAGTTTCAAGAGCTTAGATTTTCTCCTTGCTCAAATGAGTTTAATTTCTCATATTTATATGTTGGTCTTGTCTTCATTGTTTGATTTCTGCTTGCAAGAAAAGGTCACTCATAATTACAATGTCACAAATAAACAATCTGAAACCTTGGCAGCTTTGCATGGTGCACATGAGGGTGGGATGGTTGACCGATTTTAATGGACTATACCTGAAATGGTAGCATTGACCATCCAGGATAATGAGGTGGCCAGGTATGATGGTGTGACACTAATATACACTCAGAGATGCATCACTGATAAAGAAGCCACTATGATGAACTAATTGTTTACTCAAGTAAAGTATGAATATACCATTTACAAAGTGCACAGCTTCCGAAGGGTGTAGTGTAGCTTATTGACAGAGGGACACAAACTAAACAGGAAGCTAAATGGCAATGGAAAGAGTAATTGCCTGCCACTGATGCAAGCATTGTAATGTTTAGGAACTCTAAGAAGGGCTATGAAGGAGGAAGTTAGCATAATGGGGTTCAAGTGTTGATAGTGCCAGGTTCAATTGCGTCAGCACATGCATTTGAGTTTGTCCATGTTATAAAAATTTTTAAATCTTCTACTGCATTTAAAGCTGGGAAGGCGATTTTGACAATTGTGTATATGTGTTTAGAAACTGAAAGCAGCTTTCAGTTACTTTGAAAGTGTCTTGTATAATTTCCCTATCTGCTTCCCTAATTATTTCTACAGCTTCTCTCTGAATATGCCAGTTCTTCTTGTATAACAGCATAAACCATAGTAGCTACAAACCTTTTACTTTTCACTAGATGTGTTCCCGGAAGAAAATCACTTAAATTAACCAGGTGCAAGTCTTGTCGTCGGCTCAACATCCTGTGATTCTGGGCAAATCCCTTAATCGCCCCATGCCTAAAACAAAATTTGAATGTGTCCTTGTAACATTGTCTGAAGGAAATGTATGAACTGCTCCAATTGCTACTAGCCACTGCAAGTGTTTTATGACTTCTCGAGTAGTGACAGTCTTTTGTGGCCACAGCCAAAGGAATCTATAGCAGGAATCAGCTGCAAGAATATGTATATATATTGAATGACTATCGGCAGTGGGCTGATGTGCTCAAGGAACACAACACTAAATGGTTTATCAAATATTGTGAGGTGAGTAGGTGCTGGTCTTAAAGCAGTTGAATGTGTTCTTTGCTGACATACAGTACATTGTTGTACATACTTTTGTGTCTTCTTTTGGTGAATAAGGCCTCCAGTCTTGTTGCTGTAGCACTGCTAAAGTAGCACTGATGCCAGCATGAGCTAAAGTTATACCTTCATAAGCCACCCTATGTAAATCTAATCTAGGTCACTCATTAGGCATTTGCCTTTCCCCTTTCCCTGGTATGAAAGCCGTAGGGACATTGACTTTGGTAAGGGTGGAAGCAGTGGCGTAGCTTTGGGGAAGTGTTTGGGATGTGATTCCCACCAAATAAATGCTTCGTTGGCTTGGTAGTTGAGTCTGGTTCTGCTAAGTCTGTGTTGTCTGCTAGGTCTGCTAAGTCTGTGGTGGTGTTCTTGTTTTCCTGATTTCACTTATAGGTTTTAACTTGTTCATATTTTGAACTTAAATATACATATAGTATCCGTTTCACCCAAAAAGTTATAAATTCTCACCCATAAAGATACTCTGTAAATGGATACAAATTTACTACTTTTTGGAATTCACAAACATTGCCAGTAGTGAGCTTAGAAAGCTGCTTTAATCTCAGATTTGCAGGCATACTACTGGCAATCAAACAACCAAAAGATCTTGGGACAAATGCTTGCAAATAGTGCAGACCATGGTAATCGCTTAGGTCTGCATTAGGAACCATTGCTTTTCACCCACTTTGCCACACTAGACAGAGGGCCTGATTTAGGATTTGGCAGACGGAGTAAAGACAAATAGGGTGTTGGAGGACTTAGTCAGCCACCCTGTCTTTACTCTGCACGCCAAAATTAGAGATGGCCATCGGCTCTGCGAGCATCTCAATACATTGCCACACACTTCCATAATGGCAGCTCCTGTCAATGCAGGAAAAGTTTGATGAATGACACGATCACACATCAAACATTTTCAAAGTGTTTTATTTTTCAAACACACACTGGAGTTTGATGTTGAAAAATAAAAAAAAAACATTAAGAACCACCATACCATGGGATTTTTCTCCAGTGGTGTAGGGGTCATTTTTTTTTTATTGTCCCTCACCACCAGAGTACACCTTGCAGTGACAGACAGTGAAAGAAAAGTCATCAGACCTAGCACTGTAAATAGGGCAAACGGCCGGGTGGCTTACCTCCAACTGGGCCCTACTCTGTTGGACCGTTGGAGAAAGTATTTACACAGATGGAGTAAACTTTCCTCCATTTGCAGAAAACTTGCTGTCCTCCCAACTCAAAATCAGGTTTTCAGACCTTTAATTTGGTGGACGCGGTACTCTGTCGCATTGGAGTACCGGTCTGACCAAACTCTAAATTAGCAGCCCACCTAACGCAAGTCAGTATTGACACGTATGCAGCATATGCATCTACAACAAAAGTTAATTCACCCCTCCTAGTTTGGTGAAACTCCTTCCTGTGAGTGGTAGTGTTAATGGTACCCTGACGATTACTCTTATCACAAGAGGTATTGCCAATGGAAAAACAAATTGAAAACTGATTGAAATGGGGAATACTTTTTCCTTGTAAATTGCTTTATAGTCCTACAGCAGAGAGGCAGCACCTATCTGAATTCCGGAGGAAACCTATATTACAACAGACATCTCAGTTATTAGTAATTATTGGTATAGTCTTGCGTATGTCACTTAGGATTTCTCAAAGATCGGCCCTGCCATAGCACAGCAAATAGTTTTTTGTAGTTTCCATGCAAAATATTGCCCGAGATTAGGTTTTCTAGACTTTCTAGCAAAAGTGTAGGCCTGCTTACCAACTTGGTACAGGAAACCTGATGGATAGCAACCCGGTGAGCAACCTGCTAATTACAGCGCGTTTATTAATTTTGCCAACAACCGGTCCTATGAGACTGACAGGAATATTTGTTGTTAGTGGGTTACAGATCTCCCAAGAATACACACTATTAATGTACTTTGATGCTATTAAAATGAACATCCTAGCCTGATGTACATAATGTGTATTGTTCCAACTTTAAAGATAAAACAGCGGTAAAGAAAGTGACAAGATATTAATAAGAATTGCAACATTGTAATGGTATTTCAGCATTTCCTTGCATATAATGATGGAACCAGTCTCTATTCATTAATCCCTCCTTTCTTAACTCTACCTATTTTTTCTTATCACTAAGGAGGCCTCTACCCCGCATACCTTAGCAGACCAACAGACGTGTTGTTCTGTATTGTTCTGGTCGTTCTCTGTCTCTGCCATCAGTGCAGTATGGCGTCCCCAGCAAGCTGATAACCCCAGGCTGGCTCCAAAATGCTTGCCCGTGGCCTTCACGAGGATGTTTACAGCTGTGCTTGCTCAAACTAAGTCTCTCAGGATGTCAAAGATGTTCTCTCTGCCATATACTTGGGTGTACTCGACTTAAATAAATGATTCTAATTATTTTCAATAAAAGGACACCTCACAATAAATTGTCAGATGCAAGAATTAACATATTCATCTTGTTCCACTTTCACTTACTTCTACGAGATTATTAATTATATGACTACATATGTGAATAATTGATTCACTATATAACTGTAATAAAGCTAATGGTATACATTGTACATGTGTAAGCAATACTAAATCTAGCATGTGTGTATAAATGGGAAAAGTGCCCTCAACTGAATGTATCTATCAAGTATCTGAAATGCAACAGGTGGCGTTGAAGCACAAAACGAAATAATTGCATCAAAGGGACAAGTCAGTGCTTTAAGCCCAAGCTGCTGAGACTCTTCCATAAATAGTCCAAAAACTAAACATTGCTTTTAGACCCAAAAGTCACTTACAAAATTAAAATAGAATTTCAACGCACATAAAGAAATATAGCTTTATGGTACTCAAATGTGTAGGTAAAATTCTCAATTTCTAGTAAATGGTCAGGAGACCATTGGACACAGTTCATATTGATACTTTATTTCAGCATCTGGTCTCCAGAGCCAATATACAGGCAAAGAGAGTATTGTTTCAATAAGTGTGTTAGAACCTAATGAAGGGCTCTCGGGGAATCCAAGCATTAAGGCCCTGCGTCTTAATAATGGCTGAGCCTTATTTTGTTCCTAGAGCTACCTGCTAAACCCACCACATCCTATTTGTAACTGGAATTTAAGGTTCAGATGCACCCAAAAATGCAGCCCACAGTAGGTTCAGTTATAAGAGGGTTGATGTGTCAAATGGCTCCAGTGCCCAGCAAGCCAAATTAAGACATAGTTTGAAAAGGGAAACTCTCCTTTACTCTGTGACTATGAATGGTGTAGTGGAGACTCCCAGAAAGTCCTGTATGTTATAGGTGTGGTGAGGTTGATAAAGGCTCTTCACATGCAAAGTTTTAGAATTAATTTTACATGCCCCTGACCATTCTCACAAACTGGTTATATTCAGTACAATTCCATTCTGATGGAGTACAAGATCCTCATGGCTCCTGGATGACCAACTTCTTGGACATGACAACCATGTGTTCTTAAGTCCAGACTTGCTTTTTGTCCTCTGGTCAGGTGCAACTCAGTTCCAGACTGGGTACACACTACCTTCTTCTTCCAAGGCAGATCACAGCAGCTGAGCTTCAATGGGAGGTCTAGGCTTGGTATAAGCCATGATCAAAATGACTACTCACCTGGTTCTGCTGGTGCAGTAGACCACCTCCTTGAAGTCAAGATTGAATACAATGTCCTCCTTCAAACAAACTATAACATTGGTTCTGAGTTGTGACACTGGTAGTAAACCATGAAGAATAACAAGTCAAGCTTTCTTTAAAGTTTGAGATCTACTTCAATTCGGGCAGGGTAAATCCTTGCAAGTTTTTTTTTCTCATGCTTTTGTAGTGGAAAGGAGGGGGCAGGCACCACCTGGTCAGTAAATATCTTTTCTGAGAGGACCCAGCCAGACACTCCAGCCGCGGTCTCAGTGCTAGGAGAAATAAAATTAAAAAAAGGGTCAATGCTGTGGTATTGTTGCTGGACAGATAAATTGGGCCATGCAACAATTTGATGTGTATTCCGTACTCCATCCAGGCATCTGTGTCTTCTCAATGAAGCAGGCCCCAGGGACTGCAGAATGTAGGGTGCCATGTCTACCTACTTGTGTAACAATCACCATGTTATCCTTAGGACACTATCCACTTTTTACATGGACTCCCACAGGCTTAATTCACCATTCCTTCCCCACCTGCCATCAAACGAACCCATAGGAAGCAAAACGATTGCTGTTTCCTGGGTGTAGTTGGCAACATCCACAACTACAGTACAGTAAAAACAAAGCCATTGCCCCACCTTTAAAATCTGCTGCCACTATTTGTGAGTCTTTATTGAGGAGGAGGCGGTTTTGCCCACCTTACACCAATTTTATAGGCTCATTTTCAGTGTATCACTAAGCCAGCTTTACCTGGTGGTCTGAGAGTGGGTGTCAGAGAAAAAGAATCTCAACACAGCAGAACAACTGAGGCAGTTACACAGCTTTCCTTTCTTTGACATGCAAAAGCTATCATATCTGGCTGAACCTGGGATGCAATGTCATAGAATAGTTATTATTTAAGTGTAGGAAGAAGGTAACGAGAAACAGGTTTATTTATAGACATTTTAGGGCAACAAAGGCATCACAGAAGAATTTGAAAAAGGTGGTCATACCACCTTTTCTTCCAGATGGTCATCTGTTATAATGTTATATTTGTAGAGCACTCAATCACTGGGTGGGGGGGATTTTATGGCACTTAAGCAGGAGCAGCTTGGTCAGTCCTAGGGCTAAGTTGATGGAGTCTACTTGAAGAGCCATTTGAGAATTGAAGAGTAAGATGTAGGGTGCTGTAGGTGAGGTGAGTGGTGGGTGTGTAAGTGTGCCGAAGAACTTGCAAGTGGTGCAGGAGAACATGCAATTCTATCAAATGATGCTTATTATTTTGTGTTTCAGTTTTATCACTGAATGGTGTTCTCCTGGAACTCGTCTGAGCCTCAGAAAGCTACGTTCATAAAATCTGATGCTTTAACAGCGTTCGGCTTGTGTTGAGGAAACTTCAACAGTTTCTCTAGTGTTTTTTCGCGGTCTGTGCTCAGTGAAAGGCAGACAGCCAAGGCATCCGCTTACCACAAAGCAGCATCACCACAAAGGAAAGATTAAGGCTTTAGAGAGAGGTCAATGTGGGTTTTTCTCTAACTAAACACTGTCCTAAAGTTTCCTTGTGGAAAAATAATGAAGTCATCTAAGAGTTTTTAAAGATTTTTTATTCCTTTTCCACCGGCTGCATTCGCTTGTCTTCCCAGCATGGGTGTTTAATCTTTCGAGGCTCTGTGAATTGGTCCAAATGAATAAGTGGTGAGCTCTCTCCAGGAGCTGGGGGTTTATTCTAAGACCCTAATCACTGAGTAAACACATCTCTGCCCCCCGCCTCTTACAATGGGAGAGATTCTAGCACAGTAACCTGGATATTGCAGGGACCTGCGCTTTGAAATGCAGAGTGCTTGAGCCGTTAAACAGACAGTGCCTGATCTTTTTCTGCCAGCTTCTCCTTCTTTTTTAAATTAAACATTACAGAAAGAGATGGAGTTTTATTGCTTTATAGTGTGCATCAGTGACCCTGGATTTCCAAGTTTAGTTTCAGTCAACAATGTTGGCTGTGGTGATGTGGTACTTGCATGTCAGGATTATTAATGTTCTTATGAGGCACTTGGGGTTTGTTTCGAAGATATAAATATTTTTGAATGAAGGCAGCTTTGAATGTAAATTGCTCATCTCTTATCCAAAGTTGAATTCTTGGTCCACGTTCTGGAATTAGACCCACGTTTTAAAAAGCGATTGCTCAGAATTGACAAAATGCGGGAGTTGCTTTGGACGGGGCTATGTGCCTCAGAATTCCTATTAGCAGACTTATTGCAAAAGGCTTGAATCTGTAGCCATGCGTGTTATGAAAGTGCATGCATGCTTACCTGCTTCAAATAGAATTGGCATGCAGTTACACGTCACACCACATATATAAAGTAGCAGATATTGATTCAGCAGTCACAAGCGAAGAAGTATTGAAATTTCACTTTTTAATAACATTTGAAAGTGTATGCAGTTCATAGAGCCTCTAGAAGCGCTACTACCTTACTCTTGAAACCACCTACCCTTAACAAAAAGAGAACCTCTAACAGAGCCTTCTCTGGCGCGGCTCCAAAGATCTGGAACTCTCTTCCTCCTGAAATACGCAGAATCACCAGAACAACGGTGTTCAAACTAGAAGTCAAAAGATTCCTGCTGAATAAACTCCTTCAGTAATTGGGCTAACCCCTTGGCCCGTTGACATTGTTCCTACTTCCTTGTCGTTACACTGTACTTTGTTTAACATATCTTCCATGTGAATTTTCGTGCACTTTATGATTCATTTGTGTATTTAACTTGTGATTGTTACTTTATTAGCCTTCCAATTCTAGTTTGATTGTAAAGCGCTCTGATATCCCTTGGGATCTTGTTCGCGCTATATAAAACTTTATAAATAAATAAATAAATGTATCTATACATTAAACCACGTTATTTAAGGTAATACATCTTATTTAAATTGTTTCCACTTGAAAATGTATTCGAGAGCCATCATTTTTTGTAGCAAATTTGTATATGTATGCAGGCTGGCCGATCGTGTGTTTCACTAACTTGTGACCCACACACTTTTTATGGATAGGATGCTGTTTTTTATATTACCAGTGGTTTTATATATGTGACCAAGACCCTGTGTGGGGTCAAAACGCGTTATTTTTCTCTGTCATATTAAAAGCAATACCTTATCACTGTAACCGGAGTGGCTCGTAATTTTCTGCCGGAGGGGTGGTATATCTGGACTTTCATATATGTGTGTGTGTGTGTGTGTGTGTGTGTGTGTGTGTGTGTGTATATATATATATATATATATATATATATATATATATATATATAATCTACTGGCGGTCGCCAGTAGATAGTTATAGTTACAACCTAGTTTCCACAGGAAATCTCAAAATTCTATTTTGTATAACTTAGGCGCCGGTTGACGAATCCTCCCGAAATTTTCAAAACAAATGGGGCGCTCCGTTCAGCTCCTACCCTGAAAGTCTCGGGGTGATTCGTCAAGCGGGGGCCGAGAAAAAGGGGGGGTCCCAAAACGCGTTTTCCCCATGCATTTTTCCATAGGACCTTTAGTCGCAGCTACAGCCTGAACGGCTGAACAGAATTACGTGAAATTTGGCAGAGAGGTAGCCATAAGGTCAAGGAAGTGCCTTTTGCAGGTCTGGTGTAAATCTGTTCAGTATTTCCTGAGAAAATAGCATTTAAAAGCATATCAATATCTATACGCGCGCACCATGCGCGCACCCTGCCGTGCGCGAGCGCAATTCGGATTGGTTGTTAGAGGTCGGTAAACATTCGAATCGGTCGAAACCAGGAAGTGTCGATCGCCATTTTGTCTCTCGCAGTCTGAGGGGGTGAAAAACAAAGGTGGAGAACGTGAAAAGGGGGCAGAGTGGACAGTTCCTGACCCCCTAGCCTTGGTCAGGGGGTCACAGAAGGACCCCCAAGGGAGGCAAAAACAATTATTTTTGTTTTTAATTCGCGAGGTGCGCGCACCATGCGCGCACGGCACGCACTGCGAACCGTGGGCGCTCGGTGCGCAAAGCGCACCGAGTGCCCACAGCGCGCGCACGGTGCGCGCACCTCGCGATTTAAAAAAAAAAATTGTTTTTGAAAAACCTGAAAATTTCTTTTTTTATATAAATACATAACTTAGCATTTAAAAAACCATACAAATTCACTGAAAAAAACATAGGTTTCACACACGTTATAGTTACGAATTAGCATTTAAAAAACCTTGCAAATTCACTTAAAAAACCATAGGTTTCACACATGTTCTAGTTAGCTGGACATTTCACTCGTAAAAAAACAATGAAATTCCCCCGTTATAGTTAGTGCAGGCAACTATAACTCACGCGACCGCAATCCTCTGCTGTTGACGTGAGATATTACATCACTGATGACATATGTGTCTTTCTGAAAAATAAATATTTGTAATATATGTATAGCTAAAGATTAATGGAAGAAGACATGGGTAAATAAGTGTCTAAATACAGTGATGTAATATCTGACGTCATCAGCAGCGGATTGCGGTCGCGTGAGTTATAGTTGCCTGCACTAACTATAACGGGGGAATTTCATTGGTTTTTTACGAGTGAAATGTCCAGCTAACTATAACATGTGTGAAACCTATGGTTTTTTAAGTGAATATATATATATATATATATATATATATATATATATATTCAGTGAAAAAACCATAGGTTTCACACACGTTATAGTTAGGAATTAGCATTTAAAAAACCTTAGAAATTCAGTGAAAAAACCATAGGTTTCACACACGTTATAGTTAGCTGGACATTTTACTCGTAAAAAACCAATGAAATTGCCCCGTTATAGTTAGTTCAGCTAACTATAACTCGCGCGCCCGCAATGCACTGCTGATGACGTCACATATTACATCACTCATGACATGGTCAGTGACATCACTCATGACATCACTGATGACATCTCAAATGACATCACTGATGACATCACTCATGACATCATCCAGTGAATGTGTGTTTTTCTGAAAATTAAATATGTTTTATATATGTATATCTCAAGGTCGATGGAAGAATAAATGGGTATATAAGTGTCTAAATGGATGATTTGTTTTTGAAAAATTGATTGTGTAACTGACTGATTAAGTGTATCATAGTGAATACATGGCTTAGTGAGTAATGTTTAAATATGTAAATATCTGTATCAGTCTCTCACTTTGTGTATAAGTGGCTGCATGGGTTGGTGAGTAGCTACATGGGTGTCTATATAGGTTATTAGTTGGTATTTTGAGTAACAGTCTGAGTGTCTGCATGGTTTGGTGGGGGGTGTTACGTAGGGCATAGGTGCATGAATGAGTGACTCACTGTATGTGTTGAAGACAGCATGTGTGCAGGACTGTATGGGTGGATGAGTGTGTGTATGGGTGTGTTAGTGAGTGAATGACTGTCTCAGTGGTGTCTTTATGAGTAACTACATATGTTTTAAACTAGTATATGTGACTATTGGTGTATATAAGTGAGTATATGTGAGAGTGAGAGATTGAAAGAGTTCCTGTATGAATAAGTATGTGTTTCTATAAGTGATTGTTTAAAAGACTAAGTATGTGTAAGTTTCCGTAGAAGTAAGTGTGGTGGTGTGTGTATAACTGTATATGTAAGTAAATGTATGTTTGATTCTTTATTAGCATGAGTGACTATGTGTGTGAGTAACTCTATGGATGAGTGGCATTGTGTAACAGGATGTATAGGTGTATGAGTACATATGATGAGTGAGTACATGTATGAGTGACTGTATAGGACTGTTGGTGAATGAGTGGATGTGTATGTGGATCTTAGAATTACTGAAGAGGTTGTTGTAACTGGTATTGGTATGTCCATTGTTTTGAAAAATGTAGTCTCTATGTTTGAATGTGTGTATCAAAGGTTATATTAGGGTGAGAGGAGGTCTGCCACTCTATCACAAGGATGATGTCATCAGTGATGTCATCAGTGATGTCATTTGAGATGTCATCAGTGATGTCATGAGTGATGTCACTGACCATGTCATGAGTGATGTAATATGTGACGTCATCAGCAATGCATTGCGGGCGCGCGAGTTATAGTTAGCTGAACTAACTATAACGGGGCAATTTCATTGGTTTTTTACGAGTAAAATGTCCAGCTAACTATAACGTGTGTGAAACCTATGGTTTTTTCACTGAATTTCTAAGGTTTTTTAAATGCTAATTCCTAACTATAACGTGTGTGAAACCTATGGTTTTTTCACTGAATTTCTAAGGTTTTTTAAATGCTAATTCCTAACTATAACGTGTGTGAAACCTATGGTTTTTTCACTGAATTTCTAAGGTTTTTTATATGCTAATTCCTAACTATAACGTGTGTGAAACCTATGGTTTTTTCACTGAATTTCTAAGGTTTTTTAAATGCTAATTCCTAACTATAACGTGTGTGAAACCCATGGTTTTTTCAGTGAATTTCTAAGGTTTTTTAAATGCTAATTCCTAACTATAACGTGTGTGAAACCCATGGTTTTTTCAGTGAATTTGCAAGGTTTTTTAAATGCTAATTTTTTTTTTTCTTCTATTTTTTCTAATATATTTTTATTTTAATTTTCTTACCTTTTATAAAGACTATGATTACATTTTTAAAATTCTTAAATATGTTTTTTTTAATATATTTTTTAAAATAAACATGTAAAATTTATTTGCAGTACTTTTTTTCTATTTTTTTTTTTATTTTTTTAGTACGCGTACCGTAAGCTCACGGTAAGCGTACGGTTTACGCAACGTCCGTAATTTTCCTACGCTGCTTGCGTATAGTTACGCAATTTGCGTAGCCGCGCGTACTCCGCGTGGGACGCGTACGCGTGTACGCTACACGCGCACGTTACGCGGAAGTGCCGGGAGTCACTGTTATGCGCATGCGCGCAAGCGCGTGTCTTTTTTACGCGCATGCGCACTTTTGCCGTAAGCGTACCGTAAGCGTACCGTAAGCGTACGGTAGGTCATGTGATCATGAAACACAACTTTTGATTGGTTGAAACTACTTTCAGTTCTAGAACTCTCCTACACCACACCCATTCCCCTCATTTCTGCTTGTGATCCCTTGGGAGAAGGAGCTGGTTTGTCTTTGGGATACGATGGCAGAACAGCAGAGCTCTTCTGAGAGTGAGGCTAGCACTAGCAGCACTGTCTTGAGGCAGAGATCGAGGAAACAAAAGCCCTCTTATGTATGGGATTATTTTACTTTTCCTGAAGGCCAGCAAAAGGTAAATGCACCCTTAGTGACTTGTAAGCTGTGTAAGCGTGTACTTTCTAGAGGTAATCCTAACAGGAAGTATTCCTTTGGGAATCACACCATGAAGAGACACCTCCAGGATGTACACAGAAGGACACATGGTCATCTTTTTGGAGGTAACTCTTCAGAAAGACAAGCCAGTACATCCACAGCAGCTCAGCCTGAACCATCATCTGCAGGGCTGACTCCTTCTTCTGCAGGTCAGGTGAGCCCTTCATCTGTGGGGGGAGAATCTCCTTTTGCTGGCCCTCTGGAAATCAACCCTCGATTTCGGAAGGTTGATATTCGATGCACATTTTGTCAAGATCTAATTTGCTATAGGGAGACCAGTGTTTCCCTAGTGAACAACAAAATAGATCAACACATTTGTCGCTTTGAATAATTTTCCCATGCTTCCTTTCCTCTGTCCCTGCATGAACACAACGGTTCTTTTAAGAGCCAACCTTATCTTTCATCTTTTTTTTACATATGTTTTTAAAAACTTTTTTTTATTTTTTTTTTTACCGTACGCGTACGGTGCGCGTACTTTTTTTTTTTTTTTAAAAAAACACTAAAAATCAATAAACACATTACAAGGTCCTTGAGAGACTACAATTATTATTATTGACTTACCATACTCACTGAAAAAATATTTATTCATTTGTTTTTTTTAAAAATAGTTTTAAAAATGTTTGTACTTTTCGAAAATTTTCTATATCTATCTGGAAAAAAAGAAAAAAGTATTAATATTTTTAAAACATTTTATAATACAGTACACATATTTACATGGGTGTGTGCTAAGAGTCTGCTTCTTCCCCCAAAAATTCGCTCCCCCTTTCCATCTAATGCAACTGTGAAATCACCAGAGCAATACGCAATAAATCTCTGCCTATAATTCCTCTCTGCACACAGAGTCATGTTTTCACATTAGTCCCAAAACGAAATTTCTTTGCCAATTTGAAAGCACACTTACTGCTCTTTTTTTTTTCGGGGCAAGTGAAAATCACTTTTACAGACTGACACATTATGAAACCACTTTTTTTGATTTTTTTAAATGCACATGTCCAAACTGTTTTTTCAGACCACCACCATGTGTATTCTCGGTGACTGCCTACACTCCAGCAAGGGCAACCAGCCTTAGTGATGCTGAATGTATTTGCATTACAGACTGAAACCTGAAAACCCCACTCGCTTGTAAATACTGTGCATGACTATACATGGCAAGCACATGGGTGTGTGCTAAGACTCTGCTTCTTCCCCCAAAAATTCGCTCCCCCTTTCCATCTAATGCAACTGTGAAATCACCAGAGCAATACGCAATAAATCTCTGCCTATAATTCCTCTCTGCACACAGAGTCATGTTTTCACATTAGTCCCAAAACGAAATTTCTTTGCCAATTTGAAAGCACACTTACTGCTCTTTTTTTTTTCGGGGCAAGTGAAAATCACTTTTACAGACTGACACATTATGAAACCACTTTTTTTGATTTTTTTAAATGCACATGTCCAAACTGTTTTTTCAGACCACCACCATGTGTATTCTCGGTGACTGCCTACACTCCAGCAAGGGCAACCAGCCTTAGTGATGCTGAATGTATTTGCATTACAGACTGAAACCTGAAAACCCCACTCGCTTGTAAATACTGTGCATGACTATACATGGCAAGCACATGGGTGTGTGCTAAGACTCTGCTTCTTCCCCCAAAAATTCGCTCCCCCTTTCCATCTAATGCAACTGTGAAATCACCAGAGCAAGACGCAATAAATCTCTGCCTATAATTCCTCTCTGCACACAGAGTCATGTTTTCACATTAGTCCCAAAACGAAATTTCTTTGCCAATTTGAAAGCACACTTACTGCTCTTTTTTTTTTCGGGGCAAGTGAAAATCACTTTTACAGACTGACACATTATGAAACCACCATGTGTAACTACAACAAAAACAATTTCCATTTCTATTATTCATTTCTTAAGTTACCACATACATCCCCTCTCAAACTGTAAACTCACCTTTAAAATTAGTTAGTTGTGAAAGAAATGTGACACTCAAACAGCAGATTATCAGAGCCAGGATCTCTGTTGTGTTCACCTCTCTCCTCTCAGCAGAACCAGATAATGGCAAACTTTCCCTCTATTTTTCCACACATATACTTGTAAGTTTCAAATCTCAGTGCTTCCCCCTTTTTTTCAAATGTAATCACACATTTCTATTGGTTGAAAACCAACCCTTTTCCAAAAGTACCCTTCCCCCAACTTGACTTCTGCCTAGTACCCTTCCCCCAACTTGACTTCTGCCTGCTACCATAGCAACAGCTCATGGAACACTGCTGTGTTGAGTTAGGTCAGTAGTTCGCCAAACAATGTTTCAATTCCACAGAGCAAGAGTGCTTGACTTTTCAAACCTAACAGCAAATCCATAGTACTGTTCTTTGGTTACACATTTTTTTTTACCAATACAAAACATGCTTCTATTAATTTACACATACAGCCTAGTTTTTATTCTAGAATGGTATGAAACAGCCAATCAGTTCTTTTTGTTTTGTAAAAAATATGTATGCCTCCATTTCCAAACTGTCTTTCTTTTCATATTGCCATTCTACTGAAAGACACCTCCTGAGTGCATCCAGTTCTCCTTTGAAGATGTTCACAGTGTGGATTGTAGGGCACAGCTATGTCTTCTGGAGTGAAAAGTTTGCAGAGAAAACAGGTATGGTGAGAGACCTTGCTTTGCCAAATGTAGACATTAAATGGATTGGTCAGAGAGGGTTAAAGTGGCACCAATTGATGCCATTGGTGAAATCCTTCATTCAAATCCAACACCCTGACCTCATAATAGTGCACTGTGGTGGCAATGACCTAGGCACTTTGACTGGGGTAGGTCTGGAAATGCTTATGAAGGACACCTTTGCACAACTGTTTACACTTTTCCCTAAAACTGCCTTTGTGTTTTCCAACATATGCCAAAGGCAAAAATGGAACTGGTCCAATCATTTCTGTCCACAGATTGACAAAGCAAGAAAGCACGTCAACAAATCTGTTTCTGCTTTCCTCCGTGACTATGGTATGGGTGCCATTTACCACAACAACTTGCGTTATGACATGCAAGACATTTATAGAGGAGATGGTGTGCACTTCAATGATGAAGGGAACAGAGTCTTCCTCTTGAACCTTAGACTCTGCATCGGTACTTACTTGTAGGTACCACTTAAAAATCACTTCATAAACACAACGGCTTTTTAGAGCCCCCTAATATCTAAACTCTTAAATCTGCTTTTCATTTATTTTTTTTTATTTTTTTTACCGTACGCTTACCGTAAGCTTACCGTACGCGTACCCCGTGATTTTTTTTAAAATCAATAAATGTCTTTTTGTACTTTTCTGTCCTTCTTTGACCCCCTTACAAATGTTAGGGGGTCTGTAACTCTCCTCATTGCCCCCTTTCCTTGTTTTCACTCTTTTTTTGCAGAGTGAAATACACAAAATGGCGGCCGCCGCTTCCTGGTTTCGACCGATTCGAATGTTTACTAAGATCTAAGAGCCAATCAGAATCGCGCTCGCGCACGCCACCGTACGCTTACCGTAAGCGTACGGTAAGCGTACCGTAAGCGGGCTCAGATATATATATTGATTTAAAGGCTATTTTCTCAGAATCTACTGAACAGATTTACACCAAACCTACAAAAGGCACTTCCTTGACCTAGGGACTACCTCTCTGCCAAATTTTGAGTAATTCTGTTCAGCCGTTCGGGCTGTAGCTCGTTCTAAAGGTCCTATGGAAAAATGCATGGGAAAAATGCGTTTTGGGACCCCCCTTTTATCTCAGCCCCCGCTTGACGGATCCCCCCGAGACTTTCAGGGTAGGAGCGGAGCGTAGCGCCCCACCTATTTTGAGAAATTCGCGAGGATTCATCGACCGGCGCCAAAGTTATTCAAAATAGAATGTTGAGGTTTTCCTATGGAAACGTGGTCCTAACTATAACTACCTACTGGCGACCGCCAGTAGGTAATATATTATCTACTGGCGGTCGCCAGTAGATAGTTATAGTTAGGACCGTGTTTCCATAGGAAATCCGCAACATTTTATTTGGAATAACTTTGGCGCTGGTTGACGAATCCTCGCTAAATTTTCAAAATAGGTGGGGCGCTCCGCTCCTACCCTGAAATCCCGGGGGGATTCGTCAAGCGGGGGCTGAGAAAAAAGGGGGGTCCCAAAACGCGTTTTCCCCATGCAATTTTCCATAGGGACCTTTAGTCCAAGGTACAGCCCGAACGGCTGAATAGAATTACTTGAAATTTGGCAGAGAGGTAGTCTTCAGCTCAGGGATGTGCCTTTTGCAGGTCTGGTGTCAATCTGTTCAGTAGTTCCTGAGAAAATCACAAGTAAAATCATATATATATGTGGGCGGAGCCTAACCACACATCTCATCCTGAGATCTGATTGGCTGTCAGCACTTCATCCAAGAAGTGTTGGCAGCCATCTTGGGACCAATATACATGATAGCACCTCATTAAAAAGCATTGCAGTTAATAGAAGGTTTTAAGACTTTAGTTACATTATAAATCATTTGTTGATGGTACCATACTCTTTTTAGGAATTGTGGTATGTTCTAAGGTGATTTCACCATGTGAAAAAGCCTTCTGCTGGGATATCATGATTGAGAGAAAAATATTTTCTCATGCTTTTCCCACAGAGGTTTGGAAGGTGATCTATAAGCTAAACTGAGAGCTTATTTTCTGTAAATTCACATTATCTTTCTCAGTCATGTGAGAATGAAGTCTGACATTCTCAGTAAAACATGTACATCCAACAAGGGCAGAGACTGTCAGTTGATTCCTTTGTGTTCCACTGCATCTTCCCAGAGTGTTCCAAAGAACAACTAGAGCGCTAACAGTCCTACTTATGATAAACGTATGGCACACCTGAAGCCATCTTGCTTGGATTAAAGTGGTAACTCTTAAAACATTTAATTTAAAAAGGAACAAAATGAGGGGGTTCATTTTTCCATAAAAAGTATGATTAGTGCTGCAGAAAGAAAACATTCGGGCACATTTTGAGTGACTTCTCAAATCCTCTTCTATTTCATTAAAAAATTCTGACATGCAGACTGAAACATGCACTTTCAATACCAGCAGCAGTTTTCCCTGGTGAGCAATAGCTTTACTACAGTGATCTAATGAGCAAAAAGAGTGCTAACATTCTGAATTTATGGCAAATGTGTGACATATCTGAATGCCTTCTTGATGGAATCAAAGTAAAAAACTGAAAGTATTTCCTACTGAGGAGACTGCAGTAAATTAGGAAATTAGGAAACTTCATAACAAATAAGTCTCCCAAGATGGCCACCAGAGACAAAAGAGCCCAAATGTAGCCCAAATATCACCAAGATGTAGCCCAAGTATAGCCCAATGACAGAATGTCCCAGAGTGTTCTTAAAAACAACTAGAGCGCTTACTGTCTTCATTATAACAAAAGTATGGCACACCTGAAGCCATCTTGATTGGAATAAACTGGTAACACTTAAAACATGTCATTTAAAAAGGAACACAATGAGGGGGTTCAATTTGCCATAGAAATTATGATTAATCCTGAAAAAAGAAAATGAGGGCACATTTTGTGTGACTTCTCAAATCCTCTTCTATTTCATTAAAGAATGCTGACATGCAGACTGAAACATGCACTTTTAATATCAGGAGCAAACTTCCATGGTGAACAGTAGTTTTACTACAGTGATCTAATGAGCAACTAGAGTGCTAACATTCAGAATTTATGGCAAATGTGTGACATATCTGAATACTTTCATGATGGAATCAAAGTAAAAAACTGAAAGCATTTCATGAGGAAATTAGGAAACTTCATAACAAATAAATCTCCCAAGATGGCCACCGGAGACAAAAGAGCCCAAATGTAGCCCAAAATCACCCAGATGTAGCCCAAATATAGCCCAATGACAGAAGTGTGCAAAACACTTATTATTTTGTGTTTTTGCAGTGTTATATAGTGCAGACTTGTCAGGTATTGGAGTGCTTTACATGAGCATTGGTTACATCACACAAGAACAAATTCATTTTGGTTGTAGACATGGGGAGACTAAGTGATTTGACCAGAATCACAGAATGTCGAGCTGAAGCAGAAACTCCAACCTGGTTCTTCAGTTGCAAAGTCTGCAGTTCTGGAAGTAACACCACATCCTCTCCCCTAAGTGCAACATTTAATCAAGTGGTCAACTGGATAAAAATACATAAAGATAACAAATAATTTAAAAGTGCTTTGTCGCTATTTGAAAACTCAGAAAATATGTCCTTATTTTAGTCTTTTAGAGCACTAACCATAATTTTGATGCCAATAAGACGCTCTCATATATGTAATTTCTAAAGGAAATGCTCTAGGTATTACAGTTTGATTACATCAAGATGACGTCAGGCGTTCCACACTTTTGTAATAAATATAGAATGTTAGCAATCTAGTTGTTCATTAGGATACTGTTGAGAGGCAGAGGCCAGGGGCACGGACTCTGAAAATTGAAGGCAGGTAGGAGGGTGCAAAGGCAACAATTTAACCACACTGAGTAGGCAGGAAGGGCCGTGGCAGCAAAACAGACTATGGAGGGCAGTGGAAAGGGGGGCAGGGGCAACAAACCAACAATACAGGACTTGCAAGAGAGGCTGTGGCAATGTAATAGACCATTGTGGGCAGAAGGAAGAGGCAATGGTAGTACAACCATACATGCCAACAGACCCGATTCAGCCAGGAAACGTCCAATGTTTTTAAGCTCAAATGGGCTTTATTTGATCTGTCTCCTGTCTACAATCTCCTCTTTTCCAATGTAACCCAAAGGGGAAAATCAATACCCCAGTTTCTTTTCAAAATCTCCCTCTTACCAAGTTCAAAATGTTCGCAAGTATGGTACATTGGATCATGGAAGGAAATGGGGTAGGGACATGGACTTGGATAACAGAGGACAGGAGGGACATGGAGAGGTGCACCAAACTGACCCTGCAGGGCAGGCATCAGGGTTTGCAGCAGCACAATACACCACACAGGGCATGCGGGACGGGAGTGCAGCACAACAATCCATAGAAAGCAAGAGGGAGGGGACAGGACCATGCACATGGACAACAGAGAACAGAGGGGCAAGAGGCAATGGTAGCTAGCTGACCATAATGGACAGACAGGAGAGGAAGCTGCAGCATAACAGACCATAAAGGGTAGGAGGGACGGATCAGGGGCATTACAATGGAACAGACAAGCCAGGAGGGAGGGAGTAGGGGTCTGCACATGTAAACAGAGGCCTGGGGGCAAGGGGGCAGGGCAGGAGCAGTAAGATAGCCATGGAGGTCAGGCAGGATGGGCACTAGAAGCAAGACACACCATAAAGAGCAACAGTGAGACTGTGATGGAATATACACAGACCATGGAGGGAAGGTGGGAGGGGGTCAGGGGCAGCTAACTGACCACACAGGGAAGGTGGGAGGGGCCATGGCAGCACAGAAGACCATGCATGGCAAGTGGGAGGGTTAGAGGCAGCACAATGGCTATGATGGGCAAGAAGGAGGGTGCAGGGGCATGCACAAAGGACGATGGAGAATAGAAGGGAGGGTCAGGACCTGTGCACAGACAAGAAAGTTCAGGGGAAGGGGCCTCACAACAGACCGCACAGGGCAGGCAGGAGGAGCAGTTGCAGCACAACAGACCAGGGAGGGCAGAAGGGTGTGGCAGTACAATGGACCATGTAGGACAGGAGGAAGAGGATAGGGGCATGGCAGGTGGACAGGCAGAGTGGAGGTGGCAGGGACAGGTTACAGTCATCTGACAATGCTAGGCAGGTGGGAGGGGAGTGGCAGCTCAACAGAAAACTCAGAGTAGATAGGAGTGGCAGGTCCATGGAACATGGTGGGCAAAAAGGATGGAGCAGGGGCATGCACAAAGACATCGGAGGGCAGGGGGAAGGAGAATAGGGGCAGCAAGCTAAGCACAGAGTTTAAGCAGGAGGTCAATGATGGGGCATAGAATTGGGCAATGGAGGGCAGGAGGAGTGGACTGGTACATCATACTAAATTGAGGGCAGTGGCAGCACATCAGACCATGCATGGCAGGAGGGAGGAGGCTAGTCCATGGATTCACACAACAGAGGATAGGGAGGAGGGGGATGGGGCAGCAAGCTAACTGTTCAGAGAAGGCGGGTATTAGGAACTTTATTGTTTTTAAAACGTGTGTCTGTGCGAACTACTTAAAATATGAACAAGTATGCAGCATAATCTCACTTTTATTCAGGAAGAAGAGGACGTTTGTGACTGTGACTCCGGGCTCACTTGGCAGAAACACCCCCTGACCCTCCACCCCCTATCGCAAAATGTAATGCCCGTGAAAAGGGTAGGTGAACACAGTGTTATATAGAACATAGTCCTGAGAGCACGATTGAAAATGAAAACAAGATATAGTGTATGGTATAAACTATGCACCAAAAAGTGTGATATAAGATGAACCGGGCGTGAAATATAATATGCAATACATTGTGCGCAATGACAGATTCATTGGAGAGCGCGAGATAGCACAGGCACTAGCGCGTGCTATGCGATATGCGCCTTGGAGTGTAATATGCCCAGGGCAGTGTTGTGTAACCTAACTAGTCTCTAAAGTTGTAATATAAAATATGGGCTGGGTAGTGTAACGTTGCATATGCACTGTGACAAAGATATGGATCCCAGATTGTAATATGTATGGCATAGCACTGTGCGTTATAACATGGGCATCGAGGACGGCACGTTAGATGGGGCAATATAACCCGTGCAAAGACAAGTGTGGCATGACATATTCACGGGGTGGTGTTACAGTGCACATGGGCTAGAGAGTGTCATAGCATATGCACTAGCTGGTGGAATACAACACAGAGGTGTGTGGCACTCAGCAGGCAATGGTGGGTGTAACACAGCATTGGGCTCTGCCAGGAGCGCGCTGTGACTCTCAAGTGATGTTCGTCCCCTTTTCAGAGAGTAAAATAAAAAGTATTACACACTAATCGGAGACATCGAGTTTGTGGCCAGTCCATTAGTTATTGGTGTTAGGCTTGCATGGAAAAAAATCCATGCATTTTATCCAGTTTCTTTGTGGTACATTAATGACTGAGGTGTGAGATTTCACGGGCTATGTGTGAATCAAATGCTTGCTTGAATTATTGTTAGCTTGCAGGGATATGGTTTCGAAAAAGAAATTGAGAAGCTTGAGATTTAGAGTAGATATTTACAAAAGAGGTGTGCATATGGTAAAAAAGGGCGGGAGAAGTGCTTTCAAGATAAATAAAAGCGAGAAAAAAATAAATATCATTCAAGATTTTTAACGATATAGGTGGTGGAGATTTTTTGCGATACCATTTAATCTATGGATAAAATGAAAGATCGCACGAATGGGCCCGGGCATGGTTGGCGCTCCTGGAATTGTTCAAGCGCTCGGCTGTGGGAGATGGGGGAGAACCGGTGGAGGATGATGGGGCCCCGGTTCCGTGAGCACCCTGTAACAGGCTTCCCCCTATGCTCTTGAGGCACTCTCTGCTGGGATAGCTGGGAGGCGGATCCGACGAGTGGTAGGTGAGGCTTTGATGCACATGTAATTACGATAGATACTGGCGACATGCTTGGGTGGGTGGGTGGGGGGGGTTACGTTGGGGGGGGTTGCTGGGGGGTGGGGCGGGGGGCATATTGGTTTTATCGCACATTCATTGTGGATTACTCCTGTGGATGACCTACCTCGTAGCATAGACGCTGTTGGGGTGAATGTTGTACAGTTGTGATCAGTTTGGAGGACTGGTCACTGCTCCACGTTCTGATTTGGCTGGAGGGCGGAGTACGGGGGAAGGGGATTGACTGCATTTTGTTTGACCTAATAAAATCTGTTTAAAAAACCCCCCAAAAAAAACATTTAATCTATGGATGTAAACCTGTAGAAAGAAAGTTTTAAATTCTGCACTAAAGGAATCTGACTTTCAACAGACTTTCTAGAAGCACGTAACTTTTAAAACAATGACAGATACTGGACTCACTGCAAAAACCGAGCCCAGTGCTTGTCAGACACCTTTACGCGTGACTGTCAAGCAGTGTGACATTGAAGCAAATACCAGTACTCGTAATTAACCATTTTTGACAACATCACCATTACCGACTATATGCATTGCAAGGAATACTTTTCAAACCCATAAGAAATCCTGTGTACCCACTGCAGAAGTATATTTCATACAATATAAAGCATTGCTACAGTTTATGCAAATCATTTTACACTATACATAAACTACACATAAAAACGTATTATGTAAACACCCACAAACTCAATATATAACAAGGCAGCTTATAAATACGTTGTAGCAATCACCATTAGTAAATTCCGTGCATGTTTCTGACCCATTCACTGCCTTGTTCAGAAGGTTTAGTCCCCTGCATCCATATGAACACCAGGCCCCACAGAACTACCACCATGTTGAGCAGAGCAGGGGTGTTGTTTGGTCAGTGAGATTGGTTAGGGAGTAAGCTTCAGATTTCCCAAAAATCACGCTGGCATATCTTGTCAAAATACAGTATGAGTAGCGGGGCACTAGGGGGGCTTAAGAGGCAGTGGGAAGAGAGAGGAGTGCGGATTGTTAGGCATACTTAAAATACAATAATTTTCAAACTAGCCAACAATTAGGCAGAGACAAGAGAGAGAGTGTGTGTTTTTGTCAGTGTGGGCTTGTAAACATTCAGGGGTGAAATCCGACTGATTATTTACCATACCTGTCTCAAAGCACCTGTACCCAGCTATTTACTACCGAAAAAACTAACTTTTGTAGGGGTTGTAACACCCCAAACACCCCCTAAAGCCACGCCCCTGCTGCAGAATGAATATGTTGTGTGGTCACCATGACTCTCCTGCATTCACCTCACCTTCTAAGTACCTACCCAGTCACATAGTATTATTGACAATCTACTTGGACTGGAGATATTGAGAGTTATACAAATCTCACTATCAACAGACTTGGAATAAAGTATGAGGCAAATCTTACACGATCATACAGTATTGCAATCACTCAGTTTACAGAATCATATCAGGACCGCAACGCAGCCCGATTCCACTTTTGCTGCTCAGCTATAAGACAGCAGTGGTGATAATATCATAAAAAACTTTATCAAGACATATCATATAATGCCTATACTCTGTTGTCAAATAACAGTGGCAATAAACATTTTCTGGTACCAATTAGGCCAGCAAAAGTTTCCTAAACTCAGCAGTAATTATCATTTAAATATCAGTTTCAATTATGAGATATGCAACCATTTTGTCCATAAACTGTAAAGAAGACATTTTCCTATCAGTACAAACTTTGGTAATAAATACATATTTTTATTCAACCAAAGGTTTGCCACTTTCAGGTGAAAAATACAATTTTGCCCCAACATGCCATCTGTTCATTCTTAGTAAATATCTTGTTGCACCACAATTGTCAGCTTGTCATTGTCATTAAATGTTCTAGTGTATTACTCGGAGTAGTCCACATGGGATCAAACCTAAACCAACCATAAAGCCACAACAGTCATTCTGTCCCTTCTGGAAGGCCAGTTGGAAGGGGCATCCTACCAAGCTACCCCCTCCCCCAGGTGGGATAGAAAGACCCCTACACCAAAGCATGTTTTCTTTGATAAAAAAAGAATGTGGTGGAGGCCAACCCATTAGGCAATACCCCCATTCCTAAAGTCCCAACAGTGTAACCCTTCTTCCCAGGTGGAAGATTGGAGGATTTACCCCTACTCTGCTCACGGAGGGGGCAGAAAGTCCACTGAATGTCACAGATATTTTAATCAAAAAAAGAAAAAATAGGGTGGAGGCCAGCTAGTTGTCCTAACAGGCTGCTCCCCATTCATAAAGCTCCTACAGTCTTACTGCCCCCTGGGCCCTATACCATCACCATGACAAGCAAGAGGAAGTTTTGATTCTTTTGGGTATAGTTTTAACATTTTAGCTGACGGTAGGGAGGGGTTTAAACTACAGTTTCCTCTCACTTGCCATGGTAAATGGTTGCAATATTGGACTCCGTGTCAGCTGACAACCAGAGCACCCTATGTACTCTGGGCATTTCTGAAGCCTAGTGACGGAGGTAAATCCAGGATTGGGTGGCGTGTGCATCTCATTAGGTTTTGGTACCTAGAATGCCCTACAAACCTCAAACTTTAGTTGTAGTCACACATTTTCTTCACATTTTTGCAGGGTGAAAGTTCAAACTCTGCGGAAATCCAGAACATTCCTACCCACCCAATGTTACAGCACTTGCATTGAGGTGGGCTTAAATGGGAAATATTTAAACATTACTGACCTGGAGAAAACACATGACAATTAGGTTATTTCCCTGGTCTTATGATACTTTTTTGCATTTTTAGTAATATACACCCTAGGTTTTAGAGTCAGTAATCTTCATACAATGGGCTCTTTTATTCTTTAATATGGATATAGTATTAAAAAATATTCAGAAATGGCCACCAGTGTGGTTGTCTTACGTGTTTTTTACATATCTTTTTATTAAGAAAGAATGGGAAACCCACTTGAACTGACTGCCTGCGTTGGCAGCACAAACATTGGCAAAACCAATAGCTTCATTAACAGCCAAGAAAGGCCATAACTGTTGGCTTTGCCAATTCTTGTTGTTATGGTTAACATCTCTCCTTTGCAGTGTTTTAAACATCTATCCCTAAACAGGTCTAGGAGAAAGTGAAAGCCTTCTTATTCCACTTTTTTATTGCACTGTACTATTGCGTTGAATATGTGTCCCGCAATGGTGATGTGTGGAATTGGATATTGTTGTGAGTGGGCATTTTCCAACGCAACTGACTCTAAAAAGATAATCTGTTACATTTTATAAATCAGTTGTAAGAGTGTATAGTATGTCGTTTTTTTACTTTTTCAGTAGAACACAATTCAGTCTGTTAAGTTGGGCTTTCAGTGAAGCTGTCGCGTTGGACTATTTTAAAAGTATAAATGTAATCGTTGACCAAATTGTGGAGGACATAGTTAAAGATCAGTTGTAAGAGTGTAAGTTGTGTCATTTTCAATCTTTTTCAGTAGAACACAATTCAGTCTGTTAAATTGGGCTTTCATAGAAGTTATAGCATTGGACTATTTTAAAAGTATAAATATAATTGTTGACCAAATTGTGGAGGGCATAGTGAAAGATCCTCTGCTGATACAATAGTCTTGCTCATGGTACTCCCAAACCTAGGCTACACCATACTACCTGTAAGGAACTGAGACTGAATGTCACACCAAATGGAGGGTGGCTTACCACTAAAGCTTAGTTAACAAGGTAAAGCGGACTAATAATCGACTAGGACGGGGCGGATGAGTAGAAGTATTGAAAGTTATGAACTGACATAACAGCTCCATACTCCTCTTCTCGTGGTAATCCACATACATTGAACACATTATTAGACAAGGCACGAGAGAGGTTTCATTCTCATGAAGGCAGAGAAAAAATACTCACATTCTTTGGGTCTTTCATTTTTTTTTTATTGTGGTTTAAATACAAAACACACAGCGTCACTAATTTGCTTGGTTTACATTATACATCAGTATTTCAAACAAAGTAATAATTTATACCCTTTAGCCCCACATCATACCGGATATTGTTAAATACAAGTGACATACTTGATATTGGCCTTTTTTGTATATTGCATACTGTTGTATTCATATATTGTACTGAGAGTTTACAGTATGCCATTGCTTTAAATGTCATGTTTGAGTTTTAATTAGTGTTTGAAGATAATAGTTAGTGATGCTATTTTGGTCTTGTAGACACTATGGTCATTGTTGACGGACTGGCATGATGAAGTTTTATTACGTTGAATTAATAAGAATATTTGCAGTGGCCCACATATATTCTTGGGTCAGGTTAGGTGGCTGTAGCGAAGCATATAGTTCAGAGATTTCATCACTGAATATAAGATCCTTTAGCCATACCTTTATGGTGGGAGGAGGTGGACCTTTTCACTCCATCTGATATCCACCTGTCTCTGCGTTAGCTATAGTAGCAGGAGGTGAAAGTTATATATGGTACATAGAGCAGTTTGGATAGACGTTGGAATAGAGAGGGTAGTAATTTTTCTCAATTCCTGTAATATTTGCGACAAGGATGCCTGTTTTGGTTGATATTCCCAAGCCAAGTGTATGAAATCAGCATTTTCGTATTTGTATCAGTTGCAATTAGGGTCTTGCTTTCGGCCTCACTTACGTAAGTGCTGAGGTGTACTTTGAATCCTATGCAGGAACTTGTAAAGAATCAAACAAGCACTGTCTGCCATTAATGGAAATTTCCTTAGTTTGTGAGCAACTGTAAATCCACTATTCATCGATAAAAGGTCTACCTCCCAGTCATGTTTTACTTTTGTTGCAGTAGGTTGAGTTTGTTTTTGTGTGAGATTATGTAGCTGTGTGATGATTTTTATTACATCTACTAATGGTAGTGAGGGCATATGTCAGCGAAGAAACTGGTTGTAGCTCCTCTGAATAGGATGGTGATATTGATAGAGCTGCTGCTCTAATGCTGAAGCATGAAAATAATTCAAGTGTTGGTGTCTACTGTGTCATTTATTTCTTGTAGTATGATAAACGTACCGTCTCTGAATAGGTCATCAAGTGTATGTAAACCCAGTCTATTTACTGTGCTCTAGCTTTAGTCTTTCTTGTCATCTGGAAGTGTCGATTTTCTGCAAGTGGGCTAATGGCCATTTATATATGTGTATTGCCCACATGATCACCTGGTGTTTTTCCAGGCCCCTTTGGTGTTTTTTTTTTAACTGCATTTGGCTCTGTGGATTATCATTTTTTTACAAGCCAGAGTACAGTTTTAGTGTGGTTGATACAGTTTTAGTGTGGTTGATACAGCAGGTCTGTCACTACATTTAGGTGCGATATATATGGCGGTGGGTGCCATTAATAATGTGCATATTGTGCTTGTATGCAATAATAATATGATACCATATCAGGAGCAGCCATGCTTCTTTTATAATACAGTTCTATTATTGGCTCCCATTTTACACAGGGCTGTCTGCTCGACCACTTTAGATGTGTTAGCAGTGAGTTTAAATCAGCAAACAAAAAGGCTGGTGGCAGTGGAATATTATTGGCAGTATAACCATTTTCATAAGTCCTATCTTCCCTGCAGCAGATAGTGTTAGTTTGATCCAGTAGTCGTCTACTAAGGTAGTGAGCTTATCTTCTAAATTGCCTTAGTTGTTTCTGATTGTTAATTCTGGGTCACGTCTTAACTTTTGTACTCCAGTATTTTATTGTCTTGTCTTCGCACACTAAAGGGAAATCCAGTTCAAATTTGCTGGTAGCCATGTGGAAGTGGGACATCAGATTTGCTCTAGGCCTAGCCTAAACGGTCTTAAGAGGGGGAAAGGATTGGGAACAGGGTTTTTATAAAGTGCAGTGTGTCATATGCATGTAGTGATTTCGGTATTTATTTATTTTTCCCATCAAAGTGTATGCCTTTGTTGCTGTGTGTTGTCGCGATACTGCTAACTGTGCCGCTGCTACGGGAAAAAGCAGGGGGGAAGGAACAGCCTGTCTTCTTCATTCTGTTATCTCTACGCTGTTTGATGTTTCAACCCTCATGGTGGGCTCCATGTATAGCAACCCACGAAGTGAGTTATTTGACAGCTATGAGCGATAAGGTCTTCCTAGACATTTAAGAGAGTACCACATTTTGTCTTACTTCTTCAAACATTGATAATAAGTGTGGTACCAGAATCCCTATGTATTCTTTGTAAAACTTGACTAATTGAAACCTTGCTTTTTCTGCAATTTTAATTTTTTCTGCTGCAATAGGTGCAGATAGCATTTCTCTGTGTTCATGTTATAACCATGCAAGGTCTATGGGTTTCAAGTATTGTAGTATCTTGTTATGACAGGTTTGTTATGAACTGTTTAGCTGCTTTGTAATATGCAGTAAATGTCTTCGTTGTTTTGTTGCTTGTATGTATCTGGGTGTTGTTGCCATTAAGTAAGGATTCTATCTCATCTACATCATGTTTTTTAAAATGTTATTATTTTATTAATCTTGTAAGGGTCTTACTAGGCCTTTTGCCATCCGCGTATGTACTAACTGTGGTGTACTTGCCTATGAACTTTACCTACTTTACGTTCTTTGAATTTTAGCAATAGTTTATTAATACCGGTCAAGCTATTATTGTCTGAATTTGCATTCAGGTGTGTCTCCAGTGTTTTAAGCTTTTTTTAATTAGGTTTGTCAGGTGAGAGGTTATAGATCAAGATCAAATAAGCTTTATTCGATTTTCAGATAAAAACCATAAAAGCATACAATTTTAAAAGACAGAACACATATTGCAATACACCATAACATTTGATTAAGAAAATAATCCACTGAGCAGAGTATAATAAAATCCATTAACACTTTGTTCAAATCAGTTTACATTGCGCAATTTCATGTGCAAATCGCTTTCTGCACTTAATTGTGCTTTTTAGGAATAGTGCAATAGGTCTTGAGAAACATTCACTTTCAAGCATTTGTAATGCTAGGAATGCAGGTCGGCATTGCCTCAGACCCCACAATTTTAAAATAGGTTTGATCCACCTTCTCCTTTGTGCAATATAAAATTTACAAAATAAAACTACATGCATTGACGATTGTGAAGACACTTCGTCACACGGACATTTACTCAATGTATTCATTTAGTGTGGAGAAGCTGACTAAACAATGGAAAATACCAAGCCTGAGCCGAGTCAGAACAAATATATCATACCCACTTGGTGTATTAAATAAGTAAGTCTGCATGCCCGGGGTTGTTAATAGCAATTGATTAAATTGTACCGATGGTCGTGATGCCTCCTCGGCGAATCTAATTGCCTCCATATGCACCATACAATATTTAAAAAAAAAAAAAAACTTTCTGGCAATAGAACCCATAGAAGCAGGGTCATCATAGTATTCCGGATGGCCCAGATCAATCATAAAATCTTTTATGTATTTTAGCCAGCAAATCTCTGAAGCTCAATCTAAATTAAGGCTGTCTTTTATAATGTTGCGATTAAGGGAGGTTTTAGTTGAAGTCCAAGTCCGATGCCATAGAAGAACCGGTTGTGCTTAATTACATCTGAGATATATGGGATCCCCAGTTCTGCATGGCAGGTGTATATTGAGGTGCTGCACTGAACTGCCAGTAGAAATCTTAAAGGCATTCTCACCCTTCTGTATGGATTTTACATCGCAATATCCCCATATTCCAGCACCGTATATGGCTGTACTAACGCATTTAGCCTGGTAGATGTGTAGCATCTCAGCTGGAGATCTTCTTCCAAGTTTCTTTGTAAAGTTAGCCAGGGCTGCCATCACTTTCATTATGAGTAGTTTTCTATTCTTAACAGCCTGGGACCAAGATCCCTTTTAGTGAAATAAAATACCTAGGTAGGGGTATGTAGTGGAGAGCTTATAAACTTAAGCATGTGTCTGTGATATCATTGACACAAACTGTGCCTTTATGGCCCTTCTTAATACCCCAGGGTTGAAAACTGTGTTAATTTTATTAGCAAAGTATTTACTGATTTCCTGTCTCATTTCTGTTGGAACACATTGTCTAGTAAGGCCATTATAGGGAATCTCATAACGTATTTGCGGGCCACTGCCCTGGGATGCATGTTATCAGTCTTGATGGGAGACTGAGTGGTCTTATAATGTTTTGGGGATATGTTTAACATTTTTCATCGATCCTTGTATATTTTTAGTGCCGAGCCAATAGTAGATTCTAGTGGTTGTGTTGTGTATGATGGAGTAAAACGTGTAGTCCTTATCTTTAGGGTGTCTGTTTCGTCAGATGCCTGAAGTGTTGTGATAATATTTGAATGCAAGCCTTGGCCATGGTGAGAGTTGCTGTACATACTGTTTTATCCATCTGAGTATTTTACACAGTATTACATTTTCTGTCCCAGATTGTTTTAGGTTTTATTTCCAAAACTGTCTATAACATTTTGTGCAAAAGGCAGGGCCATCTAAATTGGATGCATACGAGTAAACTCTTGAGACATGTACATTAGTCCGAATTACCTACATATTTGCAAATCTACCTTCTTGGTCGGTAAGCATTCATGTGGGTCGAAAGGGATTTCCTTTTTTTTTTAAATGAGTATAGTGACTTAGCTGGTGTAGAACAGGTGGATATACATTTAATCCCTTCGCTGCTTGGTCTTTCACATCCTCCCCCCCCATCTGCCCCCCATGCTAAGTCTTTTTGGGGGGCTATTTGGGGTAGTACGCACTTAGGCCCCTGCAATGTTTTGTCCACATAAGGTATCCACACCAACTTGGCGTCCATTTCTTCCAACATCTTGAGGATTCTTAAGGTATGTTTTTTTCCCCAGAAAAATGGGGAAAAAGTGCTGCAGAAGAAGCCGTTTGTTTTGTCCCTGCAAAATATATCCACAAAGGGTTTGTTGTGCTAAAATCACCATCTTCCCAGCTTTCAGGAACAGGTAGACTTTTGTCAGAAAACTAAGATTCATCCAGTTTTGGGGTATCTGTCATAGATTCACGTTCTTGAATCATTCCCTCCGTCGAGGTGGGAGTCTCACGGTATAAATAAAATATATACATAACAGTAATAGAACATAATACAATAGGCTATAATGGACCGTACAGTCACTACATTAGCCCATCCTTGTCCTTTTGTTAAAAATAACCAAATCTGAAACACAGCCAATCAGGCTACAGCACCCTCTAGAACACTTCACAGAGAGGCAAGTCCCTCAGTTTCTCTACTGCACGTTGTGTGACAGGGAGTCTCCCTGAGCACTGCCCAGTTTTTTTCAACATTTACTGGATTTATTGAGTACAGAATGTCTGATACTTTTATGAAAGGGTTATTTTTGACTGGTGGCTCCTGTGGGGAAAAAGAGGCTGCATTTTGAAAATCCCCCACAAGGACTGTAGTTATTGCCTTAATCCTGCTCATAAGGTCAAGGACTGTAGAATCTGCAGAACCGTCTCTTCAAAAACTTTAAAGGACAGAGAAGGCAGATTACTGATTTGGTTGGAGAAGTTAAAATCAAGATCCAATGTGGTATCTGAAGATGAAGGCAGTGGCAGTTCTCAAGCGTCAGCCCAACTGTCTAAAAAGAGGGATAGATCTGCAGAATCACCTGAGAGACTTGGTAAGACTTTTAAAAAGTCCCATCATGAGACTATTCTCTGTACCTCTAAAAAAGGGGAAGCTGACATTCTCTTATGAGGAAATATCTGGTGAAAAATTGAAAATGCCACCTTAAACTGCCTTTAAACAGCCTAAGACTCAGTCTGAGTCTGTCAGATCATCCTCGTCATCGAAGAAGATGAAACCACCTCAGACGTCGGCGACGCTATCCCCGTCGACGGAACCGTTGGTGAAAGTACCTTTGTCGCCAAAAATCACGTCGCTGACGACGACGGCACCGTCAACGGTACCACTGACGACGACAGTTGCTGAGCCGTCGACAACACCATCTGCGTCAACCGTCCATCCCTTGTCAACTCCTCCACAGTCGACGACTACCACTGCCTCAACGAAGACATCATCGTCGACGATGGTTCTTCTGTCAGCGACATAGACGACAACGTCAACGCTGACGACGGTCATGTCAGTGTCAGCTATTTCTAAGTCACCGTCGACGGTCATCTCGTCGACGCTCACACGGAGAAGACCTACTTCCTTGCAAGTAACACCTATATTATCTTCCAGGCAGTCGTTCACGTTCCCGTCAACGAGAAGCTTTTACCAGGATCCTTCCTACGTATCTCTCTTACCTCCTTGCCATTTTCTGGAGGAATCGGAGGATGATTGGCTGTTCAGTCCAGCACGCAGCCCCTCTCAACTTCATGTGAAATACCAGGAGGAAGATGATGAGGAGGAGGAATATTATGAACATTATTAAGCTCAACGGCCTCAAGTGCTGTTACCTCCTCAGGAACCTATGTTTCAATGCCTGTGGCACTGGTGCAGGACTACCATACTCGTTTCCCATCTGCAGCCTGTCCCGTTCATGGACAAGCCTATCCTTCACCTGCTCACCATACTACAGGTCCCTCTGTTCCTACTACTGAGGCCCATGATATTCTAACTGCGCCACAAGATCAGGGAACGCAAGACGATGACGACGAAACAATCGCAGAGGAAGGTAACCTTCCTAAAACTCCAACTACCATTGACGAATGGCAGGAGTATTTAATCTCATCACCAGTTCCTCAGGCAATTGATTCTCCTCCGGAGGACATTGGAGGTTTTCATGCCATCCTGGGAAGAGCGACAAACCGTTTTCACCGCTCTATGCCCGTTAAGCAGTCCGACTGCTTTCTATATGATTTCAAAGATCAGAGCAGGAAATTGGTCCGCCCATTATCGGTCATATTTGAGAAGAGAGCGCTAAAATTATGAGAAATCCTTTCCCCGTGCCTGCAATTCTTCCCAGAATTGATAAGAAATATAAGGCCCCAGATGATGCTCCTGCATGCCTGTCTAGACATCCTAGACTTGATTCTGTGGTCTCTCAGGCTGCTCAACGCAGATCCAGAAATCCATCAATGCCATTTACTGCGCCACTTGACAAGGATGGAAGGAAACTAGATGACATCGGGAAGCAATTTCACCACTATGGCAGGTGCTTCTGTGCGTGCTGCTAATTCTTTGGCAATTCTTGGAAGGTATGACCGCCAAATGTGGTCTGATGTTGCTCCGTACCTTTAGCTTTTACCAGATGACAAGAAGCAGGAGGCGAGAAAAATTCTCCTTGAAGGGGAGAGAGCAGCATTGGTGATAATTGACATCTCTATGGATTTAGCCTCCCTAGGTTTCCGGCAACTAGCTGGAGCAGCGGTCCTCCGCCGTCAAGGATGGCTTAAATCTACCACCTTTCGGCCGGAGGTACAGAGTAAGATTCTTGATATGCCACTCGATAGGAATGTGCTGTATGGCAAGCATATTGATGATGCCTTGCAAGAAATTAAGAAAGACAGTGACACGGCCAAAGCCCTAGGTACGCTTCAGTACAGGAAAACTCTCTTTCGAGGCGCCCGTGGCAGAGGAGCATATTCCTTTCATGGTAGCTACCAAAGATACCAACCCCAAAATTACCAGAACAGATATGGCTATCAGCAACAATCTTACAGAGCCCCCCTGCTGCCGCTTACACCTGACAGCAAAACAGGGCTGAGATAACACCAGGAAACAGTGACATCTCTATAGCACCTGCAGCTGTTTAGCCACTTTTCAAACCCAAGACGCCGAATATTTCTCGTCATTTCAACCAATGTAAAAAACTAACTGCAGACAAATGGGTACTGGACATAGTCAAATTTGGACACACCCTAGAATTTGTAAAGATCCCACTGCCCCATCCATCTCTAAAGAAACATCCACCACATCTAGCTGTCCTCAAGGAAGAGGTAAGGAGTATGCTTCAAAAAGGAGCTATAGAGCGAGTTCCACATTCTCAATTGTGAAGAGGTTTTTACTCCCGTTTCTTTCTGGACAAGAAAAAATCGGGAGAATGGAGGCCAATCCTAGATCTAAGGAAGTTAAACAAATATCTGCAGAAAAAATCCTTCAGCATGGTTACTCTTTAAGAGATTCTGCAGCTCCTACATCATGTGGACTTCATGATGAAATTGGATCTACAGGATGCATACTTCCACATCCCTATCCACCCCAAACATCGAAAGTTCCTCAGTTTTACTGTGGCAGGTGCTCATTTTCAATTCAGGGTTCTCCCTTTTGGTCTGCGATCAGCTCTAAGGGTTTTTACTAAATGTTTTGCGCCAGTTGCGGCTCATCTCAGGCTGCAGGACCTACAGATATTCCCCTACCTAGACGATTGGCTGATAAAAGCTCCATCTTTACAGCAAGCCTCCAAAGCAATCTTAACTTGCCTTCACATGTTTCAATCCCTGGGGCTGTCTCTCAACTCTCAAAAGTCACTTCTTCATCCTTCTCAAAGGGCTCAATTTCTAGGAGCAGTTTTGGACACTATCCAAGACAAAGCATTCTTGTCCGCAGAAAGACAATCACACCTGATTTCCCTAGCAGCAGACCTACGAAGAAGGTGGTTTGCTTCTGTGAGGAAGGTAAAATCTCTTCTCGAGATGTTGTCCTCTGCAATCCTTTTGGCACCTCACTCTCGCCTCAGAATGAGACCTATTCAAGAAGAGCTAGACAATCAATGGCTTCAAGTCATGGGATCGTTCAACGACCTGGTAAGGATAACCCCGGTCATGCGGGCAGCTCTGCTCTAGTGGCAGTGCTCCAGCAGTATCTTGACCGGGCCTACCTTCCTTCCTCCAACACCGCAGTTCAACCTTACTACAGATGCTTCTCTCGAAGGATGGGGTGCGCACCTTCAAGTTCATTGCATAAGAGGGAATTGGTCCAAAGAATTGGCAAAAATGCACATCAACTTCCTGGAATTTAGGACTATATTTCTAGCTCTACAGGCTTTACTTCCAAGACTTCAAGGATCCTCGGTCCTTATAAGGAGGAACAACACTACTTGCATACATTACCTAAACGAGCAAGGAGGAACTTGCTCTCACATCCTATCTCGGGAAGCGCAAGATATATGGAAATGGCTCCTTTTTCACCACATTTCTATAAAGGTGGAACACCTTCTGGGAATAAACAGTCTAGCGGACACCTAGAGCATAACGTCAAATTCCTGCCACGAATGGGAATGCAAACCCTGCACACCTTAAGAAAGGACCTCAAGACCTGGCCCTTTGACTGATCCGGACCCCCTCCTCCTCCCCCCAAGCACCTTGAGACCCTCACGGGTGAGTAGTGCGCTATATAAACCCCTGATTGATTGATTGATTGATTGACCAGTCAGTCCTGGAACACATTTTCCAAATGTGGGGAAAGCCGAACGTGGATCTCTTCGCATTCCGAGACAAATCGGAAATGCTCATTCTATACCAGCTGGGAACCAGAGAAAGGATCTTAGGGAAACGCTTTTATGATGAGATAGATGGGGATTTTCGCTTACCCTTCCTGTTACTCCCGAGACTTCTGATAAAACTGAAAATGGAACCATTCCCGATGATTCTCATTGCCCCACGGTGGTTGCGTCAGCACTGGTTCACAGAGCTTCTCCTGCTCTCACAATGCAGACCATATCGCCTCCCAGTGTCTCCAACACTATTGACATTGAGCAAGGGCCAGATTCTCCACCTGCACCCAGCCTACATACCTGGCTTCTGAGTTCTCTGAATTCAAAGAGTTAGATTTGCCTCAGGACTGTAGAGACATACTTGCTAAGTTGAGAGCACCATCTACGCTTAGAACCTATTTTATGAAATGGAAATGCTTATGTTCATGGTGCCTTGATAATGATGTACATCCCCCTGAGTGTTCTCCAGACAAGGTTCTTCCTTACCTTCTTTCACTAGCCAAGTCTGGTGTCATGTTCACATCGGTTAAGTTACATCTGGCCAACATCTCTACGTACAGGCGCTCTTCGAGTGGCATATCTCTTTGCTCTAACCGTCTGGTCAAGCAATTTATGAAAGGTCTTTTTAGAGCTTTATCTCCCGTTAGGGGTCCTCCTCCTGAATGGAGGCTTAACCTGGTTCTAGCACAGCTCATGAAGCATCCCTTCGAGACTCTCCACAGAGCTGAAATTAAGTATCTCTGCTGGAAAATCACTCTTTTGTTGGTTCTTACTTCCGCTAGGATAGTCAAAGAAATTCAAGCATTTACTATCAAACAGCCATATCTACGTTTTACCAATGACTACGTTCTCCTCAGAACAAACCCTTACCTTTATTACAAAGATTCTATCTTAATGAGCCTATTATCTTACAGACTTTCTTTCCCAGACATTCTGCCCTGGCTGAGAAGGCTCTTCACACTTTGGTGGGAGCGAGGGTCTTGAACAACAGCGGCCGTGCGAGGGGCGAGTCTTCGGAAGGAAGGTGTCCTCACTTTCACTTTCACTTTCGCTTTCCTGTCTCCACCGCGCCCGGGCCTGGACGTGGGTAGCGCCAGTCACTGGTTGCATGGTTGTCTACTCTGTATGGGCAAGGAGATTGTCTCCGCGGCAGATTGCGATGTCGAGCAAATCGGACGCCGAAAAACAGAAGCCCAAGAGTACCAGGCGGGGAGGCTACACCCAGACTAACAACATGGACCGCTATGCCCACCAGAAGGGGTCACCAGGCGGATCGGGACAGACACTGGAGGCCTTGAAGGACGTGTCGCCCCCCTGCGCGGAACCAACCCTGCAAGATATCATGGGGGCCATCGAGGGGATGAAGTCCTCTATCGGGCAACAATTTGAGACCCTGGCGCATAAAGTGGACGCCATATCGATCGACGTCAATCTGATTCGGGCAGACCTGGGGAAAACTAATGAGCGGGTTCAGTCCTTGGACCTCAAGACTGCAGGCCTCCTGGGCGACGTCTCCGGCCTTCAGCTGGAAGTCCGTACCTTGCGGACTGCAAATGATCACTTTGCCCGACGGTTGGAAGAGTTCGAAGGCCGTGCAAGGCGCAATAACGTGCGCATTATTGGGGTCCCGGAAAATTCGGAGGAACAGTCGGTGGACCTGTTTGTGGAGGACCTGGTGGTGAACCATCTGGCGCCCAAAGGCCTTAGTAAGTTCTTTACTGTTGAAAGGGCCCACAGAGTCCCTGGCGGGAGGCCCAAGGTGGGGGCCCCTCCGAGGCCGATTGTCGCCAGGATCTTTAACTTCAGGGACCGGGATGCCATTCTGCAAGCATCACGGGTGTCCGGCCCGACGCTATTCCAGAACACCACTGTAAGTTTCTATCCGGACTTTACCCAGATGGTACAGAAGCAGCGACAAGGCTTCCTGGCGGTCAAGAGAAGGCTACGAGAGATGGGACTGAAATACGCCATGCTCTTCCCGGCCAGGTTGCGTGTGGTGTTCGAAGAGCGGACTTTCTTTTTTGAATCACCGGACATGGTCGGAGATTGGCTGGACACATTGCCCCAAGGACGGACTAGCGTGGAACGCTCCGGTGGAGCAGACGGTGGCGGTGATGAACAATGAGCCAGGACTTAAGTACTAGATCTCCGGTTCCCCCGGGAGGGTGACAGTCCGGGGGGTAGCGGGGGCAGTATGGGAGCTTTTTCCTCCTCTGGGGTTCTTTTTGTAGAGTAGTCTTTGTATGGGGCGACAGGCACACTGCAAGTTGGGGGGCATTTTAGAGCTTACGCAGGGGTGCAGGGTGGGGGGTGGATTGGGGTTGTTGTTGGGGTTGTTGTTGTTTTTGGTTATGCAAGGCGTAAGGATGCAAGCTTCTGTGACTCTAGTGCGGTTCCACGCGGGGGGTGGTGGTCTCCTTACATGTTGGGATGGGGGGTAGGGGCTTAAAAATACTCAGTTGGAATGTAAATGGCTTGGGGGATCGTATTAAGCGTGGGATTGTCCTGCAATTTCTGAAGCGATGTACCCCTGATATTGTCTTATTGCAAGAGACGCACTTGATTGGTAACACGTGCTATGCACTCAACAGGAAAGGCTACAAATTTGTCGCACACTCCGGGTTTTCCTCGGGGTCTAGAGGGGCTGGAATACTTGTCAGGTCCTCCCTGCCATTCGAGGTCGACTCCACTACTGTTGATGATAGGGGACGCTTTGCGGCTGTAGCGGGGAGGTGGGAGGGCAGGACGCTGGTCCTGGTGTCGGTTTATGTCCCTCCTGCACTGCAACCTTCCACACTTGCGGACTTAGAGAGGACTTTGTTGGATCTCCCAGAGGGAATGTTGGTGGTGGGTGGCGACTTCAATGCGGTTGGCTCCGGATTGCTTGACAGACACCCGCCAAGGAGCTCGGGGGGGGCTCAGAAGTGGCTTCCAGACTTTGTAGATACCCTTGGTCTGGTTGATTGTTGGAGACTACTGCATCCCACACAGCGGCAATACACTTTCCACTCCGGGGCGCATGGCAGTCTCTCCAGAATTGATTATGTGCTTACCCTAGCTGCACACGCCTCCTTTGTCTCTGAGGCCAGGCACATGGCACGGGGTATTTCTGACCATTCGCCGGTGTGGATCTGTATGGATGTTGGTAGAGGAGTGGGGGGGTAGGGTGGCCCCAATTAACCCGTGGTATTTCAGGGACCCTACGACTCGTAGTGCGGTGCTGAAGGCGGTCGATCGTTATTTCCAGGAAAATCTCGGCTCGGTCACGTCGGCGGTGTCTTTGTGGGAAGCGTTCAAAACAGTGCTTAGGGGAGAGGCCCTCTCCTTGATAGCAGCGGCCAAGCGTCGGCGAGACGCGGAGGTCGCCCAGATTGAGGCGGAGATCGCGGATCTGGAGCTGGCATTGGAGGGGGAGGTCACGGCGGCGGCGCTGCACAATCTGACCCTTAAGCAGTCGGAGTACAAGGCCCTTGTGACGGACGCGGCCAAAGCCTTGAGTAGGGAACAGCGGGGACAAGGCCGGGAAATTAATCGCGTGGCTGGATAAAAAGGAGCGGGTCAATCGTGACGGAGGATGGCGTCGTTGTCGCGGAGCCGGATGGCATAGTCCAGTGCTTTGCGGATTACTTCCACACGGTCTATACCTCCGTGTCGGACAGGCCAGTGGGGGATTCGTGTGAACTCCTGCGTGATCTTGCTTTGCCTTGCCTTTCCGACATAGACAGGGACGATCTTGATGGCGATATCACAGTCGACGAAATCGCGGGGGCTATCCGTTCATTGCGTTCGGGCAAGGCCTCGGGCCCGAATGGCCTGCCAATTGAGTTCTACAAACTCCGGCCGGATAATATCGCTCCGCATTTGCGAGCTATGTTCGTGGAGGCGCGGGAGACGGGATGCCTCCCACGCGACCAGCGCCTGGCAACAATCGTGGTCATACATAAAGATGGTAAGCCCAGGAACAGGTGCAGCTCATATAGGCCGATCTCGCTCCTTAATGCCGAGCCGAAGATCCTCGCTAAAATCCTCGCTAACCGTTTGGTCAGGGTGATCGGTGATCTGATACACCCTGACCAATCCGGTTTCATCCCGCATCGTAACACCGCGTTGAACCTTAGGCGCATCCACGGAGTGATCGCAAGGGTGGAGACGATGCGGGAGCCGGCCATTGTGGCAGCGCTCGACGCAACGATGGCTTTCGATACGGTAGAGTGGGAATACTTGTGGGCTGCGCTTGCGAAATTCGGCTTCGGACCCGAAGGACCTCTCGCTAAAGTCGCGGTCAACGGTAGGGCGTCCCGTCCCTTCGAGCTGGGGAGGGGTACCAGGCAGGGCTGTCCTCTGTCGCCGCTGTTGTTTGCTCTTGCTCTCGAGCCGCTGGCGGCCTGGATACGATGGCACCCAGATGTGAGGGGGATTCGCTGGTCACCTGACCACGAGGACCGCATCTCCCTTTATGCCGATGATATCCTGCTCTATCTCACTTCACCCCGGAAGTCCCTCATAGTTGTCTGCGACATTTTGACTTCCTTCGGGAGGAATTCGGGACTAACCATTAACTGGGGGAAGTCATATCTGTATGCCCTGTGTGGAGACGTCCCGGTTCCCCCGCGGAATTGCCCGATCCAGATCGCCCGGGAGGGTTTCATGTATCTTGGGATTTATATCTCTACCGACCCAACGGTACGGTACGAGAGGAACCTGGTCCCTCCGTTGGCGCGCTTGCGGCGGGATGTAGCGGGCTGGCGGCGGCTGCCGCTTTCCCTCCTTGGCCGTGCTGTGCTATTCAAAATGATGTCTCTTCCCCGTTTTCTCTATGCCCTGCAGAACACCCAGGAGCTGGTTCCGGCCAGCTACTTTCGGGAGGTTGAGAGTCTCCAGTGCTCGCTGCTGTGGGACGGCCGTCCGCGTATAGCGATAGCAAAACTAACTCTTCCTTGGTACGATGGGGGTATCGCGCTTCCCGACATCAGAAGATACTATTGGGCCTCCCAACTGAGTGCGATCAATCATGGAGTCTACGGCCCGGCGCTTAGCCCTGGCTTTGCTATGGACCGGTGGTTGCTGCGTGGGGGTGGCTACTATAGAGCACTTTACTCGAGGCCCCCGGCTGGGTCCCTCACGGGGCCGACCGGGGTGGCGGTGAATGTGTGGAAGACAGTCACGAACTCGCTGGGCTGGAAAGACAGGCTCACCCTCGCCACTCCGTTGTACGACTCCGATATGCTGGGGAAACTTTGGCACTCTAAGGGATTCGAGAAATGGGATCTGATTGGCATCTCCAGGGTGGGTGACCTGCTGGCCAAGGGGCGGATTAAGTCGTTTGACGAGTTACGGACGGAATATGCGCTGGAGGGCACGGAATATTTCCGGTATGCGCAGGTGCGCCATGCGCTGCGGTCGGTACTCGTTGAGGGGGAAAAGGTGCCTGAGTCCTCTCCCTTGGAGGACCGGATCCTGGACGGCCATATGCCGGAGAGCACAATCTCCCTAATCTACAAAAAGCTTGTGAACGTCCGGACCGACCTCCTCCTGGGGGTGCGGGGTCAGTGGACTAGGGACGGCCTTGAGCTGGACGATGAGGATTGGCAGTACGCCGTCTCCTCTCCTAAGGAGGTCGCGATCCCCGCCAGACTACGGCTGGTCCAGCTTAAGATACTGCACAGAGTTTATGTCACTGGGCCCCGGCTGGTCCATATGGGTTTTTCCGAGGATGGGCTATGTAAGAGGGGCTGCGGGATGGTGGGCACCTTTCTACATATCATATGGGAGTGTGGCGTGATTGCGGACTTTTGGAAGCGGATTCACGTTGTGATGCAGGAGGTCACGGGTATTGTACTGCACCCAGAGGCGCGGCGCTGTCTTTTGAATGTGTGGGGTCCTACAGATTATGTATGTATGTATGTATAAAATATTTATAGAGCGCACTGCAACCCTACGGGCATCCTGGCGCTGACGACACAGTGAGGGGAGGGAGGAGAAAAAAAGGGGTTAGGCTCTGGGAAAGAGCCAGGTCTTGAGCTGCCTACGGAATGCTGTCAGTTCCTGGACCTGTCGGAGCTCCATAGGGAGACTGTTCCAGAGATGGGCTGCCGCAGCACTGAAGGCACGTCCCCCCAAGGTAGATCTCTTTATCTTGGGGGTAATGGCCAATCTGGCTGCTGAAGAGCGCAGACTGCGCGTGGGAGTGTACCAGTTGGAGATTTTGTAGCGATCTAGGACCAAGGCCATGCAGGGCCGTAAAAACTATGCACAGGGATTTAAACAGAATTCTCCGTTGCACCGGAAGCCAGTGGAGATCAGATAGTGCCCTGGAGCTGGATGAAATACGAGGTCTCGAAAGGGCGAGTTTTGCCGCAGCTGACTGAATGCGTTGGAGGCGCTGGATCAGGTATCCCGGGGACTCGAGCATCAAGGCATTACAATAATCGACGCAGTAATTATGACGCAGCGCAGACTCAATGGGCGACCCTAGGCAATATGGTGGCTAAGCGAGATATAGCACGACTGTGGGGCTCTCATAGCCCGCCCACCCTGGATGCATGGAAGGACAACATGGACTGGAGCATGTTTCGGGAGAAAACGGTGTATAGTGCACGGGGGAGGCCTAAGAAATGGCATAAGGTATGGGGAAGTTGGAACCAATATAGGGGGGGCATATGTCTGCCTCCTGCCATTGAACCACCAGAGGAGCAATTTTCCCCCTAGCCTCACTTCCGACTTGGGTCTTTCTGATGCACCTCCATTAGAATGTTAGCGCCTCTGCTTCTCCCTCACCCTCCCGATCGGTGGCTTTGATTTGATGTTGGAAATGGGGCCGCGCCCCCGCTGGGAACTGGCACGAATTTGTGGTGTATACTGCCTTGCTTGTTGTGTTTATTGTAGGTAGTTTTCAAAAATGAAACCTTTGTCTTTATCCTGCATTAGATCAATGGAGGACTTCATGTGTTGACTGATTAGCTGCCGAACCTCCGGGATGTCGGCTGAATAGCTGTGTATCTGACTTATACGAATAAAGGTTTTAAAAAAAAAAAAAAGAAAAAAAAAAAGAAAAAACCAACATGGATTAAATACTAAAAAAAAAAAATCCATAAAAAGAGCAAGTGATCTGGCTGCATAATAGACTGATTATAAATGTGCAAATCTTGCTTAATAAAGTGCTGGTGTGTGTAAAATGTTAGAGTACCTAGCGAGTCCCATAATCAGCTGATCCAGGGCTTATGCATTATACTTAAAACTATCCTAATTTAAGTACAAGTATATAGCGAAAAACATATTGCAACAATACCCTAACTGGACCCAACTATTTACAGATGTGCAAATTTTCCCAGACATTTGTGCTAAAATGGTACTAGGTTGCTCTGGTGACTAGGCAGGCCCACAGTAATCTGTCTTTTACCAGCATAGATTTGATATAGAAAAAAAAGATTTAAGACTATAATCTGATGACCTCTTCAGATTTTCTGTACTGGGCGTCAGTCAGAGATCCCTACAATCTCTATATGTGCAAATCCAGCATAATAAAGTGCAAAAGTGCTAAAGCTCAGAAAGTGCTAAAGTTAAAAAATCTATACAATTTCTATTCCCACCATGGTTTCAAGGTTCGTTAAAAATTTCCAGACCACAGTGAACTTTCTTGAAGCACCGACCCTCCTAGCATACGCGTCTTCAAACTTCATGGTTCTTTTCATTTTGTTAAACCACTTTAAGAAGGAAGGTGCATCTTTTGACCTCCAATTCTGGAGGACCAAAGAACGAGCCATAAGGGAGCAAATTGCTAAAAAGTTCTCCTCTGCTTTGGTCATATCTTTCCTTACTCTTGAAATGCCAAAGAGGGCTACCTCGGCCTCCGGATCTATCCTCTTCTGAATTGCTTGGCTAATAGCCCAAAAAAAATTGACCCAGAAGGACTCTAGTTTAGGGCACGTTAAGAATATATGTAGCCACACCCCTTCACCTTCTGCCTGGCAGCGAAAGCATCTATTCTCCACCTCGTGGTATTTTTTGCTTAGATTTTTGGGAGCATAGTATGCCAGCCACTGTGACAGGAAGGCCATCCTTTTAAAATTGGCAGCTCTTAACGCCTTGCTCCCTAACTGGGATATGGACTGCCACTCCTGGCTTGACAAAGGGCAATCCATTTCCCGCGTTACTCTATCTAAGAATTTCTCAACCAAGGAAGATTTATTGATTTTACTCAGTTGAGAATACCAATTTCCCACCCCTTTTAGTTTGTCTCGAAATAGGGCGATCACCTGCTTGGTTGGGACACCACTAGATGAGAGCTTGTATCTATTTATAAAATTTGCAATCTGTAAATACTCAAAAATGCCGAGCTTGTTACGCTCACTGTATCTATTTTGAACCTCTTGCCAGGTAATTGTTTTGTTATTCAAGAAAAAGTGCCCTAGTTCTTCTAAGCCATGGTCCTTCCAGTTTTTAAGGTGACTTGAATGGATTTGAAGACCCAAACATTTACATTCCGCTAACTTTAAATAGCGGAATCCGAAAGAACCAGCTTGGTTAAAAAAAATTGCTGTCTGGAAGCATAATCCTACAGAGTCTTGCATCCAGTCCTCTTCGGCAACTTAGATATTTTCAAAAATATCGGGATTTGTGAGCCAGAGTCCTGTATTATTTTATCTAAAAATTGTTTATCTAATAATCCATTTGGTTCCAATAAACGAGCTGTGAGGTCTAAAATTGCTGCTGCAATGCTAACCCTCCCTTATTAATTTCTAGCTGTAGTATTGCTAGCTTAACCCTGGACGCCTTTTTATTCCAAACAAATTCCCTAAGCATAGATATTAACTCTTTAAAATACTTGACATTGATTTTCAACGGCACGTTTATAAAAAGAAATACGAGTAGGTGAAATATAGACATTTTTATTAGGGCTACACAGCCTATTAATGTTAAGGGTAAAAAAGACCATTTATCGAGCAACACTTTGATTTTATTCCGCATTGCTTGATAGTTTGTTAAAAAGCTGGTCATATTGATTCGAAACAAACACCCCCAAATAGCGTATTGGTTCCGCTTTTAAGGCTTGGGTTTTGAGATTTAAAGGAAAAAAATCACTATCCGTATTTAAAATTAAAATCTCAGTTTTATTTTGATTGATTTTATAGCCCCCAATCAATTCAAATTGGCTAAATTCAGTTAGTACCCAGTCCAGATTCGGACCCTCGGGATTTAAATATAAAACAATATCATCCGCAAACAACTTTAGTTTCGCCGTACCCAAAATTGGCGCTCTAATTTCCAAGTTGTCGCAGATTTTTGTGGCCTGGGTCGCGATAAAGAAGGTAAACAGCAGGGGGGACATCGGACATCTTTGTCTGGTCCCACGGTTGATATTTACTGACCCTACTTGATTTTCATTGATCACTACCTGCGTCTGGGCACCATGATAGATATTTCTCAACATGTCAATCACCTGAACAGGGACACCAAATTTGCCCAGTCTGAAAAAAAGTGCATCCCAATTTACCAGGTGGAACGCGTTTTCAGCGTCAACACTAATGAGTGTCGGGATATCATTATTATTTAAAAAAATCAAGGTCCTGGATTAAGAACCCGGTATTAGAGGACATCGACCTTTCTGCTACAAACTTGGACTGATCCTTCTGGATAATTTCCTGCGCTAAGGGAGTGAAGCGTCGGGCCCATATTTTCATTAGAATTTTATAATCGGCATTCGTTGCATTGTTGCATTGGCATTGGCATTGTTAAGGTTCACTATCAATTTGCTGAGTTCTTTGCGTACGCTCCTGTTCATCAGAGCTATCCTGGATATGATGCTTGAGCTCGTAGTCCAGGGCCTTCATGTTTTGATCCTGTTGTTTTAGCCTCAATCCTGGATTTCCATGAGAGCGGCTCTCGGTTTCTAGGCCTTTTGGCCTCCTGCAACATTGCAACAATGCAATGCAACATTGGCTTGATCTTTTTGCCACTGTCAAGAATGTAGAGTGCCCGAGAAGGCTCGGAGACGCATTTTTCTTAGAGTGGCGTTTGGGACTCCGGTATGCCTTCATGCTGCTGCCTTCCCTGCCCCCAATTCTGAAAAAGTTTGTGAACGACCAGCCCAAGTCATCTTGGCAGCTCTGGTTTGGGCAAGGGGAGTGTGGTACCTGGAACTTCAAGGCATGAGCATTAGCATCTGTCCTCCAATCAGGCTGCTGCTTCGGAAGAATGTTTTGTCAAAGCAGAAGAGCAGGGCCTTGCATCCAGGCCTGCGCAATCTATACCTACATGTGCTGAGATTGAGCGGAGGCATTTGACTGCTTTCGATCTCCATCCCGAAGTAGTATGTGGAATGGCCTCTTTTCTATCTAAAAAAAAATCCCAAGTTGGGAATCAGCGCAATTTGTTCTGCACACAGGCATAGATAGTTGGTTTTTGGGCTCCACGTACGAGGGCGAGTGTCATGAAAGAAACTGATGTGAGCACACCTGGGTTGCACTTTCATGTGCCTCTGGCCTTCACTTCTGGGGTGGAACAGGGTTGACACTGAGCCATCTGACACCACCGGCTTGCATGCAGATGCCATGTTGAAAACTTTTCTGGATCAGCCTGATACTTGGGTATATGCTAAAATTGAGGAATCTTCAGTTAGATGCAGTATCCTCCAGAACAGCGGTTTTTAACATCTGACTGCTGTGAAACCCCACTTAATCATTACTGGAACCTGTGGATCCCCACTCAATCATTATTCGCGCCCCCCCCCCCCCCCCCCCCCTCACTGACTCATTACTGAAAGCTGGAATCCTGGCTTTAGTATTTTGGATGATTTGAACCTCTAAACGATACACAACATTTACAGAAACAAGCATTTAGCGAACAAGTACACAAATTAAATATTTTGTTTAATTCACAATCAAATATAAAAAAAGAAAATCAACATATTAATTTTAATAGGACTGTTGTAGCTTTTCTAAATTCAATGGAGGCTACTATTCATCCACACTATATTCTCTGACACACTTGCACTGCTCCCTAGCCTCAAATTTCAGATTCCTTCACATTAACAGAATGTTTTAACATTTTCAATTGTACATTTTGCTTCTTTATTTATATACACTTTATTTATCAGTTAATATTGTTTAACATTCTAAGTAACTACGGACCCCAGTGGTTCCCGGAGCACAGGTTAAGAACCATTGCAGCAGAAGGTAAGTAACTTGTGCTTCAGGGCCTAATTTATTGTTCCCTTCCTGATTTTTTACTGGTAATGATGGCTGGGATTAAACATTGATAAACCTTGTTGAATCTGTAATAATTGTAATGTCCAAGCAAGTGGTTGGAGGGCCAAGGGTCACATTTGGGTCAGTAGCAGATTTGGTAATTAAAACATTGGAGCAAGGGCTATGGACACAAATGATTTACCATGTCATGAGAATAAGCAATGCTACTACTCTGCTAGTCATATACATCAAAGGTTCTAAATACCTACACACCATTCAAAGAAATAGAAAATACCAATAACATACCAAGAAAATAGAAATTGGTTTGAAGGTGCACTACCACACACAATAAATGATGTTAGAGTTGGTCTCCTAGCAATGAGGGATCAACATGGCCATTCTTAGCCGGTTACATAACACATCCTAATGTAGGAAAAATGACAGCACCACAGGTACGCAGATTTTACAACAATTTAGTAACCTTTTGTGGGAGTTTGATACAGTTCATTAAGTGAACATTAACATTAAATCCTGCAAAAGCTGCTCGGTTTGCACAACAACTATTGGGTACACCGGGCATAAGCCCACAAACAGTTAATGCAGTCATGGGTTAAATTCTCATCAGATGGGAGGAAATTCCGTTCTGGATTGCACAAAAAGAACGTCAACTTGAGGCAGTATTTCCCCATATGGGACCCAGGAAAAAAACACAGTTCTTACAGTATGCTTGCCGATGGGGATGGCCACCCCTGTGGAAGACTGCGCCACTTTGTATATAGACTTTGCTGCACTATATACCAGAACACATAATACACCCTTGTTAGCTGTTTTGTCAGACATTCTTAAACAGATCAACAGTGAGTACAGGGCATCTCCTGTCCTGGATTTGGGGATGAAACTGATGGGCAGTTTTGCTGCAGTGTCCACCATTATGTTACGTAGCATCAAGGGGGAAGCAGCAACGTTGGCCATAGGTCAGTGACTCACAAATTTGGCTCCAGAACAACAGGGGCATGAATTGCCGAAATTATCAAAGAAACCTATGCAACACTAAGTAAAGATAATTTGGGAGCCAGAACTGGTAAACTGCAGATAAAGAGGAATTCTAACCACTGAATCTTCTACAAAGAAGAAGTGGGACAGTAAGAAAAATAAAGAAAAGGCTAAACCGCGGGTGGGTCTCCTCAACAGGAAGCCACTGAGAAGCCCTATAACCTGTGTAACCATGATAATAATAGAGCGCCTGACAAGTATCAGGATACTGATGGACCTTCCTTTCATTAGTCATCCAAAAAATGCTCTGAGAGCGGTGGACGCTCAGAGCGCAGATCAAAGTAGTATGTGAAACTGAAGAGGGGCTCACAACGCTCATCTGACTACATAGTTAAACTCGAACATAAACCCAAATCATCTAAACCTCAATTCAAAAAGAAAGTAGCGGTACTGAAACTCAAGCATGCCACGAATATTGAGGGTACTGCTTCTGAACTGGAGTGGGCTCTGACCATGCTAGAGAGCGTGGCAGAGGTCACAATAGTTCGCTAGAATCTGATGGCTGTCTGGCAGTAGTAGCGCTGAGTGACTATAATCCAGGTGGAAACACCGGATATGCAGGTGAGTGTTCCACATCAGTTGTATGCTATGCAGCTCCAGATGTACAGGGGCATACAACGACCCATTACAGTTCTCTTTTGGGAGACCCTGTCATTCAGCTATGACATTCTCTTGGCCGAAAAGGATTGCCCCTCAGAATTTGTCATTGACTGCCCAAACTGAGAAACTATACCTTTTACTGCCTTCTCCAACCTCGTTCCAGAACATGTAAAATATTTATACGCCCAGGAGTGGGCGTTAGCGCAACTCCTGCGTTCTACGGTAACAATGTTGGCTGGGATGACGGTCGCCCTTATCATAAAATACAATTGAGGTCGACCCGACAACCTCAAAGACAATACCCCATTAAGAATGAGGCTAAAAAAACAAGTTAGGGAGATTCTCCATCAACTTGAACACCAGGGTGTAATAGAAAGTAGCACCTCTTCGATGAATAATCCTCTGTTTCCAGTAATGAAAGAGACCATTCATATGTCTAGTATTAGACTACAGACATTTAAACACAGCTACTCTCAAATTTGCCGTACAAAATTGGCATAGTGCAACACTAGTGAACAACATAGTGCGTAAAAAATATAAAACCACTCTAGATATCTCTAATGGATTTTTCTGCCAAAATATAGCACCTGAAAGCAGGTATATGACTGCATTTTCCATTCTGGATTCTCAACAGCAGTTCTGTCGTTTGCTCCAGGGGTATAATAGCCCTTGGTTGTTTTCAGCCCGGGTTACAGAACTCTTGCAACAATTTGATGACCAGGCATTATCTAATGTCGTTTACATTTATTTGTCGGCTGATGACCTATCTTCAAACTTGAGATGAGTAAATCTCATAGTTGTGTTATTTGCTCACATGGGCTACAAATGTAATTTATAAAAATCTAAGATTGCCTATCTCAATGTCCTGTTTTGGGGATATGAACTGTCATTGGAAGGCAAAGATCTTGCGACACACTTAGAGAAATATGCACTTTTACAACCACCAAACACGTTGAAGAAACTTCAATCCATATTGGGATTCACAAATGTTGCCAGAACTTACATTCCAAACTATGCAGAACGTGTTAAACCATTCTACGACCTGATCCTTCCAGTTATTTTGAGCATACACTGGACCACTGAACACACACAAATATTACGTTCAGTAGAAGCTTACATGCTAGCTTTAAAACACTTGCACACATGTTGTAAACACAACAGACCTGATAATCCATATAATTGCGGAAGCATCAGGGTATACATATGTTACATTCAATGAAGGTGTCACAGTACTAAGTGCATATAAATCACATTTATATATTCATGCTGAAATCCGTTGTGCACTGACAGAAAAAAATACTGATAGCGGTACAAAATTCTGTGGTGAGGTAGAGTGCATTGTCTGAGTGTAAACATATAATGGTCGTGACCCTGGTGCCAACCTTAGAGGCCGTCACCTAGACTAGCATTCCAAATGCTGAAGCATTAATTCCACGATGGAGACAATGGGCCAACTCCCATACCACAACGGATGTAGACTACAGATTTGACTCTACACTTACAAACACAGGCTTTTATGTAATATGAACATGAATATCCTATTCCTAATGAAGTCCTGACTCTAGATCAATATGATTATATCATCTATACTGATAGTCCTGCCCAGTGTGCCGTAGGGACAAAGCACTAATACTCTGCAGCGTGCGCTGTCATTAAAGGTCATATGCAGGATTGAAAATTCCACCCTAAAAAAACCTACACGTAGTCACTTGGTGACTACATCGCGCAGTTGGCTGAACTGAGAGCTTTAAATTTGGAACTTGAAAATATGGATCCTGGATTCCCCACACTAATAGTGTGTATTTCTTATTATGGGTTCAAGTCTTATAATGAATCTCTACACTACTGGAGCCAGAATGGATTCAGAGACTTTAAAGTGTGCACAATTAAAGCGCAAGATGTGTTGGGAACAAGTGGCAAAGCTGAAAGAGTGCTTGCCACTGACTCGCGATACACACATTGAGTCACCAACGTGTAGACCTACATGTTGCAGTGAATTCCATGGCTGATGAAGCCACAAAAGCAACAGTGAAAACTGCTGCTGTCACTGCAATTACTTGTTCAAGTAAGAGAATAGATAGACATCATTGTGGTTGTCAGAACTGTGCGCAATGACACCCACCTGTCAAATGGCTTTCCTCTCAAGTACTCCTAAAAGTTAAGTGCGTAAAACATACTGTTTGCTCATATTCCCGGAGTGGGGGATCCAGTAATACCAAATGCAGACTGCAGGTTAGGTTTAATCCTGTCAACACATGAGTGTCTTGCACCTGCTCACGCAAGAGTGGCAGCTACAGTTTCACTACTGCAGGAACGCTATTGGAGGCCAGGTCTCAATAAACAGACCAAGTACTTTGTCCTTAAATGCAACATTTGCCAGCAGATGAATGCCTCCACCATAGCATGCCCACCGCGGACACCTCTACTCATTTCAAACAAGCCTCTCACTTGTATTTAATAATCACTGCAGCCCCTTAACATCAGATAAGACTTACAAGTACATCTTGGTGGTAGTGGATTCCTGGGCTCCATTCCTTTGAGTCTGGCCACAGCGGTTGAGGGACACCCAAACTGGTATTAAAGATCTGCAAGTCTTTATCTGGACATATGCAATTGGTCCAGTCCATTCGGACCATGGTCCGGCATTTGCCTACTGGTCTTACAGAGATGCTGTGGGAAGTTTGGGTGTGACCCTATGGTATTCTTCACCGTACCATCCCTAGGGAAATTTGGAAGTGGAGAGGAAACACCAGGACCTAAAGCAGTCTTTAACAGCAAGGGTTCTAGGCTCGGGTCACAGTTGGGTCCATCACTCATATGTGATCCAGAGGGCGTTGAACAATCTGCCTAGAAAATCCCTGGGTGGTTGGACTCCCTATGAGATCCTGTTTTGGGTTAAGATGTGGGTCTCAGACTTCGACAGTTCCAGCAAAGCTGTGGCAGAAACACCATTTGATATAAATGAACATTTGACCTTTTTGCTGGAACTGAACAGCTTCCGGGATGGCCAAATCAACTTCCAAGTAAAACACACCGCCATTGATAAAGTTACGACAGCACTAGCGACTCCTGCTTGGATTCCCAAAATAGGGGACCTGGTCCGGGAGAAAATTGTGGACAAGATAGAGTTTGGGGCCATCCTATAGAGCGCATCTACCTGTCCTGGCTGTTAAAGGTACCAGAACTGTACTTCTCCCTAATGTCGCTGGTTACAAGAACAAGAGATTTGTCTCAATTGATCTGATCACACCGCATAATGTGGCCAATTCTCTACAGGTGGCCTCATGGGGTCCTGGGTTTTACCTCCTCCTCCGCCTCCTCTCACTACTACACAGGAAATCCCCATGGAAGCTGCGCTCAGTGTTGATGTTTCTACAGCCCGGCTGGGGACAGTAAACAACCATAAAGTATCTCTTCTAGCTGTTACTACAACAGCTACTATATCAGCTTGTACAGAAACACAGATTTCAATTTGGAATCCTGACATGAATGCTGTTTACGTCATGGTACCACAGATCAAGTCATCTCCCAGTTCTACCCAACTTGCAGAGGTGCCAAAAATAGATCGAACTGCCTTTAGATACTTCATAGACTTTGATGACTTCTCCTCGGATTCATCAGATTCGCCTGCACCTCCACATTTCCAGCTGAGCCTGCTGGCTTTCTATCTTTGGCTAAGAAAACGTACTCTGTTCCTCCATGGCTATACCTTTGGTTTACAATTTCGTTACTTTTCTTGGTCCTTGGAATTGGTATTGTTCAGTTTTTTTCTTTCTTCTAAATGGACCATATCTGCCACAATGCTCTGCTTTACAACTGGTGAACTTGGTTCTAACACAACATTCTTCATCACACAAAGCGCCAGAGACCTTTCCTGAGTGATCATGTCCGTTGTTCCGGTTCCTGATGGAATTGTTTGGGATAGCTTTCTCTTGCCTTATTCTTCTATTGTAAGTATTCCTTGTTGTTCTTAGACTTTTTAGCAATTCTAGGGATGGCGATGATCTCCAGGCTTATTCTGCTGTTCTAAGATTATGTCTTTCAGTGCTCAAGTTGTCGTTGAACCATAGTTTTGAGTTTTTATCTTATATGTTTTTTTGATGCAGAGGTGCGATGGAATGCATGACTTTCATTATGGAAGTGTTGTAGTAGTCAGTGAGCTCATTGACATCCTCCATGTTGGTCTGTGGGATCAAGGTATTATTGCATAGTGTGGCTAGATCATTTTGGTTTATATTACGAAGATCCCTTTTCCATTGTTTTATTTTCTTTGGTTGTACATGCTTAGGGATCTCCTTTAGATTGATGAGGAAGGTGATGCGATAGTGGTCTGTCCAGTCACAGGGGCTAATAAATTCTAGGGAAATTGTATCAGATTTTGAGATAATAAGGTCCAAGGACTCCCCCTTATGTGTTGGCCTGTCGCAAATTTGGGATAGCTCATGGTTTAATAGAAACGTTTTTTGGTTACTCACTGAGTGTTCGTTGAGGTCATTCCAGTGTAGATTGAAATCGCCCAGGAAGATCTGGGGTCTTTGAGTATTGTCAGTCATTGTGATGATTTCAATGATTTGTTCAATGAATAATGAGTTTTCACCCAGGGGGTGATATATGGCATGTATATTACAGATGGATTTATTGTTTCATGAAATGTTGATGCTAAGATATTCGCATGTCGTGACCACTATTGTTTCCAATTGGCGTACTGATAGTTTATCGTGGTAGATACTAGCTATACCACCCCCTATTTTATCTGGTCTATCAAGTCGAATGATCATGTGACTAGGTGGTACTAGTAGATCTCTGATGGGATGACATGCGTTGTTTAACCATGTTTCTGTGAGTATAACTATGTTGAATTTGTGCGAGAGGATGAGGTCGTAGATATCTGCAGCGTGCTTGTTTGCTGATCTGCAGTTGAGGAGCATGCACTTTAGCTGCTTATTATTATGAGGATAGTACATCTGTGATAAGGAGACGCTCTTGAGGTTAGTCTTGTTTATTCCGTTGTGGTTGAGGCTAAGTTCTCTGAAGGGATTCGCTTGGCTGGTTTGTATTTGGTTTTTTTCGGAACTTATTCTTGTCAGTCTGATAAGAGAGGAAGAGTTCATGGATCTCCTTGCTCAACAACTCGTGATTCGCTCTCTTTGGGCAGGAGGGATCATTGGGGAAAGGTGTAGATCCATATCTTAGATTGGCTGTGTGTGTGACATAGGGTGTGGGGGTGTCTGTGAGGGAATCAGTTTTGTTCATCATGTTGGTATTTGACCTTTGAGAGAGTTGCATATCGGATGCGATGGTCGTTAGCCTCTGAAGGTCCTCCTTAAGATGTTTAAGAGAATCAGCAATCTCATTGAATCTCATTGCCCAGTAATCGTGTTTACAGGTATCTGTGGGTTGTGTTGTAAGGTTGGGGAGCTGGGTGATTTTATGAGGGAAATCAAGTTGGGAGGAAGGGTCCTTGTCATTAGCTGGACAATTTCGATATGTATGTGTAAGAGAAGGATTGGAGGTGATGGTCAGTGGTGTAATAGGGGTTTAAGTGAGAGGGTTAGAGAATCTGGGCGATTTAAGATTGGTTTGTTCAGGAGATATGGGTTTGTGGATAATCATTGTTCCCTGTTTGAGTGCTCAATGAGGGCGCACCTGGGGGGCTCTCATTGGTATGCTCTGAGGGGGCAAGGGAGGGTGAGTGTCGGAGAGGACGTCCCATGGAGGCGGGTGTTAAGATAAGATAATTTTTATATTGGTGGGGGGAGCAGCAGAGTTGGGTTGCCTGCTCCGGTTATGGTTCTTAATCTCCGCTTGTAGTGATGTCTCTGTCGTGAGGTTGATGGTAGCGGGTGTGGTTAGGCAAACGCATGCTACCGGAAGAGGGTTGATTGATCTAGTAGCCGTGTGCGTAAGGGAGGAGGTGGGAGTTTCATCGTGATCATTAGGGTAGTTTTGGGTGTGAAGAGTGGGCATGTTGTAGATCCTTTTTTTAGGATAGGGAAGATAATGTCAATTAAGGATAGATTTTCAGTTGTGGCCTGTATTTGTATAATCCCATTATTATATATGGTTATGGTAGCGCTTGCCTTGCAGAAGGGAGAGGAGGCGACCGCTATTCTCAATCGTGGGGTGTTTTTTTGGTGTCTGTGACTCTTAACATGGTGGCAAAAATAGTTCTCCATTGTGCTCTTCTTTTTGTGTGAAATATAAGGTCATTAGTTCGGGTTCCCTTGGAGGTACAGAAGTAATGGTCTGAAATAAGGGTTTCTGGGTGGGGTTTGAGTAATTGGTGTTTGATTTTTTTTTTTATGCGGGTTTGGAGAGATTGGAGGGGTATTTAATCGAGAAGGCATTAGTGCCCACTGGTTCCAATTTACTGCCCATTATTTGAGGCAGGGAGGTACCTCCTGTGGAATGTATCAGATACCCCTTCTACTGTTGTGGGTAAATGAGGGAGTACGTTAGTTGTATAGATCAGATTATTTGAATTAGGGCTTTTATTAGAGTTAATTTTGGGATATAGGTAGTATAGTATTTTTCTTGACCATGGCTCAATCCAAGATGTCTAGTAGGAGGGAGAGTCTGTCAGTGTTGATTGTGCCTTTCTAAGATGGCCGCTGTTTTAGTAGGGATTTTTTTTTTGTAGCAGTCCTCTTTTTGTTTCTATGGAGGGATGTATACTTATTTTTTCATTTCAGGTTGTAGGAGGGCGCCATCTTGTGTGAATGAGCTGCTCAGCATATTGCCTCTTAAAAAGGTGGTGAGATTCTTTATTTGGTCGTCACAGTCCACGTGTATGAAAGGGATGGTAGTCTCTTAATTTCATATCCCGATTTTCCAGACTTTTTCCTTTATTTCCTCCCATTCTTGCCCCATATGTCGTGTAGGTAATCCACACTGTTGCAGATGCCCAGTTGAATCCCACAGGATCTCTGCCCAATGCGGCTTAGCAACCTTCTGGATGTACCCTGTTAGTGATTTGGGGGAGGAGAAGTGCCGTTAGGGAGAGAGAGGCGTTGTGCATGATAAGGTGGATCAGCCCTCTCTCTCTCTCTCGCTCGTCTTTCTAGCGTTTCATCCAGAGGGCAGGGCTTCCCATGTGATACAAAGTAGAATCTAATTACCGGCCACCACGGGCGATAAATTTGAAAATATAAAAATATTTTCTGGACATCACGACGGGCCGCGGGGACACGAGGGAGAGAGGAAACTCTCACCCTCTCTTTCTCACTGGAGCGTTCTCGATGGGTAATGAGGTAATCCTCAGATCCGTTATCAGGGACCTCCGGGTTGCCCGGCTTAGCTGCACAGGGGTTTCACTCACCCGGTTCAGTCACTAGGTCTAGGAGCATCTTCCCAGCCAGACTGCGGGCGTAGTCCTTCGGCCCACTCTGCAGGTCTTCGCTTCAGCCCAGGCGGTGACGGTGTGACCCAGTCGTTGCAATGGGAAAGGTCATCGATCACCAATAAATTCAGCCGGTGAGTCTTAAATCTAGTGTTTTCTTCTCTGTAATGTGGGAGACGGTAGCCAGGGTTAATATGGGATATTTATCCTTTGCAATCCCAATGACCCAGGAGCTACATCTCGGAGCCCCTATCCGGTGGTCATCTTGACTAGCGCCCATTATACATAATGGAAACACTGGCCTTACACCACCAAGGGGTAGTTCAAAAACGTTTTGCACAGAAGTTTACTTATTTTCCTGATTATGATACAACAGTCCTTGTGTCTTATTATTTTATGCTTGCACCATCACCTGCAAAGAAAAATATACTAACAGATACCAAGCTGATATAGTCTGCACCTTTTCCTTCTCAGCTGTCCACACAAGGGTTTGACTTTTGGAGGGACACGGTAGATATAAAATCAATATGGGGAACTAAGAATTGGGAGGTTCGGGGAAACGTGGCTTTGTGTAGAGCATGCCTTATACCACATCAGATGATTTTCCTGAACAAAAATGTGCAATAAACATGCCTTGGTTTAGCTAAGACAAGGATTTGAACACCCCATGCATTCCCACATTTGCACGTTTTGTAGACTGGCAACAGTTTACAAATTATAAGGAGGATGCACTTGACACCATCTTTTGCACAATTTATTAGATATCAGTGGACAGGGCTGGGTAATGTGGCCATTGGATACTAGGCACAGGCACAGTTCCTGGGGTAACACCAAAGGTTTAAGATCAGCTGGCCTGACCTGTGTTACTTGCAGACAGAACACTCGGGTGGTAACAATTTACAGTGTTCGGAAGTTGTGCCTTGATTGGCTAAAGACCTCCGCATTTTCCCAGGTGAAACAACACTTGTCTTTTCTTTCTGATGACATGGGACTACAGGCCTTTTTACTGGGTGCTGAAAACCACGTCAGAAACGCTTTTTGTATGCAATATACAAGGACGTGTGGAAAGTTTCTTAGCAGGAAGCTGCTGAGAGACTGTGTGAGATTGACAGTGCTAATTTAGAAGAGGCTGTAGCAGTGGTTGATAATGGTATGACCACCTTGTCTTCCAGGGTATACACTCTGGGAAACATTGTGTAATCAGAAAAAGACATTATACAACCAGACATGTCCACATTAACATGGGCATTCGCAACTTAGATTGCTCATGCTGCTTAGTAGGACACTAAAGACACTTCATTCTGGTCACTTACCATGGTGACATATTATTATTTTTTTTTTAATTCTGTTTATTAGTTTTTACAGCATAATACGAACATACCGCTGCGGCAGGCAGGGTTAAACCACAAAAAAAAAAAAAAAAACACATATAAAAGGTACACGGTGAGATCAGATATCAGGTGACTGGCATTCTTTGAGCCACACTCCATGGTAACAATGCCCCCAAATCCAGGAGTTCCAAGTACATGCCAGTATACAAAAGCAAGAAAGTTATACAGTATTATCATACATATGTAGCAATAAATAGTCTCTTAATGGCGACCAGATGTCTTTAGGCTTAGACGATGCGGGCAGTTCCTCCGCATACGACTCTAACTGTTCACGGCAGAACACAAGGTCCTTAATCCACTCGTCAATTTTAGGGGACTGTTTGCTGTCCCAAGTAAACATAATATGACGTTTTGCGAGCAGGAGAGCAACCTTAACAAATCTACCCAGAGCGGCCTTCAGCTGGGGTGCGTGGCCAAGAAGACACTCCAGAGGCGTACACTGTAAGACAATTCCTGCCATGGTATGTATGCGAGCAACGACACCCTCCCAATATTTATGCACACAATCACACTGCCATGCCAGGTGCAGAAAAACAGCCTGCGGCAGGCCACAGCGCCTGCAGTGATCTGACTCCCGCAGTCCTATTCTGTATAGCCTGACAGGCGTATGATACACTTGATGTATGAATTTAAAGTGTATAATACAGGGATTACCATTGGGGGAGAGGCGACCCTTGAGAGTACAGATTTGTTCCCAATCCCGTGTGAGAATTGGGGAGTCCAAAATAGCATTCCAGCGCTCCAGACTTCCATCCGACCCCCACATTGTCTCCCCCTGCACTGCCCTATATAGCCTGGTGATTAACTTTGTCTTAGTTGGGGTGACCAGCAGCAGCTGAAGCTACTGGAGCGTGGTTGGCTCTGCCTGAAAGTCTGGGTAATGATCCTTGAGTGCGCGTTTCAGCCGATAGAGGGAGTATTGAAACAGCAAGGTAGGATTCTGGATATAGTCTGTATCAGCCTCCGACAAATACCTTCCTCCCGGGAAGAGATCGCGCATGCGCGCAATGCCAACCTCCTCTAGGGCTCTCATATGTCCCCGCTCTTGAGTCACCAATAGGGCGCCATGGCCCGTCAGAGGCAATGCAGGCGCATAGAGCGGAAGCTTCTGAGCACGCCTACCAGTCGCCTGCCAGGCTGCAATAGTGGTATCTATAGTGTTAATCTTGGGTTTGGGCGTGCGCCTGTTCGTGTGTGTTATAATGCTCGCTAGTGAGACAGGGTAAGCATCCCCATCTTCCACCGCAATGTGTGGAATAAAATCATGTGTCCGGAACCAGTAGTACGTATATTGGGCCTGGGCGCAAAGATAATATATATAAAAATCTGGGGCCGCGAACCCACCTCTATCATAAGTCAGGGTTAATATACGCCAGCTGATTCTAGGTTGCTTATTACCCCAGACCAGCCGCATGAGCTGGGATCGGACTGTTTTAAAAAAATGCGTGGTAAGTTTGATCGGGATATTACAAAATTGATATAAAAAACGTGGAAGAATTTTCATCTTAATCACTGCTATGCGGTCGGCCAGGAACAACGGGAGGTGTAACCACCTATCCACTTGTTGCACTAAGTTGTTGTAGGCCATTCCATAGTTCTCCTTTATAACTATCTCAGGATCATGGTGTATCCATACCCCTAGATACTTCACTGGAGCTGTAGACAAGACCAAAGGGTATTCCAGCTGGGGCGGAGGCGTATTGAGCGTCAGGGGAATAATTACCGATTTGTCCCAGTTTATCTTTAGTCCCGAGAACAGGCCAAAACGAATGTATTCCCGGATAATCTGAGATAAATTCTGCTGAGGGTCTTGGATAAAAAGGACCGTATCGTCCGCATACATCGAGATCCCGACCGGACGGTGATTAAAATTTAAGGCAGTTTCTCTATGTCGTTGTCGGATTTTGCAGGCCAGTGGCTCCAACATGAGGGCAAAAAGGAGTGGGGACAGGGGGCAACCCTGCTTAGTGCCCCTTTCAATCTGGAAAGGCTCCGACGTGAAGCCACCCACCTTCACCCTTGCCAACGTGTCCGTATACAAGACCTGAATCCACCTCGTCACGACCGCAGGAAACCCCATTCTGTGCAGTATATGAAACATGTACGGCCATTCTATGGAGTCGAAACGCTTTGGTCACATCGAGAAGGACCGCAGCCGCTGACAACTCCGGATTGAGAACATGAAACATTGAGAAAATGGTCCTCAAATTGTGGGAGGTGGAGCATTCCGGGATAAACCCGGATTGATCGGGGAGCACCAGAAGGGGCATCAGCGGTCGGGTCTTCGTGGCCAATATCTTAGCCAGAATTTTAGCGTCTATGTTAATTAATGAGAGGGGACGATACGATTCACAGGACGTGGATGCTTTATCTTCTTTGAGCAGAGTAACAATCATTGCCTGTCTGAGGGAGGGAGGGAGGACGCCAGAATCATGAGCTTCTGCATACATTTCCAGCAGATGGGGTATGAGGATATCAGCGAAAGACTTATAAAATTCCGCTGTTAGGCCGTCCGGTCCCGGGGCCTTGGTATTAGGTAGAGAAAGGATAGCATCGCTCACATCCGTCTCGTCTATAGGTAGACTCAGATACTCTCTGTGAGTGGCCGAAAGCCAAGCGCAGGCCACATGTGATAAATATTCATCCAGTGCCTCAGATTCCATCCCACCTCGGGTTTTGTACATATCCGAATAAAATTGTCGGAATTGATCCACTATATCAGGTGGAGTTAAATATTCCAACCCAGAGGAATCAAGTATCCGGTCAATCTGATGATGTTCAGCACGGAATTTATTTTGAAGGCAAGAGCTTTGCCCGGTCGACCCCCCCCTCCCCAAAGGCACGCGCCTTACGCCTCCTTGCAATGTATTTTGCCTCAGTCTCGGCTAACAAATTATATTCTACCAGGGACTCCTGTATACGTGCTAGCAACGCTGTCGATTGGGCATTAAGATATTGCTCTTCCAATTCGCCCAGAATTTTCTCAACTCTGGATAGCTGACCCCTGAGGTCCCGGAGGATCCCCGCTGTGGTGCCTATGCATACTCCCCGAATTGTCGCCTTGAAAGCTTCCCAAAGCGTAGACTGGCTTTCACCGAACCCACATTTATCTTGAAATACTGAACAATAGCGGTTCTGACGGCGTCACAGTAAGTGGGATTGAGTAAAGCCTCTGCCCGGAATCGCCAGGTGAAAGGGTGACAGGGGTTTGCGGGGACGCTGAGGGTTAAAGCAACAGGATTATGATCTGATAATGTGCGTGGCAAAGTGTGAACCGCTGTAACCCACCCATTAGCTTCCTCACTCAATAACCAATAATCAAATCTAGACCAACTATTGAAAGCTGGAGTGATGTGTGTGCCCCCAAGAGTCTCTGAGTTACGCAGCCGCCAAACATCGACGAAGCCAAACTCCGCCATTGCATCACGCACGCACTGAGCCACCCTAACTGTGCGTGCCCAAGCAGGATTGGATTTATCTACTCGAGGGTTGAGATGGGTATTCAGATCGCCTCCCCATAGTACAGCAGAGTCTGGCAATGAGCGCAAAACAGCGAGCATATTAAAGGGCGAGGGGTCGTCCACCACTGGGCCATACATGTTAACAAATGTAACTACAGCCATACCCAGCTTGCCCTGCACCAAGACCCAGTGGCCTTCTGTATCCACACTAGTATGTATAGGCAAGATTGGTATCCCCTTTCGGATAAGGATAAGCACCCCTCTGGCATAGTTAGAGTAAGATGACGCCAGCCGAAAACTTGCCCACCTTCGCGCCACCCCAGGTTCAGAACGATGGCTCAGATGCGTCTCCTGTAACAATGCAGTGTGCGTGGTATGTCTGTCTAAATACGCCAAAACTTGGCGGATCTTCTTGGGAGTATTGAGCTCGCGCACATTCCATGTGATACAGTTATACGTCTCACCCATGGTCATTACCCATAATAATCACCATCACATTGGCATTATACGACAAGTAATGTGCATACCAGTCAATGCAGTCTCTCACTTGAAAATACAAGCTGATCGGTGTACCTTTGAACTTACAGAACACAAACCCACTCCCTCCCACCACCCACTTCAGCAACCCCAATTCGCCAAAGACAACCCCCACCAATAGAACCACCCCCAACAAAAACAAATTACCACAACACAGCTTTTGGGGTACACCCATTGGGGGGAACATGGCGGCTAAGACTCACTCCCTGATGAGAAACGGGAGCAGGCTGCCATAGATTGGAAATCAAGCCCTCCCCAACCCACCATCCAACAACACAACCAGCGTCAAAAATATCCACCAGCCAGCAGAGCAACGGCGGGGGAACTTCAAACTAGCAGCCTGCGGGGGCCATGATATTCCCAGCACAGGAGGAGAGTCACGCCCCCCTCCCCCAAGCCCACACCAGCAGCTCCAAACCACCTTAGTCAGCAAAATTACAATTACCCAAGATCAACTAGTGTCATTTTATGATGCAAAGATCAGGACTAGAACGCAGTCCGCAGCAAAATACATACACCTTCAGCAGATGTACACCAGCCCCACACCACTCAATCCTCAACATCCGATGTGGAAGCCGTAGACGGACGCTGTTGTCGCAAAGATTTAGCATAGTCCCAGGCCAATTTAGAATTAGTGAATATTTTTGCTTTATCTTCCGGCCTATGTGCAGGCGGGCAGGATAGAGCATGGCATATGGTATTTGTTCCTTCATAAGGAGCTTCTTGACCCCATGGAACTCCGTACGCGCCGCCTGCACCGATGCTGTGAAATCTGGATAAAACGATAGTACCGTGCCTTGATAGTTCACTGTTCCTTTTTGCCGGGTGATACGCAGTATAGTATCTCTATCGTTCAGCAGCCTGGCTATTATAGGCCTCAGAGTGGCACCAGGTGGTGGTCGCGCCGCCAGGGCTCTGTGGGCTCGTTCAATGGCAAACATGTTAGGCTGTCAGACTCACAGATATCCCTAAGCATGGTCTCAACATAGTCCTTCAAACGCCCAACATTGGTGGACTCCGGCAGACCCAAAATGCGCACGTTGTTGCGCCGTGAGCGCGCTTCAATATCCTCATTCTTGGCTTGTATTACAGCCAGCAGCTTTTCCATACCTGCGGTCTTAGCGGTCATTTGCTGCAAGCCGTCCTGCGCATCCGAAATCCGCTGCTCAGCCTCGCCGATCCTCGCCGCGTGTATATCCAGCTTGGATGAGAAATGATCCATGTGATCATTAAGCACCGCTATCTTCCCATCTATCACCTGCAAACTGGTATGGATGGCAGTCAATGATTTTTCCAGGGCCGTGGGGACTGACATCGAAGCATCTAACTCCGAGTCAGAGGCAGCGGTTTGAGATGATTTGCCGCCCTTGCGGAGCTCAAAGGTGAGCCTGTTCTGATTCTTCTCCGGCTTGCCCATGGCGGCAACAACGCCCAGCAACGCAGGAATCACAGCTGCCCAGCAATAGAATCGAAAACAGGGGACTCCCCCGCCAAGGCCAGGCACCGGCCAACGCGCCTCACTGACCGCGTTACGCCAGCCACCCTCAGATGCTGTAGCTAGTGCCCACCCGGGCACACAGCCCACGGCGCGAGGAGCCAGGACAGGCAACGTCTTTCAGGATAGCAGGTCGAATCACCGGGGCTCCCAGCCCGTCCGTTCCAGCAAGGTATCGTGGGGGGCTTGCTCAAAAACGCAGCACTCCAGCAGCGGGGAAGCACCTACAATCGCAGACCCCACGAACCTAAGGGCGGAAGAAGCACCACAGAGAGCCCAGCAGGCCGCAGCAGGGTACCCCTCAACCAGCACGCAGCTGTCCTGCCCTCGTGGGATCGAGGAGTGCAGCAGACAAGAACCTGCCCTCTCCATTTGTGTAAGTCACAGGACAGCTGGACAGCCAGCAGACATGCAGCGCCGGAGTGCCTCAATTCGAGCGCCGCCTCCAACAACGCTCCCACCACGGCCTACCTCCAGAGTCGGCGCCGGTTCCTCGCGTGATCCTAGGGGCCGCGCGCCCCGCGATTCCAGCTCCCAGCACCGCAGCAGTCTCAGCGTGCGCCCCAGCGGATCGTCTTTTCGGGGCCAGCGCCGCACAGCCTCTCCGATCGCCAGCAGGCATGCCAGGAATGCCGACTCGGACAGCTGATGATGCGGACAGAATAGAAACTGCTTCCGCTGACAGGATTTCGGCCGCCATAACGGCTGCATGCCGAGCAGGCAGCGTCCCCCTCACAGGTCCCGCAGGCAGCATCCGCTCCAGCCGACCCACCGCCGGTAAGCTCTCGACAGTGACGTGCCCCGCTGACATGGAAAGCACGGTGGATGGCTCAGGGAAGGAAGGATATCGGCAGGATGATGACGGCGGCCGGCAAAGCTACACTACTGTGTGGCCATCTTGCTGTGCGCCTAGCCACGCCCCCTGCCATGGTGACATATTAATGCCACACTTCAAAATCAGGGGGAGTTAGAGGGTATTAGGCTAGGTCCACCCTCCTTTCAATCATATACACAAAAACACTGGCCTACCGGATAAAGAACCTAGCTATGGTGATGGGGTCCTCTCAATAAGCTGCAGATTGAGGCGTGCTTCGACTTGCGAGGTTACGTAGGAGCACTAATAAAAGACTGTGTGGTGCAGTGTTAGTGGAGTGGATGGAAAATGTATTAAAAATACCTGGCTAGTGGGCGAAATATTTTATTCTAGCTCCTAGTCGGTAAATTAAAAGCAGGGGTACTGGAGAACGATGTAACCATAATGAGTTAAGTCTCCAGGGGTACCACTAGGTGAATCACCGCAGAGGTGTGCTCGAATCAATGCGTGACTACGAGCCCATCAACCCCTCCAGACCATGGGGCAATTCTTAGTCTCATATAAAATACTACGATCCATTGAGTTAAAATCGTATGTATTATAGTGCACACACAGTAGGTGTGGCTTATCACTATTTACCTCACTCTTTAGGTCACTTAGGAATGGAACGCACAGGGCTGGCCCCTGTGTGGTCCTGAGGAGGAGCCATGGGGAGGCTCGAAACATGTTGACCAACACTAGAGACTTTTAACCCATTATGGTTATATCGTTCTCTAGTACCCCTGCTTTTAATTTACCGACTAGGAGCTAGAATAAAATATTTCGCCCACTAACCAGGTATTTTTAATACATTTTCCATCCACTCCACTAACACTGCACCACACATAGTCTCTTATTAGTGGTCCTACGTAACCTCGCAAGTCGAAGCACGCCTCAATCCGCAGCGGATTGAGAGGACCCCAATGATGAAGCATGTCACCAGTGGGAAACCCTGGTGAGTGAAGGGACAAAGAAAGCAATTGCTTTTTCTTGTCTGAAACCAGACCTTCCAACTCAAACTTGAATTGGGGTCATACATCACCATAGCTAGGTTCTTTATCCGGTATTCCGGTGTTTTTGTGGACATATTAATGCCACCAGCCTGTTTTCCTCCTTCAGCCTTACAAAACAGCAAGTGACACATAGAGAAGCTGGAAAAATTACCTTTCACTGTTGCTGAAACTCCTGCGGATTGGATAATTCACAACGTTATCACTGCCGATTTCGACATTTCATATTCAATACTGTTCACAACACCATCAAGTGAGCAGATATGAAGCGCTAGGAAAAGGGTATGTACATGAGTCATGGGTGTTGCCTTTTAAGTTCCGTTGTTGGAATAGGGAGACTGAGGTCTTTCTTAGCGGTTCTGACTACAAGAGCACTTGAAGTCATTCCTTAGTGTGTAAGGAATTTTCGCATTATGAATGTATTCGAAAGTATGATTTGACGCCTTGAGCAGACTAAAAGCCTTACTGTTTCAGAAAGAAGTCGCCTTTGCATCTCCAAAGGAAACGTTTGATTTTCAAGTTACAATATCCTCTTCAGAAATACAGTTGCTGCTCCACACTAATTTCACACCACATTTTGGAGAACTGGTGAACCATATTTTTAACATGTCTAATACTACAAGGGTAGTGCACTTTTTGAAAAGTATAGGCTCTGGTTTGGTTAGTACCTTCCAGACAGTCTTTGGAGTCATTCCATGCATGGAAGTGTTTTTGGAGGTCTTCCGCTGGTCTTGCTCCTGATTTTCGGGCATGTGCTTTTATTTATTCTGCTCTGCGATGGTTGTCCCGTCTCGAGGCCAAACGGACACAGCACTACCACATGTGCTCCTGTGTTGTGAACGCATGATACAGGGTTTTGGCGTGCTCTTGCTTTAGGAGCTGAATGAACATTGGTTCTTATCCTTCTGGCCTGTTTGGCTACACTTCGTGCAGCCAGTATTCCGCTGTCTGTTGTGCATTTTCGAATGTGCTTTGGACATTTGCCTAGGAACACAACCTAGTCAACCTCTGGATATGGAAATACTGATGAGTCCCCTAAAGACTCACTTGTATTGGTGTTTTTTGCACTCACCGTTGCTTCTGAACGCATTCTGGGAGGCTGCTGATCCTAGTGATATGGATCATGGCTCTTCATTGGCAGATTCCACTTTGGCACTGTCTGTATTCCCTCCTTCGGCGGCTGTTGAAGGGGCTGGATGGAATATGTTGGCTCCTTGGATTTTAATCGAGGTGTGCTTCTGGGAGCACCGTCTGCAGTTGCTGGGAACAGCAGTGTTTTGTCAACCTCTTGGAACACACAAACAATTTGGCAGTTTTGAGTGGTGGAAACTTTTAATTCAGTTTGTTTTTAGCAGCCTATTACTTTTTTTAAATTACGTTGCTTTTATTAACCTTACATTGGATCTTAAATGTTGGCTTTCTGCTTCAAACAGATACAATTGCATTTTTAGACTTTTTAGCACCATTTTATGCACATACAAATATCTTTTAGCATTCTTTTAGATAGCTCAGTCGACTCACGTTCGAGGAGTGGGTGTCACATGGCTGGTTTAGGCCCAGGGAGAAACACTGCCATTTTACATGCACTAGTTTCTTAAGTTGCCTTCTTTTCTACACGTTGACTTTTGACGCACATTTGCTTCCGTGACTGTGCAGGATATGGTTCTAGAAAAACACATTTGATTACATTTCAACTTCATCTTCACATTATCACGACACCTTGAACATCTAGTACAAGGACAAAGTTCATTGCACAAATGTTTGTTGATCATCTGGTTAGTGACATAGCAATCATATGAAGAATAACAGCCTGCCTGAGGTTATTGCACGGTAGTATGGATCCGTTTAATATATACACATAAGTATAGATCAGAGAAGCACTCTGCTGTCACTGCAAGGTCGATGTTTGTCGGAATCCAGCTCAGCTGTTCCTCTTTCCCTCTGCGAGTAGGTATGTTCAACTTGTGACCAAGATGCGCCGCTGAAGGCACTTTCCTTCCGGTAATGGGGAGTCAGATCATACAGTAAGAGATTTTGGCTGATCACCCACCCTAGGGAACTAGGTTAGGGAGCACATAATAGGAGTACACTATACACGGTACTTGTATGCCAGAAGTTATACACTGCTTTAGCACGATGGTGGAGTTGTTCATTCTTTTCAATGTTCTCGTGATTGTAATAACTCTCATTTGTTTCTGTCTATTAATCGTTGCAGCACATATATTTTATACAAGGATCACAGTGCTTCAATAAATACTGAAACCCCTTGTTATGTACTTCCTGTATGTCTCTTTGGGTATCCACAAGTGACTAAGCGAAAGGATTTGCGATCTGTTACCACGATTTATTTGGAAGTCAGGGTTGTCATGATCTGTGATTGCACAATCCATTTGTTACCTTCCTAGTTTCAGAGGTACTTATGGTAGCACTGTGAACTAGCAGGACTATAGGCCAGCATATCCTGTGGAGGTGCATTGAATCAGTCTGGCACCATCCCAACGTTTATGTTGTCCAGAAAATGCCCAGTTTCTACTGAGAAAGTAGAAGCCGTACAACTATTTTTACACCCTCTGTCATGCCTTCAGTCCCCATGAAGCCACACAGATCTCTAGTAGGACTTTTGCCAGAGGGTCCACCCCCAAAGACCATCGGCTCCCTCATAACTAGGCCTGTTCTGACTTCTACTCTGGCACCAAAATCCATGTTTGTTCCTTCCAAGGCAATGCTGACACCAATTCTGCCAGTTGATGATCTGATTCTGCCGCAGGTCTATGAAGACGGGCACTCAAGGCCTCTTTCAAGCTATGAAAGCACAAAAGTGCAACCAGTAGTTATTCAAAAAGAGTCCAATCCCGGATCTCTGTATCAATGTTTGTATTAGTAGAGTGTTTGTGCTCTTTTTGACTCTGATTGATCCTCAGTGCAGGAAGCCAATTGCTCAAGACACTGATGCTGGGGATGAGGATGATGGAGGAGGAGGAGGACTCCTTGTTATATTGATGTGCATAGTATCTAGACTTACAAAATTCCAGTAAGCTGGTCACTTCTCTTGAAACAGAGCTTGACTCTCAACTTGCGCCTCCAACAGAGGAAATATGTGTTTGCATTGTTTGATTCAGAGGACAGCTGAAACACTAGAATTGCTGTAGGCCACAGTGAGACAAATGTATTAACCGAGATTTTAGCCAGGTCTAGCTTCATCTCGGCAATCATTTAATAAAGACTTTACTGGTTCTCTCCTGGCTATATCTTCAAAGCTATGCCCATGCCCGATAGTCAGTCGACCTCGACCGGCTATCTGCAACCCTCTCTTCTTGACTAATCTTACACTGAAGAACCTGATTCAACAAGTAAGGTCAATCAAAATTATTTTTCGTCCAAGCCTCTGGATAGGAAATCAAAAGGACTTGATGCTTTTGGATACCGAATATTTTCTTCAGTTAGTCTAGCCCTTAATGTCTTGGTAGTTTGTATCTTGGGCACATACAGCCACTCAATATAGGTTATGGCAAACAACAGCTTACTGACCTTCCCAAGGACTCAGTGCCTCTTTGGCCCAAACGATACATGATGATCAGGATGCAGCAAAGTGAATGCTCCCAGCTGGTCTGGACACAACATACTGAATTGGCAGAGCTGTTGATGCGAATCTTCTTCTCTGAAAGCATGCCTGGATGAGATCAGTCTGATATTCTGGACACATGCAGGCGTCACTAATGGATTTGCTCTTCAATGGCTCTAGGCTATTTGGAGATAAAGTTGATAAGGTGCTGGAATAATTAATGGATTGTCGGGCCACAGCACTTTCTCTGGGGCTGTTGACCCACATTGCAAACCGTCGTAACTTTTATTGAAACAGCTGACGCAGTTCTTTTGCGGGCTAGCAGAGGCAGTAATCCTAAAATTCTTCCTACTTGGCGTCTGCCAAGCTTCTTTATTTACCCTCCCAGGTTCATGGGTGGAATGTTGATATGAGGGTCCTATAGATTGTTCTGAAGGGCTGGTCTTGCCCTTCCTATCCACCTCACCCCAAACCAAAGTGAGACTTTAAGGATCACTTGCAACTGTGATGCATACAGTCAAGCTTCTCTTGGTGAAGGGTGACATGAGTGGGTATTAAGCTCGAAAAAGGGGAAAGGATGCTATTCATATTACTTCCTCATTCAGAAAGAGGATAGAGTGACCTCCACCCTCTGATTGCCTTTTTTGAGGAAATAAAGGTTCAAAATGATAACTCTGCCTCACATTCGTTCAATTCTGGATGCAGGGAACTGGGTGGTATCCTTGGACGTGCAGGGCACAATTTTCCATATACCTATCCTGCAGTCCCATAGACGTTTTCTGTGGTTCAAGGTAGGCCGGGATAACTTTTAATTTCAATTTACCATGCCCCCGCCCTTTGGCCTTACCTCTGCCCCTCTAGTGTTTAAGAACTTGTTGGCGGCAGTCGCTGCCTATCTGTGGAAGTCAGGAGTACCTGTATTCCTGTTAGACCTCTGGTTGCTGAAGGTAGGCTCTATGTGGTCAGTCATCGACCATCTCCGGAGGATGGCCACACTCCTGACATCATTGAAGTCTAGCATCAATGAGCTGAAGTCCCACCTGAGCCCCATGGAGAAGATTTGATTCATCAGGGTGATTCTGCATACAGTGCTTTCAAAGCCTTTCCTCTGCAGAAGAGAGTCCAAGATATTCAGAATATGATCCTGATGTTTTGAGATCAGTTCTGGGGTTGTGGATTCCGATGAGGTTGGCTCTGAGGCATCTTGACTACCTGACCTCCTTGTATCCAGCTTGCAGGACCTACAGTGGACCCTCTGCTCTCAGTGGGCATCTGGGCTGCCTCTCCTACTCCATTAAAATCACAAATGCGACAGTGAGGGATCTGCAGTGCTGACTGGTAAACACCAACCTGACCCGCAGCAGGTCTTTCTCTCTCCCCTACCCAGAGTTTTTTTTTTAAACATATTTTATTGAATTTCTTATTTTCATTTGGAGCACTACAATGTGCACAGCTTGCACCACATTTTACATCCAATCCTAGATACATCAGTCCATTGCAGTTCTCCTCTACAATCCAGGTACATATAACGTCTTTATGCGGCTGTTGAATTGTCTGTTAAGGAACTAAAAGAGGGTGATCGTTTGCGACAATCGTATTTCCACAATATTATTTCTAACTTTCCCAACTCCCCTCTCCCCACCCACCCCGGTCTCACGCGTACTTCTCCTTACAGCTTTGCATGTATAAGAATCAGTCTAGGCTTGTTGCATGGTCGTTTGCATGTATCTTAATACCTCCTGCGTATACTTCGTCAGCAGGGCATGGTTAACCTTTTGTGCACTAGATGATAGTACTCATGGCGGGACTTCAACTGCAGCTATGGACTTTATGGCTTTTAACAGAGCATCCCACTCTAATGCTATTGGTACTTTCCGTAGCCCTTTAAGCTCTTCCCTATGTAATGTTGCGCTCTCTGCAGTGCCCCAGCGTATTAGTTCCGTGTGCCATGTCAGTACGTCCGGGGGTCTCTGTGACTTCCATCTCATTGTAATGTTTCGTATATCTAATATAAGTGCTAGATCCATAAAGCGGTATTGCACTTTATATTTGGACGTTTGTGTATGCAGCCCTAAAATGCACTCCTCCACCGTGTCCTTTACCTCCCGGTCTGCCGCTTCCCCTATTCTATGCCTTATGGTGTCCCAGTATACCCGTAGTCTTGGACAGGTCCATAACATATGAATTAGGTCAGCGCTTTCTAACAAACATCTCGGACAGTGATGTTGTGTTTGGGGGAACATTCTGTCCAGTCTGTGCGAAGTAAGGTAGGGCCTGTGCAAAACCATGGTCTATATAAATTTGAATTTCGTGTTCCTCGATATCTTCCTTGGTTGTTCTAGTACCCTTATCCATTCTTTGACTGTGAAGTTCCTGCCTAAATCCCCTTCCCATGCAGTCTTCAGTGCGTCCGAAGGGGCCGCATTATGTGTGCTGATGCCGGTGTAGAGCCATCTGATAAGATGCCGACCCCTTCCCATATAATGTATCATTTTAACCAGGTCATTAGTGGGGGGCTCCTGCCTGCACGGGGCCCAGTGCCTTTTAACGTATTGTGTCAATGCAGCGTGTACAAGATACAGCTGTGCCGGAGCCCCAGTTTCGTTAACGAATGTGTCATGATCTAGTAGTATCCCATCCCCGAACAAATCCGACATCATGGTGATCTCCACATTTGACCATGGCATTAATTTGCGCTTCGTAAGTCTACCACTCGTCACGGGGATCCCCACTAAAGGGATGTTACCTGCGTATGCCTTGGTCGGTTGTGTATATTGCAGCGCCGCCTTCCAGCAACGAAGCGCCGTGGCTAATAGCGGGGGTGGGGGGTCCGCCACCCGGCAGCAGCAGTGCATGTAGTTTACCATTATCTATGTCTGCCTCTGTGTACCCAATTTCCTGCAAGTTGCGGCCCGCCGTCCAGTAAGACAGCCACTGCAATTGACAAGCGTAGTAATAGGCTCGCAGATCTGGGATTCCCAATCCTCCCATACGTGTACCCACTTGCAGCTTTTTAAGGCTGATGCGGCGTCTGCCACTACCCCAGACTAGGTCATTGAGCATCGTGTTCAATAATTTGAATGTGGTGTGCGGTACCATTAATGGTAAGTTAGTAAAATAATATAAAAGTCTCGGTAGGACCACCATTTTTGCAAGGGCCGCTCTTCCCATCACAGACAATGGCATTGCCGTCCAGAACACAACGCTGGAACGTAGGGCGCGGATTGCTTTATGTAGGTTACCATCTAGCATATTTGCATGTGTCCTGTATATTTGTATACCTAGGTATTTAAAAGTGTCCGGGGCTACGTCTATGTGCGTGTCTCCAAAGGCCATGTGTTCAGTCCCTGCATGCTCTGTAAAAAAGAAAGCGTGTGATTTCCTTATGTTAATCCCCCACCCAGAGTTCACAGTTCTGACAGACTCCTCACTGCTGGATTGAGAGGCCATCTGGGAGAGATGGAGATCAGAGGCTTATGGTCTCTGGCTGAGAACCATTTCCATATCCGTTTTCTGCAGCTTTGTGTGGTTGGTCTGGCCCAAAGGGAGGTGGATGCAGGTCCTCATAGACAACACGACCCCAAGTGGCACTGCGACAGGCAGGTGGGAGTGGGGTGCTTGCTGCTGTGCCAGAGGTGCTACACCTGTGGAGATGGGTGGACCAGCACAGTATCTTACTGGTCGCTGACCTAGCAAGGCCCAGGGATGTCAGAGCAGACAAAGTGAGCAGACATTGTCTAGCAGACTACAAGTAACCTCTCTATCTCCAAGTGGCGCAGGGAGTCTTTGATCAATGGGGCACATCCTGGTTAATTCTATTCACCACCATCAAACCTGCAGTGTCAACAATTCTATCTTTTGGAGTTTCCTTCAAGGCATTTGTTAGACTCCTGTTTGCCTTTCCACCGCTGCCTCTTCTGCCTTAGGTTCTAAACAAGACCATGACAGATTGGTCCCAAGTCATTCTCGTCACCCCAGACTGGGGCACAAGAGGGGTGACACCTAGAACTCCTGGCACTGAGTATTTGTCCTCCGATCAGGCTTTCACTTCAGTAGAACCTACTATCTGAGAAGCAGGCCAGGGTCCTACAATTGAATGACCACAATCTACATGTCCATGTGTGGAGATTGAGCTGCAGCAACTGAATGCATTTAACTTGCTGACTGAGGTGGTTGGTCATTAATACATCAATGTGTCACACAATAATCAAAAGATTTGAAGAAAACCTGCCCAGGGAGTCATGTGTATGATACAGCGGGGTTCAACTGTAGTCGCTCAATAGGAAAAAACTTTTTTCCTAGAGACCCCTCACCCACCAGAGTTGCCCCTTGGTGGCATGGTTCATCATTGGGGTTCATCCCAATCCTCTACGGATCGAGGGGTGCTGCGACTTGGCGATTACACAGGGGCATTTATTGGTGTGTTTCTATAATAATGAAAATAGGGGGGAGTGGAAAATTTTGAGTTTAAAAATACCTGACTAGTTGGACCAATATTTTATTCCTGCCCCTAGTCGGTGAGGTTAAAATCATGGGTTATGACTGAAGACACAGACTTCAATGAGTCCATTGTTTCAGTAATAAGCAGTCAACATGTTTCGAGCCGTTCCCCACTGGCTCATCAGCCGCCCCAGCTGATAAACCCAATTACAATCGAAAACCATTTATATGCAACACCTCTATCATGTGGGCACCCAATAAAGTACACCAAGTGATCACTCCTTGCATGTTAAAAACTGGTTATTATAGAAACACACCAATAAGTGCTCCTGCGTAATCGCCACGTCGCTGCACGCCTTGATCTGTAGAGGATTGGGATGAACCCCAATGAAGACGCATGCCACCAAGGAGCAACCCTGGTGGGTAAGGGTTCTCTAGGAAAAAAGTTTTTTTCCTATTGAGCGACTACAGTGGAACCCCGCTGTATCATACACACTGATTCCCTGGGCAGGTTTTCTTCGAACATTTTGATTATTGTGTGACACGTATCTTTAAGAAGGAAAAACGTATCCTTTACCTCTACCTCCTCTCTTAGTTTGTAGCATCCATACATCAAGACACCCTTCCTTGAAGTTGATCTATGCTGGGAAAAATGTTTCATTTGATGATGTGCTTGAAAACCCATTACAAGCCAAACTTTCTTATGTTCTTTTCTTCATTAGTCTTCTTTAGCACCTCTTGGCCTTGCAGTGGGCGCAGTAAAAGGTGATTTGTTTACCTTTTTGGTCTTTCTTTGTTTATTGGACTAACCATCTTTAGGTCGCTGCATGTGATGCATAATATAAAAGATTTTAAACACATTCCCCCTGACTGTTCTGCCTCTTTGGAATCTGAATTTGGTTTTGATATTTCTTGTGTGCACACCCTTAGAGCAGATGCACAGCTGACACACTTTTTTTTGTTTATTTGTTTTTTTTGTCATATCTTTTTATTGAAAGAAATTGACGACCGTTCAGTAACAATTTAGTCAGCGTTCAGTAACAATTTAGTCAGCGGTGTTAGGTTGCTATGCATATACATGGTAGACACAAATTTCCCCCTTCAGTTCCAACTAGTACATCACTATTTTCATATGTGGCCACACTCCCACACATGTCGATTACCAAGGATCTCCTCCCCAACGCAGTACATAGGCCACCTCTGTATTCATTCTAATGGGTCCAAATCTTTCCCCGCTTGCGGGGACACCCACTGCTTTAATAGATTACTTTTTCAGCCACCATAAACCAGTCCATATCTTGTTTCCAGTCTTTGAGCTGTGGTGGTGACTCTGCTCCCCATAGTCTCACAACATTCCTCTTGGCAACCATAAGACTCTGGGTGGCTCATATTTGCTCCATGCCGCCCAAATCTGTAGTATCCCACACATTCAGAAGGCACCGCCTCTCTGAGAGGGGAGCATATCCTACCCCTATGTTATTTATACAGGACATTATTGAAGTCCAATAGGTCTGTATCAATGGACAGTCCCAAATTATGTGGTGGCTGGTGCCCTCTCTACCACATCCCCTCAAGCAGGTGGAATCAAACCTCCTTCCCATCTTAACTAATGTCTTGCGCAACACGTAGGCCCTGTGTAGTATCTTGATCTACACTAGTTAAAATTGTGATCTGATCGCCAACTCTTTAGGTGAGGATAAAGCTTCTTGCCAGTCTAAGTCATCTATGTCACTGATATCCACTTCCCATTGTTGGCAGAGCTGTAACAATGTGTCTGGTGCATTGTTAATCAGTTTTTTATATGTTAGTGAAATTGCTTTGTGTGTCATGTAGTTATCTAGCTATCTGGCTTCCAATGGGGATGCTTCAGGGAGGACCTTCCCGTTAGGGATTACTGTCCTTAAGGCGTGGTGAACCTGGAGATATCTAAAAGTTTCCAACGTAGCTAAATCCTATTCACGCTATAGCTTGGGAAACGGTACCACCCTTCCTCCTTTCCAGAGATATCCAACCCTGGAGATGCCAATCAGATTCCATTTGTCGAAACCGGGTCTGTGGCAAGAAGTACCTAGTTAATTGGAGTCCCCCAGAGGTGTGGATTGCATGATTCTTCCCTCGCAGCTCGATGTTTTGAGAGTGTTATGCCATATGTGGACCGTAAGCGCTGTTGGTCCCGTGAGAGTCCTACGTTTTGGAGAGGTGCACAGCGCTCGTTTGTAGCCTCGTGGTTGCAACACATGGTGAGCAATAGTATATGCCGGATCACCTGGGGGACAAAGTACCGATTGGTTGACAGTGGCCAGTTACGCCGTTTGATAATATATGTGGATGTCTGGCAACACTATACCACCATCCTACCAGTCGTGGGTCAGTCCTCAGCTCACAATTTCTATTGTGCGAAAATATACATCAGTGACTGGGAATGGTGTATTTTGCAGCACATATAGAAACCTCTGCAGTGCCATCATCTTAAATAGAGCTGCCCTGCCAAGCAGGATAAGGGACAAGGTCCTCCAATTGCACACGTCTTTCTTGAGACGCAATAGGGGAATCTGGCGATTCTATGGTCAGCAAAGGTGTCAGCGGTCAGTGGTGACATAGATTCCCAGGTATCGGAAGACTTTAAGCGCCACCTTCACTGCACATCCCTTAGGTTGCCTCAGGGCATCCCCCAGAGAACAAACAGTGTTGACTTGGACCAGTTAATGGTATACCCCGAGTACTTCCCAAAGGATGTGAATGCATCCAACATGCGACCCAGGGAGGCACGAGGGGCGTTAACAGCTACTCTGGCCAAAGGTTCAGTATATGGTAAACATACCCAGGACAGGAACTTGGAGCCGAAGCCCATTTGTTCCATTACTGCGAAAAGAGATGGCCACTCCCCTGTGTAGAACGCCATACAGGTGTCAAGGGGCAGGATTGCTGCGTCTTTTTGGATGAGATGGACTCGTCCCAGTACACCCTGGAGGCGTCGTAGATTTAAAGCCATGTTTCTGCCGGGCATGAAACAGGATTGGTCCAGGTGAACCAATTTATTAATAATTTGCATCAGTCGCAGGGCTAGTAGCTTCGCCAGAAGTTTAACTTCTGCATTGAGGAGGAAGATGTGCCTGTAGGAGGAGCAGTCCTAGGAGGGTCTACCCTATTTATGAATGACTACTATGGATGCTAGTCTTTGATTTTTAGGGAGCAACCCCGTATCCTGACTCTCCAGATACATTTTCAGTAGGTGTGGCGTAATCAGAGTCAAATTAGTCTTGTATAATTCTGTTGGGAGCCTTGCCGGTCCCATGGCCATCCCCAACACAGTTTTACGAATGACTTAGGCGATTTCATCCGATGTAGGGTCAGTTTCCCTAAGGTCTCTTTCCTCAATGGAGAGAGTGGGAATATGTAGGTCCCGGAAGAGATCATGGAAGTTGCCCATTATTGCTGTACCTACCAGGGCGTATAATTGTTCATAATAGTCAACAAAGGCATTTGCTATATCTTGGAAGTCTGTGAAAGGCCTCCCGTCCCCCTGAGAGATTTCTTTGACCCATCTACTCGTCTTTTCTTTCTTGTGAAACCATACTATCCGCTTCCCTGCCTTATCTCCCATTTCCTATATACAATGCTGGGTCGCACTGTAACTAAGTCTGATCTGTATTCCTGACTCTTAAGAGCCAGTTAGTGTTTCACGTCGGTTGTAGTGTCAGTATCTAATTAGGCCTCTAATGCTAAAATGTCTTGTTGAATTTTTTCGATCGACATCCTTGTTTGCTTTTTTTGACCCACAGCCAGTGATAGTACTTCACCCTTGATTACTGTTTTATAAGCTTCCCAGAGAGTGCTTATTTTCCTTGAAATAATTATCTGTGGCTCTCGTCAGCCCCGTCCTAATATGTGATATCTTCAAGTACCATGGATTAAGTGTGATTCCCTTGCTGACTCCCTGTCTGTCAACACTATAGATGGCTCATATTGGGGAGTGGTCAGAAATCCCCCTAGCTAGATGCTGTACTTCATGAAATCTCGAGACTCGGTGGGCCAAGGTGAATAAGAGATCGAGCCGAAAAAGGCTTCCATGTTTCCCTGCGTGGAACGTGAACTTCTGAGCCATGGGATTTTGGATACTCCATATATCTATTATTCACATTTCCATGCAGAAATCTGTCCAGTGCATAGAGGAGGGTGAAATGGTCCTTGGAGTTGAACCGTCAAACAAATCACACATAGTCATATTAAAATCTCTTTCTACTAAGATTTCACCCGCTGGAAGCTCAAGAAAAGGAGTTTACCGAGGTCTGGCAGAGTGGTTTGTGTAAGGTTGGGGGGGATATACACTAGATATACACTGACAGAATATTAATCGTTTCCCCATCCCATGTCCCTGAGAGGGCCACAAATCGACCCAGGGGTCAGACCAAGAGCGGTGCACTCTTAACAGTAATTGTTTTTTTGTGAGATGCCTACCCCTCTAGAGTGTGTGGTGAATCTTGCGTGTCACCATTTTGTAACCCAAACGATCTAGGACCCTATAAGTGTTGCCCATCAAATGTGTTTCTTGGAGGAGTACTACCTCAGGTGAATGTTGTTTAATATGTTGTAGCACTACCCCTAGGTTTATTTTGTCGCCCAGTCTATTTACATTGCAGGATAGGACACACATCTCTGAGTTTGTCTTTACTCTCATTCCTGCGATTTAGTGTGGACAGTAACCATTTGGGAGCAGGCCTCTCCACCTCTACACTGCTTATAATCGACACTCCTTCGGTTTCCCTGTTACACCATTGACTCTGTCGTCAAGAAAGGTGAAAAAACATTCAATGTAATCCTCTCCCATTCCCTTATTCCCCCCCCCCCTCCCCAACTTTATGATCCCCCACCCCACCACCCTGCATGACAAACTTGAAACTTTCCGCCCACCAAATTCTGCTGAGTGCCTATCGCCACCCCCAATATTACACTAGTTAAGGGAAGGTGAACCATCCAACAATCTGTTTACCAGACCTCCCTTAATATTAGCATTGCCAAGCTTGTCCAAATTTCCCAGCAGCGCCAAACCTTTGAGATTATGTTGCAACAATTCTACAGTCTCATATCATTTCTATACATCACCCTTCTTCCCACATTCGCTGCTGTTCGCCATACAGTTTCTCGAGCTCAGCACATTACATCTTAGTTTGTGTCCTGTGTGCCACCATATCACCATGTCTCTTATGTGTCCAACCGCTAGAGCACACCTGTTTTATTCCATTTATGGATCATGTTCAGGCGACGATCCTGCATCTTGTTGTGTGCCTCTGGACTGTTGTCTTGATGATTCTCCTTATCGGCGGTGTTGTCGTTTTCATTGAATCATAGCTCTCTGCTTTCCGATGGATCTCCAGCTGTCCAGCCACTCCCAAGTTTCCTCAGGGGATTCGAAAAACAATGTTTTCCCTTCTGCTTCTACTCTGTCGAGCCGGGAAGAATAGCGCACATTTAAGTCCCTTGACTCTCAGCTCTTTCTTGACATCAAAGAATCTGCGCTGTAGTCTCTGAACCTTAGGCGTAAAGTCTGGGGAAAAAAGTTTATGCATGCATTTTTATAGATCACTGGGGGAGCACTGCGGGCTGTTTGTAGAATCACGTCTCGGTCTCTAAAATTTAAGATCCTGGCTAAGATGGGTCGCAGAGCCACTCCCGGTTGTGGTCACCCTCCGGGGATTTGGTAGGCTTGTTCAGCCAATAAGTATTTGGAGAGGCCACGAGGCAGCAGTTCCTTGGTCACTAAGTCTTCAACAAAGAAACTACCAAGGGCCCCTCCGCTCGTTTCGGGACACCTACTATGTAAATGTTATTGTGCAGTGCTCTACCTTCAAAGTCTTCCAGGTGGGCCTCCATTGTGGTATAGGTCTCTTGTAAATCTTGAACTTGTTTCTGGAGGGTCCTCGTGATCTGGTCTAGAGAGGCAGTTGTGTCTTTGATTTTTTTCACTCTGGAGCTCTTATTGCGTTAATCAGCCGTGATCAGCGCCACTTTATTTGTGACCGTATCCATTCTTGTCTCTAGTGAGGACTTTATCCCTTGAATTGCTGTCATTATATCTTTTAGTGTTGGGGATTTCCCTCTGCCGAAGTAGGCCCCACTACTGCCCTCTGTTCTCGGACCTTACCACCCGGTCCCCTTTCCTTTGTCAGAACAATCTGATCCAATTCCGTTTGGTGGGCTCCTCTGTGGCCCTTACCGCCCGCCATGATGTCTTCCTCAAGGTGGTGTAGGATGGGCCCCCTACAATGGTTCGGTTGGGTGGGGGGGTGTAAAAAGGGAACTCATCGTCGTCTACCTCTAGGGGAAAAGGCTTACCCCACGCGGCCTGTTTTCCCACTGCTCCTGGTAGGGTTTCTGCCCCCTCTTAACATATCACCTCTATGGGCCCAAAGGTTGTGATTATCAATACTCACTGGGCTATCAGGAGCAGTAATTCAGTTGGGTCCGTACATAAACTTTGGTTCTGTGACTGGTGGTAGTTTGAGTCAATCAATCATTTGTAAAGCGCACTAATCACCCGTGAGGGTCTCAAGGTGCTGGGGGGGGTGGTGCAGCCTCTGCTCGAACAGCTAGGTTTTGAGAAGTCTCCTGAAGGTCAGCAGGTCCTGGGTCTGCCTCAGCTGTGTGGATATGGTGGTCCATGTCTTGGCGGTGAGGTAGGAGAAGGATCTGCTGCCGGTGGTGGTCCTGTGGATGCGGGGGACTGTGGCGATGTCTGCCGAGTGAAGCTGGCGGTTCGGGGTGTAGAAGGTGAGACGTTTGTTGAGGTATGCTGGTCTGGCGTTGTGGAGTGCTTTGTGAGCGTGGGTGAGGAGCTTGAAGGTGATCCTCTTGTTGACTGGGAGCCAGTGGAGGTCTTTCAGGTGGGCGGTGATATGGGGGTGGCGAGGTATGTCGAGGATGAGGCGTGCGGAGGCGTTCTGTATGCGTTGGAGTCTTTTCTGGAGTTTGGCTGTGGTTCCTGCGTAGAGGGCGTTGCCGTAGTCCAGTCTGCTGTGGACGAGGGCTTGGGTGACCATCCTTCTAGTTCCGGTGGGGATCCATCTGTAGATCTTTCAGAGCATGCGGAGGGTGTTGAAGCAGGAGGAGGAGACGGCGTTGACTTGCTGGGTCATTGAGAGCCCTGAGTCCATGATGAACTCCAGGTTGCGTGCGTGGTTGGTGGGTGTGGGTGCAGCTCCCAGGGAGGTTGGCCACCAAGAGTCGTCCCAGGTGGAGGGGGTGGAGCCGAGGATGAGGACCTCTGTCTTGTCTGAGTTAAGTTTCAGGCGGCTGTTCTGCATTCAGTAGGCGACGGACTTCACTCCTTCCTGGAGGTTGGTTTTGGTGTTGACGGGGTTCTTGGTGAGTGAGAGGATCAGCTGAGTGTTGTCAGCGTAGGAGACGATGTTTTGGTTGTGCGAGCGGACGATGTTGGCGAGCGGTGCCATGTAGATGTTGAAAAGGGTGGGGCTGAGGGATGATCCTTGGGGCACGCCACAGATGATCTTGGTGGCTTCAGAACAGAATAGGGTAAGGCGGACCCTCTGGGTTCTGTCGGTGAGGAAGGAGGTGGTCAAGTCCAGGGCTTTGTCGCGTATTCCTGCGTCATGTAGGCGTGTGCGTAGGATGTGGTGGCAGACGGTGTCGAAGGCGGCTGAGAGGTCCAAGAGGATGAGGGCCACGGTTTCGCTGTTGTCCAGTACAGTCCTGATGTCGTCTGTGGCAGCGATGAGGGCGGTTTCGGTGCTGTGATTGCTGCGGAATCCAGATTGGGACGGGTCTAGAATGTTGTTCTCCTCAAGGAAGTGGGTCAGTTGCCTGTTGACGATCTTTTCGATGACTTTTGCCGGGAACGGACGCAGGGAGATTTGCCGGAAATTCTTGAGTTCCTTTGGGTCCGCTGTGGGTTTTTTGAGCAGGGCGTTTATCTCTGCATGCTTCCAGCTTTCCGGAAAAGTGGCGGTCTTGAAGGAGCTGTTGATGATCTTCCTGAGTTGGGGCGCGATGATGCGGTTTGCTTTGTTGAAGATGTGGTGAGGGCACGGGTCGGATGGTGAGCGGGAGTGGATGGTGTTCATGGTCTTGTTGGTGTCGACGTGGGTCCATGAGAGCAGGTGGTTGGTGAGGCTGGGGGATGGTGAGTTTGCGGTGTCGGCGGCTGTAGGGAGGGTCTGGGCGTTGAAGCTGTCGTGAATGTCAGCAATCTTGCGGTAGAAGAAGGTGGCTAAGGAGTCGCATAGGTCTTGGATTGGCGGGATGTCGTTGGAGCTGGGGTTGGAGAGTTCTTTCACGATGTTGAAGAGCTCTTTGCTGTTGTGTGCGTTGTTGTCGAAGCGTTCCTTGAAGGAGGTCCTTTTTGTGGCTCGGATGAGTTGGTGGTGCTTGCGGCTGGCGTTCTTTAGGGCTGCGTGGTTGTCCGGAGTCTGTTCATGGCGCCACTTTTTCTCGAGTCTTCGGCAAGTCCGCTTGGATTCCTGGAGGTCGGTGGTGAACCAGCTGGCCTTTCTGTCTGCCTGTTTGAGGGTTTTTTGATCGGGGCGAGTGTGTTGGCGCAGTCGTCGATCCATTGCTTGAGATTGCAGGTGCCTGTGTCGGTGGCGTTTGTTGGTGGTGATGAGCTGGTCTTCGGTGATCTTGTTCCAGCTGCGGTAGGGGATCCCTTGCGGGTGGTGGTGCGAGGTGGGTTTCTTGAAGATGAAGTGGACGCAGCGATGGTCGGTCCAGTGGAGTTCGGTGGTGTGGCTGAACGAGACGTGGTTGCTGGCGGAGAGGATGGGGTCGAGCGTGTGTCCGGCGGTATGGTGGGGGTTGTGACGAGCTGTTTGAGTCCAAGGTTGGCGAGGTTATCGAGCAGAGCGATGGAGTTGCTGTCGTCTGTGTTCTCGAGTTGGAAATTCAGGTCCCCGAGGAGGATGTAGTCTGTGGGTGCAAGAGCGTGTGTGCTGACTGTGACTTTTCCGACTCTGTTCTGCAGGACTCTTTAGTCTGAAATCTCTCCACCTTTGCAAGGTACCACTGTGAAATCCATTCTAAAGGTGAAGAAACTGTGCTTAAAGGTGTCCATCAGAAGAACAAATTACTTAATTTAGTAATGCTCATTCTGGTGACTACTCTGTCTAATGGCGAATTCCTCACTTCCCTTCCACCTACCTATGATGTGGCGTCTTTACCGTCTAAAAAGATCCCAAATTAGGAATCAGAACAATTTGTTCTAGGCTCTAGGGCTGAGAGTGTGGAAGGAGAAAGGTGCTTAACAGTGATATGTCACCATGCAGGGGTGGAGCTTATATGTGGCTCTCCTCAGACACTTTTGGGGTGAAATGGAGTTACGGAAGAGCCATAAGGTGTCACCTACTGACACGTGGGAGCACTGCTAAGAAAATTCTCTGCATCCAGCATGGGAATATTCCAAGGAAAGGTATCATCAATTAAAGTACCCACCACATAGAGCATTACCAAAGGTAAATAACCTGTTTGTTTGCTTGCCACAGTGTTACCTAGAACGGATTTGCTATGAGAATGCTTCCGAATTAGAAAGCGTCTAATGTCCTTTTAGTTCAGTTAAATATGGGCTGCAACTAAAATCAATAGATTGAGTAGTCACTACAGAGGAAAAATTATGTGTGAGCTGATTTGCTCTGGGTTGACACAAATTTGATACATTTCTTGTTCTTACCTTCCCATGATTTGCAGATTTCAGTGCAGACTCTGCAGTCAATACCATGGCAATGGGGGAAGGTAGTGACAGTGTGCTGCGTTTCTCATCCCTCAGCTGCCGCCCACACAGCACTGCTCTTGGCACTCTTTCTGTGTGCTGCAGTATCAAGATACCTTTATTCAGGGAGAGGCAAGGAAAGCCCCGAACTGGAAAGCCAGACTACCCTTACCTCCTACTGCAGAGTTCTCCTGTGACTGTCACCCAAGCCAGTAAAAATGTAGTGAATCATGCAGCACAGTCAGCTCCCAAGCAGCTATAATCGCCCCATCGGAATTGGACGGCTATTGTTCAGTGGGAGGTCAAGAGAGAAAGCTTAAACTGAGGATACCTTTATTATAATAATCCTAATAGGCCTTACATGGGTACAGGAGGTCTGGTTCTCTCACTCACTAGCGGTGGTGGTAGCAACCCATATAAAGTCTTGGGAACATTCCATTCTCCTCAAAAAGGAGCTTGGAGTAATTGTTTATTGGAACCTGGCCTCAATGGGCTGCAAGCTAGCAGTTGTGTCAGAAGCAAATAATGACAGGTAGGCCTTTTTATCGGTTGCATGGATGGGGGAGTGCCTGTTGCTATCTCCCATATTTTAAAGTATTCTGTCGTGCAACAGAATCCTTTACGCAATCCATTTGGGGCGTGGGTTTCAAATGTGTTTGTGGTTTACACCTGCGCAGTAGGTTGTGGGACGAGTAGGCTGCTTGTGACTGACGCAGCTCGGGAATCCATTTTGATTTTAGATGCGACAGTGATCCATTTGATAGAGGTTGGAGAGTTCCTGCGACAGCAATGTAAATTGGAAGGCTGCTGCCCAGCATTTGTGAGGTTCCTTGTTGTGTGCCAGATTCATTGGTATGGAGGATAGGAGGTATATGATCCCTTTGTAGCATAGGAAAACTCTTGTTGCTGTCCTTGAACTAATCTCAGCCACTGGTAATCAGTCGGGACTGCACCCCAGTCCATCATTTTTTGTTCACCAATCCACCTCAGATTGGACCCAAATTAGCCCTGACTGAAATTTATATTCAAGGATTCTATCAATCACTTTTTTGTATTCTCCATTCTGACACCTTAAGTGCAATTGATATGCCCAAACTCTCGTGGTAGCTGCAACAATTGGTAATTTTTGGCAGTATATTCTTGTTTTTCCTTTGGGAGACTTAAACCTTATTGGAATTAAATTAATTGCAATTGTATTAAGGCCCCGTTAAAAATGCCATATTTATGTTTCTCCTCAGCGTGATTATATCATTTGGAGAGGGTTGTGAATTGACTCTATTCTATTTTATGCCAAATGGTCAAATTAATTTGACAACATTTTTTTTAACAATGACCTTGCTAGTTTCTCAAATTTTAGCCAAAGTTGACATATTTAACCATATAAGCCGCTGTTGGCCTCAAGCTCTGTTTACGGGTTTTATCTAGTGACGAGAACAAAAGATTTCCCTCAAAACCTCATCTGGGTCCTACAGTTACGCATATTTTGACAATTTATCCAGAAAATTTGTATTGAAAATGATATGTCATTTAATGAAATTGTTTATACTATAATGCAAACTCGAGTTTGTTGGGGGTGTGTTTTTAACAGTGAGAATATGTTAGGGCCTCGTAGTTTTAGCTAGTGAATTTTGTTTTCATGACTGCTCTCTACATATGTCCTTATGAACACTATTCTATTACATGAATATTTTGCTTTTTTGTATTTTACATTAAAAAAAAGTCTGCGCGTGTTCATATGCTAATGTATTCTCTGTTTAGAACAGATGCAAACACGTAATTTCCTTTAGTCAGGCTCTTAAATCAAAACGGAGTAAAAGTTGTATATTTTAAAAAACGTGGACTCAAAGTAGCTGGACCATCTTCAGTATGATAAAGTGTAAGGAAATGTTATTTGTATATTTGTTTGCATATATAGGGAGGGTTATTTAAGAGCATGTTTTCTTTGTAAATGACTTGGGCGCCCTACAACTCTCAGGCTAGTCCCTAGTATTCTGCCTACATAGTCATGCAAGAGAACAGTGGTGCTGTGAGATGAACTGTTTGACTGTATCCTATAGGATGGAACGAAGGCTAATAAAATCAAATCAACATTTTAAAATCAATCTATAATCTCATGTAATCGAGCATGTAATTTAACTAAAGAATGTGCTTCTGACCTTTCAGAGAAAGCTGCTTGCCATCTATCTCCACCACGATGAAAGTGTTTTAGCCAATGTCTTCTGCTCTCAAATGCTTTGTGCCGAATCAGTAGTCTCTTATCTGAGCCAGAACTTCATTACCTGGGCATGGGACATGACGAAAGAATCAAACAGAGCAAGGTAACAAGTTAAGACACTTTGAAAACTGCTGTTCTAATTATATGTGCAAAGCTACATGAATCATGAAACTATTTCTTATGTCTTAATTAGGTTTGTGTCTTTCTGATTTAAAAAAAAAAAAAAAATACATCACACCTTTGTGCTAATTAAAAGTTCTGGTAATTTTTGAAGTTTGTGTTTATCAAAAACTTGGATTTATTACATAAATTACATCCCATTATATATTTGGCACTCCAAGTTTATTCAAGGTGTGTTAACTACTAGTGAGTTATTGTAGTGTGTTGAACGTTCCACTATATTGACAGCACGCCAGCAGCAGTGAAATGTGTACTATTATCGCTGCCAGGCACCATCCTAATTTTTCAGAGTACAGAGATTACACACTGCAGTGCCCCATGCCTTAAGTAAAGCACTTCAACTGCAGATACCTTGGTAAAGTCCTTTCAGTTGACTTAGGATGTACTTTACAATTATGTCTTCTGGTTTTATGTAATTTATGATTTCACTAATTTAACACAAAATGGTATGGGTCATGCTCTATTAAGATGTTCGATATGATCTTCAGTAATGTTAATTTGGAGAAAAAAGTACGTTTTTCACTGAACTAAAATGTAGCAAATTGGCTGATATTGTAAGTGGAAAGCCGCAAACATTTAGCATTGTCTAACATCAAAAGCTAAAAAAAAATAGGCCAAATGTTTTTACATCTATAGAAAAAAAATGCCATCCTTCTAATTAACTGCTTCTTTAGTGCCTCTCGAGGTCCGTGTTTTGCTGTAGTAGGCATCTTTGCCATAAAAAAGTCTTTTTATATGAATGAAACAAATCTCGTAGCACGTGCATCCTGTATTAAATATTTGAAGGTGTTCATAGATGGACTTTGAATTATTGCATTAATTCTACGCTTATTAAGACCGAGGATGCGAGTTAATTGCATGAAAATTACTGTTTGTGATAAATACAGACTCTTACTAATTACACAGATTTCGTATGTAAAAGCCGTTAGGTTTAGTATCCTAGAAACAAGCATCAAACGACAACAAACATTAAATTGCGTAAAAATGACCCAACAGAAGCCCAGCTGTTCATTCAGGTGCCCTATTCAAGCCGAAGATGGCCATATCAGAAATGCGACAACGGCTATCCAAGTAACAACTCTCGCAGAACATATGGTAATAAGAACCAGAGAATACGGCGTCTCTTTTGTTCTGAATATAAATGTTGGTTTTTCACAGAATGTCAAAAATTTTGAACTGCAGGAAAGTCCAGTTGGATGTGCAATGGCTTAGTTCTAGCGTATGCTAATTGATTTAGTCGCCTTCGTTCACCCTTTCTTTTCGGTACACAGCCTGCAATGTACCCCTGTTGTTCACAACATTTTCCCTTTGATATGCATGTTCCGACCAGCGCATTAGGATTGCAAGGGATACCCTGAGGTTGTATGAATGGCTCCCAGAGACTGGGTTATTGTGAGCCTGACAAGAATCGAGCTTTATCATTTTTAAGTGAGCTTGTGGCTTTCAGCTATCATGACATAGCAGAAACCACAGCAGTATTTGTACAGCCTCCACATCGAAGGCAAACTGGGGGATAAGATGGATGCAGGGCACGTCATGCTATGATATTACACTGCTAACGTGGTGACTGCTTAGTCGTGCCCCGTGCACGCTTGCCATTGCTTCTGTCTGACCAAGTATAAAACCAGATAGAACTTTTTAATGGTTGGCATGGTTGTTTTAATTAGCCTGCTCTGTCTGACTTGCATTGAGGGATGTTGTACTAGGCAGAGGTACCATGTTGCATGCCTGTGTTTGGTTGCTGAGCCGTTTCAGCTTACTTTAGAGCTTAACGCATCCTGACCTCTGGTTCGGATGGGAACCGTCTTGCAAAGGCAGCGAGCATCTTATCGGGGCATGTGTTTGCTACATAACGAGGACGTGCAGTGCAGTTTCTTTTCTTGAAACGGGGTTGAAAACAAAGCCAGCTACCGGGGACGTTTCTGGTTTAGACTTCATAGGCCGAGTCTTGGCTAAACATTCTGCACTGACTATTCACTGGTGCTAAGGAGTCTCCTCCCTTCCTTTTATTCTTCATTTGAAGTAGAAGGAAACACTATTCCTTAACCATCTGTAGTGGCGAAGTTCAGATGGATACCTGCTGTTGTTTTGTTCGCCTCGCCATTTCATTCTGCAGTTCCTTTTATTTTACAATGACAAAAATGGCAGTGTCGTTTCTTTTGAAAAGCGGTGTTTGAGGTTTTTTTCTTATGACTAACAATTAACAGGCATATAATTGCTTTGTTGTGCTTTACTAAAGAACTCTGTTAAGTAGCACAACTTTGATACACTAGTAAGTCCAGTTTTCAGGTTAGGCAGACACCTGTGGCGACCAAAGCGGCTTAGCAGAAAGAACCAGTACAGCTGTGTTCTATTAACTCCTTAAAACCCTGTTAAACACAAAATAAAGTTCTTGTTTGAGTTTCCACGGCTATTTCTATGTATCAGTTTGCTTAATCTGAAGTGCACTTGGTTACAAAAGGCTGTTTTTCTTGTCTTATTTCGTTCGACATTGCTGCATGTGGACTCATTCATTTTATAAATCGAAGTGCTTAATGTGTTGAACTACAATTAGTGCACACGGAAAGACCACAAAACAAATTGCGTTTAGCGTTAGTTTTAGAATAGATGGACAAGAAAAGTGTTTGACGATTAACAGCATCTGGCTGAATTCCGGAACCATTTTAACAGTTGAAATAATTGTGTGCATGTCACTTTACTCTATTACCATTTACTATAGATCATCAGTTAAAAATCAATATTATAACATTTAGAGGACATCGAAACTAGTTAAAAAAATGAAATACTGCAGAGGGCATCAAACTTTTTGTTCAAAATAATTTGGGGTTAAAATAAATCTGAAAGAGCGGCTTTATAAAAATTCGAGGAGCATAGATCACCTTCTATATTAAGCCAGTGACCTCTCTGCCCAGACTTCCTAGACTGTTGCATATTTTACATTTTGTTACTTTTGCCAGATGGTCACTTGTTTGTGGACGGCCTCAGGATTGATAGCACAACCTCCTCAAAAGTAATCTTCAGTATAACTGTTCATGTTAAAATAATATTTATTCCAGTGGGATAGTATTTGAGCAAATTTCATTTCAAATAGGGGGATGTACTCATCATGGTTGTGCCTGATCACAAACTTATCATACAAGCCAGACCTGCCAACCCAGATACTGCCACCATGTGTCTCTTCACGCTGCCGGCAGGTGAAAAGCAGGTTTCTCCTGGCGGAAAAAAGCCTGTGCTAGAAACCAATGAACCTAGTAGGTTTCCAGCTTCTGTGCAGTGGACAGGCACTACTGAAGTCCAGAGCAGGAAGTGCAATCTCCATAGAGCATCTGAAGCTTTTGTAAGTCAGAGTGGCCCTCAAGCTGTGCTTAGCACTTAACCCCCTCCACTTCTCCATGGCCCCATCCCCACAGGAACCCTCCATTGCAAGTCTGGCATTAATGGGCTTAAGTCCCTATCACCTCTCCCGACACTGCCCCCCCTTACTACTCCGCCCACACAGTACAAATTTGATTTAATAATTTAATAAATATACTGGTGTAAATGCATAAACTTCTAATTAGTGTGAGTTCAAGATTAACTGTAAATGAAATGGCATTTTAGATTCTCTTGGACTTGAACCACTTAGACATTTTCCTGAATCTCCGAGCTCATTACCAAAAAAAAGTAAATCAGTTACCTGTTCATCCAATCTAGATAAACAAATACGTGGTGTAGGTAGAGACTGTGAAGTGCGTTCGTGGGGTTTTTGTTTTAAGTGACTGTGGCCAACCTATTGGTTTTGTTGTAAGTGACTGTGACATCAATTGGTAAAAGCTATTAAAGACAAATCTGTAGGTTTTTTTGTTGACTTTTAATGCTCAGTGTTAGACATTGTCAAGTTACTTTAATGGTTGTTTAAAAATGTTGCCAGCATGTTGTTGATGTTATCTAAATAAATCTAAAAGAACATTTTAATTTATTGCAGAATATAAACAAGAAAAACTTCATGTGCAATATTTCTTTGTATAGCTGCCTCAACCACTGAAAATGGTTGGTGTTAGCCTTTTTCTGATAGAACTGACAAATATTCCAAATAACAATAATTTCCAGTTGAATTCATATGTGCAAGGCTTGACCTTGAAAATCTAAATAAAAATCACAGGAATCTGGCCCTCTCGCCTGAATGTTTTAGGAATGCCAGCATGGTCGAAAATCAGAAAATTAATAGTTCTTACACCCCACCTTGCACCACCCCATTCGACCCATTTGTAACAGAGAATTGTTTCATAGTGGAATGGAGTAAAGGTTCAAGTAGTGAATGGGGCACGAAGAGGCATGAACTTCATTTATAGCATCGGCTGGAACATTTCTATCCAAATGCTGTAGAAAAGAACACATTTTTCATTCATCACGTCAATAAACCGACTGTTTGGAAGTACAAAAGCCAATAAATGTATACATTCTGTATGTTAAAAAGCTACTGTATACATACAAAAACATGAGGGCCACATCTAAGTGCACTACAGATCAGAGCATATATAATAAACTTAACAAGACGACTACTTACCTATTTGAGTTGTATAAGCAAATTAAAGTGTTTTTACAGTGTTAGGTTTCCCTTTGGAATAATTAACTTTCATTAAGTTTGAGTTTCAAAAACGGAATCTTTAGTGTTCATGTAGTGATAGACTGGCGTGGAATGTCCAGTGAAAGGCCGTTCCAGTGGGTGCGTCAGAGAAGGTAGAAGGCCTGGAATCTGAACGGTGCACAGGGTTGTGTAGTTGAAATTGCCTCTTTAAAAGAGGATCTGGGGGGTTTGGGCATACTTAGAATGTGACATTTTGCTGTAGGGTCTGTGTTGGTGATGAAAATTTCCATCTGCATGGTCTCAGTCCTGTACCCTCACCATTATAGTCACTAAACCTGTCCTATTGACCCTATTTTTCTTTTTGTTATGGCAGTTTGGGTTTTCTCGCCACTTTTAGGTTTTGATTTGCTGGGCGGTGCAAAGTATTTTGCAGTTTAGCGAAGAAGCTATATCTAAATTATTATTATCACCTTCATCAGTTGAATACCCGCGAAGACTTGGAACCAGGTTAGCTCAAGATCATATTCAGTTACTATCAAATTAAGTCAGTTGTAGAAAGGTGATTTTGAGTCAAATGAAAGTAAACTAAGCTGACGCCCTACGGTTATTAATAATGTGCTCACATGTTTAGAAATTTGAATTCATAACGAGTATGATCAAAGGAGTCTTTCCTTTTCTGTTAAGTATGACATGTATGATCTTGTCAAAAACCAAGTTCACTTTTCAGGTTTGATTGCAGAAGAGAGGTGGGCCACCCATTTAAATAAGTTATGGGATTCTAAATATAATGCTAGTCCTCTGGATTCACATGCCAGATTCTGAAATCATTGGAATGAGACAAATAAGAATTCTTATATCTGTCCTTAAATTAAGTAGAACAGCTGGTCCTAATAATATTCCTGCTGTAACAATAACAACCAATGTAGATTGTTGGACTTAAAATGTGTCATTTTTTTCTCCAATGGCTAGCTAATACACGTCAAGTATGGAGTGATGCATGTTATGAAGCCAATACTTTAACAAGCATTGGCATAGCCAATAGGTCTCGCCTTTGGGACCTTATAAGTGTTTAGCCATGCAACAGTTGCATAACTAAATACTTATAAGGTCCCAAAAGCGAGACCTATTGGTCATGCAAAGCGGCCGTGAGGCCGCGAAAGTGATCGTGATCGCGATCAAACATCAAAGCGGCCGCAAAAGTGAAAGTAATCGCGGTAAAGCGCGGCGCGCCCGCACACATGCACTGTAGCTCTAGGCTGGCCTGGTAGCACTTTTTGGAGCCCTCTCAATAAGTCTCGCCAGACCAGCGCATGCGCTGGGTCAGCCGAGACCAAAAAGGAGATGGAAGTGTGGCTGGTAATCATAAAATAAGATAATAATAAGATGATATATATAGATCACTGAAAACAACCATAGGTTTCAGAGACGTTATAGTTAGAAATTAGCATTTAAAAAACCTTAGAAATTCACGGAAAAAACATAGGTTTCAGGGGAGTTATAGTTAGCTGCCCATTTCACTCATACAAAACCATAGAAATTCCTCCTTTATAGTTAGTTCGCTAACTATAACTCAAGCGCCCGCAATGCACTGCTGATGATGTCACATATTGCATCATTCATGACATGGTCAGTGACATCACTGATGACATCATCCACTGAATGTGGTTTAGTATGAAATTTAAATATGTATTATATATATACCAATCTGTATTGAAGATTGAGTGGATATATAACTGTCTGGATGGAGGATTTAGTAGCTGTCTGACTGTCTTTTTAAGTGAGTAATTAAAAGTGTCTCACTTAATACAAGGATTAGTAACTAAACTATGTGAATGTGTGCAGCACTGTCTCTGTTGTTGTATAACATGCTGCATCAGTTGGTCACTAACTACATGAGTGTGTATATTAGTTATTGATTAGTTGGGTGAGTATTTGTATGGGACACTAAGTTTGTGTGTGGTTGAATGGTGTGTGTGTAACTCTATGCATAGATGTGTGAATGGTTGATTGACTAGGTGTATGGGTTTAAGAGTGCTTGTGGAAACAGTTGTTTCGGTGACTGAGTGTATTTATTTGTGTGTTGGTGAGCGAATATATGTTTTAGTTGTACATCTTCAACAAAGTAAAAAATATAAGGCATTGTATGTGAGAGTTGGTGTATATAAATAAGTATGTGTAAGAGTCAGTGATTGTGAGAGTAACTATATGAATGAGTGTATAATTGTAATGGTGCTTTTTTAACATATTAACGATGAGTTACTATGTGTTTGAATAAATGAGGTGTTGTTGGATAATTGTGTAAGTGAGTAAATTTAAGTGGGATACATTTTTTTCATGAGTGAGTAGGATGACTGCATAACCGACTAAGATGACTGCTGATGTGTAAATGTCTATATATGTGTATAAGTGCATTTGATAGTGTTCTATTAATTAATGACTGCATGTATAGATGATTTTGTTGTTGAATGGGTAGTTGTGTGTGTAGACTTAGGAATCAGTGAGTGGGTATTTAGTAACTGGTATTGGTGTGTCAGTGGTTTCAAATATGGTACTCTGTATTTTACAGTGAGTGATGAAAGGTTATACTAGTGTATGATGAGGTGTATCAGATTGTCAAGTGGATGATGTCATCAGTGATGTCATTTGAGATGTCATCAGTGATGTCATCAGTGATGTCACTGACCATGTCTTGAATGATGCAATATGTGATATCATCAGCAGTGCATTGCGGGCGCGTGAGTTATAGTTAGCAGAACTAACTATAACGGAGGAATTTCTATGGTTTTGTATGAGTGAAATGGGCAGCTAACTATAACACCCCTGAAACCTATGGTTTTTTCTGTGAATTTCTATGGTTTTTTAAATGCTAATTTCTAAATATAACGTCTCTGAAACCTATGTTTTTTTTCAGTGAATTTCAAAGGTTTTTTAAATGCTAACTTTTAAGTGTGATAGTAGTTATATCTATTTTTTTGTACTGATTTTCTACATTTTTAACTGTTTATTTATAAATTATTTATTCATTAAATAACGTTATATATTTTTCTGAAAATTGCAAAAAAAATGTTTTAATTAAAACTGAAATATTGATTAATTTTCTTGTTTTCATTTTTTATTTTTATTTATTTATATAACTTTCTTTAAAAAAAAATCCATTTTTTTCGGAGTCGCGCACTCAAAGTGTACACATCACGGTGGGTGCGCGCATTCTAGCCGCCATTTTAGAAAAGTCATGAAGGATCCGCGTATGGTGTGCGACGGCTGCGTGTTTTTCAGTTACATCATATACATTTAATATCACGTGATATGCACGATTGGTATGCGACCAGTCTGCGACTCCTGCGCATTCGAGACACATGCGCATTACGGTACGAGATGTTTGCGCGGTTGCGGGTCCCGCGTGACATCATATACGTGCTGGTGCGTGCTGGGTGCGCGACTCCCGCAAAAAAATTTATGTTCCAAAATGATATGTGTCTTTAATATACATATTAGGCAAGAGATTATGTAAGATATTCATCAAAATAATATATTTGTACTTATAATAAACTTATATTATTTTTAAATATATTTTCGCGAAGTCGGGTGCGTGCATCGTGAGTGCAGAAAACCAGGTCAGCAGAGCTGCTGTAGAGCCAGAGAACCAGGTCAGCAGAGCTGCTCTAGAGCCTAAGAACTAGGTCAGCAGAGCTGCTGTAGAGCCAGAGAACCAGGTCAGCAGAGCTGCTCTAGAGCCTAAGAACTAGGTCAGCAGAGCTGCTGTAGAGCCAGAGAAACCAGGTCAGCAGAGCTGCTTTAGAGGGAGAGAACCAGGTCAGCAGAGCTACTGTAGAGCCAGAGAACCAGGCCAGCAGAGCTGCTTTGGAGCCAGAGAACCAGGTTAGCAGAGCTGCTTTAGAGCCAGAGAACCAGGTCAGTAGAGCTGCCCTAGAGCCTAAGAACCAGATCTGCTCTAGAGCCAGAGAAACAGGTCTGCAGAGCTGCTGCAGAGCCAGAGAAGCCAGGTCAATAGAGCTGCTTTAGAGGGAGAGAACCAGGTCAGCAGAGTTGCTCTAGAGCCAGAGTACCATGTCAGCAGAACTGCTTCAGAGCCATAGAACTGGGTCTACTACTCACTCTCTACTACTCACTCTACTACTCACGCTCTACTACTCTCTACTAACTGTCTACTACTACTCTCTCTACTACTCACGCTCTACTACTCTCTACTATTCACTCTCTACTACTCACTCTACTACTTTCTACTACTCTCTACCACTCACTCTCTACTACTCTACTACTCACTCTCTACTACTCTACTGCTCACTCTCTACTACTCTACTACTCACTGTCTACTACTCACTCTCTACTACTACACTCTACTATTCACTCTACTACTCACTCTCTACTACTCTCTACTATTCACTCTCTACTACTCACTCTCTACTACTCACTCTCTACTACTCACTCTCTACTACTCACTCTCTACTACTCACTCTACTACTTTCTACTACTCTCTACCACTCACTCTCTACTACTCTTCTACTCACTCTTTACTACTCACTCGCTACTACTCTCTACTACTCACTCTCTACTACACTCTCTACTACTCTCTCTCTACTACTCTCTACTACTACTCTCTACTATTCATTCTCTACTACTCACTCTACTACTCTACTACTCACTCTACTACTCTTTGCTGCTCTCTACCACTCACTCTCTACTACTCTCTCTCTACTACTCACTCTCTACTACTCTCTACTACTCACTCTCTACTACTCACTCTACTACTCACTCTTTACTACTCACTCTTTACTGCTCACTCTCTACTACTCACTCTCTACTACTCACTCTCTACTACTCACTCTCTACTACTCACTCTCTACTACTCACTCTCCACTACTCGCTCTTTACTACTCGCTCTCTACTACTCACTCTACTACTCTCTACTACTCTCTCTGCTACTCACTCTCTACTACTTTACTACTCTCTACTACTCGCTCTACTATTCTCTACTACTCACTCTACTACTCTCTACCACTCACTCTCTACTACTCTACTACTCTCTTTACTACTCGCTCTCTACTACTCTCTCTACTACTCTCTCTCTACTACTCACTCTCTACTACTCACTCTACTACTCACTCTACTACTCACTCTATTACTCACTCTCTACTACTCTCTACTACTCTCTACTACTCACTACTACTCACTCTCTACTACTCTCTACTACTCACTCTCTACTACTCACTCTCTACTACTCACTCTCTACTACTCTCTACTGCTCACTCTCCACTGCTCATTCTCTACTACTCGCTCTCAACCACTCTATACTACTCACTATACTACTCACTCTCTACTACTCTACTACTCTCTACTACTCACTCTACTACTCTCCACTACTCACTCTCTACTACTCTCTACTACACACTTTCTACTACTTGCTCTCTGCTACTCGCTCTCTACTACTCTCTAGTACTCACTCTACTACTCACTCTCTACTACTCTCTACTACTCACTTCCTACTACTCCACTACTTTCTACTACTCTCTATCTACTACTCACTCTCTACTACTCTACTACTCACTCTCTACTACTCTACTACTCACTCTCTACTACTCTCTACTACTCACTCTCTACTACTCTCTCTACTACTCTCTACTACTCACTCTCTACTACTCTCTACTACTCACTCTCTACTACTCACTCTCTACTACTCACTCTCTACTACTCACTCTCTACTACTCACTCTACTACTCACTCTGATACTCACTCTCTACTACTCACTCTCTATTACTCGCTCTCTACTCTCTACCTCTACCTCTCTGTACATGCACACATATGCACATATATTTATGCATCTGCATTTATATATATGTATGTGCATATATATATTCACATAAAAAACCATAGGTTTCACACACGTTCTAGTTAGGAATTAGCATTTAAAAAACCTTGCAAATTCACTTAAAAAACCATAGGTTTCACACATGTTATAGTTAGGTGGACATTTCACATATTACATCACTCATGACATGGTCAGTGGCATCACTCATGACATCACTGATGACATCATCCTTGTGATAGAGTGGCGGTCGCGCTAGTTATAGTTATCTGAACTAACTATAACGGGGGAATTTCATTGGTTTTTTACGAGTGAAATGTCCACCTAACTATAACATGTGTGAAACATATGGTTTTTTAAGTGAATTTGCAAGGTTTTTTAAATGCTAATTCCTAACTATAACATGTGTGAAACCTATGGTTTTTTAAGTGAATTTGTACGGTTTTTTAAATGCTAAGTTATGTATGTATTTTTATATATCTTTTTATTTTTAGGTTTTTCACCGTGCGCGCACCCCACGATTTAAAAAAAAAAAAAAAAAGTTTTTTTCACCCTTCGGGGTCCTTCAGGGACCCCCTGACAAACAGGGGGTCAGGAACTCTCTACCCTGCCCGCTTTTCACGTTCGCCACCTCTCTTTTTCAGTGTCGCACCCAAAACAAAAAAAATGGCGGACAACACTTCCTGATTTTGACCGATTCGAATGTTGACTGACATGTAACCACCAATCAGAATTACGCTCGCGCACAGCACGGTGCGCGCACGGTGTGCGCACGGTACGCGCACGGTACGCGCATATAGATATTTATGTACTTTTAACTGCAATTTTGTCAGGAACTACTGTACAGATTGACTCCATATATGCAAAAGGCACATGCCTGACCTGAGGACTACCTCTCTGCCAAATTTCACGTAATTCTGTTCAGCCGTTCGGGCTGTACCTTCGACTAAAGGTCCTATGGAAAATAACAAAACGCGTTTTGGGACCCCCCTTTTTTCTCGGCCCCCGCTTGACGAATCACTCCGAGACTTTCAGGGTAGGAGCTGAGCGGACCGCCCCATTAGTTTTGAAAATTTCGCGTGGATTCATCAACCGGTGCCAAAGTTATTCAAAATAGAATTTTCAGATTTCCGATGGAAACACGGTCCTAACTATAACTATCTACTGGCGACCGCCAGTAGATAATATACATATATAAACATATAAATATAATCTGCATATCTATATAAATATAAATGCATGCAAACATATACACATACATATGCATGGTATGTACATGAAAGTTTGAAAAACTCTAATACAAGCAAAGCTAAAAAGCCACCTAATTACAAACAGAATTGCTTTAACTTAAACGAGGGCGAGACCTATTGCATTTTCAATGCTTGTTTACTTTGATTCCATCAAGAAGGCATTCAGATGTGTCACACATTTTCCATAAATTCTGAATGGTAGCACTCTAGTTTCTCATTAGATCACTGTAGTAAAGCTACTGCTCACTAGGAAAGTCTGCTTCTGGTATTCAAAGTGCATGTTTCAGCCTGCATGTCAGAATTTTTTAATGAAATGGAAGAGGATTTGGGAAGTCAAAATGTGCCCTAATCTTTCTTTCTGCAGCACTAATTATAATTTCTATGGCAAAATGAACCCCCTCGTTTTGTTCCTTTGCAAATTAAATGTTTTAAGTGTTACCACTTAATTCCAATCAAGATTGCACCAGATGTGCCATACTTTTGTCATAAGTAAGACTGTTAGCGCTCTAGTTGTTCTTTAAAACACTCTGGGACATTCTGTCATTGGGCTATACTTGGGCTACATTTCGGTGATATTTGTGCTACATTTGGGCTCTTTTGTCTCTGGTGGCCATCTTGGGAGACTTATTTGTTTCGAAGTTTCCTAATTTCCTCATTTACAACAGTCTCCTCAGTAGGAAATACTTTCAGGTTTTTTACTTTCATTCCATCAAGAAGGCATTCAGATGTCACACATTTGCCATAAATTCGGAATGTTAGCACTCTAGTTGCTTATTAGATCACTGTAGTAAAGCTACTGCTCACCAGGGAAGTCTGATGCTGGTATTGAAAGTGCATGTTTCAGTCTGCATGTCAGAATTTTTTAATGAAATAGAAGAGGATTTGAGAAGTCACTCAAAATGTGCCCTAATTTTCTTTTTTCCGCACTAATCATAATTTCAATGGCAAAATGAACCTCCTCATTGTCTTCCTTTTAAATTAAACTACTCACTCTCTACTACTCACTCGCTACTACTTTCTACTACTCACTCTCTACTACTCTCTCTCTACTACTCTCTACTACTACTCTCTACTACTCACTCTACTACTCACCCTCTACTACTCACTCATCTGCTCTCTACTACTCTACCACTCACTCTCCAGTACTCTACTACTCACTCTCTACTACTCTCTCTCTACTACTCACTCTCTACTACTCACTCTACTACTCACTCTCTACTACTCACTCTCTACTACTCTCTACTACTCACTCCACTACTCTACTTCTCTCTACCACTCACTCTCTTCTACTCTACTACTCACTCTCTACTACTCTCTACTACTCTCTCTCTCTACTACTCTCTACTACTACACTCTACTACTCACTCTACTACTCACTCTACTACTCTCTACTACTCACTCATCTGCTCTCTACTACTCTACCACTCACTCTCTACTACTCTACTACTCTCTCTCTACTACTCTCTCTCTACTACTACTCCCTCTCTACTACTCACTCTCTACTACTCACTCTCTACTACTCACTCTACTACTCACTCTCTACTACTCTCTACTACTCACTCTCTACTCACTCTCAACTACTCACTCTCTACTACTCTCTACTACTCACTCTCTACTACTCTCTACTACTCACTCCACTACTCTCTACTACTCTCTACCACTCACTCTCTTCTACTCACTCTCTACTACTCTCTACCACTCACTCCACTACTCTCTACTACTCTCTACCACTCACTCTCTTCTACTCACTCTCTACTACTCTCTCTACTATTCACTCTCTACTACTCACTCTACTATTCTCTACTACTCTCTCTCTACTACTCACTCTCTACTATTCTCTACTACTCTACTACTCGCTCTCCACTACTCGCTCTCCACTACTCACTCTCAGCTACTCGCTCTCCACTACTCGCTCTCTACTACTCTCTACTACTCTCTACTACTCACTCTACTACTCACTCTCTACTACTCTACACTACTCACTCTCTACTACTCACTCTCTACTATTCACTCTCTACTACTCACTCTCTACTACTCACACTCTACTACTCTATACTACTCTACACTACTCACTCTCTACTACTCTCTACTACTCACTCTCTACTACTCACTCCACTACTCTCTACTACTCTCTACCACTCACTCTCTTCTACTCTACTACTCACTCTCTACTACTCACTCTCTACTACTCACTCTACTCTCTACTACTCACTCTACTACTCTCTACTACTCACTCCACTACTCTACTACTCTCTACCACTCACTCTCTTCTACTCTACTACTCACTCTCTACTACTCTCTACTACTCTCTCTCTCTACTACTATTCTCTACTACTCACTCTACTACTCACTCTACTACTCTCTACTACTCACTCATCTGCTCTCTACTACTCTACCACTCACTCTACTACTCTACTACTCACTCTCTACTACTCTCTCTCTACTACTCCCTCTCTACTACTCACTCTACTCTCTACTACTACTCTCTACTACTCTCCACTACTCTCTACGACTCTCTACCACTCACTCTCTTCTACTCACTCTCTACTACTCTCTCTCTACTATTCACTCTCTACTACTCACTCTACTACTCTCTCTCTACTACTCACTCTCTACTATTCTCTACTACTCACTCTCCACTACTCGCTCTCTACTACTCGCTCTCTACTACTCGCTCTCTACTACTCACTCTCTACTTCTCTACTACTCTCTACTACTCACACTCTACTACTCTATACTACTCTCTACTACTCACTCTCTACTACTCTCTACTACTCACTCTCTACTACTCTCTACATGGTATGTACATGAAAGTTTGAAAAACTCTAATACAAGCAAAGCTAAAAAGCCACCTAATTACAAACAGAATTGCTTTAACTTAAACGAGGGCGAGGCCTATTGCATTTTCAAAGCTTGTTTACTTTGATTCCATCAAGAAGGCATTCAGATGTGTCACACATTTTCCATAAATTCTGAATGGTAGCACTCTAGTTTCTCACTAGATCACTGTAGTAAAGCTACTGCTCACCAGGAAAGTCTGCTGCTGGTATTCAAAGTGCATGTTTCAGCCTGCATGTCAGAATTTTTTAATTAAATGGAAGAGGATTTGGGAAGTCAAAATGTGCCCTAATCTTTCTTTCTGCAGCACTAATTATAATTTCTATGGCAAAATGAACCCCCTCATTTTGTTCCTTTGCAAATTAAATGTTTTAAGTGTTACCACTTTATTCCAATCAAGATTGCACCAGGTGTGCCATACTTTTGTCATAAGTAAGACTGTTAGCGCTCTAGTTGTTCTTTAAAACACTCTGGGACATTCTGTCATTGGGCTATACTTGGGCTACATTTCGGTGATATTTGTGCTACATTTGGGCTCTTTTGTCTCTGGTGGCCATCTTGGGAGACTTATTTGTTTTGAAGTTTCCTAATTTCCTCATTTACAACAGTCTCCTCAGTAGGAAATACTTTCAGGTTTTTTACTTTCATTCCATCAAGAAGGCAGTCAGATGTCACACATTTGCCATAAATTCGGAATGTTAGCACTCTAGTTGCTTATTAGATCACTGTAGTAAAGCTACTGCTCACCAGGGAAGTCTGATGCTGGTATTGAAAGTGCATGTTTCAGTCTGCATGTCAGAATTTTTTAATGAAATAGAAGAGTATTTGAGAAGTCACTCAAAATGTGCCCTAATTTTCTTTTTTCCGCACTAATCATAATTTCTATGGCAAAATGAACCTCCTCATTGTCTTCCTTTTAAATTAAACTACTCACTCTCTACTACTCTCTACTACTACTCTCTACTACTACTCACTCTACTACTCACCCTCTACTACTCTCTACTAACTCATCTGCTCTCTACTACTCTACCACTCACTCTCTACTACTCACTCTCTACTACTCTACTACTCTCTCTCTACTAGTCCCTCTCTACTACTCACTCTACTACTCACTCTACTACTCACTCTACTACTCACTCTCTACTACTCACTCTCTACTACTCTCTCTACTACTCACTCTCTACTACTCTCTACTACTCACTCCACTACTCTACTACTCTCTACCACTCACTCTCTTCTACTCTACTACTCACTCTCTACTACTCTCTCTCTACTACTCTCTACTACTACACTCTACTACTCACTCTACTACTCTCTACTACTCACTCATCTGCTCTCTACTACTCTACCACTCACTCTCTACTACTCTACTACTCTCTCTCTACTACTCTCTCTCTACTACTCCCTCTCTTCTACTCACTCTACTACTCACTCTCTACTACTCTCTACTACTCACTCTCTACTCACTCTCAACTACTCACTCTCTACTACTCTCTACTACTCACTCTCTACTACTCTCTACTACTCACTCCACTACTCTCTACTACTCTCTACCACTCACTCTCTTCTTCTCACTCTCTACTACTCTCTCTACTATTCACTCTCTACTACTCACTCTACTACTCTCTACTACTCTCTCTCTACTACTCCACTACTCTCTACTAATCACTCTCTACTACTCACTCTGTACTACTCTCTACTACTCACTCTGTACTACTCTCTACTACTCACTCTCTACTACTCTCTCTCTACTACTCACTCTACTACTCACTACTACTCACTACTACTCTCTACTACTCACTCTACTACTCTCTACTACTCACTCCCTACTACTCACTCCCTACTACTCACTCTCTACTACTCTCTCTACTACTCTCTCTACTACTCACTCTCTACTAATCACTCTGCTACTCTCTCTCTACTACTCACTCTCTACTATTCTCTACTACTCCACTACTCGCTCTCCACTACTCGCTCTCCACTACTCGCTCTCTACTACTCGCTCTCTACTACTCGCTCTCTACTACTCTCTACTACTCACTCTACTACTCACTCTCTACTTCTCTACTACTCTCTACTACTCACTCTCTACTACTCACTCTCTACTACTCACACTCTACTACTCTCTACTACTCTCTACTACTCACTCTCTACTACTCTCTACTACTCACTCTACTACTCACTCTCTACTTCTCTACTACTCTCTACTACTCACTCTCTACTACTCACTCTCTACTACTCACTCCACTACTCTCTACTACTCTCTACCACTCACTCTCTACTACTCTCTCTACTACTCACTCTCTACTATTCACTCTCTACTACTCACTCTCTACTACTCACTCTACTCTCTACTACTCACTCTACTACTCTCTACTACTCACTCCACTACTCTACTACTCGCTACCACTCACTCTCTTCTACTCTACTACTCACTCTCTACTACTCTCTACTACTCTCTACTACTCACTCTACTACTCTCTACTACTCACTCTACTACTCTCTACTACTCACTCATCTGCTCTCTACTACTCTACCACTCACTCTCTACTACTCTACTACTCACTCTCTACTACTCTCTCTCTACTACTCCCTCTCTACTACTCACTCTACTCACTCTACTACTCACTCTCTACTACTCTCTACTACTCACTCTCAACTACTCACTCTCTACTACTCTCTACTACTCACTCTCTACTACTCTCTACTACTCACTCCACTACTCTCTACGACTCTCTACCACTCACTCTCTTCTACTCTCTCTCTACTATTCACGCTCTACTACTCACTCTACTACTCTCTACTACTCACTCTCTACTACTCACTCTCCACTACTCACTCTCCACTACTCGCTCTCTACTACTCGCTCTCTACTACTCGCTCTCTACTACTCGCTCTCTACTACTCGCTCTCTACTACTCTCTACTACTCACTCTACTACTCACTCTCTACTTCTCTACTACTCTCTACTACTCACTCTCTACTACTCACTCTCTACTACTCACTCTCTACTACTCACACTCTACTACTCTATACTACTCTCTACTACTCACTCTCTACTACTCTCTACTACTCTCTACTACTCTCTACTACTCTCTACTACTCTCTACCACTCACTCTCTTCTACTCTACTACTCACTCTCTACTACTCACTCTCTACTACTCACTCTCTACTTTTCACTCTCTACTATTCACTCTCTACTACTCACTCTACTACTCTCTACTACTCTCTCTCTACTACTCACTCTCTACTACTCTCTACTACTCTACTACGCACTCTCCACTACTCACTCTCTACTACTCTACTACTCTCTTCTACTCTCTCTGCTACTCACTCTCTACTACTCACTCTCTACTACTCACTCTCTACTAACTCTCTACTACTCACTCTCTACTACTCACTCTCTACTACTCACTCTCTACTACTCTACTACTCTCTCTACTACTCACTCTACTACTCACTCTCTACTACTCCCTACTACTCACTCTACTACTCACTCTCTACTACTCTCTACTACTCACTCTCTACTACTCTACTACTCTCTACTAATCACTCTCTACTACTCACTCTCTACTACTCTCTACTACTCACTCTCCACTACTCTCTCTCTACTACTCACTACTACTCTCTACTACTCACTCTACTACACTCTACTACTCATTCCCTACTACTCACTCTCTACTACTCACTCTACTACTCTCTCTACTACTCACTCTCTACTAATCACTCTGCTACTCTCTCTCTACTACTCACTCTCTACTACTCACTCTCCACTACTCACTCTCTACTACTCGCTCTCTACTACTCCCTACTACTCACTCTACTACACACTCTACCACTCACTGTCTAGTACTCTCTCTACTACTCACTCTCTACTACTCACTCTCTACTACTCACTCCACTACTCACTCTCTACTACTCGCTCTCTACTACTCGTTACTACTCTCTATGCTACTCACTCTCTACTACTCTCTACTACTCACTCTCTACTACTCTACTACTCTCTACTACTCTCTACTACTCACTCTCTACTCACTCTCAACTACTCACTCTCTACTACTCTCTACTACTCACTCTCTACTACTCTCTACTACTCACTCCACTACTCTCTACTACTCTCTACCACTCACTCTTCTACTCACTCTCTACTACTCTCTACTACTCACTCCACTACTCTCTACTACTCTCTACCACTCACTCTCTTCTACTCACTCTCTACTATTCACTCTCTACTACTCACTCTACTATTCTCTACTACTCTCTCTCTACTACTCACTCTCTACTATTCTCTACTACTCTACTACTCGCTCTCCACTACTCGCTCTCCACTACTCACTCTCCACTACTCACTCTCCACTACTCGCTCTCCACTACTCACTCTCTACTACTCTCTACTACTCACTCTACTACTCACTCTCTACTACTCTACACTACTCACTCTCTACTACTCACTCTCTACTACTCACTCTCTACTACTCACACTCTACTACTCTATACTACTCTACACTACTCACTCTCTACTACTCTCTACTACTCACTCTCTACTACTCACTCCACTACTCTCTACTACTCTCTACCACTCACTCTCTTCTACTCTACTACTCACTCTCTACTACTCACTCTCTACTACTCACTCTACTCTCTACTACTCACTCTACTACTCTCTACTACTCACTCCACTACTCTACTACTCTCTACCACTCACTCTCTTCTACTCTACTACTCACTCTCTACTACTCTCTACTACTCTCTCTCTCTACTACTCTCTACTACTATTCTCTACTACTCACTCTACTGCTCACTCATCTGCTCTCTACTACTCTACCACTCACTCTACTACTCTACTACTCACTCTCTACTACTCTCTCTCTACTACTCCCTCTCTACTACTCACTCTACTCTCTACTACTACTCTCTACTACTCTCTACTACTCACTCTGTACTACTCTCTACTACTCACTCCACTACTCTCTACGACTCTCTACCACTCACTCTCTTCTACTCACTCTCTACTACTCTCTCTCTACTATTCACTCTCTACTACTCACTCTACTACTCTCTCTCTACTACTCACTCTCTACTATTCTCTACTACTCACTCTCCACTACTCGCTCTCCACTACTCGCTCTCTACTACTCGCTCTCTACTACTCACTCTCTACTTCTCTACTACTCTCTACTACTCACACTCTACTACTCTATACTACTCTCTACTACTCACTCTCTACTACTCTCTACTACTCACTCTACTACTCACTCTCTACTACTCTCTACATGGTATGTACATGAAAGTTTGAAAAACTCTAATACAAGCAAAGCTAAAAAGCCACCTAATTACAAACAGAATTGCTTTAACTTAAACGAGGGCGAGGCCTATTGCATTTTCAAAGCTTGTTTACTTTGATTCCATCAAGAAGGCATTCAGATGTGTCACACATTTTCCATAAATTCTGAATGGTAGTACTCTAGTTTCTCACTAGATCACTGTAGTAAAGCTACTGCTCACCAGGAAAGTCTGCTGCTGGTATTCAAAGTGCATGTTTCAGCCTGCATGTCAGAATTTTTTAATTAAATGGAAGAGGATTTGGGAAGTCAAAATGTGCCCTAATCTTTCTTTCTGCAGCACTAATTATAATTTCTATGGCAAAATGAACCCCCTCATTTTGTTCCTTTGCAAATTAAATGTTTTAAGTGTTACCACTTTATTCCAATCAAGATTGCACCAGGTGTGCCATACTTTTGTCATAAGTAAGACTGTTAGCGCTCTAGTTGTTCTTTAAAACACTCTGGGACATTCTGTCATTGGGCTATACTTGGGCTACATTTCGGTGATATTTGTGCTACATTTGGGCTCTTTTGTCTCTGGTGGCCATCTTGGGAGACTTATTTGTTTTGAAGTTTCCTAATTTCCTCATTTACAACAGTCTCCTCAGTAGGAAATACTTTCAGGTTTTTTACTTTCATTCCATCAAGAAGGCAGTCAGATGTCACACATTTGCCATAAATTCGGAATGTTAGCACTCTAGTTGCTTATTAGATCACTGTAGTAAAGCTACTGCTCACCAGGGAAGTCTGATGCTGGTATTGAAAGTGCATGTTTCAGTCTGCATGTCAGAATTTTTTAATGAAATAGAAGAGTATTTGAGAAGTCACTCAAAATGTGCCCTAATTTTCTTTTTTCCGCACTAATCATAATTTCTATGGCAAAATGAACCTCCTCATTGTCTTCCTTTTAAATTAAACTACTCACTCTCTACTACTCTCTACTACTCACTCGCTACTACTCTCTCTCTCTACTACTCTCTCTCTACTACTCTCTACTACTACTCTCTACTACTACTCACTCTACTACTCACCCTCTACTACTCTCTACTACTCACTCATCTGCTCTCTACTACTCTACCACTCACTCTCTACTACTCTACTACTCACTCTCTACTACTCTACTACTCTCTCTCTACTAGTCCCTCTCTACTACTCACTCTACTACTCACTCTACTACTCACTCTACTACTCACTCTCTACTACTCTCTCTACTACTCACTCTCTACTACTCTCTACTACTCACTCCACTACTCTACTACTCTCTACCACTCACTCTCTTCTACTCTACTACTCACTCTCTACTACTCTCTCTCTACTACTCTCTACTACTACACTCTACTACTCACTCTACTACTCACTCTACTACTCTCTACTACTCACTCATCTGCTCTCTACTACTCTACCACTCACTCTCTACTACTCTACTACTCTCTCTCTACTACTCTCTCTCTACTACTCCCTCTCTACTACTCACTCTACTACTCACTCTCTACTACTCTCTACTACTCACTCTCTACTCACTCTTAACTACTCACTCCACTACTCTCTACTACTCTCTACCACTCACTCTCTTCTTCTCACTCTCTACTACTCTCTCTACTATTCACTCTCTACTACTCACTCTACTACTCTCTACTACTCTCTCTCTACTACTCCACTACTCTCTACTAATCACTCTCTACTACTCACTCTGTACTACTCTCTACTACTCACTCTCTACTACTCTCTCTCTACTACTCACTCTACTACTCACTACTACTCACTACTACTCTCTACTACTCACTCTACTACTCTCTACTACTCACTCCCTACTACTCACTCTCTACTACTCTCTACTACTCACTCTACTACTCTCTCTACTACTCACTCTCTACTAATCACTCTGCTACTCTCTCTCTACTACTCACTCTCTACTATTCTCTACTACTCCACTACTCGCTCTCCACTACTCGCTCTCCACTACTCGCTCTCTACTACTCGCTCTCTACTACTCTCTACTACTCACTCTACTACTCACTCTCTACTTCTCTACTACTCTCTACTACTCACTCTCTACTACTCACTCTCTACTACTCACACTCTACTACTCTCTACTACTCTCTACTACTCACTCTCTACTACTCTACTACTCTCTACTACTCATTCTCTACTACTCACTCCACTACTCTCTACTACTCTCTACCACTCACTCTCTACTACTCACTCTCTACTACTCACTCTCTACTATTCACTCTCTACTACTCACTCTCTACTACTCACTCTACTCTCTACTACTCACTCTACTACTCTCTACTACTCACTCTACTACTCTCTACTACTCACTCCACTACTCTACTACTCGCTACCACTCACTCTCTTCTACTCTACTACTCACTATCTACTACTCTCTACTACTCTCTACTACTCACTCTACTACTCTCTACTACTCACTCTACTACTCTCTACTACTCACTCATCTGCTCTCTACTACTCTACCACTCACTCTCTACTACTCTACTACTCACTCTCTACTACTCTCTCTCTACTACTCCCTCTCTACTACTCACTCTACTCACTCTACTACTCACTCTCTACTACTCTCTACTACTCTCTACTACTCACTCTCAACTACTCACTCTCTACTACTCACTCTCTACTACTCTCTACTACTCACTCCACTACTCTCTACCACTCACTCTCTTCTACTCTCTCTCTACTATTCACGCTCTACTACTCACTCTACTACTCTCTACTACTCACTCTCTACTACTCACTCTCTACTATTCTCTACTACTCACTCTCCACTACTCACTCTCCACTACTCGCTCTCTACTACTCGCTCTCTACTACTCGCTCTCTACTACTCGCTCTCTACTACTCTCTACTACTCACTCTACTACTCACTCTCTACTTCTCTACTACTCTCTACTACTCACTCTCTACTACTCACTCTCTACTACTCACACTCTACTACTCTATACTACTCTCTACTACTCTCTACTACTCACTCTCTACTACTCTCTACTACTCTCTACCACTCACTCCCTTCTACTCTACTACTCACTCTCTACTACTCACTCTCTACTATTCACTCTCTACTATTCACTCTCTACTACTCACTCTACTACTCTACTACTCTCTCTCTACTACTCTCTACTACTCTACTACGCACTCTCCACTACTCACTCTCTACTACTCTACTACTCTCTTCTACTCTCTCTGCTACTCACTCTCTACTACTCACTCTCTACTACTCACTCTCTACTACTCACTCTCTACTACTCTACTACTCTCTCTACTACTCACTCTCTACTACTCCCTACTACTCACTCTACTACTCACTCTCTACTACTCTCTACTACTCACTCTCTACTACTCCACTACTCTCTACTAATCACTCTCTACTACTCACTCTCTACTACTCTCTACTACTCACTCTCCACTACTCTCTCTCTACTACTCACTACTACTCTCTACTACTCACTCTACTACACTCTACTACTCATTCCCTACTACTCGCTCTCTACTACTCTCTACTACTCACTCTACTACTCTCTCTACTACTCTCTCTACTACTCACTCTCTACTAATCACTCTGCTACTCTCTCTCTACTACTCACTCTCCACTACTCACTCTCTACTACTCGCTCTCTACTACTCCCTACTACTCACTCTACTACACACTCTACCACTCACTGTCTAGTACTCTCTCTACTACTCACTCTCTACTACTCACTCTCTACTACTCACTCCACTACTCACTCTCTACTACTCGCTCTCTACTACTCGTTACTACTCTCTATGCTACTCACTCTCTACTACTCTCTACTACTCACTCTCTACTACTCTACTACTCTCTACTACTCTCTCTATTACTCACTCTCTACTACTCTCTACTACTCTCTCGCTCTACTACTCTCTCGCTCTACTACACGCTCTCTACTACACGCTCTCTACTACTTGCTCTCTACTACTCACTCTACTACTCACTCTACTACTCCCTACTACTCACTCTACTACTCCCTCTACTACTCACTCTACTAGTCACTCTCTACTACTCCACTACTCTCTACTAATCACTTTCTACTACTCACTCTGTACTGCTCTCTACTACTCACTCTCTACTACTCTCTCTACTACTCTCTACTACTCACTCTCTACTACTCACTCTCTACTACTCACTCTCTACTACTCACGCTCTACTACTCACGCTCTACTACTCACGTTCTACTACTCACGTTCTACTACTCACTCTACTACTCATTCTCTACTACTTATTCTCTACTACTCAGTCTCCACTACTCACTCTCTACTACTCACTCTCTACTACTCACTCTCTATTACTCTCTACTACTCGCTCTACTACTCTCTCCTACTCACTCTACTAGTCTCTCTCTACTCTCTATTACTCCTCCTCTACCTCTCTACCTCTCTCTCTACTACTCTCTACCTCTACCTCTCTACCTCTACACCTCTACCTCTCTCTACACGCACACATATGCACATACATTTATATATATGTATGTGTATATATATACATACATATATAAACATATATATAATCTGCATATCTATATAAATACAAATGCATGCATACATATACATATATGCATGTTATGTACATGAAATTTTGAAAAACACTAATAAAAGCAAAGCTAAAAAGCCACCTAATTACAAACCGAATTGCTTTAACTTAAACGAGGGCGAGACCTATTGCATTTTCAATGGTTGTTTACTTTGGTTCCATCAAGAAGGCATTCAGATGTGACACATTTGCCATAAATTCTGAATGGTAGCACTCTAGTTCCTCATTAGATCACTGTAGTAAAGCTACTGCTCACCAGGGAAGTCTGCTGCTGGTATTGAAAGTGCATCTTTCAGTCTGCATGTCAGAATTCTTTAATGAAATAGAAGAGGATTTGAGAAGTCACTCAAAATGTGCCCTAATTTTTCTTTCTGCAGCACTAATCATACATTCTATGGCAAAATGAACCCCCTAATTTTGTTCCTTTGCAAATTAAATGTTTTAAGTATTACCACTTTATTGCAATCAAGATGGCTTCAGGTGTGCCATACTTTTGTCACAAGTAAGACTGTTAGCGCTCTAGTTGTTCTTTAAAACACTCTGGGATTTCTGTCATTGGACTATACTTGGGCTACATCTCGGTGATATTTGTGCTACATTTGGGCTCTTTTGTCTCTGGTGGCCATCTTGGGAGACTTGTTGTGAAGTTTCCTAATTTCCTCATTTACTACAGTCTCCTCAGTAGGCATACTGTCAGTTTTTTACTTTGATTCAATGAAGAAGGCATTCAGATGTGTCACACGTTTGCCATAAATTCAGAATTTTAGCACTCTAGTTGCTTATTAGATCACTGTAGTAAAGCTACTGCTCACCAGGGAAGTCTACTGCTGGTATTGAAAGTGCATGTTTCAGTCTGCATGTCAGAATTCTTTAATGAAATAGAAGAGGATTTGAGAAGTCACTCAAAATGTGCCCTAATTTTTCTTTCTGCAGCACTAATCATACATTCTATGGCAAAATGAACCCCCTCATTTTGTTCCTTTTTAAATTAAATGTTTTAAGAGTTACCACTTTATTGCAATCAAGATGGCTTCAGGTGTGCCATATGTTTATCATAAGTAGGACTGTTAGCGCTCTAGTTGTTCTTTGGAACACTCTGGGAAGCTGCAGTAGAACACAAAGGAATCAACTGACAGTCTCTGCCCTTGTTGGATGTACATGTTTTAATGAGAATGTCAGACTTCATTCTCACATGACTAAGAAAGATAATGTGAATTTACAGAAAATATGCTCTCAGTTTAGCTTATAGATCACCTTCAATACCTCTGTGGGAAAAGCATGTGAAAATAGTTTTCTCTCAAAGATGATTCATGATATCCCAGCAGAAGGCTTTTTCACATGGTAAAATAACCTTAGAACATACCACAATTCCTAAAATGAGTATGGTACCATCAACAAATGATTTATAATGTAACTAAAGTCTTAAAACCTTCCATTAACTGCAATGCTTTTTAATGAGGTGCTATCATGTATATTGGTCCCAAGATGGCTGCCAACACTTCTTGGATGAAGTGCTGACAGCCAATCATATCTCACGATGAGATGTGTGGTTCGGCTCTGCCCAGATATATATGTGATTTTACTTTTGATTTTCTCAGGAACTACTGAACGGATCTGAAAGAAACACGTTAGTTAGATTCCTCACCTTAGAATATCCCCAGGCGTCAGACTGGATCCGGAAGATTTTTCGTCAGCAATACCCCTTGCGCGTCGCTAGGCGTCATCTGCCGCTCCGCGTCCGTCGTCCGCGTCGTCCGCCGGAATGACGTCGTCGGAGTACTTAGACGCCGCCCTCGCGCACTGACGTCAGTTCTCCTTTTTTCCGCGCCAGTAAGCGCCAATCCGGGAGAGCTACCCCTTTAGTCAATTTTTGACTAACTTTTTTGACTCTTTTTGGTCATTTCTCGACTCTGGTGCCGGTAGGATGCCTGGTTTCAAGGCCTGCGACGACTGTCACCGACTGATGTCGGTGACCGATCATCACCGCCGGAACCTGTACTGCTTGGGCCTCGACCACGACGCGGCGTCGTGCTCCGATTGTATGGCCCTGACCTCGAAAGCTAGGCGGGAGCGGCCCCGCAAACTTCTCAAGCTTCGCCACTCGGCTCCGCGCCGCTCTCGATCCCGGTCCAGGAGGAGGTCCAAGGATCGGTCGCTGAGCCGCACTCGACATCGTCACTCGTCTGGCTCGAAGTCTTCGGGTAAGTCGAGGCACTCCAAGAAGTCCAAGAGGCGACACCGCTCTTCGGACTCCCCTCGCTGGTCGCGCGACTCGGCCGAGGGTCCGGGTGGTTCCACCCCTGCGGCTCCGCCGAAGCTGCAGGTGCCGCGCACGTCCCCATACCCGCCGGTCCCTGGGACTGACACGACGCCGGCGGAGGTCAGTGCCTTCCTCTCGGCCATGAGGAGCCTGGCCCCGCCGTCGACGCCCGCTGGCGCGCCTTCGGGCCCCGCGGACTCGACTGGGCGACCTCGCGTGCCGGCGGCTCCGGCCCCGGCAGAGGCTCCGGCCCCGACGCCGCAGGTCCCCGAGGGGCCCGAGCCTGGGCCCCCGTCGATGCCGGTCGACCTCGTTACGCCTCCTCCGCCGACACCGATACCACCCCCGGCTCCGGTTCAGCCCCTGTCCGGTCCCGACGCCGATGCGGCGCCATCCGACGCCGCTAGAGACACATATTGTCTATCGACCGGCTCCGATCATTCCTCCTGTTTACCAGGAATCGGATGACGGGGGCGACTGGGAGGAGTCTGATGACCCTATGGCCCTTCAGAGCCAACTTGCACAGGACTGGGCAGATGAACTGGGGGAGGCCAGTGGGTTGGATACCTCTCCAGACACTGGATTCATCTCTCCTCCGACTGTGGCTTCGGAGGTGGGTGCAGCTTTTTCTGTGGTGCTGCGCAAGGCGGCCAAAGCCCTTGGGCTTGAGCTGCCTCCCGTGGCTGTGAGGACTAACATCCTCACTGAGGTGCTTCAGTCTGCCGCATGCTCCACTGAGCCTCTGCTGCCATTCAGTGAGGCCCTCACTGACGTTCTGCATGGCACCTGGTCCAAGCCCTCCACAGTCCCTCCTGTGGATAGGAACGTTGCCAGGCGCCACTGCCGTGCTCCGGGCGACCCCAGTTTTCTGTCCCAACACCCCACCCCGAGAGTCTGGTTATCCAGGCCTCTACCTCCCAATCCTCCTTCCCGTCCGCTCCTCTCGACCGGGATTCCAAGAGACTGGAACAGTTTGGTAAGAAGCTGTTCTCTTCGCTCAGTTTGGGCCTGCGGTCTTTGAACACCGCCTGTCTCTTGGACCGTTATTCCCACTCCCTGTGGGATGCGGTGGAGGACGTGCTGCCACTGTGCCCGGAGGAGGCCCGGGCGCGGCTTTCCTCGGCCCTGGCCAATGGGAGAGATGCAGCGCGCCATGCAATCCGATGTGGACTCGACACTACGGACTCGCTGGGTAGGGCGATTTCTACCACGGTGGCGCTTAGACGTCACGCCTGGCTGCGGTCCACGTCTTTTTCAGGGGATGTCCAGAGCACCCTCATGGACATGCCTTTTGATGGCGCTCGCCTTTCTGGTGACAAAGCGGACAGTGCGCTGGCTCGCTTCAAGGACTCCCGGGCTACGGCCACGTCCTTGGGCCTCACGGCCCCGCGGCCACAAACTTCCGCTTTTCGCTCCTTTCGTGGCCAAGGAAGGGGCACCTCCTCACGTCCGCCTAGCCACCGGCCGCAGAACCAGCCTGCACGCGGTCGCGGACGTGGTTTCCGCCGAGGCGGTATTGGAGGACAACGCGGTCAGTCCACATCCACCCCGGCAGCATCGGCCTCAAAGCATTCCTAGTCCGAGGTTTCAGGCCCATTCCACCCCAGTGGGCGGCAGAGTTCGCCATCACATGCTCCACTGGCGTTCCATCACGTCGGACAGGCGGGTGCTGCAAATCGTCCGAAGGGGCTACTCCCTCCCCTTCGAGACGACCCCTCCAGCCATGCCACCGCAGCACCACCGTATCTCGGGGGATCATTTGAATCTTCTCCACGAGGAAGTTTCGGCCCTCTTGGCCAAGGGGGCCGTCGCGCGCGTTCCGAGCCCAGAAGTAGGTCGTGGTTGTTATTCCTACTACTTTCTGGTTCCCAAGAAGGGCAAAGGGGGCCTACGCCCTATCTTGGACCTCCGGAACGTCAATGCCTTCCTCCGGAAGGAACAGTTCAAAATGTTAACTTTGGCTCAGGTTCTAGCTGCCCTCGACCCTGGAGACTGGATGGTAGCGTTGGACTTGCAGGACGCATATTTCCACATCCCCGTCCTGCCGTCCCACCGGCGTTACCTGCGGTTCACGGTGGGTCAGGAGCACTTTCAGTTCACCGTGCTCCCCTTCGGCCTTACCAGTGCCCCTCGGGTGTTCACGAAAGTGATGGCGGTGGTCGCAGCTCATCTGCGCAGATCAGGGGTTCCAGTCTTCCCCTATCTCGACGATTGGTTGTTGAAGGCGGGCTCGCCCCAGGCAGTCGTCTCCCACCTCCAGACTACGGCGGATCTCCTGCATTTGCTGGGGTTTTCCATCAACGTGCCGAAGTCACACCTGAGCCCCTCTCAGAAGCTCCTTTTCATCGGAGCGGTTCTCGATTCGGCGCAGTTCCGGGTTCATCCACCGGAACAGCGGGTCCGGGATATACAGGCCCTGATTCCCATCTTTCGGCCTCTATCCTGGGTTTCGGTCAGGCTAGTGTTGCGGCTTCTGGGGCTGATGGCCTCCTGCATCCTACTAGTGCATCACGCCAGGCGGCGCATGCGGGCTCTGCAGTGGGACCTGAAGTTTCAGTGGGCCCAGCATCACGGCAACCTGTCCGACCATGTCTTGATCTCGGAGGGCACTGCACAGCAGTTGCAGTGGTGGCTCACGGACCGCGATTGGGTCACGGGCAAGAGCCTCTCCTTACCCATACCGGAGCATGTCATAGTGACGGATGCGTCCCTCCTGGGATGGGGTGGCCATATGGGAGAGGTGGAGATCAGAGGCCTCTGGTCTCCGGCGGAGTCTCGCCTCCACATCAACTTGTTGGAGCTGAGAGCGATCCGACTTGCACTGAAAGCCTTCCTTCCCTCTGTCCGAGGAAGTGTCGTGCTGGTGTTCACGGACAACACCACCGCCATGTGGTATTGCAACAAACAGGGCGGGGTGGGGTCGTGGACCCTTTGTCAGGAGGCTCTGCGCCTCTGGACATTGCTGGAACACCAGGGCATCACCCTGGTGGTTCAACATCTGGCGGGCTCTCTGAACGCCAGAGCAGACGAACTCAGCCGCCGGTGCATGATGGATCACGAATGGCGTCTGAACTCCGAGGTGGCGCAAGGTCTCTTTCAGCAGTGGGGAGAGCCTTGGTTAGATCTATTCGCCACCGACGAGAACGTGCAATGTCAGCAGTTGGAATTTCCAAGGCGGCACTCGCTCGGCGACGCTTTTCGTCGCGAGTGGAGTTGCGGTCTGTTGTACGCCTTTCCGCCTATACCACTTCTGCCCAGAGTGCTGAAGAAGATCAGGCGCGACCGGGCCCAAGTCATCTTGGTGGCTCCGGATTGGGCACGAAGGTACTGGTATCCCGAGCTAATCAGTATGTTGACCGATCCTCCGATACGTCTGCCCCTTCAGGAGGATCTTCTGTCGCAGCAGCAGAGGACGGTCCTCCACCCGAACCTGTCCAGCCTCCACCTCCATGCGTGGAGATTGAGCGGCGGCAGTTGATGCCATTTGACTTGCCTTCTGAAGTCTGTGATATCATTCTGGCAGCCAGGCGTCCCTCCACAAAGATGGTATACGCCTGCCGGTGGAACAAATTTGTGGCATGGTGCACAGCAAAGGCTGTGGATCCCCTTTCCGCCCCTCTTTCTGAGGTTCTCCTCTTTCTGCTTTCTTTGGCCCGGCAGGGCTCTGCCCTGGGCACCTTGAAAGTTTATCTTGCTGCCCTCTCTGCCTTCTTACGGCTTCCAGATCAGCCCTCTCTTTTCAAGTCCCCTGTAGTGTCACGCTTTCTTAAAGGCATTACTCACACGTTCCCTCCTGTCCCTTTCATAATGCCTCAGTGGGACTTGAATCTTGTCTTAACATTCCTGATGTGCGCTCCCTTTGAGCCTCTTCACAATTGTCCTCTTCGTCTTCTTACTCTTAAGACTGCTTTCCTGGTAGCCATCACCTCAGCTAGACGGGTGAGTGAGCTCCAGGCTCTATCGTCCAAGCCTCCTTTTCTATCTGTTCATCCGGACAAGGTTGTCCTTCAGCCTCGTCCTTCCTTTCTACCGAAAGTGGTGACCCCTTTTCACCTTGCCCACCTTCTTTCCGCCTCCGCATCCTTCCAAAGAGGAAGAGCGGCTCCACCGTCTGGACCCAAAACGTGCGCTCTCCTTTTATTTGGACCGCACTAAACAGTTCCGAATGGACGACCAGCTTTTCGTTGGCTACGTGGGTGCAAAGAAGGGCACAGCTGTGCACAAACGGACCATCTCCCGGTGGGTCGTTTTGTGTATTAAAATCTGTTATTCCTTGGCAAAAAAGGACCCGCCTGTTGGGCTGCGCGCCCATTCTACTCGGGCCACAGCGGCTACTACTGCTTTGGGATGGGGAGTCCCTTTGCAGGACATCTGTCAGGCGGCAACGTGGGCTTCGCTGCACACGTTTGCCAGGCATTATTGCCTAGACAGCCAAGTCCGGAGGGATGGCTTCTTTGGCCGTTCTGTCCTCCAGGACTTTCTGGTGTGATCTTGGTTCGCAGACCCACCACCGGGTTTGGTATTGCTTGGGTATCTATTCTAAGGTGAGGAATCTAACTAACGTGTTTCTTTCAGATGAACAAGTTACTTACCTTCGGTAACGATGTATCTGTAAGAAACATTAGTTAGTTAGATTCCTCACCGACCCACCCGTCCTCCCCGTTCTGCGAACTGACATCTAGGGCTAAGGCTATCCCTTTCAGGGCCCTAGAATTTTTTGGCACCAGTGTCGGTCTCTTGCATGGCTCTGCGTTCCTGGCGCGGAAGGCTATGTACAAGAACTGACGTCAGCGCGCGAGGGCGGCGTCTAAGTACTCCGACGTCATTCCCGCGCACGACGCCGACGACAGACGTGGAGCCGCAGACGACGCCTAGCGACGCGCAAGGGGTATTGCTGACGAAAAATCTTCCGGATCCAGTCTGACGCCTGGGGATATTCTAAGGTGAGGAATCTAACTAACTAATGTTTCTTACAGATACATCGTTACCAAAGGTAAGTAACTTGTTCATTTACACCATTTAAGCAAAAGGCACAACTCTGAACCAAGGTCTACCTTTCTGCCAAATTTGGTGTAATTGCGTTCAGCAGTTCGGGCTGTAGCTGCGTCACCAGGTCCTATGGGAAATTGCATGGGGAAAACGCGTTTTGGGACCCCCCCCTTTTTTCTCAGCCCCCACTTGATGAATGACCACGAAACTTTCAGGATAGGAGCGGACCGGAGCTGGCCAAAAGTTTGGAAAATTTTGCGAAGATTCGTCAACCGGAGCCAGACTTATTGGGAATACAATGTTGCGGATTTCCTATGGAAATTAGGTCCTAACTATAACTACCTACTGGCGGCCGCCAGTAGGTAATATGTATATATATATATATATATATATATTCACTGAAAAAACCATAGGTTTCACACACGTTATAGTTACGAATTAGCATTTAAAAAACCTTTCAAATTCACTTAAAAAAACATAGGTTTCACACGTTATAGTTAGCTGGACATTTCACTCGTAAAAAACCAATGAAATTCCCCCGTTATAGTTAGTGCAGGCAACTATAACTCACGCGACCGCAATCCTCTGCTGATGACGTCAGATATTACATCACTGTATTTAGACACTTATTTACCCATGTCTTCTTCCATTAACCTTTAGCTATACATATATTACAAATATTTATTTTTCAGAAAGACACATATGTCATCAGTGATGTAATATCTGACGTCATCAGCAGAGGATTGCGGTCGCAAGAGTTATAGTTGCCTGCACTAACTATAACGGGGGAAATTCATTGGTTTTTTACGAGTGAAATGTCCAGCTAACTATAACATGTGTGAAACCTATGGTTTTTTAAGTGAATTTGCAAGGTTTTTTAAATGCTAATTCGTAACTATAACGTGTGTGAAACCTATGGTTTTTTCAGTGAATTTGTACGGTTTTTTAAATGCTAAGTTATGTATTTATTAAATTTTTTTTTTTCAGGTTTTTCACCGTGCGCGCACCGTGCGCACTCTGTGGGCGCTCGGTGCGCGGCGTGCCGTGCGCGATTTAAAAAAAAAAAAAACATTGTTTTTTTCTCCCTTGGGGGTCCTTCTGTGACCCCCTGACCAAGGCTAGGGGGTCAGGAACTGTCCACTCTGCCCCCTTTTCGCGTTCTCCACCTTTGTTTTTCCCCCCCCCCTCAGACTGCGAGAGACAAAATGGCGGCCGACACTTCCTGGTTTCGACCGATTCAAATGTTTACCGACATCTAACAACCAATCAGAATTGAGCTCGCGCACGGCAGGGTGCGCGCACAGTGCGCGCACGGTGCGCGCGTATAGATATTGATATGCTTTTAAATGCTATTTTCTCAGGAAATACTGAACAGATTTACACCAGACCTGCAAAATGCACTTCCTTGACCTTATGGCTACCTCTCTGCCAAATTTCACGTAATTCTGTTCAGCCGTTCGGGCTGTAGCTGCGACTAAAGGTCCTATGGAAAAATGCATGGGGAAAATGCGTTTTGGGACCCCCCCTTTTTCTCGGCCCCCGCTTGACGAATCACCCCGAGACTTTCAGGGTAGGAGCTGAACGGAGTGCCCCATTTGTTTTGAAAATTTCACGAGGATTCGTCAACCGGCGCCAAAGTTATTCAAAATAGAATTTTGAGATTTCCTATGGAAACTAGGTTGTAACTATAACTATCTACTGGTGACCGCCAGTAGATAATAATTATGTGTGTGTGTGTGTATATATATATATGTGTGTGTATATATATATTCACTTAAAAAACCATAGGTTTCACACATGTTATAGTTCGGTGGACATTTCACTCGTAAAAAACCAATGAAATTCCCCCGTTATAGTTAGTTGAGATAACTATAACTCGCGCGCCCGCAATCCTCTGCTCATGACGTCACATATTACATCACTCATGACATGGTCAGTGGCATCACTCATGACATCACTGATGACATCATCCTTGTGATAGAGTGGCGGTCGCGCGAGGTATAGTTATCTCAACTAACTATAACGGGGGAATTTCATTGTTTTTTTACGAGTTAAATGTCCACCTAACTATAACATGTGTGAAACCTATGGTTTTTTAACCTCTTCAGTGCCCCGCCCTTTCCACGCCCTGTGCCGGGCGTTTCATTAGCGGGCGGGGTTCATGACGAGATAGTCTCGTCATGGGCACAGCGCAACCGCGCTCCATGACGAGACTATCTCGTCATGGGCACTGAAGGGGTTAAGTGAATTTGCAAGGTTTTTTAAATGCTAATTCCTAACTATAACGTGTGTGAAACCTATGGTTTTTTAAGTGAATTTGTACGGTTTTTTAAATGCTAAGTTATGTATGTATTATTATTATTTTTTTTTTTGTTAGGTTTTTCACCGTGCGCGCACCCCACGATTTAAAAAAAAATAAAAAAAATGTTTTTTTCACCCTTCGGGGTCCTTCAGAGACCCCCTGACAAAGGCTAGGGGGTCAGAAACTCTCTACCCTGCCCCCTTTTCACGTTCGCCACCTCTCTTTTTCACTGTCGCACCCAGAACAAACAAAATGGCGGATGACACTTCCTGATTTCGACCGATTCGAACGTTGACTGACATGTAACCACCAATCAGAATTAGGCTCGCGCACGTTAGGGTGCGCGCACGGTGCGTGCCTATAGATATTTATGTACTTTTAACTGCAATTTTCTCAGGAAATACTAAACAGATTGACTCCATATATGCAAAAGGCACATGCCTGACCTGAGGACTACCTCTTTGCCAAATTTCAAGTAATTCTGTTCAGCTGTTCGGGCTGTACCTTCGACTAAAGGTCCTATGGGAAAATGCATGGGGAAAACGCGTTTTGGGACCCCCCTTTTTTCTCAGCCCCTGCTTGACGAATCACCCCGAGACTTTCAGGGTAGGAGCGGAGCGTAGCGCCCCATTAGTTTTGAAAAATTCGCGAGGATTCGTCAACCGGCGCCAAAGTTATTCCAAATAGAATGTTGCGGATTTCCTATGGAAACACGGTCCTAACTATAACTATCTACTGGCGACCGCCAGTAGATAATATATATATATATATGTGTATATATATGTGTATATATATATATGTGTGTGTTTGTATATAGTGTGTGTGTGTGTGTGTATATATATATATATATATATATACACATATATATTAATTTAAGTTTTTTACAAGTGTGCTTCAGGAAATTTTGGGTGAGTGGTTTAAGAATAACAGATTATTTCCAATTGAGCTAAACTGGTTCTGAGATGGTCAGTCCGCAATAGACCACTGTTTTACTCGGTGGTCATTCATTTGGAAGTCAGTATTTGATTCTGTGGATCTAGGACATCTCTGTGATACAATGAGTGATAGCAATCCCACAGAGGATTTTCTAATAAGGTAGTTTTTCAATCTTACTGAGCTGTGGAACTTGACCACACAGAACGTCTTTGGAGAAGAATAAAAATGTATAGAGGGCTTCAAGAGGGATGTTTTCTGGTGCCATCCCTTATTGGCCTTTATGTTGCAGATTTGTCACACTCCTAGAAAGAATCACAAACTTCTCCCCCTAGGAATGGGTGGAGTCCACGTTTTCTGCCTTCTTTATGCCAGTGAGCTAATTTATATAGGATTATATGACAATAGGTCTACAAAGCAAATTTTGTAAATATTGATATTTTAAAAAAAAATCTATATATTGATTTTTGGTAATTAAAAATACATATTGAAATTAGATCTTGAGGGTAAGATAGGGCATGGTATCAACCATTATAGATACTTGGGTTTAATATTTATCGCAAACCTAAAGTGTAAAGTACTCTTTTTTTTTTCTTTTTTTTTTTTTCTTTCTTAAAGTGAGGCTTTATTGACAGTAAATATGTCAGTGAAATGCAGCTACCAGTATCAAAATATTCTTTAGCTCCTCCTTATAAAGCATATTTTATCAAAATTCTGGCAGGATTGTTTTTAGATCTAAATGATGATTGGCAACACATAGAGAGTGTGCTTGTTCAATAATCTATATTAATTTACGCAAAGGATTCATGTTACAGAGCATACAATTTCAATTTAATTTCACGTCATGGACTCAACGGGCAGGTATTTGTTTACTACGATTTGTCAATAAATTTCTTCTAAATGAAACTGAACAAAATCTAATCTTTGATGACAAAACTCCATTACTAGCCAGTGAAACTGGGCCAGTTTATTAATAAAGACCATTAATCCGTTTTGGAATAGCCATAATATTTCAGGAAATGCAACATCATGGAAATCTTTCCTGCTTAAAGCAAGTTTAAATGGGGTAGGGGGATAGATAGATAGACTTCAGTGTTTAGTTTTAGTTCATGAGTTCATGCTTGTTGGAATTAGTTTAAATTTTTTGTGCACAATTGGTCACCTGATATTCCCTCAGGATACTTATGTCATATATTATAAGTTGTATACATGGCGGTGTTTTAGGAACCAAAGGTCCTGATCAACTTGATTTTGATTCTGATTATTCTTTCCTACTGACACTAAATTTGAAGGTATGATGAGAATCCGTTTCGGAGGTAATTGGTTTCACATATGGGACATTGCTAATTTGACTAACAGGTTGATAGTTAGCAGAAACTTTAAAGAAAATACTTCCTGGGCTGTAGCTTAATCAGTGAGATTTGGGGGGTGTGAATCATACATTTCCCGACCATCAAGCAAACATATGTATTCCGCTTTTGAAATAAAACCCATAAAAGCACAACAAATCAATACATGTTCAACATATTAAAAAAATTCTCAGTATATACAGAGTACAATTAAATTTGAGTTAGTTAAAAAACTTGTTAAAAATACGCAATAACAGTTAAAATAGTAAAAAGGGGATCTTACAGGAGCAGCGGTCAACCTAACTACCCCAAGCTTTTAGTCACAGCTGGATCTAAGTCTGACAGCTGATTTTAAAATGCCATGAAGTACAATATTACCCGAAAGCATTGTAAAAAGATAAAGGCAGGATGCACCTGGCTAAAATTTGCCCTTGTTAAAATGGGGACTGATATAGGACTCCTAGGCACCTCTTAAAAGCTACAGAACATTAAAAAATGAAGCATGTTCTGTGGAGACTTACCGTCGCAACTACAAGGCAAAAGATCATGACCCTTGTTTGCCCCTCTGGGATGAGCTAAAAGGAGGTCGAAAAGACCCAGCCGGAACCTAGTTAGTAAAAAGCTGTCATATATACTTTTAACACATAAAAGGTATGGCTCTGTTGAAGGCACAGTTTTCAGCATGATGTGATGGTGAGCACTGAGCTTCAACAGGGCCCCTTCTTCTCTATCTAGCATCCGTTTTCTAAAAAAGGAATCCTTAACCCAACTATAATCCTTCGTGCAGAGTTTATCCAGTTTATTAAAGAAGTCTCCCCTACCCAAGTTTATGAGGCAATCCCAAATATATTTAAACCAAGGAATATGCTGGGAATAATCTGCAGATAGATTGTGGATGTCTTCCACTACCAATCTCAAGTATTTTCTCTGGGATGAAAGAATCTGAATATGCCAGGAAGTGTCCTTTAAATGCACTGGTCTGGTAATTTCCAAGTTGTATCCGGTGCAAGAGGGTTAGCTAAAACAAACGTGTTCTCCGGTTTCTGATAGAGACTTCTAAACACATAATCCTCACCTTTTGAATATTCCCCAGATGTCAGACTAGATCCTGAAACGTTTTTCCGCAGTACCTCTGTAGGTGGCATCCTATATCTCCGCACTGATGCAGTTCCACTCCGAAAATGACATGCATAGCCGAAATAGGTTCCACTCCTGCACGCTGACATCACTTCCTTTCTTTCTGCACCACCAGACGGCGATCTCAAGCTACCTCTCGCCTCTTTGAGACACTCAATTTTTTTTTCTGTGTGCATGGGAAGTTCCACCTCCCAAAACAAAAGATTTTAAGCCTCGTAAATATTGTTGCAAACAAATGTCCATGACAGAACCTCATCAGGTTTGCTTGTGGTGTCTAGGGTTGAGCCATACCTTTAAGGTCTACTGTAACTGCATGTCAATAAACCCAAAGGCCATATGAAATCGCAAGGCAAAACTCCGATGAGGCCGGTCCAAGTCAAAAGATACTTTCTAGTAATGTTCCAGGTCCAGAATTGGTAGGAGTGATCCCGAGGTTGGTCGTTGGCGCCGTCGCACCCTAAATCTTCAGGTAAGTCGAAGAAAAAAACATAAAAAGTCCATGCAGACTCGGTCTGTAGAAGGTGCAAGAGCATCACCATGCCTCTCGATCTCGCCCCAGAAGTCAGTCACCCACGGAGCCCATTCCACAACTTTCCCGGCACAACATGAGTTCTTGGGGCCCGTCTGTTATACCAAAGCAGATTAAAGAGTTCAGCGAGGCCATACTCCGACACTGAGACAAGAGACCCTCCATCTGGCAGGTTCGCCCTTGGTCCCAGTTGGACCCTCCAGATCGGCGAGTAGGGATCTTCCAGCTCCTACATTGACTCTGGTACCAGGCTCTACACCCTTTCCTGGAGCCACTAGGCAAATACCGGCTTCATCAATGCCAGAGGACGAGGTGCCTATTGTGCTCTCTGACTCAGAGTTCGAGCCACTACAAACCCGACCAAGGCATTGCCCGACTTCCATCAAAGTGCAACCTCCCCCACTTAAATTTATCACCCCCACAAGGAAGCAAATTATACATCGCATTCCTTATTTGGTATGGATTCTGACAACGATTATGGTGCGGGCGATGAGTTAGGGCAAGCATCCCACCAAGAAAATTGCTATGACGACTTTTCAGAAGCCAGTGGCATTGACACTTCCGCTGTGTCAGGATTCCCAGACCCAGCCACTGAACAGAGAGCGCGTCTTAAGCATTGCTCATGCGTAGGGCAGCCAAAGTCTTTGACATCCAGCTTCCCACCTTAGAGGTCAAATCCAGTGATTTTACGTAAGTGCTTCATCCTGAGAAAACATCTACTTAGCCCCTCCTTCTCTGCGATGAGGCACTTACAGATACTGTCTTAGATGCCTGGGCCAAACCTTGCTCAGTCTCTCCATTAAATCGCAAAGCTGCTAGACTTTCTGTAAGATCTACATGTTTGACTCCGTGCCATTCCTCTCAAAGCTTGCTGGTGCAGATGTCTACCAGTCTGACAAACCAGAATAACTTTGACTACACCCCCACTCTCCTGCAGTCCCCCAATAAGGAGTCCAAACGAATCGAGACCTTTGGGAAGAGGGTATTTCTTCCATTAACTTGGCCCTTAGATTCTTGAATGCCTGTTGGGCTCCTATTCCCACGCTCTTTGGATTCAGTGACTCAAGTCATCCCAGGTGTCCTGGAAGATCTCTTACTTGTCCTCATCCAAACTATACAGAATGGTCACGATGCGGCCAAGTTAATGAGTCGTTGTGGCTTGGACACCACCTATTTCATTGGGCGAGCATTGGCAACAGATCCGCCCTTTGCTGCGGTCAATGGGTTTTTGGGCAATGTCCAATAGTCCCTGAGGAACATGTCCTTTGGACGGTACTTGCCTGTTTGGGGCCAAGGCAGAGTCCGCTATGGAGTGGTCAAAGAGACCAGGGCAACAGCACGCATCCTGGGCTTATCTGCCCCACTTTGCCAGTGGCACCAGCCCTACCATATATATCTTAAGTGGCTTCAGCAGAGGTACTCAGTGCCAACCGGCTCGCAGTCAAGGTCAGCGAGCCGGTCAGTCCACTGCCATTCCCCGCAGCTCCTCCTTCCATACCTCTTTAGCATGCCCTTAGTGAAGCACAGCCACCCAGTTGGAGGCAGTATCCAACAATTCTTGACGGATTGGCACGCAACATTGGACAGGTGGGTAGCCGCAGACTCCTCTCCCTAACCTAGCCAGTGGAGACCAATACATCACTTCTGGGTTGGGGTGACCACCTAGGAGAGATGGAGATCAGAGGTGTCTTGTCTCCGGCATACGCCTAGATCATATCTACCTCCTGCAGTTCCAGGACATCCATTTGGTATTGAACGCCTTCCTTCCATCCATCAAGGAGAGGCTAGTCTAGGTGCTTACAGACAAAACCCCCGCTATGTGGTATTGCAACAAACCGTGTGGAGTGGGGTCTTAGGGTTTTGAGCCCTGTGCCAGGAGTCACTATGCCACCAAATATGGCTGGGTATTTAAGGGATTTTCCTGGTGGTCAATCACCTAGCAGGATCTCTGAATGCTAGAGTGGACAAACTCAGCCAGCGATGCCTAGCGGCTCACGAGTGACAATTACACCCAGATGTGCAAAAATAGTTTACCTCCCTCTTAATTTTTCATGCCACAGTGGAACAATAATTTGGTCCTCACTAATATAATATGCACTCCCTTTGAGCCGTTGCAAAGCTTTCCTTTGCTGCGCCTCATCCTCAAGATGGTGTTTCTTGTCGCTATCACTTTGGCACGGCAAGTGAGTAACCTTCAAGCTCTTTATTTTAAAGAGCTGTACACCAGCTTCCAACAAGACAAGCTGATTCTGCTGACACAAGCATCCTTCTTGAAGAAAGTTGTGATGCATGCCGTTCCTTATCGGCCAAACCATCCCCCTGCTGGCATTCTATGCCCCACCTCACTCCTCTAAAGAGGAGGAGAGACTTCATCACTAATCCCCCAAAAGTGTGCTGAGCTTTTACATCGATTGCACTAAAGAATAAGGGATAGACAATCAGCTTTTTGTGGGCCTTGCTGGTTTGAGAAAAGGCGAGACCTTGCAGAAGCGGACCATCACTCACTGGATCGGGCTCTGCATTGCATCTGCTGCACAATGGCCAAGAAGCAGCTTCCAGAAGGACTGCAAGCTCATTCAACCAGATCCAAGGCCGCTACCACTGCGTTGATTCACAGACGTTCTTTCCTGGGAATTGATCAGGCTGCTACATGGCCATCACTATACGTTCACAATGCACTACTTTATTGACAGCCAGGTTTCCAGAGAGGGGTATTTTACACACTCTGTCTACACATCTTTTTGGTTTGAGCCACATTCACAGACTCATCTCTTAATAGGTACTGTCTCAGTATCTATTCAAAAGGTGAGGAATATACAGTTAGAAGTCTCTATCTGAAGAACAAGTTACTTAGCTTTGGTAACTCTTTCTGGTAAGACTCTATATAAGCGCAGATTTCTCACCAACCATTCCATCCTCCCTGTTCTGTGAATTGGACTCTCTTCATTAATAAGATCCCAAGTCTAGGAATCAGCCCACTGGTAAAAGTTTGCTGTTGAGGCTCTGCACCTGAGGGCACAAATAGGTATCGAAAGCAACTAACGTCAGCTTGCAGGAGTGGTGTCTATATAGGCTCTGCATGTCATTTCTGGAGCAGCGCTGCATCAGTGTGGAGGGTGCATGGCACCCACCTACTGGCATGCAGAGATACTTATAAAAAGAGTGTTCAAGGCATATGAGCTGTAGATCATATGCTTTTGCTTACATCACCATCTAGTATTGGATCTGGATGTTTGCACTTTGTTTTTCTTCAAAGAAGTCTTTCCAGCGACGAGGTAGGTGACTCGTCCTTTCGGTGATAGTGCACATGGGCATCGCCTCCATTATTAGATTGTTTTTTATCGCTATCCGGTTCTGATGTAAATTGCTACTCTCCGGTTAGGCAATGTTTCTTTGGGCCCCCTTCACCCCGCAATCCACTACCCTCTAGGGTATTGTTTATCGAGCGCATTTCCCATTCTCCGCGTATTGTTTGCTCTTGAATACCTTCGATCGGAACATTCGTGGAAGGCCGTTGGGCTTACCTGCGCCGGGATTGATAGCAGCTGATGGAACGGACTCCATTCAAGTTATGTCCAGGGTGTCACGCTAAGTTCCCGTGCACCGACTTGCACGATGTGTGCAACCTTAACTATCCCCAGAACACGACGAGAAAGACTGCGACCCGTCTCAGTCGTTTCGGTCGAAGAAAACCCTCCGTGATCGTCAGGCTCGACGTCACGAAATGTACCAACAACACAACTCTGTGCCGGACCTCCTCGGAGAAGAGTCTGAACACGAAAAATTGCAAGCACAGGAAGCCGAAATGGAGGAGGAGCACGTCTCCATATCCGACACTAACTACGATGCCGAAGACCTGACACCAGGACAAAGGATCGTGAGTAAAGAGACTTTGTTCCCATATTATCTCCTTTATAAGAAAAAGGCTCCGGTCCCTCCTCTGCCTTCGGGCCAAGGTCAGCACGAGAAAAGTTTTCGAGCACCCCCGCCTTCGGGCTCGGTGCCGAAACATAAACAACAGCCTACCGGCTCGGGCTCTACCCGTCCCCACGCCGGTGCTGACCCAAAACCTTTGGTGTAGAAAGCGAAACACCTTTTGGTTTCCGTGCCACCGTTGCGTAAACTTAAATCTTCGGAGCTAAAAACTATGGAGCCGAAACTTTCGATGCCAAAACCGGTATCTAAAGAAAGTACGGCAACTAAAGAGCATCGGACCGAAAATCCACCGGATCCGAAACAGAAGGAAATTCTGATTAATTCCGAAACTGGACATATTCGTGTCAAACTTACTGAAAAGAGGAAAATGGGCTTACCAGAAGACTACCACATCTCTTTAAAGAAGAAAAATGTGGCCAGTAACCCTTCTCCTCCTTATATTTCACCTCTTTCACCTATTCATGAAGAATTGCTTATTACACCTACACATTCCCCTACATCACCTGACCCACAGGATACAGCGGATGAGGATATAGGTGGCTATGCACCACAGGATGCACCACAGAATACTGATCCATGGGATCATTATAATGTCCCTCAATCAGATAATGACCCTGGCTTATATCCATTCAGGCCTTCACCTCCAGATGATAACATTGGGTACATTGAGCTCCTTTATAGGGCCGCAAAATATCATGGAGTAGAGCTTCATAAGGAGAGTTTAGAAGAGGATTTTTTGTTGGAGACACTGAGTCCATCTCAAAGGGCTACACTAACATTACCAATGTTAAAGGCGATGCTCAAGCACTGAGGATATCTTTAAAGACCCGGTAAGGGCTACGGTCATCACTCCCAGGATAGAGAAAAAATACAAAGCTGCACTTAATGACCCTGTGTATATCAAAGGCCTGTTACCTTTAGAGACTCCGGTCGTTTCCAATGCTTGTAAGAGCACTAACTCTCAAACAACGGGGGATGCCCCTCCTCCTGATAAGGAGTCCACATTATTAGATGCTTCAGAAAAAAGGATAGCCTCACAAGCGGCTAATAATTGGCACATTGCCAATGCCCAAGCATTGTTGGCAAGGTATGATAGAACTTGTTACGACGAACTAGAAAAGCTCATTGAATTCCTTCCAGATGAGCATAAGACTAAAGCCAGTAACCTTATTCAAGAAGGTAAATTGCGATTCTCCTATTAACATGACTAGAGAATCTGGATTTCATTAAAGACACGGAGGCTATCATTATGCATTAATCCTTTTAATGCAGTCACAGACAGCCGCACTACATCACAAAGAAAGAAAACAGTTCTAGAATGTAGTGCCCAGGATACAAATGGCATGAGACACAAACAGACTGCCTCTTTTAAATGCAAATAAGAAAAATAAGTTCAGAAGTGAGGTCCAACTTGGTCTTGAAATTGTAGGTAGCGACGAGTCCGAAGAAAGGAAGGCTGAAGGATAGATGATTATGAAGAAATATCTGAAAGGAAAGAGAGATCGGATGTAGAAAGGGTAATATAATACAAAGGTCACAGTTGATATGCAAAACAGGTAAACATCATCAAAAAAACATAGCTTCAAGAACATCATGAAAGTACATAGCTTAAAGTACATAGTTCAACAAATATACCAACCAAGGGAGTGGAGCAAAAGGGAGGGATAATGATAGCCTCCGTGTCTTTAATGAAATCCAGATTCTCTAGTCATGTTAATAGGAGAATCGCAATTTCATTACAAGACCGGAGGCTACATTATGCATGTTGGTAGCCATGAAGTACTACATCCGACATGTGTTCAATAGGTTTACAGTAGTGGTGAGCGAAGGTTGAGGCATTAGACCAATCTGCTGCTTTAAGAATATCATCCAACTTTCCTCCGGACCAGAAGGATTTGCTTGCCATAGCACCTCTGAGAGAATGAGCTTGGAACTTAGAAAGATCAATTCCAGCTAGATTCATTACACATTTGACCCATCTAGAGATGGAGGAGGAAGCAACTGGTTTAAAGGGTTTAACAAAAGAGATCAGGAGTTGATTGGCATCTGGAGGACGAAGGTCTTTCGTTCTCAAGTCATATTCTCTCATACAGTCTAAGACACACAATTTCTTGCAAAGGTCAAAACGAGGATAAAAAATGGAATCTGACATGGTCTTTGTTCTTCTAAATATGTCAAATTTAACTCCAAACATATCGTAAGATCTATGAGAAATATCCAGGCATTTCACATCCGAAACTCTACGACAAGAGATTAGGCATAAGACAGTAGCAAGTTTAAAAGAAAGGTATTTCCTGTTAAGGTATGCGTTATCTGGCCAGGAACAGAAAAGGTCTAGGATAGCTTTAACATCCCACATGGAATGGTACTTAGGTCTGGGAGGTCTTTTAAGTCTTATACTTTTCATCACTCTACAAATAATATTGTTCTTACCTACCGTTTTACCATTGACCAGAGAGTGTCCTGCGGAAATTGCAGATCTATAACAATTAATAGATCTATAAGATAAACCCCTGTCGAATTGTTCTACGAGGAAGTTAACTATATTGACGATAGGAGCCTCCAAGGGATCCAAGTCCCTCTCCATGCACCAACAAACCAATTTTTTCCAAATGTTGTTATATCTATAATGAGTTCCTGGTGCCCATGATTCTCCGAGGAGGGAAAGAGCTGATGACGAAAGGCCAGACAGTTCGTTGGATTGCCTGACACGCAAGCAAGAAGGTTCAAATTCCCTGAAGAGATTAGGTGGTGATCTTCTCCGTCTGCGTTGGTGACCAGACCCCTGTTCGCTGGAATGAGGAAGGGGATGTCGCAAGAAAGTTCGAGTGTGGTGGGGAACCAAGCCTGAGAGGGCCAAAATGGGGTTATCAGGATTATGCAACATTGGTCTATTCTGACCTTCTGTAGGACTCTTTGTATCATTGCAAAGGGAGGGAATGCGTAACCTCGGAGGCTTGACCAGGATTGAAGAAAGGCATTCACCGCTAGAGCTCCCGGGTCTGGCATCCAACTGAAATATTTCGGGAGATGGAAAGTTAATCTGCTTGCAAATAAATCCACATCTAGTGGACCCCAGAAGAGAGAGAGGGTGTTGAAAACGTTCACATTGAGCTTCCAATCTGTACGATCTGAGAGGAATCTTGAGTTCCAATCTGCAGCAAGATTCGACTTCCCTGGAAGATATTCCGCCTTCAGGGAAATCTTGTGTTCTAGACAGAACATCCAAAGTTTTTTCGCTAAGGCGGATAAATCTGCTGATTTGGTTCCGCCAAGGCGGTTGATATAGGATACTGCAGAGACGTTGTCCATCTTGAGGAGGACAGATCTGCCTTGAAGAGAGTGTTTGAAACTCATTAGGGCATATAATCCGGCTGTAAGTTCCAAGAAATTTATGTGGTGGGAAGATTCCGCAGAGGACCATGCACCACCGGTGTTCTGATCGAGGAAGCGAGCGCCCCAACCATGGAGGCTCGCATCTGATTCCAAGACAAATTCCGGGGCAGATCTGAAAATTGCTTTGCCATTCCACGCGTCCAGGTTCTCTAGCCACCATGAGAGTTCTAATCTCCCTTCTTGGTCGAGAGTCACAGAATCCTCGTACCAGAGACCAGAATTCAGAGCTTTCCTCTTTATTCTCTGAAGGGCGCGGTAGTTCAGAGGCCCTGGAAAGATAGCTTGGATGCTGGAAGAGTGGAGACCAAGAAGACGGGCTAACTCTCGAAGAGTTAAAGAGTCTTTTTTTAGGACATACCTGATTTCTTTGCGGATCTTGGTGATCTTCTTGGAAGGGAGAAGGAGGAGACAGTTCGAGGTATCTACGGTGAAACCGAGAAATTCTAGGGATTTTGAAGGTGTAAGGATGGTTTATAATGAAACCGAGACTTTCGATAAGGTGGATGGTGGTAATTAGATTTTTCTGAATTTGGGAGTAGACTTGAGACATGATAAGAATGTCGTCTAGGTAAATAATGAGCCGGATACCCCTCTCTCTTAGAATAGAGACAATAGTCCACATTATTTTGGTAAAGCACCAGGGTGCGGACGAGAGACCGAAAGGAAGAGCTTTGAATTGGTACAGACGCTCCTTCCAAGTAAACTGAAGGAAGGGCTGGTGTTCTACTGCCATCGGAATCGTAAAGTAGGCGTCCTTGAGGTCTAACTTGACCAACTAGTCTCCTTTCAAGGGAAGGTCCCTTAGAAGGTGAATACCTTCCATCTTGAAATGTCTGTAAACTAAATATTTGTTCACCTCTCGAAGATTTATTACTGGTCTCCATCCTTTGTCCTTTTTCTGAACTAAGAAAAGGGTACTGATAAATGTTTTTAATGACCATGGTACCTCTACGATAGCTCCTTTTTTGAGCATTGAAGAGATTTCCTCTTCGACGATCTTCTGATGATCGACAGAAAGAGTTAATGGATTCGGGGAATGACATTGAAAGGGGATTTCTAAAAAATCTATTTTGAAACCCTGGACGGTCTCTAGAACCCAAGGGTCTTGAGTTAGGGACTCCCACATGTGATAAAAGTGTTTTAGCCTGCCCCCTACTTGGGAAGAAAAGGAAAGAGGAGGAAGACTTACTTGCAGGATTGGAGATGTTTTGATTTCCACGGGATCTGTAGCCTCTATTACGAGGTCCTCCCCTGGCTCGACGGGTGTAGAATTGTTGATTTGATAGGTAGAAGCCTCTACCAGAACCTCTGAATGACGAGAAGGGCCGCTGTGAATTGCGGCCGAAGGAACGGCCCCTTCTTCCGGCCTGACCAAAAAGGCTTGTGTTGAATACACGTTTCATATTTGATTGAGCCCTGTCGAGGGCGGTAAAAGTGGCGACATATTTGCCGATTGACTTGATCATGTCCTCCCCGAAGAGAAGACCTTTAGGGTTGTCTGAAGGTTCTTTTTCTGCCAGGTCGCTGAGTTTTGGATTAATCTTGGTCAGAATAGTTCTCCTCCTTTCGATATTCAGACTCGAGTTTGCGTTACCAAGGAGGACGATAGCTCTCTGGCTCCATCCGCGAATAAGATTGGTATCAAGAGGTGTATTTGAAATATGAGACTCCTCTGCAAGATCCAGGATCCTGGTGAGGGGCCCGAGCACGTCAAGGAGGTGGTCTTGGCAGCCCTTGAGAGCTCTCTCCAGACCCCTTCTAGGGTCTTTCCCTAATTTAAATAAAAATGTAATTAGGTCGGGGTCGAGGTTGGGGGTTTGAGACACCTTATCGTGGATGGTGGGTCTCGGGCACTCAGATTTGAGGGTATTCCTGGTCTCTCTTTCCAGAGAGTTCCTCAGCCATCTCCTAATGAACTTAGAAACATGTTCTTGGGGAAACCACTTAGAGCTTTTAGGGTGTGAAATACTTAGGGGAGAGAACATTTCCTCTCCTAGAGGATTGAGGATGATATTATCAGAAAAAGGAAGGTGATTCTCCTTCGCCAGGGTTGAGATCTAGGTCTTGGTTTGGGACATCAAGGTCCAGGACGAATTCGTCATAGGGGTTGTTGAAATTTTCTTCCTCTGAATCAGAGTCTGCAACATCCTTCCCGTCATAACGGGATGTACCGCGAGGGGTACCAGTCAAGTTTGTACCGCTAAGGGCACCCATCAGATTTATGCCGTGAGCGGCGATGTTCTCGTTTGAGGCGCGGGGGCCTCCCAACAGGGAAGAGGAGCTAGGACCTGCTAGGTCAACTGAGTTACTGCGACCTCTTGTAGTAAAATCATAAGGATGTTCGCAGTATTTGAATTTTTTAGTCTTTTTCCCATGACTTGTGAGCTCGAGGGTAGGGTCATCGTGACCAGAGGGGAGAGGTCTTTTAGAAGAGAGCACTTCTTTGAAGGTGGATAGCATGCAGGAAAGCATTTCCTTCTGTAAGAAATGTTTAAATGAATCATTATCATGGAGGGGTGAGCTAGCAGTAGCATCATCCGAGTCAAGATCTGACATTCTTAAAACCGTAGTTAAAATAGAACAGATGATTATTAGGTTCTCTCCCCTTTATTCCTTTTTTTTTTTTTTTTTTGAGATGGCAAAAGGTAAGTATTAAGTTCTCTCCCCTTTTTTTTTTTTTTAAGAAGGCCAAGGTAACAAGGCAAAGGTGACAAGTAATTGGTTAACCTCAAGGGGTCAGGTAATTGGTAAACCTCAAGGGATCAGGTGACTGGAGATGGAATAAAATTAGATTGTAATAATGATTTTGAAAATATTTAGAGGAGATTTATGAGCTTATTGTGGTTTTGCAAAGAAATCTGTTGAAACGCGATCCCTGGTAGCAGCTGATCAGCGGAGTAACCGAAGCTCTCGCTTGAGATCAGCTGTTGCCAGGGACCCGTCATAAGCAGAGGAAAGAGCCCGGGGAAAGGGCTTACAAACGTGCACCGTTTCCAAGGTGCCTTCCTCTGAAATATGACGCGCTCGCTCCGATTGACGCGAAGCCCAAAAATACGAAAAAGGTCGTGATCGTGAGAGAACGAGATTAGGTAAACCCGAAAACAAGATATTAGTGTTGGTATAGGGTTGAAATGAAGTTAGAGATAGAACAGTTAGGTTACTGATGCGATTGATAAATAATGAAAACGCGCGAAAATTATGGGGATCGACAACCTTAATAGGAAGTCGATCGGGGTTAAGGGGAGGAGGGGGTGAGCCCAAAATCGTTAATGGTGCGAGGGAAACGCTGTAGGAAAAGACGATGGTTAGAAGCAAATCCACCTTTACGAAAAACACCAATCAAAGCAGCTTGAACCATGAAAAACAGTAAGTTAAACGAATTGTTAACAGTAAATCCCCCTTTTATAAATATTAAATGAATAACAAAGCAATACAACACGAGAAGAATAATTGTTACTTATCTGCCTGTGAGCCGCATTTAAAAGAGGCAGTCTGTTTGTGTCTCATGCCATTTGTATCCTGAGCACTACATTCTAGAACTGTTTTCTTTCTTTGTGATGTAGTGCGGCTGTCTGTGACTGCATTAAAAGGATTAATGCATAATGTAGCCTCCGGTCTTGTAATGAAATTAATAACTAATACCTCTATCAGGTGTGCATTAGATCTGGCAGATTCAGCAGATCTGGCGTTAAACACTAGTGTTCTACTCCGTAGACATGCTTGGCTAAGGATCTCAGGGTTTAAACCTGAAGTACAGGCCTCTATTCTTAATTAACCTTTTGATAAACATCATCTCTTTGGACCAGCTGTTGATGTATCCCTAGAAAAGATGAAAAAAGATACTGAAGTTGCTAAATCCATGGGGCCTTACAATCACCTTCTAGCAGGGGTTCCTTTCGTCGCTCATTCTATAGGGGCGGGTCCAAAAATGTATCTACAGAGAATCCCTCCTCCTCTTACAAGGGCAATAATCAGTTGCCCTCTTCAAGATGTTATTTTAGAGGAGGATATAGAGGAAACAACGGCAAGGGAAGAGGCAGAGGTAATTCAACACGCACCTCCCCTGCAAACAACATGCAGTGACTTATTTCCCATACCCCTGAACATTTCACTTCTGTCTGGGGACGTCTTTCACTATTTCTACCCATTTGGAATACGATTACATCAGACAAATGGGTTCTACAAATTATCCAATCTGGTTATTGCCTGGAGCTTACAAGCACTCCACCGAATATTCCTCCAAGGTCACACCTCATGTCACAAGAACATCTCACCCTTCTAAAGCAAGAGGTTATTTCTATATTGCAAAAGGGAGCAATATAACCCGTCCCTTTACAGTACCGAGGAACAGGAGTCCACTCCCTCTACTTCCTAATTCCCAAAAAGGACGGCTCTCTGAGGCCTATATTGGACCTCAGAGATCTAAATCTATACATTCAGTCAGACCATTTTCATATGGTAAGACTCCAACAAGTGCTTCCTCTTCTCCAGCAAGGCGACTTTCTATCCACTCTGGATTTAAAGGACGCTTACTTTCATATTCCAACACACCCTGCGCATCACAAATACCTCAGATTTGTGGTAGCAGGCCAACATTATCAATTCAAAGTCCTTCCCTTCGGAGTGATAACCGCTCCCGGGGTTTTCACAAAATGTTTGGCAGTAGTCGCAGCCCACCTGAGAAGACAACATGTTCACGTCTTCCCATACTTAGACGACTGGCTCATAAAGGCCAGCTCACACAACAGCTGTCTGCGCCACACACAGAAGACTGTGCAACTCCTTCACCAACTAGGATTCACAGTAAATCAGACCAATCCCATCTTCAACCATCCATGTTTCAAGACTATCTAGGAGCTAGTATTGACACACAAAAAGCTCTAGCATACCCAACTCCAGCCAGAATCAGAAGTATTCAAAACCTGATGTCTCAGTTCCAGCCTCAAAATTCCTTACCAGCTTGAGTGTTCATGCAATTACTGGGAATTATGCTGTCTTGCATTTTCATAGTTCCCTACGCAAGACTTTAGATACTTCCCCCTACAAGAATGCTTAGCATGTCAGTGGAACCAGGCTCAAGGTCAGTTATCAAATCTAGTGTTGGTAGACGGCCGCACCCATTGCTTTTTGCAGTGGTGGAACACACAAAACCTTTTGAAAGAGCGGCCCATCAGCGACCTGGTTCCACAGATAGTACTGACTGCAGAGACGCATCACTGACAGTTTGGAGAGCGCATCTCCAAACCACACAATTCAAGGCATGTGGAGCTCCCAACAAAAACAGCTTCATATAAATCCTCTAGAAGTGCTAGCGATTTTTCTGGCTTCGAAAGCATTTAAAGTTCAGCTAGTACGCAAGACTGTACTAATTCGTACAGACAACATGACAGCCATGTACTAGATTAAAAAACGGGGGGACACTCCCTCCAACTGTCCCACCTAGCGCAGGACATCTAGAGGTGGGCCATTCATCACAAAATCTATCTCCTAGCACAACACCTCTCAGGAGTTGACAATCAGATGGCAGATCTACCAAGTAGTCAGACACAGCAAATCCACGAATGGGAAGTACTGCCTCAAGTTGTCCTCCCATTCTTTCAAATGTGGGGCTTCCCAGACATAGACCTGTTCGCCACGCACCTAAACGCAAAATGCCCAAACTTTGCGTCCAGGTATCCACACCCATTGTCCAAAGGCAATGCACTATGGATGAACTGGTCAGGGATATTTGCTTAAGTTTTTCCGCCTCTCCCACTCATTCCATTAGTGGTTCAGAAACTCAAACAAGCATCCCTGACTCTAGTCCTAGTTGCTCCCACATGGGCACGTCAACCATGGTTCAGAACCCTATTGGAACTCTCGATAGTTCCTCATCAAAAACTACGTCTAACACCCAATCTCCTCACACAGAGCCATGGAGACATAAGATACCCAGACCCCATTTTTACAAATGCATCAAAACAAAGAAGTTCTTCGCACCAATCCTAAATTCCTTCCAAAAGTTATTTCTGCTTTTCATATCAATCAATCTGTTGAGTTGCCTGTGTTCTTCCCTCAACCAGATTCAGTAGCAGAACTTGCACCACACACATTAGATGTGAAAAGAGCATTGCTTTATTACATTTAAAGGATAAAACCTTTCCGTAACACAAATCGGCTTTTTGTCGCTTTTGCTCCACCACACAAAGGCAATCCTATATCAAAATCAGGTATTGCAAGGTGGATAGTCAAGCGCATTCAAATATGCTATGCAAAGGCTAGACGAACATTACCAGTTCCCCCTAGAACACACACTACACGCAAACTGGGCGCTTCTATGGCATCCCTAGGAAATATACCCATAGATGATATATGCGAAGCTGCAACGTGGTCTAAACCTCACACATTCACAAAACACTATTTTGTGGATGTATTGGCAGCACAGGAAGCTAGAGTAGGCCAGGCAGTTTTACGTACATTATTTCAGACCACTGCAACAGCTACAGGTTAGCCACCGCTTTGGGAGATAACTGCTATGTAGTCTATGCAAAAGCATGTGATCTACAGCTCATATGCCTTGAACGGAAAATGCTACTTACCCAGTATGCATCTGTTCTTGGCATATAGAGCTTTAGAGTCATATGCGCCCACCCGCCTCCCCGGATACCTATACCACTTAGATACATGCATTCATTGACATCTCCTTCTTACTACTCGTACTAACTCCATTATCACCCTCTACATCAAACAATGGAGTCGATGCCCATGTGTACTGTCACCGAAAGGAGGAGTCACCTACCTTGTGACTAGAAAGACTTCTTCGAAGAAAAACTAAGTGCAAACATCCGGACCCAACACTAGATGGCGATCTATGCAAAAGCATATGACTCTACAGCTCTATATACCAAGAACAGATGCATACTGGGTAAGTAGCATTTTCCTTCCTTATCCATTCTAATACCTTGAGAATAATAAAAAGGTGAGTAATCCGCGTTTAGATGGAGTCTGTACCAGAAAGAACATTACAGAAGGTAAGTAGCATATTCCTTAATTGTAGTGCTGATATGTATTACCTTGATGGTTTTTGGACTAAGATTGCCTTTGAATTCTTTCCTGTAAGAAACTAGTTCCACGGGGACGCGGCTGAGGCAGTCGAGATGGTGGGTGCTCCCAGAGTGAGCCCCGCACCGCCAAACGATCCTGCGAGCCCTAGTGGAGACATGAATGCCTGAGTGGGTGGCATCGATCCCGGCTTCCTTGGACCGCCTTAGGGTGACAACTGCCTGCAGCGGCTTCTGCTCAGACCCAGCGCACCGCAAGGCCCCAGAGAGAGAAGGCCTGTGCTTCACAGCCTGGTGTGGCAGCAGCGGCCTGGCACCTGCGGATGCAGTGTCCTGGCACCTGCAGCAGCAGCGGCCTGGTACCTGCTACTCCTATCCTGCATCACCCGGGGGTGCCCGGCCACAGCGATTCCACACACTGGCAGTGAGTGGCCTACGTGCCAACACTGCAGTGCTCTTGAAGGACAGTACTTGATCCAGTGGTCCTGATGTCTGTGGGTCAGACTCACTGGAGAGCCATTGGCGCCTCTAACAGAGACGGGGCAGCGCTACACAGGCCTGGTGTCTGCAGCTTCGTTCTCACATTAGCCGACGGCGCCTGGCCTCAACTTCTCTGCACATCAGCACTGGCTTTGAATGACCTATTCGCTGACCCTGCAGGAAGAGACTTTCTGCCTAAACTGCTGGGAGTGGGCTCTCCACAGTCTCCGTCCATCCTGGCTATGCGGGAGAAAATTGGTTCACTGCATCCCCCGGCATGCCCTTTCGCTTCGAGACACTCTTCACCTAGTGGCAGCTTTGGATAATCTGGAGTGGCACTCTACCGATGAAGGCTGTAACCTAGCTGCATGTGCTGCCCCCTCCTGTATCTTGGGGTCGATTGAGGCGCAAGGTGGCCTGTGACAGATGACACATCGACCAACTTGGGGTCCTATGCTTTGGCTACTCCCTGTGAAAACAGTGGAACTTCCCGGCTGCTTGTGCTGCCCTACCCCCTCAATTCTACCCACACCTGCTTAGGTGGCCAAGGGGCAGGTATGGACCTGGATTCACACTTGGCTGATAACGCCTGAAGATTCAGCATTGGGGAATAGATAAGGGCCATGCGGCCCAGACGGATAATTTCACTATGTCCACCCGATGGTCTCCCAACGACATGGCCTACCAAAACCCCGGACACCGTAGCCGTCCTGCAGTTGATTCATGTGACGCAGGGGAGACCTGGATTGGTGAAGAGAGGGTTAGCATCACTCTGCTCTGCCAAAATCTCCGTAATATGGCCACTCAGGTCACAGAGGCTGAATCTCATGTGTCTACACTGGAAGTTATAATCCACAGTGTTGAAACTCTTATCAGCTACCAAATAGTTCAAGTCAAGGGCCAAAGACACCAAAAATAGGTTGCGGCGTAACTACCTGCGGTTTGCGGTTTCTGGAAAAGACTGAGGCCACAGACCCAAAGAAAGTCTTGGAAAAGTGGCTTAGATCATGAATGCCAATGAAAGTGCTCTCGCAATGGTTTGTGATTGAATGGGCTCACAGGTCATTGGCCCAGAAACCTCCCTCAGGGGCCTCCCCCCACCCCCCAGGCACAAAGCCTCCATATCCTGTACTATTGGGATAGGGCGGCAGTATTTCGAGAAGACCAGAAGTCAGAAAACGTAATGTTTGAATCCACCCATATCAGGATATTACCGGACTGTACAACTCTGGTACAGCGCAGGTGAAAATCCTTTAACAAGGTCAAACTGAAACTACGGGCGATGAACCTACAATACATACTGATGTTCCCAGCCACCCTGAAGGTGATTAACAATGCATGGACATACTTCTTTGCCTCTAAAACAAGAGGCCCACCAACAGGCACACAGGACTGACGGAAGTGAAGATCTTATCTTGAAAATGCAGGAATTGCAGTGTCTGGTCCCCCGGCACATCGGACACTGTACTGAGTTCATCACATCTTGATGCGTTTACCCGTAACCCCGCCACCCCAGTTCATGACAGCGCTTCAGAGTAGGGAGCAGAAGTCAGCTGAATGTTGATCCTCTATTACTAACAAACGACGGAGAGGCCTGCAGCAATGTTTGGGTGATGTATGACCCTATTATGTCCTCCTCCTTGAAACTCTGGCCCATGGGGCATACTGCATTTATAATAATATAGGCTTGCAACCAACTAAATCCTTTGTAATCAATAATCAGAGGTTATAGTAGATGCCTGTACATGTTATTCTATTGTTCCCAGTTATTCCATTTGTTTTATGTTTTAGGGACATTTTGAGCGACGGATGCTTCTGGTAGGAAAGTATGGGGGGGGTGTTTGGTTTGCTTTGTTTCGCTATATTATCCCACTCAGGGAGAGCTTCCCTTTCCTTTTGTACAAGTTCACTGCCCGGTACTGATATCCCCTCACTGTTCAAATGGACTCTCCACTGTGGCTTTGAGACTTAGAACAGGGAGCTCTGGGCTTCCTGACCACTGTCACATCTTCCCACTTGGTTACTTTCTCTGTCCTCTCTTGGAGTGTGAATGGTCTTGTAGATCGCATTAAACAGACAGCAGTCCTCCACTATGCCAAATGCAAAATGCCTGCATAGGGTATACTCCAAGAGACTTACCTAATGGGCACCCAGTGCATGTTTCTGGGACGCTATGGCTATGACCGAGTGTTCCATGAAGGGTTCTCTAGGGACTCAAGTAGGGTGACTATCCTACTCCAGAAAAATGTCCCCCGACAGTCACGAAGATATTGTATCCCATTGACCGATTCATAGAAGGGACACAACTTTACCTCTTAAGTATTTACGTCCCACCACAATCGCCCAAGACTGCTACAGAGGCATACCGTAATGTTCTCCTGGAGTTCCCACAGCAGATCACAATCACTAATGGAGATTTCAGTGCCATTAGGGACCCTTTCTGGAACTTAAAGGCAGCCCCCAACCTACATAGATATGGCACTACCAAAATGCTCACTTCATGGATGTCATCACTGGGGTTGTGCAACATATGGAGGACATGGCACCCCCAGGAGCAGGAATACACTCATACCTCTACTACACACAGAACCCTCTCCTGTATTGACCTCTTCCTCCTTCCAGCCCCGAATGTCTTGCGTACTGCACCTGTGGATATCCTTAGTGAGGCATTTCAGACCACTCCCCAATCTCTCTACATTTAGGGATGCCCATGACTACCAGACGACCATTATTGTGCTTAAATGCATAATGCCTGACAGACCCGCCCTACGTTGACTTCCTGGCCTCTGAGATTCTTGCATATTTTAAGCTCAATCAGGACTCCGCTGGCCCGCTTTGGGTAGCAAGCAAGGCCACTATGAGAGACATTGCCAAAGCATATCCCCATCTCAAAGAACCGGATAAACTGATTCTCATGACAAATGTGGAAAGGCAAATCCTCGCCCAAGAGAGGCAGAGAGTGGTGGGGCTGACACCCATACTCTGTCAACTGGAGCTAGATAGTCAATCCCTCTGCCAGTTAGCTCTTGATGAGGCTCTCCAATATTGGAGAGCGACCACCCAGTGAGTGTATGAACTTGGAGACAAGTTGAGTAAACTCCTATTTTGGCGTGTCACCAATGACATAGTATCTCAGATAATTCCTAAGATACTGGCTGACACAGGACAGCGACATACCACAGCGACTAATATAGCGCAAACACCAACCACTATCCTACTCTGATCAAAGTGGCCAAATCTAGCAGATATCCTAATGCCCTTGAACTCAGGGTACCAGAGAGTAGACCTAGAGGGTCCCCCTCATGCTCAAAGATATCATGGTTGCCCACAATTAGATAAACGTGGGAAAGACACCCGTACCTGATTGGTTCCTGGCTGAATATTACAGCCGATTCTGCAGCATGCTGATCCCGCCCTCCCCTGTCCCTCTCCTACCATCCTGTCTGCTTGAACTTTGTTGAGGGCTTGTCCTTGGGCCAGTTGCCTCCAGAGCTAGACCTTACATCCACAAAGTGAGCAGACTACCCAAAGGATATTCTTCTTATAGGCCCATATCGCTCTTTAACACAGAATTGACAATCTGTGCTAACTGCTCGCCCCGCGTCATCCAGGTAATCCCCTTAGTGATAAACCCACACCAATGTGCCTCTATACTCACACGGAGCACACAGCACTTTATTAGGCACCTTCACCTGGCACTGGCTCGCCGCCAGGAGCTCTGCATGCCCTTTGCACTTCTCCTAGTGGACTTTGAAAAGGCATTTTGTTTTACTGGTCCCTGCTTGACGGGGTGTGTGAGTAGGTGGGGATAGTGCTGCACTTTTGTCCATACATGAAACTACTATAATCTGTCCCAACTGCACAGTGCAATCCAATGTGGTGCTCTCTGACCCCTTACCCATACTGAGGGGGTACAAGACAGGGATGTCCTCTCTCTTCTCTGACGATAGAACACCTGCCCAGACGGATTAGAAGTGATACTCAACTTCTAGGCTAGATACGGTAGCACTTTATGTTGACAATGCCCTCCTCTGTCTGGTCCACCACCAGGACTCTGGACCATGCATGCTCCATGTCATTGAATTATCGAGAGCTGGCTGCACTAATCTGTTTCTACTTATGGGCAGGTCGCCAACCCCGCATTGCTCTAGATACATTTTGTCAACCAACCTACTATGGGGGACTCAGCATATCCTGTTGTATTGCTGGGCATCACACCTGCTAGTGATCAGTGATTTGGTGAACAGAGGGTGGGGAAACCCTAACTATGAGGTGGAACTATCTCTCCAAAGCTTAGATCACATCCTGGCCCTTTTATACAGTGGGCCCATACACCAGTGTCTCCCAGATCCTATCAAGGTGGTCTTCCAGATCTGGAGAACATTGCTACATATGATTGGCTGAGACAAATGGCTCACACAACTTACTCCCCTCTGGTTGGGAAGATGGTTACTTCACATGTCAGAACTAGAGGGGTTCACTAAATGGGATTAATTGGGATTACTTATCAATCAATCAATCAATCAATCGTGGAATTTATATCGCGCACTACTCACCCGGAAGGGTCTCAAGGCGCTTGGGGGAGGGGGTATGCTACTGCTCGAACAGCCAGGTCTTGAGCTGTTTCCTGAAGGCGAGGTGGTCCTGGGTCAGCCGCAGGTGGACGGGCAGGGAGTTCCATGTCTTGGCCGCCAGGTAGGAGAAGGATCTTCCTCCGGCTGTGGCTCTCTGGACGCGGGGGACGACGGCAAGGGCGAGATTCGCGGATCGTAGCTGGCGGGTGGGCGTGTAGAAGGTCAGGCGGTCGTTGAGGTACCTTGGGCCCAGGTCGTGGAGGGATTTGTGTGCGTGGGTGAGGAGTCTGAACGTGATCCTCTTGTTGACCGGGAGCCAGTGCAGGCCTCTCGGGTGGCTTGAGATGTGGCTGCGTCGTGGGACGTCCATGATGAGTCGGGCGGAGGCGTTCTGTATACGCTGAAGTCTCTTCTGAAGCTTGACTGTTGTACCGGCGTAGAGGGTGTTTCCGTAGTCTAGCCTGCTGGTGACGAGGGCCTGGGTGACCGTCTTCCTGGTCTCGGTCGGGATCCATCGGAAGATCTTGCGGAGCATGCGGAGGGTGTGGAAGCAAGATGAGGAGAAGGCGTTGACTTGTCTGGTCATCGATAGGGAGGAGTCCAGGATGACGCCCAAGTTGCGTGCGTGGTCCGTTGGCTTGGGTGCGGTGCCTAGGGCCGGGGGCCACCAGGAGTCGTCCCATGCGGAGGGTGACGGTCCCAGGATGAGGACTTGCGTCTTGTCCGTGTTCAATTTCAGGCGGCTGATGTTCATCCATTCGGCGACGTCTCTCATCCCTCCGTGTAGGCTGGCTTTGGCGGTGTCGGGGTCTTTGGTGAGTGAGAGAATCAGCTGGGTGTCATCGGCGTAGGAAATGATGTTGAGGTTGTGTTGGCGTGCGATGGCAGCGAGGGGTTTCATGTAGATGTTGAAGAGAGTGGGGCTGAGCGACGATCCTTGCGGGACTCCGCAGATGACTTCGGTTGCCTCAGAGCGGAACGGAGGGATGCGTACTCTCTGAGTTCTGCCGGAGAGGTATGAGATGATCCAATCCAGAGCCTTCCCTTGGATGCCGGTGTCGTTGAGGCGTTGGACTAGGGTGCGGTGGCAGACAGTGTCAAATGCTGCGGAGAGGTCTAGGAGGATGAGTGCCGCTGTTTCACCGTTGTCGAGCAGGGCTCGGATGTCGTCGGTGGCTGCGATGAGGGCGGTCTCGTTCGTCTCGAGGAAGGCGGCCAGCTGCTTGTTGACGACCTTCTCGATGACTTTGGCGGGGTAAGGCAGGAGCGAGATGGGGCGGAAGTTTTTGAGGTCGGTCGGGTCCGCTGTTGGTTTCTTCAGCAGGGCGCTGAGCTCGGCATGCTTCCAGCTCTTCTGTGTCGAAGGAGGTGTTGATGATGTCTCGGAGGTGGGGTGCGATGGTAGAGGCGGCCTTGTTGAAGACATGGTGGAGGCACGGGTCGGTCGGGGATCCGGAGTGGATGGTGTTCATCATGCGTGTCGTTTCTTCGGGGGTCACCTCGGTCCATGTTTGGAGGATGGCGGCGGGGTGCGTAGGTTCGACCGATGGGTGCGGGGGTGGAGCGCCGAAACTGTTGTGGATGTCGGCGATCTTTCGGTGGAAGTACGAGGCGAGGGAGTCGCAGAGGTCCTGCGAGGGAGTGATGTCGTTGTTGCCGGTGCTGGGGTTGGAGAACTCCTTGACGATGTTGAAGAGCTCCTTGCTGTCATGGGCGTTCTTGTCCAGTCGTTCCTTCAGAGATTTCTTCTTGGTGGTGCGGATGAGCTGGTGATGTCTGCGGGTGGCGAGTTTGAGGGTGGTCATGTTGTCGGCGGTTTTGTCGAGGAGCCAGGCCTTCTCGAGGGTGCGGCAGGCCTTCTTGGAGTCCTTGAGTTCGTCGGTGAACCAGGGGGCCTTCTTGCTTCTGGGCCTGGTGAGTGGGTTCCTCAGTGGGGCGAGGTCGTCGGCACAGGAGGTCAGCCACTGCGTGAGGTCGAGGGCTGCTGTGTCAGGGTCCGTTGTCCTGACAGGTCGGTTCTGGCTGAGGGAGGTGGCGAGCTGGTCGACGGTGATCTTGCTCCAGTTTCTGTGGGGAACCTCCTTCGGGTGGTGGTGGACCGTGTTCTTTTTGTAGCTGAAGTGGACGCAGCTGTGGTCAGTCCAGTGAAGTCCGGTGGAGTGGCTGAAGGTGACGTGCTTGCTGGATGAGAAGAGGGGGTCGAGCGTGTGGCCGGCGTAGTGGGTGGGGGTGTTGACCAGTTGCTTGAGTCCGAGGTTGGCGAGGTTGTCCAGCAGGGCGGTGGTGTTGCGGTCGTTGTTGTTCTCCAGGTGGAATTTGAGGTCCCCGAGGAGGATGTAGTCAATGGAGGGGAGGGCGTGAGGGCTGATGAAGTCCGTGATGTCTTTGCAGAACTGTGCGCGTGGTCCCAGGGGTCTGTAGATGAGGGTGCCTCTGAGGGTAGTCTTGGGGTCGGTGTGGATCTGGAAGTGCAGGTATTCGGCGGCGTTTAATGCGTCGATGGAGTCAGTCGAGATGCGAATGGTGCTTTTGTGAACGATGGCGATGCCCCCTCCGGTCTGGTTGACGCGATCCTTCCTGATGATCTTGTAGCCGTCCGGGATGGCTATGGTTTCCGTGAGGAAGGCGACGTCTGGAGATGTTGATTCGAGGAGGTTCCAGAGTTCCACGGCGTGTCTGTGGACGGAGCAGGTGTTGATCAGGATGCACTTGAGGTGGTTGCTGTTGTCCGTCTTGATGGGTGCGGTGCCGGTTCGGAGGCAGGAGAAGTTGCAGGATCGGCAGACGAAGGGTCCAAGGGTTATCTGGGAGATGTCTGGTATGGGGGTAACAATGATATCATTTCAGGGGATACAGTCTCTTTTCTTCCCATCTACCACACATTCTAATGGCTGCTTCTCTATTTGTCTGTTGCTTCAGCACCGATATGCCCCTCCAGGGGCGAGTCGTTGCGATATACCAAGTACCCGTTAACATAACATATCTGCAGCTCAGAAACACACTTGTTGCCCATCACCCAGACTTGCTCAAGCCCCATAGTTCAGCCCCCTCAAGTCCAAACTGCTGATGGGCTTTCTGGAGAAAGATGGAATGTCCCAGATCTACAGATCATTAGTCCTTATTGCCCCAGACAAATGTGCAGTCCTTATACTTAAATGGTAAGGGTGGATAGGCACACTGGACGAGGCTACTTGGAGAGATGACTGAACGGCTCCCCGGACCCTCGCTATCTCATCCAATTTTACTACTAACACACCATGTATTACACACCAAGGTCGACTATGGCAGGCTGGTGCTTAGCGCCAAGAGCAGACCTTTTTCACATGGTTGGTCCTGTCACTTATTGATACCATACTAGAGGTCCATTGAAGTGGTGTTGATGGTGGTGATGGAAACGCCCTACATTTTGACCCCTAGAATTGCTTTCTTGGGTAGCCTAGAGGACATCGGAGGCCTGCTCATGGAACGTGCCTGTCACTTCCTATGGGCCGGTGAGGAGGGATGGCCTCTTAAGGAAGCACTCGCACAGGTTATATGCAGTAATGTGGATTTATTGTCAAAAGTAAAGGAATAAGATCCTTCCTTGCACAACAGTCCAGTTCCAGAAGGGCTTGGTTCTCTTTTAAGGCTCCAGGTGGGATTCCAGGACGTGTCGATAGAAAAGGGAACACACCAAAAAAATAGACCACTGATCAGTGGACGGCGTTTAACCCCTTCAGCGCGGCGCGGATTGCCGTGCTGAAGGTTCGTTGTGCGGGCGGGGCCGTGACGGAGCGGTTCCTTCATCCGCACAGCGCGACCGATGCGCATGACGGAACCGCTCCGTCATGCGCATCGAAAGGGTTAAGTATCAAGCCGAAGGGGTAGGGACCGTGAGGGAATCACCGGTTCTATCAAAGGCGTGGAAACCAAAGAAGAAAGAGAGACGGTGGCTACCCATTTCCTCCCGGTGGTTTAACAAGACACAGGATACGCAGGCGTACCTGATCTAGCCCCCCTGCTCCTGGAGAGCGGCGGGTCGTGGCACGGTGCCGGACTCCTCCGACTGTCTCTCCAGGCTCTAGGGATGTCGCTGAGGCCTCCGATTCACTGGCAGAGGGGCTGTCCCCAGCGGGTCGCGTGCTCGGCGTCTTTTCCTGTTCCAGTGCGTCTCCCGACTCTTCGTGTGTGCCGCGTTGATACTGCTGACTTCCTCCTTCAATACGGCCAGGTCTGCTGATTGGATCCACAAGGCCGACGTCTCACCTCCGAACTCCTTCTCCTGCTGACTTCGAGTGAATTTAAAGCGACCACCCGCGTCCTGCACTTGCATCAGCATGATATCGGCATGATCAGGGGCCCCTGAGTCCTGCTCCCCAGGCTCCTCCTCCCGACAGTGCCTTAGTAGGTCTTGCTACTTGCTTGGCGAAACGGGATATTGGCCAACGCTGGAATGAAAGGCCCCCATACAAATTGTCAAGAGTGGAGCACTGCCATGGACTGGTGTGCTAAGACAGAGGAGCAAGTTTAGGTATGAGATGATGCAAGGAGGGGTAGAGAAGGGAAGAGTCTAGAAAGGGTTATTGTGGGGCTCATAGTAGAATGGGGTTTTGGATGAGTTGGAGAGTGTAAGTAGAGGATGTATAGGGTGAGAAATGGGGTTGTGCATTGGGGAGAGTAGTACGATGAGCTTTGGGATGAGAGGAGGTAGAGGATATATTGAGAGAGGTATAGGGTGAGCTGTAGGGTAGTGCATTGGAGATGCTGAATTAGAAGTAAAGTAATAAATATAAAGATACATAAGTTCATGGAAGATATATATGTATAAGGAAGGCAATATATATAGATTTAAGTTGTATTTAATAAACTCAGACTTTCAAGTGTTGCTGTACTTTAACCCCTACGCTACTAGGCCTTCCCCCCCCACGCCCCCCCCACCCCCACTGTGCTAAGCCTTTTTTTGGCTATTTGGGGTAGTGCGCGCTTAGCCCCCTGTAACTTTTTGACCACATAAGGTATCCACTCCAAATTTGCGTCCTTTTCTTCCAACATCATGGGGATTCTAAAGGTACACAGGGTTTGTGGATTCCCCTGGAGGGGTCCCAGAAATTTGCCAAAATACAGCTAAATTTTCATTTTTGGGGGGAAAATGGGCTGCAAATGAAGGCGTCTGGGTTTTTCCCTGCAAATGGTGTCAAAAAGGGGTTTATGGGGCCGAAATCACAATTTTCCCAGCTTTTAGGGAATGACAGACTTTTGTCAGAAACCCAACATTTTTTACACAGTTTTGGCATTTTTCTGGGACATAGCCTATTTTTGCTATTTTTTGTGCTTTCAACCTCCTTCCAGTTAATGGTAGAAATGGGTATGAAAGCAATAATGGATCCTGGAAAGCTATACATTTTAGAAAAGTAGACACAATTCTGAATTCATTTGTGTAGATCCATCAAGGTTTCTTTATTGAAACTAACACTTAAATATAGGAAAAATTGAAAGTTAGTTAAAAAAAACAGCCTTTTGTGTCAACGTTTTCACCTGTAACTTCTTCTAATTATGAAAGCTCTTTGAAAGCAATATACCGTTACATCCTCTGGACCTTACTGGTTGTGGGGATATATAGGACTTGTAGGTTCACCAAGAACCTGACGAACCCAGAGTCAAAAACTGAGCAGAAATTTGCAATGGCTTTTTATTATGTACCGGGTACATAGCAATTATTGTGGGAAAATGTATACATGGAAAATCGGTATGAAAGACACCTATGTATTTATGAAATGGGAACAAATTATAGAGTTTAGAAACAGTAGATATTTGCACATTTTCGAAATTGGGAATACTCATGCGAGCATGAGAATTATCTGTCATTTTTCAAAATGACTTCTTTTTTACACAATGTCTTTCATTTGGAAGGCAGAAATGCATCGAAAGTCAATAGGTAATAACAGTTGCTTTACAAATCTGAATTACCCTAAGTCTCCCGATAAAAATGGTACCTCACTTGTGTGGGTAGGCATAGTGCCCACGACAGGAAACAGCTCAAAACACACGTGAAAACACCACATTTTCACAATGAAAATTTACCCTTTTTTTCAAAGTGCCTAGCTGTAGTTTTGTAACCCTAGCTGTGCCGGCACCTAGGGAAACCTAGCAAACCTATACATTTTTGAAAACTAGACACACAGGGGAATCCAGGATGGGGTGACTTGACTGCTTCCCACTTGTTTCTGTTACCCAGAATCCCTTGCAAACCTAAGAAATTGTCCAAAAAAACACATTTTCCCCACATTTCTGTGGTGGAGAGTTCTGTAATGATATCTCACTTGTGTGGGTGGGTCAAAGGCCTGTGGCTAGGAAGAGCCCAAAACATAGGGATTTAGAGTATAGCAACAAGAATTCTTAGCGCTACATTTTTTAAAAATAATACGTTTTTAGCCAATTCTGCTTTGGACACCCACATAAGTGAGGTATCATTTTACTCGGGAGAACAAGGGGAACGCTGGGTGGTAGGACATTTGTGTCGGCACGGTGATTCCACACAAAAATATGTGGAAAATGTGTGTTTTTTCCAGCTAAATTTGAGGTTTGCATGGCATTCTGGGTAGGAAAACGTTGGGAGATCCATGCAAGCCATACCTCATTGGACTCCCCCGAGTGCCTAGTTGGCTGCCGAGCCCCGGGCCAAAAACTCATGGGACCCCCCCCCCCATGCAAAACCAGGTTGGTTTTTGATAGGTAATTTTGATGTCGCCTCAATAGATATTGGGCCCTTGCCTGTCGCGGATCCTTGACCCACCCACGCAAGTGAGGTACCATTTTTTTCGGGAGACCCGGGGGAACGCTGGGTGGGAGGAAATTTCTGGATCCATGCAGATTCCAGAATTTTCCCACACAAATGTGAGAAAAAAGTGGATTTTTCTGCGAAATTTATGGTTTGCATGCGACTCTGGGTAGGAGAATGATGGGGGACCCACGCAAGCCATACCTCGCTGGACTCCTCTGGGTGTCTAGTTTCCAGAAATTAGTGGGTTAGGTAGGTTTCCCTAGATGGCCACCGAGCCCCTGACCAAAAACTCATGGGACCCCCCTTGCAAAACCAGGTTGGTTTGTGATAGGTAATTTTGATGTCACATCGATAGGTTTTGGGCCCTTCCCTGCCGCGGGTACTTGGCCCACCCATACAAGAGAGGTACCATTTCTATTGGGATACTTGGAGAAATGCTAGGGGGTTGGAAATTTGTTGTTACTTTCCGCAGTGTGAAATTTTGGGCACAATAATGCAAGGAAAATGTCAGTTACATTTTGAGGTTTGCAGGACATTGTGGGTAAGATAACGTGTTGGGATCCACAAGAGAGACATCACCATGCACTCCCATGGGTGTTTAGTTTACGACAAAAACTACAGTTGTTAGGTTATTCTTAAATGAAATGTACAGCTTGGCAGAGAGACAAAACAGACAAAGATTACTGCACAGCCATCTATTCCTCAAGCACACACACATACTGGTTGGATTTGGCATGAGGGCAAGTGATGGTTCAGTATATAAAATTGTATTAACGAGATTTCACAAAAATGAAATGCACTATCAATAATTGAATGGACAAAAAACGGAACCAGTGACTCGCAGCTCGTGAAGCCGCTTCAAGGCACCAACCGCTTTACAGGCCATTCTCACACCTTTCATACATGATACACACAAGACCATTTACACCACCAGGCACAAAACCAACACATTACAACATTCACAAACAAGGACAAGGTACACCCTGCTTGACAAAAACAGAGAAGACACATTTTTATGCAAAACCATCAATTCCTCAAGCACACATACATACTGGTTGGATTTGGCACGAGGGTGAGTGATGGTTCAGTATATACAGTTGTATTAACCAGAGATTTCACAAAAATAAAATGCACTGTTAATTGAAAGGACGAGAAACTGAACCATTGACTCGCAGCTCGTGAGCTGTAAAGCCACGACAAGGCACCAACCTCTTTACAGGCCATTCATACACCCTTCATATGTGTGACACATACAAAACCATTCACAACGCCAGCCGCGGTCCCAGCACATTACAACACTCACACCAGCAGACAGCACCATTCAAGGGCCCATCACTTTCACACGCCCACATTCCTGACACAGCACCCACACCACCTCACGGATTGCGTTGAGTGGCGTTTGGCCACCAGTGTGTGTAGTGACCAGCAGCTAGTCACTACTCACACACCGCCAGCCAAGTGCCAGTCCACGCACACCACACCACCAGCCAAGCGCCAGTCAATGCACATTGCCAGCCAAGTGCCAGTCCACGCACACCACACTGCCAGCCAAGCGCCAGTCCACGCACACCGCCAGCCAAGCACCAGTCCAAACACACCGCCAGCCAAGCGCCAGTACAAACACACCGCCAGCCAAGCTCCAGTCCACGCACACCGCCAGCCAAGCGCCAGTCCACGCACACCGCCATCCAAGCGCCAATCCAAGCACACCACACCGTCAGCCATGCGTCAGTCCACGCACACTGCCAGTCCACGCACACCACACTGCCAGCCAAGCGCCAGTCCAAACACACCGCCAGCCAAGCGCCAGTACAAACACACCGCCAGCCAAGCGCCAGTCCACGCACACCGCCAGCCAAGCGCCAACCCAAACACACCGTCAGTCAAGCGCCAGACCACGCACACTGTCAGACAAGCGCCACTCCACGCACACCGCCATCACATTTAGGATTTTTGTTTATATAAATAAGAAAACACAAACAAATTGCAAATAGATACAAATCTACTAACACAAAAACTGAAACTAAATACACTACACAAATGCCAACCTTGAAACTGAACAAAAAATATTAAGCAATAGAGGCCAGGCAGTTCACTTTACCACTCATGGATGCTCCCAAAAATTATTTTGCGTGTGGTACATTCTAAAACAAGCAGGCACACACAGCCCAGGGTTAGAAGGACACTCTGGGCAGTACATATGAGTCTCCTTCCTCATACCTCTTCGCCAACAGACTCTACATCTCCTACTGGGAAAGTCTTTTGAGGGTGTGGGAGGAATGTGATCAGGAAAGTGGCGATCTTTCAATCTAGCAACATCCTCCACCACTCCAACTCTAGGAACACTTGCCTGTTCCACTAAAACAAGGCTGCCTATTACAGACTCCTGAAACTTAGCAAAAGTCATCTTTGACTCAGTACAAGAATGGGAGAACACAACAAAAGCATTAAAGGTTGCCAAGTGGAAAAGATGGATAGCCAACTTCTCGTACCAAATGTAAGCCTTATGAAGAGCAGCGTAAGGTTCCAACCTCTGATCTACTCTGTCAACACCACCCATGTGCCTATTATAGTCTAAAATGCACACAGGTTTGCGCGCTTCAGTAACCTGACCCCAAACAGTCACAGGTGCAGTGCTTTCATCATGGATGGTAGTCAGCATGTAGACATCTCTCCTGTCTGAAAACTTCACAGCTAGAAGCTCCTCGCAACGCACTGCTCTGTCCTTGCACAAGCTTTTGACAAACAAGTTCTTTTGGGAAACCTTTACCGTTAGAGCGGATTGTGCCACAAGCAACAGTGTCCACTTTGGCCAATTCCCTGAACAACCGCACACCAGTGTATAAGTTATCTACACATAAATGGTGGCCTTTGTTAAAAAATCCTCTACCAAGTTCCCACACAATTTTCTTAGTCACTCCAAAAGTGGACGGACAACCAGGGGGGATAATCCTGGATTCCTTACCGGTATACACCCTGAAATTAGAGACATATCCAGTCCTACTGTCACATAGCATATACAGCTTAATTCCATAGCGTGCCCTCTTACTAGGAATGTATTGCCTAAAAACCAAGCGGCCCTTGAACAACAACAAAGACTCATCCACTGCAATTTCTTTCCCTGGAGCATAGATCTCAGAAAATCGATCAACAAAGTGATCAATGACAGGCCGAATCTTAAAAAGACGGTCACAGTCAGGGTGATCTCGTGGCAACGCTAAACCATTATCGACAAAATGCATCATCCGAATCAGAAGCAAATACCTATCACGACTGCCGGAAATATAGCAGTTGCCATCAAGGGACTAGTAGACCAATATGAAGACATTGATGGCTTCCTTAACAAGTCCATCAAAAAAGTTAAACCCAAGAACTTCTTCATCTCTTCCAGATTTGTGGGAGTCCACCAGGTCGCTCTAGAGTGGGGCTTAAGGCTGGCACTTTTGTCCCTCAAAAACTGTTCGGCATACAAATTAGTCTGCTCAACAATCTCTGCCAAAAACAAATCGTCCATAAACAACAGAAAAAAATGTATCGGCAAAATGTTTTCAGTATTCACTCTACACCCTGGAACACCAGTAAAGTCTGGCAATGCCCCAGGCTGCAGCCCAGATGCCTCTTGCTGCACTATCGGCACATCAATGTCCTCCTCTAACACAGGCACTTCATCCGTACTAAGAGTAGCTTCATCCGCACTGAGAGTAGCTTCATCATCGGATGATGCCATGTGGAGAGAAACTCACTGCCTGAATCTTCACCTCCCACCTCTGCCTCAGAATCAGAGTCACTCTCTGGACCATGGTCAGAGGAAGACTCAAAAAGCATACCAACAACCTGCTGAGCAGTAATCCTGCGGCTAGCCATTATCCTTACTAAGAAAGGAGACTGCACAAACAAGTCAACAACAACCAACACTGTGCAAAATAAGTAAGTAAAAAAATGTTTACCTTTATCACAAAGATCTATATACTCAAAAACTATACGATTCACTTGCAAGAGACCGCTACACTCACCAGCACCTACTCTGCAAAGACACAGCAAAAATCAACAATATCCCACTAGAAAGAAAAAAAAACAATTACCCAAAAGACAACAAAATACACATCAAGCACAAATGCAAAAAGTTTTAGTCACTCAATAAACAGAAGCCAAACTTACTGGTATTATTACACAATTTGCAAAAAACATATTCATGCAGAAAAATGAAACTCACTTACATTGTACAAAAAAAGTCTCTTACCAAACACATGCAACTACACAAACAGCAGAACCACCAGTAACAAAACCGCAACCTGCAACAGTCTAAAGAGCAAAAGCCTTGAACTAGAACAAAAAGGGAGAAATAAAGCATTACAATTAAAATTTACAAGAAATAAAAACAATTCACATTATAACACGCTATGTCACTACCAAAATGGGGGCAGAAAGGCCAAATAAACGGGCTGATCTGTCCCCAGGGGGGGCAGAATACACAACAAAATATATGTCCCCTGGAAGCAACCAATTAATTTATTTTTAAATCCCTAGCTCTGATGGGCTTTTCTGCCCTCCCCTCCCCCGGGCCAGAAACGCCAAAAAATATAGGTGATCTGTCCCCAGGAGGGGGAGCAGAAAAGTCTTATAAATTATTTAGGCCCATAAGGAAGCGACCCTTGCCCAAGGGGTCGCTTCCATTTAAAATTTAAAACACTCCCTGGTGTCTAGTGGGGTTTTCTGCCCCCCCCTCCCCCGGGGGCAGAAAGGCCAATTAAACAAACCGATCTGCCCCCGGGTGGGAAGGGGGGGTGGGGGGGGGCAGAATATAATATATAATTTATTTAAATATAGCCCCTGGAAGCGACCCTTTCTAAAGGAGTCGCTTCCAATTTAAAAAAAACAAACAAATTCCCTGGCTCTAGTGGGCTTTTCTGCCACCCCTGGGGCCAGAAACGCCCCAAAAAATCAGGTTATCTGTCCCCAGGGGGGGTTGAATACAATTTTTAAATAAATTTGGCCCCTGGAAGCGAGCCTTGCCCAAGGGGTCTCTGCCATTTAAAAAAAAAAAAAAAATCCCTGGTGTCTAGTGGGGTTTTCGAACCGTGAACCCTGTGCTCCGAAGTCAGCTGCCCTGGCCGCTGCACCACACCTCTACACAGAAGGATGTGCCACCTATGTTTTTTTCTCTTGTATGCAGGGATTTTGAGGCGAGATGCCGATCTAGAATGGAGGTTCCGTTGTTGAATGTGTCTGGTGATTTTCTTCTTGATGAAGAGCTGTCCTGTTCCATGTATCGCTTTGTGGGTGATACAAAGCAGCTTGAATGTGGATCTTCTGGCAACCGTTAACCAATGTAGGGCCTTCAAAACAGAGGAGATGTGGGCTTGTGGCTTTATATGTTAAAGTAGTTTGACAGCAAAGTTCTGAATCCACTGTAGTCTTTTCATAGCTGTTAAAGATGATCAGTGGTAGAGGCTATTGCCGTGATAGAGTTTAGACCGAACAAGAGCGATATTGGCCTGGATCTTGTGTGGCAATCCCGGGTGAGGGAAGATGCACTGCAGAGTTTTTATATTAACGAAGCTTGATCTTGCTAGTTTGTCCCCTTGGGCATTCATTGATAGCTTGAAGTCCATGGTAATCTCAAGGTTTCTTACTTTCTTTGATCGTCAGGCCAGGTGGCGAGTGGGTTATAATTTTTCCAATCACCACATGTGAGTATTTCCATTTTGGAAGCATTTAATTTGTGATGGCTCAATGTCATCCACTGATTAACAGCTCTGAGGCAACTGAAAATTTGCGAGTTTCCAATGTCTTTGGGGCTTTTCAGTTTAAGGAGTATTTGTGCGTCATCTGCATAGTTACAGCATGTGAGGTGAAATCGATTGATCGGTGCCGATAATGACTTCATGTAGATGTTGAAAAGCATGGGTGAGATGATAGATGCTCGTTAGCTATTAGTATGCTAAAACATCCATCATACAGAATAAAACCAGCATTGACAAAGCATATAGGTCTGGCTTAAATTTTCAGTTATAAGTCAGACCTGTTGCCATTGCCAAAGCTGCTAGGCGCACTGAATGTCAGCAGGAGCCGAGCCACTGGGTTCTCAAAGTATATATTTTATACATCTATATTACCTACTGGCAATCGCCAGTTAAATGCTAATTCCTAACTATAACGTGTGTGAAACCTATGGTTTTTTAAGTGAATTTGTACGGTTTTTTAAATGCCAAGTTATGTATTTATTAATGTTTTTTTTTTTTTTCAGGTTGCGTTTTCGTAAAAAAAAAAAAGGTTTTTTTCACCCTTGGGGGTCCTTCAGTGACCCCCTGACAAAGGCTAGGGGGTCAGGAACTGTCCACCCTGCCCCCTTTTCACGTTCTCCACCTTTGTTTTTCACTGCCTCAGACTGTGAGAGACAAAATGGCGGACGACACTTCCTGATTTTGACCGATTCGAATGTTTACTGACATCTAACAACCAATCAGAATTGCGCTCGCGCACGTCACCGTGTGCGCACGGTGCGCGCTTATAGATATATATGTACTTTTAACTGAAATTTTCTCAGGAACTACTGAACAGATTGACTCCAGATATTCAAAAGGCACATCCCTGACCTGAGGACTACCTCTCTGCCAAATTTCAAGTAATTCTGTTCAGCCGTCCGGGCTGTACCTTGGACTAAAGGTCCCTATGGAAAAATGCATGGGGAAAACGCGTTTTGGGACCCCCCTTTTTTCTCGGCCCCCGCTTGACTAATCACCCCGAGACTTTCAGGGTAGGAGCGGAGCGCCCCACCTATTTTGAAAAATTCGCGAGGATTCGTCAACCGGCGCCAAAGTTAATCAAAATAGAATTTTCTGATTTCCTATGGAAACACGGTCCTAACTATAACTATCTACTGGCGACCGCCAGTAGATAATATATATATATATTTATATATATATATACTGTTAACACTGTCCTGTTACTACGAGAAGCAGCAACGATTGAAGAAGGGACTTTTTACCCGAAACGCGTCTGGCTTTGTTGAAACGTGGATGCCTGCTTTCTCCATGCTGCTTGCATGCAAAATGCTGCCATTAAAGATTTGAATTACCTACCTGCAGGCTGGCTTCCTTCCTTGGGGGCTACCTTGTGATTGAAAATATATATATATTCCATCCAAAGGTTACAGGGACGTTATAGGCTCAGATTTCACTTGTAAAATTAGCAGTTATAGTTACCTGAGCTAACTATAAGTTACACCCCCGCAATGCACTGCTTATGACCTCACATTTTACATCATTCATGACATCTCAAATTACATCACTGATTTCATCATCCAGTGATTGTTAGTGTTTCGTAAGCATTTGTGAAACTTAAAGATAGATACTAAGCTACTGCATAAAGTATGTTTCTAGTCTTACTGTACTAATGTCTAACATATGACATCTGAGTGACTAAATATGTGTGAGAGGGTGTCTGACTGGTGGTATGGGTCTTTGAGTGGGTGTGTGAGTGGCTGTATGGATGGGTTAGTGGGTGTGTGAGAAGCTTTATGGGTGAGTGAGTGGGTGTGTGAGTGGGTATATGGGTGACTAGGTGGTTGTGTGTCTGGCTGCATAGGTGTGTGAGTGGCTGAATGGATGAGGGAGTGGGTGTGGAAGTGGATGTATGGGTGAGTGAGTAGCTGTTTAATTATGTGTGTAGGTGAGTGGGTGTCATTGGATATATTGGAGAGTGACAGTATGTGTGAGTAACTGTAAGAGTGAGTGTGTGACAGATTGTATGCATGTGTCAATGAGCATGTAAGTGGTTCTGTGGGTATCCATGGGTGTGTGAGACGTTGTATAGGTGAGTGAGTGGGTGTGTGAGTGGCTGTATGGGTAAATAAATCAATGTGTGAGTAGCTGCATCGGTTAGTGAGTGGCAGTTTGAATGTCTGTATGGGTTAGTGCGAAGGTGTGTGAGTACGTGTATGTCTGGCTGAGTGGCTTTGTGACTGGCTTTAGGAGTGAGTAATTGTGTGAGTGGCTGCATGAATGAGTGATTGGGTGTGTGAGTTGTACGAGTCTGAGAATGAGTGTGTGAGTGGGTGTATGAGAGGCTATATAGGGATGTGTGTGATACTGAGAGTGATGTCATCAGTGATGTCATTTGAGATGTCATCAGTGATGTCACAGACCATGACATAAGTGATGTACTATTTGAGGTCATAAGTAGTGCATTGCGGGGGCATAAGTTATAGTTAGGTTAGGTAACTATAACTGCTACATTTCTATGGTTTTGTATGGGTGAAATCTGATCCTAACTATAACGTATCTGTAACCTTTGTTTTTTTTACGTGAATTTTTTAAGGATTTTTACAATTTTATTTCCTAACTGTAACCGTTGTGAGTGAGTGCTTGAGTGTCTCAGTGGATGTGTGAGGAGTGAATTTTACAGTTTAAAAATCTTTTTTTTAATTGATTACAGATTAAATTTATGCTCATACGGTTACAAATCGTGAACTTGTTATACATAGGACGCTTCACTTCACAACACTTCTGTCATTTAATCTATACATTTACTGCATTGACATTGAGAGAGACCGTTTGACATGGCTCCATTCCTATCTAATTCAGCTTAAGTCTATTTCAGACACGGTAAGGGGTGGAGTATGTATGTTCCCTCTATAAGCGTTCCACGCTCCCCACACCCGTTCCCACTTTTTGGGGCATCCTCTATGCATATAGGCCACCCTTTCTGCCACCATAGCACCATCCATATCACTACACCACTCTCGATACATTGGACAATTTGTGATCCCCAATGTTTGGCTATGTTACGCTTGGCGAACATCATGCCCAGCGTTGCCCAATCTTGTGCTGTGTGGTTAAGGTCAGTTGGCTCCCAGACATTCAATAGACATCTCTTTGGTTCCGGCTGGACTGTCACTCCACTAACTTGCGTAATGGCTCGCATAATCATTTCCCATTGTGTTGCTATTACCGGGCACTCCCACAGTGTATGATAGAAGGTACCAATTGCTCTGCATTGTCTCAAACGGAGTGTATTTTCAGTCTTTCCTATCTTGTGTAAGGTCAATCTTGTGTAGTAGATGCGATGCAGTATCTTCAATTGTACTAGTCTTAATTTTGAGGATATCGCCACTTCACGTGGGGAGGCGAGCGCCTCTTGCCAATCCGTCTCATCTAGGTCCACCACTTCGGTCTGCCATTTTTCACTCAGAGCTTTTGTGGGATCTTGTTGATTATTGATGATTTTGCAATAAGTGAGGGAGATGGCTTTTTTGTCCATGCATTCTGTTAGGAGCCTAGCCTCCAACAGGGAGGCCTCAGGGAGTACAGTACCTGCCGGAATAGCGGTCATGTGTCTAATCTGAGCATATCTAAATATTTCCGAGGGGGGCATCTCATATTGATCTTGGAGGTGGGCAAAGGTAAAAACTTCCCGCTTGCTCCACAGATCACCCACTGTTGAGATTCCGATGGAGTCCCATCATTTGAAGCCTTTACTAGTACCAAGTCTGCCTAGTTTTTGTGGTACCAAAGTGGGGTCATCTGTGTTATGACATCGTCCCATCCCAGTTTTTTAAGCGCTATGTGCCAAATCTGGACTGTGTGTGTTGTGAGTCCCATTAGTGGTGGTTTGCGCGTTTTAGTGTAAAGTGCTCTCATTACTCCTTCCTCTCCCAAACTATGTCTGTCTGAACGGAACGCTGGGTCTGTTTGTGGGGCATGAAACCACTGATTGAGTATGATCAGTTGGGAAGACCTGTAGTATGATTGTATCTTGGGAAGGGTGATCCCGCCATCGTACCAACCCTTTATCAATTTATTCATGGCTATGCGGGCTGTTTTTTTTAGAGGTGGTAGGAGTTTTTTCCCCATAAATTCCCCAGGTAGTGGTATGATATAGGTTACTAAATACTTAAAGCACCCTTCTGCGATTTACAGACTACATCCCTTCGGGAGTTGTGGTGGGGGGCCGTGCAGGACATAAAGAATCGACTTGGTCCAGTTGATAGTGTAACCCGACAATTTGCCATGTACTTGACAGATGCCCAGAAGCCTGTTAATGGAGCGCTTGGGGGAATCCCATATATAAAAGCACATCATCCCAATAAGAGGGATATCCGGTCCTCCCATCCCTCCGCCTAGTGAGGTCCGCGGATCACCGGGTCTCTCCTTTTCCAGGCTGCCAGTGGCTCCAATATGAGGGCGAATAAGAGCGGTGATAGGGGGCATCCTTGACGTGTTGCACGCTCCAGGGGAAAGTCGGCAGAGACATGGCCGTTTACCACTACATGAGCTAGGGGATTTGTGGATAGTAGCTGGACCCAAGCACAAAATTTGGGGCCGAAGCCCATATTCTTGAGAACAGCAAAGAGAAAGGGCCACTCAACCATATCAAAGGCCATACGCGCATCTAAGGATAGGATGACAGCCGCTTCTTGAAGTTTAGGTATACGAGCCCTGACACTATGTAGGCATCTCAGATTGAGGGCAGTGTTTCTTCCCGGCATGAACGCTGATTGATCCGGATGTATTAATTTAGTGAGATGGGGTGTCAACCTAGCCGCCAGTGTTTTAGCCAGTATTTTGGCTTCTGCATTAATCCGAGATATGGGCCCATATGATGTACATTCCCATGCAGGCTTTCCGAGTTTATGAATAGCCACTATTGTCGCCGTTTGTTGGTCCCTAGGGAGTTCTCCTGCTTCCAGGCTGGCTACATACATGTTTAATAGGTGTGGCGTAGTAGTATTTGCTGTTCTTTTGTAGAGTTCAATGGGTATGCCATTAGGCCCCATCGCTTTCCCTGATTGTATGGCATCTATGGCTAACAGTAGTTTGTCTGCTGTGAGATCTGCCTCAAGTGTCGGGGCATTGTCCGGTGTTAGTGTGGGCGTTCGTTTGTCTTTTAGAAATGCTTGTAACGGTCGAGGAGGTCGTTGTGTAGACATTTCTGTAGTGCTGCGCTAGTGCATTCACTATTCTCTACGGGTCAGTTATGGGTTCTCTATCTTCTATTTGTTTACTTTTTTCTTTTTTATGGCCTGAAATTAATGAGATGGCCTGGCCTCGAAGTACTGCCTTGTAAGCCTCCCAAAGGATTACTGGGGAGGCAACTGAGTGTTAATTTTCTTGGAAATATTGTTGTGTTTTATTAGTTATTCCTTTCAAGATCTTGGGGTTTCGTAGAAATCCCGGATATATTGGGAAGGTTTGTCAATGGACTTCAGCGTAATGCGTGTATTTCATCATAACCGGGGATCAGAGATCCCTCTAGGCAGTTGAACCACTTCTATTATCTTTCCCAAACTATCCGCCAGCGTGAATATGTAGTCTATCCTAGAGAGGCTATTATGTACCCCTGAATGGAATGTGTATTGTCGTTCTAAAGGGTAGCGGAACGCCAAGTATCCACGAGGCTGAGAGCCTCAAGGAATTCCGCAAATCGGGAGGGAGTATTGTGTTGGGCTCTAGAGGGTTGGCGGTCAAGTGAATCATCAATAGTGGCATTGAAATCCCCACTTATTAGGAGTTCCCCTTCTGGGAGAGTGAGTAAGAGTGTCCAAAGAGCTGGGAGTTCTACCAAGTGAAGTGCTGGGGGGATGTATACTGAAACTATATTATATGCTCGCCCCTCCCATTGGCATGAGATGGCTGCGAATCGTCCTTGGTCGTCTTTCCATGTCTGTTTAATAATGAGTGGGAATTGTTTCCGTACCAGAATACCCACCCCTCTTGAGCCCGAGGTAAACTCTAAATGTATCACCATTCGGAAACCCCATCTGTCTTGGGCTTTATAGGAAGAACCCATTAAGTGTGTTTCCTGAATCAGGGCTACTCTCGGTGTGTGACGTTTAAGGTATCGCAGAACTAACTCTCTCTTTAGTTTGTCGCTCAACCCGTTAACATTCCATGTAAGCAGAGTGAAGGGGTAGCCGGACGTGAGGGAAGCCATTGGTGCGGCTGCCTCGTGGTCAACCAGCACTGTCGTCTGTCATATCCCGTATCTATGAAGTGGAAGTCTGTATGAAAATGTGCGAGAAGCATGGCGTGTCAGTATTGTGATTGAATTTTAAACCTCCCCTGCTTAGTTCCCATCTCTGATAACTTGATGGGGGAGAGTCCTCCGGTAACCCCTCCAACGCTCCCCTACCAGTGGCTTATCCCGTTGGCTTATCCAGAGTCTCTGATGCCAACTTTTAAAATGCTAGATGGGCAAAGTGAAACAACGGTATACTGTGCAGCGTTCACTCATTGTCCTGTATTCGTATTATCATCTTGAGCGAGGCGTTTGCTTAAACGTCTCCCTGGCTATGCCGCGAGGGGACGTCCCCTGCATTCACCTTGTCTATCTCGTTGCATGCTATTCACTAAACACTTATACCAGCTCCAGAAGCTACTGTCAGTGTGGACACCTCTCATTTCCCTCCGCTTGTTTGTGATGAGCTTCCCAGTGCTCTTGTCTCTTCAGATTCTTCTGATGCCTTTCCTGCAAGCATTGTCCGTAGTTTCTATTAGATCGTCAGGAGCCCGGGGCCCGATGCCATCCCTCCAGCCATTCTCGACCCTCCTCTGGCGTTATAAAAAACTATGTTTTTCCCTCGACCTCCACTCTCAGCTTTGCCGGAAATAACATTGAGTATTTGAGTTCACGATTCTGGAGCTCTTTTTTTCCCTCCAGGAATCCGCTGCGCTGCTTTGTCATTGCCGCCGTGTAGACCGGAAGCATTGTTATCGTGCTGTGCCCAAAACGTATCGGAGGAGCGACACGTGCCGTCTGCAGAATCATGTCACGATCTCGAAAGTTGAAGATGCTAGCTAATATGGGTCGGGAGGGGCCCTGGTTTGTGTCTCCCCCCGGGACACATTGGGCTCTCTCTACGGAAAAGTAGTTGGAGAGACCTCGTGGCTGTAGTTGGTTCTTCATAAGGTCTTCAACTAGGAGGTCAAGTGCTGTCCCTCCTGGTTGCTCCGATAGGCCAATAATTCTGATATTATTACGTCTTGAGCGTCCTTCTTGATCGTCAAGTTTGGCAGCCATTACTTTGTTGTCGGCTTCAAGTTGGCGTACTTGTTTTTTGAGAGCGGTTGTTTCACTAGTAAGAGTTGATGTAGTTGTTTCGACCTCTGCCACTCTGGCAGACATTTTGTGAAGATGTGCTTGAAGCAATGAGAGTTCCATAGAAATTGAGCCGATACGTGAGTCCAAGGAGGTATGTACATTATTTAAGGTAGCCATAATGTCCTGTAATGTGACTTCTGGTTTTTCCGCTGTTGTAGGGCTTGCCGCTTGAGCGGGGTCTTGATCAGTGAGTTCTTATTGAGTCTTGGTGTAGGTATATTTTTCAAGCTTTGCATTGTGTGTGCCCCGCTGGCCTTTGCCCCCCATCACGACACGCCTTGGTCAGTGCCACTTGAAGTAGAATTGGACTGGGGTGGTACTCACTTCTGCCTGCCTACGTGTCGTGTCGGCACATGCGGCCTTTCAGGTTTTCCACCCCATAACAGTCGTCGTGCTTGCATGTCGTCAATGGGTCAATCGACCTAGGGGGGTTGTTTCCGTGCTTTGTCACGTTCTGTATCCGTGCTGCGGTGTTGCAGAGCGTGTGATGTGTTCAATATGCACGGGCGTTGTAGGGCCTTATGTTGTGGAGATCTTGCCTTGTTCTCTTTGTGAGGCTCTGATGCTGTCTGCCCCTTTGTTTTAACTTTATATGCCCAGTCAATAGTATTTTTCTTGTGGGGGCCTTACTAAAGAGCTTCCGTGGTATCTCGCGTGTCTCCGCGCGTCCCACCTGCTGTGCGTAATGATTCTTTCCAAGGGGGGGTGTGACCCATGGTTCCCGGGGGCTACTTGGAGGATCCGGGTCTTCGGGTTACTTTAGTTGGGCGGTGCACAGTCTGGGTCGCTCTTTATCCCTACGAGTTACTCGCCGCACCTTGGGAGGCGCCGCCCCGCACGGTCGCTCCCAACCTTTTTTTACCGATGTGAGGCTCTCCCAAGCCTGTCACCGTGTCCCAGGATCGGTCCGTGGAGGACTAGCGCCCCGGTCTCAGTTTACGCGCCGGATGGCTTCCGTCGCGTAGGTGGTGCCTCCTCTCAATTTTTCCATTTTGCCGACGTTGCAGCGGCCCCTGCTCCAAAGTTATTGATGGGCGGCGTCGCAGTGGCGAGTGTCGCGGGGAGTCTTGGCCAGGCGAGCAACGCCGCCAGTGCGGTGTGTACTTCTTTCCGTATATAGGTTCAGGCGCCCTCTCTGTGTTCGGGCGCAAACGAACTTCAGTCCCCGGCTCTGGCTTGTGATGTGGGCCGCACCTCTTTTCTTCAGTGCGGTTTCACAGTAGATTGTTAATTGGGATCCGCTCCAAGTGCATCGGATTCCCTGCTGCTTCTGACATTTAGCCCACTGCTTTGGGGCAGTTTATGCCAACTGATTAGTGACCGGATCGTTTGGGTAGTTGGCTTGGTGACGGAGCCTCCTTAGGCAGTGGCCATTTCCTTCGGCTGCTAGCCACGCCCCCAATTTTACTGTTTTTAATGTTATTTCCTAACTATAACGTCACTGTAACTTTTTTTTAATGTGAATTTTGAAGTCTTTTATTTTAGTTTTATTTCCTAACTGTAACTAGTAACCTTTCACAGTGAGTGTGTGAGTGAGTGCATGAGTGTCTCAGTAGGTCTGTGAGTGGGTGTGAGAGCGTCTGAGTTGGTCTGTCAGTGGTTGTGTGAGTGTCTGAGTGTGGTTGCATAAGTATCTTACTGGGTGTGTGAGTGGGGGATTGAGTGTCTGAGTGGGTCTGTGAGTGGGTGTCAGTGTAGGTTTGCGAGTGCCTCCATAAGTGTGTGTTGGTCTTTGAGTGAGTGCTTCAATTTCTGAGTGGGTCTGTGAATGGGTGTGTGAGTACATGAGTCTGTGAGTGGGAGTCTCTGGGTGGGTCTGTGAGTGGTTGCATGAGTCTGAGTGGGTCAGTGAGTGGGTGTGTCTCTGGGTAGGTCTGTGAGTGGGCGTGTGATTCTCTGAGTGGGCCTGTGAGTGGGTGCATGAGTCTCATTGGGTCTGTGAATGGGTGTTTGAGTGTCTAAGTGCTGTCTATTGTTCCCTCTTCTGCTCTGTTTTGCCTTTCCTGCTCAATTTGCCCTCCTATGCTCTGTTTTGCTTTTTCTGCCTCCCGGGCCCAAATCGGCCCTGGGGACCCCAGGGCCCAGCCACAATTCAATGAGGTGAGTGGCACACAGCCCCACTTCCCGGTCTGATTTCGGCCCTGGCCCGGCATTAACTGGATGGGGAAGGGGTCCTCCTGACACCCCCTTGCCTGGCCGAGTTTGGCCCCAGGTACCCCATCCCCTAGGGCTCAGCCATGTGTCGCTGGATGCCCTGGTCCCACCCAGGATGCTCAGTGTGCAGGATGAGGATTGTGGGGTGACCCTCAAGGCCCCCCATAATCACAGCCAGCTTCCTGCATCCTGTGGGAGCTGACATTGCTTTTGCATGCAGGGAGCTGCTGGATGTGCAGCTCCCTGCATGCGGTATCAATTGTTTCATCTCTTTCCCTGCCCACATGTCTTTGGGCAGGCAAATAGAAGAAACATCTGCTTCCAGGAAGCGGGAGTGGTTTTCCTCTCCCGCTTCCTGGACGTGGAGTTTTTGCTAGGCGGAAGCGGTCATCTCCCGCCTAGCAAAAGCAAACAGTTGTGTCCTGGGAGTGGGCACCACGGGACATAGCAGGAGCCAGCCCAGGGATCTGGCAGTCTGCTGGGCCTTAATAGCTCCAGGACGGGGGTCTTGCAACACCCCCTCCTTCTGTTTTCACTGGCTGGCCCCTTGGACAACCACTTCCCTGGAGCCGGCCCATGAAAACAGGAGGAGGGGGGCAACGTGGCCCCTCCCTCTCACATATATTTTAATAGCTGGCCACGGGGAGGTGTGGTCCCCCGGTTTCCAAAGAGCCCATGGAGGTTAGGGGGTTCAGGCGACCCCCTCCAATATTTTAAGAAAAGCCCCAGAGAGGTGATGGTCCCCAATGATGAAAAGAGCCCATAGAAGGGGGTCTGCACGGCCCTCTCCATTTTGTAAATATATCCCGGGGGCTGGTGGTACCTGGGGCTTAAAGAGCCTAAGGAGGGTGCCCCCTCCTTTTTTTCCCTTGAATGCCCTTGTGCCCCCTGGACCTGACCCACCCGGGGGCTATAATGTAAACAAACATGGGAGACCACGTTTGGGTTTTATTTTTTATTTTTGTTGCCGTGATTTTTTTTGGGGGGTGGGGGTTTTGGGACCAGAGCTTAGGGGGTTAGGGTATTCCTTTCCCCCCCCCCCACTCTTTTTTAAGTTCCTGGTTGAAGTGTTGGCAGTCAATCAGCATGGCGACTGTCAGATCTGCACTGCTAGATATCCAAATTAGGATTTCCTTTAATATCTCCAAAACTACTGATCGGATTTACACCAAAAAAACAAAAGCGCGATCTCCAGAACAAAATCTGCTAAATTTGGTGTAATTCTGTCCAGCAGTTTGGGCTGTAGTGTGGGCTGTAATAGTGTTCAAAAATCCTATGGGAGTTAACATGGGAAACACTTTTTATTACCCCCCGTCTCTGCCCTGAAACTTTCCATGCACAACTAAAATCACTGGCAAACTTTTTGGGGGGAAATTTTGCAAGGATTCGTCAACTGGCTCCAAAGATATAGTAGGCAAGTCAAAAAAAGCCTTTCCAATGGAAACATGGTCCTAACTAGAACTACTTTCTGGTGATCGCCAGTAGGATATATATATATATATATATATATATATATATATATATATATATATATACACACACACACACACACACAAATGTTAGGTGACCAGAGCATATGTAGGCAAAACAAACCACAAAAATTGTAAGCATGGAGGGGTCATTTCTCCATACTGTGTGTAGTTGCAATGCCTTACAGCCCTTCTGGCGCAGAGTTTTGACCTGCCTTAACGAGGTACTGTCCCAGGACCTCCCATATGACCCGCGTATATTCCTACTTCATAGCACAGAGGGTGTAGGTGGGAATCGCTATAAGTAGCACTTACTTTTTCTCGCTCTCACGATCGCTAAACGCGACATTGCGCAGTTATGGAAGGGTAACTCACCACCAACGATGGGAAAGTGGTGACAAGAGCTTGATAAATGTATGGGCGCCGAGATAGTGTTTCAAGCGAGGGGCTGCCCCCAAAAGCATAGAAAGATATTGGCTAGATGGAAGGAGTACCGGGGTATAGACCTCCCACCTCTTCCTTCCCAATCCCCGTGAAAATTTTCATGGACTGTCAGTGGGCCATAATTTATGAGGTATTGTTTCTTTTCCTTGGTTATTCGTATGTATCGAAGGTTCACTGTTTCTTTTTGTTGGTTTTATATAAGAAGGGTACTCATGGGTGTCCCCATGTCTTGTAACATGCTCATATATTGTTTTCAATTGGATTATGTCGGGCGGCCACCCAAATGGTACTATATAAATGCAATAAAATTGTTGTTTTTTTTAAATCGTAAGCACAGTAATAAAGAAGTGTTCCTGACATGCTATAACTAGTAGAAAGAGCAGGCACACAAATGCCCTTCAAATTCTGGAAGCACTACAAATGTCAGTGTAAAGTCGTTGAGCAAAATCAAGGAGCACATGTGAAGTTGAAGTCCTTCTCATTATATCAGGGATTAGTTCCTTTAGTGTCTTCTGTTCTCAACATCTCAAAGCCGTAGCCAACACGTATTTTGTCTGGTTATGGTCCCCCATGTCTGATAATCTTTAATACTGTTGTTCTCAGATTGCATGCACTCGATTATCGGAGATGTAACAACAATAACGTGAGGCATTGGTTTCTTTAGGATTTACGGCCCACACTATGGTGTTGTTTATTGTTGAGAATTCAGGTATTAGAGTATCGTACAAGAGGGACCTCGTGTGACTGAACTTATGATGTACCTTGGAAGACTGTGGCTAGTGTTTAAATCTACAAAGCATTGAGGATTTTGATTACGAACCCTTGAGGAAGTTGTGGCGTTTGTGTGTCCTTGGCAAACACAGCATGTCAATGAAGCAAGGCACTGGCCTTGAAAAGAGTGCATAAAAGGCTGCATAAAATTCAAGGAAGTTAAGTGGATGGGGCTTTCTGGCCAGTGGGTAGGGATGTATTGGCAGAACCGCATGAGGAGAGAGAGGCAGAACTGTCTTGTCCAATGCACCAATAGTACTTCTCTGTGTAGCATTAGCAAAATCTTAATGGAGACTCAATGAACAATGCAAATACCAGCGAAGCTCCGTGGAATTGACGGACAGCCCATCTAAGGACCAGCAAACCAGCCAAAATACAGGAAAATCAATGTCCTGCCCCTTACTACTTAAAAAAAAAAAGAATTTGATGACATATGTTCTCTCAGTAAACAGATACAGCTCTCTTTAGATAGACCTAAAATCTTGTCAAGCAACCTCCAGATAAGAATGTTAGACTGCTTTTAAAAAAAATGCCTTCTGAAGAAGAATGGACCAAAAATATTCAATCCCCTAAACATTTGCACTTAAATAACTTTTGAGGTAGACATTTTGAAATATAAACTTAGCCTTCTTGTCCTTAATAGGCTCATCATACTCCCTGTTGGGTTGGGAGAAACCTTCGACCCATTTGGACTAACTCACATGAAAGTAGTGATTTAAAGTTAAGTTTACTAAAAAACGACCTGCCATGCGGGCATCTAGCAAGTTGGTGCCTAAACATGGATTAGGAGTTGATCTCATGGTTGTTAACAAAACAGAGAAATTATTAAATCATAGGACTTTCACCAAAGTCGGAATGTGGTTCGAAATTCCTGCTCCCGAGCTCAGCAGAGGAGCAGGAAACACCAGAACTGGCAGTGCTCCAAGTGCGAGCAACCTTCCAACAGAGCCGGCCTCTTACGCGGCCAGTGGAGGGGAGTGGGCAGCATATGAGAAAATCCAACAAACAGATCAAAGAAGCAACAGCAAGAGCAGACCGCTGCAACCAGCAAGGCAAACAATATAAAACAAACTTGAACAAATCTGTGCCCTGCCCAAACGCCCCCCAAGCACCATATCGCTCCACCCCCCACAGAGGAAATCATCCAAGGAACACCTTCAGTAGCGGCCCCTCCTGAGAATGAAATGCAGCTTCAACAGCTGATAGAGACCTGGGGCCACAGCCACCCCAGCGAGTGACCCCACTACCGCAAGAACGTCCACAGCATCTTGCATACTGACCATAAATGAGGAAAGTAGTCCTGTTCTCAGAGAAATACTATCTCACATACTTGTAACTGAGCACACACAATCAATAAAACAGCAGGAAGGAAATCCTAATCTACAGAGTAAGAGACTAAAACCTTTACCTCTAGGCCCAGTGGCTGTAACCCCAAAGAGCAAGCAACAGGCAATCCAGCAGGAAAGCACAGCAACCCGACCGGCACAGGAAAACTCTTCCTGAAAAGCTGGCTGGTAGTCAGTGAAACACTAACCATGAGCGCACTCCCCGCACGCCTTCAACAGTGTGACTTAGGACAGGCGAAAGATCAAGAACACGCTACCCGTATAGAGCGGAGGCACCATCTTGAAACCAGACAGTCGCCATGCGACTGCCGATGCCCATAAATTACATAAGCAACACAGCGGAGTGCTCAATAATACAAAGGCTGAGCTGCCACGCGCCTGCCAAGTAAAGCAAGACCAGGGGAATAAGCTATGACCAAAAATGAAAAAAACACACACACATCACCAAGGCAATCACATGCTGCCAAGCAAGCCACAGACACGCCCAGTGAGCTTGTATGCCTCGCACAAGAACATGACCACAAAAACAATAATAAAACTGCTACGGCAGGTCGAGATTAAAAAATACATACCTGTAGCCAAGATGGTTATCGGCTGCAGAAAAAAATTATAGGAAATCCTTCTCTTCTGTTCTTGTCTTCGTCTGTCAGATGCCTTCTGACATTGATGAGTTTTTGGATACCGAGGCCTCATTACTCCACATTCATTTTGAGTTTTTTGGTTGCTGTTTCGGTTTTATCGATGTGTGACACTTTGTCACAGTTGTGGTTGGTTCACAAGGTCAGCACTGTGATGGGCCGCGTATAGTGATGAGCTTTGGATCTCTGCCGAGGCGGTTGCCTTCTGACAGTGATGAGTTTGGGGTACCTGCCTGGGCTGCAGCCTCCTGGCAGGGTATAGGAAGTCCTTCCCTAGAAGTGAGGTATTTATACTCCAATGGATGGGGGCCATCTTGGATTGGGAAGGAAAAGTCAAGTTTGATAATTAGGTTAAACATGAATTGAGATAAGCTAATACGTAAGGACTGTGAGAGGAAGATGGACGAGGAGGTAATAAAAATCTTTCTATCATGTATTCATTCCTCTCCGTGCTTTTACAATTCACGAAGCAAATGTTTACTTTAAAGATAGCCCAGGTCGGTCCTGGGAAATGGATGTTCGTTCTAAGTGAGATGAATTGGACTAGGAAAAAATGACTACGTTGAATGAGCACAGAGACAGGCTTCATGAGTAGGATTTTCGTATGTAATGTCTTCCAGTCTTGTTGCCTCCAGATGCGAGGTGCCGCGGCAGTTTGCCGCTGTTGCCTTGACATTGCCAACGGCTGCGGCTGCCAGTTCCACAGCTTTAACATTGAAATTATAGTTTTCAGGTTTCTGAAAGAATTAATTGACTAAAGCATCTCTAAGCAGCAGGTAGTTCTCACCTGCCATCTCCGCCATCATGTAATTAGCAGTATTCACAGTTGCTGACCCTTAGGAATAACCTTTGGATGATGCATGTGTGAATTTCCCCTCCATGGCCATGTGGCACACGCAGAACACCCGTTTCAAAGTCATCCATGAGTGCTTCCTTTCGACAGATTGCAAGTCAGCAAGTGTATTTTAGGTCCTGCATTACTTGAATTTACAGTGTGCTTGCAGTGTATTCGGCGCTACTATGATGGAACAATGCCTGAGTCCTTCCAATCTGGAAACACTCCCCTCTGTACTTCATCCACAATATAAAAAATTACATCAAATGTGGCTGATAATTACATGACTACGAAAAGCATTACTGTATTAAGAAGCTATGCGTTCCATTTTCAAATCCCTTTCATACATTATCGTGTTTTTAGCATTTCTATTTTTGTCGATCACCCATAACCTGTTTGTAAATGGAGTTTCTTTCTGAGACATAATGCCGTAAAGGTGTATGATTTTTGCAGTTTTCGATTAACATTCTTGGGTAAGCGAAAATGAACTAACTAATCTCAAATGAGTGCCCGAGCACTTGTCTGAGATATATTTGGCTACTGTAAATGTGGCAAAGTACTCTGCTATTGCATGTCTCGGTTTCCTCAAAACGATCTTCGTGAATTCTATGCACATGCAAGAAACTGGGGGTTGGATGTACAATGCATTTTTTAGGTTTGCAAACCTTGCCAGTTTGCGACCGTAAAAAAGATTTTTCTTATGTACAAACCTCAAAGAGCTATTCTGCATAATCGCAATTTGAGTTCACAATTTGGTGTTAAGAAGAAGATTGTTTAAGGCGGCCCTTTCAAATGCTGAATCGCAGTAGTATGTATTAATGTTTTGCGACCGAATTCCAGTTGCAAAACATTCATATTTTAACCAGTTCAAAACTGGTGATAATCCATTCACTAATGGGAAGGGGTCCACATGGGACCCATTCCCCTTTAAGAATGTTAAAAAATATTTTTTTAATAGCAAGTAATGGTCCCACAGATCACTGCCTACTCTTAAAAGTTAAATGTTTCACTTTTGTTTTTTTGGAACACATCTCGTTTTCTTTTAAAGAAAACAGGCTGCATTGAAAAAGAAAGATTGCTTTATTTAAAAGTAATCGCTGACATGGTGGTCTGCTGACCCTAGCAGGCCACCATCTTGTAATGGCTATCATTCCTAATGGTCACAAACTGCAACCTACCTTGTGAATACTCATGAGGTAGGTTGATTTGCGACCCACTGGCAATCAGTAATAAAAAATAATAAAGTTTCATGTAATGTAACACACACTTATAAAGCGCACTATCACCCCACAGGTATCCTGGCGCGAAGATTACCTTAAGTTTCACTGAGCACATGCACAACTGATCCACAACCGAAATTAATTCAGATCGAAGGCTGGGTTTATTAAATCTCTTGGAAAAAGCCAGGTTTTGAGCCTTTTTCTAACCTGAGGAAGATTGTCTATTTGTCTGAGATCTACCGGGAGGTAATTCCACAGCCCCTCGGCTACAGTGCTAAATGCTTTGCCTCCCATCCTGTTTTTTCTAATTCTAGGGGTATTCACCAACCTAGCTGTTGATGACCTAAGGCTTCTGACTGGCTTATGCCAGGTAAATTTACTCTGCAATGGCATGGGTCCCATTGCATGTACTGCCTTGAAGACAATGCAGAGCGATTTGAACTGTATTCTCTACATAATCGGCAGCCAGTGAAGGTCCTTGAAGGACAAGGAAGCCGATGACATACGCTGTCTCTTTAAAGCTCTTTAAAGAGTCTGAACTCTTTGAAGTTTCATCATCAGACAGTTTGGTGCACTCAGTAGCAGAGCCTTACAGTAGTCGAGCCGACTCACGATAACACTTCTCATCACCAACGCTCTGGCTGAGGTCGGTAACATAGGAAGTATTTTCCGTAAGGCTCTGATCAAAGAAAGACAGATTCCCACTGTTTTATCTACTTGGGAGTCTAGTTTTAGATTATCATCAAACATCACCCTCAGATTACTTACTGTCTTTGATGGGATTAGTTGTTTTTCCTTGGGAGTTGGCCAAAAGTTGACCGGAAGTGGGCATGGGACTTGTTTGCTGTATAGTACAAGATTTGCGTCTTGTCACCGTTAAACTGTAAAGAGTTGTCCCTAAGCCAACTTGCCATTTTTCTTATACATTCGTGGAATCTGTCAAGTGATACTGAGTGATTCCCGTCCAGTGAGAAGATAAGTTGTGTGTCGTCAGCGTAGTTTACTAATTTAAATCCCAATGAGGGACACCATTCTGAATGGAATGGTATTTAGAAGTAAAGGGAGGTAAAGCCGCTGCCTGTTGCTTATCCGACAGGTATGACTTAAACCAGTCTAGTACTTTTCCCTCAAATCCGACATCCATAAGTCTTTTCAAAAGGATATTATGATTAACCGTGTCAAAAGCGGCTGATCTATCTAATAACACTAGTATAACTGACAGGCCTCTGTCTGCTCGCATTCTTAGTTCATCTAAGACAGTTACTAGTGTGGTTTCTGTTCCATGAGCTGGGCGAAACCCAAATTGTACATCATCTAACTTATGTTTGTTTTCTAGAAATTGTGAGAGGGTTTTGCTGGCTAGTCGCTCTAGAATCTTTACTGTGTAAGGGAGCAGGGAAATAGATCTGTAGTTGGATGGACAGAGAGGCTCAAGCGTGGTTTTCTTCAATTGTGGTGTAACCGTTGCCTGTTTCCAGCAGACTGGCACAACTCCCTCGCTTAAGGATTGGCAGCAGATTTGATGGAGCCGAGGAAACAATTCTTCCTTAAATTCTTTCCACACTCTATGTAGGAGAGGGCCCAATGGTGACCCGGAAGAGACACTCAGAGCAAGTTTACTAAACTCTTCTTCTGTGGGGATCTTGTGATATTCCAGAATTATCAGCTTGTCTTTATCTACTTCCTCTTCCTGCTTCCCCGGTGTCATTGGCTCATATAGTCCGAATCCACTAGCTATCTCACCTCCATTGTTAATATCCAGACCATACATAATTTTAGTGTTCTTCTCCTCGAAGTAGGCTGCTAGACTGTCACAAAGGTTATAGGTTGCAGTGACCTTGTTTTTCATGCAGTCTGGTTTGGAAATGTCATTCACTATTTTGAATATAGCTCTGGCATTATTAGATGCCTCTAGAATGTATTTTGCATAGTACTCGGCTTTTGCCTTGGCAATTGTTCCATTGTATATGCCTAGTGCTACTTTCAGTGCTGTTTTATCCTGTTCCTCATAGTTTCCTCCATTTTCGTTCAGCTTCTTTACAACTCTTCTTTAATATTTTTAGCTCCTTATAGTACCCGGGGGCTGATTGTTTGTCTATTTTTTAGCTCTTTCATTGGGACCAGTTGATTGAGAGTATGGTTTAATCGATCACAGAAGTTAAGATAGTTTTCCTCCACTGATTTACTGGCTTCGAAGAAATTAGTCTCTGGGAACGTCGGGGAGTGTTTAGTTTTCAGCAATTTGTTCCATTCCCTTCCACGTTGATTGTTTCTCCTAGGAGCAATTTTATTGTTTGTTGTAAAAATTATTACAGAGAATTGGACAAGGAAATGATCAGTCCAGCATAGAGGTAATATATCCTCCTCCTTTTCACATTTATTATCTGCAAATATTAAGTCTAAAACTCGGCCACCCTGGTGAGTTGGGTGCAGCACCAGCTTTTGCATGTTTATACTCTCACAGGCTTGAAGCAGGTCTTTCAATCCAGGGCCTAGATTCCCATTTTGCCAGAGATTGAAATCACCTAGGATGATCATTCTAGAATGTGTGAGTGACATATTATAGATGGTGTCAATTAATGCTTGATGCTGAGGACTCGGCGATCCAGGGGGTCTATTGCAGATTATGCCGGTAAACAATTGTCCTTTAACATCTTTGAGAGAGAATCCTAAAAGTTCAGTACCCTCTACTTCATCCACCCCCATTGGAGCAAACTTCCATATATTGTTATAGATAACTCCCAGCCCTCCCCCTCTTCCAGTGAGCCGTGGGTTGTGGAAATCTTTGTATCTCAGGGGGCATGCTAACCCCAACTCAACCTCTGAGTCCTGTCGTGTCCATGTTTCAGTTAGAAATAGTGCGTCCAAACTATGGTCTTCCAACATAAGATGTACCTCCTGGTGTTGTTTAACCAGGGATCTAGCATTAACTGAGCCACAATTGAGGTCTTCAGTGCTATTTTTCACCGGGATTGCATTCATATCTCTTAGTTCTGTAGATTTGGATGCCACCCCTCCCTGCTCGCCTATTAACAACAGTTGTTCCGTTGAGTAGCGGTAGCCGACATCTCCGGTCGGGTGGCGTCCCTGACCGAAACAATAGCTGGCGCTGTGTGCGGCCGGTGCGCGTACGGGGTAGACGGGCTTGCCGATGGTGCGCCAGCTGTGCCCCCTCGTTTCGCGTCCGCTGCACGCTCACGTTTCCATCTCCTTAAGTAAGGAGGGAAACCTTTGCTAAGAACAGCTAGAACACTGATCAAGATGGCGTGTGCTCGGTGACCCGCTCTAACATGCGGTGTACACCAGCTCACCCTGGTCAGGTAAAGTGTAAATGCTAGTGCAACTAATAGGGGAGGGTATTAAATAGGAATCGTAATTTCCTAATTGCGATTCGGAGGAAATTGGTCCATATAAATGCTCTTTTTTGGTCTTGCACCCACATTACATCATCAATGGTTTAAAACCTGTGCATGCACCTTAGACGTATTCTAGTGTATTGTCTTCACATTACAAAAAACTCCAAATCCAATATTCACTTTTTAGGTTTTGCCTGCACAGCGCTTGTGCTTTATTGTGTTTATTCGTTTTTTTGTGGACCTTTTTATTTTTTTGTTAACCTCCCCTGGCTGCACGCATTTAAGATACTTCTACTAAAGCTGTTCACGCTTTTTAAGCCTGATTCACTGTCAAAATAAGACCTCTTCCCACTGAAAAGGCAGACCGCTTCTAACAGTATGTTGGAAGGCTTGCTTTTTAGGTCTCGGCTAGCGAAGGCTGCGTTTGCGCCGTCTCGCTCGCAAGATTTATTGACTTGGAGAAAAGGGGCTTGAACCCGCCTCTCTTCTCTCCTCTTCTCCATTGGCTGGCCTCTGAAATACTGGTCAGCCATTGGAGAAGAGGTTTGTCTCTCCAAACAAGCCCCGTCCTTTTCGGATTCGGAAAATGGCTGGCCAATGGCAAGAGGAGAGAAAAAGAAACACGCCCCCGAATCTGAAACCGCCGCTGCGTTTCTCTGAGGCATTTCTGCTTCGCCTCGGAGATAGGCAGTGTTTTTTTCCGTTCTGTCTTGTACCCTTCAAAGCCGGATGAAGATGAAATATGTCTCTGCCCCCAGATGAGTGCGGTAACACTACCGTTTAAAAAAAAAAAAACAACTAGGAATGTATTTATGACTCGAGGCCCAGAATATATTCATGAAAGTTGCGTTTATTTTCTTTGAGAGTGTGAGCAGTTTTATACGATTGCATTGAAGGAAGAGTCGGCATCCAATAAATAACAGAAGCCGGTCTATATCTAAGCCACCCTGCTCTCATCAGCTGATCGCCGCTGTCTCGCGGCTCTGTCTCCACGGGGCGTGGGTGGGAGGGCTGAGAGGACAAAGTGAAGCACATTGAGGGAGCCCTCATCCATTAATCATCGCTCCTCTTCCTTGCCTGAAATCAGCTGGAGGAAGAGCTGGAGCGCGGCTCCAATCGCAGCGCTGCGAGGGGCTTAAGCAAGCCCGGGCAAGCCGCGGCGCTTCCTCTCAACCTGCACACGAATGTAGGGCAGTCAGCAGCTGTGCGCGCACAGCGCCCACCTCCAGCCTGGATTACAGGAGCCATGCGACGAGGGGGAGCGCCAGCAAGGACACGCCGATGCATATGTGCTGGAAGATGAAGCTTCAGGTAGGAGCACTGCCTCGCTTCTTGTCGCCGTTAAATAATCCCTGGTGTCTTTTGTTTGGACACGAGGACGTCCAAATTATGTTTCCTTGGGCGGGGAGAAGCCTCATTGTATAAATTCAGCTACATTCCGGTTCTGGTTTCGGTTTGCGCTCCATTGTCTGCTGCCAGCGAAGGAGCGGTTCTCAGTCACGTTAAGTGCAAATCTGTCCTTTCTGATCGCAACTCGGCTGCCTTGACAATTATAAAGCACTCTGACAGGAGGTGCACGGTTCACGCTAAGGGCGGCTTGCGGATTGTTGCACTGTTATTGCACGAATCATGCACAGCAGTCTTATATTGCATCACCGTTCTGTAAATACTGCAGACGACGAGCACAGAGATAGAGCACGGACTGGGAGTCTCATTTCGCACGTAGACCACAGGGCCGATTTTTGAACTGTCGTCCAGCAGGCCCGCAAGGCCTGTTTGTTCTGCATATCTGTATCATTTGCAGGGGTCTCCTAATGTGTGCCAAGCACTGACATGTAATCAAGTCTGGCCAGAATGTTGTTGCATTAAAAACAATAGCACGCAAGCCACGGCAGCATGAAACCAAAAAAGAAAGGCAATTGGCTAATTTCTCTGCAGCCTTGCGACGCACAGGCTTTACATGGTCGCCGGCTTTACCAACTGCTAGTATTTCAGATGGGCATCCGAAAAAAACACCACGAGGGAATGCTGCCGATAAACACTACAGAGCAGAACAAACTGCTCCAAGTGAGGCCTTCGGACGTGATCTCCTTAGCAGGACACACTGCTTAATTTATGTTACGAATGTATTGTGTTACACAGAACGACCTTAAACCAGCGAGGTTTCAAAGAAATGTGCAGAGTAGGTTTAAGAGAACAGCGTATATGCATTGACCGAAAATTAATAAGGTGCAGAGTTCAGAATTAGAAGCTCACAACTTCACTCTCTCTCACTCACTACCTCAATCACTCTCTATCTCACTACCTCACTCTCTCTCTGCTAATGCAATAGGTATCACATATGCAAAAAAAAAGCTAATGCCAGTAGAAATTACAATGCCATTTATTTAGGGATACAAAAATGATAAAAAAATAATGAGCAATACCAATAGCTCTACCTATAATATTGCTGAGACCATTGCATTGTAAATGCTTGTTGTCATTGATTTTAGGAAGAGGCAGATATGTGTGTTATAGTTTTCGTCTGTGTGCCACTTTGTCATTAGAGGCTTGTCGATGTTCCCCAAACATGTTTTCAGAATGTCCGAGAATATAGTACTCGTAATGCAACTAACTGCCCCCATTCTTCTGGTCTTGCAAAATATCTATTCTGCCCTTACTAGTGTGATGCATACAGCTGATATCCCATTATTGCCATGTAATAGATAATGTGCATAAACTGCGTCTGTGCAACATTACCCCCTTGCAGAGAGATTAACGTTAGTACTTTAATAAATACAAGCAACAGTACCCAAACCTGCCTGCATTGCTTCCATATCCTGCCTGGAGGTACCTGCAAGAGATCTCAGTATGACACATCTCCCTGTTGCATGATTACATCCTGCACACTCATTCTCTCCCTTACGCTGTCGCTTTTGATTTTGGTGGCGGTATTAGTAGAATGTCAAGATCAATTTGCAGCATGGTTTAACTCAAGGTTTGTGTTGTGCCAGCAGCGATTGTCCCAACAAACAATGCTCTGTGCTCTCTGTAACTTCAGAACCTTTTAGAGGGATCATGGCAAGGGCAGCAGCTAATGATTTATTAGTGTAGGGTTTCAGAACGGGCCCAGTAATTGTTCACATCCCTTTGTCAACTCGTCATAATTACTGCCGCGCATTGTCTGAGGCCGCACTTGTGAAAGCTTTTTAGCAGCCCAGAAAATCTGTAAAAGGAAAAAAGGATAAGAGGTGATCAGATTGAAAACAAGCTGGCCTCTATGTAGACTATACTTAAACTGTTTATAACACGTTCCTCCTCTCTGGCTAACCTAGATTTTATTAGAGAATTTCATACTGCTGGCAGAAAAGGTTTACTGATTAGTCAGTGTTGGTTTTTCCTTTAATCGGCCTCCAGGATTACAGATATCCTTGCTGCTGGCAGCATCGCATATATGACACTTATTGTTCGCCTTTTAAAATGTGTTCTGTATCTTTAGCCCATAAATTGCTTCAGCCAGCAACACTGAAGGGAATAGTCCTTCCTATAAGATGTTCACTGTTACCACCCTCGATCTCTGTCCCAATCCCAAGGGACACTGGTTTAATTTACCGTAAAGCTTATAAATACGCAGATTGTGTTGTGGCCCTCCTCTTTAGGAGAATAAGCACATCTCCTGTCTTTAAGACGTCACTCCGGTCCCACTTACGGATTTTCACTCAAGTGTCCATGAAGGATTCAGTCAGTCGATCCGGCACTCCATCCCCTCCTTGCTGGTGTGCTTGCTGGTGTGGCATGCCTGGTCTGCTCGGTAGTCATCTTTCAAATTCTCTCCCATATGGTCCTGGAAGTAAGCAGAAACCAGCAGCTCGTGCAGCACTGTCAATCTGTGATCCACTTCAATTTCTACGGCGATTGTATCCCATGCCTCAAGCTTGCGGTATAGAAATGAAGCATTCTATTATAGAAAACCTGTTCTGAATCGCCTCTAACTGCCAATGACCCTCTCCGGTGCCAGCTGTCCAGTTACACAAGCTCCCAACATTCTTCTTCGTCATCACATTCCATCCAGCCTGAACATGCACACCGTGCTCTCACCCTCTCAATGTACAGTAACTTTCAGAGTATCATTTTGTCCTCCCACCAGCTTGGTCCTGAAGTCTTTGTAGCAGCTATAGATAGATAGGGTTAATTCAGCTGTCGCTTGTTACATAAAAAGTGTCCTACACTATGCTCTGCATAGCTCTCTCATATCATATTAAACAACCCTAACTAAATGACATGCCTGCTACATATAATTCTGAATAGTTTCAGTATGATGAGTTACTGTCCAAAGAGTTTGATGTGTTTAGGCCCACATTAGGGGACTGGGATTCAAGATTGAAATGTGGAATCTACCTTTTGCTGACGTCCACGTGGGAGTTCAGTAATCTTATTTCCTTCTGCTAAATGAATGGACCAGTGCATTGCTAATTGTAAAATATTTTAATTGATGTACTTCAAAAATAATATATTCAAGAAAGTCAAGGTTGTCAAATAAATTGTAACACCTTATGATTCATTCCTCATTAGTGAATGTTTTTTTTAATACATTTCTTTATTAGATTTTATTTTTTCAATCAATGATAACATTGAAGTGGTGGCATCAGAAAATTCAAAACAGACAGTTAATGTTGCTTAGTACACATGTAAATAGTTGAGTTGTTCTCTATTTCGTCCATAAGTACTTCCATTAGTCATGGGACAGTTTAATCCTCGTATTTTTGGTAATCCTCCAAGCAACTCCAGTTCCTCCCGTGTCTACGGGGGCATGCCTTGTTCTCAGTACTGGACAGGACCAAATTGTGTGGATAAAATCTCCCACATCCGTGTGACATCTGGAACATTCTTGACGATTACCCCACTGAAGGCACCAAAGTGTGTCTAAAGTTAGGTAGATACAAATGAGGTATTTATTCTGGATCAATCGATATCTGATATAGCTGACATCCTGTGGGCCGTGAGTGCAACTGTCCATTTGTCGTTATCCATGCATGCTATGTCTCGTTCCCAAGCCTCTCTGAACTTAGGGTAAGTATCAAGGGAATTGAAAACTTGAGTTTTGTATAGGAAGGATACTTTCCCTTATAGAGGAGCTGTGAAATGGTTTGTTTTTGTTTTGCTTCCAAGGGGCTAAATTCGGGTTATGTCCTCTATTTCCTCTATGGCCATCAGGTACAGAGTAAGTACATTGTGGAATTTAGGATATCTATAGAACTGTGTAAGCTGTAGGCTGAATTCATCTTGAATTTCTGATAAGGGCCTCAGTTTACCAGCGTGTCATGTCGCCTATATATGTTAGTCATTGTTGATCCCAACCTACTAAACCCATAAGCGTAGCCAATGTAAACAAAGTAGTGCTAGTCCAAAGGGGAGTTTGACCTATTATCTTTCCTGTCCACCCAAACTGTCAGTTAGAACATTTGCATGCATCTTTTACTACTTTTGATTCTAGGAGGGCTTGCGTTGGAAGTTTCTTTCTGTTTAAAAATGTAACTGAGTGGCCACCTCTCATTGCTCATATCGCATTTGCAGGGTACGGAGTTGAACACACTTGTGTGGTGTATATTCAATCATTAATGATTATTAAATGGGTCACCATGTAGTAAGAGGTAAGGTCTGTCATGGTGAACCCACTATCATGAGTTGATTTGCAGTACTTAGCTAGTGATACTCGGGGGTATTCTACCTTCCATAAGAAGGACCCAAGGCTAGCTGTTAGTGTTAAGGAATGTGTGTGTGGGGGGTAAGTGGTGGTTTTGTAGTATGCAAGGGATTTTTGGGTGAGAAATCATTTTTAATAAAGACTGTATCTAACATTCGTAGGGGTAGGGCTGTCCAATGCTTTTTAGGTCTCGCCTGGTGTTAGCAGCGTGCATGTGCTGCTCTCGCCATGCAAGGGCCTCTTGGAATCGATACGGATTCTGAAGGGGACATGAAGCCCCGCCCCTTCTTTCCATTGGCTTGCGTCATAGCTTATGCTAAACGCAGCCTTTTTATTGTGAAGGAGGCTTTTTAATCCCTCCTTGTTGCCGCTCTGTCCGCTTTTAGCCACGCCCACCGGGACTGGATGCTTTACTCGCGGCGTGGGATGGTCTCCTTTATTAGCCGGTACGCACTATATTTTTCACAATGGCGACAGCTTGTTCCTACTGCAGGCACAACTTGCTTTCCTCACCATGCCTGCTTTCACTTTCCATCCACTTCACTTGATGCTGAGCCCACTTAAAGGCTGTCGTTGTGAAGTCTCTGAAACCTAGCACAAGTCCTTATTTTGTGAGCTGGGTAACATTAATAGTTATTACTGTGTTTAAGAAGCACTGTTCAAGAAATAGAGAGCAACTGTTTTATTGTCCTTGGAAGGTAAAATGTGCAGCTCGAGACGAGGTCTCAACAAGCATCGATAGAACCGATCTTAGCCGTTTGTGAGGTGCATTTGAAACAATGTGCTTTATTATTTGCAACACGCACCGATAGAACCGATCTCCGCGCACTCCATGTGCCGTTCGTGAGGTGCATTTGAAACAATGTGCTTTATTATTTGCAACACGCGCCGATAGAACCAATCTCCGCGCACTCCTTGTGCCGTTCGTAAGGAGCATTTGAAACAATGTGCTTTGTGGGGGAGGGAGAGGAACATCATCTTTATTCACCAGCCATAGATAAAAAGCCCCTAAATCGTGGGCTGATTAATAGTAGATCCCTAATAAAACATCATCTAGAAGTTTCTCTTATGATAGAGGACATGGATCTAGATGTCCTATTTTTGACTGAGACGTGGACTAGCATTAACACCTCTGTAGAAATGGGGTTTGCCTGCCCTGAAGGCTATAAAATCTTGCACAAACCAAGGGCCGTTGGAAGAGGAGGAGGGGTGGGAATGATCTTCAAGGAAAAATTTAACTTTGCTCCATTGAAGATAGACGAGGTCACAGGGGTTGAGCTCATGGGCTTCTCGCTGCAAGATGTCAAAGGCAGGTTACTTACAGGCTTGATATGCTATAGACCGCCAGGACAGGACACCCATTATCAGCTACTCTTGGATTCCATTTCCAATTTGATTGTAACCCACTCCAGAATGATCTTATTGAGGGACTTTAATCTTTGGGACATGGAAATTTAGGTAACCATCTGAGAGATCTAAGAGATACTTGTGCCAATTTTAACCTACAACAGTTGGTGCCACAACCTACCCATCAAGGGGGGTATGTGTTAGATCTCCTGTTCGCTAACCAGACCCGAGACTGAAGTGATAAAAATACTGCCACAAAGTTGGACGGATCATCATCTAATTCACTTCAGTATTAAACTATTCAGATCGGAACATGGTAAAAAATGCCAGATGACATTTCGAACGGGAAGAGAGTGGGCCAAATTAGGAAAAAATAAGAGCCAGCTGATTTTTCCTAAAGCTAATCTCTTTGACCCTTTTACCTCCATAGAGGAAAACTACCACAAATACTGCTGTCATATTACGGATACTTTGGACCTGCTAATTCCAGTTAAGAGACTTAAAAACAGGAAGAAAGTATCAGCTCCGTGGTACAATGAGGAACTGAAGCTATTGCGAGGGCCATGCAAGAAAGCTGAAAGGCAATGGAGAAAGAACTATTTAGAGCAGGACAAAAAAGACTTTAAATTAGCATTGATTAAATATAAAGAGTCTATTTCTAAGTCAAAAGCTGACTTTTATGCTAATTCTATTCTACAAGCGCCTAATAGCACAAAAGCACTTTTCAGCCTTGTTAGAGATCTCTCCAATCCAACCTACCTAAGTAATAAGGTGACTGCATCGCAGAAACTCTGCGATGAGATCGCCTCTCACTTTAAAGAAAAAAGCATCAAAATTGTAGGAGACTTCCATACCAACAACACTAGTGAGCTGGATACTCATCCCTGGAAGTTGGATGAGGAAGACTCTTTTAACAGTTTGGCCCTTAGTGTATGTTATAACTTATTACATGGTACATCCCGGCCACCCCCACATTCTACTGCACAGTGGTAATGTTCAGAATGTTGACAGGAAGGCAGCCTTGGAATGTTGACGAGGTTGCCTTCACCTTATGATTGTTGGCCAGTAAGCAGAGGATGCAGTTAACCTATGACTTGAATAAAGATAACCAAGTTAAAAGATAACGCGTGTACTTACTTCAGATGGCGACGAGGATGGGTAGTTAACCTATGACTTGAATAAAGATAACCAAGTTAAAAGATAACGCGTGTACTTACTTCAGTGTGTCTTCGGGCTCCCCATCTGACTCCCTCCCAAATAAAATCTGGAAAGCTATCGGCCAGGAAACTCTCCCTTGTTTGAGGCAGATTTGTAATCAATCTTTGGAAGAGGGAGTGATGCCGGAGGCGTGGAAGCAGGCAGCTGTGACACCCCTCACTGGACCCTACTATTGCTGCAAATTTCAGACCTATCTCCCTTCTGCCATATCCGATTTAAAATTCTGGAAAAAACAGTCAGTAAAATCCTATCGTGCTACCTTGAGGATAACTTTTTGCTGGACAGGGACCAATTTGGGTTTCGCCCTGGCCATAGTACCGAGACGGCTTTGGCAACCGTTATGGACAACTTACGAATGCGAGCCGACAAGGGGAATGCCACCGTCCTAGTGTTACTAGATATGTCGGCCGCATTTGATACGGTGAGCCATTCAGTACTGGTGGGAAGATTGGCAAGGATGGGGGTGAAGGGACAGGCTTTACAATAGTTACAGTCCTATTTATCAGAAAGACAACAGATGGTGACTATGACACCGTTCTCCTCCAGTAAGTCTCCAGTACATCATGGGGTACCTCGAACCTGCTCCTGCTAAACCCCGGCATCTCCAGTGGTCAGCAACCTCAAAAACCCCGGAGGACCTGACTACCTTGTGACTCTATTTTTCAATTCACTTAAAAAAATCTTTATTCGGATACAATAAATATCCATAAAAGCACAAGTCCAAGATCTCCAATATATCACAGTTTCATCAGTTAAAAAAAGGTGAGGAAAACAATTAAGAAAAACATGGCGGGATTCATTAATCACCTTCATCGAACACATACAGCAATTCATCATATTTATAAAAACAGTAAAAAGGAGCTCCGCAAGATATATCTACAATATATTCAGTAATTTTTACAAGGAATATAAATCAATAGGTGCATATGGAATTGCGGGCACGTACTGCCACTTTCAGAAAGGATCCTACTCGGAAGGTTAGCTCCTCGTCTTCCAGAGTAACAATGTGCTCATATGCTACCTTGTAGTTAATCATTGGTATAGTCTTAAAAAATGGTATCAAAAACTGTTTAGTATATTTTAGATAAAAACTACAAAAAGATTAAAAGTGCATCGTTGTTTGTTTACATTGGGCATTACAGGGGCAAGGAAGTTGGTCGAGATTGGAACTAAACCCCAATGGAAAACAGAGCAAACATTTCACAGTATCCACCCTTAGTCTAAAAAGCAGACCCCTCTCCCATCTACCAATTGGTCTTAAGAGATAGCTACAGGGTTGGAGGGAGGTTTTCTCAATCATCATAAATCTAGCTACTGAGGGTTTTTGTAAAGTTACTTCTGTAGGCTTTTTTTACTTATACCATCTGAGTTGGTTGGATTTAAAAATATCCGCTCAAGATTTACGCTAATCAGACTCTTCCTAACACCAGCAAGCCAGTGTATATCCCTTCCTTTATCACAGCAATGGCAATATGTAATTATTTCCCTTGTTAGCTGCGCTGCGGGATTCTTCCAAACCGCGAGTCAAAATAAGGCCGGTCGGGCTTTGATATAATCTTCAATGTAAGGAAGTTTCAATTCACTATGGCAAGCGTACTGTGAACTAGATATAGGGGCGCCCAATAATTTACGACAAAATCTATTTTCTTCCCCCTGCCTAAAACCCCAAACTTCAGCACCATAGGTGGCAGTGGGGCTACATTGTAGTTTAAAAATGTTGGTGATGGCGGAAACGACCTGTGTCTTTCCATGCTGGGGCAAGCTGAGTATGTTGTTGATTGCTCTAGAAAACTGTTTTCGACAATGCGCTATGTGCTCCGCCCATAGACCGTTCCCTGCAAAAACCAGTCCCAAATAGGGGAAGTGCAAGTGCTCTGTACACAGTCCGAATCCAAAACGATGGTGTTATTTGAATACTTTTTTGATCCACAAGCCATTAAAAACGATTTCTTAAAATTGGTACATAGGTCCAAGTTTGCCATAAAATCTACAAAGCCCCGCACCAATATGCATAGGGCATTCGGGGTGCGCGCCATTAAAACCACATCGTCGGCGTAGAGAAGGGCCGGGAGCATGTTACCATTACCATTAATAGTAGGGACATCAGGGGTAAGTGATACCAATGATTTGCTCAAATCATTGCTATAAAGGATTAAAAGCAGAGGGGCTAGGACACAACCCTGCCTTACCCCTCTGCCAACTCTGATGCCCCTCGATACCTCTCCGCCCTTCCCGATCCGCACCCTGGCGTGCAGGTCCTTATGTAAGTAGGCTAAAAAGTGCACTAAAACCTCATCCAGGCCATATTTTAAAAGGATGGACCAAAGCCACGACCTTTTAAGAAAATCGAAGGCCGAGGTAAGGTCCATAAATGCCAGGTAAATAGGAGATTTTTGGGCGATTGTATATTTATCTATACTCAGATTGAGGTTAAGGCACTGCTCAACAGTGCCAACTTTGCTCCTAAACCCCAACTGGCAAGGGTGGAGGATGTGACCCTCCTCCCTGATCTTGTTAAACATAATCCTCCCTAAAATGTTCAATGTATTGTCGATCAGGGAAATCGGCCTGCAGCAACTTGGGTTAGAACGGTCGCCCTTTTTAAAAATGGGCACGATGATACTGGTAGACCATGGTTTTGGGATTGATGAAGCCGATAAATTGTTAAAAACATTCAATAAAAGAGGCACCCAAAATTCAGGTTGGTGTTTAATAAGATCAATTGGCAAGCCATCTGGGCCTGGCGTCTTATTGCCCAGACTCTGATATATTGCTTCCTCTACTTCACTAGCTACCAAATTCTCGTTCAAAACCATGTTTTGGACTGGAGTAAAATAGATCTTTGAGAAATGATTCTCCCATGACTCGCTACTGATATTACAACTGATGGGAGTCAGCAGGTGTCCTAAAGACCTCTTGGCTTTAACAGCCTGTCAAAAACCTTTCCCGTCCTTTAATGTAGCGGCACATGCTAATTTATTCCAGTGTTCTTTAACTAAGTCATCTTTTCTTAGTTTAGTGGCAGCCCTGTATCGTGGTCTACACAATTTGATGGTTTTCAAAAAATAGGGGGGAGGTAGAGGTTTTTGGCTAGATCCACCCTCCAAATGTACATAGACCTAAACAACCCGAATATATCGGGTAAAGAACCTAGCCAGAAAAGGGTATTGGAACTCAGTCTGAGTTCGAAAAACACCAAGAAAGAAAAGCTTTTCCTTCTTGAGTCCCCTCACTCACCAGGGTTTCCCCACGGTGACATGCTTCATCATTGGGGCCATCTCAGTCCTCTACAGACTGAGACGTGCTACGACTTGCGGATTACGTAGGAGCACTGTTGTGACAACTATGTGTGGTGCAGAAAGTGTAGTGGAGTGGTGTTGGACTTGGCCCTTCTGGCAAGTTCACCCCTAGAACTTTTTGCAGTATCCTAGCCTTTTTCCTGTGTTGTACTAGTGGTTTTAGGCCTCTAGGCGCTTTCACACTGTGTCCCAGTGGAAAGCGCGTGCGCTCTGTATGGTTGAATGAGACTGACCTGCACTCCCATAGGAATGCATGGGGGATCTGAGTGACCGTGCTAGTTCCTGATGCGTGGGGAGTGCAGGGTCGAGTTTGATATGTGCAAACTCGTGAGAGTGAATGCTGCGCAATGATGTGTGCGGCATTACTGTAGCTAGTATAGAAGCACCACTTCTAGACACTGTCATAAATGTGCAGTGACTGTCTGGCGTGTGATTGGCTCGTGTGCCTGGCTCCAGGAGTCAGGGTGGGTCTGCCCCAGTGGTGGGTGGAGAGCTCTGCAGGTTGATGAGTGGGAGGAGTACACCTAGGACCTCAATAGAGCTGGGCTTTCCCCACACAATGCTGGCTCCGCCCCCTGTGGTGCGACTGATGACCCTGGCCTGTTCTGTGAATAGGGAGAGGGGCTGAGCAAAACAAAGTGCTCAAGAACCAATTGTATCTGGTTCGCTCCTTCCCTGCACCTTTGGAGACAAAGGAACCTGTGTATAAAAAGGGGCTGTGACCCCATGTAAAATGTTCTTGCGTTCTGACTTGAATCTACCAGGGGCGTGCTGTTGCTGGGGCCCAGGGGAAAGCTTGCCTCCCTGGGCCCTGCCCAGCCCCTGGATGCCCTGGATACTGGAGGACTTTTTCTTTGCTGGGAGCTTTCCTGCTCCATTTCTTTATGCCAGGACGTCTGGGACCTTTTTCTCCCCTTTGACTTTGCCAAGGCTTGCTACAGCCTTCCAGCGCCCTGGGTGCATTTTATCTGGAGCTTCTGCCTAGGAGAGGGAGAGCCGGGGGGCCGGGCAGCTTTGCGCTGCAGCCCTGGCTGACGGGATCCCCCTCGTAGGGATTCCCCCCTCCTTCTGAGCCTTGCGGGTGCCCACCCCGCTTAATTCGCTATTTCAACGGCGGGTGCCCACCCCGCATTCTGGTGAGCTCGCGGGTGCCCACCCCGCTCTATATTTTAATTTTGGAGGGAGCCTACCCCTCATTGCCCCCGAGAGCCGAGATCCCTGCTGCCGTCCACGGCCCGCCTGGGCGGTGCCTAACGGACGGAACCGGAAGGGAGGGAGCGATAAAAATGGCACCGGTAAGCAGGGCTCCCGTATGCTGGGGAGAGCCCTGCCTGCGCCCCAGTGAAGCCCCGGGTCCCAGGAGGGGGCCCGGGTGAAGAGTGTGTGGCCGGAAGCTGGGGATGCGAGAGGGGAGGACGGGAGCCTACCCCTCCTCCCCGAGTGGCCCAGGTGAAGAAGACGTCATGCCGACGCCAGCGAGGCTCTCAAGAGAGAGAGCCCCGCCCGCTGCCCAGGTGAGGTGCGAAGCGGCAGCGTGCGAGGCTCCCTTGAGTGAGGGAAGCCCCGCGGGTACAGGAGGGCTGACGCAACTCGAAGCGGAGCTCTCATGAGGAGAGAGAGCCCCGCGTGGAAGGCGCCGCTCCAGAGCCCCCGGAGAGAGTCCTGCCTCCCACCCCCAGCCGGTGAGTTGTGGGAGGGAGTCCGGGGGGGAAGAGAGGCAGAGTCAGAGCGGCCCCGTCTGGCAGCGGGCCGCTCCATCCACATGGCCAAATGTTCATAGAGCCTAGATGGCTCCAGCGGTTAAGGGCATATCTACTTTCTGAGCCTGCGTGGCTCCAACGAAGGGCACGTGCATTGGCATGATGATTTCAGGAGCCAGTGTGCTCAGGGGGACATGTTGTTTTAGAGCCTAGGTGGCTCCAACGTCTTGGACACTGTTTCAGGGGCCCTTGAGAGCCCATGCCTATTTGCCTTCCCAGCTGCGCAGCACTTAGTGCCAGCTGCAGCGTTTAGGCCCTGTCCTTGTCCCCAGCTGCCCAGCAAGTAGTGGGCAGCTGCTACGTTTAGGTTCTGGTGCGACCCGGACCCTAATGTGATTGAGGTGTTATTGTGATTCATGCTAATGGGATTGGGTGCTAGGAAATGTAATGTGTATAGCATGTTTTGCGCACCCTATGTTTTATACCTCTAAATGTGGTCATTTCTGCCTAGGAGGTTGTTTTAACTGTTTAGGGTGATGTTAGGGAGATTGTACTTCCCTGTGTGATGTACGCCCCTAGAGTAGTTATACTTAAGTGGTTAGGTCTAATGCGTTAGACCAATGAGAAATTGCATAATGTGTTTATGCCCCTGTGATGTCTACAGGATAGGTTTTATACCTGATGCTAGTGTGATGACGCTGAGGTCATTATTGCGCCAGTAGTTACTGGTTGTGTTCTACAGTGCTAATTCGTGTTACAGTTAGTATATGTTCTACATGTACAAATTGGTGATTTGTGCTGATTCTGACAGTGGTCCATGTGGCCCTGTCCCGTGTAAATAGTCCCTTGTAAAATTCTGCCCAGTGCCAGTTGGCACAGTGTAAATTGTGTGAATATTATCTAATGTGTTTTGGTATAATACAAACGCTATTTTTATATATAACCTTGTGTGTAGTTTCCTTTGTGGTGGGCCTTGGGTGTTGTTGCTGGGTGCGTGCGCAAACGCTTTACACATTGCCTCCGGGATAAGCCTGACTGCTCGTGCCAAGCTACCAAGGGGGTGAGCAGGGGTTATCCTTGGCGTGTAACTCCCCAGCCCTGACTAGAGTGGTGGCTTCTGCCTGACTGTGCCGCAAGCCCTAGCCAACCAGATATCCCATTTCTAATAAGTGGGCTAATGTGAATGTTAAAAATACCTAGCTAGTGGGCCAAATAGTTTTATTCTTGCTCCTAGTTAGTATAATCTAAAAACGGGGTAGAATGCTGGAAAGACCTAGTTATAATGGAATAGGTGTACCTAGCATCTTGTCAACATATTTCGAGCGTCCCCAGCTCTTCGCCAGCCCTGTGTAAACTAGGGGTGGGCGGAATTTGCGGAATTAACCTTCGCAAATTATCGCGAGAATGTTTAAAATTATCGCAAACAAGCAGAAATATCGCAAAGATGCGGAAGTTTTTTTCCGGCATGTTCGCGAGATTTTCTGCATGGTTGCGGGTCGCCAACTTACCCATGTGGTTGCTTGCGGGCGCGGCCATCTTGTTTTGAGTTGTTCTCGCGGTGCATGATCGCGAGAAGAAAGACGTGATCGCGCGACGCATGACGTCACTGCGGGCGCGAACTGTCGCGAGACAGCGCAAATGGCTAAAAACAATACAACATCTCATGGAGAACGCGACCGGATCAAGAAAACTTGTCGGCGAACGCAGGGATTCAGGTAAGGCGATCGCGCGCGCGCGAGAATGTATCATTTTACAGCGCGAGCAAGAAACAAATTATCGCCAAGCTGCGGAAACCGGAATTTTTGACATTTTCGCGCTCTCCGCGGAACGCAAAAATGTCAAATTATCGCAATTTCCGCGAACGGAACGAAATTTTTGCCCAGGCCTAGTGTAAACCACTCCTAGTAGACCTAATTGAGGTGAAAAACCATTAAGTGACGCTGCAACTAATAAGCATGCGTTGGTATATACATACGTTTGAGCATTGTCATGTAGTATCTGTAGGGTACATAAAACAAACATTTGTTAAGGGAACAAAACTTTTCACGTCCCTTTCAGGTTCATCTATGGTAATCACTGCACACACATTCAACCTAAATGTTGGTAGAATCCTCTGTTTCTGTGCCCCTGTGTGGGTCAGAAAATACCGTTATTTTTCACTCTACATGCAATTTCAGTGCTTTAAAAGAAAGTTCCTCTAAAGTGATTAAAGTGAATTAAAAACCATATGATACCGACACACAATACGGAAAACACACACACATGAAGTATTGTAAGCATTACATACATTTTAGGAAGCAAAAACGTGCCCCATGGTCTCGGATGGGGTGTGGGTATCACGTACACCTGTAATGAGCAAAAGTTGAAAGGAGAAAGAACCAAAGAAAATAAACGGAGGAGCGAGCCATGTCTGCGGCTTATCTGTGTAAAAATAAGGGAGATGCAAGTAAATTCGCATCAGATCTGTTTATCCGGGTATCGGGACCTCTAATCTGCCTGGAGAAAACACTTGATAAGAGACGCTCACACTCGGAATCACCTATTTGGAACCCTCACGGACCGCATATTGGCGTGTTCTCCTTCAGGGCCAGTATTTATGTGTGTACTTCCGCAATGTCATGGGGGAAGTAGACATAGAAAACGGACTTTGTAAAACGGGCTTACGAACCCGAGGTTTTGGTAATATCGGCCATAATGGGTTGGGTGGGTTTATAAAAACGTTGCCATATGGTGTGGCGGTTTTATTAACTGTGTGGTAATATGACTGATAAAAAATATATATATTGTGTTATTGTCAAATAGAACCTAATCAATTTATTCCATACGAAATGTTTTGGAAAAATTATGGAAAAAATATTTCCAAACAAGAAGTCATCGTTTTAATATTAAAGTGAAAAACAAATAGTAATTACACAACCAGAATCCAGCATGTATGTCGGTGAACCGGTTGAGGCCCTGGTTTTAAAAATGGCCCCCATGTAAATGGCTAAATGCTGTTTGTACTCAAGTGGTACAAGAGAAGGTGGCCCAAAAGACGGTATCTATGGTGCATTGGTATCTCAAAAGGAAGGAACAATGTAGACTTGACTCTCCTCTGGCTAGTTCTTGTTAGCAAAGGGTACTAGTTCAATATGTCTAAAATTTAGAGTGGGCGCACATACTGATCCCAAAAGTTGTTATGAAAAATGTCCCCAGGGGATGTCGTCATTGAGGCCCTGGGTATCAGATCGTAATTTGAACACCCAGCGTTGTTCTTTTTCATAAAGTTTTTTCTCAATGTTTGTGCGTTTTTTTATATGTTCAAGCATGACCCACTTCATATCATTTGGTGTATGTTGTTTCTCCAGGAAATGGGTAGTCATTTTTGTGGTGTTGCGTTTACACCTTATGTTACTACGGTGTTCCACTATTCTAGTGTTTACTTTTCTAGTGGTCATCCCTACATAGTGTAGATTACAGATGCAGGTGATGAGGTACACAACACCTGTTGTGTTGCAGTTAGTGAAGGATTGCAAATCCCATGTCATGCCGTTATTGCTTATCACTTTTTTGGTAGCTGTGGTTAGATGACAAACGCTACAATTACTGCATGGGTAATGACCCTCAGGTAGTGGATGAAGAAGGCGTAAAGGTCCTTCTGTGATGGCTGTGTTCTTAGGTCGTGTGTGCACTAAATAGTTTCTGAGATGTTTTCCTTTTCTGTGGCTGAACCTGGGTTGTTGTAGGTTCAAGCCCCCACTGTTCAAAATTCGCCAATGTTTCTTAACTATTTTAGTGACCTTGTCTGATGCAATGTTAAAAGTAGTGATGCAGATAGGTCTTTGGTGTTTTGCATTTGTCTCTTTTTGTTTGTGTTCAAGTAGTGCTTATCTGTTGTTGTTGGAAGCTCTTTTCTTAGCTTGGGACACTATGTGTTGTGGGTATTGTCTCATTAACAGTTTCCTGGATAGGTCTTTGGCTTGGGTGTTGTAATCATCTTTCGTGGTGCAATTACGTCTAAGACGCAAGAATTGCCCGAAAGGAAGGTTGTCTTTAAGGTTTCTAGGGTGGAAGCTGTCATACACAAGGATGCAATTCCTTGCCGTAGGTTTGAAATGAGTGGTGGTAATCAAGGCTCCATTTTGTGCTATTATATTGAGGTCTAGGAAAACCAAACAGGACCGACTCATTGTGAGGGGTAAATTTAAGAAATGGATCTTGTTGGTTAAGCCAGGCCAAAAAAGTGGTTGCCTCTGATTCATTGCCTTCCCAAATCAACAACACGTCGTCTATGTATCTCTTCCATAGTTGGACATGGTTGATATGTGGGTTGTTTGGATGAAGAATTTTTTGTTTCTCAAGATGGTGTACGTAAAGACCTGCTACGCTCGGTGCAAAGGTGCTTCCCATGCTGGTGCCGTGCTTCTGGCGGTATAGGGTATCACCGAATTGAAAGAAATTTTCTGTCAGAGCTAGATGGCAGCATTCGAGGACCACGTGTCTTGGTGTGTGGTATTGCCAAGGGTTTTGAAAAAGTACTTCTCCAAAATATCCAGTGTTGCTTTGTGTGGCAGACTGGTGTAGAGGCTCTCCACGTCCAAGCCTATCAGGATGTTGGTGAATGGGTTGAAATGGAGGTCTTGTAGTAGGCAGAGGACTGCTTTGGTGTCCTGAAGGTAGGTATCTGTGGCTTGTATTAAAGGTCGTAAGAATGCATCCACAAACTTAGATAAAGGTTGAAGAATTGAACCAATGCCTGATACTATAGGTCTCCCAGGGGGATTCTCCTTGGATTTATGGATTTTTGGGATCGTGTAGAAGTATGGGATTAAGGGCTTGTTGTTTTAAAAAAAATCGGCTTCTTTCTTTGTTATCCAGTCGTTTGTCAAGGATTCTTCTACTAGACTGGCGATTTCGATACGCAGACGTTCAGTAGGGTCTTCTCGTATTGTGGCATAGTTCCTCTCATCTGCCAGAAGGCGTAGGCATTCTTTCTGGTAGTCTGTTATATTTTGTAGAACGATGGCGCCGCCTTTGTCAGCTGGTTTTATCGTGAGTTTTTTCTCATTGGACAGTTGGTGGATGGCCTCCTGTTCTATTTTACTGGTGTTGTGGAATACTCTTATCGTTCTGGGATCAATTTCCGTCACTTCTTTCAGTACCGCCTTCTCGAAAGCTAGTAGTTCCACTGCAGGGATGTGGAATTTAATAAAATATCTATTTGTCCATGGGTCAGGTTGCTTCATAAATCGACTTGTCCTGTAACAAAATCCATTTGTCCCTTTGGTGCCATGTAGTGTGGAGACAAATTATGGCAGCAATCTCATTATATAAGAGCTCTGATATAGCCTCTCTGATTATGCCAGGGCTCATACCACAGTAGTGTTTGAATACTTGCAATCCCCTTATGTTGCCACGTTTCCACAGATCTACATACTGGGGTTGAAGGTAGTGGTAAGCAATAGTTCCAGGATTAGAATGCCCTTTTGAATCTGTGCAAACCTACCAACTTGCATGTTTTAAGGGTTTTCAACAACTCTTCTCTAATCTTTTCCCATACTTACAAATGTTGGAAATTTACTCCTGACAATGGCAGACGTAAATCTTCTTCCAGAGTTGTGAAAAAGTGGTTGGAGGGAAAATGAACTTGCAAACCCTCAGATTTTTGCATGAAAAAATCTACACATGCATATTTGCTCATGCTAAAATGCAGTTCACAATTATTTTCTAGGACTACTATTTCATGTCCTACTTCTGTAAATTCTTAAGAAATCACGAAAGCTGTATAGCTGCACTTAATGCAAGGGCATATACCATGGGGTGAACTTTTGAGACTTTCTTTAATAAGTGGGCCCCTAATTTAGCCTGGCGTCGACCATGACCTTTTGTGTTTATTAAAATTCTGTCTCTCTGTATCGGCTGCGTGTGTGTGAAGTGTGTGCTTTTTGAGACTAAAAACAACTTTTGCTTTTGCCAATGTTTGTTATAATGGTGAGGGCCCAGAATCTCCCACACTGATATGGTTTTACATAAGCCATGCCAAAACAAGTCACACATTGACAAAACTAAAAAGCTGACCACCAATTTCAGACCTACTGGCTTTCATAACAACTTTTGGCATTAGTATGTGCGCCCACTCTAAATTTTAGACATATTGGGAGCTTTGCCTCTGGTTCATTTGAATGTGTGGCGTTGCACTGCGGGCCCTCGGGCTCTATAGCGGCCGGCCCTGGTGGTTGTAGGCCCTTGTCTGTATTTTATCGTGTACCTACGGTTTCTAATTAAAAAAAAAATAATTTTTTAGACATATTGAACTAGTACCCTTTGCTAACAAGAACTAGCCAGAGGAGTGTCAAGTCTGCATTGTTCCTTTGAGATATCCATGCACCTTAGATACTGTCCTTTTGGGGACTTTTTTCAGAACAACCTTTGACGTCAGTATGTACGCCTACTCTAAATCTTAGACATATTGAACTAGTACCCTTTGCTAACAAGAACTAGCCAGAGGAGTGTCAAGTCTACATTGTTCCTTTTGAGATATCCATGCACCATAGATACCGTCTTTTGAGCCACCTTCTCTTGTACCACTTGAGTACAAACAGCATTTAGCCATTTACATGGCGGCCATTTTTAAAACCAGGGACTCAACCGGTTCACCGACATACATGCTGGATTCTGGTTGTGTAATTACTATTTGTTTTTCACTTTAATATTAAAACGATGACTTCTTGTTTGGAAATATTTTTTCCATAATTTTTCCAAAACATTTTGTATGGAATAAATTTATTAGGTTCTATTTGACAACAACACAATATATATATTTTTTATCAGTCATATTACCACACAGTTAATAAAACCGCCACACCATACGGCACCGTTTTTATAAACCCACCGAACCCATTATAGCCGATATTACCAAAACCTCGGGTTCGTAAGCCTGTTTTACGAAGTCCGTTTTCTATGTCTACTTCAGCCATGACAACGCGGAAATACACACATAAATACTGGCCCTGAAGACGAACACGCCAATATGCGGTCCGTGAGGGTTCCAAATAGGTGATTCCGAGTGTGAGCGTCTCTTATCAAGTAAGTGTTTTCTCCAGGCAGATTAGAGGTCCCGATACCCGGATAAATAGATCCGAAGCGAATTTACTTGCATCTCCCTTATTTTTACACAGATAAGCCGCAGACATGGCTCGCTCCTCCGTTTATTTTCTTTGGTTCTTTCTCCTTCCAACTTTTGTAGGTGTACGAGATGCCCACACCCCATCCGAGACCATGGGGCACATTTTTGCTTCCTAAAATGTATGTAATGCTTACAATACTTGATGTGTGTGTGTTTTACGTATTGTGTGTCGGTATCATATGGTTTTTAATTCACTTTAATCACTCTAGAGGAACTTGCTTTTAAAGCACTGAAATTGCATGTAGAGTGAAAAATAACGGTATTTTCTGACCCACACAGGGGCACAGAAACAGAGGATTCTACCAACATTTAGGTTGAGTGTGTGCAGTGATTACCATAGATGAACCTGAAAGAGACGTGAAAAGTTTTGTTCCCTTAACAAATGTTTGTTTTATGTACCCTACAGATACTACATGACAATGCTCAAACGTATGTATATACTAATGCATGCTTATTAGTTGCAGCGTCACTTAATGGTTTTTCACCTCAATTAGGTCTACTAGGAGTGGTTTACACAGAGCTGGTCCCTGTGTGGTCCTGACGAAGAACTTGGGGAAGCTCGAAACATGTTGACAAGTTGCTAGGTACACCTATTCCATTATAACTAGGTCTTTCCAGCATTCTACCCCGTTTTTAGATTATACTAACTAGGAGCAAGAATACAATTATTTGGCCCACTAGCTAGGTATTTTTAACACTCACATTAGCCCACTCCACTACACTTTCTGCACCACACATAGTTGTCACAACAGTCCTCCTACGTAATCCGCAGGTCGTAGCACGCCTCAGTCCATAGAGGACTGAGATGGCCCCAATGATGAAGCATGTCACCGTGGGGAAACCTTGGTGAGTGAGGGGACTCAAGAAGGAAAAGCTTTTCTTTCTTGGTGTTTTTCTAATTCAGACTGAGTTCCAAAACCCTTTTCTGGCAAGGTTATTTTCCCGATATATTCGGGTTGTTTAGGTCTACACAATTTGATGGCCACCTGGTCTCTGGGAATTTTTGCAATTGCCCTTTTAAGATCTCTTTTAGCTGCAGAGCAATCGCTGTTGAACAATCTAGGACCTAAGGGTGTTTCCTTTTCGGGCCTAGAAAGCATGTGTTTGATACCCTCACATAGTTGCGTTAAGGCGCTAACTACTTCCGAGTTATGTTCTTTAAAAGTCAAACAAATGTCTACAAGATCCGAATGCTCTTTTACCACCTTGCCAAATAGAAACTGTGTTATCAGCACCACGCCAAACCAATCTAAGATTATCGGTAGAGGGGGGACAGATCTCTTGCGCCACACTCTTTACTAAATATAGGTCTTAAAGCAAGTCTCAGGGTTACATTTACAGCATTGTGATCTCCGTAAGTAGTATCGATAACCTCAGCTTTGAGTTAACAGTCTTCTAATAAGGGGGATATAAAAACATAATCAATAATAGAGGCGCAGCCCCTGCCTCTGCATGTAGGTGTAGTATAATTTTCACATACTGGATTCGCGACAATCTCTATTAAATCCGCAAAATTGTGTATGCACAAATAATTTGTTAATTCAATTCCCCTATTACAAATAGGTGTATTACTAGATTGATGAGTAGCAGTATAGCTACAGTTAAATATCTTGGCGTTAAAATCTCCCCCTAAGCAGATCCCTGCCACATTAGGAAAACTATTTGAGTTCTGTATAGTGCTTATAAATGTGAATAGATTAGCGAAATTAGTATTTGGTAAATTCTGAAAATCATTATTATAAAAATTGATAAAACATATAGAAACCCCTCTTTTATAAATAATTTGCCTGGAATTTGTCGTTATCAGTATCCAGGGCCTTTACACTACCACCTGCAGAGGAATAGAAGCAAGAGAATTGAAACACTCAAATCCCTCCAGAAATAGGTCTCTAGTTGCCCATGTCTCCTGGAACATTAGGATGTCCTGTTTTTGGACAAATTCTATCCAGTCTGGCAAGTTAATTTTAGAAGCCAGGCTGGCGACATTCCAACTTAGTATTTTTAAGTCAAGATCAGGGGTGGGCATAATTGAAATACAGGGCCCGAGCTGAGAGTTCAGGATCGGGGACAATGGTGAGCGCGGTTGGAGTACAAGAGCCCCGAGCTCGGGGTTCAGGGCATAAAGGAGTTGCCTTAGAGGACACAGCAATGGGGAGAAGTCAAACCTGATTATCCATACCAGACAGGGGCAAAAACTATCTATTGTATGTGGAGATAGGAGCTGCGGTGTTTAGTGTCCCTGAATGTGACTTATAAAAATATCCTAGAGGCAAACATTGGGGTGGGTCTCCTGGGCCATTACTATTGATTTCACCAGGATGGGTTTCGAAAATTGAGAATTATACAGTCCTCCTCGAAGTTTTTTGGGGACTGTCCCATCCATCCCCCTCTTCGCGTCATAATGATGTTGTTAGTAAATGATGCCCTGAATCCCTTATGTTTTGAGAGCCAGTCAACGCTTTTATTACGTAATTGGTCCCATGTTTCGACCTGGTTTTCTTTGAGGGGTGGTACTCCTGCCAGGACCACTACATAGGGACAAGCTGCTGGTGGTAGGTCCAATGACTCCTGACTGCACTTAAGGTTTGAAATGAGCTCGGGGACTAAACCACCCTCACCTGATCTAATACCTTTAGAAATATCGAGGGCTGGAGCACCAGTAGAATCAGTAGGAGAATCGTAGGTCAGTTGCGAGTTTTTAACTGAACGGTTATGGCCATGGCTAGCAGCACGACCAGTGTCTACAATGTTATTTGTTACCTTGCTTTGCTCTGGAGCAAAGCAATCTTTTACCTTTTTGCAGGTTACATAAATACCAATAGTTGGAGCAATTGTTGGTGGATTGACTAAAATATCAGGATTAGAATTAGATACACCAGTCAATGGCGCCAGCCTAATATTGACCGGCTCAATAGGATTACACTGTGTATTTAAATTAGCACTAAACATGTCCAAACGTTCCAGCCCTTTCCGCAAGACATCGAATTTACTATCCAATAGGTCTCTAATGTGTCCATACACAGTGTCTAAGTAGTGAATGGGTCCCCTTGATTATTATGACCCTCTAAAAAAGGGGAACCTGCATCAGGCTGAGTTCCAATGGATTTGCGAAGCTCCTTGGTTGAGGTTTGGGTAGGTGCTTCAAAAGTCTTAACAGAGGCTGGGGTGTTTTTCCAGGAGCTCAGGGTGGCACGAGATGAGGTTACGCGGGATGGTTGCTTCCTCTTTGCAGTAACCATTTTTGCTGGCTTTCTCTTTCGTTTTGCCCCAAAAACTATCTCAGTCCCCACCGATGCCCTGACGTAGGGCTTATCATCGGAGGGGCCACAATGCCAAGCGAAAGGCACCCCTCAGTTAATTCAATCTCGTTAGCTACGATGCTTACAGCCCTTTCCATCATGCTATCTATGCTGGCGGTAACAGGACGCTGTGGGGGTGGTCCCCCTCGCTTTCCCATATTGTCCAGTGTGCGACAAAGAATATATGCGCACTCACCTTAGTGGGGTTGATCAATTACCGTAAGGAACAAGATGACAGTAGGGTGGCCCAGTCCAGTCTCCTCTGGTCACTGACGGGCAAGGACGGGCCCGCCCTTGGCCCGGGCGCGGCCCGCGTGCATCCCGCACTGCGGTAGGCTGGGGGCGTAGAAATACCGCCTCCTTGCACGCTGCACGGCGTCAAAGTCAGGCGGCAGGCAAAGGATGCTGGGTGTTGTGGTCCCTGTCTCTGTCTCTGTGCGCCGTTCCCCTCATGGCTAGAGAGACCGGGTAGCTGAATTGGCGGCCGTTGCCCTCAAGGCGGGTGAGCAGGAACGTCTGGAGAGGGTGCCCCCTTCCTGATGTGACACCGGGTAGGTGAAGTTGCGATGCGCGTCTCGCACTGTGGGAGGCTGGGGGCGTAGAAATACCACCTCCTGGCGTGCTGCACGGCGTCAGTCAGACTGCAGGCAAAGGATGCTGGGTGTTGTGGTCCCTGTTTCTGTGCGCCGTTCCCCTCACGGCTAGAGAGACCCGGTAGCTGAATTGGCGGCCGTTGCCCTCACGCCGGGTGAGCAGGAGCGTCTGGAGAGGGTGTCCCCCTTCCTGATGTGACACCGGGTAGGTGAAGTTGTGACTCTAACTAACTGGGACTCCCACGAGCAGTGGTACTGCTCAAAGCAAGTAAGAAGCCCCTGGCATCAGCCAGGAACCGCGACTCCTACACACGCTGCACCCGCCAAGCCTGTCCTGTGCTTGAGTGAACAAAAGACCACAAGGACGTTCCCCCGGCGACTGTGACCCCGAATCCAGCACCCAAGGACCCACCTCGACGCTCCTGACGGCGCCTGCAGCCTCAGAACCAGGGACCCCTCCAACCGCGACTAGCAGAGGGTAAGATTTCCCGATGCCAAAAGGCACCCCGGCGCCTTGCGGCCCCCTGTGCCCAACTCCTGGGTGCCTACCTATCCTCCAACTACCCAACTTACCTCTCGAAGTGGTGGTCGCACCTGAAGAATCTTCGTCCCCGAGCTTGCAGCCTTTGTTCGTCCTTGAGCTTCTCCATTAAAATACATTGAGCGCCCGACGGCTCAAAAGCACCCTGCACCCAGCCGCCCGAGTGTCCCTGGGAGTGCAACCTACGTTCTAATCTACTTCCCCATTTGCCCTGAGCAAGTGACCAGGAGCCCAGCTCCCACAGCCGCGTGGCCTGCTAGCCAGCAACCACCAACCAAAGGCCCCCTGCCTCCTATAGGATAACATTGGGCCTAACTCACTCTGCACCCGGCTGCCGCTGAGGGTGTAACAACTGTACCTACCTGACCTTGGGAGACCCCTAAGTCTATGCCCAGAACCTTAACTCTGCCAGTCGAGTACTTACCCAAAAGCCGATAACTCACTTTTCTTCCATAGGGTGACATTGACTGGTTTCACTTGGAAATTCTTCTGTGTTGAGTTTTGAAACTTTAAAATATTCATCTAAAATCAGCTGAATAACGAAAACGAATTTACTCACCTGCTATCAGGAGAGATCCCAGTGCTGGATCTTGGTGCCCAGCACTGACCCTGCAAAGTAATTACAACCGTACTTACTGCTAACTTGATTTTCCTCCATAGGATAACATTGCCTGGTTTTTGCTAGAAATTCTTCTGTGGCGATTTTGCAAACTTACAAATATTCGTTAAAGATCGCCTGTATGATAAAAACGCATTCTTTCAACTGTTTACAGGAGATTGCTCAGTGCTGGATCCAGGATCCAACACTGAGTAAGAAAAAGTAACGATAACCCTACTTACCTGCTAAGTGAATTTCCTCCCATAGGATAACATTGGTGATTCTATGTGAAAACGTTTCTGTCAACTTTTAAAATACAAAAATATTCCTTAAAAATCACAACTGTAACCAAAATGATTTTACTCAACTGTTTACAGGAGATGTCCCAGGACTGAATCTAGGATCCAGTCCTGTGGTAAGAAAAGTAATCCGAAAAGTAATCAATTGCATTTAACTAGAAATTCCCATTGAGCTCAATGTATAATTGTGTTTAAAATTGTGTTGCCTATTGCAACAACTGTATCTATTGCATTCAAAAGTCTATTGCCTATTGAAAAGTATTTATCTAAAGCATCTCATTCTGAGAAAGTATATTTTGATACCTATTGTTGGTTCTAAAATAAAACAACTATATATTTTGATACAAAACCATTGGCCTAGAGTTCAGTTCTTGAGTGTGTGAGACCATTTGCTGTGTACAACAAATGCTTTACACTGTCCTCTGATACTGCCTCACTGCTCGACCAAGCTACCACTTTAGAGAGTAAGGTTATATCTAACTTTAGCCTCTGCCAAACCTCTGGGGACTGTGGACTCTGTGCACACTGTACCTATTTGGGGACAGTATATGCAGAGCCACTTTCTTACAAATAGGTCTTGCCTTTGATTAAGTTAAAGCCATTTGCTTTGCTAATGGTATTGTATTGCAAAGCAAATTGCTTTAACTTAATGAAAGGCAAGACCTATTGCATTTTTAATGCTTGTTCTCTTTACGGATGTTCTGAAGTTAGAATGTTGTCAGCTCATACTGCCTCTGTATGTGTAAGATGGACACCCAGATACTTAATACTCCACTTATTGATGATTTCGACCGTCTCTAACCAAGATTTATAAGGGCCTCTGAAACCTTCAGAGAATAGACTGCTTTTGGAATAGTTTGTTTTGTGGTTAGAATATGATTCTAATTTCATGAATAAAAGTTTCACAGTTGGTGTGTGGTAAATATTCTTTTACCTAGACTGAATTTCATACGGAATCTAAAATAAAGTAAAATAGCTCAGAATAATAAGAGGCAGAATCCGTGGTATAAGAGGTTTTCTGAATGGGCTTTATTCCAAAATGGCCGACTCGAGTGGCGGCCTTCAGGTTCCGTCACCACGAGGGTTCAGGAAGTGAAGTACAATACTTTATTGACAAGAAGTAACTTTTATAGGTCATACATTACAATGAAACGAATGTAGAAGGCGTAACAATTGATAAGAGAAATGACATAGTAAATACGTAATCGAAACTAGGCGTAATAATGAGCAAAAAGAAACATGATTGGCTCTGATTATCATACATAGGTGGATCTATAAGATAATACTTAACATAGATGCGCGCGCAGCAGCATGACGTGTAATTGACGTGCAACTAGGGGGTGAAGGGGACTTGACATTTAGCTCTACATGTGGAGACGAAAAGTCTGGGGGGTCAAGTCAACCTAATCCCAAATCATATCTAACATCCTATGTTTAGAGAACTATGTTATCCACAAAGAAGGACTCTCGGACAGAATCTATTCTATACTGACTGTGCGTGTGTGTACAAGCGTCTAAGTGTCTACACTGAATGCGAGAGGATGGGAATATTCCATGGTGACAGGGCTATGAATTACTTGCATGAGGACGGAAAGGCCGAGTCCTTTGCTTGGGAGCTAAAGGAAATGTTTACCTAAATCACTAGACAGGAATGCATCGGCTGAAAAGCAAAGTAGATAATTCGAAGGTGAAATACAGCTTCTTGGCAGGCAGGCGAAACTGGCCGAGGCAGGCACCGTTAGCTGCACAGGGAGTAGGACAAAGTTCATGGATACAGATGCGAGCTCAAACTGAAGCTGTCAGAGACAGAGAGCAGGGAAAGGCTTTGAGGACAGAATCGGGCCTATTCTGCCTGAACTGTAAAAATAGAGTAACTTAGCCATATAAAGTCGGTGGCCTTTCATACTTAGGAATTGAATATCCAGCCCATTGATGGCGGATCTGACAGAGAACATGTTGATGGTGGACGCACATATGTTTGCGTCTTGGAAACTGGAACTGGAGGGAACATACATGTACTTGTAACATGCAAATAGAACCGTTGGGGTCCAAGATAGGGGACATAACTGGTCAGGAAAATCCACATTTCCACATTCCCTCCTTGTCCCCTACTTGCCCTTCAAGAGATATCAATCTTCATTATTCCATCGATTTGCTCATGGAGCATCATTTCTTCTTCCTTCTTCTTCCGGCATTTTGAACGAGAACCTTGATATGGAATGCACGATGTGGCACACAGACCACAAATCGCTGGTCCACATTGCAGGCATAAACAGCAACTGAAGAGCATAAGAAGGCCAATACCTAGGAAGGATAGAACTCTCCATCCCCTGGCTGATATCACACTCCAAAACCACCCGGACCACGTCCAAGTGCCTGGATTCTCGTGTATCTGGCTCACAATCTTATGAAGGCGTGTTATAGCTTTATATACAGATGGCGAATTTTCTGGTATGAATATGCAGCAGCTGGATCCGATGACCCTGCAAGCTCCGCCCCTATCGGCCAGGATGACGTCAAGGACAAGACGATTCTGAAGAACAACAATTCTCATCACTGATTGTTCCTCTGTCAGATTGCCTAGGGCGGCTATAGTCTCGTTTACTACAGCTTCAAGAGTCTTGGTTAGTCTACGTATCAGCTTACTATTTGATATTGTACCTATATAGGGAAAGATACCTTTATTGAAATCTACATACTTGTCCCATGCCGTCTCAGTATAATCGACAACTGGGAGATCTCTTCGCTCTCTATTGTGTACTAAATGAACATTTCGATAATAATCAGGAGGAGCTAGGAAAACAGGTGGCAAAAGGAATGCTATGTAACAGGTACCATCCCAATCTAGAGGCAGACGCATATATGCCGTCTGACCACATATAAAGTAAGAATGGCGAGAAGCTCTAAATGAAGATTTACCTTGATCACTATATTCTACTGTAGTAACGCATTTGCTATGGCCCATATGTATGGAACCAACTTTTCTTACACATAATTCACCCTTAACTGGAAATACTGACATAGTGGGCAGAATTAGTTCAACTTCGGATTTGACATTCAGAATCATAAGATTAGGTGTAAAATTACCTAATTTATACACTTCATTTTCTAGATCAGTTCCTGTTCTACTGGGGTGACCCTCCTTATTAGGGTGACAGACGTTGAATAAAACCAGATTCAGATTTCCCCATATCCAATGTTGTTGATAAACTGCTGTGTCTGGGTCTATGGAATTTAGTAAGCTAAACCATGCTCCACAGGAGCCATTATGTGTGAACGGATGTGGAAAGAAAGGCAGAACTCCTTTGTTATTCTGATAGGGAGGGAGTCGGCCACACACCCAACAATTGGTGGCATTACTAGTCTGATGGGAATGATGTAACATACTAATGAAAGTGTTATTGCGCAGCGCAAGTCTATAAGATAATTCATGTGGCGGTAGGTCACTAAAAGAATGTTCAGCAGCAACATTATAAACATGTCTAGAAATAGGATGATATATGTGCAAAATCACACTCGTAATAATTATTAAAAGACTCAATAAAAACAGAATTAATAATGTCCTCATACAGTAGCTACGCAGTGATTTACAATACGCCTGTCGTTTCAACATTTCTCGGGTATTTTCTCTACTCAGGTCCAAGGGATACATGTCAGAGACAATTCAACCGCTTCACCTTGGAGAGGACTTAAACAATCAAATTGCTCGACTGTTTGGGCCTAAGTTTTAATTTATAGTTCTGAGAGTCATTCTGTTCAACAAAGGGAAGTTTTGAATCAGTCTGTGAGGGAGTGCAGAGCACAGTGTCTATATCCGAGGATAGTCCATGAAATTTCTTGATGTGGCTGGAATGTATCCAGCCCTTGCGGCCCTCAACTTTCACGGCTGTTCTTGTGGTCAACAGGACTAGCTTCGGTGCTTTCCACCTGGGCTCCAACTGGGTCTTGCGGTCGAAATTCCTCACAAACACCAGATCACCCGGAGCAACGTCATGGGGTTTCACCTCAGTGTTGTCAGGAAAGGCTGCAGCTACCTGTGAACGACAAGATTGTAGTGCAGACATCAAGGAAGCCAAGTAATCTGTTAGCATATCACAATTAACATCAGTTATTTTACGTGGTATAGGCGTCCCCCACATATTTGGTGGTCTTCCGAAGATCACCTCATACGGGGATAGCCCTGTTCGAGAGTGTGCTACCATTCTTATGTAAAATAGTGCAACTGGTAAGGCTACTATCCAGTCAACACCTTTCTCCTTACATATTTTAGATAATCTGATTTTTAAAATTTGATTATGTCGTTCCACGAGACCTGCTGCCTCGGGGTGTCGGACACAGTGGAATTTCCACTGATATCCCAACAAAAGTGAGACATGTTTCATTAATTCGGATGAGAAAGGCTGGCCGTTATCTGAATATATAACACGTGGTAAACCGTACCGTGGGAAGAATTCTCGAACTAACTGTTTGGCAGTAGTCGGGGCCGTGTAATCTGATACTGGGTACGCCTCAGTCCATCGGGAGAGAGCGCAGACAACTACAAGAACATATTTGAATCCTCGACATCGTTCCATCTGGATATAATCCATTTGGAGCACTTCAAAAGGATGATCAGGAGTCTGAAATCCACCCTGTTCTACGGGAACACTTTTTCCTGGGTTGAACTGACAACATATCATACAGGTACGGACTTTTTGTTTAGCTGCTGCTCGTAAATGTTTATTGAACCAAATGTGTTGAATGCTATCTAGCATAGCTTTCTCCCCTAAATGCGCCGGACTGTGAATTGTAGCTATAATGGCTTGGACCATAGAGTCAGGAAGAAACCATACAGATTTCTCCTTCGTCATCCATCCCTGATCTGTCTGGATCCCTCCTAGTTCAGTCCATTTCTTTAATTCTTCTGCAGTAGCATGTGTCTGTATGTCAATTACGTCAAGTGCGGGATCCTTAATTGTCATACACTGTGTTGGTGTCTGAACTATTGGCTTTGTCATGTCGAATGTGCGAGTCTGAGCAGTCTGTTTAGCTGTTCTGTCAGCTAAATCATTGCCTTGAGAAATGATATCAGTAACCTTCGTGTGTGCTTTACATTTCATAATTGATATAGCAGTGGGTAGATGTATTGCGTCTAACAAGGCATGAATGAGGGGTCCGTGCTGAATGTGGGCACCATGGGAAGTTAAATAACCTCTCTCTCGCCACAGCACGCCGAAGTCGTGTACAACTCCGAATGCATAACGTGAGTCAGTGTATACATTAACTTTCTTATTTGTGGCTTGAATACAGGCTTGTGTTAGAGCAATAAGTTCTGCTGCTTGGGCTGACAAAGTATCTATACAGTTTGTCTCAATAACTTCAGTGTCTGTTGTGACTGCATACGCGGCCACTAAATCTCCTGTACTTGTTCTCATGCACGATCCGTCTACATACAACGTCAGGTCTGGATCTAACAATGGAACGTCTGTCAAGTCTTGTCTAGGTTTCGTCTTTATTTCAATAATCTCAACACAATCATGAGCTAGTGGGTCTGTTCCAATTACAGGTAACAGTGTAGCAGGATTCAATGTATTACAACGTCGGATCTCTATGTGTGGCTGAAACAATGTCAGTTCATAACCGGTAAGTCTTGCTATGGTCAAGTGTTGTGTTTGCGTTCGGTTCACAAGAACCTCTACTGCATGTGGTACTTGTACTGTCAATGGATGTCCTAACACTATGGCATCGCTTTGTCTGATTGCTAAAGCTGTTGCTGCCACTGATTTCAGGCACGCAGGCAAAGCCTGAGCTACGGGATCTAATGTACTGGAAAAATAAGCGCATGGCTTGCGTGATCCTGCTTGTTCCTGAGTGAGTACTGACAAGGCAGTACCTTCGCGTTCTGTAACAAAGAGTGTAAAATGTTTGCTATAACATGGTGTTGCTAAAACAGGTGCTTGACATAAAGCTTTCTTTAAGCTTTCAAAAGCTTGTGTATGTTCCTGAGTCCAAGGGAGAACAGTCGATGTGGCTGCCTCCTGTGTGGTTAACTGAATGAGTGGTTTTGCTAGAAATGCATATTGAGGGATCCACTGCCTACAATATGAAGTGAGGCCTATGAAAGCCCGCACCTCCTTTTGTGTCTGGGGTATTGACATGTTAGCAATTAGCTGGATGCGATCTGGTGTAAGCTGCCTTCCCTCCTTGGACAGCGAGTGACCAAGATAAATAACTCGCTGGACACAGAATTGCAGCTTAGAAGGAGACACCTTGTGCCCCTTGTCGGCTAGAAAATGTAAAACTGTCAGAGAAGCCTTTTCACATTCGGGTTCGCTTCTCGCGGTGATCAGTAGATCATCGACATATTGAAGTAGTGCAGTATTGACTGGCATGTGGATACTGTCAAGTTCTCGTTTCAGTGCTTGGCTGTAGATGCTGGGGCTTTCTGTGAATCCTTGGGGAGCGCGTGAGAATTTAAAACTGCGCCCATTTAAACTGAATCCGAACAAATATTGGCTTTCCGGATCTATGGGGACGCTGAAAAAGGCATTCTTGAGATCAATTACAGTAAAGAATGTTGCTTCGGAATCAATTGCTGTCAATAATGATGATATATCGGGGACCACAGGAAATTGTGGCACAATGCACTTGTTTAGTTCACGCAAATCAATAACCAATCGGTATACTGGCGGAGCAGTAGGATCAGTTCGTTTAAGAATCGGAATTATCGGTGAATTACATACATTGGAGTCTGTTTCTACAACTACTCCTTGGGCAATTAGCTCATCAATGATTTTCAGCAAAGCCACTACAGCATCTTGCGGTAACTTGTATTGTCGCATTCGTGGTAGTACCACTCCTGCCTTGAGTGTGACTCGATATGGTGTAATATTCATGCAACCAACATCAGTAGGGCCTTGTGCCCATAGATGTGTAGGTAAAGTCTGTAGTCGGGGATCCATGTCTCTAGACACATAGTGACCTTTAAAATCGCGTAAAAACAACCTTACTCCTTCCGGAGAACAACATATTATGGCTCCTAGGGCTTTCAGAGTTTTAATTCCTAACAGATTTTCTGGGCATGATTTAGTAAGCAATAAATCTGTAGTTCGTGTCAAAGGTCCTATCGTAAGTGGAAGAGGCTGTGATACTTCATTAACAATAGGTTTTCCTGAAAAACCAAGGGAGATATTCTGAGAGCCTGAGAGGGGTGCCCCTGGAACTTCACTACGTTTTATAGTTGTTCGACTTGCCCCTGTATCGAGTAAGAATTTTCTATCTTGACCTAATAATTCACTATGTACATAAGGTCCTTCTTGATCTACAGGGATCTCGATAAGGGGTAAGTCAACTTCCCTCTCTAGGCTGGCTCATGCGTAACGCTGATACTCAGGGTATTCATACTGTGCGGTCTGATACATTTGTCGTGTTGTGGTTTGTGTGGCAGTAGCAGGCAACGGTGGTGCAGCTGGCACAAACTGTATTGGCTGTTGTGCGGCTGGCATGGCCTGGGCATGCTGCATAGCTCCTTGTTCATTCTGATCCTGTCTGAGTGGCCGTTGTCTTTCTTGTGTTTTACCTATGGCGATATTATGTTTTAAAACTGGACAATCGTGTACGTAATGACCTGGCTTTTTGCAATAATTGCATGTCCCTTTTACCGGTCCTGTTGAATCGGAATGTATCATACCCTTTTTATGTCCTTCAGCTGGTACTGTCTGAGACACTAGCATTTTCATTTTTGTATCTTTCATACGTCTTTGTTCGTGCTCTTGTTCATCTCTAATTCTATTGTGATGATACTGTAACATTTGTAGCATTTGTGACGGAGTGTTACTTTGCCAGGTACTCTCGAATTTCAATATTCTATTCTTTACTGGAGGTAATGCATTTTCTACTAATTTTGTCACAAATAAATGTGGATACGACTCACTACTTGTTTTTATACCACTATTTATTCCAAAACATTTTTCAAATCGGGCATAATAATCACTTGTGTCTTCATCATGCTTTTGTTTACAGGCTGTGATTGCACCCCAATCTTCCTTTTTCGTAGTTAATAAACGTGGCAGTACTTGTACTAGTAAACCTGGTAAAGCTTTAACTTTATCCCCGAGCCCTGAACCTGCAGTTCGGGCCTTTTCTTCCGTTTCTAATGCTGTCCAATCTATCTTTTGGTCTCCCACTTCCCACTCTTTTTCTTTCAGTTTTTCATAAATGCCAGCAGGCAAGAGCACCTTTAATATCGTCATAATATCAGGATAGGTATACTCTCCCATCAGTAACATGTCCTTAATTTCTCGGTGGAAACCCGCTGGGTCTTTGTCATGACTGGGTACTACTTTCTTCATTTCTAACAATTCAATTTTTGTTATGGGTGTGTATACAAATACACGGTGAAACTGATTGTCTTCGCCTTTTATTGGGTGCACTTCTCGTAAGGGATTTTGTCTATCCATATAATACGGCGTTCTTTCTTTGCGGGGCAGCGAGAAAGAATCCGGACTTACAAAAAGGACATACTGTTTACGTGACACTAATATTTCTTTAATTAACTTGTTACTAGAACCTCTCCATCTGTTCGCGAGTAGTTCCGTTAATATATTAGGTAAAGGACCAGGGTCAGCATGTTGGCTCTTATATAATATAAGGAGTTGCTGAATCATATAGATTCCAGCTAAACGTTGTTCATCTGCACTGAGGTTAAAAAACGTGTGTGCTACGGTCTCATCACCGTATTTTTCAGGACTGTCAATCCAGTGAACGGCTGATCTGGCTAATTCTTTCTCATCCATGGAATCGAGGAGGTGGTAACCCCTTCGTTCTCGTAGTATTTTATCTGCGGCTTGAAACAAATGTTCAGGAGACTTCAGATTTATTACAGGCGTCGGATACGTTCTGCTATTATTTGGACATACAGAGTGTATGGGATCAGAAAAGCATCTAGTATTATTACAGGATCTTCCTCTGCCTACGTAGGCTATGGTCTCTGACTGTCTTGCGGAATTCCCTGATTCGGACACTTCATCTTGCTCGAACTCGTCTGTTTCCAATCTTTCTTCATGAATACGTTCTATTTCTTTACGGATTTTTCGGCACATGGCTATTATACAGTTTTGCTTATCGTGTCTCCCTTCTGATATATTCTGGCTCCATCTTGTAAGAATAAGCATTGCATTCGGGTCTACCCCCGGTCGGTCTTGATTTCTGATCATACAGTTTATGAGGAAACGTAACAGTTCCCCCTGTATCTCTACTTTCTGGAATTCCATAGCTCTGTTAATACATTCTGGATCTCGCCCTGTTTGAACAAAATGATATATTTTATCTAGATGCGTAGTCATTCCTGGTAACCTCGCTAAATACTCTGCGGCTCGTCTGATACGTAATGATGCCAGGACCATTTCGTCCTCTTTACCGACCACCGGGTCATATCTACAATCTATAAGGAGTTCTTTAAGCGCACGTTCACTTACGAATTTGGGGGTACGTGAATGCGCTGACTCTTGAAAAACAAGTTTATTTATTCTAGGTGGCGTAAAAGTATTGCTAGCACCTCCCGTGGCCCCATCTGGGGCGTCGGGTGTGAATGGATTCGTCGAACGTGACACAGCAACTATAGGTGTCGATACCACTGTAGAATCGATTGCGGAAACAGATGCGGAAACAGATGTGCTTGCCGGAGCTTGTGTCGGGACTTGCTGTTGCACAGGAACAGATACCTGATCCTGACGTTAAACCCCTCCGCCAGACGGTCTATGTGGTGCGGGGTTAGCATACTCGGGAGCTGCGTCATCTAGATATGAGGAAAGAAAAACATCTTCTGCGGTTCTGGGATGCCCTTTAGGATGTACCTTAATTGGAAATAATGGGGGTGGCAAGTCTTTTGGCATTTCTGGAACAGCCTTAGGTAGTCCTTCGGCTAGAAGGGGATACATACCATTCATAAGAGCATTTCTTTGTCTATCTACTTGTTCTGATTTCATTCGGATACCTTCCTCAATTAATAGATTTTCTTGAACTTCCTTTGAACTTTCTTTACTCCTCTCTTCTTGTCTACGTGCTTTTTCTGTACGTCTATGAGATTCTTTACGCCATAACTCAACAGCGTCTTTCTGTGACTGTCTGACTTTTCTTTTCCATAACTCTTCCTCCACTTTCATGATGCACTCTGCATCCCAGGTTCCCGCTGCGGGCCACCTTTGACTTTCTGGCAATCCCTTGGTATAATCTACCCATAAATCAAGAAATAATATGGCATCTAAGCCATGTTTGTGATACATAAAATGCCCTGGAGTGTCCCTAGGAGGAATAGGAACTGCTTCTTCAAGCACCCCTTTTCTAGTAGTAATCTGTCTTAACTTCGAGAAGAGTGGCATATTGACAACTGATCCGATACTTACTCTTGAACTCACTTAATACGAAAAAAAACACAATAATGAACAGTGAACAATGAACAATCATTCATACCACGATATGCAAGACATTTAAACACTTTAAGCATTAAACATTAAACATTTTAAAAATGACCGACAATGATGACAGTCTGCATAACTAATCACCAAGCTGAATTCTTTGACAATAACTGAATACTTCGGAATACTTGATATACTGCTAAACAGTACATATACACTGCTAAACAGTGCAGACCGGATTTGTGTACCCAAATCCGTCTTGACCGGCACAACCTATGTGCGCGTCAACACGCCTCCCCGGCGATGGTACTCACCGAGTAGCTCCTTGAAACGGAAGGCCTCAGAGAATGGACATCGGGACTTCGAAAACCTGGTGGGCCTCTGTATACCTCGGATCTTGCTCTCTCAGCTAGGCTCTGGTCGGGATACTTCGCACTTCTCACCGCCTCGTCTGGGTTGATCGCAGCCTCAGTCGCCCCCGCTTGACCGGAGGGAGCTACAGGAAATCCTGCTGGTACGCGTTATGGTCCGTCCAGCTGTGGCAGGAGACCGGGCCTGCAACGCACCGCCGGCGCGTGAGATGAGAAAGTGTCCCTATTCGGGCGCCATTATGTGGTAAATATTCTTTTACCTAGACTGAATTTCATACGGAATCTAAAATAAAGTAAAATAGCTCAGAATAATAAGAGGCAGAATCCGTGGTATAAGAGGTTTTCTGAATGGGCTTTATTCCAAAATGGCCGACTCGAGTGGCGGCCTTCAGGTTCCGTCACCACGAGGGTTCAGGAAGTGAAGTACAATACTTTATTGACAAGAAGTAACTTTTATAGGTCATACATTACAATGAAACGAATGTAGAAGGCGTAACAATTGATAAGAGAAATGACATAGTAAATACGTAATCGAAACTAGGCGTAATAATGAGCAAAAAGAAACATGATTGGCTCTGATTATCATACATAGGTGGATCTATAAGATAATACTTAACATAGATGCGCGCGCAGCAGCATGACGTGTAATTGACGTGCAACTAGGGGGTGAAGGGGACTTGACATTTAGCTCTACATGTGGAGACGAAAAGTCTGGGGGGTCAAGTCAACCTAATCCCAAATCATATCTAACATCCTATGTTTAGAGAACTATGTTATCCACAAAGAAGGACTCTCGGACAGAATCTATTCTATACTGACTGTGCGTGTGTGTACAAGCGTCTAAGTGTCTACACTGAATGCGAGAGGATGGGAATATTCCATGGTGACAGGGCTATGAATTACTTGCATGAGGACGGAAAGGCCGAGTCCTTTGCTTGGGAGCTAAAGGAAATGTTTACCTAAATCACTAGACAGGAATGCATCGGCTGAAAAGCAAAGTAGATAATTCGAAGGTGAAATACAGCTTCTTGGCAGGCAGGCGAAACTGGCCGAGGCAGGCACCGTTAGCTGCACAGGGAGTAGGACAAAGTTCATGGATACAGATGCGAGCTCAAACTGAAGCTGTCAGAGACAGAGAGCAGGGAAAGGCTTTGAGGACAGAATCGGGCCTATTCTGCCTGAACTGTAAAAATAGAGTAACTTAGCCATATAAAGTCGGTGGCCTTTCATACTTAGGAATTGAATATCCAGCCCATTGATGGCGGATCTGACAGAGAACATGTTGATGGTGGACGCACATATGTTTGCGTCTTGGAAACTGGAACTGGAGGGAACATACATGTACTTGTAACATGCAAATAGAACCGTTGGGGTCCAAGATAGGGGACATAACTGGTCAGGAAAATCCACATTTCCACAGGTGAGGATTAAAAACTTAATGAATTTGCAGTGGCTCTGTAGTCTGAAATTTGTCTTCTGTCCAGACCTTATGAAAATCCCATTTGTGAGCCTTGATGTATGTTTTGTTCTGAGTCCCGTTCCCATTCCTGAAGTCTGTCCCGAGATCGATCATCATTGCGCTCCAAATCTATGGGTAAATTGAAGAAAAATCATAAAAAATTCAAGCGGAACTCTGATCCTCCCTGCCACTTTCATATATATGAAAAGGCACGAGAGGGTCGCCAGGCTTCTTGATCTCGCTCCCGAAGTCAGTCAACGTCGGGGCCATCCCTCAACTTCTCTGACAACCTGAGTTTCCAGAGCCATCTGTGACACCGAGCCAGATCCGAGTATTCAGTGAGGACATGTTGCGTCTCTTTAGATCCCTTCCGACTCCCTCTTTCGGGCCTGTGGGCACCATGAAACCAAGAGGTCCTCCATCTGGGATATCACATGCAGGTTTGCCCTCTGCGCCAGATTGATACTCTGACACCATCAGCAGACCCCTTCATTTACCTTTGCTGACACCATCTGCAGCTCCAAGTCAGTTGCTGGAATATGTATGCCGATACAGACTCAATCGACGCCAGACGATGAGGCACAACACATTGTGTTTTCTGAGTCTGCGATGCTTCGACCTCAACAGATGTCGCGCTCTGTGTCCATCAAACCGCGACCATTGCCCCCTCCATCTGAGCCGCAAAGCATCCCGGTCCTGCAGGGAATGTCTCATACTTTATGTTCCTTTTTTGGGATCAACTTGGATAATGAGCATGATTTGGGAGATGGTTGGACAGCCCTACCATAAAGAAAACTGTTATGAAGACTTTTAGGGCGCCAGTGCCCTTGACACTTCTCCTCACACTGCCACTGAGGAAAGTGCCTCCTTTGCAATGGTTATCCGGAGGGTGGCTGAAGTTCTCGACCTCCAGCTCCCCACCTTGGAGGTCAAACCAATGTTCTAACTGAAGTCCTCCATCTGGGGCAAACCAATACTGATTCCCTGTTGCCCTTTAATTAGTCTCTCACTGACACCCTCTTAGGGGCCTGAGCCAAACCTTGCTCTTGTTCCCCAGTGAATCACCAGATTTAGCTGCACCATCCATTGCATTGCCCTAGGCGGCCCTGCTTTTTTGACTCTGCACCCCTCCCCCGTGAGCCTGGTGATGCAGTTTTCCACAAGTCAGACAAACCCGAATGCTTTCCCTGGTACTAACTGAGAAAGGAAATTTAAGCAAGTGGAGACCTTTTGGAAAAGGGTATTTTCTTCCACAAGGTTGGCTTTCTAGTTGGAGAATGCCCTTTGTATTTTGGGCTGCTATTCCCATGATCACTGGAATTCGATAGCTTAATTTCTCCCCGGTGTTCCAGAAAACCTTCATCCTGTACTTACCCAGGCCATACAGGATCGCTGTGATCCCACTAAATTTAACATTGGTTGTACCCTGGATACCACGGATTCCATTGGACGAGCCATTTGTACTAGCATTGCTTTCTAAGGCTACACCTGGCTGGTATAGGGAGGTTTTGACAGCGATGTTCAGTTGTCCCATATGGACATGTCCTTTGGTGCGAGACTCTGTTTTGGGGACAAAGCAAATTCCACTCTGCAGCGTTTCAAAGGGAGCAGGGTATGTTGTTCTCCTTGGGCTTGTCTTCTTCGACATGCTAACTGTATCAGCCCTTTTAATCTTTCTTTGGCTCAGATAGGGGTACCCCATACAAATCAAATCGAATCAAATGGCACTTCTAAAGTGCACGGCTACGCCATAGAGTGTCCTGGCTCTACAGGGACATTGACCACAGGTTTCACAAAAGGGGAACAAGATCATACAAAAACATACAGACAGCCACTTCAGCCTTTGCAGAGTTTTGTCTGAACTGGGGTGGTGGAGTGAGCTAAAGAATGATGATGGATTAAACCCAGATCAGTTGACTGAGGGTGAGTGTTTGATTTTCTCAAAGGCTCCCTCCATCATCCCCTTTGGTATCGCTTTGCAGAGTTCCCAGCTGTTTTGTCGCTGAGGTCATGGCAGCTTCTGACTCCTGCAGTCAGGGACAGCATGCCGGTCAGTCCTCCGCCCCCACAGCCCCTCCTGCCAAGCCCCTTCAGTGTGCCCTAAGTGGAGCACAACTGCCCGGATGCTGGCAGGATCCATTGATTTTACCTGGCTGGCGAGCCATAATTTAGACAGGTAGGGCCTCCAAATTGTCCTGAAGGCGGACAATATATTCTTTCTGGCACCTCCAACGCACCTTGAACCATCCTCGGAACCATTGACGGAGGACCATCTGTCTGTCTGTCTTACTACAGAAAGTGCCCTTATGCCCAAAGGGGCTATCAAGAGAGTGACTGCCTCAAAGTGAGCCATGGTCATTGCTTCCTGGTGCCAAAGAAGGATGGATGTTTTCGTCATATTTTAGACCTATGTCTTTTTTACACCTTCCTTCAGAAGGACAATATGCTCACTCTGACACAGGTCTTGTCTGCCATCATCCCTGGAGACTCAGTGGTACATTTAACCTGAAGAACACTTATTTTCATATCGCCGTCCTGCATCCCCACATGCACTATCTGCGGTTTATGGTGGGACAGGAGCATTATCAGTTTTCTGTGCTTTCCTTTGGTCTCATCAGGACCCCTCAGTGTTCACAAATGTGATGGCAGTGGTGTTACCTCATCGTAGAAGTCTTTCCTTACCATGACTTGCTGCTGAAGGCAGACTTGCCCGAGACAGACATCAGCCACCTCTAGACTACTGCAAACCTCCTGACGTCTTGAGGTGCATTATCAATGTGCCGAAGACACACCTGACTCTTTCTCAGATGCTTCTTTCGCCAGATCTGTTCTGGGCACAGTCCGGGTTTGTGCCATTCCCAAAGAAAGCAGAGCCTAGGACGTTCAGGCTATGATCCTGATCTTTCAGCCTCTGTCCTGGATTTCAGTGAGGTTCACTCTGAGGCTTCTGCGAAGAATGGCCTCCTGCAACCTTCTGGTTAAGCACACCAGGTGGCATATGCAGAATCTGCAGTGTGGTCTGAAGTCTCAGTGGGGCCAATGTAAAGGGAATCTCTCTGACCTTGTCTAGATCGGGTGAGACAGTAAAAGGCCTGCGGTGATGGTTGCTCTATCTCTATTGGGTCAGCGGCAGACCGCTATGTCTACCCCACCCACAGTTGACGGTGACAGAATGGCTCTGATGAAAGGTATCGTCCTGGAAAGTGTCAGGGGTGACTTCGGCTGGTCAGCTCTGGGTGGGGCTTCTGAGTAGGGGTGACCACCTGGGAGAGATAGAGATCAGAGACCTGTGGTCTCCAGGGGAGGCCCAATTCCAGATCAGCCTTCTGGAGCTGTGAATTACCTGCTTGGCATTGAAAGCCTTTCTGCCCTCCCTCAAGGGAAGGCTGGTGCAGATGCTCACAGACAAAACCACCGCCACTTGATATTGCAACAAAAATGTTGAATTTTAAGTGCCTCTGCCAGTGTTTTTCATTCTTGTTGTGTTTTTTTTAATTCTGGTTCATAACACACAACTAGTATGACAAGAATTCTATTCCTATATTTTATGAGGAATCTGAAAAACTATGTGTTAGAGAAAAATAGTCACAGAAAAGGCATAAAGACATTGGACTGAGAGGCCTCAATAACTCTTTTGTGGCATGTTTCATCATAGACGAGTTCAACAGACCATGTTAAGATGATACTAACATGGTATCCCAGACGCTGGAGGTCCCACTGGAGGGCGGACAGGGAAGATGACTGATTGCCAGACTGTACAAGGCTCTGGCCACAGATCGATTTGACAACATTGATTAAAGCACGACAGGCATGGAACTCTAATTTGCAAAAACCCCTAAAAGTTTATTACAATAGGTCACCAAAGTGCCCTAAATGCAACGAACCAGGTGCCACGTGCATCCAAATGAGATACTGGAAGGAAGTGGTTGGGAGACTAAGACGAGTGACCAGGGTCGATATCCAACTTTCGATTTGGCATGGTATGCTGGACAAGATACCCAAACCTAAAAAGAGGGTGATGCACTTTAGATTTGCAAAGATGGGCCTTTTGCTGGCAAAGTGGCATGTTGCGATACACTGGGTGGCCAGTGCGGGGCCCACAGAAGATAGATGGTGCCAGGACATTTGGAGTGAGCACTGGGAGGAGAAAACTGTCTTAATTCAGATACAGATGGCAGAAAAGGTTTAGGAAGACCTCGGGGACTAGTCAGGCATGCTTCTTCACCTGGCTGGTGACGTGGACTCTAAAGGATGAACTGTCCTTGGAGACGGTGAGGGATTCCGCTGGGGAGTGTTGGATCACATATTTCTCATAAGGTACGGAGCATGAGAGCAGGGATCAAGCTAGCAGGAGGGGAGCCCATGTATTACCCTGATTTGTGTTTACTTTACCCTGGGAGTGTGGGGTTCTACAGTGTGCTTGGTGAGGGGGTAGTTATTGTGTGGTTTTAACTTGTGTTTAATATTGTTAATGTGAGCTCGGCATGGCACGCCAGAGGGGAGTAACAGGCATTGGCACAGCCAATAGATCTCGCCTTTAGGACCTTATAAGTATTTAGCAATGCAGCATATTATTGTGGGTGCTCTGCCGCTAAGGATTGAAGAACTATACAAATGTTATGTTGCAAGGTAGAGTAGAAATAGGACACCACTGAACAGATTTTCATTTACACTTCACTTGATGCACCTACTCCAACAAGCTGTGCAACTTAAAATCACACTGTTTATTTTGGAAGTAAGCATCCATTGTTACCCATATGTTGCCCTTTATTACCAGTGACTCAACTGCTTAACAGATGTTGCAAATCAAACAGAAGTTTAAAAAAGTAATGCTGGGTATATAGTGAAATTGTTTGGAAACACTGGTTTTGAAAGAACGGGGGGGTGTTAAAGAAACTTGTGTTTTTCCTATGAGAGGTATAGGGTTTTTAGGGCTGAAAAGTTGCGTTCTAGCCTGGCAAGAGAAAATACTCATTTCAATGGACAGGAGCATCCCATCTGTCTGCTAAGTTGTTTGCAGTTGACATGTTTACGCGAGGACCTATGGTTAAAATAGGTCTTGAGATGTTTACATTTTCGGTTGTTAATGGGAAAACACCATAAATAATACAATGACGCATATAACCCTCCAGACAAATACTTCATCAGAAACTGAATGACCGGTGGTTTGGCAATCCATTCACACTATTAAGAAAACTTAAGGTTTAGCTCACCTAGCAGGAATTTCGATACCAACCATCCACCCTGGTAGGAATCCACACTTTGAAGCTTGAGTAGTTAGTTCTAGGGCGGCAAAGATGAATATCTGCTTTTGAAAACAAAGAACCTCACTGGTTGACATCTCTGCACAACAATAATCATCTAAGAGGTCCATGAACCAGTAGTTTGTGCGGAGGCAATCTTTCAATGGTCAACTGCTAGCGTATGTGAAGAGTGGACCAGAGAATTATGTGGTGATAATTTATGCAATATTAATCTGCAGGGTAAAATATGAAGTTAAAATACACAGCAGTCGTACATGCCACTATTTGGAACACCAATGTGCATCTAACTAAAAGTGACTATTCTTTTACCCAACAGTTAATTTAAATAATGTAATTTTCGACTATTCAAGGCTGATAAAAATGAACAAATGCGTAGAAGAAAACATTATTGCAGATACCGCAAGTCTCATTGCGAGTATGAGCAAAATGTCACACATGGTCAAACGGGCTACTGAATGATAAATGGGACTTATTTCAGAGCTTTGCAAAATGCATACAACATGCATGCTTTTGGAGCAGCCAAGGCTTCTGAAAGCCGCCCCTGCACACATAAGGTAACACGAGTCAACTGGAGACCCCAACAGGGTGTGGGTGAATGAAACGTTTTTTAAGAGTGATGTGGCTTAAAACAGCTGTTGAAGTGCATTACACAAGCAATAAACGGCACGGGTGGCGGGACAGAAGTGAGAACGTTATTGGTCTATCATATACACTTTGAAATGAGACACAGGAATGGGGAAGCAAGGACAGGACATTGCATGGTGTTATGTACACACCGTTGCAAAAGGCGGAGAGCAGAGTCCACTTCTGAGTGCAAATTAGCTGGGGCATCAAGGAGTTGTGGGGGGGGGAGGGGGACGAGAACGAAGACAAGAAAAGGAGAAAGACAGAGAGCCAGTTAGGGGCCAGGCTGGAGCCGTTGGACATTTATTGAACTTCCCAGGGAGGGGACGGGCTGGATAACAAGGGATCGGATCTTCCAGCAGCTGCGAGACCGAGAAGTACACTTTCACCCTAGCTTCCTGGTGCATGAAGGGAGAGCTTAAAGGTTTGGACAACTAATAAATAGCGTGGGTGATCGGTAGGCAAGGGAGTGCATTATTGCTGGATTTGAACAGTTGTCAGTCAGGGCGGACAATGGAGACCGGTGCTTCGGCCTTAGCCAGGCAGGATAGGAAGCAGCGGCCCCACATAGAAAGTGGTGGCCCAAGATGTGGAGTGAGAGCAGTGTGCACACTTCCTCTAAGAGGCGCGATCACAGAACAATGACACTGCAAAATATAAGCTGTCCGGGTTGAGAGGTGTTATTGGGGAAAGGCACAAGGGGATTAAGTAAACTTGAAGCAGCGCAGTGCACCTGCGAGGTACGAGGACGAACGAAAAAATAGTGCACTGAAATAAGAACAAATGGCCCATAGGGAAAGACTCCATATAGCAGGGGCAGCCATGGGGGAGTAGGGGGGACAAAACAGCCACAAGGCGGAACAAATGTACAATATTCACCAACGAAAACAATGCAATTTGTAAAGGCAGACAAAGCAACCAATGAAAAAGCAGTGGGTGTATCCAAACACCACACAGGGAATACAGCATGCCTCATTCTGAAGGACAATGTGTTACTGATAAATCTGCTCACATGTTTGAAATGGCAATAAAAACAGTTTAAAAAAAAAAGTTAACTGGAATTCAGTAGCTGTACCATAACCTAACAAGGTAGTTGCCAAATGTCCGATCCCAGAGGTGACTGCGCACATTTAAAAAGTTGTTGAAGAATGTCATTTATCTATCATTCTGCTGCTCATTAAGGATAAATGTTTTCCACATCGACCCACGAGTTTAATTCTCTTCTAGTAACAAAATAACCCTTTCTTAAATAAATAAGTCGTGGGGAAGTTCATAGGGATGCGTTTTTTTTTTTTGTAGACAGATTTTATTAGTCAAATGTACAATCAGCGGAGCTCTGTACCCCAGAGGCATCCGTAGCATCCATGGACCAAATCCTGATTTTGACCATTTTCTCATATAATACCAACAGAAGAATACAGAAGGGCCATGCATATGAAATATAGCCCAGTAAAACAAACCCCCCCCGAACCCCCCCACCACCCTACCCCCCATCGCACAATCAGCCCAACAACATCCGCAGGTATGATCGGAACTGCAGCTCTACTCTCGCCGTGTAACATGTCTAGGCGACACCATGCCACCCAACGCGCGTGTGTTCCATGCCCCCCCAGACCAGTGAGGAGAATACCACAAGCCATTCAAATCTTATTCCGGAATGGGATCTAGATCCAGTCCCCTGTAGTCCGCCCAGCTCTTCCAGATTTTATAATGCTTGCGCGGACAACCCCGTGCTAGAAAAATGGGGGCCCTCCAGGCCCATACAGAAATCCAATCCTGCCTTCCACACTGAAACGGAGGGCGCGACCGTCGCCTTCCAAGCCCTTGCAATGTCACGTTTAGCAATGGTGAAACCCAGGAGCATCAAATGGCGCTTGTAAATATTGCCCCCTATATCATCCATGACGTGTAGGAGTACTAATTTAGGAGACCGAGGAAGATCCCAGCCCAGGACCTCCGAGAGGCATGTCAGTACACCCCGCCAAATCCTAAACAACGCAGAACAATCCCATATGGTATGCAGTAGAGTCCCCTCATCATGCAAGCAGCGGAGGCAATTATGGGACGCCACCAGTCCCGCCCTATACAGTCTGACCCTGGTAAAGTACACTCTATGCAGGTATTTAAACTGAATTAGGCGGAGGCTCACCGCAATAGCCGCCACACGCGGGCAGGCCAAAGCCTCCACCCAATCCTCCTCCTCAAGCGTGCCCACATCCTCCTCCCATGCCACACGAAGACGCTGCAATGATGGATGCGTTTTTATGTAGTAAATCTTTTTGTGTGTTGAGAGAGAAGAAGGTTTTCTCATATTATACATGCAAAAAGAGGCTGCCAATTACCGGTGACTGGCCGTGTGAATCTGCTATAGTACTAACGGGCGGTTGTGGAAATGTGCCTAAAAGTGGGCACACTGGTGCAGGGTCACCCTCTTGTCCACGGGTCCAGAGACCCATAAAATAGAGATCTTCAGTGGAATTGGAATGAATAACACGTTTATTAATCACTCATGAGTGGGACCACATCAACACAACACTCTCAAGTGCTGCAGGAGGTAGTACACTGAATTCACAAACCATGTCCCTTTTATACCGGTATTCTGCAATGTAAGCATGTGAATAGAAATAGGAAGAACAAGTTTTAGAAATAGTTGTCAGCAAACAAGGACAGATGAATAGCTACGTGGTCAGCAAAGTAGGAGGGGAGCAGAAATGCTTATGGCAGCAGTAAATGGTCGACAGTTAACATCTGAGACCAGGTGCAATGGCAGCTACGAACCCTCAGCACGTACATTGCTTTAGCTGAGTCAGGAAGTCAACTAAAATAGATAACACAAGCAGAGTGAAAAGACGAGCAGCAGAGGACGGGAGAATTACGAAGGAAACTAAATGGACACCACAGCCAAAATGGCTGTCACTTATGTAAATGTAATGTAAATGTATGTGACTTGTAAAGCGCACTGCTGCCCTGAGGCGTCCTGGCGCTGTAGACCGCTGGGGAACCCGTCCTGGCTATCCCTGTGAGATGGTCCCTCCAGGGTATCTCCAAGGTGAAACCAGGCATCCCCAGCGAATGTGGGGGGCCGTTGTGGAGATGAGGCAAGCTAATGCCCAGAGTTGCCGAGTGTGCTCCTGGTTAGAGTAGGTACCGAGGCGAGAATTATCGAGTCCGTTTTGACCCTGGGTCTTATGCTAAGTAAAATATTACACATTTCCACAGACGATCCTTTTAGCATAAGCTAAGGCATTTTCTTATACTTCAAAAGGGGTCGATAATATTTTCCAACCCCATACAGAAAATACGCTCCAGAATCATCCAGCCCAAGTCCATGTTCCTTAATCTTGATGTATCTCAGTAGCTATTTTATGCATTTTGGAAATGGCATCATAAACAGAAGGGGCGTGGTCAGAGATAAATATACAACAACTACTACCGATAATCTGACATGCTCCCCCACTATCAGCTAGAAATACGTCTAGCACCATTCTGGTTTGTAAAGTCACAATTCTCATAATTTGGAGTTTTTCTGTAATATTTCCAAGCGCCATTGCTGTCTGATTAGTCACAGCCTCTACTACACGGGTTAAGCGTCTAATCTTCCTACTATTTAAAGGCGCACCTACAAAGAAAAAGAGTTCCAAATTAAAGTCAACATATTGCTGTAATGCAGTGTCAGTTTGATCCACTTCATCATTATTTACAGTTCTTTTGAATCGATTCAAGGAAATGTCATAAAACAGGTTTTGATATTTATGATAAGATGCAGGTGCTAGGAACACAGGAGGAAGCAAGAAAGACACATAACATGTTCCAGACCATCCGATTGGTAGATGATAGTAGCCTTTACTCCCACAAATGAAATAAGTGTTGTATGAGGATAGAAAACTGCTATTGTTCGTTCCAGTAGTGTTCAATACTGTGGTACAGTCACTTTTTCCCACTGGGATACTACCAAAACTGCTCACACAAAGATTTGCTCGGGCTCTAGTAGCAGCGATAACAAAAGGCCCATTACCCTTGGCCGTTCGAGTGTTGGGGAAAACATAACGGGTGGAGGAATTTCCTTTGCGATACTCTTCCATTTCCCATACAGTTCCTTTGGCTTGTGGGTCCCTTTCCTCATCGGGGTAACAAACTTTATTAAGTTTTGCATTAAGTCCGTCTACATCAGCTAGAGTGATATTAGCAATTTCAGAGGCCCACAACAGTGCGAACCAGGCTCTACAGGAGCCATTATGAGAGAATGGCAAGGGAATGAAACGTGTTCCTCCCTTCTTCTGATGAGCTGGCATCATTCCACATACCCAGCAGTTGGTAGTGTTCGTAGCATTATGAGTATGATGCAACATTTGTATGAACGTGTCATTGAGATACGACATTTGGTGCTTCTTCTCATGATAGGGTAGAGTGAAATAATAATGTTCAGTGGGGACAGGAGTAGTAGCAGTCAGTAAGTTTCGAGCCGGAGTTACTTCCTCCACAACCCACTTTATCACAGCAATGATGACAACAGTCAAAGTTAGTCCAATAGTGAACATCATATTTTTACTACAGACTTTGCAGCGTTCGATTTCTTCTCCTCCAACATGTTCATTTCGTCGGGAAACAACAAAACAGATGGTGCCCTAAGGTCCTGGGCAGGCGTTGGTTTCTTCACTAACGTTGAGACAAGTAGTCACCAATAGGCTACCCCCCCCCCCCATTGTAGTCAGTCTTTAACCACCCAGGACAGTGGCTCAAACAGTCTCTTTTTGCAATGAAATGTCTTTCTTCCTGGATCGAAGCAGATATCTAGATGCACCAGGGATCGTGTGGTCCAGGAAGACTTCCTCAGGTCTTTAAGGTGACACAGCTCGTCCTTTCTCGGTGACCAGGATGTCGCGGTGATCTGTCAACGCAGCTGGGTTCATGAGGGCATGCAGGACTTTTCGACAATGGGTGGCATTCACCCAATTCTTCCGGTTGGTCACTCGCACTGCAGTTCTTGTAGCCAGGAGGACTTGTTCCGGTCCGTACCTAGGAACTGGTCCGCTGGAAGGACTTCCTCAAGACAAAATCTCCAGGCCGCATATCATGGCCATCACCCTGCTACCTGTCTGGAAGGGCTTCCCTTCCTGCTGATAAATAGAAGACAAGCTATCAGTTAACTGGGACAAATAGTCACTCATCAACACATGAGGTACATCATGTATAGGGCGAGGCTTAGGGATTCCCCAAATATTCATGGGCCTGCCAAACACAACCTCATATGGCGTAAGGCCAGATTGTGTATGTGGTATTGATCTGATAGAAAGTAGTGCTGGGGCAGGGCATCGGGCCATTTCAAAGACGTGGAAGCCTGTATATTAGCCAATTTCAATTTCAGGGTGGAGTTGTAACGCTCCACCAAGCCTGCTGATTGTGGGTGAAAAGCGGCATGAAATTTCTGCTTAATCCCTAACCCTTTCATGACATATTCGACAACTTGCCCAATGAAATGAGGTCCGTTGTCACTCCATAAGAGCTGACAAATGCCGAATCGAGGGAAGAACTCTTTTAGGAGAACTTTCGCTGTTGTGAGAGCTGTATTATCCTTAGACAGGAGGTGACCTAAATAGGTAACCTGCTGTCTACAAAATTGCAATTTTTTTCGCGAGACTTTGTGATTGTGAGAGGCAAGAAATGATAACAATAACAGTGTTCCTTCTTCACACTGCTCAGGGGTATCTGCAGCCATCAAGATATCGTCGACATATTGGATAAGGGCCACCCCTTTAGGTACAGGAAAAAAATCAAGCTGCCTTTTTAATGCCCGACTGTAAATGCTAGGACTCTCTGTATAGCCCTGTGGAGCTCTACAGAACCGAAATGATTTCAGGCTGAACCCGAACAAATAATGGCTGTCAGGGTGAATGGGTATCGAGAAGAAAGCATTCTTCAAATTGATCACTGACAATGTAGTGGCAGTAGGAGGGACCATAGTGAGAAGTGTAGTGATATCAGAAACTACTGGATATTGGGGCACTACAAGTTTATTAACTTCTCGCAAATCAATAATGATTCTGTAGATTTTAGTGTCAGTGTTTTTTTTCAAAATAGGAAGGATAGTGCTATTGCAAGTATTATAGGGTTCTTCTTCTACTACCCCCACTTTAATCAAATCTGGAACAATGTGTTCCAATTTGTCTTGGGGCAGTCGAGGCAATGAAACACTCTCCTTTACTTGAATATGTACAGGTAGAATAACCATTTGACCCACATCAGTATCTGATTTAGCCCACAAAGTACTGGGTAAGGATGCCAGAGCGACATCCTCATTGATAAGAAAAGATCTCTCAACCATTGGATAATTGTCATTGAAAATAACACGCACACCTTCCAGAGAACAACGCATTGTGGCACGAAAATATTTAAGCATATCGATACCCACAATGTTGTCCGGTGTGGTAGGGGAAAGCAAAAATGGACATGCTGCAGTGAATTTATCAAGTCTGAATTCAAGTGGCTGTGAAAGTAGGCTAGTTGTAGGTGTTCATCGAAACCTATCGATGTTATCATTGTGCCGGACAGGGGAGCCCTAGGAACCAATTTTTTTGACAGAGCACTACGGGTAGCCCCTGTATCAACCAGAAACCGATCAGTAGATCGCAAGACGTTTGCGTCAACATAGGGACCCATTTGATCAACGGGCACCTCAACCGGTTCCTTACCCCATCCTAGGCATCCCTATGCATAATCTGAATCTGCAAGGGCATCAGCAGTATAATCAGACATTTGATATTGATTTCGTCTATCAAAAGTATTAGAGTAATTTGGTCCTTGCTCAACTTGCTTCAAATCTGGGGCGAGCTCCTGTACCACCTCCCCTGCTTCCTGAATTCCCTGGGTATCCTCTCGTACTTCCCCTTCCCCGCTGGTACTGCTGACCTCGCAAAAGAGGACACTCAGAACGCCAATGCCCAGTCTCTTTACAATAAGCACACTGATCAGGGGACATATTTGCTCGAGGGAGAGGGGGTACCTCAGGTGTATACATTGCACGTCCGCCTCTTCCACCTCCCCTAAATGATGGACCATATACTTGAACCAACATAATTTTTGTCTTTAAGTCTTTAACCTTCTTATCCTCCCTGCCTTTCGCTTCCTGTTCCTGTCGTTCATAATATTGGGCCATAGTCCAAAACGAAACTGGGGAAGGCGTGGTCCAAGAACTCTCTCTGGCCTTTAAGCGACTAGCTATTTCTGGTAACATATTAGCGACAAATTTATCGACAAACAAATGCTTACCCGTATCATCGGCCAATGACTGACCACTAAAATCATGGAATGTTTCCTCAAACCTTGAAAAGAAATCAGAAACTAACTCTCCTTTTTCTGTTTACAGGACGTTAACGTAGTCCAGTCTTTTTTCTTAGGGGGTATGAGAGTCTTTAACTTAGTCACAATAGCTTTAGGAAGGTCTAATATCTCCTTCTGAGGTTTCTGCGCAGGCTCCCTTTCCGCATCTATTTGTTCTAAATGTTCCCAGGTATCACCATATACTACATTGTCATCTATTTTACGTTTCGTTCTCCACATATCAGGAGGCAAAATAAGCCCAACGAACACATCAATATCTGGCAAGGTCATAGTGCAGGAGCTAATGGCTCCTTCCACCTCCTCATAGAAGTTGGCAGGATTTTTCCGGGGGTCGGGCAAAGCAGCTTTAAGAGCCATCACGTGAGCTCTACTCCAAGGAGTGTAAACCCAATTATATATCAAATATCCCTTTGCATCATCCGAAGTTTTATCATCATTGGTTCCCACAGCCTTCGGAGGAACATCCCAGGGGTGCAGCTTCTCGCATAGTTTTCACAGTAACTGTAGTAATACTGGGTGTAACCTCTTCCACGGAGCATCTGCGTTCTGTGCTTGAGTTTGAATTGCTTCTATACCTCTGTTTTCTAGCTAATTCTTGCTCTTTTCGTAAATGTAATGTTACATCTCGTATTTTAACCACTCGTCTAATCATATCAGATAGGTCCGAAAAAGGAAAAGTCCCCTCTGTTAATCGTTTATAATCCATATTTATATCAGCTGGCTCTAGTGCCTGAGAAATTTGTCTATAATCAAATATTACCTCCCAAGCAAATAAAATGCTCTGTATTTTTCCATTGCTGAACCATACTTAAAATGAGCGATGCAACGTGAGGCCGCGAGCCTCCTCCCTAGCAACGGTTTTTAATATATCTTTTTCTGCTTTAGTCAAAGTAGAGCAAGTCTGTCGCCCATATTGTGTATCTTGTTTTTTGTCATCTGAAGACAAATGCTCGTCGTCAGAAACCACATCAGGGGCACTTGGAGTGGGAAATTTATACGGAGGTGGGGGGCGTTCTAATAGGATGCAATCATCCTTAGACGTATCAAGTAGGGAATAGAGAGGGCATCTAATAGGATACTGGCCATTTACCTCTAATTTTCGTTCCCTGTCTTCTTCTTTTCTTTAATTTTTAATTCTAGTGCTTTTTGATATATCGTTTTTCGTTGTTCTTTTTCTGCTATAGCTTCTGCTCTCTTCGCTCTCTCTCGTACTTCTTTCTCCCACATACGCACACAATCAAATCTATCCGGTCTACTTTTTATTTTAAATAAACACTGCTATGCATATTGAAACTTTTTAGAATCGAATGACTCATTCACTGGCCATTGCAGATCGGAATCTTTTTTTGTGTATTTGTTCCATACATTATGGAAGAAATACCATATTTGACGTACATGTCTCTATTAGGTGTCTCTTCTGGGGGAGCCTGCTGACTTTGTTCCAAGCTTACTTTGGTACCACCAGATCAGCAACACCACCACTGTCGAGAACAAGTTTTAGAAAATAAAATAGTTTTCAGCAAACAAGGGCAGATGAATAACTACGTGGTCAGAAAAGTGGGAGGGGGAGCAGGAATGCTTATGGCAGCAGTAAATGGTCGACAGTTAATATCTGAGAGCAGGTGCACAGGCAGCTACAAACCCTCAGCACGTACATTGCTTTAGCTGAGTCAGGAAGACAACTAAAATAGATAATTCAAGCAGAGTGAAAAGACGAGCAGCAGAGGACGGGAGAATAACGAAGGAAACAAAATGGACACCACAGTCAAAATGGCTGTCGCTTATGCTAAGTAAAATATTACACATTTCGACACAGTAACATCAGTACTCTGGTTAACCATTGTACCTTAAACATACTATAGCACAGCCTTGGATAAACACTCTCAGCAGTACTTGGGTACACTACTGTACCTTAAACATACCTGATTGTGGCCCCGGATGAACACTCTTAGCAGTATAGTAACAGAAAACCATGGTTAGAGGATGCACTCCTTCCCTTATTCGTCTCAATGGAGTTTGCACCCCGCGGACAATTTATCAGTACGTTTAAGATTATGAGAGTTACATCACCTTGGAGACAGTGGGTTTTTGGAGCGGATTCTAACAAGCTACATCAACATGCAGGACATTTGACCAACAGTAACTGGATCACTAACAGTTAACCTTGAGAGTGTGTGATCATTTATATCGTTTGTTTTTGTTGCAGGGTACGTACTCGTGGAGGGATGGATTTTGTGTTGACACAACTTGGATTATGTAATGAGGTTTATATGTATGTTTCAGCAGCACTGATATTTTTCATATAGCATTTGTATCTTTCAGTATTTTCACATTAAAACTTATTTTGTGTAAATCACAGTTAGGATGTACGGGCGGAGGTAGGAGTGCACAAGAGGTGGTTCGTTTCATGTTTTAATTCATTATAGCATAACTGAGGGAAGTGCATTTTGGGATTTGAAGTTGCAGTTTACATTTTTGAATTTTTTGTATCATGTGGCACAGCTGAGGGGCAGATGGTCACGGGGTTAGCAGCATTGAGCTTGATTGGCAACACGTAAGTGAGACTCTGTCTTAAAATAGCGGATGAAAAGGTAGCAAGAAAGATCGATTTTCAAGCACATGGGGAGAGGAGTATGTGGAGGGCGGGTTGCCGGTTAAGACTCTGATAAGGTACACAATCTTGCTGTTTTTGTAAGCATGTAAAATAGGGAAGCGGGTCTGGGATTGAAAAAAGGTGAGAGATTTACGGGGGAAGTGAGTGATGAAACACTGGGTTTCATTCAGGATGTAGAGGTGTTTTCACATTTTTTGCAATGATTATGAGGGAAGAAGGGGTTTGTGTCAAGGGTGGAGGGTTGAATACCAGGATGTGGGTTTAGCATTTACTACAAGGGAGGGAGCAGTTGGACATTTAGACTGATGGGTTAGTAGTATTAGGGGGAATTAGTGAGGAAGAGGGTTTGCTCATACATATTTTGCTGTTTTTATTAAGGTTAGCAGTGAACAGTTTGTTGAGTGTCTTTTAATTTATTGTAGAGACCCCTGAGGAAGAACCACTGAAGGTTCGAAATGCATTGGGTATACAACGAAGAGTTGACTCTGCTTTACGTTTCACTTTTGTAATCACGTGTTGCTGTGAAAAGCCTGGATGGGCATGCAGTAGTCATTGGAAATGGTTAAAAATAAAGACAAAAGTTGAAATGGCGCTGTCTCCGGAGTGATTTCCCAAGATTGAAAGAATGAAAAAATGGGTATTATCATTGGATTCCGAGTATGAAAATGGATGAACTAAGTTCTAAGGTGATACAAAGAAGAGGGGAATTTTCACCCACTACGCAGTGCGTCCGATGGGACACGAAATGAGTGACCTGAGGTATACTTAAACCTACTAGAGCATGGCCCCGGATGAACACTCTAACCAGTACTTAGGTACACTACTGTACTTTAAACATACTGGAGCGCGGCCCAAGATTAACCCTCTTAGCAGTACTCTGGTACACCGCTGAACCTTTAACATACTAGAGCGCAGCCTCAGATGAACACTCTTAGTAGTACTCGAGTGCACCCCTAAACATACCTGAGCGTGGCCCCAGATAAACACTCTTCGCAGTACACTGGTACACTACTGTACCTTAAACATACTAGAGCACGGCCTCTGATAAACACTCATAGCAGTACTCGGGTACACTGCTGAACCTTAAACATACTAGAGCGCAGCCTTAGATGAACACTCTTGGCAGTGCTCTGGTACACTACTGTACCTCAAACATACTAGAGCGCGACCCCGGATGAACACTTAGAAGTACTCTGGTTCATCGCTGTACCTTAAACATACTAGAATGCTGCCCGGATTAACACTCTTAGCAGTACTCTGCTGTACCTTAAACATACTAGAGCATTGCCCTAGATGCACACTCTTAGCAGTACTCCGGTACACCGCTGAAGCTTAAACCTACTAGAGTACGGGCTCGGATAAACACTCTTAGCAGTACTCAGGTACACTACTGTACCTTAAACATACCTGAACGTGGCCCCGGATGAACACTCGTATTAGCATTACTCGGGTACACAGCTGCACCTTAAACATACTAGAGCGCGGCCTCAGATGAACACTCTTAGCAGTACTCAGGTACACTACTGTACCTTAAACATACTAGAGCGCTGCCTCGGATAAACACTCTTAGCAGTACTCAGGTACACTACTGTATCTTAAACATACTAGAGCGCAGCCCCAGGTGAACACTCTTAGCAGTGCTCTGGTACACTACTGTTCCTTAAACATACCTGAGCGTGGCCCAGAATGCACACACTTAGCAGTACTCTGGTACGCCGCTGAACCTTAAACATACTAGAGCAAGGCCCTGGCGGCTCAGCATCCTGTGATTCTGGGCACATCACTTATTCTCCCTGTGCCTACAATCCAAATGAATGTGCCCTTGTGTAGGTAAATGGTGCTCATGCAAAGCGTTGGCCGAGTTCGCGCTATATAAATCTGCAACAAAAAAATAACACTCTTAGCAGTACTCGGATACACCGCTGTACCTTAAACGTATTAGAGTACGGCCTAGGAAAGTGTAGATCTCACTATGGCTTGTAACATAAACAACTGTAGGACTTGCGGGGTCTTGCATTTGTATTTTTTGTCCCTGTATCAGACCAGGCATGCTGTGTAAGCACAACCAGGGCCATATAAACAATACTGACCTGCTTGCTCGTGACAGGATATCGTTCATTTTCCATCACTCTGCTTTCCGGGTCGCTGATATATCCTGCAGTGTTTTATTAGAAAATAAACTCTGCACTTGCTGTAAAGGGAGTATGTATGAATCGAGCTGAACGAAATTATGTTATGCTCCTTTGGAAGGCAGTTTTTGTGTGAATATTGGCTATGCTGCATAATGCCTTGTGGGCATCGCAGCCGTATTCACGATTATTACCTCTCGGGCACCGTACTTTACTGGTGCTTAACATTTAATTGACGTGGGGACCTGTCTGTCAAGCGTCGGTGAAGCCTCTCGGTGCGTTTTCACACCATAGATTGTGATTACAACCTGCCCCTACATCTGTTTCACTTCCTGGTGGGCTCCGCGGCCTGGCCTTTCAACTTAATGAAGTCGCCGCCAGCCAGGTCTTCTTCGTGAACGGTCGTGCTTCATATACAGCTAATTGCAGAGAATCACCCAGGGAAATAAAAAGGTATGCGCTTAACGTGGTTATACAATTTGGAGTCGACATATATTTTTGTTCTTGTCCATTTTTCTCCAGCCTCCTTATATTTATACCGATTTTATCTGTGCCAACCCACCCATTCTCTCCTCCTCCTAACATAGCTCGTATTATGCAGCTAAATATTTTTGTAATTAAAAAAACAAAGGGAATCGTAGGGCGCCGTTTACCCTCTGCATCCCTCCCGCCGGTGCACCTCCGACTGAACCGGCCTTGTAGCGCTGGGGAATCCAACTTCTAAGCTGTGAGAAAACACAAATCTTCCTGCGCTGACATCTGGCTCCTTGATGGGCTCCGCAGGCAGCTTGTTGGCACCTCGCAAACTACCACTGGACGTGCCCTCTGGCCGCCTGTGCCGCCCTCTAAGCAGATTTCCCGAAGGCTTTGCAGTTTCGAAATCTCAAACTTCACCTTTCTCACGTGCCCCATCTAGCTGTGGTTCTCGGAGCACTACCAACCTTCTGATCACAGGCAATTCACAGTGCTAATGTGATCGCACACCTAAATTATTTTCCCAATGTGAATGCCTAATATCTAGAGTCAACTAGGTTTATTTACGTTGCCAGTAATTATGTAGTTTTCCAGGATAAAAGACTTGAAGTCCGAAATAACTCTTTCTCAGCGGTCAGTTAGCAATATTCCACTGCATGTCACAAGAGTAGTTCCCTTCAGCGCCAGGGAGTACATGTCTTATGTTTTGAGACCAAAACATAATTTTTGCTATTAGCCAAAGTTTTTGTTTATTTTTGTTTAGATTGGTCAGGGCCCAGCAGCTTCCGGAGCAATAAGGTTTACAAAACCCAGGACAAAACGAGAATTGCCAAAAAGCTGCTTGCCAACGCCCAACGTATTGGCTTTACCAGTGCTTGTTGTTATATTGTTAGTTGAAGACTGCTCAGAATTTGTAGTTCCTTTCTTACACAAAGGCTATTCCCTTTGGTAGTGATGTTACAGAAAAGGAAAGTGCCCACTAAGAGTTTGTGGATAAGGTGCTCTCCTTTTCTTCAGTTACAGGTACATTTTAAATTCAGTTTTGCTGTACGGATCGGATATTTTATTATATGTGCCATTTATTGATTTCCTTGTAGCTTAAAGCTGATGTTTTTTACACACCGTTTCCTTAACCCGTTCATGTTTCCATTCCCATTGGTATTTATTATGTGGCTGCCAGCTTATTGATTGAAAGCCAGAATTCGCAGTAACTTTGTTGGAACATTCTTGAAAAGAAACTTTGTCCTCAGTGCAGCCGACCTATGCTAATTTAAGTAGTTTTTGTATGCCAGAAAATGGTTATGCTGAATCATAATTCAAGTGCAGGATCAGAGTGGTTTGTGTTTCCTCTCTCTAGCATCTTTTATAGTTAGACTTTATGAATCACATGTCATTCTGCTGCAAAGATTCACAGTAACGTTTAGCTCGATTCCTACTACATAAATACCACATAAATACCACATAAATACTCTTGTCATAAATACACTTATGCTGTTAGCCCCAGCCACTGCATTGCCAACTCTGCTGCCCCGTGCCACACACCAGAAACTCTGATCTTTGAGCCTACAACTAACCAGCAGCACTGGTCAAATACAAATTAATTCTTCCAGCGTTGACCTTAGCAGCCAAACCTAAAGATTCCGTAGTCTTCGTGCCATGTCTGCTGCATAAAGTGGTGGGATAGATATTGGAGTCTAATGAATCTAAGAAAACTTCAACTCTAGAATGCAATGTCGCAGTTAATTTCAAATAATCACAGGACTCCAGGATAAATGTTTCATAAAGGTTTCAAAATACCTCAGGAAGGTAAGGAGGAGTTGGACAAAGAGCAGTTCCTTCCAATTTCTTATGATGATTTTATTTTTAAGTTATCCAATTCTAGTACCCTGGCCGTTTGGGATTGATTCTGTTTCTAATCCATAAATTATTCCTTCAGATAGCTTGTTCTCCAGAGTGACACTCAGGTGGTGGTTGCCCTTGACAAAGCCCTCCGCTTTAGAGAAGGTCATTGAAGTTGGGAGACTGACTCAGAAGTATTTTTTTATGGTGAAACTTTACCTCCTATATATCACACATGACCCAATTCTGGATAGGTTGGAAGGAGCGGGAGCAACTTTATGCCCTCTAGGGCGTTAACACCAAAACACGAACAGGCTCTTTAACCATCAAGTTGGCCCCATACCACCTTACTATATGGGTGTACCTTCATCGAGGAATTGTTCAGGCTACTACGAAATTCCAAACTTATTGGACCAGCACCGTGGTGTGCTAAAAAATATACAGGATGGCCTCACACTTATAATGCCAAATCAGCTTCTTTAGATGTCTGTAACATCGCTAGGATGGGCTCTTTTCTAAGAAAAGTGACTGTTAAGGCTCCTTTGAATGGCTACCTCATGATCACAGGAGATTTTAATATTCATCTTTGTGGGGACCTAAATGCAGGCATTATAACCGACATAGGATGCCCACGGATGGTGGGTATGCATATTGAACATACCCTACAGGAAGACAGTCTTAATGCCCTAGTCAATGAGTTTGATCTAACCAGGTCTATGAGCAGAGTGGTGCAGGGCAGGAACCCCATTAATCCGACATTCACTGGGAGGGGGACTTCTACGTTCTTAGTTTTTATTTTTGTTTCCTGCCCTTTCTTCCAATCTCTTTTGCATTTTTCTGTCAAAGAAAGTATTTATAGCGATCATAACCCATTGTGTATTTCAACTACATGGCCAAGACCTGGGAAATCCCGTATGTTAGTGCCCAGGGGAACATTAAGGGCAATAGATCAGAGCAGAAGGCTAAGGTGGGTGCATATAACCCGAACTCCCTCTGTGAGTACCACCTGGCCAAGTTCTAGAGGGAAATCGATATATGTACAACTGGATGTAAAGAGGCAGGGGCTGCACTGGAAGCATTCACGGCCACTTAACGTACAATTGGACATCTGCTTAAGGCACCGCCCACGTCCTCGAGGGATCTAGTCCCAAGATGGTTTGATCACAATTGTTCTTGTGCGGCCAGGAACTTGAGGGGGGGCATTAGGCACTAAACCAAGGGATTCTGCTTTGGTAAAAGAGTGTAGAGGGATATACAAAGCCGAACTAGCAAGGCCTAAGGCTCAGCTAAAGGAGGAGGCATGGAGTAAGCTCACTGAAGCCCGTTCCCTGAAAAATAGTCATCAGTTCTGGAGTGTTGTCAACTGTCCTTTTCCGTCAGAAGGAAACATACATGCCCTTGACGCACATATTACAGAAGAGGAATGGGTTGGCTATTTCCAGGAAATGTTTAGCAGCCCATCAGATGCAAGTTTAGTTGGTGGCAGAGAGAAGTCGGTAGTAGTCATCACAGCAGATGAAGTTAGCAAGGGTATATTAGGGTTGTCCAGGAACAAGGCACCAGGACCCGATGGTATCCCTCCGGACCTTTATTTATCTAATCCACAATTGTGGGTGCCAATCCTTACCACCGTTTTAAATGCTGCAATAAGAGAGGACCTGCCTAGCACCTGGTCCATATCCACTATTGTCCTGGTTTTCAAAAAAGGAAATAGGGATAGCACCCTCTGGTATAGGCCCATATCCCTACTGGATTCATCTGTTAAAGTGGTGGGACATATCCTGTTGGATAGGTTGACCACATGGGCAGACAACAATAACATCTTAACTGACATCCAATACGGTTTTCGCCCAGGGAGGTCTACATTCGACCAATATCTGAATTTATATATGATTGTCAACAAATATACCATTGCTCAATCTGGTAGTATATTTCTGGCATTCATAGACTTGTCTTCCGCCTTTGATTGTGTAAATAGAAACAGGTTATGGGAGACCTTACTGGGCATGGGCGTGGACAAAGACATTGTCCTTTTCCTCCGTGAGCTTCATAGGGACACCAAAGCGGAGGTACGGTACACGAACGACTGCAAGGTCACCCGTCAATTCCCAATCCAGAGAGGGGTGCGACAGGGTTGTATACTGGCCCCTTTTTTATTTAATCTATACATCTGAAAGAAACACGTTAGTGATAGATTCCTTACCTTAGAATTACCCACAGGATGTGAGCCTGGTTCCGGAAAGTTTTCGTCAGCAGTACCCCTCTGCGTCGGAAGGTGGCGTCGTGCGGCTCCGCATCCGTCGTTGACGTCGTGGTCGCCGAGATGACGTCACGGCAGCTACTTAGATGCCGCCCTCAGTCACTGACGTCAGTTCTTTCTTTTTCCGTGCCAGCAAGCGCAGACTCGAAGAGAGCGGTACCCCAAGTCTCTTTGTGACTGAGTGTTTCGAGGCCTTTATGTCTCTCTTTTTCGAGTCGATCGACTCCTAGTGGAGTAGGGATGCCCGGCTTCAAGTCCTGCGAGGACTGTCATCGCATGATGTCGGTGACAGACCCACAACGCGCGTGTCTTTACTGCCTGAGGCGTGACCACTCAAAAGTTGCTTGAAGTCCAGCAGTCGGCTCTGCGCCGCTTAAGGTCCCAGTCCCGTGGGAGGTCGAGAGACCGGTCGCGGAGCCACCATCACCATTGTTAGTCGGGATCGAAGTCTTCGCACTCGGGGTCAGGTAAGACAAAGCGTTCCAAGAAGTCGAAGAAGCGCCATCGCTCTCCTACTTCCCCTCGCCCGTGGCGCGACGTGGCTGAGGGTGCGGGTGGTGCCTCCCCCACGTCTCCGGCAGAGCCTAATCAGTCGCCGCCGGCCTTCCCACCCTTCCCGGATCTGTCGGCGACTCCGGCCCAGCTGCAGGAATTTCTGTCAGCCATGGCCCGCCTTGGGCCATTATTCCCACTCTGTGTGGGATACGGTGGCGCGCGTGCTACCTCAATGTCCGGAGGAGGCCTGGAAAGTGCTCTCTCAAGCTATTGCTGAAAGGAGAGATGCAGCCAAGTTCATGATTCGTTGTGGCCTTGACACCACCGACTCGCTGGGCAGGGCGATTTCCACGACAGTGACACTCCACCGCCATGCCTGACTGAGGACATCTGGTTTTTCAGGGGATGTCCAGAACACTCTGATGGATATGCCCTTTGATGGTATTCGCCTTTTCGGCAACAAAGCGGGCTACGACCAAGTCCTTGGGCCTTTCCGCCAACGCGCCCTCCTCCGAGGTCTGCTGTTCGCTCCTTTTCGTGGCCACGGAAGGGGCGCCCGGCATGTTCGCTTCAGAGCCACAGGCCTGCGCAGCAACAGTCAGCGCGGCTGCGGACGTGGGACCGCCAAGGCGGGTCAGGGGGCCAGTGGGCGGGTCAGTCCACCTCCACCCCAGCCACCACTGCCCCCAAACCTTCCTAGTCTGGTTTTTCAGGCCCATCAATCGCCAGTAGGCGGCAGGATTCGCCATCACCTCCCCCACTGGCGCACCATCGCTTCGGGAAGGTGGGTTTTAGAAATAGTCCAAAGGGTCTTCTCCCTCCCCTTCGAGACTCCTCCTATTTCTCCTCTGCGCATGTCTCAACTTCAGGGAGGGGGCGCCCAGCCGGTGGCCTCCTTATCTGGGTTGCGGCATCTCTCGATTGCAGAATTATGGATTTCCCCACAGGTTCTCCTGACATTCAAAACATAACTTTAATAGACCGTAGGGGGAGAGTTGTTTTAAACGTTTATAATGTTTATGCCCGGGGAACCGTGGGCGGGAGAAAGTCTCCTATAATATCATTACTCGAGACTTTGTTAAACAACACCCCACATAAGTCTTGTACACTGGTTGCAGGTGATATGAACTGTACGTTCGAGCCTTCGGGTTCGGACGTCTCCCTCGACCAAGAAGAGGAGGACACTAGGTGGGGGATTCCGGCTCTGGAAATCCCACCGATCAAGAGGTGGTCAGAAGTGGCGCTTCAGTTATACTCCCTGAGCCTTGAATTCAATCTAAGGGCTGTTAATGGGAGGACACCCTCGGATAGGCTGGGTGCTCACACGTATAATAGGCCCGGACATACCTCTAGGTTAGATTATCTTTTAGTAGACGTGTGTCTGTGGCCCTACGTAAGGGACATGCAGGTGGTCCCCTCGGTTGAAAGCGACCATAACCTGCTTTCTTTAAGTATGATTCAGTGGTGGCGTCACTCAAGTAAGGTTCCTATAAACCAAGTAGCTGCACCACCTGAGGTATCGGAAGTCTCCCCTTGTGGCAGGCGAATTAAATGGGCCAAACTGGTTTTATCAGAGGGGAAGGTAGAAAAAATAAAATCTCTCCTAAACCATACAGTACTAAACCTTGGAACATCGTCTGAAGGTGTGGGTAGAGTGAGTGGGCTCTTTGTCTCCCTGACTGATGCCTTGACTAATGTCTTTACCCTTCATCATAATAAATTGGGTAATAAACTCTCTAAAAAACCCCCTGAGGGTTGGTATTCCCAACCATGTAGGGTTCTTAAGGCTAAGTTAGTTGAGGCGATTAAAGCTAAGTCCCGTCTTGAGATACAGGAAGCAAGGAGGGCCTACAATAACTCTCTTAAACTAGCCAGGAGGGAGTGGGAAGATAAATATTGGGATGACCTGCTCCAGGCCAGCAACAGTAGAGACCCAAGGGCATTTTGGAAACTTATAAGTGCACGGAAAAACCCCGATGCACTTATGAGACCCTGTAACATCTCGCCACAAAGCTGGGTAAAGCACTTTGGGTCTTTATACCTCCCTCCAGAAGGGGATTGTAATGCGGGGATGGCTCTTACGCATATAATTGAACCACATGCCTATGACCTCTTTACTCCGCTAGAACTTGAGGGGGTTATAGGGTGGGTAGCCCCACGCAAGGCTGCGGGTCCCGATGGCCTCCCGGGAGACCTTATGAGGGCATACCCAGCTGAATGGGCACGGGTCATAGCAGCGCTACTTAATGACATCATGATGGGAGGGGCAGTACCTGAATCCTGGAAAGGGGCGGTGGTGGTCCCAGTTTATAAAAAAGGGTGCAGGGAAGCTCCAGGTAATTACCGACCCATAAGTCTGATCGACTCCACCCAAAAGATAGCAGGTAAAGCTATCCTTGGAAGGATCCTCCATTGGGTGGAGGAGAATAAAATTCTTTCAGACTTTCAGGCAGGTTTTCGGGTCGGAATGGGGACAATTGAGCAGGTGTTTAGGCTGATATTACTGGGGTGGAAGGTGGTGGAACTGGGCAAGGGCAGCCTTTATTTGGCCTTTATAGACCTGAAGACTGCCTTTGACCTAGTCCCCCGAGAGGATCTTTGGAGGGTACTTCTCGAGCTGGGCTTACCCCCTTACATCTTGTCACTTCTTATCAACCTTCACGCCCATACCTTTGCCCAGGTCCGCTGGGGTAAAAACGGTGAATTTACTGAGAAGATTCCAGTCTCTAGGGGCGTAAGGCAGGGCTGCGTTTTGGCTCCAACCCTATTTTCACTTTATGTGAATGGGGTGGTAAAACATCTCCAGCAAGAACCAGCCGACGCCCCCTGTCTCGGTGGAGTCCGGATCCCCACCCTGCTATTTGCGGACGACACGCTCCTGATTTCGAAGACCCCTCAAGGTCTCCAGAAATTACTAACACGATTTCAGGAGTTCTGTGATGCAAGAGGATTAACAATAAACGTGGATAAAACAAAATATCTAGTCCTAAATCCTCCTAAGAAACTGGGCCGCCCCCGACTCTAAAGTCGACCCCCCCTAGAGAAAGTAGCCGAATTTGACTACCTGGGTATCCGGATTACGGATAGGATGTCCTGGGCTAGTCATATTGATAAAATGGTCCTCAGCCATAGGAGAGTGGGAGGTGCCCTTATGAGGGAGTTCAGGGCCTCTCCAAGAAGATCACTCACCCCAGTAGTTGACATTTACAAGGCTAAAGTAGTGTCATCAGCCTTGTATGGGGCAGAACTGTGGGGCCATTGCTGTTTGAAAGATCTAGAGACAGCGGAGAGTAAGTTATTGAAATCTCTTATCTCCGTTCCCCTGAGTACTCCATCCGTACCTGTCCGGTTGGACATGGGCTGCAAAAATATTAAAGACCAGGCCCAGCTTCGCCCGCTTTTGTTATGGACAAGAATCTGGAGGGGTGAAGAATTGAAATCTTATGCTGATGCCTTGGGAGAAATTATGAGTCTGGGGGGCTGGGCCAAAATAAAGTGGCTTAGAGATACCAAAAAGCTTTTGGAGAATGTCGGCCTAGGAGGCTGCTGGTCATCACGTTCAGCCCCTACAAAAGAAGTTGTCAAGGCGCATTATTGGAACTGGTGTGCGGAGCGGCTAAATACAACCTCCAACCACTGCAAGTCGACTGTCGCCTTTTTGCAAATTAAAGACACTGTGGCTTTTGAACCCTACCTGGACTTGATAACTCTCCCTTATGACCGAGCCCTTTATTTCAAATTCAGAGTTGGATGCCTCCCCCTAGGTGCATTGGTATCGAGTTGGTCACCTGTGCCCCGCATGTCTCCCAATTGTGCATGTTGCCCTAGCAAAGTTGAGACTATTGTACACGTTTTATTTGCTTGCCCGGATTATGCAAGGCCCAGGGGTGTCTGGTTGAAACCCCTCTGTCGCAATATGGGCACACGTAGTCACCTTGAGGCCCTGCGCATTTTAACGACGGACACTTCCCCCCTTTTTGTGTGTGGAATTGCGAAATTTTTAAAGTGGTCCTGGCTCATTCGCTGCAAGAGATTGTCAGTAGCTGTTTAATTCTTTTTTAGATAATTTATTATGGGAAATTTATGCCCTTTTTTATATTCTTATGTTTTTCATACTGGCTTCTTGTAACTGTGATTTTTATGTGTCTATTGTATTTTTTATGTGCTTACAAGATATCTTGCATATCGAATAAAAGCTTATGACTGACTGACAATTGTTCTTGTGCGGCCAGGAACTTGAGGGGGGGCATTAGGCACTAAACCAAGGGATTCTGCTTTGGTAAAAGAGTGTAGAGGGATATACAAAGCCGAACTAGCAAGGCCTAAGGCTCAGCTAAAGGAGGAGGCATGGAGTAAGCTCACTGAAGCCCGTTCCCTGAAAAATAGTCATCAGTTCTGGAGTGTTGTCAACTGTCCTTTTCCGTCAGAAGGAAACATACATGCCCTTGACGCACATATTACAGAAGAGGAATGGGTTGGCTATTTCCAGGAAATGTTTAGCAGCCCATCAGATGCAAGTTTAGTTGGTGGCAGAGAGAAGTCGGTAGTAGTCATCACAGCAGATGAAGTTAGCAAGGGTATATTAGGGTTGTCCAGGAACAAGGCACCAGGACCCGATGGTATCCCTCCGGACCTTTATTTATCTAATCCACAATTGTGGGTGCCAATCCTTACCACCGTTTTAAATGCTGCAATAAGAGAGGACCTGCCTAGCACCTGGTCCATATCCACTATTGTCCTGGTTTTCAAAAAAGGAAATAGGGATAGCACCCTCTGGTATAGGCCCATATCCCTACTGGATTCATCTGTTAAAGTGGTGGGACATATCCTGTTGGATAGGTTGACCACATGGGCAGACAACAATAACATCTTAACTGACATCCAATACGGTTTTCGCCCAGGGAGGTCTACATTCGACCAATATCTGAATTTATATATGATTGTCAACAAATATACCATTGCTCAATCTGGTAGTATATTTCTGGCATTCATAGACTTGTCTTCCGCCTTTGATTGTGTAAATAGAAACAGGTTATGGGAGACCTTACTGGGCATGGGCGTGGACAAAGACATTGTCCTTTTCCTCCGTGAGCTTCATAGGGACACCAAAGCGGAGGTACGGTACACGAACGACTGCAAGGTCACCCGTCAATTCCCAATCCAGAGAGGGGTGCGACAGGGTTGTATACTGGCCCCTTTTTTATTTAATCTATACATCTGAAAGAAACACGTTAGTGATAGATTCCTTACCTTAGAATTACCCACAGGATGTGAGCCTGGTTCCGGAAAGTTTTCGTCAGCAGTACCCCTCTGCGTCGGAAGGTGGCGTCGTGCGGCTCCGCATCCGTCGTTGACGTCGTGGTCGCCGAGATGACGTCACGGCAGCTACTTAGATGCCGCCCTCAGTCACTGACGTCAGTTCTTTCTTTTTCCGTGCCAGCAAGCGCAGACTCGAAGAGAGCGGTACCCCAAGTCTCTTTGTGACTGAGTGTTTCGAGGCCTTTATGTCTCTCTTTTTCGAGTCGATCGACTCCTAGTGGAGTAGGGATGCCCGGCTTCAAGTCCTGCGAGGACTGTCATCGCATGATGTCGGTGACAGACCCACAACGCGCGTGTCTTTACTGCCTGAGGCGTGACCACTCAAAAGTTGCTTGAAGTCCAGCAGTCGGCTCTGCGCCGCTTAAGGTCCCAGTCCCGTGGGAGGTCGAGAGACCGGTCGCGGAGCCACCATCACCATTGTTAGTCGGGATCGAAGTCTTCGCACTCGGGGTCAGGTAAGACAAAGCGTTCCAAGAAGTCGAAGAAGCGCCATCGCTCTCCTACTTCCCCTCGCCCATGGCGCGACGTGGCTGAGGGTGCGGGTGGTGCCTCCCCCACGTCTCCGGCAGAGCCTAATCAGTCGCCGCCGGCCTTCCCACCCTTCCCGGATCCGTCGGCGACTCCGGCCCAGCTGCAGGAATTTCTGTCAGCCATGGCCCGCCTTGGGCCATTATTCCCACTCTGTGTGGGATACGGTGGCGCGCGTGCTACCTCAATGTCCGGAGGAGGCCTGGAAAGTGCTCTCTCAAGCTATTGCTGAAAGGAGAGATGCAGCCAAGTTCATGATTCGTTGTGGCCTTGACACCACCGACTCGCTGGGCAGGGCGATTTCCACGACAGTGACACTCCACCGCCATGCCTGACTGAGGACATCTGGTTTTTCAGGGGATGTCCAGAACACTCTGATGGATATGCCCTTTGATGGTATTCGCCTTTTCGGCAACAAAGCGGGCTACGACCAAGTCCTTGGGCCTTTCCGCCAACGCGCCCTCCTCCGAGGTCTGCTGTTCGCTCCTTTTCGTGGCCACGGAAGGGGCGCCCGGCATGTTCGCTTCAGAGCCACAGGCCTGCGCAGCAACAGTCAGCGCGGCTGCGGACGTGGGACCGCCAAGGCGGGTCAGGGGGCCAGTGGGCGGGTCAGTCCACCTCCACCCCAGCCACCACTGCCCCCAAACCTTCCTAGACTGGTTTTTCAGGCCCATCAATCGCCAGTAGGCGGCAGGATTCGCCATCACCTCCCCCACTGGCGCACCATCGCTTCGGGAAGGTGGGTTTTAGAAATAGTCCAAAGGGTCTTCTCCCTCCCCTTCGAGACTACCCCTCCAGCCATGCCACGTCACTACCACCGCATGTCGGGTATCACTTGGCACTTCTTCAACAGGAAGGCGCGGCCCTCTTGGCCAAGGGGGCCATCGAGCGTGTTCCTGCGCCAGAAGTAGGACATGGTTGTTACTCCCACTACTTTCTGGTGCCCAAGAAGGACAAGGGCCTGCGTCCTATCTTGGACCTCAGGGACGACAATCGCTTCCTCAGGAAGGAGAAGTTCAAGATGTTAAGTCTGGCTCAGGTCTTGTCTGCCCTTGACCCTGTAGACTGGATGGTAGCGTTGGACCTCCAGGACGCATATTTCCACATTTCCGTTTTGACTGCGTTACCTGCAGTTCATTGTAGGCCACGAGCACTTTCAATTTACCGTGCTTCCCTTTGGCCTTACCAGCGCCCCTCGGGTGTTCACGAAAGTGATGGCGGTGGTCGCAGCTCATATGCGCAGATCAGGGGTTCCAGTCTTCCCCTATCTCGATGACTGGCTGTTGAAGGCGGGCTCGCCCCGGACAGTCGTCTCCCACCTCCAGACTATGGCCGACCTCCTGCATTTGCTGGAGTTCTCCATTAATGTGCCGAAGTTGCACCTGATTCCCTCTGAGAAGCTCCTCTTCATTGGAGCGGTTCTGGATATGGGGCACTTTCGGGTCTATGCTCCCGAACGACGAGTCCAGGATATTCAGGCTCTGATTCCGATCTTTCAGCCTCTATCCTGGTTTTGGTCAGGATGACCCTGAGGCTGCTGGGCCTGGTGGCTTCCTGCATCCTGCTAGTCAATCATGCCAGATGGCATATGCGGGCACTGTAGTGGGACCTGAAGTTCCAGTGGGCGCAGCATCAGGGGAACCTGTCCGACTACGTCCAGATCTCGGAAGGCACTGCACAACAGCTGTAGTGGTGGCTCATGAACTGGCATTGGGTCAATGGCGGAACCCTCTTCCTTCCCCAACCAGAGCACACAGTGGTGACGGATGCGTCCCTCCTGGGATGGGGTGGCCACATGGGAGAGGCGGAGATCAAAGGCCTCCGGTCTCCTGCTGTATATCAACCTTCTGGAACTCAGGGCGATCCGACTTGCACTGAAGGCATTCCTTCCCTCTGTCAAGGGAGAGTAGTGCAGGTGTTCATGGACACCACCACCGCCATGTGGTACTGCAACAAACAGGGCGGGGTGGGGGTCGTGGACCCTATGTCAGGAGGCTCTGCTCCTCTGGACATGGCTGGAACATCAGTGCATTTCCCTGGTGGCTCAACACCTAGCAGGTTCACTGACAGCCAGGGCGGATGAACTCAGCCGCAGGTGCATGATGGATCACGAATGGCGTCTTCACTCGGGCGTTGCACAAGGTCTCTTTCAACAGTGGGGAGAGCCTTGGTTAGATCCATTCGCCACCAAAGAGAAAGCACAATGTCAGCAGTTCTGCGCGTTGGAATTTCGAAGGCGGCACTCACTCAGCGACACTTTTCGTCGCGACTGGAGTTGCAGTCTGTTGTACGCCTTTCCACCTTTACCACTTCTGTCCAGAGTGCTGAAAAAGATCCGGGCCAAAGTCATTCTAGTGGCTCCAGACTGGGCTCGAAGAGTTTGGTAGCCCGAGCTATTAAGTATGACCATCGATCCCCTGATCCGACTGCCTCTTCGGGAGGATCTTCTGTCGCAGCAACAGGGGACGGTCCTCCACCCAAATCTGTCCAGTCTCCACCTCCTTGCGTGGAGATTGAACGGCGGCAGTTGATTCCTTGCCTTGCCTCCTGAACTCTGTGATGTCATTCTGGCAGCCAGGCGTCCCTCCACCAAGTTGGTATACGCCTGTAGTTGGAACAAGTTTGTGGCATGGCGCACAGTAAAGGCTGTGGATCCCCTTTCTGCCCCTCTTTCTGAAGTCCTACTGTTCCTTCTTTATATGGCCCAGCAGGGCACTGCTCTGGGCACTATCAACGGCTACCTTTCTGCTGTTTCAGCCTTTCTCAGGCTCCCTGATCAGCCCTCTCTTTTCAAGTCCCCTGTTGTTAACAGATTCCTCAAAGGCATTACTCACCTTTTTCCTCCTATTCCCTTTGTAATGCCACAGTGGGACTTGAACCTGGTTCTTACATATTTAATGTGCGCCCCCTTTGAGCCTCTTCACAACTGTCCTCTTTGTCTGCTGACTTTGAAGACTTCTTTCCTGTTTGCCATCACCTCTGCTAAGAGAGTGAGTGAGCTCTAGGCTCTTTCTTGCAAACCTCCTTTTCTGTCTGTCCATCCGGACAAGGTTGTGCTCAGTACACGTCCATCCTTTCTGCCAAAGGTTGTCACTGCCAATCACATCGGGCAGACCATCACTTTACCCACCTTCTTTCCGCCTCCGCATCCTTCCAGAGAGGAAGAGAGGCTCCACCGTCTGGACCCAAAACATGAGCTCTCATTTTACCTGAATCGCAAACAACAGTTCCGGGTGGATGACCAGCTCTTTTTTGGCTACGTTGGTGCCAAGAAAGGTCGGGGCGTACACAAGCGGACTATCTCCAGATGGGTCGTCTTGTGTATTAAAGCCTGTTGTTCTCTGGCTAAAAAGGAGCCTCCGTTGGAGCTGTGCGCCCATTTCACCAGGGTGACGGCTGCCACTACAACATTGGAACGTGGTGTCCTCTTACAAGACATCTGTCCGGTAGCTACATGGGCCTTGCTGCACACTTTTACTAAGCACTATTTCCTGGACAGCCAAGTCCGGAGAGACAGCTTCTTTGGCCGTTCTGTTCTCCGGGACTTCCTGGTGTGATTTTGGTTCGCAGACCCACCACCAGGGTTGGTATTGCTGGGGTATCTATTCTTTTAAAAAAAAAAAAAAAATTTTAATTGAATTAAACAACAAGTCACGTTTTAAAGCAAGAGACAAGGGGCACTTTGGATCACTTACAATTATGAACCCAATAAGACAGTCCGTTCTATCCTGGTGCATTTTCACAACGCCTTTCTGTCCGTTGCATCTCCAGTTCTGTTGTTGGGGACACACATATTTCTCCTTGTAAGTATTCCACTTGCCCCACTTCCTATCTCATTTCCGCAATCATACACTTGGCATACTCTCTGATCTACATCCGGAACGAAGGCCAATCTGCCACTCCCCACTTCCTTGATATCTCCCTCTTGACCAATGAGTAGCCTAGTGTCATAAACTGTTTTTCGATTTCCGTGAGGTCAGTCGGCTCCCATATATTGAGGAGACCTAGCCGAGGTGTGAGGTGTGTTGTTTTCCCAAGGCCTCTAGGATGTGTTCCATGGCACCCTCCCATATGGGCCTTACCCCCGGGCAGTTCCACAGCATGTGGTAAAGAGATGCGTCTTGCTGGCATCCCCTAAGACAATGTGCACTGGTCCTCGAACCTATCTTTGCAAGGGTTATACCAGTTAAGTAAGATCTATGTAGAATTTTTAGGTGGATGAGGCGGTAACAAAGTGTTATGGCAGCCTCACGAGGGGACATCAATGCTGCCTGTCACTCCTCATCATCAATGGGTCCTAAGTCCAACTGCCACTTCTCCTGGAGTTTAAGAAAGGTATCTGGTAGGTTGTTACATAGTTTTTTGTATGTAAGGGAAATGGCCTTGGTGAGCAATGGTCCGTCCAGAAGCCTGTCCTCTAACGGGGAAGAGTTTGGGATGTCCGTCATGTCTGGGATAGCTGCAGTTGAGGGTGTGTCGGATTTGTAGGTATCGGAACAACTCACCGTGGGCCAGATCGTACGTCTTCTGTAGGTCGTCGAACTTGAGAAGAGAACCCTTTTTAACCAAGTCTCCTATTGTCGAGATGCCTATTACTTCACATTTGTCGAACTTGGAATACCTGCCGAGGAGCCCTAATCTCTGGGTACACCACAGGGGTGTAGCCTTGGTGAGGGTCTGTGCCCAACCCAGACGGGAGTTCGCCAGGTGCCATATCGTCACCGTGTGAGCTGTGGGGCCAACATAACGGCCTCTTCGAACCTTGGAATACAATGCCTCCAGATACCCTGCCCTCCCCATCTGATATCTGTCCAGCAAATATGCTGGGTCCAGCGGGGATCTATAGATCCAGTGGTTTACCACCACCAACTGTGATGCCCAATAATACAGATGGAGATCCGGGAGGGCAATGCCGCCATCATAGCACCCTTTCCTTAACTTTTTAATGGCCATTCGAGGGGATCCACCACCCCATAGCAGTGTTCTAATTTCGCTTTCAACCCCGGAGAAATAGGCGTCTGGGACCCTGTTGGGGGAGTTTTGAATGACATATAGAAACCTAGGAAGGGCCAGCATCTTAAAAAGTGGCGCTCGCCCGATCAGGGACAGAGGCAGGGAACGCCAGTGTTTAACATCCGTCCGTAGTCTAGTCAGAGGGGCTGCGAGATTACGGTCGTACAAAAGATGGGGGTCCGGAGTTACAAAGATCTCCAAATACCGGAAGCCTTCCAACGTGACCTCCACCGAACATCCCGAGGGGAGTCGGGGAGCCTGGCCCCTCAGAACGAACAACATAGATTTACTCCAGTTTATGGCGTACCCCGAATATTTCGCGAAATTTGTGAAAACTTTTAACACCCCATGAAGGGATCTGTAAGGGGACGCCAGGTAGAGCAATATATCATCTGCATATAATGATATTCTATCCTCGTGGTCTTCTGCCCATTTCAAACCCCTCACCATAACATCACGTCTGACCCATGCAGCCAGCGGCTCCAGCATTAGAGAAAAGAGCAGTGGGGAGAGGGGGCAGCCCTGTCTAGTTCCCCGTATTAATGGGAAGGATCTTGAGGTGTAATTATTTACTCGGACCTGTCCCCGAATATTTGTGTATAACAACCTCACCCAGCCTATGAATTGGGGTCCAAAGCCCATACGTCTTAGTACCTCAAATAAGTAAGGCCATTCGATGGAATCAAACGCCATCAAGGCGTCCAGTGAGAGGACAACGGCATCCTCCTCGAGAAACTCATGACACGCTATAACATTGTGGAGGCTTCTGATGTTTAGCGCCGTGTTCCTCCAGGGCATGAAACCCGATTGGTCTGGGTGGACCAGTGAGGAAATGACTGCCATCAGGCGTAGAGCAAGGACTTTTGCTAGGATCTTTGCTTCCGCGTTTATTAGGGAAATGGGACGGTAGGAGCTACAGGCATCCGCAGGTTTACTTGGTTTCCTAATTACTACTATGGACGCAAGCTGCTGGTCCTCCGGTAGGAGCCCTTCTTCATTGCTTTCTTCAAACATGGCTCGCAGATGGGGAACCACCTGGGTGGCCGCCACTTTGAGAAATTCTATGGGGATCCCATTGAGTCCCATCGCCTTGCCTGATTGAATCTTACTTATTGCTTGCTGGATTTCTAGATCCGTCAAGTCTCGTTCTAGTGCCTCTTTGTCGCTATCAGACAATGTTGGTATGTCGCTATCTGCCAGGAGTTGAAGGGAGTCCTCCGTTGTGTATAAAGTGGACGGAGTGTAAACGCGTTCCAAGTGATCAGCGAATGCATTCGCGATGTCCCTCGGATGAGTGACCTGCACCCCATCCTCCAGAGTTAACTGGGGCACCCATTTCTCCCTCCGCTCTCTACTTTCCAGCCACGCCAGCAATTTCATGGCCCTGTCTCCCAGTTCATATAGTTTGTGCGTCGTGTGCCAGAGTTTGGCCTGAATCCGTTCCCTAACTAGGATCTTGGGTATCTATTCTAAGGTAAGGAATCTATCATTAACGTGTTTCTTTCAGATGCACAAGTTATTTACCTTCGGTAACAATATATCTGTAAAAAACATTAGTTAGCCATGCCACCTCAGTACCACCGCATGTCGGGGGACCATCTTGCTCTTCTTCAACGGGAAGTCATTGCCCTCTTGGCCAAGAGGGTCATTGAGCGCGTTCCTAGGCCAGAAGTAGGACGTGGTTGTTACTCCCACTACTTTCTGGTCCCAAGAAGGACAAGGGCCTGCGTCCTATCTTAGACCTCCGGAACGTCAATCTCTTCCTCCGGAAGTTCAAGATGCTCACACTTGCTCCGGTCTTGTCTGCCCTAGACCCGCAAGACTGGATGGTATCGTTGGACTTGCAGGAGGCTTACTCTCATATCCCCGTCCTGCCGGGCCACTGGCGTAACCTGCGGTTCACTGTAGGTCATGAGCACTTTCAGTTCACCGTGCTCCACCTTGGCCTTACCCTCGGGTGTTCACGAAAGAGATGGCGGTGATCGCAGCTCATCTGCGCCGATCAGGGGTTCCAGTCTTCCCCGATCTCGACGACTGGTTGTTGAAGGCGGGCTCGCCCCAGGCAGTCATCTCCCACCTCCAGACTACGGCCGGCCGACCTGCATTTACTGGGGTTCTCCATCAACGTGCCGAAGTCGCACCTGATTCCCTCTCAGAAGCTCCTCTTCATCGGAGCTGTTCTGGCGCATTTTCGGGTTTACCCTCCCGAGCAGCGAGTCCAGGATATTCAGGCGATGATTCCGATCCTTCAGCCTCTATTGCGGATTTCGATCTGGATGATCCTCCGGCTATTGGGCCTGATGGCCTCCTGCATCCTGTTAGTGGATCATGCCAGATGGCATATGCGGGCTCTGCAATGGGACCTGAAGTTCCAGTGCGCACAGCATCAGGGCAACCTGTCCGATAACGTCCAGATCTCGGAGGGCACTGCATGACAATTGCAGTGGTGGCTCACAAATCACAATTGTGTTAATGGCAGATCCCTCTCCCTTCCCCAACCGGAACACACAGTTGTGACGGACGCGTCCCTTCTGAGCTGGGGCGGCCACATGGAAGAGGCGAAGATCAGAGGACTCTGGTCTCCGGCGGAGTCCCGGCCCCACATCAACCTTCTGGAGCTTCGGGCGATCCGACTTGCACTGAAGGCATTCCTTTCCTCTGTCAAGGGGAAAGTAGTGCAGGTGTGCACAGACAACCCCATCGCCATATGGTACTGCAACATACAGGGCGGGGTGGGGTCGTGGACCCTATGTCAAGAGGCTCTGCGCCTCTGGACATGGCTGGAACATCAGGGCATTTCCCTGGTGGTTCAGCACTTGGCAGGTTCTCTGAACGCCAGGGCGGACAAACTCAGCCGCCGGTGCATGATGGATCACGAATGGCGTCTGAACTCAAGACGTGGCGCAAAGTCTCTTTCAGCAGTGGGGAGAGCCTTGGTTAGATCTATTCTCCACCGAAGGGAACGCACAATGTCATCTGTTCTGCGCGTTGGAATTTCCAAGGCGGCACTCACTAGGCGACGCTTTTCGTCGCAAGTGGATTTGCGGTCTACTATACACCTTTCCGCCTATACCACTTCTACTCAGAGTGCTGAAGAAGATCAAGCGAGACCGGGTCCAAGTCATTCTTGTGGCTCCGGACTGGACTCGAATTGTATGGTATCCCGAGCTACTCAGCATGGCTATCGATCCCCCGATCTGACTGCCTCTTCGGGAGGATCTTCTGTCGCAGCCGCAGGGGACAGTCCTCCATCTGAACCTTTCCAGCCTCCACCTCCTTGCGTGGAGATTGAGCGGCTGCAGATGACGTCTTTTGACCTGCCTCCCAAAGTTTGTGATGTAATCTTGGCAGCCAGGCGTCCCTCCACTAAGACTGTATATGCCTGTAGGTGGAATAAGTTTGTGGCATGGTGCACAGCAAAGGCTGTGGATCCCCTTTCTGCCCCTCTTTCAGAGGTCCTTCTATTCCTTCGTTTTTTGGCCCAGCAGGGCTCTGCTCTGGGCACTCTCAAGGGCTATCTCTCGGCCATTACAGCTTTTTTACAGGTTCCAGAACAGCCTTTCCTTTTCAAGTCCCCTGTTGTAAAAAGATTCTTAAAAGGCATTATAATGCAGCAGTTGGACTTGAACCTGGTTCTGACATATCTGATGTGTGCTCCCTTTGAGCCACTTCACAACTGTCCTCTTCGTCTTCTCACTTTAAAGACAGCTTTCCTGGTGGCCATCACCTCTGCCAGAGGAGTGAGTGAGCTCCAGGCTCTTTCTTCTAAACCTCCTTTTCTCTCTGTCTATCCGGAAAAAGTGGTTCTAAGGGCTCGTCCATCTTTTCTGCCGGAGGTTGTCACTGCCTTTCATATCGGGCAGGCCATCACTTTGCCCACCTTCTTTCCACATTCCTCAAAAGAGGAAGAGAGGCTCCACCGTCTGGACCCAAAACCTGCGCTCTCATTCTACCTAAACCGCACACAACAGTTCTGGGTGGATGACCAGCTCTTAGTTGTCTATGCAAGCGCCAAGAAAGGTTGGGCCATGTACAAGCGTACCATCTCTCGGTAGGTCTCTCTCGGTTAATCGTTCTGTGCATAAAGGCTTGTTATTTTTTCGCTAAAAAGGAGCCTCTGGTGGGGCTGCTCGCCCATTCTACCAGGGCGACAGCAGCCACTACTGCTTTGGCACAGGGAGTTCCCTTGCATGACATCTGTTAGGCAGCTACGTGGGCCTCGCTGCACACGTTTACAAAGCATTACTGCCTGGACAGCCAAGTCCGGAGAGACAGCTTCTTTGGCTGTTCGGTTCTCCAGGACTTTCTGGTGTGATCTTGGTTCGCAGACCCACCACCGGGGTTGGTATTATTGGGGTATCTATTCTAAGGTAAGGAATCTATCACTACGTCTTTCTTTCAGATGCACAAGTTACTTACCTTCGGTAACCATATGTGTGAAAGAAACATTAGTAGTGATAGCTTCCTTACCCCCCCACCCATCCTCCCCGTTCTGCGAACTGATTCCTAGGGTTAAGGTCATCCTTTTCAGGGCCCTATTTTCATGGCACCAGTGGTTAGTTTCTTGCATGGCTCTGCGTTCCTGGCGCGCGTTCCTGGCGCAGAAAGTCGTGTACAGAACTGACGTCAGCACATGTGGGCACGTCTAAGTAGCTCCAGCGACGTCATCTTGGTGCCAACGACTCACGCGGAGCCACACGACGACACCTACCAACGGGCAGGGGTAATGCTGACGAAAACTTTCCGGATCCAGTCTGACGCCTGGGGGTAGTTCTAAGGAAAGGAATCTATCACTACTAATGTTTCTTACAGATATATCGTTACCGAAGGTAAGTAACTTGTGCGTTAAGTTTCTCCTTCTATAGGAACCTAGAAGGTGGTAGAGATTTTTGCCTAAACCCGCCCCCCTTTTCCTTTTTTACCTTAGTTTCCTACTAATAGTGGTATCACAGCCTGACACCTGGTGAGGATTCTGGTTGAAGATGTGAAACGTTGGTAGCCTCTGCCCCATTGGGTCTAAAGCACGGGTCTCTGTGAGGGCAACGCCACCACTTACTGGCTCTCCCAATGCAGGATTGGCTGGACCGGAACAGGCTTTGGGACGTTGTGACTTCACTAACCCAGCTCCGCTCAAAGGGTCCACAGGCCGGTAGTTTGTCCACCTGGGGCCAGGGAGGAAGATTAGCACTGCTTTGCACAGGTGTTGGAGATGGCATGTACCCACTTGGACCTTGCTTAACAATTATGTCACTTGCTGAATGGGGACCGGTTAAAGCATCCCCAGGAGGATCAATGTTCCCAGCTGGCATATATTGGCAAATCCTCGTGAGCTCCTGCTCCATTGGGACTAGGCGTTGCATAATGGGGTCTAGTTTACGATCAATGTTGATCATCAAGGAGTCCATCCATGTTCTCCTTAGACAGTGGATGCGGGTTGCTGACACAATGTCCTGACCCCTCTGCTCTTGGGTGTTTTGCTTTGGCCTCTGTCGCTGAACCTTTCCTTTTTACTCCCATACCTGCCCCTACTTTTGGACCCCCTGGCTTGACCTTACACCCCGGGCCCTTGGTTGGTATAGTTGGGCCTGCAGACTCGAGCCCAGTATTGCTGACTATGCCTACTTCTAGGCCATGGTCTCCCTCCGTTCCCAAGGGCGGAGATCTTACTGGTGTTAATGAGGGTCCATGTTCAAGCTGGATATCGTGGGGAATGCAATACACTACCCCCTGCAGTACCTAATGGGCTGGAGTACCGGCGAATGAGATAGCTGGCATTACACCACCTCCATTTCATTATCTGTAATCCCAGCTGCTCTTAATAAGAATGCGTTTCCCCATGATAGCAAAACAAGGATAAATGTTAACTAAACAGGCCGACCAGCAATCAGTGCTTAGAAGGACTGGGTTATATGACCACTGTCGGGACAGACAAACCTCACGCTTCTAGTTAAAATGTTCACAAAGCCTCCTCCTACAGTGTGGCTGGAAGTAGTCATCCACGAGGCTCCTCTCTCTGTACCTTCCTTGAGTTTTCGGCCCCAGGTGTCCGCACAGTCACGCCATGCTCCTACCTGCGAAAGCCAGAGTCAAAGAGAGGTGGCCCAGCCTCCTCTGGGCTCTGACTTGCGCGGACGCGCCGTTGCCCGGGAGTGTCCCGCACCATGGAAGGCAACCAGCGTCTGCAGCGTGGGCGTGCTACCCAACCCCTCTTCCTCCCTGAGACCGGTGGTATTCTGGGACATCAAGTCCCTTGGAGTGATTGGCAATCCAGCAGCAGCAAGATCCAGGCAATCAGGCACAACAGAAGCGTGTCGTTGATTTGCAGATCACATTGATTGAGTGAATGAGCAGTAAGAAAGGAAGGGGATTCGGCTTGGATCGACTTAAAAACTAAAGTGAGGAGTTGTAATTTGACTTGAAGCTAGCAGAATATTCATTGTGTTGTAAGTTGTGGGAGGTTGATTAGCGACTTGATTGATTAAAAAGTAAATAGTTTGCACAGTTGGTCATTTCATTGTTCGGACAGGAGTATTCTAGGAGATGGTTACTCCTAACTTTTATTTTGATGAGTGATATGCTGTGAAATGGAAGGCAAAGCTTTTTGATATTGAAGAGCTGAAATTTAGGTGCCGTGGCTTGGATTCTAGACATTTCTGTTAGGTTTTCGGCAGAGGGGGTAAGGGCATTGGTTGAAAGAAATAGATCAGGATAGCGCAGTAGGGTCAGTATAATCTAATAGATTAAATTTTTGTTTTTGGAGAATCATGCATTATAGCGTAATGGGACATTCAGTAATGGATAGAGGTTAGGCAATTGGAAATTGGTTAGTCCTGGATGGAGTCGAGGGCAAAGAAAGTGAGAAGCATTAAGAGAGATATGCATGAGGAGAAACATTTAAGAGAGTGTGGAGTAAAATTCGGTATGTGACTGCATCTAATGCAGCAGATACACCAAGGAAAATCTGGTTAGATTAGAGGTTTTAGCACACATTAATGATATATTGCGATATGAGACAAAATATATATATTTTTTTAACACAGTTTTATATAGCGCGAACTTGACCCGAATCGGATATCAGAGCGCTTTACATAGCACCAGTTGCGTTACATGAGGACACATTCATTTTTGTTATGCATGGGGAGATTAAGTGATTTGCCCAGAATCACAGGATGTTCAGCGTCATTGCCGAGACTTGAACCCGGTTCCCCAGATTCGAGGTCTATCGTCCTAGCCGTTAGGCCAACTCTTCTCCCTTAGTTGAATCTATCATTCCAGGATTTTTGAGAAAAGGGTCTTTTGAGAGATAGTGTGACTGTTGCATGGGGTAGTAGAATCTGCTGTTGTTATTATAACAACTGTTAATCCCCCAGCCCCTGTGCAACATATTAAGGTGACAAAATTAGATTTGTTGAGAAGATGATGGTATCAACAAATGGTCTGGCTCCTTGAAACAAGACACCATGCCCTAATATACTGTACAGCCTCCTGTAGCACACACCCTCCCTCTAGTTGTTTTTTCCTGGTGCTTTCCCCTTTCCCTCCCCTCTTCCTCTCTATATGTCCTATTCTATGGTAATACACCAAGTCAGTAGGTTTATATTGTTTAGCATTGTTCTGTTTAAAAAAATAAATAAATAAAAAGTGGAAAAAAAGAATTGCTAATCCCATGGCAAACTTCAGGCACTTACGTAGTACATCAGTGAAAAGTGAGACTTTGGACAATCTAGAAAAGCATGTAAGTTGATGGCTCAAGGATAGATAGCAACCAAGGGGGCACAAGAGGGATTCACTATTTTGAAGGTCAAAATAATCTCATTAGGACATGTGGTTGAGAAGGTCAAACTGTCAAATTTATCAATTAATGAATAAATTGAGCTCAAAATGACGTGGATGCCTTTGAGAGTGTTAAGACTCGTTCTAGTTTAGATTTTTTTAAATTGAAGTATGTTGCAAAGTGTTAGGCTAATTACCCTCACTCATTCTTCTTTGGGGCAGATATCCGAAGGACTTGAATTGTCCTTGTGTGACGCAAGTCGTTGCAAGGCTACAAAAGTCCTTAACTGGGATTTGCTAAGCTACGCAAAGCCACTTTGCATAATTTAGTAATGTAGGCAATACACGACATGAGTGGAGCATGACCGTTCCAATGCATCCACCCACATATTGTGACGCAACCACAGATTTAAAAAGACTTGTTAACCTGGGTTTGCGTCAAAACGGTGTGTCTAGTCATCAAAGGTGTAAAAAGGAGAAATATCTTTAAATGTTTCTTGTTCATTCTTCTTTCTATTTTTGTGCATGAAGGTTTCCCTTCCTTCACAAAGCAATCTTGACCATAACGCACAACCCTTGTACTATGGGCCAGGGTGTCTGCGTTGCGCTAGACAGCACACGTGCACCAGTGTAAGGAGAGCGCAGAAATGCTTTGTATCTTTGTAACAATGGAGCATTTCTGCTCTCTCCGTTTAACACAGTGCAGCAAGTTCCCTTGCAGCGCCATATTGTGTGAAATAATTGTAAATGTGCCCCCAATCAACTTAGTTTACCACTGGCCAATGTTTGTGCTTTAGCATGATGCCAATGTTTACAGCTTTTACAGTGCTTAGAAACTCCTTTAATCAGCACAGACAAATAATGAAGGTACCCTTTTATTTATACTGTAATCAAAATAATTACAAATTCCATGCCTGAATATTAACTTTTCTGTTTAGGGGTGTGATATTCTAACTCCACAATGGCTTTCATAGCCTAATTGCACAAATGCACATGCCACACATATCTATCCTCTTGGAACCCTAGCCTAGTTACACTGGCATGAGATATATTATATTAGATGGTATCAACAAATCCACCATATAAAATTCCTAACAACTAATTTAGTAATAATAGTATCCACAATAAAGCAAATGGAAAACAAATTTTAACAGGTAGAATAGTTGTATGTCGTTACAATGCATGCCTTTGCCACACATGCCATTACCACATGTCCTCTACCATGCAATGCCTTTACCACCTATTGCCTTTACCACGCATGCCCTTACAACGAAAATGTGTGTATGTATGTGTATATATATGTATATATATATATATTTGTATATATATGCAGTTTTCCCATCCAAGAAAGAACCTTGATCCAGTACTGTCAAGAAAGAAACAGACTCCAATTTCTTTAATTTATTGTCATGAATAGATTTGAAGTGCCTAGCTACCGAATAGTTGTGGTCAGAATTGACAATGGCCCTGACGTGATGCAAAATACGTTTATGCACAGGAAATTTGGTACTACCAATATATTCCAAATTGCAAGTGCACTTGAGTTTATAGATGGCATACTCGGTACGACAAGTTAAATGTTCTTGGATAGCTATCTCTTTATCGCTAAATGCTGTTTTGTAGCGAAAGTACATGCACGGCAAGAATTACATTTAAAGAACCCAGTCCGAGTAAGCCAGGTGCTTTTAGTTTTGACCTCAGGCATAGATCTCACAAGGGCATCCCTCATAGAAGGAACCTTTCTGAAGGTAATTGATGGTAAACTAGGTAGGATGGGGCCAAGAATGTTATCAGTCAAAACGATAGGCCATTCTGAATAAATGATCTTACGGATAGCATTTTCTTGAGAGCTGAATGTCGTAATCAAGCTAATAGACTGTAAATCTGGCTCTGTAGTTTCAATTGCAGATTTGGTGCTAGGCTGGAGTAAGTTTATTCTAGGCACAATGTTTGGTTTATTTAAGGCAAGGGTTAAATGATGTTCCTTATAGCCCCTGTCCAAAAATCTACGAAATGCTGCCCTCTGGCATTCAGTAGAGACAATTTCAGAACTACTGATTCTCCGAATACGAATAAATTCGCCGTACGGTATGCTATTAATAAGGTGACACGGATGTGCACTATCAGCGTGTAGAATTGAGTTGCCTGCAGTGGTCTTTCTGTGTAACTTAGTACAGAGTATGTCTTTGTCTATATACAAAAGAACATCAAGAAATTCAACAGAGAAGCTATCAATGGAGACAGTAAACTTTAAATTCAGATCATTGAGATTGATATCATCCACAAATCTCATGGCATCATCCTTAGAACCATTCCAGACTAAAAATATGTTGTCAATATAACGCCAGTAGTGGACCACATGACTCCACCAGTGCTGATGAGTGGTTCTGAGAACATGCTTCTCCCACCAACCCACATGTAAACATGAGTAGCTGGGGGAGAAGCAAGCCCCCATTGCCACACCACGCACCTGTTGGTAGATGTCATTCTGAAATAGAAAAAAGTTAGTTGATAGACAGATTTCAATTATTTCCAAAAGCATGTTGTTATGGTCTTTCATATTTATATCCCTATTCTCCAAAAAATGTCTCGTAGCATTAATGCCATGACAATGATTGATACTGGTGTAAAGGGATTCAATGTCCATCACCACCAACAGATAATCCGAACACCATGTTATATCTTTAACTTTGTTTAAGAAATCAGTAGTGTCTCTTATATAGGACAGTAGAGAGGTCATGTGAGGCTGCAGAAAAAAATCAACATATTTGGATAAATTCTCATTCATACTTCCCTGAGCTGAGATAATAGGGCGACCAGGTACAGGAGTAACCTTCTTGTGTACCTTAGGTAAAAAATATAACATGGGAGTGACTGGATGTTCAATATTCAGAAAGTTCATTTCTTCTTTAGTTAATAAACCATTTCTCTTCCAATGATAGATTCTTTTACGTGTTTTATCTTCTGCAGATCTCATTTCAAATTTAGTCGAATGTCTGTAGCAGGAAGTATCAGAAAGGTGTCGATCAACCTCTGCCAAATAGTCAATTCGGGACAATAACACTGTATTGCCTCCTTTGTCTAATTTGTTGATGATGAGATTCTGGTTTCTTTGCAACTTAGTAATCAACGCGTGATATTGTTTATTGCGATAATCCCTTTGACGTGATTGAAAAGGTATAGTTCTGTTTAGGGCCTTCAGCTCAGTAATGACTCGGTCGCTGAAAACATCCACTGCATCTTTTGGCATTAGGGGAAGAAAAGTGGAGGCTGGACGGAAAGGACTGAGAGCTGTCTTGTTATAACCAATGGCTTGACTAGCCATAGATGGATCCCCATCTTCGGTTTCAAGTGCCAAATCGTATAGTATCTGTAAGTTGGGAATGTCTTTGAGCTGTAATGATCCATCTGTGTTAATGGTATTGGTAGCATTCACAGACGTTTTTCCAACAAATGTGTTTAATTGGAAATATTTGATCAGTTTTAATTTCCTTATGAATTTAAACACATCTATCCTTGCTTGGTTGTAGGAAAAACGGTGCTTAGGACAAAATGAAAGGCCTAAAGATAAAAGCTGCGTTTCTGCTGTTGATAACACAGTGTCCGTTAGATTAATGACAGTATTCTGTATTCCACATGTTACTTCCTCCAGGCCCTTCGCGCATTCCCTCTTGAGATAGTTTTGGCGGTGCCTGACCCTCCTCTCCCTCCTACGTTAGTTTGTTGATCCCCTTGCACATACTGAGGTTTGTATATATATATTTCTTTCACTAAAAAAACAAAGGTTACATGGATGTTATTGTTAGGCTCATATTTCACTCATACAAAACCAGTGAATTTCAGCAGTTATAGTTACCTCAGCGAATTATAACTTACTCGATCCCGCACTGCTCTGCTTATGACCTGCCATATACATCACTCTTGACATGGTCAATGACATAACTCATGGCATCTCAGATGACATCAACTGAACCACTCACACACCCACTCACTGATCCATAGAGCCATTCACACACGCACACACTCGCACATACAGCCCCTCATACACCCACTCACTCACCAATATAGACACCCACTCACTCATCCATAGAGCCACTTACGCACCCATACAGCCACTCATGCACCTATACAGCCACTCACACACCCACTCACTCCCACACCCACTCACTCACCAATACAGCCAGCCACTCCCACACTCATACAGTTACTCACACACCTACTTCATCAGTGATGCTATGAATGATGTCCCTGACCATGTCATGAGTTGGGTAATATGCAAGGTCATAAGCAGTGCATTTATGGGGCATAAGGTATTGTTAGCTCAGGTAACTAGAACTGCTTAATTTCACTGTTTTTGTATGTGTGAAATCTGAGCCTAACTATAACGTCCCTGTAACCTTTGTTTTTTTTGTGAATTGGTGAGGTTTTTTAAATCCTTTTTAAAGCACGGTGGGGGGGGGGGGACGCAGGGCATGGACTGGCATTGTGCTGCCTATACCCAAGTTTGCTGCTCCTTTCCCCAAGCTAGCTAGCCTCTGTGGTTAGCTTGCTGCCCCTACTCTCCTCCCCCATACCCTCCGATGTCTGTGTGCATGTCACTGCTCCCACCATTTTGCCCACCATGTGCCATGGACCTGCCACTGCCTCTCCTATTTACCCTTGAGTGTTCTGTGGAGCTGCCACTTCTCCTCCCACCTGCCTAGCATGGTCAGATGTCTGCCGCCTGTACCTGCCACCTTCACCTTGCCTGTCCAAGTTTCATACCCCTGCCCCCTACCTCCTGTCCTCCATGGTCCATTGTGCTGCCACACCCTTCTGCCTCCATGTTATGTTGTGCTGCAACTGCTTCTTCCTACCTGCACTGTGTGGTCTGTTGTAATGCCTCTTCCCCTGACCTCTTTCGGTCTATCAGATTTGTAGAGAGCGACTTATCACCCAAGGAGGGTATCCGTGCTTTTGTCTGTGTCCAGCCCCTACCTTCTGTCCTCCATGGTACTTTGTGCATGCCCCTGCCTCTTGCCGACCATGGCCCTTGTGCTGCTACTGACCCTCTCATTTGACATGCATGGTCTTCTGTGCTGCCACACCCCCTCCCATCTGCCCTGTGTGGTCAGCGTGCTGCCCCTGACCCACTCCCACCTTCCTTCCATTGTCTCTGTGTATGCCATTATAGTCTCACTGTTGCCCTCTATGGTATTTTGTGCTTCTATTGCCCATCCTGTCTGCTTCCTGCAGTCAGCTTGCTGCTCCTGCCCTGCCTCCATTCCCCCTTCTCTCCGTTTTCCATGTGCAGACCACTATCCCCTTCCTCCTGCCTTGTCTAGTCCTTTGTCGTGCCTCTGTCCTGATCACCCTGAAACTTTGCATGCACAACATAAGTCAGTGGCACACGTTTTGTTTTGGAATATATCGTCAAAAAATGCTTTTCCTATGGAAACATGGTCCAACCTAGAACTACCTACTGATGACCGCCAGTTGGTAATATATATCAATATATATCTATAGTAACTGAAAAATGCAAACGCTACAGGGACGTTCTAGTTTGGCTCATATTTTACACACAAAACCAAAGAAATTCAGCAGTTATTACCAGACCTAACTATAACTTACGACCCTGCAATGCACTGCGTTTGATATGAGCTCACGTATTACATCACTCATTACATGGTCAGTGACATCACTGATGACATCTCAAATGACATCACCGATTACATCCAGTGAGTGCAAGTGTTTCGTAAAAGTTACTGAGACTTAAAGATATATTCCAAGCTGCTTCTTTATGTACTCCTGAGTGAAACTATTTGTAACATATGTCATCTGAACTATATGGGAGAGGAGTTGGTCTAACGGCTAGGGCGGCTGATCTCGAATCTGGGGAACCGGGTTCGAGTCTCTGCAATGATGCCGAACATCCTGTGATTCTGGGCAAATCACTTAAGCTTCTCGTGCCTAACAAAAATGAATGTGTCCTCATGTAACGCAACTAGTGCTATGTAAAGCGCTCTGATACCCGATACCTCTGGGTAAGGTTGGCACTATATAAAACTCCGTAAAAAATAACAAATAAATAAATCCCGTTTTTAAGGTTGGTGTACTATTTATCAGTGAACTAGCCTCCACACTGACACATGTCCCCTGCTGATGTATCTGGATGGTAGTGCTTTGCAACAGTCTAAGTTGTTCAATGAGACTTCAGTCCACAATGATACCTGAGTATAGTTCTGTTTTGCTAAATACTCACCAGGTTCCTTAAACCTCTCTACTTTGTGATAAATGACTGTAGTAGTAGATTGCAATAAATTAATCTATTCACTCAGAATTTTATCTAGGGTGATGGCTCAGTGTAGTCGACATTTACAACAGACTGACCTCTCTGCTCACACCTTTCTCTAGGATGAAAGATAATTTTCATGGAGTATTTCACAGTGGCCTGTTCGCTAAACCTGTCTACTGGTTGTATGTTGTAGTGGTTTGTGTAAATATGACATTTAAAATAAAACCTCTGTTTTTTCAAGGTTCACAAATTATGTTGTGGTTTGCAATAGACTGGTTAGAGATTTTACTTTGGTCATCAGTGTTTAAAGTAGTGGTTCAGAAGAGATGGGACTATCTGCTGAGAACTCTCTCTCAGGTGATAAGTAAGTTGATAATGTTACAGTGAGCTTTAGGCTGTACGTCTCCCACCTGTGTCTTATTATTTAAAAAAAAATTATTTTACATTTTATAAAGTATATTAAAGTTTTATTTGCTGGATAATGTCATCAGTAATGTCATTTAAGATGTCATCAATGATATCACTGACCATGTCATGAGTGATGTAATATGTGAGGTCATAAGCAGTGCATTGCGAGGGCGCAAGTTACAGTTAGGGTCTGATTACTATAACTGATGATTTTTTATGGTTTTGTGTGTGTGTAAAATCTGAGCCTAACTATAATGTCCCTGTAACCTTTGTTTTTTTCTGTGAATTTCAAAGGATTTTTATATTCTACTTCCGAACTAGAACGTCTCTTTAACCTTTGGTTTTTTCAGTGAATTTCTATGGTCTTTTTAGTGAATTTAACATTTTTTTTCTTTTATATAAATTGTACTACAATGTCACCTATAAGTTTAATTTAGTAATATAAATTTATGCAAATTTATAAATAAATTTTATTCACACATTTATTCATATTATACAATTAACAAATCAAGGCAAAGTAGCTTATGTAGTCTTTCTATAAATGCAGTGCACCAATCTTTTCTTAGTTTTAAATTCATTTTATGGATGCATGGCCATTGCAAATTCAAGATGAGGGCCCATACGAGTACTCTATGATTACTAGTTCCTGTGACAAAATCATGATGGCTGTGCAGATTTGATAAAATGTTAAATATATATAAATATCATATATAGGCTACCACAAATTTTAACATTTAAGTCAAAGAAACCATCTCCATGCATTAATATTTGGAAGCCTATCTGTGATTCACAACATATTTATTTTACAAGCTTGTCGAATCTGCGGATCTGCTGCGATGCCACCACGGATCAGACACGATTCCAGGAACACACCCAAACATCAACTTCTCATTGGATACAGTGAGTCTGCACCCATGCACATAGCAAATCATACCCTAAATCAGTTATTAGGGTTTCACATCTCTCATGAGACAGACTGAAAACCACAGCTCCATCCGGTTTTTGGCTTTCCTTAAAAAGTACAGAGTTTTAAAATCAGGATGTCTTGTGCTGATGATAGAAGAAAAGGGGAAGAGCAAGACGAAGAAGACTTACCACCTCCAAAGAAGTGCTCTGACTTTTAGAAATATTTCTCTATTCCTTCAGAATAAAATAAGTTTTAGCAAAGAGTGTCCAATGCAATAAAAAAGCTGCTACAGGGAAGAAGTATTCACATGGCACATCCTCTATGTGGAAAGATCTGAAAACCACACAAGGACGTATGACAGGATAATGAGAGAGAAGGAGTGGTGCATCATCATCAGCAGCTGGAGCATCTGTGGGACCCTTACCACCCGACCAGATGGTTACCATCCCCACCTGTTTCACCAAAACTGCAAGACATGGTGACTTGTGGCAAATGCCATATGCCAGTTGCACTAAAAATGTCATCTGTTGCCCAGGTTATGGATGCTGTTAAGCATAATTTCTCTTTTAACCCCTTGAATGCCCATGACGAGCTGGCCTCGTCATGGCACACAGTTCGCGTGTGCCCATGACGAGTCCAGCTTGTCATGAGGCATTCCTTGGGAAATCCCTCTGGTGCCTGCTCCCGAGGCCCCCCCTACCCCCCCTGGTTTCCCTGAAATGACGTAATCTCAGTGAAACCAAAACTGAAATGAGCCAAGAGGCTCATTTCAGTTTCCCTTTCTACATGCTCAGGGGGCTATCTCAGCCCCCTGAGCACGTAGAAAGACGGGAGTGGTATCGTTGGAAAGGGGAGAATCTCCCTGTTCGAGGCATATGAGCTGCAGATTGTACACTTAGCATAGATCGCCATCTGGTGTTGGGCCCGGATGTTTGCAGTTTGTTTTTGTTCTTTGGACAGTCTTTGGAAGTCACGAGTTTGGTGACTCCTCCTTCGGTCCGTACTGCGCATGGGCTTCGGCTCCATCCTCAGATTGTTTTTTTCCGCCATCGGGCTCGGATGTGATACTTCGTGCTCCGGCTTCGAACTTCTACGGTTCCAGCCTCGACGGAAAATCCTCGTTTCTTCGAGTTTCTTCATCATCATCTTCATCTCTCGAAGCGGCACTTTTCTCCATCCCGTACATCGGCACCGGCCTTCGGGCCCTCCTCGACTCCGGTCCCGGCCGATGGAAAGGACTCCGTTCAAAAAGTGCCCAAAATGTGGGTCTAAATTTCCCCACACCGACCTCCATCAGGTGTGTAACCTTTGCCTCTCTCCAGAACACGAGGCCAGAGACTGCCCCGCCTGTAAGTCTTTTAGATCAAAAAAGACCATCCGGGATCGAAGAGCTCGACGCACCATGGTGCACTCCTCAACCGCGGCTCCACCGGACATCTTCGGAGACGACGCCGAAGCTTCGGGGCAACTACACACCCAGCAGGAGGACGACGTCGTCAGCGCTTCCGAGGCCGACGACTCCGACGTGGAGGACATCACACCGGCGCAGCGGGTCGTGAGTACTGTACCCCCTCCCACCCCCGCGCCCAAAACCAAAGAGACTCAGGTTACACCCTCGCCTGCAGGCCTGGGCAAAACCAAGCACACAGCTTCTATCACCCCACCTTCGGGCCCGGTGTCGAAGCCTCAGAAGTCTCACTGCAGCTCGGGCTCGAGCCAGCCGACGCCTGGTGCCGAAAAACACCATTCGGCACCGAAGAAAGGGATACCCAGCTCGACTCCGAAGCCACCGGTGCCGAAGCCTGGACTCTCGGTGCCGACCAAACATAAACACAAATCTGTCGGCACCGACGCTCCGGCGCCGAAAACTCCTTCGACGCCGAAAAAACCGGAGGCTCCAAAAAAGCATGGCGCACACAAACCATCGAAGCCCTCGGCTCCGAAACCATCGGCACCAGCGGACGATTCGGCGCCACTGGCTCTGTTCACACCAGACCCTTTGCAAAAGACTCTATCTAAAGATCCAAAGACTGGGCTATTGACTTTAATTATCAAGAAAAGACGCCTTGACACTCCGGCTCCTCCTCCACCACCCAAACGGAAGGACTCTGCCACTTCTCCCCTTAGAGTGCCCTCCCCACTACCTCCTCCACCTCCTCCACCCCCTCCTCCTCCCAGGTCTCCGCCACCTTTACCTCATTACTCCCCGACCCCGCCCCCAGATCCGGATGACGGGGACCCGGATTATGACCCGGCGGACGCCCCAATGGACCCCACTCCACCGGGGACCCCAGACCCATGGGAAGACTACCACAACCCTGACATACCTGATATGCCTCAGGACGACCTATACCCATCCAGGCCGTCTCCTCCAGAGGACTCTTTAGGGTTTCATCACTTAGTGCAGAGAGCAGCACACTACCATGGGGTGGACATGCACAGCGAACCAGTGGAAGACGACTTCCTACTGGACACATTTGACATTCAGGACAAATCCACGTCTATTTTGCCCATGCTTAAGGGTGTCACCAAGCATGCTGCAGAGGTGTTCAAAGACCCTGTCAGGGCCAGGGTACTGAACCCTAGAATAGAGAAAAAGTACAAGGCGGCACCCACAGACCCTGCATACATTAAGGGCCCTGCTCCCTTAGATTCCCTAGTTGTCTCCACAGCTAGAAAGCGGGTTAACTCCCAGTCCTCAGGAGAAGCCCCACCGCCAGACAAGGAATCGAAACTTCTAGACGCGTCTGGCAAACGCACCGCCTCCCAAGCTGCAAACATGTGGCGCATTGCAAATACACAAGCGCTACTTGCGCGCTATGACAGAGCACACTACGACGAACTTGAGGCTCTTATGCAGCACCTTCCCGAAAAACACAAGCGCAAGGCTCATGACCTGATACAGGAGGGTAAACTAATTACAAACACCTCCATTAAGTGTGCCCTCGATGCAGCCGACACTGCATCTAGAGCCATAAATACCAGTGTCCTGCTTTGTCGCCATGCCTGGCTCAGGATCTCCGGGTTCAAGCCTGAAGTCCAGGCGTCCATACTCAATCACCCTTTTGACCAACAAACTCTCTTTGGGCCAAAGGTAGACGAAGCGTTGGAAAAGATGAAAAAGGACACAGACACAGCAAAGTCTATGGGGGCACTCCAAACACAAGCCTCTAAACGTTCCTTTCGACGCTTATCCTTTCGTGGCACAGGCAGAGGCTTCTCCACCGATAGCGCCTCTACCTCTTACAAGTCCCCTCCTCAAAATACCTTTTCAAAGGGCAACCAAAGGGGTGGTTACAGAGGCAACAACAATAAGGGCAGGGGCAAAACTAACACCACCCGTTCTGCTAGCCCACCCGCACAATGACTTCCCTTCGCTCCCCCCAGACCATCCCACTCCGGTCGGGGGCAGACTACAAAACTTTATCCACGCATGGGAGTCCATAACATCGGACAAATGGGTGACCCAAATCATTCGGTCAGGGTACTGTCTCGAGCTAACATCTACCCCACCCAATATCCCACCAAGGCACCGTCCAATGTCTCAAGAACATTCCACACTGCTCAAACAGGAGGTACTCTCCCTCCTCCAAAAACACGCTATAGAGCAGGTCCCCGTCAATCAGCAAAATCTAGGGGTCTACTCCCTATATTTCTTAATACCAAAGAAAGACGGGACCCTCAGGCCCATTCTGGACCTCCGGCCTTTAAATGCCTACATACATTCAGACCGTTTCCACATGGTCACCCTACAACAAGTCCTCCCGCTCCTCTGCCAGGGAGACTTTCTCACCACTTTGGATCTGAAAGACGCATACTTTCACATTCCAATACACCCCTCTCACAGGAAGTACCTCAGGTTCGTGGTGGACGGGCAGCATTACCAATTCACGGTTCTCCCCTTCGGGGTTACCACCGCACCACGGGTGTTTACCAAATGCCTAGCGGTAGTGGCAGCACACCTCAGACGTCAACATATTCACGTCTTCCCTTACTTAGACGACTGGCTGATAAAAGCCGCGTCCTACCACCAATGTGTGCAACATACAAACAGCACCATCCAACTGCTCCACCAGCTAGGCTTCACGGTGAACTACCAAAAGTCCCACCTCATACCATCTCACACAAAGCAATATCTCGGGGCCACTATAGACACCTCCAAGGGTATTGCCTATCCAAACTCAGCCAGAATCACAAGCATTCAAGCCTTACGCAAAACATTCCTTTCTCAACACTCTCTTCCAGCAAGAGTGTTTATGAAGCTCATAGGAATGATGGCGTCTTGCATTTTCATAGTGCCCCATGCAAGACTCCACATGCGTCCACTTCAAGAGTGCCTAGCACAACAGTGGAACCAGGCCCAGGGTCAGCTGACGGATCTGGTGTTGGTGGACGGCCGCACACATCACTCTCTGCAGTGGTGGAACACCACAAACCTTCCCAAAGGGCGGCCGTTCCTGGACCCGGTTCCTCAGGTGATTCTAACAGCGGACGCATCGCTCTCCGGCTGGGGATCGCACCTCCTACACCTCACAATGCAAGGTCTATGGACGCCACAGCAAAAATCGCTCCACATCAACCATCTGGAGCTCTTGGCGATCTTTCTAGCCCTAAAATCCTTCCAAAAACAGATTTTGGGCAAAGCAGTCCTCATTCGCACAGACAACATGACTGCAATGTATTCTATCCAAAAACAGGGGGGGACACACTCTCCCCAGCTCTCCCGCTTAGCCCAGAGCATATGGAGATGGGCAATTCCCCAAAACATCTTTCTCCTGGCACAGCACGTTCCAGGCGTACAAAACACCATGGCAGATCCGCTCAGCAGACAAACGCAACAACTACACGAATGGGAACTGCATCCACAAGTTCTTCACCCATTCTTCCAACAGTGGGGGCATCCTCAGATAGACCTCTTCGCCACCCACGAAAACAAAAAATGCCCAAGCTTCGCCGCCAGATACCCACACCCATTGTCCAAGGGCAATGCGATATGGATGAACTGGTCAGGCAGATTTGCATACGCCTTTCCACCTCTCCCACTAATTCCATTAGTGGTAAGGAAGCTACAACAACACTCCCTCACACTCATTCTAGTAGCTCCGACGTGGGCCAGGCAGCCGTGGTACATCACACTACTACAACTATCAGTGGTACCACATCAAAAACTGCACCTATCCCCATTGCCTACTAACCCAGAACCATGGAGAAATCAGGCACCCGGACCCAGCTCAGCTCAACCTTGCGATCTGGCTCCTGAAATCTTAGAATTTGGATACCTTAACCTTCCCCCTGATTGCATGAACATCATCATGGAAGCCAGACGTCCTACCACTAGAGCATGCTATGCCGCAAAGTGGAAAAGATTTGTAATTTACTGCCGTAACAATACAATCAACCCTTTAGATGCATCCATACAGCACATCATATGCTATCTGCTCCATCTTCACAGGTGTAACCTGGCATATTCATCCATACGCCTGCACCTAGCAGCGATCGCTGCTTATCTACAAAACAGACAGCATTTATCACTGTTCAGAGTGCCCGCTATTAAAGCCTTTATGGAAGGCCTTAAACAAGTAATTCCTCCCAGGGCACCACCTTCCCCTGTATGGAATCTAAATTTAGTTCTTACACGGCTAATGGGTCCGCCTTTCGAACCAATGCATAAATGTGAGCTACAGTTTCTCACCTGGAAAACAGCTTTTCTCGTAGCTATCACTTCCCTTCGAAGGGTTGGTGAAATACAAGCGTTCACTATACAGGAACCCTTCCTACAAATACATCACAGCAAGGTCATACTTCGCACAAATCCGAAGTTTCTGCCCAAGGTCATTTCCCCCTTCCATCTCAATCAATCGGTGGAATTACCTGTCTTCTTCTCGCACCCTCAATCTGTTGCAGAGAGGGCCTTACACACACTCGATGTTAAAAGGGCGTTGCTGTACTACATACAAAGAACGCAACCCTTCAGGAAGACTAAACAATTGTTTGTTTCCTTCTCTCCACCACATAAAGGCAACCCCATCTCTAAATCAGGGATAGCTAGGTGGATTGTAAAGTGCATACAAATTTGCTATCAAAAGGCAAAAAGAACATTATCTGTTCCGCCTAAAGCCCACTCTACAAGAAAGTTAGGGGCTTCTATGGCTTTTCTAGGGAACATACCCTTAGATGACATCTGCAAAGCAGCCACATGGTCAACACCGCACACCTTCACAAAACATTACTGTGTAGATGTGCATTCCAAGCAGCAAGCTAGGGTGGGCCAGGCTGTACTAAAGACACTTTTTCAAACCGCTGCAACGGATACCGGTGGTCGCCGCTAAGGTTGGGTACTGCTATATAATCTATGCTAAGTGTACAATCTGCAGCTCATATGCCTCGAACGGAATATGCTACTTACCAGTATGCATCTGTTCTTGGCATGTAGAGCTGCAGAGTTGTACACGCCCACCCGCCTCCCCGGCTACCTGTATCCGTTCCAGTACATCTTATTTAGATATAACACACATGGGTTTCTCACTGTTATTACTACGCTCCATCATTTCCCTGTTGGCGAAAAACAATCTGAGGATGGAGCCGAAGCCCATGCGCAGTACGGACCGAAGGAGGAGTCACCAAACTCGTGACTTCCAAAGACTGTCCAAAGAACAAAAACAAACTGCAAACATCCGGGCCCAACACCAGATGGCGATCTATGCCAAGTGTACAACTCTGCAGCTCTACATGCCAAGAACAGATGCATACTGGTAAGTAGCATATTCCTTTCCAATGGTACCCCTCCCCAGTGGATCCCTGCTTAGGGATTGCCACAGGAGGGCGATCCCCAAGCAGGGATCCACCCACTAGACTCCAGGGAGGGGGGAGCGGCCCCTTGGGCAAGGGCCTTTGCTCCCCCCAGTTTATTTTGGAAAGATTTAGTCTTTTTGCCCCCTCCTGTTGGGCAGTTGGGGGCAGTAGCCCCCAATCTGCCCCTCCGGGGGGGGCAAAAAGCCCACTACACACCAAGAAATCTTTTTAAAAAGTAAAAATAAGGGTGGGGGCTGCCCAAAACGGGCAGGGCCATGCCCCCCCCATTATTACAGTCTTTCTGCCCCCCCCCGCCCCCGGGGGGGGCAGATGGGGCATTGGCCCCTAATCTGTCTCTTTGGGGGGGCTGAAAGCCCACTAAACACCACAGATTTGTTTTTAGTTTTTTTTTAGGGTGGGGGCTGCCCGAAATGGGCAAGCCAATGCCCCCACCCACCCGCCACCATTACAGCCTTTCTGCCCCCCCTGGGGGCAGATGGGGCATTGGCCCCAAATCTGCCCCTTCAAGGGGCGGAAGGCTCACTAGACACCAGGGATTTTTTTAGAAACTAAAAATAAGGGTGGGGGCTGCCCAAAACGGGCATGCCCATGTCCCCACCCCTCCCAAATATTACAGTCTTTCTGCCCCCCCTGGCAAGGGTCCAAAACGTAGTGAGGCGCACTACATTTAGGACCCTTGCCTGTTGAGGCGCACTACGTTTTGGACCCTTGCCTGTGGCGGGTCCTTGGGCCTCCCACACGAGTGAGGCACCATTTTTATCAGGAGACCCGGGGGAACGCTGGGTGGTAGGAAATTTGTGTGAAAACGTGATATTTTCAGCTAAATTTGAGGTCTGCAGGGCATTCTGGGTAAGGAAACGTTGGGGGATCCCCGCAAGCCATACCTCCCTGGAATCCCCCGGGTGTCTAGTTTTCAGAAATGTGTGGGTTTGGTAGATTTCCCTAGGTGGCCTCCGAGCACCGGGCCTAAAACCCAGATGACCCCCCTTGCAAAACCAGGTTGTTTTGAGATAGGCAATTTTGAGGTCGCCTCAATACGTTTTGGGCCCTTGCCTGTCGTGGGTACTTGGGCCTCCCACACGAGTGAGGCACCGGTTTTATCGGGAGACCCTGGTCAACGCTGGGTGGTAGGAAATTTGTGTCAGCCCGGTGATACCACAACTTTACCACACTAAAATGTGCGAAAAAAGTGATGTTTTTCAGCTAAATTTGATGTTTGCAGGGGATTGTGGGTAAGGAAACGTTAGGGGATCCATGCAACCCATACCTCCCTGGAATCCCCCGGGTGTCTAGTTTTCAGAAATGTGTGGGTTTGGTAGGTTTTCCTAGGTGCCGGCGGAGCTATCGTTAAAAACCTACAGCTAGGCACGTTGCCAAAAAAGGGTAATTTTTCACTGCGAAATTGAGGTGTGTCCACGTTACTTTTTGCGCCGTTTCCTGTCGCGGGCACTAGGCCGACCCTCACAAGTGAGGTACCATTTTTCTCAGAAGACTTTGGGAAACGCGGGGTGGGTGGAAATGTGTGGATCCACGCAGATTCCAGAACTTGCCACCACAGAAATGTGGGGCAAATGTGTTTTTTGGGGCAATTTTTTAGGTTTGCAAGGGATTCCGGGTAACAGAACCTGGTGGGAGGCAGTCAAGTCACCCAATCCTGGATTCCCCTGGGTGTTTAGTTTTCAAAAATGTATAGGTTTGCTAGGTTTCCCTAGGTGCCGGCAGAGCTAGGGTTAAAAAACTACAGCTAGGCACTTTGCGAAAAAAGGGTAATTTTTCATTGTGAAAATGTGGTGTGTTCACATTGGGTTTTGAGCCATTTCCTGTCGTGGGCACTATGCCTACCCACACAAGTGAGGTACCATTTTTATCGGGAGACTTAGGGTAATTCAGATTTGTAAAGGAACTGTTATTACCTATTGACATTCGATGCATTTCTGTCTTCCAAATGAAAGACATTGTGTAAAAAATAAGTCATTTTAAAAAATGACCGATAATTCTCATGCTAGTAGGAGTATTGCCAATTTCGGAAATTTGCAAATATCTACTGTTTCTAAACTCTATATTTTGTTCCCATTTCAGAAATACATAGGTGTCTTCCATACCGATTTTTCCATGTACACAATTTTCCAGAATAATTGCTATATACCCGGTACATAGTAAAAAACCATTGCAAGTTACTGCTCAGTTTATGGCTCTGGGTTCGTCGAGTTCTTGGTGAACCTACAAGTCCTATATATCCCCACAACCAGTAATGTCCAGCGGATGTAACGGTATATTGCTTTCAAAGAGCTGTCATAATTAGAAGAAGTTACAGGTGAAAACGCTGACACAAAAGGCTGTTTTTTTCAACTAATTTTCAATTTATCCTATATTTAACTGTTATTTTTTTTTCTATAAAGAAACCTTGATGGATCTACACAAATGACCCCTTGCTGAATTAAGAATTTGTTCTACTTCTCTAAAATGTATATCTTTCCAGGATCCATTATTGCTTTTGTACCCATTTCTACCATTAACTGGAAGGAGGTCAAAAGCACACAAAATAGCAAAAATAGGCTATGTGCCAGAAAAATGCCAAAACTGTATAAAACATTTTGGGTTTCTGACAAAAGTCTGGTATCCCCTAAAAGCTGGGAAAATTGTGATATGAGCCCCACAAACCCTTTTTTGACAACATTTGCAGGGAAAAACCCAGACGCTTTCATTTGCAGCCTGTTGTTCCCATTTTTCCCAAAAACAACGAAATGTTGTATTTTGGCTCATTTCTGTGATCCCTCCAGGGGAATCAACAAACCCTGAGTAGCTTTAGAATCCCCATGATGTTGGAAGAAAAGGACGCAAATTTGGCAAGGATACCTTATGTGGTCAAAAAGTTACAGGGGCCTCAGTGCGCACTATCCCAAATAGCCCAAAAAAGGCTTGGCACAGGAGGGGGAAACGGCCTGGCAGCGAAGGGGTTAAACTCTTTAATCACAAGTAGATATCTGAAAAGCAAATATAGAATCCATTTAGCTTTACATTACATACTATTAGATTACATACTATAAGCAAGTGAGTAGCTACATCAGTGATTATGTCAGTGTGTAAGAGGCTGTCCGAGTATGGGTGTATAAATGGGCATATAAGTAGCTGTACAGGTGGTTAGGTGGATATGTGAGTGAGTATATCAGTGCCTCTGTGGGTGTTACTGGATGTGTAAGTAGCTGTGTGGGTGTGTGCTGGTTGACTTACTAATTGTATGTGTATCTAAATGGGTATGTAAATGGCTATATGGATTGGTAACCGGCTGTGTTAGTGGATGTTTGGGTGTGTAACTGTGTGTGTAAGTGGCTCTGTTAGTGGTGGATATACATTTCTCTGTGAGTGGATGTGTAAGAGCCTCTGTTGCGGTGCGTGTGAGTGGCTGTATAGTTTTGTAAGTAGGTATGTGACTGGGTGTATGGGTGGGTGACAGGGTGTATAACTGGGTGTATGGGAATGTAAGTGTGTATGTAACTGACTGAGTGCTGAGTATATGAATAGCTGTATAGGTGTGGGAGTGACAGTGCCTTTATGGGTATGTAAATGACTATGTAAGTGGATGTATAGGTGAGTACATGGGTGTGTGAATGGTTTTATTGTGTGTAACTGAGTGTGTCAATCACTGTCTGGCTATTTGAGTGGTGGGTACATAAGTGCTTCTGAGGGGGTGTAACTGGGTGTGTAAGTGCCTGCCTGACTGTGTGAGATGGTCCAAATTACATACACTTAAATTACATGCTTTAAACAACCACCTACTTCTACTGGCTTAATAAAATAACTTTATTTTCAGTATAGCAGTTCTTCTTCCTACTTTGCTGCTCACTATATTTCAGTTAATGTTCTCATCTAACCTCCTTTGTATTTTGCCTTTTACAGTAGTGTCATTTCTTTATGCTTATTTACATTCATTGTTTTTTTAATATACTTTTTTTTATAGTACAACGTAATTAACACACCTGTAAATTCTCTTTGCTGTTGTCCAACTTTTATTTTAATATCTGTTTTCCACTGCAAATTTCATGTAAGAAATATGGCAAGGCTTTTCCATTCTCAGTACAAAGTTATCAATAACTGCTACCCTTCCCACTGTTTTCACTCATGCTCCTGTACTTAGTAAATCACAGACTTCCTTTCATCTTTTAATTTTGTTATACCACTTCTGAATGGTCAATATTGTTTTACCTTTTCCATGTTTCTTAGAAAAAAAAACAGATGTGGTTGTTTTTTTGCGTATTCATCATGGGGCTCAATGCGGCACCCCGTGTGAATCCTCAGCAGATCCACACGAAAGCCCTTAAATGCATTCAACAATCTGCTGTTACTGATTTTCATTTATATTTTATATTTTAAAACATTGTCAATTATAAGACATAAACTTCCTACTGAGCAATTTTTGTACACCAGTCTGCTTTTCAGTTGCACAAGACAGTCTCTTTTTTGTTCCCTTCCCCCACTCTCTTTTAGCTCTGTTTCTATAGCAACCATGTTTCCAAAAGTCTCTGCCTACCAGTAGGTCAAAAGTTCACAAGAGTTTCTCTCAACAGGATACTGGCTTCATATGAAATGTAGCAGGTGTGGTTGCATGTTTGCAATTACAAGCATATCCCAAACATAACTTTTTTTTATTTTTCCAAAGCCATTCACAGTTAGTCATTTTTTTTCTTTAAGTCGCTACCTAATTTTAGTTCTCCTCACATCTCCGCCATCCAATGAAATATGTTCTATCTTATTTTACTTTCTTTCTTTCATTGTGCCATTCATCTTCAAAACGGCTCCTTCTGCTGCTGCTTTTTCCGGTTTACTACTCTTGCTTGTCTCCAAAATGGTCAGAGTCTGGATTCTGCTCCTAGGTTTTGTGTTTTGGGCCAGAGTGAGTCCAAGAAAGAGTGGCATTGACAGGAACATAGGTTTGCCTAATGTAGACATTACTTGGGTTGTCCAGAGGTGGTCAAAGAGGCATCACTTTCTGCCCTTGGTTGAAAGCATTGCAGGTTGCCACCACGGTGCACAAACATGAGGTCTGGATGTTGGCAATGACCTAGGCACAATTACTGGGGTAGTACTGGAAATCCTAATGAAGGATAGCTTTGGTACTTCAATGTCACTTTTCCCACATACTGCTTTGGTGTTCTCCAACATTTAGGAAATTATTCAAAGCTAGATGAGGTTTAGAGACCAGCAAGGGTATACTCCCCTTACTAAATCAAACACACAAGAGCCCTTGTGTCTAGATAAAGAGGTAAAGCTCAAGGAATCAACACCAAGGCCAAAAAAAGGCATCCCTTTAAAGGCCAGTTTTCCTCACCCACCAAAGGTGGCATGCTTCAACATTAGGGAACTTCCTCACACCATGAAGCCTAGTCATGGTGCGGGCTTCAACCCCTGAAAGGCGTGGTAAAAGGCGCAGTGCAGAAAGTGAAGTAAGTTTAAAACTAGCTACAGGGTTCGCCACTGGTCTTTATTGAGGTGACTCTGTGCTAGGATTAAAAGCAAAAACAAAGAAGCACAGCTGAAAACATTAGGCCCGCTTGTGTTGCTTGGAGAGCAACATGTTTCGGCCCGTGACCCAATTGGTGTCATGGCTTTCATCAGGATCTTATTTATGCTACTGCTGTGAGAGTGAAGTGTAAACCAGGAAATAAACAAAGGACTTTGTATACAAAACCAGTAATCCATTTGTTTCTGAGTCATGAATTCACTGGTAGCACAGTTACGCAGGGCAAAGGCGTGTGGCAGCAAAGCATAGTTACAGTGAGTACCAAAACTCTGTCATTAAAATTCATCTCAAAGATTAAGTATATTATGAATATAGATAACTTGATAAACAAAAGTCATCTATGACCCAGAGCAATTGACTGGTGTAACAGAAAGCACTACATGCTATTGTGTTTTATCCAAATAGTTCAAAAGTCATGCCATGCTGTCACCGCGAGGTAATTGGACCAAGATATTAGATCTGGAAACTCGTAGTGATGAGATGCCATGTTTCAAAAGGGTTTGTATGTGTCAATCGATGCATGTAATTAAAAAATAGAACTAAAATCGCATATCAGTGCATAGGGGCTATGTAAGCGTCTAACAGACGCAGTCGTCGATAGTGAAGATGTCCCGGATTGTGAGCAGGGCATATGGATAGGGAAACCAGACTGTTAAGTATAATGAGAGTGCACAAGTAAGCCCTCTATCGTGGATCTGATGCTTAGTCAAAAACACACTACCTCCATACATGAGTTGATGTAATACTAGGTAGTACGGTGTCAAAAGCTAACATGCCCGAGCCTCGTGTATGGGCTAAGCCGGGGGAAACAAATTTATACTGTTATTGCGGTTCATTAATAGTTCACCTCGCCAGTGTCTTAGCGGGGGGACAGCTGACCATACCAAGGAGCAGGAACTGCTGAAGCTGGTTGATTTTGATCACTTGTTGTACTGCTTCCAGGTCAGCTGACACGTAACGACTTCCTTTTTACAAATTGCATGATGGGAAGTGTAGTATTGCTGATAACGGCAATCTAAGAAGATTCTTAGGAGCGCACAATATAGGTTATTTGTTCAGCCATGGAGATGAACCTGTGTAGAGTGTTTGGTGAAAACACATTAAGTGCATGTAATAGACAAATATCTAAAATCGCTGTAGGTGGTTCTTATCACTTGTTACCAGGTCAACTGGCCCCTAACTACTTCCTGTGAGCTTTGATGGCATGCTGGGGAATGTAGTATTGCTGTAAGCTGCAATCTATGACTGGGTTTCATAAATAAACAGTATGGATTGTTTATTAAATCCTGAAACATAGATAACCAGACATCTTGGATAAAAGTAACCAATGGGTACATATATTGGATAGCTATCTTAAATATCCATGTAGGATGTGTAGTTCCTCAGTTGTTCATAGAGTGTAGTAGGCTGTTACTTGTAGTGTATCAACTAACCAAAGTTAGATGGCAGAGTATTGTCAGTGGGTGATAAAGGTGTCCCAGAATGAACGTGTAAATGTATATTTATGTATTTAATGCCCAGATGAGATAATGTACTATGAGATGGATAGCCACAGGATCTCAACGTTCAGGGCTGTCTTATCTGTCCCCAATCTGAACATCCATCTTTGTTCAATTTTCAGAAGAGTTTTTGTCAAATTAGGTTATGTTTGTGTTAGATTGGGTTTGACAAAGCAACAAAGCCTGGTTATGGAGAACACATTATACTAGAAAAGATTGTATCTCATGGGTATAGTGTATTAATCCTAGGTGGGGTTATGCTTACTTCTCTAGTCATGTCCGCCCATCTGTGTTCCTCGTTATTAAAAAATCTTCAACCACCCATCCCAGGTCACACACCCATCAATCAATAGTGTCAAAGAAAAAATTGTGAAGTGGGTCAGAAGGTGCCTCACGTAAGCACCATCCATGAAGCTACTCTTTGGTACTCACCAGTTTGCTCCTTCTGTCATCATCAGCACTTTCTTGACAGAAACAGAAATGTGACCTAACCCCTAAGCTAATATAGAAAATACAGGGGTAAAAGAGTGAGGTGCACACGATAGTGTCATCTATCTGCTATCTAATGCCACGTAAGTGAAAAAGAGTAATCTCACCATTAAAATAGAGTTGTGAATATCTATCTCACATATTTAATTACTTAGTAGTATTCACAGTCAGTTAAAAAAAACCTGTATGTTTAGACCATTTTAACTTGATCAGCCAAGATTGGGTTTGTCCAAGACCGTCTAGCTAAGATCTTCTGAAAGGTGGCCGTTTTTCTAGAAATTGATTGGTTAGCTTGGTGGCTTGTTTTGTCATATCTGATTGTACTTGTGTGTTCCATAATTTGAGTTTTTACTTGGCATATGGTAATACCAACATATCTACGGTTGCAAAGGCAGACAATTAGGTAAATCTGTCTCTCACTATTGCAATTCGTGTGTTGTTTAAACACCCACGGTCTTGCCCATGAGGAGTGCTTCACAGACCCCTCCATCAGTTCTATGGGGCCAGGATACCTCTATCCTATTTCCACTACTGTCTTGATTAACAAAATGGCGGCCAGCTATTCACTGCATTGCTTTTGGCATGTGGATCTGCATTGCTAGATATACTTTAATCTTTTTCTTTAATAACTCCAAAACTACTGAACAGATTTACACCATAGATCTAGTTATCTGCCAAATTTGATGTAATTCCGTTCAGCGGTGTGTGCTGTGGTCGCGTCTAAAATCCCTATGGGAAATTGCATGGGGAAAACATGTTTTGGGGCAGCCGCCCCCCCTTTTCTCAGTTCCACATGATGAATCACCACAAAACTTTTAGGTCAGCAGCTTAAGTGACTGGCACACTAGTTTACTAGTTTTGTAAATTTTGTGACGATTAGTCAAACGGTTACATATATATATATATATATATATATATATGTATATATATATATATATATATATATATATCGTTGTTGCTGCACCCGGCAGTTCTCCCTACTGCGGTGTCGACTACAGCAGCTGATGTCTACGTATTCTCACCCACGTTATTTCTTAGGAATCTGAGAAGAAAACAAGCGGCACACCTTAGGACTGCACAATACCTTTATTGTGCACACAAATGACGCGTTTTAGCATAAGCCTTTTTCGAGTGAATTCATGCACGATACCTTCCACAGAATAACAACATATGATTCATAGGAAGTGGAGAAATACTAATAGGAAGTGAAGAAATACTATGTAAATGTCTCAAACGTTGCGGACTGCAATTAAATTAATACATCTCCAGTGAGTTTTAGAACTGCAGGGGTGACATCAATTAGCTATATAGTGGGTCAAAATTCAACAAATCTACAATTTCACCGTGACATTCTTAAAATTTACAGAATTTCTGTTGGGGTGTAAAAATTCTATTTTGGTATTTATCATTCTTGCATCGTTGTTATTATTATTGGTAATGTGCTACAATCAATCATTATTGTAATTCAAGTGTACATATGAGTAGCCCAGACTTTTGGCACCCTATAGTTTAAAGGTGTCAGCATATATTATTAGTAATGTACTGTAATTAATCATTGCCATGAAACAGGCGAACATCTGAGTATCCCCGACTTAAGTCACCCTGTAGTTTCAGAATGTCACTCTCCTCAGCCCTGCATGCCATACCTAAGCTACACTTCGGGAGATGCCCCACTTATTTAAGTAGCAAATATAGAATAACTGGAAGCCTCCTCGTCCAAGACTTCCCTGCAAGTGATTCAGGGTACGGTGTTGAGCTACACTAAATCTCCCTACAGATGACACAGAGGTTTGTAAAATTGCTAAACTTTTTCCCATGCCTCAACTGCTGCTTCGAATAAAAAACAGCTGAGCTCTAAGTGGACCTGAATACCCCTTTAAATGGTGTTTAAAGTGTAAAGGAGGATAGGCTGTTAAACTAGAAAATGGCCTCCTTTGACTGCTCCAGTGGCACACATTTCAACCTAGAAAGTATTCTTTTTTTTTAATTCTAATTTTCTTCACTAAACTAGTTTGCATGTCTATTCTGCTTTCTGCCGAACTTTTTTCTTTTCTGATGTTAATTGCTGTATTTTGGTTATAAACTGGTACTGATAGTGTAAAATCTTTCCTCTGTGTTAAAAATTCAAAATAATGAAGCAATGCTTTCCTAAAATACACGCGCAAAAACAACAGTTGATGGAGAGAATGCAGAACAATGTCATACATTCACCCCAGTACAGAGATCTGGGCCTATATCCATCGTTGTTTTGCTCACCATGCCATTCCAGTTTAAGCCCAGCGACATGCAAATCAGTCTTGACCCTGTGCCCCATGGTAACAGTCCAGCCCGAACTGCCAAGCCAGGTCCTCCCTGGACTGGAACCAAGCATCCTAGGACCGGTTTCGGGGTTTCACCCCTCTTCAGCCAGTATAGCTTGATTCTAGTGTCAGGGAGAGCACCTGACTCACGTCTGAGCAAACCCGTCCCACTCGGGGTGACAAATGCAAAATTGATGGATGTAACCCAGATCTCGTGCCTGGGGGTGAATGTTTTTATTTGCTCTGCATTCCGTCCATCAATTGTGTGTCTTTTGCTTTCTCGCCCAAAGTGCGCCAGGTATGCCCAGACGTGGGTCCTGGGCTCACTGTGCCACTGGAATCAAGCTATCCTGGCTGAAGAGGGGTGAAACTCTGAAACCGGTCCTAGGATGCTTGTTTCCGGTCCAGGGAGGACCTGACTTGGCAGTTCGGGCTGGACTGTTCCCATGAGGCACAGGGTCAAGACTGATTTGGATATGGCCAGGTCTAAACTGGGGTGGCATGGTGAGCAAAAGAATGATGGATTTAACCCAGATCTCTTGACTGGGGGTGAATGTTTTGATTTGTTCTGCATTCCGTACATCAATTGTGTGTCTTTTGCATCCTAAAATACACGGCATCTCATAACAATATTTACATTTTCTTCCCATACAATTTAGTCAAGCCTGCTGCGTAATTTGGTCCTCACCTGCCTCATAATTCCAGCAGCCCTGCCTACAGGTGTCGAAATTTTTAGCAGGAGGGGGTCCTTACACCTGAAAGTGTTGATTGGGGGGTCTGGAACCCAAAAGTTTGAAGACCTCTGATCTAAGATATAGCAAAGAGGGGCAGGCATGCTTTCTTTTCCTCATCTCTCATTAGCAAACACGTTGGCGGCTCAGATATGTGTGACTAATAATTTACCACTTGGTTCTTTAATGTTTAGTTTTCTAAGATGCCACATGTCACTTAGTGCTTCAGGGCACATATGGATACTGGTTACACAGTGGAAGTAACTCTAACAGATTAGACTTTACTTCATGTCTGTCTTGGACTTCAGTATGCATCAGACTCTTTAGGAAGTTGTTTCCCCCAACAAACTAGATCTTTTTGATAAGGTAAGTTATTTTTTCTCTGATCTTCCACAATGTATTTAATGAAATAAATTCGAAATGGAACTGTGCTCTCTCATTGCTTATATTCTATATTTTAGGGTAACCTCAGATCCTCAGGTAGCCTAATGGGTGTTATTTGTTTGGCCTCTTATTATTTTTTAAACTAGCACTTTACAAAGCATTTCCAGTTAGACATAATTGTTTCCAAGACTGTGTTGTTGAGGCATAAGGCTGTGTTTGCTGATTTGTAGGATCGAGCGTAATCCGATTTCTTTAAAAGATGTCAAAATTTCCAAATATATGCTTTGATATCAAATCCTGGTTTTTCATAAACCCAGATTACTTGAATGATGTCAGCCAACGGGATTACATTGACTCTGGTAAATCTTGTGTGGGTTAGGTAGTCGGGCCGTTTGTGTTCTTTAGGAATCGCCTCCCTGATTAATTCTCTTTCTTTAAGAAGCAACGACCCGCAAAAACACACCGCAAACGCTCACAAACGTCAGGCATCTGCAATCCATGGCCTCACTCAGATTTTGACCTAAAGTTCCGGAACTTTCTGGTGCCTAGAAATATATTGATTTAAAAATGAAAGCTCTTTATTCTGCTTTGGATTTGGATATCAAATCAGACTTAGCAATTTGACATTTTAATGCACGTTGTACTTTCAAATAGATTTGCCACTTAATGCTTGCGACAGCGGGGCGTTGTTCATCTTCTTGATCACACGCTTCAGTGTACTTGTTACCTAATGCATTATCCTAAGGTGTAAGAAAACACACGATTTAAGTTGCCTTTCAGGAGCATAATTAAGAATTAATGAGGCTGTACTGTTGGCTAACCCTCAGAATTTCCACATTTTTGCCTTTTGTGACCCGTGTTATTAAAAGTCCATTATTTTTACAGACTTTATTAAATTGGATTTTATTAAAGCATTCCATATTTGCATTTGGTCTTTCATAATTCATTATTATTATGACATTTACTTTTTGCCATCGGATCTGAAAACATATCATAAGCTACCCTTTTCTCTTGAAAGAAATGCTAATTTCAAACAGTCCTCTAATGGAAGAAAAAAGCTTTATCAGTTTTTTCATCTAGTCTGATCGTGTTGAGAATACTAATGCTAGACTTCGGTATGCTAATATTGGAGAGGCTCTTGGTCAAAAGCTTGGAATCATTTTCATTTAAAATAGTTTTATAGTCCTAGGCTTTGAGTCTTTTAGCATGAAAAGTTACCATCGGAGGCTTTCTTGCTTAATGTGTTTGCTGTTGAATGGTATTGTGTAACAACTCCTAAATAGTATACATTTGGAAAAACACTCAACCCTAACTTACAAATCACAAAGTCAGGATACTGAAGTGTATTTGTACTTTTAAATTACACGCGAGACCCTATTTATCTGCCTTAATTATGACAGATAATAGATCAGGATATGCTAACTAGAAAACCAATCACTCAATGGGGCTACTGTTTCAAACCCATCCTCACAGGAACTCTCACTTGCTGCAGCCTCTGCATCCACACATGCCCCCGTGTCCACGTGCATCCTCTATGTCCATTCACCCCAGGTCCTCTCGCCACCCTAGGATACATTAACCTCTCCATTCCACTCACCATTCTTGAATCCACTTACTCCTCCATTTACCTCTCCATTCCACTCTCCAGCTATCCCAGGGATCCACTTACTCCTCCATTTACCTCTCCATTCCACTCTCCAGCTATCCCAGGGATCCACTCCTCAAGCTACCCTCTAATCAACACACACTACGCCTCCACATCTGCTTCCAGCCGCTTCTAATCCTCTTAATGTCCCAGTACACCCACTTCCAAACCCCATGCATCAACGTCCACCCCCAAATTCACTTACACCCATTCCCTATACTCTGTTATTTCCCGTCATGTTCTGCATTTTCTGTGTGTACTTTGACACCCCGCCCCCTGGAGCCGTCATTATATGTTATGTTACCCCAGTCTCAACACACACCCCATGCATCCCACCCACAAACCACCTTTGCTACGTCCAGTTGCCTTCTGTAGAGCAGTACAGTAGTTGTACTAACTTTCAAATATTTTTAGACATAATAAATTCATTATTAAAGAAACAGCAGGACTTTTAGGGAAATTTAAACATTTCACATAAAACTGGTGCCTCTGACAGGTAGCTAAGGCCTGATGGACAGAGTCAAGCACATGTCTGGCTCTGCTTCTGTCTTAGACCTCTCTGCCCTTCAGGCCCGCTCTGTAACATCACATTTCTTTAGATCAATGCATGTTTAAGTTTTTGGGAAAACAGCATTAACTGGTCTTTTCCCCTTTTACCACTGAGCCATTGATTGTGCATTAGTTCACAGTAGTCGACTGACTTAAAGTGGTTTTCTAGTTAGGAAATTAGCCATCAGGGCAAGAAACTGTAGGATTACGGTGTTGAAATGTCGCTGCATGACAACAACTTTCATAATTCACTGTCCTGTCTCGAAATGCTCGTTCAGAGTGTTACCTAAAGCATACCCTACACCATATAAGATAAGTAAGCTAAACCCTGATTCTTTGGCAACTTGCCCCAGGTGTAGAAATGACGCAGCAAACCTATTCCATGTGATTATAGGCTGCCCTACATCACAAGGCTACAGCAGCAACGTTCAAAGAACTAATAAACCACACCACATGAAAAAGAGGAGTGGGAACTATTGAAAATAACTTATTAGGAATGCCCCCTCCAACTAGAAGCACAAAGTGACCAAGGAATACCTTGTGCTTTTGTTAGCAAAAGGAGACCTCACAATGAGAAGGAAGGTGCACGCCTCTCACGGTAGAGGACTGGCCGCGGCAAATGATTCACTGAGTGGAAGTAGAGCACTTAAGAGGCAATGGGGGGGAATTAATGGAAGTTTATAGAGAAAAAATAGCATTGGCGATATAGCACCATAGAAGAAGACAGTGTCTATTAATCAAAGTCGAATGCGGAGCACAGCACCTAAGAAATCAGACAGAATAACTGATGTCAGGCTCGATCCATTGCATGTGCTGAATAAAGAAAGAAGTTGAAGTAGGGACCAAAGAGCGTTGAACCCTATGGGGTAATATAATAACCAAGAGCCCACTCAAGAAAACTGCGTAAAATGTCCCATAGAGCAAGAAAGAATATGAAAAGGGGAAATGTGTGCACATACGACTCCTTCAATACTAAAAATAGACTGCATTCTGCAGTGCAGTGTCTAGTGGTGAAACGGTTTAAGTGAGGGAATCAAGGTTGAAGACGGTGGACACAATTGTATGGGAATAAGAGGACAATGGGATAATGAAGATGAATGCACATGTGACATAAAGGCAAAATGTTTTACGATATATAATATCAGCTGAATGTTAAAAAAAAAAATGTACTTATTATGAAAACGGTGCAATTGTTTTGTACTGCATAGTTGTGGAAAAAAGTTGCTGGGTTGGCCTAGGATAGAAAATAGGCCATAGCCACCAAAAATAAGATGGCCCCCAAAAGGAAATCGGAGAGATAAAAGGAGTGCCCAGCATTTGCAAATCGGGGCAGTTTTGAACTGGCTGCATTGGCGTTTTGCGAGGTATGGGATTCTGCATGCATTTGTGTTTGCTGCAAGCAATGTTTGTGGCAATATCAGGAAAATGAACAGTAAACACCGACCTACAAGACCATACAACAGGTCCATACACTGACCTGTTACACCTGCTGCCCGATTGCCCTGTCGGCCAGTTCGACCCTGCCTGCCAAACTGAAGAAAGCATCCCCTGCAACTCGCATTGCACTGGAAGAACCGAGCTTGTGTAATTTAACGAGTCAGTATTTCACCACACGAAATGCTGCTTTCTGTGACAAAATGTTGCATTTCAGAGACAGGACCCGTAAATGAAGGGTTGTATTGAATTTATCATTTCTTCTAGAGAAGACAAAAAACTGAAACGTGCCACCAAGTAGTTCATGAGGCGTTTGCCAATGGCTCAAGGACTAAAAGTGGCCAAAACGTTTCTCAGGAAAATCCGCGGCTGCCCGTAGTCCTGAAAATAATGAGTGTGTTTCCTGGAGTGGGACAGAGGGGACTTCCATTCAATGGGAAATAGCAGTAAACTGACTTTTGGATGAATGATGAGAAACAAGCAGATACCTCGACGAGTGGTCACTTGAGGCAGGGACGGGAAAGAAAACGCAACAAGGATTGAAGAGCGAAAAAGAAATATAAAACCAGATATCAAGAGAACAGTGCGAAATAGTAACATTGTATCAAGCGAACAGTGATAAATGACGGGGAGAAGGAGTTGAGAGGAACATTTATACAGACTGGGGGAGAAAAGCTGTCTGATGTCGGACGGAGGAAGAGAAGCAATCCCATATTGTCATTCAGAAAAGGTAAAAAGTCTGACATTTTGAAGGGACTCGGAGGTGAATCAAAATACATTTTTATTCGGATAGAACATTGGAGTAATAACGCTGAGAGATGTACCTATATTTTACGCAGTTAAAAGAATGTGTATATTTGTAGTGGTAGTCCTTAGATATGCACATTTGTGTGCACTGAAAGCGTTGAAATGGGTTGTGCTAATTCGATTTCTAACTGATTGAAAGATTTATATAATGTATTTCTTTTGTTTTTAGGTTTATGACAATGTGCACGAGACACTTTGGCAGTGTCGTTGCCCAAACCATCCGAACTCAGAAGACCGATCAGTTTCCACTTTTCCTCATAGTGATGGGGAAAAGGTCATCTAACGAGGTGCTGAATGTGATACAAGGTAAAGTTCTGCACACGGGAAATCTTGAGCTCTACTTTGCTTGTTAAGAATGATGTATAATCTAAATGTGAGAAAGAGCCTTTCCTTGCCATAGCGATCGCATCAACATTTATACTGGGGAGGTATGCGAAAAACTCAAAGGATTAATCAATACCCGAGCTTCCTTGGTAACCAGTCCCTGAGTTTAAGCATTTGATTCAGACCGAGCTGTTTGTTGGGGTCACTTTGATGAAGAATTACACTTGTTTTTGGTAGTTCCGATTTTTATTTGTTATCGGAGTTAGGGACCCTAGTGGCGTTTGACTCAGTCAAACTTTGATGCAGTCACAGTTCATTGCAACTGCTAGAAATAAGATTTTTCGTTGTCGGTAAAATACTTTGTTATTATTAACTTATATTTTGTGTTTCACACGTTTACTGCCCTGTCATCTGTTTGATTTTAAATAAATCTTTATTTTCAAAGAACGGAGTCCGTTTTAGGAGTCACAGCATTCACAGTTACCTACATAGGAAATGTCCAAAGACGAAGAGTGCGTGGCAAGTAAGACACTTAGACCTTGTGTTGTGCATCAGAGACAAGCATACATGTTTTTTTTTTCTTAAGAATAATAATTCCAAACTAAAAACCAAGCTTGCGTGGGACACACGTAGCTGCAGGCTACCTGGGTTGTTTATGCCAAGTCGACTCTGCAGAATAAGCTGCCTGTCAGGGCGGTATTTTGCCACCTGAATTTGTTCCCCCCACACGCGATCCCAGGCCAGCCACCTTCTGGTTGTTTGGGGCCGCCAAAGAATGCCTTGATCCCAGATTAGTGAACGAAGAAGTTCTAGTCAAAGCGCTGCTCACTACTGAATGGCCGCACTCTGGGTCTGATAAGGAGAGTAAATGGGGCCAGGCTCCAAAATAAAAGTGGTCCCTATTAGTGAATCGGATGGCTAACAAAATGGGCCACATCTGCAGATCAGGGCAATTTTGAACTTGTAAAGGCACGCTGCATAGGTGTTTTGCAAAGTATGGGATTCTGCATTCATTTGGCCTTGCCGTGGCAGTGCTTGTAGTAATACACCGCTCTGGTGAAAACACATCATATTACTTTATACAATTAATCTACTCTGGTCCAATTGGATTTCCTTTACAAGTTTTTGTAGAAATTTCGGGGCTGAAATCATTTATCAAATGTTAATGCAAAAAATAATCGAAATTGAAGAAAACATGTCTTTGCACATCCTCCTTTTTTCAACTTCCTTCCACTGCTTATAATTTGAGGAACCAATAGTGAAATTGTAGTTAAATAGCGGTGTAAAAGCTTTTTGATCGTATTTTTTTGGTTTGGAAAAAAGACATTGAAAGAATTTTTGGTAGGATACACCTTGGAATCCCACGACTAACCCAATTAAACAGTTCACATTTGTTGTCCTGGTGTATCCTGAAGTGTGTTGTGCTCTGACAGGTGGCTGTGGGTCAGATGTTAATTTCTGTTTCGGTATAAAGTTAGATCTGGGTTATAATGCTATTAAGTGTCACATCTAATGTCAGCAGCAAGTGCAAAAGCACCAGCCATCTACGTGCAGCCTAGTTCACGAGATGCTTGTACGAAGCTTTTGAAATTTCTAAGACACAATGCCCAACAACGGTCTGATCCATAAAATCAGAGTCAGTATCTCTGGAAAGCTTATCCTCTAGTGCAGTGGTTCGCCACTTAATCATTGCTAGAATTCAGGGACCCCTACTAAATAATAATTGGAATAATCAGACTCCAACTGAGTCTTTATTGGAATCAGGAGCCCAACCTAAGCAATTTTGAGGATTAGAACTGCAAAAAAAAGTTAAGGAAACAAGCATTTGTCAAAGAAATACAAATTATGAAATATTTTGTTTAGTTCACAAGCAAATATAAAAACAAATCAACATTTTAGGTTTAAAGGAACGGTTGTGCTTTTCTAATTACAATTGAGGCCACGCTTACCCACAACTATATATTTTTTTTGGATCAATCTTAGGATACTAACTTAATTTTTAGCCTCCAATTTCAAATTCCAACACATTTACAGAACATTCAAAAATTATCGGTTTTTCATGTTGCTTATCGATTTATATAGGCTTTATTAATCAGTTCTTATTTAATTTTGTAAGCTGTCGCGGATCCCCTGGGTGGGCATGGCTGACCACCAGGTCCCAGACCACAGGTTAATAACTACTGCTTAAGTGGAGAATGCAAAGTGAAACTCCACCCATTCAGTTTAAGTGTCCAGTCTCAGCAAAAGTCCCTGAAAGGAAACCACCATCTGAACAATGAAGAATGGGGCAATCTGCAGATCACAAATAATTTTTGCAGTTGTGGACATCTCTAACAATGTGTTCAGTCCCCATTCCACAGCCAGCTTATTTTCTGGTCAGGAAGCTCTGTTACTAATAACATTATTTATTGTTAACCGGTGTACTGTTTAAAAAAAATTGTAAATTTTCCTACTGGCCCTATTGCAATGTAATCATTTCCAAAGGATAAATCTATCTACAGATTCTGCACCTTAAGACTTGTCTCCCCAGGTTTCAGAGTGTTTCAGAAAAACTTTACCTTAGCAGTAGCTCGCCAGACCTGCTAGGGACACCACATGGCTTCAGTCGCGACTCTACTAACTCCATCTGCCTCTAACAAGATTAGTCCTACATGCTGAGGTCACTTCCTACTTATGTGTCTCATTAACGTGGTCTGGAGCGCTCTTGGGCTTCACTGACAAAACTTCTTCCAGCTTCAACAGCAATTAGGTCAAATATCGCCTCAAAGGTTCCAGCATTCAAACCCTGCAATAGGTGCATCATGTTAATATCTTTATCGGATACACAACATCTGCATGTGACATTTAGATCTGGTAATAATGTCACTTTATGCACCCGAAAGCCATCAGGATGATATTTGTTTTTGGCCAAGGCATGGAGGGAAGCCAAAGCATAATGATTCTCCTGCAGATAAATCACTTGAAAGTGGATGATCTTCCAAGAAATTTGAAAATCCCAAAGGAAGAACAAACCCTTTTACTCAAAGAAACGATCCAGTTTCTGGGCCCTTCTGAGTCACAATTTCGTTCCCAGACGCTGGGCTCTTTCATGGAGCCAATTCTAAAGCTACAGAAGATACAACCAGAATTTCTGATTCCATCAGCCGACCCTACACAAGTGGAAGATTTCTGTCTTGATGTATTGGACACCTTTTAGACAGCAGTCACAGTACCTACTCCTTCAGACTTAGCAAATCTGGAGGCTCAGACACTTTCCGCTTCCACAGGCTCCTGTGCCTTAAAAGAAGTTGCTGTAGCAGCGCCATCTCCTGCCCATTCAGTGGCATTCACAGTGGCCACCTGTAGCCTGATTTGACTTATTCTGAGCCATTACTGGCGCCGTCCTCGAAGTCAGCTAAAATCATCTGGTTGGCTCAAGAGAAGGTCAGAACATAACTTGAAAGTCAGTCTCTTTTTAGTGCACAGAAATTAAATGATGACTAAGACCACTCAATAACTGAGTTCTAGATCAATGAAAAGTTAAAGGATTTTATTGCAAAATCTCAAAATAGGCAATAAAGAAAAGCAGAAAAATATTTGCTTTGAAGGTTGAGCTATGGAGTATATAATCTGAAATCAAAATTATACCAAATTCCAAAAAGCAGCTAAAAAATATAAATGGAAAAGACAGCATGCCTAGATGAGATAAGTAGGTAAGTTATTTAAAATAGTTGAACAGAGTGGGCGCGGCTTGGAGCGTCAAGATGACGGTCGCACTCTAGGAGTGCTCCGGACCCCTCCGTCATACGCTCTGAATCCACAGGCCCATCGGTGCGCAATCCCGCAATCCTACACTCCAGAGCCAGTCCACCAGCAGTAGCAACTGGTCTGATTACCATCCAGGCCCTGCGGAACGACATCTCAGTGGTGAACCGGCTCTGTGGCGGCGGAGGCAGGACAAGACAAAATAGCGGACTTAGGGCCCAAGTCCACGTAGTGGCAAGCTGGAAAACAAGTCTGAGCCTCCCCAGTGACCCCGAGAGATTGCAGCGAGGTTCCCAGTGCCCCTCCTGCGGAGACCGGTAAAGGCTGAAAGTGACGAGACAGCAGCGGAGCCGCGGGAGCCACCCCGGCTCTAACAACCATCGGGGCCGGCTGCGGGCTGGGTCCATGTGAGGGCCACCAGACGTTCCCACCCTGAGGAGAAAGGAAAACCTACCTCCAGGTGAACCCCAGCACGACTACCTTTGCGGCTGGCCTTGGAGTGGACTTCCTCTCCCATCCGACACTGAAAACACCTTGAGGGGGTGGAGGGCAAGGAGTGTAAGGGGGCAACCAGCGAAGTAACGGAGCCTGCCTCATGACTCATGGTGACAGCATCAGGGCGCAGAGGGCCCCCTCCATCCCGAGAGGGAGCAATGATCAGTGAGGAGGGCAGCGAGGCCCGGCAGCCCTCTGGTCCACTAACAGCCATCGGTGAGTGCCCGGCCCGAGTAAGGTCGAGGAATGCGGGCCCATAGCCGTTTCCAGTAAATTGCAGAAGAGCTACCACAGCAGTCAGTACCTGCGAACCGCCTCGGAAAAGGCTTGGGAGCAACAAAGCGGGTCCCTATTACCCAGGCGCTGGTGTGAGCTTGGTAAGAGGTTTGAGAGGCCCTGAACACACTACCCAGAGGCCCAATACACCTTGAGGGGGCGGACGCGGCACGGCCCTGGAGGGCGGCCTTGGTGGGAGGCCTACAGTGTGGGCATCCTCTGACGTGCCTCCCCTAGGTATGCAGTGTGGGACCCGGAACTGTCAGTGTACAGGGGCACACCGATGAAGAGACCCCAAGACAATCCATAGTGTGGCCTGGGCACTTTACAGAGAGGCACTTGGTGACGCATCAGTAACAAAGTTACACCGAAGACAGGAGTCCCTCCCCACCTCCACCCCCTGACATGGACCGATCAAGCCCAAAGAAACTCGGATAGAGCACCAGGCAGAGTGGCCCAGATTCAACCAGGGGAAAGACGACACCACAGGCCCCCAGGAAGAAGCTGAGGACTAGCTGACTATTAGCTCACCTACAGCACAAGGCAAATCGATATTCCGCATAAGTGGGAGGCTATCCCGGGTGGAGAGGCAGACCCGAGCCCAGAAGAGTTACTGACCCTAACTTCCCTCCACCATGGGGAAAGACAGAGGAGCGAAGCTACCTGCGACATAAAGCAGAATAGACCAATACACTACAAACGGACCCGCTGAAGCAGGCAAAAGCAAGAAAAGAGAGCTTGCGCTATTGAGTGACGAACTGAAACAATTGTCGCTGGACTCAGCAAAACTGCTATAGAGGTCCTCAGTTGCCCGCGTATGTGGTTGGGAAGACAAAAACGGGAAGATAATCCACACGCTGACATCGCACTCCCTGGCGAACCGTATAGCCCCCGAGATCCAAGATCTACTAGATGTCACTCACCGTACGCCAGTCTCCATCGCCCTAGCCTTTCGCCGACTATTATTCCCAGCTTTATTCAGCAGCCTGGCCCGAAACCCCAGCTCATGCATTGTATGGGTTAGGGACGATCCAACTTCCACGGCTTCTTGTGTCCGAAGCGGCCTGTCTAAACCTCCCCATCACTTGGGAGGAAATAGGTGAAGCCATCTCCCTGGTTGCTTCTGGGAAGACACCCGGACTGGATGGATTCCCACAAGAATACTATGCCTTATATCAAGACATACTAATACCTCACCTTTATACCAAAGTAGCAGAGAGAGGAGCATTCCCACCCGAAACTGACATAGCAACCGTGGTCGTCATCCCCAAAACACAATCTCCTTCGTCCTCCTTTTCAGACTATCGCCTGATTTCTTTAATAAACACAGAAGTTAAAATTTACGCTACGATCCTGGCCCAACGGCTAAGACCAGTCCTCAGCAAACTTGTTCACCCAGACCAGTGTAGCTTGATGCCCTTACGGAGTACGCGACTGCCTTCGGTGCCTCCACTTAGCCCTGGCACACCGCCATCTACTCTCCCCTTACTTAGCACTCCTACTGATGGACTTCGTAAAGGCCTTTGATACGGTCGATTGGCGATACCTGGAGGGCATACTAAGCGCAGCCAGTCTGGGTCAACACTTTTGTCACTTGGCCTGAGCCCTTTACTCCAGACCCATGGCGCGGGTGCTCATCAACGGAGTCCTCTCGGAGATCTTTGCGATCAGAAGAGGGACGAGGCAAGGATGTCCTCTATCATTCCTCCTCTTTGCCCTGGCGATGGAGCCACTAGCATGCCTCATTCGGGCAGATACATATAAACAGGAATGGAGATGGAGGGGTTCGCACGAGGACCGGATCGCTCTTTATGCGGACGAAGTCCTACTCTTCCCAGCTGACCCGGCACAGTCAGGACCTAGAAACCTCCAGATTCTCCAAACCTTTGAGCAGGTGTCAGGCTTGACCCTGAATCTTACCAAATAGACTCTAGTGCCCCTTCACTTATCAAGGGAGTGCATTGACTGGCAGTCAACCATCCCCATACGACACCAGTCATTTAAGTACTTTGGTATTTGAGTCGCGCTGCTCCCAGACCTAGCGTGGTCACTCAACATTATCCTGCTAGTCAAGAGAACCAAGGAGGACCGCCGCAGCTGGCAAACACTTCCATTCAGCCCCATGGTGAGAATCGCCCTGCTCAAAATTATGATTCTCATCTGATTCCTGTACATCATTCAGAGCACCCCGTTCCATCTCCCGCGAAGCTGGTTCAAGGAGCTGGACAGCCTTGCCACGAAGTTCCTCTGGAACGAATCGAGGCCGCTTATGGCCCTCTCCCACTATCAAATACCGCCTTTTGACGCATGGGTATGACCAATCTCTACCTATACTACCTAGCAACTCGTCTACTAGTCCTGCATGGCTCGTTCAACGGCGGCTGGTCTGACCCGGCCTACAGAGTTGAACTGGAGGGTTTGGGGCTTTCCTGGATCCAGGCTGTGCTATACGGAGACCCGATACCTACTGCTCTACCCACGGTGACTCGGGCGGTCTTGCTTGCCTGGGGTTCTGCCTTGCGCCACATTTACTGGGACACCAAACTCAAGCAGCAGACGCCTATGTGGCATGGAGCCTGGCTTAGGGAGGGAGGGAACGTTAGAGGGTTTCAGGAAGTTGGACCTAATTACTATATCACAGCTTGGGTATGTGTGGAAGGGGGACCACCTACGTTCTTTCCAAGATTTACAGACTACCTACTCCCTTCAGCCGTCACAATTTTACAAGTACCTACAGCTTCACCATGCTCTCACCTCGCTCGTGCCCGCAGGCACTTCACTCCCAGAATCCAATCCCCTATAGGCCCAAAGATCTACAGCTCACTCACCAACAACAGCCCAATCACACTTGACTCTCTCAGACACTGATGGAAGCCATGGTTGGGCCCGTTGGAGGTGAGCACAAGGACTGGCAAGATACCCTGATGGCTCCCAAAACCATTACCATTTCACCCAGGCTCCGCGTGGTCTAAATGTACTATCTCCATTATGAGTATCTCACCCCAAGCTGCCTCAATCGGGCGTGGCTGTTGGCCACCCCAGCCTGTACGCGATATGGGTCAGAACAGGCAGACTTCTACCATATGGTATGGGCATGTCCCCAACTCATTCCTTATTGGGAGATACTGGTGACGAATTGACTGATGTTCTGGGTTGGGAGGTACCACGCAGTCGCTTGAATTTGCTCCTGGGAGTTATGAATGGCCTAGACGGGTCTTGGGCAGATAAGCTCTTTGCTGGGTATTTCAATTATGGTGGCCAAACGAGACATTGCAGCTGCATGGAAAAACCCTATCTCACCTATTATAGTCAAATGGCGCAAAGGTGTAGACTGGTGTGCGGCACAAGAAAGGCCATTATACGAAGCCAGGGGATGCCCCGCGGGTGTGGGGAAAATGGCTGAGTGAGGTCATGCAGTGGGAATGGCTGGGTCAGGTCATGTAGTGGGAATTAGACATTAAATCCGTATTTGTAAAGCGCAAACAACTCACCCTTACGGGTCTCAAGGCGCTGGGGGCCGTTGTGGAAATTAAGTGAGCTGTTGCCCATAGTCACATGGTGCTGAGCTGAGCTGCCGCTGGAGCCAGGGATCGAACTGTGAGTCCTGTGCTCCGAAGTCAGCAGCCCTGGCCGTTGCACCACACCTCTCCATTGTGTGAGATCATTTGGATCAGCGCAGGCCACAGTGTGTGTATAGTATTCAATCCCCTATAGGCCCTAAGATCTACAGCTCACTCACCAACAACAGCCCAATCACACTTGACTCTCTCAGACACTGATGGAAGCCATGGTTGGGCCCGTTGGAGGTGAGCACAAGGACTGGCAAGATACCCTGATGGCTCCCAAAACCATTACCATTTCACCCAGGCTCCGCGTGGTCTAAATGTACTATCTCCATTATGAGTATCTCACCCCAAGCTGCCTCAATCGGGCGTGGCTGTTGGCCACCCCAGCCTGTACGCGATATGGGTCAGAACAGGCAGACTTCTACCATATGGTATGGGCATGTCCCCAACTCATTCCTTATTGGGAGATACTGGTGTCCGAATTGACTGATGTTCTGGGTTGGGAGGTACCACGCAGTCGCTTGAATTTGCTCCTGGGAGTTATGAATGGCCTAGACGGGTCCTGGGCAGATAAGCTCTTTGCTGGGTATTTCAATTATGGTGGCCAAACGAGACATTGCAGCTGCATGGAAAAACCCTATCTCACCTATTATAGTCAAATGGCGCAAAGGTGTAGACTGGTGTGCGGCACAAGAAAGGCCATTATACGAAGCCAGGGGATGCCCCGCGGGTGTGGGGCAAATGGCTGAGTGAGGTCATGCAGTGGGAATGGCTGGGTCAGGTCATGTAGTGGGAATTAGACATTAAATCCGTATTTGTAAGGCGCAAACAACTCACCCTTACGGGTCTCAAGGCGCTGGGGGCCGTTGTGGAAATTAAGTGAGCTGTTGCCCATAGTCACATGGTGCTGAGCTGAGCTGCCGCTGGAGCCAGGGATCGAACTGTGAGTCCTGTGCTCCGAAGTCAGCAGCCCTGGCCGTTGCACCACACCTCTCCATTGTGTGAGATCATTTGGATCAGCGCAGGCCACAGTGTGTGTATAGTATTCAATTAAATGTGATTGGAAAGTTAATGTATTATGTCCAGGAGGAATTGAGCAGTGCTGTATTTTTCTGTCAATAAAATTTAATAAAATTGGTTATAAAAAGAAAATAGTTGAACAGAATCTGGTGAGGAAAAAAAAGTCTTGCTCACCCCCAAAGCCAATGGTTTTTATTCATATTTTATGCATAAGAAATAAGAACATTTGCAATTCAGCATGACACGACTAATGAGAACAAATATTAGACAAATCAAAATCACGACCGTCATAGAAATATTTTAGCACTAACCCAGTTCAAAAGAGGAGTTACAGAAAATCTTCCCTTAGCGGCCACATCAACAACAGTCCGGAGATGTACAACACAATGTAAAACATTCTCAAACAAAGATTCGTATACTAGTGTGCTAGCAAGCCTACATCAGAACTTCCAGTGGAAATGTCCTTCATAAAGTTACATTAGGAATACAGTGAAAACGTTATTCTCAATACATACTACCAAAAAAGAAAATACAAATTGTGTCAGTGTCATGTGCTCCACAAAAAATGAGGGGAGAGAACACTTGCATGGGGAAATTGATTGGGAGAGGTGATTACTATTCACAAATTATGTTTCAGAATAACTTTAACTGTGCCTGAGACTAACGTTTTGCAAGCAATCTTACAGGCATCTGCTTCAGTCACTGAAACTTTCCTCCATTTTAAGTAGACACTCTCTTAATACCTACAGGTATCCTCAAATTACTCAAAACTGATTCTGAAGTGTGTTTTGGATTCTGTGGATACTGTGACTTGAGCCATGGCTGTCACATTACACAACATGCCTAGAAGCCTTCTAGTGGCTTTTTTGGAAACGTCCATGTCACTCTGATGGACAACCGGGTGGCTGTACTACTGCTCTTGGACTTCTCAGCTGCCTTCGACACAGTTTACCATGACACTAATCCAAAGGCTCTACAAAGCAGCCATCGAGGGGGACTGCCCTCGACTAGATCACATCCTACCTTCAAAACAGAACAAATGCCATTCATTCTCCATATTTTTCATCCAAACTGTACTACACAAAAGCAGAGGTCCCTGAAGGCCTTATCATCTCATCTATGCTTTTCAACATATAAATGCTGACATTACCGGCAATCAGCAATGAATTACAGCTTACATGCTATAACTATGCAGTTGGCAGGGTATGCCTAGATGTGGGTCCCTTGCTCACTTTGCTGCCAGATTCAAGCTAGCCTGGCTGATGAGGGGTGTTACCCCGAAACCGGTCCCAGGATGCTTGTTTCCAGTCCAGGGAACACCTGGCTTGGCAAGTCGGGTTGGACTGTTCCCATAAGGAATAGAATCAAGACTGATTTGCATATGGCTGGGTCTAAACTGGGGTAGTGAAGTGAGCTAAAGAACGATGATGGATTCAACCCAGATCTGTGACTGGGGGTGAGTGTCTGTATAGTTTCAGCATTCCATCCATCATCACCTTGTGTTTGCTTCATAACTATGCAGGTGGCACACAAATAATCTCTAAACTGGAAAGCCCCAAAGACATTGGAAACTCACAAATCTTCAGTTGCCTCAGAGCCATTGAGCAGTAGATGACAATGAGACATCTCAAATTGAATGTTTCCAAAATAGAAATACTCACATGTGGCAATTAAAAAAATTATGATGCGCCTGGCCTGACTGACGATATGGGACCACATCCAAAATATCTAAGGAGTAAGAAAGCTTGGAACTATTATCAACTACAAGTTATCAGTGAATGACCAAGTGGACAAATTAGAATGAACAAGCTTCATTACTATGAAAACTCTGTTGTGACGAATCTTCCCCCACCGGGGTTTTCCACCCAAGGTCCAATCCACTATCACTTGTACTGTCTAAACTTCATTACACCAACGGCCTCTACCATGGATCATCGTTAAGAACTATGAAAAGATTACAACAGATTAAGAACTGTGCTGCCAGACTACTCCTACATGTAAAGCCACAAGCCCACATCTCCCCTACCTTGAGGGCCCTACTTTGGTTACCATAAGATCCACATTCAAGCTGCTTTGTATCACCCTGAAAGCAATACATGGAACAGAACCGCTTTTCATCAGGAATAAAATTACCAAATACACTCATTATAGAAAACTCAGTTCCAGATTGGCTCCTCGCTTCAAAATTCCACCATACAAGAAAAAAACATAGGTGGCACATCTTTCTCTGTTCAAGCAGCCAAACTATGGAATTCATTACCCCAAAACATAAGATCCACAGAAAACTATCTTATCTTCAGAAGGCTACTCAAGAGTTTGCTCCTTCCTACATAACCACCATATGCAAACACAAATGTACAGCATATCCCTGTGCATATAAACATTTAATTTGATTATTTGTATATATATCTAGATGTGTATATCTTGATATAAATATGTATCATAATATGTACGTATGTATCTATATATTTATTACATCACTCCTGCTGTAAAAAAAAGAAAAAAACAGACTCTCCAGTGCACTACTCTATTTCACCCTATACCTCTCAATATATCCCCTATCTCCACTCTCTGACTCACCCCCAAAACTCATTCTACTACTATGATCTTCAAAATAACCCTTTCTAGACTCTTGCCTCTTGCCTTCTTGGATCACCTCAAAACTCGTTTTAATACTATGATCTTGGAAACAACGCTTCCAAATTCTACCCTCACCTATCCCTCCTTTGACTCATCTCAAAATTTATTTTTACTACTCTGATTTCCCTAATCCATTTCTAGAGATTCTTCCCTCCTCCGTCTCTACTGAATTTTTCCCTCACCTAGCCCGCCTTTGAATCATCCAAAACCTTATTACTATGATCTCCCAATAAACACTATCTGGACTCTTCCCTCATCTATCCTCCCTATTACCCTTTTCAATCCAGCTAACAGACTCACATGTCCACTGCTCTATACTAATCCACCACTAATCCTTTTTGGGTTCCAGATTAGCGTGCTAGTTGCCAAAAAGCGCTTTGATGCCTCGTTAGCGGAAGTAAGCTCTATATAAATACAATTACAATACAATATCCGGGAAATCAACTGTAAAATCCAGACCATAAAGCATGCCCACAAACATCCAAAAACCGGCCCACACTCTGACCTGTGAGATCTACCATACTGGCACTGCCAGATCGCTCTATAGGCCAGTCAAACCCACATCAGTCTTTGGTTGAGCGATAGCTTCATATATTAAAGTAGAATTTTTATGATTGAAATCTTACTTGTGGTCTCTTTGTTCACTTCAGGGAGGCTACATTGCCAAGATCTGAACCTGAAAATGTCCTCTATTGGGATGTCTATTGGTATCCTCCTTGCAGTGAGCGTTATTACAGTGTAGTTTTTGAGACAGTAAGGCATTCTGCTTTGTACACAGTGTGCCTTTTTTCTTTGACACGTTGAGACCTTTAACAATGAAAGACTAAATCATAACAATAAAAAATTGAAGCATTCTTATATATTCAGTTTCTTGAAAGGAGCTGTATACCTACCTATTTCCCCACTGGAGAACAACATCTATGAGACAATTTACAAGAATTTACCATTTTCAGAATGACAGTCCTCATTAGCCCTCTTATTTCCTTCATAGTGGGCCTTTTTTAAGCGTTTCGCTTAGAATGCGTGGTTTAGGTCTTGAAGTTGGTCTACATGCATTGCCATCTCGATCATCATTACAAGACATGAAGTTTGAGCCCCATTTGTCATCTTGACGTCTAGTCTGCCTCCAATAGTCAGATCCATTGGTTATAATAGTCTTCATCTGTGATGAAGGTGAATGAGATGCTTTTTTTTTTAGTACGCACCTGGTTTGGTGTTATTAGATGACATTGACCTTGATTTCCCTGATAAATGAAAGAAAGAGTGATATGAGTTCATACCTAATAGAGACATGGTGCCCTCAAAAGCATTATTTGATGATGCCATAATAATTCAAATCCATGACTAGGGAGAGTGTTTAATGAAAAGTAATGACCTTAATTATATGTCTGCCCTAAGCACACAGAGGCTATTCCTTTCCTACAGAAAGATCAACCACTGAAACAAGTCCAACTTTCAGTAAATACAGATAGTGTGTGTTTTTATAAATTTTTCAGGAAGTCTTTTCTGTCGGAAACCAATTTAGAGAGCTAAAATGAAATGTACGGCTATTCAGGTGACTGCTACCACATGTTAAATGAGACTGGCTTCTTCTGTTTCACCTTTACTCTTCAGACAGTATCTAAAGAACAAAGTATTATAACTTCAAAAACACATATGATTGCCATCTTCAAGGTATGAAAGTATCCGACAGTTAGTCATGTCCTAAAGGATTCTAAAGCGGTACATTAAAATGTTCATTTGAGGCCGTTAAGAAACCTATGCTTATCACTCAGAAGCCTTGTTAAAAGTAGCCAGGAATCATCAGAGGGTTTCTTTGAATGCATTGATGTTACTGATGAATAATCATTGTAGCTATCAAAGAGAGTTTCTGGTATATTGTATGATAAGGAGGCTCCCCTTTTTTGCTGCCTATTCGCTGGTCTCATGAAATCTGTTACCCCTCCTGCACATAGTCATACACAAGGACAAAAACATGCACAGAAATACCCCCACCCTTTAAGAAGGACTCCTACCCTCTAGCGTTTCGAAATTGGATCCCACCAAACCCACAACTCTACATTCCCACACCCAAATGAACAAAGAGTGTGATTCTAGATTCAGCATTTAAGGGTTCAGAATCCTCTGAGATTTATGGACTTTGGTCTTTTTGGAAAAATGATAATGCTTTAAATTGTGTCCCCATCTGAACCTTGTGTTCCAACCCATATTAGTGAACTATCATAATCTTGCTGTATTGCTATGAGGAACACTGGTAATATTTTGCCTCTAATATAGCGTATGATGTTTGCCAGTTGAGGAATGGCTGTGGCACTGCTCCCCCTATTACATGATGTGAAAATAATGGCAAATCTGATACAGATTTCTAGCTGCAGATTCTTTACCTTAGAATTATCCCCAGCGTCAGACTGGATCAGGAAATGTTTCCTCGAAGTATCTTTGCGTGCCGGTAGGCGGCGTAGTTGGCATCATCCACGCTGGACATTATGCTCATGGTGCCTATATAGGCAACAACCAGGTACACTGGTGCAAGTTATTTTCTGTACGCGCTAGTCAGCACATATTCAGGAAGAAGTTGTTTTTTGCCTTAGTTTTTTCCAAGACTTTTGAGATCTTACCTTCTGGTACAGCAGGGATGTCCTCTAAGAAGGCCGGCTTTAAGCTCTGTGGCACCTGTCACCGACAAATGTTTATCTGTGGTGTCTCGAGCAGGACCATGACCTGAAGGCCTGCTCCGACTGCTGCGCCATGCACCCGAAGGTCTTAAGGAAGCAATCCCTCAAGCTCCTGGTGGCTTGACATGCAACACCACAACAATCGAGGTCCTGGTTTAGATAAAGGTCCTGGCAGCGGTTTTGGAGCCCAAGGTCAATGTTGCATTCAAAGTCGTCGAGCCATTTGGGTATGTCACATAAAAGGAGAGCAAGAAGTTGAAGCAGTCTTCGACTACGCCGCGTCCGGTGGTCAATGAGACGAGGGAGCTTTGTCACTTTAGACCTGGATCCGCTGTTAAGCCGAGTTTCTGGGAGCTGAAGTGACCCCGCCCAACTCTGAGAGTTTTATGAGGCCATGCGCCTCATATCTGGGTGGCCTGCTCCCGCCGGCGAGCCTTCAGGCTCTGTGGGTACGTGGTGGGCCCTGCTGTATTTGCACCGATGGCTCTGGCCCCGGCACCAGCTGGGTCTCAAGGATCTACGTATGGATCTGGACTGGCAACGGTCATACCATCCCGACCCTCCCCGGCGCCGATCCTGAGGCCGACGTTCCCGGCACCCATTAGCGGCGCCATCCTCATCTCCAACTCAGACACTGAACTGGAGGGGCGGCGTCCGACTGTAGCGTCGACTCATGTCATTGCCTTCCAGACCAGAGCCTGAGCCCTATTTTTACGGGCTAGGATCCTCAAGGAATGAGAGGGGTCACTAGACCCTGAGGAATGGCAGACTTATTATGAAGACATTATGGACTGGTGTGAGTATCTGGGTGAAGCCAGTGGACTGGACACTTCTCCAGATGCTGGCATGCTTTCTCCCCAACTGTGGTTGCTGTCAAGTCCACTCACCTGAAGAGGAGGACTTTCTTCGGGAGTGCAGCAAGTCGTTCTAGCGTTCGGTTAAGGTGTGCTCTAGACTGGGTAACAAGAAATATATTGAGTAGTGGTGCTATGCACTTAATGAGGGACATGCATGTAAGAGATAAAACACCACAATAAGTTTGTGCAATCACCCGATAACGTATCATCTCTGTTTCTACGTATGCTGCTGTTCCCTGGGGTGATTTGTTCCCACCAAGGTTCACATGGATTTATCAGTGAAGCTCCTATCCGGGCGCATTTATGCTCATTCATATCAATAAAGCATCCATACATACTGGACCTTATACTCCGGGTGCTCTCAGAATATGTGCGAACTCTAAATAAAATATGTCTGAACTAAAAGCACATCAGTAAACTAACACTCAACAATGTGTGAACTCTTTAAACATCATCTAGAAGAGTCCATCACTCTTTCATGTTGTGCCTGAATCTCAATCGTAATATTGATACTGTTCTCGGCACGGAGCGCTAAAGTCTCAAGTTCAAGTCTTAATGACAAGTGCAATGGTAATCAGAAGTTCAATAAAAGTTAAAAGCTTTTAAGCGAAGCAAACGTCCTGAACAGAGGCCCGAAGCACTCTAGAGGTCTTGTGGCAAGCGTGCCAATGTAGCTGACAGCCGGCAGTCTTTGCTCCGGTCCTCCATGCTGGTGGGAGCCAATAGCCAAGGTTCGCTGCCCCTTGAACATAAAAATTGAAGGCTTTCAACATGGTCCGTGACTGGCTACCCTCCCCTCCCAGCTTCCCACACCACCTTGAAGGATTGACATAGGCAAGTTGTCTTTGGAAGGTGGGGGGTCAGGGACCCCCCGGCCGTATTTATTATACAAAACAATTAAAGGATGAATATCAACAGTACATCAATTATGTTAAGAAACGCAAAAATCATGACATTAGATTTACAGTATTGAAGACAAATATCAAAGGCTAACCTTAACAAAAGTCTAATACAGCGTGTTTCCTATCCGAATCTAACATCCTGCCTGAATTTAGCATTCTAACATTTCTGGCCCGACGGCAAGGTCGCTAACCGGTGTCAAGTCCTACTAACCACGCCCTTACTCACAGGTGCGCATGCGCGACAGGGGACCGCCTACCCCGTCGGCATCGTGAACTCCATTTAACCAACAAGGAGGGCCCTTACACTCTGCGTCATTTGCTGACGTCATGATGTATGTGCGGAGTGGCTACCAGCCTAAGGAAAGCGTGACTCCCTCCCCCGCATCTTTAGCAGCTAGCGGATATTCCTGCCCCTGAAGTTCTAGGAGGGACCAGTGGCCCCTCCCCCTGGGCCGCCCCCTCCGTGGATGGTGACACCCACCCTAGGACCTTAAATTGCTGCTCACCGATCATGACCTTACCGCCACAGGCCAGCATTGTTTCCCGACGATCTGGCCCCCCCACAACTCCCGCCTGAAGGTCATCCCTACCTCACAAAGCCCTTCAAACAAGCTAGAATATTATCACACCATATTGTATTCCCTCACTCAGTCAAATGGACCCCATCCTGTAAGTACAATTCATCCCCCCAAATAGTCCCATGTGGGATGGTCTGTAAGTGCGTGGTTCGGAAAAGTTTTTCTAACTTGGTATTGATCCTCTTTACCGAGTGATTCAATGACCTGACGGAATCACCCCCACGCCACTGCAGCCGCGGTATCAGCTGGGACCATACTACAGTGCAGTCAGGGCACACCCTTCTTACCCAACCCGCTACTGAGATGATCTCTTCCAGGAGGACCCTCCTACCCAGTCTAGCAAGGTCATTCCCCCCCAGATGAAGAATCACCGCCGCCGGTGGTGCTGCATGTTGGGCGACCAACTCTGCAAAGAATCCCCGAAACTGACTGAGGCAGAGACCCCCCCTCCCAAAGAAGGAGATGGACAAACCTTTGTGCTCTAGCTCCCTTCTACCCTTGCCTGCAAAAAAAACATGTTTAGCACGATTAACATATGAATGACCAACAATCCAAACCCTTCCTGACCGCGTCCTGTGTTCCTGACTGTTCACACCGCGGTGAGTCGCCGATAAATCTTGATGATGACCCGAAACGAGTTCTCCGCCTGCGTCACAGAGCGAAGAAACTGCAAAACTAGAAAAAACAACCCAACGTCAGAAACTCTAGGTACTTTACAACATGTGTACCCGCACATACCGTTTGTAGCAATTGGAATTGGGTGACCATCTCCCAATTCTTTTAACACTGTCCACATGCAGACCCCTTGTGATTGCCTCAGTGGCTGCGCCTATCCTAAAGGAGTGTGTGCCAAATTCCTTCGGGTCAAGGCCCACCCTGGTAATAGTCAACTCCATGACTCTTCTGAACTGGTATTTGGTTAAAGGGGTGCCGTCAGCGTGTAATAAGAGCGACCCACCCAACAATCCACCTCTCTGCCTGATGAAAGTCTCCCCATGGTGTACCGGGCAGCAAGGATTGGCCCTCGCCCTGTGCAGTACCACAGTCTCCCCACGCGCCTCCTGATCAGTTTTTGATCTCAAAATTGTCACCCACAATGTGTCTCCCTGTATTGTTGTGTTCAGGAATTGGATACCCCCCCTGCCTATCTGCCTTGGAGGCTGCAACCAACTCGCTCAGCCTCAAAGCTCCATAAAAGGCTAATGTGAAAGCTGCTTTAAACAATTGTATCTCCCAGTCTGAACTACAGACGTCATGCAATGCAGGCAATTATGCCGTCAGCCTCCCAAGCCTATTGGTTTCCTAGTGTCAGCCGTACTGCCCTGTAAGCGGCGCCAGCCCCTCAGACTCTTCCGCACCACAAAGCTGTTTAGTTGGGTCTTTTACTCCCTTTGCCTGTGCGTAGAAGGAGACAGCTGCCCTATGCCTGTTAGCTGCTGCCACTGAGCGACCCTCCAGATGCAATTTTCCCAGATAATCTGTAAAACTATTCTCTAGAGCCCATTTGGATTCCCAGTCACGCCCCAAGAAAGTGCAATATGAACCAAACGCCCCTTCATGCGCTGTCCTTGTCTTGGGGGCTAAGCTAGCAGCCACGAGGTCCTGTAATTTGGGGCACCAATCTGCCAGAGCGCTGACGTGAAGTGTGTCGGTGTAGGCTCTGCTGATGGAAGATGTTCCCTGAATACCTGCATTTTTTGGCGAGAGAGTGCATCAGCTGCATTATTAAGGACACCTGGTACATGTTTTGCCCTGAATATAACATTCAATTTCAAGCATCTCAACACAATCTCCTTCAAGAGGCGGAGTATGAACCTACAGCGTGCCTCTTGCTGATTGATGCACTCCACCACCGTCATGTTGTCTGACCAGAATATCACTGATTTGTTACGCAGAAGTTCTGGCCAGACCATTAATGCAACCCATATGGGGAACAGCTCCAGAAAACCAATGTTGGTTGTCAACTCACTGTGCACCCATTCGTCCGGCCACCTGTGGGTGACCCACTTGTTTCCAAGGATGGCACCAAACCCAACACTCCCAGCAGCGTCAGTCCATAAACCTAACTCTGCTGAAGTAGTGGGGGGGGGCGGACCACACAACCCTGCCGTTGAACTCCTCCAGGAATGCCATCCATATCTGCATGTCCTGGCATACCTCAAGCGACAGCCTAGTGCAGTGGTGTTTTTCTCGCAGACCCTTCATAGCCTGCGCAATTGAGCGAGAAAAGAGGCGAGCCATTGGTATCACCCTCAACGCGAAATTCAACTGGCCCACTGTTTCCTGAAGCTGTTGTAACGAGACCTTCTCTTTGGCCAGGCACGCGCATAGTGCCTCCTTGAATTTAGACACCTTCTCCTTTGGGAGCCTGAAACAACCCTCCACAGAGTCTATTTCAATGCCCAGAAATTCTAAGCAAGTAGCTGGCCCCACTGTCTTCCCCGGCGCCAGCGGGACCCCAAGAGCCCGCATGAGCACGCAAAATTCCTGCAATGCCCGTGCACACTTCTGAGACCCAGCCGCGCCCAGGAAGAGAAAGTCATCCAGGTAGTGCATGACCTGCTGATGCCCGGTTGCCTGCCTCATTACCCATTCCAAGAAGGAACTGAAGGTCTCGAAATAGGCACACGAGATCGAACAACCCATGGGCATGCATTTGTCCATGTAATACTTCCCATTAAACTTGAACCCCAAAAGGTGGTGATCCCCCTGATGCACAGGGAGAAGACGAAATGCAGACTCTATGTCAGACTTGGCCATCAATGCCCCTGAACCCAGGCCCCTAAGCAACACCACCGCTTGGTCAAAAGAAGCATATTTTACACTGCAGACATTCTCATCTATAGCATCATTCAAGGATGCCCCCCCTTGGGGCTGAGAGATTATGAATGAGTCTATATTCGCCTTTCTCTTTTTTAGGGACAACACCAAGTGGGGAACAAACAAAGTTGGGCACTGGCACCTCATCAAATGGTCCTGCTATCCTACCCAGGCGTAATTCTTTTTCAATTTTTGCAGCCACTACCCCTGGGTTATGCTTTACAGACAGTTGGTTCCTGCACTCAGTCTTACCTGTGTACCCTCCTGCCGGTATCCTGAAACCCCAAGAAAATCCCTCCTGAAGTAATTTAGCCGCTGCGTGATCTGGGTATCTGTTCAGCCAGGGAATCATTGCCATGACATCAATGGGAGTGTGTGATACTAAACCCTCCTCCTGTCTATTCAGGTTTCCTTCTCCCCCTGGAGCCCTGATTGCCACCCTTAAATCTGCAGGAGGTCTCGGGTGTGAGGGGTGCCCACACAAGGAACAGGCGTGTTTGAACTTACATGTGCCCGCTGCCCTAGTGCAGGACCGTTTGTTGAAATCCCAACATACGCCCTTTTTATCCCCCCAACCCTTACCCTTTCCTGGTACCTCACTCCCTTGCGCATGCCGAAAGGGCTGTTGGGGCTTGGCCGGGTATATTTTCTGTGCACCAGTTGCCCCTATCGCTGCTGCCCCCCCAGTTATCTGATTGTACCATGACAGGGAATCCACCATATCCCATGCTAAAGAGGGATTACATTCTTTAGCTTTCCTGAATGAAATGTCATATTCCTTCCACCCGTTCCCCACTTGTGTCTCGCTCCACATGGCAATCCTGCTCTGGTAGCAGGCCATTTCTGCTTGTAAATTGGGCGACCTTTCAGCTGTAATGGCACTGAACACGGAAAAGGCCCTCATCCAGTTAACAAATGTCTCCTCAACTCTGAACTTAACCAACTCTATTCTCCATTCACTGGGCAACATCCATTCCTTTTGTGACTTGGCATATTCAAGTTCCCTACTATCAATCAGCAAGGAGAATATGTTGATATATTTGCCCGCCCAGATCATCTCCTTCACAGCCTGAGACACATGCTGCCCCAAATTCTCCTTCCTTGAGGGCATAGCACCATCCTTAAGTAATGGCAAAGCCACCTCCTTACCACTGTCAGTGCCTTGTGACGTAGCACCATCCATCTTTGCCGTCTGCTCGCTGGCGGAACCTGTTAGGGGAGTAATTGGTGCCAATGGTGCCCCTTCCCCCGCCCTGGCCAACTTAATCATCTCAACCAGTTTCAAGGCTTCCGCTGAATGATCTTGAGAGGATGGCAAACCCCCCCTAACTGTAACCAGGGTAAAACGGCGGCTATCTGGGATGCCAATTCCACCGGGACAACGTTATTCGGGGGGGTTGGGACCCGACGGGGGCAATGTTCACGGGGGTGACGGGGGCAATGACCCCGAGTGGGGCAACCGGCAATGCTGGCGTAAGAGGAGCTGGCCCAGCCGGTGCCATTGGGGGCATCACGGGAGCATCCTTAGGCACTCCCCCTGGCATTCCCTCCCCCTCAGCTGTATTCTTGGGCGTTGTGCTTGCAGTTTTCTTGGACTTGCCCCTCTTAGGAGGGGTGACAAAATCACCTCTAGGCTGTGGTGGGTTGATTATCCTTCTTGGCCTGCCTTGTGGGCCAGGAGGCCCATCCAACCTCTGATTAATTTCTGCCACACTCCTACCTAACTTATCTACCTTACCCAAGCGCCTATCAATCGCCGTCATCCTGCGCATCATAGCCTGCATCATTTGCTCCATGCGGGCACTCTTATTAACTCGTGCCCCCGGCATATTCCACAATACACAATGCAATCTAATCCTCGCCAACCCAGGCAATTGTACCTTCTTTCAGATGGAGGATGTGAAGATGGCCTTAAGCACCATGCAACTGTGACCGCAAAACACACCAAGCTATTCTTAGCGTGTGGGCGAGCGCCAACCCCTCGTAGGAAGGTCTCAAGCCCTGCGGCCCCCCAGAAGCAATGAAGTGCAGGTCCGCCTCACTCCCCTTACCACCGATGCCCGTGTGTCCTCAGCCCGTTGCTGTGTTCTGCGCCCGTGATCTGTTGTCTGCCACCGGAAAGAAGCACCAGAGTCAAGCTTCCTACGAGAAAACAAATATTAATAGCTTGCAAAAGACTTTGTGGAATCAATCCCAGTGCCTGGAATAACCAGAAACCCATATCCAGTCCCAAAATTTGCACCAATCTCATAAATTAACTTCAAAAACCGGCGTTAAACATTTGAACACAAGCACTTTCTTCTTGGTCTCCCCTCCAGTGGCTGTCCTGATGGGTCCTGCTTCGCCCCCACCCTGGGAAAATCAAATGAGCAATGATCGGGAGAAATCAATCCCAGTGCCTGTAATAAACTTGCAGCAACCAGAAACCCTTATCCAGTCCCAAAATTTGCACCAATCTCCTAAATTAGCTTAAAAAACTGGCTTTAAACAATTTAAACATGCATTTTCTTCTTGGTCTCCCCTCCAGTGGCTGCCCTGCTGGGTCCTGCTTCGCCCCCACCCAGGGAAAATCTAACGAGCATTGATCGGGCCCAACGCGTGATGCAGGCAGGCCGTCGATTTCCCTGCTGCCTGCCTCGCTGTTCGACCGGTACCTGCTAGCCCTCCACACCTCACCGGACTATGAAACAACCACGCCGGTCTCCACGCTCACTCTGCTCGATCCTCAGAAGTCGCTGGGCTGTTCCCGCCCGAACCGCCGCTGATGCCACGAGGACGCGAACCTGCAGAGGGGGAGAAAGAAAATTACACGCCCCGAGCGTGGGGCACGCGAGGTAAGCGGGGAGCGAGCCAGGGGCAAGAGGGCGCCCAGCTCGCTCCCCGGGCCTTTTTAGGCGCTGCTGCACCAGGGGGTCGCCGGCCCAGCCGGCCCGCCCCCTGCCCGACCCGCCCCCCTGCCCCGGAAGCTGTAAAGCTGCTTCCGGGTCACGTGGGAGGCATCAGCCTATCGGTGGTGGGGGGGCGCCGCGCGCGTCAACGACCCGCGACGCACCCCCATCACCGAGAGGCCGGGGTAGGGGGGGGCGCCGCTCCGCCATGTGGGCGGGAGGGCCGAGCGGCCCCCCCTTTACACTAGCAAACGTGAAGAGCAACGTCATGGCTGCAGGAAAACAAAGCCAAGCACAAGCTTGAGAGGGGTGTGGCTATTTATAGCCAATCGGATAGGCCATTGCCGTGCATGTGGCCTCACGCTTCGGCCATTAACAATAATGTGGGGGTTGCCTAGCAGCGAATGAATCAGCAGTCAGTGCTCGGTAAACAACGTACTATGCGCACAAGCAGTGGTTGTAGTAACAAGCATTGGCATATGCAAAATAACAGAAACAATAACCATTGAATAAATGCATAATGCATTGAATTAATGCAGTGAGGCATGGACAAAGAAGCTTTGGTAAATCCAGTGATGGTAGTACAAGTTCACGGTTAACACATCACCCCCGTGGATGCTGCCAAATCACACAGGAGATAGGGAGTGGGAGCATTTTCCTGACATTCCCCCCAGCCTCTGCCCCTACAGCCCCGCCCACCCAGGACCCTCTCAAGGATTTGGTTGAGTGTTGCAGGTGGAACCATCAGGCAAGGTGTGGAAGGCTGGGTGTACTTTGAAGTCTATTACTATCCACTCGACAGATTGTTACATTGCCACCATCTCACTCGAGTGCAGGCTTGTTCACCCAGGTAAATTGGTGAAAATCACTGCACCTTTGTGGGATACATTTTAGGGTCCTCACCCACAGTTACTACCTATGACTTGCTTCATCATCAGACCCTCGTCCCGTTCACCTAGTGTGGGGAGACTGGCTCAACACGTTTGTAAGTGGAGTTCTTTGGCTATGTGGTTTTAGGGATTGTGAGAAGAAATTAAAAATTGCCTGCCAGATCCTACTACTTTTTTAATGGTTGGTCCACCGGCAGTGCGATGTCATAGGGGAGTAGTGACCCTATACATCTGAGGTCGACATTTTCAGTCGTTCGAATCGCCCGTGTGGGGCGGTCGGCTTTCTTCAGGACCGTATTTTTACGATAATCCCTATTGGTGTAACTGACCGTTATCGGTATGTATAGCGTATTTTTACATAGTTTTTAAGAAAGGCATCCACGCAAATCATACAGACCAGTAGTTTGGACTTTTTCTTTTTTGCATTGGTCTGAGTTGATGGAGAGAGAATTAAAAGCATTATGCAGTAATTAAATATATATTTTTTATGAATTATACATATTTTCTCTGTTGCAGTTGTGTGTCTTGTCATGCACACTCGTGTTAAAATCTTCATATAGTCTATATTACAGATTAAAATAAGTATCAGGCATTTGTAAGCAAACCTAGTGATATAAAGATGTGATTCCAGTCAGATCAAATTGATATATCTAAGTTCCTGTCTTAACCCAAAGTGTTTTTAATCTTGTTTGTAATGATTTTAATTAATCAACAAATAAAGCATTTCTCAGTCAGTGATATTGCACACCATGCATGTGACCTAAAAGTGTACATACTCCACACCTACTTGGCCTATTTAGTTAATAAGGCTTCATAGGGTTAACCTGGGGGGGTGGGTGAGCACTCCTTACTCTGGTGAAATAAATTGAGAAAATAGACTCAAGCATAGAGACTATATTAGACACTCTGAAAAAGGACTTTTAAACAGAAGGTGCATTGGGATTTCTCCTGCTTTTGTATTACTCGCTTTGTCAAAGGACAGCGCCCGCGTCTTTACCTATTCGGCTCCCCGCACCCTGTATCAAGGGGCAGAAGCCATCTGCCTCTGGTTTTATCCTCTTTCTCGTCATGTGACCATCACATGATCAGCAGGTCTCTGAAAGAACTACAAATTTCTTGGGAACTATAGTTCTAGTTTTTTTTTTCTTTCTCGGTGGCATGTGACTCAGTGTCTTATTGGTCTGTGTCATGTAGATTACTAGCCAATATTTTAGGCTCTGATTCATAATAGAGATTACATTGTAAATTACAGGTATTTATTTCTTGAACAGAAAATGACTTCCTTTTCTTTGTCATGCGACTGTCCTGTGATCTGCTTATGAACTACTAAATTATTGAGAATTGTAGTTTTCTAAGCGCCTTGAGACCCTCTGGGTATGTAGTGCGCTATATAAATTCTCTGACTTGACTTGACTTGAGTAATATAGTTCTACATTTAAAAACCACCCTTGGTGTTGTCATGCATGATCTATTGTAGACCTATAGGATGTTCCCCCACGGTATTTCATTATTCAATCCTTTATGTTGTGGAAATTTGCTTTTCAATGAGCACACCGGTGCAGGGGTCACTTTCTCTGTCCACGGGTCCTTAGACCACCAAAATAGAGATTGGCACTGAAGCTGGAATTTAAATAACAAGTTTATTAATCACTCATGAGTGGGACTACGTCCACGCAGCACTCTCAAGCGCTGCCTGGAGTAGTACATTGAAGTCACAGAACACAGGACTTATATACAGCTTTTTCTGCTCTGGTAAGCATGTGGATACAAGTAGAAGGTACAGGCCTACACAGGAATAGTTACCGACAAACATGGGCAGATGGTAAATCACTTAGTCAGCAAAGTGGGAGGGGGAGCAGGAGTGCTTATGGCAGCACTAAGAGATTGACAGTTGAGTCTGAGACCAGGTGTTCTGGCAGCTACAAACTCTTTAGCATGCATATTGCTTTTAGCTGAGTCAGGAAGTCAACTAAAATAGACAGCACAGGCAGGGAAAAAGGCTAGCAGCAGAGGATGGGAGAATTACAAAGCCAACAAAGTGGATGCCATAACCAAGATGGTTTCAGCTTATGCTAACAGAAATTATTTCAGATTTCCACAATGTTGTGTGGATAATTTATAAATCCACCTCTGTTCTTTTTCAAAAAGAACTCTTTCTATGTCTCTTTATTCTGCTTGAACTTGGTCTATAAATATCCACCTGAGTTCTTGTGTTGTATGACCTTTTGTAAGGTAATGTTCTGCCATTTTTGTTGTTGCCTGTTTGTAACATAAGTTGCTTCAAAGTTCTCCTATTCTGACTCTCACTTTTCTTTTTGTCATGCCTATATAGTGCAAATCACAGGGGCATTTAATCATATAGATCACTTGTTTTGATTTAGTGTGTGTGCGTAATTCCCACTTTGTACAAAGTCCCAGAGCTATTTGCTTAGTAGATGTCGTCAGGTGGCAGACAGTGCATTGTCCACAAGGGTAATTACCTTTTGTTTCAGGTAGCCCAAAAGTGTTACGTATAGTGTTTTTTTTCTCCACATAGGTCTCACTCTTGTGTACACTTTTGTGTCTTTTATACTTTTTGCTCTTTTGCTCTTCTTAGTTTTTTTAAAAAGTATTCTCTCTGAGTAATTGTACTTTCTAGGTTTTTCGCCCACATCTGCTGCCTGTTTTTCTAAAATTATTTAGTTGACTTCAGTTCCTATGTAACAGTAGGAACTGACCATACTGCAGGTTTTCTCGTTGTGATCTGGGGTGAAAGCTGTCAAACCTCAATAGGTTGGTTTGGGCTGTTGGTTTCTGATATGTGTCAGTTTGTAGTTATCCATGTTCATGGAAAACCTTTACATCTAAAAAAAAAGTCAAAGGTTTGTTACCAAGAGTGTAGGTAAATTTTAGATACCTGTCATGTGTGTTTAACCAATTTAGTGCAGTTGCATTATCTTCTTTCCAGATGACAAATATGTCATCTATGTATCGTTTCCAAGTTATGTGTGGTCTATATGGGTTGTTATCATGGAAAATCACAGTTTTTTCCAAATTGTATACATACAGCCCAGCCACAATGGAAGCAAAATATCTCCCACAAGGGTGCAGTTATTTTGACTGATTTACCTGGATGAACAATACTACACCCGAGTGAGATAGTGGCAATACAACATTCTGTCTTGTGGATAGTAATAGGATCCAACAAAGTATCAAGTATTGTTGTTTATGAAAATGGAAGTTGAGGGTAAAACCTTACACATACTTCTTACTCCTCCTAATTGTTGTCCTGTACTTTAAAGTCAGCAGGTAAGGTTAACTCCACCTCCATAGGGTTTATGATCCTGTTGATCGGGAACGGGCCACGGAAACGGGGATTCAATTTCCTGGACCCTGCTAGACAGAGATGTTTTGTGAATAACCACACTTTGTCTCTTATCTAATATTCTTGGGCGGGTTGCCTGTGTTTATCTGCTTAAAAATGTGTCATTTGATGTCTTGAGACCTCTTATGGTGTTCCTGCACTGATGGAAGCTTTGTGGAACTCTGTGTTCATACTAGGGAGTGTTCTGGGATGCTGGCTGAACTGGCAATAAAAGGGGGATACTCCTGTGGATGAGTGGACACTATTGTTATTGACAAATTCAACTAGGGGTAATGTTTTATCCCACTCGGTAGACGACGTGGATACAAAACATCTCAAGATCTGTTCTAATGACTGATTGGCACGTTCCGTTTGGACATCCGTTTGGGAATGACGGGCGAAGGAGAACCAGGTATCTGTATTCGCAGAGGAACAGAAGCTTTGCCAAAACCGTGATACAAATTGTGTTTCATGATCGTACATGTTCGAGCTTGGTAAACTATGTAGTCTTATCACCTGTTTTATAAACAACTCTGCAAGATCTGGCACTCAAGGCAGATGTTTCAGGGAAATAAAGCGGGCCATATAGTTGCATAGTCTATTGTAACCGAAATGACGGAGTGTCAGTTGGAAATTGGAAGGTCCATGATAAAGTCCATGCTCACTGTGTGGCATTGGTGGGATAGGTAGGGCAATATGAGATGTGCATTTTTGGCTCAGGGGCACGTGGCCAAGCTCCGATGTGAGCGGACGTCAGCTGCGGAGCTCCGGCCGACATTCCCCTGGCAAAAAGCTATCCTGAGCCCCGGGCACGTCTATTTTGGGGGCACCTGGTCGAGAAAGTGGCCCAGGAGTGTGCTGATCTCCACAGCAGGCCAGAATGGTGGGGAAATCACTCAGAATCGGCCTGGCGGCAGACGCCCCGAAGAGGAGCAAGATGGCGGCCGGAGTAGGGTGGAGCACCTAATCAAAGATGATCTGAGAGAGGATGGGAGCTGGGAAGCCTGGCTGTGCTCGGCGCCGTAATTGATGCAAGCGGAGGTAGCGGGCTCGGGGTGGTGACAGCGGGAGTGCCGTGAACGCTGCCGATTACACTGACGCAGGGATGCGAGCCAAGGACCCTAAGAGTGCTGAGGACTTGTGAAGCTGCCTCTCCCTGCTGTAGGCCGTTAAGCGAGACGTGGGGGCAGAGGGGGGCTGCACTTGCGACCAGTGGAGCGCATCCCCTTGGAATGCCCTGAAACTACTCTGGTGGCAATCGGAGGCAAGATCGGAGAACGGGGTGCGAGGCCCTTTTCTTCCTGAGATCGCCATATTGCTGTGAAACGCGGCTGAGGCAGCAAGTATGAGCAGAGTGCCTGTATTGCAGCGTCTGAACTGAACTGGATCCTGCAGGTGGGGATCCGGTGGGAGAGAGCTGAGTTTGTGTGTGCCTACGCTCCGGGTCAGCGGGGAACCACAAGGTAGTCCCGAACACAGTGCTGAGGGACCTGGGCCGGCTGGGGGAAACCGTGTTTTTCCCAGTGGTGAGACCGGCCGGGGCATCTCCATTGGCAGGCTACTTAAAGGACAGGGAGCAGAATGGACATGAAACAGGCCTGCGATTAGGCTTCCTGGACACTCTGCGCAAGGTGCGTATTCCAGCTAATTTCTAAGATTGGGGCAATATCTGGCTGGCCTGCTGATTTGGGGGTACTGGATCATTGAAAAGGGCAAAACCTGGCCAAGTCACTGAGATCAATGTGCAGGTGTTCGTCGCCCCAATCAGGAAGTTCTTTGGGCGGAGGCCCCCGCTCGGGAGTGTTGCGTGCCCAGCCTGCACTGGAGATCTGCGAATAGAGGCTCTCGTAGGAGAGCACAGGTGGAATCCATCATGGCTCAATGGGGAAGCCATCTAAGAGAAGGGGATACAGTGTCCTGAGCACTGGGGGTCCAGGAACCCAGACGGATGATGAGGAGGAGTGTATAGAATCGTACAAGGAGACGGTGCGCACGACCCCCACCCTGACAGACATTATGCAAGCTATCACGGCTTTCAGGGAGGCCTTAGAGGCGAATATCGACACAATAGGGGCAGATTTGAGATTACTAAAAGACGACCATTGAAAACTCAAAGAACGAGTGCTAGCCTCAGAAAAGGAACTCGCGGAGGTACCGGAGACAGTAGCGATGCTCCAGAAGGCGCTCAGCACAGTCGAGGGTCGAGTCAAAGTCCTGGAGGTACGGGCACAGGACAGTGAAGGAAGATCGCGCAGGAACAATATAAGAATTATCGGAATGCCTGGAAAATCGGAGGGTGCAGACATGGTGGCCTTCCTTGGAGACTGGATCAAAATTGAAGTCGCCCCAGGGGACCTCTCCTCCTTCTATGCGCTGGAACGGGCCCACGGGGTCCCAGCTCATCCGCCCATCTGTGGGCCCCTCCCCGATCCATAGTAGCGAGGTTGCTTCACTTTCAGGATCGCGATCATGTGCTCCTTAAGGCCCGTTAAAAGCAAGAACTGCAGGTTGCAAATAGTGAAATAATGATCTTCCCTGATTTAATTAAGGAAGTACAGCGTCAAAGGGCTTCTTTTTTAGCTGTTAAGAAAAAACTGAGACCGCTTCAGATACCCTATGCCATGTTATTCCCAGCGTGGCTCCAAGTAGCGGATCAGACAGGAGTGCGATTTTTCTCCACCCCGCAGAACACGTGGGACTGGCTGGACAGTCGATGAAGCCAGAATGAAGAGACTGGGTCGCCGTAAAGATCGCAACAAAATACAGGAAAGTCCACACTAGCGGCACGCGCTCCGTTGTCTAGAGAGGACAGGAACGAAAGGCGTAATGCATTACAGGCGGCGGCAGAACTCACCAGAGGGGACTCCAGACCTGGCTCGAATAAGACTGGTCAGGATGCAGATAAGTCAGATGGCTCGGTGGCTGCTAGCTCTTATGAAAACTCAGACGAAGAATTGCTGCAGGTCACGCTGCAAACAGCGGACAACATTGCCTGACTTGAACAATCTGGGTGGTTGTTTCAATAGTATGACCAGTGGGCCTACGATTTCCGGGGAGGAGGGAGTGGTGGTGGCTTTCCAAATGCAAGGTTCTTGGAATCCTCCTAGATCCCGGGGAAGATAATGTTTTAGTATACTGCTGGGGGTAGATGTTGGTGGAGCTCTGGGAGCTGCTGCTTGTGTCTCACAGCCCCATCACTAGGAAGAACACTGTTTTGGAAACTACTCCGAGTTTGGATGGAAAATCATTTGGTTACACCTGTCCTGGGGAGGGGTTTGGTGTCAAAATCAGTGGTCATAGAAACGATGTTCCACCTACCTCAGTGGCGCCCCCATAGTCCTGAAATGTATCCCTTGGAATGAATGGGGAATGCGCACACTGTCACGACATCATAGCATACATGCTTTCCTGGTAAGGAGAGGAATTCAGATTGCATTGCTCCAAGAACCTCATGTTATGGCCAAAGAGGGGGCCGCACTCCAGCGTGAGTGGAGAGGTCAGGTGTTTTATACTAACTATTCGGCTTTCGCTTGGGGGGGGTCCAGATTTGGATAAGAGCAGGGGTACTTTTCCAATGTACGAACCAACTGATTGACCCGCAGGGCAGCTACATTATAGTCTCGGGTAAATTAGATCGAAGAGATGTAGCACTAGGCAGAATCTCTGGTCCTAATACAGACCAGCCAGCGTTCTTGGCCCAGCTATCTGGTACGCTGGCCTCTGTACTGTCGGGCCCAGTGATCTTAGGTGGGGATTTTAATAGTGTTACTGATATTGGACAGGATCGGTCGCTTCCGCCACTCCCGGCCCCACCCCACATAAAATAGCAGCAGCACGTCTTGCCTGGTAATCACAGTGGGGTTTGGTAGATTCCTGGAGTGCACAACATCCGGCTGACAGAGACCATTCATTTTTCTCCGCCCTGCATGAACTCCATGTTAGATTCTATACTATGCTCCCCAGACATTCATGTATGTACAGACTACAGAATACCTCACTAGAACAATCTCAGATCATAACCCGCTGCTACTACTAGGCTTAACATGGTCTTGTGAGCGCCCTAGCATTCCGTCCCTACGCTTGAAACCAGAGGCATTGGAAGATCAGGTGTACAGAGCGGTGGTGGGTGTGGCTATTGAGCAGTATTTTACAGAGAATGCCAACACAGCAACCTCTGAATTAATGGAGTGAGATGCCTTTAAGGCAGTAATCACAGGGCGATGCGTCTCCAAATCTGTGTGAGTACGTAAGATTTTACTACAGGACACGATATCAGCTGAAAAGAGACTTCGTGAATTGGAGAGGGAAAGGCCAGAACAGAGGGCGAAGCAGGAGGAACTCCTAGCCTCTAGGGAAGAAGTAGCTGTCCAGGTTGAGCGACTTTGATGTTTTGACTTTAAAAACTATATAGCCAGAGACCATGCTGAAGGAAATAAATCTGGAGCACTATTGGCCTGGCTGGCTAATCCGGCTCCTCGGGGGTCAGTGATACTAGAACTAAGAGGTCAAGGGGAGGAACCTTTGTACCATCAGCAGGACATTAATAAGTGATTCTTCGACTTATGTGACACATTATATTAGAGCAAACAGTCTCCCACTCCTGATGAATTGGCTAATTTTGTCAATGAAGTGGACTTACCGGTGGTGTCGGAATAAATAGCAGAGGATCTGGGAGCTGACATAGGGCTTAGTGAGGTGAGAGGGGCTACAAAAACCATGGCCAGAAATAAGACACCAGGTACAGATGGGCTCCAGGTGGAGTTCTACTTGACCTATATTGATCTGCTCGCTCCTAACCTCATGGAGCTCTATAACCAAGCAGCTACCACAAGAGGGTCGGTATTATCCCGTTAACAAAGCCGGGGAAACCAGCATGGGACACAGCAGCCTACCAGCCATTGTCCATCCTAAATCTGGACTATAAGTTCTTGAGCCGAACACTGGCGACTCAGCTTCTCCCCCATATGTCAACTTCAATCCACCAGGATCAGGTGGGCTTTATTCCCACCAGAAACACCGCGCTGAACATTAGGCGTCAACTTCGGATCATAGAGGCAAGTTCTGGCTACGAGGGCGGTGAGACCATCTTTGCAGTGGATATTGAAAAAGCCTTTGATAGCCTTGAATGGGCTTACCTCTTCGAGGTGATGAGGAAGTTCAGGCTAGGCCCAGCATTTATTAAGTGGAAGGCCCTGCTATATGCAGAATCTACTGCCCGGGTCAAGACGGGCAGACTGATCTCTGGAAGTTGTAGGATAGAACTGGGTACACGACAGGGGTGTCCTTTGTCGCCTCTGTTATTTACCCAGGCCATGGAGCTGTTAGCAGCTAGAGCTCGCACAGGGCAATATTTTCAGGGATTGGAAGTAGCTGGCCAGATACATCACCTCGCGCTCTATGCGGATGATCTGCTGCTGTTTTTGCCAGATGATCGCAACAATCTTAGAGGGGCGAAAGCTTGGGGCAAGTGGTTGGCCTAAAAGTAAACTGGGCGAAGTCAGGGCGAATGTAGCTGTCCCCAAAGAGATGGAGTGAGGCAAACCCATTGTTTGGCCTACCTGGGCACCCAGATTTATCATTCTCCTGATGACCTGTTAGAAGGGAATGTAGGGCGGCTTTACGGGGAGTTAAGAGCAGCCTTGATTTCTGGAGGACTGTGCCCTTGTCGGTCGATGGTAGAGTGACCCTACTAAAAATGGTGACGCTCCTGCGGCTACTCGATTATTAAGTAGTCCTGAAATCACTGGTAACGGCGTTCTTAGGGGGACCAGGTAGGCGGCGGGTAGCACTTAATACACTAATGAGGTCAAGAATAGAAGGAGGATTAGCAGTACCTGACTTTGAGCACTACTATATAGCTGTGCAATTACAATGGCTCACGCAATGGGTGGCGGATAAACTTAGGGGGCCTGTAGAAAAGAGAGGAGAGGCACCAGACTTGCGGCTCCTGTCATGAATAATTTTGCGACTTCCTTGCCCTCAAGAGGACCTCCCCATTGACCTCAGTGCGGCACCTAAATGCTGGAATAGAAGTCCGAGAAGGGCCAAGGTCAAAGGTCCATATGCGCCGGAAATCTCCTTGCTTATGTGTGAGGTACTCCCCCATGGTGGTGACTGGAGTAGGTTGGGTGCCTGGGCAGATTTCGGACTATCTACGATAGGGGGACCTTTATGAGGAGGGCACGCTGATCCCATTCAACGACCTCAAGGAGCGTCACGATCTGCCGGGAGGAGACTTTCTATTGCACACAGACTTACGCCAGCCATGAGGAAACACTGGAATGAGGGTCTATCTGAGCTGGATGTCTCAATGGGATACCAATACTTAGTCACTGTGGCGGGCACCTTTAAAGCAGTCATGTGTTTATGCAGGCGACTTAGATACACTATGCTCCCTCCCCTGATTAAAATCCATAGAGAATGGGAAGCAGACCTGGGTAAGCCTATAGCAGATAAAGAATGGGGGATGGTGGTGGCGAGGGGGTGGAAAAGTACTAGAAACGCACGGTTTTAGCTGATAAAAGTTTGTGGTACACAGAGCCTAGTGTTGCAGGGATTCTGCTCATGCACAGAACTATGTGCAGGAAGCCAGGACCTCAGTGAATTGCGGTGTACCAAAAACTCACCTCAGTACCCAGAACCCCAATCCGACTAGCATCAGTGTCCCATTCGTCCTCCGTACCCTCTCGGAGCTCCCAATGTATAGACAACCCAGAACAAGCGACTTAGAGTACTCTCAGGAATGGTGGGAATCAGAAATACCTGTTTGTTATTATTCTCATATCAGTCCACAACAAGAGTAATCAGAGACACGGGAAAGTTTAAAATGTTTATTTTATAAACTACATGTCCTAAGATGCAGTACTTTGGCTAACATAAGCAGACAAATGATTAAAATTAAAACCATCAGCATTGTTACAATACCATAGAAAATGAAGGGAGAAATAATATTACAAATGATAGTGGAATACAACCACCCTCGCTTCGCTAGTGAGCTAGTATTATTATACTAATAGAAGGTCTCTAGGTTTGAATGGGGAACCCCATACCGTAAAGATCAGCTTAAGTGAATCACATCACAGGATCAGCTTTGTTCTGCACCTGGAAAAGTTCTTCTTCAGAATGTGTATCTAATGCATGCAAACTGCAATATTAAAGGCTCTCGACTTTCAGACATTTGCAGCTGTGCGTGTTATGGCTAGAGCGTGGGCCGATCAACCTGAACTCATAAACATACATTGTTTGGTGGCTCAGACTGTTTCTGCACACAATGTTCAGACCAAGGTCGCAGTGCACGTCTAGGGATGTGAACAACAGACAGTTCTCATGTGAAGAAAAGGCAAGCAAGCAGTTTTCAAATAATAACATGTACCTGCAGTGTTGTGTGCTAAAGCAGCAAAAGTGGCAAGATGGCGTTTCTAACATCTAAGGCGCTTATGCTAACATAGCAATGCATCTATCTAAAACGCTGCCTCCACTACACTACCTTACCCCAGACAAGCTCCATAAATATTTTAATATGCAAACAGCAGCTGCCCACGATGTCATACAAAAGGAGCAGATTTTGTGCATATGTTTTGGAGCTGCCCGAGCTTAGGGGACTTCTAGAAGGAGGTAATCTTAATGTTGGCGGATGTGACTGAGAAAGAAATAGGAAATACTGCCTGCTGCACAACCTTGGATTAGCTTTAGTTAAGAGAGACATCAGCAGTCATTGGAAATAAAGACTTGGCCCTAGTTTTTCTAGATGGAAAAAGGAGTTCATTAAATGGGCAGAATGTGAAAATATTGTCAGATTGAGAATAGCTAAACAAACAGGCAGCGAGAAATAGCTGGAAGTAGCTAGAGCGTGGACAGCATTGCTTGATAAACTTAAAAATCCAAATGCTATAGGCGGGAGCAACCAAGAGTAAGACGGCCAGGATGGGGATGTCTGATTTCCCTGCATTGGGTCTACTGAACAAATTGTCCCAGAGTTAGATAAAAACCTCCTGAGCAGAGAGAAAGTCCTCTGAGCATATGTTTGTGGCCCTCGAAGTTTAAGATATGTGGCCCAGTAGTCGGCTGGGCAGGTAAACGGCTAAAAGACACACCTGGGTGGGAGGGTAGGGTGAGGGGTGAATTTGGGATAAAGTTAAGTACATATGTTTTAGACAACTGATTTATGGTTCGTAAAGCCGCATACAATATAGATACTATGTAAGAAATAGCTGTAACAGGACTGGGGGTATGATATCGCCCGGTAGGCACTTGCTTCCGGGGAGACCTTTGAAGGGAGAATATGTTTATACAATATCCTGACAATAGCAAAGCGGGAAAAGATATTATATTTTTGTTTCATTGTATTGCTTCATCGAAATTGCAATAAAATTTGTTTACAAAGAAATGAGATGTGGAGTTTTTGCTTGGATACAAGTGGAGGAGGTTTGGACGTAGCTTCTGACGTCTTGTACCAGGGTTGGCCACCAGACCCACCTTTGACACAATTTCAGGGTTTTCTTCTCACCCAGATGGCCTTCTAATACAGAGTAATGTCCCCAAAATAGTACAGCACCCCGTGGTTCTTTGGTGGGGACAAACAACTGGTCAGCGTGGTACAGTAACCAGTCTTTTTTAATGATGTGAGGGGGACAGGAAGTGGTATGTTTCACACCTGTATTTGTTTCAAGGAAATCCTGTGAAGAGCATAGAGCTATGATTTTTTTCTGGAGGTATGATGGTCTGGGTGTTTGCAGCGTCTGTATCGGAAGGGGAAAAACCTAACCTCGATAGGGTATCAGCCTTCTGTTGTGCGCTGCCAGATCGCTATGTAATTATGTACATTTTGTTAAAGAATAGCAACCAGAGTACCTGGTGTTGATCCAAAGCTTTGGTTGCCTAAAACAACTGCAGGTTACGATGATCAGTGTAAATTGTAAGTGTGCCTAGCTCTTAGCAGGTGATAACAGCACTCTTGGAAGCAAGTTTATTAGCTAACAGTAGCAGTCTTTTGGAATAAGATGCTGCCGGATGGAAGCAGCCAGAATTCAGATCCTGTTCAGAGAGAGCACCACCTGGGGAGGCGGCACGAAGATTGTTTTGGTGGGCTTGCTCCCGCTAATTGATTTTGAATTTGGACCACTTGACTTGCTAAGGAGGCCGTTTACAGCTATGCTGCAGCCTTGTCTTTCTGCGTAGCTGCTAATATCCTACATTTGTCATCCATGGAAGAGATGTTGGAGACACTGCTCAAGAGGAACTGAGAGCTGATGGTTCCTCAAGAGCAGTACCCTCAACATGCCCACCTTCCAGCAGCACCAATTCTGTGAGATGTGCAACAACAGAAGGTCGGAGTGGCCAAACGAGGGGAAGGGGTTTTAGGGAGGTTACTGCAAGGAGGGAGACCTGGAACGAGACAAGGTTTCACTTTAGAGAAGGTCAGTTTGAAGCACAAAAGTGGCATTCAACAATAATCTCTACATTCGAGCTAAAACTTGGCTACCCACTTACCTGTGGCTCGAAAGTCAACACATACGTGGTATGTTTATTGTGGTGTACGTAATTTATATACAACTGTAGTTACCTTCGACTACATACAGTTCCAAGTCATAAACCCAAGCGTTCTTTGGATAGGATAAGTACTTTGGTAGGCTCTTAATTCTGTGCTGTGATACAAAACTTACACTTTCTTCACTGCGTGTCTCTCAATCAGTGACTCACTAGACCTTGTCTTTTGGGCTCACAGTGCTAATGCAAATTTAACTCTCGTGTTAGCAGAGTGATAACCTTAAGTGCACTCTCATATCCTTACGAGTGTAACATCAGTCATCCTAACAACTTAGACCTTGTTTTAACTTAGTTTGATTCCTTTATGTGCATAGAACACCTGTCTGTGGTTAGCGCAGTTTTGCATTTTGGTAATGTCTTAACCCAAGCGAACTCCAGCTCTGATGGCACTGGGAACACACACCGTGAGTACTGAAATGAGGATTCTAAAACCTAATGCACTCTCAAGTGCTATTAGAAATGCAGCCTTTAGTTAACATGATGGCTCCAACTCAGGAATTTACCAGGAACACTTACCATGACTCAGCTGATGGGCGCTGATCTTACCGCATGCTGCAAAGAAAGGGACCTCCTCAGGAGCACTCAGACTTCAGCGACGATCTGAAGATACGTGCGGTTGGCGTCAGGTGTGACCCATATTTATGGCAGCACCTCAACCAGGATGATGCCCGAGATCTGGGAAACTTTGCAGGAACTCACTGCTTCAGGAATGGACGGCAGAAAGCCTGAAATGACAACTGACATGAGTCTGGGGAATACAAACAATGTACAAGATTGGCTTTTAACACTTCACACGTGGCCATTAAGGTTCTTAACACTTTTGTCTCTCCCTTTTTTCTCCTGCTGCACGTAGGGATGCCTGGCTCCGCCTCCGGCGCCGCAGTGGGTGCCGTTCGTTCCACCCTTGCCTCAGTTCTAGGACCATTTCATTCCTACCTGGGACCCGCATTGGGAGACGATGCCGGACCGGCGCCGTTTACGATGCCGTTTGTCCCCTCTCCGGCTCCAGGTCTGCCGCCGCGACCGGTCCCTCCTGCGACGGAGGTGGAGGATGACTGGGAGGGGTCCAAGGACCCTCTTGTCTGTCAATGTGACTCCGAGCAGGACTGGGTGGACGATCTGGAGGACGCCGGCAACCTCGATGTCTCTTCTGACACGGGGTTTACCTCTCCCCGCCTACGATGGAGGAGGGCGCCTCCTACACGATGGTGCTCCGTCAGGCTGCTGAGGTCCTCAATCTTGATCTTCCTACGGTAGCCCTCAAAACTAACCTCCTTACTGAGGTGCTCCAGACGACTTCGACTTCGTCGGAGCCTCTGCTTCCCTTCAACGATGCCCTCACCGACGTCCTTTTGGGCACTTGGTCGCGACTTTTTGTGGATAAAAATGTCGCCAGGCGTCACCGCCCGGCACCTGGTGACCCTGCGTTCTTGACCACTCATCCCACGCCGGAGAGTCTGGTCATCCAGACCTCGACGTCACAGAGTGCTTTTCCCACTGCTCTGCCGGATAAGGACTCTAAGAAGCGGGAGCAGTTTGGTAAGCGGTTGGTCTCGTCGGCCAGCTTGGGGCTGCGGTCGGTGAACACCGCCTGTTTGTTGGGCCGCTATTACCACACGGTGTCGGTCACAGTTGCTCAGGTGTTGCCTCAGTGTCCTGAGGAGGTCCAGGCTGTGCTTTCCCAGGCAATTGCTGAGGGTAAGGATGCGGCTAAGTTCGCCATTCGGTGTGGTTTGGACACCGCTGACTCGTTGGGCAGGGCGATTTCTACGACTGTGGCGCTGCGTCGCCACTCTTGGTTGCGATCCACTGGGTTCTTGCCTGACGGCCAGAGCTCGCTCATGGACATGCCCTTTGATGGCACTTGCCTGTTTGGCGATAAGGGTGACAGTGCGCTGGAGCGCTTTAAGGACTCACAGGCCACGGCCAAGTCCTTGGATCTTTCCTCGAAAAGCCCAGCCACTTCTGGATTTCGTTCCTTTCGTGGCCAAGGCAGGGGCGCCCAGGCACGTTCCTTCAACAAGCCTGTGCGGAACCAGCCTCAGCGCGGACGTGGCTTACTCAGGGGCGGCTCTGGGAATCAGCGTGGGGGGCAGTCCACCTCCGCCCCGCTGCTTCTACCTCCAAACCTTCCTAATCCGAGCTTTGTGGAGCACCCCACACAGGTGGGTGGCAGGGTCTGCCACCACCTCCACCACTGGCGCGATATCACATCGGACAAGTGGGTGTTGCAGATCATCCGCAAGGTTTATTCTCTTCCCTTTCAGTCTTCCCCTCCAGCCATGCCACCTCGGTGCCACCGCATGTCGGGGGATCACCAGCAGGAAGTTACGGCCCTCTTGGCCAATGGGGCCATCAAGCACGTTCCTGGGCCAGAATTAGGACGTGGTTGTTATTCCCACTACTTTCTGGTCCCCAAGAAGGACAAAGGGGGCCTGCGCCCCATCTTGGACCTACGGAACGTCTATGGCTTCCTCCGGAAGGAGAAGTTCAAAATGCTGACTCTGGCTCAGGTCCTGGCTGCCCTCGACCCTGGAGACTGGATGGTAGCGTTGGACTTGCAGGACACATATTTTCACATCCCCGTCCTGTCGGCCCACCGGCGTTACCTGCGGTTTACGGTAGACCAGGAGCATTTTCAGTTTGCCGTGCTCCCCTTCGGCCTTACCAGTGCCCCTCGGGTGTTCACGAAGGTGATGGCGGTGGTCGCAGCTCACCTGCGCAGGTCGGGGGTGTCAGTCTTCCCCTATCTCGACGACTGGTTGTTGAAGGCGGGCTCGCCCCAGGCAGCTGTCAACCACCTCCAGACTACGGCCGACCTCCTGCATTTGCTGGGGTGCTCCGTCAGCGTGCCGAAGTCGCACCCGAGTCCCTCTCAGAAGCTCCCCTTCATCGGAGTGGTTCTGGATTCGACACTGTTTCGGGTTTATCCTCCCGAGCTGCGAGCCCGGGATATTCAGGCTATGATTCCGATCTTTCAGCCTCTGTCCCGGGTTTTAGTCAGAATGACCCTCCGTCTCCAGGGCCTGATGGCATCCTGCATCCTGCTGGTGCAACATGCCAGATGGCATGTGCGGGCTCTGCTGTGGGACCTGAAGTTCCAGTGGGCGCAGCATCAGGGCAACTTGTCCGATCATGTCCAGATCTCGGAGGGCTCTGCACGACAATTGCAGTGGTGGATCACGAATCGTGATTGGGTCAGTGGCAGATCCCTCTCCCATCTCCAACCGGAGCACACAGTGGTGATGGATGCGTCCCTCCTGGGATGGGGAGGCCACTTGGGAGAGGTGGAGATCAGGGGACTCTGGTCTCCGGCGGAGTCCCGGCTCCATATCAACCTCTTGGAGCTTCGGGTGATCCGGCTTGCACTGAAAGCATTCTTTCCCTCTGTCCGGGGAAGTGTGGTGCAGGTGTTCACGGACAACACGACCGCCATGTTGTATTGCAACAAACAGGGCGGGGTGGGGTCCTGGACCCTATGTCAGGAGGCCCTGCGCCTCTGGACGTGGCTGGAACATCAAGGCATTACCTTGGTGATTCAACACCTGGCAGGTTCTCTGAACGCCAGGGCAGATAAACTCAGCTGCCGGGGCTTGATGGATCACGAATGGCGTCTGCACTCTGACGTGGCGCTAGGTCTCTTTCTTCAGTGGGGAGAGCCTTGGTTAGATCTATTCGCCACCGAAGAGAACGCGCAATGTCATCAGTTCTGCGCGTTGGAATTTCCAAGGCGGCACTCGGTCGACTACGCTTTTCATCGCGAGTGGAGTTGTCTGTTGTACACCTTTCCGCCTATACCACTTCTACCCAGAGTGCTGAAAAAGATTTGGCGCGACCGGGCCCAAGTCATCCTTGTGGCTCCGGATTGGGCACGAAGATACTGGTATCCCGAACTTCTCAGCATGACAATCTATCCCCCGATCCGTCTGCCTCTTCGGGAGGATCTTGTGTCGCAGCAGCAGGGGACGGTCCTCCACCCAAACCTGTCCAGCCTCTACCTCCATGCGTGGAGATTGAGAAGCGACAGTTGACAGCTTTGGATCTTCCTCCCGAATTCTGTGATGTCATTCTGGCAGCCAGGCGTCCCTCCACTAAAACGGTAAACGGTATACGCCTGCAGGTGGAACAAGTTTGTGGCATGGTGCACAGCAAAGGCTGTGGATCCCCTTTCTACCCCTCTTCTGTTCCTTCTTTCTTTGGCCCAGCAGGGCTCTGCTCTGGGCACTATCAAAGGTTATCTTTCGGCCATCTCCGCCTTTTTGAGGCTTCCAGATCAGCCTTCTCTGTTTAAGTCTCCGGTAGTTAACCGTTTCCTTAAAGGCATTACGCACACGTTTCCTCCAGTGCCGTTCATCATGCCTCAATGGGAGTTGAATCTCGTTTTGACTTATCTGATGTGCGCTCTGTTTGAGCCCCCTCATACCTGTCCTTTTCGTCTTCTTACTCTTAAGACGGCTATCCTGGTCGCTATCACCTCTGCCAGAAGAGTGAGTGAGCTCCCGGCTCTTTCTTCCAAATATAATTTCCTTTCTGTTCATCTGGACAAGGTGGTGTTAAGGACTTGTCCTTCTTTTTTGACAAAGGTGGTCACGAACTTCCACATCGGGCAGACCATCACTTTGCCTACCTTCTTTCCGCCACCACATCCTTCGAGGGAAGAGGAGAGGCTCCACCATCTGGACCCAAAACGGGTGCTCGCATTCTATCTCAAGCGTACACAGCAGTTCCGGGTTGATGACCAGTTCTTTGTTGGCTACGTGGGCGCCAAGGAAGGTCGGCTGTTCACAAATGGACCATCTCTCATGGGTCTTTCTGTGCATCAAAGCATGTTACTCCTTGGCTAAGAAGGAGCCTCCTGTGGGGCTGCGTGCCCATTCTACCAGGGCAACTGCAGCCACTACTGCCTTGGGACGTGGCATCCCCTTGCAGGACATTTGTCAGGCAGCTACGTGGGCCTCGCAGCACACGTTTACCAGGCATTACTACCTTGACCGTCAGGTGTGGAGGGACGGCTTCTTTGGCCGTTCTGTTCTCCGTGACTTTCTGGTGTAATCTTTTCGGAGACCCACCACCGGGGTTGGTATTGCTGGGGTATTTATTCTAAGGTAAGGAATCTATCACTAACGTGTCTCTTTCATATAAGGCGTTACTGAATGTAAGTAACTTGTTTATTACAGTTAATCTAGATACAAAGATAGACTTGGCTCTTCTCTTACATTGATGAACATATGTTGGATATGTGCTGGCACATTTAGTGATAATCTTCAATATAATTATGATGGTAGGCCATTAGGGTCCACAGCTTTCCCACTCTTTAGCTGTTTTATTGCATCTTCAATTTTGTCTGTTTTAATCTCTGTGTCTAAGGTTTGCATGTCCTCGTATAGAAAGGTATTCATTGACATGCCTCTTACAAATAATTCTAGTTCTGCTTCTGTATTTGGCAGGTTGGACATTTAAAATTATTTCAGATAGTGGGTGAAGGCCTCTGTTATTTCTCTTGCAGTGTTTCTTATCATCCCTTGGTGGTCCCCAACTCTTTGTCGTTCCTCTCTTCTTGATAACCAGGCCTGCAGCTTTCCCACTTTTCCTGATTCCTAAAGTCTATGTTGAGTACTAAGATATCGTTTTTGGTCTTCTTCCTGGGCAAACTTTCTATTGTCTCGATGAAGAGAGCTTTCTTGTGCATCAATTCCGTCAAGGATAGTTATAGATCTATGTTGTGTAGTTTCACCTCTCACGTATATTTTCCTCTTGGCTATCTCAGAGACAGCTCGATCTCTAATTTCTTGACCTCTTATTACTGCGTTATAGGCTTCCCAGAGTTTTTCATCTGCTTGTACTGTTCCATTATTTCATTTAAAGAACTAGTTTGTTGCAATGTTTAGGGCTTTTATAGTAGTTTTGTTTTAAAGGTACCAAGCATCCAGCCTCCATCCCGACTGATTTTTCCCCTGTGATTTTTGCTGTCATAGGGGAATGAGCATTGATTTACCTTGCAAGGTACGTTGCCTCAATAGACCTCCCACTTTGCATTCCCAGAATGTATAACTAATGTAGTCTAGATTATGAGTTTCTTGTGCCAGAGCAGTAATATTAATCCTTATCTACGTACCCAATCTGCAGCTTCTTCAAAATCTTCCAGAACTGAATGCTAAACTCCTTTTAGGTGCAGTGTTACAAATCTACAGATGTTGGCCTTTGTGTTAAATTAAAATCCCCTTCTGTCACTAGCAGTGCTTCTGGCATCTGGAGCACCACTTCCCCCACTTGCTCTAGGACTGTTGTCTCAATACCCGGTAGTAAATAAATTTACAACACTGCATTTTTGTTGTTGTCTATTGTGGCATAACATCCCATGATGTCAGCCTGTGTCTGCATCACAATAACAGGCAGTGCTGTTTTAGCCCCTATGCCGACGCCCCTTGAGAACGATGTGAACCCGGCTTGTGCCAGTACTTTATAACAGCCTGGTCCAATTAATAATCAGTTGTTTCCTAATAATGTAATAATGTTTCTTGAAGCAGAACAAAGTCCACCCTTTGTCTTTTCAAGAATTGTACTACAGTCTCACTCTCATGTTTCAGCTTGTGCCCCAAACCATTAACATTCCATGTCATCGCTTTAAGAATTCACTTGTGCCGTGGCCTGGAGGGGAATGAAGTAGGACGTATGCCTCCGGCAGCCTGAGGCCCATCCATTGCCATCCTGGGCGCCAACTTGACGGAGGGACCACACTGCGTGCCCCGGTGAGGGTTCGGGGTAGGCGCCCACCGGCCACTGCAGGCCACCCAAGTGGTATACCGGTGGGGAAAGACACGGACCCTGTCCCGACTGGGGTCCGACCTGTAGAACCGAGACCAACACTACAGCAAGAACTGGGGCAGGAGTCTGGGAGACCTGAGGCCCAGTTAGAGAAGGTGCAGAGCAGCAGGGCATACCAACGTATGTGCTCTTCACCTCCCTCCCGAGGCTCATCAGTGGCTGCCCCCGGGTTGTGTTCTTGGGACGACTGGAGCGGGCTGTGAGCCCGCAGCGATCACCTCCGAGCTGGACACCTGTGAAGACATCCTGACCGCGGCCCACCCCTGGCAGTAAGCAGCAACACGAGCCTCCGGAGCCTGGGATGGCAGTGGCTGAGGCTGGAAAGAAGGTGGGCCATCTGCCCTTGACCCCACCTACCTTGCTTGCCTCTGCTTGCGCGGGGGCCCAGCATGCCGGACTGGTTCTTCGGAGGTGAGAGGGAGCGTGGGCGGGCCCGGGGTTGGGGTTGGGCGGTGGAGCGCTCCGAGGAAGCCCTCCTTTTGTGGACCCTTCTCCCCTGCCATCTTACACAGACGGCACTCCCGCCTGTGGCCCTGCGCGAGGCTCCTGGTCCCTCTTGATGTGGGTGGAGAGGTCCACGGTGCTACTGAACTCTTACCTGGCCATCACTCTAGCGGCCTACCCATACAAGAGGAACGCGGCCTACTGCAACACGCCGCATTAGGAGCCTGCAGACCGGTGGCCTCCTGATTGGAGAGCGTGGGGGAGGGCCCGGACCCTCAGGGACGCCACTGCCTGGGTTTAGGAAGACTAAGAGGATCGCAAGGGGGCCCGCCTATAAGAAGCCTCCTGAAACCGACCCGGAAGGTGGGTCTGAGTGAAACACCAGCACTCCCCCTACCCCTTGTTACTGCCCTGTGGCCCGAACAGTTGCGACTCTCTGATACTGGAGGCCTGTGCGGGCTTAGGGCGGCCCGGCCTACGAGTGAGTTACCTAAGCTCCACATAGCGGGAGAGAACCACAGCACCTCTCACATCAAGGGGCGAATGAGGTTGGTCATGGTGTGTGTCGTGGTGGCACCCGCAGCGGCCCGGCTGGTGACTGTTTACCTTGTGGTGTGCTTTCAATGATGCAGACCCTGCTCCTAGCTGACTGCATCCACACATCGTCACGTATTTGGGGCGGCTTGAGCCTTCATCATATATTTAACTGAACCGCAGGCTTCCCTGGTCTGGCTGTGTAGCTTGTTATCGTGGCTGGTCCTCGTCTGCTTGGCCATACGCCCTACAGGTGGTGGGGTGAGACACATCTAGACGCCCTGTCAGCCCGACTATCCTCCAAGTAAGGCATAGTGGACATGCAACTCTCCAAAGCAGCAAAGGACAATCCGGTGATCTCCCTCTGGTCCAAAGCGTCTCTTCCCGAGTCTGAGCCGTTGGCCTCCCGGAGCAAAGACAATAGAGCCCCCATTCGCTGCCCCGATCACGCAGGCTTTTATGGATAGCTTCTTGCAGGAAATCTGCGTAGATATTGGTACTCTCAAGGTGGAGTTCAAATCCTGCCTTAAGGACATGCAGAGAGAAGTCACAAACATAGGGGAGTGGATGACCTGGAACTCATGGTCGAAGCTCACTCCGAGGACCAAGAAATGCTATGGAGGCGGGTGGCAGCCCTAGAGGAACAGAACATAGAGATCCAATCTAAGCAGGAAGACTTGGAAAATGAAGCTGCCGAAATAACACATTCATACGGGTAGTCTCTAGAGGAGCGGAATGTGATGACATCCTGTCTTACACAGCTGATCTCCTCCATGAGATCAGGGGGATGAAGACACCGCTCCGCGACCCTTTATAAAGCACACCAGGTTGCTGTGGGCCCCAGACGCAACCTCAGATATCCTGACCCGTGTCCATTTCTTTGAGAAAAAAGAGGGGATCCTTTTGGCTGCCAGAGGTAAAGTAATGCTGACTTTTTGCGGCCACACGGTGCAACTATTCCAGGACCTGTCCCCAGTCACATTATGAAAGCGTCGAGAATTCAAGCCAGTTCTGACAAGCTTTGCAAACTGGGGATCCATTATTCTTTCTCCCTCTGTTCCTGTGGGAGGGCAGGTGACGATTGATCGGATCTCTCGCAGACGCCAAGCACCTGGTGGGTCTTAATGACAATGCTGGCAATCATGCTGACCCACAAGCCAGAGGCTCCGCTGGGAAAAACGTGCAACCAATCTGGACCGATGTCTGGGCCGCATCGCCCCGACAAACTCCAGGCGGAGGAAACCTTGCAGGAAACCAAACAGGACATTATTCATCACCTCTGGAGCCTTGGAGGGGCCCTGTCACCAGCGTGGTCCACCACCAGCTCCCTGTGAACTGGCCCTCACTTCTCCCTGCGCTGGTGAACACTCCTTGCATCATTCCACCCTGAGACACACTAACTGCGTGGCGATGGGCCCTGAGGCCTGAAGGAGGACCACAATCCAGCGCCTCACGATGTGCCCAGACTGCTCCGAAATGGCCGCCATGACAACCACCACTCCAGGAGGATGACCCCTATAGCAGGCCTAGCGCATTATGTGTCGGCCTGCACAGGATGTGGAGGCCTCCATTGGGCCCGGTTGACCCTTTGTTCTTTTTGATTGTTCTCTGTTTTTTTCTCTCTTTCAATTTTTTTTTCTGTTCTCACATGTCAATCCCTCTCATGGGTGGGTATCACCATCACACACTAAAGTCACAGGCAGGAATCTGAGTTATGGGCACCACGAGCAATGTATTAGCACCCACGAAAATTGATATCCCTGAATGTTCGGGGTCTAAATTTTCCCAATAAACTCAAACAAGTTTGACGATGCATACTACAGCACGACCCAGACATACTCCTTCTGCAGGAGACCCACTTACTGCAAGCCAACTGTCACTGAACATTCTTGTTGACATTACGGGTAACTATACATCCTCGGAGAACCATCCATTTCTCCACCCGCCATCTTGTCTTATATAGGTTTCAGACTAACCGTACCCCCAACGACTCAAGATCTCTGTCAAATTCTCATTTCTCAAATACACAACAATGTTAACTTTATATAATCCTATTGCGTGTGTCTCTTGGTTTATTTCCCGATATTCTGCAAGTGAAGAAACTCATGCTCCAAATGGGGTGTTGCGGCCTGGATACCTCCCAAACTCCGTCCTGTTATAGTAATCAATGTTTCCTAGCCTATTGTGGAATTCCACCTTGCCATATAACAGTCCCATGTTCCGTTCAGCTTTAGAATTGTACCTGGTTAGTCATCTGCATTTTTAGTTGTAATAATTCTAGTCACTTGAGGATGGTTAGTCTTCTGCATTCTTAGTTGTAATCATTCCAGTCACTAGAGTATTCTTTGAGCCACCATGGTGGCATTTTCATTTCGTGCATCTCCATATTCCTGCATCAGTTTTCCGCTGTACTTGCATCCTCTTTAGGTCCTTGCCATTGCATATTTCTGGTGTCTGGTTTATTGGTCCTGTCCTTTTTCTTTAAACTTCTGCTCTTGGTTAATCCTCTTCTTAACCCTTGTTAGGCTTCCAGTTTGTTTCTAAGTGGTTCTGGTTGATCCGACAGTGCCATTAGAGACATAGGCAATATTGAGTTTTGTTTACTTCCCTTTGTATGTCACCCTTCCAGCCATTCCCATGCATTTCGCAAACTGGAGTAGTACCATGATTTCCCCTCTGAGATGATTTGTAACTTGACCAAGAAAAGCATCATATACTTGATCTTTTTCTTTCCTGACTTCGACAAATGTTCTGCATTTGGCCTGTACAGTTTAGGCATTGTCTGGAAAGTGAAGACTTTTCAAGCTCTAATATGCTAGTGGATCTTTAGCTCTAGCTTATTGCAGGATGAAATCCAAGTCTCTGTAATTAAGGACAGGTGCTGTTATCACTCTTTGTATCGCTCAGGGTCTTGGAGGAGGCCTCAGGTTTTTGATATGCCAACCCATTCATGAACAGCCCGGACATTCCTTCTGGTTTAAATTTGTAAAGGATTAGAGCTTCCTTAAATGTCTTCACTTATGGGCACTTCACCTTCTCGGATGCCCCTACAATTCTGATATTGTTCGCTGTGGAACGTTTTTTGGTTTCTTCTGCTCTCAGTGCTACTCTCGGTCTGTCTCCTTCTGCACTTATTTTATATTGGCTTGCAGGATCATAATTTCCATCTCATGAATCGCCACTGGTTTTTTTTCTTGCAAACTTTGTCTCTCAGAGACCATCCTGATATCACTCCTCAGCAGAGTGATGTCCTGTTCCACAATGTTAATTTAGTTTTTTCAGGCTGAACTACACTCTGACACATTTGGGACCTCTCTTGCCTGATTGATCCTCCCATTCGTTTGTTTTAACTTGAGTGTCAGAGGTACCACCGCGGGGACCTTTTGAAATGCTCATCTTTCCAACTCACTCTAGTCTAGGATGCTGATTTTTTGCTTTTGTCCTTACCCGTATTTGTCTTCTGTTTCTGATTGTCAGTTTATGCCCTTGCATTGGACTAATCCGGCTACTGCCTCATTCTTTAGAGAGGTGAGCATGCAGAACATGTTTAATACAGACGCTTGTTTTGTGAAAAACAATATTTCCTGAATTCAGATACTATGGCACAAGCTTTGTTTAGAAAATTGGTTGTTCTGCATATTTTTTTGTAACTTTACTTCTTCTTTATCCAAGACCTATCTGTCCAAATTGTTAGATATTTCTGGTGAATTGGTCAAAGATGAAATAAAAAGATGTACTTTAGTACGCCCTGGAAGAAAAAGTTGCTTTCTTCCTGTAACATTGGTTTTGACTGATTGTCTGGTATGCTCGTCAGACAGAGAAATTTTTCGAAACTTAAGGAGATGTACGCTAGGCATCGTTTATGCACGAGGGTGCAATTATATTTGATGATTAATTATGCAACCCCTGCAGTTGTCTCCCTCTGGCTCTGTGACATTATGTAGTACAGTTATGTGGTTCGGGCTGTGCGCAGGTATGTTTTAAAAATAAATATGGACACTACATCTATTGAAACCAAAGTTATTGTTGCTATTACAGGACAGATTTATGTTTGTACAGATCTGATGAAACAGTAAAAGGACATACTGCAAGATTGTTACATGACAGCAGAAATAATCTGTAGCTAATTTCCCCAAAACATATTTGTATTGATTGTTGTTATTAATATTTTGGAAATTTGCTAAACTGATTTGTTCCACAAATAAAAGTTCTCATTTGTAGTAAGGGTTCTTATGGTGTGAAGTATTGTATTTTATTGTTGTTTTAATGATGTACATAGTACACGCAAGATAGAGGAAGAAACATTTACTGATGCAATTTTAACTGCTCTTGTATGCAGTAATTAAATTGTTGCCTGAATACACAGTCGAAACGCTTTTCATCAATATTGTACATAAAATAAAATCTTTTACATAGATGTGATTGTCTTTTCAGCACACGTCTCTAAACTCATAAAGGTTCATCCTCCCAAACTCTGAAAATAGTCTAATTAGATATTCAAATCTAATCTGCACCTTTTTCTTTGAAGTAGATTTATTAATTCACCTCTGATTAATTCTAGACGGACTTTCCATATTTAATATCTCTTGTAATAAGTTTGGTACTATTTTGTGTGTTGCTAGGTAACACAACAGTGGATGAACTAATGATGAGGCAAATGGCTGCAATGGAGATATTCACTTCACAACAGCAGGAGGACATAAAAGATGAGGTAAGAGGGCATTTGGTCATTAGATACAATTTCTAGATTTTACTCTCACACTTTGGTACATTTTTGTAGTGTTTTTATCCCTCAAGCGTACATAGAATATGAAAGTTGAACATGATTGTCTTTCATGTATTGAGGTATGTTATTGAGGATGCAGGAGGTATGTTACTTGTGTTGTTTTTTTCTATATTTGAGTTTCTGAGTTTTCAAACAGTTTAAGGTAGCCACATATCTATTTGTGTGGGGCACTATCAATAAAGCATAATGTGAATAATACCTAACCTATGCAGAAGTATTTATTAGCTTTTGAACGGACATCTAGCATTTTAACCAGATCATAGGCACTCCAATAAGGGTCTGTTGGTTATGGATGCGTACATCCCTATTTCTGCCAATTAAGGCATCATACAAGGTGAACAAAACTGTGTAAAACATTAACGTGGCCCAACAGGTGGTGGAGTATGGTCAGCTGACTTAGTGGGGGTGGCAAGGGCAGATCGAAGTGTGTATTGAACCTGAATGTGTGTATGCATGTGTTGAGGCAATTCACAGGTGGAATACATCCCCAGTGCTCTCCCTCCTCCCGCCAAGTCAAGGACAGTCGGAGAGGTCAGGCAAGCTATCAGTCCACAAGACATGCATTCATGGTGGGTGTTCGTCATCCCTTGGCTGAGTCTGAAAGGCAATGAGCAGCGTCTCCCACTCCTGTGAGAGAAGATGTTTTCTCAAGCCCTTTTCCTCCTCCTGGCTGAGTGCACAATTGTCCGCTTCTGCCCAGACCTTCACTGATTGATACCACATAGATACCCATGATGGAGCGTTCGCCTTCCAGTGCTGAGTAACCATGCGTCTTGTTAGCAACAATTCAGGGTCTGTGAAGAGGGATACAAGCTTGTTCTTTGAACCATAAAAGCCCCAACCTGCAAGACTCCCAACTGTGACGTGTTGCTTCTGGTGGTGTGACCAAGATCTGATGCGACCCCTTCAGTATTGTGAAAGGGCAGGATAGAACTTTAACATGTGGAGCATGTCAACACTAAGCAAATGGGCGTTTGGGCAGCAGGAGTTTGTGTCGGGGAAGTACTTGTTTATTTTGGAGGAGTTTGGTAAGCCCAATGTAGGAGGAAGAGTTGGATGAGCTTGAAACTCATTTCTGAACACCTTAGTGGGGTACGATAATATGTCCCACACTTTGCCAGTGAGGATCCCCACTAGGTCTGCCTCCCAGTTTGCCCTCAAACCAGTCATAGGTACCCAGGTGTATTCTGCAAGGTTCAACCATCTGATGAGGTGTAAGCCATGACATTAAGATACTGAAGGACCTTGTGGTGAGATGGCTAGTCCGCGTCTGTGCCCCAGTCCAAGCTTAGCACTCATGTCAAAACAGTGTAAGTTGAAAATTGGCCTGTGGGATTGTTCTATTGTTTATTGATCTCATCGGAAGGGAGGAAAACAACATCTTGCAAAGGTGACAATGGTCGTGAGACCAGCAGCTACTCACTTCTGCAAGAATCGAGTGTTCCTCAAAAGGCTTAGGAGACAGATAGGAGGTGTGTTGGATGTTTTTGGGCTGTAAGACGTAATCCCCTTTTGAAGCATGCATGAGCCACCGATAGTAGGTGGGAGAGGAGCTGTCTAGTACTTCCTCGAAGAAAGAAAAGTAGTTGGAGTCCCTGCACTTTCAATGGAGCCATTAGCTTGGCAGCGTCTGCTAAGTAAACCTGGGAAAGCCAGCTGCAAATCCACTGCAACTGAGAGGCCAGATAGCAATGCTCAAAGTTCGGAAGCCCTACACCTCCCAGTTCCATTGAGCACCACATCTTGGCCAACACCACTTGGCAGCAGCCACTGCTCCACATTAAATCTCCCAGCAGCTCATGCCGTTTGCAAAAGAATGACCAAGGGAGGAGTATGGGCAGGTTGGCAAAATAGTAAAAGAGTTTTGGAAGCCTTGTCATTTTCGAGAGAGACACCCTTTCAATGACTTATAAAAGAAGCATTCTCCAGAAGGCCACCTTCTGAGTGCTGTTACTGCTCTAATGGCTTTGCTGTCTAGTAAATCTATTTCCTCATGGAACATACAAATCCCCAAGTAGCAAAGCCTATCCCATTGCCACTAGAGAGGGACCTCCCACAATAAACATCGGGCTCAGGAGTTAACCTGCAAGCCACATACTCAGCAGTAAGCGCTTGTTACCTGTGTGTAAGTTCACATGGTTCAATTTGACATCCCTAAGATAGAGCAACATTTTGTCGGCGTAAAGGAAGACTGCATACAATATGTCAGCTAGGAAGATGCCCCAGGTCTCACCCCTGGATGCAAGCAAATAGCAATAGGCAATAGACCGCATCACAATTGGCTAAGAAATTGGGGGAAGAGAGAGCAGCCCTGTCTAGGAGTGCGGTGGATGGCAAGTGGATCAGAAATAAGGCACCGAGTTCTGACCCTCGTCGAGAATCTCGTGTAGAGCAAACCAATAATCTGTAACAGGCGATTTCCAATCACTGTTACACCTCAAGCAGATCTGCCTAGTCTAATGAGTCAAATGTCTTTCCAAAATGTAACATCAGGCATGCTACCTGGGGTAGAGTCTGGGTGTGAATTCCATGATCCGGTAAAGTCTACTAAGATTTTCCATGCTCCTTCTGCCCGCGACAGGGCCATTCTGATCTGAGTGGGTCAGATGAGGGAGAAGGGGCAGCATCCAGTTTTCCAGGATCTTGCTATGTTGTAATCTGTATTCAGGATTGCAAGAGGTCTATAGGAGGAAAGATCGGTTATTTCCTTACCCGGTTTAGGAATAGACACAAAGAGAGCCTCCCTAAATGCAGGAGAAAGCATGTCCTCAGTGAGGGCTGTCTTGTAAAGCTGCTGTAGCAGGCCAGAATTCGCCTGGTAGAACTCCAAAGGCAAGCTGTAAGGGTCAGGCATCTTGCCCCTTGCCAATGAATGTATGGCCTCTCTTATTTTCTCTAGAGTGATAGGGGCATCTAGCTCCAGAAGCTGATCTCTAGAAATACATGGCACTGTAGTTTCATCCAACAGACACGAGATCCCCATTAGAGCAACTTTTCGTCAAGGCATGTAACATACAATAGTGGTCAATGAAACCAGCATCAATGTCATTAAGGATGTGTACTACGACATTGGGGGCAGTCCAAATGAAGGCAATTGGGACCTTTTGCATCAGCTTGTCTATAAAACAAGGCCACCAGTTTGTCTCAATCAGAATGAACTTTTGTCGCATGTATTGTATAGTTTATGCATCGCTTTCTTTCAAGTAATTCACCATGCTATGCTTAAGCAATAGTAAGGGCCTCCATGCTGGCCAAAGAAGCAACAGTTTCCCTCTCAAGACGGAGCGTGGAGTGCTCTATGGATTGCAGCTCAGTTTCCAACGCCTCCCGCACACACTACAGTGTTGATACAGTACCTGCTTATCGCATCTTTAAAGGCCTCCCAGTCCACTGCACTGTAATAGTCTGTCATGGTCTCCTGTAGCAGGGAACAAAAGGTTGTATTCTCTAGTAGCGAAGGCTGTTTACCCCACGTCTGAATTGGGAGAAATGTGTTGATACCCAACCATATGGGGATTGTGGTCTGAATCAGACCCAGATTGCGCATATGTGAAAAAGAGGTGCAAATGGTTGCTGAGAATAGAATGTGGTCAAACCTAACGTGAAGGTAGTGAGGAGAAGAATAGAAGGAGTAAATCTTAGCTTGCAGGTTACACTGGCACCCAATGTCTTGTAGTGTTGCAGCCAGCTCATAAAGTGCTTTGTGTTGTGTGCTGTTGGAGCCTGTGGTAAGGGAAGGAATGATCTATCTAGAGGTATGTCCAGAGTGCAGCTGAAGTCCCCTTAAATATGCAGGGGTTGTCAGCCCACTGTGCTAGGCGATTAGAAAGGGTAGTTGGGAAAACGTCTGCTCCATGTTGGGGCCATTGATTCATGTCAAAACAATAGAGGCATGCGTAGGCAGCCACGTATCAGAACATATCTGCCTTCTGTGTCAATGATAATTTGCTGAAATGAAGTTCTAGCCCGCACCCCAAAACTAACCCCCACCCCACCAAACCAATGCCCCCTTTCCCCAAACGAATGCCCCCTCTACCGCCTGTGAAAAGACTCCGTAACCGCGGAGGACACCTGGCCTCACCAGCATTGCTGGAGTCTCTGTGCTTCAGATTGCGTAAAATAGGACTCCTGTAACAATGCTATTTGCGTGTTTCTGCTTTTCAGGTAAGCAAAGACTGAGTAACATTTAGCAGCAGATCGCATGCTCCTAATGTTTCATGCGACAATTTTAAACTTGGCAGGGGAACTTGGCCCTCTAGAAACCATGCCGAAGTGAGCACGCATTAACACCGAAAGGTACAATGTGGAACTAGCACAAACTGACAGTCAAGCTCCCCCACCATTCCCTCAAGTACAATAAAGATAAATCTACCCAAAACCCCCCGGCTAGTCTCAACAGTACATAACACGGAGGGCAGGAAGCTAACGGCTCCCTGTCCAAATCGGGAGCAAGCATGAACAAATACATCTCGGGGAGGCCAAAATGTATGAACTGTCGTGAATGGTAGCCTTTGGCCCTGTATCACAGCAATAACTGTGTGAGTCCATTTTGGGGTATAAAACTATAATAACTGCTTGGGGAGAGTTAACATGAGAGAGCAGATAGTGTCACCATTCGCTAGCTAATTTACTACACATCTTCCACCATCTGGGGGATGACCAGCGGCTGGTCCATCTCCTAGCCAAAGGGTGAGAAGTGGCAGGGTTAACCTCGCTGGAGGTTTCTTCCGGAATCTCTTGTACAGAGGTTTGAGGATGAAAAGCAGTTGCAGTGGCTATCCTCGTTTTCCTGTCTTCTGCTGCTTGGTGCCCGCTTGACGACAGTAGGGCGTCATCAAGAGCATCTGTGGCAGTTACTCCTCAGAAGGTGCTTCCAACTCCCAGACACCTCCCAAATACACGTTTTCCTGCTCCCAGGTGAATGTCACTCAACCCAGTGCCATGCCTCTGCAGGTCGGAAAAAAAAAACGAGTTGTATGGGCGTCATTGATTTTCAGAGTAGCTGGGAACACAGATAAGAACTATTGGACCATTACACTAAACCTCCGCTTAAGCCCTAGGAAAGAGAAATATTTGTGCTGGACCACTATCATATGTTCTTGAAATAGCGTGATACGTTGGTTGTCAACTTCCAGCTGAGAGACATTTTGGACTTAAAATTGAGAATATTGGCAACCATTGGGACAGAGTGCTGAGCCAAGAGAAGGTTGTCTCTTCAGGGCCCTGTGTACTCCACTATTGGGTGGAAAAGGAGTAAGTATGAGAGCTGAGGCATGAAACACTTCATCCAGTTATCGAGGTACGTGACTGTATCTGTGATATTTATGTATTTGATAGGAAACATATGCATAAAAAAGATCTGGCCCGGAATTAGAAGTGGTCAGAAGAGCCATCTAGGTTCAACTGTGTGTCCCAGGACCTGCTGCTTACAAGTGCCTTGATTCCCGTTGGCAGAATTGAATGGCGTCTGTAGACTCTCCCTATTTAAGAATGAGATTGAGTGTTTAGTAATACATCAGTAATATAGGTCAACACTAGGCAGGCATGTTGTTTACAGAACATGAGGATATGTCTACTCTAGTAGTTTAGATTTTGTGTTCAAGTTGTACAGAATTCATCTTGCAGAAGAGGAAGTAGGGAGAGTGTAAAGAGAAAAGATTTAAATGTTTTACCTACGTCATGAGAGTTGGAGCTAGTCTCAAATTATGTTATACATTTTTTCAAGTGCCCAGAGTATTGAAGGAATGGCTTTTCATTTTATTTTCATTGCCGTTGGGATCTCAAGTTCTAGAAGTGTCATGCAGATGTTGCGGTGACAAAGTGTGTTTCTGCAAGGTACTCTGTGAATAGCATTGTATAGTAAGCAGAGGGATTTGAACATATTCTATATTTAGAGTGAAAGTCAGTGGAGCAGGTATGGTTGTACTGAACTGTAATAAAGTATGAAGGATACTCCTAGGACAAATATGTTGTCGCAAGCCACATATAGCAGGACACAGCTCTATCTATGTGCGGAAAAAAGGCTTCCACTCTGGAATGTAAGGTGTTTATTGGAAGGATTTGATCCTGTGCAGGGCGCTGAGTTTGTACCATGCTGACTGGTATGTGTTTCTTTTTTTTGTAAAGAATATTAAAAACTTGTTTTAATCTGTTTACCAGCACTTGCCCCAGTATTTTACAATTCAGATTTAACACCAGCACGTACTTGTAGGACTTCTGTCTGGTGGGTTTTTCCTGGTTTTGGGTACTGTTACTATTATTAGCTTTCTTGTAGTGGCTATAACCTCTTGGATTGCACTCCCTACAAACAAATCTCTAGCAGTGCTGTGCTAGTAGTCTTTGGCACTCATTGTGAAACTTTAGGCAAGCCATCTGAGGTAGATGTTTTGGTTATCCACAAACGTTTTGTAGTCACTTGGATTTCACTGTCCAACAAATAAGCCTCCAAGTCCTGTTTTCTGATGTTGTGAGTGTTGCAATCTCCTAGTTCCATTTATGTGTACTCTAATAATTTCACAGCTACAGATTTAGATGCATTAACTGAAAGTTGATAGGAGAGGTTATGGCAGTGTAGGGTAGACAGTGAACACTGTAGTTCAGTCCTATAGAAAAGTGTTGTCTGCATATTGCACAAAAAAGCACAGTAAATGATCCTTTGGCTTCAGTGGAAAAGAATTAGCTGAAAAAAGGGAAGACCCAATTTCTTTGGTATAGAGGCTAAAAAACCTGGGTTCTGTGAATTTGGAGAAAATACAGAAGAAAAGATAAGGCACCAATTTCTGTTGGCATGTAACTTAGACAAAATGTGTGAGGACCCCTGGGGTCAAAAACAATTCCAGTTTTTATGACGTTTTGATTATTGATAAGCTGGTTGAACACTCCTCATTATGTATTTGTGAGTTGCAGAGACACAAGGATTCAGCAACAACTGTACAGGTAATAGCACCCGCTTCAAAAATAAACAACTTTTCTTAATTATAAAAAGGAAATAATTAGTTTCAGGTGTGGTCGTCCTAATCACTTTGCTAATTTCAACGATTGTCCAGCAATAAGAGCGATTTGTAAACAGTGTGGAAAAAAAGGGCGCTTTGTGAAATATTGGAAATCTAATGGTGAAAAAACTAAATCAATGAGATAAGTATAGAAATCTCAGATGTGGTATTGCAAGTGATCAACGATGTTGAATGTGTAACTGAAATAACATGTGAACATCCATCTGATGAAGTTTCACTTAGTGGCTTAGAAGTCACCACGATGATGGATTCTGAGGCAAGGTTGTCCCTTATTTCAGATGAAGCTTTTGCTAATTGTTTTCAAGGAAAGTCAAACTAAAGACACCAGATGCGTCACCCCATGGTTATGGTAGTAAACCCATAGAGTTGGGCTATCACAAATTGAACTTCAGGTTAATTTGGCACAGGGTAAGATTTATGTTCCAGTGAAGGGGGACACAGTATTGAGTTAGCCGCATCAAATGCTGTTAGGGATATGTATTGATCCAAATGCTGTGCCCCAAGTCTAATTCCGAAAGTTTAACGTAAGATCCATATGATCACACACATCTGATGTACATGCTAAAGATTTTCTCTAAGAATTTCTTGAGGTGTTTTCTTACAAAGTGTGTAATAGGATATGTTCACCAAATTCGCCTGAAGGAAGGGTCCGTCCCTTTGGTGTGCAAAGTCAGAAACATTCTCTTAAACCTACAGGACGCTGTGAAACAGGAGTTTGAGTATTTTTATGCAGATGGGATAATTGAGACAGTCCAAGCCTCTGAGTGGGTTGCACCCATAGTGATTGCAAAAGAAGGATCCAGAGAGGTCAAATTATGTGTAGATCTCAGGCATTTAAATACAGAGGTGGTGGAGGACAGGTTTCCGCTTTCAAATATTACAGAAATGACGGGTGTGTTGGGCGGTGCTAGGTTGTTATCGATGTTAGCTCTTACATCGGCATATCATCAGATTCAGCTAAGCGAAGATTCAAAAGCTCTCACGGCTTTCATAACGCCCTTCATGGTGTTTTGCTTCAACAGGGTGCTGTTCGGTCTTTGCTTCAGAGATTGATGAATGACTTGCTAGGATAGATTACTGGATGATGTAATATACATTGAATATTTGGAAACACATTTGGATAAGATCCGAGAAGTTCTGATTATTTCTGTATCTAAGGGTATCAATTGGTGCAAATTTTGTGTGTCGGAGATAATGCATCTCGGGCACACAATTTCTGCAGATGGTGTGAAGCCCAAAGATGGTCTAGTCAGGGCCATTTTAGGTTTAAAATGCCCAGAAAAGAGAGAGGATGTGCAAGCTTTCTTGGGGGACGACTGAGTTTTACAGCAGTTTTGTGCCAAAGGTTTCTTGTCTCATTTGTGCCATTGATAATCTGAATGAATGTCAAAAGAAGTTTGGTGACATCAAGGAGAATTTATCTTTAGTGCATCATTTAAAACTTTTTATTCCTGGTTCACCATGTTGTCTGATTAGTGATGCCAGTGAGAAAGGACTAGTTGCGGTTTTGAAGCAGAAGCAAAAAGATGAGGAAGTGAATGAATATAGCGTTTGCTTCCTGATCTTTGAAGGGTGCAGAAAGTAAATACTTGACAATTGAGAAGAAGGCAGTATTTTGGGGCATCAGGAAATTTAGACAATTCTGTGGGGAGCAAAGTTTGCTGTGTGTACAGATCACAAACCCTTGCAAGAGGTGTTTGGAAGGAAAGGGCGGAGCTGAATGTGGTTGCTGGTGGAAGGATGATGAGAACAAAGTGTGTGCATTAACTGGTGGATGTGTTACTGAGAAGGTGTGTATGGAAGAGATTTAGAAAGATGGTGATCAAGGAGGTGGTTGGACCTGTTGGGAGTGACAGAGGTCTACCGAAAAGGAACTTGGGAGGTTTTGAAAAAGTCCCTCCTTAAGTGGTAAGAGATCAACTGTTGTCTCAGACCCAGCAAGCTACCAAGGAATGTGTAAGACTAAAGAACATTTAATAAGCATTTATTGGTGGTCAGGCATGGATTTGCAAATTGAAAGGTTGGTTAGAGAGTGTTGTGATTGCAAGTTGGCTGACAAGTCTCAAAAGGTGAGAACAGTGCCAGTGTTTTTTTGTGAGTTACCAATTGGAGTGTGGGATGGAGTTGCCAGCGATATTGTTGGCCCATTGGAAATAAAAGGAAATTCGAGAAAATACATACTGTTATTTGTGAGAGAAGGCACTCCCAGTTGTAGTTTAACAGATAATGTTGTACAGTTTACTTCTGAGGAAATGAGAATATGTTTGCATGATGGGGGATTGTGCAAATAAAACGTGCCTTATACCATTCCAAGACAAATGGGATGGTTGAAAGGTTTAATCGAACATTAATAGAAACAATCCAGATCGCTGGGTTGAAAGGGGACAGCTGGTTTCATGTAATAGAAAGCAGAGTCGAAGAATATAGATTCACCCCACACTCCACGATGGGGTTAGTGTCCTTTTGAGATTTCACACAAACGTAAAGCAAAAACTAAAGTGTGTTTTCCTTGGTTCGTAGATATGGGAGTAAGTATCCCACGATTGAGGAGAAAATGGTCAGTGGGAGGGCCAAGGATTTGAGGATGGAAAAGGATAGAAACACTAACTATGATGTTCAGAAAGCAGTCTTGGATTTGAGATTCAATGTGAATGACATGGTCAAAGTTACATTTCCAAAGAAAACACAGGATGGGTCTAACTTCAGCAATAGTTGTAAACATTTTGAAAGCGGCGGCAAAGCTTAATGATTGGAGAAAATGGAATTTCAACAGTCTTGTTATCAATAATTAAGTCTAAGAATTGTTTGTTTTGATATCAATAATTTACAAATTGTATGTCTATTCTTTTTAGTCTTCATTATTTTTATGGGTCACTTAGTGTGGGGAAGTGTTTTTGATGGGGGTGGTATGTGGTATTTGCTTTTTATATGTATTGGTTTGTTCCGTCTCCCCCAGTTATGTTTGGTCTGGCAGTAATGGATTGTAGAATATTATGATTTGTATAGACTGGAAGCAAAGAGGGTGAAGGACACAGGCAGTTGTGGATGGATTTTCTTTGCTTTGCAATAAACTATCTCACTTATATTCTGGCTTTGCTGTCAGTTTATCTATTTAAGTACACTACCACAAGAACCAAGTCTGCTTCAAGCCTCTATTAGTCATACTCTTCCTTGAAACATGAGAATTCTGTTCCAGCTTGATTCTACTCCAAATATTGGAGTACTAAACAACAATGGGATTCAACAAGAAATCAGAAATGCCCCATTTCCCTAATTTGGATAAGAGTAGGGACTTATCTGCTTTAGAAACGGTGGTTCGGTAATCAGTAAAACAGGCATACAATTTATATTTTCTCTTAAAGATCTTCTGGTGAACCTTTGACATCAGCATCAAAACATTGTCTAATATCTCAAAGAGCTACCTAAATCTAATTTGACAGAGTGGAAACAAGTTTTTCTTTGCTATCATCCAGTAATCCAAGTTGCTTTATATTAATTTGTCAACCATCTTAGCTTTGTTATTGTGCAAAGGAGTCATGAGGTAGTTAGATGTTAAAAGTGTGTCAACTTTCTTCAAAATAGATGGTTGAAGAGAACTCTGTGTAGGAAAAGTCACAATTTGGGATTCAACCATTAAGTTAAATAATGGAACCAAGATGCTAACCCAAAAGGATAGATATTGTTTAAATAGCCAATTTGGGATGAAATTGGGACATCTGAGCCCCAGTTGCATGTCAAATGCCACATCTCTATTAGAGTACATGCTTTGTATCAATTTACCCACATCAACCTTGCCAAAAGTAGTGTTCTCAGCACCAAGCCTTGGTTCTCCTTTAAGCAAGAGAACTGAATACACATACAAGCTGTGAATATGAGCCATCCAAGTAGAAGAGTATTATAAATGGGGTGACCCGTAGGACCGCTGGACACGGGTAAACAATGGTACATAAATAAACGGTCAGAGCGGAAAATTGATTTTAAATTCACGTTTGTAGAACCAAATTCAAATACACTAAATAATTCAAACGTCACTGCAAAGACAGATGATTTCTTGTGATTTAATTTGCATCACAGAATCGAAATTAATCAAGACATAAGAATATGCGATTAATCAAAATTGATACACATTGGTGCTCAGAGAGAAAAGGAAGGGACCCCACCGTCCCTTGCTTTTAGGATACCCACTTGAATCATACCACACATATGGTGAGAAATGTCTGTAGCAGAGAGACCATGAGCAATATAGTGACAAATTGTTGTTTTACTCAAGCTCAAACCCAGATGTGGTGCCCATAAAAGAATGGGGTGTGCTAAAGGGAATGTGGAGAGACAAGGACACTTCCTCATCTTCTGTGGAATTGCCCCTGGATAACTAGATACTGAGAAAGCATCTTAGATGGCATTGATAAAATGTTAGATAGGCAAATCCTGTGCTTTGCAACGTTTGTAATACTAGGCTTGCAAAATAAGCGAACATTTCAGCTTAAATTGTTGAGTGGTCGCAGACAAATTGCTCTTTCATTATGTGCAGCATACCAGTTAATTTTTCGCTTTTTGACACTGAACAGATTCAGGATCACACTAACTTGTAGATCTAGCACCTACTAGGAACGGAGAACCTGACGCTATCTATGGAATATAAAAGTGAGACATTTCAGGTGATTTGGTCCCCAAACAGTAGCGGCCGGTGTTGTGGAGGAGTGGTCGGGCTGGAGGGAAGGAGGAGGGTGGGGGAAATAGGGGATGCAGGAGAGAATTCTTTTTAAAAACTATATTTTAAAAACGTACCTACAGCCAGCCGCTTTGCGCTTTTGCGGGTACAGGCTCCCAGACTGCCATGCAGCTAATCATGAAGCTGCTCTCATCCATGAAAGCAGCTTCAGGATTGGCCTGAGCGCTCTGGATGTGCACTCCCAGGGAGACTGGGAGCCTGTGCCTGCTCTCTCCAACCCGGCAGCGCAGCTGGGGTTGGAGAGGGCTTCAATGCGCCAGACGGACTGGCAAAACCTTCATGTGCACTGATCACAGTGCACTACCACTCCTCCTGCGGCTGTCGTCCCCCATTGTTCCACCACCAAAGACTCAACAGAAAAGGAAAAAAAAAATTGAGGTGGGGGGCGAAGCTCCTCGGCCATAGTGAAGTAGCCACCGCAGTCCCCATGTATATTGATGTAGTTTATACCAAATTGTTTGAACTGGCTTGTGCTAAGTACCTTAAGTTATTTTATTTAGTGTCCGCTCCCAAACAGAACATATAGTCGTAATGAGCTGTCTGGTAGGAGATGCACTTAGTACAGAAAATGGGATAGTATCGGAATCTTTGTTAGGGTAGAACATTTAGCAACACGTACTGTGTTTAGGAGCCAATAAGTGAGGGGCGGTGGGTGGAGGGTGTGTTACCTTTTTTTTCTCTCCAATTTGCTCTTTTATTCCCGCCAGTTCACTTGGTTGTACGTGGTGGCTTTGTACAAACTCTTTTAAAAGAATTGATCCACTAAGTGTCCGGGTCAATAAACGGAACAACTTTACATTCTCGGTGGCAAACTGTATGGAACTCCCAATGACCATATTTTGTGCACGGTTATCACTCTTGATCCTAAATCCCGTATTAGACCGAATCTTGACACACAAATGAAAATTGCCCACCTTGATAAAAACAATGTGTTTAGTCGATCAGTACATCTTGTTTAAATCTGTCATTCACAGCCCTCAAAAAAACTGCTCAAAGTAAGATAAGTGGCTGAATGTCAAATTTATAAAATCTATGAAAAGGCACTGAGCAATGGATAATATCATACAGCTGCAGAACAAAATCATCCTTATTGACATGCACAGCTAAATTCAAATGAAAATAATCCGTTTAAATGATACAGGGAGAAATTCCCAATTACAATGATAGTAGAGCTTTCAGTGCCTAGCAGAAAAGGCATATGTATATTTGGATGGAGATAGACATTCACTAACTGTTAAGCATCAATTCCATAATTGGGCCTTTAATTCCTTGCTAGAAATTAATCAATTTCAAGCTTTGTCATAGTTCTCTGATTAAAGCATTTTGCCACTACCTGGCACAGTTTAAATCTCAGTGCATATCACATAATGTGGACACAAATGCATGTATGAAGTACCTGCTCACAGAAAGAACATGTTCTTAGCATGTGTAGATGTAGATACACATGCTGTACTTACTGCTGTCATCTAGTGTTGGGCTTGAACATGTATAACTTGTTTTAGTTTGAAGATAACTTTTCGAGTCACGAGGTATAGTGACTCCACCTGTCTCTGGTAATGCGTATGAGCATCTACTCCATTGTTAGATTGTTTTTCTCAATTTTTTGGTTTGGACGTGTCTCTGTGAGCTCCAGTTCGCCGCCACGTGGTGTTCTCGCCGGGCCCCTGAATCCGTTCCTCATCTGTTGAATCAACAAACCTGCCTATTTGTTGGTCCCCAGCATTGCTTATTCCTTCGACTGCATTCTGCAGTCTACAACTTCTTTCGTATGGAGCTCAGCCCCTCAGACCACTATCGCTTCGGTGGACAAGAATATCTACTTGTTGCAAGGGACGCTGTTCCATTTCTGGACATCTTGCCATGAATAATATCAGAGGACAGACCTATACGAAGTTTGCAACCTCTGTTTGTCCCCCGATCTTCGAGGGGCTCTTGTGTGGTGTGCTTCGTGTTTTGAAACAGGACCCTTTGAAATTGACAGGTGCGTTTCTGTGGCTTGCATGGCGTATCATTGTTAGGAGGAAGATACTACTGACCTTTTCGGAAAATGAGAAGATATACACTGGGTGTTTTTGGCATCAAGATGGAGGTGACTTTTTCACTGAACAGCTTTGACTTAGAGGCTTATGCCAAAGCAGAGAGCCCCCTGTTGGCTCAGCACCCGTCGCCGAAGGTTGCCGTAGTAAGTACCACTCTCCCGCATATCACTTGCTCCAAAGAGGCACGAGCTTTGAGCTCCTGTTCTTTATCAGAGGCCTCCGGCCCACCTCTGCCTCACGGCCATGGTCGGCACCGAACGTCCGAGTCGAATCCGACACCCGCCTCACATTGGGAGCTGAAGTCCTTCTTGAAGCCTCTGCGTCAATATGACTGCTGGCTCGGGCTGGTCCATAAAATGCCCTTCCGACGTCTGTCGGAGCTGAGACACTCGAAGCTGAAATCCTCCGGTTAAGCCCACTGGGTACATCTTTAAGGAGCCCGTTAAAGTCGTGTGTTGTCATGCCTCATGTGGGCAAAATGTAGAAGGCTTCTCTCTTCGACCCGCCCTACATCAGGGGCTAGCTACTGTACCTCAGTTCCTTCGTTGTGCACATAGCCAAAATGCGTGCCAGCTCCCAGGGTACAAGAGATGAGCCCCCTTGGGACTGGGCGAGTAAGAAGGTTGATGCTGTTGCCAAACATGTTGTGGTACAGTTTGCCACCTATTAGCATAATGCCAATTCCATAGGGCTTCTCTCCTGGTACAAACGAGCCCACTGACATCAGATGGAGGATTTCATCCCAAATCTCCCTTACAAATATAGGAAATGGGGGTAGGAGTTAATGGCAGAAGGAAAGATCATTTATAACACATCCTCTGCACTTCATAGGATGCAGACACAGCTGTTGGGGCATAAACACTACCGTCCTTCGCCACTGTCACACTTTGCTCTGTGTTTCCGGCTGTAAGCCGGAGGTACAATACCTCATTACCATGCCCTTTGAAAGGGAGCATCTCTGCGCGCCCACCCCCCCAAGTTAATGAGATGCTAGAAAAAATTAAGGACACCGATACAGCTAAAGCCATGAGCGCTCTCCAGACTCCAGCTGCCTGTGGCTCCTTTCCCCACTTTCAGTATTGTGGTGCATCCAGAATTCCACCCCTTGAGTCTTCCACAACCTTCTCCAGACATCAGCCAGATACACCCTCACAGGGCTACTCCAGAGGAGCTTAAACTGGAATAATGGTAGGGGAAAAGGTACCATATAACACCTGCTGGGGGAAGGTTAAAGGGGTTCCTGTTTCGCTGAGCAAGAATCACCTCTGACCAATGGGTTCTAGACATCATACAGAAGGGGTATTGCTTAGAACACACACAAATACCACCAAAATTCCCTTCATAAACACACGATATCCCCGGAGTGTTGCCAAGTGGGGCATAGAACCAGTACACCGCGGCAATACCATGGCACTGAGGTGTACTCCCTATTCTTTCTTATCCCCAAAAAGGACAGCTCTCTAAAGTCCATCCTCGACCTCAGGCCTTAGCGAGTACATCCTGTCATAGGATGCCTACTCCCACATGCTCATCCATCCTACACATCGAATAGATCTACGGTTAGAATTATCAGTTAAAAGTACTGCCCGTTGGGGTCACCATCACTCCAAGAGTGTTCACCAAATGTCAGGCCGTGGTAGCCGCTCACCTCAGAAGGAGCAGCATCCACATCTTCCCGTAACTAAAAGATTAAGAGCACCATGCAGTAACATTGCTTAGCGCACACATAGACCACCATAGAACTCCTCCACAGCCTAGATTTTACGATGAATGTGATCAAATTCCAGGTACAACCCTTCCTTGTACCATTCTCGACTCGCAAGTAGGGAAAGCTTATGCCTGCCTAGCAAGGGTGCAAGCATTCCAAACGCTGCTGTCTCTTTTTCAGCCAAATCATAAGGTAATGGTCTGGTCCGTTATGGCGATATTTGGCATGACGGCATCCTGCATTGACATAGTTCCTCATCCCAGGTTGCACATGCGTCCCTTACAGCAGTGCCTAGCACCTCAGTGGTCTCAAGTAGATGGTCATTTGGGAAGATCTGTTATTGATTTGGGGCCATACTCATCACACTATGCAGTGGTAGAATGCAAAAAACCTATTGCAGGCCCAGCCCTTTCTCGACCCAATTCAGCAGAAGACCATCATGGACACCTTGCTCACTAACTGGGGGGTACACCTATAGAATTACACCATTCAAGGGGTGTGGATACCTGCCCATTAGGGTCTCCGCATCAACCATCTAGTGCTGTTAGCTATACAGCTAGCTCCTATGTGGATTTCATATTGGTTATGAGGCGTATCATGAAGTTGAAGCTTGAAGTTCCATGTTATTTCAGGTTCCATGTTAGTTCATATGTGCAGGAGGTGTATGTTCGTAGATATTTCAAGCTCATTAGTCTTATTGATATTGACAAGTTCCATTTGCATGACAGTGCTGGTCCCTTGTAACGGGACCGATAAGGATTTGCCTGCATTCACTACTTTTTGTGCCACATACAATTGTAAGTTTTGTTCACAGCCCTTGAAGATCAGTTTACCTCTGTTGAAGCTAAGAAAGTCTATCACAACGTCATCAAATACTTCAATTGTTAAGTCACAGGGCTCTAGGTCATGTATATTTAACACACTTCCAACTCCCTTAAAAAGAGCTCTCCTGTCACAATGGCCGAAAATGAACCAGAATATGCTTTGAGACGGAATGTCCTACCGAGGTCAGTCACTTGACAGGTTGGCTGTGGTCTGTCATCTTATGACAGAGCTCCCACATTTAGAGCCAAGACAACACCTGTAATCACCTCAGATTCAGTCGTGCCCTCAATTGGAACTTGGTAACACGTCTGAAACCACTTACACTTACTACTTTGCTTTTGTAATACCTTGTGATTTGCCTAACTTCCTTACCCACCCTTGCAAAGTGTCCAACATCACCACAGGTTTTTCAATCTTAGGCTATGGCAGGACAAAAGTTGAAGAATAAAACATGGTTTCAATTCCCACATCAGAAAAAAATTGTTGCCTATCCCACTTCTTATCTCATTGAAATTAACCTCTGGGGTAACCCAATTATTCACACTACCTACCGCTCTACACTTTTTTCCAGTTTATTTTCACTCATAGACTTCATCTGTATTTCTGCTTCTTCAGTGATTTTGGGTGTGAATATGATATCTTTGAGACAAGGATCCCCAAATGTTAAAAACTACTCTTGTATTATTCTGCTCTTGACATTTACGATTAATGACACCGAAATTGTATATTATATGGCACTCAGTGCAGTAAGGAACTTGTCAAAGGTTTCTCCCTCTTTCGGCTGCGCTATAAAACTTGAACCGATCTAAGGGCAAACTACCACAAAAGTTTGAATTTACTCCTTTCCTCACTAGTGCCTCCTCATATTCACGATTTACACCCTGTCCTTCTACATAATCTGTGGGATTCTTCTAAGTATCCCTGCCCCTATGAGCGAAGACAATGGAGAAGGTTATTTTTTCACTGTATAGGCTTCCGTAGCCTTCGTGTAGGTGAAAAATTGTTCCTTACAAGGTGCCCAAGGAATCTGAGGTTCTCCTTCACTTTGGATACATTAGGAAAGCAGGTGAAATGACATGGTGGCAGAGAGACGGGTAAAACGATGAAGAGCACCAACCAGGGTGGAGACAGCAATGCACGAGATGCCAAAGAGAGGCGACACATTCAGATGTCATAGCTACAGCATGCATATCCGTGCCAAGGAGTTTGTGTGTGAATGGTGATATGCAGTTTTGTATCACAGAAGGCAAGCTATCTCTAATGCCACTCCTGTAGACAACACGTAGGGGTGTGCTTGTGTCTGTGTTGCAGAAGTAAATATCCATTTAATTTTACTCCTGCAGAAAATACATGCAATGTGGTGACCCGAAGTTATAATTGTGTGCATATCATAGAAAAATGAAGGAAAGTCAATGTGTGCTGTCCCTGAAAAAATGAAGACAAGTTGTAGCTAACATAAGTGAGTAAAATACTGTAGTTAGCAAACTCGCTGAGATCAAGAGCTATATATGTCACAGTTGCTGGAGCTCGAAGGCTGAAAACATTGGCTTCAATTAATGAGCAAAGCAGGTCAGAAACAGTGAAATTAATTCTGTGCTCAAAAGAATCTGAAAATCGGGACACTGTTGAAACGGAATTGCCTAGGCCCAGTGCAGAGCTAGTAGGAGTGTCTGCTCGGGGCCACGCTTCTGATGACAAACTGCACGGGTCTGCTGGGAACCACAACGTGAAGAGAGAACAGCAGACCACGCAGTGGCAACGGATCCGAGAATCGTGCTGGGCAGAGATGGTGGTTGTGCCATGCCACGGGCGGATGACAGCACCAGCCTGAGGTTCAGAATTCACAAAAAGTGGCCAAAGTCAGCCAGAGGACCCGCACCAACACCCGTGCTGGCCAAGGTAGAAGGTAAGGGCCGGATTATCGCCGTGTTTTTACTGATAACTTCGAAGGATGGTGCAGATTATGAGTTTATTCGGCACGGTGCGGACATCCATCCAATTGAAAGAATGAGGCACAACACAGGTCCTTGCAGCCCCTGTGGGGCCGAGGGGCTCCCAACCCTTCATGGTCCCCCATGCATCCCAAGGCCAATGTATATCTGTGAGATGTGGGAAACTCAATCAATCAATCAATTAATCTGGGGTTTGTTGAAGCGCGACTACTCACCCGTAAGGGTCTCAAGGGGTGGGGGGGTGCAGGTTCCATTCCATCAGGTAGGGGGTCTGTCGAAGAGCCAGGTTTTGAGGTTTCTTGCAAAGATGGGGAGCAATGTTGTCTGTCTAACGTGGAGCGGAAGGGCGTTCCATGCTTTGACCGTGAGGAAGGAGAAGGAGCAGCCTCCTGATCTGGTCTTTCTGGTGCGGGAGGCCACGGCATAGGAGAGCTGGGCTTATCGTAGGGTCCTTTGGGGTGCGTGGAATTTGAGTCGGCTGTTCAGGTATGCTGGTCCGGTGCCGTGGAGGGCCCTGTGTGCGTGGGTCAGTATCTTGAAAGTGATTCTCGCCTCGACGGGGAGCCAGTGGAGTGTGCGCAGGTTCTGGGAAATGTTGCAGTGTTTTGGCAGGTTGAGGACTAGTCTTGTGGCGGCGTTCTGGATGTTCTGTAGCTTGCGGGTGAGGTTTTTGTTTATTCCGGCGTAGAGTGCGTTGCCGTAGTAGAGTCTGCTGGTGACCAGGGCATGAGTCACGGTCTTTCGGTGTTCGAGGGGGATCCATGTGAAGGTCTTACGGAGGAGGCGGAGGGTGTGGAAGCAGGAAAACGAGACAGAGTTGATTTGGGGGCCCATTTTGAGCTCTGAGTCCAGGATGATTCCCAGGATGCGTTTGTGGTCTGTGGGGGTTGGCGAGTATCCGGGGGCGGGGGGGCCACCAGTTGTCGCTCCAGGCGTCGGGGTTTGGGCCCATGATGAGTACTTCTGTTTTGTTGGTGTTTAGTTGTAGGCAGCTGTTTTTCATCAAATTGGCGACGGCTTCCATGCCTTCTCAAAAGTTGTGTCTGGCGGTGTTTGGCTCATTGGATAGGAAGAGGATGAGTTGGGTGTCGTCTGCATATGACACGATGTTGAGACCGTAGGTTCTGACGTTGGGTGCGAGTGGTGCCATGTAGATGTTGAAAAGTGTCGGGCTGAGGGAGGAGCCCTGGGGGACTCCACAGGTGGTCACCAGGGAGCCGTTGATGTTGTGGCAGAGCATGGGTGCAATGGTGTCGGCGGCTCAGTTGAAGATGTGGTGCGGGAGGGGTCCGTAGGGGCCCCTGAGATGATTGACTTCATTGTCTTCAGTTTGTCTTCGGTGGTGAGAGCTGTCCAGTTGTCAATCGCCGGTTTCTGGGCGTCGGGTGGTTGGTGAGGGTTCAGTGTGTTGGTTGTCTTCGTCGAAGTTGTCGTAGATGCTCTTGATTTTGTAGTGGAAAAAGGTGCTCAGTTTGTCGCAGAGGTCTTGTGAGGGAGGGATGTTGGTAGACTCGCTGGTGGGTTGGGCTACCTCCTTGATGATGCTGTAGAGTTCCTTGCTGTTGTGCACGTGGGTGGAAATTCTGTCTTCAATCGCTTTTTTCCTCGTTTCTCTGATGAGTTGGTGGTGGGCGTTGGTGGCGGCTCTTAAGTTGTTGTGGGCTTCTGTGGATTTGGTGTTCCTCCAGGCCTTTTCGAGGCAGCGGCAAGTGCGTCTGGACTCTCGAAGTTCAGTGGTAAACCATCTGGCTTTCTTGGCGCGGGTATTGTTGCTTTTCTTGAGGGGGGCTAGGGTGTTGGCGCTGTCCGAGATCCATCTATGCATGGTTCGGGCTGCGGTGTTGGGGTCGCTGTTTTCCCCGATGGTAGGGGTGGAATTGTTGAGTGAGGAAGTGAGCTGGTTGTCGGTGATTTTGGTCCAGTTTCTTCCTGGGAGCAGGTGCTTGTGTCTGTGGATGGTGGGTGTTCTGAAGGTGAAGTGGACGCAGCGATGGTCGGTCCATGGGAGTTCGGTGGTGTGGCTGAAGGTGATGGAGTTTCCTGTAGTGAAGAGGGGGTCGAGTGTGTGTCCTGCTGAGTGCGTGGGCTCGGTCACAATCTGGCTTAGTCCAATATTGTGGAGGTTGTCCAGGAGGGATGTGGTGTTGGGGTCCAGTTGGCTGTCGAGGTGGAAGTTGAAGTCTCCCAGCAGGGTGTAGTTGGTGGATGCGATGGCCTGTGGGGAGATGATGTCTGTGATGGAGTTGGTGAAAGGTCTGCGGGGTCCAGGGGGTCGGTAGATGAGGGTTCCACGGAGGCTGAAGGTGGGGCTTGCCAGTATCTTGAAGTGAAGGTGTTCCATCAGTCGGGGAGTGTTCTCAGGCGGAAGCTGGATTTGTGGATGATGGCGATTCCTCCTCTTGGGCGGGTGGGGCGGTCCTTCCTGGAGATCTTGTATCCTTGGGGGATGGCGATGGTGATGTCCGGTCCCGAGGTGGTGTTGGTCCAGGTTTCACTGAACGCTACATCCGGGGTGGTGCTGTCGAGGAGGTCCCAGATTTCGGTGGCGTGTTTGTGGAGGGAACGGACGTTGAGGAGGATGCATTGCAGGGTCTTTGGTTCGGTGATGTTCTCGCAGGCGGGTTGCGCTGGGTCCGTGTTCTTGGCAGTGCTGCAGGAGTGCCAGCAGTGGAGACAGCTGAAGGGTCCATGGGTGTCGGCTGGTGATGCTAGCTTGCAGTTGTTGTTGCGGCAGGGGTTGAGTGCGTGGAGTGCCGCTGGGTCATAGCGTTGGTGGGGCGGAGGTCCAGGGTTCCTGCCGCTGGTCGCGGTTGGGTCGCGGACGGCCGCAGACGGGCTTGCCAGCGGCACGCCTGCTGCGCACGGCCGCCATTAGCAGCCCCATTCTGGGGGAGAGGGGGCTTCATTTTGCATACCACTATTGGGTCACAGTACAATTCGAGCGCGGCATCTTGCACGGTGCAGACATCCATCTATCCATTTGAGAGAATGGGGCGTAACACAGGCCCTTACAGTCCCTCTGGTGCAGAGGGGCCCCCAACCTTTTCAGGGGCCCCCATGCAGCCCAAGGCCTATGTATATCTGTGAGATGTTGGAAACTCGGGGCCCCTCGTCACATTCTGGTGGTGCTTTGAGTGGGGGGGGGGGTATAATTTTTTGTTTCACTACTGGGTCACCGCACAAGGTGAGCGCGGCACCTTGCAGATGATGGATGCTCAACTTTCTAATGTAAACAAAGAAGACATTCTATGAAAATTACATCAAATAGAAATTGTATTGTTGTTGCTAGACATTTATTTTATCCAGAGCAATAAGCCTTTAATATACTCTGAATCCCTAGTAGATATCTACTGCTCAGGAGCAGGGAATCTCTTGCCGCTGTAGCAGAGTTAACAGGATGAATGTGTAGAGTACAGAGGAACATGTTTTTACTGAATACCCTGTAATCGCTTCTGCTTATGAATGCACAGGACTTTCATCAAAGGATCCTGAGCCGCCTTTTTAATGCTCTTTACTCTCTAAGAGTGAGACTCTTCACCCCGCTTCGGATGTCTTCTCTGAATTGCCATCTAGCTTTCTGGTGGGTTTCATCATATTTTCTCCATGCCATACCTCACCTGTTTAAGTTTCCACTATAGAAATTTACACAGTATAACATGGCTGGATAATGAAAAAGCAGGGTTGAAGGAGTGCTAAAAATAATTAGGGTATTGTGAAGAGCAGAATGTCCTGGCAGACTGCGGGTAGTTCCCCTGAGGAGGGTGCAGTTTTCAGCAGCTGCAGCAACAGGCAAAGCAGTGACGTCTGTGCGGGAGGGCAGTGGCCATATTGTGGACCTCTCCTTTCTTTCAGCACAACAGCAAAGGAGATGGTGAATGACTTGGTCTTCATCTGCCAAGTGCCTGTCAGGACTACTACCTTCACTGTAGCACTCATTCTTTAAAAAAGACCCATGGGTCCTGGCGCCTGTGGAGGATGTGCCTGAATAATGGCACCCAAGTGAGAAGCAGCAACGCTCCATAGTGGTGTGGATGCAGAATAGTGCCCCCTGGCTCTTCCCCCCATGATTAAGGAATTTAGTTTATGGCGAGCTTTATATAAATGTTCATAAACCACAGATCCATGACGCGAAAGAGCAAAGAGCAGCCTCATAAAGGAGACAAAAATTAAATAGTCAATAAGTGGCATAATGTATAATTACGAGAGGCACGAATAAAAGAAAGTAAAGAGGGGCACTGCATACTGTAAAATGTAGGTAGGTGCAGTTAGCTCAGGATCCTGTTTAAGATATAGCAAATATGAAATCTTGAGTGTTTTGGTAGGTTGTTCCTCCTCCAATGCTGCTCTGCTGCTTATTCTTAAGAATATACCGATTACTGGTAGCACTTGAAATCTGGACTAGCCCGCGTGTCAGTTAAGTCTCCATCTGTGCACCTCATACTTCTCCGCACACTCCTCCTTTGTCTCTTCTTTCTAGGTCCTTGCCTGCTTGTGTAATAATTATTGTTGCCTAGTTAGGTCGAAGCTTGTTTCGCTCGATAAGCTTTACCAGGTGCGAAGGGGAACAATGAGATGGTTTTGTCGAGGTCTTCTGAGCACCTTTGTGTGCACAACTCTCCTTCAGTGATTGTCAGCGGCTTGGGGAGACCCTTTGTGGAATAGACATTTGCGGCTGATTCTTCTTTGTGACGAGCTACATTACAAGCATTGGCTGTGAAGCAAGCAGATCTTTTCCTCACATGTATTTTACCGTCATAGCCCTTCCGAAATCACACATTTATTGCTAAAGGTGATGACGACTCCGTTCTGGTTGGTCGCCTCTTTCTAAGAGTCCTCGGTGACCGATTTAATTGAATTCAGATTTTGCTTTTTTGAGGCGGGATTAAGAAGAAATTTACTAGCGATATTAAGCACTTAAACCCTTTTTCTTTAAAAACAGGTGCCGGGGGGAGGGGGCGAGTTTCCATCAAATGCCTCGTAACAAAAGCAATGTCCTATGTTGTATACTCACGCAAGCCAGCTAGCCTTTTCAAAGGGCGGATAGAGCTCGGCTGTAAGCGTAATGTGGGAAGCTCCCGAGGAGGTGTTGGCATGAGAAAAATCAACATTATTCTCCTGCGGTTTTCCTCTTTACATATGTAAGTTACGTTCTTAGAAACCTCGTGCTGGACGACGTATTGTGCTTATAGAATAACTTTCTTCCTTTGTTTTCAAAGATCAAAATGTAGCCAAGGCGAAGCTCTCTCCGCACTTGACAGTAGCAGGCAGGATACTGATTCCGGCTTCTGTTACTGTTTTTTTAATGCCTGCCTCTGGTAAGTCCAAACCACGGAAAGATCAACAGCCCCTTTGTGTTCCAGTGGAAGTCAGTGCAGGCCTATTGAGAGGAATGAGCTTCTTAATGCTCGTTTTGGACAATGTGCTTTTCTTGTTCTATGCGTGTGACTAACAGTACGAGTATTACCCTGTGAGCAAGGATCGGCTCGTACACTTGCCTCCCCCCTTCCCCCTTAGCATGGAGGAATAGTAGAACGGTGTGGAGTGGGGGCCAAAGTTGTACATTTGGCGTTGTGAAAAAAAACACTCCAGCTAATAGATGCTGCAGGAACATGTGCTGCTCACTAGCCTCAGTGTGCAGCTTTTGTTTTATTGAACTCTGTCATTGCTTTAAGCAGCATTGCATGTTTTCTTATTAGAGTAACCTTTTCAGATTAAGTTCTTGCTTAAATCAAAAAAGTTTTCAATGGCATGAGCTCTTCATTCGCTAGGTATACAAAATCTGTCGCTTGTCCATTAAGAAACCCCAGTGGGTGTGGACAGACCGGCTCATGTGGTTGCTATCGACGGACACATAAATCCAAATGGATTTCTTTTATTGTTGCGGAAACACTGATCTGCTTCAGGGACCAAACTGGCATGATGGAAATCTACATTTGGTCACCGCCATTGCCAGTTGTAATTTAAGTCCACAGATTTCGTTTTTATACATAATTACACTCGCTGCACATTTTGTTCATTTTGTTTTGTCATTAAATTAAATATGCGTTTATTAAAGAAGTATTGTAGATCACCCATTATAAGTAGCCGTTGCTAAAAATGTGTAAGAATAAAAGGCATTGCAGAAATTAAATGCAGATTACTTAATGGAATCAGTTTCATTGATAATCCTCGTATGTCTTACATCAATTCGAAGTGTTCTCGTTCCGTTTCCCACTGTATCTTTTCACCATATGTGCCATAAGATGTAGCGACCAGCCAGTGTGGCCCAAGACCAGAGTCCTTGGATAAACAAGGCAGGCAAAGGCTGTGCTCCCCCATGGCAGACCTAAGAGGCAATGTCCAGTAGACTCAAACAGCACACTCTGCTGGCTAGAGTAGGCAATCAGAGAGGTTGAATTGGGAGTTGTCCAGGTCAGGAAATTACACCTGTTGGATATTATTGTTTTAGTTCAAAGGCCTCTAGCTAGAGCTAACAGCAGACTTAATGGGAGAGTGTGGTATAGAGTGGTAAGGGCCCAGACAAAGGAGCACAGACAAGTGTTTTACCTATGTAGACTTGTGAGAATAAAGTGCTTTTTACAAGACTGTCACGCCCCCACACACTGGGCGAGGCAAAGGAGCTTGGTGTATAAACTTTTATTGGGGTGTACAGATGAGGGACTGTGGAACTGTCGGTGCTGAAGACTGCTCTTCGCCGTGGTCCGTATCCCCGGGCTCTGTCGGTTCCGTGCACAGATGTCGGTCTCCGCTGCTTTCCCGCTCCCGTGGGCTGTCCTGCCGGGCGTCCCCTTGGTAAAGAAAATATGAGGCGGTCATGGTCTTATCTCTCCCTGTTATTCTTCTTACGCGCGTAGGCTTTTGCGCTATTTCCCTTTTTGTTAGTCTTTCTCTTCCCAATCACCCAGTGGCACCCATGTGGCCTTTCAGGTTTTAGCCTCTTTCTCCCGTCCCCGGGCCCTTTCTTCAGGCAGATTCCTGTTGGAGGTGAGGATGAGTTTTCCCTGGCCCCCGTTCGTGCCCGCCCCTGAAGAAGAAAAGAAAAGGAAGCCTCCCGCCCCTTACGCTATTCCCCTGCTGTCCGGGCGGCCCCCCTACAGACCGGAGAAGCCGGACTGCGCTTGCCACCACCCGACCAATGTGCGCCCTGTCTTCCCTATCACTTGCCTGAAACCGGGACCCAATGATAGGGTCCCGGCCGTCTTGTCTGTGGCGCCTTCCTCGGGGTACGTCCCGGTTCTCCTCTGGATCCTCCCGTCGTCGCTTTGGGCTCCCGTCGGACGGGATTCCTCTGTCTCTTCCTCCGGTATCCTCTTGCCTTCCTCCTCGTGTCGTGGGTCTCCGTGTAGCTCCTCGGCGTTCCACACCAGCTGCTCCTTCTTCCGGGTTTTTCTGTTCCCCCAAGCTCCGCCCCCTGGCCGTCGCCCTAGTCCGCACCAGTCGAGTCGGCTCGGTGCCCCCGGTCTGGTCTTCACAGCTCTTCCCGTCACAAAGACTAACAGATCAAAGCTGGGGTAATATTGAACAAATGGAGAACTACTAGATAGGTGCCCTGCTGTTGTCTTAGTCGAGTAATGGAAGCACAGTAAGTCTCCTTATACCACATTCTCTTTTTTATCCTAAAATGCCATTCATTACTAATAACGAAAGTGGAAGTGAAATTGTAAACATCTACAGCAACATAGCACACCAACCCAACCCCAGAGAACTCGTTGCTAACCCTGCCACCAACAACCAAGATGGCCACCTGACCAAATGGACCACCCTTACCAGAAACGACACAGAAGCAATCATGCGGGCTGTCCACTCAGATAACGAACCCATGCCCCCACCACATCTACATCCTTGGAACATCACCATTCAGCACCACCCTGACCCACATCATCAACACCTCCATCACATCTACCACTTTCCCAGATAAATGCAGACTTGCAGAAATCCACGCTCTCCTCAAGAAGCCCACAGCCGACCCGAATCTACTGAGCAACGTCTGACCCATCTCCCTGCTTCCCTATCCAGCCAAAGTGATTGAGAAGGCCATCAACAAGCAAAAAGCAACTCAGAACCCACCCTGAAGTCCACCATCTTCTAGACCACACTCAATCAGGGTTCAGAAAGACCCACAGCACCGAAACAGCACTCATGGTGGTAATCGATGACATTCAAATCATCCTGGACCATGGCCCTCATCCTGCTCGACCTCTCTGTGGCCTACGACTGTGTCTTCCATAACACCCTCATCAGAAGATTCCATGAGATTGGCATTCAAGGATCCGCTTTCAAGTGGACTTGTCCTTTCCTCACAGGACCAACCTCAAGGGTCAGGCTGCCACCCTTCATATCAGAGACTCCAAAATTGATACGCTGAGTCCCACAGGGATTGTCTCTCAGCCCCACCCTTTTCAACATATATATGACACAGCTCGCCAACATCATCTGATCACAAGACATCACCATTATCTCATATGCCGATGACACCCAACTCATGCTCTACCTAACGGACAAAACACACACTGCCAAAACCAACTTCACCAACTGCATGAGCATGGAAGCACACTGGATGCGAACCAACTGCCTCCAGTTCAACTCTGACAAGCCAGAAGTACTGGTCTTCAGCAAGAAGACCTCCCTTTGGTTCTCCACCTGGTGTTGGGTCGGAGCTAGGACCAACACCTACACCCACAGACCACGCAAGAAATCGAGGTATCATCCTAGACGCAGTCTCAACATGGCGGCTCAAGTAAGCACAGTGTGCACCTCCTGCTTCCACATCCTACGCATGCTGCAAAAAATCTTCAAATGGCTGTCTCAGAACACCAGATGGACTGTAACACAGACACTCATAACCAGCAGGCTGGACAACGCAACAGTCTGTACGCCGGATCGCCAAACAGCTCCTACACAGACTCCAGACCAACGCTGCAAGACTCGTACTCGACCTCCCTCACCACCCCACATGACACAGCACCTTAGAAAGATTCACTGATTCTCATTCACAAGCACAGCAAATTCAAACTTATCACACACGTACAAAGGCCTGCACAGAACCAGAATACCCGAACAGCTGTATACACTTTCACCAACCCTCCAGATAGCTATGCTCTCCCTCATTCTTACTTACACACATTCCCCGCATCTGCAAAAGCAAAACTGGAGGTCGCTCATTCTCCTACATTACAACCAAGACAAGGAACATCCTCCCTCAACACATCAGAGCCTCCTCCTCACTTTTTGAGCTCCGCAGGAAGTTGAAGACCTGGCTCTTTGTATAAGCAATTGGGGAACCACAAACCTACACACCTGCCTGGAAACCAGCTGAGGTGATTAGTGTGCTACACAAATCAGTGTAACATAACATAGCAAGTTGTTTTGGAAGGAGATTCTGAACGCTCATGGAAATGACTCCTTATGTAAATTAGAAAGACGAAGGGTGTCTGGGGTCCTAGATCAGCACTGTGTTCGTATGGAGGGTTGAGGATAGCAGAGTAACATAAGGCACTATGATTTGCTCTTGTGCTGTCAGGGAAGTAACCTACCAATGGCTTCAACTCTCACCCTCGCACGTGCAGGGTGACAGTCTGGCTTGGGTCTGAGCAATGACTGGACTTGGGCTCACCTAACTGGTGCTCATCAGCCTTTGTGGATCGGGGCACGAACTCCTGCTCAAATTTTTCGCTTCCTTCAGACTAACAGGAGTAGGGATTTAAAGTTTGTGTGGTTTCTGTTCAGGGTGTCAGTGTTGATTGCTGTTTAACTTCCTTCCTCATGTGGTGCATTTATTCAGTAATAGCCTGTATCGCTGCCTTAAAAAAAAAAATAATACATACAATAAAACATGGCTGCTATTTATGTCACCAACTCCTATTCTTATCCTTTTAGTATGCTTTTACTCATTCTAGAGCATCTCTGCCTGGCGCATGTAGTCACATGGATTACTGAATCTGATTAGCCACATTTTTGGTGTAAAGGCACATAGCATCCTGCTGTCCCTATAGCTAAGCTGGTTTGCCCTAATGACAATTCGCGCATCTACCTCTCATATACCTCCACCCATCACACTGACAGGCGGTGCTTCTCATAACACAATAAATACACTTCTGTGGTCCTCATGCTCTACATAAAAACACTTCTCATATAAGCTAAAAACAAAAGCTACACGCTCCAGACCACACATCCTACACCGTGTAGCTTGCTGCAGAAAAATTAGTTAATGCCAGTATGTTGAGCTCATTAGGTATGTTCCAGTGCACAGTCATTTGCTTTCTGTCTAAGACCAATCGAATATTGACTTTTCAATTAAAGAAGCAACCTCTAACAATGACATGGTTGCCTGTGGATTTCTAACCTGATTTGTTGGACTGTGTGTAGCTACAGCGGTTCTCTAGTATTTGTGTGCCCATGTGTAAGACACTAGATCACCACCTACCCTCCAGCAAATCGATTTATTTTTACCACATTCAGTAAGGCTAGGATTGAGTAAGTTTGATGGCTTTTCTTTGGGTAGTTTCTATATTAAATTATTTACAGTGATTTCTATATTGTTTCTTCACCAAGTGGTGTTAGAGCGATTTACAATACACCAGTAGTTACATATTACACGAAAGGATGTAAGTACAAATAACATCCATACACCAAACCAGGCTCATGCAGCTGTAGGAGGGGTATGACAACTGAACTTTGTTGAAACTATAAACAGGATGGTCGAAACATATACCGAAGGTAGAAGGTAGAGCTAACGAGTAGGGTGGAGGGATACTTCAAAATTTTGGTCAGTAAGTGGTTTTTGAGTTGTGAAGACTTGAGTTGCTTTCCATTGTAGAGGATGTCTGATGCCAGGCTTGAAATGCTTGGTAAGGAGTTCCAGACTGTGGGAGCTGATACAGAAAAAGCTTGTTTTTGAGCGAAGGATGTCTTGAAATGTGGCAGTTTAAGTAATAAAGATTCTTTTGTAGGGCATTTTCTGGAACCACCCAAAACTTTCGGCTGGCTCATGAGGTAGCTTGGTCTACCCATATTAAGTGCTTTAAATCTAATGCACCCTATTTTAAATTTGACATGATTTTCTAAGGGACGCCAGTGTTGATCTTTCAAAGAAGGCGAGATGATCTAACTTTTTTTGTGCAATACTAAATTAGCTGTGGAGGGGAGAATCGCTTTTCGAGGACAGAACGCTAGCTGGAAGCCTAGAAAGTCTAACACCGCTAAGTCTGGAGACCACTAATGCTTGGGCTGCAGTTCTAAGTTGATCAATGGAAAGAAGATGTTTTATTCTTTTTAGACCTCTTAGGTGGAAGTTATCTGATTTTCAATACATAAAGGAGCAGCAGCTGCCTGCAGCTTGGTCTTTGAGACGTCTTACCAAATGATTGCTGTGCATGACCTGTGTGTGAGGAGGTTCACAAACTGTTAAAGAATTTGTCAACAAGGGCTACTGCACTTGTATCAAAACGAGAACATATCCCTCGAGTGCTCCTAAACTTGTACTATGATCGAGTACATATCAGCTTTAAATTTCTGACCATGGTGCACATATCAATATATGCTCAAGCTCCTAAATATTGAGCTAAGAAGCTCAAAATCTGCAGCCCCCATCTCTAACCCAGTGGTGGCCGGTGACTTTTCAAAGTGGTAGGGCGTAAAAGTTGGGCGTGATTTTGACGTAGAGAGTGAAGGGAACAGAAAAAAAGTCACAATTGCGCCTTTTAGAAGCTAATTTTGTTACACAGGAATAAGAATCTTGGCCGCATATAAGGTGCACGTGACAATTGTTTTGTTTTGCCTCGTAGTTCACTAATGGCCTTGTTGTAAAGGGCAGACTGAATACTTCTAGTAAGCTCATGTTAAAAAACTTTCACTTTTAATGAATGCTACTCCGCGCTGTTATATAAACTTTGGATTCCTCATGATTCCTCATGTTAAAAATACTTTTTTTTTTTTTTCCATTTGAAGGGACTATGACATACCTTGCAGGATTAACATTGGGTTTCTTTGTATTGTAATTTGCTTTTTATAGTATTTACTCTCCAAATGAGGCTTTGAAGAGCTTTACAGCTTCACTCAGAATACATACGCACGTGTAGTCTATGGGATAAAGGTTTTCGATGGGCAGATTTTTTTTGAACTATGATGGTTAATATGCAAAGTATTTCCTCGAAACATTAGGAAACTTAAGACAAAATATTGCACAGCCGATGTCTGAGGGTTGGGATAAGGCGGTTATGTTTCACAGGTATTTAGTGGAGTTAGCATATTTCACAGCCTAACCTGTACCATGCAGTTTGCATGCATCTCTTTGATGGCAGTTTATAGCTCACTTTGCTAGATAATGATTGTAACTTATGAACTGCACAGTAACAAAAGCATCTCTGTGACAAAAGCCGTATCCGACTGATCTATGCACATAAATACTATTCTGCCATCCTCATAGTACATGTTCTTTGCGGCAGGAATAATAACTCTCTGCGCTAGCTTAGAATAGTCAAAACTGCCACTAAACAAAACTCCGACCTCTCTCCAGCAGGTACAGTAATTGTTGCCTTAAAACTGTTGACTATACAACGAACTCTGTCTCTATAGTGTTTTTAAAACTGCACTGCTACGAAAGCGGCTCCACAGATGCTCCCCCCTCCCGGGCCAGGTACGGCCAGTCCGGCATTGGTGCTAGTGCATGCCTGGGTAACCGAGGGCTGGAGGAGTGCACACTGAGTCATGCTTGTCAGATGGGAACGTGCTTGTCTCTACTCTGATCCAGAGTACAGAGCACTAGAGGAGTACATGTGTGTTCTTGCAAGTAAGTGTCCTAAGTTTATTATTTGATTGTTTTGCACTGCCCGAGTCTGGCTATGACTACTCTGTTCTGCACATCATTTTGGCTCGTGGGGGGTCATGAAATATTATTAACCAGCATTGGGCCATTAATTACGCCAGCCTTTCTCCTCGTGCTTGTAGGGCTACTATAAAACAAACTTATAGCCGCATGCCCGCATCAAAAGCAGCCACAGGCCTAGCCTTGTCTCTTGGATTTGGGGTGTTTTTTAGCCAGTGTTTTGATCAGTCGCAGCTTGTGGGGGGGGTGGGGGTGTCGCGCGGGGGTGGTGGCCGGGGGAGTGTTAAAATAAATAAAAAATCCTACCTGAGCAGGTCCGCGCCGCCTCTGGTCCGTTGGCGCCTATAGCCCCTCTCAGCCAATCCTGGCACTAGGATTGGCTTAGGACATGGTTACTACTCGCCCGCCTGCCCATTAGGAGACCGAGGTTTGAGCCTTTGCTCAACCCTCACTCTCCTAATGGGCATGCGCCAGCCATAGCTGACACTAGTGCGCATGACTGGGCACGGCGTGAAAATTCGCTCATGTTCCCCACTCATGCGCACTTGTGCTGCTGCCTGTTGCCCCTGGTCCGTCTGACAATCATGTCAGTCAACATGATGCCGGACCGCCCACCCCCTTCAGACTCTGAAGGGGGTGGGCGGTCCGACGTCATGCTGACTGACATGATTGTCAGTTCTCCCTTGGCGTCTTTGAACTTAAGTAAACTGATTCAGTTTACTTAAGTTCAAATACGCCGAGGGAGCTGCGGGCGGGGGGGCTACGCCCTAATGGACGCACCGCGGCTGCTCTAACCTTCAATTAAGTAGTAAATGTATGTTGGATAACCCAAATTGTACACTGGCTACTCAGTCAGTAGCCTCTCTCGCTGGAATCAATCTGGTTCAGCAGGTAAAGCTCCCGACTCACAAGGCAGGGCATGCCCTGGACCTTGTGTTTACTAATCTGCCATCCCTGTCCATGAAGGTCCCGTGTCAGGTGGTATGGTCAGATCATTATTTGATCCCTTTTTCGATTTGTCTGGGCAAAGAAAGACAGCAGGCCGGATCACGTACGGTGCGTAAAAGGAACTGGAAAAAACTTACGTCAGAAAGTTTAGAACCAGCACTACAGGAAAGCCTACCTCCCTGCTCTTCTGACCCTAATGTGGACGCTTTGGCATTACACAATTGGATCTCTATGGCAATAGATACTGTGGCGCCGCCTAGACTTACTAAAGTGCAGACAACTGCCTTCGGCCCCTTGGTTTTCTGATGCCCTTAAACTGGCCCAATGCAAAAACAACAGTTGATGGACAGAATGCAGAACAATGTCATACATTCACCCTAGTACAGTGATCTGTGCCTATATCCATTGTTCTTTTGCTCACCACGCCACCCCAGTTCAGACATGTTCATATGCAAATCAGTCTTGACCCTGTGCCTCATGGGAACAGTCCAGCCCAAGCTGCCAAGCCAGGTCCTCCCTGGACTGGAAACAAGCATCCTAGGACCTGTTTCGGGGTTTCACCCCTCTTCAGCTAGGATAGCTTGATTCCAGTGGCATGGAGAGCACGGGACCCATGTCTGGGCATACCCTGTCCCACTCGGGGTGACAAATGCAAAAACAACAGTTGATGGACAGAATGCAGAACAATGTCAAACATTCACCCCAGTACAGAGATCTGGGCCTAAATCCATCGTTTTTTTGCTCACCATGCCATTCCAGATTGAACCCAGCCATATGCAAATCAGTCTTGACCCTGTGCCTCATGGGAACAGTCCAGCCCGAACTGCCAAGCCAGGTCCTCCCTTGACTGGAACAAAGCAACTGGCCCAAAGCAGTTGTAAACGCCTTAAACGCCAGTGGCGGGCCAACTATGACGTGATAGTTAAAGCTAGTTACAAAAAAGCCCTCAAAGAGCTACGCAAAAATATAAAAATGGCTAGAAGAGAGTACATACCAAAGAGCATCAAGTCAGCAGAGAACTCAAGTAAGGAATTATTCAAGGTTGTGAATGCCTTCCTCAAGCCTCAAGAATTACAAACTGAAGCTCAATCCTCTTCCTTACTATGTGAGAACACCTCTGACTTTTTTGATAACAAAATTCGAATTGTCCATAATGCCTTCACGGAAAATGTTGCTACAACTAAATCTGATATGACTGAGGGTAATGCTCAACAAGCCATCCTTAGCGAATTCTCCCCGATCACATTGCAAGATGGAATGGCCCTTATTCTAAACTGCAAATCTGGTTCCCCAGAGGACCCTTGCCCCCCCGCAACTCTGGAAGGTAGTGGCCCATTCAATAGTATTGTATATTGTATTGTATATAATATTTATAGAGCGCGACAAACACCCTACGGGTACCCTGGCGCTGAAGATACGTGAGCACGGACCAACTAGGAACAGGAAGAAAACAGAAATAAAATAGAGCCTAAAATGAGCATTACTCAGAAATAACAGGATCAATTTCTAGGGAACAGCCACGTTTTGATCCTTTTCCTGAACAGGGACAAGGTACTACATTGTCTGATTGCGAGTGGAAGTTCATTCCAGAGTTTCGCTGCAGCATAATAAAGGATCTTCCTCCCAGTCTGGCCTTTTAGAATCTGGGTACCTTTGCCAGATGGGCGGAAGAGGAACGGAGACTTCGGGCAGGGGTGTACCAAACCAGTTTTTTCAGTAGTAGTAGACACTCCTTAGCACACGTGACAATTTCAAAGTAACAATATATGTAACACGTTTCCACAAATACTAAACAAAATAATGCGAAAGGGATTGGTCTTTCTTCTTCTTTGTTGTTCACTTTATTTTGTGCAAGTCTTCTCAGTAATTCTCAACAGCCAACACGTGTTTCGTCGCAAAAAGGGGATGTCGTCCTGCGACATTCTCAAGGCTATATTCTGTATGAAAACTCTGCATTGGAATTACTAGGTGGCGTCACGAAGGACATCCTCGGAGTGGAATAAGCACTGCGAGTTTTAAAATCTGGAAGAAATAGGAACCAGAGGAACGCTTTCGATACAGACGCCACCACACCTGAAACCATTTGCGGTTTGGAATTATCACCGCTTAATAAATTCATTTTTCATACAGAATATAGCCTCGAGAAAGTCGCGGAACAACATCCCCCTTTTGCGACGAAACACGTGTTGGCTGTTGAGAATTACTGAGAAGACTTGCACAAAATAAAGTGAACAACAAAGAGGAAGGAAGACCAATCCCTTTCGCATTATTTTGTTTAGTAATTGTGGAAACGCGTTACATATATTGTTACTTTGAAATTGTCACGTGTGCCAAGGAGTGTCAATTGTTGCAGAGGGCTGAGGCTCATTCTGAGGAGTAGGGTGGTTCTCCTCACCTTATAGCATCGTCATATACAGGGTCCTTCATTTTAATGTGTGTAATTATTCTATGAGGCGCCTTAACCTAAAACAAATACCACTGTCTGGCTTTATCTGTTCTTCTGTAGTGGCTTAGGACCTAGTCCATGCAGCGCCCTGAACCCAATGCAAAGGGATTTAAAATATATCCTTTGCTGCACAGGAAGCCAGTGTAGCTCGGCTAGGCTCATTTAGGCAGAAGATCCTTGTGGTCTGGACAAAACTAGTTTTGCTGCTGTGTTCTGAACACGTTGTAATCTCTGGATTAAATATTTGGGGCACTCCAACAATAAGGCGTTACAGTAGTCAAGTCTACTTAAGTTAGCGCCTTGGACAATCAAGGCTCTGGCCGAGACTGGAAGCAATGGAAGGGTCTTTCTTAAAGCTCTCATAAGGACAAAACAGCACCCCACCGTCTTGTTCACTTGCGTCTCCAATGACAGGTTGGTATTGAACATGACTCCCAGATTTTGCACCGTCGTAGACGGTGCCAACGGAGTGGAAGTGCCAAGAGGCCAGAAGTTACCAGGAAGAGGCAAAGGAACCTTCCCAACTGCGCAGTGCAGAATTTCGGTCTTATCCAAATTAAATTGTAAAGAGTTGTTTCGTAACCACTGCGCAGTATCATGCATGCACGCATGAAACTCCTCCAGGGCATTAGGTTGGGTTCCATCAAGAGATAGAATGACCTGGCTGTCATCAGCATAGTTTACCAATTTTACATTATGAGCCAGAATGGTATTAATCAATGGGCTCAAATAAATGTTGAATAAAATTGGGCTGATGGCAGATCCTTGTGGAACCCCATGACAGATAGTGAAGGCTGACTGGAACGGTGGAAGAGCCATTGCCTGACACCTGCCAGATAGATATGATCAAAACCAATTTAGTGCAGTGCGTGCTACTCCCACCTTCTCTAAATGGGTCAGCAAAATATCATGGTTGACCACGTCGAAAGCGGCAGACAGGTCAAGCAAAATAAGTATTGCTGATTGTCCCCTGTCTGCCAACTGACATAGATCATCCATCACGGTCACCAGAGCTGACTCCGTTCTGTGTTCTGGACGGAAGCCAAATTGTACATCTGCCAGGCAACTAATGCATTCTAAAAATGGTGACAGAGATTTGCTGACCAGGCGTTCGAGAATTTTCACTGGGTAGGGGAGGAGAGAGATGGGCCGATAGTTACCCGGGCAGATTGAATCAAGAGTGGCCTTCTTCAAGAGTGGCGTAACTACAGCCTGTTTCCAGCTAGATGGTACCACACCACTAGAAAGTGATTGATTAAAAATCTATCGAAGCCTGGGAAAAGGTTCTGAGGCAAATTCCTTCCAAATTTTATGTGGGAGGGGGTCCAAGGGGGAACCTGAAGAGACGCCCATTGCGAGCCTACTGAATTCCTCCTCCGAGAGGGGCTCAAAATGGTCCAAGAGACTCTGTTTACTGGTCCCTTCACCAGTCTGTATACCTGCATAGGGCACTCCGCCCACACTACCAATTGAGGTAGCTACATTAGGAATCATACTTCCTACTCCCCCAGAGGTGTTATTTTTAAGCCCCATGATTCTTTCGTAGAAAAAGGTTGCTAAACTATCACAGAGATCTTGAGTAGGCTGAATCTGATTTTGTGAGCACTGAGGATTAGTGAGATCATCAACTAATTTAAAAATGCATTTAGACTTATTTGACGAGTTCAGAATGATCTCTGCGAAATGTTCCTGTTTAGCGGCAGAAATTTCTTTTTTATAAAGTGATATAGCCACTTTCTAGGCAAACTTATCCTCATCTGCATAGTTCTTTCTCCATTTTCGTTCTGCCTGTTTACATTTTGATTTCAGGTCTTTGAGTTTTTCATTGAACCACCTGGCGGAGGGTCTGCCTCTATTTTTGCAGCATTTCAAAGGGGCAGTGTGATTAACAGTGGCAGTAATATGACTACAAAAGACCGTATAGTTCTCCTCCACTGAACTGTGTACATAAAAATCCCCATTAAAAGGGAACATTGGTGCCTGTGTCGCTTTTTTCAGTAACCTCTTCCAATCCCTACCCAGGAAGTTCCTAAGATCCCTCAGGGCGGTAGCTCCTCATCTCGGAATGGTCATCGGAAATTTGATCAAATGATGGTCAGTCCAATCTACCGGAAGAATCTCCATGCGGTCAATAACCCTTTCCTCTGTGAAAACTAGGTCGAGCATATGTCCCCTTATATGTGTAGGTCCAGTTACTCCTTGAAATAGGCCCAGTCTTTCGCAAGATTGGAGAAGGGTATGGCAACCTGTATCTAAGGTCCCATTATGCCAGAGATTAAAATCCCATGCAATAAGCAATCTCGAGTGAGTAACAGCCATATTGTTAAAAACATCTATCAGCACCTGTAATTGAGACGGATTGACTGCTCCCAGGGGTCTGTAGCACACTATGCCATCCACTAATTGTGCCCTGGGGTCTTTTAAGGAGAACCCCAGGAGCTCAAAACCCTCTACTGCATCGATATCCAAAGGGGCAAAATCCCAGCCATCTTTAAACATAAAGCCAACCCCACCACCTCTACCTGTGACCCTGGGCTTATGAAAGATCGTATAGCTTGGGGGACAGGCCAGACCTAGTTCAAAAGCAGAGTCAGGAAAAGTCCAAGTCTCAGTCATGAGTAGCAAGTCAAGGTGATGCACTTCAGTGAGTAATTGGATCTCTGTGACATGTTTAGGGAGAGATCTAACATTGAGTAATCCACAGACCAAAGCTTCCTTCCTAATCAAATCGGACTCCGGGCTGGCAGAGTTCTCAAATGTAGGCATGCCTACCCCAGCACCACCTTTCTCACCTATCTCCCGCAATGCCTGGCTTGAATAATGCAGTCTCCTAGCGTCACGGCAGCAGACTTAAAGATATCGGGGTGGGGGAGGGGGGGGGGGGGCAGTGCTGAGTTGGCTGAATTTGTTTCTCTCCAACCGGACACAACAGATTGCCTTACAAGCACACAAATCTAAATGTAAGCAGATCTGGTGTGGAGTCCCTCAAGGATCAGCACTCAGCCCGCTCCTTTTTAATATCTATCTGGCTCTGCTGTTCTCGCTTTTTGCCAATTGTGGCGTGAAGGAGATATCTTACGCTGGCGACACCCAATTGGTATTTTCTTTTAAAGAACATGTGGACAATGCCTTCAAGAATTTTAAGGGCTGCTTGACAGATATATCTTTATGGATGAATAATAACAAGTTGAAGCTTAACGCCAATAAAACGGAGGTTTTATTTTTGGGAAATACTCGCCCGCTGCCTGCGGATCTTTGGTGTCCGCAGGAAATGGGCCCTCCACCCACTCCGGCAGCCTCTGCAAATTATTTTGGGGTTAAATGGGAGACGGACCTTTCAGTCTCAGTTCAGATTAGGCAGGTGTCTTTGACCTGCTTTGGCAAATTGAAAAGCCTACGAAAATTCATAAATTTACTACCTGAGGACTGTCGCCGAGTCGTTATACACGCCACAGTGACGGCCAGATTGGACTACGCGAACAGTCTTTATGCAGGTTTACCCACATACCTGATTAAAAGACTGCAAATGGTCCAAAACGCGGCGGCAAGAATGATTAGGCAAGTACCTTACTGCCATAACATTTCTCCGCACATTAAGAAGCTTCACTGGCTGCCCGTGGCAAGGAGAATCGAATTTAAGGCCTTGACCATGGCTTTCCGATCCTTACATGGTAAATGTCCGAGCTATATGTAGCTACAGACAAAATAGGCTCCTGAGATCGAGCTCCTTGAACCTAATTTGTGTCCTGAAGTTCAAGAAAGCGCGGATTGGAGGGAGATAATTCACGGTTGTGGCTAGTAAGCTTTGGAATGCTTTGCCCAACTTCTTGCGACAGATCAAATCCGAGCCAATCTTCAGGAAAGCACTAAAAACTTGGCTTTTTAGCCTCGATCCACAGGCCTAAGCCTGCGTGGGATGGTCTGCTTGCACGCACTTCTGTCTTGCTTTAGTGCCAGGACACCTCTGCTTGAGGTAGCTGTTCGCGCTTTGTAAATTTCGTTATTATTATTATTATTGAATCTCCTGCGATCGAGCACAAACACATGCAAACCTTTCTGCTCCTTGCTGTCAAATTGTGGAACTCATTGCCTTTTTCTGTGTCTATTTGACCGTTACATTCTTTAATGATGAGGACCAAATGTATTCTCCAGTTCATATTCCGCCTATGTAATTCTGTTTGTGCCCACAACTGCTATTTTATATCTGATTAGTGTCTTGCAAAAAACCCCACTGATTTTGGTGACCATCTGATTAAAGACATTGAACTGTAATCGGTTGAACTGAGGGATTCCTGAGTCCGTATTTACTTGTCTAGCCTGAAGGAAAATTAACAAATCTCCTAATTGTAAATAAGAAAGATTTTAACTATGCACAGCCAATTCCCAATGAAATACATCTCCACGGGAAAATGAAGCCACCTAAATCGCTTTCATCAACCCTCAGCGTGTCTTGTTGGATAAAATCCAATGCACATTATGATTAGTTATAGGCCACTCACTTTATTACTGCCCATGACAGAGGATCAGAGACAATCTTAACATACCAGTTATTTTCCAACCTGAAAATAAACAAGTTCCTAAGTGAGTATTGATCAAAGTTCTCTTTTCATTGAGGCATGAAAATCATCCTCATGATAATAGAAACAAATTTCTTTCTACCAAAAATGACAAAACCTCAGCGCCAGAAGGGCAGACTTTTTTTCTCAACCTTTCAGCAGTCTTCAATAACATTAACCATAATATTTAACTACATACCTTATGCAGTATTGTGTATGTCATTGGCATAATAAGGAGATGGTTCTTATCCTTTGTGACAGCTTGATTTCAACAGATAAAACAGTCTGCATTTCTTTCAAACATCACCTACATCACTTGTGTAATATAACAGGGCGTAACCATTTTGCCACTCTTGTTCTGTTCAAACATGTTCAAGCTGTTAGTTGTCGGGAGCAGCCATTTTGGGGTAACCCTGGTAGATTTTCTAAACCCAAAAAGGAAGCCGAAGCCATTTAGGATAAAAAATAAAAAGTGGCAGGTGTCTTTCATCCTTTCCCACCATGTTATGACCTTACAGTCTGAGAATATCATATCTGCAGGTAGTAGGATAAAGCCCAGCCTGATCCCTGAATTCAGTATGCACAAACTAGTATTGGTATTTTATACCATCAGATTTTTTTTTCCAATGGAAACTTCTAAGGGAAAATTCTTAATTTTTAGAAAATCCCCAAGCACCAGTGTGGAGCTGGAAGATGTTTCAGCATAGCCCCTGGGCACCAGTAGGTGGTGGTGTACAGATCAGTGCCAAGTTTGCACTGCCCCAGAAGTGACGACTGGAACTGCATTTAGGCTCCCAAAACAGAATACATTGCACAAAGAGATGCAGTAGGTCATGTCTAACTAACAAAAAGATCTAAAACTAATATCGTGGGGAATCTTTCTTTTTAAGGACGTAAGCCCTCAACCATCCTGAGGTCGTATGCTTCAACAGCGGGCTTCTCCTTACATCATGAAATCAAATTCATTGTTGTAGGCTACAACCTCCTTGCCTAAACATTAAAGAGAAGGCAAAGGAAGGTTCTCTTTGGAGTGTTTTGATTTATCAAGTGGTGTCCTTTTTATGACCCCGCTCTCATAGGAGAAGGAGAATCTCATCTGTGAAAGTAGACACCTTAAAAGTGAGATGCAATGTGTTTGCAGATGGGCTCTGATTTTCTTTAGGAGGAGGTTCTAAGAAAAGGGCATAAGGAAGTGGGAATAGTGTACAACCCTGTCAAGTGCCTCTATAAATAAATATGGGATCCGAAACCTGCCTATTAACCCTGATCTTTGCCTTGAGAGTGCTATGAAGGCAAGATATCCAGCCAAGGAATCCAGTATCCAGACCACATTCTTCAAGAAATCAAAAAGCGTACCCCAGTACACCCTGTTGAACAATTGTTCAGCGTTGAGAGACAGGAGGACAACTGCCATACCCTTCTTCCTGGCTATATCATTAAGATGAAGAACATGCTTGGTCCTGTCAGTATTAGCTCGATTGAGAGCAAAGCCACCCTGGTCAGAATAGATTAAATCGGGAAACAGCCTGCCCAACATACTGGCTAGTACTGTGGTGAGAAGCTTGAGGTCTAAAGTTAAGCAGAGCGATTTGCCGATAGTAAAGGCAAAGTGATAGGTTTTTGCTAGGTTTAGGGATTAATGAAAAAAAGGCTTCAGTTATGCTATGGGTTGCCCCTTCAATTAGCTATTTTATTAGCTTTTAAAGAGCATCTACTGTTCTCGGGATTAACGTGCAACTGATTTCAAATCCAACAGTGGGGGCAAAGTAATGGTTTATAAAATAAGCAGTGACATTGGCTTGGTGTTGGGATTGAAAATAAAGGGCTGTCATGATGGGTGCTTTTGCGTTAGTTGAATATGTTCTTGCTTTGATTGGACGCCTGTATGCGTGGCCTTTGACGCAATGTGGTATATGTCTTCCCTTTTCACCTTGGTAGGTTTTTTGATGCCCCAAGTGTGCTACGTTGGATGTTTGCTGAAAAATATAGTCTGCCTTACGTTTTACAAGCAGGCATGCATGCATATTGGTGCTGCCCAAGCGCCAGTGCTGGCATAGTTTAAAAAGCAAGATTATAGCAGTGTCTGATAGGTTGGTATGGTCAGTTATGCGTTTGTTATGACTTAATGACAAAGGGTGTTAGTGGTATGTTATTGACAAGATACAGTTACAGTTGGAATAGATTTGGGCTAGCTATCTCTGTCTCACTACTTTTGGAGAAGGGCTATTAATTGATCTATATTGAATATACTGGCTAGGATTAAAAGCATGCTTGGCATCTAGGCTACGCTGATATTATTAATAGGTTTAGTGCATTGCGCATTCTTAATGTCTTAATGCATTACCTTTGGTTTGTTGAAGCGTGTCCCAGACATTTTGATTTTACTTAAATATTATGTATAATATTCTTAGAGGGCCTTTCAGCCACCTCTCTTCACCTATTGGTCTGATATTGTGTCAGTCGCATTTTGCTTCCTCCCTCTACAGTAATGCAGCTTGGGGCAATGGGTCAACCTACTTAAGCCCCTGGTTAACTTTACTTTGAGTGACTGCATTTTGCTCTTTCACAAAAAGCACATCCACACACAAGTTAAATCCCTTCAGGGCCAATGTTTTTGTTTTTACTTTATAATTACTTTAGTGTTGTCTTTGTATTTAGAGCCTGGTGTGGTAGCAGGACACTCTTGATGTGAGCACAAGGAACATTATAGCTTTACAGATCCCATCTCCTGTTATTGCTAATGTAAATTCCTTTTGAGTGGCCTTTATTAAACTGTTTCATATCAGCTCACATGAACTCTGACTATAAGCTGATCAGTGTGCTCTATCAATCTTGCCAACCCCAATTCTTTCAGTGCCAGGTTTAAAAAAAAAAAAAAAAAACCTTATAATTGCTTTAGTGTTGTCTTTAGAGTCTGGTCTGATAGCAGGACACGTTTGATGTGAGCACAGGGCACATTCTGCCTTTATCAGATCCCATCTTTCTTTGTTTATTTGTTCTTTCTTTTTCTCTCCTGTCTTTATTTCTTTCTCCCCTGCCTTCTTTATTTCTTTCTCCCCTGCCTTCTTTATTTCTTTCTCCCCTGCCTTTTTTATTTCTTTCTCTCCAGCCTTTATATTTCTTTCTCTCCAGCCTTTTCTTTCTTTTCTGCCTTCCTACTTTCTGAACTATTTCCCTTCTTTCCTACTTGCCTTCTTTCTTTCCTTCCTGCTTTCTTTTTCTTTGTCATCCTTTGACTTCCTTTCTATCTTGTTGCCTTCTTTCCTTTCTTCCTTCCGTCTTACTTTCTTTGGCTTCGTCTTTCTTTCCTTCTTGCTTTAATTCTTTCTTGCTTTTTCTTTCTTTATTTCCTGGTTGCCTTCTTTGTTTCCTTTTTCCTTCCTCCATTCCTCTTGCTTGGATTCTTTCTCAAAAGCAAGTGGGGGGCAGCCACTGCCAGACCATTGGCATTTTTTTTGGATCTGTGTTTGCCAAGACTTTTTGATTTTACTAAAACAACCACTTTCTTAAAGGATTTTTCTACCAGACTTTATCCGTTAGTCTGTCGTTACTTCAAGTCTGTCGTTACTTCATTCACATTTTTCTTCCTCCCATTTCAGCATGCATCAAGGGTCAATGCGTCATCCTACTTCAGCCATTGGTTGACTTCACAATAACTTATAGAATACTGCCCTTTTACAAGGAGCACAAAGTAGCTCTCTTCAGTGCTGGGGAGTACTATGGTAATGTCTGCTTTTTGAGACCAAAAAAATGAATGCCTTTAGCCAATGTTTTTATTTTCGATTGATGGGGGACCTGATAGCTTCTTGAACAATAAAGATTAACAAAAATCATGACAAAACAAATCCAGAATTGCCAGTAGGCTGAAGGCTAAAACAAGGACTATTGGCTTTGCCTGTTCTTGTAACCTGTGGTACTGAAAGCAGTCTGTTAGGGACAAACACAAGGTTGTGGTGGCAAAGCAGAGCATGTGGGACGGGTCTGAAGCAGTTGCTTAACAAAAGCCCCAGCAGCTCAGAGCTTAAGGGGGACCCTTCCACCACTGTGCACAGGCGGCGGGCTCCTTGCATGAGACCTCCTGAGTGGGTCCGGAGCGTGGGAGCTCCCCTTCAGGTACATTGCAGGGGGAGCCCCCTCAAGTTTCGTTACCCCACTGTATTGAAGTCTTTCGGTGTTAATGGCAAATTCATAAATCACAATTTGTTTTCAAATTATTTTTATTGAGTTTTCAAGGCAAAGAACATTAATTTGAACGTGATTTTGCAAAATGTGTGGGTTGTGTGTCTGCTTGCTTTGATTTCTTGAAGGGCAGGGGTTAGCCACCCTAACCGTAAGAGATAAGATGCCCTTTGTGCTGTATTTAAAACACTTGGTTACATTAAATTTATTAGTTAGCTGTTTTGCATCCAGATGAATTGTGTGATTTTACGACTTGGAATGTGGATGTCAGTGCTTAATTTGAAAACGAGAGTACTAGTGCCCGAAGGGCTGTTCAAAAGCTGACTGCTGGCAGTCGCAGCTGCTTGCCATTCAGCGTGGTGGGGCAGCATAGGGAAAAATAACTATAGACTTACCTTCTGCTCCCGCACCTCGCTGCTCCTCTGCTGATCCCATGAACACAGGCTCCCAGCTAACCATGCAATCCTAGCATTCTATCATGCCATTACTCCCAGCATGAGAGAAGCACTGGGATTGGGTGGAGCGGGTCAGTTTCACTCTCCAGCAGGGACTAGGAGCCTGTGTTACTGAGCCCTGCTGATATCTCCAAGGAATAGCGCATCTCGGTTTGGCTGGCCGTGGACGGCTGGCTAAACTGCCATGTGTGTTTTCAGTGCCCACTACTCCTCCTCCCCCTGCTGGTGACGTTGCGACCTGGCCACGTCCTGCCCACACCCGGCGGACTTCGGAAACTCAGCCAAGTCAATGAAAAATAAAATGTAAATAAACGCGTTTTTTTCTCATTTTGTTTGCCTTTAAGCAGTGGGGCAACGCTCCTCCGCCATAGTGGAGGAGCCACCCCTGACTGCCGGTGTAATTACATTTCAGCGCACCGAATACCAAGGCTGTTAATCTTGAATCTACCTCAGCCCACTTTAATCTAGTACCAGACACGTCCTTCCCCATTATCTCACTCTTGTAAGTTCCTCTGTGACGGTTTTTCCGTCCTTCTCTTCCTTTGTCATTCTGCTTTGTGTGTTTTCCCTTTCTTGCTGTCGGTAAATATTTGATGCAGAAAAATACCCGGTCCCCAGAAATTAGTGCCCGTGGCCCCCACTGGCAACCGCCGGATCAACTTAAGCTCTAGCGGATGTACGGCTTATTAGTACGGATACGCATTGTATAATTCTGTCAGCCTCACATTGAAATTCTGTAAGAAAAAACACAAATGATTTTAGAAATAATGGTGTGCTTCAATGTACAGTTTACATTTTTTTTATAATGACACACATGATTAAAGGAGCTAAAGTCATTAAAACTGCTGATAATAAGCCAGCCCAGCTTCGTGCACCAAGAGTTGGGTTCTATGTAGAGTCATGTCCCCGGCGCAGTGTTTACTTTGGTTAACTTTCAACGTGGCTGTTGACTGACAGGTTAAAGTTTGCATGTCAGACCAGAAGGGAGTTTTAATTTGTCACATTTTAAACTAATGAGAAGAGCACCTTTCAGCACACCTGTTCGGATCCTCTCCTAAATCCTTTTTCCTCCTCTGTGGCCCGAGGAGGTGTGCTCAATGGATTACAGTAACACTTTTTGACAAGGCTGTAGAGGGTGGAGCTGACATTGGATGACAGGCCTCGCCTGAGCTCTCAGAAGTGCATTCTTTGTATTTCTACTGTCAGGGTTTATTACTGTAGAGACTTTGACTGTTGCTCAGCCTGTCCGACTGGTCTAGTTTTTGTTTTCAGTAACAACGGACTCGGTATCAGCATTATCTGTTCCAGGTCTGTAGCATTAGCCATCTGTGCACTTTAAAGCAAGCCTCCCATTCAGGCTTCACACTCCCCCCAAACTCCCCCCCCCCACCCCCCCATCCCAACCCACAACGTAAAGCATCAAGAGGCTTAGCAATTGGCAATAGCTGTGCAACTCAGATACTCTAAGCAGGTTCGGAGATCCCAGATAATGTAGAGGCAGAGGTACAGGAAGACAAGGGGCCATTGCTGCTTGTGCACTTGTTGAATCATTTCTAGAATCTCATGTTACGAGGTTATTTGATATAATATTTATTTATTATTTCTAGCAATATGATCACTGGCTAGAGGTACTTGGTCTGGATCTTTCACTTTCTAAAGCATTTACCCTATCCTGGGGAGGTCTGCTAGGCAGCCATTTGGAACGATTAGATAAACAACGTGTCAGAATTCCACTCTGATCTCCATATTCAGAGTAGATGCTCAGAGTGGCCTAAATTTGCCATTCAGCATAGTTGGCTAGAGTCGATTTGAGCATCCCATATCCTATCACCAACTAGAAGTCCTTTTTTCTTGGTAATGAGCTTTGAGCAACAACAGAGGTCGAATTAACTTTGATAGTAGCGAATTTAACTGAATAAATTATATATAGCTCAGGTCATTTGTACTTATTTTCTCAAGTATGTGCATAGCCACATATGTACATTTCACAGTTTTCCTAACTGCACGTCTACAGCACCCATCTTGTGTCTGAAAAAACTTTGATAAATTACATAGGGAGCACAATTCCCTCTTACTCCCCCAAAGACTCTTGAGAAAAGATGCACGCAAATACAAATAGGAAGATTAAAGTCTTACAAGATTTCTTGTACATCAGATGTATTGATTGAACACAGCATGCAAGTACAGATAATGAATTGATACATGGCACAACATAAAGACTCATATCATACCCCCAGAGATAGGGAGCATTACCTGAAAAAGGAGTTTTGGGAGTACAGGCTACATTTATGCCACTGTGAAGAAATAATCTGTATTTAACACAGGGCACTTAACTTTCAATATTTAAAGCCCTAATACTGACTTCTCCATTTAGTGGAACTATGATCAGACCCTTTAAGGTCAAAGTCTACTATATAAGGCAATTTTGTGATCCTGTTTATAACCAAAGATTGCTTTCCTAAACAAATAGTAGCACACATTTCTGATAGACTTCTAACCTTAGAATATTCCCCAGGCATCAGACTGGATCTGGAAAATCTTGAGCAGTACTTCTGTGCGCAGGTAGGTTGAATTGATTGCTCCACATCATAAATTACTTTACTGTGCCCCCCATAAGCGCCTTCCCAATGCAGTTCACAGCACAGATCTTGAGAGCTACCTCAGTTATGTTTTTTAACCACTTTTGTTGACAATTTTTGTTATATCGCTTCCAGTCTGCTACAGACATGTCCCCTACAAAACCTACGGGATTTTAACCTTGCGAAGAATGTCACTGGCAGATTACTGTGTCTGATCGCGATTTGGTCTATCTCTAGTGCCTGGGGTTGAGTCATGACTCGGAGACCTGCGTCAAGTCGATACATTCAAAAGCGATTAGCAAGAAGGCGATGAAGCTCCTGGTGGTGTGGCAGAAGGCAGATCTGCGATGTTCTTATTTCTGGAGTCATGCCAGTGTACAGTCGTCTTCACGCTCTAAAGACCTCTCCCTCCAAGTTGGGTGAGTCAAAGAAAACCAAGGGAAAAAAAATCAAAGTGTTCTACGGCTTCTCCATACAAATATGCTTCTAGACCCTGCTCTTGCAGGGCCGGCGTCAGAACCCGCTGCACTAGCCCGAGTTACACGGAGCCAGTGTGATGCCCGCCCAGTTATGAGTTATACAACACCATGCATGCTATCTTTAGGGAACTGACTACCTCTGGCATGGCTTTGTACCCCACGAAGCTGGAAGGTGTCCTGGCTGGGCTACTGCAAACCGGTCCACACTGACACCATATGGGCCCTTGGATCCGCCATCAGATACTGACAGATGCCTACATGGGTTCCTTTCTCCACCCCAGCTCCCTACCTTCCGGTGCCAGCGAGAAGCCTATCATCATCCTCGACGCTAAGCTGATGCCGCTCGACTTCCCTTGTATTCTCTTCCTCCCTCAAGGGGAAGATGAGGATAAAGGGTTTGGTACCTGATGTTTTAACCTCAATCCTGGATTTCGTTGAGACTGACTCTTGAGGCTGCTGGGTCTGATGGCCCTCTGCAGCCTGGTGGTAAAGCACAGCCAATGGCATATGCAGGATATGCAATGGGCTCTGAAGTCCCAGTAGCCACAGCACCTGGGTAACCTCACCGACCTGGGTAAGATTTTGAAGGAGAGTGACTGACTGTCTGCGATTGGGTCCATGGCTGACCCCTCTTTTTTCCTCACTCAGAGCTAACCGTGGTGACTGCTGCATCACTTCTGGGTTGTGGTGGCCAACTGGGAGAGATGGAGATCTGAGGAATCTGGTTTATGGCGGAGTCAGTTTCCTATCAATCTTCTGGAGCTGAGAGTGATCTGCTTGGCAATGAAAGCCTTCCTCACATCCATTAGGTGAAGGCTGGTTCAGGTGTTTACGGGCAATACAACTGTCATGTGGTATTTCAACAGATAGGGTGAGGTGGGATTGTGGACCCTGTGCCACGAGGCTATGCACTTCTGAATTTGGCTGGAACACCAGAACATTTTCCTGGAGACACAGCAGCTGGCAGGCTCCTTGAGCTCCAGGGCAGAAAAAGCCTTGTGGAACACGAATGGCAGCTACACCTGGAGGTAGTGCGATGTCTCTTCCTAGAATGGGGAGAACATTAGCTCGATCTATTCACCACTGCGAAGAACGCCTATTGTCAGCACTTTTGTACATTGGAGTTCCCAAAGTGCCTGTCACGCATTCTGTTTAGAATGGACCTTGAGACTCCTCTATGCCTTTCCGCCCATACCACTCCAGCTCTGGGTTCTCAAGAATATCAGGACCTTCCTGCCGAAGTTATCCTAGTGGCTCCAGATTGGGCACAGGACAATGGTATCCCAAACTCCTAAGCATTGGTCCTCCAATCAGGCTGACTCTTTGGGAGGGTTTCCTGTTGCAGCAGCAGGAAACTGTCTTACACCCAAACCTGTGCACTCTCCACCTTCATGTTCGATCTTCCACCCGAGGTCTGTGATGTCATTTTAGCAGCCTGCCCTTCCTCCACCACAACTGTATACTCCTGCCGTTGGGATACTTTTGTGGCCTGTTACTCCTTATGTCATGTGGACCCCCTTTCTGCACCACTATCGAAGGTGTTCCAGTTTGTTTTATATCTAGCCCTGCAAGACCTTGCCCTGGTCACTTGTTATCTACTGCAGCTTTCCTGTGGTTGTTAGACCAACAGTCTCTGTTAATTCCAGCTTTTGTGACTAGTTTCCCACCCCCTTTCTGATGCCATAATAAGACCTCAACCTGGTCTTCTTGTTTCTGATGTGTTCTCCTTTTGAGCCACTACACAGCTGTCCTCTACTGCTCTTGACTCTCAAAAATGCCTTCTTAGTGGCTGTTACATTGGTCAGGAGGGCTAGCGAGCTTCAAACTCTCAGTCTAACTTCCCTACACCACCCTTTTCCCTTACAAACTGGTCCTTCAGACGCAAGCCTCCTTTCTGCTGAACATTGTCCCCACCTTTCATCTTTCTTTGCACTCTCATCTTCCAAGGAAGATGCAACTTCATTTCATAGGCCCCAAGAGAGCTCTTTCATTGGGTCGACTGGAGCGAAAAAGGGCAAAGCTGTGCAGAAGAGGGCCATCTCTCAATGGATTGTACTCTGCATTAAGATCTTCTACACACTAACTAAAATGCAGCCTCCTGAGGTATTTCGGGCCCATTCCAGCAGGGGCAAGCCGCTACCACTGAATTAGCATGGGGGTTACCTGCCCTGGATATCTTCCAAGCTGCTACGTGGGTGTCATCTACACACGATCACAAAGCACTGCTGCTTGGGCAGCCAGGTCTGTTGCAACAGACAATTTGCCCATTTAGTCCTCCAGGACATCTGGGTGTGCATCATTTCACAGACCCACCTAATGGGAGGTATTGCTTGGGTATCTATTTTAAGATGAGGAATCTTCGGTTAGAAGTCTCTACCAGAAGAACAAGTTACTTACCTTCAGGAACTCTTTCTCTGGTAGATGCTCTATCTAATGTATCATGGCTACTGCAGCATGATCAATATTCTTCAAAATCGCATCTCTTTCCTCTTGTCAAATGAACTTGCCTTTATTTTGCGCCCTATGTAGGGCCCTATCAGAAATCAGTGTCAGGATGTGCTATTGCATGCCACCCATGTTGTATTTAGTTTTGTTACATATAAATGATTTAGGGTATGTTTATGTCCAAACAAGGGAAAATAACCTGTCAAAGAATCTGGAACGAACATTGTTGGTTTTTATTACGGTGTTGACTGTGTGTGGATGGTGATATTCCAAGTTATAAAGATCGGGAATGAATATGTGGAATTTAATATTGTAAAAATATCTTCATACAATGTATTCACATTTAGATCATATTTATGGCTAACAATTATAGCTACAGATTGGTTAAAAGACCATAGCACAGTGATTTTGAGATACTTTAATGACTTAAAAATCCAAAACAAAATGCTAAAATAGTTTGTGTAATTGCTCTCAGCATAAAATCAAACAATACTCAAGAAAATGCTATTGACACACTGATCTCTCTTGAAAAAAATGAAAAGAGCAGATTTTGCTTTAGAGAGAACCCCCTCTTTGCTTTCAAGAGAGCTAAACATCTGAAAAATTACTTGATTGTAGTTTATAAAGAACCATACAAGAAGGCACCAGTATGAGATTTGAGACTGATTATTGGCCACAACAGCTCTGCCGACTCTATGACCTGTAACAGAGTCAAACCAGAAGAGTGGTGAAGAATGGTTACTTATAGTTCATTCCAATTGTAAAACTAAAAAAGTAATATAGTGCTTTGAATGTCCTTGTGGTTTAGAATTGATTGGGAAAATAGCACAGACCTGTATATACATTGTCTCACCCAGCTTCCTGTGGCACTGTATGTTTTTATTTAGAGTTTGTTTAAGCTTTTAACTCACTAAATAGTGGATTGTGAGTGCTGAAGGTGGGTGCCAGTGGGAAAGCATGAGGAGGGCCTAATCTATGCAAAGACTGTTTTTCGTATTGGGATGTAGCATAGATGGCAAAGGTTTAAACATGAGGTAGCCGAGCCTATGTGGGCGAGGCGATCCAGCTTTAGGGATCTGACTTGTTGGGCTTGTGTGTATCAGTCTGAGACTTCGCTTCGGATGACTGCTCTATCTGAATGCCAACCTGAAGATGTGTGTTTTCAAGGATTTCCAAATATAATGTTGTCCTTTTCAAATGTCAGATGAGTGGGTAGATTATTCCAGAGAAAAGCACACTGTAGCTAAACAGAGAGCTTTCAAATATTTTATATCTGAATTGATGTCTTGTCTACAGGCTTCTGTCCGTTAGTAGAGCAGTATGGAGTGAATAGGTCAGAAAAGTATTTCAGAATATGGTCTTGTAGAACTGGAATCTGTTGTAAAACAGTTCCTTTTCCTCTTCTTCGTTGTCATTTACAAGTGCATAGCTCCAAAGATCCTCTTTTTCTCTGTGCTCGAAGGTCACTGTGATGATTTTTGGGACTCTGGGCTTCCCATCCAATCAATGCTGTGTTGACTGGTGGCGATAGCATTAGTGCTACGCCCTGAGTGTGTGGGGCAGTCTCTTCCTCGTGTTAAGAATACATTGGCATTCCTTTTTGAGCCAGTCTTTTCTGTCCAGACTGTGACCATCTGGTCTCGCTGATGCTAAGCAGTGCAAGGTTGTAGTTTTTCATCTCCGCTACCACTTGGGCTGTCCTGCCTGTTTAATGCATTGTCCTCACGTTCCATGTCCTGATGTTGATGGTGTTGGCCGAAAGCAGGTGGATCTGCTTTGTGGCTTCCCAGGATATCTGGCTTTTACCACGAGGTGTCCTAGATCTCCGTGAAAGAGATTCCTCTCTCCATAAGGCCAGGATGTCTTTTGTTTCCTCTCTCCTTAAGGCCAGAATGTATTTTGTTTTTTTGGTTGACATTTCTATATTAGGCTTTTTTACATGGTGGGGTAGCTTGCCCCATGCATAACTCTCTTCTTTTCGTAGCCAGTCTTGAAACTGGCCATGGCAGAGTTACAAAGAACCTGCTGCAGAACGGAGCTAGCTTCTGGCATGTAGACACCAATAGCACCATTTTTTTTGTTTAAAAGAAAAAAAGGGGGGGGTTGGGCAACTGATGGGGAACATCAGGTTTTTATTGGCTTCGCATACCATAATAGGACTTGAATATTTAATGAGTTCCCTTTTTTAACATCTGCCAACTTAGCAAATGTATGTGAACATTGAACTTTAAAATGCACTCTTTCACACCGTTTTGAAAAAATAAAACATTTGTTTTTATTTTTTATTCTTGAGGCGAGAACCCCCTCCCTAAAAGAAGTTGTGCACTTTTGCTTCACTCTGCAATTCAGGTTAAGTATTATGTCTCACCACTTTCAAAGATCACCAGTCGCCACTGCAAGAGCAGAAGGTAAACCGTGTTTTTGATGACCACGACTGGGACATAAAACTTTGGGTTTTATAAAACAAATAAATTCAGCAGTGCAATACATACTGTTATGATTAACCAAAAAATGGACACGGTTCTACCAATGTATTGCTGTCACTGTGAAAACAGGAAAAATTATGTGTTTGAATAAAACCTTCACATTTGCCCTAGTGCTAGTGCCCAGCAAATGATCATACATCAGAATGTATTCACAATAAAGAATTATTTAAGCCATTAACTTCTTTCATAATCAATATGTGGCCTATATTAATTAATGCATGTGGTCACAATCACTAATTGTTTTTATCTTTTTTTCCCTCCATGATTTATCAGTACTTTTCTCATTTTGGTATTTACTCTTTGAATGATTAAATTATGACAGTCAGTGGTCCAAATATTTAATTTGCGATGCTGTTCTTTGTTTTCTGGAAGTTTAACTTCTTCTGACAAAAACGTAATTTTGCATGTACTATAAAAGAAATGAGTAACGTTCCCCGCTGTATTTTGCCACCACTCTAGATTAGAGGGTATCTAAAAAGGATGCTCTCGTTTTTGTAATAACAAAAACTTCTGTAATTTCAATTATTGCGATTCCATCAGGGTTAAGGCCATGTGCCATCACTTCCTGGGAAGTATCGGGGTTAGAGGTTGCAAGATGTCCCTTCCTGTGATGTAATTAAGATCAAACCATGTGAGGTCACTTCCGGTCCCGTCTGTGTTGCTTTGTAATCTTTTGCAAACCTTAATGTTTTTGTAAACCGAATGTTATTTTTATCAATGGCAATAACATTACTGTAATTACTTGTATGTTAGGCACGAAACTGTGATCGGTATGTTTGGCTGTGAAGACACTACGCATTTTCTTTTCAACTCTTCAGCAGGGGATCTTCTCTGCATCATAACTGACAGGGACAGCAAAGACGTGTGCTGTATATAGAACAGGGACATAATTATTTCCTGTAGCTTCAGTGCATGCTTTTTATAGGAAACCGTGATGCTTTCTATATTTTACTCAAGACATCTGCCCACTGAAACCGTGCCTCTTCTATCACGATTGAAAAGGGAAAAAATAAGCAGGATTTCCAAGATACATATCACAAAGCCCTGGATCTCAGGAGGTGATGGGAATATGAGTTTGTACTATCTACAAATAATAATACCCTTTCCTGGGTGGCATAAAGAGTTCATACTCAGAAATATTTAGACATGGCTGCCTTAAGCATACACCTTAAGGGTATAATATATATTACTCTCGATAATCCTGTTAGTCTACGAATGTTTGCAAAGGAATGCAAACGTATGAGTTTTCTGGACAATTTTACATTGAAAATGCGTATTGTTCCTTATCCTTTCTCACCCTGTAGAATAGATTTACGAATATTGTTTTGACAGAGGAGAGTCCACATGTGCAGTAATTGGTAACTTATGTTCATTTATTGCTGAGTGATGTGCACCAGTCTTTGCTTGACATCTTTGGAAAACTTATTTTGCCCTACTTCAAAGCTGCAAATGCAAGTTTAGTAAGACACTATATACTCATCAAGTTGAAATTTTCATAGCACTTACAGTTGTGTATGCCTTTGATCAGAGTTAAAAGGTCTCTAATTCAGTTTTTTTATTATTAGCAACCAACATTCCATGTTTTCGACTTGTTTTGCAAACGTATTATTATTATTTTTCAAATGGGAAATATAGATGCCTTAAGAACATTACATGAGATAAGTGTCACAATGAACCATTATATACATTAACTTTTATTTCCACATACAGGATGTGTACATGATGCAGTAGGTGTGTGCTTAACTAAAATGCATTTCTTGTGGATACTCATTCCAGAAATTCCATAAGCACACCTTTTTCTAGAGGCCAGACTGTATCTGTAAAATGCTTTTATCTTTGTCAAGTCACCACTGCAACACCATCCATGGATCTGAGAGATGTCACCATTAGTGACGTGGTGGGTCTGTATAAGGCATCTCAACCACTGGTGACTCCAGTTCCCTTTTCACTGTGCTACTATGGACACGAAATAAAAGCCACTGAAGTAGAAAGTTGCTTTCGACTGTTGTTGACAACAAATATTTTTTTCAGTGATAATACGCCCACATCAGCAACATGAGCTTCATGTCTTATACTAAGATTTTCATAGAAATGCCTGAGACAGACCCTCACTTTGTTTGCATGTTGTGCGTCTGTAAGACACATACGCAGCCTCTTGTGAAATGAAATGTACCCCCTATACATCTCGAGGCCTTACAAGAGGGAGAAGATAAACTTTTTATGGTGTCGCTGAAGGGTGAAACGTAGAGGATCCCATCAAAATTCAGAATTCCTTCCAGAAGCTGTTATTTTGAAAAATGGCACAAAATCATTTGAAATGGAAATGATCCTTTTCTCATAGGGAGAAAAAGAAAAGCGCAGGTGTCCATGAAGCACTCTGAATCCTTCTCTGAACCATTTGAGATACTCCAAGAAATTCCAAAGCTGTAGGTGTAATTTCTTCTAGGACTTGTGCTGTTCAAATAAAGACCTTTCTGCAGAGTATGCTGGCAGTTTTGTTTTACATCATTATACCAGCAACCATCCCAGGGCTTTTGAGAGATGAACTTCTTTAAGGCCACGTTTTGCGTACTTGCCACAGTTGCAAATTGAAAAAGCACTCTATTTTGAAGTAGCTATCCTTAGTGAAATAATTGTACCCAAGGAATAACCGCTAACACTGGCAAAAGGTTTACTGAAACGGATCTGCTATAGTCCATGAAAGGAATTACTTGTGAAAACATTATAAAAGCTAGCAAAAATTTGAAATTAGAACCGACAGGGGTCATGGCTTGCGCTCGAGCGAGATGGCTGCCTAGGTTGTGGGCTCAATGCTCTATCCCTGCACATCAGGTGCCGTAATTGAACTACAAGGCACAGAAGGGTCCTTGACGAGAGTGGAACACCAAGGCTGACCCCCAGCATTCCCTCAATGCTCTGTAACTTGTGTTTGCTGGCAGTGTGCTACCTTTGTCCTCACCAGCTCCAGCACTGCCTCCCTGGCAAATTCAAGATGGAGGGGTGATTGATTCATGTATGTCAGAGTGGCCTGATTGCAGCAAACATTTTGGCGAATGCCGTGGAGAGACACAGATTGGGTACATTAAACAGGGCAGCTCAGACTGCCGTTTCACCTGGGAGAATGCCTCCAACATAGTACCAGCCTGACACCCGACCATGAGTTTCCCATTTATGGGTCGTCATCTTCAAAGATAAGTACATGCATGCCTTTCCCATATAACTTCCCCCGATCCTCGAGGTTGTGAGATCTTTCTCTATCCACTCCTGCATGACAGGTCCTCCAAGAGGTGCATTTGTGGCAGCTAGCCAGCTTTTTTGTCCATATCTGGCGACCATCACTGACTCACATAAGATAGTGAGGCTGTTTGGGCTGACGCAGTCAATTATGAGACCACAGTAGCCTTGGGGTCCAAAGTCACGACGAGAACGGCCAGATTCAAGGTGCAGCTCACTTCAAGGGGAGCCTTGTCACAGTACACACACAGCACTATCACGATGCATTCACGCCTTATCAGCAGTCAGTGGCCACCACATGCTTGCCCTACCTACTTGCCTGCTTCCTGACTCTTGGTGTACAGAATACCTTGCCAACTATGCTGCCTAGATCCCATAAACTAGTCAATAACCTCTTATGCAGGGTCAGTCCTGCTATATCCCTGGCTGAACAAATTGAACTCTACTACTTCGTTGAGGAAAACTTCCAGCATCTATAGACTCACTGGGATTTACCACATTTTATGTTGGTGTTGGCATTGACACTCACTCAATGGACTCCCCCACAACAGTAATCACTTATCACGCTAACCAGCATTTGGCTTGAGATGGCGTAACATAGAAACAGCAAGGCTAAGGATCTCAAGAACCACGAAGACCGTAAAGTCACCCTAAAATGTGCCAAAGCTAAAACGTGCCAAAGCAGAACTTACTCTACCGGATTCACCAATCACACCCAAAGTGTATATGTCATCAAGCTTCAATGCCATCTTACAACTTCTTGCTGCACTACACGATCTTTCACAGGAAACCAAAACCAATACTGATGCTATGCACCATGACCTACAGGTCCTCTGCAACAAATTCAAGATTTACGGAAGCTGAATCTAGAATCAGCACTTTAGAAGACTTGAACACCTCGGGGCGAAAACAATCCAATCTGACAGCCCAGACATTGAGAATGATAGCAAAGGAAATATCGGAACTTCAGGATCGCAACCGTAGGGGTAACCTACGCATCTTTGACTTAACAGAAAATGTGAAGAGCGACTCTAACCACTGTAGTGAATTTCTAGAATCATGGATTCCAAGCTCACTTGGTCTCACCTTTGAGAAAGACTTTGAGATAGAGAGAGCACACAGAATTCTTCCAGGTAAGCCTTCCTTCACCTCTTCTGTCTCATCAGTGCGGCCAAGAACAATGATCTTCCAGCCACTGCGCTATCACCACACTGAAACTATTGTAGCTCACATGAGAAAAATCCTGTACATCCAATGGAATGAGGCCACAATATCCATGGCTCAGGACTACTCCAAAAAACTGATGCGCTCAGGAAAGGATTCCTTTTGCCTTTGTGCGACTGGTAAAATTCTGTATCCTGTTCAAAGGAAAACCTCAGTTCTTCACGACACAAGCAGATCTCCAAGCCTTCAGAGATACTGCGACTCAAACAGACATTGTCACTTGAGGTTGTGACGTTTGATGTCTCCTTGACTAAATCTAATATGTGTTTTGTACACTGTTGATGTGCACTCATACCTGCTTAGTATGCTTTTCATTATCCTTATGTGGGATTGCTACCATTATTAATGTTCTAGCTGACGTTTGAAGTATTTCGCACCTGCTTTACACATCTCTTGAATTAGTAATACTGTTATGGTTGGGTGGGTTACCCTACCTGAGTAGTGACCATTGTTCCTTATGCATGCACTTACTTATGTTATTGTCATTTAGATTTGGGCTGGGTCAATCCATACATTTATGGGGTCTATCAGGGACTTGCGTTGCTCGGGCTTGGCCCACTTGTGGCCTACCTCTCTCCTTCTTGTCTTTACTTTCTCCTTACCTTCACTCCCATGTTAACTCTCTGGCAGGATCGTAAGGCGACCCCCTCATACCAATGTCGGTTCCTACATTCTTGCCGGTTATCCTACTTTCCCCAGGGAGACCGCATTGCCAGCCAGTCTCAGGCAGATACACGTACCACACACACGTTGACGTACAACTGCTTTCTTTTCTCTCTGCTACACACACCCACTCAAGTCCTTCTCTGTTAGGTAGATGGCATCCCTCAAAATTCTCTTGCTTAATACCAAGGGCTTGAACCACCATATGAAATGCAAAGAGATTGCGGACTATTGTAGCATGATCACCAAGGTCAGTGTCTTATCGCTAGGGTTAAAGGGAAGGGCAGGGAGTTCGCTATTATGAACATGTTTGCCCCGAATGATAACTCTGTGGAGTTTCTAAAGGAATTAGATCAATGGATTCTGGAACTCCCTGATAAAGTGGGAATCATCCTGGGTGGAGATTTCAGTTTACCAATAGACAGGACCTTTGATAGACTGTCAACACACAAATAACTGGGCAGCAGATCTCATATTCAAATTAAACTGTGCTGTAAGAACAACTATCTGGTCGATTTCTGGAGACTATTTATCCTGTCAGTCAGTGACTATACATTTTTTCCTCTCCACACCACTCTCTGTCCTGGATTGTCTAAATCCTGGTGAGCAAATCACTTATACCAATCGCCCAAAACACAAAAATTGAGCCGATAATACCTCCAACCACTCCTGCATATTCGGTGACCTCAACCATGCCGAATTCCTCCCCCCTCAACCCACCAAATAATGGCGCCTTAATGATGCCGTTTTGGAAGATGCCAACACTAGGGATAGAATTACTTCTACAATGACCCAATTCTTAAGTGAAAATGCTCCGGAGGACACCTCTGCCAGTATCCGATTGGAAACCCTAAAGGCCTTACTGAAAGGGACTATTATAAACCTGGCTGCATCCAAAAACAAGGCCCGCCTCAAAACGGATGTAGAACTTGAAATAAGAACATTAAATGAGTCCATTAGACACAATGTTGGTTCAGATCCGGTTCCAAAACTACGCAATTTAAAATATGAATACACCCAAATACTGAGCAAGAGGACTCAGAAGTCGGTAGATATAGCTAATGCTGAGAAAACGAAATCTAGAAATAAAGCCAGAAAACCTTGCTAAATTACCTGAAATATTCCAAGAATAGGGCCCTCACCACTGCTATTAAGAACAGCACCAGGGAACTCCTTACATCCCCACTGCCCCTCCACAGACATTCTGGCGGTATTTCACTCTTTTTACACTAACGTGTAAACACCCAGCAAAATGGCGTGCCCCGATGCCTGCAGCTCTTATCTGAGCTCATGTACCCGTCTTCAGGTTCTCCAAGAGGACTGTACTTTTTCTTAATGCACCTATTGAAAGAAAGGAGATTGTGTCTACTGTTCAGTGCATCAATGCCCCAGGTCACAATGGAGACTCTCCAAATTTTATAAAATCTTTTGCGGACATGGTAGTGGACCCTCTAAAATCTGTCTTTCAGAACTATGCTTCATTGGGTCGCGTTATAGATTCGGCATCTAAAGCTACAATAATAGTCAAACCTAAGGAGGGGAAGGTCCCTCTGGATGTTAAGAAATTAAGGCTGATCTTTCTAATCAATATTGATTGTAAATTATATGCTAAACTCCTAGCGCGTAGACTAGAGAGGATTATACTTATTCTTTTTGCTGTCTCCCAGAGTGGGTTCTCTGCTGATAACATTAGAATATTTTGTCATGCTCTTGATAAGGCACAGCAGGCTAAATTCTTGACAGCAGCGTTAGCTCTCAACACGGAAGAAGCCTTTAACATGGTATCTTGGACCTTCCTGCGAGTCGCCTTGCATAAATATCAATTAGGAGTCAAATTCACTCGCATAGTAATGGTGCTATACTCGAGTCCGACGGCAAAAGTCAGGGTCAATGGTCATCTATCTAGGTCCTTTCTTTTAGCCCAGGTACTTTTCAGGGCTGCCCGTTCTCTCCACTTCTGTTCCTGTTAGTAATTGAGACACTCCTATCTTTAAGTACAACATTAAGGGAGTTCACTTGCGGTTAGGCAGACAGCTGATTGCTGCTTATACTGATGATGTGCGACTATTCACGAAAGAAGTAGACACCACCATTCCTAACATTATGTTTGAGATGGAGAGATTTTCTCAGGTTTCAACAGAACAAAGACCGAGGTCTTTCCACTAAACGTCCACTGCACTTCATCAATATTGGGCAAAACTGGTCTGAAATGGCAACCTGAGGCCCTCAAATACCTTGACATGTGGTTCGGCAAAGATTTAAATACCTCTCTCATGATCAACAAAAACAAAACACTGTCCAAATATAATGACCTTGGGGAGAGGAGTTGGCCTAACGCTAGGGCGGTCGACCTCGAATCTGGGGAACCGGCATTCGAGTCTCTGCAACGAAACTGAACATCCTGTGATTCTGGGCAAATCACTTAATCTCCCCGTGCCTAACAAACATGAATGTAACGGAACTGGTGCTTGTGTAAAGCACTCTGGTACCCGATACCTTCGGATCAAGTTCGCACTATATAAAACTCTGTAAAAAATAAAATAAAATGACCTACTAGACCCATGGTTCCCCAAACACATTACTTGGTGGGGTCAGACCGATATGATTCAAATGAAGATCGCACCTTTGGTCAATTTCCATAGGAGTAGGTTTCTGAATATCTCTTTCCACCTCCTTTTTTAAATCAGAGGAAAAACAGATATCAGAGTTCTTTGGAAGGGTAAGAGGGCTGGTATTTCCGAAAATAAGCTCAATAAGACTAGAAGTGGCCTCAACCTACCTGATTTTCTAAGGTACCAACAGACTTTCTTGGTGGCCCAGGGCTCATGGTGGTTCAGAAAGGCAGATGATCATTCTCCCCCATGGCTTCAGATTAAGGTTTGGAATGTATGACATTACAGCGCATACATTTACAATGCATGCCTTTACAAAGCAGTTTTTACATCGCAACATCCTTTACAATGCATTCTTTTACATCGCATGCCATTACATTGCATAATACCTTTACAACGCATACCATTACATCGCATTTAAGGTAAGAGTTGGATAGTATAGGGGTAATTACTATTCTAACTCCAGTGAGTGCAACAGTAGGGTTAGTGTTGGATAGGGTAAGGGTACTATGCGTTGTAATGGTATGCATTGTAATGACTTGCGATGTAACGCCTGCGTTGTAGTGACATGCGTTGTAATGACATGCGTTGTAGTGACATGCGATGTAATGGATGCATTGTAATGACATGCGATGTAAAGGATGTTCCGATGTAATGACTGCTATGTAAAGGTAGTGCGACGTAATGACTGCGTTGCAAAGGTTGTTTCCCCAAGGTTTAGTTAGTTTACCCTCTACCTCTTAGCAACACACTCCCTATTCGGGGTCTTTCAAAACTACCCTTGGAATATTCCAAATCCATAGTAATAGACATGATTTTTGCACTACTATGAATAATAAACTATTAAGTGTACGCTTTTATGATTCAACTCTGGCCTCCCTATGGCACAATCACAAGATCAAACTAGAAGGGAGAACAGGGTTTTGGGAGTTGCAGGCAAACAAGGGCATAAATACCATTGGGGATCTTGGTATGGTCCCCCTTTTGCTGCCGTAATTGCACAATACGATCTTCCCCTCATTGAATTTTACAGTTTATTGAGACTTAAAATTGCTATCGGTAAACTTCCAAGACCTGACACTCTGGACCTTCCAGGGCAACTGTGTGACTTTAGTAAGCTAGGTCACTCTGCTTGACGACTCAGTAAATTGCTTAAACTTTCTAAGAAGCACTTACTTTAGAGTCTAAAAAAGAAATTGCAACCAAATATCCCACTGACACATGTCTACAACTTAACAGATAGAACATGAAGTAGAATTTGGCACTCCCCTTTTATGGCAAACATTACTCCGGCACTAGCCCAGTCTAGATTCTGGGTGATACATCAGACATATTGGACATTGTCCAAACTACACAAATTGGGGCTCAGCACAACAGACAGCTGTTGGCAATGTCAGGAGAATGTAGGCTCCCTAATCACATGCTCCTGTCTTATAAAATTACTCAACCTTTTTGGCTCAGAATACAGAGCGCGATTGTAGATATCGTTAAGATACAGTTTATAATCAACTTCTTGACGGTGAAACTGGGAATTGCAGCCCACCCACAAACCATTGATTATTCTAACCATGATCTATTATTATTAGACCTGATGTTGATGCTGGGTGTCAAAACAACACGGTTAGAGTAGAAGTAGACTTCTAAAGTCTCCTTCAATAAATTGCAAAATACGCTACGCTCCACTAGAAATGCAGATAATATAATGTACAGAAAGCTGCAGATAACATACAGCTCAAGACTACTTTGGGATTCTTTAGACCAATAACTGCAAAAAGTCAAACCACCGTGAACGCCACTCAACCACACACAACTTCTAGTTAATCCATGTACTCTCACAGTGTTTATTTCTGATCTGCCATTACTGATCCTGCCAGACTTAACATCATTACCTGATATCCCTTCCTCCTCTCCTACAATCCCTTTTCTATACATTGGTTTTGCATGCTGCAGCTCTTTCTTTCTCTTTTCTGCCTTGACATGGGGCATTTTGTTGGAGATACTAAATTACGTTACCCTTCAGGGGAGTTTACATTATATATCCTAGGATGCTCTTACTGTTGTCTTTGTATCTGCTCCAGTTTGTATGAGAATCTTACCTAGTAAATTTAATGCTGGATGTGATTATCTTGACAATTAGTTGCTACCCCATGCCGACTTCTACTGAGCAAATCTTTATTATGCTTAAAATTTCAATCAAATTGGTTGAAAACAAAAAGAAATTAGAAGCCACATGAATTGCTCTCGGTTTGTGATTTCAATATAGTATAAGACACTTAGATAGACACCTCCAGGAACGCTACTTCCAGGGGTCTATGACACTATAGTTACTAGAGGAATATAGAGAAACTGTGTTAGTTGACACCTGGAGAGATAGAAACCTCACAACACAAGAGTACACCTATTTGGCCCATGTCCACAGCTCAATTCCTTGCATAGACCTTGCTAAGGAACACATACCTGGGTGGAAAAGACTCGTAGCATATCCCATGGTCCAAAAGCAATATCCAACCACTCCATGTTAATCTAGGAGGGAGATTGGCCTAATGGCATGCAATTGAGGGGGCAGTGGAAGTTTGGTTAATATCTTCTGAGGGGCATTGTTGTGGTTTACTCACTCAGAGAAACCATTTTAAACTACTTTGAGAAAAGGATAGAAGTGAGATTTCCCCCGAGTATACTATAGGATGCTTTAAAAAGTTATTGGGGGCCAATTTGTCTTGGAAAGAGCTAGACAACGACAGGAAAATAAACTACTCTGGAAGACAACAACTGAGATTAGGGAAGCGGAAGAGGACTTTATGCAGTAAGGGGCAAAGAAATCCCTGTGCCAGGTATCTAGAACAAGAGGGTGAGATGAAACAGCCAAACAATCAGACTCTCTCGTGGTGTGAAGGCTTGGGCAAGTACGAACAATGGGTAAAGCCCCTGTCATGAAAGGAAATGGAGGTGAACCTACCTGTGGGGAAAAAGGGAAAGGAAAAGCATTCTAACAATACTACTCTACAGACCTATGTAGTTTGAATGATGTAAATGATTTCTTTTGATTTGCAGGGATGCCAAGACTTTCGAGTGCAAATAGACTAGTTATGGAGGAACTTATAACTTCAGAGGGGGTCTTGAAGGCTATTAATAACTTAAAAATCTGATAAATCTGGGGGCGATGGAATCACTATAGAGGGGACATATGTCTGCCCCCTGACCTGGATCAGCCAGAAGAGCAGCTCTCCCCTTGACATTCTTTCCGGCTATATGCGTATTGTGGATGATTGATTGCCTAGTGTGGGTCTCTGCTTTCCCCCTCCCTCCCCTCATTATAGTATTGTCTTTGGTAGACGAATGGGACGGACTTCCCCTGATGGGCACCCCTCATGTGCACTCGAAGTTTAACGCCTTGCAAGGGTTTGGTTTGTGTTGGTGTTTCTTTAAAATTGAACCTTTATTTGAGTCTCCTGTTTGTTCAGTGTGACTGCATTTCTATGTTGCTTCATTTATGCTGCCGAACCTCCGGGCTGTCGGCTGAATAGCTGTGTCCCGGATAAACTGAATATAGGTTTTCAAAAAACATTTTTGTTGAAACTTGTCCCTAGACAGGTGTCTGCATGTAAATCCTTCCTGCATACAAACACAGTTACACCTACCATGACAGAGGCCCACATTATACTAATGCATAAGGAAAGCAAAGCCCAGATCTATGTGAACCGTACTGCCCTATATCCCCACTCAATTTAACAGATGTCAGAATGTATGCAAAGGTATTGGTAAACTGCTTAATGCCCCATAATTCACTATGATCAATCTAGTTTTCTCTTTAACTGGCAAGCCATGGATAATATATGTTGTGTGCTTCACCTCATAGAGCTAACTACCTGAGATTGTTTAATTCAATTACTACCGATTTACGGACATGGAAGAATTTTTACATCTCCTGGATGGACAGAGTATCAGCCATCAATATGAATATCCTGCGTAGGTTTCAATATGTACTCCAGGCCTTGCAAGTGACAATTCCTGAAGTGGAACTTAAAAACCTACAGAGAGTAGCAGGTTTCTTTATATGGATTGTTAAGAGAGCTAGACTAGCAAGAACAGTCCTATGATACCATAGACAATCTGGTGGGTTGGGGCTCTCAGACATAAGACAATATTAGTATTCGCTCTGCTTCGGCTCTTCTTTGCGTGGTCTCTCTATGAAACAAAGCGACACTGGATTCAAATATATGCAGAGGTAGTAAAGCAAGCACTGTGGGCAATTCCCTAACTGGCTAAAGCTGAGAGACCCCCAGTATGCTATGTCTACAAGATCTTGAGATCTACAATGGACGTATGGGTATAATCACAAAAAGCGAGCCCTGACGTAATTTCCATCCCTATAAACCAGGCTGTGGATAGATCTGAACTTCACTCTGGCAATCTGAGGTGGGACAGGTAAAAATGGGCAGGTGGAGGGTGTAAGATACTTATAAACCTTTTTGAAAATATAATCTAAATATATATATAACGTTTCGACCATTGTAAATGTAAATTAACGAAAACTGACTGCATGAAATACTGGCTACTGAGGCACTGGGCATTCTTCCTGGGAAACAGTGGTAGCCATTGGCCACTATAGATTCCCTTTCTACACATCCACAAAAGGACTTGTGTGTAAAGTGTATTTGATAAAAACTGCTGGGGAACCCGAGGGGCAAAGGTCTTACATAATGAGGTGGCAAAATAATCTAAAGCTCGAGATCTCACTAAAACAGTGGCAGAAACTCCATTCATATATACTATTCATGTGTAAAAGTGTTTAAAATAGAGAATCCCTATGTGAGAATATGTCACCAAGGCTCTTAACTGAATTGAAAGAGTCTGAGTCTGAACAGAGACTGAAAGGGATGTCTCCACAGACATCCGGGCTATGCTGGAGAGACTGTGGCTATGAGGGAGATGATATGTATATCTGGTTGTCCTGTCCCAGATTACAAACTTTTTGGAAAGAAGTGACAAGTCATCTAAGAGGGGTATTGGTTTATCCACTGCAACCTGAACTTCCATTATGCTGTTATACATTTGACCCACAAACTGCTTACTGCCACAGATTGGAAGAGAGAAACCAACATGACCCTAGCCGCAAAATAACTGATTACACAAAAAATGGAAATCGTTCTTCATCCCAACAATCAACGAGTGGGTGCATAAACTATGGTCACTAGTGGCTATGGGGCATCTAACCTTGGAGCAACAAGACATGGGCCATAAATATGAACAGACATGGAGGCCCATTGTAAACTATATGTTAAACCAACCGACAAATATGGCATGTCCTCCATCCTTGAGATCTTTGAAACTAGTGGATGTTCCGACTGTGAAGACAAAAAGTAATTCTTGACAACTAGCTAGTGCTGAGTAAACTCTATAGCACTAGAGGTCTATTAAAACCACCGTTATGCTGAACTGTTGGGAAGTTTAAGGGCTGGAGGTTATTGGGTTTTCTTTTTTGTTCTGAACTATAAGTCAATCCATGGCTTGTTGTCACTTGACAATTGTAAAATCAATCAGATATCTTTGTAAAAAAAATTGGAATGCTATTTGAACTTTTGACCTGACATCAGTTCCTCCTGATTCCATCTTTAAAACAAAAACTAAAGGACCATGGAACATGCCACTGAACCAAAACCTAATCACTGGGGGTTTTCTGAACTCAATGCACATTACAAATGTGGGAACTGTACCACCTGTGCCTTTACTTAAAATACTAAGAAATTCTTTCACAGCGGTGGTAATTGACAAAACTTGAAACATCTCTTGAATTGCATTGCCTGTCCTGTGACAGCAGGAAGTGCAATTCAAGAGATGTTTAAAGTTTGATATATATATATATATATATATATATATATATATATATATATATATATATATATATATTCACTGAAAAAACCATAGGTTTCACACATGTTCTAGTTAGCTGGACATTTCACTCGTAAAAAAACATTGAAATACCCCCGTTATAGTTAGTTCAGCTAACTATAACTCGCGCGACCGCAATCCACTGCTGATGATGTCGCATATTACATCACTGTATTCACTAAGATACTGTTAATAAGTCAGTTATACAATTAATTTTACAAAAAAAAACATCCATTTAGACACTTATTTACTTATTTATTCTTCCATTAACCTTTAGATATACATATGTCAAAAATATTTTTTTCTTCAGAAAGACACATATTCACTGGATGATGTCATTTGAGATGTCACTGACCATGTCATGAGTGATGTAATATGCGACGTCATCAGCAGTGGATTGCGGTCGTGCGAGTTATAGTTAGCTGAACTAACTATAACGGGGGAATTTCAATGTTTTTTTACGAGTGAAATGTCCAGCTAAGTATAACGTGTGAAACCTATGGTTTTTTCAGTGAATTTGCAAGGTTTTTTAAATGCTAATTCCTAACTATAACGTGTGTGAAACCTATGGTTTTTTTAGTGAATTTGTGAGGTTTTTTAAATGCTAATTTATGTATGTATTATTATATTTTTTATATATTTATTTTACAATAAACTACCTATGTATATAGTTATAGATTGACTGTATCCTTTAATATGGAATGGCTCAGCTCTTTTAGTTTGAATTTGGATAAAGTTGAACAGCATAGTTAATATCTTCTATAAACTTATAAACAGTTTAAAATGTTTTTTTTTTTAAAGTATTTTTCACGGTGCGCGCACCCCGCGATTTTTTGAAAAGAAAATAAAATGTTTTTTTCACCCTTCGGGGTCCTTCATGGACCCCCTGACAAAGGCTAGGGGGTCAGGAACTCTCTACCCTGCCCCCTTTTCACGTTCTCCACCTTTCTTTTTCACTGCCACACACAAAATGACTTCCGACACTTCCTGATTTCGACCGATTCGAATGTTGACTGACATCTAATCACCAATCAGAATTACGCTTGCGCACGGCACCGTGCGCGCACGGTGCGTGCATATAGATATGTATGTACTTTTAACTGCAATTTTCTCAGGAACTACTGAACAGATTGACACCATATATGCAAAAGGCACATGCCTGACCTGAGGACTACCTCTTTGCCAAATTTCAAGTAATTCTGTTCAGCCGTTCGGGCTGTACCTTCGACTAAAGGTCCTATGGGAAAATGCATGGGGAAAACACGTTTTGGGACCCCCCTTTTTTCTCAGCCCCCCTTGACGAATCACCCTGAGACTTTCAGGGTAGGAGCTGAGCGGAGTGCCCCATTAGTTTTGAAAACTTCGCGAGGATTTGTCAACCGGCGCCAAAGTTATTCAAAATAGAATTTTCAGATTTCCAATGGGAACTCCGTCCTAACTATAACTATCTACTGGCGACCGCCAGAAGATAATACATATATATATCTATATCTAGACTCAGGATGTCACGACGCTCTACTCAAGAATACACCACAAAGATGGTATAAGAGCTCTGGAACATTACCTTGGCACCAGACCAATTTGGTTATATCAACACAATACGATGTTGGTCAACATGACCTTATTTTGCCCTGAAAACAACTTTTTGTGTTCCAGAATCAGATCTTCCAACAAATCTGGGGTTTTGCGATGGGGGCCAGTTTCTCCCTCAGCTATGCATGTCTACACATGGGATGGTGAGAAGAACTGATCATCAGGGAAATCTTTATAAAACGCTGGATAGGCATGTCATTGTATGTTTAAGATACATCGATGATCTGTTTGAAGTATGGCAGGGGACCAAAGAAAGTGCACTTAATTTTGTGTCTGAAATCACTGCTTAACGATAACAATTTGCAATTCACGGCATCTTGGAGTGCAGAATCAGTCTTTTTTTCTTGACGTAGAGGTGTTCATTGCCAACAGAAAAATTGAAACTGGGTTACATCGTAAGCAGACAGCATGGAACAATGTACTACATGCTACTAGTTTCCATCCAAAAGATTTGATACACAGTATCCCCTTCGGAGAAATGCTCAGAATCAAGAGAATCTGTAGTAATGATACAGACCTGAGGGCAGCCCAAAGGGACAGCAAAAAAAGGTTCTTGGTAAGAGGATACTCTGAAAGCATAATAGACACAGCAATTAGAAGGACACAAACCCTATGCAGATCAGATCTGTTGTCAGGAAACAGGAAGAGTACTACAGTAGTAAGCCAAAAGCCACAAAAAGAACTAGAAACTAGACTGATTCTCACATATAACAAACAGATAGGCAAACTATGCAATATAATGAAAAAGAACTGACCTCTTGTACTAAGTGACTCCGTCATAGGGGCTTCACTACCCAAAAGCACTGACATTACCTTTAGGAAAGTAACCTCCATGAGCAACGCTTTAGTTAGCAGCAGTCCTGAAACCAAGACAGCGGCTAATTTGATAACTCAGTGACAGGGGTTTGTGAAATGCACTACGTGTTGAGCGTGTAAGTTTGGTATGAATAAAACAACTTATTCAATACCCTTCCAGGACAGGCCTATCACTATCAAAAAACGTTTAACCTGTAAAACAGACTTTGTAGTATATGTGTTGGAGTGTTCCTGTGGATTACGTTATATGGGGAGCACCAAGTTGCAAGCCCGCAAGTGAATACTCCAACACATTAGGGCAATTACTAACTCTGACCCGATTGCACACCATTTTGAAGAAACACAACAATTTAGAACATCTAAGATATGTGGGGGTAATCATGAAGCTGCACTTCTCTTTCCTCTTTCTGCGCATCTCTTCCTCTTTCTACGCCTTTTCTTTCTGCACCTCTCTTGCTTCTTTATGCACTTCTCTTGCCTCTTTCTGCAATTCTCTGGCCTCTTTCTGCACCTTTGTTCCACTTTCTGCACACCTCTGCTTCTTTCTGCACACCTCTGCTTTTTTCTGGACTTCTCTTGCTTCTTTCTGCACCTTTCTTCTTCTTTCTGCACCTCTCTTGTTTATTTTGCCACTTCTCTTGCCTCTTTCTGCACTTCGCTTACCTCTTTCTGCATCTCTTGCCTCTTTCTGCATCTCTTGCCTGTTTCTGCACCTCTCTTGCCTCTTTCTGCACCTGTCTTCCTCTTTTTGCACCTCTCTTGCTTCTTTCTGCACCTTTCTTGCTTCGTTCTGCACCTCTCTTACTTCGTTCTGCACTTCTCTTGCTTCATTCTGAACTTTCTTTTGCTTCTTTCTGCACTTCTCTTGCCTCTTTCTGCACCTCTCTTGCCTCTTTCTGCACCTTTCTTCCTCTTTCTGCACCACTCTTGCTTCTTTCTGCACCTCTTTTGCTTCTTTCTGGACCTATTTTGCCTCTTTCTGCACCTCACTCTCTTCTTTCTGCACCTCACTCTCTTCTTTCTGCACCTCACTCTCTTCTTTCGGCACCTCACTCTTCTCTTTCTACAACTCTCTTGCTTCTTTCTGCACCTCACTTGCTTCTTTCTGCACTTCTCATCCAATCACTCATGCACTACCCTTGCCCTCAACCATTCACTGAGGTACTACCCATGCACTCATCCATTCTCTCAGGCACTACCCATGCACCTATGCAATCACCCAGGCACTACCTTTGCACTCATGTGTTCACTGAGGCACTACCCATGCACTCATCCAATCAACCATACACTACGAATGCACTCCTGCAATCTTACACGCACAAGGCATGCATCCAATCACCCAGGCTCTACTATTACACTCAAACATTCACTCCAGCATTACCCAAGCATTCTTCCAATCACCCAGACACTACCCATGCGCTTATCCAATGAGCCAGGCACTATGATTGCACTAATCCACTCGCCCAGGCACTACCCATTCACCTATTGAATCAATCAGGCAAAAAAACACAAAAAAAACACCACAGACACACACACACACACACACACACACACACCCCCGCACTACTATAATAGTCCAGCATTAAAATATATTTTAAAAAACGATTTTGTGTATATATATATATATATATATATATATATATATATATATATATATATATATATATACACACACACACACAAAAAACTGTTTCAGGTATGTTATAGTTAGTATTTTGCATTATAGAAATTCACTGAAAGAAACACAGGTTTCAGGGATGTTATAGTTAGAAATTAGCATTTAAAAAACACTAGAAATTCACTGAAAAAAACACAGTCTTCAGGTACGTTCTAGTTAGGCTGCCATTTCACTCGTACAAAACCAGAGTGATAGTTCCCAGGTAGACCAGATGACTATTCTGAAAAACGAAAGAGGACATTTAACAATCAGCTAATACAACGTTACACAAGATTGAAAGTCAGGCAAATAACTACATAAGCCCTATAAGAAGAGAAGCCACATTTAATGTATTAGTTATCCCCAAGGAGCTGAGATCTGTTAAGAAAGAATTGATAATATGGCTGCCACTCGGGAAAGGACGCCGAAAGCAACTTCCATCAAAGGCATGTCATCTAGCAAAAGTGATAAATCATCAAACTAGTACGTCTAATCTATTTGCTAGCACTAGTGGAACTAATGAAAACTCTTAAGACCTGTAAGCAATGTTTTCAAAATGCAACATAAAGCTACTGCTAGGAGAATTTAAGAAAGACCTCACTACACTAAGAACGGATGTTAGAACTGACATCCTTGATGTGCCCCCCAACCTTTGCCGACACCCTTCCTATTTTCAGAAATTCATTTTATTGGCATTAGGATTCTGTGCTCTTTTCCAAAGTGGCATATGTGAGCTTTGCAGTGGGATCTGAAGTCTCAGTTGGCTCACCATCAAGGGAACCTCTCCAACCACCTCCAGATTTCAAAGGAGACTGCAAAAGATATACAGTGATGGTTGCTGGACTTCAACTGGTTCTGCAGCAGACCCCCCTTCTCTCTACCCCCCTAGAGCGGACAGTGGTGAATGGTTGGACCCCTCTGGGCTGGTGTGCGTCCTGTGAGATGTAGAGATCAAGGTCTCCGGTCTCTGGCAGAAGCCTGGTTCCAAAGCGACCTCCTGGAGCTCAGTGCAATCCGCTGGGTGTTGAAAGCCTTTCTTTCATCCATCAAGGGAAGGCGTTGTAGGTGCTTACCAACACCACTGCCATGCTGTATTGCAACAAACAGGGTGGGGTGGGCTCCTTGACCCGGTGCTAGGAAGCGCTATGCCTCTGCAAATGGTTGGACCATCAAGGGATTTTCCTGGTGCTTGGCGTTGTCTTGGCAGGCAGGTGCCCCTCAACAAAAACGGTATACTCTTGTTGTTAGGACAAGTGTGTGGATTGATGTGGTACATACCAGATGGACCCCCTGCAAGCAAAGGTATCTGATATTTTGCTGTTTGTTTTGTCCCTTGCATGCAATGCTTTGCTGTGGTCACAGTTAAAAGGTACATTTTTGCTGTTTTGCATTTTTTACAATTGCCGGACCAGCCCTTGTTATTTAAATAACTGGTTGTGATGCATTTTTTAAACGCCTGCGACATCTGTTTCCTCCCTCTCCTATTGGCATGCTGCAGTGAGATCTCAACCTGGTCCTCACATATTTGATGTGTCTTTCCTTTGAACCTCTCCGTAGCTGTCTTTTGCTGCTTCTCACCCACAAGATGGTGTTAATCACCGCCACCACATTGGTGCGGTGAGTCTGTGAGCCTCAGGCTCTCTGTTTTAAACCAACATATACTCTCTTCTTCCCCGACAAACTAGTCCTGCAGATGCGAGCATCCTTCAAGCCATAAATCCTGACTCTGTTCTGTGTCGGTCAAACCATCACCCTGCCGGCGTTCTATCCTCCGCCCATCCCCCCAAAGAGGAGTTACTCCATTGCTTGAACCCCAAAAGGGCACTGAGCTATTACATATATCATACCAGAGAACACCAGGTGGACGAGCAGATCCTTGTCAGGGTCTTTGGAGTTCATAAAAGCAATGCCCTGTTGAAGCCGATCATCTCTTGCTGGATTGTGCTCTACTATACACTGGCTATAATGCAGCCTCCAAAATGACTGCAAGCTCATTCCTCTAGGGCCAAAGCTGCTACCACTGACTGGCATGTGGAGTTGCTGTCCTGAACATCTGCCAGGCAGCTACGTAGGCATCACTCCATATGTTCACAAAGTACTGCTGTCTGGACAGCCAGGTTTGCTGGAAAGAACATTTTGCCTGCTCGGTTGTGAAAGACTTTTAGTTTGAGCTGATTCACAGACCCATCTCCTAATAGGTACTACTCTAAGTTTCTAATCAAAAGGTGAGGAATCTGCAGTTAGAAATCTCTACCAGATGAACAAGTTACTTACTTACGGTAGCACTTTTTCTTGTAGAGTCTCTATCTAAACGCAGATTACTCACTGGCCCTCCCAGTCGCACTGTTCAGTGAATTGGAATTTTTCACTAATAAGATGACAAGTTTAGGAATCTTTGCACCGGTTAAAGCCAATTTGTTAGGGCTTTGCGTCTAGGGGCGCAGGCAACCTGGACATTAGTGTGCGAGAGTGGAGCCTATATGGGCCATACATGCCATTTCCAGAGCATCAGTGTGACTACGCATGGCACCCCTTACCTCAGTGGTACTGCTCAAAAGATTCCAGACCCATTATTACACCAGGGGAATATTGAAAAGGTGAGGAATCGGCGCTTAAATAGTTTCTTAAAGAAAGAGTGTTAACCGAAGGTAAGTAACTTGTTTGATAATGTGACTATTTGTACATTCCTTTGCCACAGTCGATGATTCCTAAGCCAGTAGATATGTGTATATATATATATATTTTAATAGCGTTTTATATAGCGTGAACTAGACCTGAAGATATCAGTTATCAGAGCGCTTTGCATGAGCACCAGTTTTGTTACAGACGGACACATTCTTTTTTTTTTTTTGTTGGGCACGGAGAGATTAAGTGATTTGCCCAGAATCACAGGATCGTGAGCGTTGTTGCCTAGACTCAAGCCCAGTTACCCAGCTTTGAGGTCGCCCGCTCTAACCGGAAGGCTACATCCTCTCCCAAAGAGACATTTGCATCCAAGTTCCTATAGTACTTTCACTTACCATGTAAATGGCCTTTAAGTTTTATATGTATATCCACTACTAGCAAATAAAGCATTCGTAGAACACCTGTTGTTGGAAGGTGGTTTATTAGTTGCTGCGGGTAGGTAACTACAGCTAGTAATAACACCACAGTCACAAATAAGGTCCAGTCAAGTCTAAATAAATTACTCCTTGCTTAACCTTAGGTAGCTTGGCAGGCAAGCAGTCAGATTTTACTTGGGAGACAGGTGTGTAAAGCATTTTGAATATCACGAAAACAGTAAATAATAGGCACAATACAATAAAAATCAAACACCAATTTATAAAAATAGAGAATATTTTAATCTTTAAAATGCTTCACCATATACTAGGGACTTACAGGTAGGTTGTCTGAACTAATTGTAATCACACCAATTACCATATACCCTTTAAACAGAGCACTGGCCCTGATTAGCAGAGCCCATGGCACATTCAGCGTCAGTAACCACCAGTATCAGTCAAAAAATGGGGGCGATCAGGGCAAAAAGGATGACTTTCATACATATATCCTCTTGCCTCAGAACATAATTCTATTTTACTTCTTCTAAGGAAGCCTTTTACTCTCTGCATGTAAAAGTAAGAGCCCAAGTGCCCCCAGTGTAAAATCATTGCACAACCAGCATCCTAGTTTAACAAGGCCAGTCTTATTGGCTTTGCCAATGGCGTTTGTAATAATGTAAGAGTTGCTAGATGTAAGAAAGTCACCGTCATTTTATTTCTCTTGAAGGATTTGCTAAGTACGCCCTCTGACATATACCCATGACAGGTTATGCTAAAAGCATAAAGTTCAAGTAGTATCCTAGCAGATTGTTACAACTGTAATACTTTTCATTGCATTCATTGTTTTACATTTTTACCGCTTTAATGGTCACAGTAAAGACATTGACATTACACATTACAGACAGTAATTGCATAATATTTTCAAAACTGCTGCAAGCAAAACTATTAGACTGACATATTATTCAACAAAGATTTAAAAGCATGAGTAATGTGATCTCACAGCATGACAGATTAAATTACTGTTGCCCAGACTAACAAGTGACATTTGACTTGTTACTACAAACAACTTAATGTGGGTAAACGAAGAGGAATGAACTCTTCATGCCATGAATTTTGTGCTCTGTCTTCGTGTTCTTACAACATGACTTGTTACAGAGGAGAATCGTTTGAAAATAAGCTCTACAAATATAAAACGTAATACTACATTTCTTTCTAGAGAAGAAACGCATTGCATAAAGGCAAGACCAATTCTGATACTCCAGTATCACTGAAAACAATCTAATTATCCTGCACATGGCAGCTTTCGATTACTTTATTACAACTACAGATTTCCACGATAATCAAACTACTAGGTTAAATTGTCATCGACCTCTCTGTTTTCTCTTAAAAACTTCAGCTAATGACTACGCAACGATGATAGCTTCTTAATTTATGTTATAGAAAGAACCGTTTAAAAAAAGGTTTTACTATCCCTGTTGTAGTCGACCTTAGCTATTAAGCCAGCACTTCAGAGAAGACATCGAATATAGCCCCAGTGCTGGGTGTAGGGAAGGTAGGTTAATTAGAACTTCCCTTTGGAAAGCAACTAAAGCGGCCTTGGTTTCAACCACCTAAACATACAAGCATTGGCTAGACCAATAGGTCTGGCTTTAAAAGAATACTGTATAGTAATGTGAAGTATTACAGATAGGTATAATTGTCAAAAGGTACCCCTTAAGAGTTGCTGTCAGGTCTGGGAGAGGGGGGAATAACCAAGGGAAAATCGCAACCTCCCATGCGATCTATATTGCTTTAGTGTAGGCCGACACCAGCTCTACTGGGCTATCCACAATACAAACTGCAATATCAAGGTCCTTTTGTTATTTCTTTATTAGATTATTCCATATTTCTTTTACTTTCATTTTTCTTCTCATACAAAAAAGATAAAAGATTTACACATTTTTTAGTAAAAAAGATGTTACATTATTTTTCTTTTGCAGCAATTTCATCAGTTATGACAAATTAATATATACATTATTTTCTCATTGCAGACAATAATTTCATCATTTAATTATTATCACATATACCCTATATTATGACCCCACTTGCATACTAACAAGACATACAAAGCACTCACACTGCCGCCATACATAATCAATACCTAACTAGCTCACATACACCAAAGAAGTCTCAGTAAAGACAAATCGCAAACAGTCTCCGTGGTTGGGTTGCAAGTTGGGTATCGGACATCCAGGTCAACACAAGTTTTGGTGTCTCGTAATTGCTTTAAGGCCACCTTCTTCAGGACCACCAATTTTAAACATGAAGGTGGATAGAAGGGGAATCTGTAATAACAAGACCCAGTGTTATCTGGGGATGCCCCACGATAAATTTTATTTTCGAAATACTTGAATTTGTAGTGCTCCTTGGTTTGTTAAAAAGTTAGAAGGAAATAGAGATTTCCCTTTTAGTGAAAAGAAAAGTCTCTACCACCAACACCACCCTAAAAGTGCCCTCCGAGAAAAAAGTGGCAAAAATAATTTTTGATATTTCTTTTTTTTTTGTGCAAAATCCAGGATCAGTGATTAATGTATGGGCCTAACGTCCATAATCATGCTTAGAGGACTACCCATGTTCTAGGAAGAAGAAAGTCCAAACAAATATAAGAGCCAAAAATCCTCTTATATCCCTAAAGACTAGTAGAGAGATGGAGAGTGTAGCTTAAGAAAACTGTAAAACTTACAAACCCTACATCAAAGTTTAAATCTTTCTCAGTCTGTTGGAACTGACTCCCTATGTGATATTCACACTGCAACTTCCGGGTTCAAGAGGCAAACACCTGCCTGGTCCACTCTGTGGATCATGAAAAAAGCATTCAGGAAAGGACTTTAAATGGAGACCCAGTGTTTCCGTTTTTAAGCTAGGTCTAATAGATCTATAATAAATAGTCTAATACCTGATGGATTAATATTCCATAGGATCCTCAGTAAATGATTTGCAATACTGTGCTTGAACAATACTTGAGCAGTGTGGCAAAGGAATCCTATGCGATCTGTGCTTAAAAGGTTCTCTCCATCTAATTACCCTATAGATGCGTAAAAAGAACATAGACAACATAAGAACAAAGGTCTAGACTTCCTATGGGAGAATATCCGAATAAGGTGGTTACTGACCTATAGGCATGCGAATGCACTGATGACAATATGGTTTCAAACATCAGTGATAAAATTGTGATAACTGTACTGTTCCTGGCATAGATCATGTACAAGCCCAGCATGGCTAATATGCAATCCTTGATATTTCCTTTTTTTGCTCCCTATCGCCTAGAAAGGCTCCCTGCTTATCAGTATTATGCAATCCATAGTGACGTAAAGGACTCATTATTGTGAAAATGTTGACCGGGTATGTCTCCCTGAGTGTAAAGACCACTGTTTCTAATATATGATTTAAACGTAGGCTAAAATACTGGAACCTAATGCCAAGAACTCCTATTAGTTGTAACGTAAGCAGTGACGCACGTCCTCTAGTATAGCATATAAATGTATAGTAAAATATTAGACGCATCTTGATGGCAGAGGCTCCTATTAATAACAGACTATTTTACACTGAGCTGGTCCCACTCTTATTTGAAAGCAAAACGTACTCATAAGCGTCTCAACATGGCTGTTTGAATACAATCAGGTTAGCCTTACGGTGTCTCTCTCACAATCAGGAACCCTATTGCTAATAATAGAATGGCTACAGCGCCGTTCCTAATTCCCCGTGAGGTGCTAGTGTGGTAGCCTAATGTTACTCCAAATGCATGCTTAACTTCCCGTCCGGGTTCCTGCATCAGAGTGGCTGCTGGTTCCTTACGCAAAGGACGCATGAGTTATGCGAGACGGCTAAATAGTGCGTCCCTGTTCTTGGGCAGGGCGATCCCACGAGAACTGGCATATCCAATGGTCCTATACTTGCGGATATACGGCAGTAACGGCGCCATCTTAAAGTGCGTTTAAGCGCTGGATTTTTAAAAATCTTTAAGTTCTTTTGCTACAGATATTATTATCGCCGTATAAAATTACAGATAGGTAGCATGGGTTATGGATATGTATTTGTGTGGAAGCAAAGAGCTGTAGAATAATATTGGTGTAGGTTAAAAGCCAAACCTAAAAATCCTTGTAGGTTAATGACCACCCTCCTCCCATATGTGCTTCTACCAGAGGAACCCCCCCTCTCATAAAGTAGCTAGTTAGCTAAGACAATTTAATAGCATGTTTGTGGCCTTGAAAGTTCAATCCCGGGTAGCTGGATAAATGATCACATCTGTATGGAAAGCAAGCACTTTTTGTAGAAGCGCACAACTTTGTGCCCAATCTTAACATGTACTCCTGGCCCCCAGCATGTGGGCGGAGCCAAAGCCCCTCTCCTGGTGTTCTCACATAATTGTGTGGTGACAGTTGCGCTGTCAATCCAGACCATAAAACCAATCTGAAAGGAAGTTCCAGGAGTGTGGAATTCCGTAATGCAGTTTAGCACTCAGTGGAATGTGGAGGGCTTGCAAACATCCTCTGGCATGAGGGCCTCAGATAAACAGAGAATATATTCGAGGACTTGAAAGATCTTCTGCTCTCCTAGTAGTAGTCATCTGCAAAGCTAATTAACCTGGTATATAACTGAAAGTTTCTCTTCATTGATTGGTGAGACATATGTGCATGTGTTTGTGCATGGTCAAGTAGGTGAATGCAGTAATGTGTGGATGAATGGCCGCATGAGAGCTAGGATAAATTATAGTGTATTTATGGAGAAGTTCTAAACTCTCCAGTCAGTGAAAACGCACTTTCACTTTAAGGCAGACTAATATGCTTTGCCAGTTTGTATGTAATATGCTGTGTGCCCCCTCATCAACTACTGCAAAAAGAAGCCCTCAAAAAAGTTATTGTGCCCATGTGAGAAGACTTTAAGCAACAATGTTGGTGTCTCTTATCAAAACGTAGTATTCATACCGCCTGGATTAATTATTTACTTTTTTTTATTGACATGTACCTTAACAGAAGAACATTACAGCGTTGAAATCAGGCAATCCTGCCATTCAGTGACCAACACAGAGGAACAAGCTCACTTTGTTATTATATGAATAGAAAAGTTTTTTTTAAGTTGTAGTCCGCCATGATGATGCATGGTTCGCAACAGAAACAGGGACAGTATATTGAGTATCGTCCCTCTTGTCCCCTCCCCCCTTAAGAAGGAAAGCCCTTAAACATAGCAGTTTTGAAGCCCCTAGGGTCTCGGACATTGATGGGGAAGTGTGCAACAAAATTAAATGCTTGGTGTAAAAGAGGATGGGAACCGAGCACAGGGATCACCCAACCGGGTAAGAAGAGGATTGACTGGTTTAGATTTGATGTCTGAACAGCATTCATCTCATTCACGGGGGAGGTGCAGACTTTAAGAATGGGCAAGTTGAGCTATGAAAAACTGGAGAATATGATTAGACTTGTCGATCTGTATCAGTCCCTGCAGCTCGCATTTCCCTAGGCTCCCTCACAGGCCTACATCCTCATCCCTCAGTAGTACGGATGTCATTTCCTTATGGCAAGTAAACCATGGCCTCACACCACTCAAGTGAACCATGGAAGGTTCCCATGTATATGTCTCTCAGTTAAGTATTCTCTTGTCAGTCTTTTAGCTTGTTTAGGAAAGTTCAGGAAGGGACTCATCATCCTGTGAATCTGCATGGCATTTTGGCAGCCCCAGGAGCCGTGCCCATTGAAAAGTTTCTACTGACAGTCTGTTGCTTAATCTCTGATCTCCAGTAAACTGATCCCTGGGCTTCCCACTAGCCGGCCTTCTGGGACTTCGTGACCTTCAAAATCCAGTTGTGACACCACTGTAAACTCTCTTTAAGGAAGTGTTCCCTCAGGCACTCCATTACTGCCAGTTGGTACACCTCATTGTGGACGTAACCCAGGACATTGTTACTTTGAAGTGACTTCCAGAGGAAACAAGATAATTTCTTCCCTTTTTCCTATTTTCCACTGCCAAAAGTCTCAGATTGGTCATGGGCTGAACCATGTACATTGTACATTGTAACTTTTAGCCAGCTTGCAGTTGCACCCGTCTGTCTGGTGTTTTCTCACTCTCCCCAATATTGTTTTATTTCGTGACCAGTTGGGAGATGTCAGCACTATTTTTCACAATAGGTCAAAGAGAGCATCTCCATAGTTCCCCTCCCCCAATAATGGTAACACAATTCTCATAGCATTGTTTTGCTTCTATCAGAAGCTCTGCCTTGACTATGGTACCTCCCTGTAGCTTCAAAGTGCTTATTTTTATATTCTCCACTTCCTTCCCGCTTTGATTTGTCTTGCACAGCATTCCCTCATTTATCTTGAACACTCACAAATCTGCAGTTTGGGAGCTGCTAAGCTATGCCTCTCCTCAGAGCGTCACGGTGACCATCCCCTGGATTGTGTTCTTTTATCTCCTGCTCTTCCACCCCGTTACAGAACGTCTGAACTGTGTCTCCAAATTAATGGCCATATTCCAGCTTCACATCAACTGCTGATTGCATTGCAATCCTTCAAAAACTTGGATAGCTGCTCCCCAAATATTAAATGGCCTGTCAGGAGCACACAGGAGGATACCTCTGCTCTGTTGTGGTTTGTCTGTGCCTTTACTTGCTGGTTTGAACAACCTAACTCCAAAGTGTGCAAGGAACACCATGGTATAAAGCAATAAGGACTGCTACTGTATGTCATCACAAAACATACCATCCATAAAAGAACAGCACGGCTCAGCAGCTGACTGGGTCTTTGTTATTATGTACTTGCCATAGGCCTCTATAATCCATCCTCATCGTAAGAGAAGGGAGACCAGACTCAAAAAAGATAGATTAAACTAAATATACATTTTAGATGATGTAGGTTGAATAAAAGTAAAAGATTAAATTGCACAGCAGTTGTGGGTCTTTTTAAATTAGATGCTCACAATGGATAATATGGTGCCCTGCATTAAGTGACACAAGATGAACGAGAGGGGTATATCATTGGAATATGGTATTCATGTGCACAGTAGGTAGCTGGTGGATTACATTTAGCGAGTGTGCTGAGGTAGCGAATGGTACTTGAAGAAGACAGTGAGTAAGGAGGTAGCATATAAATCGATGCATGAAATTGGTACATGGATGGGGTAAATATAAAGTTAGTGTTGTGTAGTTCATACCATATATATTTTAAACAACAAGGGAACCCAAAGGTAATGGACCAGGGACCTTGGGAGTTAATTATTCTAGCCAACAATGGTCCCTAGAGGGAAGAATTTTTGAGAGCGAAATGAATATAGACTCAGTTGTTACTATATTGGCTTGACTTGTCCAGCCGGGCAGAGGTCTAATATTTACTTTTAAACAATTTTAAAAATAATTAGTACAAACAGTACATAAAGTGGGACACAAGCCTGTGTCCTACTTAGCCATGAGGTACAAGAGAGAGCGGTGAACAACAGAACGTGCCTATCCCTATCTTAATAGAGACTTCTATACAAACAGATCCTACAACAACCACCAGAACTCGAGACCTTGGGGACGTTTTAACAGACGTAATACTCTAGTGGGCTTTTCAGATACCTCGGCAGAATCTTCTGACTGACGCAGGAGAAGGAACAAGTACCTCCACAAGGAACCCTAACACTCATTTTTTAGGGAGGGATCAATCAGACCCTCCAAGGAGAGGACGTGGCAGACAGCCACGCTGGAACAACAACCCCCAGGGGAACGCCAGACAAGACAAGACAAAAGCTCTATCAATGGTAAACTCATTGGAGGTACAAGAGAGAGCGGTGAACAGGAGGCTCAGGCAATGCTAATTGGTTTGTTACACATGAGTACACACAGAATTGTGAGGAACAAATCGCAAAAAACACCTTTACAAAGAAATACATAGCAGTTTTTCGTATAAGGTGTATCAAGGTGTCGATGGCGTTTCGAACCGTGGCGAGAATGAGCGGTTCATCATCAGGACATGAGGTACATGCCTGTTAGGTAGAGCCTATTAGCCTGAAGGGAAAGTGTGGAAGGAAAATACAACAAGGAGGCAATTAGGGTATATATGCTTAGATGTCAAGAAGTTAAGACAATGCGGTTTTAAACTCAGGAAGGTGTGGATTGAAGAACGGTGAGTGGTAGTGAGTTGCGTAGTTAAGGAGCGGTACTGGAAGTGATAGGGTACGTGGTATAGTGGATTAGGGAAATGCGTGTGACCTATCAAGGTGGCTAATTAGGCCAAAAGCGTACAGTGCTGATGCGAGCAATAACGGCAAATAGGAACCATGCTGGGGAAGATGTGAATAGGATCAGTTAGATGCTACGAACACGTAGAATGAGCATATTTAAGGTTAAGGTGTCAGCGGAGAATAACCGGTGTGCGCATTACAAAGTAGGGACGCAATAAGAATAAGAGGAAGTGAGCCGCTAGAAAGTTAGAAAGGACATGCCAATTATAAATATGCGAATCGTGATCATCGTGTTGAACCCGCATGAGTCGTGCACCCAACCGGCAGAAACCTTAGACGTGGATCTAGTCAGAAGGTATCACGAAGATCTTATAATTGTGGGTCAATTTGTTCTTATACATGATAGTTAAACATTAAAACATAGAAACCGGTTAAAAAAACATACAGTTGATGGAGTGAAACTATAATATAGGCAGCACGAGCGATTTCTAAAAACAAGAAGGTCTTGTCATAGGATCACAATTTACTGGCAATTTGAAGCGGGAATTACGAACCACATCATAATGCATTACATGAATGAAAAATTCAGAATTATGTAACCCACCGAAGCGTAATTAATAGAGGGAGGTTTGTGGGGGGGGCGGTTGTAAGAAATCTTGTGCCAGAGTTGTGACTTGTGTGGGTAAATTACATACCTAAACGGGTTTGGATTAGGGAACAGAAGGTGCTTCTGTAGCGCTGCTGAATTGGCGGCGATTGGGGGTGAGAGCGCTGCTACAATGGCGGCGTCTAGGAGTGAAAAGAATTGGTTAGACCCATGCGGTGTCGTGGGAAGCGCCGAAGTAAGCCAAGGTAGGCACTCACCAGTAGATTTCTTCGGGAATACCCGGTAAAGAATAGGTACAATTATGTATCTTGGACGGCTCAATCGCCTGGAAGAAGGGGGGAAAAGGTTAAGGTACTGGCAAGGAGTGGAAGCATGCGTGTTATCCCATTGGAGTCTAGGACTTACCGATTAGAAGCTGTGGCTCCATGGCGGAATCAGTCAGACGTGTATACGTGCCAAGTCATGCATTCAATGTTGAGTTATATGGAGGCGGGGCAGGAGTGTTGATTGGATGTTATGGGTCAGGTGGGATGTGGGGGAAATAGAGGAAGGACTAAGGTAAGGGGATTGATGGAAATGGAGGATGACTGAAGGTGGCATGGAGGTGGTGACATCTTGGAATGGGCTGTGGGTGGCTAGTAAACAATAACAGAGACAGGAAATTCAATATATTTTACTGAAAACATTTTTCAGAACCCAATTTTAGGAGTTTATAATAGAGACATTTTTGAATCAATGATGTCCAGTCCTCAAGGCGATTCAGTCCAGTGTTGAGGCTGTCAGTTCTAAGTATCCATTTCAATTCTTATTTGTTCAGAAGTTTAGCAATGTCCCCCCCTCTAGGGGGTATTTTGACCACTGTGATAATAGTCCAGCGAATGTCATTTTCTGAGTGTCCATTTAGTTCAAAATGTTCTACCAACGGTGCGTTGGCTCTTTTGCACCTGATTCTGCTCCGATGTTGGGAGATACGTAGACGGATTTTTTGAGCAGTCTGTCCGATGTATATTTTGTCACAAGGGTAAAGAATTGCGTACACCACATTGCAAGTATTACAATTTGTAAACATACTCAATTCACTTTTTATATCTTTAAATAAAATTCTTTGCCTTCTATGGTGAAATCACAAACCACACAGTTACCACATTTGGAGTGTCCTTTAAGTGGTGCAAGGGCCCATAGATCATTAAGGGTATTGGAGCTTTTTTTGTTGCTGGGTAGTGCTGCGCGAACAAGGTGGTCTTTGATGTTCTTGCTTTTCTTAAAAGCAAACATTGGGTGTTCTGAATTTAGTGTGCCGGCATTTAGGACAGATCAGTTGCGTAATATGGTTTTGCGTATTGCATTTGAGACTGGAGAGAAGGTGGTTACGCATACCAAGCGTTCGGAGTTGGATTTAGTTTTGGGCTCTAATAGGACCTCTCGGGGACAATACCATGCTCTTTTCATTGCATTTTTGACCAATCTACGTGGGTATCCTCTACTGGCTAGTTTAGCACAGAGTGTTTTTGCTTCATGGAAATAGTCAGTTTTAAGGGAACAATTTCTCCTAATACGAAGGAACTGCGAGAAGGGAAGAGAATCTCTCAATGCACGGGGGTGATTGCTATCATAGCTCAGCAAGGTGTTGCGTTCCGTGGGTTTTCGGAATAACCCAGTGATAAGAAAGCCATCATTGTTTTAAATGTTGAGGTCAAGGAAGGAAATAGAGTTCCTATCATGAGTTAAGGTGAATTTCAGGCTCCCACAGTTGTTATTGAGCAAGTGGCGAGTGTGGTCTCACTCTCCTGTCATACCATAAAAATGTAATCTATGTAGCATTTCCATTTTCCTATGCATGAGCTGAATGGGTTTGTTACTGAGAGGATATGGTTGGTTTTTAAGGAGTCCATATAAAGAATAGCCAGATTAGGGGCAAAAATAGCCCCCATTGGTGTGCCTTTCACTTGTTGGTAGAATTGGTCTTCAAATAAAAAGAAATTTCATGTTAGGCAGACCTATAGGAGCTGAAGTATAAAAACAGTGGGGACTGTGTGCGGTCGAGGTCTTTTGTTGAGGATGGACTCCATGACTAGAAGGGAGTCCCTCTGTGGTATATTGGTGTACAGGGACTCGACGTCCAATGTACACAAAATTTCACAGGAAAGATCAAAAGGATAGTTCTCTATGAAATTAATCATTGACATACTGTCCCTGATAGAACATTGTGTGAGTGGGACAAGGTCGTGATAAAGTAGTTGACATACTGTCCTAAAGGTTCCAAAATGGACCCGCAACCAGAGACAATTGGTCGGCCAGGAGGGTTAACCAGTTGTTTATGTACCTTAGGTAAGGTGTAGATGACAGGTTTGCGAGGGGATTTGGTGTTAAGGAATTGGAACTCGTGTTTGCTAAGAAAACCCTGTTGTAGACCATCATCGGAAATTTATTAGGGTTTGCATCTCTTTCGTTGGGTTTGTAGGGAGCCTACAGTAGTGATCTGTGTTGGAAAGTTGACGGTTAATGTCAAGAATTCCTGTCATGCGAGGGGAGGAAAACGGTAACCAGCGAAAACGGACTACATCTCCCAGGATGCTTAGCGGTTGAGAGGTTATGTAAACAGGAGAGCTGTTACATAACTCAAGGAAAACACGCCCTTATGTAAACAGGAGAGCTGTTACATAACTCAAGGAAAACACGCCCTTATGTAAACAGGAGAGCTGTTACATAACTCAAGGAAACACGCCCTTATGTAAACAGGAGAGCTGTTACATAACTCAAGGAAAACACGCCCTTATGTAAACAGGAGAGCTGTTACATAACTCAAGGAAAACACGCCCTATAAAGGGAGGAACCGGGAGGTACAACGCTGTCGGATATTGTGTTTACACCGACGTACCTGCTTAGTGAAGAGCAGTGTTCCGGAGTGGTGCTCCAGTAAGGCAAGAACGGAGGTAGGTCGAGTCGTTACTCCCTGGGCCGTGTCTTGCCCCATCGTCACCTGTGAAGGACCCGGAAGCTCTACCGGATAACCATTGAGCTTCGCTTTTTGACTCGGCTGAGTCAAAGCGCAGTGGCGCTTTTGCTGGTTGGAGTCGTAACTCCCAGCCCGACCAGAGATACAGGGACTGCCAGCTGTAACGCACACCAGGAGGTGTTTGCCGCATTACAGACTCGGAAGTCCACAGGATCGATCGAGCGGCTGCTCTCGGTTCAGTCTTCTTTGCTTGTGATTGGGGTATCGGTGACGCATCACCAGGAGGTGACTCCGCGTCCCGGTGCAGTCTGAGGAAGAGGTTGAGCGGCTGCTCCCTTCAGGTAGAGACCCCGGCTGGGTGTTTCCCTGACTCCTCGATTCTCCCCAACACTCTTCGTGCCCCTCACAGCCTACCGATTGGCATTGTCGGCCATTTCATTTCTGCCCTCTGTTGGCATACGCCGGGATCGGCGTATATGCAGAGGACGGTTAGGACCATCCGTGCTGTGGGCTGGTAACGTACTTAGCCTGGAGGATTCCAGTGACTATAACCTTTGTTTATTCCTTGTATTATTTTTGCCTTCATTAAAATAACTAAACCTTCACAAGTGGTTGCGTTCTCATTATCGTGTCTGTTAAACGATCCTGAGACGTTCAGGGCGTTACAGTTAAGCTCCTCTTTGTATTGATTGGTTGTCAGAAGCACAATGCCACCACCCTTGTCAGCAGGTTTAATAACTAGGCTACTATTATCATGTAGGGTTGATATGGCTGTTTTTTCACCCATAGAGATATTATATGGGATGTAGTGGTGTGTATCCGCTAACCGCGATACTTCTTTGAGGACCAATTTCTCAAATGTGATGATTTCACTCGGGATCGTGTTGGCAAAAGGTGATAAGTTTGAAGGAGGTCTGAATAATGTGTTAGATGTTTTAGTAGGACTGGGATTCAGCAAGAAGTAGCTATGTAGTCTTATTTTGTGAAAAAATCGAAGTAATTCTGATTGTAACTCTAGAGAGGTTAAATATGGGAATGGTCATGTTATTGTTGTCAATGCTTGAGTCCAATGGTGAGTTTACCATTGATAGAACTTTTGTCTTGTCTTGTCTGGCGTTCCCCTGGGGGTTGTTGTTCCAGCGTGGCTGTCTGCCACGTCCTCTCCTTGGAGGGTCTGATTGATCCCTCCCTAAAAAATGAGTGTTAGGGTTCCTTGTGGAGGTACTTGTTCCTTCTCCTGTGTCAGAGTCAGAAGATTCTGCCGAGGTATCTGAAAAGCCCACTAGAGTATTACGTCTGTTAAAACGTCCCCAAGGTCTCGAGTTCTGGGGGTTGTTGTAGGATCTGTTTGTATAGAAGTCTTTATTAAGATAGGGGTAGGCACGTTCTGTTGTTCACCGCTCTCTCTTGTACCTCATGGCTAAGTAGGACACAGGCTTGTGTCCCACTTTATGTACTGTTTGTACTAATTGTTTTTAAAACTGTTTAAAAGTAAATATTAGACCGCTACCTGGCTGGGCAAGTCAAGCCAATATAGTAACGACTGAGTCTATATTCATTTCGCTCTCAAACATTCTTCCTTCTATGGACCATTGTTGGCTAGAATAATGTGTAGTTCATACCAGTCCTTAGGATCTGCACATTCTTTCAACAACATAAACTATGGGCTTGGTCTCTAGACTGATTCCGGACACCCGCAGGATATGTTGTCCTAGAGACCAGCTAGCTCACAGTGTCACCGTAAGTCCCCCTAACCTATCAGGGAGCAAATGGTTTTCTGGCAATCACTGAACAGGACAACCCTGGCCCCTCTGGGATCATTAAAACAGATCAGGACCTTTCGCTCAGTCACTCGTAATCACGTATTCACAGAGAAATATACTGAAAATACACAGTGGGACGTTTTCATTAATATTTAGTGAACCGACATTATTCTTGCATTAAATACGTGTGCGGTAATGATAATAAGAAGCAGATAAACATTACAAGCACCAAAAGCATAAATATTAGATATAGTTCTACCATGGTGTTGAAACAATGTATATATGCAGGCATATAAAACTAGGCAGTAATCTAGCGTACTCCCAGAATGCGAACCCAACTTTAAGTGTACCTAGAGTGCGTGTAGGTGTAAATCCAAGAATACTCCCCAAGGGACAAACCAACCCCATTACCTGATGGGATAGAGTGAAGGATCCTGTCTTGGTCAAGAACCGTACACTTCTCACGAGATGTCAGACCACTGCCTGGTGATTTCTCAGTATGCAAGGACCTCTGTGTCAGTGGAAGTGCCTTCTCTGCTAATCTATCGGTATACTCATCTTTTATAATAGCAAGCAGCCTTGTGATGTGCGTATAGATTAGTGATGTTATGTATATAGCCCTGTCACTTCGTGGATGAAGATAATTATGACATTTCTACATAATGCAAAACAAGACCTTGTACATAATGTTCAGGGCATAGTGATAATGTTTTGCGAAGCTAGATGTGTAAACAAGTTTAGTTTCAGGGAAACTAATCCAACATTGTTGTGCATGCAAATATGTGCAAAAGGTCACAAATGGAAATGTTATTTGTGAGGACAATGTAAGAAATAACCTGCTTCACTACATGGAGAAAGCAAAAGCTGTTTTGTTTAATTTTGTTTAAAAAAGAGGCCAAATTGTTCTCACACAGAAAAGGCCAATTGTTTGTGTTCAAAGTGGTAGATGCAACATTGTTGTTGCCCACACCTGCAGATGTTCCCAGAGGCGCACCTTGTAACACGTTTATGGAGCAAATGTGATTCCATCCAGTTCCCACAGCAGTCGCTGAGGGAGGTGTTTGATCCCACCAGTTTTCCGCAGAGCCATTGTTCACATAACTGAAGCATCCTAGGTTGGCTCTAACAACACATTTATCATCAATGGAATACGCTGGGGACAGCAATACACATGTGCATTTAAGGGGTCCAACAGTACTTCAGTGTCCGGTGGCGCAACCAATTCTCATCCGAGACATATCTCCACAACGCATTTGTGGCTGCAAAGCAGACAGCAGGAGACAGTTTGTATGCAGTCAAGCCAGACAGGCCTGAATAATAAGAAGCGATGCTCATTTAGTTCTTGAAGCCGAGGTGTGCCGAAGCAGTGCATCATGCTGTCACGGTAATGCAGCACTTGTAGTGCTGTCTCCATTCCGCGTTGAACTGGGATGTCCATTGCAGAGCAGATAAAATAAAATCAGGATTCCCGCAACAAGTAACTGGACAAGCAGGAGCCCTCCAAAAACGCTTCCCAAAACGGAGTGTATGAATAATGGTATAACTCCAAAAATCACTTGAAAGGTGCTAACCAAACCAGATCTGAAACATTTTAAAAAGTGCACAATTTCTTTCGTATCAGGTATGTTAAAGATATGATGGACTAGCTCCCCAAAATACAGCAGGAAGTTAGTGTGGAATTGTGTCGTTATCGCAGACAAGGACCTTTCAACCTGGAGATCAAACATCTCTTTTGCTGAAGTTAAGGCCACATCTTTTTGCAAGAGCATGGCTTTCAGTTTTCTTAGGGAATCATATTTTGTTGGAAACATTTATTGAATGCCATAGCGCTGCCTCCCTAACTGTATGGGCGAGTGGAAATAGTACTTGTGTACAAGAAGTGACTATGGAATTAAGGGTCACTAGATAAGCGATGCCCGGTTCTATTCCGCAGCAACCTGGATCATTCAGCATCAATTAGCTCCCAATCAAGAGCAACCTGAACACAGGTTGAATCACAGCAGCTGGGGAACCCTTCAGATAACAAGACAAGTTCGCCACTGAAGCATTGCATGCCCCCTGGAGTGAATTGTCTTTGCAAACCAAGGAGCCGCTTAAAGCATCTTCACAGTCAGAGCCACTTAGAAAACCCTCTGTGTCCCCATCCCTGCATCTAAACCTGAATGGTAATTCCCAATCCTTGTGTACATATCCTTCCCATAGCGCTTCATATCTGCCTACCTTTTGGTATTTGAGACCATTTTGGAATTTAAAGGTCGTGACCTGTAGGGTGATATAACCATGGATTATCTAGTCAGTGGATGGTGTTTCAACCACAAAGGTAATTGGTCTAATCTTTCAATGTGCAACATGGTATATTTTGCATCTCTACACGCCATTGTTATGTCTTTCTGTAAGATCGTATGCTGAAAACAGATTTGTACTGTTGATGTAACTTAATGGCACGTGGCCGGAACATAACGTTTGTAACGTCCAGCACAGTATTACTATTGATCGTAATTGTGACTGTCCATGTTGTAATATAGACATGTCTTGCTGTATTATGTCAATTGCAGAAGACGCTATGTTGCCCAGTGAATACATTCTGGGTGATAAAGAGGGCTTACCGTTGTCAACCACAGCCAAAGCTTTTTCTAAATTAACCCTATCAATCTTGCTCAATCTCTTAGCAGCTTCCTGTTGAGAAATCTTCCACAGCTCATTGTATATTCAATACAAAAAGTGCTTTTGATGTGAATTTCGGGGGCCTAATAAAGAAATCCCTGAGATCCATGAAATCAGAAAGAAGGGACAAGTGTTCTTTCACCTGGGAGAGTGTTGAGGTTTGTAGCCAACCTGGGCTAACTTCCCAACACTGTATGACATCACCACTCCTAGTGTTCTATTTGTTCATATCGCTGAGCAGGCCTATTGATTCTAAATCCTTCGGTGCTACCCAGGAATCGAGGTTGACACCCGTTTGTGTCCAGAGGCCAAACCAACCATCCCTTCCAATTGGGGTCTGATGAATTGAAAGACCCATTACTTTTCCTAGTATGGTATCTAACGTATCCTCATTGTAGTGTGTTAAGTGCTGCCAATTCTCGAAGCCTGTGAATGCAGGAATACGTGATGGGTTCAAATCCTTCATTTTTGCTATACCACGACAAGAAGTTTGTTACACTGTTTTTGTTCAGGAAAGTCATTTGCTGTGGTATGAGGCATGCTCTAATTAAGGCATCCCATCCCTGAACCTGCCAATTTTTTGTCTCCCCAGACAAATTTTGTGTCTATGGTGTCCTTCCAAATGTTAAAACCCTCAATGGACAGCTGGGAATATAAAGTCAACAGAGTATATGAGCTTGGTGTTGGTTAACAAATTTTTCTTTGCAGGTGTAAGTGCAAGCCTATAGTGATACGAGGCTGGGTCTGATGTTTCAAAACCGGAAAAATAAGCAAACTTCAGTGCAAAAGTATTTGAACTACCTTTCAGCGGTGTTGGGCAGTGTTCCCGTTGTGTATAATTATTAACAGTGCGTGGGATACTTAGCTTTATGTAAAAAAATGGTGACTGTAGTGCTGGTAACAGAACATGTCTTCAAAGTTACCTGTACCGTTATACAATTCATCATTAGAAAATGCAGATGATTGCTCTAGATCTGCTAGCAAATTCTGCATGGTTTCAATGTCCCAATCATCAGAGAAAATACTAGAGGTGATGATATAATTTAAGGAAATTTTAAACAAATGGGGAATTTGTAATAATTCAGTTGGACCATATACATCATACAATAACATGTCCCATAGAATTACTTCAGGAACTAGAACCGCTGTAGGGTTCACCAGAGACAAGTCTCTTTGTTCACGGTGTGACGGTGCATGTGATTTCCGAACCAAGTTCATGAGTTGTACTGCGGAGCGTTCTGGGAGAAATTATCCATTCAGAGGTAGGAAAAAGACAGTCACTATACCAATCCAAAGTATCAGGAAAAGTAATCTAATTGTAATCCAGAGATGTTTCCAGGGAACAACGAAGTAAGTCTTTTTCAGCCAAAGGTAGAAAGCATACTTCTGTAGCTTGAAAGGGAGAGGCAGTTTCGGCACTTCAGGTTTACTTGGATGTGATGAAAAATTGTCATAATGGACGAAGTAGCCTGACGCCATTCGGTCTGTTCTTGGCAGATCAGCAGGTTTTGTAGAACTGGTAGATGACTCGATCTGTGGCATGTTTACATAGATGTGGTCAGTTTTTGAAATTGAAATTTCTGTACATTTTGATTGTACAGTTGTAGTTGTTTCAACAGGGAGAAGTATCATTTCATTGTCTTTTACAGCTTCTCTTTGAAATGTGGAGTCTTCAGTTGTTATTAAAGCTTCCATCTGAACTTCCTGTATGCTAGCTAGAGGAGTGCAGGGCTACCCAGGAGCTCACGTGGCCTAGTGTTGAGAATCGGCCACATAGTGCGCTTTGATCAGATCGATGGAGACAAACCTTTTGTTTGGGCGACCGGCACAAGGCGGAAGTACAGTTCTGGTACCTTCAACAGCCAGGACAGGTACAGGCGCTCTGTAAGATGGCCCAAATTGGTTCTTGTCCACAATTTTCTCTCTGACCAGGTCCCCAATCTTCGGTAGCCAGACAGGTCTTGCTGGAACTGTTTTCACTTCCCCAGTTGCAGTGCATTTTACTTGGATGTTGCTTTGTAAAGCTTGGTATTCTTTAAGGCCCTGTAATACTTCCAAACGATCATTGATGTCAAATGGGTTTTCAGCCGCCACCGTGCTGACACTATTGAGGTCTAATACCCACGTCCTCATCCCAAACAGGAGTTCATAAGGTGTATGACCCATCCCCCCCCCCCAGGATTTCATTGCCATGTTATTAAGTGCCCTCTGGACTCCATATAGATGATCGACCCAACTGCCACCCAAGCCTAATCCCCTCACTGTCAATGATTGCTTTGTCACATTCTTTTCTCTCAATGACTTGAATTTCCCTCTGGATGGTATGAGGAGTACCACCGCTAGGCCACACACAAACTTCCCTTGGCTTCTTTGTAAGCCTGAGATCTTATCTCTGGACCCTGGTCAGAATGTAGTATGCCAATTGCATATGTGCCGATAATGACTTGCAAATCCTTTATAACAGTTCGAGCGTCTGCCAAGCTCTGGGGCCAAACCCACAGGAATCTGGAGCATGAATCTACTGCCACCAGGATGTACTTGTAAGTCCCGCCTGCGGGTAAGGGGCCTCAATGATCCAAATACACAAGCAGGAGATTTGTCTGGGATCAATAAAGGTGTTTGTGGTGGACGTGCAACGGTGGAGCCCTTCATCTGCTGGCAGATGTCGCATTTGAGGACAAAGTCCTTGGTCTGCTTAGTAAGACCTGGCCACCAATAGCACTGGTTTAGTAGTGAAACAGAATCCGTGATCCCTGCATGAGCTGAACCCAGACCCTCGTTTGCAGCTTGTAATAATCCCAATCTATGATCAGTGTTTGGTATTACTCCATCCCCCACCCCTGGAATCTGAGCATATGGAATGTTCTGTGCATCTAACTTGTAGGAGTACTTGAGTGGAAAGCCTTTCAGCACGGCTGAGCTGTTGCGCATGGCATTGACAGCTATCATAGTTGTTACGTCTATCCTCGTACTGGAGTGAGTTATCGCAGCGAGTTATTGCAGCAGCAACATCAGTGCCGACTGTTGCCTTGGTAGATTTATCCGCCTTTTGATATCCATTCAACGTGAACGCCAACACGTTGATGACTTAATGTATGAATAACATGATCTTGTGGCAGCCCTTCTTTCAGCTATGCCGCTTTTCCCATGCATCTTGTGCTTTACTGTGCAATCTTTATAATCCCTAAATCCATTCTGGCCACAGTAATGTAAATATGGACACAGTAAAACGAATCACACACAATTAGTCTGGGGAATTCACGATCCGTATTTTGGTAGTGCCAGTAACAGAGCTTTTAGTTCCGCCAGGTGTGCCGTACAATCCCCTAGGGTTTGACTGTGCGTTTTCACAGGATAGAACTTTTTGTCAGGCATGCGCCCTTTAACAGTTGCGCATGCCGCGGAACATTGCCGTTTCACCCCTACGGCAGGCTGGGCAGAACCATCGCTATAAATGATGCATTCATATTGATCTAAAGGCATATTTTCATTCGGCAGAGAATATTCTTGTTCGTATCGCAAGAGTGCTTGTGTTTGTAATGTAGAGTCAAATCTGTAAACTACATCTGCTGCACTGAGAGAGATAGCCCATTGAATCCATCGTGGATGTAATGCTTTAGCATTCGGGATGCTTGCCTTTGTAACGGCCGCTAGGGTCAGTACCGGGGTCACGACAATTATGCGTTTCCTCTGCGCTATTGCCCTTTCTCTCACTACAGACCGTGACTATCTTCTCAGTTGGTGCAAAACGCATTTCAGTGTTTGTGTACAAATGTTATTTGTATGCAATAGGAACTGGTTCACTTTCATTGAAAGTTATGTAAGTGTACCTGGTTGGTCCAGCGACTAAGCGGATCACTAGGTTAGTTGTGTTAACACGTGTATGTAAAGGTTTAGAAGCTATCATGTCAGCTTCTACGGAATGCAGACTATCTGTATGCTCTTGTGTCCAATGATGTACTGAAAAATCAGGTCAGTTAAGTCGTAGAAAGGTTTAACCCTTTCTGCATAATCCAAAATGCATTTTCTGCCAAAATTTTAAAATACTCAAATGGATTTTAGTCTTTTCAGAGTCGTTGAAGTAGTGCACATTGTTCTAAAAAATGTGCTGCTACACTTTTTCCTTCATTTGCTAACTCATATCGCAGGAACAGGACATTTAGGTGTGCAATGTTTTTTTTCTGAAATTACATTTGTAGCCCTTGTAGGCGAACCCAAGAATTATGTGGTTCACCCTAGACAAGTGTTCCATTTAATTCATCGTCCTTCATCTACATAGGACAATGCCTCCTCAACAAAAATTTGAAGTAACTCTATTACCCTGGTTGAGGACAGTCCGGGATTGTTCTTAAAGAGACCCTTTACTTGCCTGGGTATGTCCCCCTACATTTGGAGCGTTGTTTTGTATAAACAAAGTGGGACACTTACCATTGTATCAGGTGTTTCCACCGTGATATGCTCATTCAGCACTACCACCCTCAGATAATCCATCAGGTTCTGGTGAGCTATGGTGACTTCGTCTGCACTGTCCGGCCTTGTCACTGCCAGTTCCCTGTTCAGATGCAAGACTCAGTGGCCTGGGTATTTCTAATTTTAATCCCACTACCCTTTTCTTTTTAAATTGAGGTTTAAAAGATTTTTGTTTATCTTTTTGTTTAATGATGATGTCCGAAGTGCAATGTGTCTCCATCATCGGCATGACTTGCTCTTCTGATCTGTGCTCTGACCATCCGTCTATCTCATTTTTCAGATGACTTCTGAAAGGAACGAGTATCATTATCCTGATAACTGTTTCTCAAATTGTGCTTTCTCTCTGTGTGCTCCTGTTCAGGAGGCCCACCCTGTGACTGTGTTTTGTTTATTTTTTTGTTTAGTATCCCATTTCTTCTTTGAAGAATCGGGTGCTTGCTTAGAGCTATTCTTTTCAAAATTCCTCTTAACTATTGTTTTCACAGGTCGGGCTCCCAGATTATCTCTACCAAGCAAAGCATATGTATCTTAGGCAATTCTTGCTCCTGCTTTGCAGGAGTGAATTCCCTCAGGCATTGGCTTATAGCCACCGCTGCTGCCTCCCCTTTTATGTTATTAAACATAATGGCCTATACCTGGGCAAAAGTGTCCATCAGATTCATCCCCAGATCTAAGGCTGATCTAAGGCAGGTTCTGCCCCGTACTCATTCTGAATCTGTTTCAGTACATCTGATATGACTGCTATTGAAGGGGTACGATGTGTTCTGGTATATACGGCAGTCAAGATTGTACCCCAAGTGACACAATCCGTCTGGGGAGCCATTCCCATTGGCAAGCATATTGTCAGTATTCTGTGTTTGTCCTGCGGACCCTTATGGGGAAAACTGCTTCAGGCTATGCTGTTTTTTTGTGCTATTCAGAATCGGATTTGCTCCTGGCTGGTGGGAATCTTTCCCATATCGGCATTCAGTGTTTGTGAGCTAATACCTGTAGTAGCCGTATGTGGTTGTGTAGCCCGAACAGCCCTTGCAGGTTGAACTGTTAATGTTCTCATTATGTATTGTGTAAGATTTCTGTACATTTTTACTAAATCTCTGGGGAGTGTACGCATTCCTGCTGCTGATAAAGCAACAATGTCTGGATATGGTTTATAAGAAGCGAAGACCGGCTAAGTCACTCCTTCTCTACTGAGCTGACCAAGTCTCACGTGTTCTGTGGTATGGGGTAGGGTGCCTTTAAACCAATTAATGTGCTCTTAGTAAGTTAACTGGACTTCTAAATCCACGTATGGGAAATATTGATCCGGTGGTTCAACTTCAATGTATTCATGAAATAACTGTGTGTGTGCATCTGCGAGCAGGAATTTAACCCAAGAATAGAATGTCTCTGTTCTGAATGCTTCGTGTGCCTCAACCACGAAGGTAGCATCTCCACCCGTTGCCGTGAGGCCATGTTGTAAGAATTTCATGGTAACTGCCTTTCTGCAATTTTCTGAAATATTTAGTGCAACTACCTGTTCTTCAACATCCTCAGCTTGTTCGGTCATTGTCATAGGAGTAGTATCTAGCTAAAATTTTATAGAGATATGGTATGCACAATGTGGGAACTTCTAATCCTTTAAGCTTGATTAACCTACATCCAATACATAGGGAATACCTACTCAGCTGAGGCGGATTTCTTTCCCTTCCCACTTGAGGCGTTTCGGGTTTAAATGGGAGTAGGGTTTTCTGAGAAAGCACGACCTACTCGGATTGACCGATAAATAAAACCCAACAAATGTTGGCGGCGCCATGTCGTGTAGTTCCTACCAATCCGTCGGATCTGAACATTGTTTGGACAACATAAACTAAGGGCTAGGTGTCTACACTGATTCTGGATACCCTGCAGGATATTTTGGCCTAGAGACCTGCTAGCTCTCAGTGCCACTGTAAGCCTGCCTAACCTACCAATGAGCAAATGGTTTTCTGGCAATTACTGAACATGACAGCCCAGACCCCTTAGATATCGCAGAAACAGTACATAACCTTTCGCTCACTCACTTGTGCTCACTTTGTCTCAGAGAAATATACAGAGAATACACAGTGGGACGTTTTCAATACTATTTATTGAACTAATGTTCTGAAAGAAACACGTTAGTTATAGATTCCTTACCTTAGAATTACCCCCAAGCGTCAGACTGGATCCGGAAAGTTTTTTTGTCAGCAGTACCTCTGTGCGTCGGAAGGTGGCGTCGGTCGGCTCTGCATCCGCCGTTGGCGTCGTGGTCGCCAGAATGACGTTGCGGTTTGCTACTTAGACGCCACCCTCGCGCGCTGATGTCAGTTCTTTATTTTTCCGCGCCAGCCAGTGCAGATCCGGGAAGAGCGGTACCTCCAGTCACTTTTTAACTGACTTTTTTCTCGACTTTTGTCGACTTCTTTTTCAAATCTTCGACTCCTGGTGCACGAGGGATGCCCGGTTTCAAGCCTTGCCGTTCCTGTCAGCGGATGATGTCGGTGGCGAATCCGCACCGCGTGTGTCTCTTTTGCCTGGAGAATGACCACAATCACAAGTTGTGCTCCGACTGCCAGTCGATGGCACCGAAGGCTTTGCGGGAGCGGTCCCGAAAGCTGCTTGAGCAGCGACAGTCGGCTCCGTGCCGTTCGAGGTTCCGGTCGCGAGGGAGGTCGAGGGACCAGTCGCAGAGCTACCTCTGTTCGTCCAAGTCTTCGCACTCTGGTCGGGTAAGTAGCAGCATAATAAGAAGTCGAAGAAGTATCGTCGCTCTTTGACTTCTCCTCGTCAATCGTCCAACTTGACGAGGGACGCGGGTGGTGCGCCTCCCGCGACTCCGTGCGCGGAGCCCGAAAGGTCAACTCCGTGTTTCCCTCCCTTTCCAGGACCCAGAGCAACTCATGCCCAGCTTCGTATGTTCTACGAGGTGATGCATGCCATCTTTGGGCGGCCCAAACCCGCTGGCGCGCCTTCGGGCCCTGCGGACTCAGTTGGGGGGCCTAGGACTGCTCCGGCCTGATGCCGCAGGCCCCCCTTGGATCCAGGCCTGGATCGGGATAGGCGACGGTTGACCTGATTACGCCACCACCGGCGCCGCTTATTCCGGCACCACTACTGCGTTCGATGACGATCGGCCCCCGGCCGGTGTTGACCCCGGCCTCCATCCCGACGTGGACCCAGAGCCGGACCAGCATCACCCGACGCCCGATCTGGCGCCGGGTGGGGTTTTTGTGCCCCTGTTTACTCCTGGGGTCCCTTTTCGACCAGAATGGCACTCAGAGGATGAGGAGGAGGACTGGGAGGGGTCAGGTGACCCTCTGACTGACCAGTTAGACAGTATACAGGACTGGAGAGAGGAACTGGGGGATGCCAGTGGTTTGGACACCTCTCCTGACCTTGGCATGTTGTCTCCTCCTACCGTGGCTACGGAGGAGGGAGCGTCATACGTAGTGGTGTTGCGTAGGGCGGCCCAGGCATCCTCGAGCTTCCTACGGTGGCGGTCAGGACTAACCTCGTGACAGGTGCTTCAACCGGCTGCGAGCTCTTCGGAGCCCTGGCTGCCATGTCCTTTTGGGCATGTGGTCCAGGTCCAACACAGGGGCTCCCGTGGACAGGATGATTGCCTGATTCCACCGCCCGGCTCTGGGCAACCCCACTTTCCTCTCCCAACACCCCATCGCAAAGAACTTGGTAGTCCAAGCCTCCACTTCCAAAAGTGCATTCCCTACTGCTCCACTGGAAAGGGAATCCAAGAGGCTAGACCATCTTGGAAAGAATTGTTTCTCTTCTGCCAGCTTAGGACTGCGGTCGGTAAACACCGCATGTCTCTTGGGCCGTCATTCCCACTCGGTGTGGGATACGGTTGCGCAGGTGTTGTGTCCGGAGGAGGCCCGGGCAGTGCTCACCTGGCTGTTTCAGCCGGTAGGGATGCAGGGAAGTTTACCATCCATTGTGGGCTGGACACCGATGACTCTCTGGGCAGGACCATTTCAACGTCAGTAGCACTTCGTTGCTACGCCTGGATGAAGTCAACTGGCTTTTCAGGGGATGTCCAGAACATCTTGATGGACATGCCCTTTGATGGCCGTCGCCTTTTTGGCGACAATGCCCTAGAGCGTTTCAAGGACTCACGGGCTACGGCCAAGTCCTTGGGCCTCTCCACCTGTCCTGTTCAGTCTGCTTTTTTACCCTTTCGTGGCTACGGAAGGGGTGCCCTGCTACGTCCCGCCAAGGGCCACAGGGCTCAGCAAGTTACCCAACCTTCGCTCGGCTGTGGACGTGGGAACAATCGTTGTGGTTCCAGGGGCCAGCGGGCGGGCCAGTCCACCAACCCCCCTCCCCCTCTGCAGCAGCCTCCAAACCCTCCTAGTCCGACCTTTCAGGCCCATCAAACGCCAGTGGGCGGCAGGATTTGCCATCACCTCCCCCACTGGCGCACATCACGTCGGACAGGCGGGTTTTGCAAATAGTCGGACGGGGCTACTCCCTCCCCTTTGAGACTATCCCTCCAGCCATACCACCGAGATATCACCGCATGTCGGAGGATCATCTGGCCCTTTTCCAGCAGGAAAATTCGTCTCTCTTGGCCAAGGGAGCTATCGAGCGTGTTCCTGTCCAAGAAGTAGATTGTGGTTGTTACTCCTACTATTTTCTGGTCCCCAAGAAGGACAAGCTCCTGCGTCCTATCTTGGATCTCAGGCACGTCAACCGCTTCTTCCGGAAGGAGAAGTTCAAGATGTTGACGCTTGCTCAGGTCTTGTCTGCCCTCGACCCGGAAGACTGGATGGTGGCGTTGTACTTGCAGGACGCTTATTTTCACATCCCCGTCCTGCCGGCCCACCGGCATTACCTATGGTTCACGGTAGGCCACGAGCATTTTCCAATTTACTGTGCTACCCTTTGGCCTTACCATCGTCCCTCAGGTGATGACGAAATTGATGGCGGTGGTCGCAGTTCATCTGCGCAGATCAGGGCCTCCTGCATCCTGTTGGTCTATCATGCCAGGTGGCATATGCGGGCTCTGAAGTTCCAGTGGGCGCAGCTTCAGGGGGATCTGTCCGATTGCGTCCAGATCTCGGAGGGCACTGCACATCAATTGCAGTGGTGGCTCACGAACCAGGATTGGGTCAACGGCAGATCCCTCTCCCTTCCCCAACCAGACCATACAGTTGTGACGGATGCTTCCCTTCTGGGATGGGGCAGCCACATGGGAGAGGCGGAGATCAGAGGCCTTTGGTCTCCGGCGGAGAAAGGCTCCACATCAACCTAGTGCAGGTGTACACGGACAACATCACCACCATGTGGAACTGCAACAATCAGGGCGGGGTGGGGTCGTGAACCCTATGTCAAGAGGTTCAACACCTGGCAGGTTCCCTGAACGCCAGGGCGGACGAACTCAGTCGCAGGTGCATGATGGATCACGAATGGCATCTTCACTCGGAGGTGGTGCAAGGTCTCTTTCAACAGTGGGGAGAGCCTTGGTTAGATCTATTCGCCACCGAAGAGAACGTGCAAAGTCAGCAATTCTGCGCGTTGGAATTTCCAAGGTGGCACTCGCTAGTTGACGCTTTTTCGCGGGTGGAGTTGCAGTCTGTTGTATGCCTTTCTGCCTATACCACTTCTGCCCAGAGTGCTGAAGAAGATCCGGCGCGACCGGGCCCAAGTCTTCCTTGTGGCTCCGGATTGGGCACGAAGAGTCTGGTATCCCGAGCTGCTCAACATGGCCATCGATCCTCCGACCCGAGTGCCTCTTCGGGAGGATCTTCTGTTGCAGCAGCAGGGAACGGTCCTCCACCCGAATCTGTCCAGCCTCCACCTCCTTGTGTGGAGATTTAGCGGTGGCAGTTGACGTCTTTCGACCTGCCTCCTGAAGTCTGTGGTGTAATCTTGGCAGCCAAGCGTCCCTCCACTAAGAAGGTATACGCCTGCCGGTGGAACAAGTTTGTGGCATGGTGCACAGCAAAGGCTGTGGATCCCCTTTCTGCCCCTCTTTCTGAGGTCTCCTTGTTTATTTCTTTCTTTAGCCCATCAGGGCTCTGCTCTGGGCACTATCAAGGGCATTCTTTCGGCCATCCCTGCCTTCCTTCGGCTTCCAGATCAGCCTTGCCTTTTCAAGTCCCCGGTGGTAAATCGTTTCTTGAAAGGCATGACTTATCTTTTCCCTCCTATTTCTTTCATTATGCCTCAGTGAGACTTTACCTGGTTCTAACTTATTTGATGTGCTCTCCTTTTAAGCCGCTTCACTACTGTCCTTTGAGGCTCTTGACTCTCAAAACTGCGTTCCTGGTGGCCATCACCTCTGCCAGACGAGTGAGTGAGCTCCAGGCGCTTTCTTTTAAGCCTCCTTTTCTCTCTGTCCTTCCGGACAAAGTTGTCCTCAGGACTCGTCCATCCGTCCTGCCCAAAGTTGTCACTGCCTTCCACATCGGGCAGACTATCACTTTCCCCACCTTCTTTCCCCCTCTGCATCCTTCGAAAAAGGAGGAGAGGCTCCACTGTCTGGACCCAAAACATGCGCATTCCTTTTATTTTGATCGCACCAAACAGTTCCGGGTGGACGACCAGCTCTTTGTTAGGGTACGTGGGCGCTAAGAGAGTGCGGGCCGTACACAAGCGAACTATCTCTCGATGGGTCGTCTTGTGTATCAAAGCCTGTTATTCTCTGGCAAAGAAGGAGCCTCCAGTAGGGCTGCGCGCCCATTCCACCAGGGCGACGGCAGCAACTACTGCTTTGGGACGTGAAGTTCCTCTAAATTACATTTGTCAGGCAGCTACGTGGGCTTCGTTGTACACTTTTACCAAACTACTGCCTGCACAGCCAAGTCCGGAGAGACGGCTTCTTTGGCTGTTCTGTTCTCCAGGACTTTCTGGTTTGATCTTGGTTCGCAGACCCACCACCGGGGTTGGTATTGCTGGGGTATCTATTCTGAGGTAAGGAATCTATAACTAACGTGTTTCTTTCAGATAAACAAGTTACTTACCTTCGGTAACGACATATCTGTAAGAAACATTAGTTAGTTATAGATTCCTTACCGTCCCATCCATCCTCCCCGTTCTGCGAACTGATTTCTAGGGTTAAGGATTTCCTTTCAGGACCCTAGTTTTGTGCACCAGTGTTCAGTTTCTTGCATGGCTCTGCGTTTCTGGCACGGAAAGTCGTGTGCAGAACTGAAGTCAGCGTGCAAGGGCGGCGTCTAAGTAGCTACCGCGACTTCATTTTGGTGACCACAATGCCAAGTCCCTTGCTCACTTTGTCACTGGATTCAAGCACAGGGTCAGACTGATTTGCATATGGCCATGTCTGAACTGGGGTGGCAGAGTGGGCTAAAGAACGGTGATGGATCAAACCCAGATCTGTTGACTGGGTGTGAGTGTTTGATTGGTTCTGATGCTCCGTCCATCACCACCCCCTAAAAGTACCCCATAGCCCTGCTTCGATGAGTGGTTCACCATAGAAAATTGTGGAAATACGAGACTACCATTAGGTGAGTGAAATGGTAACCTGCATTCGTTTAATACTCTTTTACGGATGGTTCTAATATACTATTGGCACTTACATAGTTTTAATTTTAGTTCCCAGATAACTGTCCTGAAGAGACCCCTTATTCATTGTGGGTTGAAACGCCGTCGACACAAACTAAGAGAGAGCAAGACAGATTCATGCTATTGTTGAATGCCTCTCATTGTTTTTAAGACCTTTCCTTGATTCTTTATTCACTTAATTTTCACCTTGAAGGCTATGATCACTTCACTGGGTTCACTTTTTCACTCTCTATAATTGTGCCTATAGTATCAGAAAAAATATGTGACCTTAACTGTTCTTGTGAATAAATTGTTATTTGTAAAATAAATCATTTTTTTACTTCGGCTGAAGTAAATAATTGTCCAGGTTATTGTTTCAAATTGAATTTAAATAATTGTCTTCTTTTTTGTTTTTGATTGATTCAGTTATGAGTATATAATTTTGTACTCTTTATTGAAAACGCGTTATTTTAAATAAGTTCCTTGTGGACATTGTTATTGCTTACTGCAAAATACCCAGTTCACAGGGACATATGGGTTGCTCTTGTGTTTGTTTATATGGCATACAAAACAAGGCAGTAATCAAGCGTTCTCCCACGAACTCTACTGTAAGTGTACCTAGAGTGTGTGTAGGTTTAAAGCCAAGAATGCCCCCAAGGGACGAACCAACCCCATTACCTGATGGGATAGAGTAAAGGACCCCATCTTGTTCACGAACCGGACACCTCTCACGAGATGTTAGACTGTTGCGTGGTGATTTCTCAGCCTGCAAGGGCCTCTGTGCCAGTGCCTCCTCTGCTAAACTATTGGGGTGCTCATCTTTTATAAAAGCAAGCAGCCTTGCGATGTGCCTATAGATTAGTGATGTTATGGATATTTAGATAACCCTGTTGCCCTGTGGATGAAGATAGTGATGACATTTGTACATAGTGCGAAACGAAACCTTGTACATTATGTTCAGGGCGCTGTGATAATGTTGTGTGAAGCTAGATGTGTAAACAAGTTTAGTTTCAAGGAAACTAATCCAACATTGTTGTGCAATCAAATATGAGCAAAAGGTCACAGCTGAAAATGTTATTTGTGAGGACAATGTATGAAATAAGCTGATTCGCTACATGAGCCTAACATTGCAATAAAAGAATATAATGAATATTCCAATGAGCACTTATTGAAACTGCTTCATTCTATAGTAGTGTATTGTTTGTAAAATATACAGTTTAGGGGGAAAATGGTTTTATCAGCTCTGTAGTAGCAAGTAAGCACTCAACACTGCCTGTGTCTATGCTCCGCTAACATGCACTCCAACCAGCCATTGTCCTCTATAATAAAAATGCGAAGCAGTCCACATGCAAGAGGCCTATATTTAGCGTGTTTTTAGATTTGTGAAAGGGGCCACATGTTGCATTATAGATCACATTATACAAAGCAAAATGCTGATCACGTTCACAAAGGAGTGGTAACAATGAACTGACTGGTGGGAGCCTTCCCTTCTAACCCAATCTCTGTTACTATCCCCTTTCATGCTCATGGCGGAATGGTTCCGTCATGAGTATAAGTGCAAGTGTGCTCATGACAGAACCATTCTGTCATGAGCACATTTAAAAAAAATCCCTCTGCAGAAGGATTTCCCTTTTTTTTTTTTGTTGCTTTGGGAGATGGGGAAGAGCTTCCCCAAACTACCAAAGCAGTGTTAGGATTTTCATTGCAATGACGATTGCGCGCATGGCTTGCCCTCGTCATTACAATAAAAACAAAACTGAAACTTGGTTTCAGTGTCAAAGTCTCGGTGCTTGTGGGGCTATCTCAGCCCCCCGAGGACCGAAAAAGATGGGAGAGTATCATTGGAAAAGGGAGAATCTCCCCTTTGCAATGGTACCCTTCCCTAGTGGATCCCTGCCTGGGTAGCCACCAGCGAGGGGTGAGTGGCCCCTTGGGCAAGGGCCTTCCGCCCCTCCCCCCCCATAACATTTTGCCAGACAGCTGCAAGTACTTGACCCACGCATGTGACTGGGGTACCATTTTTATCGGGAGACCTGGGGGAATGCTGGGTGGTAGGAAATTTGTGGATCCATGCAGATTCCAGAACTTCCCATCACAGAAAAGTGTAACAAAGTTTGAGGTCTGCAAGGGATTCTGGGTAACAGAACCTGGTGAGAGCCAGACAATTTGCCCCATCCTGGTTTCCCCTGGGTGTCTAGTTTTCGAAAATGTATAGGTTTGCTAGATTTCTCTAGGGTTCAAAATCTACAGCTAGGCACTTTGCAAAAAAAAGAGTCAGTTTTCACTGTAAAAATAAAGTTTGTCCCTGTTGCGTTTTGAGCCTTTTCCTGTCGCGGGCACAAGGCCTACCCACACAAGTGAGGTGCCATTTTTATCGGCAGACTTAGGGTAACACAATTGTAGAGCAACTGTTATTACCTTTTGACTTTCAATGCATTTCTGCCTTCCAAATGAAAGACAATGTGTAAAAAAGAAGTCACTTCGAAAAATGTCCTATAATTTTCATGCTAGTATGGGTACTCACAATTTAGGAAATGTGTGAATAGCTACAGTTTCTAAACTCTATATTTTGTTCCAATTCCAGATATACATAGGTGTCTTTCATCCCAATTGTTCACTGTATATATTTTCCCAAATTATTTGCTATATACCCGGTACATACTAAAAAACCATTGCAAGACGCTGCTCATTTATTGGCTCTGGGTTCGTCGGGTTCTTGGTGAACCTACGAGTCCTTTATATCCCCACAACCAGATAGGTCCAGTAGATGTAACGGTATATTGCTTTCAAACATCTATCATAACTAGAAGAAGTTACAGGTGAAAACGTTGGCACAAATGTCTGTTTTTTCCAGCTAATTTTCAATTTTTTCTATTCTCAACTGTTAGGTTCTATAAAGAAACCTTGAAGGATCTACACAAATGACCCCTTGCTGAATTCAGAATTTTGTCTACTTTCGAAAAGTGTATAGCTTTCCAGGATCTATTATTGCTTTCATACCCATTTCTACCATTAACTGGAAGAAGGTTGAAAGCACAAAAAATAGCAAAAATAGGCTATGTCCCAGTAAAAAGCCAACACTGTGTAAAAAATGTTAGTTTTCTGACAAAAATCTGTCAGTCCCTGTAAGCTAGAAAATTATGATTTCAGCCCCACAAACCCTTTGTTTATACAATTTGCAGGGAAAAAACCAGACGCTTTCATTTGCAGCACTTTTTTCAAATTTTCCCCCCAAAAACCCAAATTTTACTGTATTTTGGCTAATTTCTGGGTCCCCTCCAGGGTAATCCACAATCTCTGGGTACCTTTAGAATCCCTGTTGCGATCTTTTCCCGTCCATTTCCAACGTCTGTCTGGGTTATTCGGGCCTTCCCCCTGTCACCATCTGTCCAGCCACTCCCAAGCCGCCTCCAACTCTGTAAAGAACCATGCTTTACCCTCAGCTTCTACCCTGAGTCTTGCAGGGAACAGCATCGCTATGGAAGTGCTCTCTCCCTTAGGGCCTTCTTGACTTCAAGGAAACTTCTGTGCTGCCGTTGGACCTTTATTGTGAAGTCCGGGAAAAACATGCTGATGGTGTTGTCAATTTTAAGCGGAGGAGCACATTGCGTAGTTTGCAGAATCACGTCTCTGTTGCGAAATTAAACACTCAAGCCAATATGGGCCTGGGGGCTGTCCAGGTGTGAGTTTGCCTCCCGGTACTCGGTGTGCTTGTTCAATAGAGAAATACTTAGAGTCTTGGGCTGCAGCCGCTGTGTGAATAATTCCTCCACGAATAGGTCCACTGCATTGCCTTCTGCTTTCACTGGGATTCCAGTGATTCTCACGTTATTTCTCCTGGCCCTTCCTTCGTAGTCATCAAGTTAGTCCGCCAGTGCCCGAGTGGTAGCTTGCCAGTCCTGGACCTGTTTCTCTAAGCCCTTGGAGATGGCAACTAGGCCCCGTGTTACTTCTTCCACTTCAGTCATGCGTTCATTCATTTTATGAAAATGTGCCCGGATGAGGGCGACATCTATGGAGACGGAATCAATGTGCGAGTCGAGCGAAGTGCACACAGTCGTGATGGCAGTGAGACTGTCCTGTTGTGTGGTAGCCTTTTGCACTGAAGGCGTATCACAGGTCCCAGGTGGTATGTCTGCCTGCACATCGGGCCTTTCCTGGTTCTTGAGCCATGTCATCTTAGCCAGTTTGGATTGGTGTGAGATACGATTTCCCTTGCTGCTGACATGGTAGAGTTCATAAGGATTTTGGTTTGTGATGTCCGAGGGGGAGGGGTGTCTCGGGGGCCACATCATCACCTGCCCGGTATTGTTCACCCCTCGGCCTGTTGGCTTATCCCACTGTGCTCACCTCCTCTTCTGCAATAGTAACAGTGCAGTCTCTCCTGGTGTTGCAGCCACCACAGCCGGGTCCGTCACCTGCCTTCCACCTGTCCACCGTAGATAGGGCTATTACAGGGGAATGACAGTTCAGTGAAGTACAGCCTCATGCAGCCGTTTATGTATGCGCGGATGGGGAATCTTTACCCTGCGGTGCTCCGTCGGGTGCGTGGGGTTGGCGGTGCTGAACGTCCCCTTTGGCTTATGCAGACTGTGCCCCCAAGCGTGTATCGTCAAAATCCACCCTAGACCACGTGGCCCAGAGGGTATCACGCGTCGCTCCAGTGACCAGGGATCAATTGTATTGGCACTGTCTCGTCCGGTCCGATCTGCTTTAATTCAGGAGCATTTGTCCAGTTGTGTACATTGTATTACCCACTCATAGCCCCTGCTCTGTGGTGTTGATGCTCTTTGTAGCTCGGCTCAGCTGAGCCCAATCCAGGCGTACCGCTGACAAGGACTGCCACTCAGGTCGCCTGCTCACCCGCAGGGTCTCCCGACATGGTACCAGGCAGCAATATTCGCTCGGATGCCCTCTGCACCAAAAGCGCCTCACTGTTCTGGATTTGTTCGCTCCACTGCAGTAAGCCTTTGCGATCCGCTGTGCCCCGTAATCACCTGCTTCTAAGTTCTTCACTGGATGCCGCCTCTCAGTCTTGATTGTGTCCGCTTCTCACGGCCGCGTGGTTACGCGATGCCGCGGTTGCACGGCTCTAATCAGTCTGCAAGTCTCAGCAGGCTTCTGCTGTCGCTTAGGTCTCTATTAGTTTCCGATCTGCAGCCGCCGACCTCCGCGTTTATAATTCTAGTAGAAATGTGGTAGTCTTACACAAATATATGAGCAGATGTACGGGATCTAAGGGGATCAGAGCCCCGTTAAAGTGAGCCCATCTTCTTCGGTGTTGGCCATGCCCCCGGCGCTACGCCTGGTTGAAGATGTCTGGTTTTTCTTGGGATGTCCAATCCACACTGCTGGACATGCCCTTTGATGGTAGTCATCTTTTTGGTGACAAGGCGGACTTCAAGGATTCTAGGACTACAGCCAAATCCTTGGGCCTCGCGGCGACCTCTCGCCCGACACAGTCTGCTTTTCGCCCCTTTCGTGGCTATGGATACCGTTGTTTCAGCCTCTATCCCGGATTTCGGTGAGAATGACCCTGAGGCTGCTGGGTCTCATGGCCTCCTGCATCCTAGTGGTGGATCACGCCAGGTGGCATATGCGGGCTCTGCAGTGGGACCTGAAGTTACAGTGGGCGCAGCATCAGGGAATTCTCTCCGACTACGTCCAGATCTCGGAGGGAATTTCACACCAATTGCAGTGGTGGTTGGCGAACCAAGATTGGGTCAGGGGCAGAACCCTCTTCCTTTCTCAACCAGAGCTGACAATGGTGATCGCGTCTGTCCTAGGATGGGGCGGCCACCTGGGAGAGGCGTAGATCAGAGGACACTGCTCTCCAGCGGAGTCCGGACTCTGCATCAACCTTTTGGAGCTCCGGGCGATTCGTCTGACACTGAAAGCATTCCTTCCTTCTGTCAAAGGAAGGGTAGTGCCGGTGTTCACGGACAGTACCACCGCCATGTGGTATTGCAACAAACAGGGCAGGGTGGGGTCGTGGACCCTATGTCAAGAGGCTTTTTGCCTTTGCACATGGCTGGAACATCATGGCATATTCCTGGTAGTCTAACACATATCCTCGCTGGGTTTAAACTCACAAAGTGTGTATAAAGTAGCAAATTGGAAAGGGTATTGAATCTCAATGTAGAAATTAAAGAAAATGAAGAAAAATCCCTAAAGGACAATTACCCTCACTCACCAAAGTTGATATGCTTCATCATTTGGGAATCTCCTCTCAGTGGAAAAACCTAGTTCCACTGAGAGCTACAACACCCTCACTATGAGGGAGGAGCTCAGGGATGTTTTTGAAGTTGAAGCCGCTAACCTCTCAGAGATCCTAAAGTCCCGTGACAAGTAAGGTAAAATGCAAAAACACGCACCGCAAATAATAAATGTGATTTAAAACTACCCAGTGAGCAACAAATTGAACTAGCTTTATTGATTTGCTCCCACTGGCAGATATAAAAAGCAGTGCAACAGCAGTATGGGAATTAAACTGCTGGTTGTGAACAAAAGGTCAACATGTTTCAGCCCTTCTGATCATTAATGTATCTGGGCTTTCGTCAGGACCATAAAAAATTACAAAGCTGCTGCTAAGGTGAAAAACCCAAAAAGTACAACATAACACAATATTATTGTGATACTGAACCATTCTCCATTGTATCCATCAGTGATAGTGGAAATACCCAATCTGTTGGATATAATGAGCCTCACCTCAACCTGGCAACAGCTCAGGGAAAGGGGCCCGCTCTAACCGTCGGTACCCCGTCGCAGACTGAGGCTGTGACCGGAGGCTATATTCCTGGTAGCTCAACACCTGGCGGGTTCTCTGAACCCCAGGGCGGACGAGCTCAGCCATCGGTGCATGATGGATCACAAATGGCATCTTTACTCGGAAGTGGTGCTAGGTCTCTTTCAGCAGTGGGGAGAGCCTTTGTTAGATCTGTTCACCACCAAAGAGAACGTGCAATGTCAGCAGTTCCGCGCATTGGAATTTCCAATGCAGCACTCGCTCGGCTACTCCTTCCGTCGCGAGTGGAATTGTGGCCTCCTGTATGCCTTTCCACCGATACCACTTCTGGCACGAGTGCTGAAGAAGATGAAGTACGACCGGGCCCAAGTCATTCTTGTGGCTCTATACTGAGCACGAAGAGTCTGGTACCCCGAGTTCTTGAGCATGGCCATCTATCCTCCGATCAGACTGCTCCTTCCGGAGGATCTTCTGTCTCAACAGCAGGGGACAGTCCTCCATCCGAAACTGTCCAGCCTCCACCTCATTGCGTGGAGATTGAGCGGCAACAGTTGACAGCTTTTGACCTTCCGCCCGAAGTCTGTAACGTCCGCTTGGCAGCCAAGCATCCCTCCACTAAGACGGTATATGCTTGTAGATGGAACAAGTTTGTGGCATGGTGCACAGCAAAGGCTGTGGATACCCTTTCTGCCCCTCTTTCTGAGGTACTATTGTTCACCCTTTCTTTGGCCCAGTAGGGCTTTGCCTTGGGCACTCCTAAAGGCTATCTCTCTGCCATATCTGTCTTTCTTCGCCTTCCTGATCAGCCTTCTCTTTTCAAGTTACCTATTGTGAATAGATTTCTGAAGAGCATTACTCATCTCTTTCCTCCTTCTCCTTTCGTAATACCCAAATGGAACTTGAATCTTGTTCTAACATATCTTATGTGTGCTCTGTTTGAGCCACATACATAACTACATAACTGTCCTCTTCGACTTCTTACCTTGAAAACTGCCTTACTGCTAGCCATCACCTTTGCTGGCAAGGTGAGTGAGCTTCAGGCTCTATCCTCAAAGCCTCTTTTTCTGGCAGTCTATCCGGACAAAGTGGTCCTTCACACTAGGCCTCCTTTTCTGCCCAAGGTAGTTACTTCTTTCCACATAGGTCAGACCATCACTTTGCCTACCTTCTTCCCGCCTCCGCACCCTTCCAACGAGGAGGAGACACTCCACCATCTAGATCCAAAACGTGCGCTGTCCTTCTACTGTGACCGCACTAAAGACTTCCGGGTGGATGATCAACTCTTCGTGGGTTATGTGGGCGCCAAGAAAGGTCGGGCCGTACAAAAACGCACTATCTCTCGATGGGTTGTCCTATGCATTAAAATCTGCTTTTCATTGGCGAAAAAGGAACCTCCAGTGGATTGCGCATCCACTCTATGATGGCGATGGCAGCCACTACTGGTTTGGGATGGGGGGGGTCCAGCTCGTTGACATATGCCAGACAGCCACGTGGGCATCCTTGCACACGTTCACCAAACATCATTGCCTGGATAACAAGTCCGGAGACACAGCTTTGCCTTTTGCCACTGCCTCTGTAAGAGACATACATTAGTTATAGATTCCTTATTGCCCCACCCATCCTGTCTGTTCTGTGAACTGACTTCCAGTGTGGGGGACTCCCTTTCAGGGCCCTAGTTTGTGCACTAGTGGTCAGTGTCTTGCATGGCTCTGCGCTTCTGGTCTGTAAAGTTGTCATAACTGACGTAAGCGCGCTGGGGCAGTGTCTAAATAGACACCGCAACGTCATCCCGGCGTTCATGAGTCCGATGACTTATGCGGAGTTGACAGACGCCACCTACCGACGTGCAGGAAGGAGTACTGCTAGAGATTCTCCGGATCCAGTCTGACGCCTGGGGGTAATTCTAAGGTAAGGAATATATAACTAATGTATGTCTCTTACAGATACATCGTTAACGAAGGAAAGTAACTTTTTTGTTTAGGCTTGACTTTACTTCTACCTGAACGAGTGCAGAAGTGTGACTGCATGCGTCATATGTCGGTAGCAATGTGATTCGCCAAACCATCCTGCCTACTGAGGGAAAGTGCTTTCTTTTCCTCCTCTAATCAATGGGTGCGGCCTCCAATACGCCAACCCCCACCTCCAAAGGGGGTAGATCATGCTTCAACATCGGATATGCGTTTTTTTGAAGACTATAAAAAGAATGATTGCCTCTTGGGTTTTAGTTACGATGACATCACACTCACCAAAGGTTTTAAGAAGAAATCACAAAATTGTGTCAGGGGTTCCAGTGCAAAGCCTATTCCAGATGGTATTGGGCTGCCAGGGGATTGGTATGTATTCCTTTGGACTTTGGGGAGTATATAGAAATATCATGATCGTGGTTCTTTATGTACTAGAAATTCAGCTTCTTTTTCAGTGACCCATCCATTTTCCTGAGCTCTATTTACCATAAAGGAGATGTCCTCCCTTATGTCTGGTGTGGGATCGCTATTCAGTCTTTTATAGAATCTCTTATTTACATTTTCTTTGGAAATATCACTACCCTTCTTCTCTTGTCCGCTGGTTTAATGACAATGGAGGTATTTTTGTGTAATTCAGCCAGTGCTTCCCTTTCTGCTCTTGAGAAATTTTGGGAAATGTTTTACTCACTCTGTCTTAAAGAATCTATGCTCTGGTTTACAGCTGTTTAAATGCTGCTACCTCAGGGGGTAATTGATTTAGTGCTGGATTGGAGGTAGACCGTCTGGTATCATAGAATGGAGTATAGTGGCATATAGTCTAGTGGAGTGGAGTAGTGTGGTCTAGAATGAAGTGGCATAGAGAGGAATAGAGTAGCGTAGAGTGAAATGGCATAGAGCAGCCTAGAGTGGAGTGGTGCAAAGTGTTGTAGAGTAGTGTGGAGCAGAGGGACATGGCGCATAGAATATCGAAGTACAGCATAGAGTAGAATTAAGTGTTGTAGAATGGAGTGGTGTGGTGTAAAATGGAGTAAAGTGATCTAGAGTTAAGTGGCATGGAGTGTTGTACAGTAGAGTGCCGTAGAGTTTTGTACAATAGAGTGCCGTAGAGTGAAGTAAAGTGTTATAGAGTGGAGTGGCGTAGCATGGAGTGAGACAGAGTGGAGTTTTATAGAGTAAAGTGGAGTGGAGTTGCATCGAGTGGAGTAGCATAGAATGGAGTGACTGGGAGAGGAGTTGATTCGCCTAGTGAAGTGGTATACAGTGGATTAGAGTGGACTAGAGTTAAGTGGCATGAATGGTTGTGGAGTCGCATTGAGTATCTTGGAGTGGCGTGCCAGAGAGTAGAGTAAAGTGTCATTGAGTGGAGTGGTAAAGCGTAGAGTAGCCTAAAGTTTCATACAGTGTAGGGGAGCGGCGTAGAGTGAAGTAAATTCATGTGGAGAGTGGAGTGGCATAGTGTCATAGAGTGGAGTGGCGACGAGTTGAGCGTCGTAGAGTGGAGTGGCGAACAGTAGAGTGGAGTGTCAGAGTGGCCTAGAATGGCGTAGAGTGGAGTTGCATAGAGTGTCGTAGAGTAGAGTGGCATGGAGTAGAGTGGAGTATGCATGGTGCGGTAGTGCACTACCATTACAGACAACACGTTTGCAATTCAAATAACCATTACACTTGCACAGACATAAAACAATACTGTGTGGAAACTGCATTACCGAGTGTATCGATTTGTTTTGATATATTAAAAGTTTTGTTTCCTCCACACTTAAGAATTACAAATAAAGTGCTTCATTTGTGCTTTGATAATCCTGATATATTCTGAAATATTTGCACAGTTCATTTACAGCCATTTCAAATTTGTTGTATGCAAGAAAAAAGCCTTCTTTTCACACTCCCTGATTGTCCGATAAATCCTCTCACTTTGAAGTTAGAGAAACAAAAGTAAGCACCAAGCTGCTGGAAGACATAGCCTGAAATTTGACCTCTGTCTTCGAATTCACACCAAATTTGACAAGAAAAAAATGTATGGGCCTGTTTACAAAAAGCCAGCACTCATGGAAGAATAAAGTAAACAGATTTTGCTCCATGGGATGGACAAAGACATGTTGGGTAGTCTAAAACAAAGCCAGCCAGCAAATGTGGATTTCAAACCACAAATCCAGTGTTAAGCAATGGGCGGAATGCATCCTTAGGTCAGCCTTCAAAATGTCCCAAAAAGTCTTTAGCAACCTAGGCTTCATCCTAAAAATGGACCTTCATCTTCTTTTCACTTGCCTGATTTTGACTGGGAGTAGGCTGAAAAATACCTATCCTCCTTTAGAGGCTGAGAAAAACTACAAACACTCTGCAGCCATGGCGATCGGCTGCAGAAGAATCTTTGCCTGCCCCCTTCTGAATAGAGCCCCTGTCTTTCCTCATCTTGGCTAATCGCTTCGGATGGTGATGGCCACATTATTTGCCTTGTCAAAAAACAAAATGTGTAGGATTTTGTTTTCTCTCACCCAATGCTTGGTGGCGTGGGGAAACTGCTGTTCAAAATTCTACTGGCAAGGCTAAAGGTAATAGCCTTTTCGCAACACAATTGCAATTAAGTAAAAAATTACTAGAATTGAAGATTTTGAGGGTTTTTTTAACGCACGTGTTGTCATTAAGTCTTTTATTTTTCATTCTCAACGTACATGAACATAAAAAGGGATAAAAGACAACCCTCACTGCCTTTTTGCTCAAAACCACCTTTCTGCTTTAGGGTTTTAAGAGTTTCAGGCATTTCACTAATTTTGAGATCACTTCAGGTAGTTGTGAGTGCTTTTTCCTTTACCGTATTCAGAACGGATTGGAATATCTTTTAAATAGTAAGCAAATTGGGTGTTTGTAGTGAGGAGTTTACATCTATTGTGATATTTGATACTTATTTTCTATTTTTCAATCTGCCTTTGTCCTTTTCTGCATTTTTTGTATTTTCATTCCAGTCTTTTCTTAGATATTGTTCTATTCTTTATTCAGGCTTAGCATCTACCATGTAAAATATAGTATTGTTTTTAATGTAATGGGCATTATTATTAGTGTAGTGGGCTTCGCTGTTTATTAGTTATTTCGCACCCTGCTTTGCCATCCTACTTCTTTTTTAAGGCTCCATCGGAACATCTTTATTTCTTTCTTTATTCTCTGCAGACATTTGGTTTGAATCTTTATGGCATTACTAAAGAACTGTGCTTCTGTTTCTGACACAGAATCAGAGGGGGGGGGGGACATAAAGGTCACTGTCACTGCATAAAGGTCCAGTGACTCGTGCTCCCAAAAAATACACTATATCCCATGAGAGTCTCTGTTCCTATATGAGGAAGGCAAAGCGAGAAAACAATTGTCGTTCTACTACTGTGATTACTGGGGATAGTGTGTCCTTTTCTTGGTACCCTCACACACCTGAAGGATCTCATGGTTCATCATTGGGCTATTGCTCCTCGTCGGGCCGGCACTGCAGTTTCATACGGGTCCCCCGAAGGGTCACTTTTTCAGAGATCTTTTCAGGATAAAGCCGTAAGGGTGCGTGGGGGTGAGTGGCAGTGGTGTCCTAATGTGAAGTTAAAAAATGACTGGAGGGGTACCTAGAGAATTTATTAGACAGAGCATCCCTCTGTCATTAGTAACAACCAAAAAGGTGGTGCTGCTGTGAGGGATATGATGGCCCTCTGTAGCTAGGTTTGTGACACAACCCTAGTGGGTATGTTTGTTTGGTCAACGTGTTTTGCGCAATTTAGCGGTCTCAGGAGGAGATCTCATGTGCTTCTTCAGGACCAGAAAACGTGTGGTGATAAATAGGAAAGATATGTGGCCTGTAATAATTAATCTAGTGCCACAAAGAAGGTGAGGAAGTAGTTTTCTGGATCGACAAAAGCACAAAATAAATAGGAATTAGTCTCAATGCAAGAATACAAAAAGGGGCCTGGGTCCCCAATTGGGTGGACCAGGTGCTTGTGGTCGTTTTTGTCTTCTGTTAGCATACATCATGTGAGGCTACAGTGAGCTTTGGAGATAAAAAGACAATACAGGACGCACAAACATATAAGCTTACGTGAAAATGTTTTTTGGTCCATGGTGTAAATGCCAAATTATAATCGCAGGACAAACAAAACATATAGTACCCAGTATCGTTGTCAAGGCCGCCATGGTCGGTAGGCCGACTATTGTGCGTATGACATATAAAGATTATACGAGGTCCCACCATTGATGGTAAACCTCAGGTCCCTGTGTACAGAAAAGATAGGCAGGTACTGATCGTAATGTGCTCACCCAAGTTAAGCGGGAAGAAATCCCCATGAGAATCAGCTGAGGGTCCCTTTAGATCTGTTAAAAGTATTTGCAAAGTTAGGCAACATTAGCATGAAAGAAAAATGCAAAAAACGGCTGCTCTAAGTGGCCGTTTAAACAAACAAAGCGGCAGAATTATTGCTCTACTTACAGTTCCTCGTAGCTATTGGAGGCCTGTACACCTACTCGACCACACGCCGTTTCCGACGATGCTTGAATGCTGCCGCTGCTGAGTTTATGTAGCGCTCTGGACACCGGCGTGGGGGTGTTGCATTTTCAACCATGTGTGAGGCCGCTGAGCAAGGGATGCGCTTCGTTGTTGCACACTCGAAGTGGTCAAACCGATCATAAAAAATAAAATTAAAACAATTCTAACGGTGTGAGAGTGGCTATATGCTCTGGTGTGTCCAAAAGGGATCCCATATAAGACACAACGTGGTGAGAAGGGAAAAATAGAACCACGTGTGAGGCCGCCAAGCAAGAGATGTGCTTGGCGGTTGCATGCACCTTCGTGGGTGCCATATTGAAGTGGTCAACCTGATCAAAAGAGGATGAAGAATAGGAGTGTGAGAGTGTCTATTTGCTGTAGTACACCCATAGGGATCACATTTAATGCCACAACGTGGTAAAAAAAGAAAAGTAAAACCACTGGATGGTGTAATTAATAGTGGCTTATTTGCTCTAATATGTCGGGGCATGTCACTCTTGGATCGCATGTCATATTACCGAGCAAGGAGAAATGCTCGGCAGATGAGCACGCATTCGCGGTGAGCCCGGTTCTTGGCTTAAAAAGGTGTTAGTAAGAATGGTGATTGTATCAGCAGGAACCAATAGTTATTCCTGAAAATGCCTTGATGCAGTACATTAAACTGATGGCTGGTGTGATAAGTGATACCTCCGAGGCTACTGGTATAAAAGGCCCCCTGTTGAGGTGGAAGAAACAAATGTTGATGGCAGTGATGAAACCATAATACAGAGGTCTCTTTAGGGAATAGTGTTATTTGCACAATATGCTAAATTAATTGTATCAATTAGTTGTACATGATCCCTTAATTGTGTACGTCATGGATGCTGTAGTTGAACTAAGTGCCAAGAGAGTACCTCGTAGGAGTTGAGGTATGGAGGGTGTTTGAGGCCATGCTGGTTAGCTTCTGAGTGCAGTGTTGATGTGGTAAGGATCAAGGTATAAACCAGCAAGCTATAGAGTGTCACAGGAGTTCTATCCAAGGGATCTTATTGTTAAAATCCTGTGTGTTCGTCTGTAATCTGTTGACCCATCTCTGTTCTCTCTGGAACAGTGTTGTGTTCCAGAGAGGGTTGGTCTCCAAAATGGTCCAGTAAAGTTGTTCAGTCGTGTGTTGTTTCCTCATGTAGTGTGTGCTCATTTTTGTAGTGCTGCAGTGTACATTGTGTTCATTCATCCTTACCATGACTTGTCTGGCGGTCATCCCCACATAGAGGAGATTACAGGGACACCTAATAAGGTATGCGCAGTTCTTGGTGTTGCAGTTAGTGTGTCTGCGCTGTGTCCTTTTTATATCACCTAGCTGAAGCTCCTTGGTATGGTAGGTCAGGGTACAGACATTGCAATTGCCACAAGGGTAATGTCCTTTAACCGTCGGGAGGCCCCATAGAGTTGTTTGATCCTCAGACTGTTTCGTGTGAGGTCTATTGTGTACTAGCAGGTCTTTCAAGTTCTGTGCGCGCTTAAAGTCAAATCTGGGGTGCTCCAGGTTGAGGTCTCCTGTGTTGATGATGTGCAAATGTTTAAGCACTATGTTTTTAGGTCTCGCCTAACCCAGCGCATGCGCTGGTCTGGCGAGACTTATTGAGAGGGCTCCAAAAAGTGCTACCAGGCCAGCCTAGAGCTACAGTGCATGTGCGCGGGCGCGCGCGCGCCCCGCTTTACCACGATTACATTCACTTGCCACTTTGATGTTTGATCGTGATCGCGATCACTTTCGCTTTGCATAGCCAATAGGTCTCGCTTTTGGGACCTTATAAGTATTTAGTTATGCAACTGTTGCATAGCTAAACACTTATAAGGTCCCAAAGGCGAGACCTATTGGCTATGCCAATGCTTGTTCACTTTGTTGGAGTTACGCGTGAATGTGGTCACCCAAGGTACGGCATCCTCCTGGGGTTTTATGTGAGATTCCAAAAGGGCATCTCGAAGGTTGTTACATGCTCTTTTCTTGCATTCCTGATGGTTTGTTTGGGATAGCTCCTTTTCTCTAGGTTCACACTAAGCCTGTCGGCCTGTAGTTCGTAGTCCTGGATGGTAGTGCAATTTCTTCTTAGCCTGAGGAATTACCCATAAGGGAGGCTTTCCCTTAGGGCCTTAGTATGGTGGCTGTGAAAAGCAAGAGACTATTGCGGTCGGTGGGTTTCCGGTATGTCTTTGTGGTAAGGCAGCCGTTATCCAGTGTGATCAATAAGTCCGATAAGGAGATTTCCTTTGGTGAGGTTGATAGGGTTAATTTCAGGAAGGGATCCTGCTGGTTAATCCACTGGCGGAATGCTGTGCAACGTTCCTCTGTACCCGTCCAAAACACCAGAATGTCATCAATATAGCGTTACCATTCTTTTATCTCCTTGAAAAAAGGGATTGTTTTCCGTTAGTATATGTAATGCCTCAAAATGCGACATATACAGAAATGCCAAGCTTGGCGCAAATGTATTGCCCATGCTTGTCCCGTGGACCTGGTGGTAAATTTGATTTTGGAATCTGAAAAAGTTGTTCTTCAAAGCCAATACCGTGCACTCCATGATGAAGTCAATCAGTAGAGGTGTAGTATTCCTGAGGGTCTCTTCAATCGCCATGATGGTAGCTTCCTGTGGGATATTTGTATATAGTGCCTCCACGTCAAGAATGACAAGTAGGGTGATGTCTTGAGGTTCCGGGAGGTTCTCTATGAGGCAGATAGTGGCTTTTGTATCTTTCAAGAATAAATGGTGTTGTTTGGCCCAAGGGTTGTAAAAAATGGTCACAATATTGGCTGAGAGGTTCAAGGACAAAGTTGATCTGCTTGGTGACGGTCTCACATTCTTATGTATCTTGGGTAAGATGTAGAAATACGGCGTTGTCGGTGTGGTCTTCACCATGAAGTCTGCTTCATTCAGCGTGATAGAGCTTCATTAACGATGATGCCAATACGTGTGGAGAGTGATTCGGTCGGGTCCACATCCATTTTTTTGTAATATGTGGTGTTGGCAAGTTCTTTGTTGCATTCATTATTATAGTCATCGGTGAATAGAATGACTATCGCCCCGCCCTTGTCAGCTGGTTTTATGGTAATCTCTGAATCGTCATTGATATCTTTTATAACTCTCCTTTCCCTTCTGAAGCAGTTGCCATAAAAAAAGCCTTTGCACCCCTCACACTGCCTATTACATAGGCTACGTTTTTTTATATTATGCAGTTGTGCATGTTGCATGTAGCAATGTGCCCTGGCTGACTCTCAGCTGTTGGACTATCTAATGCTGCCTTTCCTCGGGGTCGAACGAGATAACTCGATCTCCATTTCCTTTTGTTCTTCCTCATTCTTGGTGTGCTCTGATTCTCTCCCACCGTTTCCAGACACCATTCGGTGTTCTCCAATATATCGCCATTACCAGCCTCTGATTTTGGGATAGAGTCTGGCTCACTGTTGTGTGCCTGCTTGCGTCCTCCCCTTACCATCGATTCCATGTTGTGACACTCTGCATGTTAGGGGTTGAGTGTTTAGGAAAAGATTACAAAGACAATACTTGGGCGCGTCCCTGAGCCATGCTTTCTTCTCTTAATTCTCTTTACAAAATGTGGAGGCTCACTGGAGACAGACAAAACCAGGAATACTGGTTCGGTGGAGGGTTTTGATTAAGACAGTAAGAAATGGCGCTCAAGCAAATCCGCAATAGAGTATGAGATGTGAGGAATTATTACTGTGCTGCCAGGTCAGGGGAAACAAACCCAAGCAAAAACCCCTGCAAGTGTGTGGGTGCTGACCCACACTGAAAATTAGAACCAAGTCCAGTGTACAGAAAGAAAACCAGCCGACACGTGTTTCGTCACTCAGGAGTTATCCCGTGACTCCTCAGGGCGCTGGACCGGTGATAATTCCAATCCGGAGGACAGGTCTGTCGCTCTCCCCGAATACCCAGAGTCCCACAATAGTAAGCGGTTGTGTAAGTCCATCTTACGGGATGTCCATAACTGCAGGACCGACGGATGACTGCTCCGTCTCGTTTTCTGGTTAAAGGCACTAACCGGAAAACGAGACAGAGCAGTCATCCCTTGGTCCTGCAGTTACGGTCCTCCCGTAAGACGGACTTACACGTCCGCTTACTATTGTGGGACTCGGGGAGAGCGACAGACCTGTCCTCCCCTTCCACTTCATGTGGCATTTCCACATTTTCCTTTCAATAATTTAACCCGTGTTAAGACCGGGTTGGAATTATCACCAGTCCAGCGCCCTGAAGAGTCACAGTATAACTCCCGAGTGACGAAACAGATGTCGGCTGGTTTTCTTTCTGTATCTAGTTCAAGAAACGTGATATAAAATTCATCATAAAGATTTTCCTGAAGTCGACCTTCACATTTGTTCACAAAAAGTGCTTTAAACTGTGGTTTTTACACTACAACCAATACCCTAAACGTGTGCGTGGGACTTGGTTCTAAAACCAGGAATACGTTTCCCAAACCTGCTGCACCAACTCACGAAACCCCTGTTGTGTACCCAGTCGCCAGAGAATCTATGTCCAGTTATAACATTGGCATGAATGTTTTTGTTCTGTAACTACCCCCAGCATTGTATCCATGTTTTAGTCTTAGTTTATGCTCTCTATTTACTTCTAAGACGCTATTGCATTTTAGTTACTTTTAGTGGCCCTAATGTGCACTGTATTCGTTTTTTGTGATCGTGCTTTTTTTATTCCGTTAACAGCGCTCTGGCTCCTTCTCTTCACCCTTTTTTCCAGGTCAACTTTTTTTTCACCGTAACTTACTATTTGTGTTCTTAATTTTTTTATTTGAAGGTTTTTTTTTCGTGTTTGTGTATTTGTGTTTGTGATTTTTGTGGTCATATTTTGCTGTAATTTACATAATTGGGCCTGACACCACTAATAATTAATCATGCAACTGGGGTTTTAACACTGCTACTCCTACAGAAACTGCCAACACATCAAATTAACTCTCATGTTCACTAGAGCAGCTTCAGTAAAGCCCCTGGGATTGATGATCCATGTTGTTCTGCAAGAAAGACTTTGCACGAGGCAAATGTAGATACCGTTTTTAGGTCGTGCCTGAGCCAGCGCGCATGCGCTACTCTGCGATGTTTCTAGTAAGGACTTCCAACTCGGACCACACGTTTTTTTTTTTTGCTCACACGCTATTGGCCTTTGCGTGTGTCTTTCTAAGAAAGACAGCACGCAATTGGCCAAAGGTGGGTGCATGTCCCGCCTTCTCTCTCACCTGGCCTAGGGAGCTCGGGAGCCAGCAGCGGCCCCACACTCAGCGTGCTGCATTCCTTAAATTCTTTGCAGTGCGCGGGAGCAGTGTGGTTAAAAAACAGGCAATACCTAGCTGCTCTGTGACCCCTTTGGCATGCGCTGCACATTCACTCAGTTTGACTTTTTAAAACCGTGCATTCTGGGATGCGTAGTTTCACTGGTCACTCTATATCAGACTGCTAGTCACCACGTACCAAGGGATGTTGGCTGCGAGGCCATGCTTCGAAGCCCAGTGCCTTGGATGTCTTGTTTGCGGCCTCATGGTTAGAATGGCCAGGTTTGAGTTTTGCCCATATAGTTACTTTTTCCTCGCGTCTTCTGTGGTCAGCCCTCCCCTTCACGGTTCGTTAATCTGCAGGCAGTCTGGCGGGTCTCTCCAGCTCCATTTACTTCCAGATTGCTTTGCTTTGGGATTCGCTAGGTGATTACGGGAGCCGCAGACAATAGCTCCAGAGCGGGAACAAAAGGAGAGTACAAAGTTTATTTATTTTTGGGAGCCCGGGTTCATATTGCAGGAGACATCACACTCCACCCCCTGAGTAAAGCCTCCTGTCTTTGTCCCCTTTTTTGTCCCCTTTGTTGTCCTATAAACAAAAGGTGAGCCGCTGCCCACCATCCATGTGAAAGGCTGGGCGGCCGCGCGCTGGTGGTGGGAAGACGGGGTCGTGTTAACAGCCCAACCCATGCAGGCTGTATAATGCAGATTGCAACAAAAGTGGTTAAACTCGAGGAAGGAGATGTATTCACCTATGTGAAGAGGGTGTGTGTGTGTAGTACCCCGTTTATATTCCGGAAAGAAAACCACGAGTACCAGAATGCAAGGTTTTGTTAATGAGGGCCTCAATTCCGGTCTAAATCATAATAGAATCCTGCATAGAGGGCTCACGAACACATTTTCGTAGTGTTGTTGAATTCAATAACTTTTTTCGGTAGCATTGTAGCAACCATAAATGTAAGTCACAATAAGATATAAAAAAAACTGAATTAAATAAAGTAAAATGCATATAAAGTAAATGCAATTATAAATGGAACAAGCATTGGCATAGCCAATAGGTTTCACTTTTAGGACCTTATAAGTATTTAGTTATGCAGCACAATATCATTGGTGCAACAACATCAACGGTTGCATGGCTGAACACTTATAAGGTCCCAAAGGCAAGAACTATTGGCTATGCCAATGCTTGTTAATGTTGTGCCTTCATACAGAGATGCCTCAGTGAAAAGGAGTTGCAGACCTTCCCACTTCTGCCCTAGTAGGCAGTGGTGAAGAATCTCCTCCCTGCTGTACTCCCAGACAGCTGGACATAGAAGTTTGAGAATAGTCCCAGCATCCAAATGTCTCTCCTTTGCCAATCCATCTTGTGGATAGCGGCAACATGTCAACAGGGGTGTTTGCTACAGTGCCGTACCATCACTTTGCTGTCGAAGACAACACTTGAGCATACTGAAATGTTAGGCTGCAGCTCTTACAAGGTGCATTTTTTGTGTTTGGATGCACACTGCTAGCCCTCCAGGCTCTAGAGTCCAGCAAATTACACGAGGAGAGGGCTGGGCTGAACCACAATCCTTCTGCAGACTGCTGTTTATGTACACTGCAGAAGAGTATTGCATATGTGAGAGGGAGTCGTTCCATCAATCCATAGCTGCTGTGTTCCATGTGCCAAAGCAATACAGCTTGCCAGCAACAGGTGTCTGCCATGGGGTGCTCTTCTAACAACCCGACAAAGTAGAAGGAATGGGATCTCAAGCCTATCCTGCTTCGGGCCGCATCTCCCTGTTCCCACCCCTGTTGCTCGGTTTCCTCTTTCCAGTCCACGGTTTCAGGCCTTCCAACTGCTATGTAAAGCAAAGAACAGACAGCAGATACATTAATGGAAGTAGAAATAATATTTTTGAAGTTGAAAGAGGGAATTGGTTGAATATGTGTATGCGTTGCATGCTTGTGAATGTGCTTGCTCCAGAATAATCGTGGTATTTTATGGGAGGCATTCATGGCACGGTGGTGCAAGCTCATGGTAAAATGCTGGAGCTGGCACATGACAGTATAAAAAAAAAAGGCACGTGGCATTACGCACACATCTGTCGCACTGCTAAGTGCAGGAATGTTTCCTCACGATAGACCATTCCCTGTATAGTAATCACATTTTTGTTCGAAAGTGAACCTGTAATTATATCCATGCTTCATTCCAAAGCTGGCACATGGGCATATTGGTAGTAGTTGTCCCTTTGGTTGGCATCCCTAGTATCATTATACCCAACCTTGGGAAAATGTATGACCTTGGCATGCTAGTAGTATTTCTTAACATTTAGTGGCATCCATGGCATGATGGTGCCCACCCATGGTGGTGTTTGTCCTGGCATGATGTTGGTAATGTTTGACACAATTGGACATCCTGGCATACTTGTCCTATTTCATCGGCTATTGTGGACATCCATGGAGTGGCGATTGCCTACATTGGAATGCTCCTGGTGCTAGCGTAATTCTTGCTTTATTTTTATCTTTGAGGGGAATGGGGTTAAAGCGCTGTGTACCACACTGCAATAGCCCCACAGCACTTGGAATATTTTTAATTATTTGCATGTTTTTACTATCCATGGCATGAGATGTTGATTCGTTGGCATTCAAGGTAACATCTATTCATGTTTGGAAGTAGTACTTGTGAGTGTGTCAGGAAAATGTTAAATTGATGTTTGACCACCAAACGAATGATAAGCTGTGTTTGAGGAAATGTAGTTTAAATTTCTAACATGAAATGTGTTCTTTTCATAGCAAAATGGGCCTATGTTCCTAAACAGCTAAACTCACTTTGGGGACAAAGTTATTACATGTTTTAAAAATGTTATTTAAGTCATTACATTTTCAAATATATGTTTAAAGCCGATATGGGAGTGACAAACGCCAGCTCTGTATGAAGCACTATTCTGTATGATTAGTGTAATCTTTATACCGTATGAACCTGTTAGAACTCCATAACCTGCGCAACACAATTTCGTTAGCTTTTAAAATCTGTCTAGGTCTTTTGAACTGCCTGAGATTGTGAAAGTTGTGTGTACTTTAAATGTAACTTCCAAGGGCACTTAGAGTACAATCATAGCCTTAGCTATCTACTTGGAATAGGCAGGACAGAACCATGAAAAGAAATAGAAGTGGACATAGATTTTCTGGTACTAGTCAGGCATGAGAAAAGGCATTTTCTGAATTGCCCATATGTAATCTCTTTCTCATGGTACCTTCCGGTCTCCCCTCCTCCCTGTCCCAGTTGGTTCCCTCCTGTTACTGTTTGCCAATATTCCACAGTGCACTTCAGATGACTGGGACCTGTGGTGGTGTGAAAACGAATAAAGAAGAGTTCTACACTTACCTGCCATTTGTCTTACAACACCATATTACGTTGGCTTTTAAGATCCGTCATAGGGAAATTGTACTAACAAACGCACCAAGGGGGTGAACCATCAGTCGTGGTGAGGGTCAGGTTTGTTTTACATACCTGAAAAGAAATTGAATATTTTGTGAGTGCTCGTTGAGATCCTAGTTTTCTTAGCAAATGTATGTTATCATTGAATTATTTCTCACCATTTTTCTAAATGTTATTGCTACAAAAACCCTACCAAGATCCCCAAGAGAAGGTTATGCCTGCTCACCTCACACTCTTATTCTCTGTAATTCTAGGCTAGCTTTACCCCCCATCACTTTGTTAGATCATTAGTCTACTCTTCTTGAGGGGTTAAAAAACCTTTGACATACACTCAGCAGATAGGCATTCCCACTTTTGAATTGGATTTTGAACCTCAATAGATTTTCAGCTCTTCTGCTGCACCCTGTTTCCTGTTACTCACGAGGTACTATTCAAAATACATCCAATATATGTCTTGGTTTGGCAAAGGTTTTGTATCGGTTTCACTGCTTAGGCACATCACTATTAATGTATGGATCACCACTACTCCAAGTTAAGTGCAAACTCATGGTTTGATGAGAGTTACAAAAGTATGTTTATTCCAATAATTTGACTGAGAGTCCACCAAAACAGATTTTTGGGAAGTACTATTCTTTGATAAAGGCAAAAACAGCTCTTCAGCAGGTCCTTCACCTATTTCTGCTGCAAGGGAAGATCATAGCTCTCCTGTTGGTTCTTCAAATTCAGATATGATGGTAGGTATGCATAGGGCAAAACGGAGAACTCTGCATGGAGGAAAAGGTTACCCTCTGTGTTTTTAACTGCTCAAGTATAGCTTATGTTCCTCCTCCGGTTTGCCTGGCTCCCAGTAGCTAGTATGAATGGAAATCATTGAGATTAGGGGCACTGGAGTTGGTATGCAAGATATTTTTCATTTCCAAGGCTACCCTTATGTTACAGTTCCTATGGTAACATCAAAGAAGCAAGTCAGACACTAGATCTGTGATGTCACTCCTTTATTACACCTGAGGGGTCAGGGAAGTAAATGACTACATGAGCATGGGGCCACTTGCAATTTCAGCTGTATGGAGTGAACTGAACAACTTCCCATTTCTCAGTATGATGCTTGAACATGAAATAAGCTGTAAGAGACGGAAATTAAATGTAAGCCTATTTTCCTCTGTGTTACCTCTCTTGATTTAAAGTGAGAATTTTTTCGTCTTTGGATCTCCCCTAAATTGTCTGCAAGTCAGTTTAAAGAGGTCCCTTTTTATACATCTATTTAAAAGGCTAAAAGAATGCCTTCTTGATTGAGAGCTCTCCCTCTTACTTTGTCTGTTCATTGCAAAGTGTTTCCTAAAGCATTCCTTAACAGCTTGCTCCTACTAACATAATAGGCCACTATGATTACTTTGTTACTAATCAAAAAGTGTATGATTTAAGCTATTTTTAAAATTCTATACTCTATTTCATAACCCTCCACTGCCTATGAGTGCCAAGAGACTGAAGGTCATGGTTCAGATGGACACTGGAACCAGCCACGCCCTGTCTTATCCCAATATCCTCCTTTCAAACATTTACCCTCTCAGTTCAATTGAGTCCTTCATACTCTTCTGTCTTGCATACATCTATGATACTCTTGAACGGAATCAGTTCTGTTGCCGCAACTTTAGAAACGCCGAGCAGGTGCATCATCCTAGAGTCTAAAACATTGAGTCTTCAACGTTTGAAACAATGGGTTTTTAGTTAGTCTGTTATCATAAACAAACAAATGACCAGATACGTTTTTCAACAATTACTAAGCTGCATCTAGACCAATAATTCTAAGTACATGTGATATATTTCACATTGATTTCAAAACATTTTTCACAATTTTTTGAAAAAACATTTCATCATGTCATAGAGAGATGCACCAAATTTTCAGTGTGACACAAATACAAAAACATAAATTACATACAAATCCAAAACACATAAAAAGAGTGAAACAAATTCAATATAAAGATATGTAAAACGTGGACACCATTCATATTGTCATTGTCCTCCTGAAATTTAGAAGGCACCACTCCTTGTGTAAAACATAGAAAAACAGGCAGACTTTACACAGTTCAAAGGGTCCTGCCTGTATACTGGGCTGAAGGCAGCTAAATAATCTCGAGGGTCATATCACTGATGGGGGTTAATTTCTTTTATCAGTTCCCATATATGCCCCAAAAGGCTAATTCGCTTCAGACGCAATGTCGCAACGCCAATGCGTTTCAAACCCTGTTGTGTTCTAGGGTTATCCTCAGGGTGTGGACTGGAGATGTCGTAACTGATTTTAAAAGAGGCTCCCATGTAGTTTATTCAAATCCATGGTATAGCCGGTCTTTGGCGTTAATCTGGCTTCAATCAAAGGTTGTGTACGAGATCTACAAGTCTATGTACAAATGTTGTCATCATGGGACTGTGGTGATTCAGAGGTCTTTGTCCTGCTGTGTTGTCACTGTGCTCCAATTTGACAATAGCTCCAGTTTGTCGTTTGTTTATGATAATTAGAGTAGTCCAGATCAGGTAGTGACAGGACCCAAGCCTTTTTTTGATAGTGTAGGTAGTCTGTTAGGCATAAGCTAACAGATTTCACAAGTGCTCCATTTCTTGAAGAACTTACTCTGTCATAATAAAAGCGACCTGTTCAGAACAAGCAAGCCGTTAAAAGGATATATTTGGATTGCTGCATTTAATATACAGTCATTATTGTGGACTATGGGGCATGCACAGCGTCCTAACAAAGTAGGTTTGCTCACATGATCTTACACACTATGTTTAGTTTCTAGGTTGTGAGTTTTCTTCTTTGATTTGGTTGTATAATAAATATGAGACATTCAGATTTATATTAGCATTTTGTTAAGTAGAATTGTGTTAGGTAGTAGATGAGAGCTAAATGTGTTTTTTGATTATGCTATAATTAGATTATACACCCATATGCAGTCTTCAAACTTGATGAGGAGTGCAAACAGTCTGGAATCAGATATATGTAAGTTAGATAAAATAAGTCTGTGGCAGCCACGTTTGGGGTTTCTTGCATCTCATTCCCACTGTGGTGCTGACAAAATCTGAAAACTTGGATCCAGTGGCGTTTGTGCAGATGCAATTTTAAAAACCTTTAGAGGGGCAGCAAATAGCAGTTATTGGCCCCAACACTGTCCATGTTCGTGACTGTGAGGGCTGTTTGCAAGCAAGCTCCAGTCATAGGACAATTATTCTCTTTTCATTCTGCACTAGACAAAATGAAGCAGTGTAGCTCCTGTGTTAAATCTGCGCTGCTATACAGTAAATATTTATTTAGAGTAGTGCAAAAGGAAGCCTGTGTATCCCAAGGAATGACCTCCATCCACACGTTCTACTTTATGATGTATAGTTATCTGGTCAGTCCCATTTCTAGTCCTGACAAATGCATTTGCCGTAGTGGGCACACAGTAGCCGGAGAAACATGTTGACTGGAGACGTTCAGAGGGTGCCATTGTAAATTCTCTTAGTTCTAATCATGTGGAAAGGGCACACACCCTAAAAAATGTGTATATCCGTACATATTTCTACTGTTTGTCCTTTGCCCATATTAATCCTGGTTCAACATGCAAAGCTCTAGAGACCTTCTCCAAGATTAGCTAGCAAGGGCGTTGTGACAGTCTGGCAACTCGGATGCCATGCTTACTTGATGGGTAAATGATTCTTAACAGGCCATTCCCAGTGCGAAATGAAGATCCCTGTGATGGCATGCCACACTGTGTGGGTTAGTGCTTACGTCCTGTGATATTGTTAGGACTGTAGAGACACGACAATGTTATAAAGTTGCATTAATTTATTTTCTGCTTTATTTTGAAGCTTTTGATGTTATTGGAAAGAGATGTGGTATTGAAAGATTTCCTCCTCCTCCTAAGATTGTATTATCCACAATTATCCCCCATATATATATATTTTTTTAGGAGTCTGCTCCTTAGATCCCCATGATAAGGATGATGGGAATGACAGAAGGAAATTACAGATATTGCTCACATGAATAAGAGAGATATGTAGCAATTACATTTCTAACCGCCCCGCCCCCCCACCCCAAATGTTTTTTTCTTTTTTTTAAACGGTAGTGTTTAATGAAAATGAGTTTTTTCATTCTATTGACTTTCCTCAGAGTGTATGAATTAGCAAACTTTGGGAACTTAGTCTGAGAGATGTGCTGGAACCTGCAACACCAAGTTCTATGATTAAAAAAAAAACCCAGGTCTATCCTGTATTGGTAGTTTTTTTTAAATAATTTGTTTATCATGTAATGCATTTATTGGACTTTTTTCTTTTCTTTTTCAAACCTGTCAGTGTTTTAAGTGTGCTTTGAGACCTTCTTTATTAAAGCCACTGTTGAGAAGTTAATTCTGAAGATTTATGGCCTTTTTGTATATCATTGAGTACTGTTCAACCCATTTTACTTTTTTATATGCCTAATGAGCGTGTGATTGTATGAAATATTTTTAACACACAGTGCCTCTGCTTTATCACAGCTCTGACAAGACCTTCCCCAAAATAGGATGTCAAGTGACAGCTGTATGTGGAGTTTTAATACAGTACTCGAAAGAGGCAGTATTGCTGTATCGCTCCCATTATTTTCTTAAATGGGTATATCTGAAAGAAACACGTTGGTTATATATTCCTTACCTTAGAATTACCCCCAGGTGTCAGACTGGATCCGTAAAGTTTTTTCCGGCAGCAGTACCTCTGCGCGTTGGAAGGTGGCGTCGGTCGGCTCTGCGTTCGGCGTCGTGGTCGCCGAGATGACCTTGTGGAAGCTACTTAAACGCTGCCCTCGCGCGCTCACGTCAGTTCTTTCTTTTTCCGCGCCAGCAAGCGCAGATCAGGGAAGAGCAGTACCTCGGTCAATTTTTTACTAAATGTTTCTCGACTTCTTGTTTCGAGTCTCCGTCTCTGGAAAGGTGCACGAGGGGTTCCCGGTTTCAAGGCCTGCGGTTCTTGTAACCGACCGTCAGTGACGGATCTGCACCGCGTGTGCCTCTTTTGCCTGGAGCGCGACCACGACCCCAAGTCGTGCTCCGACTGTCGGTCAATGGCACCGAAGCTGCTTGAACACCGGCAGTCGGCTACGCACTGTTCGAGGTCCCCATCGAGAGGGAGGTCGAGGGACCGGTCGCGGAGCCACCACCATTATGGTTCGAAATCATCGAAGTCTTCGCACTCTGGGTCGGGCAAGTCGAAGCTTAAGAAGTCGTTGAAGAAGCATCGTCGCTCTTCCAATTCTCCTCGTCGGTCAGCCGACCCGACGAGGGACGCGGGTGGTGCCCCTCCCGCGGCTCCGCGCACGGAGCTTGAAGGGTCTCCTTCGAGTTCCCTACCCTTTCCGGGACTCGGAGTGACCCCTTCCCAGTTTCGTACATTCTATGCGCGATGCATGCAATCTTTGGGCAGACCGACTCCTCCGGGCCCCGTGGACTGTGTTGGAGGGCCTAGGTCTAAGCTGCCGGCGGCTCCGGCCCTGGCACCGCCGGCCTCCCTTGGATCCAGGCCTGGATCCGGATCGACGCTGGTTGACCTCGTTACGCCTCCACTGGTGCCGCCCCTTACAGCACCACTACCGCGTTCGGTGCCGGTCGGCTCCCCAGGTGGCGTCCACCCCGGCCTCTATCCCGACATCAGTACGGAGCCAGACCGGTGTCGTCCGATGCCGGATCCGGCGCCGGTTGGGGTTTTTGTGCCCCTGTTCACTCCTGGAGTCCTTTTTCAACAACAATGGCACCCAGAGGATGATGAGGAGGACTGGGAGGGGTCAGGGGACCCTTTAACTGACCAGTTAGACACTGAGTAGTACTGGAGTGAGGAACTGGGGGATGCCAGTGGTCTTGACACCTCTCCTGACCTTGGCATGTTGTCTCCTCCTACCGTGGCTATGGAGGAGGGAGCGTCATACGCAGTGGTGTTTCATAGGGCGGCCGAGGCTCTCTAGCTTCCTACGGTGGCAGTCAGGACTAACCTCCTGACAGAGCTGCTTCAACCGGCTCCGAGCTTTTTGGAGACCTTGCTACCGTTTAATGAGGCCCTCACAGACATCCTTTTGGGGACAACCTCCGGGCCCAACACGGGGGCTCCCGTGGACAGGATGATTGCCCGACACCACCTCCGGTAGTTCAAGTTTCTACCTCTAAGAGCGCCTTCCCGACCGCTCCACCGGAAGGGGGATTCAAGAAGCTGGAACATCTTGGCAAGAACATTTTCTCTTCCGCCAGCCTAGGACTGCGGTTCGTAAACACCGCTTGCCTCTTGGGCCGTTATTCGCACTCAGTTTGGGATACGGTGGCGCAAGTGCTGCCTCATGTCTGGAGGAGGCCCGGGCAGTGCTCTCCCAGGCTGTTGCAAGAGCATATTAAAGCATTGGAATGTGATCAATGCTGGCGTACTGAGTTTGGATAGACCCCTTTTTGCGTTTAAAAAGAACAAAAACATTAAAAGACCATTTGGTCAGGGCTGCACTGCCCTGTTTGCCCCACACAGGTACACTTCATGACCATTGGGGGCTCCCACGCTTAACCGGGCACGCTTAATGCGGGAATTGCCCAGTTTGTAGATTTACTTCTGACTGTAAGGAATTTGTGTTTGGCACTTTGAAACATGTACATAAAGAGTTTTCCAATTGTAACACAGGCAATGTTATCTATGCCATTTTATGTCCCTGTGATAAGATCTACCTAGGTCAAACAACGCAAAAGATTAAGATCAGAATTTGCCAACACAGGAGCAGGCTTCGCTGCAAAACACCCAATGCCCCTCTTGTGGAACATTTTGAAATTTCTGGTCACACCGAAGATGACATACGTTGAACAGTAATAAGCGTAGTTAAAGTGCCACCGAGGGGAGCTGACCTCTCACAACTTCTCAACAAAGAGGAATTTAAATGGATCCTCAAAACGGGCAGTATCCACACGGGGTTAAACCGCCTTGAAGATTGGACAACATTGCTGTAATCCAAATGTTGAACCAACACTGTTTAATTTTGCCACTCTAGCGTTGTATTGTTCAAGCCTTGCATCGTTCTCTCTTCTCTGGCATGCTACTGTATGATGTAGATTTTTAATGGTTCCAACACCCTCCTTCAATGTCTCCTAAATGCTACATCGGTAATTGCCTACCATTATGTAAATATGACTAGGATATAATTTTTTCTCTTTCTCCTCATTGCATAGGAGTGCTCTCTCCCCCATCTGTCCTCTGCCGCTTCGGGCTCTCCGATTTTCTACACCACTCCAAGATGGCCGCTGTACTCAGCAACCATTCTCTCCCTGCATGCATCCCTCCACCCAAGCGGTCACATGACCCTACACTCGCGTTCACATAACGCCCCAGCACTTTTCCATCTCACTTCCTCTGAACTTCGCTGACGGAAACCACTCCATCCCCAGAGGCACTCTCCTGAGGTAAGCACTTTCCGCCCGTTGTTTTCCCTTCTCCCAACACCTCTCCTCCCAGGCCTTGACCCATTCGTTTTTTGCAGGCCTCTGCCCCCACTGCGATACCGGACCAATTCTGAATCCCCTAATTCAGGTAAGACTCATCGATTCACACGCTCTACTCCTCCACCATCCCTCCATTCTCCATCTCACTCCCGTTCCTTTTCCCCGCAGTTCCCGGCACAACATCCCTCTGGACATTAATCTCGGGATGCTTTGCACCCGACTGGGTAAGCTTTGGAGCGTTTTTTTCCCCCCTCCCTCCCCCTCTTCTCGCTCTTGGGGCCTCCCGTTTCTAATCCAAGATTCCTCTCATCCCCAGTTCTACTGCCCCCCCCCCCCCCTCCTCCGTCACTGTGAACTTTCCTGCCTGGCATACGAACATTGCGTCGTCTGAGGTATTTATTCCGTTCACTCATGCATCCCCGCCCACCACTCACCCTTCACGCCCGGTTTTCTCGGACAGTCACGGACTCTTGTAGCACGTATCTCGCGCTCACTCTGTGTCTGCCTCCCGCAACTTCACCACTATTCCCACATCCTTCAAGTGGCCTACACTTAGTCCATCCGGACAGCCTTTGATTTATTAATGCATGGCCATCGCGCTGATTTTTTCATTCGCATTTCGTATCACCCTGGCAATTTCACGTTCCATCGTTCCTCTTGAGTACACGCGGTTCTGACGTTTATCTCTTTTTAATTCATTCAGTCACACTGTATTGTTATCTTCTTTTTCATATTCATCAACTAACTCCATAAATATGGCTTTCTTCCCTTTTTCCCCCCCTCCTCCTTATTTTCCTTTCTGTATCCATGCTGCACTCCTTTTATTGTAATCTTAGGCAATCGTTTACAGGCAATTTATTTGTTAGTCCTGATGATGATCCGATATCCTCCTGATAAGGATCGAAACGCCGTCGACACAGTTGTCAGCCTTACACGCAGTATTTCTTGTACATAATTTTGTGTGACGGTGACCTCTTGCATATTAGTTGTTTCGCCATTTAAGTATTGACTGAAATGAAACAACCATGAACTGCCTGAGCCTTTTTGTACTTCACTGTTTGTTTGGTATGTAGGTCCTCGGATACAGGCTTGTATCCCTCTGCCATTTTGACTTGCATTTTATGTACCATTTTTGAATTAATGTATATATTAAAAGTGTCTTTGTCCGGTTGGATATTGGCATAAATGTAGCACTGATTGAGGCTATATTCATTGCATTGATATTTTTCACTTTTCAGGGACCCCTGTCTCTTGCAACAAATTAGTTCCCAAGGTCCCTGACCGATCACCTTTGGGTGCCCTTGTCCTTTATATATGCCGGGAGGGATGCAGAAAAGTTTACAATCCATTGTGGGCTGGACACTGCCGAGTTTCTGGGCAGGACCATTTCAACGTTGGTAGCGCTTCGTCGCTACACCTGGATGAGGTCCACTGGCTTTTCAGGGGATGTACAGACACCTTGATGGACATGGCCTTTGATGGCAGTCGCCTTTTTGGCGACAAAGCAGACAATGCACTAGAGCGCTTCAAGGACTCACGGGCTACGACCATGTTCCTTGGGCCTCTCCACCCGTCCGGCGCAGTCTGCTTTTCGCCCCTTTCGTGGCTACAAAAGGGGTGCCCTGCTACGTCCCACCCAGAGCCACAGGGCACAGCAAGTTACCCAACCTTCGAGCGGCCAGGGATGTGGAAACAACTGGCGTGGTTCCAGGGGCAGCGGGCAGGCCAGTCCACCAACCCCCCCTCTGCAGCAGCCTCCTAGTCCAACCTTTCAGGCCCATCAAACGCCAGTGGGCGGCAGGATTCGCCATCACCTCCCTCACTGGTGCACCATCACGTCGGACATGTGGGTTGTGCAAATAGTCCGAAGGGGCTACTCCCTCCCCTTCGAGACTACCCCTCCAGCCATACCACCGCATGTCGGAGGATCATCTGGCCCTTCTCCAGCAGGAAGTTACGGCTCTCTTAGCCAAGGGAGCAATCGAGCGCATTTCTGTCCCAGAAGTAGGTCGTGGTTGTTACTCCCACTACTTTCTAGTCCCCAAGAAGGACAAGGGCCTGCGTCCTATCTTGGACCTTATGGACGTCAGTCGCTTGCTCCAGAAGGAGAAGTTCAAGATGTTGACGCTTGCTCAGGTCTTGTCTGCCTTCGACCCGCAAGACTGAATGGTAGCGTTGGACTTGCAGGACGCTTATTTTCGCATCCCCATCCTGCCGGCCCACCAGTGTTACCTACGGTTCATGGTAGGCCACGAGCACTTTCAGTTTACCGTGCTCTCCTTTGGGCTTACCAGCGCGCCTCCGGTATTCACGAAAGTGATGGCGGTGGTCGCAGCTCATCTGCGCAGATCAGGGGTTTCAGTCTTCCCCTATCTCGACGACTGGCTGTTGAAGGCGGTCTCCCACCTCCAGACTACATCCGACCTGCTACATTTGCTGGGGTCCTCCATCAATGTGCCGAAGTCGCACCTGATCCCCTCTCAGAAGCTCCTTATCATCGGAGCGGTTCTGGGCACGACGCTGTTTCGGGTCTATCCTCCCGAACAGCGAGTCCAGGATATTCGGGCTATGATTCCGATCTTTCAGCCTCTATCCCGGGCTTCGGTTAGAATGACCCTGAGGCTTCTGAGCCTCATGGCCTCCTGCATCCTGCTGGTCGATCATGTCTGGTGGCATATGCGAGCTCTGCAGTGGGACCTGAAGTTCCAGTGGGCACTGCATCAGGGGAATCTGTCCGATTGCGTCCAGATCTCGGAGGGCACTGCTCAACAACTGCAGTGATGGCTCACGAACCAGGATTGGGTCAATGGCAGATCCCTCTCCCTTCCCCAGCCGGACCACACTGTGGTGACGGATGCATCTCTTCTGGGATGGGGCGGCCACATGGGAGAGGCAGAGATCAGAGGCCTCTGGTCTCCGGCGGAGTCCGGGCTTCACATCAACCTTCTGGATCTCTGGGCAATTCGTCTTGCACTGAAGGCATTCCTTCCCTCTGTCCGGGGAGGAGTAGTGCAGGTGTTCACGGACAACACCACTGCGATGTGGTATTGCAACAAACAGGGTGGGGTGGGGTCATGGACCCTATGTCAGGACGCCCTCCGCCTCGGGACATGGCTGGAACATCAGGGCATTTCCTTAGTGGTTCAACACCTGGCATGTTCTCTGAACGCCAGGGCGGACGAACTCAGCCGCATGTGCATGATGGATCATGAATTGGCGTCTAAACTCTGAGATGGTGCAAGGTCTCTTTCAACAGTGGGGAGAGCCTTGGTTAGATGTATTCGCCACCGAAGAGAACGCGCAATGTCAGCAATTCTGCGCGTTGGAAAGGCGGCACTCGCTCGGTGACGCTTTTCATCGCGACGTGGAGTTGCGGTCTGTTGTTCGCCTTTCCGCCTATACCACTTCTGCCTAGAGGGCTGAAGAAGATCAGGCGCGACCGAGCCCAAGTCATTCTTGTGGCTCCGGATTGGGCACGAAGAGTCTAGTATCCCGAGCTGCTCAACATGGCCATCGATCTTCCGATCAGACTGCCTCTTCTGGAGAATCGTCTGTCGCAGCTGCAGGGGACGGTCCTCTACCCGAACCGGTCCACTCTCCACCTCCTTGCGTGGAGATTGAGCGGCGGCAGTTGACGTCTTTCGACTTGCCTCCCGAAGTCTGTGACCTAATCTTGGCCGCCAGGCGTCCCTCCACAAAGATGGTATACGCCTGCAGGTGGAACAAATTTGTGGGATGGTGCACAGCAAAGGCTGTGGATCCCCTTACTGCCCCTCTTTCTGAAGTACTCTTGTTCCTTCTGTCTTTAGCCCAGCAGGGCTCTGCTCTGGGCACTATCAAGGGCTATCTTTCAGCCATCTCTGCCTTCCTTCGGTTGCCAGATCAGCCTTCTCTTTTGAAGTCCCTCTTAGTTAACCATTTCCTACAAGGCTTAACGCATCTTTTTCCTCCAATCCCCTTCGTTATGCCTTAGTGGGACTTGAATCTTTTGCTAACCTATTTAATGTGTGCTCCCTTTGAGACGCTGCATAACCGTCTTTGACATCTTTCTACTCTTAAGACTGTTTTCCTGGTAGCCATCACTTCTGCTAGAAGGGTGAGTGAGCTCCAGGCTCTTTCTTCTAAACCTCCTTTACTGTCTGTTCATCCGGACAAGGTGGTTCTCCGAATCCGTCCATCCTTCCTTCCTAAGGTGGTCACTGCCTTCCACATTGGGTAGACCATTACTTTGCCTACCTTCTTTCCACCTCCGCATCCTTCAAAGGAGGACGAGAGGCTCCACCGTCTGGACCCAAAACGTGCGCTCTCCTATCTGGATCGCACAAAACAGTATCGGGTGGATGATCAACTTTTTGTTAGTTACGTGGGTGCAAAGAAGGGTCGGGCCGTACACACACGCACCATTGCTCGATGGGTCGTGTTGTGTATTAAGGCTTGTTACTCTCTGGCTAAAACGGAGACTCCAGTCGGGCTACGCACTCAGTCCACCAGGGCGACGGCAGCCACTTCTGCCTAGGAAAGGAGAGTGCCTCTGAATGACATCTGTCAGGCTGCCACGTGGGCATCACTGCACACGTTCACCAAATACTACTGCCTGCACAGCCAAGTCTGGAGAGACTGCTTCTTTGGCCGTTCTGTTCTCCAGGGCTTTCTGGCGTGAAAGACCCAACACCGGGGTTGGTATTATTGAGGTATCTATGTAAGGTAAGGAATTTATAACTAACGTGTTTCTTTCAGATGCACAAGTTACTTACCTTCGGTAACGATATATCTGCAAGAAACATTAGTTAGTTATAGATTCCTTACTGCCCCTCCCATCCTCCCCGTTTTGCGAACTGATATCTGAAAGAAACACGTTAGTTAGATTCCTCACCTTAGATTCCTCACCTTAGAATATCCCCAGGCGTCAGGCTGGATCCAGAAGATTTTTGTAGCAATACCCCTTGCGCGTTGCTACGCGTCGTCTGTGGCTCCGCGTCCGTCGTCAGCGTCGTGCACCGGGATGACGTTGTCGGAGTACTTAGACGCCGCCCTCGCGCGCTGACGTCAGTTCTTCTTTTTTCCGCGCCAGTAAGCGCAGATCCGGGAGAGCTTACCCCTAGTCATTTTTTGACTAACCTTTTGAACCCTTTTTGGTCATCGACTCGACTCTGGTGCCGGTAGCATGCCTGGTTTTAAGGCCTGTGACGCCTGTCATTGCTTGAAGTCGGTGACAGATCACCATCGCCGGTGCCTGTACTGTTTGGGAGCCGACCACGACGCGGAGTCGTGCCTGGATTGCCAGGCCTTGACGTCGAAGGCTAGGCGGGAGCGCTCCCGTAAGCTACTCGAGCTTCGGCACTCGGTTCCGCGCCGCTCCCGTTCTAGGAGGAGCTCCAAGGACTGGTCGTGGAGTCGAAGTCATCGTCATCGCTGGTCGGGGTCGTCTGGTAAGTCCAAACACTCCAAACATTCCAAGAAGTCCAAGAGCCGACATCGCTCTAAGGACTCCCCTCGCCGGTCGCACGATCCGGCTGAGGGTCCGAGTGGTTCCACCACCATGGCTCCGCCGGAGCCGCGTCCGTCCCCACACCCGCCGGTCCCTGGGACTGACGCGACTCCGGCGGAGGTCAGTGCCTTCCTCATGGCCATGAGGGGCCTGGCTCCGCCGTCGATGCCTGCCGGCGCGCCTTCGGGCCCCGCAGGTTCGACTGGGCAACCTCGCAACCGGCGGCTTCGGCCCCGGCGCCGTCGACGGCTCCGGCCTCGACGCCGCAGGTCCCCGAGGGGTCCAGGCCTGGACCCCTGTCGGCGCCGGTCGACCTCACGACGCCTCCTCTGCCGGCGCCGACACCAGTTCCACCACCGACGCCGTCCCCGGTCGGCGTCGTTCCCCGGTCCGGACCCGGCGCTGTCACCGACGCCGATGGGTGACAGGTTCATCTTCCGTCCGGCTCCGATCATTCCTCCCGTTTATTGGGAATCGGATGACGAGGGCGACTGGGACGGGTCTGAGGACCCTCTGGCCGCACAGGCCCAACTTTCCCAGGACTGGACAGAGGAATTGGGGGACGCCAGCGGTCTGGATACCTCTCCAGACGCTGGTTTCATCTCTCCTCCGACTGTGGCCTCGAAGGAGGGTGCAGCTTTTTCCTGTGGTGCTGCGCAAGGCGGCCGAAGCCCTTGGGCTGGAGTTGCCTGCTGTGGCAGTGAGGACGAACGTCCTCACCGTGGTCCTACAACCGACAGCAAGCTCCACTGAGCCTCTGCTGCAGTTTCATGAGGCCCTCATAGACGTTCTACAGGGCACTTGGTCCAAGCCCTCCACAGTCTCTCCTGTGGACCGGAACGTTGCCCGGCGCCACCGCCCTGCTCCGGGCGACCCCAGTTTCCTCTCTCAACACCCCACCCCAGAGAGCCTGGTTATCCAGGCCTCCACTTCCCAATCCTCCTTCCCGTCCGCTCCACCGGATCGGGAATCCAAGAGGCTCGAACTGTTTGGCAAGAAACTGTTCTCGTCCCTGAGTCTGGGGCTGCGGTCCTTAAATACCGCTTGCATCTTGGACCGTTATTCCCCCTCTCTGTGGGATACGGTGGAGGACGTGCTGCCTCTGTGTCCGGAGGAGGCCCGGACACGACTCTCCCAAGCACTTGCAGACGGGCGAGATGCAGCACGACATGCCATCAGGTGTGGTCTTGACACCACGGACTCGCTAGGTCGGGCGATGAGCGTCACGCCTGGCTGAGATCCACGTCCTTTTCAGGGCATGTCCAGACTTCTCTCATGGACATGCCCTTTGTTGGCACTCGCCTTTTTGGTGAGAAGGCGGATAGTGCGCTGGCTCGGTTCAAGGACTCCCGGGCCACGGCCAAGTCCTTGGGCCTCTCGGCCCCGCGGCCGCAAACTTCCGCCTTTCGCCCCTTTCGTGGCCAAGGAAGGGGTGCCTCTTCACGTCCGCCCAGCCACCGACCGCAGAACCAACCTGCACGCGGTCGCGGGCGTGGCTTCCACCGAGGCGGAACTGGAGGACAACGTGCCGGTCAGTCCACATCCACCCCGGCAGCATCCGCCTCAAAGCCCTCCTAGTCCGAGCTTTCAGGCCCATTCCACGCCAATGGGCGGCAGAGTTCGCCATCACCTGCTCCACTGGCGCACCATCACGTCGGACAAGTGGGTGCTGCAACTCGTCCGAAGGGGCTACTCCCTCCCCTTCGAGACGACCCCTCCAACCATGCCACCGCAGAACCACCGTATGTCGGGGGATCATTTGCATCTTTTACGGGAGGAAGTTTCGGCCCTCTTGGCCAAAGAGGCCGTCGAGAGCGTTCCTGGTCCAGAAGTAGGTCGTGGTTGTTATTCCCACTACTTTCTGGTTCCCAAGAAGGGCAAAGGGGGCCTACCCCCGATCTTGGACCTCAGGAGCGTGAACGCCTTCCTCCGGAAGGAACGGTTCAAGATGCTAACTTTGGCTTAGGTTCTCGCTGCCCTAGACCCTGGAGATTGGATGGTAGCGTTGGACTTGCAGGACGCTTATTTCCACATCCCCGTCCTGCCGGCGTTACCTGCGGTTCACGGTGGGTCAGGAGCACTTTCAGTTCACCGTGCTCCCCTTCGGCCTCACCAGTGCCCCTCGGGTGTTCACGAAAGTGATGGCGGTGGTCGCAGCTCATCTGCGCAGTTCAGGGGTTCCAGTCTTCCCCTATCTCGACGACTGGCTGTTGAAGGTGGGCTCGCCCCAGCAAGTCGTCTCCCACCTCCAGACTACGGCAGACCTCCTGCACTCGCTGGGGTTCTCCATCAATGTGCCGAAGTCTCATCTGAGTCCCTCCCAGAAGCTTTTCATAGGGGCGGTTCTCGATTCGGCGCAGTTCCGGGTCTGTCCGCCGGAACAGCGGGTCCGAGACATTCAGGCCCTGATTTCCATCTTCCGGCCTCTGTCTTGGGTTTCGGTCAGGTTGGTGCTGCGGCTTCTGGGGCTGATGGCCTCCTGCATCCTGTTGGTACCTCACGCCAGATGGCGGATGCGGGCTCTGCAGTGGGACCTGAAGTTTCAGTGGGCCCAGCATCGAGGCAACCTGTCCGACCATGTCTTGATCTCGGAGGGCACTGCGAAGCAGTTGCAGTGGTGGCTCACGAATCGCGATTGGGTCCGCGGCAGATCCCTCTCCGTACCCCAACCGGAGCACGTGGTAGTGACGGATGCGTCCCTCCTGGGATGGGGGGGTCCATATGGGAGAGGCAGAGATCAGAGGACTCCGGTCTCCGGCAGAGACTCGGCTCCATATCACCCTATTGGAGCTGAGGGCGATCCGACTTGCACTGAAAGCCTTCCTTCCCTCTGTCCGGGGAAGTGTCGTGCAGGTGTTCACGGACAACACCACCGCCATGTGGTATTGCAACAAGCAGGGCGGGGTGGGTTCCTGGACCCTTTGTCAGGAGGCTCTGCGCCTCTGGACATGGCTGGAACATCAGGGCATCACCCTGGTGGTTCAACATCTGGCGGGCTCTCTGAACGCCAGAGCAGACGAACTCAGCCGCCGGTGCATGATGGATCACGAATGGCGTCTGAACTCGGACGTGGCGCAAGGTCTCTTTCTGCAGTGGGGAGAGCCTTGGTTAGATCTATTCGCCACCGAAGAGAACGCGCAATGTCATCAGTTCTGCGCGTTGGCATTTCCAAGGCGGCACTCGCTCGGAGACGCTTTTCGTCGCGAGTGGAGTTGCGGTCTGTTGTACGCCTTTCCGCCTATACCACTTCTGCCCAGAGTGCTGAAGAAGATCAGGCGTGACTGGGCCCAAGTCGTCCTTGTGGCTCCGGATTGGGCACGAAGATACTGGTATCCCGAGCTACTCAGTATGTCCATCGATCCCCCAATACGACTGCCTGTTCGGGAGGACCTTCTGTTGCAGCAGCAGGGGACGGTCCTCCACCCGAACCTGTCCAGCCTCCACCTCCATGCGTGGAGATTGAGCGGCGGCAGTTAATGCCATTTGACTTGCCTCCTGAAGTCTGTGATGTCATTCTGGCAGCCAGGCGTCCCTCCACAAAGATGGTATACGCCTGCCGGTGGAACAAATGTGTGGCATGATGCACAGCAAAGGCTGTGGATCCCCTTTCCTCTCCTCCCCTCTTTCTGAGGTTCTCCTCTTTCTTCTTTCCTTGGCCCAGCAGGGCTCTGCTCTGGGCACCTTGAAAGGTTATCTTGCTGCAATCTCTGCTTTCTTACGGCTTCCTGATCAGCCTTCACTTTTCAAGTTCCCTATTGTTTCATGCTTTTTCAAGGGCATTACTCACTTATACCCTCCTGTCCCTTTCGTAATGCCTCAGTGGGACTTATTTATTTATTTATTTGAAAGTTTTATAGAGCGCGGACAAGACCCTTGCGGGTATCAGAGCGCTTAACAGAACATCAAGTATTATACATAAACCAAAGACAAATTGAAGCATCTATATGCAAAACATGTTACAAAAGCAAGGTGATCAGGTACAATAGGACGCTATTCTCATGCGACAAACAACAGGAAGATGGGATGTCCAGATTGCTTAGTAGGTCCCTTGTCCTAGTCAGGGTAATGGCCACGCTGTATTAGTTCGTCACAGAACAATGGGCCTTAATCAGGTGAATTTGGCCATGAGAATTGATTTTACTTCCTTTTTGAATGAGACAATAGAGGGGTTAAGTCTGGTTTCGGATGGTAAAGCATTCCAGATTCTTGGTGCCATTCCTGAGAAGGTACGGTTGTATGTTTTTTTCTTGTTGAATCTCTGTGGTTTTAGTAATAGTTTTTCCGCACTTCTGGAAGATCTGAGCCCACCAGAGATAGTCAACTTCTGTGTTAGATATCTAGGTGCGTTGTGGTGCAAGGCTTTGTGTGTCATACACGCTATCTTCAAGTGAATTCTGGCTTCCAGGGGAAGCCAGTTCAGTGATTTGAGGTCTGGTGAGATGTGTACATTTCTTTTAGAGCCGGTGATGAGTCTCGCTGCGGCGTTGATTGAGGCTCTTAATGGTGCCGTAGTTGCTTTGGGTAGGCCGCAGAGGGAGACGCTACCGTAATCCACTCTGGGGATAACTAGTGCTTGTACTGCTTGCTTGAAGTCCTTGCTTGGAAGGAAAGGTTTCAGCTTCCTCAGTGTGTTAATCTGGTAGTTCGCTCCCTTTGTAGCGTTGCTGATATGTTTTTGCATATTGAGGCTACTGTCGAGGGTTATTCCCAGTGATTTGGCTGAGTCAACGATGATTGGTTGAACATTGAGTGCCGTCAGGTGTTTTATCCACTCTTGCAGTACAGGGACTTGGGCGGGTGGAGCTATAAGCAGGAATTCAGTTTTTTGGGCGTTAAGTTTGAGATGGTTTTTTGCCAGCCATATCTGGGTGTCCCCCAGCGTTGTGTTGAGTAGTTTGATGTCTTCTAAAGTGTTGATCTTGAGGTATAGTTGTGTGTCATCCGCGTACATGTGGTAGTGCACGTTAGATGCTTGAAGAAGTTCGGTGAGGGGTTCCATGAACAGGTTAAACAAAGTCGGGGATAAAGAGGACCCTTGCGGTACTCCTAGTGTAACTGGTACGGGTTTTGACATGGAGTTGTTGGCCTTGAATTGTTGTGTTCGATTTTGGAGAAAAGAGGTAAACCAGTTTAGCACTACGCCTGATAGACCCATTCTATGCTTCAGGAGATCCAACAGGTTCTCGTGCTTGACCGTATCGAAAGCTGAGGATAAGTCTAGCAGGATGAGTAGGCAGGCTCCGTTATGATCCAGGATTTGTAGCGCGTCATCAATTATGTGTGTCATGGCTGATTCAGTACTGTAACCTGCTCGGAATCCTGATTGGTATTTATTCAGCAAGTCAAAGTGGTCAATATGCCTTGTCAGTTGGAGGTGTACACATTTTTCCAAGAGTTTGGCTAGTGTGGGGATGTTGGAGATAGGGCGATAATTGTTTAGGTCCGTCGGGTCAGCCGTGGGTTTCTTTAGAATGGGTGAGACCTGCCCCATTTTGAGGGTGTCCGGGATGCAGCCTTGTTGAAGTGAGCTGTTTATGATCTTAGTCCAGAGGGGCAGAAGTAGTGGTGTTAGGTTTTTAACGGCGTTTGCGGGAAGAGGATCGGCAAAATGATTGGCAGGGTTCATGTCCCCAAGTATTTTACTTATGGCTTCTTCGGAGTATGTCGAAAAGGATGACCAGTTGGCGTCGTTTTTAAGGTTAGGCTGTGATGGGAAGTGGTACAGTGCAGTTGGCATTTCCGGGGATGACTTCGTGTGCGGTCCCGTGTGTAGGGTTAGATCATTGAGTAGATCAATCTTGATATTGTCTGTCTTCAGGGTGAAGAAGGCAGAGAATTCTTCACAGTTGGGTTGCCGGCAGTCTAAGTGTTGTGGACGATGATTTGTGTCCTTACATTGTGTTTTAATTAGTTCGAAGAGTTTTTTGGGACGATTTCTAGCCTGGTCTAATTGGTGGCTGAAGAATTCTGCTTTAGTGCGCTTGATCTTTCTGAAATATGCGTTTCTCTTTTGCCTTAGTGTATTTAGGTGGTTGGCAGAAGGAGTTGACCTCCAGGTGCGTTCCGCGGCTCGGAGAGAGCGTCTGTCATTGTTGAGCGTGTCATTGTACCTCGTTCTCACTTATCTGATGTGCGCTCCCTTTGAGCCCCTTCACAACTGTCCCATTCATCTTCTGACACTAAAAACTGCCTTCCTGGTGCCTATCACCTCCGCTAGGCGGGTGAGTGAGCTCCAGGCTCTGTCCATCAAACCTCCCTTCCTTTCGGTTCATCCGGACAAGGTTGTCCTCCGGACACGTCCTTTTTTCCTTCCTAAAGTCGTGACTTCCTTTCACATCGGGCAATCTGTCACGCTGCCCACCTTCTTTCCGCATCCTTCAAAAGATGAAGAGAGGCTACACCGTCTGGACCCAAAACGTGTGCTGTCTTTTTATTTGGACCGCACAAAACAGGTCCTGGTAGACGACCAACTTTTTGTTGGATACGTAGGAGCTAAGAAGGGTAAAGCCGTACACAAGCGGACCATCTCGCGGTGGGTCGTGTTGTGTATTAAACTCTGCTATTCTTTGGCGAAGAAGGTCCCTCCTGTTGGGCTTAGAGCCCATTCCACCCGGGCCACAGCCGCAGCTACTGCTTTGGGACGGGGAGTCCCTTTGCAGGACATCTGTCAGGCGGCGACGTGGGCTTCACTACACACGTTCGCCAGACATTATTGCCTGGACGGTCAAGTCTGGAGAGATGGCCACTTTGGCTGTTCTGTTCTCCAGGACTTTCTGGTGTGATCTTGGTTCGCAGACCCACCTCCGGGGTTGGTATTGCTGGGGTATCTATTCTAAGGTGAGGAATCTAACTAACGTGTTTCTTTCAGATGAACAAGTTACTTACCTTCGGTAACGATGTATCTGTAAGAAACATTAGTTAGTTAGATTCCTTACCGACCCACCCTGCCTCCCCGTTCTGCGAACCGATATCTAGGGTTACGGATCTTCCCTTCAGGGCCATAGTTTTTTGGCACCAGTGTCGGTCTCTTGCATGGCTCAGCGTCCCTGGCGCGGAAAGCTATGTACAAGAACTGACGTCAGCGCGCGAGGGCGGCGTCTAAGTACTCTTACGACGTCAACCCGGCGCACGACGTCGACGACGGACGCGGAGCCGCAGACGACGCCTAGCGACGCGCAAGTGGTATTGCTACAAAAATCTTCCGGATCCAGCCTGACGCCTGGGGATATTCTAAGGTGAGGAATCTAAGGTGAGGAATCTAACTAACTAATGTTTCTTACAGATACATCGTTACCGAAGGTAAGTAACTTGTTCTTCTAGGGCAAAGGACATCCTATCAGGACCCTAGTTTTGTTCACCAATGGTCAGTGTCTTGCATGGCTCTGCGATTCTGGCGCAGAAAGTCGTGTACAGAACTGACGTCAGCGCGCGAGGGCAGCGTCTAAGTAGCTGCTGCGACATCATCCCGGCGACCACAACGCCAATGACGGATGCGGAGCCGACCGACGCCACCTTCCGACGCACAGAGGTACTGCTGATGGAAAAAGTTTCCGGATCCAGTCTGATGTCCGGGGGTAATTCTAAGGTAAGGAATCTATAACTAACTAATGTTTGTTACAGATATATTGTTACCGTAGGTAAGTAACTTGTGCTTTACTAATTTCAGACTGTTCTTCTAACTGTACTTGCTATTTAAACGTTTGAGACATGTTTTTTTTAGATCTGTCAGTTGCATGTAGGTTAGCAAACAATTGTAGAAAAAATATGATATGCTTTGCGTTGGTTGTTCTCTCCTCTCTTAAGCCGTCCTCTCTCCTGCCACAGGCACTTCTATCCTCCCCAGGTTAACCTCTCTTCCCTGCCCATTCCAGGCCACACCAGTACATTTTGTTGCAAAATTTAGGTCACTTAGGTGGGCAAATGCAGCCCTACTTTCCAAAAGTCGTACATAGATGAAAAAATACCTGCAACACACACATTATGTGTGTGTTGCGGGTATTTTTTCATAAAATAAAATTTTCATATATTTTTTCATATATCATTCATTGACTTCTCAAATCTTTGAGAAACTGATTTTTTCCTAAGCAGAAGAGTTTCATTGAATGGCACTTAGACTGTATGTTGTTCTACATCGCAGCTATGCCTCTGTCAGTGACCTTTCAATAAGTACAAGTGAAATGCACAGAAGACCTTTGATCAATTAATTAGTGAAAGGATTAGTCTTGTTTATTTAAAAAATGCCTTCGGCTTTCTGCAGATTTTACTAAGACTAATTTCACATTGAGAAAGCTAGTTGTTAAAACTAGTGTGTTCTCAAGTTCAGCTGTTGCTTAGGTATACCTTAAAATATCGATTAGATCAAATTATTTTGAATAGAAGGGGCACAGTTCACCAAGAAGTCTGACATATCTGTAGGTCTAGGCGCACAGGTACGAGACATTGCTGTCTGCTACCCCTACTGACAGACAGCCTAGACAAATGCATTTACGATTGTTGTAGTTTTGTTTGCCCATGCATATAATTCCTAATACTACCTGTGCGAAGTTTGAAAACATTTCATACTCTTAGCACCACTTATATCTGGTTCATCCAGATGTATGTTTAGATGTGCAGGGAAATGTAAAAAACGTTTAGCAAACCTACGTGATACCATCAGAGTTTCAGCTGTTCACTTAATCTCTATTACCACATAACACCCATCATTCTTTCCTTATGTGTCAAGCCTGCATACAAATTGTGCCTGCTTAACAAACGTTTATATAGTGTTATAAATATGGAGAGGTTGAAGTCTGTACAAAGAAACAGATCAGTAGAAACACAGACAATAGCAAATGCAAACATATTGTCTTCTGTTTCCCGCTATTATTTATAGCTTTAATTTGATACTACATAAATGAATACGAGTGTACATCACGGCTCTGTGAACCTAATTGCTTCAAGACGTTTTCTTGTTTCAACAAGTGAGTGAATGAGAATTTACAGAAAGATTAATTTTGATTTGATTTTCGTTGGGATGATGGATGTTTTGTTTCTGAGATACTTTGACATCCTCCCAAGGAGGTTTTAGTGAGTGAAGTGGAGGGCTCTGAGTGTGACGCTCGTGTAACAGACAGCTAAAAGGGGCACTGCAGTTTTATTCTTCAGCCTTACTGCTGCTACTTTATCTGAAGTTCAATGTCTGTGGTATCAAATATACGGACACAGATGAACCATGCATCTAATTTAATTCCTCCCGGATACTGTTTGAGCCCAACTTTGATGTATTATTTGTGAAGGCCCCACTTTATCTACCAAATCTGAGTAATGAGCTAAACATTAGCGCTTAAACTATTAACCTGTGATCACATTTGTTGATTGGTAGGATATGCCAGAGTGTTAAGGGCCACTGCTCTAAAGTGAAGATATGTACATTTAGTGCTATATTTCATATTCTGTGCCAAGCGCGATTCGTTAGAATAGTTGATAGTTCCCATGCTGCCTCATTTTGTTTGATCTGTTTATTAAATTATTATTTTTTTTTTTAAAGATCAGTTTTTATTTTCTACAAAGAAAGTAGAACAGAGGTCCAGATAGACACAGCGTTAAGCCCACAACCCATTTAGGGCCGGCCGCGGTTCACCCAAAGTTCTCCAAGAAAACGTAAAGGCATTAATAGACAATTTAGAACACATCATGTCGCCTACAACCCTTGTTGGGCCGGCCGCGTGACATAGCATATATAGCAATATTAGAGTGTTGTGGGAACTCTTAGGTCCTTTTTGTTGTAACAACAAGAACAGTGAGAACACGGCCAAGAGGCCCATATAAAGCGGATAGTAGTGAATAGACAGAAAAGAGTCGAAAGAAGAGGGGACAATAGAAAAAGGAAGTATACAGCAACAAAAGCGGCTAGGTGGGTGGACGGGCATATGCGCGCAGCAGTGCATGGTGTTAAGAGTGCATATCTTGATGCTTGTTGACGGGAGCGTCGCCCAGGGCTGGTCTGGTTACGTAAGGAGCCTATTGGGGTCCGACGGGAGTATGGCATCTTCAAAAAGTCGTAACACTCTAAGCTTGGAGGGTAGATAGCACGCATATTCTATTTTACAGAGATAGTGGACTAAGGGTCACCAAACAGCAGTAAAGCGGGTGGCACGTGATTGCAGTCGCGCTGTAAAAAGTTCCATGGTTATTACATGCCATAGGCGTGTGAACCAGGCGGCTATTGAGGGAGGTTCAGTTTTTTTTCCAGTACAACGCTATAAGTTGTTTAGTCGCCCCAAGCATATGTAGTGCTTTAGTCCAATCGCTGCAGGTAAGTGCTTTTAGGTTGGTAGGTTTAAGGCCCAAAAGGATCGTGGTTGCAGACGCAGGCAGGAGAAAGCCCAATACCTCCTTGATATGACTAAGGACTTCCTTCCAGAGCAGGGTCAAGAGCGGACAGGCCCACCAAATGTGAATGAAATCTCCAGATGCATTCAAACACCTCCAGCAAAATGGGGACACGGCAGGGAACATTTTGTGTACTCGAGTAGGCGTATAATACCATTGCGTCATAATTTTATATGCATTTTCCCTCTGCGGGATGCTGCGATAGACCCTAGGGATATCTCGCCAAAGGTGATTCCACTGTGATGGTGTGATTTCCGTGGTTGACGTTAATTGCCATTGGCGCTGATATGAGTGTGCAGTTAGCATCGGAGGGTGCTGTAGGATCTGGTACCTCCGAGAGATAAGGCCTTTCGATTCATCGAAGGAACGGACCAGCTGTTCAAAGGGGGTGAATGGTCGGACAGCGGCCTGTTGCATCTCTGGTGAGGACACCCAGTGCCGCAGCTATGCATATTGTAGTCTCGCGCCCAGTGGGAGACAAAAGTCCTCCCTACACTGGGCAAATGTCTGAAGTGTTGCCCCCTCGTACAGGTCTCCGATCACTCTGCATCCCCCGTGTAGCCAGTTGGCGAATGTTTGTGAATGGAAGGCCGGAGGGAATGCCTGCAATGGGAGTATGGGGGAGGGGAATATCGTTAGTCCCTTACGCACTGCTACCTTGTCCCATATATCCAGGACCGTTTTAGTAGGTACTGCAATATAGGCACTGCGTTAGAGCGCTGTACGATGGTGCCACGCAAGGTCCCAGATACCGTCCTTTCCATATGGAACCAGATCTTTTCGCTTTCAATGGCTATCCACTCCGAGACAAAGCGGAGATGCGAGGCCCAATAATAATCCAGAAGGTTAGGGCACGCTAGTCCCCCTCTGTCTCGTGGCGGCATGAGGGTCTTATGAGAGAATCGTGGCCTACGTCCGCCTCAGATGAAGCGAGTGAGATCTCGCTGGAGGCCCTGTGTTTGGTGTTGCGGGATAGGGGTGGGGAGACATTGAAATAAATATAAGATTGTAGGGAGTATCGACATTTTCACGGCATTAAGCCTCCCCAACCAGGAGAGAGTTAGGGATTTCCATCCCCGTAAGTCTTCCAGAACGGTTCTCCTGCATTCTCACCAATTCACCTGGGTCCATGTGCCCAAGGAGGGGGTCAGTTGAAGCCCTAAGTACCTGATATACTCCGTGACCCATTGATAAGGGGCGAGCGTTTTCAAGACTGGTATCTCCTCCTTCGGGATCGTAAGGTTCAGAGCCCAAGATTTGCCAAGATTAATTTTAAGGCCTGAAGCCTGCTCAAAGGACTGTAACAGAGTGTGAAGCGCCGGGAGGGATGTATGTGGATGCGATATTGTGAGGATAAGATCATCCGCGAAGAGCGCTACCTTGTTCTGCCTGCCTCCAAGAGAAATACCATGTATGTCTGCATTCTGCCTGATCATCTCTGCTAAGGGCTCTACCACCAGGGCAAACAACAGAGGTGACAAGGGGCAACCCTGCCGTGTACCTCTATGTATGGAGAAAGGGTCGGTAAGTTGCCCATTAACCCGAACCCTAGCTTGCGGAGATAGATAATGGGCCATGATCATAGAGATCATGTTCCGGCCCAGTCCGATCTTTTGCAGCACCGCGCAAAGAAATCCCCAGTCTACCAGGTCAAACGCCTTCTCTGCGTCAAGCGAGAGAAGGCAGGCTGGTATATTCTTGTGCCGTGCTTTCCCCACCAGATGCGCGATTCTACGCACATTGTCCGCCCCTTGCCTATTACGGATGAAGTCAACTTTATCCGGCCCCACAAGGCCAGGCATGTGGGGATCCAAGCGTCTGGCAAGCATTTTGGTGTAGATTTTGAGGTCCGTGTTCAGCAAAGTGATGGGACGATATGATGCACACAACGTGGGATCTTTTCCCAGTTTGGGAATAAGAGCTATTTCAGCCATACCCATGGAGGGCGTCGGCCCTTCCGTGTCCGAAAAGTAATTGTATAGTCGCAGGAGGTGTAGCTGGAGTTGTGTTATGAACATACGGTAGAAGACCAGTGGTAGGCCATCTTGGACTGGCGTCTTCCCGAGAGGGAGATCTTTCAACGCTGCCATCAGTTCCTCCGCCGAGAGAGGACCGTCCAATTGTTTGGCATGGTGTGGGTGGATTGGAGTCCAGGGGCACTGGTTCAAAATATCATCAATGTGGGCTTGGGAGGGCGCTTCCGCCGTATAAAGGGCAGTGTAATAGGCCCTAAAGGCCTCGCATTTAGCTCGCTCCATGATGGCCCATTCTCCATCCGGCAATTGAATATTCGCTATGTGAGCCTCCACTGCACGTGCCCTCAGGCGCTTCGCCAGCAATCTGCCCACTTTGTCCCCCCCCCTCAAAATATCTTTGTTTTAAGGCTAACAGGGACCGCTCAGCTTTATTGGTGCTCAGGGCGCGGAGCTGACCCCGGAGGTTAGCAAGTCGCTGTGCGGAGGACATGGCCCCCGTCCCATTGGAAGAAGCTTCACTACGGTCCATCGCAGGATCCCACACCAGGTTAAAGTCTCCCCCCAAAATTAGGGAGGGGTCCCCATATGGCACATTTTCCTGCAGAAGCGTTCGGAGATAGGAGTCCTGCATCTGGTTCGGTGCATAGACATTACACAGTGTAAGTAGGCGTCTCCCCATCACCACCCCTGCCCTGATGAAATGTCCATCTGGACTGCGAAAGACTTTGGGGTCCCCCTACCTGATACCAGATCTTCATAGAATAGCCACTCCAGCCGTTTTGGTGGTTGCTGTGGCCCAGAATTGGAGGGGGTATTTTGGGTGCGCCATGCGGGGCGTATCTATGTTCAGCAGATGGGTCTCTTGAAGAAAGATTATGTCTTGGCTATGTTGACGTAGGTAGCGCCACACTTGCTGCCACTTATTGGGAGAGTTAATCCCCTTGACATTAAAGGTTAGTACCTTTAAAGGGCTGGGAAGAGCCATAAATAAAACGGATCCATCATGCCACCCCAGAAAGCATGTCGGGGGAATGGAAGGGGGATACAGGAGTGGGCCTTCCCTGTTGACAAGAGCGCGTCGTGGGGTCATCTGTCCACCATACCTAGTAAACAAAAAAGAGAGAGAGAAAAGATACAGACAAGTAGGAAGATAGAGAATAGAAAGGTGGGTAACCAACCTTGGCCAACCGGGCCACATTGTCCTGTTCCAGTCGTGGGCTAGCCTACACTCTAAGGTTCGGATGAGCCCAGAGACGTCACTCTCTCAAGAACAGAGGGGGTTATGTCATCTGCTGCTCTCTAGTTCATCCAGGTGGAGTGCTCCGGCACCAGCTACACTGCGAAAGGGGAGTTGGGGTAGCGTTAAGGCCCCCACAACAAACATCGAGTCCGACTAGAAAGAGCTGTGCTGCCAGAGGAGGGCTCCAAGGGCCATCACGGGTTTATGAGCTGTTGATCAAGGGATTGGAGAATCCGGACCTGACTCTGACTTGTCCCCTTCCAAGGACCTGATGTGCTCTATAATGTCCTGTTTAGCCTGCAAGGACGCTTGTTCATTGAAGGGTGGTGAGCGTCTGCGCCGGTACACGATCGACCAGATCGTCTTGGCAGGCACCCGTGCATAAGGCAGAGGGTGAGTGGGGCTGGTGGACCGTGAAGAAAGAAGTCTGAGTAGTTGAGCCGCATCTTTGTAGGACCGAATCACCCTACGCTTGGACTCCCATGTAAAAATAAGGGTGAAGGGATGGCCACACTGATAGGAGATGTCCATGCTCCGCAACTTGTCCGTCACAGGTTTAAAGTCACGGAGGCGGCGCAGCGTATTGGGTGCCAGATCCTGAAAAATCTGGATCTTGTTCCCCTCATACGTGAGATCTTGCTTGGCTCACGCTGCCCGGAGAATAGCTTCTTTTTCTGTGAAAAAGTGGACCCTGGTTAAAATGTCCGGAAGGAGGCCCGGCCTGCCTGCGGGCCCGGAGACTCGGTGAGCCCGATCCAAAGCTGGCGGGGCGTCGTCATCATCTCCCCACACCTCGTGGAGTAGCTGTGCCACATAGGTCATAATGTCCTTCCTTTCCGCTCCAAGAGGAACCCCCCAAATGCCAAATTATTCTGGCGGCTTCGATTTTCCAGGTCCTCCTGCTTCAGTTGCAATTCTATGTGTTGGTCTTCCAGGATGGCCAGGCGCTGCCAGAGCTGCTCCTGGTCTTCTGTGCAGGCGTCGACCATCTTTTCCAGCCCGTCCACTCGCTCGCCTAGATCTGCGACTTCTTTCATGAGTTCCCGAACACAGGAGTGCACTTCGGTATGTAGGGAGCCAATTTCAGACTTCAACTCGGACATGAAGGAAGCCATAAAAGCCTGCGCCCTCCGCATTCAAGATCCTCCACACGCCGTTTCCAGCCACCGCCTGTCACTCAAGAGCGCCACTCACTGCCACGTTGCCCAGCCACCAGCAGCTCTCCACGCACGCCGTCCTCTCAAAACCGGCTCCGCTTCAGTCCGGTCCGCGCCCACTCATAAAATGGCGGACAGCTGGCGTGACCTGAGGGCTCCCAGGCAACTCACAATGCCCTCCGCTGTCTCCGCTGCCTCCGAGGTGCCGCGTCGCCGTTTCCAGGACAGCGCAGCACCGATGTGGTCCGATGAGCGTCAGCACAGGTCCCGCTGATCCCGCTTCGTGCCCCCGACCTGTAAGCCACAAGATGGCGGCCGCTGGCTTCAGCCGTGGAAGGCCGGAGTAACACGGCCGTGTCACGGCAACCGGCGCCGCCTCTGCGCCCTCAGCTTGCCAGGAGACGCTTCTCACCTTTCGCCGCCTGTGCACCCCAAAAAACGGCAGCAAATGGGCCCCAGCTCCGCTTATGATGGCCAAGGAAAGAAGCGATCCGCCGGAGCCCCCGCGACGTGCGTCTCACCTCATTTGCAGTGAGACCACGCCCCCTGTTTATTAGATTTTAACATATGTGAAGTATTCGACAGACATATACATTGTCAATAGAACCAGTAGGCAATCTCCGAAACAGAGTATTCAACACGTTAAAGCGATAATTTGAACACATAAAGAGTATCGATCTATCTCCATGGCGTAAATTATCTTACCCTTGGTCTAGCAAGGAAATAGTCATCCCAATTTTGTTACATTTTCCTTATTGAAACACAGTACAAACGTACTGTGCATGTACATATTAATTCCATACATACATCTCAAATGGCTCCTCTCGACCATGTCACTGCAACTGAACGTTCGATCAAACGACGATGCAGATAACATTTGAACTGTAAAACAACCAATTGAGGAACAGGGAGAGAAATCAGGGAAGCCAATGTGGGTGGGGGGGGGGGGAGCTGTAAATGTCTGTTACAATATTACGGATTATACATTTGCACATATGCATACTTTGTCATCATAATATTAATACAAGCTGGCTTGAGGTGTGTAATACATGCTACACATTCCAGATCACATTTGGAACACATTACAACCCTTGTATTGACTAGCTTTAGTCAGTGTTAGGAATGTCAGGAGGGTCATCCGGAGTTACCATCCCGTGGAACGTGCTCAACATTACGTTCCATGCCGTAGAAATGGGGTATTTACGCAGCCTCCAACGTATCCTCCCCTACTAATGAAACTGCTTCAGCCTTGGCCCAGTTCATCATAGATTGGGACCATGCCTTTATCGATGGGGGATCTCCTGCCTTCCATCGGCGTGTGATAAGTCTTTTGACCACCACCAAACCTAGGTCCAAAAATCTAGAGGAGGCTTTATGCTTCTTACTTCTAGGGAATATCCCCTTTATTGCGGCTTCCCACATATGCAGCAACGCTCTGTCTGTGCTGGTAGCCAGAGACCGGATCACCTCATGCGAATAAATTTGCGATTTGGGGCATGGCCAAAGCATATGTAGAAGATTGGCATCTACCAATTTACAACGTGGGCAACATGCATCTAGTCTAGTAAAATATCTGTTATTCTTATCCAGCGATAAGTACGCTCTATGCACTACATAAAATTGGATCAGCCTAAAAGCGCATTTCTGGGGATCTGTCTAGGACTTTCCAACAACACAGTCCATTCCTTAGGTGTGTATGGTCACGCCATGTCTGTTTCCAATTTTTTACGCAATGGCTCTAAATCCGCCATGGTGTGTTCTCAAATTGATTCTGCGAACCATTTTACAAGATGTCGCCTCGTGCCTATCACATGTACGTACTGCATTAGGAGATGTATTGGGGGTTCCTGCAAGATGTTTCCCCGGTGTCGCACCAACATGGCCATACAGGAAGCATGGTTCAAGAATTGCCCAGGAGGGTGCCCTTTCCTCAGACAAAGAGGGAAATGGCCGCATCACACCCTCAATGTATAGATCTCCCAATGTAGATATATCTGCCTCATGCCAGTCTTTGAGGTCAGTCACCCTGAATCGTCCTTCCACTTTCAGCATACCTAATGGCAGGCACAAATGGTATAACCTGCCTAGTAAGGTGCAATGCCCTACAATAGCATTTCTGAGTGGTAGCGATGTGTGTGGCCTAGTGCATGGATGAAAGAGAAAAATAATTCTATCCAATGTATACGGGAGCTCATGTTACGCTGTGTCTGCAAGGTGTAGTTCCTCCACCCATTTTGCCACCCAGAGTATTTGGGATGCCAAATAATAATTCTCCATGTAGGGTAGAGGCAGCCCACCCTGTGACTGAGGCAAGTATGACTTTGCTAACACCACCCTGCACCGTGTGTTGTTCCAGATGAGATCCCTTATAATACCCTCCAGTGATCGGAAGAAGGACGCCGGTAGATATGTTGGGAGGTTAGCAAAGTAATAGAATAGCCGCGGCAGCATCACCATTTTTATCAACTCCACCCTGCCTATAACTGAGAGGTTAAGTGTTTTCCAAAATTCTATTTGGGATCTTAAAGCTGTGACTGCCCTGGATAGATTGCCGTCCAGGAGGTCCCGATAGTTGTGATATATGCGTATATCTAAATATTGAAACTCCATCGGTTGCCATGTCACCAAGGTCCCATTCACCACCAGGTGAGGGGCATCTGTTCCATGGGTATAGGAGTATATACCATATTTACCCCACCTCACACCCAGTCCGGATAGTGAAGCAAATAATTTCAACCTGTCCAGGATGATCTGCGGAATTACCTGTAGGTCCGCATACAGCAAGACCGTGTGTAGATCGTCCATGAGGCGTATCCCCCCGGGTGTTGCTGAATGACGCAACACTATTGCCAGTGGCTCTATAGCCAAGGAAAAGATCAATGGGGAAAGGGGACACCCCTGCCTAGTTCCTATCGATATGGGCCTAGAAAATAGGGCCCCCAGACGAACCCGAACTGCGGGTGCTCCCTTTAATAGTTTAGTTAAGCTCAGAAAATATAGCCCAAATCCAAAGTGACAGAGCACTTCAAACATATATGGCCAGTAAACTGTATCGAACGCTTTTTCTAGGTTCATTACTAGGCAGCCTGCTGCTGGCCAGTCCATTGCAGCACAGCGCATCACTCGAAACACAATCCCACACACTTCCCGCGAAGCGTAACTTTTATGGCCGCCTTCTCCACCAAAGTAATCGTCTATAGCTTCCCCTATCTAATCTCGGAAGACTGAGTCTTCAAGCATCGCCGGGTGTAACTGCCACGTAGGGACGCTAGTGATTCCGCTTTCCCAGGCCAGTGTGACACAATGTGGGTTGTGATCGGAGTGTGTACGTCCCCAATAGTCTGAACCTATTATGTAGGGAAGGAGAGCTGAAAAACCTGTCTGTTAGAAATTGGATTTCTGGTTGGCTAGGGCATGCACCTAAGCCAGGCAGAAACCACAACTCTAGTCAGGGCATGGGAGTTACAGGCAGAAGATAACCCCTGCTCACCCCCTTGGTAGCTTGGCACGAGCAGTCAGACTTATCTAAGAGGCAATGTGTAAAGCGTTTGCGCAACACACTCACAGCAGCGACACACTAGGCACACCACAAAAGAAACTCCACACAAGGTTATATAAAAATAGCCTTTGTATTACTCATAAAACACATTAGAGCATAATCACATATATACACTGTGCCACCTGGCACTAGGTATCTCTTTACAGGGGATTATATGCATTACCGGGCCAATCGGGTCACTGTCATTACCATTAAACACACAAGTAGTGAAAACAGAAACAACCAGTAACTACTGGCAAGAGGCACCTTAGCATAAACACATTATGATTAGACATATTAGGCACCCATCCTAAATTACCAGTGCACCACAGTAACACTAATATGTTGCACACGTCGCCTCAGGGCCTTACGCCCCACCAAAACACAGGATGAACCCCAGGCCGACTGGCCTTCCTCGGGGGCCCTTCTTGGGCTTCCCCGTAATGCCCTCTGTCCCATAGTCAGGGCTCTATTAGCATTTGGCCTTTGAACTTGTCACCAGGCCACCGAGACAGCAGAGTACTGGCCCCAACAGGCCGGTACAGGAATGGGGGCGAGGGTGCAACTCACCCGTGTCTCTTCATCAACACCAAATGCCCCCCATGTTGCAGCTGTCCGCGATCTGGCAGTGCAGCTGTATAGACAAAATAGGCACCAACAGCGTGCCTTGTAAGCCGCCCTCACCAGGGCTTCTCTTTGTAGGGCAGTCGGCACAAGCAGGCACCAACAGTGTACCTTGTCAGCCCCACTCACCGGAGCTTCTCTTCTTCCCTACCAATCGGGAAAGCGAGGACTTCAGCAGGGAGCCCGCGATGCTCTGGTCCCTCCTCGGCGTTGGGTGAGCCTGCGAGGTTCCGTCTCTTCCTTTGGCGCTCACCACCGTGGGGTAGGCTCCCGCCTGGATTCAGGCTCAGCGGCATCTCTCTTTCGGGTGAGGCCACGCCCACAACCAGGCTCAGCCCTTGCTTGGCTTCCGCCCGATCTCCACACTGTTTTCTGGCCGCTGGCCACGCCCCAGGTCAGGCTCTCTTCGCCTGACTTCCGGCCTAATCGTTCGGGACGAACGGAACTGGAGCCCTCTTCTCGGGCTCAGGAAAAGATAACAACCAAGTGCTCGTCACGCACTCTTCATGGCCAAAGTTGGAGCCCCCTCCTCTGGCTCTTTAGAAGTATGCGGGGCTCTCCTCATCACCACAGGAGACCCGCCCACAACAAGGCAGCAGCCGCCTGACTTCCTGGTCTGTGGCTCTTCTGCCACGGCGTGACGGCGACCTACCAGCCACAAAATTGGAGCCCCCTCCTTGGACTCCAAGGGACAATAAAGTATGCAGTGCTCACGAGGCGCTAGGTCCCAAGTTCAGTGAGGCAGAGCTTGGCACAGGCAGGCCAGCACCTAGGGACCCCCCGGAAACAGCAGCTGGGTTCCACAGCGGTTCCTCCTTGCCCAGCAGTCCTTCGGCTCCAGCAGGTAACCAAAAGTTCCTTCTTTTTTCCTGGGGTCACAGCCCCAATAATTATACCTCACATGTCTTTGTTCTGCCCTGGCAGAGGGATCGGCGCCTTGTCCAAACCAGTTCATGGGGGTGGAGGGGAACACTTACGAACACCTTTTCAGTGCACAAGCGCCCTCCTTTGTCAGTGTAGGTCCTGGCCCCAGACACACCACAGGCGTCGGAGCCAGCATTGTGTAAGGCAGGCACAGACCTATTCAGGGTCAGGGGCTACTCCTCCCACTACTCCAAATGCAGATCGTCCTATTCAGCCTAACGCTGACTCACCCAGCCCCTCTGGAGTCACTGCACCTCCCCAGTCTGTCACTCCAGTGCCAGACATGCAATACACAACAGACAGGAACAAAGACACATAGCCCACAGAAATGCCCACTTCTAAAAGTGGCATTTCTAAAATAGTGATAATAAATCTGAGAACACCAATACACAGCATTTATTATCACTATTCCAAACATACCAAACTTGATCACGCTACTCCTCTCATGCCAGGAATTACCACTGAAACACATATCAGGGAATCCCCAATGCATTCCTATGAGAGGGCAGCCTCACAGTAGTGAGAAACCAAAATGGATGTTTGTCACTACCAGGACATGCCACACAGTTAAGGCACATGTCCTACCTTTTAGCTACCGCGCACCCTGCCCATAGGGCTAGCTAGGGCCTATCTTAGGGGTGACTGATCTGTAGTAAAAGGAGAGTCACAGATGTGGCACCCACTTTATGTGCCACGTCACAGCGGCAGTAAACTGCACGAGCAGGCCCTGCAATGGCAGAGGCCTGTGTCAGGTTTGAAAGGCTACTTTGATGGGTGTTACAAGCAGCGCTGCAAGCCCACCAGTAGCATTTAATTTACTGGCCCCGGCTATATGATGTACCACTTTACAGGGGGACAGATAGGTAAATTAAATACCCCAAACAGGTGTAGACCAATCTTACCACTTTTACCATAGAGACCACATACACTTTACACTGGACAGCAGTGATAAAGTGCCCAGAGTCCTAAAACCACCAAAACCAGGTCAGGAAAAAATACCAAGAGGAAGGCAAAAAGTTCAGGGATAACCCTGCAAAAAGGACTAAGTCCAACACTATCTAATCGGACATGCAAATCATGGTGCACTGAATAAAAGGAATCTACCCTCACATCGGGATTACGATGTCTCCAGACATCGATCAGATCCCATCCATCCGCACATCTGTTCAGCACCGTGGAATTGGCCGTGGCAGTGGTACCCCTGTGTGGGGGAAAGGATCTATCCAAGCTTGTATCGAGTACACTATTAAAGTCCCCTCCAATTAACTATGGTATATCACACCATTTCATCAGCACTTGGGACAGCAGTCTGAGAAACTGACCCTGGTCTATATTAGGGGCGTACACATTCCCTATCAGAATATGGCGCCCATCTAGTTTGCCCTTCAGGAGTACATACCATCCCTCTTTGTCGGGAATGACCCCATCTACTGCAAAAGGCGTACCTGGACGAATCCAGGTTAGGGACCCCATGCAAATAAGGAAAAGTCAGTAGCATATACTTTACCCCTCCACTTACGCTGTAGTCTGGCTGTTTACACTGCATTTGAATGTGTCATGTAAAAGCGCAATAGAACATTATGTCTCTTAAGATAAGAGTAGACCTCATACCTGCTGGATGGCGTACAGAGGCCCCGCACATTTCATGTAACTATTGTGTGATCCGTCCCGGCACTATATTGTGTAAAAATTGGAATGTACCTCAGCCTAAGCATGTAGCTGTGATTATGAATCTGCAATGTACTGCATCGTCTCGTATAGCTGTGGGAAGCACTTGCCCATATTCTTAACCCTTCCCTAAACTTTATATGGAACAACTCACCACCGGCATCTTCCTAGAGTCATGAAAACATGCTATGCACCTACCCCTTCTAAAGCAGCCTAATCCTGACCCGGTGGATTTAAAAAACTATTGACCGATTGCTCTTCTTTCTGCACCGGCGAAGATGTTGGAAAACCTGGTCCAACGTCAACTCACTGATTATATTGCCAGCCGAGATATTCAGCATGAAACACAGTCAGACTTCCGAGCAGGCTTCATCACTGAAACAGCTCTGCTGGAGGTGGCCGAATCTATAAGAATGGAGGTGGACGGTGGAGCCTCAGCCATGTTAGTGCTGTTGGACTTATCCACCACCTTTGACACTGTGGACCACCCAATATTGATGGACAGTCTTAAGTAGGCTGGAGTGGAGGGTATGGCGCTCGTTTGGATAAAGTCTTATCTCAGCGACCGCACACAAAGAGTTATTTTGCGCCCATTCAAATCGGAGGCCAAGCCCCTTTGGTGCGGGGTACCCCAGGGTCAGCTTTGAGCCCTTTACTTTTTAATGTCTATCTGGCTCCACTAATCGCGCTCGTTGCAAAATGGGGAATAAAAACTATCTCTTACGCAGACGACACCCAGTTGGTGTTTTCCTTTAAAGATCAATCGGCAGACTCCTTTGCGAGGTTCAGGGGCTGCCTGTGTGACATCTCCAGCTGGATGAATAATAATAAGTTAAAACTGAATGCTGAGAAAACTGAGGTCCTGTTATTTGGCAAGAATTCTCAACTGACACCTGGACTGTGGTGGCCGGAGGAAATGGGCTCCTCCAAACCCCCCCCCCCCCCCCCCACCAGCCCGTCAAAGTTTGCTAAAAATCTGGGCGTACAGTGGGACTCTGACCTGACTTTTTCGACCCAAATACGCTCTATTACATCCTATTGCTTTGGCATACTGAAGGGGCTGAGGAGTTTTCTGCACCTATTCCCTGAGAGCTGTCGTAGATCAGTTGTTCATGCCACTGTGACTGCAAGGCTGGACTACGCCAATAGTCTGTACCTTGGTCTACCAGCATATCTGATTAAGATACTGCAAATGGTGCAGAATGCGGTGGCGAGGTTAATCAGAAGAGTACCTTTTAGACAACATATCTCTCCGCACATCAAACAGCTTCATTGGCTGCCGGTTGCGAATATGATACAATTCTAGGCCTTGACGATAGCTTTCAGGGCTCAGAGAGGTATATGCCCCAACTACATCAGGGAACGTATTCTTCACTATCAGCAAAGACGTTCTTTAAGATCGAACTCTCAGAATTTGCTATGCGTTCCTCAATTTGCGAAATCTCGCATAGGGGGCAGGTCCTTTTCAGTGGTATCAACCAGATTATGGAACTCTCTCCAGAATAGACTTCGACTAATTCAGTCTGAAGGGAAGTTCAGGAAATCTTTAAAGACATGTTTTTTCAGTCTAGGCTAGTTAGGAAAGTACTATACCTCCACCTTCTGTCTATGCTAGGCTCCTCATCCTCTCTGCCCTGCTTGACTGTGCTAGCGCCGGGACACCTCTGTTTGAGGTAGCTGTTGCGCTTTATAAATGTATGTGTGCATTGTATTGTGTATCCCCCAGAAGGACTCCTGCAATTAGAAAGAAAAGGGATAGACCAACAGGTTAGGGAAAAATCATTAAAGGGCAGCCCCCTAACCACGGGGTGTTGCCCAAACTCAACAAGCAGCAAAACAACCACGAGCCCAACTGGTTCCAAATAGGAGGAAGAAATTAAGGAGATATGTAACCGTGCAGGGCATGCTATTGTGAATCCTCAAATGACTCCTAATTATGTGTAGAAAGATGTGTAGCGGAGAATATCCCACAGGAACTGTGTGCAGGCACAAGTGTAGTACCCTATGAGCAGGGATCCCTATACAGTGAGACAGTATAAAGTTACAGTACCAAGGCAGTTCTTTAGGCAGTTTGTAATGCAAGCGCTGTTCCCAGTCTGTTTCATACAATACCATCTGAAGTCTGTGGCGTGACATCAGGCATTCGTAGCAAAACCGTGTCCGACAGTCCCACCGCCGATGAGCCCCTATCTCCTGAGGAATGAAGCGATATGTCAGCTTTGTCTTCCAACTCTGCATTTCCAGCCAACTTCTCCACGATTCTAACCACAGTCTGTCGCTCCCGGCGGATTTGGTCTGGGCCAGGTTTCTCCAAGAGACCAAGAAGCCGTTTACTGTGTCGTCGCCGACGAGTTCTTTCTCTGCTTGCTTCCGCATTCCGTGTACCTGATGTGCCTATAGGCCCAAATACTGCCCTGAAGTCTCTAGTCAGTCCCAAGCGTCTTGAGGTGTGTTGTAAAACCTGTTTTTCCCATCCAAGACCACACGGAGTCTTGCGGGAAACACCAGTGAGTAAGAAATCTGAAATTTTAGGAACTTTTGCTTAACTTGCATGAAAGGCCCTTGTCGCTGAACCTTCATTGTGAAATCAGGGAAGTACAGGACCTTGGTATTCTCAAACTTTACCTCAGCTATTTTCCTGGTGTCCCGCAGGATAATGTCTCGATCTTTGAAATGCAGCAACTTAAAGATGAGCGTACCTGCTCTGGCGCCTGGAGCTGGTTTCCTAAATGGGACGCGCTGTGCTCTTTCAATAGTAAAGAACGGGGAGAATGTGGTGGATGGTAATATGGTCTTCAGCCATTGCTCCATGTAGGCTACCGCATCCTGACCTTCTGCTCCTTCCGGCAGCCCAATCAGGCGTATGTTACTCCTCCTGGAGCGGACCCTCTGCGTCTTCCAACCACTTCTCAAGATATCGTATTCTGACCTCATGTGCATTTTGTTGCTTCTCCTGAAAGTCAGTGGCAGGCTTCAGTTCCACTATGTCTTGCTCCACAGCTGTAATACGTTCCTTTAGCTACCAGTGGTCAGCATGTAGCAGTGTAAGATCTAATGCAAATTTACCTAGTTGCCTTCCATCGACTCTCTAGACCGCTCTATTGCATTCAGGATAGCGTCAAATCGATCATCCGGTGTATTTCGGCATCACTGATGATTGCGTTTGATCAACTTCACCCAGGCCAGCGGCCTGCAAAGATGCCAGTTCCTTTAGTGCGGCCCATCAGTTTGGCGCAACCCTTCGACTCACTGCGGTAATCTCACTGCATTCAACAGGATATATCGATGCACTATCCTCTAGTTACTTGGCCCACCACGCTAAGGCTGTGAACAGGAGCTCAACCTCCAGCAGTTCCAGGCACAGTACCAGCTCTCTGTATGAAGGGGAGTAGGTTTATCTCGACCAGTGCCACAGTTCCCAGTCTGTCTGACTAAATATGTGCGTAGATCCACTGCAAATAGTCTACCCCGGCTCAAGAGATCCGTTGCCGCAATCCGGTGCCTCAGCATAGGCCATGCCTGGGCCGTATCCACTCCGCTCAGGCCTGTCTCTGGACTCCGGCGTTCACCCCTACCTAGAGCAGGCGTACCGCGGGGCCCACCACGGACTATCACAATCGTCCACGGCCTAATACACAGCAGATGCCCCTGCGGCCGACTATTTTTCCGTGTGAGCGGGCAGACGAGTGCTACTCACCCGTCAAGACTGAATCCAGGTTCCCCGTTGCCAGCACCACCTACCTCTTCTCCCTTCAGGAGTTGCTGCTCTCAGCTTCTTACAAGTCCCACTCTGTTATCCGGCAGGCCAACGCGTGCCACGGTCCCTCTCCCTCTAAATCTTCTGGCTGGAGCTACGTGTTGGGTGCTTCGCAGGCCCGGCCCAGCTGCGCACTCTCGGCCTCAGCGTGTCACTCGACTCTGGCACCTACATGAGCGTATTTCCAGTGCGATCTGCACTTCTGCAGTTGCCGTGGCTTTGCTGGACCCTCGATCACGGCTCTATGTCAGGAAAAGCTGCAGGTGACTGAGAAATGTTTCCAAATTAAAGGGGTTGGATGGCGGAGCAAAATCAATGCGGGTCCGCCATGCTGCCCCTGCAGGCCATGTCCCCCGTTCCCATGCTGCCTCATAATGAAATACATTCTTAGGTGAATGTGATTCACAATGTTACATCTAATGCTCGTCTTCAGTCTTAACCTCTGTGCCAACACCTTAGTGATAGCATATATTTGTTCATTTTTTTTGTTAAGTAGCATATTAAATTCGTAGTCCTGTTATACATGACCTCTTTAGGTCGAGCCTGGGCAGCGCATGCGCTGCTCTGCGAGGCATGCTGTATTGGAGTACATAGTTGAAGCTCTGTCCACTCTCCGTCCATATTTTTCATTGGCTGTATATGTATAGCACGGGGCGCCAAACATATTTGCAATGCGATAGGTCTCTCATTTGCGAGAGTTTAAGCTATTGGCATTGTAAATCACAATAGCTTCTATTTATCTGTTTTAAAAACAACACATAAACGAAAGGCATCATCATTTAAAATGCCAATAGCTCACACTCTCGTAAATGTGAGACCTATTGCATTGCAAATGCTTGTTTCAAAATTCTCAATTATTCGGTATTTCATAAATTCACATGTTTGAATCATCCCCGTGTTTGAGCTTTGAGTCCCACACAGGAACATCTAACTGGTAGTTCTGTTAATGTAATCATAAGGCTGAAACAAATTCTGCTTAGTAGCCTAGTCACATTATTCGAAAGAAATCAAACTTCAACCAATTAGAGAAAATCAGCCTGGTGACCACAGCCTGAGAGGCCACCATCCTTCAGATTTCTACCTCACATCATGTGTGAAGGGATTCTTCTTAGCTGTGCTCATTTCCTTACAGTTATGTGACTTTTTTGAATACCCTCCAGTTTTCAGTGAAGATCTCTTGTCACTTCACTCGGATCACCATCTAAAGCAGACCATGTCTGATGCCTCTTAAAAAGAAAAGTCTCTATAGTGCGACTTGTATGCTAACCATGAAGCTGAGGAGTGCAAATTATGCCACACCTTCTCAACTTAAACCTTATAAGGCAGAGAAGGATGGCTTTTAATTTATTTACAGAAGGTCAAATAAAAACAACAGCCATCTTCTGAGAATGACTCGTATAACACCTCAAAAAAATCTAAAAAACATAAGGGTAAATTCACAGAAGAGACATCCTAAATCTTAGAGATCTGAATCATCTACCTAGCAAGTCAGGGGACCAGAGTCCACTTTCTGAGGAGATAATTCACATTGGGAAGCCAAGACCTAAACCAGCGTGTGAACAGCCGAAGCAGAAAACTCCTCATACTCTCACTAAAGACTCCTCAACAATTAGACTGTCATCAACAAAAGCATTGTCGACAGAGTTATCATTGACGAGGAGGCATGACAAAACTACAGTGGTAATGTCAGTGACCACTATAAAAACTACTATATCATCGTCAATGACAACTTCTTCCACTACATCATCACCTACATTTGCATTACCGTGAATTATCCCTTCAACGTTACCTCCATCGACAATTCTACCGTTGATGGAAAAATTTACAAGAGACCTAAAATCCTGATTATATTAAAGAAAGCCACCAGAACTACTCTGCTTGCAGAAGATGTATGTGCTCTAATTCCAGAATAAACATCACCCAGTAAGGTGTTGCCAAACTTTCCATAGCACCTTTTTGAATCCAAAAACTCTGAAGATAAGGGTATGTTTTGGTCAGCTCATAATACCATTATAATCAATGTGAAATATCAGGACCCAAATGATGACAGTTATGATCATACTCCTTCTCAATATCTCTACAACAGACATACAGAAACGCCTGCTTCCCGAGTTCCTATCAAAACTTTTCAGGAGTACCAAGAACAAGAATGACAGTACAGCAAATAATCTTTCAAGAGTGTCACGCAAGTCTCTGAACAACCTTTGATGCAGGTTCCATTAAACCTTGTTAAAGACCTACATTTAGTTTTACCTAACTATTATTCATGATTCCATGAACCAGCGTCATTGACTCAAAGACAACAAGCTCCTCCGCCAGCTTCACCACCAGCTACGTTGCCTCTCTCCCAAATCACCACTCCTAGAACACTTTTATGACTACAACTCAGACTGCCTAAACCGGTTCACTTCCCAACAGTTTCCTTCATTCTAAAGCCAGGTCATCCTGACTATGATTTAAGCACATCTGTGAGCACTCTGCAATCTTGTAGCTTTGAAGTCCTTTATAAACAGTTAATACGTCCATAAACATAAGTATTTCCATGCAATTCTATGCAATTTGCAACCTTTATTATTATCCAAAGAATGTATACATAAAAACATCCGTCACAGACAATATTGAGTATCTACAGCCAACCTGAAAATGATAATGGATATATGGATGATGGGCAAGAAGAGGGAGAGCTTTCACTGCTGGTACTGGTTGTGAAATAGATTACTTAATCACTCTGGTGAAAGTGGATGCCTCACGAACTCCATCACAGACTGCTTTTTGTATAATGTCAAAGAACCAACCAGGAAGACGGTTAGACCAATACCAAAAATAGACCACATATGATCACAGGGCCTTAAAAACAGTGAAGAATGCAACAACAGTAGCAGCTGTTCTTCCAGGGCTGGATATAAAGTATAAAGCCCATGATGATACTCCGGTATGCCTTATTAGACACCCATGGGCGGAGTAATGCAACGGCACAGAGAAGATCCCACACACCACTGACATCCTGTTCTACACACAGGGAAGGAACAAGGTTAGATAATATTGGCAAGAGGTTCTCTGCAAAGGCAGCCACTGCTATAAGAGCAACTAATATCACAGCAATTCTAGCAGGCTGTGATAGATAAATGTAGTCTGTTATTTCTACCTCAAGGTAAAAGATCTGAGACTAAAGCCATCTTGCATGAATGTGAAAGACCTTCCTCAGCGATTATTGAAGCCTCAGTGGACATTGCCACAACTCCCTTTAGGCAATTGGCTGATGCAGTGGTATTAAGAAGACATTGGTGGTTAAAAGCAACATCATTTCAACTTGAAGGGCAGAGTTGAATTTTGTACTCTGGCTATTTGGCAAACATGTTCAGGCAATTAGGACTAACTCAGCCCTATCTAGGAGCTAGAGGTAGAAATTAGTTCACCTTTAGAGGCGGGAATTGGTTCCAACCCTATCAGACACATCAACAACCTTACCACCAGCAATACAATCCACAGTACAGACCACCACCACCACCAGCAGCAGTGTCTCTCCAAAGGCAACCTTCTTCCTGAAGATCAGGACACCAGGCTAAAGTTCAAGAAACCTTGAGACGTCTGCAATAAGTGTCCGGCAGCCACCACATCATGTCTCCCAACTCCTGTAGACGGAAAAACGTATTCTATCAGCTGCTAGAAAATTATAAAAGAATCATGGGTCCTATATGTAATAAAACTGGGACACACACTCGTATTCATACAAAAACCACCTCATTCATTGCCAACAATGACACTGCTTTAACATTTAGGGATGTTATTAGCAGAAATATTTATAAGGATAAAGAATGGAGCCATAGAACGGGTCCCCCAATCACAGCAGAATGTAGGCATCCTCTAATCCCTATTTTTAACAAAGGAATAGTCAGGAAAATGGTGACCAATGTCAGATCTCCAACAATTGAACACATTTCTAAAGAAGCAAACATTTCACATGATTATGCTACGAAAAGGTCTCAACTGTTACAAGGAGGCGATCTTATAACCACTCTAGACATACAGCATGCATACTTACACACCCCTAGCCATCGAATCGTAGGGATTCAATATAGTTTTTAGTCCTGAAGAAAGCCTACTGACCCTTAGTGGTATACTATAGCCTGAAACCTGTTGACCAATTAATGTTGTGGGTCATCATAACCACGAAAGGGCTCACTGTTTTTATCGGTTCCAAATGACCTTTATATTGAAAGGAGCTAGGATCTGGAAGGCAATTTTAATTCAGTAATAATCCCTCGTTCTTAGAATAAGAGCTCCACTTACAAACTGCGTTGAGCCCCCCCACTCACTCTAGGTGTAGTGTGTGAGGATTCAATGATGAAGCATGCCACAGGTGGTATCTGTGGATGAAGATCCTACAAAAGTATCCAAGAGAGGCCAGGATTACACTAATTCACCTGGGTGCGGATCCTTTCTTTTCTTGAGCTATACTAGGACCTGCAACCAATCTCTTGGTCTGAAGAGATTACAATAACATAGGTTACGTTTCCGTATAAACAGAAATGTTTTCGCCTCCACCAGAAAGGGGAATGATCTTTCTAGGTGCAAGAATCAATACAACTCAAGCAAGAGCAATTCCCAGCGACAATAGAGTCCAAGCGATAACGAGTGTCAGTCTCGGATAGTGAGGACAATGGGAAAGTTGCTTGGCATGATGGCTTCCTGCATCCTACTTATTCTATATGCAAAGCTATACATGAGCTTAACCGAGGAATGAATCATGAACCAATGGTCACAGGCAACAGGGAGTTTGGAGGATCTAGTGGTTTTCACGCAGAAAGTTCAAGAGGAAATGGAATGGTGAAAGGAAGAGAATCTTTCATATTACCAACTCAGAAGGTGACCATCTCCACAGATGCCTCTCGCACAGGATGGGGAGCCCACATGCAGAGGGTCAACATCAGAGAAGTCTGGAAATCAGAGGAAGTGACACAGTACATAAACCTACTGGAACTAAAGACACTGTTCCTATCCCTACAGGCACTCCAGACATAGTTATGGGGAAAATCAATACAAATTAAGCTGAACAACACAACTATTACATTCTACCTCAGAAAGCAGGGCGGGGCAAGATCCTGTCCCCTATCTATCAAACTGGCACAGGAAATGTGAAAGTGGGCCATTCAAAGAAGGATAACCTTAACAGCAGTACACCTACCAGGGGTGGAAGTGAACGAACTCCGCAGCCAAGCAGCAGTCTTGCATGAGTGGGAACTAAATCATACAGTGGTGGAAAGGGTGTTCCAGAGGTAATACACAACACCAGAGGTGGGACTGTTCGTAACATCACAATATGGCAAAGCTTCACCTCCAGGCACCCACACCGCAACTCTCTTTAAAATGCACTGTCGATAGACTGGTCAGGGATATTTGCATACGTTTTTCCCCAATCCCGCTACTATTATTAAAGATCAACAGGTGCAGACAGTCGTGGATGGCGCTAATCCTTATCGCCCCAAATGGGCAACAGAAACATGGTTTTCCAAAAATAATAGAGATGGCTCATAGTCTTAACAACATGCAGAGACTGCCTGTGTTACATGACCTACTCCATACCGGGAGGCAAGGTTCTCCACCCAGAAGTCAAGCCAAGCCAAGCTTAGCAGCGTGGCTTCTGAGAACATTGGCCCTGATTTAGATGTTGGCGGATCCAGTACCACCATCACTTTTTCAACGGTTTTCCCATCCGCCATCTTGGCAGTCCGCCTGCTGTATTTATATGTTGGTGGATCTCTGGAGAGAAGACGGTCTGAGTCCCGCTGCCTCCACCAGTATCTTGCTTCTGCGTCAACTGTGTCGGGAGACAAAAGCGCTGTCAGAGGGATTCCTGCCAAGAATACCACCATGCCTATTACGACGTGTCTTTCCATCGAGGCAACTGTGGCGGGAATCCCTCCTACTTTGAGTAGGCAGAATCAAAGGAAATAAGGTAAAAACGTAGCTTTTTTCCTGCTTCCCGTATCCATTTCTGTCTTGTACTACATCATCCAGGGGTCTCCTTTGCTACTCCTTCACGACGCCAAATTACTCAGTTGTCGCTTAGATCTAACGTAAGTTACTTGTGCAGTTGCTGTATTTATCATGTGTTGACAATTGCTATAGCCTCGTGTATTTTTGCATTGCTCTTACATGCAGTATTTTTTCTAGGTGTAATGTAGTAGTGTTCATTTTCCTACTTCTCAAGGTAAATTGAACACAACTGTATTGACACTTTAAAAAAAAATATTGGTTGTTGTGGTGCTTGGTGGTGGTGCGCTAGTTGTGCCTGTGGGTGGGCAATCAATAGTGTGTCTATGTTGTGTATGTTGTGTGAGTAGCATGCAAAGGGGCATACCACATTGCCGACATATGTTTTTCATGCAATCATGACACATGAGAATGAATAGATTAATAAGTTGTACTGAGCTCCACTGCACCAGGAATTCACTCCATCAGCAAACCTCCATCAGCGTAACGGAAACATATATATCGGCTCAGTTCAAACCCACCGGCCTGACACCGATTGAGTACTGTTATCCAGCTGAGAAGACCGCCACCGCAGCAGTCTAGTTTCTATAGCTGACCGCCGTCAGCTTGACAGAGTACTTGGAGTCGCGTCGCTGTGGAACGACGGTAGTCCCCATAAGATCAAAATCGGGCCCATAGAATTTGGATACTTGAGCCTTCCAGACTGAACAATGGAAGTCCTAAGGGAATCGAGAAGGCCAGCTATGAGGAAGTGCTACACAGTGAAATAGAAGAGGTACACAAGATGGTGGCAAAAATCTGGCCTGTTCCAAAACAGGATACAAGACATCACAGGCATGAGATACCTTACCCACCTACTGGACAATACACTGACCTGCACCTTACTAAAGGTGTATTTAGCAGCCATAATGGCCTACACAAGGGGCCACATAGACAGAGGTTTCTTCACTACATCCGTGGGCAACAGGTTCCTAGAAGGGGCCAAACGAATAGCCCCACTAGGCTGCACAACAACGTCCATATGGAACCTAAACACGGTGTTAATGCAACTGATGCAAGACCCCTTTGAACCACTCCATTGGACAACACAAAAAATTGTCACACTAAAAACAGCTTTCCTAATAACTACACAGGGTTAGTTAGCTGCAAGCAATTACCACTTAGGAGCCATACCTGCAAAAACACAAGGATAGAATACCATACTCTTAAGAACCAACCCTTGCTTCCTACCGAAGGTCCTATCACAGTTCCACATAAACTAAGCTATCCAAGTACCAAGTTTCTTCCAGGAACCAAAGACTCAGACAGAAAGAGCCCTTTGGATGGATCTGGAGAGAACAAAATCAATCAAGAAACTAAAACAGTTCTTTGTGCCAGTTACTAAGGGCACTATCGCAAGGTGGATAGCCCAGACAATACAAATGTCACAAGAACGCTGGCATACAACTGGAAACAACGCCCTGAGCACACTCAACAAGGAAGAAAGGGGCAACCAGCCACCTTGTCATCGATCCTCACATTCACAAAGCAGGACTGCATAGACATCCAGGTGATTAACGAATCAGAAGTGGGACAAAGAGTACTAAGAAATGTATTTGCAACTACAACCTCATTTCAAATCCACAACCACAATAAACAAAGATACCGCTACAAAGTCAATGCACAGCATGTGAATCCAGAAAAGATTCACACTGCAAAACTAAAGGTTACTTACCGGTAGGATTTGTTTTGCAGCTTGAAGAATTTTCTTAATTCACATGCGACCCACCCGCCTTCCCAGGAAATGAGGCGAAACAAAGAAAACAAAGATAAAAGTAAGATACAAACAAAATCTAAGGAAAAGGAGAAGACCAGGTGAAGTAAAGTGAGTAACCAAATCGCCAGGACAAAGAACCTGAAGATGGCGACCATGCACAGGGGGTTGCTGGGGTGGGCGTCTGACATCAGGAGAGGGTTAGACGAGGTAGCATATGGTGGCAACAGATGACACCGAAAAAAACAAGCATTTGCAATGCAATCGTTCTTGCATTAGTTAAATGTAGAGCTATTTACTTTGCAAATGGAAAAGAAATGCAGTGTCTGCCTGCCTTTGTGTATTTGTTTATTGACTTTTGTAGCAATTGCGGCACACAGCACTTTAGCTTTAGAAGTTTAAAGCTAAAGCGCAGCATGCCGTCATTGCTATAAAAGTCAATAAATAGAAGAAAAATTTGTTGTGCGGCCGCCATATTTTTTTTTCTATTTATTTACTATTGTAGCTATCGTGGCACCCCGGTTTAGCTTAATATGTTTAAAAGTAAAGAGCAGTGTGCCGCCATTGCTGTAAAAGTAAATAAATGGAAAAGAAATTTGGCGCCCGCCCGCCTTTGTTTCTATATTTATTGACTATATAACTAAAGGGTGGTGTGTACCATTGCCACAAAAGTCAATAAGTAGAGGGGGTGTGTCTGCGATCGAGGAGGCAACAGATGGCCAACCAAAAGAAACCATCAGTAATGTCCTGTGGAGTGAGAGAGAAAGAAAAGACTGTAACAGGAGAGTTCTGGACCCAACCCCTAAATGTCTGAATAATGCACAGCAAGTCAATCCAGAAAATTATTTAAGCTGCACACCTACTCTTACCGTTAAGTAACCATTTAGTTCTCTCTTCTTCATTCTTGTTTACAGTTGTAAATTATCCAGCTCTTATACAGCATTCCACTGATTTCTCGCTAGGTTTCTACTTTATAAATCCCGGAATGTATATGCATTCATTTGTTTCCCTTATAGTGACAGGCTAGCACGTAAAACTGGGTTTTTAAGGCACTGCAGGTCTTGCGGTTTACTTCTTGATAAAGTGATGAGGTGACCATTCAATGCACAGGACAGTTCGAAAAGTCTACCTGGTTTTAATAAGGGCATTCTTTGTACACCTGCTCTTACCAGCACTTCTCTCTGTACTCTAATTCTTACGGTGTGAGCATATTCGGTTGATCAGTCCTGCAGCGGTCCTTTGAATTCTCCAGACTTTTTCTGGGATTGCTTTGCGCCCACCAACAACGGCTGTAGGATCCTAAGTGGAATATTTCAAGAAGCGTAGATTTCTCAAGCTGCTACTATTGATCGTATATTGTATCCTGGCAGCCGTGACTGATTGTTGCGCTTACAACTATTCTGAAGGGCGTGGAAAATGAGTGGCCTCTCTACTCCAGCATTGTCCTCTCTCTCAGGTACCATCTCGGGTCCACCTCCGGCTGTCTCTGTTCTTAGGTTGCTTTGGAAGTGAATAGCTTGCATTGGCTGAAGTGCATCCGTGAGGAAAGTGTGCTTGACATTCGGTAAAATAACTGATCTGATAGAGACATCTAGCCGCAGAATCCTTAACTTAGAATATCCCCATGCGTCAGGCTGGATCCGAAAAAAAACTTTGCAGCAGCACCTCTGTGCGAGGTCATATAAGTCCCTCCCGGCGCGCTGACATCAGTTTCCTTCTTTTCCGAGTACAACGCGGATCCAGAGTGAGCGTTTCCTCTGGCCTGTTTTCAGGCCCTTTATTGACGTTTCGCGTCTGGAACAGTGTGCGATGCCCTTGGGCTTTAAATCCTGTACTTCCTGTTAGCGGCAAATGTCCGCGACGGATCCGCATCTTATTTGTATGTGTTGTCTCGGCAAACACCACGACTCCACGGACTGCGATGCCTGCCAACAACTCAAACCGAAGTCCCGGCGGGAGTACCAGATGAAGCCTCTTTCGGCACGGCTGTCCCGGTCGGAGTCGTCTCGTCTCCCGACCTCTTCCAAGCAGTTCCACCATCGTTCACCCTCTGGGGCCCAAGGCCGTCATTCACCACTTCTTGGCAAGTTGTGACGTATGTCGCCGAGGTCCTCGACCTCCACCTCCTCTATGGTCAGGGGTGCTGGTTCCCGGAACATTCGAGTCCCGCGCCCCCAACAGTCGCCCTCACCCTACCCACCCTATCCGGGTGCGAGGGCGCCTCGGGCCCAAATGGAGGCCTATGCCACGGCCTTGCAGGCCTCACTTGGGTCTTCTCCCGGTCCTGAGGCGTCCTTGGGGCCTCCGCTATCTGTGGGGTCCCCGACGGACTCGCTGGAGGGTATGCCCCCGGCGTCAAATGAGCCCTTGCCCTCCAGGGACGTCGGAGATGTGGTATCATCAGGGCGTGGCTCGGCTGGGTCACCCTCTACGATCCCTAGGGCGTCGTCACGGTGCGGCCCAGCTGGGTCCCCCTCTGCGACCCCCTGCACCGCCGCATAGTCCCGCGGGGCTCCCTGTGGCATCGCAGGCGGTTGCTAGTGCTCAAATCCTCGCTTTGTGCACACCTTGGCCTTCCGGACAGGCGGACGCCAGTCTGGACCCGGGGCCGGCGCCGCCTTGGCGCCGTAGACTCGTCTGCCTCCCCTTCTTTCTCCGGAGTCAGGGCCTTCTGTGGTCAAGACTGAGCCAGCTCCTTTTCCTTCTTCTTCTTCGGAAGGAGAGCTGGTCGTAGATTCGGCTCCGGACAGAGCAGATTTGGCGCCGGACGGAGCCGCCTCGGTGCCGGATGGAGTCGGGTAGGCGCTGGACGCAGTCATTTTGGCGCTGCATCGACGCAGGGTTGTTGATAAGACTTCTCAGGAAGCGTTTGAAGAAAGCGTGGTGAGAGACTCACCCCCATCAATACCGGTGGTATTCTAGCCTGTGCCTCCTTTATAATATGTGGAGCCGGCAGGATCCCCGCCTCCTCAAGAGGATCCACAACCGACGGACTCCTCACCTCTTCAGGAGCCTTGTCAGGACCCCCATTCCTCAATGGGGCTCCCCTCAGTGGAGCATTGGCCGCACCCTCACTGTCTTGGGAGGGTTGGCCTACAACCCTCACCTAATGATGAGCTGCGGTCTCCTCCTCTGAGGACTACTGAAGCTGGTGCAGCCTTTCTGCGAGTGGTCTCTTTGGCCACTCGGATTCTGAACATGCAACCCCCTTCGGTGCCCCTTTCTGTGGATCCTTTACTTGATGTCCTTCACCGTGGGTCAGGGAATGTGGAGCCGCTTCTACCCTTTGAAGCCTCTCTTTATGATGCCCTTTTGTGTACCTGGGTTCGGCCAGCTTCTGGTGAACCGGTGGCTCGTTCGGTCTTGCACCGCCACCGTCCTGCTACACATGATACGGTCTGCTTATTTGTCCAGCCGGACATGCAAGGGTTTGTTGTACAAACTGCCTTCCATGCCACGGCTGATACTTCCTCCCTCCCGGGAGTCCAGATGGCTTGAGTCATGGAGTCGGAACATCTTTGCCTCCACTAGTGGCGCACTACGGTCACTGAATACGGTAAGTGACCTAGCTCGGGCTACTTCTGCCCTCTGGGACTCTGCAGAATCTTTGCTCTCCGCCGGCACTGAAGGCTCTCGTGTTGACCTCCTTCACCTTCTCCGGGATGGCCGTGACCTTGCTGAGTTTATCATTCGCTCCGCCTTGGATACTGTACATTCCTTAGGCCAGGCTATTGCTGGTTGTCGCCTTGCGGCACCATGCTTGGTTGCGGGATAGCCTCTTTCCGGAAAATATCCGGGAAAGACATGTTGATTTGCCCTTTGATGGGGTTTTATTGTTTGCTGCACACGCCGACTCGACTGTTCGGCGTCTTCTTGCGGGCTTCCGCCCCCCACCTTAGATCTGTGTTCCTCAGGTGTTTGTCCTGGAGTGTTTCCCTTTTGTTCCGCATCCAATTGATGCGTTCTGAGTTTTTGGCTGGTGGTAAGCCTCAGGTCTTTCTTTTGTATGGTATGGGGTGATTACCCTTTCATTGGCATCCTTTGGGTGCATTATGCGTTTTAAACTGGCAATTAGCCGATTGTGGCAATGTTCCACAGATTGTTCCTCGGACTGTGGCTTGTCCTGATGGGTGTTCCCCGTTTTTGGGGTGTGCATACTCCGTGTGGGGTACTTGTTTGCTACTATATAGCTCAGTTTGGGTCAACTGGCCCTAAGAGATTCCTTGGCCTCTATGCCTCCTCTGATACTCGTGTCTGCCGATTGTATGGCACTCACTGTTGGGCCTTGGCGTCATCATCTGTACTTCATAGATCCTCTTGCTTATTGCTTCCTTCTACTCCTTGGGAGCTTTTCAGAGTGTTTTCACGCTTAAAGGCAGCTTCTGTCTGCCATTCATCGACCGGATGTGTTCCTCCACATCTATGTTCCATGGTTGTGCACAGTTTATTTCTGTCTACATGCAGGTTCCACTCTTGTTCCTACCTCTTCCCTTCTCTTCGAGGCGGCGACGTAGGATCCAATGTCTCAGTGTTTCAAGGAGCTATTCAGTCATGCATACGGCATTTCTGACAAAGCACTCTTTTGTGTTCCACTTACTGGACTTGTTTCCAGTTCCTGGACAATCTATTTTTTGGACAGAGGTTATTTTTTTTTTCCATTCGGAGGGTGTGGTCTGCAATTCTGCATCTCTCTGCCTTAGTACTTTGGTTTCTCTGCTGCTCCTTCGTTCGGAGGTGCCTTCTTCTTGCAGTTCACCCTATTTGATATTCATGTGATATCAGCAGGGTATATGGGACAACATTTCTACTGCCAATCGTCCTGGGTCTACGTCCTGCGTATCTGTATTTCATGTGCTGGCTCTCATTTTAGCCTTCCAGCTGCCTGGTCGTGCGGCCTTGTGCCTATTTTAGATAAGCCACCTTCTGGTATCTGTGGCTGTTTACCCTGTGCATGCAATTAACAGGGTTCTTGTCCCCACCTGCAATTCTAGAAACATTGCTGGTTTCTACCTATTACCCTTTGGTCCTGGGCCCGTAGCCTCTCCGGCCTTCCTTCCGTGGGCTAGCCTGGTAGGTTCTGGTGCCTGTCTTCATGTTTCTTCTCGACATTTGGTTGGTGTTCACATGGTGCGCCATTATACTGAGAGGGGACCTTCCTTTTCTCTCTTTCTTTTGTTCTGGTATATGGCTGGTGCCGTTTCTATCTTTCATGCTTATACAGGTATAGTGTAGCGCCATTCAGGCACTTTTGGGATGTCTTGCATTCCGTTATCTTTGCTCTTCCGAGTTATTTGGGTTGCTGTCTGGCTGTTCCGCCACGGCCTTCCCCATTGTCCGTGACTCTGTTGCCGGCTCACGTGCTTGGCACTTCTGTTTTGTCGCAGACCCACCTCACCTTTGGGGTGTGGCTGTGGTATCTATTCTAAGTTAAGGAATCTGCGGCTAGATGTCTCTATCAGATGTACGAGTTACTTACCTTCGGTAACCATGTATCTGTTAGAGACGTTGTCTAGCCGCAGATTCCTTAACGCCCACCCAGCCTCCCTGCGAGGGCCTTGCCAAGTGGGGTTCTCCGCTAGGCCCCCTGTTACAGTTGACATTGGGTTTTTCTCTCATGGGTGCTCACATTGTTGCGTCCCTTTCAGACTTGCCATTATACCACTGACTCCCTCTCAGGGGTTTCTGTCACAATAACACCGTTGCCTTCCTCTCAAAGGTTTCTTATCTGTAAAATGAGGCCCCTTTTTGATGATCCTTCACCAGGAGATTCCTCTTTATTTTCTTCTTCTTTTGCTGTCTTTCCGCCTTCTCTGTTGGCTCAGGGTTCTGGGCTTGTCTACGGTAGTCTACTTTGGGGCTCTGTTCGCCTCTGTTTCTGACCTCCGTTACTACAGGGGCAGTACCAGACTTTTCATTCCTGTTGTTTTCTCTGTGCTCCGTTCTTGCTGGCCGGCACGGTTCTGCATGGTACTGACAGTCTATTTCTGTCTGTTGAGATATTCTTCCCTTGTTGCACTCGGGAAGGGTCTTCGCTTGGCTTGCGAGGTTCTTTCTCACAGCTTTTTCACCTAAAAGTAGGTAGTGTCTAACTCTGTCATTGACGGTGGTGCCTTGCTCCATCCTCTTTGTTCATTCACAAATTTTCATCCATCGCACACTGTTCCCATACTTTCAGTTTTTATTGGTGCCTCCGTGTTGTGTCGCAGAAAAGTTTCTCTGAAGAAAACTGATGTCAGCGCGCCGGGAGGGACTTATATGACCTCGCTGACGCCACGTACGTGGACGGCGTTGTGTGGCGCCGTCCCCCGGCGCGCAGAGGTGCTGCTGCAAAGTTTTTTCCAGATCCAGCCTGAAGCCTGGGGATATTCTAAGTTAAGGAATCTGCGGCTAGACAACTTCTCTACCAGATACATCGTTACCGAAGGTAAGTAACTCTTACTTCGCCTTCAAATATACCCACCTATCTCACTTCCATCTAATCAGAGCCCAGTTATACTCCAATTATGTCCCAGCGGCTGCCCTGATTAAGCAGAGCTCCTTTCATTCCAGCGAAGACGCCTGTTCATCGCATCACAGGGTGAATTTTGGTCATATACACCACGTAAAACTTAACTCAAGTGAATGCAATGTAAAACTGAACTCAGATGAATATTTCAATGCAACTCAATGTTTAAATTAGTATATAAAGATTCCCGCGGTTGCAACATAACCAACCGGTTCATAAATGGACACGGATTATAATGTTTCCTCCGCTGGTGCGTGTCCGTTGGCTGCTTTAATGTGCCCTGGACAGAGTTTATCCCATGGATACAAGTCTGATTCAGCTGTGCGTTTGAAGACGAAGTAGCTTCGTTATCTTCTGTTAATTACATATTGCATCCCGTCATATGCTTTTCCGTGCCTTACGTACAGTGGGAGCCTTGCTACAGTTCCGCTGTCCCACAGGGCGAGCCACAGCATTCCCATTTAATTAAATTGAAAAGCTGCAGGACCCCCACCTTCATCACTTCTTGGTGTAGAAAGAGCAAAGACAAACAGTGGGACATAAGAGGAGAGTGAAAGCTTGCTGGAGTGCCTGTGAGCTGAAAGTATATCATTTGATGAGGCTCACCAACAGATATCATTAGCAAAAGGAAGCTGCAAGGGAAGTGAGAACAAATATTACTGTTCGCTGTTGTGGAGCAAAAGATATCCTGCCCACACAGTAAGAAAAAGAATTGTAAATATGAGCTCAGAAAATCTATTTAAATGTCATGAAATGACTGCTTTTTTGGTTTTTCAACTGTGAGTATTCATTTTCAAATGTAGTGCTTTGAGTGCTGTTATTATACACCAAAGTGTATTGTCCTGTATACTTAGTTTTATAGTTCATTGGCCCGGAATTTAGAAGTTTGTACGCCAAAATGCATTTTATTTTCCTGTTTAACTAGGTCATTCTCTTTTAAATCCCTCATTGACATTTTGAAGTGGCCTTAAACGTTTAATTTTTGACTGAACAATATTTACTGTGGGACTTCTGACCAGTAATGTCACCTCACTAAAGAAACAAACATTGGCATTGGCAGTGCCAATAGGTCAGGCTTCACAAGAATGTTGTATGGCAATGTAAAGCATTAGAAGTAAATAACACGAGAATTAATATGTCTTTGTGTCAAAGCAACGAACTGTAGAATAATTCTGGTGTTGATTAAAAGGTCAGGTGACATTTCCACTAAAAACTGTTGGCTATACTAGGAACTCTGTAGTGCTTTTACAATTGCTGCACTGTTACAAAACTGGCTTTCAGTAACAAAAGCAGCCCCCACCCTTCCAGCCTCCTGGTAAAACGTCTGTTGTCCGGTACGGCCAGTCCGGCCATGCTGAGCACAAATTGGGGTTTTCACAAAGGAGATGATGCCCTCTTCTGCTACACCCTGGTTGCTCCATCTCTAGCTTTCTCCTCAATACCACCAGAGCCAGCTTCGGACCTGTTACAAGATGTAGAACATTTTCTGAATAAGAAAACCTTTGTTAATATCTTGATGTGAAGCAGAGCAGTTGATGGAGGTGTCCTCTTACAGGGCTTTACCTTTTTAGGAGTATTTTGATAGGCTAGAGGGAGCTATATGACTCTTACTCAGACACCATGTAGATGCAGAACATTGTGTATCAGAATGATGATAGTATCTGGGCGATGATGATAGCAGTGAGACAGGCAATCTTCTTCCCCGAACAGTGGGTCTTTGGCCCTGCAGAAATTCTAGAAATCTTCCAAGAGGTGAATCTGTGTTATGCCTGTTTTTCGCAAGACTTGCCTGTGGAAGAGGAAGAGGCTAACCTCATCACGGAAATTCTACAGCCAGCATCTTAAGTAGTTGTATTAATACTCCCCTTCAACGAGGCGTGAATTTGCCCCATTTTCGTAATGTGGAGCAAACCAGCATCTGCCCCCTGCGATGAACCGCCAGTTTGCTGCTGCCATCATCCGGCTTCTGGGGATCCAAAGATTATAGCGGCTCACTCCTCTCACAGATTCCCGTGGGCCATGCTTCTTCTTGCTCCAAACAGAATACAGACACATTTCCTTTTAAGCCAGCTGGTAGTGTGTAGAAACAGATTGAGGTGAAAGGGAAGAAAATCTTCTTTTCAGGGAACCTCGCCCTTTGCTTCACAAATGCAACTTGCCTTCTGACCCATTACTTGTGTGTGATGGACAAGATGTGGCCAAGCAGTTTGAGTTCTACCCTGGACACTGTAGATTCAGTTGCTTGGTTCACAGTCTCTTACCTCGTCATCTACCGCCACATCTCAGTGCATTCTGCAAATGTTTTCAGGGGCGGTCTAGCTCATAATTTGGAACATGCCGTTTTTGATTGATGTACTTCTCTGGAAAGAAGGCTGACTGGAGTACTTTGAATAAGGTCGGTCTACATCTCAGTCCTTTGGGATGGCTTAACCTGCTCAATAGTTTAAGGTTCTGTGGATATTAGTGAAGCCTGGAACAACCCCAAAAGTCCTTTCTCCTCTACGAGCAGCGCTGTGGCTCCAAAGATTGTTCAGAGAAGCAATAACAGTCCTATTCCTCCTTGGCTGTTCCTGCAAAACTGATTTAATCCATACTTCAAGGAAAAAGTGCAGGTTGTATAGTGAAGAGTGTACTTTCACATGGCATGCTGCCATATCATCCCCTTTTGGTTCCTTCAAATGTTTGCGAAGGCTACATCCTTCTCTTCCAAGAATTGCTTTCTCTCATTTTCTCAGTTAGATGACCATGCCCCCATTCTGCTGTAGAAGGTTCTTGCTGTTTGCTCTTTGAGCAGAGGAGCCATTTAATTGCTCCAGAGAATGATAGGCAGGGATGGTATTAGTGTTTTCCCCAAGAAAGAAGATTGCCCCTGTCCCATTCGGTGCAAGTGTGTTCTGAATACCTTCCTTCGCACAGGTCCCTTTGTCTATTGAGTTGGAAGATTAAGTATCCACCAGAAAAATTGTTACTCTAGGGCAGTTTTGTGTTTCTGCCAGGTCTCTGGGCCTCGACATACAAAGCCTTCAGGCCTAAGTTCCCAAATTGAATTTTTTGGGAAGTCAAGGCTGTTGCTGGGTGAGCAAGATGGGTAGAGGTACATTCTGCTTGGATTGACACTCTTCCCATGAAGGTGCACATAATGCGACTCTCTGGCCACCCTTTTTGGTGAGGTGACTTATTTCCTTGGACATACTTTTGTTGCAGTCCCTTTCCAGAGACACAATGTCTTATTTTAGCCATGCAGAATTTAGTGCACTAATATTCCAAAGGCTCAACTCTACAATAAAGATCAAATTCAGGCAACATATTTCTGTAGTCTCTTCTGTTTAACAAGGTTAGACCAATGGGCATTTGTCACCAAGTTTATCTGGTATGCCAGAGGTTCTGATGTGATGTTCAAGAGGTCTGGGAGAGCCGAGGTTATTGTTCGTGTTCAAGTAAGCAATTGAACTGAAGGCCCTGGATTAAACTCTCATTCTTGGCATACAGTTCAGCATGGATGTTACACTTATACATGTCAACCTGGCCATCTTCAGGAATTTTGAGGTGTGTCTCCAAGTTCAAATGCAGCTTTGTTTAGAGGAACAAGACTGCAAGAACCTTTTTATCAAATCATTTTCTGGAAGTCCAGAGGTGGGCCAAAGCCTGCTAGCTCATTTGAGTTCCTATGAAGCGAAATAGCAGCACTGGTATTCATTGGCTGGTTGATGCAAAAAGGGGTAAACTTGAGGGAATTAACCAGCCATGCATCGCCTATGCTTCTATGGTACAGGGAAGGGCATTTCAGTTTTTCACCAGTGACTGGCATGCATTCTCAAGCTAGTGAATTGGTTCAGTCATTGATTACTTGAAATGTCATACACATGTGAAATTAGACCACAGAGCTGCATGTATAGAAAGGGCAATGAGTCAGCTTCTTTAACCAATGGCTTTGTTACTAGAGGCCTTCACATTTGGATCAGGTCACGAAACAGCCATTCAGTGTTTGGGGTGCCAGGCAGTAATAACAGCATTGTGTCAGGTATTCTAAATGTGGTTGCCCAGTACATACAGTCGTCCCACTCTAAAATCACTTTCAATTTTACTCGGGTTTGAGCACATCATCAAATTTTTCGAGACACATTACTCTTGACGTCTTCAAGACGCTATACATGTGAAGATTTACTTCTATCTTCTCTTGTCTAGATGCAGGCGAAGGGGCACCTCGGTTATAAAGCATGCCACCTAGAGTGGGTGAAGGTTTGCAATTTTAAAATCTGGATAGATCTAACTCAGTATAGTAACCAATGACTATGATGTCAACACCAGAGTAAGATACGCTCATATGCTGGAATATAAGGAGTTAGTACTTTCCTCCCTACTTAAAACAGAGCCTACCATCTCTTAATGTTTGAATTCTCTTAGCTTAAGGAGGTGGTATTGGGAATAGGTGCTATAATTTTGTCTCTCATCTCGCTTTGGTTTTGAAAGCCTACTGGCTTTACCAATGCTTGTTTTATTTGTGCCCCATTATTGTTTGTAACCCTAAAGCCCCAATAACACCTGCCCTGTTAGAACTAAAGGTTAGCAAAGTGTAAACCCATGAGACTGTGAAGGAAGTTCATTATGTTATTCTGGGAAAAATGAATACCATTTACAGCTGAAAAATTAGATCAAGCTGCAGTTGGAAGGAGCATCCATGATGTCCACTTTTGCTTGGATTCTGAGTTTCCTTATAGTGGCATTGCAGGTTGCAGAAGTTTAATTATTGATAGTACAGTTGGCTGGATTTCTGCTGACCAAGTCTTTCTTTGCTGTGTGACAAACCTTTACATAGCGCCTAACCAAGTTTTCCCATTTATTGGTCAATCAGCCACCACTTGGCCATTGTCAAGAAAACAGGTAGTTGGTAGCACACTTCTCTTTAAAAGATCAAACCAACATATCGCCATGTTTTAACTGATGGTTGGGCACTACCTTGGACAGGTCCTCAAAAGAAGATAGGTCTTGCAATTTTTCAATATCGATTTCATGTTTTGCTCCAGCCAGTGTAGTTTGTTTCATCAGAAAAACTGCTGTATTTATTGTCTGGTCCTTTTTGTTTGGTCTGTCGTGATGTCCAGGGCAAGTAATACCAATTCTCAGCATCCCTGCTGTGTCAATATGGATTCTCCTCTCTATAATTAATGGATAGTATTGATATACCATATTTCGTATGTATGTATAGGTATTTGTGGAGTGCAAATGTTGCTAGATAGAAAAGCAGGGCTGAAATGCGAGGCATCCCTGTTTTATGATTCAGGCCAGGTGAAATTGAGCTAGTTACTGTTTGTTTGTGAATTTTATCATTTGGAGGGTGAAATGTTGTCTGAACAGGTGGGGCATCAGCTCCTTTATGAATTGCAGATGGGTTAGGGCAATTATGATGATAATGTCACAGATACTTGGAGCTTAGGTGAATTTGAGATAGTTTGACACACAGATGTTTGGTTCAGAATCTGTTGCTTCCTATCCTAAACCCACTGTTGTAAAGCAGAAAAAAAGTTCTACAGCAAGGCTGGTGCAATTTTGAACTTGTCAAGTGCTTGATATGCAGAGCAAATTCTGGTTCTAGGTTTATAGGTAGCATACCACCCCACCTCTTTCACAACCTTGTCTCATGTGAAATGTTCTAAAGTGCATTGTTCTACTTAAGGAAGGAACACAATCACTCCACGTTTTGCTACCTTTTAAAATAACTGAAAATATGCCGCAAAGCTGGTACAGTGGTTTGCTTTTGATGTTACACAGAGCTTTTCTTAATTCGGCATTAAGAAATTGCTTTTCAAAGATTGAATTAAGCTCAGATGCTGAGCATTGTCTCATACATAAGAAAACGGCTTGCATTTAGAGCAGTAGAAGTGGACTAAGATAACATTTCCTACATTCATTCCATGGCAACGCTTTTTTCTTTAAAATCCATTAATCTATTTACAATCAATGAGGGTAATAGAATCCCCTTGTAAATTAATCTCGAATTGTTTATTGAGTATCTGTAGATGGGTTAAAGCGTATTTATAATAACAGAGGCCAGGAGTCCATGCATCTTATCTGTAAGATAAGACGTGATCATCTGTAAATGAGATTGTCTTGAACAGACATTATAATGGTTGAAGTACACAAAAAGAAAGGTAGTCGTTTTCGTCAGTGAATGTCTTCAGCTCTTCACTAGGAACCTATGGTTGATATTTTGGGAATTTCCAACATTTCTTTGACAAATCAAAAGTCTAGATTTTCGGAGGTTAATGAACTGTCTCTGGTTCCAGAGGTCACATATTCTGGTGTATGCTGGTTATTCATTACGTTATTGAGGGTTTTACTCATTATAATCACTGTACCCCTCACATCTTTTGAACATTCTTTTATATTTATAGCCTTGAAACAGGGATTCGTTGTAATTGACAGCCCAATTACTGCAAGCATTCTGATTATTCTTATACACCTTGTCTAGAAAATTATAGGTTTGGAAACAAAGCAATACGAATGTTACATACCATATGAAAGCTACGGAATGGGGGGTGGGGAGGATCAGCCGTTACTCATTCAAGGCATCCTGAGGAGTATACTGGTGTACATCAAGACTGGTCTAAACTAAATATTGCCTTCTAATCAGCTGCAACAAGAGGACACCAATTAGAAAAACAGAATCTAAATGTTGGACTACTACAAATGTAAATTTAGTTGTGTAACTATTTTACTTATTAAAGCAGCATGAGGTGCGCTCTAGACTATTGCTTCCCATAATTTCAGATACTACAATTGCTTTAGTGGCACTAGTAACTTTCTTGCAATGTTTACCTTATCACAGTTTTGGCATTGAAGACCAATTGCTTCAGGAAAACATTCAATATGTAAATATATCAGAAATTGCCTGTCCTCTTTTGTAATGGCTGCTAGGACTTCCGGCCGGACCACTTACGTTATGAACAGTGCCTAGGCTCTCTTGTGGACAGAAGGACTTAAAGTCAGATTTTGACAAATGTCCATGATGTGTGTAGGCCCTGATCCTTTTCCCCACAATCCTTCGAGTATTTAGAAATGACCCAAGAAACACTGCATGGAGATAATCAGGAGTCAGACATCATTGGTATACTCTATTGCCAGAGTGCAAAAACTCAAGTGTTGAAGGCTGTTTTTTGGGTGTGACGAACCAGACATTTGCATTTAAACCTGAGTTGGTACCATTTATAGGAAAGGTCATAGGTTCCAGTTTGTCGTTATGTAACAGATGTAGCTTCAACGATCAACAGATAACTTAAGGAAATTGTAGTAATCTCAAAAACCAAGATTGGCATAAAGTAGGCCAAATGTTTGCAAGACAAAATGTGTGTCGCAAATGTGTCACCACACTTTCTTTGACCTCATATTTTAATTTACTAATGTCACCTGCTACTAGTTGGAGGGCAGGGTAGCAATTGGACTAAACCTGAAATGTAAGCGTAATGCGTGTCCCTGCCATACCCAGCCCTCCTTTGTAAAGTGAAGCCCTGTGGTCAACTGAACTTCTGGTGAAATAGAGGGATTTTATAAGAGAAGCTTTGCCACATTGCTGTCTATGAATAGTTTTTTTTTTCGTGGAATCTACTGTTAAAGAAATTACACATTATCTTATTTAACATATGTTAAAGGTTATTATTATTTTTTAGGATGAACGGGACGCTAGAGAAAAAGTCAAAAAGGAACAGGATGAAGCCTACCGCGTCTCACTTGAAGCTGATCGAGCAAAGGTACGCATATTCATTTATCTGGGATTCGGAGGTCATTCATATAAAAGTTACATGTTCATTACCTGATTAACGTGTCTTTCTTTTTTTTTGTGGGTTATAGCAAGATTGTTTCTGTTATGGGGTAGGGACATGGACTTGGATAACAGAGGACAGGAGGGACATTGAGAGGTGCACCAAACTGACCCTGCAGGGCAGGCATCAGGGTTTGCAGCAGCGCAATACACCACACAGGGCATGCGGGACGGGAGTGCAGCACAACAATCCATAGAAAGCAAGAGGGAGGGGACAGGACCATGCACATGGACAACAGAGAACCGAGGGGCAAGAGGCAATGGTAGCTAGCTGACCATAATGGGCAGACAGGAGAGAAAGCTGCAGCATAACAGACCATAAAGGGCAGGAGGGACGGATCAGGGGCATTACAATGGAACAGACAAGCCAGGAGGGAGGGAGTAGCACATGTAAACAGAGGGATGGGGCAAGGGGGCAGGGCAGGAGCAGCAAGATAGCCATGGAGGTCAGGCAGGATGGGCACTAGAAGCAAGTCACACCATGAAGAGCAACAGTGAGACTGTGATGGCATACACACAGACCATGGAGGGAAGGGGGTCAGGGGCAGCTAACTGACCACACAGGGAAGGTGGGAGGGGCCATGGCAGCACAGAAGACCATGCATGGCAAGTGGGAGGGTTAGTGGCAGCACAATGGCTATGATGGGCAAGAAGGAGGGTGTAGGGGCATGCACAAAGGACGATGGAGAAGAGAAGGGAGGGTCAGGACCTGTGCACAGACAAGAAGGTTCAGGGGAAGGGGCCTCACAACAGACCGCACGGGGCAGGCAGGAGGAGCAGTTGTAGCACAACAGACCAGGGAGGGCAGAAGGGTGTGGCAGTACAATGGACCATGTAGGACAGGAGGAAGAGGATAGGGGCATGGCATGTGGGCAGGCAGGGTGGAGGTGGCAGGGACAGGTTACAGTCATCTGACAATGCTAGGCAGGTGGGAGGGGAGTGGCAGCTCAACAGAAAACTCAGAGTAGATAGGAGTGGCAAGTCCATGGAACATGGTGGGCAAAAAGGATGGAACAGGGGCATGCACAAAGACATCGGAGGGCAGGGGGAAGGAGAATAGGGGCAGCAAGCTAAGCACAGAGTTTAAGCAGGAGGTCAATGATGGGGCATAGAATTGGGCAATGGAGGGCAGGAGGAGTGGACTGGTACATCATACTAAATTGAGGGCAGTGGCAGCACATCAGACCATGCATGGCAGGAGGGAGGAGGCTAGTCCATGGATTCACACAACAGAGGATAGGGAGGAGGGGGATGGGGCAGCAAGCTAACTGTTCAGAGAAGGCGGGTATTAGGAACTTTATTGTTTTTAAAACGTGTGTCTGTGCGAACTACTTAAAATATGAACAAGTATGCAGCATAATCTCACTTTTATTCAGGAAGAAGAGGACGTTTGTGACTGTGACTCCGGGCTCACTTGGCAGAAACACCCCCTGACCCTCCACCCCCTATCGCAAAATGTAATGCCCGTGAAAAGGGTAGGTGAACACAGTGTTATATAGAACATAGTCCTGAGAGCACGATTGAAAATGAAAATTAGATAGTGTATGGTATAAACTATGCACCAAACAGTGTGATATAAGATGAACCGAGCGTGAAATATAATATGCAATACATTGTGCGCAATGACAGATTCATTGGAGAGCGCGAGATAGCACAGGCACTAGCGCGTGCTATGCGATATGCGCCTTGGAGTGTAATATGCACAGGGCAGTGTTGTGTAACCTAACTAGTCTCTAAAGTTGTAATATAAAATATGTGCTGGGGAGTGTAACGTTGCATATGCACTGTGACAAAGATATGGATCCCAGATTGTAATATGTATGGCATAGCACTGTGTGTTATAACATAGGCATCAAGGAAGGCACGTTAGATGGGGCAATATAACCCGTGCGAAGACAAGTGTGGCATGACATATTCACGGGGTGGTGTTACAGTGCACATGGGCTAGAGAGTGTCATAGCATACGCACTATCTGGTGGAATACAACACAGAGGTGTGTGGCACTCGCCAGGCAATGGTGGGTGTAACACAGCATTGGGCTCTGCCAGGAGCGCGCTGTGACTCTCAAGTGATGTTCGTCCCCTTTTCAGAGAGTAAAATAAAAAGTATTACACATCCGGCAGTGGATGTGTGTTTTATTAACCGTGAGGGGGGTTTCTTGCATAGTTTTGGTCGAATTTTTGTCGAATCCCCTTTGAATGGCTTGGTGTGCATGTGTATTAAATGTGCCCGTCAATAGCTACTCATGTTTGTATAAATAAACGACAAGGGTGTCTACCGGGATTAGGCACGGTAGGGCATCAGACATGTCAGAGCTTCACTAGTGGTGTAAATACATTCCACGTGGATTCATTGTATGCATAGTCGCCTTTTAATGAATATCACGCAAATCGTCATGGTGATAGGTACGTACGGTTTGTCCAGCATGTCCTAGGTGTGTCTGTAAATATATATTTTTTTAAAATAATAAAAAACAGTGGCCGGCCCTGGGGATTGGGGTCAAAAAAATATAATTAGGAGACAGGCCCTGGGGGATGGGGTCATCAGGGCCAATAAATTAGAATAAGAAGGGGAACCACACAGCCCCCCTTCTTAAACAATTAAAATAAATAAAAGACTGGCATCGTGCCGGAGGCCACGCCCCCTCCTTGCAGCACTCTGCAAACGCGCCCCCTGGCGAGTTGTAAGTTGCGGAATTAATTCCTCTTCAATACTGAGGGTCCCTGAGGGCCAACTAGCCCAACAGGCATCTCCAGTATGCGCCCGGGAGCTGCGCTGCAGACAGGTGTTCTGAGGCCAAGCCCCTTTTTACACCTCTCTGCAACGCAGCTCTGTGGCGCTTACTGGAGGTACCTAGTGGTCTAGTTTGACCCTTGGGACCCTTAGGATTCAAGGGGACTTAATCTCTCAACTTAGAACAGCCACAGGGCGCGTTTACACAGTGGTGAAGGGAGGGGACGGGGCCTGAGGTGACGTGTGCAAACATGCACTATGGCACGTTTTAAATTGGGGATATAATTTCCCTTCAATACTGAGGGCCCCTGGGGGCTAACTAGCCCACCAAGGGCTTCCAGTAAGCGCCACTGAGCTGCATTGCAGAGAGGTGGTTCAGGCCGTGCCACTTTTTACACCTCTCTGCAACTCAGCTCTGTGGCACTTACTGGAGGTACCTAGTGGGCTAGTTGGACCCTAGGGACCCTCAGGATTCAAATGAACTTAATCTCCCAACTAAAAACGGACACAGGGTGTGTTTACACAGTGGTGAAGGGAGGGGACGGGGCCTGAGTTAACGTGTGCAAAAACATCCTGTGGCCTGTTTTAAGAGGTAGTTTTAATCCCCCTGCCCTATTATATACTAGGGGCTTACAGAGGAGGTCATGCTAATCACAGGGGGACCCCAACGCATAATGTTCCCTAGTGTATGTAGGTGTTTTCACTGTATTCTAAGTGTCTTTTAACGTAGCACTGGCTCTAGGACTGGTTAGTCAGACTCAGTTACCACCATTATCCGTCTGAAAAAGTTGAGGGTACAGGATGATTTTGCAACAAGGCTTCTTTCTGCTCTTCTTTTTGTTCTTTCTGCACGTTATCCTTCTTCCTGCACTTTTCTTCGTCTTTGAGGACTTCTGTTGCTTCTTTCTGCACTTCTTTTTTTTCTTTCTGTGCATTTTTTCTTCTTTCTTCACATGTCCTATCTCTGTAGGCATAGTTAGAAATTAGCATTTAAAAAAAATCAGAAATTCACAGAAAAAACCATAGGTTTCAGGGGTGTTATAATTAGCTGTACTTTTCACTTGTACAAAACCATTGAAATTCCCCAAAGCCTCTGAAGAGATGTGGGGACACTTCGAAACGCGTCAGGCATCCAGGGCAGTTTTGAACAGTGAAAGGAATTGTTGTGTTGGAGGCGTGCTTACCTATCAAGGCTCCTTGTGTGCAGCTGAGGCCCGAGTGCTCCTTGTACGTTAGGGTACTTTGAGCTTTGATATATATATATATATATCTATATATATAGATATATATAGATATATATAGATATATATAGATATATGTGTTCCCTCAAATTGCCCAAGCATTCCAAGGACGCACTCACAGTGTTTGTCACCATCCGGTTTATTGAGGAAAACAACAGCGTCTTCAATCCATTATTCACAAACTAAAGCCTGACGCGTTTCGAGGCCGGAGCCTCCTTTTCAAAGGCAGCTTGATAGCGAGTGAGCAGATAGGCTTCAATTACGTGTTTCCAAGCATGTGATTAATTTATACGCCCCCCAGTGGGCTGATGCTTAGTGCAAGTGAATTGCGTGCTTGCTGGAATTTGTAGTCCAGTTGTCTTGAAGCTCAAAGTCATTTATTAATGAGGATTGCGGTCGCGTGAGTTATAGTTGCCTGCACTAACTATAACGGGGGAATTTCATTGTTTTTTTACGAGTGAAATGTCCAGCTAACTATAACACGTGTGAAACCTATGGTTTTTTTAAGTGAATATATATATATATATATATATATATATATATACACCATCACAGGAAACCCATTTGAAGTAGAGCCACACGAAGGGTAAATTTCGCTCACTTTTAATGGAAGACAGCCTGCCAGCAGGACCCAACAAGGACAGCAAAGTTCAATACATCTGCGCCAGACGCGTTTCAGGGGTAAACCTTTCTTCAGTGGCGTTTCTTGCTGAATGACTGGAAATGTAGCTGAGAGCACGGCTTTTGATTTCGATCACCTGTCCCAGTGGGCGTGCCTTTTCTCACGGCCTTATGGGTGATTTCAATTACCTGCCCCAGTGGGCGTGCCTTTTCTCACGGCCTTATGGGTGATGTAGTGCTCTATAATGATCCCCAGTGGGTGCACTCTCTCAGTCTCTATTGCAATTTGTTAAACAAATGTCCAGGGCGGGACCTGCCCCGCTTTGTGGCTGACAACCGGAGCGTCAAACTGGCTCCCTCCCTGCAAGGGCTCCAGCTCACCTTCGTTCTCACTGTAGACGCGCCTTCCTGGTGCTGTCAAAAGACCCGCGATACGCGGTGGGCTCCTCTTCGCGACCGGGTAAGGGCCGCCTTTTACATACACCATCACAGGAAACCCATTTGAAGTAGAGCCACACGAAGGGTAAATTTCGCTCACTTTTAATGGAAGACAGCCTGCCAGCAGGACCCAACAAGGACAGCAAAGTTCAATACATCTGCGCCAGACGCGTTTCAGGGGTAAACCTTTCTTCAGTGGCGTTTCTTGCTGAATGACTGGAAATGTAGCTGAGAGCACGGCTTTTGATTTCGATCACCTGTCCCAGTGGGCGTGCCTTTTCTCACGGCCTTATGGGTGATTTCAATTACCTGCCCCAGTGGGCGTGCCTTTTCTCACGGCCTTATGCGTGATGTAGTGCTCTATAATGATCCCCAGTGGGTGCACTCTCTCAGTCTCTATTGCAATTTGTTAAACAAATGTCCAGGGCGGGACCTGCCCCGCTTTGTGGCTGACAACCGGAGCGTCAAACTGGCTCCCTCCCTGCAAGGGCTCCAGCTCACCTTCGTTCTCACTGTAGACGCGCCTTCCTGGTGCTGTCAAAAGACCCGCGATACGCGGTGGGCTCCTCTTCGCGACCGGGTAAGGGCCGCCTTTTACATACACCATCACAGGAAACCCTTCGCGACCCTTACCCGGTCGCGAAGAGGAGCCCACCGCGTATCGCGGGTCTTTTGACAGCACCAGGAAGGCGCGTCTACAGTGAGAACGAAGGTGAGCTGGAGCCCTTGCAGGGAGGGAGCCAGTTTGACGCTCCGGTTGTCAGCCACAAAGCGGGGCAGGTCCCGCCCTGGACATTTGTTTAACAAGTTGCAATAGAGACTGAGAGAGTGCACCCACTGGGGACCATTATAGAGCACTACATCACCCATAAGGCCGTGAGAAAAGGCACGCCCACTGGGGCAGGTAATTGAAATCACCCACAAGGCCGTGAGAAAAGGCACGCCCACTGGGACAGGTGATCGAAATCAAAAGCCGTGCTCTCAGCTACATTTCCAGTCATTCAGCAAGAAACGCCACTGAAGAAAGGTTTACCCCTGAAACGCGTCTGGCGCAGATGTTTTGAACTTTACTGTCCTTGTTGGGTCCTGCTGGCAGGCTGTCTTCCATTAAAAGTGAGCGAAATTTACCCTTCGTGTGGCTCTACTTCAAATGGGTTTCCTGTGATGGTGTATGTAAAAGGCGGCCCTTACCCGGTCGCGAAGAGGAGCCCACCGCGTATCGCGGGTCTTTTGACAGCACCAGGAAGGCGCGTCTACAGTGAGAACGAAGGTGAGCTGGAGCCCTTGCAGGGAGGGAGCCAGTTTGACGCTCCGGTTGTCAGCCACAAAGCGGGGCAGGTCCCGCCCTGGACATTTGTTTAACAAGTTGCAATAGAGACTGAGAGAGTGCACCCACTGGGGATCATTATAGAGCACTACATCACCCATAAGGCCGTGAGAAAAGGCACGCCCACTGGGGCAGGTAATTGAAATCACCCACAAGGCCGTGAGAAAAGGCACGCCCACTGGGACAGGTGATCGAAATCAAAAGCCGTGCTCTCAGCTACATTTCCAGTCATTCAGCAAGAAACGCCACTGAAGAAAGGTTTACCCCTGAAACGCGTCTGGCGCAGATGTTTTGAACTTTACTGTCCTTGTTGGGTCCTGCTGGCAGGCTGTCTTCCATTAAAAGTGAGCGAAATTTACCCTTCGTGTGGCTCTACTTCAAATGGGTTTCCTGTGATGGTGTATGTAAAAGGCGGCCCTTACCCGGTCGCGAAGAGGAGCCCACCGCGTATCGCGGGTCTTTTGACAGCACCAGGAAGGCGCGTCTACAGTGAGAACGAAGGTGAGCTGGAGCCCTTGCAGGGAGGGAGCCAGTTTGACGCTCCGGTTGTCAGCCACAAAGCGGGGCAGGTCCCGCCCTGGACATTTGTTTAACAAGTTGCAATAGAGACTGAGAGAGTGCACCCACTGGGGATCATTATAGAGCACTACATCACCCATAAGGCCGTGAGAAAAGGCACGCCCACTGGGGCAGGTAATTGAAATCACCCACAAGGCCGTGAGAAAAGGCACGCCCACTGGGACAGGTGATCGAAATCAAAAGCCGTGCTCTCAGCTACATTTCCAGTCATTCAGCAAGAAACGCCACTGAAGAAAGGTTTACCCCTGAAACGCGTCTGGCGCAGATGTTTTGAACTTTACTGTCCTTGTTGGGTCCTGCTGGCAGGCTGTCTTCCATTAAAAGTGAGCGAAATTTACCCTTCGTGTGGCTCTACTTCAAATGGGTTTCCTGTGATGGTGTATGTAAAAGGCGGCCCTTACCCGGTCGCGAAGAGGAGCCCACCGCGTATCGCGGGTCTTTTGACAGCACCAGGAAGGCGCGTCTACAGTGAGAACGAAGGTGAGCTGGAGCCCTTGCAGGGAGGGAGCCAGTTTGACGCTCCGGTTGTCAGCCACAAAGCGGGGCAGGTCCCGCCCTGGACATTTGTTTAACAAGTTGCAATAGAGACTGAGAGAGTGCACCCACTGGGGATCATTATAGAGCACTACATCACCCATAAGGCCGTGAGAAAAGGCACGCCCACTGGGGCAGGTAATTGAAATCACCCACAAGGCCGTGAGAAAAGGCACGCCCACTGGGACAGGTGATCGAAATCAAAAGCCGTGCTCTCAGCTACATTTCCAGTCATTCAGCAAGAAACGCCACTGAAGAAAGGTTTACCCCTGAAACGCGTCTGGCGCAGATGTTTTGAACTTTACTGTCCTTGTTGGGTCCTGCTGGCAGGCTGTCTTCCATTAAAAGTGAGCGAAATTTACCCTTCGTGTGGCTCTACTTCAAATGGGTTTCCTGTGATGGTGTATGTAAAAGGCGGCCCTTACCCGGTCGCGAAGAGGAGCCCACCGCGTATCGCGGGTCTTTTGACAGCACCAGGAAGGCGCGTCTACAGTGAGAACGAAGGTCAGCTGGAGCCCTTGCAGGGAGGGAGCCAGTTTGACGCTCCGGTTGTCAGCCACAAAGCGGGGCAGGTCCCGCCCTGGACATTTGTTTAACAAGTTGCAATAGAGACTGAGAGAGTGCACCCACTGGGGATCATTATAGAGCACTACATCACCCATAAGGCCGTGAGAAAAGGCACGCCCACTGGGGCAGGTAATTGAAATCACCCACAAGGCCGTGAGAAAAGGCACGCCCACTGGGACAGGTGATCGAAATCAAAAGCCGTGCTCTCAGCTACATTTCCAGTCATTCAGCAAGAAACGCCACTGAAGAAAGGTTTACCCCTGAAACGCGTCTGGCGCAGATGTTTTGAACTTTACTGTCCTTGTTGGGTCCTGCTGGCAGGCTGTCTTCCATTAAAAGTGAGCGAAATTTACCCTTCGTGTGGCTCTACTTCAAATGGGTTTCCTGTGATGGTGTATGTAAAAGGCGGCCCTTACCCGGTCGCGAAGAGGAGCCCACCGCGTATCGCGGGTCTTTTGACAGCACCAGGAAGGCGCGTCTACAGTGAGAACGAAGGTGAGCTGGAGCCCTTGCAGGGAGGGAGCCAGTTTGACGCTCCGGTTGTCAGCCACAAAGCGGGGCAGGTCCCGCCCTGGACATTTGTTTAACAAGTTGCAATAGAGACTGAGAGAGTGCACCCACTGGGGATCATTATAGAGCACTACATCACCCATAAGGCCGTGAGAAAAGGCACGCCCACTGGGGCAGGTAATTGAAATCACCCACAAGGCCGTGAGAAAAGGCACGCCCACTGGGACAGGTGATCGAAATCAAAAGCCGTGCTCTCAGCTACATTTCCAGTCATTCAGCAAGAAACGCCACTGAAGAAAGGTTTATCCCTGAAACGCGTCTGGCGCAGATGTTTTGAACTTTACTGTCCTTGTTGGGTCCTGCTGGCAGGCTGTCTTCCATTAAAAGTGAGCGAAATTTACCCTTCGTGTGGCTCTACTTCAAATGGGTTTCCTGTGATGGTGTATGTAAAAGGCGGCCCTTACCCGGTCGCGAAGAGGAGCCCACCGCGTATCGCGGGTCTTTTGACAGCACCAGGAAGGCGCGTCTACAGTGAGAACGAAGGTGAGCTGGAGCCCTTGCAGGGAGGGAGCCAGTTTGACGCTCCGGTTGTCAGCCACAAAGCGGGGCAGGTCCCGCCCTGGACATTTGTTTAACAAGTTGCAATAGAGACTGAGAGAGTGCACCCACTGGGGATCATTATAGAGCACTACATCACCCATAAGGCCGTGAGAAAAGGCACGCCCACTGGGGCAGGTAATTGAAATCACCCACAAGGCCGTGAGAAAAGGCACGCCCACTGGGACAGGTGATCGAAATCAAAAGCCGTGCTCTCAGCTACATTTCCAGTCATTCAGCATGAAACGCCACTGAAGAAAGGTTTACCCCTGAAACGCGTCTGGCGCAGATGTTTTGAACTTTACTGTCCTTGTTGGGTCCTGCTGGCAGGCTGTCTTCCATTAAAAGTGAGCGAAATTTACCCTTCGTGTGGCTCTACTTCAAATGGGTTTCCTGTGATGGTGTATGTAAAAGGCGGCCCTTACCCGGTCGCGAAGAGGAGCCCACCGCGTATCGCGGGTCTTTTGACAGCACCAGGAAGGCGCGTCTACAGTGAGAACGAAGGTGAGCTGGAGCCCTTGCAGGGAGGGAGCCAGTTTGACGCTCCGGTTGTCAGCCACAAAGCGGGGCAGGTCCCGCCCTGGACATTTGTTTAACAAGTTGCAATAGAGACTGAGAGAGTGCACCCACTGGGGATCATTATAGAGCACTACATCACCCATAAGGCCGTGAGAAAAGGCACGCCCACTGGGGCAGGTAATTGAAATCACCCACAAGGCCGTGAGAAAAGGCACGCCCACTGGGACAGGTGATCGAAATCAAAAGCCGTGCTCTCAGCTACATTTCCAGTCATTCAGCAAGAAACGCCACTGAAGAAAGGTTTACCCCTGAAACGCGTCTGGCGCAGATGTTTTGAACTTTACTGTCCTTGTTGGGTCCTGCTGGCAGGCTGTCTTCCATTAAAAGTGAGCGAAATTTACCCTTCGTGTGGCTCTACTTCAAATGGGTTTCCTGTGATGGTGTATGTAAAAGGCGGCCCTTACCCGGTCGCGAAGAGGAGCCCACCGCGTATCGCGGGTCTTTTGACAGCACCAGGAAGGCGCGTCTACAGTGAGAACGAAGGTCAGCTGGAGCCCTTGCAGGGAGGGAGCCAGTTTGACGCTCCGGTTGTCAGCCACAAAGCGGGGCAGGTCCCGCCCTGGACATTTGTTTAACAAGTTGCAATAGAGACTGAGAGAGTGCACCCACTGGGGATCATTATAGAGCACTACATCACCCATAAGGCCGTGAGAAAAGGCACGCCCACTGGGGCAGGTAATTGAAATCACCCACAAGGCCGTGAGAAAAGGCACGCCCACTGGGACAGGTGATCGAAATCAAAAGCCGTGCTCTCAGCTACATTTCCAGTCATTCAGCAAGAAACGCCACTGAAGAAAGGTTTACCCCTGAAACGCGTCTGGCGCAGATGTTTTGAACTTTACTGTCCTTGTTGGGTCCTGCTGGCAGGCTGTCTTCCATTAAAAGTGAGCGAAATTTACCCTTCGTGTGGCTCTACTTCAAATGGGTTTCCTGTGATGGTGTATGTAAAAGGCGGCCCTTACCCGGTCGCGAAGAGGAGCCCACCGCGTATCGCGGGTCTTTTGACAGCATCAGGAAGGCGCGTCTACAGTGAGAACGAAGGTGAGCTGGAGCCCTTGCAGGGAGGGAGCCAGTTTGACGCTCCGGTTGTCAGCCACAAAGCGGGGCAGGTCCCGCCCTGGACATTTGTTTAACAAGTTGCAATAGAGACTGAGAGAGTGCACCCACTGGGGATCATTATAGAGCACTACATCACCCATAAGGCCGTGAGAAAAGGCACGCCCACTGGGGCAGGTAATTGAAATCACCCACAAGGCCGTGAGAAAAGGCACGCCCACTGGGACAGGTGATCGAAATCAAAAGCCGTGCTCTCAGCTACATTTCCAGTCATTCAGCAAGAAACGCCACTGAAGAAAGGTTTACCCCTGAAACGCGTCTGGCGCAGATGTTTTGAACTTTACTGTCCTTGTTGGGTCCTGCTGGCAGGCTGTCTTCCATTAAAAGTGAGCGAAATTTACCCTTCGTGTGGCTCTACTTCAAATGGGTTTCCTGTGATGGTGTATATATATATATATATATATATATATTTTTTTTTCTTTTCTCCAATGTGGTTTACTGCCGGATCGCTCAACAGCAGGTGCAGGCGTTGGGCTAAACCAAAGCCAGGGTAAATTTTTATATATATATATATATATCCACCGTCAATCCCCCAACCGTGATTCCTCCCACAGGATTGATGCAGACACTGCGATGTTGCTAAAAAAGAAAATTATTGCGCCACAATGAGTTTTGGCCGCCACCAACAGCCTTGGACACACAAACATTAAGCTGCCATCTTGCCTGCTCTTATATTTTACGTCGACATTGAGATGAACAAAATACTCTGATATCCATCTATATATATATATATATATATATATATATATATATATATATATATATATATATATATATATATATATATATATATATATTCACTGAAAAAACCATAGGTTTCACACATGTTATAGTTAGCTGGACATTTCACTCGTGAAAAACCAATGAAATTCCCCCGTTATAGTTAGTTCAGCTAACTATAACTCGCGCACCCGCAATCCACTGCTGATGACGTCACATATTACATCACTCATGACATGGTCAGTGACATCACTCATGACATGGTCAGTGACATCACTCATGACATCACTGATGACATCTCAAATGACATCACTGATGACATCACTGATGACATCATCCAGTGAATGTGTGTTTTTCTGAAAATTACATATGTTTTATATATGTATATCTCAAGGTCGATGGAAGAATAAATGGGTATATAAGTGTCTAAATGGATTATTTATTTTTTTTGAAAAATGTATTGTGTAACTGACTGATTAAGTGTATCATAGTGAATACATGGCTTAGTGAGTAATGTTTAAATATGTAAATATCTGTATCAGTCTCTCTCTTTGTGTATAAGTGGCTGCATGGGTTGGTGAGTAGGTACATGGGTGTCTATATAGGTTATTAGTTGGAATTTTGAGTATCAGTCTGAGTGTCTGCATGGTTCGGTGGGTGGTATTACGTAGTGCATAGGTGCATGAATGAGTGACTCACTGTATGTGTTGAAGACAGCATGTGTGCAGGACTGTATGGGTGGATGAGTATGTGTAAGGGTGTGTTAGTGAGTGAATGACTTTCTCAATAGTGTCTTTATGAGTAACTAATTATGTTTTAAACTAGTATATGTGACTATTGGTGTATATAAGTGAGTATATGTGAGAGTGAGAGATTGAAAGAGTTCCTGTATGAATAAGTATGTGTTTCTATAAGTGATTGTTTAAAAGACTAAGTATGTGTAAGTTTCCGTAGAAGTAAGTGTGGTGGTGTGTGTATAAGTGTATATGCAAGTAAATGTATGTTTGATTCTTTATTAGCATGAGTGACTATGTGTATGAGTAACTCTGTGGATGAGTGGCATTGTGTAACAGGATGTATAGGTGTATGAGTACATATGAGTGAGTACATGTATGAGTGACTGTACAGGACTGTTGGTGAATGAGTGGATGTGTATGTGGATCTTAGAATTACTGAAGAGATTGTTGTAACTGGTATTGGTATGTCCAATATTTTGTAAATTTTAGTCTCTATTTTTGAATGTTTGTATCAATTGTTATATTAGGGTGAGAGGAGGTCTGCCACTCTATCACAAGGATGATGTCATCAGTGATGTCATCAGTGATGTCATTTGAGATGTCATCAGTGATGTCATGAGTGATGTCACTGACCATGTCATGAGTGATGTAATATGTGACGTCATCAGCAGTGGATTGCGGGTGCGCGAGTTATAGTTAGCTGAACTAACTATAACGGGGGAATTTCATTGTTTTTTCACGAGTGAAATGTCCAGCTAACTATAACATGTGTGAAACCTATGGTTTTTTCAGTGAATTTGCAAGGTTTTTTAAATGCTAATTCCTAACTATAACGTGTGTGAAACCTTTGGTTTTTTCAGTGAATTTGTACGGTTTTTTAAATGCTAATTTTTGCATTATTTAATTATTAAAAAATATTTTTAATAAAAATAAAATTCCTATGTATTCATTTATATATTATCTGTATCTTTTTATTTGTTTTTGTTTTTTAAAAAAAAATTCAATTAGGATAAAGTTGATTATTTTTTATAATTTTTACAATTAATTTTTCTCCACTTTTTTTTTTTTTATATAAATTCTTGGGGTGCGCGCTCTGGGCGCGCTCCTAGTACAATTTCGTAAGTTTTTTATGAATACCGTCGTACGTTATTTACGTACGCAAATATACGTTATAGTGCGCGCTGAGAGCGCGCACCCAGTACGTATGCGTTCGTACGTACGCATGCGTGCGTGCGTCCTACGTGCTCCACGCGGTTTACTTCCGCATACGCTAAAATTACACGCAATAACGATCGCGTATACGCGTGTTCAACGTATGCGCGCTAGGTACGCGCATATGACGTATGCATATGTGCTCCTACGCGTTCGCGCATACGTAATCACAAGGTGCGCGCTCGGAGCTTGCGCAGTGCGCGCACCTCGGGTTTATGCATAATAAAACAGCACTTCTTATTGGTTATCATTACTTTCAGTTTCTAATTGTTTCAACACCACACCCAATCCCCTCATGGCAAGTCATGTGATCAAGAATCATCACTTTTGATTGGTTAGAAGTACTTTCAGTTCCAGATTCTTCCCAAACCACACCTACTCCCCTCATTATTAGTTCTGATTGCTTTGGAGAAGGAGCTATTCTGTTGTTGAGAGACAATGGCTGAACAGCAACCATCTTCAGACAGTGACCAGGACACTCTTGAGAGGCAGAGGAACAGGAAGCAGAAAGACAGCTTTATATGGCAGTTTTTCACTTTTCCTGAGGGGCTAAAGAAGGTAAATGCACCTAAAGTGACTTGTGTACTTTGTCAAAAAGTCTTGTCACGTGGGAATCCTAATAAGAAGTATTCTTTTAGCATTCACACTATGTTGAGGCATGTTGACAAAATGCATCCAGTGACTTTTCGTCGAGCTTCTGGAGTAAACCCTCCACCTGCTCTACCGACGACATCTGCAGCAGCTCAGCCGAGCACATCTTCGGCAGCTCAGCCGAGCACTTATTCTGCAGTGGTGCCTTTGCTTTCTTCCACACCTCTTTTTGGACCACCTTGTTTGGCTAGGTTGTCCACACGCTGCACTGATTGCGGTAAACTTATTTCTGTGGGTGAGACCAGTCTTGATCTCATTCAGAGAAAATTTGATGCCCATGAGTGCAGTAGGCCATAGATGTTTTTTCTTTTTTTTAGTTTTTCTCTTCCTGTTTCCCTCCATTAACTCAAGGGCTCTTTTAAGAGCCACTTATAAACTAAACCCCCCCCAAAAAATTTTAGAGGGATGTTTTTTTATTTTTTTTTGAGGTGCGCGCACCCAAGGGTTTTTAAAATTTTTTTTTTTTTTTTTTTTAAATTTAATGTTCATAAAGAGGTGAAGAAATGGAAGCATGAAAAGGGAGAATTGAATAATACTAATATTTTTCACTTATTTAAAAAAAAAAAAAAATTCTAAAAAAATTTTTTCAAGTATTTTGCAAGGGAACAGAATTTAAAAAAAAAAAAAAAAATCCAGTTCTGCAAAAAAAGAAAAAATGTATTAATATTCAATAATACATTACAAAAAGCATTACATGTTTTTACATATTTTACTAAGCAATTTTTTGCCCTTTTTTTGCTGTTTTCAGAATTTTTTATTTTTCACTTAAAATAGTGAAAACAATTGTATTCATCATTTAACAGCGGGCAAAAAAAAAACAATCTGAAAGATTGCTTAAAAAAAGCCCCAAATCTTCACTAAAATATACCTTGTTAGAAATATTACATATATATTACAACTACTTCTCTAGATGAATAAAACATTTCTAGACAAACCGTCTTTAAACCTTGTCGCAAAAGCACACATGCCAAAATAATTTCTGTCAAAGGAGTCCACAATTGTTTTTATTACTTTTCCTTTAGGCCAAATAGTAATTTCAAAATCCTTTTTAAGTGATATCTTCAATTTTAATCCTTTAAAATTACAAAAAATGCTTCCTTCAGATGCAGTTTTTAGTTTTCAAAATTTAGGTTTCAAAAAAATTAAGTAAGAATTGGGTAAATCATAAGGCAAACGTTGCTTGAAAATTAATTGGGAATCATTACACAGTGTCCAGCCTTTTTCACATTTAAGATAAACTGTGTAATGTCCAGAAGTTACAGTAGGTCCTTCATGAAAAATTATTGCAACTGTAACAAAAGTTTTTCCAGAAATTGATAATTGCTGTCCTGTAAACTTCTTTATTAAAGTGTCCAATTTTGAACCATCAGTTCTACAACGTTGAATCATTAAAATTACATACTGACCATATTTCTGTAAAAATAATGTTGAAAACATGTCTGATTTACATTCAGAACATTCCATGTTGTGATTGGCATCTTTAACTAATTTACTAAAAGTCACTGATTTACTTTGTGGTAATGGTAAAAATATGAACCTTTTTGAATCAACATTACTACTACATGTGTTCATACAGTTTTCACAGCAATGTTCCCACTTGTAAGAGACACCAAATAAGTTTTCTACTTCTACTCCTTCATCTTCTAGTACACTCAAAATATATATTAAGAATTCCTGAGCATCTTGCTGGACATTTTTCTTTAAACTATGTTGAACCAGAACATACATCTAAAAGATTTCTAACATCAGTAGCACTTTCTATTTCAGTTTTATCAGTACTCAGCTTCTCAAAAAGGAGACTCAGCAGAGAACACAATCTTTTTCCATGATTTACTATTATCTGTTCTAGCAACTTTTCAAGATAAAATACAACATTCAGCACTACATTTGCATAGCAGTTGACACCAGAGCTATTTTCAAAATAGCAACCAACAACCTCTTCCAACACTGTCCTTTTTCTTTTTCCTTGCTATCACATCACTGTCCCTTTTTTTTTGTTCTGTTCATCCACATTACAAATATTCTCAAATCTCCTTTTCCGAGAAACAACATGTTTTTCAATCACAGGATACTGACCTAAATGAGGAGCATAGGTTCTTCTTAATCTATTATACTCCTTTACACAGTTTGTAGCAGCACTAACTTTTGAGTCATCAAAGTCTATCATAAATAAACCAGATAATGTTTTTACTCGTGACAGAGCAACATATGCCATACCTTCTTTGAACACAGTAGAACCAATGTTTACAAAAGCACTATCTACAGTCAATCCTTGAGACTTGTGAATAGTTACAGCATATGCTAGAGAAAATGGAAACTGCTTTCTACGCACATATAAGTCTTTCACAAGCATTAAACGAACTGAACAACGACAAATGTCTTTAACTTCTTCTATCTGATCAAATTTTATTTTTAAACATTCAATTCCTTCTTTTTTCTGATAATTAATAAAACCCACAACTCTTCCCATAGCTCCATTCACTAAACCTTTTTCTACATCCAAATTTCTCCTTAAAATCACTCGACAATTCATGCAAACATATAGATTTTTTTCTAATCCAGCTGTTTTGGAAATATTCTTCTCTAGTGAATCCAATTTATTTTTCAGTTTGCCTGTTAATGTAAAAGTAATTCTTTCATGCTGAATTTTGTCCTCTGCTTCCATTTTCTTAATCTCTTCGTTTTCCAATTTCAAAAGTTCCTCATTGAATATTGAGCACTCACGTAGTGTTGGCATTAAGCAGATTACAGTATTTTTTTCTGCAATGTTCTGGTATATTTTCTCTGCAACTATTTCTTCATTTGGAAATAAGTTATGTAGTAACCGACTCTGTAATGCTTTTTTACCAACTTCTGCGAGTAGTCCAATTCTGATATCTTTCAGAATACTTGCATAATCTTCGTCGTTTGCTTGTCTCATATTGGTAGTGAGTTCTTTGTACTCAAAGAACGACCAAATATTCGCATTACCAATGCTTCCTAATGACTTCTTCGTGTCTTCATGTGTCACAGTATTAAACACTGGTTGTCCTTTAACTGGAGTGAGCTGCAGAAGATCCCCAAAAACTATGACGTGTTTACCTCAAAATAACACGTCATAGTCTCTCTTAAGTATTTGTTGCATTCTTAAATGCACAAAGGCAAGCATTAAATTTGAAACCATGCTCACCTCATCAATAATGAGAACTTGCATCTTCTTCAACACTCTTGAAACTTCGAGGCATGCTTCTCCAGTTAGTTTGTGGTATTCTATTTTGTTCTCATGCTCCACTGGTAACATTAGCAAGCGATGTAAGGTAATTCCTTTTATGTTATAGGCTGCTAACCCAGTTGGAGCAGTTACCACACAAGACAAATTTGAAGCTGTTTTTTGCTGTAGGTAGCTTCTGATGACTTTTATTAAGAAACTTTTACCAGTTCCAGCTTGTCCACTCACATACATCCTGATTGGTTCAAATGATGTGCATGAGCACTCTTTCTTTTCATGTAGTAATCCATGATCAATTTTTTGGATGACTTCTTCATAAATTTCTTTTTGTTCTTCATTCAGTTGTTCTTCCAGATTTAGTAAGTCAATTGAATCTTCCTGTGCTTGATTCATAGCCGTTTCTACTTCAGTCATGGCTACTGCAGCTTCATTTTCTATGATCGGTTGTCCTAGGGGATCTTGACTAAGTGTTCCTGAACTTTGGCTGTCTTGAGAACTGTCTCTAGCTACTTCAGCTGCAATTTTTGCTTCCTGTTCATTTTCTTCATTTAACATTTGGACATAAGTTGTGAAAGTACTGCATTCTATGCTGTCTTTGCTAGCATTAAAAGAATCTTCATAGTTTTGAAATTCTCCCAGTAGTTCGTCCTCTGAACGCCATGGTTTAAACAGCTGTAAAAGAGCCAAGTAGTACAATTCCTTTTTGTCAGTAGTTTCGCAACTGAGCTTCCTGTGATTTATCAAACTTCCCTTTGTTTGCTTCACCAAACATCCTTCCTCACCAATGACTTTATATTTTCCATTGTTGATGTCTTCTGTGGCTTTCCGTGAATAAATGTAGTTCTGCAGCACTTCATAGAGACACATGTTCTCAAGATGATGACTTCTCGTTGGGTAATATGTGTCCAACATGTTTGATTTCAAAATATCTGTACTTTCTGGGTCCTTCTCGGCCAAATATTCAATTTCTCCAACAGATTTCAGTACCCGATTTCTCATTCCTGCAAGGCCTAAGCTTACCCAAATTATTCTTCTGGATTTCGAGTAAAGACTTGCAGATGATAACCTATCTGAGCATTCGTAGGATCCAATTTCTCGATGCGATAACATCTTTAAACTGAAACTGTACAGCTTCTTACTGACAGTCTTCTCGTGAGAAATCTCTTCCCACATTTCCTTCAATTCTGTTTTCTCAGATTTAGTGATGTAAGATGTCACATACCGAGCAACAGCAATAGAATTGTCTGCCACATACTGAATATCCATGTTAGCATTCCACATGGATAAAATCACTGGGTTGAAATCATTTATAAATTTTGACTCTTCATTTCTTTTTAGGTTGTAGGTATTTTTGGGAGATTTTCTGGTTATAGTATGTCGCACAGCTGACATAAAACTGTTGACTCTTCCTTTTGAAAGAACAGGTCTAGGAAATCCAAATCGACACTTTGTGTAGAATTTATCTTTGGTCTTGTACTTCCGTCGACAGTATTTTCCACACCGATGACTTTGGAAACGTAAAACTTGTTCTTTTAACTTTTTCTCTTCTGTGCTTTTAGGTATAGCACATGTTGCATATTCTTCAATGAAAGATAACACTGCTTCATCAGTATCTGTTCCAAACTTTGGGGCATCCTTGATCCACAACAACATATGAATATGAGGAGCACCTCTTGCCTGGTACTCTTTTCTCCAAAAGAAATCCACTACTTCTCCAAGAGGTGGATTTTTTTTATTGCAGATAAAGGACATCATAGCCTCAAATCTATGATTGAAATATCTGCAAACATTAACTGGATCCAAAGAGCACAGTTCTCCAGCTGTCTTGTATTCAATGTTTTTAATGTTTGAATTTGCCTCTCTTAGAAAATCCAGTAAATCATCCCAAGCATACTCGGCACAGCTTAGGGTAAGGAACCATGTTGGAGTTCCTAAATTCCGTAACATGCATTTTAATTCACCATGGCGTCGGTACCAATATTCATTTGTCCCACGCTGACAAGCCATCAGATTGATCAGTTGTGTTTCCAAATGATCATCTCGGTGCTGCACTTTCTCCATAAAATCCTTAGCAGACACATTTTGTAAATGTACTCCACTTTTTAAAATGTGATTTACTGCATATGATAATGCAGACAAGTCGCTTTCAAATAAAAGATGAAACAAATAAGGAATACTTTGACGAAATCTTGGATCTTCTGCATATAGTCTTGTAGTCCGATACTCAGAAGCTGGAATCTGTTCTGGACGTTCATCGTATCGTCCTCCTTTTCCTGTAGGAAACAGCTGGGGAAAACATCGAGCTTCCAAGCTCTCCTCCCATACACTCACGGGAGTTCCTTTTGCTTTCTTCATCTGAAACAGATCAATAGTGTCTCCCATAACTTCTTTTGAATGAAGAGGATGTATGCTAAAATGTTCATAAATTTCTTCTTCTTTTGACTTGTCCACTTTTTAAATTTGACCAGTTGGTGTTTCTGTGTCTTCTTGTAAATCTTCTTCTTCTTCTTCTATATAAATTAATTCATACCATTTATTATTTTTTTTCAAATACAAATTTGCTCTTTGTACTTTTCGTACATCCACCAGCTCTTGCCAAATCTTCTTATTCTTTGTATGTACACCATTAACCAGAATTACTAATGGTTCAGTTTCCAAAGTATCTGCATCAATAGTTTCCATATTTTTTTTCAAATCAAAGGGCAAATACACCACTCTTCCTTTTAAACCTCTCAGTAAATCAGAAGGAGGTAATTTACCAGTTTTGGGCTCCATACGTACTATGGTCTGGAACGGATGAACACATTGAATGAGTATAGACTCATATGTATTTAATTCAGAAAGTTCGACAGGAATAGCATCCAATTCTAAATTATTATGTACAGCTCTGGTCGGCATTCTATTTTCTTCTAACTTATTATAACAGTATTTACAAATACGCTGATCTTCACCCAATTCAAAACAATTTTCAAGAAATATATATGTTGCAAAATCCTTCCACTTTTAATTATCTTCATTTTCACTTTTTTTATACAGATCAACACTCCTTGTTTGAATTTTATAATGACTTCTGCGGCAACAAATACAAGTAATATTTGGTCTTTCATTAGAGGTGATTAGTAAATTTTGTCATTTCATCCTCAAAATTTTTAGTAATAATGAGTTCTACATTCTGTTCCTCATTTTCCTCATTTACTGTGTCCTTTTCTGCACTTTCTTGTTCTGGACCAAAGTAACAAAACTGAATCTCATCAGTAACCTTCACTACATCTGATACAGATCCACTGAACAGAGCATTATTCAACTCATTCAACTTTACTGCTGGACTTTTAGCAAAATACAATGTTCTCACAAACTTTCTCATTTCAGTATGATGAACAGCCAGCATCCTAAAATGATGAAAAACACTTTTACACACTTTTCTAGATAGACAAGCCAGAGAATGTCCCTGCAAACCAGTATTTTCTCTCACTCTGCATGGATCTAGTGTTTGAAGCACCTTCATCTTCTGTTTTACACTCTTTTTACTATATTCTCTTAGAAAGTCACGTAATTTATCAATAGATTCCTGACGCACAGTACAAATACTACTACAGTTCCAAGTGTACACTGGGGCTTTTGGACGTCTCCTCATAGCCTCAGCAGCCATTACTTCTTCCTCATTTCTAGGGACCATTTTCTCTTTTTGCATCACACAACCATCCTTAACTTCATATGCTCTACCATTAGTGTCAACTGCATGCAACAAACTATTACTTTGAAGATAACTCTCTTCATTAAAAAATGGTTCAGTACTTGAACTGTGTTTCCATTCTCCCAAGAACACTTTACAAAAGTTACTTTTTTTCACTTCTCTTTTCCTTTTGCTTTGTGACTTCATTGCATTCACTAATTTTTCTAATCTACGCATCCAATTAAAATTAGAATAAAAAGTTTTCTTTTTATTTCCAAAGCCTTACTTACAATATTTTCTATAAAAAAAAATTTCTTAATAAATTTAGATTTTTTCTTATATTTTTTCACATCCTTTAGCAAATTTAACATCACTCTTCTCTGAAACATTTTTCGACGAATGTTTTTAAAATCTAATTTTCGTGTTAAATCTGTTTGACATACTTCTGATTGTACATTAGCTTTTTTTTTTTGCTGATGACTGTGTTGTGGCTTTGTACATAAAACTCTCTTTGTTTTACAGTTATTTGTGCCATTTTTTTGTTTTTTGAAAATCTTTTTTAAGAAATCTCTGCTCTGCTTACCAGTAGACTTTTTCTTTTTGCCATCACCAGCTTCTCCTGCTATTTTTTTTTCCCCAGTTTTGTCCAGATATACTTGTTGTTGCTTTTCTTTCCTTTTTCTTGTCCTTAAAGGCATTTTTTTTTCACTGTTGCTCAGCAATACCTGCAAGGAACTAAAAAAAATCATTTTTGTAATTATAAATCATTTAAATATTTTTTTTTACATTTAATTTTTTTCAAATGTTTTTCCATTTCTTTCATTTGTGATTTACTAATTTGTGCAGAGTACTAACCACCACAGTTGAAAAAAAACAAGCTGCCCCTTTCCTGCAAGTGCATTTTTTAACAGAACAACTGCAACACAAATTATATCTGTGGCCACAATTTCTGTGCACACACAGCCTCATGATGTGCTTCTAAGCAGAAAACAGAATTTGATTTCCAAATTCAAAGCACATTTACTACTCTGGTAGATCAAGTGATAATTGCTGTTACAGCCTTACACATTTTACCTGGAAAATCACAGAGGCAGAAAAGAGCACATTTCCTAACAGCTACTTCATACCATAAGTATCTGCAACCTGGCTGAGTGTTTAGAGTAGAGCAAAGAAAAAGAGGCCTTGGTGACTTTGAATGTGTTTGCATTACACACAGACCGGAGTAGTACGCATGGGAGTGTTGGAGAAGCTGCTGCGTGTGTCCCAAGAGTGTGTTTCTGCAGACTATGTATTGTCAGCTGCAAGAGACATAAGCAAGGAGATTTCCAGAACTGCATAAAGACTACAGGGATGTACGTAACAGTGCATGTGTGCTAAGGGATAATTTGTGTAAACACAACAGGCTGCCCCTTTCCAGGAACTGCATTTCTTACTGAACAACATCTTCACAAATTACATCTCTGCCCACAATTCCTGTGCGCACACAGACTCATGCTATGTTTTTTGGAACAAAACAGAGTCCCTGAATAGTACCAAATTACTGTTACAGCCTGATACATTTCCCTTATCATTTACAGAAGCAGAAAACAGCACATGTCCTAACAGCTCCTTAAAACCATGTCCATGTGTTACAGGGTGAGTGAATAGACTAGATCAATTTAAATGAGGCCTTGCTGACGTTGAATGTGTTTGCATTACACAGTGCTATCTGAAACAGCACACAGAGCTGAGTACTACACATGAGAGTGTTGGAGAAGCTGCTGCGTACGTCCCAAGAGTGTGTTTCTGAACACTGTGTATTGTCTGGTGCAAGACAGATGAGCAAAGAGACTTCCAGAACTGCATCAAGACTGCAGGGATGTATGTAACAGTGCATGTGTGCTAAGGGATAATTTGTGTAAACACAACAGGCTGCCCCTTTCCAGGGACTGCATTTCTTACTGAACAACATTTTCACAAATTAAATCTCTGCCCACAATTCCTGTGTGCACACAGACTCATGCCATCTTTTTACGCACATAACACAGGCTGCCCCTTTCCTGGGACTGCATTTCTTACTGAACAACATCTTCACAAATTAAATCTCTGTCCACAATTCCTGTGCGCACACAGACTCATGCTATGTTTTTTGGAACAAAACAGAGTCCCTGAATAGTACCAAATTACTGTTACAGCCTGATACATTTCCCTTATCATTTACAGAAGCAGAAAACAGCACATGTCCTAACAGCTCCTTAAGACAATGACCATGTGTTACAGGGTGAGTGATTAGACTAGATCAATTTAAATGAGGCCTTGCTGACGTTGAATGTGTTTGCATTACACAGTGCTATCTGAAACAGCACACAGAGCTGAGTACTACACATGAGAGTGTTGGAGAAGCTGCTGCGTGTGTGCCAAGAGTGTGTTTCTGAACACTGTGTATTGTCTGGTGCAAGACAGATGAGCAAAGAGACTTCCAGAACTGCATCAAGACTGCAGGGATGTATGTAACAGTGCATGTGTGCTAAGGGATAATTTGTGTAAACACAACAGGCTGCCCCTTTCCAGGGACTGCATTTCTTACTGAACAACATTTTCACAAATTAAATCTCTGCCCACAATTCCTGTGTGCACACAGACTCATGCCATCTTTTTACGCACATAACACAGGCTGCCCCTTTCCTGGGACTGCATTTCTTACTGAACAACATCTTCACAAATTAAATCTCTGTCCACAATTCCTGTGCGCACACAGACTCATGCTATGTTTTTTGGAACAAAACAGAGTCCCTGAATAGTACCAAATTACTGTTACAGCCTGATACATTTCCCTTATCATTTACAGAAGCAGAAAACAGCACATGTCCTAACAGCTCCTTAAGACAATGACCATGTGTTACAGGGTGAGTGATTAGACTAGATCAATTTAAATGAGGCCTTGCTGACGTTGAATGTGTTTGCATTACACAGTGCTATCTGAAACAGCACACAGAGCTGAGTACTACACACGAGAGTGTTGGAGAAGCTGCTGCGTGTGTGCCAAGAGTGTGTTTCTGAACACTGTGTATTGTCTGGTGCAAGACAGATGAGCAAAGAGACTGCCATCATTTTAAGCACATAACACAGGCTACCCCTTTCCAGGGACTGCATTTCTTACTGAACAACATCTTCACAAATTAAATCTCTGCCCACAATTCCTGTGTGCACACAGACTCATGCCATCTTTTTACGCACATAACACAGGCTGCCCCTTTTCTGGGACTGCATTTCTTACTGAACAACATCTTCACAAATTAAATCTCTGCCCACAATTCCTGTGTGCACACATACTCATGTCATCATTTTAAGCACATAATACAGGCTACCCCTTTCCAGGGACTGCATTTCTTACTGAACAACATCTTCACAAATTGAATCTCAGACAACAATTCCTATATACACACAGACTCATGCTGTGTTGGTAGGCACAAAACACAGGCTGCCCCTTTCCGGGGTTATCAATTCTAACAGAACTAATGCTTTTTTCAAATGTGCTGCCATTTTCCTCTCTTTTCTTTCAAAGTGATTTCTGCTAAATGCTAACCATCACAATTAAAAAGAAGCTGTCCTTTTCTTTCAACTGCAAGTCTTACTTTTCAACAGCAACACAAATTAAATCTCTGTCAACAATTCTTCTCTGCACACAGACTCATGGTTTGATGGTAGGCACAAAACAGTATTCCTCATTGTTACCAGTACACATTAACTTATGGTGAAAACATACTCCATAATATTTTACATATTCAAAACAGTTAAATATCTCGCAAAACAGAAAATGTAAATCACAACTTTAAACAAATAATCATAATTCTTTTATTTATATCAAAATTAACCACAAACACCCCTCTCAAACTCATAACTCACCTTTAAAATTAGTTAGTTGTGATAGAAATGTGGCAGTCACACAGCAGTTTATCAGACCAGAATCTCTGAGCTGAACACCTCTCTCCTCTCAGCAGAACCAGTTAATGGCACAGTTTCCCTCTCTTTTTTCACACATATACATGTTAATTTCAAATATCAGTGCTTCCCACATTTTTTCAAATGAAATCACACATTTCTATTGGTTGAAAACTTCAACCCCTTTCCAAATGTACCCTTCCCCCAACTTGACTTCTGCCTGCTACCATAGCAACAGGTCATGGAACACAGGTGTGAGCAGAGAGGTCAGAAGTTCAACAGACAATGTTTCATTTCCAAAGAGCAAGAGTGCTTGACTTTTCAAACCTAACAGCAAATCCAAACTAATGTTCTTTGTTCACACATTTTTCTGAACCAATACAATACATGCTTTTTAAAATTTAAACATACAGCCTAGTTTTTAGTGTAGAATGGTTTGAAACAGCCAATGAGTTCTTTTTATAAAAAAAAGTATGTGTGCCCCCATTTTTCAACTGTCTTTCATTTCTTTTTGCCTTTCTACTGAAAGACACCTCCTGAGTGCATCCAGATCTCCTTTGAAGATGTTCACAGTGTGGATTGTAGGTCACAGCTATGTCTTCTGGAGTGAAAAATTTGCAGAAAAAAGAGGTATGGTGAGAGACCTTGCTTTGCCAAATGTAGACATTAAATGGATTGGTCAGAGAGGGTTAAAGTGGCACCAATTAATGCCTTTGGTGAAAACCTTTCTACATCTCCCACAGCCTAACCTTATTATTGTGCACTGTGGTGGAAATGACCTAGGCACTTTAACTGGGGTAGGTCTGGAAATGCTTATTAAGGACACCTTTGTGCAATTGATGTCACTTTTTCCACAAACTGCCTTCGTATATTCTAACATATGCCAAAGGCAAAAGTGGAACTGGTCCAACCAATTTTGTCTGCAGATTGACAAAGCAAGGAAGCACGTCAACAAATCTATTTCTGCTTTCCTCAGAGACTATGGTATGGGTTCTATATACCACAACAACTTGCGTTACAACATGCAAGACATTTATAGAGGAGACGGTGTACACTTCACTGATGAAGGCAACAGAGTCTTCCTCTTGAACTTTAGACTCTGCATCGGTACTTACTTGTAGGTACCAAAAAACAAACAATAAACACAAGGGCTCTTTTTAGAGCCACCTTATATCTAAACACTTAAATGCGATTTTTTATTATTTTTTTAAAAAAGTTTTTTTTCGGGTGCGCGCTGGGTGCGCGCACTCGGCGATATTTTTTTCAAAATATAAATCTTTTTTTTTGCCCTACAAGGTCCTACTGTGACCCCCTTACAATGCCTAGTGGGTCAATATCTCCCCACTCTGCCCCCTTTTCAAGTTCTCCCCCTTTGTTTATCACCCCCTCTTTATGCGAGAGACAAAATGGCGGCCGCCGCTTCCTGATTTCCACCGATTCGAATGTTTACTGACATCTAACAACCAATCAGAAGTGCGCTCGCGCACGGCAAGGTGCGCGCACAGTACTTGCTCAGTGCGCGCACGCTGCGCGCTTACAGATATATATATTGATTTAAATGCTAATTTCTCAGGAAATACTTAACAGATTTACACCAAACCTGCAAAAGGCACTTCATGGACCTTATGGCTACCTCTCTGCCAAATTTCACATAATTCTGTTCAGCCGTTCGGGCTGTAGCTGCGACTAAAGTCCCTATGGAAAAATACATGGGGAAAACGCGTTTAGGGACCCCCCTTTTTTCTCGGCCCCCGCTTGACGAATCACCCCGAGACTTTCAGGGTAGGAGCTGAGCGGAGCGCCCCATTAGTTTTGAAAATTTCGCGAGGATTCGTCAACCGGCGCAAAAGTTATTCAAAATAGAATTTTGAGATTTCCTATGGAAACACGGTCCTAACTATAACTACCTACTATATATATATTCACTTAAAAAAGCATAGGTTTCACACATGTTATAGTTAGGGGGACATTTCACTCGTAAAAAACCAATGAAATTCCCCCGTTATAGTTAGTTCAGATAACTATAACTCGCGCGCCCGCAATCCACTGCTCATGACGTCACATATTACATCACTCATGACATGGTCAGTGGCATCACTCATGACATCACTGATGACATCATCCTTGTGATAGAGTGGCGGTCGCGCGAGTTATAGTTATCTGAACTAACTATAACGGGGGAATTTCATTGGTTTTTTACAAATGAAATGTCCACCTAACTATAACAAGTGTGAAACCTATGGTTTTTTAAGTGAATATGTAAGTTTTTTTAAATGCTAAGTTATGTATGTATTATTATATTTATTTTTTTAAAGGTTTTTCACCGTCCGCGATTTAAAAAAAAGAAAAAAAAAGTTTTTGTCAGGGGGTCCTTCAGGGACCCCCTGACAAAGGCTAGGGGGTCAGGAACTCTCTACCCTGCCCCCTTTTCACGTTCGCCACCTCTCTTTTTCAGTGTCGCACCCAAAACAAACAAATTGGCGGACAACACTTCCTGATTTCGACCGATTCGAATGTTGACTGACATGTAACCACCAATCAGAATTACGCTCGCGCACAGCACCGTGCGCGCACGGTGTGCGCATATAGATATTTATGTACTTTTAACTGCAATTTTGTCAGGAACTACTGTACAGGTTGACTCCATATATGCAAAAGGCACATGCCTGACCTAAGGACTACCTCTCTGCCAAATTTCAAGTAATTCTGTTCAGCCGTTTGGGCTGTACCTTCGACTAAAGGTCCTATGGGAAATAACATGGGGAAAACGCGTTTTGGGACCCCCCTTTTTTCTCGGCCCCCGCGTGACGAATCACCCCGAGACTTACAGGGTAGGAGCTGAGCGGAGTGCCCCATTAGTTTTGAAACATTCGCTAGGATTCATCAACCGGTGCCAAAGTTACTCAAAATAGAATTTTCAGATTTCCTATGGAAACACGGTCCTAACTATAACTATCTACTGGCGACCGCCAGTAGATAATATAGATATATATAGAGATATATATATATATATATATAGATAGATATATATATATAGCCAAAGAGATTCCGCCGCCAAACAGCGGAATTATTATTATTATTCGAACTTATACAGCGCATAGCTGCCCCAGTGACGGGGCGTCCCAGCGCTACCTAAGCAAAAGCTAGTGGACCACTCAGAAACATAGAGAGTAACCTACGCCGGGAAAAGCCAGGTCTTCAACGCCTTTCGAAATGCCAGATGGTTCCGAAGTCCTCTAATTGAGGTTGGGAGGGAGTTCCAGAGGTGCGCTGCCTGCACCCTGAAAGAACGACCACCTGCTCTAGCTCTCTGAAAACGGGGGGTACAGACTGAGCCAGAGCTAGGCGAACGCAGGGGGCAATTTGGCACATAATAAACCAGCAGATCTGCTAAAATCGGCGGTCCTTCTCGTGTCAAAATTTTATGGGCCACACACAGAGACTTAAAATGAATTCTTTTCGCTATCGGCAGCCAATGAAGCTTAGGCAAAATGTTCGCGACCGAACATGATTTGGAAAGTGCTAGCAGGGCACGGGCTGCAGCATTCTGAATTCTTTGGAGGCGAACAATACAAGATTTATTGACGCCTAAGTACAGAGAGTTACCATAGTCCAGCCTCGATAGGATTATGGCCTGGAGAATAGTTTGGTGGACCTTAGGTGCAAAATAGCCAAGTAGAGGTTTCAGCCCTCTTAGGAGACCAAAACAGGATCCTTCTAAGGCCTTGGATTGCACATCGAATGACAGCTCACTGTCAATCCAAAATCCTAAATTCTTTACTGCTTTTTTTGTTAGGGGTGCAGGTTTTAATTTGTCAGGCCACCACTTTTCAGACCAGAGGGCACTATCTCTCCCCATCACGAGAATTTCTGACTTGGCAGCATTGAGTTGTAAGCAATTTGCTGTCATTCAGTCAGAGATGGCTGATAGGTCATCTTTAAATTTAAAAAGATTATCACGAAATGTTTTTGAAAAGACAATGACTAGCTGGGTGTCATCGGCATAGGACACCAATGACAACCCTCTACTTTTTGCTAGCAAAGCTAAGAGTTGGACATAAATGTTAAAAAGCGCGGGGCTCAATATAGAGCCCTGCGGGACCCCATGCTTTATCATATGTGTCTGAGAGTGGTACGGTGGCACAACCACTTGAAAGGTTCTACCTTCCAAGAAGGATTGAAACCAAGCCAAACCCCCTGACCCCTATGTCATGAAGTCTGCCTAGAAGAATATCATGCGAAACAGTATCAAATGCAGCACTTAAATCTAAAAGAATCAAGGCAGCGGAGTTTTCAACATCTAGGCTGCACCGAATGTCCTCTGTTACTGCTAACTGTGCCGATTCGGTGCTGTGACGGGGATGAAAACCATTTTGTGAGGGGTCGAGAGTTTTGTTACGCTCTACAAATTCAGTAAAAACTGAGTTAACATATAACTCTGTAGCCGTATCTAAGAAGGGGAGCTGGGAGATCGGACGAAAGTTGCTCAAGTCCGACGGCTCCAAGGGCGGCTTCTTTAAAAGGGGTATCACGTTTGCATGCTTCCAAGTAGCCGGCAGTCCTGCGGCAGACAGCGATGAATTAACCAATTCCCTGATCACTGGGGAGTTGGGTCAAGAACTTGCCGGACCTGATCTGGTCTCAGAGGGTCAGCCGGAGATCCTGATTTAATTTTAGAACATAGAGATTCAATCTCAGGAAGCGAAAGTGGCGGGAAAGAACATAATGTTAAATTAGAGAGGTTTAACCTGTTGTCAAAGTGTGCAGTCGCCCACGAGGGGGCGGGACCAAAAAATAAGGCGTCTACTGATGATATGGATATTCTGCTTTATTTTGCCATACGTGTGAAAGAGTTTGTCAAAAGGTTAACCAAGTACAAGTAGGAGTTCTCTCCTCTCCCAGAAAAGAAACGAAAACAACTTAGTCTCTGTCCGAGGAATACATCTTGTTTCTGATGTCTGCTACGGGGAGGGTATCCTGTCTTCAGTGTTCCTAGTCTGCCACTTGAAGTACTCGGTGGTTGAAGGGAGGGAAAAAAAGAAAAGAAAACCGGTCTGAGGTACTGCTGTACTTTTGGTTCGCTTTGTGCTACCACCACCACAGGAGCGTGTGTAGGAAGGGAAGTGTGGGAGGCGGAAATTCACACTCTGTCCTAGTGCCCGTGCTTCCCGTTACACTCCTCCCCAACAACCCCCCCGAAAGGTCCCCATAGCGTCACTTGCCTCAAGCCACGGCCCGTTCCCCGGACCGTGGCGCTGGGACCCGGGACGTCTTCTCCTCCCTGCAGCCCACCGGGTTTGCTCGCCTTGATACTCAGGATGTTTCTTCGGTGTCCGCCGTCCTCCGCCTCTCCGTCCTTCGATTCTCCGTCCTCCGACTCTCCGTTCTGTACTCCTCCCGTCTCCCGATCTCCAACGCTCTCCTCTCGCTCTCCGCCGTTCGTCTCTCGATCGCCGTACTGTACTCTGTTCTTTCGCTGCTCTCCCACGCCACTCTCACTTCCTGTCGTCGTCTCTCCCTTTTTCTGCCGGGCTGCTTCCTCTTCCGATTGTGGCTCCTCCCCCAAGGGTGGTAACAACACTAGCCCGTCTCTCTCTTCCGGGTCGGAGCACAACGGCGCAGTCCCGCTGTGGTTCCGGTCTGGTTCGTTCTCACAGATCTCTCCCGTTAGGAATGGACGTTGGGGCCATTCAGTGGATGGATTCCTGGACAGGTAGTCAGCACAGCCTTGTCGTACCCCAGGTATATGGAAGGTCTGAAAAGAAAAGGGTTGTAAAGTCATAAACCATCTGAGGATACGGTGGTTGGAATCCTTGTGTTTCACAAGCCAGGTTAAGGGTGCATGGTCCGTAAGTAGGGTGAAACGACGCCCTAGTAGATAATATTGAAGTGCTTCCACCGCCCATTTTATTGCCAAGCATTCTTTTTCTATAGTTGAGTAATGACACTCCCTTGGGAACAATTTCCTACTGATGTAGAGGATTGGTTTGAGGTCACCCCTAGAATCCGGCTGCTGTAGCACAGCCCCCAGGCCAAGACCGGATGCATCAGTCTGTAGGACGAAATGTTTACTAAAGTCAGGGCAGTGTAATACTGGGGCAGTGCAGATGGCATCTTTTAAGGCTTGGTAGCTGAGTTCATGTTTTTTCGTCCAGATTTGTATCCGGGAGGAATAAGTCTTTGTTAACAGATCCGTAAGCGGACTAGCTAGGGCAGAGAAATTCGGGACGAACCTTCTATAGTACCCAATGAACCCAAGAAAGGAACGTACATCCCGTTTCGTTTGTGGCGTGGGTAGAGATTTGATGGCTTCAATCTTTGTTAACTGTGGTTTTATCAGACCCCTCTGTATAGTATATCCAAGGTACTGGACAGTATCGGTTACCAGCAGGGATTTTTTTGGGTTTATCTTAAGCCCGGCGTCCTGGATGGCTGAAAACACCTTCGCTAGATGGGTTAGATGATCTGTCCATGAGGGGCTGAAGATGACAATATCATCTAAATATGCGGCGGCATAGCCTGCATGTTGTTTCAATATGCGGTCCATGAGACGCTGAAATGTTGCAGGCGCCCCATGGAGGCCAAATTGGAGTACCCGGAAGTGGTAGAGACCTGAGGGAGTTGAAAACGCTGTTTTTTCTTTGGCTTGTGGCGTTAGGGGTATCTGCCAGTATCCCTTCGTAAGATCAAGGGTTGTCAAATATTTTGCGTTTCCTACTTTTTCGATCAGTTCATCTATTCTAGGCATTGGGTAGGAGTCAAATTTCGTAATGCTGTTCACTTGACGGAAGTCCATACAGAAACGCAGACTGCCGTCGGGTTTTGGTACTATCACGATCGGTGAACACCAATTACTGTTGGAGGGTTCTATTATGTTGGCTTGTAAAACCGACCCGGGAACGTTAGGACGGACTCGGGAACTGACAATGGCGTCGGTCAGTCTAAGAATGGCGGTATCTTGTACTTGCTGGTTTGAGGTAAGCATGACGGCCTGATCTCGTAAAGCGCCATGTAATACTTCCCTATCCTTCCTGGCCGCTAGGGCTTGTTCTTCAAGGGCCAATTGTAAGTGTCTCTGCCCTTCCGCCAGTTGGCTAATTATGCTCTCTATTGCGACAGGCACGGGTTGTGTCATGGTCGACACCCGGCGAAGATCCCACTTCTGACACCAAAACTGTCGTAGTGTGCAGTCGCCCACGAGGGGGCAGGACCGAAAAATAAGGCGTCTACTGATGATATGGATATTCTGCTTTATTTTGCCATACGTGTGAAAGAGTTTGTCAAAAGGTTAACCAAGTACAAGTAGGAGTTCTCTCCTCTCCCAGAAAAGAAACGAAAACAACTTAGTCTCTGTCCGAGGAATACATCTTGTTTCTGATGTCTTCTACGGGGAGGGTATCCTGTCTTCAGTGTTCCTAGTCTGCCACTTGAAGTACTCGGTGGTTGAAGGGAGGGAAAAAAAGAAAAGAAAACCGATCTGAGGTACTGCTGTACTTTTGGTTCGCTTTGTGCTACCACCACCACAGGAGCGTCTGTAGGAAGGGAAGTGTGGGAGGCGGAAATTCACACTCTGTCCTAGTGCCCGTGCTTCCCGTTACACTCCTCCCCAACAACCCCACCCGAAAGGTCCCCGTAGCGTCACTTGCCTCAAGCCACGGCCCGTTCCCCGGACCGTGGCGCTGGGACCCGGGGCGTCTTCTCCTCCCTGCAGCCCACCGGGTTTGCTCGCCTTGATACTCAGGATGTTTCTTCGGTGTCCGCCGTCCTCCGCCTCTCCGTCCTTCGATTCTCCGTCCTCCGACTCTCTGTTCTGTACTCCTCCCGTCTCCCGATCTCCAACGCTCTCCTCTCGCTCGTCTCTCGATCGCCGTACTGTACTCTGTTCTTTCGCTGCTCTCCCACGCCACTCTCACTTCCTGACGTCGTCTCTCCCTTTTTCTGCCGGGCTGCTTCCTCTTCCGATTGTGGCTCCTCCCCCAAGGGTGGAAACAACACTAGCCCGTCTCTCTCTTCCGGGTCGGAGCACAACGGCGCAGTCCCGCTGTGGTTCCGGTCTGGTTCGTTCTCACAGATCTCTCCCGTTAGGAATGGACGTTGGGGCCATTCAGTGGATGGATTCCTGGACAGGTAGTCAGCACAGCCTTGTCGTACCCCAGGTATATGGAAGGTCTGAAAAGAAAAGGGTTGTAAAGTCATAAACCATCTGAGGATACGGTGGTTGGAATCCTTGTGTTTCACAAGCCAGGTTAAGGGTGCATGGTCCGTAAGTAGGGTGAAACGACGCCCTAGTAGATAATATTGAAGTGCTTCCACCGCCCATTTTATTGCCAAGCATTCTTTTTCTATAGTTGAGTAATGACACTCCCTTGGGAACAATTTCCTACTGATGTAGAGGATTGGTTTGAGGTCACCCCTAGAATCCGGCTGCTGTAGCACAGACCCCAGGCCAAGACCGGATGCATCAGTCTGTAGGACGAAATGTTTACTAAAGTCAGGGCAGTGTAATACTGGGACAGTGCAGATGGCATCTTTTAAGGCTTGGTAGCTGAGTTCGTGTTTTTTCGTCCAGATTTGTATCCGGGAGGGATAAGTCTTTGTTAACAGATCCGTAAGCGGACTAGCTAGGGCAGAGAAATTCGGGACGAACCTTCTATAGTACCCAATGAACCCAAGAAAGGAACGTACATCCCGTTTCGTTTGTGGCGTGGGTAGAGATTTGATGGCTTCAATCTTTGTTAACTGTGGTTTTATCAGACCCCTCTGTATAGTATATCCAAGGTACTGGACAGTATCGGTTACCAGCAGGGATTTTTTTGGGTTTATCTTAAGCCCGGCGTCCTGAATGGCTGAAAACACCTTCGCTAGATGGGTTAGATGATCTGTCCATGAGGGGCTGAAGATGACAATATCATCTAAATATGCGGCGGCATAGCCTGCATGTTGTTTCAATATGCGGTCCATGAGACGCTGAAATGTTGCAGGCGCCCCATGGAGGCCAAATGAGAGTACCCGGAAGTGGTAGAGACCTGAGGGAGTTGAAAACGCTGTTTTTTCTTTGGCTTGTGGCGTTAGGGGTATCTGCCAGTATCCCTTCGTAAGGTCAAGGGTTGTCAAATATTTTGCGTTTCCTACTTTTTCGATCAGTTCATCTATTCTAGGCATTGGGTAGGAGTCAAATTTCGTAATGCTGTTCACTTGACGGAAGTCCATACAGAAACGCAGACTGCCGTCGGGTTTTGGTACTATCGCGATCGGTGAACACCAATTACTGTTGGAGGGTTCTATTATGTTGGCTTGCAACATTTCTGTGACCTCTTTTTCCACAGCTTCTCGTCTTGCTTCTGGTATTCTGTATGGCTTTAGTTTCACAATTCTGTTGTCCAGTGAAATGATGTCATGGTGGGTTAGGGTCGTTAGTCCCGGGGCGGATGAGAAAAGACCAGGGAAACGGTCAAGGAGGGCATCTAACTGGGCCTTCTGGACGGGAGACATAACGTTCCCCACAGGGGCTTTTTCGCTTTTGACCTGTTGTGTATTGGCCGTGGTTATTTCTAGGGGCCTGTCTGTGTTTACTGTGAGGATGGGCTGTCTGACTTCATCGCGGGTAGGGGGTTCCTCCCATTTGTTCAACAGATTCACATGGTAAATCTGCTTGCCCCCTTGTCTGAGAGGTTGTAATATGCTGTATGTAACTGGGGTGATTTTTTTCTCTATAACATAGGGGCCTTGCCACTTGGAAAGGAGTTTATTTTCAGTAGTAGGGAGTAAGAGGAGAACTTTGTCTCCTGGTGTGAATTCTCTCAGTCGGCTGTTGCGGTCGTAGAATAGCTTTTGATTGCTTTGTGCTTTCTCCATGTTCTCATGCACTAGACCCCATATGTTTTCAACAGCGGATTTTAAATCGGCTGCATATTTGTGTATGGGTTGTCCCTCCTCGTCTTCTGTCTCCCATTGTTTGGCTGCCATGTCTAACAGGGTTCGGGGCTTTCTGCCGAATAACAACTCAAACGGTGAGAACCCCGTTGATTTTTGTTAATGTGTTCAGATTGCGTATAAGACCAGAGGTAGTTGCTGGTCCCAATCCCTCCCTGTCTCTGAGATGGCCTTGCGGAGCATGCCTTTAATGGTCTTATTATAGCGCTCCACCAGACCATCCGTCTGTGGGTGATAAACCGAGGTTTTGTGAGGGCATTGTCTGGCTATGTGGCCCCACTCGGAACAGTGATAGCACTGTGGTCCCTGACTGCCGATGCTCGGGACAGGGAGAGGTGGTCTAGTCAGTATACGGGGTTTTATGTCTGGTCTGGGTACACTTTTTGGGGGAACAGAGGGGGTCCGGGATGCTTGGGCTCTAAACTCGGGTGACCTGTGGAAGGCGCAAGCCAAATCAACTGCTATTGTGGTATTAAGGTTGGGGTGCTATTTCACCCATGAACGTGTTGTGGCGGGTAAGGCGTCTAGGTATTGCTCCAAATATACTTTTTCCGTCACTTCCTCTATTGTGGAGGTAAGTGGTATCAACAGCGGTTCCCCAGGTCTCTGATCCTATAATATAGTGCCCTAGGATTGTCCCCAGTGTTCCATCTCTCCCTTCTGAACTTGGTCCTGTAGTACTCCTGGTCGCATCCTAGCCGTTCTAAGATGGCCTTTTTCATGTCTTCGTAGGCGGTCGTTCCAGCTGGATTGGCGGCCTGGTAAGCTGCTTGTAACTCCCCAGCCAGGAGGGGGGCTATGTATTGACTCCATCGTTCTTGGGGCCATGCTGCCGTTGTTGCCACTCTCTCAAAGTTCACAAAGAAGAAGTCGGGGTCGTCTCCCTCTTGGAATTTCTGTAAAACCGACCCGGGAACGTTAGGACGGACTCGGGAACTGACAATGGCGTCGGTCAGTCTAAGAATGGCGGTATCTTGTACTTGCTGGTTTGAGGTAAGCATGACGGCCTGATCTCGTAAAGCGCCATGTAATACTTCCCTATCCTTCCTGGTCGCTAGGGCTTGTTCTTCAAGGGCCAATTGTAAGTGTCTCTGCCCTTCCGCCAGTTGGCTAATTATGCTCTCTATTGCGACAGGCACGGGTTGTGTCATGGTCGACACCCGGCGAAGATCCCACTTCTGACACCAAAACTGTCGTAGTGTGCAGTCGCCCACGAGGGGGCGGGACCGAAAAATAAGGCGTCTACTGATGATATGGATATTCTGCTTTATTTTGCCATACGTGTGAAAGAGTTTGTCAAAAGGTTAACCAAGTACAAGTAGGAGTTCTCTCCTCTCCCAGAAAAGAAACTAAAACAACTTAGTCTCTGTCCGAGGAATACATCTTGTTTCTGATGTCTTCTACGGGGAGGGTATCCTGTCTTCAGTGTTCCTAGTCTGCCACTTGAAGTACTCGGTGGTTGAAGGGAGGGAAAAAAAGAAAAGAAAACCGGTCTGAGGTACTGCTGTACTTTTGGTTCGCTTTGTGCTACCACCACCACAGGAGCGTGTGTAGGAAGCGAAGTGTGGGAGGCGGAAATTCACACTCTGTCCTAGTGCCCGTGCTTCCCGTTACACTCCTCCCCAACAACCCCACCCGAAAGGTCCCCGTAGCGTCATTTGCCTCAAGCCACGGCCCGTTCCCCGGACCGCGGCGCTGGGACCCGGGGCGTCTTCTCCTCCCTGCAGCCCACCGGGTTTGCTCGCCTTGATACTCAGGATGTTTCTTCGGTGTCCGCCGTCCTCCGCCTCTCCGTCCTTCGATTCTCCGTCCTCCGACTCTCCGTTCTGTACTCCTCCAGTCTCCCGATCTCCAACGCTCTCCTCTCGCTCTCCGCCGTTCGTCTCTCGATCGCCGTACTGTACTCTGTTCTTTCGCTGCTCTCCCACGCCACTCTCACTTCCTGTCGTCGTCTCTCCCTTTTTCTGCCGGGCTGCTTCCTCTTCCGATTGTGGTTCCTCCCCCAAGGGTGGTAACAACACTAGCCCGTCTCTCTCTTCCGGGTCGGAGCACAACGGCGCAGTCCCGCTGTGGTTCCGGTCTGGTTCGTTCTCACACCTGTCCTCGGGCATGTCTATTTGGTTGATATTCAAGATGGCCGAGGAGGAACAGGCCGTTGGCAAGTTGTTATAGATAATCTCTACCTTGCGCACAAAGGAAACTGCCAATTCCTCGCATTGAGTATTAGAGGAAATAGGGGAATCGACCTTTTCATTAGAGTGAAGCATATTTTTTAGAAGGGAAAAAATCATTTTGGGCAGGTTATTACTCTCCAGAATTTTTGTGCCAATATATTCCGCTCTGGCTTTCCGAATCAGCCTATTATAAGATTTAATGGACTTCCGATATTTGATTTTGGCTTCTATGTTGTATGCACGCCTCCATGCTCGTTCCAGTTGCTTGCAAACCTTCTTTGCCTCAGCCAAGGATTCATTGAACCATGGGTTAGAAGGTCCAAGTTTTTTCCTTAAGCAACGTTTTTCAGGGATACTAGTATCTAAGGCTATCAGCCAGTCCTGAACAAGAGAGTCCGAAGCCACTGTATTTGGGGGAAACTGTGGTTTGGACTTTAACAACAAATCTGAGAATTGGTTGGTATCCCATTTATGCCAAGGGCGCTTCATCACAGACCGTGGACGAGATGGCACCGATTTCCCAGGCAGCCGGAGGGAAAAAGGGATCAAATAGTGATCAGTCGAGGTCAAAGGGACCGAAGGTGACACAATTACAGCACCCAGATTAGAAAACATGGGATCCAACAAATGCCCTGCAGTGTGAGTACTATCCACCACACATTGTACCAGTTGAAAGGCCTCCAAATCAGCCAGAAGCAAGCAATCTCTGCCTTGTCACTCTCTTCAAGATGGAGGTTAAAATCGCCCAAAATAGTGAAGTTTTCCTCTCCACTCGCGAGTATGGTAACTTTGTTCACCAGAGCTTCCCTCCATTTTTTTGATGGCCCTGGAGGCCGATAAATAAGCAGCCCCGAAACCGTAAAGTTGTGGTTGAGTAATTTTAAAGGAAGCGCTTTCACACTCGGGAATATCCTCCTTCCTGAAGCTACAAGAAAAGGGCTCTTTCAAAATTAAAACAATGCCGCCCCCTCGATTGATAGGGCGGTTAAGTTGATACATAATATAGCCCGGTGGAAGCGCCAACCACGCCACTGCACCTGAATCCTGGGTTAGCCAGGTTTCAGTTAAAAAGAGGCCATCTGGCCGTTCCTCTATTAGCAGAGCACAAATCTCTGCGTGATGTTTTACGAGAGACCGGCAGTTAAGGCTGAGAAATCTAACTTCAGTGTAGTCAGGGTGTAGAGTCCCTCTGCCGTCTGCTTTAAAAACTGAGCAACATTGCTCACACCGGAAAGATTCTACCTCCGGAGTCCAGGAATGCTTTGGACAGCAGAAACAGTTAGTATCCATGGCCGCCAGTTCAGAGCGTGTGTACACAAGTCTGTTACCCAAATTCTGAACATCGTTACTGGCAGCTGGCAGCGTCCCGGCGCGGACGGGCGCAGTCGGGCTTGCCTTAGGCGTGCCTTCGGTGCACCAGCGGCGCGCGTCTGCATTAGATGGAGTTTACGTAGGCGGTGGGTAACAAGAGGCACCTCCCTTCGAATCTGATTGGTCCTTGGGCAGCCAATCAGCGTTCAACACCGCCGAAATGTGGAAGCAAAAGATTTCAAAAAGATTTTCAAAAAGTGCAGCAGTCCCTTAGCAACAATAAAAACAGTAAAAACCATTCAATTTTAAGATTCAGCCCAAAATGACATTAGCAGCGCTCAGCGTGAGTTAGGTTAGCGCGCGACCGCCTCAGCTCGTTTTAAAGACGGTGGCAACAAGAGGCACCTCCCGTTGCGTCTGAATTGGCCCTTGGGCAGCCAATCAGCGCTCAACGCCGCCGAGATGCGGAAGCAAAAGATTTCAAAAAGATTTTCGCAAAGTGCAGAAGTCCCTTAGCAACAATAAAAACAGTAAAAACCATTCAATTTTAAGATTCAGCCCAAAATGACATTAGCAGCGCTCAGCGTGAGATAGCGAAATAGCAGACCCAGATTCAGTGCATAAGTGTAAATTTATTCAGACAAACGCCCGCACCTCTGCCATGACATATAGGTATATATATGCACCTCATAGGAATTTCGATTATACCACCACAAGACTGGATGTGTATAGAGCGGTGAGAAAGCTCAAACTACGCAAGTTCCTTAAGATGAAAACCAACAAAAACCTCACATCTCTCGAATCGAACACGATGGAGGAAGTAGAGCCAAGTGGTTCATCACTTGCCACCGAAATGCTTGAGCTATGGACAACGGAGGGAGCGGACCGATGTCCCCCTTCACAATCTGTTAACCAAGTCAATACGAATACATCAACTTCCAGTGACAAAGGTCCATTCACTACATTCAGACCATCGTCAACATTTAATCCTTTGATGCCCCGCGATACAATTGATATCTTTCATGAAAATGTGATAACACAGTTGAAGAAATTACATAAACGAACTTGTAATCAAAAAATCAAGTACGACAGACAAAACCAACAATACGAGGCACTGGTGTCTAAATTAAATAAAGACAAGGGAATCATCATTAGAAGTAGTGACAAAGGAGGCAATATTGTCCTAATGACAAGAAATGACTATGACAAAGAAGCTTATCTGCAGCTAAATGACAGACTTTGTTACAAACGTATCAACCAGGCAACCATGAAAAGTACACTCAATGTGTATCATCAAAAACTAGTGAAATGGAAAAGTAAACGTCTACTCTCGGAAGATGAATTCAAATTCCTTAAGAACGCATTTCCAACAACTCCAATGATATATTTCATTCCTAAAATCCACAAGAACAAGGAGAAGCCCCCTGGCAGACAAATTATTTCCGCCAGAGGTGGACCAATGGAAAAATCTTCGGTCTATATTGACTATTTCTTGCAAGCCTATGTCAAATCGCTGGATTCTTTTGTACAGGATACAGGAGACTTTTTATTGAAGATCCAGCAGATTACCTGGGTGGAAGGATATTGGATGCTCGCTCTCGATGTGGTTTCACTTTATACGAGTATCAGGCACACTGATGGCTTAGCAGCAATCCAGCACTATTTATCTCGCAGATCGGTTCTATTCAAAGATCACAGTGATATGTTAATTCAAATGCTTAGTTACTGCCTCCAAAATAACATTTTCATGTACAACAACCTACTCTATCGACAACTGCAAGGTGTAGCTATGGGGGCCAGTTTCTCTCCAAGCTATGCCTGTCTGCATATGGGCGCTTGGGAGGAACTGGTCCTCAAAGTGAAACACAAGAAAACCTTTGAGGATAATGTAATAACTTGGTTACGTTTTATTGATGATTTATTTGTTGTGTGGAGGGGTACTAAAGAACAGGCAGAGGCATTTGTCACTGAGATCAATAACAATGAACTCAATTTAAACTTTACAGCTAGTTCGAGTCAATCGTCTGTTACCTTTTTGGATACAGAGATTTACATAGCCAATAATGTGATTGAATCGAGATTATTCAGGAAGAGCACTGCAGGGAATACGATCCTCCATGCAGGCAGTGCTCACCCAGCGCATCTCATAGCCAGTATCCCCTATGGGGAAATGCTGCGTATTAGACGGGTATGTAGCAATGAATACGAATTAAGGATTGCTCAACAGGCCAGCAAAAACATATTTTTAGAACGGGGATACTCTGAGCATACTATTGATTCATCAATAAGCAGGTCCATGAAAGCAAACAGACAGGAATTGCTTAATGCTTATAAACAGGCCGACCTTTCAAACAAAGTCATTGAATCAACAAATCTAGATCTAACCAAGTCCCCCGATAACTCATTTAGAATAATCACTGGATACAGTAAACAGCATAGTGAGTTATACAAAATCATTAATAACAACTGGCCCATTGTCCTGAGCGATCCATTGATTGGCCCTAGTCTACCACGTAAAGCATCTCTAACTTTTAGTAAGGCCCCATCGATGAGAGACAGACTAGTCGAAACCAACCCGGAGACTATTGAAAAGACCACATGGTTACAAACTAATTGGGGTTTTTTCAAATGTAAAACGTGCAAATCCTGTACTCATGGTATTAACATGAAGGAATATAGAGATGCTTTTAGTGATAAAAAGCATCAAATCAGCAAGGTTCTTACTTGTAAGACTGAATTTGCGATATACGTTTTACAATGTCCCTGTGGGCTACAATATGTGGGAAGCACGAAACATGCAGTACATAAACGCATATTGCAACATCTCCGGGCAATAGCAAATCAGGATAAAACATACCCCGTTGCTAGGCATTTTAAAGAATATCACAATAGTGACAATCAGAGTCTCAAGTATTATGTCATTGATGCGGTGAATGCCAGCAGAAGAGGAGGTGACCGTGAGTCCAAGTTACGTAAATTAGAAACCAGATACATATTACAACTGGACACCAAGCACCCAGGAGGCCTTAACATTACAGAGGATTTACATACATGTTTACTTTAACTCAGTGGTGTTTTTTTCAATTTTGATAGTGGATCCCTTCGGGGATCTTTTAACCTTCTTAAATATGTATTGTTTTATTTATATTCAATACATTTTATTGAGTATATCTATAGATAATATCTTTTATGTGTTTTTACTAACTATACACATTTGCGATTGTCCATTCCTTCGACATACGCGTCTTTTTACCACCTATATCATTATTTATATTGAGTCCAGGATTGGACCATATATCTATTTTTTAACATGTATACAACACTTCTGTCAAAGCATCCCGCATGACAATTATCTTCTACTCTGACTATGATACTATTGGGCCAATGTTTATTTATGAACACATTTTGAACAACACTGGTTTTTATTTATTTTCAAGTACCTATCTGTACAGACTATTGGTGATGTAGAACTATCCCAGTATTGCTGGGTTAATCAGTCCCCCTATCCACTAAAGAGAACAAGATCTCACGAAACTTTTAGACATTTTTTTCACGTAACACTAGGGTTCTATTTATTTACAAGCAAAGATTAAATATAAGAGAAATGGCATCTTTGTCATGGTACTAAAATACCCAACAAATAGCCGTAGGGAGTAGATATGCCTTTTAATATTAAATGGGTGATACTACTTAGTGCAACTAATATTTACCACACTTTCGCTGTGTTCTGAGTTAGAGCCTTAGATATAGGAAAGTAGTAGTTTTTATATTTTTCCCTGCCTGTTACCTCTTTATTAAACAGTTAATAGGTAGACAAAACTATTTATAAGTTCCTATATATTTTTTAATGTTTTTATTAAGTATCGCTGTACTAGCTAGAAAGTATTGTGGTACTTAAACATTTGTTTTTTAAATGTGACATACACTGAGCTACACTATATTTTGTTAATAGTGTACTATAGTGTATTTTCCATTTTTTGCCATATTCATTTTTTTAAAACAATTTTACGGAGTACTATCTAGAATAAACTGCGCTACTTACAATATTTTTTTATTAAATATATAGCACGTTTTAAAAACACTTCTACATAAACACTTATTTTTAAGGGACCTATACTGTAGTACAGTGTTATTCAATTATTTTTTAAACATTTTTATTTATATTCTTTGTTTGTACACTTCGTCTGCATTCTGGTTTTTAAAGGGAAATATAGTGTAGTACAGTGTACCTAAAAAACAAACATTAAAGAACACTGTGCTGCATTATATTTACCATTAACCCCTTCCATGCGCATGATGGAATGGTTCCGTCCTGGGCTATGGTGGCCGTCCATCCTCTGCACACGAACACCAAATCTCTCTGCCTTAAACAGCAGAGGGATTTCTTTTTATCTTTTTTCAGTCTCTGAAGTTGGGAAAGAACTTCACCAACCTCCTGAGGCAATACAATCTACTGTATGCTACTCCACTCGACAACACTCTTCTATATGCCACCTCCCTCTACTGTACTCTACATCACTTTCCAACACTCTACGACACGTCAATTCTCTCTACTGCATGTCATGCCACTATACTCTGCCATGCCATTCCACATTAACACATTACTCCACTCTACCGCAGAGTACTCCACTCCACTCTATTGGAAACTGTATCCTTCTGTACATCGCTCCACTTTGACACTCTACTCCACTGTATGCAACTCCAATCTACAACACACTATGCCACTTTACTCAACTCTATGTCCATCCACTGTATGCCAGTCAGCTAGACTGTATGACACTCTAGGACACGCCACTCCATTTCTCTCTACGACACGCCACTCCACAATACAAGACTGCACTCCACCCTACAACACTCTACTCTGCTCCCCATCCCAGCCAAAGTCATTGAGAAGGCCATCAATGCACAACTTGCCAAATTCAGTGAAACAAACCACATCCTTGACCCCTCCCAATCAGGCTTCAGAAGCAACCACAGCACCAAGACTGCACTCCTCGCCACAACAGATGTCCGCACTCTCCTCGACCGAGGGAAAACCGCAGCCCTCATCCTCCTGGACCTCTCCGCGGCCTTTCAAATTAGTCTCCCACCACATCCTCCACACAAGACTCCACAATGCCAGCATCCACGGAAAAGCCTTAGAGTGGATCCTTCCTTCCTCACTGGCCGTTCCCAGAGAGTCAAGCTCCCACCGTTCTCCTCAGAACCCGTAGAGATCACCTGCCAGGTTCCTCAGAGCTCCTCTCTGAGCCCCACCCTCTTCAACATTTACATAGCCCTGTTTGCAGCCATCGTCAGAAACCATGGACTCCACATCGTCTCCTAGGCCGACAACACCCAGCTGATTCTCTCCCTCACCGACGAACCTACAGCCGTTAAGTGCAACTTTCACAACAGGATGAAGACAGTGCAGCGTGGATGAAGGGCAGCTGCCTAAGACTCAGCTTAGACAAAACCGAAGTCCTCATCCTGGGCCCCACTCCCTCCGCCCTGGACAACTCCTGGGGGCCTGCAGTGCTCCGAACACCTACTCACAACCAGATTAAGCAATTTGCCAAAAAAGCACCTTTCTCTGCAAAGAGCATGATGCCTAAGTCACTGAGTGCCTCATGGGTCGATACTCTTATGCCCTTCGGGACATGATGCAGTTTTTTTTAAATGTGCCAGTACATCTACAATTACATTTACAGACCTGGTAAGATAGACTTGCTGCATTTAGGCAAGGGTAAAACATGTGGCTACCTAAGTCTCATCTATCCCCCGAGACCTGCAGATGGGGCCTCATAGAAAGTAAGTGACAAGAAAAATCACAGGTAGTTTTAAATCCAGTTCTTTTTTTACAGACTGCATTCAGGCTATTTTTGCATTCAGGTTTGTGATTGATGTAAGTTGTACCAAGCCCCATTGAAGTCCTATTCAGATGAACCAGTGCTTCGCCTGCATAAATCTCATAGGTACCCTTTTATCCTACTTGAACTATAAACATTGGCTACTTTTGAGGACGACATGCTGTTAGATTTTTAGGTTTGTGCCACCAGCCTGTTTAGCCTCTGCTTCTTTATTGGTTTCCTATGCAGTATCCGTGTTAAACTTTGCTGCTTCAACTTCTGAGACAGTAGTTGTAACTTAAGCAATCTTTAGGGTGTAATTAAGTATCACTAATAGGGGGTGCTCCTTATATGGCCTCCATACTTTCTGACTCTTTTTGAATAGGTCATTGTTGCCATTTCAGATTTGTTAAATTAGCTAAAATGAGGACATTAACCTTAGAAACTAACTTTACCCTTGCAGTGTTTTTAAGGCATTTACAAAGGCCATCGCTGTTCTTATTTTCCCTTTGCCGACTTGGATGACGTTCACCATTCTGAGGTAGGCAAGGTGCCCCACCAGGAAAGTGAGATCCGTGACTTAAAGTTGATCATCAAATTGAAAGCGATCCAGACACCTCTCCTTAGGTTTTTTTTTCTGGCTGCCCTTTTAGTTCCTCTTTGCAATCAAAATTTGTAACCATTAGAGATCCCTATTGCCACTTTAGAAGTCAAAGCTAGTGGATACATGGAATGGATTTCTTGAGATAATGGGGCAGCAGTCGGAATTCTCCATTTCTAGTACTTCTCAATAATGAGGCTAACCTTGAACCTATTTTGGTTGGGTGGGGGCAACGAGCTGTTGTTTGTGTCAGCAATAAACAGTGACCAGCAAGCACTGCTCTGAAAATGACATACTGCTGCTACAGAAAGTTTAGTATCCACAGAATATTTGTCAAAAAAGAGTGTGTATGTCAATTCTTTATTACATTTTTCTAAAATAATCAACAATGATCAAAACTCAAGTAACCTCCTATAAACAAACAATGGCAAGCGTACATTATGAGATATGAAGTTTGACTACATCCTCCAACCTTGGTGACAGATGCTGCCAAGAGATTGTTTCATCATTTGCGGGAACAAAGCTTGAGTGTTTAGTTGCAACTAATGCTGTGAATCTGAAAATGCCTGATGTGATCTTCCAGACTGTTGGGGGGTAAAGGCAGTGGGCCAGCAGACAAAATGTTGTTAGTCAGATCAGAGAGTTCAAGAAGCCTATACGGGAAGCAGTTTTATTGCAAATTTAAACAAATATTTTTAACATATATCCAGCCATGCAATTGATAGCCTTTATGGTATGTTGTGAAAAAATAGCTCTACTGTATGTTTTGTATTATTCCTCATCACTAGTGTCTTGTGTTAAACGTTATCAGCAATGTCCAACCACATCATATTCTCCAGCTTTATAATAAACGTACCCTTTGTCCCATCGCTATCCATCTTCAATCCTATGGGCTTTTTACTGAGCTAGATCACATGGTAGGTAGTGTATCGCTGTTACAGGGATGTAGGCAGAAATATTAAATTAAGGTCGATGCTCCTTTTAAGACTACTCTTTTTCCAACAGAGGGAAGCACAGGAAAGAGAAATGGCAGAACAGTTTCGTTTGGAACAGATGCGAAAGGAGCAAGAAGAAGAGCGAGAGGTTTGTATGTTCTCTTTTTAGTACTCACCTTTTTGATTGTTTCATCAGAGGGCTACAAATTACTTGTCAGAGTCTCTTGAGGAGGCATTTGAAAAATGCACAGTACGACCATAAAACTGTTTAGAAATTAAGATAATTTGGGCCCAATTACAATGTCGGAGTTTAAACTGGCTGGGGAATCCCACTCTGTTCCGACGGGCTCAAAGAGCCTGTCGGCCAGTCAGAAAGACCTCATAATCCCTTAAGGACGCGGTTTCCGCCGTCTGGATTATGATGGCACTTTCCGACAGCAGTTCAATGTCAGCCTTTCCGACATGGAACTGCTGTTGGAAAGTGTCTTTGTGGGCCCCCTAGCAGGGCCCTCTGCATGTGGCCCTGGAGGGCTCCTATGGTGCTGCCCTTCACATCCCTGCACCGTGTGGCAGGCATGTCATACCGGGGTGTTTATTAACTTCCATTTCACAATGGGAGCTTGTGCTGCGGGCAGTTTAGGCCCGCCGTACAAGCTCCCATTGAAAAATTGAATTTTGCAACCGTGCCAAGTGCAGTCGCATCCTAATTGTGGTGTCAGGACTGGCGACCTGAGGTCGGTCAATTGGTTCCTAATCCGCAGCGACGTCCGTCGGAGGCAACTCCTACCAATATCGTTATTAGGGCCTATGTATTCGTTAACTTGTTCACAGTAAGTTCCTTATACTGAAATCTTACTTTAACATTTACAGAATTCATAGCTCTATTGAAGAGTTATCTTTCGTTTGCCATTTTAAACAGTAATTTTTTCCAAAATGCTTTTGTTTCAAAGTTGTTAATTGATTTTAGCTACATTGCAGGTTTATCGTCACAGATGTGGCATTCATCTATATTTCGGTGGGAGATTATAATCTTGTTTAATGTTTGAGCTCAATCAAGCATTCTAGTTATATATTCTTGGCAGTCAGCAACCTCTGGAGATTATCTTACATAATTGAGCACCCCACTATCAATGATGATCCCAGTTCCGTGCAACAGCTTGAGCACAGGAAGAAAAATATTAAAAACGTTAACAGAAATAGGTTGTATTGACCACTGAGTTTGTTTAATAAGAGTATAGGCGAGGTCAACTAGATCATCCAGTGTCTTTACTTTTTACGTATAGATTTGAACTGCTTCCATATTTCCAGGCATGTAAAAGTAACAATAATAGTAACATTCTATGTAGTGCTTCACACCCTCATGCACCAAAGTGCTGGAACATTCATTTCAGTAAAAGTAACAATGATCATATTATAATATTAAATTGGAATATCTATCTAGAAAAGGTATGGTTGTACAATGTTCCTTAAGCTTTTCTGCTACATCTTGTCCTAGCAACAATGGGTACCTGAATAAGATTCTGAAAGCTACATCTTCATTATTTTGATAGTTGGTAAGGTTAGTTCTATTTATTGAGGTAGCCCTGCCATTTTCGGAAATCAATTTATATACACAAGTCAGGGGAGCCAATTCATATCTTTAAGAGTCTGCATTGTGTAGCCCCTAGTGGGGAGGTTTCGACATTATAAGCTGCCACATTGTACATAACCTGTAGCTTACTAATTTTTTTTAAGAGGTTCAAATAAAAAGGATGCTTTGCTGATCTTATCTTTGCACCTGCTAATGCTGTTGAAATACTAGCTTTTTCTGATGGATACTTGGACCTGCAGAATCCTTACTTGCAGAATTATTCCAGGCATGAAACTATATTGAGAAACTTCAACGCTCTCACTTTGCCAGTATAGGGTCCTGGCTTTGCATCAACACTGGAAGTGGCGTCAGATGATGTCACCAAAGCTATGTATTTCCCACCAACGAAGCCAGCTCCCTTTGTTTCCACTTTTTTCTCACCCCAAAAATTTGAACTTGTGTAGTACTATATCTCCTGCCCACCCCACCCCCATGAGCTCTTCATGGCCCGGGCCAGTGATGACAATCTGAGGCGTCTTCGATTGAGACCTTGTTCGAGATCACCGTCCTTGGTGAAAAAGAAGAAAGAGAGCAAACATAAGGAACATAGAAGTAAGCCCTATAAGCGACCACTGTCTCCACAGGATCGTCATCCTCTGAGCCAGAATTTACTTATGGTGAAACCATCTGACCTCTCTTCTAGTGGCTCTGCACCTGTGCTTAATCCCAACCTGATATCGGGAGTTGACAGGGACTCTGTTGGCGCCAACACCTGCAATCCTGCATCCACCAGCTCTAACACGAGCACATCTGGAATTCCCACTGCTGCCTCATCTTACTCTGATTTCCTGGTACCGTATTCAGACCCAACAGCATTTCTCAATGATATGTTCGGCATCTTCACCAGGGCCGTGGCTCCCTCCAGCACAGCACTGGGACACCTTTCGACCGCCCCATGTTCATGCCCCTGTGCTGCAGACCCAGCATCTGCTTCTTTCTTCTCTCCGGCACACATCTACATGGTCCATCTATCAAATGGCGCTACAGAAACCACTGATGATTCCACCAACACTGGAGTCAAGTTAGATACCATCGACGCAGCCTCCTCCACCTATGGATCCCCCTCCTCAGAAGGTTTAGGAGGGAAGCCCAGAGGATGTTGGAAAAAGGAGAATAGGCAAAGAATTTATGTTCTCGTTTGGTCCGGGCTCTGACCTCCCTCAACCTTTATGCCTAGGGGCAAGACGGAGAAGAACGACAATACAAGCTAAAAGGTTTGTCTTCAGCCTGTGGACTTTGCTAGAGTACAGAGATACTTCGCCAGAGACAGAGGTGGAGTTTCCCACTGGGCCATCAACCCAGAGATCATATGGTGCCACTTTGTGGTCAGAAAGGCAGCAGAAGTGCTGGGCCTGCAACTATCATCAGTGGATGTAAAACTAATGTCCTTATGGAGGTTCTTCTGCCATCCGCTCCAACTGCAGAACCACTGCTTCCATTAAAAAAAGCCCTGATATGGCAGCTTGGGAAAAGCCCACCATAGTGGCTGTGGTGAATTGGCAAGTGGTCAGGAGCTATCCATCAGCTTCTGGTGATACTCCCTTCTTCTCACCACATCAATCACCAGAAAGTTTGGTCTTCCAGGCTTCCTGCTCCTCCTGTCAGGTGGCATGCATATTCCCTACAGTTCTCTCGTATAAAGAGTGTATGACCGAAAGCCTGGGCAAAGAAAATGTTTTCAGCTAGCAGCATGGCAGTGAAGTCTCTAAAATGCAGACTGCTTGTTAGCCTGTTATACACACTTCTTATGTGGCATGTCCCAGAAAGTAACCCCACACCTTCTGGGGGACACGCAAGTGCATTGAGGTGATCAGAGATGGACAGAATGCCTCATAGCAAATCATTAAGCTTGCTGGGACACTGCTGATTCCCTCAAGAGAGCCCTGCATACCTCAGTCTCCATTGGTTGCCATGCATGGTTCAGGACGTCTGGTTTGTCAAGGGATGTGCAGGACAAGCTCATGATCTCTCCTTCAATGTAGTTAGATTATTTTTAGACAAAGCTGAATTTTCCCGGGGCACTTCAAGTCCAGCTCCAGAACCCACTGATCTCCTGATACCAAGTACAGCCAGAGATTAGGGCCGTGAATCCATCTAGCAGACCTTCTCTTTCTCTTTCTCTCCTGCATCTCCAGGAAAATGAGGAAAAACCTACACGGATGCAGGGTGAGTATCTACTAGCCAGGAAGGCCATGCATTTAGAAAGAGGTTACATCCTTTTCTTTCTTTAGTGTCCGCCCTCCATCCTTTGCCCCCCCCAAACCCCTTCACCTCCCCCACACCCCTTCACCTCCCACACACCCCTCGGGACCGTCTTTCCGTCCTGCAACAAGAAGTGGAAGCACTCCTACGAAAAGGGCCTTTAGCGCTAGTGCCAGAGCAAGAGAGGGGACAGGGATGTTACTCCAGCTATGTCATTGATCCCAAGTAGGACAGCGGTCGACATCTGATCCTGGACCTCGAGAGTTGAATTTCTTCCTCATAAGGGAAAAGTTAAAAAATTCTGACTATAGGTCAAGTGAAACTGTCATTGGAAGCTGGAGACTAAGGATGGTGCCACGCGACCTGCCGAATGCATACTTCCATCTACCAGTCCTGTGGTCTCCTCATAATTATTTGCACTTTTTAGTATATTCTACGCTCTACCAATTTGCAGTGCTCCCCTTTAGGTTAACATCGGCACCTCGAGTCTTCACCAAGGTGATGGCAGTGGTTGCGGCCCATCTCGTTAGGTTGGGCATTCCAATTTTCTGTAGTGTTGCACCATCTGCAGTCAGTAGTCTCACTACAGTTTTACCTAAACTTTTCAATCAAGTGAGCCCAAATCTCACCCAAGGCACCTTCCAATGACTCCAGTTTATTGGGTTGGTACTGGACACCACCCGCCTCTATATCTTTCCTCCACTCCAAATGTCATGAAATTGTTGCATTCTTCCAACAAGGTGTGAAGGTTTCAGTCCAGAAGGCCATGTGATTTCTAGGTCTGATGTCTTCTTGCTTTCATCTAGTCACTTATACACGTAGGCACATAAGGACCCGCTAGTGGTGTCCCCACAAGCAGTATGTGGGAAACTTTTTGGCCTCCTTTATTAATCTTCCCCAGTGCTGCAAATCTTTTGGTGGGGTAATATGGTGCACCTGTGGGGCACGATGGCCTTTACACCCCCTCTGGCCATGGCTACATAGGTGATTGATACCTCCACCTAGGGTGTGGAGCTCATCTGTAGGATCTGGAGATCAGAGACCTTTTGTAGCCAGAGGAGCAGGTGCGTCACATCAACCTTTTGGAACTGTGAGCAGTTCATTTGGCTCTCAAGGCATTCGTCCCCTCCATCCGAGGTCCAGATCTTGATCAACAACACAACGGTAATGTACATCAGCAAGCAAGGGGGAGTAGGGTCTCACCTCAAGGGATCTTGTTGACAGCCAATCGCTGAGAGGGGGCTCTGAATGTCAAAGCCACAGCTTGACCCTGTGTTATCTTGTTGATTACGAGTGGCCTCCTACCGTAGTTAATCATAACATCTTCACCCAGTGGCGTGGACTTGTTCGCCTCCTCTGAAAATGCTCAATGCCAGCAGTTTTGTGTCCTCCTCTATCCACTGAGAGGAGCTTTGAGGGGGATGTGTTTCAGTTGAAGTGGAACTTTCAGCTGCACTAGGTGTTCCTAGGGTGTGGTATGCAAACCAATAATTCTACACATCTCCCCTTCAACCTGCCATTCAGACCAGACCTTCTCTTTCAGTTCGTGGGAAATGGTACTGCATCCCGGTCTCCGAGGCCTCAACGTTCATGTCTGGAGATTGAGCAGGGACATCAGAAATCTTTCCAGCTGCCGGAGGTAGTGAGCATTATCTTATGTCAAGCACTAGAAGGTCACCCGAGTAAATGTTTATTTACTCCTCTGAGTGATTATCCATTCCAAGCCTATCTATGGACACACACAAAATTATGATGGGATGTCCTCACACACCACCAGGTGTTATGCTTCATCATAGGACTCCCTTTGCCCTTCAAAAACCTGGTTTGATGAAGATGGGCCTGCACTTTATAGTAAAGGAGGCACTTCTAACCATTGAGTCTGTAATGTGAATATATAAAAACCAATGTGATACATCAAAACTGTCTTTTCATTTGAGAGAGATATCACTTGGTATTAAAACCCAGCTTAGAGACCAGGTAAAGCAGTACCCCATCCCCACCTTAGACCATCAACATGTTTCAGCCTCTTGGCTCACAAGAGTCGGTGGCATTTGTCAGGACGGAACATGAATCATATTGTGACATACAACCATGCAGCGGCGGCTCCTCTTCCAAGGCGGAGGAGCATCACCCCACTGCTTTAAAGCAGTGCTAAGAAAAAATAAAATGTTCATATCGGAACGTTATTCTCATTTTATTTTTAGCTTTGCAGTTGCAGCCAGGTTACGGCGGGGCGGGGCCAAACCGTCATGCGCACTTTACATGTTCTCCACAGGCTGTTTTGTACAGCCTGGGTGGAGAACATGCACAACCTCCCAGTCCCCCTCTGAGCGCTGAACCACAATGCTCAGACCAATCACAACGCTGCTCAGCAGTGTCCTAATTGGATTGGGAGTCTAGAAGCCTGTATGCTTCCTGGTGCCTGCTGGAGGAGAGGCAGCTGGCGAACAGCAAGTAAGTTTTGTTTTATTTTTTCTAACCCCCTGCCCCACCTTCCCCTCCTACGCCACGTTCCCTACCAGCCACCACTGCAACCCAGTTTTGTGACACTTTTAAATTGGGCTGACCTTTGTCATCCCGCACTTTCCTAGGTCCCTAGGTACCCTAACTCGGTTGTACGACGAAACAACGCAGGGAAATAGGTTGCAAGCCTTAACCATGCATTTTTTTACCACACATTTATTTACAACGTGTATGTTTTTACAACGGATGCTATTACCACACATTGGTTAATCATTTAGTAACAATGTGTTTGTGGGGGGGATACCCCCACACCCCTAAAAAGCACCTCAAATGCATAGTAAAGGCATCCATTGTGGAAACATACACGTTATAAAAACATGCGTATTTTATAATGCGTGATAAAGTCACAACGTGGCAAAAAAAAACTCGCCGTAAAGGCCGTTTCCCCCCTGACTGTGGGTCATTTGTCATTCTTGGACGAAGGGCTCAGAAACTCCTGTAGTCAAACATACTCCAAGGTGCAGCCCTTGTGGATGACCTAATGCTGCTCACTCCTTCCTTTCGATCACTATTGGGACGCAATATGATCCTGTGACAAAGGAAGAAAATGTGAATGATAACCTACAAGAATAAAATGAGGGTACTGGAAATAGAGATTGGTGGAGTAAAAGGTAATCAAGTGAATTCAAGACTAGGCAAACTTGGTATTCAGTAAGCCCTGGCATTTAGCACCAGAGGTCACTGACTCTGAAGAGAATCTTTGGCCGCTGCACTGACTTTTTATACAAATTAGCACTGTCAGTAAATAAATGTACTAACTGATTTGACCTATGGCCCGAATTGTCATCTTCTTTTAGAGCACGTTTTTCCTCTGAGAAAACTAGATTATAAGCTAAACTCACCCAGCAACAAATGTTTATTTACCATATCACATATACTCTTTTTCACTAATCCTTTCACAAATAGATCACATTTAGTAGGTGGTATGTGCAGAAAGACACATTGATGGTATTCTACTTTTCTCAAAATCACCCACCAACCAGTAGGTCATTTCCGTTTAAATATTTTCCTTCATTTCAAAGGTAGTTTGTTTAAAAATAAAGCATTGGGTGGCATGGCCAAGATGGCGGCGGAGTAGGGCTCCTTTTCTCGTCACTCCTGCCCACCACCGGCCTGTTGACCTAGCAAGGGCCTCTCTGATGCGGGCTGATGACAATTCCCCCTGGCCCCTGCTCAGACACTGGCGGCACAGAGCAGAGGCAGTGGGCGATCCCGATCCCTACGGGAGCAACATCACACAGAGCCCCGAGCAACAAGCGGAGGCCCCCACTAAGCCTACAGCTGGGCCTCCTAAGAACTGCCTACCTGGAGCTCCGGAGATCGGAGATCCTGTCGGTAACACCGCTCAACAGCGCAAACACCTCAGACTGGCGAGCGGCAGACTCCTAGAGCTGAGACCGGCGGCCCTCGCTGACGGATGGAGGACCCCGCTGCGGCCGAGGGGTAGTGACGGTGAAGGTGGCCGGCAAAACATCAGGAGACTCTTTGGAGAGCCAGGTGAGTACCACGACCCAGACTGGGCTATTCCTGCTGTGAGGTGGATGATCGCCGGTCGGCGATGCAGAGTTGCCCCCCCCTCCATAGTGTAGTCACAGCCCCTGGAGGGACCCGGGAGGGAACACACCCAGCCTGAGTGCCGGAGCCGCGACAGAGGAGTAGAGCGGCCGGCCTCCAGTGGTCCTGGGACATCCCCCGTAATGCAGAGAGTGAAAGGGAGTCACGACAGAGGAGTGGCGCGGCCTCCCAAGTGACATTCACCGGCGGCGCTGGGCCGAGTGGAAAGGCCCGATCGGACCTGAGGAGATGGCGCTCTGAGATACGGTGAGCGCAATAGAGTGGAGAGCCCTCAACCCCGACACGGCCCCGGGGAAAGACTGCCAAGGACCAGCAAGACGCTTTGAAGGCCCAACTGCCTGGCAACGATCTATTAACTGAGAGGGGAGCGGAGGTAACCCCTATGAAGGCACGCCCAACCTCCCTCGGAAGGTAGGACCGCTCCACAGCAACGGGGCAATAATCGCTCTCCCCGCTGGGCCTGGACATGGCGCCACTCCCTACGTCAGACCCACATAGCCCAAGAGATCTCCCTGTGCTGCAGTCTGCGGGGAGCACCACACTTAATTTTTTTATTAAAGGTTGTGTTACACAGAAGAAACAAAAAATACAGCGCATGTTTATTCATGTTGATCACAATTACACTGTCCGATGCGTAGCCATATTTATCCAACGATTACAATATCACATAATATAGGAGAGTGCATAAAGGAAAAAGGAATGTGGTAGAACACAAAAAATAAACAGAAAAAGCTATGGAAAAACAGAACAACTACAAGGGATGATAATCCCAACTTTTTGGGGGAGATCAATACAGCACTATACCACATGCTATGATAGGTGAAAAGTCATAGCATCTACCACTTTAACGGCGATATACTTATTAAGGGGAGAGTGTCCATGCTGAAAGCAAAATGTAATGACCACTCGACAATAACAGCTCCATGACCACAGGTTCAATGTTGCCATCCGTACTTCCACACCCTACTCACGCTTCAATGTGGCGCAACTCTAGGGCTCGGCTTCACTATCTTCTGTCATGACCCGAGCTCAGATCCAATCCTGAAAAGGACCCCAAATATCCCGGGGCCTGGATGCCACCGGCATCAGTTCTCAGAATGTATTGAGTTGTTCTTGAAAATATGTAAAATCAGCTATCCATGATTTCGTTTGTGGAACCCCTGCTCTCCCCCAGGACATGGCTACCCGTCTCTGCAGCAGCAGCATAGCTAGTAGGCACCGGGATTCTACTGGCATGTCTTTCATGTACCCTAAGAGGCCCAGCAGAGGTGATGGCTCCAGCCTTAGGTCTATTATCTCGTTTATGAAAGCAAAAATCTCCACCCAATATTGCAGAATCTTAGGACAGTGCCAGGCTATATGTACAAAAGGGGCTTGTGGTATATTACATCTCATACATCAGGCATCTTCCTGAAGTTCCATGCACATGAGCTGAGCACCTGTTCTATAGTATCTATGCAGAAATTTAAAGTGAATCAAACGCAGGCTGTAGTTCGAGAAAAGCAACTCTAGCTGCCTACAGCAAAACATCCACTGCTCTCCAGTCAAGGGTGGGTGTAGTTTCTCGTTCCAGCCCACGACTGATTTGGGCCTGGCTATAGGGAAATCGGCTTGCATGGTATTATATAATCGTGTGATTAGTTTGTGTTGGGAGCTGCTCGATAGCACCTGCTCTAATGCATTTAATGTAGGTGGGGGGCGCGAGAGGAGTCATGCAACCTACGACAAGTGGCCCTAATCCTGTAGTATATAACCAGGTCCGAGAAATACGTGGTATTCGCATCTGCTTTATCTGGGGGGGAGGTGAGGGGGAAGGGAATTGTCCCCTGGGTATAGATCGGCAAGTGTCTTCCAGCCCAACTTCTCAGCTGTAAGTACTTACCCACGATCTGCCATTGCCGGTATTTGGGGATTTTATGCGAGAGACGCCGATGGGGCATAGAGCAATTCTTGCCCAGCCCTTGCACACAGCTCATTCCAGGCCCATCTGAGCGTCTCAGTAGTATCTATTTCATTTCTCGGTCTTTTGAATTTGGAAAATATGGCAACATTTAATGGTACCGGCGCAGACTTATCTAATTCGATTGCTATGTGTGGTTGGAATGAGTTAGGACAAACCCATTGGTGCAGAAACTGAGCCTGCGCACAATAGGCATACAGGGAAATGTCTGGTGCTACCAGTCCTACCTGGCTCAGGGGCAAAGTCAAAAGTTCCCAAGAGATACTTGCTTGCCTCCCGGCCCATACCAGATTTATCATCAGGGATCTGAGTTTGTGTAAAAAAGCCTTAGTGAGAATTATGGGAAGTTTGACAAAGAGGTATAAAAACTTTGGCAGTACATTCATCTTTGCTATCACTATTCTACCCGCAAGGTAAAGTGGTAGTCGTGCCCAAGTCTCTAGCTTACTCTCCAACCAGCTTACTGCATGTCAAAAATTCATCGTCCAAAGCTCCTGCACATCCCGACTCAGCCAGACCTCCAAGGGTTTAACTGGGCACTCTGCCCATTTTAGTGGATAATCCAGTGGGAATAGGAATGTGCTGTCCGTCAGAGGTAGGACTGTAGATTTTTGCCAATTAATCTGTATGCAAGAGAGTCCGCCAAATTTGGTCATCTCCCGGAGCATGGGGAGTATATTATTCTCTGGATCTGTAATATAGAGCGTGATGTCATCCGCGTAAAGCGATATGGTCAGACCTCTGGACGAGAAACCCACTCCTCTGTTAGTGTGATGTTGTCAGATTCTGGTGGCTAGGGTCTCCATCGCTATGGCAAAGAGGAGTGGGGATAGAGGACACCCCTGTCTAGTGCCCCTTGTTACAGGGAAACTCTCTGATAGAAGACCAGCCTAGTCTGCCACCGAAGCTCACAGCGAGATGTCAGTAGACGTGGGGGTGCCGCCTTCGTAGACCACAGGTCAGTCACCGGCATCTAGCCCACACTAGCCCCGCTGTTGCAGCTGGAGCCGTCCTATGTAGCCCCCAGCTCCTCACCTGCAGTCCGGTGCACCTCCTCTGTCTGAAATCAGGCCTTCCCGGTCCGGCCTCCGGGTGCGGCGCTTTACACCCAACCGGGGCACGGACAGGCCGCGATGAATAGGCTCCGGGGCCTACCCAGATGCCGCGTGTCGATTTACATGCTGATGCGCTCCAGGCCCTTAACTCTCACACGCGCGGCCCAACACAGCAGCTCAATTACGCCTTGTACAACCTCCCGGCAAGGCACAATCAACTCCCCAAAAGATGGGGAGTCATATAAGTGCAGTTTACAGCATCCACACTTTCGATTACAGACAGATTATGGACGGATGTTGACTCAGTGAGCGGCCATTTTCCAGCTCGACTTGACCACACCTTCGGGGAGCATCACACTTGTAGTTCACCACAGCGGGATCCTGCACGCAACGGCACGTTGAGAGCCCCACCTGGTCAAGAGCGGCTGCACATTGGATCAACGAGCGCCTCCTTTAGGGTCTATACCGGGGGAAGCCCGACCGTGTTGCTCCCCCATGAGGACCTGGTCTTGAGGCTCCTAAACAGGCCTAGCCGGCACAGACCGGGGGTAGGAGACGGGGAGAGGGATCGGCGACAGGTGAGAACAGCAATGGCAACCGGCCGCAATAAGAAAGAGCGCACCCTGGAAGAGATGCTCACCTGCTCGCTTGGGGGCTCATCCAGCGACACCCCCGCCTACCCCTCACATCAGATAACTTGCAGAGTGAGGACACCAAAGACAAGCCAGTGACACACTCATTTTTGGAATCACTGTTCACGTTGCTGAGGGTTGACCTCCAGGCAATTAAAAGAGACCTTTCCCAGGGCATTAAAGAAGTTAGGAAGGACCTAGATTCCCTAGGGGACCCTATCGTAGCCTGGAAGAAAATGGAGATGGCAGAGAGGAAGAACTTGAATCACTTCAACAAGAGGTTATCCACCTCCGCAAGCAGCATGTAGACCTGCAGGCCTACATGGAGGACCTTGAGAATAGATCTCACCGGAACAACATCCGCATTCGGGCATAGCTACTAAAGCGCAAGGGGAGGACATATTTAGCTATATCAGGGACCTCTTTTGCTCCATCCTAGAGACTCCCCCAGAAACTGAAATCAAAATTGATAGAGCACAGCGAGTCGGTCTGCCCCGCTCCCCTACTGCTCCACCTGCAGACATACTGTTATGCATGCGTGACTAACGAACAAAGGAGGAGATCCTGCGTAAAGCTTGGCAGAGAGACCAAACCCCTACACTCTACCAAGCCCTAGCGGCCACTACACTGCAGAAGAGGAGGGCGTTCTGTCCCATCACCTCACACCTGCGATCCAAAGGGATACCCTACTCCTGGGGACACCCCTTTCGCCTTATATTCGACTGGGGGGAGAGGCTTGTCCTGCTGCGTTCTTTACCAGAGACCTGCCAGATGCTGGGTCTGGACTTGTCTTCCAAAAGGCGAGAGCACCCCTGCGCCCGGCCAAAGAAGCGGTAACCATGATGGTGAAGATGCGGAACATGAGGAGGAACATGGTGCCCAGATCCTACGGAGATAGCTAAGGGACAACAAACGGCGCTGGAGGCAGTCCCTGCAGTGTCGGCCAAGAAAGATGATGCCTGAGAGGCCCAATCTATATAGCAGTGCAATGGATAACAGACGGGTGGGCTTGTGGGTGGGGGGGGGTTCACCAGCCATATATTGGACCCCTCATGGCCTATTCTGCGGGCTTGTTAGACTGCTGGACTGAAAGAGAGACATTACTCCAGTTTACTAGTGCTTTCCTTTTTCTGTTTTTTTCTAGTTCGGGTACACGCTCACACATGCAGCGGACACGACAACACACACGTAGAACTTTGCTAGGATCTTTTACATCAACTAGAGGACCTCCCGGACCTAATAAGTCTCCACATTCTATAGTCTACTTTAACCTGGTTGGTCCTGATGCCTATTGCCACACTTAAAGTCCTCACCCTCAATGTGAAAGGGCTTAATAACCCTCTAAAACGCAGGGCGGTATAATTCTACTTGGAGAACACGGGCAGATATCTGTCTTCTCCAGGAGACTCACCTCCTCTCCAAAGACTGCCATTGCCTTCGATCACGTGCCTTTCCACACCAGTTCTCAGCTTCCACAAAAACTGCAGGAGTAGCCATCCGCGTGGCCCGCTCATTCAAGGGAAGGTTGGGTCAGAAGGAGGCCGACATTAAGGGTAGACTTCCAACTTGCCATCTCACACTGGGAGATCAGTCCTGGACAGTGGGCTCTATTTACGGTCCTAACGACGGGCAGGAAGCATTCCTACACACAGCATTAGCAGAAACAATCTCCACCGCTGAGAGTAGAGTGCTGCTGGGAACAGAGCTCCACCTAGTATTTGATAACGAGCTAGACAGATCGATGCAGAGACTTGGACAAACAAGGGGGCCTGTCGGAGGGAGGACACGAATGGCTGGGAGAACTTGGGCTCAGAGACATAAGGAGGGCCTTCCACCCCGAAACACGTGAGTACTCCTTTTCTAATGCCCAAGAGACATATGCTAGACTGGACTACATGCTGGGCACGAACGAAGTACATACACTTGGCACAGAAACTGAGATCCTCACAGTGGCACACTCCGATCCTTAAGACCTGGAACGAGCTACCTGCAGACATCAGACGCGCCCCCTTCCTGAACACCTTCAGGAAGACCCTCAAGACCTGGCTGTTCGGATAAACAGATCTGCGGACCCCCCCTCCCGCCCCCCCAAGCGCCTTGAGACACTCACAGTTGAGTAGCGTGCTTACAATTCCCTGATTGATTGATTGATCACACTGCAGTGATATTGACGCTGACTCTCAACCCGCTGGAACGCCCCACTCGTCAGTGAAGAGTGCGGGACACCATGCTGCAACGCCCGGAAGTGGTGGTGCAAAATTACCGTGCCGTTAGCGAATACCTCACACACAGTGATAACCCCGAAAACCCTTTTTGCAACCCTTTGGGAGGCACTCAAACAGTAATACAAGGGGAAATCATTGCGATATTGGTGGCTGAAAACTCCACCAAAAAAGAGAAACTTGAAACCCTTACCAAACATGTCAAGCCGGAGCATATACATCAACCTACTGGGGCCCGAGGGACTGGCGTAAGCTGTCCACCCTAAGCTCAAAACTAGCTGGCTTCGATCTAAATCGGGCAGAATAAGCTGCCCTCAGTTTACATTATTCCTTCTATATTGGTGGAGACAAATGTGGCCGGCTCCTAGCAAACCAAGCTAAGTGACAGATCATGGAAGTGTCCTCGATTCGCACATCGACAGGGACACTGGAAACAGAAGATAGAGCCATAGTAGACACATATCAGGAGTTCTACACATACCTGTACTCGGGTCAATGTCTAGACCCCCCAGTATCTTCAATCTGCACATACGACCCCCCTGTCCCCCTCCTGTCAGAACAAGCGGAAACCCTAGAAAGTGAGATACGCATATAAGAGGTCATAACAGCCATTTCCCGTTTAAAACCAGCTGAATCTCCAAGCCCGGACGGATACTCGTCTGCCTTTTATAAACCTTCTGCCTCATCCTAGCACCCATGGCTATTCATCACTTTTGCCGACCCCGAGGCAATCCCAGCCCGATGCTCACCGCCTCGGTCACTGTCATTCCTAAACCTGGCATAGACAAGACACAGTGTAGCTCATACCAGCCCATCTGGTATTGCACGCACCTTTCTCCTCCTGAGGCGGAAGCCGGGAGGTCTCTTGTCTTTCCCTGTTTTACAATCGTGTTTTTAACATTTTGATATTCGCTACTTGTAAATTTCACACCTGATCTTAATAGGTGTGTTGAGACCCCCCAGCGCTCAGCAGCGCCTAGAATTTACATTTACCCTTTCCCTGCAGCTCCGGTCCCGCTCTCGGCTGAGTATTGACGCCGAGAGCGCTGGGCGCCGGTTTTGGCGGCCATCTTGGGTCGGGCTGGGTTAGTGAGGCCATCGACAGCGCTATAAAAGGCGCCAGGAGTAGGTAACTAGTAATCCTGATATTGCACGCACCTTTCCCCTCCTGAGGCGGAAGCCGGGAGGTCTCTTGTCTTTCCCTGTTTTACAATCGTGTTTTTAACATTTTGATATTCGCTACTTGTAAATTTCACACCTGATCTTAATAGGTGTGTTGAGACCCCCCAGCGCTCAGCAGCGCCTAGAATTTACATTTACCCCTTCCCTGCAGCTCCGGTCCCGCTCTCGGCTGAGTATTGACGCCGAGAGCGCTGGGCGCCGGTTTTGGCGGCCATCTTGGGTCGGGCTGGGTTAGTGAGGCCATCGACAGCGCTATAAAAGGCGCCAGGAGTAGGTAACTGGTAATCCTGATATTGCACGCACCTTTCCCCTCCTGAGGCGGAAGCCGGGAGGTCTCTTGTCTTTCCCGGTTTTACAATCGTGTTTTTAACATTTTGATATTCGCTACTTGTAAAATTCACACCTGATCTTAATAGGTGTGTTGAGACCCCCCAGCGCTCAGCAGCGCCTAGAATTTACATTTACCCCTTCCCTGCAGCTCCGGTCCCGCTCTCGGCTGAGTATTGACGCCGAGAGCGCTGGGCGCCGGTTTTGGCGGCCATCTTGGGTCGGGCTGGGTTAGTGAGGCCATCGACAGCGCTATAAAAGGTGCCAGGAGTAGGTAATTGGTAATCCTGATATTGCACGCACCTTTCCCCTCCTGAGGCGGAAGCCGGGAGGTCTCTTGTCTTTCCCTGTTTTACAATCGTGTTTTTAACATTTTGATATTCGCTACTTGTAAATTTCACACCTGATCTTAATAGGTGTGTTGAGACCCCCCTGCGCTCAGCAGCGCCTAGAATTTACATTTACCCCTTCCCTGCAGCTCCGGTCCCGCTCTCGGCTGAGTATTGACGCCGAGAGCGCTGGGCGCCGGTTTTGGCGGCCATCTTGGGTCGGGCTGGGTTAGTGAGGCCATCGACAGCGCTATAAAAGGCGCCAGGAGTAGGTAACTGGTAATCCTGATATTGCACGCACCTTTCCCCTCCTGAGGCGGAAGCCGGGAGGTCTCTTGTCTTTCCCTGTTTTACAATCGTGTTTTTAACATTTTGATATTCGCTACTTGTAAATTTCACACCTGATCTTAATAGGTGTGTTGAGACCCCCCTGCGCTCAGCAGCACCTAGAATTTACATTTACCCCTTTCCTGCAGCTCCGGTCCTGCTCTCGGCTGAGTATTGACGCCGAGAGCGCTGGGCGCCGGTTTTGGCGGCCATCTTGGGTCGGGCTGGGTTAGTGAGGCCATCGACAGCGCTATAAAAACAGACCGTGATGGCTCCGCGCAGCGGACGCGACCAGCGGACGCGCCGGACCTGCGCCGGAGTCGTGCCAGAGTCCTGCCCGTCTGCGCCCGTCCGCGCACGACCGGGCTCAGGGCTTAGGGACTCTGGCACACGCACCTGCTATACCTCAGCGGATCTCCTAGCACTGAAATCTGACAGGTATACCCTATCTCCTATTATATGTGCCACTCTCAAGGAAAATCACATCTTGCACATCTGTAGCTGTAAGAACTTAAGCCGTTCAACCCCCTTAAAGCTAGCTACCCTCAACACCAGGTCACTGCAGAAACACCACTTGGAAATCTTCACCCTTCTACAGGACGAGACTATCGATATCCTGACACTCACCGAAACCTGGCTGAGTGGTGCCTCTTCCCCGGATATCATCGCCGCCCTTCCCAGTGGGTATGATATGATCTGGCATAATCGACCAGAGGGGGCCCGAGGTGGGGGTGTAGCAACGATCTTTAAAAGGCAATGTATGGTAACCAAAATCTTATCAGAGACCATAAATACCGTTGACCTACTGGGGATAAAAATTACCATGAACAACTCCTGTCTTACTATCTTAACAGTATATTGCCCACCCCAAAGTACCCCCATGTTCAATGATCTCTTTTTTCCCATTATATCAGACCTATGCACACGTTATAAAAACATCCTGGTAACTGGTGACTTCAATGTCCACTGGGATAAAAGTGATCAAGATCCGTCAGTCCAGAAATTACAGACCATCATGACCGCCCTTGGATTGACACAACTTGTGGAAGCTCCAACCCACATAAAAGGCCATATTTTAGATCTCATTTGGTCCTCGACACCAAAAGCGGTCATCACAAGTATTTCACCCTGTATTTGGTCGGATCACCATCTTATCTCGTATGACTTACCGCAAAATATCTACCAGGCCAAACTACCGTTAAAAACAAAAAAAGTGCGCCAATGGAAAAAAGTGAATTCTGAGACCCTAGCCAAAGCCCTGCCCAAATACAAACAGAATTTTACAACCCCTTCTGATAGTACTGACCTAGACTCAAAGTATGATATGATAATAACCACCCTTAGGCAATCAATCGATGAGCTAGCTCCTGAAAAGACACAAAAAATAAAAGGTGCAGAGAAAGGAGCCCCCTGGTTCACCGAAGGTCTACGTGAACAAAAAAGAAAGCTTCGCTACCTCGAAAGATGCTGGAGGAAATCCAAAAAGGATACCGACAGGGAATCATATAGAACATCGTTTCAATTATACAAAAAGCTTATTATATCAGCCAAGAAGGATTATTATGAGACACGCATTAACAACGCTACTAACATTCAGAGAGAGACCTTCCAAATCCTGAAAGAGCTGAGTAAGAAGGAGGAAAAGGCAGATATCTTGATTGACTGCGATACCTTTCAAGGATATTTCCTCGAAAAAGTAGCGACCATCTTGTCTGATATCAAGAAGGATAATCCAGTCCCCTACATCGAACAACTGCCTCTTTCAAACGCTTCAATCCCTGTCTTTACCAGCTTCCCCGAAATTGATTCCACCATTCTGAGACAACTTGTAGTATCCACCAAATCAGGTTCCCCCGCTGATCCCTGCCCGCCCGACATCCTTCGGCTAGCAATACCGATTCTAGAAGACCAGATTTTAGATCTTTTAAACACCTCACTAGCCACTGGATCATTACCATCTACCTTCAAAGAGGCACGCGTCAGACCCCTGATAAAAAAGCCTGGAGCTGATCCAACTAGCCTGAAGAACTACAGGCCAATCTCCCAGCTGCCATTTCTGTCAAAGGTACTAGAACAGCACGTACTAAAATCCCTGTCATCCCTCCTGGAATCTCACCACCTTCTCCAGGAGCGGCAAGCTGGTTTTCGTGCCCACCATAGCACAGAACTAGTAATGCTGTCGGTACTGGATGAGCTAAGATGCATGGCTGACAGTAAAAAGCCAAGCGCCCTGATATTATTAGACCTTTCAGCGGCGTTTGATACTGTCAGCCATGCACTGCTCCTGGACAGACTGGCTAGGTTTGGGATAGGAGAGCAAGCCCTCAAATGGTTAACAGCCTTCTTAACAAGAAGGACGCAGAAGATCCAGTTGGCAGACCAGGTCTCAGACGTGGGCATGTTAGCCTGTGGAGTCCCGCAGGGATCAGCGCTCTCTCCGCTCCTATTTAATCTTTACCTACAACCATTGATAGAGTCCCTGGCAAACATGAATTGTAAAGTTTTTAACTATGCCGACGATACTCAGCTGTTGCTGAGTATCGATAATACACCATCGGCTCAGTCCATGGCCCAAGACATACTACGATTTACAGTGAACTGGATGTCGTCCAATTTGCTGAAAATCAATCCAGACAAAACGGAAGTCCTCGTAATCTCAACCTCTACTTCCCCCTGGAATGATTTGTTTTGGCCACAAGAACTAGGACCTACTCCAAAACCGTGCCCTAGTGTCAAGAGTCTTGGGATGAAAATCGATCAGGAACTCTCGATGGCCAACCAAGTATCAGCTGTAGTTGGTTCCTGCACCAATCTGATCAGGCAACTACGTAAACTCGCCCCCTTGCTCTCGAGGAATATGCTGCGAACCATTGTCTCAGCCACAATAGTGTCTAGAATAGACTATGGCAATGCGTTGTACCTCGGCCTTCCAAAGAACTCCATCAACCGTCTTCAGATTATCCTAAATGACGCAGCATGTCTGATTTTTGGAATGCCGAGGAGGACTCATGCCTCCCCTCTGCTCCATAGGCTACATTGGCTGCCTATGGTACAGAGAGTCAAATTTAAGAGTATGTGTATCTGCCACAAAGCAATCCACGGACAGGCGCCAGCCTACATAAAAGAAAGGCTAGAAATATACGAACCTAAGCGCGCCCTGCGATCGTCCGGATCTTTTCTGCTATCCTGTCCACGTTTCAAGTTAACAACAAAAGGAGGCAGATCTTTTTCAGTTCAGGCTCCTACCATCTGGAATAAGCTACCGGAGGCACTTCGCAGAGAACCCAATCTTCTCCATTTTAGGAAGTCCTTGAAAACCTTACTCTTTAAAGACGCATTCCCATCTCAATAGTCGGTTACTAGATCAGACACCTCTATATTCTTATTTCATCTTTGTTGCTGTACTTGGTCAGTAGCGCTTTGAGACCTGTCGGTGAGTTGGCGCGTTACAAAACCCAGTTACAAATTACAAATCTCACTTTTGAATGTAGACTTGAAACTGTTCACGGCATTTTCGCCCATAGGCTTAACTCATACATGCCTGCCATCATCGACCCAGACCAAGCAGGCCTCATCCACCAGAGACTAACGAGCTATAACACCAAACGCATCCTACACGTCGTAGAAAAGGCCTCTTGCACTCCAGGTGAAGTTATGCTCCTAGCAATTGATGCCGAGAAGGCTTTTGACTGGCCTCTCCTTGAGCAGATCCTGGTACACTTCGGACTGGGCGAGAAATTTAGAATGCAGTTCATGAATTGTTACCATCGTCCAATGTCGACAATCCGAGCTAATGGTTACACCTCTGATTCGTTCCCATTAGGCAGGGGCACATGTCAGGGGTGTCCTGTTTTCTTTTCTCTTAAAACATTAATTGAAGATTTGAACCATAAAACTAAAGCATTGCACAAATTGTAAAAATCAGTATATATTTTTTTATGTCTGAAACGATTGTTAACATTTTATGATTCTTTTTTTATTGCTATTTTGTTAAATCACTCCATTCTGTTGTCTTCACACATACTCTGCTTAAGAAACTAAGTCTGAAAGAATTACGCAAAGCGTAGTGGTGCATAATTCCATTCCAGCATGGTTAAGCATGAAGAAAATGCTGTGAGTTTACTATCTTTCTCTGCTCTGTCATTTTATCAAACGTAGCAATTTGTCTAGTTTTGTGTATTTATATCATCGAAATTGGGAGCTGTAAGGCAGCTGCAAAACTGGTCATTGACACAGCTTACCTCAAAGAGACAATGAGTTATAGATTCCTTACCTTTATAATTACCCCCAGGCGTCAGACTGGATCCGGACTTTTTTTCCGTTAGCAGTACCCCTGCGCTTCGAAAGGTGGAGTGGTCAGCTCCGTGTTTTTCGTTGGCGTCGTGGTCGCCGGGATGACGTCGAGGTAGCTACTTAGACACCGCATTCACGCGCTGACTTCAGTTCTTTCTTTTTTTGCGCCAGCCAGTGCAAATCCGGAGAGAGTGGTACCTCGAGTCACTTTTTTATTCAGTTTTTTGCGACTTTTGTCGACACCTTTTTTGAGTCCATCGACTCCTGGTGCAGGAAGGGATGTCACGCCGGACCGACTTCAAGGCTTGTGACTCCTGTCACAAAGTGATGTCGGTCACGGACCTACACCTCGTGTGCCTTTGGTGCCTGGAGCGCGACCACGACCCGAAGTCATGCTCCGACTGCCGGGCCATGAACCCAAAGTATTTGCGGGAGCGGTCCTGAAAGCTTCTCGAGGCTCGGCAGTCCGCTCCGCGCTGCCCAAGGTCCCAGTCGCGTGGGAGGTCGAGGGACCGGTCGCAGAGTCACCACCACTCGTCATCGAAGTCTTCTCACTCCTCAGGTAAATTGAAGCACAAGAAGAAGTCGAAGAAGCATCGTCGCTCTTAGACTTCTCCCCGTCTGTCGACCGATGCGACGAGGGATGCGAACAGTGCCTGTCCTGCGGCTCCGCGTGCAGAGCCTGAAGGGTCGGATCTGAGTTTCCCTCCTTTCTATAGAGCCAGAGTGACCCCTGGCCAGCTTCGGAGTTTTTACGAAGCGATGCATGCCTTCTTTGGGCACCCCTTCGAGCCCCACGGACTCGGCTGGGGGCCCTGGGCCTTCGACGTCTGCAACTGTGGCCCCGGCGCCGCAGGGACCCCTTGGATCCAGGCCAGGGTCCAGATCGGCGCTGGTCGACCTTATAACTCCTCCCCCAGCACGATTCTACCAGCACCACGTCCACTTCCGATGCCGGTTGGCCTCCACCCTGACTTGGACACGGAGCCGGATCGACGCTGAATCCAGGGCTGAGTGGTACTTTTGTACCTCTGTTCGACCCTGGTGTTTCCTACAGGCCAGATTGGCAACCAGAGGAGGGTGAGGAGGACTGGGAGGGGTTGGTAGACCCTTTGGCTGACCAGTTAGTTGAAACGGACTGGAGAGAGGAGTTGGGGGACGCCAGTTGTTTGGATACCTCCCCAGACCTTGGCATGCTCTTTCCTCCTACTGTGGCTATGGAGGAGGGTGCGGTCAGGACGAATCTCCTAACGGATGTGCTTCAACCAGCAGCGGCCTCTGCTGCCTTTCAATGAAGCCCTTACTGACATCCTTTTGGGCACCTGGTCCAGGCTCAACACAGGGGCCCCTGTGGATAGGATGATTGCCCGATTCCACTACCCTGCCGACCCCTCTTTCCTCTCCCAACACCCTACCCCTGAGAGCTTGGTGGTCCAAGCCTCTACGTCAAAAGGCGCAATCCCTAACGCACCACCTGATAGGAAATCCATAAAGCTGGACCATCTTGGGAGGAAGATGTTTTCTTCCTCCAGCTTGGGACTGCGGTCGGTGAACACCGCATGTCTGTTGGGCCATTACACTGACTGTGTGTGGGATATGATAGCCCAGGTGCTGACACAGTGCCCGGATGAGGCCCGGGCCACGCTCTCCTGTGCAGTCGCCGAGGGGAGAGACGCAGCCAAGTTCACCATAAGATGCGGACTGGACACCGCCGACTCGCTAGGCAGGACAATTTCAACGTCGGTAGCCCTTCAATGCTACTCCTGACTGAGGTCGACGTTTTTTGCAGGGATGTCCAAGCTACCTTGCTGGACATTCCTTTTGATGGTCGTCGGCTGTTCGGAGACAAAACAGACAACGCGCTAGAGCGCTTCAAGGACTCCCGGGCAATGGCCAAGTCCTTGAGACTCTCCACCCGCCCTACGAAGTCTGCTTTTTGCCCCTTTCATGGCTACGGAAGGGGTGTCCTGCCACGTTCCACCCAGGGCCACAGGCCGGCGCAAGCTGTACAGCCCCTGCGGGGCCGGGTACATGGGACCCACCGTCGTAGGTCTGGGGGCCAGCAAGCGGGCCAATTCACCAGCACCCTTTCTGCAGCAGCTTCCAAACCCTCCTAGTCCGACCTTTCAGGGCCACCAATCGCCAGTGGGCGGCAGGATTCGCCATCACCTCCCCCACTGGCGCACCATCACCTCCCCCACTGGCGCACCATCACGTCGGACAGGTGGGTTTTGTAGATAGTCCGAAGGGGCTACTCCCTCCCCTTCGAGACTACCTCTCCATCCATGCCACCTCAACACCATCGCATGTCGGAGAATCATTTGGCCCTTCTCCAACAGGAAGTTACGGCTCTCTTGGCCAAGGGAGCTATCAAGCGAGTTCCTGCTCCAGAAGTAGGTCGTGGTTGCTATTCTCACTAATTTCTGGTGCCCAAAAAGGACAAAGGCCTGTGTCCTATCTTGGATCTTAGGTACATCAACCGCTTCCTCTGGAAGGAGAAGTTCAAAATGTTGACACTAGCTCAGGTCCTGTTAGCCCTCTACCCTGGAGACTTGATGGTAGCATTGGACTTGCAGGGCGTTTAATTTCACATCCCCGTCGTGCCGGCCCATCGGCGTTACCTGCGGTTCACTGTAGGCCACGAGCACTCTCAGTTTACCGTGCTCCCCTGTGGCCTTACCAGCGCCCCTCGAGTGTTCAAGAAAGTGATGGCAGTGGTCACAGCTTATCTGCGCAGATCAGGGATTCCAGTCTTCCACTATCTCGACCACTGACTGTTGAAGCGGGCTCTCCCCAGGCGGTCGTCTCCCACCTCCAGACCACCGCAGACCTGCATTCGCTGGGGTTCACTCTCAACGTGCCGAAGTCACACCAGACTCCCTCTCAGAAGCTCCTTTTCATCCGAGCAGTTCTGGACACAACGCAGTTTCGGGTTTATCCTCCCAGCAGCGAGTCTGGGATATTCGGGCTATGATTCCGATCTTTCAGCCTCTATCCCGGGTTTCGGTCAGAATGACCCTGAGGCTGCTGGGCCTCATTGCCTCCTGCATCCTGCTGGTCGATCATGCCAGGTGGCATATGCGGGCTCTGCAGTGGGACCTGAAGTTCCAGTGGGCACAGCATATGGGGAATCTGCCAGATTGCGTTCTGATCTCGGAGGGCACTGCACGACAACTGCAGTGGCGGCTAACAAACTGGGATTGGGTCAGCGGCAGATCCCTCTCCCTTCCCCAACCGGAGTTCACGGTGGTGACAGATGCATCACTTCTGGGGTGGGGCGGCCACATGGGAGAGGTGGAGATCAGAGGCCTCTGGTCTCCGGCGGAGTCCGGGCTACACATTAACCTTCTGGCGCTCCGGGCGATCTGTCTTGCGCTAAAAGAATAATGTAGTAACCAAGTTCACAGTGGTATGAAGTAGAAGCATATTTATTCACAGGTACATCAAAACAGCTTCATGGTAACCTCCAGCTTCTAAACTGACTACAAGTCTTAGAACTCTCCACGATGTCACCCCATTACATCATTGGGTTCCATAATAGAAGAAAGACATTTCCACACATCTCCCCCACCCCTTACAAACAAATCTTACAACTGATGAGGAAACATAAAAGAATATTTTAAATATGAATACAACTAAACCATTACAATATTCATTACAATTGACACATAACGAAAATTATAATGTAAATACCATAAAAATAGAATCACTATACCATTGGATATGGAATACGAACCTTACACAAATTACCCATACTTCACTCTCTCCCATCATCCAATTTTACTACATATCCTGTCACTTTAACCACTCTCTGAGGCTGAGAATACTTGCTCTCTCCTTTTCTGACAAATCCCATCTTTCTTGCAACAACCCAATCACCACACCTTATTTCAACATCTTTCACACTCTTCCTCCTATCGTAGCTCACTTTGTTGCGCTCATAAGACTCCTTAACTCTCTCAGCAATACATTCACGTTCCACCTTGACTTTTCTTCTGCAACCATACAGGAGACTCCTTGGTTGCAGGTTCTCTGCCTTTGAGAGCAATGAGCGGGGAAACTCCGGTGACGGAATGAGGAGCTACCCTATGAGCCCACATCATCTTGTTCAATTCATCTCTCCACATCAATCCATTTGCAAGGGATAACTGGATATTGTCTACAATTATTCTGTTAACTCTTTCAACTAGTCCATTGGCCTGCGGCCTAAACAATGCTACTTTAAGATGTTTAATTCCCAAATCATCAAGAAATTTAGACATTACACTAGACACCAATTGCACTCCATTATCAGTGACTAATGTTCTAGGAATACCTTCTTCTAAGAATACTTCCTTAAGAATTTCAATCACTTTCACAGATGTGATATTCTCAACAGGTTTGACAGTAAACCATTTACTATGGTAATCTACCAGAACAATTAAAAATCTGTTCCTAACACCTAGTCTTTCAATGGGACCTGAAAAATCCAAAGCTAATTTCTCCCATGGTCGATCAGAGACCTTCACACACCCCAACGGTGGTTCATGAACAACTTTACACTTATCACTATTGCTGCATGCATAACAATCTTTAACAACCTCCTCTACTTCCCTATCCATTTCAGGCCACCGGAAACACTGCCTCAATCTCCTTTTGCTCATGCTCCTCCCTAAATGTCCTTCATGTACGAGCTTAATCAATCTTGCTCTCAACACCTTAGGTGGAACAATCCGATTGCATCTTAAAACTTTACCAGCTTGAATACTTAACTGATCTTTTACCTTAACATACTGCTTCAATTCCTCACTTAAAGCCGAAACATCTTGCCAACCACTACGTATCGCACATTTCAATTCTTTGTACATTTCATCAGCACTCAACGCCTCAGTCCATTCTTCAAGTCTCAATGCTAATTCTCCTACAACTGGTGTAGACAAAGAGTCCACCTCAACCATAAAGGAAATCCTTTCCTCATCATTAATAGGCATGTGCGACAAGCAGTCAGCTACCACATTTTTATTTCCTCTGACAAAATCAATCGTAAAATTCATATCCATCACCGATAACAACCATCTAGAGATTCGTGGAGTCACGCTCCCTTCCAGACCCTTACCTCCTTTAAAAATGTGTAATAGAGGCCTGTGATCTGTCCTAATTATGAAAGGTAGTCAACAAAGGTAAAACCTAAAATTATTCATCGCCCAACAGCAAGCCAGGGCTTCTTTTTCAATACCAGAATAAGATCTTTCAGCACCTTGCAAATGACGCGATGCAAACCCAATCACTCTTTTCTCATTATCAACTTTCTGGGTTAGCACATCCCCCAAAAGCACATTGCTTGCATCCGTTGTTAACATGGTCTTCCTGTTTATTTATTTATTTTATTTATTTATTTTGAAGCTTTTATATAGCGCGAACAAGACCCTTGCGGGTATCAGAGCGCTTTACATGTCAGATGTTGGAAACAAGTATAGACATAGAAAATACAGTTATAGGTGATTCAGATATACAATACTCAAATAAGTATAAAACTAGCGATTAAAATACGGAGCTCAATAAAACAGACTAGTTATTAAAATACAGTTATAAGTCAGTAAATTCACATGAGTTTAGCCATGAGAATCGCATTCACTTCTTTTTTGAAGGAGGCAGTGGAAGGATTCAGTCTTGTTTCTGTGGGCAAAGCATTCCAGATCTTGGGATCCATTCCATAGAAGGATCGGTTGTAGTTTTTTTTCTTGGCAAATCGTTGTGGTTTCAGTAGAAGAGTCTTGGCACTCCTGGAGGCTCTATTACCAGCAGAGAGCACCAGTTTCTGAGCTAGGTAGTTCGGAGAATTGTGGTGTAAGGCCTTGTGCGTCATGCATGCGATTTTCAGATGAATTCTAGTTTCAAACGGTAGCCAGTTGAGGGCTCTACGGTCTGGAGGGATGTGAGAGGTTCTCTTTGCGCAAGTGATGAGTCTCGCAGCTGAGTTGATAGCGGCTTTTAGCGGGGCTGTCGACGACCTTGGGAGGCCGCATAAGGTTACAGCCCAATATTCCACTCTTGGGATTACTAGGGCTTGAACTGCTTGTTTGAAGTCGTAAGCTGGTAGGAAGGGATTCAGTTTTCGCAGGGTCTTCATGTGGAAGTTAGCTCCTTTTGTGGAGGCGCTGATATGCTTCTGCATCTTTAGCTTACTGTCCAGAGTCATACCTAGCGATTTCGCTGATTTGACAATGAGAGGTTGTCCTTTGAGAGCTGTTAGGTGCTTCATCCAGTCCAGTATAGTGGATGCTTTGTTAGGGTGGTCGATTAAGAGGAACTCCATTTTGAGGCAGTTTAGTTTCAGATGGTTTTCGGCCAGCCATGTTTGGGTTTTTTGTTGTGTTGAGAGATTTGATGTCCTCAAGTGAGTGGATCTTGATGTAGAGTTGGGTGTCGTTTGCATATATATGGAATTGAATCTTTGAGAGACTGAGAAGTTCGGTGAGTGGTTCCATGATATGGTTGAAAAGAGTGGGTGAGAGGGAGGAGCCTTTCGGAACTCCTAACGTGACTGGCATGGGGTTGGACAAGGATTGATTGACCTTGAACCTTTGAGATCTATTTTGGAGGAAAGAGGCAAACCAGGTAATCACAGATCCAGATAATCCCATTCTGTGTTTCAGGAGCTCTAGCAAGTTGCCGTGTTTGACGGTGTCAAATGCTGATGACCGGTCGAGTAAGATTAGTAAACAGGCTTTGTTTTGGTCCAGGATTTTTAGACCGTCGTCAATTGTGTGTGTCATTGCTGATTCAGTACTGTGACCTGCTCGGCAGCCTGATTGATATTGGTTAAGCAGGTTGAATAGTTCGATGTGGCTGCTCAGCTGCATGTGAACACATTTTTCAAGAGCTTGGCTAGCATAGGTATGTTGGATATCGGACGATAGTTATTTAATTCCGATGGGTCAGCTGTTGGTTTCTTTAGGATAGGGGATACCTGACCTGTTTTCAGGATGTCTGGTATGGTTCCTTGAATGAGGGAGGTATTTATAATCTTGGTCCAGAGAGGTAGTAACAGAGGAATTAAGTCTTTTAAGTAGTTAGCGGGAAGCGGGTCTGTGAAGTGGTTGGAGGGTTTCAGAGTGGTTAGCGTCTTTAGTATAGTATCTTCACTGTAAGTGTTGAAGTAGGACCAAGTTGCATGGTTTTTGAGGTTGAATTTTGTGGAGTATTTGGCTAGGGCACCTGCCGGGGGCAGTGGCGAGTTCTTTTGCATGTCCGAGAGGGATAAGAGGTCCTTGAGTAGGTCTGTTTTTATGGATTCTGTTTTTGAAGTAAAAGGGAGGCGAATTCCTCACAATGGGAACAGTGTCCGGGATAGCCTTGGAGTGGATGGGTGCACTCTTGGTTTGGACTTTGATTAGGTCGAATAGTTTTTTGGGACGGTTCTTGGCTTGGTCTAGTTGAATCCTGAAGAAGTCGGTTTTAGATCTTCTGAAGTAGGAGTTTCTGGTGGTTCTTAGTAGCTTGAGGTGGTCAGCTGAGTGTGCGGATCTCCAACGTCGTTCAATTACTCAAAGTCTGTCTTCATTTAGTCTACCATCATAACAGGGTTTTGAGTCTTTAGGGTAGCTCTTTTCAATTGTAGAGTGGCTTTTTTGTTTAGTAGGCTATTCATGGAGTGGAAGTAATGATTGGTCAGCCCTTGAACATCGGCTAGGTCTTTTCCGGGGGACATAGTATGTTTGAATTAGAGAATGCTAGAAGGTCGGAGCCAACGTTTTTCAGATTTCTCTTCCAGATCCTTTGTTCTCAGGGGTTGTGTTGAAAGTCGCTTAACCGATTCCATGACTTGGAATGTAATGACATGATGGTCAGACCAATCGCAGGGGAGGATAGAGTCGAGCTGTGTGGAGTCCACGTTTGGAAATTACTAGGTCGAGGGTTGCGCCTTTGCCCGTGTGTAGGGCTGTTACATATTTGGTTAAGATTAAGGTCTGAGAGGAAAGCTTTGAGGCTGTTTACCCCTGGGTCGTTCTGGTCTTCCCAGTGAAGGTTGAAGTCCCCCAGGAATATTTGCTTATTTTGTTGGCCGTCATTTGTCGCTGGAATATCCGTGAGGTGTTCTATGAATGTGAGGTTATCGCCTGGAGGGTGGTAGAATGTGTGTAAAGTACATATTTGTTTGTTATTACTAGCGATGTTTAAGCAGAGGTATTCACAGGAGGATAATGTAGGGCATTGGAGTTGGTCACTGTTAGATTGCTCTGATGTATGCAGAATATCCCACCACCTGGCCTATCAGTTCTGTCTAGTCTGGTGATGTCATAGTTAGGGGTAGCAGAATGTCCATGATTGGAGTAGATGCTTCATTTAGCCATGTTTCCGTCAGGATTAGAATATCTGGTTCGTTAGTGAGTAGCAGGTCAGCTATATCGACTGCATGTCTAGATGCGGACCTGCAGTTTAGCAGAATACATTTTTTCCGCGTCTTGTTGGATACTATGGTGGGTTCGATTGTGAGAGGGATTCTCGTGAGGTTATTTCCAACTATACCTCTGGAGTTGTGTCTAGTGGCTCTGTGTGTGTTGATCGGGATAGACTGGATTAAGGAATCTGTATGTAAGTTAACTGGGTAAACAGAGTTATGTGGGAGGTGAGATAGCTCGTAAGAGCGAAGTAGGGCCCCTAATTCTTTAACTGATAAGGGGTTTTTCATCCTGATTGAGCAGGATAAGGCATTGGGGTAAGGCACTGTGCTCCATTGTGGGGACTCATGAACTTGGGAGCTTACGAGTAGATGTTGGGTGCGGATAGAGTTTTTGATGTGTGGGAATGTTCTGTATTCATGTTTAGTGCGTGAAAGCTTGGGTTGCTGTATAATCAGGTTGTGTAGGGTTTGGATGTCAGCTTTGACTTGCTGTACGGCTAGTAATATCTTGTCTAGTCTGGGCTCTGGAGTGAGAATAGTCGTATTAGATGGATGGACTGTGGGTGCAGGAGGAGTAGTTGTGCCTTTTGTGCCATTTAAGGGGGAGTCGTCGTCGGGATCCTTGAGTTGAGCTCTTTCTGTGTGTATGTCAATGGAGGGGGGGGAGTTTAGAGGCTGGAAGGGGAGGGGTCTGGAAGTCTGCTATGTCAGGTACAGTAGTGGTGTAGGTGAGGATAGAGGGGGAGTAGGGATGTCGGGCTGATGGGAGCTGGTGGTTATATGTGAGGTTAGAACCGAATGATGTCAAAGTGACCCAAAGTAGGTGCACGAACCAACGAGTCCTTAACATTATTAAAAGCCGATTCACACGCCTCACTCCACTCAAACTCCTCTCCCTTCTTTAATAACGCTCTTATTGGTTCGACAATATCAGAGAAATTTGACACAAACTTAGAACAGTATTTGGTAAGACCAAGACATGATCTCAATAACACTCTATCATTAGGCCGTGGAGCATCAACAATAGCTTTTACAATACTAGTTTCATCCCACTGGCAGAAATCTCATGCCCCAAATAATTTACCTGATCTCTTCTTAGTTGACACTTTTCCTTTTTAATGATTAGCCCATGTTCAGCAATCCTCCTCAACACTTCAAACAACAATTCATCATTGTTCTCAAAAGATTCCCCCACCACCAAAATATGGTCTTGAAAGCACAAGACCCTTTCCATGCCTTTAAAAATATTGTGCATTATCCTTTGGGACACCGCTGAGGCTGATGCCAGTCCGAAAAGCATTCGACAATAGCAAAAAGCTCCCAGCTGTGTAACAAAGGAAGTTAAGGCTTGTGACTCCGGATGCAAGTTCACTTGATGATAAGCTGCAGACATATCTAAAACGGTGAAAACTTTTCCACCTCCCATCACGCTTAACATCTCTCCAATATTGGGAAGTGGTTGACGATCTACCCATATATTTTCATTTAGGTCTCTTCAGTCAATACATAGACAAATTTTATTTTCTTCCTTGGGAGCGACTACAATTGGGGCGAGCCATTCAGAGGCCTCAATGGGTTCAATGATCTTCTTCTCCAACAATTTATTAAAATCTTGTTGGAGTGACTATCTCATTAGCAACGGAACAGACCTCACCTTATGTACCACCGGAACTACATTTTTTTCCAAAATTATACGATGTGTGAAACCTTTTAACATTCCTAACTTGTCAGTAAATACATGAGGGAACTATAACATTAATTTCTTTCCCCACTCCAAATCAACATTATCAGTTGTTTCTACAGCCATTACCGGCTCTTCACTGTTGGGATCAAGAATAATATTTAGATCCTTTTGGTGGCGCCACCCCAATAGGTTGGAACCATCTTCTGATACATACACCCTACCATGTACACCATTATTTTTTTTAAATGTTTCTCCATTCCATTCCTATAATGTTTATTCTCTTTCCACCATAACCTACCACTCTTATATCAGACTGCTGCAATGTACTCATGTTTCCATTCCAATCTTTCTCAAAAATGTCTTTAGATATAATGGTAAACAAACTACCAGAATCTACTTACATCTTGACATGAGCATTCACCAAAGTAATATTGCAATGAGGTTTTTCAAGTTTTTCGGTGCTTTGCTTTTTTTACTATCAGACTTATATTATTTTGTACACTATAATTTTGACCAGAAGTTTCATTAAAGGTCTCACATCCATCAATAGATAACATAATGTCTTCTTGAACCTCTCTAAGATTCTCAATTATTTTCACACTAGACTTTTGTGAAGGGCGTATTTTTGTTCTGCACATCTTGGCTAAATGGCCCTTCTTTCCACATGACCTACATATCATGTTTCTTGCCCCACATGCAAAACTCGTGGCAATATGCCCTGGACCACCACACCTATAACATGTAATTTTTCTTCTTTCAATTTGTCCATCTACATTAGGTTCTACAGTTTTAGTTGTGTTTTTTCAATTTCACTTCTTGTACATCAAGTGCAACAACCTCTTTATCCGGAGATTTGACATTCAATTTTCCTACATCGATTTCTTTCATCCAGACAGCCGTATTTTCCATACTCCTGGCTATCTGTATTGCTTCATCCAATGTTGGGTCTAATAATAAGAGTCTCTCTTTAACTTTTTTATCTTTTGTGCATCTTACAATTTAATCTCGAATTAGAGATTCCGTCAAACCCCGAAACTCACATGTCACACCTAAACCACGCAGTGTCGCAACATAAGTCATAATATCTTCATCTTGAGCTTGCGATCGACAAAAGAATTTGTCTTTCAAAAACTACACTCAATTTAGGCGTAAAATGCTTCTCTAACATTTGTAAAGATATATCATATGCATTCACTGGTTGGCCATCACCAATTCCTAAAGACACCTCAGGAAGGTCATCATAAATTCTCCTTTCTTCTGTTCTCAAATAATGTAATAGTATTGCTTGTCTCCTCAAAGGACCATATTTATCCCCATCTCACCAACGAGGTCCGGTTACACGAGGGATTGCGCAGGTACTGAGCGCGTGCCTAGTAGCGAAGGCAGTGTGCCACTGTGCTACCACCCCCTCCCGAGACTCATGGTGTATTTAATAATTACACCCCATAATAAACTCTGTTTCTCTCAACATGAGATCCTAGTGAATTCAGCTCCTCTCAACACGAAGCCGCCTAAAACGATTTTAGTTTTAATATTTTTCATATTTATAACCTATGGTCAGGGTGGGCCATAGCGCGCCCACACCGCCAAGGTTCACCTTTTTCAGGTCCTGACGAATGCCTCATTAATGATTACACATAGGCTGAAACATGTTGACCAAACACTAGTGGATATTGCTGAACAATTTATGTAGTCATTATATCCCACAGTCTGTTTTTATACATGTCTGATTGGCTATTAATAAAATTTATTTTGTGACACAAGCTAGACATTTTTAACACACTTTCACTGAACACACAAAAAACCAGCTCTGCAGTAATTCTGGCATCGAATCACACCAGGGTGGCATTCGGCCTCTCTTAGTGGGGCCTGATGATGAAGCATGCCACCAACCAGGTTGGTGAGGGAGGGCTTTATTAAGAACCTATTCGGATTCTTCACTTGTGCTCTATTAATATATTTAATAAAGAGGCACACTCTTGTGTTGTTTTTTTAAACCATATTTATCCCCACCAATCACCTGTAAGTAAAGAATATGTTTTTCCATCTTTTCCAAGGTATGCTTGGTTCCCCTGGAACAGGTAAAAAAACTAGTTGGAGCTGTCATTCCTTGGTATGCCATTCCTGTAAAAAAAAAAAAAAAAAGAAATTAACAAACTAAAGAAATAAATTACCACAATAAATCAAAATAAAAAATCAAAATAACAATTTAAAATAAATAGCTAAAATAATAAATTAGAATTTGGTATCATCAATAGTTGTACGTCTTTAGTGGCTTCAACGCTTTGTAGACTTGTTCCTGATGTGTTAGTAATGTACTCTTGAAGTTTTTCTCTCTGCTTTCACTTTGTTTTCCAAACAGTCCTCTTTGTATATCTATGCTTTAATGGAACAAGCCACATGTTCTAGTGACGTTTACTCAGTTATGCAGAGAAGGTGTCGGTGAGATCCGATATGTTTCTGCTCATACGTGTGTTGAAAGCGGCCGTAAGTATCCAATACATTTCAATACAGCTTGCGTGCTTTCGTTTGTGCTGGCATACGTGTTTACAAGATGTTTACTTGTGGGCAATATCTCACACTTGCGGCTAGAGATAAGCGATAGCCACTACCCCGCGCTTGGCACAACGGCTACTACCTCGTGCTATCTTGTTCTCAAGACCGAGACAAACTCGCGCTTGCTGCTCGAGACAAGCCGCTACCTCATGCTTGCTGCTCGAGACAGGCCACAATCTCGCGCTTGCTCCTCGGATCAAGCAACGGTCACACTCCTTCTTTAAAAGTAGTACAGTGGCAACCAAGTTCAGCAGAAGTCTCACATGATAGAATTTCAGAAGCTTAAAACACGCTTCCCAAGTGTCCAATGATGGAATTTCAAAAACTTAAAGCACACTTCGCTCAAAACAGGCTTTGTTTAAAACAGGCTCCAAATAACAATCGAAAAAGGAAAGTATATCCATTCAAGTTAACGGCACTTAAAGAAAAAAACGATATCCAAAAGCAAGTATCTCTAGTAGAGTTGTTAAATAAGTAATAAAATATCGAAATGTATGTAACTTACAGTTTTCAATTTTCGAATTCCCCCAAGAGAATCCTTCAGTTTACTATTTTTCCAGGGGTGGAGGTTACCCAGCACTCTGCCCCATGCGCAGACCGCTCGTCGCCAAAAATAATGTAGTAGCCACTGTAGGAAGGTGGATATCTGACTATGGTTACCCCCAACTTTTTGCCTAGTTTCTAGCTGGTTTTTCTACTTAGTTGGCCTGAGATCCTGCCATTCAGGGTCTCAGGCTGTCTGCTCTCTCTTTACAATGGACTCCATGTACCCTAGGTACATACCCAATTGGAAAGGATCACCTTATTGGACCCTGTACAGTGTACCCTAGGTACCCAGGACATAGGTGTACCCTAGGCCTCCCAGGGGCTGCAGCGTGTATTATGCCACCCCTGGTCTGGCCTTCCAATCAGACACAACTGGCTGATCACTCAGCTGGGGCAAGGTTGTGTAATCACCCCTTGCTTAGATATAGTATACCTATATCTACCCTTAAAATAGACACATGTGTACCTGTGAGCCACTCCTATGGCAGGCCTTAACAATCCTGGAGGCAGAGTGCTTGGTTACATGTGAGATGGTGCTCTAGCATGAGCTGAGCCTGTCTGCAGCTTTCGGAACCATGTCCTTATAGCTATTCTATGATATAGCCTACCATATACTCTTAAAGTACCTTATAATCTTAAACGGTTATGGTAACTATGGTTTGGCTTTATCAAAACATGTCATGTAAGGTGTCTAACACTTTGGAATAATACCCCCATACCATTTCTGGTGATGAGGATATTATTCCCCCCTTCTAGAGGGAGAAACATGTTAAAATCCTAATTTGCTGTTTAACTCTGACCAAAGCCTCAGCATCACAAAATGGATGCTGCTGCCACAGACACGAGTCTGACCTCCTGCCGCTGGGAGCCCTCCCAGCCAGGGAGGCCTGGAGAATAGGTTTCCTGCTTGGGGAGGTGCTAGCACCTCCCCAGACAGGCTTTAGTGTATTGGGGCAGTGAGGGCTGAAAGGAATGAGACATGCCTGGGGCACACAAGGTGTCCAATGCATAGTCCAGTTCAAACTGGCGCTGGGGCACTCCAGCCCCAGCTCTGGCGCGAAACTGGACAAAGGAAAGGGGGTGTAACCACTCCCCTTCCTGGTCCCACCCATAGGAGGGACCTTGCAGGTAGCCCAGCCCACTAGCCCAGTATATCAGTAGGTAGCTGAGCCCTGCTAGATTAGATTAACCTGAATCTGCAACTTGAACAGAAACTCTGGACCTTCGACATTCGACCTCAGAAAGAAGACTGAAGAAATCTCCCTTGTGGCCAAGGAGTGACCACCCTGGGCAACCAGGCACCATCCAGTGACCACTGCTTTGCTTTGCGACAGATCCTACGAGGGACGACTGCAGAGACTGACCAGCGCCGAGACTTCCAGACACCACTGACCCAGATCCACATCTACAGCGAAGCTGAGACCCGTGGAGGCGACGAGGGACGTGGGACCGGCGACTTGGGAAAAGTGGCTAATAACTGACTAGCGCGACTTCTGAGGCTTCCTCGAGGCTGTGCTTGGGGAATTGAGAAGCCCCCATCCCGAGCACCATCTGCAAAGATCAGCTCCCCACACTTCACGTGTTCTGCGTGGGGCCCTTCTGCACCTGAGTTGCTCGACGTGTTGTCCGGTTGCTGGCCCGTTGGCTAGTGACCTCTGCGACAACGAACCTTTGTTTTCGTCTTGCTGGTCCGGCTCCTCCAGACTGGCACCCGCTCCTCTGTGAAAGAGAAGATCCCCAGACCTTCCTGGTCTGCACCAGAAGTAAGTCCTCCATTCTTCGTGGGTTCCGCTTGCCAAGGCTTGTTGGGTCCTAACTCGACATCGACGCCGCCGACGGCAAGAGCCTTCGTGGGACAGCTCACCTCCTGGTCCTGGTCGTCCTCGACGCCTCCTGGTACCTGTGGCTGCTGCGACAAACTTCACCTCTTCACCTGCATCTTCACGACATCGCCTGGTTCCTTTCTGGTTCCTTCCTGGCTCCTGGCTGGTGACCTAGACTCTGTCCCTTCTGCTTGCAGGTATCCTTCCTTCTTGATTCCATCCTTGGGATCCACCGGACACTCTTCACTGACTGCCTGTCAGCAACTTTCCTTCAGGCATCCATAGGAGTCAACGACAAAACCCGACGCAAGTTCACACCTATGCACCCGCAGCCCGTGGGCTAGGTAACTTGAGTACTCCGGTGCTCACAAGGGTATTGACTATCCTAGGGTCTAGTTTCCAAGTCTCGACTTCCTAGCTATTCCAGAAGTGTCCTAAAACTGTTAAATTCTAATAACTTCTATTTCTATCGACTTTTACGCGTGAGTGTTTCCACTCTGCACCTGAATCCCATTGGCCTCCCACTTCCTAACCTTTGGTAGTATAGTGTAGCCCCAGCGATTCCCTAGGCCTATCCTGTGTTCGTGACAGTGGTTCTTATACCACTTACTTAGTATATGGTTTGCGTTGCCCCTAGGGCCTAACTGTATTACTTACCTGTGTGACGTAATGTATGCTTAAATAAGACTGTGTTGTACTTACCTCGAATCTCATAAAGAGTGCTGAGGGTTTGACTAGAATAAATACATTCTATTTTTATATATATCTGTTGTGGTGTCCTTTCATTTGGTATTCAAGGGATTACATATGGTATAACAGCTGGCTTCACATGCCATATAGAGTTTAGCCTAAGACTGCTCTTGTCCATGCTACCACTAGGATAGCTGGTCTATAAGGTTGACTTTACAACCAATGACCATAAGGGTTGTTTGGACTGATACAAGGTGTACACTAGAATTAGTGACATCATATATCAGGCCACCTTCTCACAACCACGCTCACAGTGGTATGAAGTAGAAGCATATTTATTCACAGGTACATCAAAACAGTTCCATGGTAACCTCCAGCTTCTAAACTGACTACAAGTTTTAGAACTCTCCATGATGTCACCCCATTACATCATTGGGTTCCATAATAGAAGAAAGACATTTCCACACATTCCTTCCCTCTGTCCGGGGAAGAGTAGTGCAGGTGTTCACGGACAACACCACCGCCATGTGGTACTGCAACAAACAGGGCGGGGTGGGGTCATGGACCCTATGTTAAGAGGCTCTCCATCTCTGGACATGGCTGGAACATCAGGGCATATCCCTGGTGGTTCAACACCCGGCAGGTTCGCTGAACGCCAGGGCGGACGAACTCAACCGCAGGTGCATCATGTATCACGAATGGCGTCTTCACTCTGAGGTGGTGCAAGGTCTCTCTCAGCAGTGGGGAGAGCCTTGGTCAGATCCATTTGCCACCGAAGAGAACGCGCAATGTGAGCAATTCTGCGCGTTGGAATTTCCAAGGTGGCACTCGCTAGACGTTTTTCGTCGCGAGTGGAGTTGCAGTCTTCTCTTTGCCTTTCCGCCTATACCACTTGTGCCTAGAGTGCTGATGAACATCAAGCGCGATCCGGTCCAAGTCATTCCTGTGGCTCCAGATTGGGCACAAAGAGTCTGGTATCCCGAGTTGGTACACATTGCCATCGATCCTCTGTTCAGACTGCCTCTTCGGGAAAATCTTCTGTCGCAGCAGCAGGGGACGGTCCTCCACCCAAGCCTGTCCAGTCTCCACCTCCTTGCGTGGAGATTGCGCGGCGGCAGTTGATAGCCTTCAACTTCCTCCTGAAGTATGTGATATTATCTTGGCAGCCAGGCATCCCTCTACTAAGGCGGTATACGCCTGCAGATGGAACAAATTTGTGGCATGATGCACAGCAAAGACTGTGGATCCCCTTTCTGCCCCTCTTTCTGAGCTTCTCTTGTTCCTCCTTTCTTTGGCCCAGCAGGGCTCTGCTCTGGGCACTCATAAGGGCTATCTCTCAGCCATTTCAGCCTTTCTTAGGCTTCCTGATCAGCCTTCTCTTTTCAAGTCCCATGTTGTAAATAGCTTTCCTAAGGGCATCACTCATCTTTTTCCTCCTGTTCCCTTCGTAATGCCTCATTGGGAGTTGAGCTTGGTTCTTACTTTTCTCATGTGCGCTCCCTTTGAGCCGCTACATAACAGTCCTCTCACACTTCTCACTTTAAAGACTGCCTTTCTGGTTGCCATCACCTCTGCTCGCAGGATGAGTGAGTTCTAAGCTCTTGCTTCAAAGCCTCCTTTTCTAGCTGTTCATCTGGACAAGGTTGTCCTTCGAAGTCGACCATCTTTTCTTCCCAAAGTGGTTACTTCTTTCCACATTGGTCAAACCATCACTTTGCCCACCTTCTTTTCGCCTCCGCATCCTTCTAAGGAGGAAGAGAGGCTCCACCGTCTGGATCCAAAATGTGCGCTTTCATTTAATTGGATTGCACCAAGCAATTCCGGGTGGATTACCAGCTCTTCGTTGGCTACGTGGGCGCCAAAAGAGGTCAGGTTGTGCACAAAGGGCCATCTCTAGGTGACATGGTGCTGAGATGTGAAGATGTTACTGAAAAGCTCCTGCCAAAAAGTGCTGGCTGGGTCAATCAGTATCAGGTCCTGGTTTTTGAAAATTAAGTGAAGCTCCTTTGTCTAGTTTTAAAGAACACCTTATCAGTAGATCCTCAGATCTCGATTGTGCCAAGTATAGAGCTCATACAGGTATATCAGAATTGTCTTGTCGGTACTGGTATACCTGGGTTGTCTCATGTGCTGGACTGCAGACGTGAGAACGTGCTTAAGGTTCCTTTCTAAGATCATAACTTTAGGAGAAGATCAGAAGGGGCACATGTTCTTCCTAATATCTTGTGATATTTTGTCTCTGAAGTAAGATTGTGACCAGGGATATCCAATACCTTTTCAGATCTCCTTAAAGGCAGACAATCAAAACGCTAACGGTCTCATGAATGTATCACGTTACATGCAGAAGAATAATAATGAGATTGGAGATTAGCAGATTTTATCAAGCTATTAATGTAGTTAGTCAAACTCAAGCCACTGTTCAGCCCATGGCTGGCTTTAGGGTAGTGCGACATTTGGGTACAGGTGTGCAAAGAGACCCAATTGGTCTCTTGGCACCTCAAGAAGTTTTGTGTGTGGACTGGCATACAGTTTTGTTTCAGAAGGGTTTGTGACTCTTGAGGCTGGCTCTTTTCGGCTCGTTGGAACTGATTACCAGGAATGGGGTCAGCTGAACTAGGACCTTTACATCCACACCCATGCTTCCTTCCCAGGACTCATTGATGTTTCCAGGGTAATATGTTTCAATAAAATCTGTAGCTTTATTTGTTGAAATTCTTCTTAAATCCCAAGAGATGGAACATCAGCTGCAGTAGCTCATGGTATGAGTTGAAAGAAAGGAACAGTACAGGGGATCAGCCAAGTACAAGAATTCGTTGATGAATAATGAGAGGGCCGGGTGCGGTAAGTGATCACAAAAAGGCAATTGAACAGCAGTACAGGTGCTCAGATGACGGCTTCTAGTAGTAATTCGCTGCATTGCAGTGTAATTCTTTTGTTTTTCTTTTAATGTGAAGAGGCTGAGAATAGCTCTTTCTTTTATTGCTATTTGCCCTACCTTGCCATATTCGAAACCGCATTAGAATAGCTTTTTGAAACTTTGTTTCCTACATAAGAGCAGTGAGACCAGTTTACATTTCAGATTCAACCAGACTTTGCTTTTAGATCCAAGCTGAAACTAGAAAATAATGCATCTATTTGTTTTCCGAAACAAAAGAGATGTTTGATAACGCCATGCATGAAAAATACAAAAAGCTAATGGATATAGGGATTATGTTCGGGCTATTGTTCTGCAGCAGTGTTTGCTCACAGAAGGTATTTTTGCCCATATATTTTAAATCTGTTTTATGTATCTATACAAATAGACAGCCGCCGCCCTTTTTGAGGTATAAATTGTGGTTTATTCAGGTCCAGGAATAGCAAACATCCATCTCCTAATTGTTTCCCAACTTCGCCCATTGTTGTGGAGCGCGCCTTGTCAATTCCCATTCTGCTGAGAAGCCATTGGAGACCTGTTGTTTTGGATCCAGGTATTCTTTGAAGAAAGAAAAAGGCTCTAATGAGCTACTGTTGTTTATTCGTCTGTGATGTAATTGATTGGACTCGGTAAATAAAGTAGCCTCTGTGGTTATACAGTGAAAGGATATTTCAAAACACAGAAAAGATGGAAACAGGTGCTTCAAAACAATAGGAAACAAAGAAACCAAAGCATTATTTCGAAATTGATGACTTGGAGCCGTGACTCTGCGATGGAGCCTGGCCTGTAGGCCGCAAGGGTTTATTGTAGTCTTTTGACTATGCCTGACGACAGAGCTCTAATGCAGGGTCTCCAACCTTTTCTGTGATACGAGCTACTCGTATTCAATGGAAAGCATCCCCACCTACTAACATTAGTGTTTTACGCAGACAAGATAACAAAATGGCCACCCCACGCAAGATTACCAGCAGTGATCACCTCAGTGCACCATGCAGGCTTGCCAGCATTAATGTAAAAAGGCGTGTTCAATTTGAAATGTCTCTACATGTGTAATACATGGCAGCTATAGCTGAAATGCCCTTGTCAGTAAGGTAACGTTGGTAATATTGTATGATTTTTTCGCTCATATATCAGCTTTAAATACATGTTGGGAATCTATTTTTCTCTAAATATCAGATTTCAAGTTCTGAAAATACACATTTTAATCTTGAATGCTCACTTTTCCATTCTGGGATGCATACATTAATTTATCCAAAGAAAAGCTTCTAATCGAGTAGGCTGGGCTCACACTGGAGAGCTACTGGAGAGAGCTGCTTGTTGCAGGAGCCTGGTAGTGTTCAACAAGGTCAATGTGAAGCTGTATTTGTGGCATCTAACCTCCTGCCGAGGATACAGTTAGTGCGTGAATCTCAAGGGGTTAAAACGTTTCCTTGAAGAGCTGGCTGTTAAACAGTAATACCAAGTTTGGACAGGTAGCTCTGTTAAACGAATACCACAGAGAGCCGCGAGTTGCCATGAGACACGCTCACAACAGACCTTGAAAATGGTTACCTTTATATACTGCTTCTACTATAACACATCTTCTAGTGCATCCGACTGGTGTGAAAACCCCAGTCTAGCCCTATATGGGACTGTATTACCTTTGTCCAGATTGCAGCTCCCTGCCTGAGTCTTTGTCTAGTGGGACACAGAGAAAGCGCATTTTTATGGCGATTTTCTTTGTTTACTCCTTAATGGTAAAGTAAGAAAAAATAAGCCATATTTTGTGATCATACAGCTGAAATGTGTGTTTTGGTTTTGTTCGCTCAAAGGCTTATTTAATTAGCCAAACATTAGACCAAAACTGTTAGGAGAAATTGTGTGTTTCATCTCTTAAAATCGCTTTCTAAATGAACATTTATTGACCACTTAAAGAACAGGCTTTGCAATGCAATAGGTCTCGCATTTGCGAGAGTTTAAGCTATTGGCATTGTAAATGACAATGCCTTTTATTTGTGTTTTAAAAACCAACACATAAATAAAAAGACATTGTCATTTACAATGCCAATAGCTTAAACTCTCGCAAATGAAAGACCTATTGCATTGTAAATGCTTGTTCTTTAAGTGGTCAATATATGTTCATTTAGAAAGCGTTTTTAGGAGATGAAACACACAATTTCTCCTAACAATTTTGGTGGTTTGTAAAAGTGCCCCATGCCGCGCTTTCACTTCAATGGCGGCCAAGCCCCTTTCTTTAGATGTGGCTTGTCTAAGGAAAGGCGCACGGCTGCCATTAAAAAGTGAAAGCATGGTTTGGCACACTTTTTTTTTTTTTTAAAAAGCATTTGTTTCTCAAGTTGACAAACAAATGCTTTTTTGTGGGGGGGGTGGGGGAGGGGGAGTGCCCATTCTGCGCTTTCACTTTAATAGTGGCCACACACCTTTCTTTAGACAGGCTACATTTAAAGAAAAGGCGCGGCAGACTTTAAAATGAAAGCATGGAATGGGGCGCTTTAAGACAAAAAAAACGTGCAGACCCCAAACACTGGCACCGCGTCACGGCAGCGGAGAGCGAGGCTGAGGAGGAGGGCTGGTACCAGGCACAGCGAACATATCTTTTGGTGCGGTCGCATAAACAAAGTAATTTAAAATTATCAAGCGGGGCGGCCTGCCATGAAGCAACACAGCACGTGCAGAAGTGCTGCACTGTGCAAAAGTAAAGAAAGGTGCTTGGTTGCCTAAAGAGAAAGCAACTAATGTAAAAGCCTTGCCAAATAATAAAGCACTGTGACCAGCCGTGAAGTGGGGAGGAGAGGGAGCATCTTTCAAAGATAAAGTGTAGCATCCATGATCAGGCGCTGTCAGGAAAACTGGTTGGGTTAGCGAGAGCCTGTAGTGCCTGCAACAGCAACTGGAAGAAAGATATTAAAGAAAATAGTGCTCAGAAACTGTAGATAAAATAGATTGTGTAACAAAACAATTAAAAAGTCCAGTACTCATGGGAGGTTACAAATGCAGGCCAGGCGGAACTAAGGAGGGACTTCTAAACCTATTCGTGAAAGAAAAGCAACCATTTAGAAAGGACAGTAACAGGAGTCAATTAAAAAGAGGAGCGGAAAATGGGCGACCCATGCACGCCGACATCCGTTCTTTGCTTAACGTGCTTTTATCCGTGCTTCTGAAGCTCGCTCCCAACCTTTTCTTGTCAGTTTTTCCTGAAATAGGTATATTTTTTTACTGTATGCAGGGGCCTATGGTCCCTCCTAAGACTACAAGGTTCAAACCTTGCACGGACTGCTGCAAACAAATGTCTGTGACAGATTCCCTATGAGGTGCGACTGGTGTTTGGGGCATGGCTCGACGTCCTGTGAGGAGTATGCACTCATAAATCTGAAATCAATTCACGAAGCTCTACATCACCAAGCACAAAAGAAGTCACAGTAGTTCCAGTCCTGCTCAGGGTCAAGAGTGCTGACCTGGTCCCGCTCTTGAGGCCATTTCTGTCACAGGTTCTTGTTGCAGTCGAATTCTTTCAGTAAGTCACAGAAGCATAAGAAGGCCAAGCGGTATGCGTCCGATTCCCTCCGCTCTCAACCAGGATCGCCAGGATGTCAGTTCATCTTGGAAGCTCTTGCAGGCCCCTGCTGAGGAGCCGATTCTGCAGCTTATTCCTATCCACCCAGCATTTCTGCAGCCGTCTGCAACATTGTCACAGATTGAGGTCTTGAAAGAGGCTGTGTTGTATATCTTTGACATCTTCCTAGCTCCCTCTTGTGCACATTATGGTCCTTTTTGCCATCTGTGCCTCCTGAACTCATTGTGGGTTCCACTCCAACATTGGCCTTGGTGCCACTGGCACCAGAGGTAGGCTCCATTTCTGTTGTCATATCTGACACAATCTGCCTCGACCCTGTCTGAGGTCACGTCCCGACGACGTACAGACACACCTGGTCCTAGTTCAGTCTGACAATGAAAGAACTGTGGCCTTTCCTCGGAGCAGTGCACCAGCGTTAATCTAGTACCACTGAAAAGAGATATAGTATTCTAGATAGTAAGGGAAAAGTACCCCATGAGATGCGTCTGTGGGTATCCTCGAGAGTTTCTCATAGGTATGAGAGGCCTGATCACCTACCCGACCTCACGCCGTCTCCATAGAGGTCGGGTCGTCTACACTAGATTAACGGACACAGGCCACTTATTGTTCTTTTCACCCACTGCACTCTTTCTGGTCCTGAAGAAGCACTTGGGGTCCCCTCCTGAGACCTATAAGTAGCGCGAAACATGTTGACCATTAAACATGTCCATTAGGGGCATGCTACATTCTTCCAGCTACTGAGGGCCATTATCTCCCTCTAAACAGCACAACCTTCTGGTTTTTTACTGATGGCAGAGGGACATTCTCTCTAATAAACTGTTTGGCCACCCCTCCAGTCATATTTTAGACTTCACTTTAGGACATCACTGCCACTCACCCCCCATGCACCAATACGGCTTTATCTTGAAAAGATCTTCAATAAAGTGACCCTTCGGGGGACCTGTAGTTCAATTGCTAGGCATTGAAAGTGATCAGGAAGCCATCTTAAGGTCTGTACTGGGCACTGGTCATTACGAGTTAACCAGCTATATAAGGGTTTAACTGAAAATTCTGATGTTTGGTATTAAACATCTTGTCTTAATAAATCAGTACTGATGCCAGTACTGGATTTATTATGACATGCACCTAGAGGGCATCTTAGAGGTGCCCCCTGAAACCCTACTAGTCACAGAATGTGCTGGCTGACGGGTATCTTCCAGCCTTCCATCACAGACAAGTTTCTGACCCCTGCAGGCAAGTGCCCCTGCTCTCTGAGGCCAGGAACAATTTGTGTCCAGCAGAAGGTAATCAATCCTCCTCCAGCAAGATGGCTCGCAGATGAGCATCTCAAGCCCAGAGGCTTCAAAACCTTGAGTGCATTTGAAATGCAACCCCGGCTTCCCTCCTGACCTGGAGAACACCACCCCGTGCCCTGACGCAGGAGCAGTGGAGGGTTCTCCATCCAAACCTGTCCACACTCCGCCTCCTTAAGTGGACATTGAGCGGTGACAGTCGACAGCTTTCGACCTTCCACCCTTAGTCTGCTATATTATCTTGGCAGCCAAGCATTCCTCCACCAAATGGTATACGCCTGCTGCTGAGGCAAGTTTGTTGAATGGTGTGCAGAAAAGCAAGTTTACCCTCTTTCTGCTCCCTTTTCCTAGGTCCTTCTCTTTATTCTTGACAAGCTGGTCTCAGCTTTGGCCACCTAAAGAATTATCTTTCTGCTATCTCAGCCTATCTGCGGTTGCCAGATCAGCCTTCCCTCTTCAAAACTCCTTTTGTACATAGGTTCTTGAAAGGTTTGCAACATATGTTCCGAATGTGCGCTTCCTTTGAGCCCTTGCACAACTATCCTCTCGAGATCCTTACATCAAGACACGTTTCCTGGTGGTAGTAACATCTGCCTGGAGGGTCAGTGAGCTTCAAGCTTTGTCATCCATGCCTGAATATCTACCCATACAATCTCGTTCTACGAACTAAAGCTTCCTTTCTACCGAAAGTAGTCACTCCCTTTCATGTAGGTCAGTCCATCACTCTGCCAACCTTTTACTCTCTGCCACGTCTCTCTAACGAAAAGGAGCGACTTCACCGGTTGGACTCAAAAAGAGCGTTATTGTTCTATTTCGACTGCATGAGAGAGTTCCAGGTGGACGACCAACTCTTGCAGTACGTCGTAGCAAAGAAGGGAAAGGCCATACAGAAATGGACCATCTCCTGATGGATAACGCTCTGCATCAAAATCTGCTAGGTGTTAACCAAGAAGCAAACCCCAGAAGGCTTGTGTGCTCATTCCACCGCAGTCAAAGCTGCGACCATTGCCTTCGTATGGGGAGTCCTGGTCCTGGACATCTGCCATGCAGCCGCAGGGCTTCTTTGCACATACTCACAAAACACTACTGCCTGGACAGTCAGGTCTGTTAAGATGGGCACTTTGCCCATTCGGTCCTGCAGTACTTTTTGGTAGGATATTGTTTCACAGACTTGCCTCCGGGGAGATATTGCTTGGGTATCTATTCTAAGGTAAGAAATATGCAGCTCAAAGTCTCTATCAGTTAAACAAGTTACTGAACTCCGGTAATGCTTTATTTGGTAGAGACTCTGTCTAGCCACAGATTTCTTACCGACCCACCCATCCTCCCCGCTCTGCAAGTGGATTTTTTAGGGACAGGGTTTTCCCCTTTTAGGGCCCTAGTTTTTCACACCAGTGGTCAGTGTTCTTTGTTGCGCTGCACTACTGGTGCGGAAAGTCGCAGAATGAAACTGATGGTGCTGGGTTGGGCCTATGTAGGCACTGCACTTGTCATATCTGGCAGGGATGATGCCACTAAACCACACAGAGCATTGGTATACTGCTCTCGATTGTTTTCCAGAACCAGTCTGAAGCCAGGGAGTAATTCTAAGGTAAGGGATCTACAGCTAGATAGTCTCTACCAGATAAGGCATGACTGCAGGTAAGTAATTTGTTCTTTAGGGGCGATGTATGAGAAAGCATGACCTCAAGACATGCCTGTGTCTATGTGTGGTACATGAGCCAGTGAGAGCCCAGCTGAGCTCAGGTGCCTGGAGGATTGGTGGAACTGCACTTAGCTCTTTAGGTAATATGGTCTTGTGCTGTGTAATACTTTGTATGTGCGGGTGAGGAGCTTGAATTGTGCATGCTTGTTTATAGCAAGCCAGTGTAGTTCTGTTAGGTGAGGTGTGATGTGAGACCACCCTGGGAGGTTGCGATCTAGTCTGGCTGCTTCCTTTTGGATGGTTTGAAGTCTTTTTGTTGGTTGGTGATTCCTTCTCAGTTGGTGTTGCCACAGTCTAGTTTGATGGCGATGAGGGCCTGGGTGACTGTTTTGCTGGTGTTGTTAGGTGGCCAGTTCAATATGTTTTACAGCATCCTTAAGGTGTGGAAGCAGGCTGAAGTGATGGCATTGACTTGGGCGGACATGTCTGGCTTGCTGTTGATGATCCTATGGTTTCTTGCTTGTGTGCTGGGGTTGGGTGCTAGGTCCATAGGCCACCAGTCAGAGTCCCACAGCAAGGTATCCTTTCTGAAAATGACCACTTCGGTCTTGTCCAAGTTGAGTTTGAAGCAGTTGGACTTCCCCCAAGTGGCCAATTCAGTCATGAACAAGTTGAAGTTGTTCCTGGTACTGGGTGTTTTGTCAAAGTGAGACTTAAACATTTGTGTGTTTTGGGCGAGAGTGAGTGTTGATGACATGTGCACCAGTGTCATGCAGATGTTGAAAAAGTTTGGACTGAGCGAGACTCTACAGATGAGCTTCTGGGTGTCTGAGGAGTAGGGTGTTGCTGATATGTGGGCTGTCTCTTTTGCTGTCATTGGGACTGAATCCATTACTCTGCCAGCGTTGTACTCTTCCCTCAACCCCTTGAAAGAGAAGAGGCTCCATTAGCTGGAACCCGATACAGCTTTAAGCTTTTAAATTGATCGTATCAAGAAACACTGTGTGAACAATCAGCTTTTTGTGGGGTTCTGCTGGGTGAAGAAAGGGAAGGCTGTGCAGGAGAGGACCTTGTCGGTGGGACTAGTCCTTTCCATCAAAATCTGCTATAAATTGGCCAAGAAGCAGACCCCTGAAGGCCGGAGAGCCCATTCCCCCGGGTCAGGTACAAGGCTGCTACCACCGCATTGGCTCAAGGTGGGCATTTCCTTGATATCTTTTTGACCGCAACGTGAGCGTCAGTGCATATGTTCACAAAGTAGTACTGCCATGACAGCCTTGTCTGAGGGAAGGGTATTTTGTTAGCTCGGGTTGCAGGACTTTATAGTCTGAGTCCACTCCACAGACATTCCACCTTGGGGAGGTACAGCTTTGGTCTTAAGTCTAAGATGAGGAATATGCAGTTAAAATTCGTCATCAGAAGAACCAGTTACTTGCCTTCGATAGTCTTCTTTCTGGTGGATATGGAAATGCAGATTCCTCACTGCCCTCCAACCTCCCCAATTCTGTGTAATGGCCTCTTTTTGACATCTATAAAGTTCCCAAGTTAGTATTTAGTATAATAATTGTTCACGTGCCACCTTTGAGACCACGGAAAGGGAAAAACTAGAGGATGGCGTCACACCATCGCTTATACGCGACTCTGCAACATCACTTCCAGGCGGGTACAGAGCCAACTCGGAGCCACATGGCACCACCTAGCAGCATATGGGCGCAATGCTGAAGAAATGTTTTCAGATCCAATCTAGCATCAGATGAATATTCTAAGGTGCTGAATCTGCAGTTAACATAACATATGTGCATTTTTAAAGTACACGTATCGCCTAAGGATATCATGGTGCTGAATAACAGATGTTTATTGTTAACCAACTCAGTGGCACTCATTTTATCGACCTCAGAAGAATGAAATGCTGAGTTGACCCGCTGGGATTTGAACCTGTGACCATGAGGTTGAACACAGGCCCCTACAGTGGATGCATTAAGCCACAAGACCCTGCCCAGTTAGAGTATCCACTGTAAACAGCATCACAGACTTATTCATTGGGTAGCCTGGTGATTAATCTGCAGCTAAAAGTGTCCACCAGAAGAATTTTGCTCCCGTTCGGTAGTGTTCTTTCAGGTGGATCCTCTGTCTATTTGGAGATTAATCACGGTCTCTCTCTCTCTCTCTCTCTCTCTCTCTCTCTCTCTCTCTCTCGCTCTCTCTCTCTCTCTCTCTCTCGCTCTCTCTCTCTCTCCCCCCCCCCCACCCCCTTTCATTGAAGTGTTTATTTCTGAAAGAAACACTTATTTCCACATCCCCGTCCTGCCGGCGACCGGCGTTACCTGCGGTTCACGGTAGGCCACGAGCACTTTCAGTTTACCGTGCTCCCCTTCGGCCTCACCAGTGCCCCTCGGGTGTGCACGAAAGTGATGGCGGTGGTCGCAGCTCATCTGCACAGATTAGGGGTTCCAGTCTTCCCCTATCTCGACGACTGGTCGTTGAAGGCAGGCTCGCCCCGAACAGTCGTCTCCCACCTCCAGACTACGGCCGACCTCCTGCATTTGCTGGGGTTCTCCATCAACGTGCCGAAGTCACATCTGAGTCCCTCCCAGAAGCTCCTCTTCATCGGAGCGGTTCTAGACTCGGCGCAGTTTCGGGTCTATCCTCCCGAACAGCGTGTTCGGGATATTCAGGCTCTGATTCAGATCTTTCAGCCTTTATCCCGAGTTTCGGTCAGGATGGCTCTACGGCTGCTGGGTCTGATGGCCTCCTGCATTCTGCTGGTGCATCACGCCAGGTGGCGGATGCGGGCTCTGCAGTGGGACCTGAAGTTCCAGTGGGTGCAACATCAGGGCAACCTGTCTGACCATGTCCTGATCTCGGAGGGCACTGCAAGACAGTTGCAGTGGTGGCTCACGGACCGCGATTGGGTCAGTGACAGATCCCTCTCCCTACCCCAACCGGAGCATGTGGTGGTGACGGATGTGTCCCTCCTGGGATGGGGGGGCCACATGGGAGAGGCGGAGATCCGAGGACTCTTGTGTCCGGCGGAGTCCTGGCTCCATATCAACCTATTGGAGCTGCGGGCGATCCGGCTTGCACTGAAGGCATTCCTTCCCTCTGCCCGGGGAAGTGTAGTGCAGGTGTTCACGGACAACACCACCGCCATGTGGTATTGCAACAAAAAGGGCGGAGTGGGGTCGTGGACCATTTGTCAGGAGGCTCTGCGCCTCTGGACATGGCTGGAACATCAGGGTATCACCCTGGTGGTTCAACACCTGGCTGGCTCTCTGAACGCCAGGGCGGACAAACTCAGCCGCCGGTGCATGATGGATCACGAATGGCATCTGAACTCTGATGTGGCGCAAGGCCTCTTTCGGCAATGTGGAGAGCCTTGGTTAGATCTATTCACCACCGAAGAGAACACGCAATGTCATCAGTTCTGCGTGTTGGAATTTCCAAGGCTCGGAGACGCCTTTCGTCGCGATTGGAGTTGCGGTCTGTTATATGCCTTTCCGTCTATACCACTTCTGCCCAGAGTGCTGATGAAGATCAGGCGCAACCGGGCCCAAGTCATCCTTGTGGCTTCGGATTCGGCACGAAGATCCTGGTATCCCGAGCTACTCAGTCTGTCAATCGATTCCGCGATTCGACTGCCTCTTCAGGAGGACCTTCTGTCACAGCAGCAGGGGACGGCTCTCCACCCGAACCTGTCCAGCCTCCACCTCCATGCATGGAGATTGAGCGGCGGCAGTTGATGCCATTTGACTTGCCTCCTGAAGTCTGTGATGTCATTCTGGCAGCCAGGCGTCCCTCCACTAAAACGGTATACGCCTGCAGGTGGAACAAATTTGTGGCATGGTGCACAGCAAAGGCTGTGGATTCCCTTTCTGCCCCTCTTTCTGAGGTTTTCCTGTTTCTCTTTCCCTGGCCCAGCAGGGCTCTGCTCTGGGCACCATTAAGGGATATCTTTCAGCTGTTTCTTCCCTCTGAAGGCTTCCTGATCAGCCTTCTCTTTTCAAGTCCCCTGTTGTAAATAGATTCTTAAAAGGCATTACTCACATTTTTCCTCTTGTCCCCTTTGTGATGCCTCAGTGGGACTTGAATCTGGTGTTAACCTACCAGATGTGTGCTCCCTTTGAGCCACTTCATAACTGCCCTCTTCGTCTTCTGACTTTCAAGACTGCTTTCCTAGTTGCCATCACCTCTGCCAGAAGGGTGAGTGAGCTCCAGGCTCTTTCTTCTAAGCCTCCTTTCCTCTCTATCCATCAGGACAAGATTGTTCTGCGGACTCGCCCTTCTATTCTTCCTAAGGTGGTTACTGCCTTTCACATCGGGCAGTCTGTTACCTTGCCCACCTTCTTTCCACCTCCGCATCCCTCGAAAGAGGAAGAGAGGTTCCACCGTCTGGATCCAAAACGTGCGCTCTATCTGGACCGCACAAAACAGTTCCGAGTGGACGACCAACTCTTCGTTGGCTACGTGGGTTCTAAGAAGGGGCGGGCAGTGCACAAGCGGTCCATCTCTCGGTGGGTCGTTTTGTGCATTAAGGTCTGTTATTCCTTGGCTAAGAAGGATCCTCCTGTGGGGCTGATGGCCCATTCCACTCGGGCCACAGCGGCTACTACTGCCTTGGGACGAGGAGTCCCCTGCAGGACATTTGTCAGGCAGCAACGTGGGCCTGGCTGCACACGTTTGCCAAGCATTACTGCCTGGACAGCCAAGTCCGGAGAGACAGCTTCTTTGGCCGTTCCGTTCTCCAGGACTTCCTGGTGTGATCTTGGTTCGCAGACCCACCACCGGGGTTGGTATTGCTGGGGTATCTTACCATATGGAAAGGATTCTAACTAACGTATTTCTTTCAGCTGAACAAGTTACTTACCTTGGGTAACGATATATCTGTAAGAAACATTAGTTAGTTAGATTCTTTACCGCATCACCCATCCTCCCCGTTCTGCGAACTGATATCTAGGGTTAAGGTCATCCCTTTCAGGGCCCTAGTTTCATGGCACCAGTGTCGGTTTCTTGCATGGCTCTGCGTTCCTGGCGCGGAAAGCTATGTACAGAACTGACGTCAGCAAGCAAGGGCGGCGTCAAAGTACTTCGACGATGTCATCCCGGCGATCACGACGCCGACGACGGATGCGGAGTCGCAGACGACGCCTACCGACACGCAAGGGTACTGCTGACGAAAAATCTTTCCGGATCCAGTCTGACGCCTGGGGATATTCTAAGGTAAGGAATCTAAGGTAAGGAATCTAACTAAGTAATGTTTCTTACAGATATATCGTTACCGAAGGTAAGTAACTTGTTCTTCTGGTTGTCACCGCAAGGCACTTTACACTGGATAGTTCTGTATTCACCTTTTTGGTGTAGTGCGGTTTATTGGTATCGCACTAGGTCTCAATTGCACAGTGGTTTTGAATGTTTTCAGTATATTATGATTTCGGTTTGCTTAGTTTATATGGCACATATGCTCTGTAGCTTTAAGACTGGATGTGCTGGAACGGGTTCAAATTGGCTACGGCATTTACGTTTGAACACTAACTTTTCGCGGGTCGGGACTGTGCGGCCGGCGGCACTTCGGTAAGAAACAGTTCCGATTTAGGTGGTTTGCAGCATCATGAAAGCACGCGTGTCACACAATATGCTTTGTGCACGTGCATTCAGTGTCACGATGGGTGGTCAACACTGTGTATAGAAGCTGCGCATTTGTGCACGATGCAGACAGTACGGAACGGTGTTGTCTCAGTGTTCATCATTTCAGCATCCCTTAACATTTTTTTCATGCACTTTTTGGTACTTTTTCGTTTAGTGAGCACTATATGCACTTTGAGGAGTCTGACGTATACGGACCACGATACTTCGGTTATTTATACTTACGAGTATGCATGCGGTAGTGCCTCGGTGAAATGTGTATGGTGACGTTGATTCGTGCATTTTTTTGGTTTTTTTATGTTTGAAGGTAATAATTATGGACTGTGTGAGTTTAGATCCCTGCTCTTTTGTTTTTTCAAACTTTGAAGGTGACCCCTGAAGGGTCGTATTCTTGACCCGAAATGCATTGGGTTGTTGACTGTGTCATGGAAGAATAATGTTTGATGGAACACAGCATTAAGAAAGTTAATCATGCTGATAATGAAGGGATGATGAAGAATAAAAATTCCGTTTGAAACACGTGAATGGTCTAGCATCAAAATGTTTTAATTGGATTACAATGTGATATAAACAAGTGATAACAATTGATTTTGTTATTGGATGTGTGCTCCAGCCAGTGGGAAGGTTGGTCCTCCTACAAACTTGCATATAAAGATTTGGGGGTGCCTAGAGACATGGTGCTAGATCTGAGCGTACAAAGAGCGGCTCAGAGTGATAGGCACCGGTGCACTAAGGGGCAGGTGGTATATCTTTGGGTACAGAGAGGACTATGGTACGAGAGCTCTATTAACCTTCCTGCTTCCTCAAATTTGCTTGAAAATGCACCATTTATCCACTCTTTTTTTCAAAATGTTCTCGCGGGGGGAACCCCCCACCTCACCACTTTCAAATGTCACCAGCCACCACTGCTTTAGAGTCATACATCGCTCGTACCTACTCATGAGTTATTTTCCATTTGGGCCGTTTAGTCCCTAATGTAGCAAGATTAACCATGTCAAAAGCACTGAAGATGTCATTAAAAGTGGCATATACCTCTGTTTCTTCTGTAGCTATACTGCTGTACTTCTCCACTAATGTTGACCATGCTAGACAGAGACACTGTCCAGCTTGTTGGAAGGAAATCATATCTGACTCCTCTCCTCCTATAACGAAATGGCTCAGTACGTCTTGTGCAGAAAGCTTTACTGATGCTCCCAAACAAGTACAATAGGATGGTAGTTTGCAGGATCAGGTTTAGTTTGAAGTCGCTTCTTAGAAATTGGCATTATTTTACTGCCCCTCCAGGTGTCGATACAGTACAGTATTTAGATAGTTTAATAGAATTGTACATGTTTGTGCCTAGTCCTTGGAATTTTTGTTATAGATTCTAATTGGAACTCCACCTGGGCCGTGAGCCTAAGAATTCTGCTTGGTAGTTTCTCTGATCGCAGTTTTTCTCATTGGAGGTGATCCACTCCCTCCCCACAAACCTCCGATTGTTATGGTACATAACCATATATGCCTCGAATACCCCTTTTCAATACACAGTTGCTCCCCATCGGACTAGCCAAGTTTTACACCACCCTTGGAAGGAAAAAGAAGGAAAACAAAACAGATAGGCTGCACAGTCTCACAGAAAGTAAAAACGACACTGTCACATAAAAGGCAGCCAGGTTGATCATAGTTTAGCCGATTGAAAGTGATTTCTTTCTTTTTTTTCAATTGTTCATTGACAGGTCAGCATGCCCTTCCTCCTGCTCCTGTCCCACCTCCATGGACAGAGAAAGTATCCAGTAGAGGAAAAGACTTGGAATACATAAAAGGTCTAACTTTCTGACATGGTACAGTTTGCCAACCTAGAAAGAAGCCCAGTGGAATGCCCTTCCCCCCACTTGTGTGCACTGTGCTCCTTTGTATTCCTGTGGCAGACACATTTGCAAAGATGCTTGGAGGATCATTGGTTCAAACCGTCATGAAACAGGTATGGCATCTCACTGCACTGTAAGTCACTCTCAACCTAAGTCAAATAACAGCTTTCAGAGTATTTCCTTACTTCCAAGCTACCCTCATGATCCACACCTAGACCACTTACTAAAACAGTGAGATAGCAGACTCACTGTGTGAAGAGTCCTAGGTCAAGTATGTAGAATAGAATGAGCTTTATTTCTGCTCACACACCGCTGTAAAAACGATCATGCACACCAGCAGAGACAGGTGTACCCTAACACTCCCAGACTGCATTTCATGACATCATGCATTACACCCAACTCTTCCTACTAAGGCGCTGATTACCAGTTGGGCGGTTAATTCTATCTTACGCGTAAACCCGTATTTATGCACGGGATGGAATTACTAGTTTGGTTTTATTTAACGCATTCCATAAATCTGTCGAAATTTAACAGGGGAAATGCGTATGTTATTTACCGTACCATTCTGATTTGAGTGTGTTAAACACCGAAATCTGCATGTTATTCCTCGATAACTTATAGGTGCTATTTATCGCACCTGATAAATAACGAACCCCAGGGTATCGTTATGTACCGGGTGAGAAAAATGGCACTTTCACTTGTAATCATGCACATTGTATTTTTTCTTTTTTTAATGTTTATTTTCATTTTTTGAATAACACAAGTTAACCCCTTCAGTGCGGCGCGGATTACCGCGCCGTGCTGAGGGTTCGTTGCGCGGGCGGGGCCGTGACGGAGCGGTTCCGTCATCCGCACAGCGCGACCGATGAGCATGACGGAACCGCTCCGTCATGCGTATCGAAAGGGTTAAACAACATATAATTGCAACTTGGGCATAGATTTCCTTCTTACAGATACAGTATGGCACTGTAGTACATGCAAGCACAGTAAAGGTGAGAGAGAGCGCAAGTCCCTTAGAGACCCAGAGTCATATCTCTGCTCCCAGGTCTTTTAGCGCCGCTTGTGCAGATTAGTCACCAGCATTCTCAGCAGTTGTGTTTCAGGCATATTGGTCATCATCTGTTGTGGTCCGCTTCTGTAGCATTTCAGCCCATACCTGAAGAGTCCTCGAGCACTTTGTCATCAGTTCTGACCTCGTGCATGCGCTCTTCCTCTGCAAGAGCACACTCTGCTATGTTCTTATTCCACAGATGTAGGGTTGGACTAAAAGGAGATAGCCATCGAATAGCCACTCTTCTCTTTGCCACGACCAAGCCAAGTAATTCATTCTGAATTGCATTTTACCATTCTTGGGCCATGGGAAAAGATTTAGCTGCAACACTCTGCGACACAGTGTGCAGGTGGACTGCTAGTGGCTCCATGGCTAGAGCAAAAAAGAGAGGTGAGGGAGGGCAGCCCTGCCGCTAGTACCTTTCTAAATGCCCAACTGCTCAGAAATGTATCCTCCCAATCTGACCAAGCCTATAGGCTCGAATAATGCAGCAATCCCCAGCTTTAGAATTTCAGGCCAAATCCCAGTTTGGTTAGGACTGCCTGAATATATTCCCAGCTAATTGTGTAAAATGCCTTTTCGATATCTAGTGCGAGAATCGCCACTTCGGCCTCGAAGTCTTGGACTGAGTGCATAACATGCATGAGTATACGGATGTTCATGAGAGTACTTATAGTTGATATATAGACAAACTGGTCATCATGTATCAACCAGCCTATGACTCTCTGCAGTCTGTTGGCCAGTATTTTGGACAGTACATTAATATCCATGTTAATCGTAGACAAAGGGCAGTCTAATCCCAGCTTAGCCAGGTCCTGGTCTGGGTTGGGGAGCATCACTATAACTGCCTTGCGCATTGACCTCGGAAGTTTCCCCATGTCTCTGGCCTCTGTGAACACCTTTATCAATTTTTCCACCAGGAGCTCCACATAGGGATAGAAGATTTCCGGTAGTAAGCCATTGGAACCCAGTATTTTGTTTCTGGGCATATATTTTACTACTGTAACCAGCTCCTGTCTTGAACAGTCTTTTTCTAATTGTTCCAGTTGTGCATTAGTGACCTTCTGGAGCCGCATTGTCCAAAAAATATTTTAAGGCTGTGCTTACAGCGTGGGCCATTGGTATACATTCACTAAGTAGTGTTGTAGTTTGGCACTTATCGCTGCTTGAGGTATGACTCGTTTGCCCCCTCACTTTCACGCATAATTAGAGACATAGGTCCCTCCCAACTTAATTTAATAGCTAGCCCAATAGTCCACATATCGTTCCAATGCAAATTTCAGATCAGAGCTAAACTCTGGGTCATTCAGCGCCTCAGAATTGAGATGCAAATGGGGAATAAAGGTGGGCACCTGAGTCCAGGCGTAAACCAGTAGGACAAGGAAGTGGTTGGACAGAAATCTTCTCGGGTATTCCACAGATAGTACGTTCCTGCCCATCGAGCATGACACCAGGATCCTGTCAAATCGACTGTACATGTCATGAGTGGACGAAAGAAAAGTAAATTCTCAGCTGATAGAATGAAGTGCCCTCTACGTGCCCACACAGCACATCTGTGCCATTGCTTCCCTTCCGCCGGGGAACCAGTCATATCCATCTTAGTTGTGAGACTTTGATGAGGACCTAGCTAGGTCCCCGTCCAGTATACAATTGAAATCTCCTGTCCTAATCAGAAGATTTCCTAAGTGTTGCACAAGCAATAAAGACCAAAGTAAGGTTTTGTCATCGAAATTGTGGACGTATACATTCAGAAGGCTGATCTCAATACGTCCAGCAGTCCAGAGATTACCAGGAAACTACCCTCCATATCTGCATGCGCCTTGTGGAATCGGAATGGGACTCCTGCCACCACCCAGGTGGCTATACTCCTAGCGTAAGCAGAGAATGTGTAAGAGAAGAACTGACCCCCTCCATTTTTTCTTCAGTTTGTCCACTTCAGCTTCCATTAGTGAGTCTTTTGAAATAAAGCTATCCCCACTAATTATCTCCTAAAATATGTGTGAACACAACCATTTAATTAACTCATGTTGGCCCCTCACATTCCAGGCCACAATCTGCACGTCTCCCACCCTAAACGATAATAACTGAACAATAGTGCTGGTAATGTATTTAGTAAGACCACTAAGCAATGCATAGCTGTGTGTATCAGTAAAGGCCCCTTCATGTGCGCCTCCCCGCTTGATCCCACTCCGCCAAATGCCCCGGCCACTGTACAGCATCCCCATGTCCCCTGTGTATCTGCATTGCCCTGAAAAATGAACTTGGAACTTGAACAGTGTATATGGTGTTTCAAAGACCCATTTCACGTCTCTGAATAACCAGCCAAGGCTGACGTGCAGGCTGCATCTCCTCTCTGTAGCATAAGGCAGAATCCTGCATGACTACCTTTATTAGTCAAGCTTGGCTGCCAGGCTCATGAATATCTTCTGTTTGATCAGTTGATCTAGTAGCAAAAAAGATAGCATTAATATTTTGAAATGTCCCTTTTACCAGATCCTCCTTTGCTTTCAGGTGGCCAGAGTGTGTTCTGCATCTGCTGTCTCGCAAAGATAATCAAGCGTATTACGTGCCAAGACACCATTTTACATTTCTACTCTTTTTGTTTGAATCTGATTTATTGTTTCCTTCAGTTGAGTTGCACGTATCTGCCAACGCAGCTTAGAGGAAAAGTTTGTTTTGTTCTTTTCTTCACAATCAGTCTACTAAAAGATGTCTCAAAAGGTCTGTTTACCCTCTGTCTACAATACCCATACCTCATGAGAACCAAATATTCTCATCTCCAAATGTTTGGGCCCGATCTTTAACTCCATGCATAGAGTCTTGCATCATTTGGTAGTAATGCGTTCATCCCATAAGATTAGACAATCAAATGCATGCTGTATGTTCTCAAAAGCCATATGTACATTTTCACAATCTTTCGATTAATTCCTTCCTATTGTTTAAATGACTTAAGAAATCAGGTCCTGTAAGTAAAAGGTTTTTTCCTACTAAACTGTTATTGATCCTGCCTCTTACTTTGTGCTTATGAATTTGATTAAGCTAGTCATGGTGCAGTAGTAATATATGTATGTAGCTTTTATGGCCTCTTATTTGTTCTCAGTATCTAACATCTTTACATTTTTACTGTCTCCTACCTGTATACTTCAGAAACGTTCCTAAGCCACAAAAGGCATACAAAGTAAGCACTACCTCTCCCAGCTTAATCACAGACCTGGTGCATATTAGCCCACCTTTATTGTAAAGGTGTGTATAGAGATCAGCTTGCAAGCAGTGCATACTTTGATGGCACTTTGTCTCGTGCACTTAGGTATTATACAAAATAAGGACACTAAAAGCTGTGTTGTCAGCTACTTACTGTCAGGGAAGACATTGTGGTAGCAAGTTGTGCTGTTTTGAATTTGAGGATTAGTGTTGTGTTGGTTGCCTTGCATGTTTATCTTTTGATTGAATATTCTTTGGAAACCTGCTTGTTTGACCGAATTGTTAAGATTTCTGCACCTCGACATTAAAGCCTTGCTTGTATTTGTACTTGTACTTTCCTAGGATCTTAAAAATTCGCACATACTCAATTTGAGGAACATCTGAATTTTACACTCCTTTTTTTTTGCCAACACGTGCTGACTTATCCTTGTATTGTCTTAAGATTTTTTGGGGGGTTTTGGAATAAAATGGAGACTCTTTGGAGAAGACAAAACACACTAACCTGCTAAAAAGAAAAAAAATCTTCTGTGACGTATGCCATTAGCAGACATGGGGTCTTTCGAGTCGAGTTACTGTTTTCACTCAAGAAAAGATGACAAGAAAAACGTGGAGTGTATTTCTTTTAATCCATAATTAGGTTAAATAAGGTAAAATAAACTCCGGGGTTCCAGACTAGATATCAACAGCTTAGATAGCTGACCGAGGTAGAGGAGGAGGGACCTGTGCAAACCATAAAACAATAATCATTTGGTTTCTTGAGGCCAAGGGCTTTGGAATTGTGCCCTATGTTTCTGATGTGCTTGATATCAAGATTCATTTAAACTCACCGGTCTCCCTCCTGATCTTCTTGATTTCATCTTCCCAACCGAGTGAGTTCTTCTGAAACTTGATGTTGGGAGGACCCTTATTTCTTATTGATTCAGCATATTCTAATGGAAAACAGATGGAAAATAAGAAATACTACCACCACTACTCGAGATAGCTGGCTTATGTCGCCACCCAACCTTGTCGTATAGCTGCTTGTGGAAATCAGTGAATTATCACGGGTAGACCTCTTGTTCCTGTTCTGTGCTGTGTATTGTGTGGTCCATTACTGACTTCTCAGCTACTGTTTTTTAATCTCAGCTGCTGCACTGATGGAAAGACCAAATGAGCAGAATAACAAAGATAGTGTATTAGACTGTGGAGAGCTGTAAAAGAGCTTTTATAGTGTAACCTATATTGCCCTACATTTGGAATGCAGCTTTCAAGCTTGAAGTTTGTTTGCAACTTATATGGTATCTAACTGCACCTTGGTTTTCCATGATAATGTGTGTTGGTCTACAGGGGCATTTGTTAATAGTGCGTTTTTTTTTATGGAGTATGTGTTTGATACCTGGAACAGAGGTGTTGTATGCAAAAGCGGGTTAGTACAGTAAGAGTGCACAAAATATATGGATCTCTGTATCCTGGGAAAGGTCTCTCGATACCTGCCTTAAACCTGCTGCTGGACAAGGCATTGATGAGCTAGCTAGCCGGTGAGATCCTGTCCTTAATCAGTGACTCGCTCATAGCATTTACATAGCACCCCACGGAACCCAGGTGCTTGTTTATTCAAAAGTGAGGTTCGTCTCGAAACAGGTGCCTTTTTATCTCCTTTTGAGGTCAGAGTTGTTTTCTTTTAATTGATGGTGGGACACCTGGGCACTGTTTTAGAAGAATCGTGACTGATCATGGTATGGATGATCAGTGCTGAATATGGAAAACCTTTACTCTGAGACTCCCTATATTAGGACTCAAGGTATGACAACAGAAAGGGGTGGAGTCATGAGGGGCAGAGTCATGAAACGCCAAGTCTGACAGCTTATTCATTTGTCTTTTAAAAACTCTGCCACAAAGACATTGGCAGTAAAGTCAAATGTGAAAGTAAAAATGTTCTGGCTTACTTAATTGGCCACAAACTGTTTTATTGTAATATGTCTTAAGGTGTATTGGGCGTGTCTTGCAGAGATGTTTGTGTGTCCAACAATTTTCCGGGGATAATAACGTTAAAATAACTCTGATGGTTCTGTACTTGCTGGAGAGATCTGTGTTTTGTCCTCCGTTTGACTCATAAATTAGCCTAAAGTGTTAATGTGACTGCTGTAAAGCATAACGTGTAGCATGGAGGTCACAGATGTATATGTTATGTGCATAGCTCAGTACGTTTCTGCTTTTGTCACAGACTCCCTTCTCTTACTTGAGGTTCGTAAGTACAATCCCTCTAGTGTAGCACAGCGACCTATGGACCGGCATCAAGCAGTTGCATGCAAACTTCAAGACATAGGTTTAGAAATTCAGTTTTTGTTCCTCAATCTTTCATTATTGCTAAAAAGGCAAATAACATTTTATTAATCCAGACGGCTCCAACCACTGCGTTGTGTTTTAAATCCTGAATTTGTGTTTCTACAAAACAAGCACTCTTAGAATGTAATGGCCACTATTATGGCTGTGTGCCTCCTTCCTGCACCCTGTAAACCTCATTGTTTTATGTAACATTTCCTGTCTCTTAATCTACGCACCTGCATAATGCCTTTTGTCTGTATTGATTGAAAGTGCTCAAACATCCTAGGGATGACTAGTGTTATTAAAGACATTAAATACACCCCAAAAAATAGTAAGTGCTAGTTAAAATTGTTATTTGGATAGTTACTCATACGTATAGATACATCTGACGTTCTTACTGCACATGCATATCTCTTGGGTTGAACAAGTCAAAAACTTGCCTCCAAAGCCGTTTCTTCTAAGCACGTTTGAAGGGTTAACAAGTGTCTTTCTTTTCCTCTGTTGCAATAGAGGAGTTGGCCTAAGGACTAGGGCAGTCGACCTTGAATCTGGGGAACTGGGTTGAGTCTCGGCAATGACGCTGAACATCCTGTGATTCTGGGCAAATCATTTAATCTACCTGTGCCTAACAAAAATGAATGTGTCCTCATGTAATGCAACTGGTGCTATGTAAAGCGCTCTGATACCCCAATTCGGCCCAAGTTCGCGCTATATAAGACTCTGTAAAAAAAAAATAGCATCTAAGTGCTAAGGCTCCAGACAGCTCCCAGCCAGAATGGGACTACAACAAAAGGTGGCCCTTTAAGTGAGGCTTTTGTGTTGCCTACAACCCCTCCCCCTGTTTCCTATGCTGCCGATAAATCGTCGTTTCATATGTAGTGCTTTCTATAGCAGTTTTGTATTTTCATCGTTACAAAGAAAGTATCTATGCTAGTTCATTTATCGATGGTGGGAGGATGGAAGACTGAGCCAGTATTACGGAAATTAAAACTGCGAACTGCACGCGCGTTTGTCTCTGATCACGCGTGTTGAGAGAAAGACGTGCAGTTTAAGATTAGTTGTGTTGTGTATGATAGTAGTAAATGCAGCACATACAGAGCGCGAACTTCCTCAGCGTGAAGTCCGTGTCTCCGCGCCTCAGCTGGGGGCGAGGCGCGTTTCTTTCCACCTTGCATATCGCATTTGTCTCTTTTCACCAACGAGACAAATAGAAGTAGAGAAACAAAGAAATACATCCGGAAACAAAGAGGGCGGAAAAGAGGCTTTGCGAGCCCGCCGGAATGTTTACATTCTTCCGAGTGAAGTCCAGTAGTATACTGTGACGGAGCTCGAGCCACACTTTCCCAGGTGCCACTATAATAGCAGCACCTGTGTGACGCGCCTTGATAGCCATCGACTGAGAGCGTTCCGCGCGAGAGGAGCTTAAGCTCCACTTTCCCCTTGTCTGGTGTGTCGGAGTTGGTACGCTTTATCCACTTGATATTCTTTGTGTCCGGAAACAAACACTGGCGCAGTCTCTGCACCTGCGAGGGCACGTAGGACATTGCGCCAGAGCTGCATTGGAACGGTCAATGTAGAGAAGAGAGAGAATTCTTCTGAGGTGCGCGTTGTTCTCATGGCGCATGTTCCTAATGCTGTCAAAAGGCAGCAAAAAATCAGTGCTGCAAGGGTGGAAACTGTATTTTTCAGCCTGCATGCCATTGGTATGAAAAGACGAAGAATCAGATTTTCCATACCATTTTTTGTGTGTATAGTATTGATAAAGTTTAATGATGGCAACATTCAATGGGCATTGGCTAAACCAATTGGTCTGGTGCTAGATGCCATCATTTTAGCTTTGCAAATTGCAAATGCGTCTTTTTTGATTTTTCCATGGTTTTTGTAAAACTTTGTCGGCGGATCTGAGGCCTCCCCACCAATATAAGAAACAAACATAGGCTAAAAGGAAAAAATATTTTTGGGGCTCAAAAAGAAGAGAATGTCATAGTAGTACCTGGCATTGAAGGGAACTACTTTGTGTGCAGATGTGCTTCTTGTGAAAGAGCATAATGCCTTCAAACAGTGAACCTAGCCAATAGTTAAAGTAGACTGCCCTATGTAGTGTGCTGCTTTAGGCGGAAGAAATATGTAAATGACATAACAGATCAGTGGATAAAGAGGGCTGGCTAAAAGCTCCTACATGTAGGATATATATGTATGTATGTGTATATGTATATGTATGTGTGTATAGGTTTGTGTGTGTGTATATATATATATATGTTTGTTTAGATGTGTATACATATGTATATGTGTGTATATATGTATATCTATTATTGTAGTAAAAATTATACATATGTTTAAAGCAAAACGTATGCGCCGTTATGCCTCTAATCCTAGAGATCACTGTCCACCACTAGATGCCTGTACATAGAAAATATCATTAACAATTCTTTCACAGAACTTCAGTAATTCTCGATACAATTTAAGAGGTGAAGTTCATAGCTCAAAAGGTGTAAGGATACGTTGTAGGTAGAGGCGTGAAATGTATTAGAAAAGTCGAGGAACTTTAATCCTGCAGAACCTTTTGGTCTGAGCCATACCATTGACCTACCGCTTTGGGAGGTACTGTTTTGGTGTCTATTTTAAAGGTGAGGGATCTGCAGTTAAAAGTATGCATCAAAAGACTTACCATTGATAACTCTCTTTCTCTGGATATTCTATTTAACCGCAGATTGCTCACCGCCCTCTCACCTACCTGTTCTGTGGAATTGTCTTTTTTTCCATCTATAGAGTTCCCAAACAGGAGATCTGCACATTGGTACTCCTGATTATTGAGGGGCTGCGCGTCAGTGGGCACAGACAGCGCCAAGAAAGAAACTGACTTCTGATAGAGACTTTTACCCTAAGATTCTTCACCTTAGAATATTCCCCACGCATCACACTGGATCTGGAAAATCTTGAGCAGTACCCCTGTGTGCAGGTAGGTGATGTCGATGAGCTCTGAGTAGTCTGCATCAGATGGGGCATGTGCGTTGCCTATACAGACGCCACCCCGGCATGCTGACATCAGCTCCTTTCTTTCCCTGCCAGTAGCACGGATCCAGAGAGCTACCTAGGTCATCTTTTGTGCACTTTTTTCAACTTTTTGTTCACTCTTTTTGAGCTTTGCTTCAGTGTGCTAGAGACATGTCTCCCTACAAACCCATGGGTGTAAGCCCTGTCACAGACAGATGTCTGTCTCTGACCCAAACTTGGTTTGCCTATGGTTGCTGAGGCTGGGCCTCGACCCCGCAGCCTGTTCTGACTACAAGCCAATGCACTTGAAGGCTATACACAAGCAGGCAATAAAGCTCTGACTGGGCAGCAGAAGCAGGCCCTGTGCTAATCCTGACCCAAAATGAGATCTCGGGGCTGTTCTCTCGGACAATCGTTTTCCCACTCCCAAGTCCTAGTCTTCGAAGTGGATTAAGTCGCAGAAGCATAAGAAGTCGTCACTGAAGCATTTTTCAGCTTCACCTAGTAAGTATCAAGATTCTAGTAGCAGCTGCCGCACTTCTACCTGCGGATCCGGCAGACGGGGTCCCTTCATGCTTCCCTGAGTTCCCTAGAGCTGAATTGACTCCTACCCAACTCAAGGAGTTTTCCAATGCCTTGCACTCAGGTATGCCCTCAACGCCAGCTGGGCCCACTGGATCCGCCTCAGGATCCAGTCTGATGCCGACACCGGTGGCATCACCTTTCCAGGCCCCACTCAAACTACAGCCATCACCAGTTCCACTCAAAGAGGAGCATGCTCTCCTCTGCAACCCTATACTTCTCACCCATGGATAATCCCTGCTTTCCTGTGGGAGGGGATGGCTTAAGGGGTTACAGCCTCCTGGAGGATGACTACTACTGGGAGGAAAACTGGAATGAGAGCTGGGTAATGCCAGTGGTCTAGACACCTCTAGACACTAGCCTGGTTTTTCCTCCTGCCCCTGCCACGGAGGAAGGCAAATCTCTTGTGACCATGAAGTGTAGGGGCAGCAGAGGTTCTTGACCTAGAGCTACCCACCGTTGAGGTCTAGATTAGTGTCTTGACAGAGGTGCTTCCACCAGAGGTGAGCCCAGCAGGGCCCCTGTTCCCCTTTAATGAGTCCCTCACCAATGTTGTCCTGGGGGTTTGGGCCAAATCCTGCATGGTTGCCTCCGTGCACTGAATGATTGCCCAACGTCATTGCCCCCCCTCCCCACTTGAAGACATAGCTTTCCTGTCACAGCATCTCTCCCAGGAGCCTGGTAGTGAAGGCCTCAGCAGCCAGGATAAAACCAAGCTCGTTCCCTACCACCCCACCAGATAGGGAATCCAAGTGGCTGGATCCTTTTGGGAAGAGGATCTTCTCTCCCACTAGTATGGCATTGAAGTCCTTGAAAACTGCATGATTTATGGGCCTATACTGGCATGCTATGTGGGATTTGGTTGCGCAGCTGTTGATCGTGTTTGCCAAGGTGGGCCACACCATCCTGAAGTAGGCATTGCTTGATGGCAGGAACGCAGCGGAGTTTACCATTCGGTGTGGACTGGACACCACTGATTCTTTAGACCGGGCAATGGCCTCTACAGAGGCACTCAGCTGCCATGCTTGGTTGCAGCCCCCTGGGTTTTTAGGGTATGTCCAATAATCCTTTATAGACATGCCCTTTGACGGCTCCCGCCTCTTTGGTGACAGTGCTGACATGGCACCTAACTGCTTCAAAGAGAGCAGAGTCACTGCCAGCTCCCCGGACTCCCACCACCAACAGCCCTTTATCCCCTTCCTTGGCTACGGTCAAGGCTTCCTGGGTCTCCGCAATATTAATCTCATCCCAGAGGCCAGCAAGCTTCCCAGTCCTTTTGTAGCCGGTGACGCGGATCCCATAGAGGATGCCGGACTCACACCTAGCATACTGTCCACCGCCTCAAAACTTCTTTAGTGGGTTCTCCCTGCAGCACGCCTATCCTGTTGGTGGCGGGATCCGATACCAGCTGCCCCAGTGGCAAGCACTAACTTCCGACAAGTGGGTGCTACAGATTTTTCAAAATAGTAATTCCCTAACCTTCCTGGAAGACTCCACCACCCTTGCCACCATCCCAAGAACGGCTGACAGAGAAACATCTCTTTTTGTTCTATCAGGAAGTGCAGGCTCTGTTTGACAAAGGAGCTTTTGAGAGGGTGCCAGCACCAGAAGTAGAACGCGGTTGCTATTCCTGCTATGTTATGGTGCTGAAAAAAGACAGAGGGCGTTGTCCTGCACTAGACGTTTTCCCTCTCAATGCCTTTCTACAGAAATAGAAATTCAGGATGCTCATGTTGACTCCGATTCTGTCTGACCTCGACACGAGGAGACCAGATGGTAGCATTGGACCTCCGGCATATGAGGGCTCTGCAGTGGGATCTGTGGTGCCATTGGCCACAACCCCAGGAGAATCTCTCCGACCTGGTCCACATTTCAGTCGGGACTGTGAAAGATCTGCAGTGATGGTTGACGAACCATAATTGAATCAGCATGAGACCCCTCTCCCTTCCCCACCTGGAACTGACAGTTGTGACCAAAGAATCACTTCTGGAATTCTGGATTGGGGTGGTCAACTAGGTGGGGTGGAAATCAGAAGACTCTGGTCTTCAGCAGAATCCCTACTCCAAAATCCGGTTTGCCTTCAGACCTTTGTCCTCCGAAGACGATGGCCCTCCTAGCTATCAGCTGCGCCTCAGGAATCCGAAATATTTTTAATCGTTCCATTCAAACGGGTATCATCCCCACGACATGGAAGGAAGCTTATGTGCGGCCAATACTAAAAAAAACACGGCTGACCCTCAAGTACTTAGCAATTATCGTCCTATTTCCCTGCTACCCTTATTGGGTAAGCAATTGGAAAGTATAATAAATAGGCAGCTGAGTTCATATCTTGAAGACAACAAAATTCTGGACCCCTCAAAATTAGGTTTTCATCCGGGTTTCAGTACTGAGACTGCTGTTTTGGCTGTGACTGACTCCCTTAGGCAGGTAATGGACGTGGGTGGATCAGTAGTACTGATCCTGTTAGATCTCTCCTCGGCGTTTGATACCATCTCGCACTCACAGCTTGTGGAGAGATTATACGCCTGTGGTATCCAAGGTACTGCCTTGAAATGGCTACAGCACTTCATGTCAGACAGACAACAAACCATTATGTTGGGGCCCTATCGCTCAGAAAAGATGCGCCTGGATAAGAGCGTCCCTCAGGGTTCTTGTCTAAGTCCAACCTTATTTAATATATATATGGCCCCTCTGGCAAAAATTGTAGAGCACCTCGGCTTTGAGATAATTTCATATGCTGACGATACTTAGCTCATGTTCATTGTCGGTCCCAATTTAGAAACAGAGAAAAGCCTTTTCATTGCCGGAATGCTTGCAATTTCTAGCTGGATGACGAAGAATTGCCTTCAATTGAACCCTGAAAAAACGGAGGTCATGTTAATGGGAAAAGCTTCAACTATATGTTCGGATGAATGGTGGCCCCAACAGCTGGGTACAGCACCCGTACCCAAGCAATGTATACGGAACTTAGGGCTAAAACTTGATAGGACATTAACAATGAAAGATCATATTGCTGCCATGACCAGTTCTTGCTATTATAGTCTGCGTCTTCTGTGCAAGATCCTTCCCTACCTGCCTATTAAGTGTCGTAGAACTCTGGTTCAGGCCATGGTGATCAGCAGATTGGATTACGGCAATGCTCTGCTGGCCGAAGTAGGAGAGACCCTGCTTGCTAAACTTCAGGTGATTCAGAACACTGCGGCAAGAATGATTCTGAACCGCCCGGCAGGCTCCCCACTCGGGCCCTTTGCTGAAAGAGCTGCACTGGCTACCAATGAGGAAGCAATCATATTTTAAAATTTGCTGTCTTAACTACAGTGCCTTGAAAGGTAAAGGAAAGTCATAAAACATGTACCTTGTCGAAATCTTAGATCCAGGACATTAGCTCTTTTACAGGTGCCCAGAATACGCCTCAGTCGTACAGGGGGCAAAGCTTTTTCGTACCTTGTTCCAAGATACTGGAATAAATTACCTATTGCTCTGCATGAAATCTCCACCTACAGTACATTTAGGAAACAACTAAAAGATTACTTGTTCTAATCTTATTTGATCTGATCTTCCAGTCTCAGGTTGGTTTCTAAGCAGCACTGAGATGTCCCCGGGTGAGTCGTGCGCTATAAAAGTAGAGCTAACATAACCTAACATCAACCTCCTGGAGAAGAGTGTGATTTGCTTAGCATGGAACGGTTTTCTCCCATCCATGATGAAAGGTTGGTTCAGGTGTGCACGGACATTGGTATTTACATTGATGGGGTATTGCAACAAACAGCGCTGAGTGGTTTTGTGGTTCCTGTGCCAGGAGGCCCTGTGCCTCTGTACTTGTCTTGAGTGACAGGACACCTTCCTGCTTATGCTGCACCTGGTGGGATCTCTGAACCCCTGAGCAACAAACTCAGCTTTTAATGGCTTGCTGATCACAAATGATGTCTCCTTCCAGAGGTTGTGCAAGATCTCTTCCGAGATGGGACGAACCTTGGATCGATCTATGTGGCACTGCTGAGAACACGCAATGCCAGCACTTGTATGTGCTGGAGTTTCCATGGTTGCTCTCAATCGGAGATACATTCCAGGTAGACTGTAGTCCGGGACTCCTGTACTCCTTTCCACCAATACCGCTCCTGCCCAGAATTCTCAAAATGATTCGGACCGACTGGGCCTAAGTCACAGTAGGAGCTCTAGACTGGGCAAGGAGAGTTTAGTTTCCCCAACTCCTGAGCATAAGCATCTGTCCTCCAATTAGGCTGCCCCTTTGGGAGGATTTCCTGTTGCAATAGCCGGGCAGGGTCCTGCACTCAAATCTGTGCACACTACACCTTCACGCATGGAGATTGACTGGCAGCAGTTGAATGTTTTTGATGTTCCTTCATCGATCATTGATGATATTTTGGCAGCCAGGCGTCCCTCCACGAAGCTATTATATGCTTGCTGTTGGGGCAAATTTTTGGCTTGGTGTGCCTTCCGTCATGTTGACAGATTTTCTGCCCCCTTGTTGTTGCTTGTGCTGTCATTAGCCCAGCAAGGCCTTGCCTTGGGCACCATAATAGGTTCTCTTTTGACCATATCAGTTTTTTTGCGGTTGCAAGATCAGCCCTCACTTTTTATGTCACCTGTTGTGACACACTTTCTTAAGGGTTTTCAACATTTTTTGCCTCCGGCCCCTTTCATCATGCCCCAATGGAACCTTAATATGGTTCAAACATTTCTCATTAACTCCCCCTTGAGCCCCTACTTTAGCTGTCTGCTAAGACTCCTGACTCTTAAGATGTTCTTCTTAGTTGCCATTACATTGGCCAGGAGCGTCAGTGAGCTTCAAACTCTTTTAGTTAGCCTGCCATACACCAGCCTCTACCCAGAGAAACTAGCTCTTCTGACTCGTACCTCCTTCTTACTGCAGGTGGTGAGCCCTTTCCACGGTAGCCAAAATGATGTTACTGACATTTTTTGCTTCACCTCATCCTTCTAAGGAAGAGGAGAGGCTCCACTGTCTGGATCTGAAAAGGACTCTGTCCTTTTACTTTGATCAGACCACAGTGTGGACAATCAACTCTTTTTCTGATTCACTGGAGCTAAAAAAGGCAAGGCAGTGCAGAAGAGAACCATTTCTCATGGATTGTACTTTGTATTCAGATCTGCCAGGCACTAGCTAAGAAGCAACCTCCTGATGGCTTGCGGAGCCATTCCACCAGGGCCGCAACCAATACAACTGCGTTACCATGTGGGGTACCTGCCTGGACAACTGCCAAGCTGCTACATGGGCATCCCTCCACACATTCGCAAAGCACTACTGATTGGATAGTCAGGTCTGTTGAGACTGGCACTTTGCCCATTCGATCCTTCAGGATTTTCTGGTTTGGGGCAGTTCATAGATCCATCTCTAGGTTGGGTATTGCTAGGATATCTATTCTAAGGTGTGGAATCTGCTGTTAGAAGTTTTTTATCAGAAGATCAAGTTACTTAACTTCGGTGATGCTTTTTCTGGTAGAGACTTTAGAAAAGGCAGATTCCTCACCGACACTCCCATCCTCCCCGTTCTGCAAGCTGGGCTCTTCACCCTAACATCCTGGTCAGTCAGTTATTGATTCTGACTTGGCTCTGTGTTTTTGGTGCATTTATAATCATGAAAAAAACTGATGTCAGTTCACCGGGGTGGCACCTATACATGCAGCACACATGTCACTACTGAACCGGACAATGCCAACACGGACCCAATTGACACCACCTACTGGCACCCAAAGATTTTCCAGATCCAGTCTGATGCCTGGGGAACATTCCATGGTCAGGAGTCTGTGGTTAGAGTCTCGATCAGAAAAGAGCTTTACAGAAGGTAAGTAGCTTGTTCGCTGATGCGCAGGGGTGGTGCTTATATGCAGCGTCATTGTCACATTTGGGGAGGAAAAAAGGCAATGCGGAGCCACATGGCAACACCTAGTGGCATGTAGAAGGAATGCTGTTGAAATTTTCCAGATTTAGTTTGGGGCCTGAGGATATTCTAAAGATAAGGAGTCTGCTGTTAGAAAGAGTACCCACCAGAAAGACAGTTACCTATGGTAAATAACTTGTTCTTCAGGCTCGAGTGCGAGCCTGCCCGAAGATGGCCTCTTAATTGCTTTTAACCTTTACACTTCGTGATCCTCTAGTCCCAAGATGACCTTCCAGAAGTCAATCAAGGCTCCTAATGGCTTTTCATTTAGCTAGCTAGGAACGTTTGAACTGCATTGCACCCTCTAATGTTATCCTCAACTCAATTTTTTGTTAGTAATGGCAAGAAAGTGTTAACAGGTGCATTGCTATCCGTGGTGCAGTAGGTGCATTGGCACCATGAATGAGAGGCTAAAGTGACCCACTGACCCCTAATGTATTTTACTGCTTCACTAGCGACTTGAGCCCAAGGCACACTTGCTACACATGTTTATTTCATCAGTGACCAGTAATTAGACACTTCTAAGAAATGCTGTCATTCCAGAAAAAATTACAAGCTAACCATTTCATTTACAGGGGCTGGAAATCTTTGTGAAGCGGATGTTTTCTAAATTGCTTGCAAGTGTCTCCTGTACTATGTAGGCTGATGTGTTATCGTCATCATCCATTTGTATTCCCATGCCAGCAGCAGTTGCCATCTTTAACTCTAGTTTGCACTGCCAATTGAGAAATACTGAAAGCTAAATTAAAATGAAGATTGCCATCTTCAAATGAAAAGTTTTGTGTTCCTGCTACCATCTGACATCATCCTGCAAAGAGACTGACACCCTGCTGCATGCAAGATGGGTGATTTACTAGGACTAAATCAGTGGGTACCGAAGGTGTTTGGCCTCTGCACATCTTCAATATCAGCTCTTAAATTGAGCGTTTCTCTAACAAGAAGGCTGAAACAAGATGATAGCCTCCAGAGAATAGAGTAGACTGAGAATGCTGCATATTTGCAGAGAGCCCGCGAGCACTACAGGAACAGATATGACCACTGCTGCAAACTACCCATCTCCACCCTACAAACTTAAAAGTACAATTGGTGACTGTAACAACCTGGCACTGGGGAGGTGGCGCTCTTTTCAACTGAGCACGGATCCAATCAGTAGACTGAAACAAGATAGATGCTGCCAAGAATAGAATCGACTGAACAAGATCACTGGCGCCACACATGATAGGGTCAGTTGTCATGGGGGGAGATTTTAATTGTATAGCAGTCCCGGTCCTGGACCGCACCCACCCACCTCTCCGAGACGCCCCAGTGCATAGGACAGCTAAGAGGTTCAGGGAATGGCAGTCTCATTGGGGGTTGGTGGACACGTGGCGATCGACGCACCCACTAGGTAGGGAGTACTTTCACCTTTCCCATGTATATGACCTACATGTCCTCCTTGACACCTTTCTCTGCTCCCCGGACATGCACACCCGACTCCACAATGCGGAATACCTCACCTGAACGGTTTCGGACCACAATCCTTTATTAGTTCGACTACAGTGGGGACTCAAGCGGCAGCCCATTCCCACTTGGTGCCTCAAGCCGGCGGCTCTAGAAGACCAGATGTTTCACCATGAGATTAAAGAGCAAATCATCACATACTTAACGGACAATGCACAATCTACAGACTCCATGGTGACAGAATGGGAGGCCTTTAAGGCAGTGGTTAGCGGGCACTGCATGGCACTGTCCATAGGAGTACGACGCACACTACTGACAGACGTAGAACGGGCTGACCGGGCATTGTGGGAGGTGGAGCGCCGACGCCCGAACACTCCAGATCTCCGTCAGGAGCTGCTCGCGGCAAAGGAGGAGGTGGCCGTGCAGGAAGAGAGACTGAGGTGCTTTGACTATCGGGCGTACATGGACAGAACTCATGCTGGGAGAGACAGGGCGGGCAGACTGCTGGCGTGGCTCGCTAATCCCAGCCGCAGGGAGAATACGATCTTAGAATTGACTGATCCGGAGGGGCAATATCTGTACCGCCAGGACGATATTAACAACCGATTCCGCTGTTACTATGAGAGACTTTATAAGAGCTCCGGGCCCCGAGGGGAGGGGGAAATCAAGGAATATCTGTCAGACCTCTCACTACACGCCCTAATGGAAGAGGACGCAGAGCTCCTAGGAGCTGAAGTCACGGAACGCGAAGTTCGGGTAGCCATTAAGGCACTGGCGAGAAGGAAAACACTGGGCACAGATGGGCTCCCCAAGGAGTTCTATGCGGCATATGCAGAAGAACTGTCTCCCAGGATGGCGGAGATTTATGCAGAGGCAAGGGAGAAAGTTCACTTGCCAGGCATCACTAGGGAGGCTTTGGTAATACCGCTGTTGATGTCCCCCTTGGAGTGCTCAGCGTACAGGCCATTGTCGATGCTCAACCTCGATTTTAAAATGTTAAGCAAGTTATTAACGACGCGACTGCTCCCCCACATGATACCCCTGGTGCACCAAAACCAGGCGGGCTTGATCCCTCGCCGGAATACAACCCTAAATATACGTCGACTTCTGTCCATCATCGAACTAGGGGCGACAGCGGTACAGGGAGGGGCGGTGTTCGCCATCGATATGGAAAAGGCATTCGATAGCCTTGAATAGGGGTTCTTGTATGCAGTGTTGAGCAAAATGGGCCTTGGGCTGGGGTTTATACGCTGGGTGCGGTTACTATATACTGATCCGGTGGCGAGGGTCCGCACGGGACGCACAATATCAGAGCAATACCGGGTGGAGAGGGGTACGCGCCAGGGGTGTTCCCTCTCTCCGCTGCTGTTCGCCCTGGCAGTGGAGCCATTATTCTGCATGGCGCGATCTGTGGGAGCATACCAGGGGATCCTGTTGGGCGAGCAGAGGCACCAAATAGCATTGGATGCGGATGACCACCTTCTATTCTTGCACAATGTAGAGGACGCACTGCCTGGAGTGAAGGCTATGATGGAATGCTTTGGCTCCCTGTCGGGTCTGCGAGTGAACTGGCTGAAGTCCAGATTATTCCCTCTGATGAGGGATGCGAGGTCCCCCCTGAACTTGGGTGATCTGCGGTGGGAGCCCCGCTGTTTCCGCTTTCTGGGAGTACACATCTTCCACTCTATGGAGGACGTGAAGGAAGGCAACATAGGGCGGGCATTACGCTCGATTAAAGACAGTATGGCCTTTTGGGTGGGCTTCCCCTCTCCATGATGGGCCGCATCTCCCCCCTACTTCCCCCGACTGCTCTACTTCTTTGTAACACTCCCGGTGTGGATATCAGCGGCATGGTTCCGGGAGTTGGACTCCTGCCTGTTGACTTTTATATGGGGGACGGGACGCAGACGGGTAGCCCTCAATACTTTAAAACGACCCAGGTTGGACGGTGGCCTAGCAGTGCCAGACATGGAGGCCTACTATTTAGCAGGACAGCTGCAGAGGCTCACACAGTGTGTGGCAGGAAGCAGGGAGCCGGAGAAGGTAGTGCTGCCTTTCACACCGGATGGGGCCAGTGTGTTCCACACTCTACTCAGAACAACAGATCGACAGTAATGAACATAGAATGATACATCGCAGCTGGAGCAGGTGCCTGCAGAAAACCAGAACAAAGCACCCATATTCGCCGGAGATGGCGATGCCGCTGTTGGAAGCCCTTCCCCATGGAGGACAATGGCGGTTGGATACAAGCAGGAGCGACGAAGGTGGGGGACCTCTTCCGGGACGGGGAGCTTATTTCCTTCGAGGACTTTAGCGCTGACCGGGACATACCACAGGGGCATTTCCTACTATATGGAGCGGTCACGGGGGCCATGAGACGACACTGGGAAACCGGGACAACGGAACCGCCGCGACACGCCACCTGCGAATACATAAGCTTGGCGGGGGCACTATTAGGGCTGTAGCGTGCCTCTACAGAGCCATAGGGCGAGACTCCATACTACCGCTGGACAGGCTACGACATAAATGGGGAGACAACATTGAACGGCCAGTAGAGGACAAGGACTGGGACAGTATTTTAGAATGGACCACCAAAGTTTCCCGCAACGCCCGGTTTCTATACCCTTCACCAAGCGTACCTAACCCCAGAACGAATCAACCGCTATTTTGCTGACGCAGATGCTAGATGCCCGAGGTGTGAGGCACAGGGGCCGACTTATAAGCACATGATGTGGAGCTGCGCCGCCTTAACGCTATACTGGCAGGAAGTTACACAGGAGGTAGCGAGGGTAACGGAGAGGGTGATCCCCTGCACACCTGCCTACGCATTACTCAACCTGTTCCCACACACTGCCAAAACCAGGACCACAGATCGGTTTCAGGACCTGGCATTTATCCTCGCGAAACAAGAAATAACTAGTAGTTGGAAGAAACCAGAGGGCCCCAACGTGCGCATATGGAAAAAAGAGCTGGTGAAATGGACTGGATGCGAGGGCAGGGTCCAGCTTAGGAATGCATGTCGAGGAGTGGGCAAGCTGGAACGAGTTCAGGCGTGGAAGGGGTTGATGATGGACTTAACGAGAAGTGACGAGGCATCGGAAGCCTCCACCCCTGAGAGACCCCCACGAATAGAGAACCCCCAGGGTCCCGGTTAGTACAGAGCAACATTGTAGATCCCGAGGGATGAGAATATCGCATTGACAGGCACAGGAGAGGAGGGAGATGCGATAGAGGGCCCCGGCGCAGCAACGTTGCACGCATTTGAAGGGCAGGAGAGGCTACTAACTGTGCCCAATAGAGGTAGTAGGGAGACAGCAGCGTGGGGTGGGCGGGAGAGGGGGGGCCTAGTTACTAGTTGCGGAGGGAGGGAGGAGGGGGGGGGGTTCTCATATATATGCCGAACTGATGTCAGAACGTCAGTGGGACCTACACAGTCAAAACGTGAGATGGTGAGGCCAGGTGGGAGATACCAAATGATGCATTCACCTGATCGTGATATTTGTACATTGCCACCACGGAGAGTGATTATGCTGTATGACATGTAAAAGGCAATAACATTTGTTTACAAAAAAAAAAGAATAGAATGGACTGAAAATGTTGCTCATCAACTGAGAGCTTTGGAGCTCTAACGGAAGAGAAACAATTTCTGCTGCTAACTAGGCCCCACCCTCTTGACCTTAGGAGGGTGATTAGAGTCTGGAAAAACCTGGTACCGGAAACATGAAATATAGGTAGCAGCCACCAATGAGTAAGAGTGACTGAGAGCCTATACAGAGCGTGGCTTCCACTTAGGTGTCTTCCCCATTCTCAAAGATAGAGAAGGTACTGAGGGTCATGTGTATGGAAGAGACACCTGGTGGTAATTAAAAGGTATCAAAGAAGGACTTGGTGCAAGCATAATGCCTGAGACTGCAGAGAGATTGGTTTGGGGCAGCCTGGCCTGAGGAATAAGGCCCAGTAATCAAGGGTGCCTGATTAACCTACCAGGGTGGAACCCGAACATCTGGAAGACACTACTATCCCTGTAAAATACTATATGAACAGTAGGCGCAACCATGCTTGGTGTGATAGGTTTGGCTGTGACTGAATGATGGGACTGGCTTACAATCTGTAAAATATGAACAAAGACGTTGCCCTAAATAAATGATCTGAGAATACGGAGCGCTTTGGGCTCTGTCGACTGTGTTCATCTGGATCTGGCACAGTATATACAAGCTCTGTTTGCAAGTTTCCATAGTGTTGGGAAGGCACTCTAAGTTAAAGGCAGTGGACACAGAAGGGCAACACCCGGGACAGAAAGTACTGATGAAGCAGACACACTCACTGCCTTCCAATCGAGACTAGCTCAGGTGGTTATGATAAGCTGGAAACCACCTGGATGTCATAAAAACCGAAATTGCGGTGTCTGACCTCAAACCCGTCTTTGAAGATCCACAGTGGCAATCGAAAGAGCTGACTGAAAGGTTGCATTTTCTAGACTGTAGGGCAGAAGATATAGAAGAGTGCAGCCGCAGGAATAACATTGTGCTCCCCTCTGAATGAATAGAGGAGACATGTATGGTCACAATTCTAGAGAACTGGCTAAAATAGTGTGGTGGTCCCCGCAGAATTGTCGCCCTATGTTACGCTGCAGGAAGCAATCCACAGGATGCTGGCAACAACCCCATCCCCCTATCTGGCGAACAATCCAGGCCAGTAATTGCTAGACTCCTCTATTAAAGAGACTGGGATTATATACTGCAACAAACACAGGAAAGATTAAAGTGGAAAATTGGAAAGTGATGATTTTCGCAGACTTTATCAAGGTGATGCGCAAGTTGTGTGTCATGAGTGCGAAATATGGTATGTTGTTTCTGGCAAAATTGATAATTATAACAAAAGGAAACCAAGTTTTTCTCAGAACTAGGTGAAGTGTAGGAGTGACGGACAGAATATCTTTATTTGATTATTTATAATAATAATGAAAGCAAAATTATAAAAACAGATGCCCCCACATACTTAAAGATGTAGATACATTCGCCAGTGATCAGCCAAGCTTAATTAAAAAAGCAAGGATTTACGGTAACTTATTGTGGACCTCAAAAAACTCCCAATGGCTTTACATATGAGTTCTCTACTTAACATCTTAAAAAATATATAATTGGTAATAGCAGGGCCCAGAATTCTAGGTTGTATTTATAAAGGTCAATAGGAAACCCCATCGGGGCACAGGACTTTCCTGAGGGGCTCTCTAGAATTGGATTGATCACCTCCTACAACTCAAACCAATTGTGCTGATCTGGTTTGGCATTTCTTATCAAGGCTAACAAAGCAATCTTAAAACATTGTCCTACATCTACAAAGGCTTCAAATATCGACTGCCCAAATGTATTGTCATATTCCAAACAGCTGTTGACTAAGGATATGTTGGCCGTAATACTGGTATTAAAGCGTAACAACATATCAACCGTCTTCCGGCATATCCTGAGCCCGTTGGGTCTGTGTGCTAGGCCATTAATTCCTTTCTTTTGAAACCTTGATGTTTTACGAGGTAAATGCCACTTTAAAATGTTTGGGTTATGGTCACTAAATCTGCTCCCAAACGGGACCTGATACGATAGAGTACAACAAATGCAAAACAGACAAGTGGGGTGCTAGCTGACCGAAGGAGGGGTAATGTGCATTACTGGCCCTCCCCATTAGAGAGTGACTAGTATGTATTGCTAGATGCGATCTAATTGCATGCATGGATGTTACTTGATACTAAATTTTGATATGGGGTCGTTGCCCTACTATCATGGGTGGAAACATTTGAGATGGTGGTACACTGAGAGGGGATGATTGTGGGCAGAGGGGGTATTGAAGCGGACGCATCCTCTGGAGTCCGCTGTGCACAGTTGCTATTAACTTTTGAGTAACTTTTATATGGCAGGTGAAATTCCTATCCTCAAAAAAGTCATGTAGACTGTACGGGCCTTAATTGAATGGGTAAGCGATATAATGTTACAGACATAGCTAAAATTAAGAGGGGCTCAGATTGCGAAACTCCAAGAAACCCACCTGACATTACAAGAAGGAAGAGCCCAGCAGGAACACTGGCAAGGGCAGCTTTTTTATACAGTGTATTTTGCTTTTGCAATGGGAGTGGATATTTGGATTAGGCCATGGATTCCTTTCAAGTGACTACTTAACTTAAAGACAAGGAGAGGCGCTAATCAATGGTGGGAGATGTAACACCATAGTTAATTTATATGCGCCCAGTAGAGACCAGCCTGGATTCCTTGATAAGATTTCCAAGCACTAGACCTTTTCATTCCACATCCTTTGATCAAAGGAGGTGATTTAAGTGTGCGGCTGGTATAGTGTTGGATCGATCTCCTCCTCTACTTGAATCACCCACTGCTAGAACATCTAGGGAATTCAGGATTGATTGATTCTTGGACTGCAACACATCCATCTGTTAGAGATTGCTTTTATTGTTTTGGAATACAGAATGTGCGATTGGATACTTTTTATGCACCCTCACATTCAGGAGTAGTAAGTGCTATCCAAATAAAATGTACAATTTACAGTTCTGACTTAGCATATAGTGAGTACCTAGTCAGACCATAATCTGCTTCTTCTGACGCTGCCTCGGGGTAACCCTAGGACAGCCATACCATGGTGGAGGTTAAAGGTTGATTTACCGGAGGATCAGGAATTCAGACAGGTAATTGGAGAGGCCATTTGTAGCAAGTTTGCAGAAACTGTGCTAAGAGCTTCTTCGGTCTTTATAGAGTGAGAGGTTTCAAATACTCCTCAAGTGTTGAACAATCACTGTTACACAATATTAAGATACAAGAACAAGTCCTGAGTCTAGAGTTACATGTAGGATTAAGAAAAGAAAAAGAGAAGTTAGCAGGCTTAGTAGAAAATTGCTTTGTTTTTATTATATGAAGTCTTTGACCAGGCTTATGATGAGCGTGAAAAGGCTGGGCCATTGCTTGCTTGGTAAGCAAACTCACACAAAAAGTCTCCCAGATACTAGGAATTAGAAATGGGCAGGCAGAGCGACTACATTCTCGAAGTTCGATAAAATGATCTTTTGCTAAATATTACAAAACGCTATGTGCGGAGAGAGAGTATACAGAAGACTCGTAGTTTGTGTAGAGTAGAAGAAGTTTAATGCAGACTCCTGGTACAAATAAAGCGAGTCTAGCACAGGCCCCACAAGCCCAACCGGCTCCTTCTACCAACGTAGTCAAACTCCTCATCCAACACTCTTAATTCTCTCATTCCCTCCAACACTCCATATTCTGTTCATACATTCTACCTTCTCATACACTTTACCAACTTCACCACAGACAGGCAAGGACAGAGATGAATATAGATTGGTTCCTGGGAGAGACGTACTGTTAACAGGGTTGTCCCCTGAAGAAGCTGTGTCATTGGGGTGAGATATTACTGGGACAAAAAAAGTGGCAGTAAAAGGGTTGGGGAGAGGGGAATGTCCTAGGATCTCACGACCTGCCAGTTGAGTTTTATGAGGCATACGTAGAGCAGCTAACCCTTATATTGACAGGAAATAGTGAAAACCCACGCCCCAGGGATGGCAAACAATATCTGCCAAATCAGACAACTGTGGGGCACTAACACTATTATAGCATTCTTTGATGTGTCATACTAAAACTTCATTGAACATACTCTGAGATAAATGGTAAGAAGATCTGAACAAAGCAATAGGTGAAGAAGACTTAATATGTGTGTTGGATAATGCCCCCAAGGTCTTCCAAAATATACATTTTAAGTTGATAAATTTCTATCGTATTCATAGGTCTCATGTTATCCCGGGTAGAATTAATAAATGGTTCCCTGGTGCACGAGTTAAATCCCCTAAGTCTAATGAGGAGGCGGCCGACCACTGCCACATCTTTTGGAATCGTCCCAGTGTTGCTGGCTATTAGGCAGAATGTGTAGGCCTTGTTAATGAAGCGATAGGTTTGTACTGGGTATATATCCCCGCCCCAAAAAATTGTAAACGACTTTTTTTTTAAATAATTGTAGCTAGTAGTATATAAAAGACAAGTAGCAATGAAATGGAAGTCAGCAGTTGAACTTAAATATGTCATGTGGAAAATTGAGTTCCTTAGGTGGGCAGAATACGAAAGTATACTACTTCTTATAGAGATCAAACAAGAGATCGTAAAGAAAGGTAAATTGGAGTTTACTAAAGCCTGGGACACAATACTAAATTAAATAGTAGATAATAGAATTTACCAACGAGACATAATGAGCTGATACGGAGAAAAAACTGCACTTTAGGTGTTGGCATGTGGTAAAAGTGGTGTGTACCCTGAATATCAAAACCAGAATATCGATGGCACAATATTGAAAGCAGAATATCTACAGATGTGTGTGTGTGTATATATATATATATATATATATATTTATATCTATATATAGTTATATATATGTAGATATATCTATATACATATAGATCGATATATATATATATCTTTACGATGCTTAGATGTGGAGTTCAGAATAGTAAATCTATATTTCCCTTTATGCACTTCGATATTTTGTCCCTGGATATCCTGACCACTATAATATTTTTTTAATTCTTTTTGATTAACCAGTTGCTTTACACACATCTATATACATCATCAATACAGGATAGAGTAGGGCTTCATTAGTTTAAGGATTAATTACAATTACTTAAATCTCACAATTCCGTAGCCAATCACCTTAAGCATTAATCACATCGATTTTTACAATTCCCCGTTTCCCATGTTCATTAACTTCTATACTTTTCCCATTGGGGCCAAACTTCTTCCCATTTTTTTTGGACACCCTCTACTCGCGTAGACCACTTTTTTTTTAACAATTTTTATTGATAACAAAAAACAAAAAAGCATCCTAGGATAGGCAAAACAACATCATGACAGTGATTCACAACATACTCAGGCTCCGGGGTACACACCTCACTAATCTCCGCAATTGTCTCGTCAGTTATATTTGCTACATACTCTCAGGGACAAGAAGATAGGAAAACAAGTATTTGGTCCAGCTACAGAGACGTCCTATCATTAGCTACCCGACGTGGAGGCCCCCACAGTCCCTCCCAGCCTGTTCATCAACTCGCACCTTTCCCTCCGCAATTCCACCGTGGGAGAAATACAAATCTCACCCCTATATTTGTTCCACTTTCCCCATTTGTGGTCCCACTTTCTGGGGCAACCTCTCCCTTTGAACACTGTTTTTTCGGCAATCATGGCATAGTCCATATCAGTCGCCCAGTCCCTTACCCGTGGCGTCGCCCCCAACCCCCACCTCTGGGCAATATTGCATTTGGCAATTGCCCATCCCATCATGGCCCACGATTGCTCTGCTTTTGAGAGGTCGGTTGCCTCCCAAATATTGAGGAGACATAGTTTGGGGGACGGTTGAATAGGTTTACCACACGCTCTAGCTAGCTGTCGGGTGACATCTGTCCAATACTGTTGTATGTGAGGGCAGTCCCAGATGGTGTGTGTGAATGTGCCGGTCTGGTTACATTGTCGGAGGCACAGCGGGTCCGGTCTCCTACCCAACCTAAACAGTAATTTGGCATCGAAATAGACCCTGTGAAGCACTTTAAGCTGGACCAGACGGAGTCTGGAATCGTCACTTCTCTGGGAGAAGCGAGGGCCTCTCTTCAGTCCTCGTCTTCAATCTCCCCCAGATCATGTTCCCAGCTCGACCGTAATTTCAGCATTGGGTCAGTTAGGTTATTTACAATTTTTTTATATGTGAGGGAGATGGCTTTACGGTCCATGGGTTCTAACAATAGCCGATCCTCCAGAGGGGAGGAGTCTGGAAGGGGGGCACCCCGAGGCAGGGCCAAGTCAATAGCATGGCTAATTTGAAGATGCCGAAAAGTCTCCGACGGCGCAAGGTGGTAGTTAGCTTGAAGATTGGCAGATGTGGCCTTTTTTTTCACCATCATATCTCCTACCCTGGAGATCCCGATCATGTCCCATTTATCAAACCCTGAACATGTACTGAGGAGACCCAATATATCCGGTTCCCGCAACGGAGTGGCCTTGGTGAGACGATTAGGTCACCCCAGCTTTCGCTGAATTCCGTGCCACACTTCACCGTACGAGCCGTGGGGCCAGTCAACTGTAGCTTACGATGTTTCGTATAAAGTGCCCTATTGTAACCCCCCCTCCCCATAAGCCAATGATCCGTTCTGAAATTAGGATCGTCGTGTGGTCCAAGCACCCAGCGGTTGATGGCCGTCAACTGGGACGCCTGATAGTAGAGGCGCAGATCCGGCAGCCCTTTACCTCCGTCATACCATCCCATGGTGAGCTTATTAATGGCTATCCATGGAGGTCGACCCTCCCACAGCAACCCCCGCACCACTCCTCAATTTGCGAAAAATAGGAGTTAGGTACCGGATTAGGCGCATTTTCCAAAGCGGGAGGGTGAGCATTTAAACATGGAGGCAGCAACCTCCAATGGCTAACGTCCGACTTCAAGCTGTGAAGAGGCGCCTTCAAATTTCGCTCATAAAACAGATTAACATCTGAGGTATATGGGCTATATGGGAGGTCCCCCCAGAGTGCATACATCTGGGATATGGACCAATTTATCTGATACCCCGAGTGCGTGCCAAAGGTATGAAAAATGTGTAACACCCGTCGTACGGAGTGAGCTGGAGAGGCCAGATAGAGCAAAATGTTGTCCGCGTAGAGCGATATTCGGTCCTCATGCTCACTGGTCCATTTAATGCCCCTTATACCCGGGTCCCCCCTGATCCAGATGGCCAGTGTCTCCAAAACCATGGCAAAGAGGAGTGGTGACAGTGGGCAACCTTGCCGCGTGCCCTGATGGAGGGGAAAAGAGGCAGAGCGATGATTGTTGACCGTGACGTGCGCCGTGGGCTGTGTATATAATAACCTGATCCATCCATTCAGTTTGGGTCCAAACCCCATACGCGCCAGGACAGCAAAAAGATATTCCCATTCGATAGTATTGAATGCCATGGTGGCATCGAGTGACAGCAAGATCGCTTCCTCCTCTATAGTGTCCAATCGCCCCATAACCCCGTTTACACATCGCAGATTTCTAGCCGTATTTCTTCCGGGCATAAAGCCAGATTGATCTAGATGGATTAAATCATTAAGATACAGGACTAGACGATTGGCCAAAACTTTAGCCAGAAATTTCGTCTCCACCGTAAGCAGCGAGATTGGGCGGTATGATTTGCAGTCTTCCGATGGCTTACCGGACTTGTGGATAACTACAATAGCCGCGTTGCGAATATCGTCCGGAAGCAGCCCCGAGTCATAGCATTCATTATATAGGTTTAACAAGTATGGCGCAATCCTCGTAGCCATTGGTTTAAGTAACTCAATAGGTAGTCCATTAGGACCTATCGCTTTACCTGACCGAACATCCAGAATTGCTTTTTGGACCTCTCCCACGGAAATATCAGCCTCCAGCACCTCCCTATCCTGTTGCGAAAGGCACACTACGTCTATGGTAGCAAGAAGGTCAGCAGACATTGAGGCTTGCGAAGTCTGTGGGACCCGATAAACCCCCGTCAAAGTGAGACGCAAAGGCTTCCGCGATCCCCTAGGGGTCCGTTATCAATACCAACCTCGCTGCCTGTTCCTTACGTTCCAGCCATGCCAGGAGCTTACCCGTACGCTTGTCCTGTTATTAAATCCTATCGCGCGTGGCTAGGGAGCGCATAGTAGCCTCCTCCAGCAGAAGCTGTCTATAGACCTGTCTTTTTATTTTGATCCAGTGTTGGGTGTCGGGGTTAGGGTCCTGAGAAAGGGCCCCCTCCAGTTGCATAATATCCTTTTCCAATTCGACCGCCCTCCGCCTACGCTCAGTGGCCTACCATCAAAGACTGTGCCCTGCCCTTGATTACTGCCCCATATGCCCCCCAAAATGTAACTGCCGATGCAACCGACCCCACGTTCTCGTCAAAATAGTAATCTGTATCATGCCGGAGGCTTTCCTTAATATGGGGTACCTTCAAAGACCACGGCTGTACCATAATTAGGTCAGGACGCCTAGTCGGTGGGACGCCAAAGACTGCCGAAACGGGAGAGTGGTCTCATATACCCCTTGCCAGATTTGTGGATTTTCTGAAATCATTTATATCTTGGGCATGAGTAAGCAAATAGTCGATCCGCGATTGACTGCCATGGACCCCCGATTGATGCGTGTAATGTGTGTGGTGGGGGTGTGTCCACCTCCAAACATCCACCACTCCCAAAACGTCTGATAATCCCTGGAGTTGGGAGCCGTGTGCTGGGTCAGGTCTGGGCGGGAGTTGGTCACGCAGGCCATCCAAAGTTAAATTAAAGTCGCCCCCAAGTTTTAAGGATCCTACTGGTAGGGCCAACATCAATGCCCCCACGTCTTGTAAGGTTAGGCGCTGCAAAGCTGGTGGGGCGTTCACTGACACCACATTAATTACCCTACCTTCCCACATACCCGTACTTGCTGCATATCTACCCTGCACATCTGTCCAGGTGTTCTGCACCACGTAAGGGCAGCCCCTGCGCAGGAGCACCCCAACCCCTTTAGAGCCAGTGGTAAATCCAGAGTGTACAATCATGCGGTAACCCTTCCTATTCAGCGCCATACATGTGTTCCCTATCAAGTGAGTCTCTTGTAAAAATACTATGTCAAGTGCATGTCTGTGAATATATTGCAGCACAATACCCCTCTTGATTTTGTCCCCCAGACCATTTACGTTCCAAGTGGACACTCTAAGTCCCTGTCTTGGCGCGATTAGAATACAGCAAATGTGCAACTCTTATGATTGAGCGGTCGTCGCAGCCTGTCTCCTCAGGATCGTCGTTCAAAGCGGTGCCAAAACAATCAAAATGCATGACAGTGTCGCGAAACACAGTATCCATGTCAACACTCATAATGCCATTTGGGATATTACCTATCCAGAGATTACCTGTCACGATGCAGAAAAACAAAAAAACCTCCAACAGTTCCACCCCACCCCCCCCCAACTCCAGTTGAACTCCCCACCCCGCCTTCCTGCATAATGGGACTAGAACCGCCCGCCACCCCCAACATGCAGAGTGCCTGTTGCCCACCCTTAGACAACTTCAGGAAGCGTGAGCAACTCAACACCCTAAAACAAGTGTAAAGACAACACAGACGCCGCCCCCGTGTTTAACCTGAATCAAGAAACATTCTAGGTCTGCTCATAAAACCTTCGGCCCTTTCCTCAGCATTCACCTGAAACTCCTGGCCTTTCCAGCTGAAATATAAGTTGCAAACCAGGTTCAAATGTAGAGCACAGCAAGTGCCCTACCGTCAGGGTGCCTCAAAGGGCACTCTTCGTCCTGATATTGTCAAACAAATCAGAGTCAGACCACTGATTCAGCGTCCTCCTGTGTGGCTGTGAGAGTCTGAGTCAGAATGCGGAGGGGAACGTCTTTGGTGTCGCCAATCTTCTGCTCCATCCGCTGCAGAGGGGGCCTTGCGTGAATTCTGTCCAACAGTGCGACAGCCCTCAAGCCAGTCCCAGGCATCCTCCGGCCTCGTGAAAAAACATAATTTACAGTTTGCTTCAACCCTAAGTTTGGCCGGGAACATCATAGCATATTTAATCTCCTGGTCCCTGAGGGCACATTTTACCTCCAGAAAACTGCGGCGCTGCTTCTGCACTCTCAAGGTGAAATCCGGGAAGAACGTGATTTTGCTGTTCTCGAAGCTCAGCGGGGGGGGGGGGGGGGGGGGGGGGAGGGGTAGGCGCTCTCGCAGTCTGCAGGATAACATCGCGGTCCCGAAAATTAAACACCCGGGCCAAGAGCGGTCGTGGTGGCGCACCAGGCTTTGGGTGGCCCCCCGGAACACAATGAGCACGTTCAATAGTAAAACATTTGGAGAGTCTGCGGGGTTGCAGGTGCTTGAGAACAAGGTCCTCCACGAACAGGTCGGCCGCCTGATCTTCCGCGCACTCTGGCACGCCAAGAATGCGAACGTTGTTGCGCCTCATTCTGCCTTCGTAATTGTCCAGTTGCAGCGCCATCGCCTCCAGAGAAGCGTGCAGCTCAGTCACCTGTCTTTTAAGGAGCGCAGTGTCCGTAACCAGTTCCTTGGTGGTGTTTTCTACTGTGCCCACAGGTACCGCCATTTTTTTCATATCTTCGCTTATTAGAGCCACATCAGTCGCGACTGTATCTATACGGGTCTTGAGGGAGGTTCTTACCGTCGTGATAGCCTCCAGGATATCTTTGTTCGTGGGCTCCGTGCTGTCGCTCGAGGCTGCCGGTTCTCTACGCTCCTCGCCTTGTTGCTTTTGCCAAGCGAATTTTTCCAACCTGGTCTGCACACCCGTACGACTGTGGCGCCCAGGTGCCATGATGTACCTGTCTTGGTGGTCACCACTCACTGACTGAGAAGGCACTCACCCCTGCCTGCAGTTTAGGATACCACTCGGCCTGCCGGCTTTGGCGAGTCCATCACCACCCCCTTTTGTACCGCTTTGTTCGCCATAAGTTGGCAGGGTATGCTCAGACGTGAGTCCCTTGCTCACTTTGCCACTGGATTCAAGCAAGCCTGGCTGAAGACGGCTGAAATGCCAGAAACCGGTCCTAGGAAGCTTGTTTTCGGTCCAGGGAAGGCATGGCTTGGCAGTTCGGGCTGGACTGTTCCCATGAGGCACAGGGTCAGACTGATTTGCATATGGCCGTGTCTGAACTGGGGTGGCAGAGTGGGCTAAAGAACGGTGATGGATTAAACCCAGATCTGTTGACTGGGTGTGAGTGTTTGATTGGTTCTGATGCTCCGTCCATCACCACCCCCTTTTGTACGGCTTTGGCGAGTGGCACCCCGTTCGCCCAAGCAGGTAACCACCTCACAGCATCCACCACCTTATGGCTGCAACCAAACCGCCCTGGGCTGGGCAATCCTCAGTCACTTCCGCGATGAGCCGCTCGATCTGTGCAGGGGGGGGGTAGCTCCACTCTTCCCAGTACTCAGGGTGATCCCACAATACGCCTCTGCCCCGGTGCCTCGCCCAATCTGACTGCTGGCGTGAGGGGCCGAGCGCACAACAGAGTCACCGGGCCTCTCTAACACTGCAGGCGCCAATCAATTCACTGCTGCAGCCGCACACTCCTTCCAGTAGTGCATCTGTGCTCCACGCACCCCACTTCCTACTTCTCCCATACTGGCCACTGGGTCTGCTGTGCTCCTGCAGGATACACCTCTAGGCAGCAGACCACCGCCATCTGCAACTTTCCCAAGAGTCTACCGCCGTTACTCGTTCTCACCCCAGTGGCGGTCGCACTGTCCGCGGAGGGTCAGTGTCCAAATCATCCACTAGTCCACCTCTAGGCCTCAGCCCTGGTATGGCGCTCCCATGAGATATAAGTCCACTGGGCACCGGGATCACAGGAAGGGGCCCCGCACGAGCACGCGCCCTCCGGACGACTTAGCCCCGCGGCTGCTGTAAGAGGCTGCTCTGAGCCGCATCCACTCACCCCATCACTCCTGGGTGCTATTTCCGGCTTTGCTGGCAGAGGAGCGGGGCAGTAAAGGGCCGCAAGTGCGATCACCACAGCCCCGATGTGGTTTCCAGCACTCGCACACTACAGGCCCCAGCACCGGTCTCTGGTTGAGCTCTCACACCGCCAGGTGTCACTTCCAGCCACCGGGACGCCCCTGGAGGAGCCGGCGCCAAGAGACTTCCTCTGCCAGCAATTCCGATTTCCCTTAAAATTAGCCCGCAGCTTCAACAGTCATCACAGCAGGCAGCGGACCCCTCGGGGCGACGATTTGGCCAGGGAGATCTCAATTTTGACGGATATTGCGGGAGTGGCGCTCTGGAGCTAAGCTACCGAGCGGCCATTCCCGTCAGCAGTTGGTTTGCCCCCCCCCCGTAGACCACTTTTTCAGCTCTCATTTTCAGGCCCCTTCCCTTGGTGGATCAGATGCACCCCATCCTCTCGCTTCATTCCTCTTTGCTACTCCAGAGGCCAGCATAAGCCATGTTTTATTATGCTTGGGCCAGGTTAATTCCCCTGTCCCTCCCAGTAAGTGCCATCGTGCTTCGACTGGAACCTGCATATCCACCACCGCTGACATCACCCAGGATACCCCTTCCCAGTGCTGTTGAATCTTGGGACAGGCCCAGAGGATGTGGAAAAAGGTGCCCACCTCTCCACAGCTCCTAACACATTGACTGGAGTCGCAGCGGCACAATCTTTGTTGCAGAGTTTGGGTAATGTATGAACTGTGCAAAATCCTAAGCTGGACTAGTCTAAATATTGCACATATTGTAATTTCCCTAGGGCTCACTATCGCCTCTGCCCAGTCGTCATCCTCCAACAGTCCCAAGTCTGTCTCCCATGCCTCCCTCAAGGGACCCAAACCCAAAGTAATTCATGATCTTGCAATATGTAAGCGAAACAGCCTTACCCACCATTGGGTTCAACACCAATCTGTCCTCTAGTGGGGAATAGTCAGGCAGCCGCAATGCCTCCAGTATGACACACCTTAGGGCGTGCTTCAGCTTTAAATAACGGAACCGCTCTTCGTCTGCTTGTATTCTATCTGCAGGTCCTCGAATGTAATCATTGTCCCATTCCGCCAGAATGCTTGTGGAACCCGATGAGGCTCCACCTACGGAAGCCCATCAAGCGGCCCACCTCAGCCAGTTGATCACAGTCCCATAGTTGGGTTTGGTCCGTTAGTTTGGATCCCCACCCCAGTATTTTTGTGGCCACCAGCCATGCCTTAATCACTGTCCTGGTGTGTGCAGGGAGATGTGACTTACGTCCTCCCCTATACAATGCCGCAGGGTAGCCCCCAGGCCCCATTACGGGACGATCCACCTTATAGGCTGGTTCCGTGTAGGGCCAAAGACCCAGTCATTCACGTTTACAAGCTGGGATACCAAGTAATAGCTCCTTACGTCTGGTACAGCAAGTCCACCCTCATAAACTCTCTGTTGCAGCTTACGCAGTGCAATTCGGGGGTTGCCCCCTCCCACAATAGGGTGCGTATTTGACAATCAATTTTTCAAAAAACTGCGTTTGGGAACTGATGCAGGGTATTCTGGAGTGCATATAACAAACGTGGGAGGGCCATCATTTTGAACAGGACATCCCTTCCCATAAGAGAGACCGGTAGCTTTTGCCAGTTCGCCACTTCTCTGCGCAATCTCTCCAGCTGAAGATGCAAGTTGAGTTCTAGAAACCTCTCTGCCAACTTGGTGACCCAAATCCCCAAATATTTAAATTCCTTTTGTTGCGCCAGAGCCGCCCAAGCAGACATAAGGTGCAGACTTTTGCCCATTAAGGCTTATCCCAATTTATTTGATAGCCGGAATAATTACCGACGGTTCTTAAGATATGCATGAGTCTGTGGATTGTGTGGTGTGGCCTATGTGCATAAAGCAGGATGTCGTCCGCATATAGGGAGATACGTTCCTCCCTACACCCCCAACATCTATCCCACTCACCAAAGGATCCCTACGCACCATTGGCGCTAGTGGTTCCAAAGCCATTACGAAGACCATCAGGGAGAGTGGACATCCCTGGTGTGTGCCTCTGTGGTAAGTGAATGGTCTAGATTTCGACCCATTGACCCGACCTCTCCCCAACGGGTCGGAGTATAGAAGACGGACTGAGGCACAAAACTTTGGCCCAAAGCCCAGCTTAGACAGAACCATGAATAAGTATGGCCATTCGATGCTGTCAAATTCCATACGGGCATCTAGCGACAGCACTGCTGCAGCCTCTGTTGGACGCGTTGCCACCTCGTGCATTACCCCGTGTAGTTGAAGGAGGTCCAGTCTAGTGCTTCTCTGTGGCATAAACCCTGATTGGTCCAGGTGAATTATTGTGGAAATGATGGGACGGTGTCTATTGACCAACATCTTTGACAGCAATTTGGCTTCAAAGTTGAGCAGGGAGATCTGTCTATATGAGCCACATAGCTCTGGTAATTTGCCAGGTTTAGGAATGACCACTATTGTAGCTAGCCTAAGGTCCTCTGGTAGACTTCCTTCCTCCCCCGCCACGCAAAACAAGTTAAGCATGGGCTGCACCACTGTTTCTGCTACACAATTCTACATTTCTGCTGGCAGCCCATTCAGGTTCGCTGCTTTCCCTTATAGCAGCTCTCTTATGGCACTAGCAACTTCCTCCGTTCTGAAGTCTTGATCAATTGCCTCGCTATGTTCCGCTGTGAGTATCAGCAGGGAGATCTCTTTAAGGAATTCAGTGCATTGCTCTTCTGTTGTGGCTGAAGCCGACTGATATAACGTTTTATAGTGCTGCATGAAAGCCTCCTCTATTTCGGATCCTGTCCTGCATCGCGTACCCTCTAAATGACTATTTTCAGCCTCCCAGTTTCGGTCTTTGTCCCTCTTCTTCAACTAGGTAATTAGCTTATTGGCTTTGTTGCCCACATCATATATCTTCCTTTGTGTTGTCACTGCATAAGAGTGGGCTGCATCTACTTCCAGGTCCCTGAGCTCCTTCTGTTTGAGGCGTATATTATGACTGAGTGTCATGTCAGTCTCCCCCTGCTGTCTCCAGTTCTCTTCAAGTGCTGCGATCTCCTGTTCTATTTCGGCGCACCAAGAGCGGCACTCTTTTTTCCTGTCCTCTATCTCTGCCTGGACATAGCCCCTTGCAACCACTTTGTATGCCTCCATCAACACACACAGTGAATTAACCGAACCTTTGTTCTCTATGAAGTATTGTTCTGTGCGTTCTGTAAACTTGTCCTAAAATTCATGATCCCTAAAGAGCCAGGGATCCATACGTGGTGGAAGAACTTGGTTTCGAGTCAGGCCTCGCAATGAAAGCCTCCACAGGGGAATGGTCCGATATACCCCTAGCTTTATGCAGCACGTGCCTGAACTGTCCGACCTGCACACACTGCGTGAAAATGTAATCTAATCTTGACCCACTACCATGTGCTGCTGATATATGCGTGTATTGCCTAGTGGATGGGTTATGCTCTCTCCACAGATCTATAATCCCCATTGCTTCCACGAATAGCCCAATGGCTCGTGCCCCCAACTAGGAAGACGGCTTGGCTCTATCCAGGTCCTGGGACATCGTACCATTCCTATCTCCCCCCAGCTGGAGGATCCCCGGGGGTATGTCCACTCGTAGTTTCCTCAGCAGCGGAAGCGTCTCCACATGAAGCTTCGGGGGTACATAGGTGGAGCATATGTTAAAAGTGCGTCCTTCCCAAGTCCCTGTCAGTGCCACATATCTGTCCAGAGAATTAGGCCATATACGTCCCGGTAATAGGGGTACTGCTTTCCTGACTAGTATTGCTACCCCTTTAGAGCCAGATGTAAATCTCACATGTGCCAGGAGGGTGTATTCAAACCTGTTGAGTGCCAAGTAGCAATTGCCCTTCAAATGTGTCTCCTGCAGTAAGACCAAATCAGGAGAATGTCTATGAAGGTATTACAGTACCATAGTCCATTTAGTTCTATCATTTAGCCCATTAACATTCCACGGCAGGACCCTAAGGGCAGACGTAACCTGATTAGCCATATCCTAGCCAGGGATAATTTTACCCACCCTCTCCCTCCATCCTAAATTTTCATCCCAGAGTGTCCTGTAGCACATATTTCGGTGTATCCAATTCCAGTAACATAACAGCCCGTTAATGACAAGTTCCCCCCCACCCTACCAATAAACCCCTCCTCCCTGCTGCCCTGCTGACGGACTCTGAACTACCCGCCCCCCCAAACTTAGCAGAGTGCCTGTCGCCCTCCCAGAAAAAATAAATGAGGTCCGTGGCCAGGCCGTGCCCTCCCCAATCCCAGCCAAACCCTTCTCAATACCATAGTACCGACTAGTTCTGTCCATCACCTTCTCAGCGTCTGTCCCTCAGCCAACTCCAACCAGCGCAAATCATTCCCTCACGATCAAGTGTCCTGGGAAAATCAGAGTCCGAACCCATCCACCCCCAACACTGCAAAGTAAGTCCGAGCTGGATGGTGCTCCGGGGTAGTCTTGCTATTTGATTAGTTGGTGTGTAACTGTTTACAGTCTGGACAGTTCTCATTCTTTCCCTGCCGATTCTGTGATATCTTGCTCTGTGTCCTAACGAACATACTGGGATTGCCTGTTACGGTTCCATATCTGTCTTGAGTGTCCGTCTTTGCCTGAGTTCCCAACTTTTTGCCAGCCGTCGAGCCAGTCCCATGCCTCCTCCGGTGAGGAGAGGAAGAAGTTTCCCATCTGCTTCAATGCGCAGTTTCGCTAGATAGACCATTTCATATTTGATACCTTTCTCCCTGAGTACTTTCTTGACTTCCAGGAAACTTCTGCATTGTTTTTGCACTCTAATCGTGAAATCTGGGAAGAAGGAGATTGTACTGTTTTTGAATTTTGTGGGTGGAGCGATGCGTGCCGTTTGCAAAGTAGCGTCTCAGTCTCGAAAGTTGAAGACCCTTGCGACTATTGGCTTTGAAGGGGCCCCCGGCCTTGGCCTTCCGCCTGAGACTTGATGAGCTCTTTCAATCGAGAAATAGTCTGACAGACGATTTAGTTGCAGGTGGTTAGTAATTAGAGCTTCGAAAAGTAGATCTGCTGCTGGCCCTTCCGCGTGTTTTGGCACTCCAAGAATGTGTATATTGTTCCAGCACGCCCTTCCTTCATAATCGTCCTCGGTCCTCCATCCTGTCTTGCTTGGTTTGAAGCATCTGCACTTGTTGTTTGAGGCTAGCTGTGTCGGTGGCTAGTGTTGTGATGGTTTCCTCCACTTCCTTGACACTAGTGTCCATGTTCTCGAAATCGGCTCGAACCAGGGGTATATCTATATTTACTGTGTCCACTCTCGATTCTATTGAGGTGCAGACATTGTTGATGGCGGCCATAATATCTTGAAGGGTAAGTTTGGGCTGTCCGGCGGGGGCACAGGCCTGTACTTGTGGGCTCACATTAGCGGTTTCTTGTCCCGCTCCTACTTTATTCCTAGCGCATTTATCCACTTTCTTTTGCAGAGCTGCCTTGCCGCCCTTGCCACCAGCCATTCTGTTTGGTGTGGTTTGAGCTCCGTGGGCTTAGGTTGTAGGTGATACATGGTACTCCCCGCCTAAGCCAAAGACACCAGAGTACACCTTATAATAGTCGCTTTTTTCCTACGTGCATTAGGCACTGTTACCCTAAGCATCCAGCATTTTCTGTTCAAAGTTCTGAAAGTGATGTCACAACAAAAAAGTCCCAAATTAGTAATCGCAGCTGTTGAGTTAATCCAAAATCAATCTTTATTCCTTATACAACACAGCAGCCGACATGCGTTTCGCCCTCCTTGGCTTCCTCAAGGCTCGCTACTAGAATGATAATCATAATGTCTCCAACTGAACCATAACATTCACGGTAAAAGTGTTGTATAAATAATTCTCTATGTTATTGAATCTAAAATATCACATTGCTCTTCCTGTCGTTTTTCGGTTTCAGTGTAAGATCCCGTAAATAATTATTTTTTGTGCACCCTCCCTTCCGATTTAGGTATTCTTCACGGAACCATGTTAAGTTCCATCGCATGTTCCAACAAGTCACACAAGCGTGTCTGTGTATCAGCACCCAAAATTAAGTGGAAGGACATTGTTGTAACGTTATATATACTATTCAGGAGACGTATTGATGTGCAGATCTTTGAAGCATATCCACCATATCTTACAGAAAAAATGGTACTCCCCGCCACCTGCCTAGGGGAGGAGTGCCCTCCGTGGCTTGTAAGGTTTCCCTTCCTTTATTTAGCACTCTGCAAAACCACTATTCTTTAGGAGATCTTACTTGGGGGCTATCCGGGGGTGGTTTGGCGGCCCCAGTATTTCTTCTTTGTATACTTTCCTACTACCTATGTCCGGAGCCGCACTAGTGAGTGACCATTCCCTTCGGCGGTTGACCACGCCCCTGTCCACTATATGCTTGTAGCTCGATATTCTGGGGGTCAATATTTAATAGTACAAGCAGTATAAGCTACAGGTAGAATATGTCTTGATGCAAAAACAATTAAAAAAGAAAAATGTAAATTGTGCCTTATAAATAGAATTTGGATTGTATCTAAAAAGGTTTGCAAGCAAATGTAGTGAGGTTCTTTTTAACTTCAATCACAAAACATAACAAGATTAGTAACTATAAATGTTTAGTAGTACCAATAGTAATTATAGAATAGGACATCAGTTAAGTCCATGAAAACGCAGACCAAGTTCTCAACTACTGGATTTTACATTCAGACATGCATTTAAATCCATAATGCATCTACTAGGAGAACAGTATTAAACTACAGTGCAAAGCAGCTTCGAATTTAGAATGACACCGTTGGCCAAACCTACTATATGGAAATTGCAATTCAGATGACCATCTTGTCAGAGGAGAAGTAACACATGAACAAGCTAAGCTATTCTAATGCATCTGTTCTGTGTATTTGTTGGTTTCAAGTCCATGTAAGACACACTACAGCACTAAGAACGTAACAAAACAAAATTACTATTTTTTTTTAATTTGTTTGCCATCTTTACTTCTAGAAACTGGAATCATTGAATCATTATTGCCACTTTAAAGGAAAAGTAACATGGCGTGTAAGTGTCTTTAGTATGTTTTTTGTACCTAGCCCTTGTGATTCATTTTGAGGAAAAGCTTACCACAGACTTCTCAAAGACATCTTTCATGTTGCACTGGCAGGTACTGCCCGTTTTCGAGTGCTATTGCAGCTGAATATATAGCTCCTTTTCTATTTTTACTCATCTGCAGGCAGGGTAAGATCTGAATAGGCATCAAAACCTGAAGTCAATTTAGTAACAGACAAACTAAAGTGCAAGGAGACTTGAGGCTTCAAGACGCATGGCTTTGTGCAGCATGTGTATGTGACCTACCATGAATCTTTGGGGACATGGCATGTGCGAGAATGTGGGGATATAACACTTCATGCATATTGGACATGTGTACAGACAGAGCTCTATGGTTGCAACTGGAGGAGTGCAGTCACAGCCTCAGCTTGCTAAAGCAGCTAAATAACCCAATGGCTGGTGTGACATTCAGAAAGTGCTGGCATATAACCAATAGTCCATTGCATTCTGGGACTTGTTTTCCTTATCAAATTAGAACTGTGGCCTCCTAAATCCCAGCATGCAAATGTCCATCAACTAAAAAGCTAGAATTGGCGGAAGCTCCCCATTATATGACTGCACTTGGACACAATGCTGGTGCCAATACTGCAGTGTTGAACTGTACTGCCTGGGCTTTTGCTTCTGGTGATGTCAATAGATCCCGAAAGGATTTCTTGTACTGAAACTGTATTCTACAGCGTAATGGGTGTTTCTGGTGTTGACAGTGTAGTGTGCGCTTTGACATGTGGTTATGCCAACATGGAACCCCCTCTATGTAGGGGGAGACTGTGGCAGAGTCCGGCATGCACTAATATGCAGGCTAAGTGTGCCATGACTGTGCAATCGTTCTCTTTCTGTTCTTCGTCCCTTCCCTATATGTATTCCCCAAGCTAGGGGTAGTGCTCTGCACCAGCGCTGCAAGCATAGAAACTAAAAACAGAAGCACCATCGTCTTGGGAACACAGCCATGGAAGGCACACAACTCTGTGCATGTTTGCCGGCCTAAATTTGCATGTTTTAGCTTATTGCAGCAGGGCCTATTGGTTTGCCACTGCTTTTCATTAGTGTAGACAATTATTAGAAACTGTAAACCCTACTTGTTTAAAGAATTGACAGGCTGCAGTTTTTCACTGGTACTTGGTGTTTTCTCTGCTGGATGATTCAAGTGTCACACTTCCACGTGCTTTGAAGGGGCGTACAAAGCTTTAAAATATAACCGTACAAGACGGAAGCATTCTTAGCATACCAACAATTAGAAATCTAACAAGCAATGCCCTTCAGGAAAATAGTATCTAAAGCTGTTAGTTATAGAGCGCAGTTACCAGCCATCTTGTTCAAAACCTGTTGAAAAAAAAGTAGGGATTTAGTTCAATTGTTTAAGTGGTCTGTCATTAGACAGGGAAAATACATTGTGCTGCCACTTTTCTCTGGTAATACAGGTAAATACGCTGTCATTATCCAGCTCTCTTTGACACCTGCTCGTTTCAGTTCTAGGAGCAGGAAAGAAATTGTGGGCTGGAAAAGTGCCTCTATTTCCTCAGCAATTAGAAATGATGGAGCTAAATTGTCTCTTCTTTCTTTCCCCAGGCTATTAGACTATCTCTGGAGCAGGCCTTACCCCCGGAGCCCAAGGAAGAGAGCAGAAAACCGGTGAGCAAACTGCGGATCCGGACACCGAGCGGGGAGTTCTTCGAGCGCCGCTTCCTGGGCAGCTGCAAGCTGCAGGTTGTCTTTGATTTTGTGGCTTCGAAAGGATACCCTTCAGATGAGTTCAAGCTACTAAGCACCTTTCCCAGGAGAGATGTAAGTAAAACCTCGAGGCACCTTCACTGCTATACACTGCATTCCTGGAACTTTGCATCCCTGGGACGTGTTTTTTCTTGGTAAAGTCCAACGCCACACTCTTAAAGCACCCTCGTGAGTCTATGAAGTAGTGAGCACGTGTAAATGTTCCTGTTCAGTATTCTACTGTGACAACCTGAGGCCATGTTTGCATTCTTACCACTATGTTGCAAAACCTCAATAAAAACAGTGGTCCTATTAAGGTATTAAAATAAAGATGACCATTCGTGCTCCTTTACAAATGGTCGCTGTTCTCTTGTTCAATAGTATATCATTTGTTGCATTAGAACTGCTGTATTTTTCATTGCAGCTGAAATTTCACGTGAGTTGCAGCACTACTGTTTTTTTTAAAGCGTTTTATTGACATTTATAGAGATAACAGATGACAGTTGTCACAATTTCAAAACTGTGAACAAGGAGTTGGAGCGAAGGAAGGAGGGGATGCACGCAATTCATTCTGAAGTACAGGAGCAGCATGTTCGCTGAGTAACCCACAACTGCTAAATGGGCCTAACCCTCAGCAGTGCACTGAGCTGACCCAGCCAGACAGCGGCATGGGAAGGTAGGGAATCAGGTGGGGGCGAGGCGACTATGGCCTTGTGTCGTGAAATCAGGCCAGTGTATTGTAACAGGGGGCAATGAGCTGGCCTCGAGTGCAGCACACTGTGGTGAGGACAAGGGTGGGTCCCTGCAGCGTATGTATGTGAGGAATGGTTCCCAAATATTCTTTGGGCTCGATCGCGGGGGCATAGTGTCCCAGAAGTTAGACAATTGTTCCTGACAATACGCCGTGTCTCGCAGCCAAGCAGTCACGGGAGTAGGGAGGCTGGAGGGGGGGGGGGGAGGGGGAGAGAACGTGAATGGCAATGGCCACTCGTCGCGTAGCCAAACATGGTGGCCAGGCGGTGGGAACTTGCAGGGACATTCTTGACGTATCCCAGGAGGGCCGAAGTGCAGCACAGCGGTAATAGCGCTCAAAGACGCAGGCTTCTGGACCACTCCCCCTAACAGAAGCTGGTGGGAAAACCTCCCCCCGCCGCTCAACGTGGAATTATCTTCTGACAGGAAGCGCTATTTAACCCCTTCGGTGCTCATGACGGAATGGTTCCGTCATGACCCACGGTTGAGCTGTGCTCATGACGGAACCATTCCGTCATGACCACACCCGCGCAAGATTCCGTCAGCACAGCGGCGGAATCTGCGCAGCATCGAAGGGGTTAAAAGATGACCGCACACAATGTTAAAGGGAGCGGAATGGGGCCTAGGACATGGGCGGCCAGTGGAGGCTGCCACATGCAGTGCTGTTTACTACCACCCTCTCCTGCTCCACGTGCTGAAGTGGAGCATTCCAGGCATTGGCAGAGGGCACACGGATTCAGAGTGCCAGACACAACCCAGTGCTGCCTATTCTCTGTGGAAGGAACTGCAGCGTTACTGACATGTTGTTGTTGCAGCACACAATTATTGATGCACTAGCATCAAACACATTTTATCAGTTAATCACAACCAACATATACTGTACATAGTTTTTCCCCCCTAAACTGACTGGGTGCAGAGATCACCACAAAACTAATTTTCATTTTAATATAGATAATTTCTATATAACAATCTACAGTTTCCATGTCTTGGGGAACTGGAATAATCTTACAAACATTTTTGTATGCCATTTCATCATTGGTTGCCACCAAGTATTCATTACATTCGCTTCTTTCAAGTTTTTTTTGTATTTAGAATCCTTGATGGGTAAAAAGACCAGAACTTGTGTTTCCTTTAATACCTGTCTGTTTTTAATAGAATTTATAGTCTATTGTCATAGTAGAACGGTTTACAGTTACAGATGTTTGTATACATGTTGAATGGAAAAACCTTAGTACTTTGTGAGGAGTTTGCTTTCTGCCACTGTTTATCTAAGCATTCGGGCAGCACAACAGTCATTCACAACTGCCCCTTAGTATAGACTTCTGTGATGACCACTGGTAACTAATAGTCCCTGTACAAACTCTTTGTGTTGCTGGATTAAAACAGTAATGCATTCTAGGTGATGGGGGTCTTGGGACACGCCCGAAGTTTCTCGATTTCTCTAATTACAAAGAAGAACGTAAAGTAATGTGTTATCCATATAGAACTCAAATCGGTGCATTCTTCTGTTGATTGTGTCAAAATGAATAGTTCCGAGCAAGTGTTGAATAATTTGGAGATGATTAATCTAGCATCATTGCGTTTAGTAGCTTTCCGAATTTGAGATCGCTGATAGGACTGCAGACAAAGAATGTACAAAACGGGTTCAGTGCTCTTGATTGTTTAAGCACAAAAAGCCAATCCTCCCACAGACGACATTATAGTGCATGAGACTTTCTATAGAAATTGATAATCATGAAGGACATAATGAGTAAAGTAACAGACTTGCATTTATCCAGACCTGGATGTCCAGTGCCTACCTGAATCTCAACTCAGCGAAGACTGAATTCATGCTATTTGCCAAGAACAACTAAAAGAGAAAAAGTACAAACAAGGCCCAGTGACAGGAAGCTGAACAACTTTGAAGTCCAACTTTCACTGAATACCAAGTCTCTTGGATTCATTTTGATAAAACAATCACGATCAACTCCCCCACTTATCTTGCAGACATCTCTGGTGGTTCTCGAGACACCCACAGCCAGGACACCCTTCAGGCTGCAGACTGAGCTCTAGTGTGAAAAAGAGAAAACAAGGCAGCAGTCCTTTTCCATCTATGCACCCATAAACTGGAAAAAACTCCATATATCCATTAGGACCACTCTAGCGCTGGTCCACTTAACGAAACAGTTGAAGATGCACCCCTTTAAAGAACACAATATTACTATGTATTGCCAATCAACAAATCAGCTACCTCTCCTGTCCCTCGTTAATTGTATGCTTGTCTTTGGCCCTGTATAGCGCTTTGTTGTCTTTTGGCTAGATACATGCTAGGGTGCTAGGGAAATACCACTTACAAACAAACATACATTCCGTGAGAGAATACCAGGCCTTTCCTATGACAGGAAGTATCGTCAGCCTTCTAGTTCAATCAGAAAATGCAGAAGCCTCGGTGTGAGCAGGGCAGTTTGAGTAGTTTTTCCAACTTGAAAAGAAATGGTGAGTTTTTGGGGTGGTTGGCGTCCAGCAAATTGCAGTGGTCTGGATACAGTCCACTACTGGTTCAGGCCTTATCAACCTTCTGGTTATAGCCAATAAGGACTACATTGTCTGACATTTGATGACTTTGTCATTGAAAGAAATTAGTCAATGTGCCGATCCTGAGACTATAACCTGATGAACCTCCAGCACATTAAATGAAGATGGGGCCTTCTGGGTAATGATCAGTCCTGTAAGACTCACACAAGTACTTGTTAGTAGGTTCCAAGTCCTCCTTCACCATGAATAGATACACTCAGGAATACACATTAAGGATATGTCTTTTATTTATTTAAAAACGAGATCAAAATTCAATCCTCACGCATAAATTATGTTTAGTAGTAACTTAAAGAACAAACAGGATTGTGTTAGTAACGATGGCTGTAAGGATGAATGAAAGGAACAACTGTAACATTATGAGGTCATTCAGAATCATTACATTATTTCTCCTCTCCCCACCCTTTCTGTATGTAGCTTAACTATTGTATTTCCATTAATATATGGTCTCCCACCTGCATAACTTATTGGAACAACAAAGCTGTTGTGTCGCTCAAAGGGAGTTACTGTCTCTCCCCCAACTCCCAGTAGTTTTGGAATTCCAGCAAAAGCGGTTAGACTGTCTGGCTTTCTCAAGGTGGCGGCCAGTGATATTGTACAGCGGCAACGTACATGGTTCGTACTCTTAATCTTGTCAGACTTATGCAGAATTAAAAGTTCAGGTTCTGTGACATTATATCAAACTCATCATCTTGGAACTTCAGATGTTCGGTGACAGGGTGAGACAGTGAGCTGATGGTTCGTGATTAGGTTTGTAGTTTAGTGCCTAGTTTATGAGGTCATAAGAGGAGTGTCCACTTTTTAAGGAAACATGAACTGTGAAAATATTAATGTGGGATATGATAGAGATTTCTGTACAACAGTAAAATCTACAACTCACTACTGAGCTTAATTCCATTTTGGATTGCGGGTGACTGAGATAGAAGTCATTTAGACCAATCTCATCTTAAAGTATATCCAACCTATTTTGCAGACATGACCTAAAAATGGTTGCAATGGAAAGCAAACTAAATATATCTCTTTTGGTATAGTTTGTCGAAATAGTTAACCAGATGTTTTTTGTTTTACATATGAAAACTGCTTCAGAATTGTTCTCTGTAGACCATGTAGAGAAAACCCCCTCATCTTATGTAAACAAACTGACATATGTAACTACTTTACCACTTAGTTAAAATGGAATGTAGATTATTAAAACAAAAGAGCTAGAGCTCGTTTAATAGCTCTTACAGAAACACGTAACACAAGCTTAACCTATAATTGTCTGCAGTTTGTCCATCTGGAATGTAATAAAGACATTTACACTCTGAGCCCCACAAACAATGCTGTTATACAGCAAGCAATATTCAAAGCATTAATTTTTAAAATTGTTGATTCTTTGTCTGTGTTTTAAATCACTTGCACTCTTACCTGTGCTATCTTCTGGGCTGAAGCGCCTAGCAGGATCCTTACAAATCAGCGGATTTAGCGCTGTTTGGGACATTATTCTGTCAGGGACGCCATCGCTGCACACGCGAGGCCACGCCCACCGTACAGGCCACGCCCACACCCCCCGCCTATAACTACAGCGCTGATTACGAGCGCGTTTAGTTGAACCCTAACCTCTGAGGCGGAAGCCGGAGGAGAAAACTTGTGAAATTTTTAAAATTGTTGATTCTTTGTCTGTGTTTTAAATCACTTGCACTCTTACCTGTGCTATCTTCTGGGCTGAAGCGCCTAGCAGGATCCTTACAAATCAGCGGATTTAGCGCTGTTTGGGACATTATTCTGTCAGGGACGCCATCGCTGCACACGCGAGGCCACGCCCACCTTACAGGCCACGCCCACACCCCCGCCTATAACTACAGCGCTGATTACGAGCGCGTTTAGTTGAACCCTAACCTCTGAGGCGGAAGCCGGAGGAGAAACATTGTGAAATTTTTAAAATTGTTGATTCTTTATCTGTGTTTTAAATCACTTGCACTCTTACCTGTGCTATCTTCTGGGCTGAAGCGCCTAGCAGGATCCTTACAAATCAGCGGATTTAGCGCTGTTTGGGACATTATTCTGTCAGGGACGCCATCGCTGCACACGCGAGGCCACGCCCACACCCTCTCACTTCAAATGTGCCTCCCACGCAAGCGCAGCGGACGAGCGCAGCGGGAGCGCCGTCTGCACGCCGAAGGCGCGCCTAAGGCAAGCCCGTCTGCGCCCGTCCGCGACCAGCCGGGACCCGGGGCCACAAACCCTGGCTCCCACCTTACCCAGAGCAGGACCTACAGCTCGGCGGCCTTATACAGCATAGGTAGGACTGCCACTCCCCAGTGCTCCCATATCTATGCTCCCACAGAGCTACCCGCCCGATGTTCGGGGTGCAAACACTCCTTCCGCAAATCCCCGTCGGCCGCGGCACAAACGTACCGTATGTACGCGCTAAATTGCCGCTCCTTACCAAAACATAGCACACAGATTGCCATGCTGCTCGAGGAGCAAAAGCCAGACGCGGTTTTCCTGACAGAAACGTGGCTCACTGCTCACTCTGAGCCAGATGTGGTTCAAGCCTTACCCGTAGGCTACCATATCCTTAGATTGGATAGACCGGTAGGGAGAGGCGGAGGTCTGGCGATCATATTGAAGAACCAGTACCGATGCCGTACTACAGCAGAAACTATCTCTGAGTGCGAGAGTGTAGCATTCTGCATAGAGTTCAACGCAAATAGCTCTTTCTCCGGCACCCTGATCTACCACCCCCCCTGAGCCTGTAAAAGTGTTCCATAGGTCTCTTCCAGAAATTATAGCGGAAAGAATTCTTTCTTCCGCCAACCACACGATCCTAGGGGACCTTAATCTCCATTTTAATTCCCCCTCAGACCACATTGCTCAGGAATTACTAGATGATCTGGAAGCTCTCCAACTGTCCCAACTGGTTGCAGCCCCGACCCATGAAAAAGGCAATTTACTTGACCCTATATTTAGTAACTGCCTGGATCTAACTGTTGATCAACCCACCCCCCTTCCATGGTCAGACCATTTTTTGGTCCCGTTTACCTGGGTCACACACATAACCCCCCAATTACCTTCCCAAGTCACCATCAGGAGGAACTGGTCAAAACTCCCTTTGGAGTCCTGGCTGCATAACCTGGACTCCACTCGCCCGTCACCCTGCCTAGACCCCAATGTGGCAAACGTCAACTATGAAAGTTGGATCACCCACTCGCTAGACTCGATCCTCCCGCTTCGTAGATCCTCCTCGAAGAGACTACAGAAATCTGCCCCCTGGTTCTCCGACTCTCTAAGACAGCTAAAACGCCTTTGTAGGCAACGAGAGAGAGCCTGGCGTTTAGACTTCGTCCCAGATAAAAAGGCTTCCTACAAAGAGGCGATCAAAGCCTACAGAGAAGGGATCAGAATGGCCCAGGCAACCCACTACTCTGAGAAAATACTAGAAGCGAAATCAAAGCCCAAAGAAATTTTCCAAATTATAAAGCAATGTTCCAGTGCCAACACGGCACCCCCTCCTAACAAAACCCAGGACCAATGCAACGAGCTTGCAGATTTCTTTCACAACAAAGTTCTAAAAATTTACTCTACCTTCCCAACTGCAGCCACAACCCCGGATGTGATTAATCCACCCCCCCCTAGACCACCTCTTCACCCAGACCAGCCTTCCCTCGAGCACTTCCCTCCTCTGGACCTCGACACTTTAAGCAAAGTGGCACGACAAGTCAAGTCGGGCTCTCCTTGTGATCCTGCTCCTCCAGAAGTCCTGATGCAGGCAAGCAAAGCCACCCTGCCTGTAATCCTGGATCTTCTAAACACGTCCATATCCACTTGCTCTGTCCCCACAGCTTGGAAGCAGGCCATTGTACGGGCGCTGTTGAAGAAACCCAGCCTAGACCCAGATGACCACTCCAGCTACCGCCCCATCTCACTTCTCCCTTGGGCTAGCAAGGTGTTAGAGAAGTATATAAATGCGCAGCTGGTCCAGTTCCTGGAGGACCACTCTCTATTACACACATCCCAGACAGGCTTCAGACCGAAGCATGGCACGGAAACCGCCTTGTTAGCGGTCACCGAAGAAACTAGAAGGATACTGGACCAGGGAGGATCAGTGGCAGTGATCCTCCTTGATCTAAGTGCCGCCTTCGATACGGTCAGCTATACCACCTTGCTGGACCGTCTCCATAACATCGGAGTTTCAGGTGACGCTTTAAGGTGGTTTGACTCCTTTCTGTCTGGGAGGTCGTTTCAGATCTTCGACGGTGAGACAGTGTCCTCTAGCAAACCCCTGAGCTGCGGAGTACCACAGGGCTCCTCCCTGAGCCCTGTGTTGTTCAACATGTACATGAGGCCGCTGGCGGGTGTTGTCGAACCGTATGGCATTAAAATCGTGTCATACGCCGACGACACCCAGCTTGTGGTCTCGCTGGCCACTGAGAACAACAGGCATTCCCCAGCCGATCTGCTAAAATGCCTAGAGGACGTTAAGGGATGGATGACCAACTCCTCCCTAAAACTAAACGGAGAAAAGACGAAGCTCATGCTCCTAGGCCCAACCTCTCCTGTGCCTTTCACCTCCTTGTGGCCCAGTGCACTGGCCCCCCCCCCCCCCATCCCTAAGGAAAGTGTTAAAAGCCTGGGAGTGTGGCTGGACAACAAACTCTCCTTCTCCACCCAGGCCACAAAACTGTCCGCCACATGTTTTGGTCTACTTAGAATCTTGAGGAAGGTTCTCCCGCTACTTCCCCTAGAGGCCAAAAAGGTGGCTGTACAAGGTCTCATCCAGTCTCGCCTGGACTCGAAAAATGCCCTATAGGTGGGGGCACCTGAGATGACCCTCCGAAAATTGCAGGTTGTGCAAAACTGTGCAGCACGTTCCCTGCTGAAAATTCCGCGCACCCAGTCGGCCAGACCTGCTCTAAAAAGTCTCCACTGGTTGCCAGTGAGGCAGAGAGTGGCCTTCAAGGCGCTGTGCTTGGCGCACCGCGCCTTCTGGAAAACGGGCCCAGCCATTAACAACGACCTTGTCATCCCCTACCACCCTAACAGGAACCTTCGGTCGACGGAGGCGTTCCTCGCCGTTGTTCCCAGAGTGAAGCGAGCCAGGTCTGGGGGTAGGCTGTTCTCTTTGAATACCGCCAGGCTCTGGAATGCTCTCCCCCTCTCACTCCGGTCCAACCCAGACCTCCTCTTATTCCGTAAAAACTTAGACACTGCTGTTTGCCAAATCCTGTGTACCTTAGCTCCTCTTCCCGTCACTTCTCTGTTTCAACTCAGCGCTTGGACGCCTACGGGCAGTAACCGCGCTTAACAAATATTTTTACAATTACAATTTTTTACAATTACAATCGTTAAGAGCTGACCACTTCCGGGTTACAGCAATACGAACTTCTGATAGATACATCTGCCTGTGGATTCCTCACCTTGTGAATATCCCCTGCGCCAGCAACATTCGGAAACTTTTGTAGCAGTCCACGCCGATGAGGTCGAAGACGACGTCACAGAGACACGGCTCCGCTCGAGACTCCGCTGACGTCACCGACTCCATAAGAAGACCTCGTCGGCGTGATGACGACAGTTCCCTTTTTTCCGCGCCGTCGACGCCAACGGATTTCGGGAATCTCTAACTGTAGCTTCACTGTTACTTTGTGTTTCTACTGGATTTCTCTGTTCCTTTTTTCGAAAAAATGTCGACAAAGAAATCGGGCTTCAAGCCCTGTCGTGAATGTGGAAAACATATTTCGATCACGGATCCACATGACGACTGTGTATGGTGTTTATCATCTGATCATGATATGGATGGATGCTCTTGCTGTCACAAGATGAGCTCCAAGGCTCTCAAGGAAAGGGAGGCGAAACTCTTAATCGCAAGGATGAAAAAGGAGAAAAGAGGAAGAAGGAAGTCGAGAACGAGGTCGAGGTCGGCGTCGAAGTCGACTTCGGGGCATGCTTCAAGATCCAAAAAGCACAAAAAGAAGAGGAGACATTCTTCTCGACGTCACTCTGACAAGAGTTCGGCTCCGAAGTCGAAGTCACCTGCTCGACGCCGTAAGGACTCTGTGTCTCCTTCACCCATTCCGGATTCACCTGCTGGTCCTTCTTCTCTAGTGGCTTCACTGGCTCCGGCTACATCTCCGGCTCCGGTTCCATCTCCGACGCCGGTTCCATCTCCGGCCCCAGGCTCATCTCCGGCTCCGGTGGAGGAGCTTCCAGCACCGGGTGAGCCTGTGACGCCTCTAATTCCACCGTCGGTGCCGGTTGGCCCGAGTCCGGTGATGCCTGATCAGTACCCTGCGTTCCCTGGACCAGGTCAGGACCCCTCGCATTATTTAAATGCTATGTACGGGGTATTTTCGAGAGCCATGTACACCACTGGTGCACCTTCGGGTCCGATAGGTCCAATGGCCTTCAATATGGGGGTGCCTTAATTATATTCACAGGCCCCTTTCATGCCATTTTTTCCGGTGACGCCGTCTTGGCATCTACCGGCACCGAGGACATCGACGCCGCTCCCTTCTTCACCGGCGCCGGCTCGACCTCGTTCGACGTCGGCTGCTCCTGTGGATCCACGATCGACGCCCGCACCGGCGCCGTCTGATTCGAACACGGCGCCGCCGACGCCGTTTGTACGAATCCGGTCCAGGAGGGAAGCTCAAAGGGTGCTTGATGAGCGAAGGTACCTTTTGGAAGAAGCAGAAGAAGGAGAGCTGGTGGAGTCTGACGAAGTTTTTTGAAGAACTTAAAGAGGCTAGTGGATTGGATTTGTCTCCTGAGTGGGAAATTACTCCACCTTCCGATGAACTCTCGAAGGATGTGGCTCCATATCATGCAGTCATTAGGAAGGCAGCTGAACTGTTAGATCATCAGTTGCCTACTACTGAATTTAAATCAAATATTCCGACAGAACTACTGCATTCTCCTACTTCAGTTTCAGAGCCATTATTGCCTTTTAATGAGGCCATTATAGACCCTGTGTTGGAGGTGTGGCGTTAGCCTTTTTCTGCTCCCGCAGTCTCTAAGACGGTTGCTAGGAGGTATAGGGCAGCTCCAGGGGACCCTGAGTTCTTAACATCACATCCATCGCCTGAGAGCCTGGTGGTTCAGGCTGCTTGTTCAGGAAAATCTAGTGGTGCTTTTCCTCAGGTTCCGGGGGACAGAGAGGCTAAAAAGCTGGACCAGTCAGCCAAAAAGGGCTTTTCATGGGCCAGCATGGCACTAAAATCAACAAATGCCACTTGCATTTTGGGACGCTATATTCATGCGCTCATGGACTCTGCTAAGATACTGGCACCAAAACTATCTGAGTAGTATTGGGTTGGTTTTAATGAGGTCTTGACAGATGCCCAGGCAGCAGCACGTCAGGTGATCCAAAGTGGGCTGGACACGACAGATTCAGTGGCAAGAGTCATGGGGTCTTCTGTTGCCACTAGGAGGTGTGCGTGGCTGAAGTCTTCTGAGTTTTCCCCGGATGTACAGTCAACACTGTTGGACTTGCCATTTGATGGCTTTGGTTTATTTGGCAAAAAGGCAGATGCTGCTCTTGAACGTTTTAAGGAAAGCAAGGCTACGGCTAAGTCGTTGGGCCTTCAATCCCAGTCAAGGGGATCGTTTAAAAGATACAGGGGTTTCGGAAGGGCAACCTTTCGTTCCTACAGGCAGACCCAACAACAACAGCAGCAAGGCTCTCTGTATAAGGGATATAGAGGCAGAATCAGGGGTCGCACACGTGGCCGTCAGCTCTCCTACTCCTTCTCTTCCTCTTCCTCAGCCCCTCCCACCACCACAAAGCAGCCCTATATCCGCCATTCTGGATCATGCTGCTCCTGTGGGGGGCCGGCTTATCCATTTTCTACAAGATTGGGTATCTGTTACTACAGATCTTTGGGTTCTAGATATTCTAGAAAATGTGTACGCCTTCCCTTTCGGGAATTTCCTCCAAATTACCCTCCTTGTCAAGGGGCTTGCTCAGAAAACCACCGTCTTCTCCTACAGGAGGAAGTCCTGAAGTTACTACAGAAGGGTGCGATAGAGGTGGTTCCAGAGCAGGAGAGGGGTCAGGGATGCTACTCCCGGTATTTCCTGATTCCGAAAAAGGACGGCAGCTTGCGTCCGATATTGGACCTCAGGATCTTGAATCTTTATCTGAAGCAAGTGAAGTTCAAGATGCTCACCCTTGCGCAGGTTCTTCAAGCGCTGAATCAGGAGGACTGGATGGTGTCCATCGACTTGCAGGATGTGTATTTCCACATCCCCATCTTGAAGTCGCACAGGAAGTATCTCCGGTTTACGGTAGGATCGCAACATTATCAGTTTGCGGTCCTTCCGTTTGGTTTTACTACTGCACCCCGAGTCTTCACGAAGGTGATGGCAGTGGTGGCAGCCCATCTCAGAAGGTCCGGGATTTCCGTTTTCCCCTATCTGGAGGGCTGGCTGATCAAAGCAGAGTCGCCAGAGAAGGTGCTACATCATCTGCAGGATACAACTCAGCTGTTGTTCAAATTGGGCTTCTCGATAAACGTGCCCAAATCTCACCTGGTGTCCTCTCAGCGCAACCTGTTCATAGGTGCGGTACTGGACACTACTGTGTGTCTAGCATTACCTCCTCCTCAAAGGATTCTCGACATACAGCAAATGATTCATTTATTTTGCAATGGAGCGGTTGTTCCAGTCCTGCAGTTCCTTCGCCTGCTCGGTCTGTTTGCTTCCTGCATTCTGTTGGTCAACCATGCACGCTGGCACATGAGGGCGCTCCAGTGGTGCCTCCGCAGGCAGTGGTATCAGCACAAGTGAGATCTCAGGGAGTCTGTGAGAATCTCCGGAGAAGCTGCGGCGGATCTGTCTTGGTGGAGCGTGGAGGGCAATCTGTCTCAAGGAAAGCCCTTCCATCTACCTCCATCGGTGGCCACAGTGATAACGGTTGCATCCACTTTAGGGTGGGGTGCGCATCTGGGGGATCTGGAGATCAAAGGACTTTGGTCTCCAGAGGAAAGGTTGCTTCACATCAACCTTCTGGAATTGCGGGCGATTCGTTTGGCACTCAAGGCCTTCCTCCCTTCCCTTCGCGGTCAGTCTGTTCAAGTCCTGACGGACAACACTACCGCGATGTGGTATGTCAACAAGCAGGGAGGAGTAGGGTCTCTTTGTCTCTGCAGAGAGGCTCTGTGTCTATGGTCCTGGGCTCAGGACCATCAGATTTGTCTGATGGCAAATCATCTGGCTGGGGTTCTGAATGTACGTGCGGACAGTCTCAGTTGTCAGTTCTCCGCCGACCACGAGTGGAGGCTCCATCCGGAGGTGGTTCGTCACGTTTTTCGGATGTGGGGGACTCCTCGGATAGATCTATTCGCCACCCGCGAGAACGCGCACTGCCCATCATTCTGCAGTCTCCAGTTTCCGATGCAGGGGGCGTTGGGGGACGCGTTTCAGTTGAGTTGGGGCTCACGACTCCTTTACGTGTTTCCTCCCATACCCTTGATTCCTCGGGTTCTGAGGAAGATTCGCCAAGACCGGTCCCAAGTTATGTTGATCGCCCCGGATTGGCCAAGAAGGGTGTGGTACACAGATCTTCTCCACCTCTCCTCGTGCCCTCCTCTCCGTCTCCCTCTTAGGGCAGACCTCCTCTCGCAATCGGAGGGGCAGGTTCTACATCCCCACCTCCAGAGCTTACACCTTCATGCCTGGAGATTGAATGGGGCAACCTGAATTCTTTTTCTCTCCCGCCTGATGTGGTAGATGTAATTTTGTCTGCTAGACGTCATTCCACCAAATCTATCTATTCCTATAGGTGGTCTAAGTTTGTACTCTGGTGTGGAGAGAAGTCAATTGATCCTTTGAAGGCTCGTTTATCTGACATTCTGCAGTTTGCCCTTTCTTTTGCTCAGCAAGGCTTTGCTGTGGCCACTGTAAAGGGATACTTATCGGCTTTCCTCTGTTTGCCGGATCAGCCGTCATTATTCAAATCACCTATTGTTCTACGATTTCTCAAGGGCCTCACAAACAGGTTTCCTCCTACTCCCTTTATTGTGCCTCAATGGGACTTAAACCTTGTCTTGACTTATCTTATGGGTTCTCCCTTCGAGCCCTTACACAAGTGTCCCTTGAGACTGTTGTCTTTCAAGACGGTTTTTCTCATTGCAATCACCTCGGCAAGAAGGGTAAGTGAGCTTCAAGTTCTATGTTCAAAACCCCCGTTCTTGACCATTCATGCTGAAAGAATGGTACTCAGGACCAGGGCTGCATTTCTGCCTAAGGTGATAACTCCCTTCCATCTGGGGCAGTCCATTACCCTTCCTACTTTCTATCCTCCCCCTCACCCTTCCAAGGAGGAGGAGAGACTTCACCGCTTGGACCCTAAGAGGGCTGTGAGCTTCTACCTGGACAGGACAAAAGACTTCAAAGTTGATGACCAGCTCTTCGTGGGCTTTGTTGGCTGCAGGAAAGGCAGAGCGGTGCACAAGCGCACCCTTTCCAGATGGATTGTCTTGTGCATCAAGATATGCTACTCTTTGGCTGGTAAGGAACCTCCAGAGGGTTTAAGGGCCCATTCCACTAGAGCGAAGTCTTCCACTTCTGCTTTGTCTAGGGGTGTTCCTGTGGAGGACACTTTGCTCGTTCCGTCCTTCAGGACTTTCTGGTATAGAAGGGTGGACACCCTCCTCCGGGAGTGGGACTGCTGTGGGAATCTATTCACAAGGTGAGGAATCCACTGGCAGATGTATCCATCAGAAGAACAAGTTACTTACCTTCGGTAATGCTTTTTCTGGTGGATACAGTATCTGCCTGTGGATTCCTCACTGACCCACCCGCCTCCCCGTTGTGCACCCTTGTATACCTTTAGTATATGATGGTGTTTCAAAATGTATTTACTACTATCAAAGGCAGTGTGTTATCTCTTTTGTCTTTCTGTTTATTTTTCCACACTGTGTGTGTTGCTTGTATATTATGTACTGTGTATACTGTGTATATATTGCTGTCAGTCCGTCCGTGTGCCTCGAAGGCACGGAAAAAAGGGCGGAACTGACGTCATCACGCCGACAAGGTCTTCTTATGGAGTCGGTGACGTCAGCGGAGTCACGAGCGGAGCCGTGTCTCTGTGACGTCGTCTTCGACCTCATCGGCGTGGACTGCTACAAAAGTTTCCGAATGTTGCTGGCGCAGGGGATATTCACAAGGTGAGGAATCCACAGGCAGATACTGTATCCACCAGAAAAAGCGTTACCGAAGGTAAGTAACTTGTTCGACAGTTATATCAGAAAACGGTCCCCTCATGACGATAATCCATCATTAGACCAGCACTTCCCTCACACTTTATCATGTTTGAGGACAGTCACGTGCCTCATAAATTGTTTTTTCTTGCTGCGGACACCAATCAACTCCCTTTCGCCACAGCTGGATCCAGGGGGGTGGTGGTTGCCTCCACAGGCAAGCATTATCTCTTTTGGCTACCCTTATAAAAATCCTTTCGGAGCGTGGACCCCCAAGCTTCTCTGTTCCACTGCATTTTATATACTTTCTAATGTAATAAGAGCTGGCTTCACCCTTCTTTAAATCTGATAAACAAAGTTTTAATGGAGTAAGTTTAACGTACTCGTGACTTAATCCTGAATTTCCAGGAGTAACTAGTATCAACTCGTGGAAGAAAGCATTGTGAATCTGACCTTATTTTACTGCCTGCCTTCCACCTCATGAAACCTTTGCTGACCTTGGAGAGTGACCCTACCTGTTCATTGCATCTCTAGTCCCAGGCATAATGTGTTAGAAATCTTTTTTTTTCATGTGCAGACAACTGAATGACATATTTGTATTGGATCTTTTCTGATGTCACTGGCCTGGCACTGTATAGCAAATCTGGACAAATCTTTACAAAAACATGTCTGCACAAGTGAGAACTTGGAAAGTACCATACATATCTGTAAATGGGAAGACTTCATGTTAAGGCAGTATCTCAATAGTTTTATAATCCATTTAAATTTATATAGGAAATCTGCCTTAATGCCACAAAAAATACTGGAAGACTGTACCTAGACAGTTCTGATGCAGAAGTATTAGCTGCAGAACATGACTGAATGCAATGGCCTCTGGACATTGGATCGAGTCTGTGGATTGTGGGTGCTGAGTACAGATGAGGGACATAGTGGATCACCAAAACTAGTGCGGACTGCAGTCAGCTAACTGGGCCTGAGGCATCTTGTGTTCAGCGTCTTTTGGGCATGGTCGTAGCTCCTTCCAGACCAGTATCTGTGACATGTGGGAAATAATGCATAGGGGGCAGGAAGGTAAAAATGTCTCCTTAACTGGGTGTAATTTCTGTGGTTATGAGTTGTAACTATAACAAGACAGTTCTGAAGAAGACGACGCATATATGTTACATACACTGGTCTATAAACCATTGATTGCCTGCTTATGGCTGGTGGCCCCAGTATTGTACTCTGTCGACACATGTGGATGCACTCTACAGGATTTTCTGGTGATGTACATGCCTCCTTCATGGATATGAGTCTTGCTTTTTGGTGGCAGACTTTGACTTGTGCACTGGAGCGCTTTTAAAGGGGGCAGGGCTATGGCACACTTCTTTTGTCTGTTTACTCTTGCCAAGTAGTTTCGACACCAATTCAAAAAAGTAGAGTGGCTAGTCCAGAGGGCTGGTGTGTAGTCAAATGCTGCCTTCTGAACTGATGCTGCAGTCACCCAAGGCCATGGATGTCGGTTTGGCAGGTAGCACTTGGGCCAGCAGGAGCATCAGTCCTCCCTTTCCTCTTGCCCTGCTACAACAGCCACCAAAGCATTCTAGTTTGCCCTTAGTAGTGCATGTCCATCAAGTGGGGTCCAGGAGTCATCTGCCAGTGTGGCGATCCATTACGTGTGACAGATGGGTCTTCCAAATCAGTCAACATAGCTATGCCCTGCCATTTATTTTTCTCCTGCCAAATATTACCCCCTTCCACATCAGAGCAAAAGAGGAACACCTGTCCATTCTGCAATAGAAGGTGCGAGTGTGTCTGGCCAAGGTGTTATTGAGAAGGTATCGGGCTCAGAAAGAAGAGAGGGTTGTTACTTCTACTATTTCCTCGTGGAAAAGAAGGACAGGTGTCTTGGGCGTAGTTAGGACCTTCGGTTTTTAAATGTATTCCTGCAAAGATAGAATGCTCATGCTGGCCCAGATCCCTGTCTGCCCTGGACCCGGGCGGCTGCATGGTGTCCCTGTCCTGCAGCCTCCTAGACGGTATGTGCAGTTCAAAGTAGGCCAGGCACATTTTCAGTTAGCCATGCTCTGTTTCAGCCTTAACAGCGGGATTTAGGTTTTCACTAGTGTGATTGCCTTGGTCGCTGCCCACCTTCTGAAGTTGGGGATTCCATTTTGCCCTACCTCGACAACTGGCTGTTGAAGGCAGACTCCCCACAGTCAGTAGGCCACCTCCTGATGATAATGAACCTGCTGACACGGTTGGGCATAACTATCAATGAGCCAAAGTTGCACCTGGTTCCTTCACAGAGGCTTTTATTTATTGGAGTTATCCTAGACACAGTGCAGTTCAGGGCCTTCCCTCCTCTGTAGTGAGAGCAAGATATCCAGGCTATGATCTTGATGTTACAGCCTCCTTCCTGGATCCATGTGAAAGCAGCTCGGGGTTTCTTGGCCATTTAGCCTCATGCAGCCTCCTTGTCAGCTACGCCAGGGGTTACGTGAAGGCTCTGCAGTGGAATCTGAAGTTCCAATGGGCCTAGAATCAAGGAAATCTACCAAAATGTCAACCAAAACTCAGAAGAGAAGGCTCACAATCTGCAGTTGTGTTTGCTTGAGCGCAATTGGTAGAGCAGCCAGCCCTGCTCCCTTCCCACCCATAGTTGATAGGAATGACAGATGCTGTCACTGCGTCGCTTGGGAGGTCATCTGGGGAAAGTCGACACCAGAGAACTCTGTTCTTCAGTGGAAGTCCATTTTCATATCAAACTGTTGGAGTTGCGGGCCATTCTTCTGGCTCTGAATACCTTTCTGCTGGCCATTAAGGGGAGGCTGATGCATGTTCTCATGGACAACACCACTGCTCTGCCATAGGTCTACAGGCAGGGCAGAGTGGAGTCCTGGACCTTCTGTCAGGGCGCTATGCTCCTTTGGAGGTGTTTGGAGTGCCATGCCATTTCCCTGATCGTAAACCACCTGGTAGTGTCCCTAAATGCCAAAGTGGATGAGCGTAGCAGGAAGTGTCTGGCAGATCATGAATGGCGTCTGTATCCCAAGGTGGCATGGGGCATCTTCCAACAGTAGGGAGAATTTGGACCTGTTTAAGCAGTCTATACTACATTTTCCATGTCTTCATGTACCCCATCAAGTACTTTAAGGATTTTAAAATTCGCGTGGGGGTTTTAAGCGATCACCAAGCACTCTGAGGCTGTAGCCTTGTGCTTTACGTAGCACAGAAATGTTCCATGTCATGTTACATTATATGATTCTCGTGGTCATTTTCTGCCATTGATATCAAAGTGTGCATCTGTGTGAGTGAGGGATTGAGTGTAAACATTTATGTAGTGCGAAGTGCCCGCTTCGATATAAGGGGCAAGCCTGGTTCATACAATACTAGATGGTTTGGAAGAGGTTATTGAGGCTATAGAAATATTTGCATTGTCCAGTGAAACTAGAATAGGCGAATTGGCTTCTGAAGGCACTGAAGTGATAAGCAAAGGAAAAGGTAGTACAATACTGCATTTTGAAGGTTATTGTTACTAATTGGCAGACCTCCTTATATATAGCGTTTATAGCCTTTTTCTGTGTACAGTGTTCTCCAAGAGTACAAACAAACTCTGTTTTTTTTGCATTGCTGATTTGGAGCAGCCATCTGTTACTAGCTGATTGGTATTTATTTTGTAAAAGTCATTTTTATGGCACAAACAGACCAACAATCTGTGACAATATTTGTATTCTGAAGACATATTTTCCCAAGATTATAAACCTGCCTGATACTAATTTGTGAAATAAACTATACTTTCCGGTTCATATCATTAAAACAATTCGACTTCCAAATCTGCAATTCTACCCTTGGAGGTAATTGTAAGAGCTTTAACAGTGCCTTAGTTCCCTCTTGGAGAACAAATTCTGGGAACCGTACCCTTTTTTAATATCATAGACTAGATTGTAGATTTGCTAAGAGCATCTTTACCATTAACCGAACAGATAATATACACGTCTCAGTTGTGATATATATTTCTTAGTGGAGGGTCAGATTTAGAGGTACTCGCAACGGTGGCCTTTCCTGATGTCCGCAGGGCACATGAAGAGTCCGACTTCCAAGAAAGTAAACGGTTTTCCGAGATTAATGATAATTGAGAATGGTGACAGAGTGGCTACAGGCCAGGATGAATGGAAATGGCCTCAAAATTCTAAGTAACTAGTATTGACTAATATGCACAATTATCTCCAGACGAACATATTTATCTGCATAGGGCAAAACCATATAGAGAGTAACTATCCGGTGGCCTAGATGTGTAGTATAGTTAGCACAAGTACGGCTGCGCCATGCAGGACATGTTAGTAACTAGCTGGGAAAATGGGGCAGAGACAGCAACCCAATTGCAGGAAGAGTAGCAGAGAGTCCAGTCTTTGCCCCATCGTGTACGCTTTTGTGGAATCCGGGTATATGGCCAAAAGCATAAGATTTGTGCCTAACTTAGCATGTGTTTTCTGCTTACGGAACTACATGGGAATAGCCGGACATCTACTATGGAATTGCGTCATGTTGAAATGATGAGTTTCTAATTTCAATGAGGCAATCGGAATTTGTCACCTTCTGGAAGCCAGGTGTAGATCAAAAAAGTGCAACAGGGTCCATGGTACCAAGATCAGAAAATGCTAGTAGTACAGTTGAGAAAGACCACTTGTCTGGTTGCTTTGGCCTTTTCGAGGGGTTATGGTGGCCTACACAGATGACGATAATCTTCCTAGGGCTCAATACTCATTATTCCCCTCCCAGTTTTACAGTAGCAGCAAAATCCTCAGTAGCAATCCTTGCATACCTTGTTTGAGTGTATCTGGCTCTAGGGACCAGCATTACTGCTTATTCTTTCTCGCTCTCTTGCTTAAAAAAAGAAATCCCTCACATAAACTCTCAATCTCGCTGTCCTACACATACGCTTACTCACTCCTACTACTGAAGGATTGTTACTGAACAAGAAGAGTCTTTGCATCTGCACTGTTCCTCTTTGGATGCATCACTCCAAATGAATTGGGGTTGGCAGCTGTGAACCCCAGAACCATTGGTTGAGCCAAAAACATGCACATGACACCGAAAACTGCAGCCCTGTGATCTTCGACGCATTAAAAGAGATCTAATTAACTGCTGTAAAAGTGCTGCATCACTCGCCAGCCTGCCGCTCACAGTCCCAGTAGGGTTTTCAAAAACATCTGTTCTTCTTAGAACAACACAAAGAAAAATTCCCTGGTTCGTCCCGAAATTACTTGAATTCACCTTAGTGACAGACCAAATGTGCAACGTGTATCACGTGACAGAAAGTTGTAGCCTCTGACTTGTAAATTCACCCGAACGCTATCTCTAATGGGCAGTGATTGGGAAAGTAAAAGCCTCTTACATATGTGGAATGTTAGATGCCAATTAGCAGGTTTGTGATACAAATGGGTGACAATGGTATTTTAAACAGACATGGATTTTTAACCTGATTCAAAAATCTGCTCCTGAATGTGATGGCTTGGGCCACAGCTACTCAGCACATTTCAACAGGACAGAGTTCAGAGCTTTGTTTTCCATATAGAATAAAGTGGCTCGGTATCTTTACAAATCCATGATTTAATTGCTTATTCTTAATCAGAGTCAAGTATTTTAAATTAATTCAGTCCTGAAGAGGATTGATTAGAGGTTAAATAAAACTACAAATAACTGCATTCTCCTGCAACCTGTATTAGGCAATTATTATTTTTAATTTTGCCTCATTGTTTTCGTGAGCTGAAGGGAGTAAATCAACTTATAGACATGGTTGAAAGTATGTACGGTTTAAATATATCAAACCATTGTGCACTTTGATAAACTTGTATATACTGTGGGGTGCAAATGACAACGATTGCAATTGACGTTGAACAGAAGGACAGGCAGAGGTCAATCATATGTGCTACTGTTCCTTTTGGTATGCCTTGTCCTACAGGGCAGTGCAGGTGCCACAGTAAAAAGCCTTCCTTGTGCGAGGGAACACTTGATGCTAGTGGAACAGTGCAGTTTAGTTGAGCCTGTGTAAAAGTTTTAACCCCATAGCTGCTGAGGCTTTAGTGCTGACCCTTTAATTTTGTATTCGGAGCACCTCACGCGTATGCCTTCTTATCTTTTTTTCCACAGAAGGTATCCAGGCCAGATTTGTATACGTTTTCCTCTCACATGTTGGAGAAAATTGTTGGCGAATCAAACACATATTTTTAGTAAAGTGCTGTGCAAGAAAGCATACTTTAAAAAAAACAAAAAAAAACAGAATCAACAAAATGTTCTGTACCCAGATCATCATCTTACCAGCTTTCTGCAGCAAGCATGGTTGTAAAAAAATGTTTACAAATATTTTAATCAATTGTTTGCATTTCCTAAGTGGTTGACTTTTGCTATTATTGTGGTTTCTTTCCAGTTTGTGATGGAAACAGGTGTGTAGTCCACAGGTGAACCAGGAAGCTGCGCATTTCTAAAAACTGGACAAAATCCCGAATTCAACAAAGTACCATTTATGTAGTTCATTCATGGTTTTCTCAAAGAAACTAACTGTTGAAAAAAAATGTTTTTAAATTCATCTGGGAAATACAGAAATAGATGACGTTTTTATCTGTAATTTTTTGTCCCGATGAGTAATTTACAAAATTAATATACCATTACATCTGTTGGTTTTGGCATATTTAGGGTGTCGTGATACCAAGAGCCAGCAATTGAGCTTGATTATGCAGCAATTTATATGATAAAATCTAGTTAATAAAAAATGTGTACAAAAAAGCCTATGTATTTTTTCAGATGTACCCTAGATACTGAGTTTAGGATTAGTTGTTAGTAGAACATCACTGAAGTTGGGGCTACCCACACTATCACGATTGAGAGGGCATTTTGAAAAATGTGTTCTTTCTTGCACACTGGCTTTTATTTGGAAGCTAAAAATGGCAAAAAATTCTATTTATATTAACACATGTTTGACTATTCTGTATTCCCACACTTGTCTGGATGAAAATGGGACCCCACTTGTGTGGGTGAGCCTGTTAATCAAAACTAGAAAGGCTCCAAAACACAATAGAGAGCCATCAACTTTTTTGCTTTTAAAAAGGGTGCATTTTGACAATGTGGGTAGGTGAGGTATTTGGGCACATGCTCGGTTGCCACCTAGTGAAAACACCTAAACCCAGACAGTTTTGTAAAGTAGATACTCAGGAGCGTCAAGGATGGTGTCATTTGTGTGGATCAAACTACATATTCTTACTGTTAGAAATGGGATTTCTGGTTGGCTAGGGCTTGCGCCTAAGCCATGCAGAAACCACCACTGTAGTCAGGGCAAGGGAGTTGCATGCTGAAGATAACCCCTGCTCACCCCCTTGGTAGCTTGGCACGAGCAGTCAGGCTTATCTCAGAGGCAATGTGTAAAGCGTTTGCGCAACACACTCATACAGCAACAACACACTAGGCACACCACAAAAGAAACTCCACACAAGGTTATATCAATTATAGCCTTTGTATTGTCATAAACACATTGGAAACATAATCACACAATATACACTGTGCCAACTGGCACTGGCAATATTCACAGGGGATTATATACAGGACCAGGCCAATCGGACCACAGTCAGACTCATCAGAAAATAGGTAATAAACATAAAACACAACCAGTAACTACTGGTACAATTATGACCTCAGCATTATCACATTAGGCATAAAACACATTAGGCTCCAAACCTCATTAGCATAAACACAGTACGCAATAGGCCTTACCAGCATAAATACAGTATGCACTATCCTCCTAAGCATAAATACATTACACATTAGGTATCGCCAGCATAAACACATTATGCAATAATCTCATAAGAAGCATAGACATCATTAGAGGCATAAACCAGGTTGCATACATTACATTTGGTACTTTAGACATAAATCACATTAGGCTGTGCCCTAACAACTGACCCCAGGCCAACTGGCCTTTCGCTGGGGCTTACTGCCCTCTGTCCCAACCTGTCAGGGCTGGCTTCCAATGCAGTAGAATCCCAAAAAGTGCGCAATTGCGCAGGCCTAGTTATGGCAGCTGTCACTAATTGCTGTACAGCTGCGAAGGCAAAAATGTGGGTACTGGCACTCCCTTACCGCTTGGGTGCTCCCCTCTGGGACACCTCTAATGATTAGCCCAAACGTTGCAGCTACCCACTGTCAGGCGGAGCAGCTGTGACAATAAGTTGAGGCACAGGCGTCTCGGTGCCCTCAGGAGTCCCCACTGGGACTTTACAACAAGAATGCAGCCAATGTTGCAGCTGCCCGATACGGCGGTGCAGCTGTGAATAAACCAAGAGGCCCTGCTCTGGGCTCTCTGAACAGATCTGCCCCCATCGTTGGAGCGGCCCGCTCTCTTGCGGGACTGCTCAGGCACTGTGACTCGATCGGCACAAACAATGGAGAAACCCCTACTCACCAGCCTCTCTGTGGGGCTCTGTGCTCCTTTGAATGCCGCTGGGAAGGGCACCGGCAGTGTGCCCTGACTGGCACTGCTCCCGGGGGCCTCGCCTCCTTCTCCTCGGCCCGGCAGCATCACTTCCCCCGGTCTCCTGGAACTGGCGGGGCTTCCCTTTCCGCTTGGGATCCCCGCCCACAGTCGGGCACGAAAGTTGCCTGGTTTCCGCGTCGCACCCGAGGTGCGGCGCTCCTCCACTCCTGGCGGTGCAATGCGGGGTGGGCACCCACCAGAAACCACCACAGGGCGGCAATGCGCGGGGTAGGCTCCCGCGTAGAACACAGGCAATTGCGGGGTGGGCACCCGCTCCTCCAAACATCCAATGCGAGGTGGGCACCCGCTCCCAATTGCAGCGGCAGTGCGAGTGGGATCCCGCCTGCATACACCACCCCAGTGGGGTGGGCACCCGCTAAATACGCACACAAGCGGGTTGGGCGCCTGCTAGTAAAATCCATCATCAATGCGGGGTGGGCACCTGCAAAAGTAAAGGTGAATGCGGGGTAGGCTCCCGCTTAATCCCGAAATGCAGGGGAATCCCTACGCCGGGATTCCCTCGGCGCTCACGATGCAGCCCAGCGCTGCAGATGCCAGCTCCTCCCAGCAACACCAAGCAAAGCGCTCATCTGAAAGAAACACGTTAGTTAGATTCTTCACCTTAGAATATCCCCAGGCGTCAGACTGGATGCGAGAATATCCCCAGGCGTCAGACTGGAGGCGAGACTCCGCCGGAGACCAGAGGTCTCTGATCTCCGCCTCTCCCATATGGCCACCCCATCCCAGGAGGGACGCATCCGTCACTACGACATGCTCCGGTAGGGGTAGGGAGAGACTCTTGCCCGTGACCCAATCGCGGTCCGTGAGCCACCACTACAACTGCTGTGCAGTGCCCTCCGAGATCAAGACATGGTCGGACAGGTTGCCGTGATGCTGAGCCCACTGAAACTTCAGGTCCCACTGCAGAGCCCGCATGCGCCGCCTGGCGTGATGCACTAGTAGGATGCAGGAGGCCATCAGCCCCAGAAGCCGCAACACTAGCCTGACCGAAACCCAGGATAGAGGCCGAAAGATGGGAATCAGGGCCTGTATATCCCGGACCCGCTGTTCCGGTGGATGAAGGTGGATGAACCCGGATCTGCGCCGAAACGAGAACCGCTCCGATGAAAAGGAGCTTCTGAGAGGGGCTCAGGTGTGACTCCGGCACGTTGATGGAAAACCCCAGCAAATGCAGGAGATCCGCCGTAGTCTGGAGGTGGGAGACGACTGCCTGGGGCGCGCCCGCCTTCAACAACCAGTCGTCGAGATAGGGGAAGACTGGAACCCCTGATCTGCGCAGATGAGCTGAGACCACCGCCATCACTTTCGTGAACACCCGAGGGGCACTGGTAAGGCTGAAGGGGAGCACGGTGAATTGAAAGTGCTCCTGACCCACCATGAACCGCAGGTATCGCCGGTGGGCCGGCAGGACGGAGATGTGGAAATATGCGTCCTGCAAGTCCAACGCTACCATCCAGTCTCCTGGGTCTAGGGCAGCTAGAACCTGAGCCAAAGTCAACATTTTGAACCGTTCCTTCCGGAGGAAGGCATTGACGTACCGGAGGTCCAAGATGGGGCGTAGCCCCCCTTTGCCCTTCTTGGGAACCAGAAAGTAGTGGGAATAACAACCACGACCTACTTCTGGGCTAGGAACGCGCGCGACGGCCCCCTTGGCCAAGAGGGCCGAAACTTCCTCTCGCAGAAGATTCAAATGATCCCCCGAGATACGGTGGTGCTGCGGTGGCATGGCTGGAGGGGTCGTCTCGAAGGGGAGGGAGTAGCCCCTTCGGACGATTTGCAGCACCCACCTGTCCGAAGTGATGGTACGCCAGTGGAGCAGGTGATGGCGAACCCGGACCCCCACTGGCGAGGAATGGGCCTGAAAGCTCGGACTAGGAAGGCTTTGAGGCGGATGCTGCCGGGGTGGATGTGGACTGACCGCGTTGTCCTCCATTACCGCCTCGGCGGAAACCACGTCCGCGACCGCGTGCAGGCTGGTTCTGCGGCCGGTGGCTAAGCGGACGTGAGGAGGTGCCCCTTCCTTGGCCACGAAAGGAGCGAAAAGCAGAAGTTTGTGGCCGCGGGGCCGAGAGGCCCAAGGACTTGGCCGTAGCCCGGGAGTCCTTGAAGCGAGCCAGCGCACTGTCTGCTTTCTCACCAAAAAGGCGAGCGCCATCAAAAGGCATGTCCAGGAGAGTGCTCTGGACATCCCCGGAAAAGGACGTGGACCGCAGCCAGGCGTGACGTCGAAGCGCCACCGTGGTAGAAATCGCCCTACCCAGCGAGTCCGTAGTGTCGAGTCCACATCGGATGGCATGGCGCGCTGCATCTCTCCCATCGGCCAGAGCTGAGGAAAGCCGTGCCCGGGCCTCCTCCGGGCACAGGAGCAGCACGTCCTCCACTGTATCCCACAGAGAGTGGGAATAACAGTCCAATAGACAGGCGGTGTTCAAAGACCGCAGGCCCAAACTGAGCGAGGAGAACAGCTTTTTACCGAACTGTTCCAGTCTCTTGGAATGCCGGTCCGGTGGAGCGTACGGGAAGGAGGATTGGGAGGTAGAGGCCTGGATAACCAGACTCTCGGGGGTTGGGGGTTGGGACAGAAAACTGGGGTCGCCCGGAGCAGGGCGGTGGCGCCTGGCAATGTTCCTATCCACAGGAGAGACTGTGGAGGGCTTGGACCAGGTGCCCTGCAGAACGTCAATGAGGGCCTCATTGAATTGCAGCAGAGGCTCAGTGGAGCATGCGGCAGACTGAAGCACCTCAGTGAGGATGTTAGTCCTCACAGCCATGGCAGGCAGCTCAAGCCCAAGGGCCGTGGCCGCCTTGCGCAGCACCACAGAAAAAGCTGCACCCTCCTCCGAAGCCACAGTCGGACGAGAGATGAATCCAGTGTCCGGTGAGGTATCCAAACCACTGGCCTCCCCCAGTTCATCTGCCCAGTCCTGTGCAAGTTGGCCCTGAAGGGCCAAAGGGTCCTCGGACCCCTCCCAGTCACCCCCGTCATCCGATTCCTAGTAAACAGGAGGAATGATCGGAGCCGGTCGATAGACATAGTGTGTCTCTAGCGGCGTCGGGCAGCGCCGCATCGGCGTCTGCACCGGACAGGGGCTGAACCGGGGATCGACGTCGACGTCGATCCCCGGAGTCGGCGTCGGAGGTGGCACCGGTGTCGACGCCGGCAGAGGAGGCGTGAAGAGGTCGACCGGCGTCGACGGGGGCCCAGGCGCGGGCCCCTCGGGGACCTGCGGCGTCGGGGCCGGAGCCTCCAACGGCGCCGGAGCCGCCGGCGCGCAAGGTCGCCCAGTCGAGTCCGCGGGGCCCGAAGGCGCGCCAGCAGGTGTCGACGGCGGGGCTAAGGCTCCTCATGGCCGAGAGGAAGGCACTGACCTCCGCCGGCGTCGCGTCAGTCCCAGGGACCGGCGGGTATGGGGACGTGCGCGGCACCTGCGGCTTCGGCGGAGCCGCGGGGGTGGAGCCACCCTGACCCTCGGCCGAGTCGCGCGACCGGCGAGGGGAGTCTGAAGAGCGGTGTCGCCTCTTGGACTTCTTGGAGCGCTTCGACTTACCCGATGACTTCGAGCCAGACGAGCGACGATGTCGAGTGCGGCTCCGCGACCGATCCTTGGACCTCCTCCTGGACCGGGATCGAGAGGGGCGCGGAGCCGAGTGGCAAAGCTCGAGAAGCTTGCGGGACCGCTCCGAGGTCAGGGCCATACAATCGGAGCACGACTCCGCGTCGTGGTCGAGGCCCAAGCAGTACAGGCACCGGCGGTGATGATCGGTCACCGACATCAGTCGGTGACAGTCGTCGCAGGCCTTGAAACCAGGCATCCTACCGGCACCAGAGTCGAGAAAGTGACCAAAAAGAGTCGAAAAAGTTAGTCAAAAATTGACTAAAGTGGTAGCTCTCCCGGATCGGCGCTTACTGGCGTGGAAAAAAGAAGAACTGACGTCAGCGCGTGAGGGCGGCGTCTAAGTACTCCGACGACGTCATTCCGGCGCACGACGCCAACGACGGACGCGGAGCCGCAGACGACGCCTAGCGACGCGCAAGGGATATTGCTACAAAAATCTTACGGATCCAGGCTGACGCCTTGGGATATTCTAAGGTGAGGAATCTAACTAATGTTTCTTACAGCTACATCGTTACCGAAGGTAAGTAACTTGTTCTTCAGGTCTCAAAAGCAAAGCGCTCACGAGGCGCTAGATTCAAGGCAAAGTTCCGGGGGCACAGCTGGGCCCAGGGAGGCCAGCACACAGGGCCCTCCAGCAGGGAGGCAAGCCCTCGTGGCGGTTCCTCCTGGGCCCCCAGCAGCAACAAGCCCCCAGTGTACAGGAACAGCACAAAAAAACATGGGGACGCAGCCCCTACATTTGTACCACATTTCCCTTTGTCTGCAGGACAGGGCTTTGGGAGAACCAGATGCAACTGGTTCAGGGGGGATTTGGAGCACTCTGTTGACAGGGCTTCTCTTCTCTATTGTTAGTTGGGGGCTCGTAATCAGACACACCACAGAGGGGCGGAGCCAGCATTCACTAGGGCAGGCACAATCCTATTCAGGGACTTCTCCTCCCACCACTCCAAATGCAGATGTCCCATTCAGCCTAGCGCTGACTTACCCTGCCCCTCCTGGAGCACTCACACCTCCCAGCCCCTGTCACTCAAAAGCCAGACATGCAATTCACATCAGGCAGACATATAGCACACAGAAATGCCAACTTCTAAAAGTGGCATTTCCAAAATAGTTATAATAAATCTGCGCATTCCATTGCGTAGCATTTATTATCACTATTCCAAACATACCAAACTTGACCACGCTGCGCCTCTCGTATCAGGAATTACCACTGAAACACTTATCAGGGAATCCCCAAAGCTTTCCTATGGGAGGGCAGCCCCACAGTAGTGATAAACCAAAATGTCACTACCAGGCAATGTCACACACTTAAGGTACATGTCCTATCTTTTACCCACGATACACTCTGCCCATTGGGCTAGCTAGGGCCTACCTTAGGGGTGACTGACGTAGTAAAAGGGGGGTCACGGACATGGCACACACTTTAGGTGCCACGTCACAGCGGCAGTAACACTGCCTGCACAGGCCCTGCAATGGCAGAGGCCTGAGATAGATTTGAAAGGCTACTTTGGTGGGTGGCGCAATCAGCGCTGCAAGCCGACCAGTACCATTTAATTTGCCAGCCCTGGGTATATGAGGTACCACTTTCCAAGGGACTGACAGGTAAATTAAATAGGCCAAACAGGTGTACACCAATCTTACCATATTTAACACAGAGAGCGCACGCACTTTACACTGGACAGCAGTGCTAAAGTGCCCAGAGTCCTAAAACCACCAACACCATGTCAGAAAAAGGCTAGGAGAAAGGCAAAAAGGTTTAGGGATGACCCTGGAAAAAGGGCCAAGTCCAACACTTACCCAGAATGCCCTGGTAATGCTAAACTCTGGCCTAAAATCACATATTTTGCTCATATTTCTCTGAGGGGAATTTGCTGGGAGGCACAACTTCCCTACCACCCATTGTTCCCACACTTCTCCTGAAAAAATTGTACCCCACTTGTATTGCTGGACCTATGTATATACATACCCCATCCATTTTAATCCCTCCTTTACTCCAGCTTTGATTTCGGGGCCCTTCGATAAATGAAGGGCGAGAGAATGCACCACAATCACTGACCTTTTTGATGTGGATACATCAAAATATTTGAAAGATAGAGGGTGGCTTTCAGTCTTGGCGACTCAGAAATAGTGCACTAGCCCCAGCTGAGGCACTGTGTTATGCACCCCAGAATGAAATCGGCAACAAGAAGAAACCTTACCCCATTTGAAAAATAAATTGCAACAGATTTGAGTTCCAGGAATACAAGCTCCAATATCGATGGAATCCTGGTGCTTCTAAAGGTGGATGAGCATATTTGCCAGACACATATCATAGTAGCAATGGGAATTACGTTGGCATGAATTAAGGAAAGGATCATCTAACGTACAGGGAAAGGAGGCCCACTATAAGGTGATGTTTGATTGGTATCAATACCCAGAAAAAATGTTCACGCTCTTTCCAAGCACCAGTCCATTTTGTTTTTGGTGTTATGGCATATTGGGGAGCTTTTAGTATATCTGCTGGGATTGGGATTGTCCCTTTGTTGGACACTTTTGGGTAGATGTCTTAGCAAACATGAAAGACATCCTGAGATGATATATTAAAAATTATTGTGTACGCTAACCTCCCCCTAGAACATCAAACCAAGTCTGACAAAATACTGATATGAAACTTTCTGACGATGATCAATTTGACTCGAGCCTTACAATGAAAGAAGAATCGTTCCCCGCCAACCATATCACGGTGGCACTTTCGACCTTGGAATTAAATGGCCTTGAAACCATTATCCCATGAGCTGTTTCAAGCCTCCGACTTTCTAATGTTTCTACTGACATCCCCATACTCTCATGTCTGCCATGCCGAAGGCCCTAAACATATCCTCATACTAACCTCTGTCAGATTACAATTATTGAGACATCATTCCAACCTATGCCTGAACTGCTAGTGCTTTATTCTGAATAGACTCTAACCATTTAAACAGATAGCGCCTCTTGATTGAGTATGAACTCATTGTACATTCTGCTTGGGGACCCCAGGGAAGTTGGTGTTCGTTTTTTCTTGCGATTGGGACTTGAGGGGGAGAGGGAGTAGTGGTGGAGTACCTCCAACATTCTCAGAAATTACACCGCGTTCTTCTTGAGCTTTTTTGATGCTAAAACACTGGTACGTATTTTTGTAGTTTATAAATATTAGAAAGAGGTGTTTAATTTTTTTTTGTATTTCTGCTGCAGGACAACGCGCTAAAGGTTCTGAATATTAGATGTAAAGGCTAATAGTTTCAAATCAAATTGTTAGAGAGTTGGGTGATGTAGCTCATTTGGCCTGCAGAGATGTTGCTTGTGTTCTTTCGATGGGATGCCTGTCCTCACAATGCATTGATTTTGGGAGTAGCCCTGAGCAAAGTTTGTGTAATTTCGATAATTTCTCATTACACTTGTTACGTGAAATTCCACATTGTACCACATCGTATGATTATGCAGTGTTCACTGTAAGCACCGTTTGTGGTACTGCTTTCTTCCAAATCAGCTAAAACAGAAAAAAGCTAGGAAGTAGTGTTGGAAATGCAAAAGATTTACTCCAGGAGCTCATAAATTAGGGGTCAAGGTGTGGCAGGCGTGGAGTCTTGAGGGGCAGACTGATGAAATCAGGAGTTTGACAGTCAAGTTATATATTTATTTTTGAATACTATGCCACAAAAACATTGGTAACAAGGACAAATGTAAATCTGCTCTGCCTTACTTTATTTCGTCGGAAAGAAGCTGCATTATAAACTATCTTAACAGGTTAAGACACCTGCTACAGATATCTTTGAGTGCCCAGCACTTTTCAGGGCATAATAATAACCATAAAACCATAACATAGCTCAGGTGGTAGTTAACTTACTGGAGATATCTGTGTTTTGTCTAGTTGTAGTTTTGACTTTGGCGTACAGGTTTAATGTGCCAGCTTCAAAGCACATAGTTTAACATACTTATAACCCATTTGTATTTTAAGCTGATAGGGAAGTGGGTTACTGCGTTTGACGTAGAGATCTTTTTGTTACTTGCATCCATAGGATGCAGTCCTTCCAATTAAACACAATGAGCTATGGACATGCATTAAGGAGCTGCATGTAAACTGCAAGGCATAGGTTTAGATTCTTCTTGTTTTTTCCTCAGTCTGTCATTATTTTAATATACTAAAATCTTATTTTTACAGCAAACCCCACCCACTCTGTTATGTTTTAAATCCTAGCTTTGTGTTTCTTCCGAACTTGCATCTTAACACATAATAACAACCAGTATGGAAGATAGATGTCTCGTACACCTTTTCATCACTTGTCTGATGTAACATTTCTTATACATTGATTACATCGTGTAACACTTGTCTTATGTAACATTTCTTAGACATTGATTTACACACTTGTATGACGTATTGTCAGTGTATGTGTGATGTAAAGTGCTCTGACACCCTACATTGAGAGTAACACTATAAAGGAATGTATCATATTTCGCTGGGTCCAGCCCAGATACTGAATCCAGCTCAAGAATACCTTCTGGATCCTACATCCAAAAAGGATCCCCCTCATTTGCTGCACTGCTAGGCCGGAAATAAGGGGCTGTGAAAAAGACCCCAAAAACAGATCCAAAGAGATGTGTACTGCTTATACTGCCTAGTGTGGACCAAAGAACTGGACGAGGCTTCAGACAAAGCCTCGACCTTCAGTATGATAACACTTTCTGAAGAATAAGAAAATTGTGATGGTCGACCTACGGTAGATAATGTCTAAAACTCTGAAAGTGGATTAGCTCCATCCAATAGAACTTCAGATTGCATACTTATAGTTTACAGTTACTTCTAAACACGTAAAATTACTGAAGTTTATGGCTGTCCTTTTGCCTATTTTGGAGCAGAAGATCTGTGTTGAAATAATAAGTCCGGGACAGTGTTTTAGAAAATGTCTTTACTGAGCCAAAAACTTCCCTGAAAGATCAACGTCTTTCTTTGCTGACTCAACCTGGCGATAAATTATCATAGTGTATTCGTGTTAAAATCGCCATAGCAGCAAAAATCCTTGCTTAGAAGCAGGAGCACAATGGATTTAGCCCTATAGTGAGCTGTAGTGTTACACCCCAGCAAGAGGTGTACACACAATTCACAGCAGGACAAAACCCAGGAAAATTGTGGTGTAATCTTAATGTTTAATATATTAAGAACAAAATACAATAGAGAAATATATGGCCCAGCCTTTATTTCCAACAAATGGTCTTAGCATGAAGTGTTTATGCCTATTGGATTTACCACAATTATTATACAAATTCTGATTGACCAGGGTGGAAATACTGATCGCAGCGATAAATTAAACAGTGAACACAGCTTAAAGAGCAGTGTACAGAAGACTGTAATAAAACAGGATACTAAAGAAATGTATGGCATGCTATTGTTGGTGGGTGCATTCTGTCACTGAGAAAACAGAAGAAACTGGAAGACCTAGATAGGCAGCATATCATTCTTTGTAGATAAACAGTCACAGGTTAAAGATGGGTTTTAAGGTTGGTTTTCGTGATGCAATGGCAATTGGTACTGCAGTGTACTTGCATGTATATTGGCCTAATCTAAGCAAAGGCATGTTGTACGTTCTAGGAGTTGCAAGGTTCGGTAATTTAATAATGGAGCCTTCCCACGAAGGTTTGCCAGATACACTTATGATCTGACACAGATCATGAGCATTTTATGGACGCCATATTGAAAATTGGGGCCAGTGTGATGGAAGGATCATTGGATTAGTTCCTTGTTTATAGGTAGGTGTTGCTTTAAGCAAAGTAGTCCTTAAGTAGATTAGAAACAGGGTAGTGCTAGAGGGTTACTTCCTACTCTTATTTTAGGGGCAGAGTTCCTTGTTTAATAGTTCTCAAACATGTAGTACTGTACTCTTTTTCTTCACAGAAGTGCATTTTAACATGTCCCACTTACATACATTTCGACTCCAGGTTAGGGTTGCAAGATTACTTGTGTTTTCATTTCCCTTCCTTCTGTAGCAAGTAGAGTATAGTTTTTGTTCCACAGTTACTCTCGCACTGTAAAAATCTAAATTAAAATCTTTGAGTTTTTTTCTGATTTTCAACCATCGACTCTTGCTTGGGCAAATTCCTAATGAAAGGTAGCCGGGCCTGAATTTCCCTCATCATTATATATACATAGTTGCCCAGGACCGGTTTGAAAAGAGTTAAAGTATTTAGATCGCTTATTTGATAAACTGCTTATGACATATTTACTTCAGTGGCACAGAGCTAAATAACAAAAGGTTTAAAATAACGGTGCAGCTGCAGCTTGAATAAATCAACATGATCAGCGCTAATCCTTCAGAACTACATTCTAATTAAATGGAAAAAACACTCTTTCAAGCATGGGTGAGGTTGTGTAGAATATGCCTTCGCGTTGTGCATTTTAATTAACAGAGAATGTCCTTGATTGATTTTGATGTAGATATTAACAGTTAATATCCAAACTGCTTCTTAAAATTCTCAAGTTGCCCGGAACACCTGGCTACTGCGTAATTCTGCTTCTGAAGTTAGTTTCCAATGTCAGGAAATCCCACATATCTGATAGAGACTTATAGCCACAGATTCCTTACCTTAGAATATTCCCCAGGCATCAGACTGGACTCGCAACTTTTTGAGCTGTAACTTGCATGCTGGTAGTTGGTCCTGAACAATGCCGTATCTGCGGCGTCCTTGCCAGATGTGACATGCGCCGTCCTTCTATAGGGGACACCCCAGTTCGCTGATCTCAGTTCCTTTCTGTCCGCGCCATCAACACAGATCCAGAAGAGCTACCTTGTTTTTTTTCACCACATTTTCGATCTTTGTGAGTCTTTTTGCTCTTAGTAATCCCCTTAAGAAACCCTGTAGGTTCTAAACCCTGTGGAGCCTGTCACAGATAAATGTCTGTGACAGACCCCCGCCTGGTTTGCTTGTGGTGCTTGGAGCCGGACCATGACTCCAAGGCCTGCCCCAACTGCTGTATAATGGACGGCAATCCAGGAGCAGGCAATGAAGCTCCTTGTTGCTCACCACCAGTCGACTCCGCACCACTTCTGGTCTCGGTTGAGCTGAAGGTCCCGGGCCCACTCTGTGTCGTTCTGGTTGGTCATCGTCAAATGCAAAGTCCTCGTCGTTTAGTCCCACAAAAATATACGACCAAGAAGTTGAAGTGCTTTTTGACTTCTCCACACCGGTCTAAGTCATCCGATGAGGCACAAGAAAGATGTTACAAGTCTAGGCCCCGCTCTAATATTCCCACCACGGAGCCTGGGTCTGCTGGGCCTCCCTGAATTTTCTGGAGACGGAGCAACTGCTGCTCAACTCATGAAGTTCTATGAGGCCATGCATCTCATTTTTGGGCAGCCGGACCCCTCTGGAACACCTTCAGGCCCCACAGATTCAGGACGTGCCCCGACTGGGGTACCCCTGGCGGGCTCTCTGGATCCAGACCAATTTCGGTTATGAATCCACAACCTTTGCTGGGGTTTGGTCCATTGACTCTGTTCCCAGCGCTGCCAACGCCATTTGGTGCCACCCCGACCCAGTAGTCATTCCAAACTCCATACGAAGCCGGACCACCGTCATCATACGATCATACGTAGACTCCGGTGCCGACCATGCCACAACCTTTCAGGTCAGAAACAGTGCCTCCTTTTCCTGACAGGCCCTGTGAGTAGTATGACTGGGGAGAATCTGAAGATCCTTCTAGCTACCCTGATTCCCTTGAAGAACCTTTGGCCAAAGACAACTGGTATGAGGACCTGACTGATGCTAGTGGTCTGGACACCTCACTAGACTCTGGTTTGTTCTCTCCTCCTAGTGTGGCAATAGAGGAAGAGGTTTTGTTTTCTATGGAGTTGTAGAGTGAGGCAGAGATCCTCAACCTTGTGCTACCCACGGTGAAAGTCACGGTAGATGTGTCAATGGAGGAGCTTCAGCCTAGGGTGTTCTAAAAAGACCAACTCCTGCCCTTCAACAAAGCCCTCTCTTATGTCTTGCTCAAACCCTGGGCCAAGCCTGCACAAGATAATAGCATGCCGCCACTACCCCACTCCTGAGGACCCAGCTTTCCTCATCCACACCCCGCATCTGAGAACCTGGTGGTACAGGCCTCTACCTCCAAGTTTAACCATGGTGAGTTATCACTCTCCATGGCCCCAAGTCAGCCACACACTTCCTTCTACTCCCTCTGTGGCTACGGTAGGGGCTTCCAGCCATGCCCGTTCCAACCGAGCCACCGTGACCAGCATTTTTCCCAGCCTTTTCGTGGCCACGGAAACATGGCCCACAAATCCTGTGGGAGTTTGATCCAGAGATCTGCCTAGTCCGCCACCCCCATCCTTTCCCTGGCAGACACTGCCTCCAAACCTCTTTAGTATACTCTCACACCAACATGGGCACCCTGTTGGCAGCAGGCTCAAGCACCACCTTCCCCAATGGCACGCCGTAACTTCGGACAAGTGGGTGCTTCAAATTTTCTGGCGGGGTTACGCCCTTCCATTAACAGAAACCCACTGTCCCTACCGCCATCCTCAGACCGGCTGACGGAGGACTGCCTCTCCTTATTGTACCAGGAATTGCTGGTTCTTTTGGCCAAGGGAGCCACTGAGAGGGTGCCTCCATCAGACTTAGGTCCTGGTTGTTATTCCTGCTACTTTCTGGTGCCCAAGAAGGATGGAGGCCTCTGCCCTATCCTAGACCTGCACCCTCTCAATGCCTTCCTGTGGAATGCGAAATTCATGATGCTCACGCATGCTCAGGTCTTGTCTCTGCTTCGCCCTAGAGACTGGTTGGTAGCGATGGATATGCAGAACGCCTATTTTCACATCCCCGTCCTGCAGGCCCATTGGTGTTAACCTAGAAGTCATAGCAAACTGGAGCATTTTAGGTTCGCTGTGCTCCGCTTTGGTCACACTACTGCCTCTTGGGTGTTCACCATGGTGATGGTAGCGGCTTCAGAGTTTAGGTGTCCCAGTCTTCCCTTTCCTCGATGACTGGCTGCTGAAAGCAGTCTCATCCCAGTTAGTCATCACTTACATCCAGACTATTACAGACCTCCTGCATTCACTGGAGTTCACTTTCAACATGCCGAAGTCACACCAAGTCCCTCTCAGAAGCTTCCTTTCATCTGAGCCTTACTGGATACAGTGAAATTCTGCACTTGCGCACTAGAGTGGAGAGTCCAGAGCATATGAGATATGATTCAGATGTTTCAACTTCAGTCCTTGATTTCGGTGAGACTGACTGAGACTGCTCGGTTTGATGACCTGCTAGGGAAGTCCACTTGATGGCATATGGAGGCTCTACAGTGGGATCTGAACTCCCAGTGGGCACAACACCAGGGGAATCTCTCAAACCTTTGTCCAGATTTCTGCAGTGCTGGTTATTGGACCAAGACTGAGTCAACGGCAGGCTCCTCGCCCTTCCCCACCCAGAGCTGACAATGGTGACCGATGCATCGCTTCCGGGCTGGAGCAGCCATCTGGGAGAGGTTGAGATCCGCGGCCTCTGGTCTCCGGTGGAGATTCCTCTCCCAATCAATCTTATGGAGCTGAGGGAATGTTGTCCAGATGTTCACGTACAACACTAACACCATATGGTACTGCAAGGAGCAGGGCGGAGTGGGGTCGTGGACCCTGTGACAGGAGTCTCTGCGCTTCAATCATGGCTGGCATGTCAGGATATTTTCCTCGTCGTGCAGCACCTGGCGGTATCTATAAAGACCAGGTCGGAAGAACCTGGCTGCCGACACCTCATGTACCATGAACGGCAGCTGCACACAAAGGTGGTTCAAGAACTGTGGAGAGCCTTAGCTAGATCAATTTGCCACTTCCGAGAATGCACAATGTCAGCACATCTGCACATTGGAGTTTTCAAAGCAGCTCTCAATTGGAGACTCATACGGACTAGACTTGAATACAAGACTCCTATACGTCTTTTCGACAATACCGCTTCTCCCCCAAGTTCTCAAGAAGATGGGAACCAACTAGGTCCAAGTCATCCTTGGGGCTTCAGATTGGGCACGGGGAGTCTAGTGTCCTAAAAATCTGAGCATGAGCATCAATCCTTCGATCCGGCTGCCCCTTTGGGAAGCTCACCTGTCTCAGCGAGAGGGCAGGGCTCTGCACTCAAACCCGGGCCCACTCTGCCTTCATGCGTGGAAATTGAACGGCGGCACATGAGAATCTTCGATCTCTCTCCCGAAGTCTGTGAGGTAATCTTGATAGCTAGGCATCCATCGACAAAGAATATGTACGCCTGCCATTAGGACAAGTTTGTAGCTTGGTGCACTGATAAACATGTCAACCCTTTTTCTGCCCTCTTGTCTGAACTGTTGCTGTTTGTACTGTCCCTAGCCTGGCAAGGCCTAACTCTGGACACGGATAAGGGGTATCTGTTAGCCATCTCAGCTTTTTTACAGTTGTCTGATCAACCTCCTTGTTCAAGACACCTATTGTGACATGTTTTTTTTTTAAACAGATTTTATTAGGTTATTCCAGTGAAGTCTGGACAAGAGCCCTACATGTACCTGTAAAAGAGCATGAATGAGCAGGAATACCATCATTTCAAAAGATTTCTCTTTTGCAATCCTGCCAACATGCAGGAAACTCAATAAAACAATATGCAGACAGTTCAAGATTCCAGTCAACAGTCCCAGGATACAATCGTTGGAATACAGACTAGCTCAATGCGGAAAAGAAATAAATCTAGGAGAAATACCTACGCAGTGACTACAGTTAGGGGTCCATTGATGGTAAAGGGGGAAGCTCAAACCCACGTTAAGCCCCTTATCTTGCGGTGTTTCTGGGGACAACCACGTGCCATAGATACCGTAATTTCTGCACCCATACACCTATCTAGCTCCAACTTCCATTTGCTCGGGTCGGGGCGGGATCCCTTTCCATAGCTGAGCAATGTCACGTTAAGCAATAGTGAGGGCTAAAAAGAGTAAATGCTGCTTGTACCTATTGCCCTTTATCTCGTCAGTGCTGTGTAAGAGGAAGAGTCGTGAATCATATGGGAGTCCCCATGATAGTATATTGCTAAGGCATGAGGAGACTCCCCGCCAGAAGGGCTGCAATGGTGACATGTTTTTGACGGATATGCAGCATATGTTTCCCTCGTAAACCTTTTATCGTGCCCCGATGGGACCTTAATTTGGTTGTAACTTTTTTGATGTGTTCACCATTCGAACCCATGCATAGCTGCCCTTTAAGACTCATGAAAATCAAAACTGTCTTCTTGGTGGCCATTATTTGGCCAGGAGGGTTAGTAAGCTTAAGGTGCTGTCTGCTTAATCTTAAAATCCCCATTCTAACTTCTTCCCAGACACACTGGTCATTGGCACTCTTGCCTTCTTTCTGCCAAAAATGGTGACCCTTCCATTCAGCCAAAGCACCATGCTGCCAACCTTCTTTGCTTCACCTCACCCATCTAGGGAAGAGGACACTACACCATCTGGACCCAAAAAGAGTGTTGGTTTACAGCAATCATAACAAAGGATACTGGGTGGATAATAAACTCTTTATTGGATTTGCTGGAGCAAAAAAAGGTAAAGCAGTGCAGAAAGACAGACTATCTCCGGATGGATTGTACTCTGCATTAAGATCTGCTACACGCTGGTCAAGAAGCAACCACCTGACATTCCACATGAGCCAAGGCTGCAACCACTGCATTAGCTTGCAGAGTCAAGTCCTGGATATCTGTCAGGCTGCATTGTGGGCATCCCTGCACAGGTTTACCAAACACTACTGGCTTGATGGTCAGGTATGGCGGCATGGGCACCTTGCCTATTAAGTCCTCCTGGACTTCTTAGTCTAAGACAGTTGGCAGATCCACCTCCGGGGAGTTTTTGCTTTGTCATCTATTCTAAGGTAAGCAATCTGCGGCTTCAAGTCTCGGATGAACAAGTTATCAGATGAACAAGTTACTTACCCTCGGTAACGCCTTATCTAGTAGAGATTCTATCTAGCTGCAATGACGAAAGCCAAGCTTTACATGGCCAGAGCCTAGGTTGATGGACGCCATCAAAAATCTAGTCCCCTGTCAAAACCAGAACACCATAGTCTTCCTCTTTGAGGTCAAGGAAGAAGCATTAAAAGCAGAGGGGACATGAGGAATCTTCTAAATGTCGTTCTGGGGTCCCCAAGATGATTCCCGAAATTCTTTTATGGAGCCGGAAATGGTCTGAAATCTCTTCTCTGTAAGAGCCCACCTGTGTCTCCTACTGGCCCAACTCCAACGCCATTGGCTGTGCGCAATCTGGTGCTAGGGCGTCGGCCTCCTCATGCCTTTCCAGAGTTACCTTCTCCAGAATCGGACCCTGCCTTTTTTACTTAGTGCCATGTTTGACCTATGTAGGTGGCCAATGGTCTTCCTTGGAGTGCTTTAAGTCCCCCTGGGACCTTTAGGAGTTTCGGCTATTCTCGCCCTTGCCATTAGCACCGATGCTTCCAGAAGCACCTCTACCTGCTCCATCAAAGTCACCTGCTTTGGCACCTCCCTTTGCGCTGGCACTGTTGCTCCTGACAACGACCCACCCACACCAACTTTGGCTCCATGTGCTCCCTCTCTCGCTCAAGGACTTTGTGATCAGATCCCGCAGGGGGGCTCAAACTTTGGTGAAGGAAAAACAATATAGGAGGCAAGCATGCAATAAAGACACAATCCATTCCTATTTTGGAACTGATTTCTACCCTTTGGTAGAGGATCCTGAGGAGGTCAAATTTGCTTCAGCCCTAGACCGTGATAGTCAAGCCCCAATAGAGGCTAGTAGAACTAATACATCACTGGAGCTGGATTTTGACACCACAATGGACACCCCATCACCAGAGGTCATCCCATATCATGCAGTTGTTAGAAATGTAGCAGGTGTGCTTGAACTCTTCCTGCCATCAGTTGAAACTAAGTCCACCATCCTCACTGAAGTTCTCCAGCCTTCCATCCTGACCTGGGGGCCTTAAAAGATGCTCTCTTGTACCATATTTTGATAGTCTGGAAAACCCCACCATCTCTATGGCAGTCAACAGAATTGCAACAATTAAATTTCAGCTTGCACCTGGCGATCCATCTTTTCTCACCTCCCATCCTTCAGTGAAGAGTCTAAAAATTCAAGCCTCATTCTTTTCCAAACAAAGCTGTTGCTATCTGAAATCAAAGACATTTGAGGCTTTTGGCAAGAAACAATATTTTCCGGGGAGCCTAGCATTAAAGTTCTTCAATGCGACCTGCCTTCTGTCTCATTACATCGATGCACTATGTAATATAGCTAGTAAGGTGGTGCAAAACCTGCCGGAGCATTCAAGCAGCAGCACGCCAATTCATCTAATCTGGGCTAGTTGTTCCAGATTCCACAGCAGGAACCATAGAGGTATTGCATTCATACAAAATGGGTGGCTTCACACTTATGTTTTTCTGGGCTGCTTCTGTTTCTGGATCTAATGGTTGGGTAGCTCTTGTTTGAGCACAGCGCTCCTGCCGGGATAAGGCCCTCCCTTCTCCCCGCTCAGCAGGCTTACTCCCAAGTTTTAGGCAGTACTACTGCTTCTATAGCAAGGTGTGCCGATATCAGAAACTTCTCATCTCAGGGAGACTGACCTTCAGAGATATCAGCCCTAGATCACAACAGCTCCTCTGTACTTTTCAGAGTACCCCTCTCCTTGGTCATTGAAACATCTTAGAAATGGAATCAAGTGGGAAAGTTTGAGTCCCACTTTTATGCCCGATTTGCAATGTGATGTTTCTGGTGGTTTATTTTCATAATCTATCTTTTTTTAGCGTGTTTGTGTAAGGAGATTATTCGCACAGCAGGTACTGAGGATGCTGGCTCGAAGCAGGAGTAATAAGTGCAGAGTTCTGCACCTGACTGTCATCTCTCTTTCTGGATGGGCAACTCAAGGGAAAGCAAAGGTCTCAGGCTTTACCTTGATATTTCCTCTCATCCAACTGAATCTGTTAACTTACCCCCATTTCCCCCATCAGCTAAATGAAGGTGCGCAGAAAGGGTTGATCAGCAATCGCCTTCTAAATAGATGACACAGAATATTAAGGCAGGCTTGTCTTCACCCGTCCTCACCTCATTATCTAGAACTATAACCCCCTCCCCAATGCAGGACCACCCCCACACCCTTCCCTATGCAGTCAATACACTGCCACTGTTTGGAAATGCTCTGTCTCAACCTCCAGCTTTTGCCATGTCAAAACCAAGGGCTGCACCATATACACACTCACAAGGTACATGAAGTCCTGCCAGCATTCATCATATGCACAACGTGCACTCGAGAGGCACTCAGGGATGTCAACGCAGGTTCTGGACATGATGCAGAAGTAGAACTTTATATGGACAGGCTTGTAAGCTTCTTACTAAGAATTGGTAAAAGACCATGGATTCAAACATGGTATGCTGCTACTACTGCTCCCTGTCCCAGAGACGCAGACAGTTGTCTAGAGACTTAAGCTTTTGATGCCCCTGTTTGACCACAAAGCCAGGCTCAAGTTCTTGAAGTCAACATTGGGCTTAGGTCTAAGCATTCATGCACAGTTGTGTGTGTGTTGGACCAAAAGAAAAAAAAACCGTAAACAAACCAGATCTACTTGCAGTTGGGTGGCTCAAGACACTGGTTCACGTCCATTTACCATGCAGGTGAGGTGAGGGGTGGGGGGGGGGGGGAAGGGGTTCCATCCCAACAGTGAATGTCTGTGCAATTATTAATTCTTTCCATTTAAAAAAAATAATACCTTTTTGAAGGTCTTGGAATGTGTCCAGGCAATCCTTAAAACCTGGGATTGTTAGGAAATCGTCACTTAAATTCCGAAATTCAAGGAGATAGTCTCGAAGACTTCTCTCTAAACATGAACTTCTCCCCAAACTTGAGATACCCTCTTGTATTTATAAAACAAAATGTCTCACAGGGTGATTACAAGTTCAATATCTGTTACTGTCAGACATCGCCAATTTGAAATGTTTCAGTGGAGTCCAATGTTTTCAGAATTGAATATTCTTCTGTATGGAGGTCGGACCCAAAGCAACTGAGGTGATGAAGTTTAAGCTCACCACTTTATACCAAAAACTAGCTCACATTTGTTCCTCAAATTCCAAAGGCATTCTTTAGACAGTTAATTGAAATATCCTCAATAAAGTTTTTCAACAATTTATAAATGGCACAAGCGAACAGTTTCTCCCTCTTTTTATTAATTCACAGATTGTTCGTGGAAAGTTAAGAACCTGTGTGGTAATGAGATTTTTAAGTGTTTCCTTCAGGATATCATATCTTTTATCTTCACAAGATGGATAGCTTGTGTTTACATTTTCAATTATTAAAGTCTAACAGGGCGCTTATGTGGCAAATTTGATTCAGTGTGATTATTCAAGCTGAAATATAGGACGATCCAAAAATTAAAATGCCTATTACATATAAATGATGTATGCCTTCTTGTCCATGTACAGGGCAGTCATTGAATAGTTTATAGATGCAAAGAAACCATAGCACTGTCACAGAAACAAATCTTACTAAAACCTCTTCTGGCACACTTTCTAATACCTGATATGACACTTCCAGAAGATTGATGCTAGGTCAAAAAATGACTACTGTAAGGAAAGGTCTCTTTTTGCATGATCATCCCAGGACTCAGTGCCAGTGCTCTGAACCTTAAAAGGTATATGACGGATTGGTTCACACATAATTGGAATAAGTTAACTTACTCGTAAGTCCCTAGTATTTGGTACCAGGTGTACCTAGGGCCTGTAAGTTCAAGTCTGTCTCGTGGGCTGCAGCACTTATTGGACCTCCTGAAGTGTGACAAAGCAAAGTATGGCCCTCATCCCACTTTTGCTGACTGGAGGAGCAGTTTTCGACTGCTAACTAAACTTTGCCAGTTAAAGAAATGGCAAAGCCCAGACCTCGCTTTTTAATATTTATAAGTTACCCATAGTGCAGGCCTACTGAGCTTTTTTGATTTTAAATGTTTCTGAACAGTTTGTTGGTTTGTTTCTCAGCTTAGCTTATTCTGGCTGTGACCCTCTCGGGTCTATCCTGAATCATTTGTTGGCAGCCTTTTTAAATGACTTGGGATTCAATAATTGAGTTGAGGTTACCTGTTTCACAGTGTTGATCAGATGTTAAGGTTCAAAGTCTTGAGACGTTGCCTGTGTATGTCCCGTGTCTGGATGTTGGGGAACAAAGTATGCATAAGGCTTCCCTGGAACTTGTCAGATACACCTATCGTTGTCAGTTACTCTTAATGTGGTCTTGTGAGCCTGGTCTCTCTAGTTGAAATGGAGTGGGGGTACTCCCTTAGGACATGGTAATTAGTAAGTACTTGAGAATAGACTACCTCACTGGATATTTCCAGGCCGCAAGTGATTAGATGTTCACATCTAGGATGTGTCATGCTTTTTGGGTGAGACTGGGCATTAGCTGGATGAATTGAAAGAGTTCTGTTTTTCACTATTTTCGATGACACAATTTGTTCTGCAATCGGCCAATCTGGGGACTCAAGTCAACCACCGAGAAAGAGATAATCCTGCTAATAACCCTGATGTTGATCCCCTGAAATGCAAGTTTCTCCATCATCAAATCTCTTCTTTATTTTAAACATTGAGCATGTTTTTCTAAAGACAAACTTATTTCTTCTTCAATAGAACTAAAATAAAAACAGGAAAAAAGCTAAGCGTTGGCTAAAACCTGTTGTGTAAGCTAAAGTGGTCTGTTGGTGAGACCTTGAAAATTGGGCGGATAGGCAGCATCATTTCACTGTGAGAGAAAGAAACCTGCACTGCCCCTTTAAAGCAGCCAAGGAACTCCACCATCCTAGAATACAGTATAGCGGCCATTTCGCTCTTCTACTCCGATCCCTGAGCAATGGGCACAATTTAATGTTAATTACATCTGATGTCAACGGGCTAAACTATTTCCCTGACTAAAGGTATTTTTTAATTACAAATGATGTACCTGAATATGGTGGCACGATTTCATGACTGTTATGTTATCATTGATAATGTAGGAAGAATAAAGCAATAAAATGTGTTTTTTGTTTTTAACAAACGCTTGTTTGATGGTTCTGAACTGTGTGAATTGCTTATAATAGTGGGGTGGTTACAGGAAGTTTATGTCTTCTGGACATCGTTTGCCCAGTTGGAGAGGCAATTGTCTATAATGAGTTGAAGGGAACACAGTGGGGACAGGTTTGGGAATAGAACCCTCCAGCTTCTTCTTGGAGATAGAATCCTTGGGTTTTGTTTTTGTTTGGAACTATTTGTGATGAATATAAGTTTGGTTTGATTTAAGGTACGTGCTGGAATGGATCAGGGCTAGAAAAGCTTTGAGTTAGGAACGTCTTTGCTTGACAAAACTCTTAGACACAGGTATTTGCCAGTCTTTGCTTGACAAAACGCTCAGACAAAAGCATTTGCCACGGTTGTGCCATGACGCCATGATTGACAGGTGGCAGCTTCGATCCAGAGGATTTGATCTGGATGACCTGATGCCAACAAGAAAGGAATGTTAAGGAAAGTTGGTGAATACCATGCAAGTTAAAATTATATATAGTGGTATCTTCCTGGTCGAATTTCCGAATACTGCCAGAGGGGAATTGGATGAGAAGGCAGAGGTTGCATGTCATTAGAAGAGTTTTTGGCTACAACTTAGGCAGTTGCAGTTTCCATGCTGCAGCGTGGTCTGAAGCCTTTGGGTGTGGTTAATATGTTTTTGCGATTTGATGGCGGCTGCTTTCCCACTCATTGGTTCCAATAGAATTGTATGTCCAATGCTGTCAAACTTGCAGCAAGTAATGTATATTTTATGTGACCCTGTTAACTCTCATATAAAACTCAAGATTGCAGTAAAATGACTACAAAGGAGGATCATACACCAAACTGGCCAACAAAACTTTGGTCTGACACTGCATTTTTTAACGTACGAGAAAAGAAAAGCTAACCTAATAATGCTTCGCGTTCATATGTGTTTTCCGATGTTTATAGTTAAAATGAATTATTTAAAATTTAGCTTTTAGGTTCGCAGCAAAGACATCGGGATATGAACGAATCCTGACCTTGTCAGAGCCAAAGTAAGTCGGTGCACTATTCGAGACTGTTTATTTGAGGGTAAAATAAAGGAGCCATAAAGTATTTTACTTCAGTCTCACACAGCGACCCGTTACAGAACATGGCTTTTACATAGTTTATATTCTTAAAATGTACTATCAAAGAAAAGTAAAAAAGGTTGCGCGCAAGCTACACAAGTTATGCCCTGCTGAATAGGAGGGGGGGGGGGGGGCTCTGTTCTTCCCCCGGGCTCCCTGTCAGGAGAGGTTTTGTACGCGGGTTTATTGGGGAGCGAGCTGGAAGCCCTGCGGTCCATCCTGCGATTGTGTTTCCTGCCCACGGCTGCAGCGAGGCCGAGGGTCCTGCTGGCTTGTGGCGGGCTAAACTAGCGGGTAATGGGATTCGGCCACGGCAGCCTCGTCTCTAAGCTACAGTTTGGCTCATCTGCCTGATTACATTTTTATTCTGTGCAGGAGTGAAATGCCAGGAATGTTTCCCCAGTTATACTCAGTGCAGATCTCCTGCCTGTGCATTAACCAATCAATCACATTCATTTGTATAGCGCTCCATACTAGCAGAGCAGATTCTAAGAGCCAATCACTTCCAGATGATTTCACACAGGCGCAGCCAGATAAAGTGACTTACCCAAGGATTTGGAATGTTAATCTGGAGCGAGGGCTCAACACCCAAAAAAGAAACTCCTCAGCACAAAGCCGCTGGAGCAGAGCTCCACCCCGGAGAACTTGATGAGCGGCGTTATGAGATTAAGACATGGTGCCCTGGAGAGGTGCACAAGGTCTGTGGGAAGGACCAGCACAGCCTGCTAGCTCGGGGTAGGTCATGTGTTGAATGGAAAGACCCTTTCACTGCTTCCTGCACCTCCTTTGTGGTGCGCTCTGGAGTCAGCTCCTCCCACTGCAGACACAGCCCGCTGGGCACGCGGTCTGCCACTTGGTCACACTGTTCCAGCGGCTTGAACCAGCTCTACCATTGGGCTAGGTTCACCATGTCACACCAAGACTGGACTTGGGGCATAGATACAGCTGTGTAACATGCAGTAACAAGCACTCTTGACCACAGTGCAAAGTAGAATACATGGCTGTGTCGAGGATCGGAGGGGCATACAACCTGTGCTACATTTATCAGGCTCTCACCTTGGTTAAAATTAAAAATATAGCACATGAGAGATTGTGGTGGCAGTGAACCACAGTATATATGGCTACGTTAGGAAGGTTTGTCTTGAACCTAATGTCCAGTTGTGCCTTTTTAGGAAACAATCTTAAAGGGCCTCTAATGAAATGTGTAGAAATGTTGAACATATCTCAAGTCCTTGTGATAAGCAACCTGCAGTGACTGTTCTAATATGCCCATATCCACTAAAACGGTGGTAGCAAAAGTGATCACAATTTGCGTACCAACTTTTTGTGACTACTAGATTATTTTGCAAGATTGTCTATGCACTAATAGGTCAATTTGTATGATAACAATTTAGAGGTTGTCGCAGAGTGACCTGCTTAATGAACACACATTAGAAAGGTCGCAAATTGTAACTCTCTGATTGACTGTAAATACAGGAATGGTGGCCTGCAAGGGACAGCAGACCACCATGTCTGTCTTTGAATTTCAAACCTGAAGACCTTTTTTTTTCAGTTTTGAGAAATTGCAGCAGAAGTTCAGTGTTCCTCTGCCTACTCCCACTGAAGCTGCTAGAAAGACAGTTTCCCCTTTGCGAATGAGATGAGTTACCAGCCCAATTCTAGTCACAAACCACTTCATAGAGAACCGATTCCCCATTTAGAAGGGATATCTAAAACACACCCCTTCCAAACACCGAATTGGTAACCATTTTTCATCCCATTTTGAGATGTGGAAAAAAACATACGAATCATAAAATGGGTTTAGTACATTATGTGGAAGAATATACAGGGATTTCTGTGGTATCAGACCCAGAATTCTACCACATCGTGGGAGGAGGGAGTTCACAGCTGCAAAAACCCTTCGAACATCTGGACCAATGTGTATTAAATAATTGCCACCAACTGATCCTTTTTGCCACCACTCTACTTCTTAGAGGTTAGAACATTTCAGACTAATAGCAAAACATGCAAACCGTAACACAATAAAGTTCATCAGGGTCGCTCAAGCCTGTAAATCGAATATACAAAACACTGAAGAACTTTATTGTATTACGGTTTGCATGTTTTGCTATTAGTCTGAAATGATTCCACGAGTTCCACCAGGTGCCTTCTTTTCTCAGAGAAAGGCGTTGGACTTCCAGAAAGCTACGTGCAGGGCCGGACTGGCCGTAGCGGCACCGGGCAATCCCCCAGTGCGCCGCACGGGTTGGGGCCGGTTTTGGTCCCCTGGGACGGGTTTTGTTACCGGGCCGTTTTGCAAAATCGGCCCTGTAACAAAACCGGCCCTTGCATAGAGCTCGGCGGCACCCCCAAGCCCGGGGGGGGGGGGGGGTAAGGGGCAATGGCAGGCAGAGCACTTTGCCAGGGCCAGTTTTGGTTCCCAGTCCGGCCCTGGCTACGTGAGACGCTCCTAGGGCCCATCAACCGTGGCTGGACAGGAGGTTGTGTGGCTGGGTACTCGTTTGATTGGAAAGGGTGCTATACTCGTATACAGTGATGCCTTAACTGGGAGGTAACTGGACCTTCTCTGTGGACATTCTTAAAACTCGTTCAGTGCTTCGAAGATACATTTACTGCCTACCAGCAGCTAGCAAAGCTTTTTCAAGTTTGGTGACACATGGTCCTTAGTCTTAAGTCTTGAGACAAGTCCGCTTGATGCATTCCTGATAACCTGTGAACGAGAAACTGCTTTTATGAAGAGACGTTTTGGAATATTTTCTAAAACTTTCCTTCGGACTATGAGCCATTAGAAAACTGCCCCCCTGTTTCAATCAGTAGAGGAGTTAATGCTGTCTGAGGAAATCCAATCCGGCTGCAGGGCTGATTTGTGAGCTACAGAACTCTGCCATAGATCAGCAAACTGCTGTGGCACAAACACGAAAATACTATATCACGAGACATCCAGTCAGTAAGCCACTCACATCCCTGGGTGATGATGCCACTGCAAATGCTGCACTCACAACTACGCCCGTTAGTAAAAATACTTGGCATGTCACTGAGTTATATTTTATAGATCCTTCCCGATCAATAATGATGGAGCGCAAGGCAAGCCCTTTACTGTATTGTTGCTCTCGAGATGCTCTGTGGAGGACGACTGATTGCTTCTACGTATGATGGGGGGTAGGGATTTGACTGTGTTGTCATGGAATGTTAACGGCCTGGGGGACAGGATTAAGCGTGGTGTGGTCCTGCAGTACCTGAAACGTATCTCACCAGATGTTATCTTCCTGCAGGAGACACACCTCATAGGTAACTCCTTTCATGCCATGAATCGGCGAGGCTATCGTTTGGTGGCCCACTCGGGCTTCACCTCGGGCTCGCGGGGGGTGGGTATCATGATTAAGAACTCGCTCCCGTTGGAGATTGATGAGGTGCGCCATGATGAGAGGGGACGCTACGCTGTTCTGGTGGGTAGAATGGAGGGTAGAGTGTTTGTTTTTATATCAGTGTACGTCCCGCCTGGGTTACAATCTACTACATTTGCGGATTTGGGGCGCCTCCTCCTGGACCTCCCGGGTGGCCTGCTGGTGGTTGGGGGGGACTTTAATGCGGTAGTTTATGGGTCTCTGGATCGCCATCCCCCTAGGGACCTCCCCCGGGCACAGGCCTGGCTGTCCGGCCTTTTAGATACTCTGGGCCTGGTGGATTGCTGGCGACTAAAGCATCCCGCGCAGCGGCAATACACCTTCCACTCGGGTGCCCATGGTAGCCTCTCGCGGCTTGATTACATCCTTGTCCCGGCGGCCCATGCTGGGAGGGTGGGAGAGGTGTGCCATCTGGCGCGGGGCATTTCAGATCACTCCCCAGTACTGTTACATTTCGATGTCTTCCCTGGGGGGGGGGCAGGGTGGCTCCAATCAATGCTTGGTACTTGCGTGACCCCACTATTCGTGCCGACTTGATCAAATCCTTACAGCGATACTTTGATGAGAATGTGGGGTCTGTCCCTTCGGCCATCTCCCTGTGGGAGGCTTTTAAGGTAGTTCTCAGAGGGGAGGCCCTCTCCTTTATCTCCCAGGCCCGGAGGCGCGAGCGGGAGGAGGTAACCCGGGTGGAGGCCGAAATTACGGAACTAGAGGGTGACCTGGGGAGCGGGGTAACCGACGCCAAGTTGCATGTTCTGCACCTCAAGCAGGCGGCCTATAGGGCCCTCGTCACGGAGGCGGCCAGGGGCCTCAGTAGAGAGCAACAGGGGCGACTGTATGATGTGGGTGATAAGGCTGGTAAATTGATTGCGTGGTTGGACAAGAGGGAGAGAGCGAGTCGTGTGGTTCCTTTGATTGAGGGGATGGATGGTGTGCCTGTCACCGAGCCGGAAGCCATTGTCTCCTGCTTCGCGGATTACTTCCGCGAGGTGTACTCCCCGGTTTCTCCCTGCTCGGAGGAAGATTCCCATGCCCTGCTTCGGGACATCGCGCTGCCCTCCCTTACGGTGGAGGACAGGGATTTGCTGGACGCTCCTCCCACCTCGGACGAAATTGCCCTGGCTATTCGCTCGGTCGCATCCGGCAAGGCCATGGGCCCCAATGGTATCCCCATCGAGCTCTACAAGCTACGACCGGATGTACTGGCGCCCCACCTGCGCGCCATGTTCCTGGCGGCCCACTCGCAGGGTTCCCTCCCTCCGGACCAGCGTCTGGCCACAATCGTGGTGATCCACAAGGAGGGGAGACCCCGTGAGCGGGTTACATCCTATAGGCCTATCTCGCTCTTGAACGCGGAGCCCAAAATCCTCGCCAAAGTGCTGGCCAACCGGCTGGTTGGCGTGGTGGGCGATTTGGTCCACCAAGACCAATCTGGCTTTATACCCCATCGCAACACGGCTCTTAATCTGCGACGCTTGCATGGGGTGCTCGCGCGTGTCCCGTTTGTGCGGGAGCCGGCCATCTTGGCGTCCTTGGACGCCACCATGGCGTTTGACACGCTTGAATGGCCATACATCTGGGCGATGCTGGCGAAATTTGGATTTGGACCGGGATTCATTAGCTGGGTCAAATTGTTGTATTCGGGCCCATTGGCGCAGGTGGTGGTGAATGGGCGAGTCTCGGCCCCCTTCGCGCTGGGGCGGGGCACGCGTCAGGGTTGCCCCTTGTCACCGCTCCTGTTTGCATTGGCCTTGGAGCCCTTGGCGGAGTGGCTGCGGTGGCACCCCTCCATCCGTGGTCTCCGCTGGACCCCCGAGCATGAGGACCGCGTGTCCCTCTACGCCGATGATATCCTTTTGTATCTCGCCTCCCCGCGCAACTCGCTGATTGTCCTGGTTGATGTTTTGCGCTCCTTCGGTCGTAACTCAGGCCTTGTCATCAACTGGGCGAAATCATGCGTGTATGTGCTCTCCGGGGAGGCTCCGGCCCTACCACGGGACTGCCCGATCCAGATTGCCTCCCAGGGGTTCCGGTACCTGGGTATATATATTACTCTAGACCCGGAGGTCCGCTACGAGCGGAACTTGCTGCCCCCACTCCAGCGCTTGCGGGAGGACGTTGCGCGCTGGCGGCGTCTTCCGCTTTCGCCGCTTGGCCGAGCGGCCTTGTTTAAGATGATGTCCTTGCCGCGCTTTCTGTATGCGCTTCAGAATACTATGGACTTGGTTCCGGCGCGCTACTTCCGTGAGGTGGAGAGCCTGCAGCGGCGCCTGTTCTGGGACGGGAGGCCGCGTATTGCTCTGGCTAAATTGACGCTCCCGTGGTACGATGGGGGGGTCGCCCTCCCGGACATTAAACGGTATTACTGGGCCTCCCAGCTAGCTGCAATTAATCACGGCCTTTACGGGCCCGCCCTGAACCCGGCATTTGAAATGGACAAGATGCTCCTGCCCGGTGGCGACTACAATCGAGCGCTCTACTCTGGCGCGCCCGACTCCCGTCTGACGGGACCGACGCGTGTCATGGTGCGTGTCTGGCACGCGGCTAATGCAGCGATGGGGTGGAAGGACCGTTTGACCCGGGCGACACCGCTATATGCGTCTGAGAGGTTGGGCTCCCTGTGGACATCGAAGGGCTTCGAGAAGTGGGACACGATCGGAATCAGCACAGTGGGAGATCTCTGGACGAGGGGGGGATTCAAAACTTTTGAGACGCTGCAGACGGAGTTTCAGCTGCAAGGCAGTGAGTACTTTCGGTACTTACAAGTCCGCCATGCGCTGGGCTCCGTCTTCCCGGATGTCGCGTCCATTCCGGAGTCCTCCCCCCTGGAGGACCGAGTGTTGGATGGCCATGTCCCAGACAGCACGATCTCCCTCATATATAAAAAGCTGATCAATGACAGATCGTGCCTGCTGACTAGTCTCCGTGAGGCCTGGGTTGCCGACGGGTTGGAACTGGACGACGAGGACTGGATCTCCGCGGTGGCCTCTCCGAAGGAGGTGGCCATCCCGGCTCGCCTTCGCTTCGTCCAGCTTAAGATCCTCCACCGGGTTTACGTGACGGGGCCAAGGCTTCTACGTATGGGCTTTGCTGGTGACGGATTGTGTAAGCGTGGCTGTGGTGCTTTGGCAACTTTCATGCATATTCTGTGGGAGTGCCCAAAGGTGGAGCGATTCTGGCGTGGTGTGCATGAGGTCCTGCGTGTGGTTACGCGTGTCGCGCTGTTGCCTGAAGCGAGGAGATGCTTGCTGAATGTGTGGGAACCAAATGACTATTCGGTCCCGCAGAAGCGGTGGGTGACTCTGGGATACATGATAGCTAAGCGTGACATTGCTCAATTGTGGGGATCCCAGAGGCCCCCGACGGTGTTGGCCTGGAAAGAACATATGGATTGGTGTATGTTTCGTGAAAAGGTAGTGTATGTGGCGAGGGGTAAGCCTGGGGCGTGGGTGAAAATCTGGGGCCCCTGGAACGCCTATCGCGGGGGTATTTGTGAGCCGCCACTGGTACCGGCTGCCTCACCAGCTCCGTCCCCCTAGCCGACTCCCTCCCCTAGCCGCGGGCATGTGGTTCCCCTGTCCTTGATCTATTCCTATTCCCCTCTTCAGAGTTTGGCTGCTGGTTGGGATCCCCCACTTAAGGAGCACGTGCCGTCACTTTGGATTGTGGGTTGCCTTGCGGGTGTGGTTTTTTGTGTTGTTCTGTTTTGAAAAAAAGGAAACCGTATTGTGGGCTTGGAGCTATGTGGCCTGCGCCATTGATATCTCCTGATTTACCGATCTGCACCGCCAAGAGACTTTTACTGTAGGTATGTCATATGCTTCTGCCACTCTAGCGGCCGGCCGGATGGTTGTAGGCCCATACCTGTAACCTTTTTTAACATGTAATAAACGGTTTCAAAAAAAATAAATAAAAAAAAAAAAATAATGATGGAGACAGAATAGTTATTCACCTGTGCAATCCTTAACCTCCATCATGGATATATTGTCTGAATTCTTAAATATTGTATAACTACTCCCATGTACGGGAACTTGAAATATTTGTCAAGGGAAATAAAGACTCGTGTTTTTAACACTGCCCTCCCCCCCCCCCCCCCCACCCCATCAAATTGCCTGATTTCCTTCATTTGAATTTTCAGAGTGTTAGTAAACTCAGCTTGTAAATACAAAACAAGCCACAAGAAAAATGTCCTTTAGAAAGAAACTGAAAGTGAGACACCAGCTGCCGCACACACAGAACTGTGATTCAAACTAACATGGCAGATGTATGTACTTAGTATATGTTAATTCAAAGGAGTTTCTTACTGCAAGTAATAGATGTGTGTTGCTTTTTCACCCAAAATTACTTATTCCCTAGACTTCGGTCGGAAGAAAAGAGACTGAAGGTTTCAACTGGAATTCTTGTCTGTGATGCAACAGTCTCCTGTGCCACAAAACTCCACTTGCAACAGTCAAACATATGCTGAGCTTTATATCTGTCAATGTGAAATCAAACTATAACTTGATCTTACAATTACTATTTAACTAGCAGAAAATGATGCTTTACAAAAGTATAGATCATTTTGTTTTCTCATAGTATGGCCTCCTGCTAGCCAGCTATAATACAGTAAGGACGAGGATTCATTTGGGAGCAAATTGAAAGCTCACTAAAAGTACTGGAAACATGCATACAATGTTTTATGCATCTGTAACTACAAATGAGACCTTAGATGTGTCCCTTGAGTTTAGTCAGTAACAAATAATAGTTCACAGCTTTCAAGGGACGCCAAGCAACAAAGAGTGGAGGATGAGAAACTAGACTGTCAATCAATAACGTCAAAATATCAAAAGGTTGGGGGGACTGGGAGCGGTTTATAGAAAAAAGAGACAGGTCCAGTACCAATGCTCCCAAGATTAAATGTCAAAAAACGTGTGGTAACTGTTCCTAAAGGAAAAGTAATAATACACAACCAATTTGGTTGTATATATGTTTATTGAATAGTGTACAGGTTGGGGTTAGTGAAGGTTAGGGGAATTCCTCCTTATAAAATTGGTGCCCTCACACACCCTTGCGGGTGTCATGCTTCATCATCGGGCTCTGCTCCTCGCGGGGGTGGCGCTGCAGTCCCTCACGGGCCCCACGAGAGAGCTCTTTATCGGAGATCTTTTTAGGAGGTGCCGCAATTGTGCATGCAGGTGTGTGGGCTTGGTAAAAATGAGTGTGTGTGTATGTTCTAAAATTATCTCACCAGATCCCCAAAGTAGGTTTATTCCGGGGTCCGGAAGATAAATTAAAATATAAGGACTGGAGTAAATCCTACTTGGCAAATAAGTAGGGGGGGAAGAAAAAGTATGCTTCCACTGCTCTCAGTCAGTGAAAGTGAGGTGCACGTGATATGTGGTCAACATGTTTCGCCCAGATGATGGGTACCTAGTGGATCCACTGTGCGCTTCGTCAGGACAGTGAAACAAAGGGTGATAAATATTGTTTAAGACCGTGGTAGTCAGGAAAGAACACCCTGTACTACCACCATACCTATATTAAGGTCAGCAAGCGTCTCTGTGCTGAAAAAATACGTCTTATTCGTATTTAATGTAATCCCAACTTGTTGGAGAAATAGAAAGAGCATGAAGCAACAGAAGAATGTTAAAGAACAGAAAAAGACAATATCATCAACCAATTAGGGATTTTAAACTCTTCGTGATTGGGTTATCTCACGAGTTTGTTGGCAATGCAGCCGTGACTTATACTGATTTATACTGGTGTAAGAAAAAGCAGATATAAAAGAAGGTAATCTAGAAAGAGGCACTTTAATGGTAGAATACACAGCATAACGAGGTATTGGAAATCCGTAACCCCAACAACCCTGTATTTGCCTTTATCGCAGTCGTATTTATACTAGCATGATTGTCATAATGATCGTTAAGCGATGCATGTCCGGTACATGTACATGATGTTAAACTGGCCAGGGTACAGAAGTGACAGAAAAGGTTTATGTTAACCAACAATTTCATCAAGTTCTAATCTTGCGTGTCATATAGCCCCATAATGCTGACAGAAACTGATCTCATCATTCAAAGTGTGCAGAGAGGTATGCCCAATTATCTCAAACAGTGCAAAAATAAAAGTAGATCGCAAGCAGTGCGGCGGCGCGATGTGGTCAGATAAGTCAAACAAACACAAATGATAATCAATAACAAAATATATTTTCTTGGAGTACTCAAGTGCCAACCCTGATTTAGAGCAAGGTACATGAACATGCATTTTCATAAGATTTCGAGCAAAACACTGCATACAGCTAATCTGTGGATGATGTGATAGTGTTTTCCCATTCCTTATGTTTCTAAGAGAAATATGAAATTACACCACACCCTTAAAAAAGGGGGCAGGTAGAATGGTCTGAGCCAGAAAGAAGGACCACTCTCCGCTTAATGGCGCACAACCAGAGCTTAACAGACTAGCCCATAGAAGGAAGGCTGAAGGCGCAGGTGCCAAAAGCCCAAAAGCAAGAACTAGAACCGGAGCAATGCGATTGGCATAGCCGGCGGGACAAGAAACACGCCAAGTGCACAGACAATTCCAAAAAAGGGGAAATAAGGGCAAATAGCATCAATGTTAAACCCGCTGAAGCAGGTAGAAACACGCAGCAGGCAAACGGCCATAGAGACCTGAAAGTGGCTTACAAAAAAAGCTTAAAAGTGCCCGACCTGGCAGTATGAAGCCAAAGTGAGAAACAACCTACAATATCGACTTGCAGGCAGTAGTCAAGGACCACTGCCATCATAAGAGCTGTCCCGCAGGCGTAGCGTGAACAATTGGAAAGAGCCTCAGAATCCGAGACCAAACAGTCCAGAAAAGACACGTACGGTGTGGAACTGTAACGCCCTGAACGTCCCAGGATCGTTTAACAGACACGATAATGAGGACGCAACCACTTGTGAAGGGTTAGTTATTTTAATGAAGGCAAAACAATACAACGAATAAACAAAAGTTATAGTCACTGGAATACTCCAGGCTAAGTACGTTACCAGCCCACAGCACGGATGGTCCTAACCGTCCTCTGCATATACGCCGATCCCGGCGTATGCCAACAGAGGGCAGAAATGAAATGGCCGGCAATGCCAAATCGGTAGGCTGTGAGGGGCACGACGAGTGTTGGGGAGAATCGAGGAGTCAGGGAAACACCCAGCCGGGGTCTCTACCTGAAGGGAGCAGCCGCTCAACCTCTTCCTCAGACTGCACCGGGACGCGGAGTCACCTCCTGGTGATGCGTCACCGATACCCCAATCAAAAGCAAGAAGACTGAACCGAGAGCAGCCGCTCGATCGATCCTGTGGACTTCCGAGTCTGTAACGCGGCAAACACCTCCTGGTGTGCGTTACAGCTGGCAGTCCCTGTATCTCTGGTCGGGCTGGGAGTTACGACTCCAACCAGCAAAAGCGCCACTGCGCTTTGACTCAGCCGAGTCAAAAAGCGAAGCTCAATGGTTGACCGGTAGACCTTCCGGGTCCTTCACAGGTGACGATGGGGCAAGACACGGCCCAGGGAGTAACGACTCGACCTACCTCCGTTCTTGCCTTACTGGAGCACCACTCCGGAACACTGCTCTTCACGAAGCAGGTACGTCGGTGTAAACACAATATCCGACAGCCTTGTACCTCCCGGTTCCTCCCTTTATAGGGCGTGTTTTCCTTGAGTTATGTAACAGCTCTCCTGTTTACATAAGGGCGTGTTTTCCCTTGAGTTATGTAACAGCTCTCCTGTTTACATAAGGGCGTGTTTTCCCTTGAGTTATGTAACAGCTCTCCTGTTTACATAAGGGCGTGTTTTCCTTGAGTTATGTAACAGCTCTCCTGTTTACATAACCTCTCAACCGCTAAGCATCCTGGGAGATGTAGTCCGTTTACGCTGGTTACCATTTTCCTCCCCTCGCATGACAGGAATTCTTGACAGGAACACCAAAAAAGGAGCATTTATCAAATTGGGAAAACACCCCAGTAAGCGGAAGCAAGGAGGAACTTATGAGCAACTTGCAACCACTCAGAAAAGCTCCCCCACACATCGCAGCCCCGAAAAGAGGTGGAGATGTAGGAAGGGTAATACAAAAGCCACCTGCCCATATACATTAATGTATAAACATATAAATATGTAGAGACAGAGCAAGCCAGGAGCATGAACATGTCCATACCGGAGCATACCTAGTACAGTAATGGAAGGTAGGAGCTGTTTTTGAAGAGAAGAGCAAGGCACCTCCCAAGGGGGTGGCAACAGGCAGGATGACCATGGTGCAAGAAGATGGCACCAAGGAAAAACATAGAACGCCGAACAGCGGATACCCAAGCGATGCATGGAACCCACAGGGTCTCCAGGCCCAGGTGAAATAAGCAAAGCTATATAATAGCATACCAGTACCCCACACAGAGTATGCATACCCCTAAACAATGGGGAACACCTCTTAGGGCAATAAGCTGAGCCAAAAGAGCGCAGTAACGAACCGAACCCGTGAACATGAGTTCCGGGCCAGTATGACATTACCGAGCTGAGCCACTGGCTCAATACCGCAGTCAGAGGACCAGACACAGCAATCTGTGGAACACAGACCAACTGGCAGCCCAAAGCAAAACGTATTCAAGGGATGCCAATAAAAGGGTAATCACCTCTTACCATAGGAAAAGAAGACGTAAGGCTCACCGCCCATGTAAAACACAGAGCGCAGCTAAAGGATGCGAAATGAAAAAGTACCACCACGGAAGAAAGGCCTAAGAAGTCCTAAGTGGGAGGACGAAAGCCCGCAAGGAGCCGATGAACCGCCGACTCGGCATGAGCATTAAAAGCAAAACCCCATCAGAGGGTAAGTCAACCAGTCGCTCCCGGATATTTTCGGGTAAGACACTATCGCGTAACCAAGCGTGACGCCTTAAGGCAACAGGGCACGCTATAGCACGTCCCAAAGAATCCGCAGTATCTGAAGATGAGCGGATTGTAAATTCTGCAAGGTCGCGGACATCCCAGAGGAGGCGGAGGAGATCAAGCCGGGCACCTTCAGAGGTGGGCAAAAGCAAAGACTCTGTAGAGTCCCACAGGGCAGAAGTAGCCCGTGCTAAAACACACATTGTATTCAATGATCGTAGGGTAGCACTAGTGGAGGCAAAGACGTTCCTGCCCCATGACTCTAGCCATCGGGACTCCTGAAAGGGAGGAAGCATTAGAGGAGGCAGGGAGGGGAAAGCAGTCTGCAACACAAACCCTTGCCCATCAGGGTGTGCAAAAAGACAAACAGGATCATGTGGAGGTGGCGGTGCAAAAGTGAACGAGCCACCGGATCATCTGAAGCCGGCCGGACCCAGGTACCTAAGAGGGTATCATAAAGGGAAGTCTCAAAGGGTAGAAGCGGCTCCACAGTCCCGGACCCCTGATGAAGGACCTCAAGTAAGGGGTCGACTGATAAGGGGGCATAAGGGGGTTGCATGCTCAAAATGCGGGTGGCCAATGAGACCACCCTCAAAAAAGCTGCACCGGCCTCGGTAGCCCTCCGTGGAGGAGACAACAACTCATCAGTCGGGGAGGGTTGTAAACTGACCCTCCCCAGACAGTGAGGGTGCGACCAATGTTCCACAGAAGGGAGCCCCATTGAAGAATGAGGATCCTGACGTTGCTCCTGGGGAGGTGAAGAGCCTGTCGGATCGGGGGAGGCGAAGAGCCCGCCGGTTCCAGGAGCTCAACAAATTCCAAGGGGGGCACAGGCAACAGTACGTCCGGTGATGGTGGGCGAGAAGACGGCACGAGCTCCCTCCCGAGGCCTCTGGAGAAGAGTCCATAATTCTGCGCTGACACAGCGCCCGAATCGACGCAAGTGGGTGCCAATCCCGTGTTATTGGACCCAGACTCGGCTACGTCCGGCGTCGACTCGGCACCATCCTGCACCGAGACGATAAGCTCCCCTTCCGAGGACGGAGCAGACGCCAGAGCTGGCGAGGCAGGCTTTTGGCGCCGGCCCGGCACCAACTCCATCTTATCCATGCTAGGCTTTGACTCCGGGGAAAGGAGCGGGGGCGGGTGCGGAGCCCAGGAGGTGAGCCTCCGACGCCGGTACGGCGCCGACCCCGGCTCCGGAGAGGCGGCCGCCTGCCCGGGGCATATGAACAGGCTCTGACTCCGGAGAAAGCAATGGAGGCGGAGCCAAGGAGGGGAGCCCCCGGCGCCGGTACGGCGCTGACCCCAGCTCTGGACAGGTGACCGCCTGACCGGGAACCTGGGGTGTGCTCAGAGCAGGGCTATGAGCACTAGCAACCACCCGCGGCACCACAGGGTACCCAGCGGGGCTATGCGGCGTGGCGGAGGCGCTGTGGGTCGTAGAGGGGGACCCCGGTGGGTCGTGCCCTAACGACTCCATGTGGACTACAGAGGGGGACCGAACTGGGCCACGCCCTAACGGTACCGCATCTCCGACGTCCCTGGGGTGTAGAGGCTCAATTGCCGCCAAGGGCGAACCCATCGGCGAGTCCGTCGGAGAGCCCACAAGAAGCGGAAACCTCAAGGACGCCCCAGGGATGGGAGAGGGCTCAAGGGAGACCTGCAAAGCTGCGGCATATGCCTCCATTTAGACGACTCCGACCTGGACTACCTCGCCGAGAGAAGCTTCATACGGCGCTCGCGCCGAGACTTAGGTTTCAGGTGTTGGCACGCCTCGCAGTCCGTGGAGTCATGGTGCTCGCCCAGACACCACATAAAAATAAAATGCTGGTCCGTCGCGGACATCTGTCGCGAAAAGGAATTACAAGTTTTAAAGCCCGAAGGCATTGCACACTGTTCTCCGATACGAAGTATCGACAAGACAAGGCCTGAAAACAGGCCAGAGGAACCGCTCACTCCGGATCTGAGTTGCACGCGGAAAAGAAGGAAACTGACGTCAGCGCGCCGGGAAGGACTTGTATGACCTCGCTGACGTCACGTACGTGGACGACGTCAGGGCGGGGTCGTGTGGTGCCGTCCCCCGGCACGCAGAGGTGCTGCTGCAAGTTTTTTTCCGGATCGAGTCTGACGCCTGGGGATAATCTAAGTTAAGGAATCTGCGGTTAGATGTCTATCAGATTTACTTATCATATGCCGATGGATTTTTGAAATGTAAAAAATTCAAGAACAAATAAAATCCCAAAATTCATGCTGATAGATGCTAGTACTTAGTAAAGGTTGCTGTACACTCGCATTTTATTTTGATACCCAATTTGCTGATACCAGTCTGGACAAAGCAGCGCTTTATAACATTTTGAAGTAAATTAGAGAATAGTCTAAGCAAATCATAATCATAGCCGAAGTTTAAGGTAAACCACCTATAACATTGTTACTTCTGGTGTCAAGAAAAGATCAAGACTTGCACTGGGTGCATAGGGAGTAAATTAAAAGGCAGCACTTTAAATAAACATGGGCTTTGTCTTGGAGATGCTGGTGTTCAAACTTAGTTGAAGAATTTTAAGTTTCATATATCACGAAAGAAAAAGCTAGACAATTATCTTTAGTGCCAATTCACCAAGAACATTAGAAAAAAGATTTTTTAAATGTAGTGTTTTTCTCTACTTAGTTTGCCGCTGGACAATGCCAACATTTCTCTAGGGTAGTAAGCAAACTCTCTGTAAAAAGCTGGTCATTGTGCTGGTGTACAACATCGAAGCAGATTGGCAAGGAAGAAAAAATTATCAATCTTTTCGCATCTCAGTACTACCGGTGGTGAGACCAGGAAACAAGAGGTGTCTTCAGGCTAGTTTAAATAGGCTTGAAGCCTGTATGATTGAGAAATACAATACTGCTACTTGTGATGTGAATGACCGTGACTAAATCTGGGCCGAGATCTAGGTCATAGTGATACATTTGCGAATTCTGAATGTATATTTCCTCTTTGGTTCCGAGGTATGATACATGGATCTGAGAAAATATATACACAATGTATATGTATGTTCTTGACACACTGTATTATGTCATCATTATTTATATTGTGATTGTTTTGGGAAATTGTACTGCTTTTGCACATCAATATATCTTGTGGTTGTTTTTTGTTTTATTGATGTTTTTAAAATGTAGGTCCTGTTCAATATCTATAGATTGTGAGATTAACTCTGTGTGCCTCATTGTGGGTCGACTGCACCACTCGTGATCGATTTCATTATGGTAATTATGTTTTGTAAGGGATGGATATTGTTGGAACAATATATATATATATTTTCAGATCTCAAACTCTCTTTGTGGAAGTCTTGGTACCTGTGGGTTTCATATTGTAGTAGTTGTTTTAAGGATTGGCACCCGACTGGAATGTTTTTTCAGTCCGCTTTCCCTTCCTGTAGCTGTAAGCTTATGAATTTGTGTCCGTTATCTCTGTTTAGTGCTCCAGCACGGATCACGTGGGACGCGACGCACGGCTTCTGGAGTTTCTATATATACCGGTACGTGCGACCGTTTGTTGTGAACGGAGCGTTTTTGAATCAGGGTCCCGCGTACTGGGTGTTGCCTCAATACGTTTTGGGCCCCTGCCTGTCGCGGGTACTTGGGCCTCCCACACGAGTGAGGCACCATTTGTATCGGGAGACCCAGGGGAACGCTGGGTGGTAGGAAATTTGTGTCAGCCCGGTGATGCCACAACTTTCCCACACAAAAACACGTGAAAAAAATGATTTTTTCAGCTAAAATTGAGGTTTGCAGTGGATTCTGGGTAAGGAAACGTTGGGGGATCCACGCAAGCCATACCTCCATGGAATCCCCCGGGTGTCTAGTTTTCAGAAATTTGTGGGATTGGTAGGTTTCCCTAGATAGCCGCCGAGCACGAGGCCAAAAACCCAGGTGACGCCCCCTTGCAAAACCAAGTTGTTTGCTGATTGGCAATTTTGATGTTGCCTCAATACGTTTTGGGCCCCTGCCTGTCACGGGTACTTGGGCCTCCCTCACGAGTGAGGCACCATTTTTCTTGGAAGACTTTAGAGAACGCGGGGTGGGTGGAATTTTGTGGATCCAAGCAGATTCCAGAACTTTCCACCACAGAAATGTGAGGAAAATTGGTTTATTTGGACACATTTTTAGGTTTGCAAGGGATTCTGGGTAACAGAACCTGGTGAGAGCCAATCAAGTTACCCCATCCCGGATTCCCCTGGGTGTCTAGTTTGTAAAAATGTACAGGTTTGCCAGGTTTCCCTATGTGCCGGCTGCGCTAGGGCCCAAAATCGACAGGTAGGCATATTGCTAAAAACAAATCCGTGCCTAGTCTGCTTTCTGCCGCACTGGGGGGATATCGGGGGGTGGGGTTGCCCAGATATGCCCCCAAGGGGGGCAGAAACACTGTGGCTGTTTGGGGGGTGGGGGCATTGGTATGCCCATTCTGGGCAGCCCCCACACATAAAAAAGCCAGCGGAATTGTTGGTGTCTAGTGGGTTACTGCCCCCATCTTCCCCCCCGGGGGGCAGAAAAGCTGTAATTGTTGCGGGTGGGGGCATTGGCATGCCCGTTTTGAGCAGCCCCCACCCTAATTAAAATTTCCCAAAAAAATCCCTGGCGTCTAGTGGGCTTTTAGCCTCCCCCCCTCCCCCCCCGGGGGGACAGATTGGGGGCTACTGCCCCATCTGTTCCCCAGGGGGGGGCAGGAAGGCTGCATTTTTTGCGGGGGAAGGGGTGGGGCATGGGCATGCCTGTTTTGGGCAGCCCCCACCCTAATTCAAATTTTCCCCAAAAAAATCCCTGGCGACTAGTGGGCTTTTTGCCCCCCCCCTAGGGTGCAGATTGAGGCTAATATCCCCATCTGCCCCCCAGGGGGGGCAAAAAGCCTACTAGATACCAGGGTTTTTTTGAGCAGATTTTAATTAGGGTGTGGGTTGCCAAAAACGGGCATGCCAATGCCCCCACCCTAATAAAAATGTGCTCAAAAGAATCCCTGGCGTCTAGTGGGCTGTTTGCCCCCCCGGGGGGGGGCAGATTGGGGGCTACTGCCCCGTCTGCCCCCCAGGGGGGACAGAAAGGCTGTAATTTTTGCGGGCGAGGGGGGTGGGGGCATGGGCATGCCCATTTTGGGCAGCCCCCACCCCTAATAAATATCCCATAAAAAAATCCCTGGTGTCTAGGGGGCTTTATACCCCCACTAATAATGCCAACAATTTTATGGGGGGAGCAAAGGCTCTTGCCCAAGGGGCCGCTCCCCCTTCCCTGGTGCCTAGTGGGTGGATCCCTGCTTGGGGATCGCCCTCCTGGGGCGGTGCAACTGCATGGTTAAATCTACGCTCCAAAGTCCACTTAGGACTCTGAGGTTGGACGAACGGGGCCCCCGGGAGGAGATCTCATCAGCAGCGCACCCCTTTTGTGGCACTCGGAAACGAAATTGAACTGGGTATCGAGGAAACGGAAATGGGACTATGCAATTTTGTTTTATAAGACCTTGTGACTCTTTGGGAGATGCCTATATAGAGGCACGATGCATAACAACAGATGGAGTTAATGGAGCGGTAATAGAGAAATTCGTATCCCACAGACCACAACTCACACAATACATCTGAGTGGGAAAAGGCATTATGACTGTGGAAAACACCAGTCCCCTTTCTATATCAAGTGGCCACAACCAATGGAAACCAACTTACCTGTTTAAATAACATACAGGACAGGTGGCGCTATCTTTATCAAGCTGAGGAAGGCATCAAACGCCGAAACGCGTCCTTGCAATAAAGAAATCTTCAAAGGGGTTCCCGTGAGTGCAGTGCATTTCTTGCGCAGAAACCGGAGCGTACATTTTTGTGTGGACCCACTTCCACACTTACTGCACCCGTCTTCAAGAGTGCACATACTGCCTAAGGGGACTTTGGAGCGTTGATATAGATATATATATATATATATATCCTGCTTCGCCGCTCACACTCCTTTTAAACAGGAACATCCGAATGCGGACCCAAGTTCTGGTGCGATAAGTTTTATTTTGTGCCATGCATCTCCGCTATATATATATCTCCGAGCTCCGTGTCCTTGTTTCCCAAAAAGAAAAGCAGCACTCGCGGGGGCAACGCAACATGTTGCGTTGCCAATAAACTCTAGCAACTGCCCCCGCGAGTGCTGTTTTTCTTTTTGGGAAACAGAGTCTGGATTAATATCGCGGGCGCACCCCCGCATTTGTAAAGCACCCGTCCGCGAGTGCACCATTCACTGTGCATCAAGAACCATATATATATATATATATATATATATCAGCTCCCAAAACTCTCGTTAATCACACAGAGTTAAGCACTCACAGGAGGGGTTCCGTATCGATTATTCTTTTATTTCGGCACAAATCAAAGTAACAAGACAGACGCGTTTCGAATCGATCTTCATCAGTGTCTCGATGGCAAGACCGCGCGCTTACATTTAAATACATATTACGTCATGTATTGCGTGACAGCGTGAAACAGATTCACCTGACAACCACTAAAACAGAAGATGGCTCAAATCCCACTTTTTACATTACTCTTGGGGCGGCCATCTTAGAGTGGTGTATTATGGCAAAAATCCACAAAAACACCAACGACCCGCCTGGGAGACCTATTGTTTCCTCCATAGGAAGCCTTACCGAGAACATGTCTGTATATATTGACTCCTTCCTTTCTCCACTAGTTTTGAAACTGAAATCGTATATCAAGGACACTACTGATTTCATTATGCAGATCAAGAAGATTAAGTGGGAACCTACATACCAACTAATTGCTTTGGATATTACTAGCCTGTACACATGCATTGAACACAGTCAAGGGTTAGAGGCAGTAGCCCACTTTCTAGCGAAAAGACCTTTGAAATTTTCTGAGCACAATACCATGCTCTTGGAATTTATCCAATTTTGCCTGTCTAATAATATTTTTCTATTCCAAGAACAACTTTATAGACAGATATCTGGGACTGCTATGGGGACCTGCTTCGCTCCCAGCTATGCGAATCTTTTCGTAGGCTGGTGGGAGGAGCAGGTCGCCCTCAGCAACCACATGAGTAAATGGACCAACTATGTGATAGCATGGCACAGGTACATAGATGACCTCTTTTTGGTATGGGGGGGGTCACCAGACGAGGCTCGGACTTTTATATCTGAGCTTAACAACAATCAACTCAATCTCAGGTTCACATCTGAGATCAGTTCCCTAACGGTGAATTATCTAGATCTGAAGGTGTTTGCTAGTGAGGGTGTCCTCGAGACAGAGTTATATAGGAAGCCCACTGCGGGCAATTCTATCTTGCACGCCCATAGCAACCATCCATCCACACTTATTCGCAGTATCCCGTATGGCGAGCTGCTTCGCCTGAAACGGAACTGCTCAAGAGAAGTTGACTTTGAACAAGCAGCAATTCAAAGCATAAAAAGATTCCAAGTTAGGGGTTATAACTATACAGACTTGATCTCTACACTCAATAAAGTGAGAAAAATACCGAGACAACAACTTCTGACATATAAAAAAACAGCCAACAGGAACATAGCTGAACATGAGGGCAAATTTCGCCTTATAACCACCTTCTCGGATGACGCAAATCTACTGAGGAGAATAGTCAGAAAAAGTTGGCACATCCTTAAAACCGACACAGTCATCGGTAAGGACATTCCGAAAGTACCAATGATCACTTTTCGGAAATCGAGATCACTCCGTGATAAACTGGTGCAGAGCCACTTATCACCATTGTCACAACCCACAGGTACTCTCAAGGCCCTTGTGGGAAGTGTAGAGCCTGCAAAAATTGCAAGAGAGTTCTCACATACAATATCCCAGGGGTCAGGCAACCAAGGCGCATAGATAAATTTATCACTTGCTCTACCACTCATGTAGTGTATTGTCTCATTTGCCCGTGCGGGCTCAAATACATCGGTAGTACTATCAACAGTGTTAAAATGCGCATTTTGGAACACCAGCGCGTAATCAATAAAAATGATGTAAATTACCCTGTAGCCAGACATTTTGCCACCATGCACCATAGCAACAGGGACCTTCTACAGTACTTTGGTCTCAATCATGTACCCGCAAACATTAGGGGGGGTGACAGAGTCCAAAGATTACGCAGATTAGAATCCCGCTACATTATAGATCTGTACACAAAGGCCCCACACGGTCTTAACAGTGGGGAAGAATTGAGTGTACACCTGGGCAGATGAGCACACTTTCTGGTTTTAAAACTGATGGAACTATATATTTTGAGGGATTATGAATCAAGTTGCAAATTAGAATGCACAAACGTGAGTGGGTGCCAAGTCTCTCCTCGATTAGCTTTAACATTGGAGATACCCTGATCTCATATATACATGAATTATGGAAATGAGTTTGAAATCCCTACATGTGATGCTTACTAATGTTATACTGTCTCCACCTCTCTATTCGCTGTCTGTCCCGCATTTGTTTCCCATGTTTCCCATCCCTTCTCTCCTTTTTCTTTCTCTTTTTCTGTCCATTTTCTGTCTCCTTCAATTTACAGGGAGCTATGGCCAATACATGGCGTTATATTGTTTTTCCGCATGATAATGGTGTATACCTTCTTCATGACGATTTGTTGATTACTATTTATGTAAATATGTTGCAATATTTGATGAATTATTTTTCATATGATTGCTGTTTTCATCATGGTTCCTTTGATCAAGAGACTTGAATTGTATGGACATGACGAGTAAATACACCACTCTAAGATGGCCGCCCCAAGAGTAATGTAAAAAGTGGGATTTGAGCCATCTTCTGTTTTAGTGGTTGTCAGGTGAATCTGTTTCACGCTGTCGCGCAATACATGACGTAATATGTATTTAAATGTAAGCGCGCGGTCTTGCCATCGAGACACTGATGAAGATAGATTCGAAACGCGTCTGTCTTGTTACTTTGATTTCTTCCGAAATAAAAGAATAATCGATACGGAACCCCTCCTGTGAGTGCTTAACTCTGTGTGATTAACGAGAGTTTTGGGAGCTGCAATTTGTCGTGGGGCACCGCCACATTATAGCACCCGCCTGCGAGTGACCTGGCTGCCTGTGCAACTTTGGGAGCTTTCATATATATATATATATTCGTTGTTGGAGTGCGGCTTCTTCTCTCTGGACAAAGGGGGTGTTTGGTGAATATTTCAACGGCCAGGTTCAGCCGTAGCAACGCACCACCAGCAAGCGCGCCACAGTCTGCCCGCAACTGAACCTTTTATTGTATAACGCGAAAAGCGAAAGGACAGACAGGCGCCGCCAAAGACTATCTTTGGCATGGATCCCGGGTAGCCTCGAAAATGGGCTATACCTGAGACACAACGGACTTTACATTAATGGAGACCCACTGGAGGGCAAAAAAGAATATGGTAATGGTGAACCACATGTACCACAAAGCTTTGCAACCATCTGTGGGCGTCTACCAGGGGGCAAACACTTGAAATATAGTGAAATGCGTGTTGGTTCGCTAATGCCTGATTGTTGTCAGCGGCGCACCTTTGAAAAAGTTCAGCAAGAACGAAACATGTCAGGACTGCCGGTTGCCTTAATAAATGGATGTAAGCTTCGTTGTTGGAGTGCGGCTTCTTCTCTCTGGACAAAGGGGGTGTTTGGTGAATATTTCAACGGCCAGGTTCAGCCGTAGCAACGCACCACCAGCAAGCGCGCCACAGTCTGCCCGCAACTGAACCTTTTTTTGTATAACGCGAAAAGCGAAAGGACAGACAGGCGCCGCCAAAGACTATCTTTGGCATGGATCCCGGGTAGCCTCGAAAATGGGCTATACCTGAGACACAACGGACTTTACATTAATGGAGACCCACTGGAGGGCAAAAAAGAATATGGTAATGGTGAACCACATGTACCACAAAGCTTTGCAACCATCTGTGGGCGTCTACCAGGGGGCGAACACTTGAAATATAGTGAAATGCGTGTTGGTTCGCTAATGCCTGATTGTTGTCAGCGGCGCATCTTTGAAAAAGTTCAGCAAGAACGAAACATGTCAGGACTGCCGGTTGCCTTAATAAATGGATGTAAGCTTCGTTGTTGGAGTGCGGCTTCTTCTCTCTGGACAAAGGGGGTGTTTGGTGAATATATATATATATGGGGTGTTATAGTTAGCTGTGTCACGTTCCGTCTTCCTGTTTTCCTCGGAGCTGTGCTGATGCTGAATGGGGTCCACCTCTCGACCTCCCCAAGTCCGGAATACAGAATAACGCGGACTAGTGAAGTGGTCGAGCGAGGGAAGGAAAGGGTAGGGACGGCAGGGAAGGAGATCTGTAAAGAGAAAGCACACAATCAATCTGCGTGGTGGAACACTGTCTCGTGGGCATGCAGTGGCTAGCGGAGGGATACTCTATAAGGGTCAGCCCCCTACCTGAAAAGAAAGAGAACAAAGCTGTCTTGCCGGGAGAGAGGGAACAGGGGGGTGACACTGGTTCAGCCTATGAGACAAGCAGAAGAAAAACGCATTAAGAACCCAGAACTGTCAAAGGTGAGTAAGCGAGTGCTTTCTAATCAGAGTATCCTCACCTACCCAAAGTTCTAGGGAAGTGTAGCTTGTAGAGCAACCCAGTGATTTTCTACCCCCTTCACACTGTCCCTCTCCTGGACAGAAAGAAAAGAGAATGAACAAGACAGTGGTTACTGTTTTAGCCACAGCGGTGCCTCACTTTCCGTCATATAAAGTAAACAATAATTGTCAAACCTCTGCGAGAACTACTTCCTTTCCACAACATGGGCGAATGTTAAGTAAATAGTGGTGCGAACTGGGTCTGTGTCATACGTAGTGTGCCCCAGTCCCGTCTTTGCACCACAACAGCAATTTTAAACAATACTGAGAATCTATGTCTCCCGATAGGGAGTCTTACTGTTTCTGTGTGCGGAGTTGCTCGAGGAATGACCACTCCATCAGCTGAGAGCCTGTAGAGGGGAACGCTGCCACGAAGTCAGCAACGCTGCTGAGGCTACTTAGTTAACGGGGCGACTACAGGAAGCTTAGGGTTCCTCTGCACGAGACGCGGAAGCAGTCTCACCAACAGAGGAACCGATTATGCCCCAAAGGAAGCTTTTAGCGCTCCTCTGCACGAGGCTCCACCATGGAGTCTCTCCAACAGAGGAGCGGACAAGGAAGGTGCTGGTTCCGGGTTGGGGAAAAAGCCCCACGGGAGGCTTTAGCCCTCCTCTGCATGAGGCTCCGCCAAGGAGTCTCCCCAACAGAGGAGCGGACAAGGAAGGTGCCGGTTTCGGGTTGGGGAAAAAGCACCACGGGAGGCTTTACCGCTCCTCTGCATGAGGCTCCGCCAAGGAGTCTCCCCAACAGACGAGCGGACAAGGAAGGTGCCAGTTCCGGGTTGGGAATGGCTCTGCGGCAAGTACTCACGGCCTGAATCGGGAAGTGCTGAAGCAGGTCGTCGGGTCGGAGCGTCTTTCAAGGATCGCCGGGACTGCTCACTGCAGCGGAATAACCAGCGTCTGCCTGTTCTTCCGGGCTCACGTATAAGGGTTTGGCGCACCGCATACGCGTCACGTAGAACGCGCCTCGCGCTGTGCCTCATGGGAACTGTAGTCTTTCTCAATGCTTCTCGGGATGTGGGCAGTCAGTGACCACCGGGTGCTCGGCCTGACAAGCTGGACATTTCCCTCGTACAAAACCCTAGAAATTCCCCTGTTTTAGTTAGTTCAGCTAACTATAACTCGCGCCCCCGCAATGCACTGCTGATGACGTCACATATTACATCACTCATGACATGGTCAGTGACATCACTCATGACATCACTGATGACATCACAAATGACATCATTGATGACGTCATCCAGTGACTGTGTGTTTCTGTAAAGTTTAAATATATTTTATATATTTATAGTGAAAGGCCTGTGGAAGAATGAGTGGGTGTACAAGTGTGTGAATGGATGATTTTCTAGGTGCGTGACTGACTCTGTAAGTGAGTCATTAAATGTATCTTACTGCGGACTAGTGACTAAACTGGGTGAATGTCTGTATGTGTCTGTGTGTTGGTGTATAAGTGGCTGCATGGTTTTGTGAATAGCTATACGAGTGTCTATATGGGTTACTGATTGGTTGTCTGAGTATCTGGATGGGTGCCTGAGTGTTTGTGTGGGTAGGGTGTGTGTGACTCTATGCATAGATGTGTGAGTGGGTGATTCTATGGGTGCATGGTTTTAAGAGTGCATCTGTGATCAACTGTATGGTTGGGTGAGTGTATGTATGGGTGTGTTAGGGATTGAATGTATATCTCAGTGGTACATGTGTGACTAAGTACATATGTGAAAGGCAGTATATATGCGTGTAAGAGTATATAAGTGGGTATATGTGAGAGTGTGTGATTGTGAGAGTGGCTGTATGGATGAGTGTGTGCTTGTATCAATGATTGTATAAGAGCGTAAGAATGTGGTACTATTTTTATGAGTAAGTGAACTTGAGTGTGTTTAACTGTATAGGTGAGTAAATTGGACTGTGTTTAATTACTTGCACGACTGACTAGGTGTGTCAGTACCTCAATGGATGATTGGCGGTCTGTGAGTGTCTATATAGGTGTATAAATGCATATGATAGTCTTGTACGGAGTGACTGTAAGTATGAGTGACTGTACAGGTGAGTGAGTGGAGGTGTATGTAGACCTAAGAGTTAATGAGTGGGTATGTAGCTCTTGGTATTGGAGTATCTATAGTTTTGAGAATGGACGTCTGAAATTTTGAGTTGGTGTATCAAAGGTTAAATTAGGGTGTGAGAAGATGCAGTAATTTATCACATGGATGATTTCATCAGTGATGTCATGAGTGATGTCATTTGATATGTCATCAGTGATGTCATGAGTGATGTCATTGACCATGTCATGAGTGACGTAATATGTGACGTCATCAGCAGTACATTGCGGGGGCGCGAGTTATAGTTAGCTGAACTAAGTATAACAGGGGAATTTCTAGGGTTTTGTACGAGGGAAATGTCCAGCTAACTATAACACCCCTGAAACCTATGGTTTTTTCAGTGAATTTCAAAGGTTTTTTAAATGCTAATTCCTCTGAAGATATCATGTTTAATGATTTTGATTGGATTTCTATATTTTTCAAATTCAGTGTGTCAATTGCATTAATTACATTTTTTAAATACTTTTTTATCACCATTTTTTAAACGTATTATTTCAATTAATTCTTTTAAAAATTAAAAAATATTATTTGAACTTAATGGGTTTTTCAAACATATTTTTTTATATTTTTCAAAATATTTTTTTAACTATATGTGCAAAACTTTATTTTATATATTTTTTTTTCCATGTTTTTGGATCCGCGCACCCTACGTGCACCGTTCTCGATCCCTACGCGACAGCATCCGCGCATGGTATTCGTTGGGGTACGTGTTTAGTGCGCGATTGCAATGCGACCGGTACGCGACTCCCAGCCTATACGCGACACATTCGATGTACGTAACGCGACGTTTACGCGCTTCCGGGATGCGTCATCTGCGTCTATGACGCGGTAGGTACGTGGATCCCGAGAAATATTTAACATTTAAAAAAACATATATATATTTATTTCATGTGAATATTAATTGAAGACAAACTCTAAACTAGTCTTAAAACTAATATATTTTTACATCTAATCCTATAATTTTTTTTAATTCAATTTCGCGGATGCGCGCTGGGTGCGTGCTGCGTAAGCGCAGGGTGCGCGGATCCCATGTGACCTGCAAAAAAAGAGATTTGATTGGTTCATTACACTTCCTGTTCTAACTACTGAAAGACCCCACCCATTTCAATCATTCTTCTTTGAGCTTCTTTGGAGAACCATCTCTTTGGAGAGAAGAAGATTTTTTTAGACTAAGTTTACACTTAGCTCTAACTTTTTTCAACCAAAAATGGCTTCAGGGCAGCAGGCATCACCTGCATCACCTCATAGTTCCGAGGATGAATTTTTGCCGGAGGCACCACTCCAAAAAGTTTTTCTTCAGTGGTGTGGACATTTTTTACTTTTCCCAAGGGGCAGAATAAGACCAATGCCACCTTGGCCACGTGCAAGATTTGCAAAAGAGTCCTATTGAGAGGGGATCCTAACAAGAAATACTCTTGCGGCACAGCAAGTATGATGAAGCACATGACGACCCTTCATCCAAACAATCTTGCACGAGAAGAGTGCCGACGGGTGAGAAACACTCCTGCTCCAGCGCCATCCACCTCATCGCAGCCGAGCACATCAAGAGTGCTTCCATCAGCCCAAACCTTGGACATCCGTCCTCAATTTCAATTTTTAAAAGTGATCTGCACTAAGTGCAATGCGACCTTGTGCTATGGTGAGCAGTCAATCGATCTGATCTGCCGCCGCCAAGAAAGTCACATTTGCTAGGTTTTTTATTTTTTTATTTTATTGTTCCCTGAAGTTCATTATTTGGTTTCTCCTGTTTTGTTTTTTGTTTTTTGCAGAAAACCCCCCAAAAATTAAAAATTGTTCAGAAAACCCCAAAAAAATTATAAAAGAAGAAAAAAAAAAGTTCTTGTAAGAACTAACTTTCCTGGTTTAAAAAAAGAGCTAAAAGTGCAGTTAGTGTGTGAAAGTTTAGATGAATGTATGTGTAGTACGTAATTGACTGAATGAATGCATTAGTAGCGTATGCTGAATGTATAAGTGCTGAGGAACTGCTGCAGCATTACACAGTAACCTCTTTAACTACAGTGTGCTGTAGTACTTCCGAAGCACAGGGATGCAACATATGTACATAAATATGTTGCAAATCTATGCTTCTCTCTGCACGGCTGCTTAAACTGCAGCCATGTGGTGACACAGGCACCCTTGGACCATAGTGCAAGGATATCTGTGTCATGTGCTGTTTGTTTTTCTGCAGGAAGACACACCTTCCTGCACAAAAACAATGAGAAAATGCATTTTTCTCCTTCAATGTATGCTGAACATTTCAGCATGCATTGAAGATATAAAAATGTGGAGAAATTAAAACAATTCTCCTTGTTGTGCTTTCCTACACCAATTTTAGAATGGTGCAGCATTCACACACATATCAAGATTTATGATTTCTGATAAATCTAGACATGTGTCTTGTTCTATGAGTATTAAGTGCAATCATGCACAACAACACTTATAGAACACCCTCTCAACACAAAGGGGTCGATTCAGTGTAGAAAGTAGTCATACAACCAATGATTTCTTGTCTTTTTAAAAAAAACATTGCCGTGGATCCGCGCACCCAACGCGTGAGAATCCGTGCACCCAACGCGATAGGATGCGCGCACGGTGCGCACATTTCGCTGTTTAAAAAAAAAAGGGGGGCCCCTCTAGGGGGTCAGAGTATTTCCACTCTGCCCCCTTTATATGTTTTACACACTTTTCCCCTTGCTTCTTCAGCCTCGCTTCTACCGAGGCAGAAAATGGCCGCCAACAGTTCCTGGTTTCGAATGTAGAGAGACACTCGACAGCCAATTAGCATTCAGGGCGCGATCGGGAGGGTGCGCGCTTGGTTCAGAGAGGGTGCACGTACGGTGTGTGTACGGTCCGCGGATCCTCCGCGGCCATAGATTTTTATGTACTTTTAACTCTAATTTTCTCAAGAACTACTGAACGGATTCACACCATATATGCAAAAGGCACGAGTCCGAACTGAGGACTACCTCTTTGCCAAATTCGGTGTCATTCCGTTCAGCGGTTCGGACTGTAGCTGCGACAACAGATCCTATGGGAAATTGCATGGGGAAAACGCGTTTTGGGACCCCCCTTTTATCTCTGGCCCCGCTTGACGAATCACCGCAAAACTTTCAGGGTAGGAGCGGAGCGGAGCTGGCCAAAAGTTTGGAAAATTTTGCAAAGATTCGTCAATCGGCGCCAAAGATATTCCCAATAGAATGTTGCGGATTTCCTATGGAAAATAGATCCTAACTATAACTATCTACTGGTGACCGCCAGTAGATAATATATAAAAAAAAATATATATATATATATATATATATATATATACACACACACATATATATATATATATATATATATATATATATATATATATATATATATATATATATATATATATATATATATTCACTGAAAAAAACCATAGGTTTCAGGGGCGTTATAGTTAGCTGGACATTTCCCTCGTACAAAACCCTAGAAATTCCCCTGTTATAGTTAGTTCACCTAACTATAACTCACGCCCCCGCAATGCACTGCTGATGACGTCACATATTACATCACTCATGACATGGTCAGTGACATCACTGATGACATCACTGATGACATCTCAAATGACATCCCTTGGTGACCAACCCGACGTTCGGGGTTGGAGGACGCTAAGACGGCGGGAGTCTCCCGGGTAAGAACATTACAATATCTGTTTTGCAAGACACATACGTTGCAGCAAGGGTAAAGCGCATTCAACTAGTTACTAAAAAACACACGCTGCGGAAAACAAATACATTGTGTTTTTATGTCCTCTCTTGATGGTGTTAAAGCAATATCGTGACTCAGGGACAGTTCAAGCAAATCCATGCTCTTGAAAGGAACCATTACGAGTGTTTTTGTAGTCCTTAACAGTACTAAAGAGAAAGTGAAAACAAAATTGTATCTACAAAACAGGCTATATATAGTGCCTGCAACGATAAACTTGGGCCTGAAATAATAATAACATCTGCTCTGAACAATATGGAGGAAAGGGCTGCTAAAAGAACATCAAAAGCAGAAAGTATGTTCCAAAGGGGAGCGGGGACATCAAAAAATACAAATGAAATGGATAGAAGATCCCAATCTCAAGTTACTACCATTAAACAGCTCTTCATACAACTAGAAAAGTTATTACGCAAGGAAACTTCACGAAGCTAGGAAATTATAACACTCGAAAAATACATTGAATGCGAAATGGTACCAAGAGGGCTCCGCATCTTCACTCTTTCAAATCATCCAGACACGAAACCAGAAATGCTAGAAGAGTGGGGCAGAAGCAATATGGAATGCTCTAAAAATATGATGCACATAATTATAAAATATGCAAAGAAAGATGTAGACGAATTGCAACAAAAAATAATGGAACTTGAATCCCAGATATCAGCAACTAGTGAAAACAATGAAGCCACCAAGAAACTGCGAGTTGACATGGATCGTAACCTAGACAAACATGAGGAAGAAGTACAGGAGAGGAAACAGCGCAAATTTCTTAGGGATGAGGATGACTACGAATTTGGAACTATCTTCACATTTGCGAAAAAGTTCGAGATCTACAAACAACAATGGGAAACAAAAAAAACTAGTGCGGATCCTATCACTGGCCAGCTAACAAGTGAATCCGAATCCGACCTAAGTGAAGGGGAACAAAGATCAACGGGCCTACGAAAATTCTCTTTTTTAGAGGAAATGAAATTGCTATATCAGGAGCAACAGACACCCAGAGGCAAACCAAGAGGTCGAGGGTCAGGAAGGACCAGGACAAGGGGAAGGGGGTCCTTTCCCTCAAGAGACCAAGAAGGAAAACAAGAAGAAGCAAGCGGCAAAAGCGGAAGATACAACTTAAGGAACCGCACAGTGATGAGAAAATAAAGTCAAAAGATCTCAAGACTCCCAATCTAGTCATCAATCTATCAAGATATACCTTATCAAAAACTGAAAATGACAGTCTCAATAAAGGATTATCATTCTGTCCTGAAAAACATCAGGACCCACTGGAAACATAAATAGATCTGTACAAATATATAAGAAAATTAAAACTAAAAAAATTCTTTGTTAAGTATTCATCTAAAGCAAACAGTGATCAAAACCAACAACCAGATTTGGAAAATCCAGGGATTTATAAAATATCTGATGCACCGCATCTGCGGACTACATATGGATTGGCAAATGAGGTAGATGCCTCTCAACTAACAGACACCCAAATTTTGGGGGAAATGGGGATACAACTGGACAAACGAATACCGACACCATTCAAAAGAAAATCAAAGTCAGATATTACATCACTGTATTTACACATTTATATAGCCATGTCTACTTCCTTTTTTTTTTAGCTATACATATATTTATTTTATTTTTTTCAGAAAGACACATGTCATCAGTGATGTAATATCTGACGTCATCATCAGCGGATTACGGTCGCGTGAGTTATAGTTGCCTGCACTAACTATAACGGGGGAATTTCATTGGTTTTTTACAAGTGAAATGTACAGCTAACTATAACTTGTGTGAAACCTATGGTTTTTTCAGTGAATTTGCAAGGTTTTTTAAATGCTAATTCCTAACTATAACGTGTGTGAAACCTATGGTTTTTTCAGTGAATTTGTACGGTTTTTTAAATGCTAAGTTACTTTACGCCATTCGTGGCGTGCGCGCCCAGTTAACGCAGTTCGTTCCGTGCGCGCACGGTGCGCTTCGCGCACCGCGCGCCCACTTTACGCAGTTAGTGCCGTGCACGCACGGTGGTCACGCGGTGCGCTGCGCGCACCGCGTGCCCACGTTAGGCGGGATGGGCCATGTACGCACGATGCGCTTCGCGCACCGTGCGCACATGGGGGACATATTATGCGCATCGTTGTGAAAGGTATTCATTTGTACTTTTCATTAAGTGATATGCCATGCACAAATGGTGACCTTCGGGCACCATTTGCACACGGGGTGGGGATAGTGTGGATAATTTTTTTTTTTTAATAATTTTAACCGTACGCGTACGGTAAGCGTAATGGGCGATTTTTCGAAAAAAAATAAAATTGTTTTTTTGGCCTTGGGGGTTGTTTGGGGACACCTATATCAATGCTGGGTGGTTAAGAACTGAATATACTGCCCCTTTAGATGTTTTTTGTCTTTGTTTTTGCTGCCCCCCTCAGAGTGCGAGAGAGAAAATGGCGGCCGCCGCTTCCTGGTTTCGACCGATTCGAATGTTTACTTAGATCGAACAGCCAATCAGAATCGCGCTCGCGCACGTCACCGTACGCGTACGGTAAGCGCACCGTAAGTTGGCTCAGATATATATATTGATTTAAAGGCTATTTTCTCAGAATCTACTGAACAGATTTACACCAAACCTACAAAAGGCACTTCCTTGACCTGTAGACTACCTCTCTGCCAAATTTCAAGGAACTCTGTTCAGCCGTTCGGGCTGTAGCTGTGTCTAAAGGTCCTATGGAAAAATGCATGGGAAAAACGCGTTTTGGGACCCCCCTTTTATCTCAGCCCCCGCTTGAGGAATCCCCCCGAGACTTTCAGGGTAGGAGCGGAGCGTAGCGCCCCAAATTTTTTGAAAATTTCGCGAGGATTCGTCGACCGGCGCCAAAGTTATTCAAAATAGAATGTTGCGGTATTCCTATGGAAACAGGGTCCTAACTATAACTACCTACTGGCGACCGCCAGTAGGTAATATACACATAGATATATATATACACATAGATGTATATATATACACATAGATATATACACATAGATATATATATATATACACATAGATATATATATACACATAGATTTTATCTCTACATATATTTATATATATGTATCTATATACATATATCTATACATATATATATATATTCACTTAAAAAACCATAGGTTTCACACGTTATAGTTAGCTGGACATTTCCCTCGTAAAAAAACAATGAAATTCCCCCGTTATAGTTAGTGCAGGAAACTATAACTCACGCGACCGCAATCTTCTGCTGATGACATATGTGTCTTTATGAAAAAAAAATATTTGTAATATATGTATAGCTAAAAATTTATGGAAGAAGACATGGGCAAATAAGTGTCTAAATACAGTATTAGCATCAGCAGAGGATTGCGGTCGCGTGAGTTATAGTTTCCTGCACTAACTATAACGGGGGAATTTCATTGGTTTTTTTATCAGTAAAATTTCCGCTAACTATAACATGTGTGAAACCTATGGTTTTTTCAGTGAATATATATATATATATATATATATATATATATATATATATATATATATATATATATATATATTATCATTCACTCTTTAGACTTGTGTATATATATATGTGTATATATATGTATCTTTATAAACATACATATGTATATAGATACATATATCTACAGAGAGAGAGACTCTCTCTCTCTCTCTCTCTATATATATATATATATATATATATAAAGATCTCTCTCTTTCTACAATGTTTTGTATAGCTATGGTTTCCCTGGCTATGCCCCCCAAGGAAAGCCAACATGTTACAAAAAAAATATGCCCCCAAAGGGGGTCGGCCACTGAGCAGGAGGACCGACCCCCTGCCTATATCGCCGCCATTTTTTTCTTTTTTGTTTTTCATCTCTGGGGGGCAATTGCACCCCCAAGGAAAGCCAACATTCAAAAATTTAAAAAATATGCCCCGAGGTGGGGGCCGACCCATTACCACGAGGGCTGACCCTGCCACGATCCACAGCCAGGAAACCCTTTCAGGAAGGCCTCGTTTGAAAGGGGAGACTCTCCCCTTTCAAACGAGGCCTCCCTGAAGGCTGGGGAGGCCGTTTTCGGACGGATTTCCCCATCAGAGTCGAGCGCTGCCTTACCTGCTGCTGTCCTTGGCTCCGGTGGGGAAATCAATGACGTCAGAGCGCCTCGCGGCTCGCTGACGTCACAGATGGGCGGGAGGAGGGGCGGGGGGAGACGCGGAAAGCCTTCCGCGTCTCCCCCAGGGGGAATAAAAGAAAAAACAATCTCCGGTGGGATGCACCGGAGGTTTAAAGAGGGCCCTCCCTGGTGACGGCCAATGGACGTGCGCCGCACCAGGGAGGTAGTGCTTGCGTCGGCCATTGGCCGACGCATGCACCAAAGGGGTTAACTGGAACTTCGATGTTGGCAATACTCCATTCGCCAATATTCCCCATAACCTGGTAGACTCCAATGGAGTGCAATCAAGAAGCACAAAAAAACTTAAGGCCAAGACATTTAGTTAAGTTAAGCACCAATGTTATGGGTTAAAATTCATCACAGATCAGACTTGGCCCTTCACTTTTCCATTTTAAAATGGAGCTGGAAACACATCTCTGCAAACAGTACTTCATCCAGCAGCAGCAGCTAGGATTTCAATTCAAACGATTATATTGCTAGTTCCAACCCCCTGCCCATGCTTTTGCTTTCTCTTTTTTCTCAAGGGCATTCAAGCAAGTTATTTTGATTGAAGCAGCTCATCTCTGGATTTATGACAGATACAACTCTGTATACCGGGATGGCTGGTATTGAGTTGTTAGTACCAGAAATGTTCCCGTAGATCTAATTACCTGACGTGAGAAGTATATTAAAATTCATTTCACCTGCATCCATATAACATAGGGGATCATAAGCATATGACAATGCGAAGCATTTCCATTCCAATAGTCAATATATTGTGTCTCAAATTCATGATTGCTTCGCATTAATAAAGCTTAGTGTCTCTAGATTGGCTCCTCTAGTATCCTGTAATGGATATTTCTTCTTGCTGATTTCTCACCTCATAAATCTTCTCTGGGTGCCAGACTGGATCCTGAAACTCTTGCAATACTTTTCCAGCACTGGGACATAGCAGTAAAAGGGGCTCCAGTTCCTCCCCCTACAAAAACGACATGGAGCCATGCAATGCACCACCCTGCTTACTGATTTCAGTTACTTTTGTAGGTCTTGCCTGCGACAGCTCTCGCTTGCTAAAGATAGTGTATACAACATGGGTCTTCCAGCCTACCCATTGCTTAACATTTCTTGGCTTCATTGTCACTCTTATAGGCTGCCATCTAGTAGGCCAGCATGTGCTGGCTTCACTTCCTCCTCTTTTGGCTGGAGCATGGATCAGATACTGATTGCCTCAGCTTGATTGCTATCCTTCAGTTGATGGTATTGTAATTGAGGTACTACTTTTATTTTTTCTTCTTCCCTGTCGACCTTGTTGAACCTCTTGCCATTTGTAGCTATGTTTTACTATGCCACACACACTTCAAAGAAGCCCTTTTCTTCTTTGAAATGGATGTTTATTGTGACAACAGATATCTGCTTCCAAATGTATGCTTACTAGGACATGGGCGCAATTGCTTTCTTTGTTATAGGATTTTTTGCAAAATGACATATTCTTTTTCGTGCATGGGTAGATTAAATGATTTGTTCTGAATCACACTGGTGTTGTGCCGAGACCTAACGAGCATTAGCAAAGCCAACAGGTCTCGCCTTTGACTTTTGACCCTGTCATTGCCTTTTTTTTGCCTCCGTACAGCATGGGCATTGCTGATGGTGGCAATGATTTGTAGCCTTGCTGCATAGCAGCGTGTCTGTTGTGCCGTATGGTTTAAAATAATAATAATAAAATTGGTTTTGTCCACACTACAACGCATGCACGCTGCTGTACAGCATTGTTACAAAACCTTGCCAGAGCCAATAGCTCTCCTAGTTAAGACCTATTTGCTTTGCCAATGCTTGTTTCTCATGTCCATTCCTCATGAGTTCCAGAGCTCTTAGGCAGTGTACCTTCTTTAGGTCCATGTCGCCCCCAATGTGTCAGGATTCAAACCCTTGTGTGCAGGAAATGAATGTCGATATCACATCACGACTTACGCCTAATGTGTTTTTTTTGCAGAGTTTTATATAGCGCAAACTTTACCAGAATCGTGTATCAGAGCGCTTTACATAGCACCAGTTACGTTACATGAGGACACTCATTCATTTTGGTTCGGTACGGGGAGATTAAGTGATTTGCCCAGAATCACAGGATGTTCAGCTTCATTGCCGAAACTCGAACCCAGTTACCCAGATCCGAGGTCGACCGCCCTAGCTCGGGCTTTCAAAGGCGATCAAGGAGAGTGAGGCCCAAATGTATATGGTTCAAACCCCCAAGATGCCAGACCATCTCCCGTTTCCCCTTTAGCTTGAGCGGCTTTTGCTGAAAGTGAGTGTCCTAAGGAGAGAAACTGCACCAAAAATACACAAAAAGCACCACAAATGTAATATTCTTCTCCAACTGATCCCGAGTTATGTGTCATCTCCTAAGTCTGTAAATACTTTGGTAGTACAGAATTCTTCTTAGTTGAATACGTCGCTCTAGGGAGAAAAGTTATTTTCTTCATAGAATCTACCACTGTCTACTTCTGATGCATCATGGCCTTTCAGCGCTTCACACAAGCGGTGTGGGCGTTGCCTCAATTGGTAAAAGAAAATGTTGCTGGTGCATTTGTGAGGTCCCATCTCCTATTTGGTCAAAGATGGTCAAGATGAAATGAAATAGATTGTACTTGCTGGTTTCGACACAGCCAATTCTGTGGCTGTACCCATTAGCATAGATGTTGTCATCTATTGCCACCCTGGTCCCACTCTACGTGTTTCTAGCAAAACATTCAGATGAAGCTGAAGGAGATGTCCTTTGATAGCTAGCACCTTTTTGAATATAGAGCCAATTATTGTCTGCAACGCGTTAAGCAAGGCATAGTCACAGTGTTCACTGGGCTTTCCATCAACATTACTGTTCAGTTAGAACTGAACTGAACATTACTGGAAGTTGTGGGATTTTTAATGGAGTCGGCTCTGTCCTAAATACGCAGCCTTTTCAGAATGTCAAGCCGTAGCAGCATTTCTTTTGTTTTTACATCTTTAGAAGTCTCAGTAGATGAGCAGTCACAGCTAGCAGCAGTGGCAGTCTTTTACTTCTTGGTATCCTGCACTTTCTGCTTCCGTATCCCTTCAATTTACATTGGTGTGTCAATGAGTTTCTCGTTAGCAATGGAGCATCTCATTTTGCAGGGAGCTAGTGGGCAATTATCCACAGACATTTGGGTCTTAGAAATCATAGAGGAGGAGTCACCCCTTTCCAAGTGCTTCTCTCCTTTGCCTCCCTTCTCAATTCAATAAGAACAACAAGTGGTCCCAATGTTCTTCTCGGACAAGCCAAAGAGATTGTGACTTTTCTAGTTTAATTCGCTCAGTCACTCAAAAGTGTCTCCACACAATGATTACACAGGAAAGAAAGAAATACTCTTCAGTACGCACCAAAAGAGAAGCAAAAAGAAAAAGGGAACGACCACTGTATTTTAGAAGAGAATTTAGTTTTTTTATAATAATTATGAAAGTGGCAAATTCATCAGTATATGTAACAGTATATCAATAGAAGGTCGCTCTACTCTCCCATTAGTCTGTAATGGTTATCCCTTCTCAATTTAGCACTTGCTGTCAACCATCCTGTGATCTTGACCGTGGAAGTAATGGTTCTTTTGAGCAAGTGAGACATCAAATTGGTGCTTGCAGCAGGGATAGGACGGTGCTCTTTGGTTCCCATGGCACTGGTCGCCTTCCCATTTAAGACTTGTTGATTCTCCACTAGGAGAACTTTAGAATGCTCTTCTTGTACCAGAACTTCCAGGCATGGAGTCATTAGATTGGTTGGTGTCCCTGGGTTTACAGGACACATACAGATTGTGATCCTTCAAGTCTTATCTGCCCTTTGTGGTGTTGTTGACCTACTGTCAGTTTGCTGTCTTGCCCTACTGGCACAATTCAGCCCTGTATGTGTTCCCAAAGTCATATCGGTAGCCAAGGCCTATTTCTATATCTTTTTCTGAATGTTTTGGACTCGATCACCCCAGATGGTGTCTGACTATCATCAGAACACAGTTTTATCCTCTTTGACCTTTGAGGTTTGATCAGCTCTCCAGAATCCCAGTAGCATCCTACTCCGAGTCTGCAGTTTACTGGTATGGTTACGGAAACTGTCCGTATGAAGTTATTTCTGCCTCTGCAGTGAGTTGAGACATTCCGCTGTGATCCAGATTGTACTTCTCAGAGTACGTCCTCTGGCTCTGACATTTCTTGATCTCCTTGACCTGCTGCCTCTTGCATTCTGTCTGTCTGTCATTAAGGATGGCATGTGTGTCTTGCTCCTGCGGTAACTATATTTACAGTAGGTCCAGAACCAGGGTACATCTGCAATCCAAACACTGATCTCATCAGAAGTTTTGATCGATCTGCAATGGCGGATAAGCACATCACCTTTCTCTGTTTCAAACTATTTTGCCACTTTCTGGCCATGGCCGCAGTCATGGATTATATGTCGACATTAGGGTGCAGAGTTAATTGGACAAGATGGTTCTTGTACAGCCAGATGTTCTTATCTGTGAGTAATCTTGTGGACTCACTCTAGGGTCAGATGAACTGAATAGGTGTTTCTCTGTGGGGAGTGGTATCTCTTTTCTCAATTAGTTCAGTGACCGTCACCATGTGATGTGCACCTCCGATGTACTTGTTTGTCATTGCAGAAAACCATCTTTGTCGCCTGTCTTGAGAACTACATTTTGTGTTGCATTTTCAGGATCCAGTTAGATTTTGTACTTTTCTAAGCTTATCCATACATTACCCTGATTCCTCAGGTTCTGAAAAAAGTGAGACTGGACTGGCGCTAATGATCTTGATTGCTCTGGTAGTTACTTGGACTCCTGGAATCAAGTGTCTGCCTTTCTCATCTTTTTCAACTCAATGAGTATCTCATTACATAACAAACAAACAGGGTGCTGCTTTAAGTCCTTCTCAGCTTGTATCTTCTTGTATGGCGTTTCAGTGGAACAATTTTAGTGCCTTTGATTAGCCTCCTGAAGTGCTTGACATTATTTTTTTTTTTTTAGGCCCTTCCGCAAAGTCCTTTCATTCCAGTCGTCTGTCATGTTTTTTGGCTTGGTAAGCTGAGGAACAGTTTGAACCTCTTGAGGTCAATCAATCAGTACATTTGTAGAGCGCACAACTCACCTGTGAGGGTCTCAAGGCGCTGGGGGGACGGGGGTGCTGCTACTGCTAGAACAGCCAGGTCTTGAGAAGTCTCCTGAAGGTCAGCAGGTCCTGGGTCTGTCGCATGTGGATGGGGAGGGTGTTCCAGGTCTTAGCGTCAAGGTGGGAGAATGATCTGCTGCCGGCGTTCGCTCGTCGGATGCGGGGGACGAGGGCGAGGTCGGCGGAGCGGAGCTGGCGGTTCGGGGTGTAGAAGGTGAGTCGTTCGTTGAGGTACGCTGGTCCGGTGTTGTGGAGTGCTTTGTGAGCATGGGTCAGGAGTTTGAGGGGGAGCCAGTGCAGGTCTTTCAGGGGGGCTGTGATGTGGCTGTGGCGGTGTATGTCGAAGGTGAGCCGTGCAGAGGCGTTCTGTATGCGTTGTAGTCGTTTCTGGAGTTTGGCTGAGGTTCCCGCGTAGAGAGCATTGCCGTAGTCCAGCCTGCTGCTGACGAGGGCCTAGGTGACCGTCCTTCTGGTTCCGGTGGGGATCCATCTGTAGATCTTGCAGAGCCTGCGGAGGGTGTTGAAGCAGGAGGAGGAAACGGCGATTACTTGCTGGGTCATTGACAACGCTAAGTCTAGGATGACCCCCAGGTTGTGTGCATGGTCAGTGGGCGTCGGTGCAGCTCCCAGTGCAGCCGGCCACCATGAGTCGTCCCAGGCGGAGGGGATGGCCCCGATGATGAGGACCTCCGTCTTGTCTGAGTTCAGTTTCAGGCGGCTGGTCATCATCCAGTCGGCGATGGCCTTCATTCCTTCGTGGAGGTTGGATTTGGCGGTGGTGGGGGCCTTGGTGAGGGAGAGGATCAGCTGGGTGTCTTCGGCGTATGAGATGATGTTGAGGTCGTGTAATCGGACGATGTTGGCGAGCGGTGCCATGTAGACGTTGAAGAGTGTCGGGCTGAGGGACGATCCTTGGGGTACGCCACAGATGATCTTGGTGTCTTTGGAACGGAATGGGGGGAGGCGGACACCCTGGGTTCTGCCAGTGAGGAAGGAGGTGGTCCAGTCCAGGGCTTTGTCGCGGATCCCTGCGTTGTGGAGGCGTGTGCGAAGGGTGTGGTGGCAGACGGTGTCGAAGGCGGCCGAAAGGTCCAGGAGGATGAGGGCCGCGGTCTCTCCGTTGTCCAGCATATCCCTGATGGCGGCGATGAGGGTTGTTTCGGTGCTGTGTTTGCTGCGGAATCCAGATTGGGATGGGTTCAGGATGTTGTTCTCTTCGAGGAAGGTGGTCAGTTGCTTGTTGACGATCTTCTCAATGACTTTCGCCAGGAATGGGAGTAGGGAGATGGGCCGGAAGTTCTTGAGGTCCTTGGGGTCTGCCTTGGGTTTCTTGAGTAGGGCGTTGATCTCGGCGTGCTTCCAGCTCTCCGGGAAGGTGGCGGTCTCGAAGGAGCTGTTGATGACCTTGCGGAGGTGGGGTGCGGTGGTGGAGCTTGCTTTGTTGAAAATTTGGTGCGGGCAGGGGTCAGATGGTGAGCCGGAGTGGATGGTGTTCATCATTTTGATGGTGTCGTCATCGTTGACGTGGGTCCAGGAAGGCAGGAGGTTGATGTGGCTGGGGGGCGGTAAGTCTGAGGTGTCGGTGTCTGTCGGGGGGGCCTGGTTGTTGTAGCTGTCGTGGATGTCTGTGATCTTGCGGTGGAAAAAAGTGGCTAGGGAGTCACAGAGGCCTTGTGATGGCGGGATGTCGTTGGGAATTGGAGCTGGGGTTGGAGAGTTCCTTCACGATGTTGAAGAGCTCTTTGCTGTTGTGTGCGTTGTTGTTTATGCGCACTTTGAAGAAGGTTCTTTTGGTGGTTCGGATGAGTTAGTGGTGTCTGCGGATGGCACTCTTGTAGGCTGTGTTGCTGTCCGGTGTCTGTTCGTGGTGCCACTTCTTCTCGAGCCTGCAGCAGGCCTGTTTGGATGCCTGGAGGTTGGCGGTGAACCAGATGGCTTTTCTGTCGGTGCGTCTGTTAGGGGGATTCTTGATCGGGGCGAGAGTGTTGGCGCAGTCGTCGATCCATTGCCTGAGGTTGCGGGCGGCGGAGTCGATGTCGGTGGTGTCAGTTGGTGGGTTTCGGGCGAGGGTGGTGAGTAGCTGGTCTTCGGTGACTTTGCTCCAGCTGCGGCGGGGGGACCGTTGCATGCGGTGGTGCGTGGGGAGCTTCTCAAAGGTGAAGTGGACGCAGCGGTGGTTGGTCCAGTGGAGTTCGGTGGTGTGGCTGAAGGTGACGTGGTTGCTGGCGGAGAAGATGGGGTCGAGCGTGTGTCCGGCGGAGTGGGTGGGAGTCGTGACGAGCTATTTGAGTCCGATGTTGGCGAGGTTGTCGAGCAGGGTTGTGGAGTTGCTGTTGTTGGTGTTCTCGAGGTGGAAGTTCAGGTCTCCAAGGAGGATGTAGTCCGTGGAAGCAAGGGCGTGCGTGCTGACGAAGTCGGCGATGGAGTGAAAGGAGGGCCAGGGGGTCTGTAGATGAGGTCCAGTTGTGCAATGTCTTTAGATTTGCATCATCTTTGGCTCAGCAAAGTTTTACCTTCTGTAAATTACATGAGTTATTTGTCAGGCATATCTGCCCTCTCATTTGCCTGATCAACCCTACTTGTGTAAAACTCCGGGTGTAATGAGTTATTTGAAAGGGCTGAATCATGATTCCTTCTTCACCATCCATTGTTCTTCTATGAGACTTGGGTTTGGTTCTGGCCCTTTGATGGGGTCTTTGTTCGAGTCCATGCACAGTGGCTCGCTCACGCTTTTCACTCTAAACTTTTTTTCTGGTCACCTCACTTTGGAGGCTGAGTAAACTGCAGGCATTTCCTGTCCATTTGCCTGTTTCCTTCCAAATAGGTTGGTGCTTCCCACTTAGCCTTTTTTTGACGAGGATGCTTTTTTCCATCCCATATAGTGTAATCCATTTCTATACCAATGTTCTTCCCTGCAATGAGGACCGATTTCCTCTGAAAATTGCATCGTCAATAACAGGGTCCACTGTGTCCATGGCAGTTTGTTTTTGTGTTTTGCTATCCATATGATGGGTGAGGATGATGTATGGTAAACATAAAACACACTAACTCTTTAGAGTTTGTATGTTCAAGGCTTAGTTCCTAAATGACTAATGCTGTGAGAGGTAAAAACTGATAACACAACGTGCGAGATCTGCTTCTTATTTTAGTAGCAGGTTGTCATTAGTTTCTCTATCAAAAAGTAACACAACAGAGAGGAATCTTTCATTCTATTGTCCCTAAATTTACATATAGAAGCACTCCAAGGCCATCCCACCTTGCATAGAGCAGACTTTGAAGGAAGCGAAGTTGGATACATTTGCTTGCCTTCCTCATACACCTCATTTTTTGTTCTCTGTGGTGCAGATATAAAATACTGCACAACAACATTCCCTTCCCTGTCCTTTGGGAATCATGTAGGTGTATAAATAGACCAGAGATTCGGGAGGGGCTAGGAAAAGTGTATAAATAGACCAGAGATTCGGGAGGGGCTATGGCACAAGGACCGATTAATCGAGAGGATATGTCTTTATCTGACCGCAGGCACAACAGCTTTGTAAGGTATGCTGGGCTAAGTATTGGCTTGGCATAATTTTGTTAGGACAAATAGCAATCACTTAGCCAATACAATAGCCATGTGGCTCAGTAAAATATATATATATATATATATATATATATATATATATATATATATATATATATATATATATATATATATATATATATATATATATATATATATATATATATATATATATATATATATATATATATATATATATATATATATATATATATATATATATTCACAAACACCATGTGTGATGTCCAGTCGAAGGGGTAGTGCCGAAATGCGTAGAACATCCATGTCTCTGCACTAATGGTGGTTTGAAATAAATATTGAAAAAAAGTAGTGTTTGCCTGGATCTACTTTCTTCATGGTGCCGTGGATTCCCGTTGCGTGATGAGGAAGCTCTGGTGAATTTGAATATATATATATCTATCCAGCTCCCCACACAAGTAGAATGGACCAGCACTCACGTTACTTAAATATCTTTACAGATTTATTGGAGAAATAAATTGAAAAACAAAGTCGTGTCAGCAATCCTACCTTTGTCAATGTCAGCGGATCTTATGTGCAATATTTTCATACACAGCTTCATAAATTCATATATTTACACTCTTCCCGCTAAGCGCGTTAGTCTGTTATCCTAGTAACCACTGGGAGGATCGACCAGGCACCTAATCATAGGTATGAGTTAATATCGCCCTGAATGGGCTGTACACCTGATACTGCCTCACCGGTAATATAACATATGTATTAAGAACTTGATAAAATTAGAAATCACGCTGCAGTTACCACATATCAATAAAGCTGTGTTGTGTGTCCTATCCTGCCCTGAATGGGCATGTTCTCTCAACATAAGATGTTGCATTCTCGCACGTCCCTTATTATGTCCGTGACAGGCCCATATAAAACCTGCAAATCTATCAAGTCCCTAAATGAACAGCAAGTTCCTCCCCACTGTTCAATTCCCCAGGAAATTTTCATTGGAGGTCTATAATGAATCTTGACTCCAGCTTCCTTAATCTATTCTCCCTGTCACCTCCTCTAACATCTTTGGGAACGTGATCGAGGCAGTAATACTGCAAGAGCACCCTGTCGCTCCTGTGATGGCTTGCAAAATGCCAAGCAACAGGGTAGTTGTATAATTGCTGGCAATGGCCCTTTGGTGCTCTAGTATCCTCATCTTCACCTGGTTGATAGTGCTCCCCTCATATCGGAGGTTGCTCGGACAGACCAAGCAGTATACCACAAATGTGGTACTGCATGTCATGAATTTTCGAATCTTCCTTACTGTCTTCGTCCCTGGTACCTCACATGAGGTAATCCTTTTACTGGTAGCACATGCCCTGCATTTACCACAGGGAATGGAGCCATGAAAGTCAGCCAGACCCCAACGCTGTTTAACTGTCACTAAGTGACTCTACACTAGATGATCTTTTATGGACCTAGTATGTTCTTCCTGGTTGCTCTGGTAGATCTTTCCCAATAACTACATCTGACTTGACAATCCGCCAATTCCTCTGCATGATTGCCCTGACTTGACTTGCTGCATTGGAATATTGTGTAATCATCCTGTAATTGTTAGAATTCCCTTTCGTGTCTCGTTTGCCTTCACTTTGTATGAGGACAATCCTGTTCTTACTCTCTGCTTTTAAGTTCTGCTGCCTTTAAAATGTTTATGTGGGTAACCCCTCACTTTAAAAACGACTCAAACTATGACTTGTTGCTCTTAAATAGTCTTCTTGCCTCGAGCTGTTCCTCTTGATCCATAAGAGTTCCCCATAGAAGATTCTGTGGATCAGATTCTGTGGGTGACTGCTGGTCCTATGCAGGACAGAATTGCCCGCTGTCTCCTTCCTATATAGGGCTGTGTGTAGTTTGTTCTCACTCACAAAAACCATCAAGTCTAAAAAATGTACTTGTGTGTTGCTCAGCTCTCCTGCAAACTTCAGATTCAAATTATTGTTGTCACGACAGGAAATATATTGTTTCGCAGACTCCATTAATCCCCTCCAAATATGAAGAGGTCGTCAATGTACCTCCTCCAGCACACAATACAGTCCACCCACTCAACCATAGTATCTGCCCAGGCCACCTGCTTCTCCCACCAGCCAACGAACAAGTTCGCTGAACTGGGGGCGAAGCAGGTGCCCATTGCCGTACCCTGTATTTGCCTTTATCTTTGGTCCTGGAAAGGAAAAATGTTATTGTTCAAACAGAAAGAAAGAAATTCTTCCAACATTTTGTTGTGTTCCAAGAACCGTAGGGGCCCTCCCTTCTTATGCTAGTATAAAGACTCAACACATCGAGAGTCACCATCACAAAATCTGGTTCCCACTCAATCCCTTGTATTTGCCTCGTGACCCGTGTATACGAGGACAGCTGCAGTACAAAAGGGAAAGAAAATGGTCCACATATCTTGATAAGTTTTCCGTTAAACCTCCAATTGAGTAGACTATTGGACGTCCTGGTGGGCTAGTGGCATTTTTGTGGATCTTCGTTAGGTGGTAGAATGTTGGGATTCTGGGATGTTTGTTCTGTAAGAACCGATATTTCTCTGTAGATAAAATTCCCTTACAGAGCCACTTTTCAATCATCCGCTCAAATGATTGTATGCTCAGTGTGTAGTTCATCTCTGTCACAACAGTGTAGTTGTCCTTATCTTGTAGCTGTCTTAGGGCCTCATTGCAGTAATTCTCCCTCGTTTGTAGAACTATATTGCCACACTTGTCCAATGGTTTCACTATAATCGTTTTGTCATTTTTTAAATCTTATCGCTTTCATCTGGATTATACGATAAATTCCATCTGCCAGGTGATCTTTCCTTTGACCTCAGTCCCATTAAGTCTTTAGTCACATTGTCAGAAAAGATACCAATAGCATCAACCGGTGTCTGCGGGTAAAATTTCAAAACGGGTTTGAAGGGACTTGGGGCTCCCACCTGTGCTATCCCAAAATCTTCCGGTCCCTCATCAGTATTGTCAGTTGCCATATTATCCATACTACCTCCGAGTCTTAGTTCTTCCATGGTCGCCAGGGTTTCAAGATCATTAACAGTTAGGATATCAGTTTCATCTGACTTATTGATGTTCGTTGCTCTTCTTTGCCCTGAGTTTTTCATTTTGGAATATTTGTACATTTTTGATTTCCGAATATACTTAAATAAGTCTATCCTAGTCTGTGTATACTCTAACTCCTCAGTAGGGCAAAATGTCAAACCTAAAGTTAACACTGATTTCTCCTTGGTTGTTAAGAATCTTGTTGTTAGGTTGTCCCTCATTGTTTGGTGTTCCTGCCGCTTCTGTTCCTGGTATTTGTTGTGTTTGTGCCGGTGTTTCCTGCCCCCCTCTCCTCGTGACTGTGGATTTCGACGCTGGTGGTCCTCCTTTGCCTCCCCTCAACCACATCTGCCTGATTAGGCTGAATTCCTCGTGAAAAAGGTTCTGGCGTGAGGTGCTTTGATTTGAATTTCCTTTCTCCTCAGACTGTTCCGCACTCATTACCTCTGATTCCGAGGTATCCCGATGCTCCACCACAGGTCGTTTCTTCAATCTCAGGTCACGTCTCGGGGCGTCGTACTTCCTGGCGGAGGTCAGTATCTTTCCCAGTTCATAATCCCTGGCGTCTCTTTCAAATTTTTGTTGTTTTCATTCCTGAATCTTTTTCTCGTAGGTAGTTAACCATTTCTTAATTAGCTCTTTCTCTTATATATGTTTGGTCCTATCCGCGGTCTCCAAGATGCTTTGCTCCAGTGTTTCTCCCAATGCTTTAGCGCGATCACTCCACGCAAATTTTACTAATATCTTCAGCATCCCCTGTGAGGAACCAGCGGTGTATTCTGCCCATTCATTGAGCAATTCTGGGTCTGGGTTCTCGTACGCTGGGACCATGTAAATCCTCAGGCCCCTGCGTATCCTGTTCACATCAATATAGCTCTGTAAACTGGTGGCTTCCCACCATTTTCTTATTTCCCTTTCGCGCAGTCTTTCCAGTTCTAGGTATGTATTTCTCAAACTCAGGTGGCTCATGCTGGATGCAGCTCCTTCACCTCGAGCCCCTGATCCCAAGTGATTCTTGAAAATGTCCGTTGCCGCTTCGCGGCGGGCTGCCTCGCTAAACATTTATTGATGTTTACAGTTCGCCCAATAACTTGCTCTGCTGCATTAGGTATATTGTAGCTGACGTCTCCTTACCCCACCGAGTCCACGAGATGTCTGTTCCTCGGGGGTTCACGTACTCCGGCTCGTGCAGCGGTGTGGGCACTTTTCTCGTACTTCCCAACGCTCCGTGAATCTGCCTGTAGTCCCCGCACTCTGGAACGTGTGCTCTGGTCCTGCGGCGGCAGTGCCGCTCGTAATATCCAGCTCCCCACACAAGTAGAATGGACCAGCACTCGCGTTACTTAAATCTCTTTACAGATTTATTGGCTAAATAAATAGAAAAACAAACGCGTTTCGGCAATCCTGCCTTTGTCAATGTCGGCGGGCGCTGCTGTCATGGCGATATATATATATATATATATATATATATATATATATATATATATATATAGATAGATAGATAGATAGATAGATAGATATAGATATATATAGATAGATATATATATATATATATATATATATATATATATATATATATAGATATATATATATATATATATATATATATATATATATATATATATATATATATATATATATATATATATATTTTCCAATCCTGAGATTTGAAGCAGGCGCTGACACCGTGGGTTTTCAAAGGAAAAGATTTATTTCACGACAATGTAACCCAGACGCGTTTCGGCGGAGCAAGTCCGCCTTGCTCACTGTGACCGACCCAGTATTCGTACGTCATATATACAATCTCACACTTGCAATTAATTAAGCGGTTGCTTAGAAACGTTTTAAACAATAGTAAACATAGAGAAAATCACAACGGAAGAGAAGTCTTTCTTCCGAGTCACAATATATATACAACTTTACAAAAAACGATATGACTGATTAACACCATCGTAATTACAGTACATCAGAGGTATTATCTCATCATACATTTTGGAAAAACATGTATCCAAAAAATAAGTATGTTTTGAACAAAAATAAAGCCCCAGTGGGCATACTTCACTTCTATTATACATTTTTCTGACCTGATTACTCTTAATGGTGTTTACTAAACCTTAAGAATTCATACTTACTATCTATACCTGTACTAGTATAGAATTAAAGTGATATTCCCTATTAACCAAGTGTTTTTGAAACCCAAATAAAAAACAGTGACTAACTGGGTCAACACTCAAAGGATGGATCATCGAAATTTTGAAGAGGCAGATACTGTTTTACAGATGAACATTTAATGCCTCATCAGCATTAAGGCCATTTGGAATCTTACTGTCCAACATGATAATATATCTGGACTCAAGTCTCCTTAGTGCCAGTTGTCTGTTCCCACCCCTGATGTTTTTCTTCACACTGTCAACAACAAAGTATGTCAGATCTTCTGCTTTACCACTATGCATGTTGTTGATGTGACGGGCCACTGGGTAAGCAGGATCATTATTACTAATGGCCCTGAGGTGTTGTAAGATTCTAACATGCACGGGGTGAATGGTACTACCCACATACATTTTGTTACAGGTACAACGTAGCACGTATACTGCAAATTCTGTTTTGCAAGTATAATGTTCCCTGATCTCTAATGGGGTTTTCCATAAGGGAATGGAGATGGAACTAGTATTGACTCCATGCTTGCAAGCTTTGCACTTTGTGCATTTGAAGAATCCATTCGGACATTTTAACCAACCAGTGCCTTTGGTTTGTGCAAGAGCATTACAGACTAATTCATTCTTCATGGATTTTGCCCTCCTAAAAGTCAGTTGAGGGAGCTTGATACATGATGGTCCTATCACGGGGTCACATCTCACTAATGGCCATATATATACACTCACACACCATGTGTGATGTAAAATGGTTTGGATTTCATCATATTTTGTATTCTGATTGCTGGGATCATCGTAATTGTAGGAAATCCGCCTTTTCTGTGTGGTCACCACATATTTGTTTGACAGACCCTATTTTAGTGCTGGTTTTAGACTCTGCACACAGTAGTACTGCTGTCCAGTGCCCTGTGTATGTGCTCTGACGCCTAAAACAAGAAGAATTTGGCTAATCCCTGATTAGTGTATTTAACTTTCCTATAAGGCCATAATACATGGAGCAGAAATACACCCATGGTATGAAAAGTTTACTGTCTGACTAAAGACTTATTGTGCCACCCACTAGTGTGACAAAAGAAAACATAGCTTCAGGCCTACCATTGTAGACCGATTGCTGCAGTTCAGATATGCTGTGCAACCTGTTAAAATAATCATTTTTGACAGTGAAAAACCTCCCTTTAAAATATTAGTAAGTTACCTTCGTTGGAAGCCTTGTAGCCCACAAGGTGGGGTGTATTTCATTTAAAAGTGGCAGATATAAAAAAGTAATAATACCAATAATACCATGTTCCATCAGCACCGGTCGTCAAACTTTATAGCACCAAGCACCCCCTCACCCCTGAAAAAACTGTTTTTGTATGCCCCCCACTTCCAAGCTCACATGCGTGGGGACATTACATTTTTGGGAGTGCAAAAGGTGTATAAAGAAAGCGTCGTTATTCAACTGTATTACACAGTGGGGATTGTACTGTGTCACCAGTGTTAAAGGAGTGGGCCAGTTACACTTGCCTCCTCACTCCTGATTCTCGGAACTCTTGCTTTGTTTCTGCCAGAGCCCCACATTATCTTGCCTACCTCCCCTCCCCCCACTAACTCCTGCAGCTTTCTGTCTCTCTCTAGCCACTGTTCTAACCCTCCGTACTCTGCAACACACCCTCCCTCCATGACATACTGCTCAGCTTATCCTCATCATAAACACGTCCCCTTTCAAGGGCCCATTTTTACCCTTCAAACAAGGAAAATCTCCCCATTAACCTGAATGGGATCACCCATCCTGCAAACCTTCGTCAACCAAACAAAATGTTTTATCGACACTAATTTCAGTGGAATTAACCCTTCAAAACCCTCTGCATCTCACCAGACTTGGAGACTCATAAGGTTGAGAGGTATGCTCCAGGATCCTACAGTACTTACTCTCTTCTGCAACTTTCTTTGCCTCCTGCTCCTTCGGTCCATGGTCCTGCAAAACTCTCCCTTGCTCCTGACTGATGCACTTCTTAATCCCTCCATGCACTCTCCATCCAAAATGCATTATTGATTCATCTCCACAGGCTCCAGCAGAGCCCCCTTCCTTAAATCTACTGCAGTGCACCATCCCTTGAATCTTCTACAGCTCTTGTATCCCATCCTTTCTGCTCCCTCTGAGCCCCGTTTCTTTCCTTCCCTGTAGGCCCACATAGTGCTCCCTTGATCCAAAACATTGCTCAGCCCTTGCCCTGGACCTTTCCCCACCTACAACTGCCATACAAAAAAAGTCCAAAACAATAGTAGCTCACATAACGCTGCTAAACCTGTCATCATTGTCCGGGTTAAGCTTGTTTTAGTTTTTTTCCGTAGGCGGTTGTGCTTGTTTGCAGGTCCTTTTGTGACAAGGAGAGACACCATCCAATTTCTTCGCTTTTGAAGCATGCTGAGCCCCTCCTTCCCCCTCAGGTGCTGCGCTCCACAGTTTGAAGACCTCTGCCCTGCAGTGACAAGGCCCTAAAAGTTGTTTTCACTGTGACAGGCCTAGCTATCCTATGTAGAAAGCCAGAGTACAGATTGAAATATTAATTCTAAATCTGTATCTCAGGAATGAGATAATCTAAAAAATAAAATAAACCGCTAATATTATTAATTAAATCATAATAAAATGGTGAAGTTAGATGTTTAATAAGTTTTAAGGAAAATCATCTTATAGAAAGTTACCTATTTCCCTGCCTGGAGTTCCTGGAGGCCAATTTGTATTAGCTCTCCTGCTTCTCCAAGTCTGTGCTCAGCCTTGATTAGATGTGAACGAGTGTGAAATGCCTCCCAGGACCAAACAGTAGGCCAACCTGAATGGACAGAGATGATCTCTCAATGCCACAGAATATTCAGGATGGGGTCTTGGCATTTTGTGGCACCACTCTGTCAAATCCTTTTTGACAGGTCTGTTGAGCCACATGTTACACTTGGGGCACACTTAGAAAGGAGAGAACAGGATGCACTTCTTGTGGATCTCCTGCCCAGGATTCCAAGACAGTTCTTGTGGATCTCCTGTCTGGTTGCTGAAGGGCCCTGCTGATGTCCTACCCGTGAACTTTTACCCCATAGGTTATGGTTAGCCTATGGGTCACCTCCACCCAGTAGCTTGTGCCAGGCATAAATATGACACCATCAGGCACCCATTTCAGAGCACTTTCCTGGCCTGCAGAAGATCAGAAGACGACTGGGCCTGCAATCTATGACCATAGAGTAGCCATGTAGAACTCATCAAGATCCCTCTTCTACCCAAGTCAAAGAAGTGGACTCCAAGGCTACTTTGGCTGGCTTCCTGTGTAGCTACAAGGAGCAACCAGCTGCAATAGGCTTTTCCTGAAAGTACCAAGCAGACTAGTGACAACTGTACCTGGACAGTGCATTCGGCCTCTGTATAACACCCAGTGATTCTCTAAGTGCTTAACCCCTGAGGTCCTGGAGGGCTTTTAAAGTGTAGTCATGTGGCTGATTAGGTCTTAAAAGACTAAGTCAAAAGGTTAAATCTTTGACCAGGACAAACCCAGTTGGTGTACCTAATCTGCATTCCATCACAGTCAGCCTGACATTGTGCCTGTGTCCGGATCTACCGCGATCATAGACTTTCATTGGCGCATAACGATTTATGGCGCTATTTCTATATAAAACGTTAAAAATCCAAGCGTAGCGAGCGAGCCCGAGAACATTTTGAAAAACGAGTGGACAAAGGGTGCATTTTCAAGCAAATTTGAGGCAGCAGGAAGGTTAATAAGGGAATACGGTTGAATTATTTATCATTTAAGAAATTGCCAATTTTTATGAGCTATAGAGGACAATCTTTGCTTATGCTGATGTTATCATTTGCCCATATACACCTAAGCTTATGTACGTGCCTAACTGATTTTTTTTTAAGCTGCTGTTCTTCTTCAAGTTCAAAACATTTCTACTCTAACAATCTTTGGCTGGCAGCTGGGGAAAGTGGTATTTGCAAACGTGTAGGCAGGCATATAAAACATTTTTCGAATCACAGGCCGGAATTATTGTACTGGGGTTTCATGCTCTTGACTGCCTGGTTCGACGCACCATTATGCCATCCGTGAACAGGCCGCCCTTTCTTCCCCAACTGCAACCCAATGTTTCATATAATCAAATTTGTATGTATCAGCGAACTATCCGTGTCTGTGAATTATTTTCATGGTCCGGTTCTGCTGTGTGCTGTTTTAGCCAACAATGGCAATATTGATTTTAGAATCCGAGAATTGGGTGCGCAGAGCAAACTGTGAACAACAAGCATTGACATAGCCAATAGGTCGCGCTTTTGGTACCTTATAAGTATTTAGTTATGCAGCACAATATCCTTGATGCAATAACATCAACTGTTGCATGGCTAAAAACTTATAAGGTCTCAAAGGCGAGACCTATTGGCTATGCCAATGCTTGTTTTTAGAGGCCTGAAAGCAAAAGACACACAATTGATGGACGAAATGCAGAACAAATCAAAACATTCACCCCCAGTCAAGAGATCTGGGTTAAATCCATCATTCTTTTGCTCATCATGCCACCCCAGTTTAGACCTGGCCATATGCAAATCAGTCTTGACACTGTGCCTCATGGGAACAGTCCAGCCCGAACTGCCAAGCCAGGTCCTCCCTAGACCGGAAACAAGCATCCTAGGACCGGTTTCGGGGTTTCACTCCTCTTCAGCCTGGATAGCTTGATTACAGTGGCACAGTGAGACCAGGACCCACGTCTGGGCATACCTGGCGCACTTTGGGCGACAAAGCAAAAGACACACAATTGATGGACGGAATGCAGAACAAATCAAAACATTCACCCCCAGTCAAGAGATCTGGGTTAATTCCATCATTCTTTTGCTCACCATGCCACCCCAGTTTAGACCTGGCCATATGCAAATCATTCTTAACTCTGTGCCTCATGGGAACAGTCCAGCCCGAACTGCCAAGCCATGTCCTCCCTGGACCGGAAACAAGCATCCTAGGACCGGTTTCAGGATTTCACCCCTCTTCAGCCAGGATAGCATTTTTTATTTTATTTTTTTTATTTTTATTTTATTTAAATATGATTTTGGAACTCCTTGGAGATCCACATATTACAAAATAACAGCCAAAATATAGTAAAATGAGTCCACATATAATCGACTTTTTCTAGCAAAAAATGTACAGATTATCATACCGTTCATCTAATACAATTCTAAAAAACATTTGAAAAAGTTAAAAATTCTGTTACAGAAAATTTCGTTTGGGGGACTGAAGATAGCATCTATCAGAGATCTTGCGGATAAAATACCAAACTGAATACATACAGGCTTTACCCACAGACGACGGTGGGCCATTAATGCTGGACAGACTAGCAGGACATGTATAGAGTCTTGGACTGAGATATTGCAAAGGTTACATATATTAGATATACCATGCCATTTGGCCAACAGCTTATTCAGTGGAAGGAGATCCTGCCTAAGAAGCAGCCAAAAACGGCGCAAACCGTGGGGTATATTCCAGGAGGCGTAAGGTTGTATTTGTTTAAACAAATAGGAATCAACAGCTTGAGTGGCCCCCTTCTTTTGTACAATCAAGTTACGATCCCTTTCGTAGCTTAGCTTCCATGTGGCTTGTTTTAATGTAAATTTTAATTGTTGCATAGAAAGGTCTAAAAGAGTGGCTTCCTCTAAGTCCAAGAGTGTAATGGCCTTCCTATAATTCTTTATAAGAATCGAATGCTCTTTTAGTGGGCCCATCAACTCTTTTGTGATTAGGGATCTTAGTGTGGCTGGCTTTCCTTTGACCAAACAGATAACCCAGCGAATGACTCCTGCCAGACCCTGTGCCCAGCTACTTCTTAGACCGAATTCTAAACGAAGGGCTGCTGCACTGCAACTATTATTAACTGAAGTTAAGCTTCTCAAGAGGGAACCCTCGATAATGTCCAAAAAACCCCATTCGACTAGGTCGATGAGTTCTATGCCGTAAAGCAAAGTCGGGGGGACTTTTGCCCGGAAAGCCTCCAGCAAATAACCAAAGTGTCTTTTACCGGTTGATTTGTATAATGCTCTTAACCCATTTCCCTGCGACTTTGCCTTGCGGGAACTATTTTCTATATGGGATTTGTTGCTCAAGTTGCTATTTACAACCTTACCCCAAAATACGTATGATTTTACTCTTTCTAGTTTTTGGCCTCCCAGCTAATGTGTTCCAACTTCAGTTTTTTTCGCCCCTCCATACACATTACCTTGCTTTTGGAAATGTTTATTTTCAGGAAATGGTTTTCGGAGAATGCGTATAATGAATGCAGACGGTTGTTAAGGCCTTTTGGAGTAAGGTCTAGGATTAATATATCGTCCGCATACATTAAACAAGAGATATATCTTTCTCCCAGACGTGGGGCAATTCCTTCGCATGCAGATATGATAAGGGGGAGATCACTAACGTAAAGGGAAAACAAAAGAGGAGCTAAAAGACAGCCCTGTTTAAGGCCATTTGCCGATGGAATAAGCTGGGATAAGCCCCTTTCACCCCCCAATAGCACTCTGCACCACGTGTTATCGTGCAAATCTTGTACCAAGCATAAGAGTCTATGAGGCATTCCCAGGGCATGTAGCTTTCTCCACAGTACTTGTCGGTCGACCTTATCAAAGGCCGTGGAGAAATCTATGAATGCCGCATAGACTCTCCCCTTTCTGGCTCCAATATATTTATCGGTTATTACCTGGAGGGCTGTTAAGTTGTCCATGGTACTGTGGTTTTTCCTGAAACCTGTCTGCTCGAGAGGAAGAATATTTAAATGCTCCACCCAATCATTTATTCGTTTGAGCAGACATCTTGTAAAAACTTTGCCGATTGCATCCAACAGTGCAATCTGGCGGTAATTCTGAGGGGATAAACGATCTCCCTTTTTAAACAATGGTACCAGGATACTTCCCTTCCAAGAGGGTAAAACCTTACCTCTAGATAAACAAATATTGAAAATTGGACAGAGTAGCATACTCCATTTAGCCCTGTTCTGTTTTAGTACATTAATGGGCAATTCATCCGGGCCCATAGCCCCGGAGTGCCTCATTTCTCCAATAGCTAAGCCTATGTCCTTTTCTGTAAATGGCTCTAAAGACAAGCTCATTTCGTTTGGCCGTACTTGCGAGGTCACCGTATTATTGCTTGCATAAAGATTAGAGACAAAATCCCTCCATATTTGTTCCTCAATAGGGATGGGTAAAGGGCTTGTTCTCAGTCCGCACCCCTCACCTATAAGGGACCAAAATTGCCTCATTTCCCCGTTAATAGCAGCTTCTCTTATTTTTACCCAGATAGCATCCTCTTTTTCTTTGCGTAATGTGGTTAATAGCCTTCTCCGTTTCCTTTTTAACATTGTTATTTTTTGTGCTATAACAACAGATCTATTTAAATATTGGGCCCTTACTAATTTATTAATTTCTATGTTAAGCAGTCTCAGAGGGCTAGTAAATATTCCAAAGGACTTTTTCCTATTGAGCTTTTTTGCCCCTGTTATCACTGACTTCAAGAACAGAGAGAAATTTTCAATTTCAGAGCCATACCAGGAAGGAAGCTCAGATATTGCTACATCGAGCATTTCTTCCAAATTTCGACACGCCCTTGCGTTCCAGTAGCACCTTCCTGATTTGGAACCGAAATTTGTTTGATCACTATTCAGAGACCACTGATCACATTTAGATGGCTTTACATTCATCGAGATGGAGAGGATTCTGTGATCACTTAACGGTGTATCAATAATATCGAGATCCTTCAATAACTCAAATGATTGGGACCCCATTATTACGTAATCAAGAATCGATTCCCCTTGGTAGGATTTGTGCGTGAACTTAGCCGGGGAATCCGAGGGGAGTCTCCCATTTGCAATAATCCCATCCATTTCTGCCAACTCATTTAGTAAAAGTTTGCCACGTTTATTTGTTTTTATATTTTCAGGAAACGCTGCCCGAGGAATATGGAGAGTTTCTTCTCTAAGTTTATCACAGAATAAGTTTATGCTTGAGTTGGAGATCTTGCAATTCAGGTCCCCGACTAAAATTATAGCCGCCGTTGGATCTTTCTCCCTGATACTCTGGCTATGCAAGAAAACCTTTTTTAAGATTGCATTAAAACCAGCTTCCGGTGGTATATAGAAATTTATCAGAACCAGACGATTGCCAGTTTTAGGATTGCCAGACTCAAATAAGGTTACTACTTGGAAGAGTTTACTCGGATCCATATAGTGCACATAGTTCCAATTTATTCGGTTCAATAAGAGGCAAGCTATCCCCCCACTGGCATGTCCTTTTTTATTCGGGGTGGCGCTACCTTCCAATACATAATAATCTTTCCCTATTTGAATTTTATCGGTACACCATGTCTCCTGGAGGCATATTATGTTTGCCTCCAGGGACAAAAGGAATGCCGTTTTCTCCGGACTGTTTTTTAAACCGGCTGCATTCCAGGATATTATAAATAATTCTTTGCTAAAGATGCGAATTAGATAGTTGTTTATTTAGGGATCTTTCTGCAAGAACTCTGGGAAGCCAATTCCATTGAACATTTTCCTCTCCGATATCAGATTGATAAGATGGCAAGGTAGGGTTAGCATAGGATACTAAACGAGAATCCTTAGACTTGCATATTTTTAACTCTGTAAGCTCACCCACCTTATTTATACTACCTGTTGCTGCTTGCAACAGAGAAAAGGGGGGCTTCTGGCGAGTTTGGGATTTAAGGATATTGTTTTGTCTAGTATGCCCCAACACCGGGATTACATCTATTCCTCTGCTCTGCAGATCTTCTGAGCGTTGCAGAATTAGGTTGGCTACTAACTTGGAGTGGAACTTCACCCTAGTTATCATCCCCACTTCTGATTTTAATAATTGTACCCTATCTAGATCGGCTGATTGTATTAGTTTCAAGTTAGCAGATTCTTGAAAATATTTAAGCAAGATGGATCTGTTCAGAATGCATTCAGCATCAAAAAGGGGAGAAAATTCTACCCATACGGTATCTATGCTTTTCTCCTTAGACTCTATTAACGGGACACCTCTTGCAACTACTCCCAAGAAAGGTGTTGCTAGGGGGTTAAGTATTGGAGCTACTTGGCCGGAGGGGTTTTGCTCCTGTCCTGAAAATGTTGGATTTTTTGACCCAATTATATCCCTATTGATGGTAACTTGTTGGAAGAGGATATTTGTGTCAATTGTTGATGATGGGGAGGGGGGGGAAGTAGATAATAATGCTGGAGTAGCCAAGGGCGGAGGCACAATATTTTCTTTAATGATCTTATTTTCAGGGTTATTATCCTTTTCAGCTACCACCTGAGTTTGATATACCTCATTGTGTAAGGGGGAATTAAGATGTTTTCTAAAGAGGATTTTCCTCCGCCTATTTTTTTCTATCCGTCTCAATAGTTTCCTCTTATTATTTCCGTTCTTTTTTATTATCACTGACTTCCCTTTATTACCATTCCCTACCGGAGTGGCGTCCACCTCTCTATCTCCTTCTCCCTGTTGCTTCTTAAAAATAGGAAAAAGGTCATTCCCAGTTTTTGGAGGGAGTTCCCACAAAATTTAATTTCTGAATCATTAACTAAAGAACAATTTAGGGTGGGGGATGGCTGGGTAGCACTTGTTTTTACATCCTCATATACTCTATTTGGAACATTATTAACTACAGATAATTGATCTTTTATTCCTACCTCATCTGATACTACAGAGGAGGAGGACTGCTTCTTTTGGACTGCATCCTTCTCTTTTTGAGTGCCCAATAAAACTTTCAAAATTTGGGTCACTGTATCAAGTACACAGTCGGATCCCCCCACAAATTTTTCCAATAATTGTAAAATGGACGACAATAAGTGTTCTAATATATGGAGGGAATCAGAAATGGGTTTGTCTGTCCCCTGACATTGTAGTGCATTTATCCCAATCTGATTTAAATTGGGGCTTATGGAAAAATTTGAGTGTGAGGACTTGGAAGGGGTACTACTGTAAAGATGCAAGCCAGCATGGGTCGATGTTACCGGGGTTTTTAAGTCCATCTCGGCTTTGACCAGGTCAGTCTCTATGTACCTTTGACATAGGTCTTTGTCAAGGACCATTGGAGACAGACCATTGTTGAAAGAATCTTTTGTTGGCGATATATTTACTGTATGATGGGCCTCTTCGTGTGAAGTTTTCTCTATATGCAAGTTATCTTGTTCTATGTTTTTCTTTGTTTTTATGACTACTTCTGGTACCAGTTCAATAATATTTTTCATTGTAGAGAATAGGGGAGGAGAAAAACCACACTCAGAGGACAAAGGTGCTACTTTTGTTACTACTGAACTATTATCCACAATTACCTTTTTATTTTCAGGCATCTCTCTCGAAGTATTGGGTAATATGTCTGAATGGATAGCTCCAGAGTCCTTAATATCCTCCGACATATTGTCCGCCACTATAGCTTTATTCTTACCCCTTTCCCAAAGATTAAAAAGCTGGCAAGTGCTTTTCAAATTAGTGGCTTGGCTGAGCTTATTTCGGAGGGGATTCGATCTGGTTTTTGAGCCTGATCTTCCTACCAGTATTCTCCCAGACCTTAATTTCTTTGTCATCATCACAAACAAACAATGAGAAACGATAAAGTGTAGGGGAAATTACTATTTAGTGCATCTAGGCTGAAATACTTGGCAGTTTTCTCTAAGGTATAAATTTAATGAACTAATCCTAGGCCTGATAATCTATGTCTACAGAACCTCTCAGATTGTTGTAAACATTCTAAAACATTTCTCAGATGGGGCGAGGAGGTCACAAGACAGGTGGGGGTACTCTGGCCGAACAGTATGCGGATAGACAGATGTTAGGGGACTGGCCTAGCCTAGCCTTCTCGTGCCTCTGAGGGCCTCAGAGGGCCCGCCCTTGTCCCGGGCGCTTCCCGCGCGCTCCCGCGCAGCGGAGCAGTGACCCGTTTGATATAGATTGGGTGTAGAGGGGGGCGTGGCCTACAGGGAGAGCGTCACCAGGTGGATTGGGTGAAGGAAACAGCAGGGACTCTTGGAAGTTGGAGTCCTGCAGTATTCTCGCTCGCAGCCCTGTCTACCAAAAGCCCTCAGTGCGATGTGTCCAGGATTCAGCAAACCACAGCACCGTGAAGCGGGACCCGGGAAGCGGGTCCGGCGAAAGGTAGCGCCTTACAAAGCGCTAGCTGTGAGCCTCAAGACGCTTCCTCAATCCTCCAGCGTCAGGATCAAACTCCAGCACAGCAAGTAGCAGTGGAAAGGTAACCGCCGAGGTTCAAAGTCCAGAATCTTTTCACTGATTGCAAGGGGGCGTGGCCTACAGGGAGAGCGTCACCAGGTGGATTGGGTGAAGGAAACAGCAGGGACTCTTGGAAGTTGGAGTCCTGCAGTATTCTCGCTCGCAGCCCTGTCTACCAAAAGCCCTCAGTGCGATGTGTCCAGGATTCAGCAAACCACAGCACCGTGAAGCGGGACCTGGGAAGCGGGTCCGGCGAAAGGTAGCGCCTTACAAAGCGCTAGCTGTGAGCCTCAAGACGCTTCCTCAATCCTCCAGCGTCAGGATCAAACTCCAGCACAGCAAGTAGCAGTGGAAAGGTAACCGCCGAGGTTCAAAGTCCAGAATCTTTTCACTGATTGCTGCAAGGGGGCGTGGCCTACAGGGAGAGCGTCACCAGGTGGATTGGGTGAAGGAAACAGCAGGGACTCTTGGAAGTTGGAGTCCTGCAGTATTCTCGCTCGCAGCCCTGTCTACCAAAAGCCCTCAGTGCGATGTGTCCAGGATTCAGCAAACCACAGCACCGTGAAGCGGGACCCGGGAAGCGGGTCCGGCGAAAGGTAGCGCCTTACAAAGCGCTAGCTGTGAGCCTCAAGACGCTTCCTCAATCCTCCAGCGTCAGGATCAAACTCCAGCACAGCAAGTAGCAGTGGAAAGGTAACCGCCGAGGTCCAAAGTCCAGAATCTTTTCACTGATTGCAAGGGGGCGTGGCCTACAGGGAGAGCGTCACCAGGTGGATTGGGTGAAGGAAACAGCAGGGACTCTTGGAAGTTGGAGTCCTGCAGTATTCTCGCTCGCAGCCCTGTCTACCAAAAGCCCTCAGTGCGATGTGTCCAGGATTCAGCAAACCACAGCACCGTGAAGCGGGACCCGGGAAGCGGGTCCGGCGAAAGGTAGCGCCTTACAAAGCGCTAGCTGTGAGCCTCAAGACGCTTCCTCAATCCTCCAGCGTCAGGATCAAACTCCAGCACAGCAAGTAGCAGTGGAAAGGTAACCGCCGAGGTTCAAAGTCCAGAATCTTTTCACTGATTGCTGCAAGGGGGCGTGGCCTACAGGGAGAGCGTCACCAGGTGGATTGGGTGAAGGAAACAGCAGGGACTCTTGGAAGTTGGAGTCCTGCAGTATTCTCGCTCGCAGCCCTGTCTACCAAAAGCCCTCAGTGCGATGTGTCCAGGATTCAGCAAACCACAGCACCGTGAAGCGGGACCCGGGAAGCGGGTCCGGCGAAAGGTAGCGCCTTACAAAGCGCTAGCTGTGAGCCTCAAGACGCTTCCTCAATCCTCCAGCGTCAGGATCAAACTCCAGCACAGCAAGTAGCAGTGGAAAGGTAACCGCCGAGGTCCAAAGTCCAGAATCTTTTCACTGATTGCAAGGGGGCGTGGCCTACAGGGAGAGCGTCACCAGGTGGATTGGGTGAAGGAAACAGCAGGGACTCTTGGAAGTTGGAGTCCTGCAGTATTCTCGCTCGCAGCCCTGTCTACCAAAAGCCCTCAGTGCGATGTGTCCAGGATTCAGCAAACCACAGCACCGTGAAGCGGGACCCGGGAAGCGGGTCCGGCGAAAGGTAGCGCCTTACAAAGCGCTAGCTGTGAGCCTCAAGACGCTTCCTCAATCCTCCAGCGTCAGGATCAAACTCCAGCACAGCAAGTAGCAGTGGAAAGGTAACCGCCGAGGTTCAAAGTCCAGAATCTTTTCACTGATTGCTGCAAGGGGGCGTGGCCTACAGGGAGAGCGTCACCAGGTGGATTGGGTGAAGGAAACAGCAGGGACTCTTGGAAGTTGGAGTCCTGCAGTATTCTCGCTCGCAGCCCTGTCTACCAAAAGCCCTCAGTGCGATGTGTCCAGGATTCAGCAAACCACAGCACCGTGAAGCGGGACCCGGGAAGCGGGTCCGGCGAAAGGTAGCGCCTTACAAAGCGCTAGCTGTGAGCCTCAAGACGCTTCCTCAATCCTCCAGCGTCAGGATCAAACTCCAGCACAGCAAGTAGCAGTGGAAAGGTAACCGCCGAGGTCCAAAGTCCAGAATCTTTTCACTGATTGCAAGGGGGCGTGGCCTACAGGGAGAGCGTCACCAGGTGGATTGGGTGAAGGAAACAGCAGGGACTCTTGGAAGTTGGAGTCCTGCAGTATTCTCGCTCGCAGCCCTGTCTACCAAAAGCCCTCAGTGCGATGTGTCCAGGATTCAGCAAACCACAGCACCGTGAAAGGTAGCGCCTTACAAAGCGCTAGCTGTGAGCCTCAAGACGCTTCCTCAATCCTCCAGCGTCAGGATCAAACTCCAGCACAGCAAGTAGCAGTGGAAAGGTAACCCAGGATAGCATGGTGAGAGGGCTGTGGAAGGATGCATTCATCCAACCAAATCATAGTGAAACTGAAACTCCAGGCAGTGAAAACAAGACTGGGGAAGACACATCAGGAGCATGAAAATAAGACAAGAAAGCCACTCTTTGGGCCCCATTACGATGGCTGTGGACTTTGTCTGCCCGCCACCGTAGCGGTAAACAGGACCGCCTGCCAGAGGTGCGGCGGTCCCGCTAGGCCAATTAGGATGCAACCGCTACCCTGGCAGTCACATCCCGCATATTTTACATTGTGACGGGCGGTGCTGTAAGCAGCACCCGCCACAATGTAAAATATGCATGTTGAGCATTGGCATGCACGTGACAAGCACCGCGCTGTGCCTGCCACCTTGTGTATGCCAATGCTATGATACCCCCCAAGTGCAGCCCCTCAACCCCCGTACCCCCGTTGGCCCTTAACAGGCCCCCGAAGCATTTTCCGCCGGCCTTTTCATGGCGGCATCACCGCCATGGAAAGACCTTTCAAATTGCACATGATAATATGGATGGCGGTATTGTCTGCCTTTTCTGCCCGCCCAGCAATCCGACCGGAAGAAAAGCGACAGACGGTCTTTCCATCTGCCGCGGTGCCCTTTGCCATACTAATATGGGGGGGGGGGGTGGTGACTCAGGAACATTTGGTAGGCGGATCACCACAGCCGGGCTGGCGGTGGTGATCCGCTAGAGATCCTAATAGGCCCCTTAGTGTATATTTTGGATGAAATAAAAAGGCTGAAGATGTCTTTGGGTGAGACCAGAAAAAGAAAACGCCCCCCTAATATTTGCGAAGCAGCCACAAGTACTGTTTTGCATTTTAGAGGAATGCTCTTACATGGCTTGTAGCGACATTGTGTTGATTCATTGGGGGCATTATGCCACCTACAATGCAGCAGCTAAGCAGTTAGAGGCAGGCATTGATCAAGATCGTCCGTAGTTATCCCGTGTGTTTTAATATCTGTTTGGCCAGCCAGACGGGCCTTTTATACGATCGGGCATTTCCCCGGTGGGCTGCGGTCATTCGAGGCCGATTTTGATAGGCCAGGGTCTCTCCTGCTGCCTCTGTCACGTTCACAGCTCCCCTAGCATAATTGCAGCAGGCACGAGAGGATTCAAGAGAGAGAGAGAGAAATGCAAGATGGAAGAAAGAAAGCGAAGAGAGAGGAGAGTGAGAGACTGGATGAATGGAAAGATAGAAGATAGCACAGTAGACAATGGAAGCCGGGTGGGTTGAGCATTTTTTTCAGGGCTGCTTTTGGTTCCCCAATCCAGTCTCTCTGTTTTGAGGCCCTAGCGTAAGGGTCTTGAGGAAGGAGTAGGTCTCAAGAGAACAAAGGCAGTAACAACATTTCCATTAAGAAAGTGACCTCTCACTATTTGGGTCCCTCTTATACTTAAGCAGGAGATACAAAATAAAATGTACTGGGACGATGCTCAATGTCACAGTGAGCCATACGCTCGCTTTGCAAGTCATGTCTGTCTTTCAATAGTGCCCATCCGTGTGAAAAGAGCCAACTTTTCTATCGCAGTGCTATGCTAAGAGATCCCAGGTAACAGTATGTTATTTATTACATTTGCTAAATCTTGTAATGATATGCTATTTTGTTAATTGGATAAGTAAATACTTAAGCATAACCCCACAGGAATCCTTGTGTATATTTGCAGTGTGTTCATTCAGAGAAATCCATGTTCTTCGGAACATACTTATGTTCTGATTTATCTGTTAATCTGACAGCTGGCGAAAGGCATTTTTCATTCCACACCAGAAGCCATATTTAGGGGAACATTCGCATCTTCTCCTGGGTATTTATTTTATTGTTGTTTTTTTCACTCGAACTCGTATTGTGAAGCATGGTTTTCTCTTCAAAATGGTAAAACTTAATCGGCAGGGTTTGCTGCTCAGTGCCGTGAAAATGCTGGTGAACCCCATACATAATGTGCATCACTGGAAAAGCGTGTCCTCAATTATGTGGCCATTCTAAAAATCAACACATTTATAAGATGTGATACTATACCCCGTGTCAAGTGTGTACAGTCTTCTAGGCCTGGCAGCCAGCGGCACACAAGTGAAAGGTTCTGTGCAGTGCAGTTAATTACCCGCCCACTAGGGTGCAGCTTCTTTAATACTTGAGAAAGTAGGCGTGTAGCGCGTTAGATCAGTGATTTAAGCATTTACTGCTGATATCTACATGCGACCCTCCCCTGCCACATTAGTGCATACCAGCACAGCCAACTCAGCCCTTCATCCTCCGAGTTTTCTAGGTTGAGTACTATTAAACAGGATTAATGGGGGTATTTATTTCATAGTGCCACAAAATTTCAGAACCCTTCACTGTATACAGTATACTGACTACATATATTTCTGATTAATGGACCGGGCATATAATCACTAAGCAGTAAAATAAACGTGGAATACGCCGTATTTGAATGTGTATACATGACCAAGAATCCTCTCATCCCTGAGACATAGTAACCCACATTTGAGTAATTATACCACCGTTGCCCTGAGATTCTTCTGCCCTTGGGCCTGGGTCACCCAGCAGTGGGGTGGGGAGGTGACCAAGAGGAGGGTCGTATATAGTCATCAGATGTCCATAAACTGTATTCTGATTAGTGAGTTTCCCTCCGGTGTCTGGAGAGCTGGGAGGGACAACCGCCCAGAATGCCCTGACAGGGCAGTTTTCTGGGAGTGCCACTCCCAAACGGAGAGTACCCAGATAGAGGGGCAGGAGGTGGAAACAGTCCACAGTGGATCAGGGGTTGCAAGCTCTGAGACCATAGCACCCCAAGACTTAACATGGTGAGGCACCGAGGGTGGGAGACCTGCACCAGGTAGAGCTTGCATGGCACAGTGCGTGTCACCCTTGAGGTGGTTGGTAGTTTCCCCCTGAAAGCCCTGGCTCACGAGGCACATGTTCGGCGTCAGGGTTATAAACCCTGGGCTATGTGGTCAGTCTAAGGCTACTGCCCCTGGACTGGTGGGAAGGAAAGTACAAGTAAGGTGCCTATTACCTCGGGCTGTTGCCTCCCAATCTGAGAAACCTCAGAGGTAATAGACCCTGGATGGCCCGGGGCCTGGCTCTTGATGCTGACATCTGCCAGTGACCTCTGTTGGGCTACAAAAGGGAGGTGGGGTTCTGCATTTTTCTAGTCCTGTAGGCCAAGCTCCTAATAGGCTCTCTCCAGTGGTCTCAGAACCAATGGTACTAGTTTGACACTTCAGTTAAAGCAGTGGATTCCCCAAAGTGTTTTAAAGGGGGAAGCACTTTCTCTTCATTTTCTACATATCATTCTAATTCCCTAATTCCTTCTGGGTTTCTCCCTGCTGAATTTATTTTTTGCTGTAATCAGACTGGCTGCTTAGCATATTTGATTAAAGTAAGCCCAGTAATGCAGTGCTGAAGGCAGATAACGTACTGTTTCTCTTTATTAGTTGCAGATTTGAACGTTAGGATCCCTTTCCATTTAATAGTAAGCTCCTAGTTAATTACAGCCTGGAACTGTATCTTGATGAAATCCGTGTAAAGGTCTTCTCAAGAATGTAGAACTGAGTGATTAAGAGTCACTAAACCTGATTAGTAATGCAGCAAACCAACACATCGCTGAACATATCAAAATATTTTGGTTTACATTTTGGAACGTTGGTATGTTAAATGAAGGCATGAATAATTAATTTAGACACTGATAACATGTTTGCTAATATGTTTGTTGGGTATGCTGTGCCCAGGGAAGTGGTGTCACTCATTCCCAACAAAGTGAATGTCAAAAGCAGTTGGTTTGAATTTGGTTATTCTAACCTCATCAAACATGTCACTATTTTTTATATCCATCATTATTATTCTTAGAGCTGTGCACGATACTATTCTTGCACAAACACCTGTAGAAGAGAATCCACAAGATGTTGTCTAGCCACTGGTATATTTGGCATCAGCAACGACACAATAGACTAGAAAACGAATATGTATTGGCAAAGCCAGTACTGGTGGCTTATCACTGAAATCCCTTTATGCTTCCATCTATACTTGCATAGATAATTCATACGTCTGTATAATAAATCACTCATCCAAGCACTTAGTCACTCTTCAATGCGCTCAACTATCTATTCATCTGCCCATTGTCTAGTTCTTGCGTTCACCCATCTACAATATGACATGCACACACGTGGTCACTGATCAATGAAGAAGCCGAATTGGCTTTTCTGCTCGCGTGTGAGAGGTCAGAGAGTGTGTTTCCAGTAGTATGTGAATGCTAGTCTGTGAGACTGCTTCCAGAGGTCCCTGAATTCTCGTCTGTGAAGGGTGTGAGAGTGCTGTTAGTATGCTTTCCCACCATAAGAACTTTAAAAGTGATCCTTCTGCTCTCTTTGAGTCCGTGGCTAAAGACTTGCTGTGTAATTACCTAATGATTGAAAAGCCTTACTCGGAAACCACACTACAGTGATTACTATTTAGCGGAGTCCTCCTCCTCCATTTGTGAGTCCTCCTCCTCCATTTGTGAGTCCTCCTCCTCCATTTGTGAGTCTTAATTTGTGCTTTCCCTAAGGAGACTGCCGAAAGATTTTGGAGAAGGGAGTGTTTATTAAACTGTTCTTTTATTCACCTTTGTGAACCCTTGCCCTGTCACCACTAGCAGGCTACCCACCAACCCACCGCACCAGGTCACTGACTGCTAAGTGATGGTCGCAACTGGTTGTGTTTGATGCTGTCACCAAGACCCATTGACTTCGGTAAACAGATTTAAAGCCCCCCGCCCCTGGATTCTTTACTGTTCACAGACACCTTCTCCTCCAAGACTCTGCATCTGTTCTCACATGAACAGCTTTGTGGGAGTTTCGAGCAATTGCTCTCCCTGGCAGATAACGGACCCAGTGAAGCTAACCCAGCTCCCTGCTTGAGCACACACTTAGTGCACACATACAGCAAAAATCCTTTGCCCCCACTGGGTGCATTTACAGTTTGGTAAGCTTCATAGTAGCAGCGAGCATCACTAGGCAGCACATATACCAAGGAAAACATACTCATGTATGCACAGACGAGTGCCACAATTACATACTAGATAAAACAGCATAGACCCAAGTGGTCTTTATTGCCCACTGGAAAGGAGGGGTAGCACAGCCAAAGTCAGAACAAAACATGATCACTGCTGTGGAGAGGCAGGGAGTCTATTTGCGTACTGCAGCATATATCGCACACTCTCCAACGCCATACACTGCCACGTGCCATGCCTCACTGTACCAGTCCTGCTGCTGCTCTCACACATGGCATAACATGCTATTACTGTTTTTAGGTCTCGCCTGGCGTTAGCAGCGCACATGCGTTGCTCTCGCCATGCGAGGGCCTATTAGAATCGATACAGTTTCCAAAGTGTGCTTTTAGCTCTGCCCATTATTCTGTTTATTTTGCGTCATAACGTATGTTAAACGGAGTGTGCTGATTGTAAGTGAGGCTTTTTAGCCCCTCCTGGTTACCACCCTGTCCACTTTTAGCCCCGCCCACAGGGACTGGATGGTTTACTGGCGTAGTTACACGGTCTTCTTTATAAGCCTGGAAGCACTCTTTGTTTTTCATTGTCATCGTGGGCAGCTTCAATTGCACAAGCGCGGTCCGCTTCGGACGTGCTTGTAACATTGGGACTTGTTTAAAGAGCGCATTTAAATATGTTCCGTCCTCGCTTCACAGCTGGCCGCAGCGATTTCCATTACAGTGGAACAGGTATGTTGTATTTACTGTAAAGTATTTTTACACAGTACGCATTATGTAGACTGTGAGCACTACTTTCGTTATTCTGTTTCTCTTACTTCAGGCACGACTGCTTTGATGCCTTCTTTTAACCTCCCTCCCTCTTCCCTACCTTTCCCCCTCCCGTTGTCCATGCGTTGTTAATCGCCCCTCCCTCCCTCCCGCTTGTATCTCCGTGTTGGGCAACCTCCTACCCGCACTTCCATGTTGTTTGGCTGGGATGTGCGCTCTTGCGAGAGACGCGTTACTTTCATAACATTCAGGTGCCCCTGGGGCACCCCCCAGACTGACTTTGTAAGTGTCTGGGGCCGTGGTGCAGGCCGGGCGCTAGGGCTGCTGCTGTACCATGCGCCGTCACTGCTGCTATGAAGGTGCTGCCAGCGCTCCCTTCAGAACCCAGCCATCACAGGCCCCTCCATGCCTTCTCGCTGACTCACTGCTGAGGATCACACCTCCGCTGCAGTGCCGGCATCTCCCCCAGCCCTGCCAGCATGGACCCCTCCATGCCCCGTCGCTGACTCACTGCTGAGGATCACACCTCCAGAGCAGCCCCGGCATCTCCCCCAGCCATCATGGGCCCCTCCATGCCCGCTCGCTGACTCACTGTGCTGTCGGGTGAGGGCAGAAGCCACCTTTCTATTGCTGGATATTCGTCTGGCAGCCTTATCATTCTTAAGGCCTGCAGTACACATCGTCGTGATGTGTCTGACTTTCACTAGATGAAGAAAACACCCCCTGAGAACCGGTGCAGAGTTTTGTGTGCATCAGGGGCACGTAAGCACAGAGATCCGCTCATCCATGAAAGAGTCCAGATGTCAATAGAGGTGCCTCGCGTCCCCAATACGCCCACCAGGATTCTACTGCACGAGATGTCACCCCCTCCCTCTCCTCCCCCCAGAATCTGGTAAGCAAGCATCATGCTAAGTAAAGCACGCAATGAATAAACAAGCATTAAAAATGCAATAAGTCTCGCCTTTCATTGAGTTAAAGCCATTTTCTTTGCTATACAATTCCATTAGCAAAGCAAATAGCTTTAACTTAATCAAAGGCGAGACCTATTGCATTTTAAATGCCTGTTTTCAAAAGCTGCCTATGCTGTAACTGTTAAAGCTTGCAGCACAACAGCAAGGGGCCCTGGGGCTGGAAATGGGAAATAATTCACATCTATTGCAGTTGATGTGGCACTGTGGAATGGGGATGGTGGGAAGGGACCGAGGCAGTCTGGGTTTACTGTGCTCCAGTTGTGGCAGTTATAGTCTGTAACCTCTGATTTCCTGTGTCTTCACTGCTGTTGGAATTAAATTGTCCCACACGTACACCTCCATGTTAATGTACACCTAGGTTAGTGAGACACGGCAGTCCAAGGCTTTTGGTGGGAGGTGGTGTCTGTTAGAAAAGTATTACTGCACAAAGCACACAACAACACATAATAAATAAATACCAGACCATACTTTTATTGTTTAAATGAAAGAGTTCTTTAATTCATTAACAGCTTAATACTAAACACAATTACAAATGTCCTCAATGAAAACCAGACCTCTCTAACTCCTCCTAAAATCGAAATGTGTATGAGAACATCTCTCAGTGGTGATAGAGGTGATAGGATCATATTTCTTCAGGCCCTGGATGAGAAGTGCAGCGGTGTTTTGGATGCCCTTAAGGGTGTTCCATTGAAAAAATGGAAGAGGTGTGGCGCAGCGGCCAAAATGCCTGACTCCGGACTATGGGGTTCACGGTTCGATCCCGGGCGCCGGCGGCAGGTTAGCCCAGCACCATGTGACTTTGGGCAATAGCTCGCTTAATCTCCCCGACGGCCCCCAGCGCCGGGACACCACTTCAGAGGTAGCTGTGCGCTTTACAAATACTGGTATTTCCTTTCATTAAGTCTGGTAGGTCATGGAGCAGGGCATTATTGCTTTCCAGGTGCGAGTACGAGGGCATTAACAAAATTTCTGACATTGCTTTGTGGAAGAAACAGTTTCACTTTCTTTAGAAGGGAGAGATAGTACAAGGCCATCTTTGGATTTTTGGGGTGAGGTTGGTGTCCAGGGTGAGTTGTCCTTTGAAGACAGCGATTGATGGGTGGCCCCCTGATTTCTAAACCACTACAAGCAGGCAAATTGTATCCCACTTCCTGACTTACCAAATGACAGCAAGAAGGCAAACTATGTCCCACTGCTCTGGACCTTTGTGGAAACGACACCAGAATTCATCTCCAAGAGTCCTCCAGTTTCAAGTTCTGAACTTGCTCTTGGTTTTTTTCTGTTTTACTCCTGTATGATAATTTTTTAGTTCAGTATGTCTCCTGACCGTACTAGAATATCTACCTACACTATTAAATTAAAAAAAACCTTCCTCAGAATGATTACTACATACCTATTGGCACCGACTACGTGCTGATGAAGACCTTGGTTTCACACGTGGTCAAAATGTGGACATCTCTTACAGCTTAGACTGTCGCTTTGAGACTTCTCTAAGGAGCAAATTATCATGCCCCCTCATTTATGTACAAGAGCCCTCTTTCCAAACGTGACAAACATTGCCAAATAGGACAATAAATAACTAATAGACCTGTCCGATATGTGGCACCCATGTTTTTTAAAAAATGGTTTCAGGTATTGTAATTAAACCTAATTGATTTTTAGAATTCTACATAGGTTTGTTGTGTTTGATGATAACGTTTTTTATTTTAAAATATTTATTTTTTTATTCTGTGAGCAACACTCTTACTGTCCCGTGTTAAGAAGTTGGTAATGATATGAGGAGATGGTGGATTTAGGTTATGATGTTTAAACAGACAGGCCACTATAGCGAGTACGATTGTGCATCAAAATTTGGTGACCTTGGTGTACTAATAAATTGCATCGCAAATGCCTATTCACAGGGTGTTGTAGAATGACCTCCCTAATTAGCCTTAATTCAGAAGGTTGCTATTTGCAATCCCCTTCAATTGGTTACGAATGCAGGTTTCATGGTGACCTGCAAGGGACAGCAAAACTCAATCCCTGCATTCACATTCCCAAATGGAAAGCATTATTCGGCCGAGCCTATACAGCACTTGTGCTGTTAGGCGATCTGTTGTAGGTACTTTGTGGGGGTCTGACTCCTCCCAGGCATTGGATTTGTTTTTGCCTGTGTCTTTTAAGAATCGTAGCCTGCAAATGGCTAATGGTGGGCGCATGTCCCACCTCTTCTTACAAGTTCCCTCAAATGGAATATTTCTGCAGGAGCAAGCAGCGATCCGCATGAAGTCCCTATATGCAGTGCTTACCTGGAAGTGCATCCGGTGAGTGCTTGTTTCATGAGGGTCAGCCCAGCACACCCTCGATACATCACAGACCGCGCCCAGCTGCGTCTGGTCGTAAACAGGGTTCGACAAAGACTGCCCAGCGCGCTCACCTCCTCTAGCGTCAGAAGCCATGCCTCTCCCAATTGACGTTTTAGTTGATGCTGGAAAGAGCCCGTTTCACACTGAGGGAAAACGGCAAGAAGAGGTAGCGTAGACCCAAAGAAGCGAGGATCGAGCATTCAGAAGAGCATGACTTACGGGAGGCCGGCTGAAAGAGCTAAGAAGAACCATAAGCCAGCAGGAGACCTTGCTTCACCAGTTCGCTGGAGGGTGAGGATGAGCCCCTCTCACCACAAACACTGCTTCCCAGACCAGTCACTGCTCACCACGCACCAAAACTTGCTGCCTTGATGGTGCCTACTCCTCGAGGAACCATGCCCTTGAGAATCTCAACATTAAACGGCCCTTGCCTCGGAGACTACCACCCCCCTAATAATAGTGTCTTCTCCTAAGAGTCTGTCTACCCAAGATCGCCTCTCCCCCCGCCCTCACATATCTGCCTCCCTCCCCTGCACAAGCCCTCCTTCCACACTTTACATCCCCCATCCCCATGATTGTCTCCCCCCCCCCCCACTCCAGGGTCTGCACCCTCCCAAGTCTGCCTTCCACCTCACCGCCCATGTTAGTCTGCATTCCCCTTTACTCCCCCCGATAATCTGCCTTCCCCATCCCATATACCCGTGAGCCTGCCTTCTCCTTCAACCCCCCCATGAGCCTGGCTTCACCTTCAACTTCCAGCAAGTCTGCCTTTCCCTCCAGCCCCCGTGAATCTGCTTTCCCTCTCACCGCCCGTGAGCATGGCTTTCCTTCCATTAAACCCCGCTCCCCAAGAGGCTGCTTTTTCTCCAACCCCCCCCCTCCCGTGAGTCTCCCTTCCACCCTTGTGAATCAGATTGCCCCATCCACAGCCACACAAGACTGCCATCTTCTCTTTGTGAAGACTGCCCCCCTCGAAGTAAATTATGTATGTGAACAGGAGAGGTAGCAATGTGCCTCTTCACTTGTTTCACGGCTGCGTTAGTTGATGCACTGTTAGTCCTGGATTTCTCCCCCACCACCCTCCTTCCTACCAGGAAAGGGCAAGGGACAGTCAGCCTTCTCATAGTCAAGCCCAGGACATGGAGGCTGCACATTGATCGCAGAACGATCTTGCATGTTCGGGGGGTATCATTCTTCTTTCTTACTCCTGCTATTACGTTCTCCTTCCTCTCCTGTCTGTTTCATTTTTTTATATATCTTTTTTTCTATCTTTTACATGCATTCGCAGCATGCCCTGATCTAACCTCGCACCATTTTTAATCTTTGTTTAACCCTTTTCCTGTAATTCTGGCATTATCTTCTATCTGGTTGCTGATCAGCTGCATTAACCTCCTCTGGCACTCTTGGGGCACAGTCTGCTTTACCATCAGCCTGGGGACACTGAAGATGACGCAACATTTGCTGTTGGTGTTTGTGTCACTCACTCCGCTTTGTAATTCTAGGTTTTTGCTCTGTTACTACTTCAGCATCAACTAAGCTTTTAGTTGTCTGTGAAAAGAAGAGTCAGACTGGGCTGTAGGTAAATTAGGGTTGATTCGGTGACCTCCGCATAACTGGCCTGTTGAGAAAATCTGATTGGCTAGTCCTCCTCTGGAATTAATTTTTCAGGAGCGAAGCAGGTTGGGCCTGTGTAACAGGTGACGTTGCGAGGCGTTTAATTCTTTACCCATGGTATAGTCTATAAACCAGAGCGAGGAACAGCAGAAGTTAAGCAGTGGATCCAGTAGACAAGAGTGACGACACGGACTACTCCAAAGAAAGCAAACCATCTGAAGCAGTGACACTGCTAGGAGGACAGGTTTACTGTCCTGACCCAATGTGAAACTCCTTGATACCTCATGGGGTTGCTTGCCCTTCTCTTAGCACACAATATTCTGCCTTGATGGCATCAACATAGCTCCTGTGATACCCCCAGTGTGCTTGTTTTGAGCTCCAGCGCATACGTTTGCCATCAGATCAAATTGTGACCTTCTAGTGTCTCTTTTTAGAAAATCTGTTTTCAGGGTCAGTCCAAACCCTGTACTGGAGGCTCAGGCCTTTTGATGATTTCCGAGTATCAGGCACTATTAAAACAAAGGGGACCATCGAGGCAGGATTAGAATGGGGCTATACCATGTCCCCAGCTCAAATTAATTTCATATTTCCCTATACTAATTCACCACCAATACCTTTTGGGTTCCGGGGTAGCGTGCTACTTACCAAAAATGCAATTCGACACCTCGTAAGGGGTAGTATGCCTTATATAAATTACAATGGGGCTCTTCTAAGATATGAACTGCAACCAATGAGTGGCACATGACGTGAAGTGTCTCACTTGATATTGCAAATTGGGTAAACATTTGGTGGCCTTTCAGCCACACTGCCAAAGTCCGCAGCGGAACGAACCTACTTTGCAAAATGCCCACTTGGGCGTCACAACTTCAAGGCTTGTTTCCTCTGAGCTGATACTCCTTGTATTGCAAAGGTAAGTTATGTCTTGTGTATGTATAATTTGGTTAGACTTGTCCAGAGTGAGGCCGATAACAGGAGCTGCGCAGATAGTTTGAACAGAAATGGTCAGAATTCAAGACAGTTCAATGCATTTGAGATCTGGCGGTGCAGTTCCAGCTTTCTCTTTTAAAATCACTCTCTCCCCGCTTAACGGCAGGCCGTAGCGCTATATGCTTGGTAAGAGTTTTAAATTATTCGCTTTATCTTTAAGCAACCGCGCGCCTTAACTTTTAGAAATAATGATTCACATGCGACCTATGAAATAAAGGATCGATTTGAGGGTTTAAAATAATGTGCACAAAACTGATTGGTATCACTTGCAGATTCAGCAAATGCGTGGGGAACAAGTTGCTATAGCACCGATATCACACACTGTCCCACATTTAATGCTGTGGCACGCGCCTTTGTTTTGCACAGCACAGCACTCGTGCATGCACTATAGGGTATGGACTTTACTCCAGTCACGCCCACTCGCTGTACTCTCACATGCAGCCACTCCAAAAAGTGAGATCAGTGCTTACGCAGCCACACCCATGCGCTTTATGCACCAGCGTCGACTTAATGCCTCCCTGTCCGTCTGTAGGTTAATACATCTATACATCACTGCTGAAGTTTCAGGAAGGTGCAGATCTGCTTCCAGTTTCACAAGTGTTTCTTTTAAAAAGCCCGCGGCCAGATCGCACATCCTGTGCTCAAATCATGACATCATAGGCAAATCATCACATGAGCAAAACAACGCACCCTCCTAAAGGATGGATTTTATTTTGCATATTTAAACTTTTCAATAAGCTGTAATGATCTTAAGTTAAAAGCATTTACATTGCAGCGCCAATAGCTCTAACTCTAAAAAAAAAAAAAAAGAAATGCGAGACCTATTGCATTGCAAATGCCTGTTTTTAATAGACTCTCAGGAAGTGGTGCTGCTTTCAATGGAAAAGCTTCACATTGAGGGGGAGCTGGCTATGGGCACATACACCATTCCCAAAGGAGAAGCTATACCACTGGGACGTCTTCACCTTTGAAAATAATTTACTTTCCCAACTCAGGGAACACTAAGTGTCAGTGGGTAGTGACCCAGTCTTAAACCTTTGATACATTCCTTTGCAACTCGTAAGTAGGAAGGGGATACCCCTTTCATGACTCATGATTTTTGCAATTCAAAAAGGGTCACAAGAGGGCGTCTCATAAAAATGATATAGAACTAGTTATCCGACTGATAAGATGGCTTTTTCACATTGTAAATTTGTGGTTGTCACCCTTCCTTGCATTGTTACATCTTCACCCCATTATGGCCTTTTTTCTTTTTCCGCATATTTTCACTTTACTATGAAGTGCCCACTCCTTCCTTTCCTGCATCCGTAATACTTCACTCCTTCCTCTTTCTTTGTTTTTCCCCTTACTCCTCCCTTTCCTTGCACGATTATTCCTACTACCCCCTTTTCATGTTTATCCACTATTTTCACATTGGAAACTGCTGGCTCCTTTAATTTATTGTTCGTACTTCCCTCCATTGTCACATTGTTTTCCCTTATCAGGTTAAATAAATCTACCTGCTCCGTTTATTGTATTATTACTACTTCAACCCATTTTCTAAAATGTTCTCTTCCTTCCCTGTATCACTCCACTGTCTTTTTTCTCGTCCACTCCTTCTCTTCATCGCTGCTTTTCTCCTTTATTCGAAGTTGCCTCTTGTCCCCTTAATGCTTCATAACTTCTAAACCCTATTCTCACGATTTTCTTTTCGACTTGTCACTGTATTGCTTAACGTTTTTTCTTTTTCCATATCTGCAGAAAAAAATATATCGATGCTCGTTTTATGTTGTGATTTTTCAAATTATTCTTGAAAGTCTGTGTGTAACATTTTGGTAAACGCTAAGTGACGTGAAAAGCAATGTTTTAGGGTGGTTTACTGTAATATTTTACAATAGTGTCGGAGTCTACATCTGTCATTCACATGCTGGAGTCCAAGACTTGTCTTCTCGTGTTTCCCTCCAGCCTGTGTTCGGTGTGACCCGCTTTTTAAAGCAATACTCGTCCTTTGCACCCTCTTTGGTCCTCACCTCAATTAAAGCATTTCTTCAGATCAGAGGCGTGTGGTTAACAGGGCTTGTGCGTGGGTGGAAACAACCCACACACCGCATACGTCGATTATGGCATGCTAATTAAGTATGATGATGAGCCATCTGAACAGAAAGGGCCAGGGCGTGAAGAAAGCAACAGCATTCTTGTTTGTTGACAGATGCAGATACCGTATTGTTGGTTAATTGGGTAATGGTGTAAACATTTGCAAACTCGGATGTCCCTGGGCGAGCGGGGAAACAGAAGGCGTGTTGAAAACAGGCCCACACCCTTGCTCTGCGCGCTGCATACACCTTCGAATCTCTGAAGTGGAAGGGAATTGTCAAAAGCACATCTTTCGTCATTGTTATCTAACAAGCAGCCTTTGCGAGCCCAGGAGTTTTCATTAGGGTGTGGATCATTAATTAGACGCGAGTGCTTCGTATGTTTCCATCTGGTTACAGTCTGCAGGGTGAATGTTCATTAAGGCAGCCGTTCTCCCCAGCCAGGAACGAGCCAGTCTTTTCACCTTCTTCCTTATTTAGTCCAGGAGGGCTGGGATTTGAAAAGAATATATCGAATTAGATGCAGTCTTGAAGTGAACAGAGAAGAAAATGCAGCTTCTTGCCTCAAATGTGTGTTACAGCCTATGCTTGGTGCTCTAGAGGTCTCACTTCGGCTCCAGTGTGCAAACTAAGTGCAGTTGAGTTTATTCAAGGAAAGACTTGCCTACCTCTGCTCACTTAGCATCCTAGGACTGGAAACGTAGCAACTGGAGGGGCTTTTTGCACACAGCCAATTTGACCTACTAATGGAAACACTTCAAATGAAAGGCTTTATAGGACTGTACTGCAGCTGTAACAAAATACAACGTATTATGCATTCAGATTCTTGCTGTCCAGATAAACCCTGATGCAGCGTTCCATTTCAGCGCAGTACACCAGAATCAAATTGTCATTTTTTGTGTCCTTTACAATTCCAGGATATTTACATTCAAGTATTTTGCTTTGTTATATATATATATATATATAATATACAAACACACACATTTGTATGTATATATTCTGCAAACCTCCCAAATTATTGCGCACTCTGGAGTCCTTTTAGAAACAATTTATTAAGAAAACCACAAACAAAACTGGCAGACATGTTTCGGCTTCACCGGCCTTTGTCAATATCAATGTCTCTTGTATCGTAGATGCTTTTAACCAATATACATCGGACTGGGCGGCATACGTATAATCACTATAGACAGACAGAAGACTCTATTGGTATTTAGTGTAACAAGCATTTTACTGGTGCCGTCATCTTGGAGAGGTGTTATCCTTACCTCACAACCAGTGGCGTCTCCTCTTCTAAGGCGGAGGATCGTCACCCCACTGCCAAGAAGCAGCAAAAGAAAGGAAAAAATAAAATGATAATAACGGAATGTTATCATTTTATTTTGTCCTCTTGTTGAGACAGTGCGTGTGGGGGCGGGTCGGAGCTGCAGGGGAGGAGTGGTAGAACACTGCTGTGCGCACTAACTGTTTGGTCGGCCCTCTCGACCCTCCCAAAACAGTCATGCGCACATCCCTGTTCTTCATGCAGGCTGCATTACCGCCTGCATGGAGAACATGCCCACCCCCACAGCCCCTGGCCTGAGCACCATGTCACAGCGCTCAGACCAATTGCAACGCTGCATTACAGCGTTGTGATTGACGTCGGGGTGGGAGTCTGGCTGCCTGCTTCCTGTTCCGACCTGGAGTCGGACACAGGCAAGCAGGAGAGAAGACGCGGGACCCAGCAGTGGCAGCAGCAATGTAAGTGTTATTTTTTCTTCTTCTAAAGCAGCCCACACCCCCTCCTCCGCGCACCTGAACCCCCCACCTGCAAGCCGTGTCGGCCGCCCCTGCTCACAACATACATTTCACGTCTCATGGTAAACTAGTTTTATGTGCACCAGTTTGTTGTAAGTTCATGCTGTACGGCGCAACAACAACATTAGATTAATGATCATCAAATTCATTCTACTTAAACCATTCATTATAATAAAGATAATTGTTCATGATGTTGTTCATTTTGCCCTGAAGGGGAATGTAGGAGTCAATGCGAAAACATTAAATTGTTCATTATATACTTAAATATTTCATTTCTTGAATCTACAAATCACATAAAACTTGCGAAACTATGAAACAAATGTTACTGTATGAAAATCAAATATGAAATTAAGTGCCTTGCTATATCCACAGATTGCACCATTATTGTGTCCTGAATGGGCAAAGGTAGCTTTAATGTATCATTGTCCTATATGACATCTCCTTCCAATAAAGTGACACTGTGCTTATCAGGATTACTTCAAATATGCTGATATTTAATACCAGTACAATATTTGATAAATTTCCTCACTAGTACTTATACTAACGGATGACTGATCTAGTTTCTTATAAAGTGACAGTGCTTATTAAAATCTACTAAAGTGACTATGTGCTCTATATTTCCAGATTGTGACCTGACCGCTATACTCATTGCCACTACTCATATGGTTGGAGCAATCTTTGCTATACTAATGTGTCGTGGTACAGGGTCAAAAGACAAATTTCCTCCCCAATTTGTATTCTTACATGATCTAGCTAGAATTTTTATTTAACGTGGCAATGCTAATTCGTACCTCCTAAATTGACTAAGTGCTCCATATATTATACTGCTAGGGCTTGACCCCCCCATACTGGTTATCCCTACTACGATGGATAGGTGAATGACTCTGCTTGCTCCTTATTCATCTCATATGTTTAACCTATATGGGTCCATACTTTTTCGTAGCTGTTGAGGCCAAAAGGCACTCATTTCTCATTTTGATGATGTATCTCGATTCCAGCCTTCTAAGGGCTCACACTCAGTCTCCTCCTCTTTCCGTTATAGGGACTTATTGTACACAGATAAAACGCAGAAGGCTACAATTGCTTTAGTCCCTAAGGCAAAATGTCATGCCACCAGATAAGGTTTCGTTTCTGTTGGGTATGGCAAGTGTGTGTTCTAGAACCCACTTTTTCGCCTCATGTACTGTACTTCCCACGTACAATAAGTCACATGAGCATAGTAAACAGTAAGCCACATAGTTAGTATTGATCTTTAATAGCTTGGTAATCAGGTTAGTATCTTTACTGCCTGGGGCTGGATAGTCTTTCACCTTCTTACTTTTTTGTGCAAGTCTTGCATCTTGTGCAAGGGAAGAAGCTAGTCACTCTAGGCTTTTCCATTCTTTTTTCTGTGTAATGAGTGTGAACCAATAGATCTTTCAAACAGGTACTCCTCTTGTAAGTGAATTAGGTTTTGGAGGCCAGGTGGGGCCCATTGTGGAATTTTACGGTAGATACCCCAATGTTTCTGCACTATATTAAGAATTTCTTGGGAGTCAGCAGATAAGTCTAAGATTAATCTGGTTACTGACTTGCCTCCCTGATCTTTGGGTATTTGGATCAACAAGTCTTGCTTTCAACTGCCTGGACCTTTGTTTGAAGCTTCTCTCACAACTTTTATTTTAATATCCTCTTTTCTCGAATCTTTGTGTTGCCTCTATTTTTGCTTGTTCAAAACTCTGCGATGTGAAGCAGTTGCACTTCCACTGTAATACTCCCCATAAGGGATGATGTTGACTAGATTGCGTGGGTGTTGGCTCATTGCATGTAATATCGAATTTCCCACAGAGGGTTTACGATATAATTGTGTCATCAGTTGACTCTTTTCAGTATACAGCAAAAGGTCTAAGAACGCAACTTCAGTGCTCCTTATGCCGTTTGTGAACCGCAGGTTCAGATTATCGTTTAACACTGCTATGTATTTTTTCCAGCTTCTTGCAGTGACCCTCACCATACAATTAATACATTGTCTATATATGTGGCCCATAGGACCACCTTGTCCACCCACTGATCATTGGACTCGGCCCAGGCCACGTTTCTCCCACTGGCCAACAAACAGGTTTGCATAACTGGGGTGAAGCACGTGCCCATTGTGGTTCCTTATTTTTGCAAATACAGTTGCCCTGCGGATAGAAAAATATTATTATTTAGGCAAAATGATATCAATTGGAGAATCATCACATTATGTTCTTGAAATTTAAGAGGTCTTTCCTTCAGAAATGACTCCACTGCCTGAAATCCCTATATATGTGATACACATGTATATAAACTCATGTTATCTAGGGTAATGAGCATAAAGTTCTCCTCCCATATGATTTTCTGTATGGTTCTTATAAAGCCTGAGATGTCTTTTATATTAGAGACTACACATTTGTTATAGACTGAGGTTCCCAGCAAATTTGCGAGTTCACCATTATGGCAACGTATTTTTCTTTACCATTCCCAGAGAAGCTGGGGACTGGGTGCACCCTTTGGGGGGAATGACACCTAGGTGGACTTTGGATCAAACCCGACCTGCTAAGGGTCCCAACTGGAAATGTGCACATTTAGAGTCACACTATGGGCTCCTTAGAAATGAGTGGAGCTCTTCAAGGGGGTAGTATTGTGATATGCCCAGATGGCCAACTGTATCCCTGACACCAGTGAATACTTTCTGATGCAGAGGGGAGATCCAGATTCCCTAAGTGATAGCACAGACCTGGGCGAAGTACAAAAGCGCGGAGAAGAGTAGGCAGACTGACAGGATTGACTCTTGCATGTAAACATTAACTGGGAAGTTGCACTGAGAGTGAAAGGCTGGTGTGGAGTAAACACACGGACAGGATATCTGCATTGGAATGCATATTTCTGGCCTTGATTGGGCTGGAGGGCTTTCAAACTTCTGGTACTTCCACGTTGTCATTCTGGTCCTGCATAGGCCAACAACTACACTTGGAGAGTCTGCAGATATCCTCCCACCGGGGCAGGAGAGGAGCAGCTGTGAGTCAATATCCTGGGACTACCGACATGCTTAATCAGTAACTAAGCCAGAAGCCAGTGAGTACGAGAGTCCCTTGGAGGAGGTTTGAGTGCCTTGTGGGCCTTGCCACTCCTAGGAAATGGTATGCTTTCTGCACATTACACACGAGGACGCTGATTGTAGGCCTGCTGGTTGCGGGCCGCTGTTTGGGTTCACTTCCTGTGGGTTGGGGGGAGTTTCTGGGGGACTTGTGGTTGTTTTGGTCTCAGTTGTGTGGACTAGATGTGCTCTACAGTGGAAAGCTAAGGGGTTATGTTGGTGACGATATATGTCAGCCTGATGCGTTGAGTGGATGGCAGGTGATGACTGGGGAGGAAGTTGTGATGCATGACACTAGATGGATCCTAATAGGAAATTATTTCTAGACGTGGAATGTGCAGGGCCTGGGTCAATTGACAAAACGCTATATGATGTACTCCTTTCTCTGACCCTATGGGGTCTCAATAGTGTTTTTGCAGGAAACGCATGTGTGGGGAACTGCATTGGATATTTGAGGTGCCGGTAGAGAGTCCATATATTTGTTACCTCCTATTCAGGTTAAGCTAGAGGTGCATTGATCTGGGCGGCACTTGGAGTGCCATTTAGCACGAAAGAGGTGAATGTAGAGGTTGAGGGGCGATTTGTGGTATTGTATTGCGCTCTTAATGACAGTGAACTTTGTTATATAAATGTGTACTCTCCCAATCTGGATGACTCAGGATTTTTCGGTATGGTGATTGGCACAATGGCGCCCTATCTGGGGGTGGAACTGCTGTTTGCAGTTGATTTTAATTGTGTGCTTGATGGGACTATGGACCACTCTCTCCATAGGGCTGACACTAAGCCGGGGATGACTGGGGCGTTGAATGAAGTTATGAATGCATTTGGGTTACATGATGTTTGGAGGGAACAATACCTTGGGTTACGGTCCTATTCCTGTTACACCACGCCATGGGGACTCATAGTAGGCTCGACTACTGCCTGGTGTCGAGGGGTATGGTTCATAATGTATCTGAGTTCCCATATATGGCGTGATAATTGTTTGATCATTCTCCATTGCTGATAACTTACACTGTGGGTATACAGGCCCTGAGGATCTCGCTGTGGAGGATGAAGATTGAGGAGCTGGCGGACCTCAAGGGGTCCATGCACGTGATTTTAGAGGTGCTGGACCATTATTTTAATGAAAATTGGCACAGAATATAGAGCAACGAAAGTGTTGTTACGAGGGGTAGTGTTTGAAAACCACCTTTGGGGTTTTTCAGCAGCTTTTGAGGAACATAGATGTGCAGGAGAAACCATTGAGTGACTTCGAAAGCACCATAGTGGAGAACCCAGAGATACTGCAAGAATGGAAGGGTAAACTGTTGGAAGCTTGGGATCTGCAGGACAGTTTTGTCCAGATTGCATTTAGACAGAGGCTCAAGTGGAGGGAGATATGGTGGGCTTGATGCTAGCCACCCTCCTTAGGAATGAGGCTCCCAGGATTCAGGGGTGCACACTGAACAGTGGTGCAGACTCAGCAAGCAATCACTGCAGTGTTTTGTGGCACACTTGCGGGGAGTATTTGCAGCCCGGGCGTCTGGCTGTATGGGAGATGTGGCAGAGTATCTGTCTGTGCTCCCGTCTTGCATGCCTTACCGAAGAGGACCGAGGGAACTAGATGCCCCTATAGATAAGGCTGAGATTATGGTGGCAATTAGGGCCATGAACACTGCAAGGCCCTGGGAGGGGATGAATTGCCGGTCAAGCTATACGAATCCAGGGTGGGGGAAATTTGCTGATCGGCTTTTGGCCGTTTATAATGAAGCCTGTGCTAGAGGCGTGTTACCAGAGTCCATAAGGATATGATGAAAATGGCATCTTACCGCTCACTCCCAATGCTAAACTTGGATGTGAAGATCCTCAGCAAGATCCTTGGGGCCAGGCAACTACACCATGTCCTCTCAATGATACTCGAGGACCAATGCGGCTTTATCCCCCTTCGGAACACTGTGTAACTTATGTTGCCTCTCATTGGCTCTAGATGCGCCCTTACTGACCGAGTACAAATACGCTCTGGCCTTGTTGGACATAAAACAAGCATTTGATTTGGTGGCTTGAGAGTATTTGTGGCAAGTACTGAGGGCCATGGGATCCAGAGACCCTTATCTCCAGTGGGTGTAATTGCTGCATAATGGCCCATTGGCGAGTGTGCATATTGGAGGGACGGTGTCGTAGTGATTCTCCCTATTTAGGGGGGGCTAGACAGGTCTGGCCACTGCGTTTTGTGCTGGCGATGGTACCCCTGGCGTGTAGGCTGAGATGTGTACTGCATGGTTGGGGAGCGATGGTGGTGATGAAGCGCAATTATTTCTGCCACCTTAGAGGTGGAACGTTTTGGGTGTTTACTGTGTATCATTATATGGCCTGACCGATGTCAGACAAATGATCTCTAGAATGTTACCAATGCTAATAAAAATGTATACCCAAAAAAGTATAATTTATCGTATCATGCACTAAAATATCCAGTGTTGTCCGTTAGAAGCAAAAGGAATAAATAGATATTCCCTCTCTCTCTAGACAGCATCCAGTTACTCAGCAATCCCCCACAACTGTAACCAAGTACCCATTTGTTTGTACACTGATGTGACGATGCTGTATTACCTGCATATCCCTTTAAAGTAATTGAATGATGTTAACCAATCACTGAAAGATACGTTTTAGAGCAATTGTTTTAGAGTAAAAGGAATACAACATAACACACCCAAAGGTTAAAATAAATATTTCTCCTGTACTTCCAGGAGTGACGTTTACTGAATAGACTCTTATTATAGCGTTTACAAAAAAAAAAACTAAAAACAGTTTTCAGGGGTGTGCATCAGGAGGCCTACTCACATTCGTTTTTACAAGGATTTCAGATGTTTTCCCTTGGACATCTCATGTGATGAGTTTTTAGCTTGTGGTATTGTCTTTCATGAAAGTTATAATATCAACTTTTCCCTTGTTGTAATTAATATTTATGGAGTAGATAATTGCCGTTAATTATGGAACCATACATTAACTAAATTCAATCTATATCTACATAATGTGGTATATTTTCCCAATTCTTTGATAATGATCTGGGGTGCTTGAATCTCCAGATTGAGTCTGACTATTTTCACTAGATCCAATCAGTGGTCTTAGACGCTTACTTCGTGGGGAATGCTTGTTGGTAAATAAATGTCTTCATAGTGCTGTCAATTGGGTTTGACTTTTGTTCAGCACATCCTCATTAGCCCCAATGGTCGTTCCTCTTTGGACTTCTCTGCAAACTTTTACTAGGGGTACCCCCAAAACTACCATTGATCTCATATGTGTTTCTATTGAGTATGTTTACAGAATTTCAAAATTGCAGTTACTAATTTTGGACAGTTGAGACCATTATCCTTTAAGCTTTCTTTTTCTGTGTTCCAAAGTAGAAAATACGTGCTCTGTGTGCCTTCCTGGGGATGTTTTCTTCCCACATCATAGTAATACAAGAGTTTCCCTGTAGAAAATGTAACTGATTAAAAGTTGTAAATCCCTAAATGTCGCAGCCTGTACAAATAGAAATAGTGACCAGTTTTTAAAGGCTTAGAGGTTTTTGTTTCTAAAGAGATTGTATCCCTCCTTGGTACGCCTCACAGTCTTCTGTAAATTCTCCTAACTTCTGACTATCCTGTAAAATACACTGGTTCGAAAAAGATTGTTGTTTAGCAAATGCCTTATTCTACAAAATAGAATAAGGTTGGGGGAAGTCTGGAGAACTATTTAAAGTCCTTAGAAGAAGCAAGACAGTTTATAAAGTGCTTATTAAATGGAGAAAACTAAAATAACATGAATTATTCAGAGATAAAATATCAAAAGAAGGGATTCTAAGGCTTTCTGGTGTATGGTTCTGGCTACTTTGGTTCCAATACAAATTCACTGGAATGTGTTATTTCACAATATTCCTGGGTTTCTTTCTTGCGCCAACAATTCAGCCCTCCCTCTAGTCCGTTACAAATAACTCCTTTGCATGTTGTTGATAAAAAATGACTATGTTTAATAAATAGGTAAGATATAAGAAAGAGTAATTTCTGAAATAATTCTTAAGCAGCAGAGCTACACTGAATTCCTGAATTACTTAAAAAAAAAAATCAGTCGTCTGGTGGGGTGATTTCTTGGTGCTGTTATGTCAGTATATATTAAATAGTGAAAGGCCAAATTCCTGGAATGGCCCCATTTTAAGCCAATGCAAAAAAAAGGAATTCGGGACGATTCAGTCAATTATTTATTGATTGATTTGCTTACTGAACATTGTTTCCAAAAGTGTTTGCCAAGATCATTTGTCAGTAGCTAGAAAGCTGGGTCTAACACAGTATAATCCCTTTAACGGGAGGGTGGCTTAGTAGTGGGCATAACACCATGGACCATAGTTGTATTCTTTTTCATCAACAATCCTGAGCTCAGTTGAGACAACATAGAACATATATTGGTGCGCCGTTGAGTTGAAGGAGTCTTTGATAAAGTAGATGGTGTGACTTTGTGGCCTTAATTGCAGAGCCTCAATATGTGGCAAGAGTTACTAGTGGTGCAGCAGTTACGTTATGAAAGTTGGGTTTGTATGGAGATCAATTTCAGTGGAGTTATTTAAGGAGATCCAGATTTCTAAAAGGTTGAAACAGGTTCAATTATTGCTCCTTTAACAAAATTGTACTTCTGTGTACTAGTATTACTGATTCCTCACTACTTCCACAGAGAAAGAAATTCAAATATACTTAGTCAAAGCCGTCAGCATTCCTTCTGAGATTGAGCTACTTTCTTAAACTTTTCATGTTTGTTTTTCACCATATGGTTGTGGTCAGAAACCAATGAACACAAACATTTATTTATGTATTGACAGTTGTTACTAATAAAGCTGATATGAGGAAATGGTTATTATAATAAGTTTATTCCTGCCTCTCATTGTGCACCAGAATAGGCTACCACAAGAAAAGCATATATATTTTTTAAATTACATGTTACGGAATGCACCACAATATATAGTATCCATATAAAATACAATAAATCACTCTCTGTGACAAAGTTTGCAATGCGACATTGAGAGGAAGCCTACATGACACAACTTAGCTAATATTGTGTGCACAATTTACAATGAACCAATTTAACACACACTAATCGGAAACAATCCTGAAAATCCTGAAGTAAACCAAGTAATAAAACGGACAAAGTGGGTACAGCCAAAGCTAAGTTCACGTTCTAGGGGCGGCAGCAGGTCAAAGAGACCCTTTGTGTCCCTGCTGCCTTCTGAAAACTGAAACTTTTGTATGTATTAGTTAGATGGTCTGGTGGCATACCGGAGGTATCATCACCCTGGCCTGCTCACCAATAATCTGCCCTGCACTGAGGATCAGTCAGAAGATGGGGCCCTCTCACCAGCATTCCTGATGATGGCTGCTTCTTATTCAGGGCGCATGCTTTTCAAGCGTGCTAGAGCCGCTGATGCAGTTCACTGAGGCTTAACAACAAGGGTTCTTGAAAATGTCCTTTCATGCTCCAGTTATGCTTGAACGGGCTATAATCCTTACCAAGCTGTACTTTTTTTTCATGTGCTATATAGTAGTTTTCTAATTTTCTGAACACGTGTGCTTTGTTTTCCAGGTGTCGCAGTACGATCCTAATAAGTCACTGATGGACTTAAAGCTGTATCCTCAGGAAACCCTTTTCCTTGAAGCAAAGGAATAACCTAAACATGATCATAGGACTAGTAAACCTTAGACAAGCCAGACGCACAGCTCCTGAAGATTGACATCTGTCGATACCACCATCTTCTGTCAGTCAACTCCATTGTTACCAGTTTCGGCCCTTTCGGAGAGTCTTGGGAATGAAATAAAGTATAAACAAACCTACGCACAGTTTGAGCTTATATGCTTTCATCCTTGTATAGATGAGTGAAAAATGTGCATTCGGCTACATCTATGGAACCTTATGACTCTATTGCTCACTTACCATCTGGCTTTTGTTACGATTAATGCACTGTTTAATTGTGAGTGATGTTAAGTAGAATGTATCCTTCTTTGATGCCCTTCTTCACCAAGAGATCTTGGACATTTTTGCCTTTACTTTGGAACGAGAATGCTGTACAGTCCATTTATACACCCAGCTGAGCCAGCAGTCTCATATACACATGTGTATTTTATTTCTCTGTTTGATTTCTTACTTTGCCATCTATTTTATAAAGGCTTAAAAATAAATAAATGGGATGTTCTCAGCCAAAAATATTTTTTATCAGTATTGTAAGAGAAAGCTTACACTTTTTGTTTTGCGTTAGTTTCCGACTTGTTTAGTTGGATGAAAGGTTTTGTTTGAAGACTGGTTTGACATATATGCAAGATATTTATTGACATCTTCTGCTTGGGTCTCAGTAGAGGTTCATTTTAGGAATCGTTTTCTAGAATATTGCAGTTTGCGCAGCTGCTCTTGTGCGTGATGTGAATATTTAAATATTATTAGAAAGTGCTCAGTACCAGATGCCTGGTATCTTGCCAAGAGTTTTGAAATCCTCTGATATTCCAATATCCACAGGTTAAATAAAGCTTTTAAAATAACTGATACAAAATGTATGTGTTCCACACCATAGGAGATGGTGGTTCCTGATTGTGTTTTGATAATTCAAGCACATATATGTTTTAGCTCCATGGTTGTTCCATCAAAAATGGCAACTGACCAAATATAGTGTGATAAGAAATTTGCCTTATATATAACTATGTTCTGGCCTGTTCATGCTTGTGTGCCTCAAGAGATTTCAAGAAACCTGAATTGAGGTTTAGTGAGGATACCATGTATTACCTAATGTACCCTTCATCACTTTCTTGAGCATACCCCAGGCTCAGTAGTTCAAATGATGGTTAAAAAAATGTTTTAGATCTTTTTATGTTGCTCTTTTATTTAGTACGTGACAGCACTTGCAAATCCTCAGCTGCTAACTGGGCTAGTGAGCCTTACAGTTGGTATTGTTTTTTTTTTACTATGTTTCCATAAATGTGGCTTCCTTCGAGAGATGGGCCATATGCATTAAGTCTTTAGTGGCAATGGTAGCATTTTCTAGCCGAGCACTATATGGTTTCAATGCTTAGATGCATCAGATGCTATGTCCAGTTAAAGTCTCAAGCTATTATGGTCACTCATCCTTGCAAACGAAATTGTTTTAGGGGTAATTTGAAACGTCTTGATATACTTGCAAGGAAATATGGGGCACTTTGTAAGACCCATTTTAGTTTACTTTGTGTTTCCACTGTAAGTGCCAACATAGAAGATGTGTGTCACGTGCACAACAGATATATTGATGCAGAAGCCAGCTGTCCATTAGAATCCCACACCACTACCATTTTGCTTGCTTTTTAAATTATTATTAGTTTTTGTGATTTTGCATTTTCCCGGCCAGCTTGACATTTTTTAATCGACTCTGAAAGAACAGGGATTTCCGGTTTGTAAACCTGTAAATGGTATCAGCATTTACTACGTGTAAAGCCTGCCCTGTTCTAATTGGCCTTTATTGGTCTTATAATTTTATATTACCCACACTAATTTTTTTGTTTTTGAAGATATGTTCTATGTGTCGATCCTAGTTTCATTTAATCTGTTGAATATGGCTTAAATATTTTCGAGCTCATTGAATGTTACCTTTCCCAAACACTTGTTTGTAAGTGTATGCACACTTTTGTGTATGGTACATACTACTTTGTAATTTAAGAAATAGGAAATGTTAGAATAGTAAATGGAGCTCACATTTGGTATGACCTCAAAATGTCTTTCAGACAGACTGGAAAGCTGTGATTGTTCTTTTATCTCTGAAATACATTATGTGAATTATTTCTACTGTAGAAATATGAATACATGGATATAATGTACCCACAAACGTATGTATCATGCACATAACCTGCTCTGGTGGTGCAATAAATCAACAGTCATCTTTTGGAGCGATTTCCAATGCCAATGCCCCTGGTCTGTCCAAGCATCCAGGGGAGCAAATTTCTGATAATATTTCTCTACTGCCAGCCAGCTTCCTGATTTTTAATGAATATTATACATTGCAATTGACATTTATTTTAAAGCACGGGGATTTCTCTGCCAACGGATGGAATCCTATTTTGAAGTGTTGATGTGCTTGTTATCCTCCTTGGAAAGAGTACATGCTCAGGATAGACTACCTGTTCCTGGGATGGTCACATGATCTTAACATTACACTGTATCTTACCCTCGAATGTTTTATTATCATCATCACATTCTCTTTTATGTTTTATGAGAATTTTTTTATAAAGTTTTTTTTAATGTAATGGAACTGAGAGTCTGGCTTTCAGAAATTGTACCTTTTGCAGAGATATTAGAAATATAAAATAAATTTGCAGTTACATTGAAATTACTGCTAAAATGTTCTACCTATGTGGTATGCTTTCATTTCTTTGGAATGAGTGTAGGAATTGTACCTATTTTGCCCGCGTTTCCATCTGAGAGGAACGACACTATAGATCTATTAACATTCTCTTTGCTTGTCTTCAGAACTGATAACTTAATGCAGTCCTGCAAAAGGTACTGTTCCCAAGAAGACAAGGGAACATAACCTCTACAAAGTATGCATGTTCCCCAGGGCCGATTATAGCGTGCTTACAGGACATCTGTTAGTGTTTCCATACCAGTGATGTGTCATCACTGTAGCACTGTTACCCTGCCTGAAGCAATTGCAGGCTGAGCCAGCACAGGTGAACAGGTGTATTGTTTGAGGTGTGGTGAGCGACATCCAAAGACCGTTCTCTGTTCGTGTTGCTCTGGACTTGCCACCTTTACAATGCATGTATGTGTCACTGAGGGTGTGTTCGAGATAGTGTTTTCCTTTTTTACATATCCGTTTACTTTGTGAATCACTGGACCATTGCTAAACTATGCTTTCTTAATGTGTTTATTCAATTGTGTGAGTATATGATTAAAATACTATAAGAGGTAGGCAAAGTTAGAGATGTTAGTTGCTTGAATAGCTTTTTCCACTTTTGTATTGCATTTTAATCACCCGATTTGTGTTCATAGCTGCAAGGGGGTGGGTGTAAACTCTGATGTCACTTACTGTCTTCCAAAGTTTAGGTTACTGTCATATAGTGGTGCACTTAATTGGGGGGCTTGGAACTACTAGGGGAGCGTTTTCAGCGTGAAAGGAAATGATGTTCTTGGTGTGTGTTGACTGATGGGGACGTTATGTGGCTTGTTTTTAGAACTTTAGAGATTAAATGGTTCTGTATGTGGGATGTGGTTATTTGGTGACTGCCATCCTTTTTCTATGCCCAGACCATAATGGGTTATTGGACTGCCGTGCTGGCTGTATTTCATATTGAGATTTGTTTGTTTGCGTGAATAACTTCAGTGAGAAGGTAGTGAAAGTGTAGGGTCATACATACATCAGTCCTAATTGTGCCGCAAAAGCCCACCACTATGTAATTGGTACCTTTGGGTAGAGGAAGCAGTGTTCAGAAGCAAGTTCCTGAATCCCGGAATGGGTGCTTTTTGTTTGTTGTAATGGCTTGTATGGGGAAGCCAGGTGCCAAAGAAATGCCTAGGTGCAAGACATTGACAAGCTGTATAAATGTCTATTTAAATTTTTTCACAGGGTAGGTTTGTGACCGAAGAAGCCACTTATTAGCACTGACGACATTGAGATACGTCGAGAAGCTTAGTGTGGGGAATAGGCAGGTTTAGAGGACTTTGTGTAAGGTATAGTGTTTAACCCCCCTTCTAGGTTGGTTTTGGTATTTTTTTTTTTACTAAGACTGCTCTTTGATGCGTTCAGGCGTTTAATGTATTTGTTAAAATATTCTCACTGTGCCAGTTGCTAGGGTTTTACTATTCAAATCACCTTCAAACCCCAGCTAAACAAAATCGTTGTTGTTTAATATTCATATGTTGACCAAAATGAGGCCATTTTAAGTGTAAAATCCTAACTTATTTAAAATTAAACCTAATCCAGATATTACGTTTGAAAAATATTTCTATCAGAAATGGCATATCCAGTTACAACTACAGCTAACTCTCCTGAATCCTTGGTACTGTATACTATTTACCAGGAGCGGCCCGTGCAGGTAAGAGCGATTGGGCGGGGTTGTGAGGGATTCGACAGACGAGGAGGAGGGAAAATTAAATAATTTTCCCTCATCGTCTGTCCAAATCACCTCCCAAACACTCCCCCACCGGCTCCACCGCTCTTACCTGCACGGGCCGGGGCTGCCATTTACAGGTCATGGGGCTTATATGTCAGTGTACCTTAACCTTGGTGAAATTCCCTGCAATCCTTATAGCAGAGAGATCATTACATTTCGTTGCAAATACATTGCATTTCATTCCTACTTTCATGCTGCGGCATAACTGGTTCATTAAGTATATTGCAAACCAGTGGGATGACTGCATTGCATTGAAATATGGTTATTGTTTAACAATTCTAGTAATACACCCGATGTAAAGGTATGTATAACTCAGCTGCTATGTTATGATTGTGGTTTTGTAGAACAAAATGCTGCTACAAAGTTTGTCATTTTTGTCCTGACAAATTGCTTGTGTGGCTTATTGAGGTTTTAAACTAAGAAGAGTCACCCTTCCAAACAAAAAGGGACCGGGTAGAATATACCAAAGATAAATATATCCCTTCTGTGCGAATCAAATTTATGTATAACTGACACTTATATATCTGTAACCCAGTAAGGATGCACCACACATATGCTTACATCCGTAGTAAATAAAACTAAAGATTGCTTTGTCTTATTAAAATTTGTATACGTTTTTATTGTCACCAAGATTTAAATTTATTAACATGTCAATATTAAAAAAGTACACAATTAAACAACTCAATGAACTAAACCATTAAAAAACATGTATTGTGTGCATCATATAATTATGTTTGCATTAACCATCACATCTGAAAGAAACACGTTAGTTAGATTCCTTACCTTAGAATATCCCCAGATAGATTTTTCGTCAGCAGTACCCTTGCGCGTCGGTAGGCGTCGTCTGCAACTCCGCATCCGTCGTCGGCGTCGTGATCGCCGGGATGACGTTGTCGGAGTACTTAGGCGCCGCCCTCGCGCGCTGACGTCAGTTCTTCTTTTTTCCACGCCAGTAAGCGCAGATTCGGGAAGAGCGTACCCTTAGTCATTTTTTGACTAACATTTTGGACATTTTGTCTCTTTTCGAGTCGACTTCAACTCCTGGTGCCGGTAGGGATGCCCGGGTTTAAGCCGTGTGACGTCTGTCACCGACTGATGTCGGTTACCGACCCCCACCATCGGTGTCTCTACTGCCTTGGGGCCGACCACAATGACAAGTCATGCCCCGACTGCCGGGCCTTGACCTCGAAGGCTAGGCGGGAGCGGTCCCGCAAGCTCCTCGAGATCCGACACTTGGCCGAAGTCATCACCGCTCGTCGGAATCCAAGTCCTCGCATTCAGGTAAGACGAGGCACAGTAAAAAGAAGTCAAAGAAGCGACATCGCTCTTCTGACTCCCCTCGCCGGTCGCGCGACTCGGCCGAGGGTCTGGGTGGCACCACCCACACGGCTCCGCTGGAGCCGCAGGAGTCGCATCCGGCCCCATACCCTCCGGTCCCTGGGCCTCATGCGACTCCGGGCGAGATTCGGGACTTCCTCGTGGCCATGAGGAGTCTCGCTCCGCCGTCGAGGCCTGCCGGCCCGCCTCCGGGCCCCGCAGGTCCTACTGGGGGGCCTAGCGAGCCGGCGGCTTCGGCCCCGGCGCCGTCATCGACTTCGGTCCCGACGCCACAGGTCCCCGTGGGATCCAGGCCTGGATCCCAGTCGACACCGGTTGACCTTACGACTCCTCCGCCGGCGCTGACCCCCATGGTGCCGCTCCCTGCGCCGTCCTCGGACGACACCGTCCCTAGTTTCAGCCCCAGTCCGGCGTCGGAGCAGCGCCGCTCGGCGCCGTCTCCGGCGTCGATGGGTGAGCATTTCATCTATGACCCGGCTCCGTCTTTTCTGCCTATTTACCAGGAGACGGATGAAGGGGAGGACTGGGAGGGGTCTGAGGACCCTCTGGCACAGCAGTGCCAGTTAAGTCAGGACTGGGCAGACGAGCTGGGAGATGCCAGTGGTCTAGACACTTCGACTGACACTGGTTTCATCTCTCCTCCTTAGGTGGCTACGGAGGAGGGTGCGACTTATTCTGTGGTGTTGCGCAGGGCGGCCCAGGGCCTACACCTGGAGCTCCCTGCAGCGGCCGTGAGGACTAACCTCCTCACTGAGGTGCTTCAACTGCCGGTAAGCTCTCGGAGCCTCTACTGCAGTTTAATGAGGCCCTCACCGGCGTTCTGTTGGGCACTTGGTCCAAGCCCTCCACAGTCTCTCCTGTGGATCGGAACGTGGCCCGGCGCCACCGCCCAGCTCCGGGTGACCCCAGCTTTCTGTCCGTACACCCCACCCCTGAGAGTCTGGTTATCCAGGCCTCTACGTCCCAAACCGCCTTTCCGTCCGCACCTCCGGATCGGGAATCCAAAAGGTTGGAGCAGTTTGGAAAGAAACTGTTTTCCTCCCTCAGTCTGGGGTTGCGGTCCATTAATACTGTGTGCCTTTTGGACCGTTACACTCACTTTTTGTGGGATACAGTGGTGGACGTGCTGCCTCAGTGTCCAGAGGAGGCCAGGACACGGCTCGCCCAGGGTCTTGCTGAGGGGCGGGATGCAGCACAGTACTCCATTCGATGTGGACTTGACACCACAGACTCACTGGGTAGAGCGATTGCAACAACGGTGGCGATTCGTCGTCACGCCTGGCTGAGGCCCACAAACATTTCAGGGGATGTCCAGAGCACCCTCATGAACATGCCCTTTGATGGCCGTCGCCTTTTTGGCGTCAAAGCTGATAGTGCGCTGGAGCGCTTTAAGGACTCCAGGGCTACGGCCAAGTCCTTGGGCCTCTCGGCCCAGCGCCAGCAAGCTTCTGCTTTTCGTCCCTTTCGTGGCCAAGGAAGGGGCGCCCCCGCACGTTCGTCCAGCCACAGACGCAGAACCAGCCTCAATGCGGTCGCGGACGTGGACTCCGCCGTGGCGGAGCTGGGGGACAGAGAGCCGGTCAGTCCACATCTGCTCCCGCAGCATCTGCCTCAAAGCCTTCCTAGTCCGAGCTTTCAGGCCCATTCCATGCCAGTGGGAGGCAGAGTTCGCCATCACCTGCTCCACTGGCGTACCATCACTTTGGACTAGTGGGTGCTGCAAATCGTCCGAAGGGGCTACTCCCTCCCCTTCGAGGCGACCCCTCCAGCCATGCCACCGCAGCACCACCGCATGTCGAGGGATCACTTGCAACTTCTGCAGGAGGAAGTTACGGCCCTCTTGGCCAAGGGGGCCATCGAACGCGTTCCTGGCCCAGAAGTAGGACGGGGTTGTTACTCCCACTACTTTCTGGTTCCCAAGAAGGGCAAAGGAGGCCTACGCCCGATCTTGGACCTCAGGAGCGTCAACGCCTTCCTCCGGAAGGAGAAGTTCAAGATGCTGACTTTAGCTCAGGGTCTGGCTGCCCTAGACCCTGGAGACTGGATGGTAGCGTTGGACTTGCAGGGCGCTTATTTCCACACCCCCGACCTGCCTGCCCACCAGCGTTACCTGCGGTTCACGGTAGGCCACGAGCACTTTCAGTTTACCGTGCTCCCCTTCGGCCTCACCAGTGCCCCTCGGGTGTTTACGAAAGTGATAGCGGTGGTCGCAGCTCATCTGCGCAGATTAGAGGTCCCAGTCTTCCCCTATCTCGACGACTGGTTGTTGAAGGCGGGCTCGCCCTGTACAGTCGTCTCCCACATCCAGACTACGGCCGACCTCCTGCATTCGCTGGGGTTCTTCATCAACATGCCCAAGTCACATCTGAGTCCCTCCCAGAAGCTCTTCTTCATCGAAGCGGTTCTGGACTCTGCGCAGTTTCGGTTCTATCCTCCTGAACAGCGGGTTCGGGATATTCAGGCTCTGATTCCGATCTTTCGGCCTTTATCCCGAGTTTCGGTCAGGATGGCCCTGTGGCTGCTGGGTCTGATGGCCTCCTGCTGGTACATCATGCCAGGTGGCGGATGCTGGCTCTGCAGTGAGACCTGAAGTTCCAGTGGGCTCAACATCGGGGCAACCTGTCCGACCACGTCCTGATCTCGGGTGGCACTGCAAGACAGTTGCATTGGTGGCTCACGGACCGCGATTGGGTCAGTGGCAGATCCATCTCCCTACCCCAACCGGAGCACGTAGTGGTGACGGATGCGTCCCTCCTGGGATGGGGGGGGGCACATGGGAGAGGCGGAGATCAGAAGCCTCTGGTCTCCGGCGGAGTCCTGGCTCCTTATCAACCGATTGGAGCTGCGGGCGATTCGTCTTGCACTGAAGGCATTCCTTCCCTCTGTCGGGGAAGTGTCGTGCAGGTGTTCACGGACAACACCACCGCCATGTGGTATTGCAACAAACAGGGCGGGGTGGGGTCGTGGACCCTTTGTCAGGAGGCTCTGCGCCTCTGGACATGGCTGGAACATCAGGGCATCACCCTGGTGGTTCAACACCTGGTGGGCTCTCTGAACGCCAGGGCGGACGAACTCAGCCACCTGTGCATGATGGATCACGAATGGCGTCTGAACTCGGACGTGGCGCAAGGCCTCTTTCGGCAATGGGGAGAGCCTTGGTTAGATCTATTTGCCACCGAAGAGAACGCGCAATGTCATCAGTTCTGCGCGTTGGAATTTCCAAGGCGGCACTCGCTTGGAGACGCTTTTCGTCACGAGTGGAGTTGCGGCCTGTTATACACCTTTCCGCCTATACCACTTCTGCCCAGAGTGCTGAAGAAGATCAGGCGCTACCGGGCCCAAGTCATCATTGTGGCTCCGGATTGGGCACGAAGATACTGGTATCCCGAGCTACTCAGTCTGTCAATCGATCCCCCGATTCGACTGCCTCTTCAGGAGGACCTTCTGTCGCAGCAGCAGGGGACGGTTCTCCATCCGAACCTGTCCAGCCTCCACCTCCATGCGTGGAGATTAAGCGGCGGCAGTTGATGCCATTTGACTTGCCTCCTGAAGTCTGTGATGTCATTCTGGCAGCCAGGCGTCCCTCCACTAAAACGGTATACGCCTGCAGGTGGAACAAATTTGTGGCATGGTGCACAGCAAAGGCTGTGAATCCCCTTTCCACCCCTCTTTCTGAGGTACTCCTCTTTCTTCTTTCCCTGGCCCAGCAGGGCTCTGCTCTGGGCACCATCAAGGGATATCCTTCAGCTGTTTCTGCCTTCTTACGGCTTCCAGATCAGCCTTCTCTTTTCAATATTCTTAAAAGGCAATATTCACATGTTTCCTCCTGTCCCCTATGTGATGCCTCAGTGGGACTTGAATCTGTTGTTAACCTATCTGATGTGCGCTCCTTTTGAGCCACTTCATAACTGCCCTCTTGGTCTTCTGACTCTCAAGACTGCTTTCCTGGTTGCCATCACCTCTGCCAGAAGAGTGAGTGTGCTCCAGGCTCTTTCTTCTAAACCTCCTTTCCTCTCTGTCCATCCGGACAAGGTTGTTCTGAGGACTCGCCCTTCTTTTCTTCCTAAGGTGGTTACTGCCTTTTGCATCGGGCAGTCTGTTAGCTTGCCCACCTTCTTTCCGCCTCCGCATCCCTCGAAAGAGGAAGAGAGGCTCCACCATCTGAACCCAAAATGTGCGCTGTCCTTCTTTCTGGACTGCACAAAACAGTTCCGGGTGGACGACCAACTCTTCGTTGGCTACGTGGGCGCTAAGAAGGGGAGGGCAGTGCACAAGCGGACCATCTCTCGGTGGGTCGTTTTGTGCATTAAGGTCTGTTATTCCTTGGCTAAGAAGGATCCTCCTGTGGGGCTGAGGGCCCATTCCACTCGGGCCACAGCAGCTACTACTGCCTTGGGACGGGGAGTCCCTCTGCAGGACATTTGTCAGGCAGCAACGTGGGCCTCGTTGCACACGTTTGCCAAGCATTACTGCCTGGACAACCAAGTCCGGAGAGACGGCTTCTTTGGTTTGCAGACCCACCACCGGGGTTGGTATTGCTGGGGTATCTATTCTAAGGTAAGGAATCTAACTAATGTGTTTCTTTCAGATGAACAAGTTACTTACCTTCGGTAACAATATATCTGTAAGAAACATTACTTAGTTAGATTCCTTACCGCTCCACCCATCCTCCCCGTTCTGTGAACTGTTATCTAGGGTTAAGGTCATCCCTTTCAGGGCCCTAGTTTCATGGCACCAGTGTCGGTTTCTTGCATGGCTCTGCATTCCTTGCGCAGAAAGCTATGTACAGAACTGACGTCAGCGCGCGAGGGCAGCGTCTAAGTACTCCGACGTCATCCCGGCGATCACGACGCCGACGGACGTGGAGTCGCAGACGACGCCTACCGACGCGCAAGGGTACTGCTGACGAAAAATCTTTCCGGATCCAGCCTGACGCCTGGGGATATTCTAAGGTAAGGAATCTAACTAACTAATGTTTCTTACAGATATATCGTTACCGAAGGTAAGTAACTTGTTCATTAATAGACATCCTCATCCTGGGTGTTGCATCCAGGTTTTGCATATGTCTCTCTATCCAGTGCTTAATTTGAGCATATAGTTGCCAGGAGGGGGCACCAGCACTTATTTTTCCACATCCTTTATTTACAGAGCGCAAGAGAGGGAAATTACACAGATCGGAAAGACGGAGGAAGAGAAAGACTGCAAAACCGCCACAAAAGGAGAAAGCAGGAACCTACAGGAGTGAAATTAAAGGGGGAGGAACTGTCTGGTAGTGGATTAAAGAGATATGAGGGGCTTTTTAAATTGCAAGCTTTAGTATTCCACACACCAAATTTAAATTGTACTGGCTGTAGGTTTCTGAGCATAGTTTCAGGGCCTGGAACTCTCGTTCACAAATTAAGCACTGGCTCTATCTGAAGAACAAGAAGTATATATCATGCACGTTGGAGTGGAAAAATTGTGTTTCTGTTGCTTGCTGAAGAAAAAACAGTTTTGACACTGCTTTAAATGGGCAGGTACTTTATGGTACTGAGTACGTGCACTTATTTAATTTGAAAGGGAGAGTACCTGCACTTCTCAGCTCTGTAATACTTTCAGTGAGAGAGTACTGGCACTTCCATATTTACATTTAAAGCATTGCTTTGCTAGAACACAAATAGTGGGGCGTGGAGTTCTAGGGGAGGGCCGGGAAATAGTGTATTAAATGTGTTCTGCCATCTTTGCGTTCCCAGATCACAAGCGCATCCATAATAATGCTAAATGTCTTTATTTGATAATTAATAAAACCACTCATATATTTAAAACACATAGAATTCATGCACCAAAATAGACAATTCATATACACCAAGCACATCCACAGACCTTTGTTAATGTGGAATTTGGTCAACACCTAGAGAATGAAGGTAGAAAGAGACCGTACCAACAACTTGTTGAGATGGAACACACTGTTCAGTTCAGAGGTGCATGGGGTTTGACACATCCTAATTGGTCAAGCAGATGTAACAATGACTAAGAAAAAAAGAGACCATTCAAGAGGGAAGCCTAATGCTGTCGGATTGCTTGGGTCAAAGGGTATGTGCATTAACCTGGACAAGCCCAGATTCAAATCCTAGCTCACCATAGTATACCTGACAGGGTTAAAATGATTCAGGAAGCTAATTAGACGTTGCTTGTTTACCTCTTTGGCTGCTGACAAATATTAACCTGTGCTGTTCCAGTAGGCACCAGTTGCTACGCAATTAGTCTTGCAGCCACTGGAACGCCTACTAACTTTGAAAAAAGACATATTGTCAACTGAGTGAGTGAGTAAGCAGACTGGTGGAACCAAGTAGCTGAATTCCAGCCATTTGCTTTCAAGCTGTACTCTTGCGGAGAATTACTTAGAAGTTGTCAACATTTCGGGAGAGAGATCAGTATGGGTGAAGGATACCTTTTCATAGAAGGGGACTCATGGATGTTCCTACCCTGTGGTTCTCAGATGTTTACGTTTATTATTCAATAAGTTATTGAGTTGTACACAGTGACAAATTACCAATGTATTTTAGGTTTTAAGGAAAAAATATCAGGACTTTCCTGTTCAGTCGTGACAGCTAAAGTTGCATTAGTGTGGCTGAGGCTAGTCCATTCATGGCAGGAAGTCACCCATCAACAAATGGACAGCATGTCTGCCTGTAGATCCGATGGTGGAAAGATATGGCCCTCAGCTGTTTGTTCACTCCTAGTGTCTGTCCATTGTAAATGTGTCGTAATGATGTCCGAGGCCAGGATGTAGTTTCAAGTAGATTTATTATGTTGTAGTTACCAGTTGCGGAGATCCTGTAAACAGCCCCACCAGGAGCAGCCTCCCTGCTGCTCAGACCATCTTCAACTGTCCATACTCACACCAGGCACCCAAGCATTCCAAGCATATCCATCACACCAACGTTCCATACAGAACACTCATACTGGCAGAGCAGCTAGGATCCTGATACATGGCAAGAGTATAAACACAACAGGATATTAAATATCTTCTCACCTTAAAATTTAAAATTAAATAAACCATATCAAAATGAAGCAACTATGCCCAACAATGTACATATAGAAGAAATAGTCTAGAACACAGGGCTGTAAGGTGAACACCACATCACGAGAGGGAACGAAGAATAAACAAAGGAGGAAAAAGAAGGAATAGATACACACAAAATATCACCCATCCTCCCCCTTTAATATTAGAAACAACTAGAAAAGATTCAAGAACGTTAAGCTCACAAGAGCAAAGTGAGATACCACCACATGAAATGACACGTGAAACATAAACTCATGAAAGATTCAAAAGAAGCATCGAACCAGCAGGGCAAGGCCCAGTGAAGAGAAAACATACAGGAGAAACACATCCCAGAACTCGTCCACTATGGGTGGACTGCACCCACAAATAATTTACCCTCCATTTTTTTTTTAAAACACAGAAACTGTGAAGGAAGGACTACAACCCATCTCACCACCCCTCATATAAGGGACCGTAAATGCGAAAATGTGATTGGGACCCATAATGCAAGCAACGAAAAATAGGACTAACACCCATAAAGTCAGTAAACAGGATGTGCAGCACAGGGTGACTTACACACAATACAACAATTCAGAGAAAAGATGCAGCACAAGATGACTCAAACACCAAATAACCAACGTGCAGCACAAGGTGACTTATGCACAATAAAACAATGTGAAGCACAAGGTGACTTACACACAATAAAACCTTTAAGACCAAAACACTCCAAAAACGATGACTCCAGAGTGTGGCATTTTAAACCACGACAATAAGTGACCACCATCCATAAAAACAATAATGCACCCTCCTATAAGGGTCAGTAAGCAGCAGAAATACAATGTAAAACACACAATGACCATACCTTGTGATGAAAGACAAATGAAATTGAATGGCAGCACAAAGAAAACTAACATGCAAGAGATTAATGTTACTCCACAAGAACACTAAATCAGACACTCTCTTTTGCTTTGTCTCTTGTTTAAAAAAAAAATCTGAACAATCCAGACCCAGCAAGACCAACTGTGAGAGATGACTCACATGAATTGCTGATAACGTTAATCCTTGAGAGAGGTGCACACAAGCAGGGGTGTGGAATTTAATAAAATATTTACTTGCCCATGGGACAGGTTGCTTCATAACTCTACTTGTACTGTAACAAAATCCACTTGTCCCTTTTGTGCCATGTAGTGCGGCAACAAATTACGGCAGCAAACTCATTATATAAGAGTTCTGATATAGCCTCTCCAATTATGCTAGGGCTCGTACCATTGTAGGGTTTGAATACTAGCAATTCCCTTATGTTGCTACGTTTCTGCAGGTCTACATACTGGGGATGAAGGTAGTGGTAAGCAATAGTTCAAGGGTCGGAATGCTCTTTTGAGTCTGAGCAAACCTTCTAACTTGCATGTTTTAAGGGTTTTCACCAACTCCTGACAGTGGCAGACATAAAACTTTTTCCAGGATTGGGAAAAAAGTGGTTGGAGGAAAAGTGAACTTAAAACATTCAGATTTTCACATGAGCAAATCTACACATGCACATTTGCTCATGCTAAAATGCAGTTCACAAATATTTTCTAGGAGTACTATTTCTAGGCCTACATCTGTAAATTCTTGTGAATTCACAGAACCTGTATATATGCACTTAATGCAAGTATATATACACCTTTTATGCACTTTTGAGACTTTCTTTAATAATTGGGCCTCAAATGAGCCTTGGTGTTAATCGTGACCTTTTGTGTTTAAGAAAATTCTGTCTCTCTCTCTCTCGGTCCATCAGCTGGCTTCACTGTGAGTGACAGTATTCTGCTCTTTTACAAGGAGGATATTGGCACACAAAGTAGTTTTGTTCAGTGCCCGGAACTGCTGTGGCAATGTCTGCTTTTTGAGACCAAAAACAATTTTTGCTTTTGCCAATGCTTGTTAGAATGGTGAGGGCCCAGCAGCTCCCACACCGATAAGGTTTTACAAAAACCATGCCTAAACAAGTCACGCTTTGACAAAACCAAAAGGCTGACCACCAATTTCAGACCTACTGGCCTTGCCAGTGCTTGTTTATTTTTGTTTCCCATAATCGTATTTAAACTGGTTACACTGATTTTCCGTTATGAATATTTTTGGGAAATGCAAGCATACTTCAACATGTTACTAAAGATGCTGCAAAGATATGGTACCTAAAATCTTACAGCAGTTGGCAAAATGTTTTTTTTCCTTTCATTTTTTTGTGAACATTTTATTTTGGAAGCAAAGAATCGTCACTCTTGCTTTCAAGCTACTGCAAATATTTGCATATAATCAGAGAGCATTCTGGGAGCATTATACATAGCCTCATATTAATAAACTTTGAAAATGTGTGTGCACATTTATACTGGAACCACCATCAGTAGTGCAGGCCGAGCTTACAACATTTACTTTTAGTGCACACCCTAATAATAAAGGCTTTGCATTAATGAATCATAAATACAAGTTTTAACAGAATGAACACAAAGACACACACATTACCTCAACTGCAGACAATGCCCTTCCCCAATCCATAATGTGGTACTGCAAACTAACAGCCAAAGGGTTTGTGCTGCAGGGGGTTGGGCCTACTTGTCACAAGGACAAAATACACATGAAAACTTGTTGTCCATGACCTCAAACAATATGTCTCGGGCATCGGGCTATAGGAATTCCACATCCCTGACACAAGATAAAACACGTAATGTACCAAACACCTCTAAGTTGCTGCAGGTTTTATTTTTCTTGTGAACTCTTGAGTTTGTGCATCTTTAAACACGAAGCTCACTTTGACAACACTGGAACAGTCTTACCGGAGATAGAATGGAGAAAGGCATACCCACAGCAGCAAGAAACCATGGAAACGCCGACATAATCTCCTTTCTCCAAACAGGTGGCTCAAGGCGTGTTACTGCTAGCAAACATCCCACTGCAGCCAGAAGCTGCGTAGTAGCAAAGACGTCACAGAAGATCCCACAGAGGCACTGCATGACTTCATAAAAAGGTGATGTGCACGTACTCTTTTCTAAATTTTAAATGCTGCGTATCGGTTTAACTGGCCTCACTGTAGGCAAGACATTGTAGTAGATGCAAAAATGTTTAAACAAGCAAATCTCAGTTTCCGTTATCTACAGTTCAGATGGCACCCACCTTCCGCCGGTATCAAGATCCATTTGACCTATCTTATTGTGCGTGATACATTTATTTTCAAACACGCAATGCAGATGGCAAGATAAAATATGCCCATAACACATTGCAGGCAGAATCCAAACCATCAGCGGATGGAATACTCAAACCCAAAGCTGACAGTAAGATAGGGCTTGTACTGTACTGGAGTATGCAGCCATTGCCATACATGACCTCCCCATGAACGTCTGTAAAGCATGGAAAATACTTTGAATAAAATTTCACTCATTTCAGTTGATCTTATTGGCAAAATCCATATGGATGTAGAATGTACCAAAGATAAGAAGTGGAAGTGCTCAGGCTCACACCAGTTCACACCAGTTATCCACTTGCATTAAGTTCAAATGTAACTGGTGCTTCACTGTTTACACTTTTTTCTTATTTTCTGTAGATGTCCATTTCATTGACAGCTTCCGTAAATCCAGAAGTATGCATGGGTCTATTTCCACTTCCTTAAGACCACTTGCAGAGCATGAGTCGCGAGTTAGTCTCCAGATGGTCGCCAAAAATATGCCGTAAAGATATCTATGGCTAGGATGTAGTTTCAAGTAGATCTATTAAGTTGTAGTTACCAGTTGAGAAGATCCTGTAAACAGCCCCACCAGGAGCAGCCTCCCTGCTGCTCAGCCCATCTTCAACTGTCCACACTCACACCAGGCACCCAAGCATTCCCAGCATATCCATCACTCCAACATTCCATACAGAACACTCACACTGGCTGAGTAGCTAGGAACCAGATACATGGCAAAAGTATAAACACAACAACAGGATATTACAAAATGCTTAACTGCTGAATCAATATTTCTATTGAATTAAATGTGACGCCTATTATTTAGCAACCTCCTCTCCAAACATATGATCTCCTGTGCCAGGAGCCTGAGTTAATCTTCTGAATGTGATAAATTCCACTTGAGCCTGGAGGCAAGGAGCGAAGGTCCGGATTTGTTCCTCTTAGATATGTGCCTCTGTCTTTTTTTTTTTTCTGTTCTAATCGCCCTTGTTTGAATTTGTAGCTCAGCTGTTGGGTGAGCACCTGCAGGCCTGGTCCATGTTGCACATGCTCATCATGAGCTTAGGTCCCAGACTGATCTTTTAGGTGCCTGGATGTAAAGCTGTTTGCATGAGTCTCTTTATTTGGGATAAGATTAATAATAATGCCACTTTTTTATTTACAGTGCTTTAGCTTGTGAAGAGGAGATGATAAGCTCTTCACAAATGCTATATTTAAAGCAGTTTTCTGCTGTAATTTATGCAATGTCTATCACACTTTAAGATGCATTAACATGCCGTGGTCTAGCTCATTAATTAAAATAGGTTATCTCCGAACACAGGGAAGACCCTTACTTTGGCTTTCAAAGCAAGGTGGCCCAATCTACAGATGGAGTATGTCATGTCAAGGTAATCTCCCTTCAGTCTTGAACGACATAATGGCCCAGAACTGCCTGGGTTCCATCATTGGGACAGTCCTACCAAGGGAAGGGCAAGTTTCTGCATGGACGAAAAAGAAAGTCCAAGAGCACCTGCACAAATCCATACCCTTATGCTAGAGAATTGTCAGAACAACTTACTAGTGCCGGTACTTCCACAGGAGCAGATGCCAGGTTCCCAAATCTCCCTCGCGACTACAAGTACAGGCCCGGTAGTAAACCTGTATTCCTGAAGCCACCAGGGGGAAAGAGGAATGGGATAGAAAGAGAGACTGCCTCCAGGTCCATTGATTCTGTCAGAATCCTCCCTTAGCGATTGGAATGGTCTTTACTCTGCACTATGTTAACCACTCGCATCCAGGGAAAACACTGTGACAAAACCTGAAGTTGGAAGACAAGATTTTAAGGTTAAAACATCATGCCTAACCTCCTCATCTCTCGCTCAATGTCATTGACTTCGTACTCTCCTCTACCTGGACACTGAACAGACAGGCATTCCCCTCTCTGTATGAATTACAATGTCAATAGGTAGACTTAGGAAACTCCTTCTAAGCAGCCTTAGAACTTGGTAGACGACGAAGTGAACCTCCGTAAGAAAAGGCTTTATTTAAATCCAAGAGAATGGATTTCGTTAGTGGTTCTGAATTCTCAAATACTTTTCATGAACAGTGTCTCAAAATATTATTGTCCTTTTTCAAGCGATGAAGGGTCGACTCCAGATGTATTGAACCGACAAAACCAGTCTTCTATCTTCAGGAGATAGCAGAGATAGAAGTCGTCAATAACAGAAAACTCTGGGTGTGCACACCACTCCTCGCAAGGGGGAGCCCAAAAATTATTGATTTTCTTTGACTGTGCAAGTGCCGAAAAAATACAAGAAATTCTCCACAGAGCAGGCACTAAACAGAAACGCTGTTCTCCTCACAGGAGTTCAGTTGAAGTGCGAAGATTCTATAGCTCGCACCTTTCAAAAGAGCTGTCAAGCTGGAAGGATCAGAACAACTAGAACGCTGACCTCAGACTGCACGGCGGCGGCTTCATTGAAACCATATGGTGCATAAGTCTTTGTAGCAGAAGCCAAGCATGTGGACGCCGCTTTAGCCAACGAGGGTACAGGGCTATTTTGCATCTTTTCTGACCTGGGGGTTTTATCCATGTGCAAGTGGCTGATTTCGTGACAAGAATGTAAGCTAATATAAAAAATATAATCCTATTTTTTCACCATGTTGCTTCTTTGGATAGCCCTTCCTAGGCCTCTCTATCTTGGCAGGTGTTCACTGGGTGCAGCTGCGAGGACACTCCTAATCCTAAAAATGGCTACATGTTTAACTTTTTCCCCCACCCCCTGCTTGTTTTCAGGATTAGGACACACTATTTTATGCATCATAATGTGTTAGTAGTGTTTTTGTACAAATACATGTGGAATAAATTTACAATTCATAATACTCTCACTGGGCCACTTCTCTGTATATTTTAAAATGTGAATTATATGGCTTGATTTGTTTTGTTAATTTTAAGGACTAACGCAGTTGCCAGGTTTGTCTGTGTGATTCAGCCCCATGAGGTAAAGACGAGGAAGACTGGGTTTCAGTGTGATGAGAATTACTGATAGGTTATAATAGGGCTCCCGGTTTTATGGAATTTTTTTTTTTTAAATATTTCCGTCTGTATTTATCCATATTTATTTTTTGGCCATCTTATTGGTATTTATCTTGTGTTTTGAGAATAAATGAAGTCAAAAAATCGTATATATCCACATTTATTTAACTCTTACACATGCACTCATACGTGGATGCCTGTCGCGTTTTAGCAAATATAGAAGCCACATATAACCTAACACTACACCCACAGGTACATATTAGCATTATACAACAACTATTTGTTAACATATGCGTGTATTTAAGGAAATCTCATCCTGTTTTTTAAATCCCTATGCTGTCTATCTGTTCAGCTTTTGCCTGGAGTTCATGAAAGACAGCATGGAGAGTCTTTCACAGCAAGCACAATTTTCAGTATTTTTCCGCTTTAAAAAATAGGTACAGATAGAAAACACATTGTTTTTTGTTTGTATTTATCTGTAAAAATCAGTAAAAATTGAAAACTGGGAACCTTAGTTATAAAGCATTCGTAGGAGTTGAGAACAATGCCGGCAGTGAGATCAGTACTAACAATATTTCTAGCTGCAGTAGGAGGACATGATACAAGTATTAGTTGGGCTAGTAGGTCTGGCTTATAAAGGAAAATTTCACTTCAGTCATTGATAGGGTTACACACTCGATAAGTCATCATACACACACTTCCACTTATCTTTTTACTCATGTATTCATTCATCCACCTACTTACACATTCCTACACTCACCCGCTTAAACAATCACATTAAAACACACACAGTTGCACCAACATATACAAGATAAATTATGAGAATGAAAGTAGAAAAAAGAAATATGCTGCCATCTAAATATGAAGGGTATGTGCTTGCAATATCTTAATTAAACGTAGCAGTGGGTGGCCATCTTGATGTGGTATTATACAATGTGTTGTTTCAAAGTTCCAGCATGTTTGCTTTGTTTAGAATGGTAAATGAAAGGAGACCTATAAAAAGACTGGCCCACCAACCCTGGCACTGAATCGCCCTCCTGTTTAGATGGATCTGCACATATTATCAGAGAAATAATATGGGCAATCCCATTGCCTTATGCTGCCATGGATGAAAGCATTGTGACTGACACTCATACAGACCAAGTACAGAAAAAGACTGACCCAAAGCTCCCCTATGTATATGTATATGTGTGTGTGTGTGTGTATGTATATATATATATATATATATATATATATATTATCTACTGGCGGTCGCCAGTAGATAGTTATAGTTAGGACCGTGTTTCCATTGGAAATCCGTAACATTCTATTTGGAATAACTTTGGCGCCGGTTGACGAATCCTCGCAAAATTTTCAAAATAGGTGGGGCGCTCCGCTCCTACCCTGAAAGTCTCGGGGTGGTTCGTCAAGCGGGGGCCAAGAAAAAAGGGGGGTCCCAAAACACGTTTTCCCCATGCATTTTTCCATAGGGACCTTTAGTCCAAGGTACAGCCCGAACGGCTGAACAGAATTACTTGAAATTTGGCAGAGAGGTAGTCCTCAGGTCAGGGAAGTGCCTTTTGCAGGTCTGGTGTCAATCTGTTCAGTAGTTCCTGAGAAAATCAAAAGTAAAATCATATATATATGTGGGCGGAGCCTAACCACACATCTCATCCTGAGATCTGATTGGCTGTCAGCACTTCATCCAAGAAGTGTTGGCAGCCATCTTGGGACCAATATACATGATAGCACCTCATTAAAAAGCATTGCAGTTAATAGAAGGTTTTAAGACTTGAGTTACATTATAAATCATTTGGTATGTTCTAAGGTGATTTCACCATGTGAAAAAGCCTTCTGCTGGGATATCATGATTGAGAGAAAAATATTTTCTCATGCTTTTCCCACAGAGGTTTGGAAGGTGATCTATAAGCTAAACTGAGAGCATATTTTCTGTAAATTCACATTATCTTTCTCAGTCATGTGAGAATGAAGTCTGACATTCTCAGTAAAACATGTACATCCAACAAGGGCAGAGACTGTCAGTTGATTCCTTTGTGTTCTACTGCAGCTTCCCAGAGTGTTCCAAAGAACAACTAGAGCGCTAACAGTCCTACTTATGATAAACATATGGCACACCTGAAGCCATCTTGCTTGGATTAAAGTGGTAACTCTTAAAACATTTAATTTAAAAAGGAACAAAATGAGAGGGTTCATGTTTCCATAAAAAGTATGATTAGTGCTGCAGAAAGAAAAATTAGGGCGCATTTTGAGTGACTTCTCAAATCCTCTTCGATTTCATTAAACAATTCTGACATGCAGACTGAAACATGCACTTTCAATACCAGCAGCAGACTTCCCTGGTGAGCAGTAGCTTTACTACAGTGATCTAATGAGCAAAAAGAGTGCTAACATTCTGAATTTATGGCAAATGTGTGACACATCTGAATGCCTTCTTGATGGAATCAAAGTCAAAAACTGAAAGTATTTCCTACTGAGGAGACTGCAGTAAATGAGGAAATTAGGAAACTTCATAACAAATAAGTCTCCCAAGATGGCCACCAGAGACAAAAGAGCCCAAATGTAGCCCAAATATCACCCAGATGTAGCCCAAGTATAGCCCAATGACAGAATGTCCCAGAGTGTTATTAAAAACAACTAGAGCGCTTACTGTCTTCATTATGACAAAAGTATGGCACACCTGAAGCCATCTTGATTGGAATAAACTGGTAACACTTAAAACATTTAATTTAAAAAGGAACACAATGAGGGGGTTCATTTTGCCATAGAAATTATGATTAATGCTGAAGAAAGAAAATGAGGGCACATTTTGAGTGACTTCTCAAATCCTCTTCTATTTCATTAAAAAATTCTGACATGCAGACTGAAACATGCACTTTTAATACCAGGAGCAGACTTCCATGGTGAACAGTAGTTTTACTACAGTGATCTAATGATCAACTAGAGTGCTAACATTCAGAATTTATGGCAAATGTGTGACATATCTGAATATCTTCATGATGGAATCAAAGTAAAAAACTGAAAGCATTTCCTACTGAGGAGACTGCAGTACATGAGGAAATTAGGAAACTTCATAACAAATAAATCTCCCAAAATGGCCACCGGAGACAAAAGAGCCCAAATGTAGCCCAAAATCACCCAGATGTAGCCCAAATATAGCCCAATGACAGAAGTGTGCAAAACACTTATTATTTTGTGTTTTTGCAGTGTTATATAGTGCAGACTTGTCAGGTATTGGAGTGCTTTACATGAGCATAGGTTACATCACACAAGAACAAATTCATTTTGGTTGTAGACATGGGGAGACTAAGTGATTTGACCAGAATCACAGAATGTCGAGCTGAAGCAGAAACTCCAACCTGGTCCCCAGTTGCAAAGTCTGCAGTTCTGGAAGTAACACCACATCCTCTCCCCTAAGTGCAACATTTAATCAAGTGGTCAACTGGATAAAAAAACATAAAGATAACAAATAATTTAAAAGTGCTTTGTCGCTATTTGAAAACTCAGAAAATATGTCCTTATTTTAGTCTGTTAGAGCACTAACCATAATTTTGATGCCAATAAGACCCTCTCATATATGTAATTTCTAAAGGAAATGCTCTAGGTATTACAGTTTTGATTACATCAAGATGACGTCAGGCGTTCCACACTTTTGTAATAAATATAGAATGTTAGCAATCTAGTTGTTCATTAGGATACTGTTGAGAGGCAGAGGCCAGGGGCACGGACTCTGAAAATTGAAGGCAGGTAGGAGGGTGCAAAGGCAACAATTTAACCACACTGAGCAGGCAGGAAGGGCCGTGGCAGCACAACAGACTATGGAGGGCAGTGGAAAGGGGGGCAGGGGCAACAAACCAACAATACAGGACTTGCAAGAGAGGCTGTGGCAATGTAATAGACCATTGTGGGCAGAAGGAACAGGCAATGGTAGTACAACCATACATGCCAACAGACCCAATTCAGCCAGGAAACGTCCAATGTTTTTAAGCTCAAATGGGCTTTATTTGATCTGTCTCCTGTCTACAATCTCCTCTTTTTCAATGTAACTCAAAGGGGAAAATCAATACCCCAGCTTTTTTTCAAAATCTCCCTCTTACCAAGTTCAAAATGTTCGCAAGTATGGTACATTGGATCATGGAAGGAAATGGGGTAGGGACATGGACTTGGATAACAGAGGACAGGAGGGACATGGAGAGGTGCACCAAACTGACCCTGCAGGGCAGGCATCAGGGTTTGCAGCAGCACAATACACCACACAGGGCATGCGGGACGGGAGTGCAGCACAACAATCCATAGAAAGCAAGAGGGAGGGGACAGGACCATGCACATGGACAACAGAGAACAGAGGGGCAAGAGGCAATGGTAGCTAGCTGACCATAATGGACAGACAGGAGAGAAAGCTGCAGCATAACAGACCATAAAGGGCAGGAGGGACGGATCAGGGGCATTACAATGGAACAGACAATCCAGGAGGGAGGGAGTAGGGGTCTGCACTTGTAAACAGAGGGCTGGGAGCAAGGGGGCAGGGCAGGAGCAGCAAGATAGCCATGGAGGTCAGGCAGGATGGGCACTAGAAGCAAGACACACCATGAAGAGCAACAGTGAGACTGTGATGGCATACACACAGACCATGGAGGGAAGGTGGGAGGGGGTCAGGGGCAGCTAACTGACCACACAGGGAAGGTGGGAGGGGCCATGGCAGCACAGAAGACCATGCATGGCAAGTGGGAGGGTTAGTGGCAGCACAATGGCTATGATGGGCAAGAAGGAGGGTGCAGGGGCATGCACAAAGGACGATGGAGGATAGAAGGGAGGGTCAGGACCTGTGCACAGACAAGAACGTTCAGGGGAAGGGGCCTCACAACAGACCGCACGGGGCAGGCAGGAGGAGCAGTTGCAGCACAACAGACCAGGGAGGGCAGAAGGGTGTGGCAGTACAATGGACCATGTGGACAGGAGGAAGAGGATAGGGGCATGGCATGTGGACAGGCAGGGTGGAGGTGGCAGGGACAGGTTACAGTCATCTGACAATGCTAGGCAGGTGGGAGGGGAGTGGCAGCTCAACAGTACACTCAGAGTAGATAGGAGTGGCAGGTCCATGGAACATGGTGGTCAAAAAGGATGGAGCAGGGGCATGCACAAAGACATCGGAGGGCAGGGGAAAGGAGAATAGGGGCAGCAAGCTAAGCACAGAGTTTAAGCAGGAGGTCAATGATGGGACATAGAATTGGGCAATGGAGGGCAGGAGGAGTGGACTGGTACATCATACTAAATTGAGGGCATTGGCAGCACATCAGACCATGCATGGCAGGAGGGAGGAGGCTAGTCCATGGATTCACACAACAGAGGATAGGGAGGAGGGGTATGGGGCAGCAAGCTAACTGTTCAGAGAAGGCGGGTATTAGGAACTTTATTGTTTTTAAAACGTGTGTCTGTGCGAACTACTTAAAATATGAACAAGTATGCAGCATAATCTCACTTTTATTCAGGAAGAAGAGGGCGTTTGTGACTGTGACTCCGGGCTCATTTGGCAGAAACACCCCCTGACCTTCCACCCCCTATCGCAAAATGTAATGCCCGTGAAAAGGGTAGGTGAACACAGTGTTATATAGAACCTAGTCCTGAGAGCACGATTGAAAATGAAAACTAGATATAGCGTATGGTATAAACTATGCACCAAAAAGTGTGATATAAGATGAACCGGGCGTGAAATATAATATGCAATACATTGTGCGCAATGACAGATTCATTAGAATGCGCGAGATAGCACAGGCACTAGCGCGTGCTATGCGATATGCGCCTTGGAGTGTAATATGCACAGGGCAGTGTTGTGTAACCTAACTAGTCTCTAAAGTTGTAATATAAAATATGTGCTGGGGAGTGTAACGTTGCATATGCACTGTGACAAAGATATAGATCCCAGATTGTAATATGTATGGCATAGCACTGTGCGTTATAACATAGGCATCGAGGAAGGCACGTTAGATGGGGCAATATAACCCGTGCGAAGACAAGTGTGGCATGACATATTCACGGGGTGGTGTTACAGTGCACATGGGCTAGAGAGTGTCATAGCATATGCACTAGCTAGTGGAATACAACACAGAGGTGTGTGGCACTCAGCAGGCAATGGTGGGTGTAACACAGCATTGGGCTCTGCCAGGAGCGCGCTGTGACTCTCAAGTGATGTTCGTCCCCTTTCCAGAGAGTAAAATGAAAAGTATTACACATCCGGCATTGGATCGTGAGGGGGGTTTCTTGCATAGTTTTGGTCGAATTTTTGTCGAATCCCCTTTGAATGGCTTGGTGTGCATGTGTATTAAATGTGCCCGTCAATAGCTACCCATGTTTTTATAAATAAACGACAAGGGTGTCTACCGGGATTAGGCACGGTAGGGCATCAGACATGTCAGAGCTTCACTAGTGGTGTAAATACATTCCATGTGGATTCATTGTATGCATAGTCCCCTTTTAATGAATATTACGCAAATCGTCATGGTGATAGGTACGTACGGTTTGTCCAGCATGTCCTAGGTGTGTCTATGAATATATATATTTTTTAAATAATAAAAAACAGTGGCCGGCCCTGGGGATTGGGGTCAAAAAAATATAATTAGAAGACAGGCCCTGGGGGATGGGGTCATCAGGGCCAATAAATTAGAATAAGAAGGGGAACCACACAGCCCCCCTTCTTAAAAAATGAAAATAAATAAAAGACTGGCATCGTGCCGAAGGCGACGCCCCCTCCTTGCAGCACTCTGCAAACGCGCCCCCTGGCGAGTTGTAAATTGGAGAATTAATTCCTCTTCAATACTGAGGGTCCCCGAGGGCCAACTAGCCCAACAGGCATCTCCAGTATGCGCCAGGGAGCTAAGCCCCTTTTTACACCTCTCTGCAACGCAGCTCTGTGGCGCTTACTGGAGGTACCTAGTGGTCTAGTTTGACCCTAGGGACCCTTAGGATTCAAGGGGACTTAATCTCTCAACTTAGAACAGCCACAGGGCGCGTTTACACAGTGGTGAAGGGATGGGACGGGGCCTGAGGTGACGTGTGCAAACACGCACTATGGCACGTTTTAAATTGGGGATATAACTTCCCTTCAATACTGAGGGCCCCTGGGGGCTAACTAGCCCACCAAGTGCTTCCAGTAAGCGCCACTGAGCTGCATTGCAGAGAGGTGGTCCAGGCCGTGCCACTTTTTACACCTCTCTGCAACGCAGCTCTGTGGCACTTACTGGAGGTACCTAGTTGGCTAGTTGGTCCCTAGGGACCCTCAGGATTCAAATGAACTTAATCTCCCAACTAAAAACGGACACAGGGCGTGTTTACACAGTGGTGAAGGGAGGGGACGGGGCCTGAGTTAACGTGTGCAAAAACGCCCTGTGGCCTGTTTTAAGAGGTAGTTTTAATCCCCCTGCCCTATTATATACTAGGGGCTTACAGAGGAGGTCATGCTAATCACAGGGGGACCCCAACGCATAATGTTCCCTAGTGTATGTAGGTGTTTTCACTGTATTCTAAGTGTCTTTTAACATAGCACTGGCTCTAGGACTGGTTAGTCAGACTCAGTTACCACCAGTATCCGTCTGAAAAAGTTGAGGGTACAGGATGATTTTGCAACAAGGCTTCTTTCTGCTCTTCTTTTTGTTCTTTCTGCACGTTATCCTTCTTCCTGCAGTTTTCTTCGTCTTTGAGGACTTCTGTTGCTTCTTTCTGCACTTCTTTTTTTTCTTTCTGAGCATTTTTTCTTCTTTCTTCACATGTCCTATCTCTGTAGGCATAGTTAGAAATTAGCATTTAAAAAACCTTTGAAATTCACAGAAAAAACCATAGGTTTCAGGCACGTTATAGTTAGGAATTAGCATTTAAAAAACCTCAGAAATTCACGGAAAAAACCATAGGTTTCAGGGGTGTTATAGTTAGCTGGACTTTTCACTTGTACAAAACCATTGAAATTTCATTACAAGACCGGAGGCTAACATTATGCTTACACTTTTAATTGCGTCACCAAGCAGCCGCATACATCACAAAGGAAGTATTCCAAATAGAACATTACCAACAATAAAAGGCATGAGCCCACAGTATTCTGCCTCATTTAAATGCGGCTCCAGGCAGATAAGTTATCCTTTACATTCCTTCTCTTACTACATTTTAACTGTATTTTACTGATATTTTACTGATATTGTATTGATATTTTATACCTATTTGTTCTTGTTCTATGTATCTGATCTTTTACATTGCCTGTTGTATTACGACTCTTTTACATAGTTTATCCTAACATATTTCTCATATTATTACTGAGATTGTACTGGTTTTATTCACCATTTTAGCACGCACTCCGGACGTTCTCCTTTTACATAAACTCCGTTTTTTGGGACTTACCCCCATTTCCCTTCCCTTCGTTTCGGTCTCCCTTCCTCCAATTTATGGAGGTGGGATGATGATCACGCATCCTTCCGATCGTTCCCTACCCGATTTGGTTTAGTTAAATTTCGACACAACCTAAGTGCGTTTTTTAACTCACTTTGCCGATCGTACCGTCGCATTGAAATCTAAGGAATGAACCTTGGCAACGCGACGCTAGCGTCGTTGCGTTGCCAGGGAACATTCCTCGAATCCTCCGGCTGTCCCTGCTTCAGCCTCCTACGCGTCTAAGCTCCATGGCAATCAACAAGGAAATAACCTTCGGTGATCGCGCTCGAGCGCATTTCAATCACCGGAGGAGGACGGTTGACCACTGGCACAGTTTCTTTATGTTTTCTTGCCTGCCTCTAGCAGAAAGGCTGTTATAAGCATAGGAATAATTATTCCTCCAACTTTATACCTTTACTTTATAGCTTTATCCTAATATAAAAAAATAAAAAAAAGGAGGAGAGAGTTAAATTAGATTTATTTACTAACCTATATATATATATAAAAAAAAAGGTGAATAATAATTTACTTTTACCATGTCTGACTTTGACTCAGACGAAGCTGAGGCTAGCGCTCCTACCCCCAATTTTAATAATGAGACTTTTAAAGACATCATCCATGAGGAGATGAGATCCTGTATGTTGGAAACCTTGTCCAAAGTTATCACTGCTAAAAGATCTTTCCTATCCGATGAGGACAATACTACAGACCAACATACTAACGAAGATCTCACTAATATAAAGGGAAAAAGAGCAAAAAAATGTAATAACATAGAGTTTTTCCCGAAGAGCACTGGAGGTCCTAGTACCTCTACTTTTACAAGAGGCCACCATACCTCTTTTTCCATGGGTGTCCCCAGCGGCACAACATATAAAGGTGTCCCCAGCGGCACAACGCATAAAGGTGTCCCAAGCGGCACAAAATATCTAAGTGCTCAAAATGACCTCTCTGATACCAATAATGATGATGATGATCTTTACTTTGATGATGCCTCTAATTCACCTGACAAATATGTCCTAGACTTAGACCATGATGATTTAGAGTTTAGTTCTCTCGACGACGACCTCACTCTCTCTTCCAAAGATGCCATCCTTGACCCTCTAGGGCAAGAGATGTTCTCTCCTCTTAACATCAAACATCCGAGGAGCTCAGAATGGATCCCTCACGACCATGTGAGTAAATTCATCATTAAATGGCTTAGAAACCCGCTTGACAGGGACGCTAGAAACCTGCTAAGAGCGGAATGTTGCCGACCCAACATCGGAGATAAAGCTTCTCAAACCCCAAATCTTGACCCAGAACTTATAAAGTACCTTTTCAAGCTGGGAAGAGACCCTAGGAAGGGTATGGAGAGATCTCTAAAAGGATGCCAAGATAGGGTCCTGGACATCCTGGGCCCCCTGGCAAGAATCATTGATATTTCAGAAGAAAGCCATATTAATGGCACTCCCCTCAACACAGAACTCATTAGAGGTCTTAGTCAAAGAGCCCTCATCCTTTTAGGTAACGCAAATGCCAGCCTAAATTCAGAGAAGAGAAGAGTGGTCCTCACCAAAATTAGCCCCAAGTTCAGTGATCTAGCAGACAAAGAACCATCTGCCAACCCTAAGGGCTTGCTTTTCGGGGAAGACCTAATTAAGACTCTAGGGAAATACGTTTCTACATTCACAGCCCTTGATAAAGCACATCAGAATATGAAGAGAGTGTTTTACTCTAATAACCTTTTCGGAAGGGCCGGTAGACGGGGACAGTCTTCCGGCCGATTCAACAGAAGGCCCTATCCTAGAGGAAGAGGATATGGCGGAAGGGGCTTCTTCAACCCCAACACTCCCCAATTCATTCTGCAAAGAGGAAGAGGGTTTCGCTCTAGAAGCTTCAGATCCCGCGGAGCATCTACCGACAACAACAACCAAAGTGAGTACAATTTCAATTTCTTCTCCTTCCCCCCCTTTTCCCCAAAGTGGGTGGGAGACTCAAACTCTTTTTCAACAACTGGAAGTTGATAACACAGGACCCATGGGTTTTAAATACCGTCAGGGGATTCATGATAGACTTTACACAAACCCCTTACCAATCTTCTTTCCCAAAAGAAATGCCTCTTTCCCTAGATCAGGAAAAGAATATAGAAGAGGAGATCTCTTCCATGCTTCAGAAGGGTGCTATAGTAGAAGTCCCCTTAGAGATGCTAAAATTCATCAGCACCCTTTTCCTTGTCAAGAAGAAAGACAAAGGGTGGAGACCCGTCATAAATTTAAGAGACCTCAACAAATTCCTTGTCTACAGACATTTCAAAATGGAAGGCATTCACCTTCTCAGGGATTTACTTCTAAAAGAAGACTGGCTTGTAAAGTTAGACCTAAAAGACGCCTACTTCACGATTCCTATGGCCAAAGTTCACCAACCCTTCCTTCAATTTCTTTGGAAAAACCATCTTTTCCAATTCAAAGTCCTCCCCTTCGGACTTTCATCAGCCCCCTGGTGTTTCACCAAGGTAATGAGATCAATCGCTTCATTCTTAAGAGAAAAAGGTATTCGCATGATACTTTATCTAGACGATATCCTCATCCTTTCTCAGGACCATTGTCAAATTCTCAAAGATCTGAAGACTGTGATGGACCTTTTGGAAAATCTGGGCTTTATTATAAACAGAGAAAAATCCATCCTTTTACCTTCAAAAAAACTAGAATTCCTTGGTTTTTCAGTAGATACCACAAGTTGTCTACTACTCCTTCCTCCAAAAAAGATATCCAAAATAAAAAAAGAAATAAGACATATCCTAAAACTTCAGAGTTTTCCCCTAAGGGAACTAGCCAGATTACTAGGCCTCCTTTCTTCCTCGATACAAGCCATCTTCCCAGGTCCTCTGAATTACCGTGGAACAAAATCTGCCGACCTCTCCAATCTTGCAAAGAAACTTTGGATGTTCTGCTTAGAACACAAAATCGCCTTAAGAGCCGAATATCTCCCAGGCAAATCCAATGTATCGGCAGACTGGAACTCAAGATTCCTCCTAGACTTCAGCGATTGGAAACTCAATGTCTCCGTCTTCAATTCCCTCAACATTTCCTGGGGTCCTCTAGATTTAGATCTCTTTGCCAGCAGACTAACCTTCCAAATCGTGAATTATTACAGCTGGATGCCAGACCCAGGTGCTCTGGCAGTGAATGCCTTCCTCCAACCTTGGCAGGGCAGAAACAACTACGCATTTCCCCCCTTTTCCATGATTCAAAGAGTGCTTCAGAAAGTCAGACACCACCAATGCTCAATCGTGTTAATCACTCCCTTCTGGCCCTCTCAAGCCTGGTTCCCAACTGCCCTAGAGATGAGCTACGACTTCCCATTCCTAATTCCCTTCCTTGCGGACCTTCTTACAGACATAGACGGTCATCTTCACCCCATGGATCAATCAGGGAAACTGAACCTTCTTGCCTGGAGAGTGTCAGGAGATCCAATGTTCTCTCAGGACTTTCGTCAACAGCTTCAACTCTCCTCGGCGAATCTTGGGCCCCTGGCACACACTACCGATACAACAACATTTGGAAATCTTGGGTTCGTTGGTGCTTGGAAAGGAATCTGGATTCCGTTCAGGCACCTATCGTTGACATAGTCAATTTTCTAGTGGAACAATTTGAAAGAGTCCTTAGTTATAGATCGATCAATTGTTATAGATCTGCCATCTCCGCTGGTCACTCCCTCATCAACGGTAAGACTATTGGTAAAAACGCAATTATTTGCAGGGTTCTTAAAAGTATAAGACTCAGAAGACCTCCTAAACCCAGATATCAATCCCTCTGGGATGTGAACTTGATCCTTGACCTTTTTTCTAATTGGCCTATTAATTCACTCTTAGACAATAAAACACTTTCTATTAAACTGGCTACCTTACTTTGCTTAATTTCCTGTCGTAGAGTCTCTGATGTCAAAGCTCTGGAGATATCTAATAGATCCTATACCATGTTCGGAGTTAACTTTGAACTCTTCAGAAGAACAAAGACCATGTCCAATTCTATCTTTTATCCTCGTTTTGATGATTATCCCAAACTCTGTGTGGTTGATTGTATGAAATAATACGACTCTAGAATGAATTCTCTTCGACCTCTTAATGCGACACAGTTGCTCATTTCCTTCGTAAAACCACACAAACCTGTTACTTCCAGTTCTATCTCTAGATGGGTTAAAATTGTGTTAAACCTAGCAGGTATCGACCTTAATATTTTTAAACCACACTCTATCAGAGGCGCTATGGCCAGTAAGTCTTTCTGGTCCGGAGGTAAGTTGGATGATATCCTCAAGGCTGCTGATTGGTCTAATTCTCGGACCTTTGCTCACCATTACTGTAAACCTATTCCGCATGTGTCTGATGTAGTATTACAAAGCTACCAACAAGCATAATGGTAGCCTCCGGTCTTGTAATGAAATTGCGATTCTCCTATTAACATGACCAGAGAATCTGGATTTCATTAAAGACACGGAGGCTAACATTATCCCCCCCTCCTCTTTCCCTTTGGAGGTTGTTATGCTTCTATTGAAATTAATCTAATGTTTATTATTCATTTCTTTAGATATTGTTGACTTGACTTGATATTGTTGACTTGACATATTTCATGCTTTTTATACATTGTTCTTGGACATCAGTCTCTTGCTCTTGTTTTACTTGCACTTATTCTCTCTCTTTTGCAGATGCTCTCTAAGAATTTTGGATTAGAGTTTTTCTTCTTCTCCATCTTCGGTGTCCTTCCTTCTACGACGTCCTACGTTTCAACAAGACGTTTTCTTCAATTACAAGGATTTTAATGAACTTATCTTGTTTTTCTCTCGTAATTTAAAAGAGGCAGAATACTGTGGGCTCATGCCTTTTATTGTTGTTAATGTTCTATTTGGAATACTTCCTTTGTGATGTATGCGGCTGCTTGGTGACGCAATTAAAAGTGTAAGCATAATGTTAGCCTCCGTGTCTTTAATGAAATCCAGATTCTCTGGTCATGTTAATAGGAGAATCGCAATTCCCCCGTTATAGTTAGTTCAGCTAACTATAACTCGCGCGCCCGCAATGCACTGCTGATGACGTCACATATTACATCACTCATGACATGGTCAGTGACATCACTCATGACATCACTGATGACATCTCAAATGACATCACTGATGACATCATCCTTGTGATAGAGTGGCAGACCTCCTCTCACCCTAATATAACCTTTGATACACACATTCAAAAATAGAGACTACAATTTTCAAAGCAATGGACATACCAATACCAGTTACAACAACCTCTTCAGTAATTCTAAGATCCACATACACATCCACTCATTCACCAACAGTCCTATACAGTCACTCACACATGTACTCACTCATCATATGTACTCATACACCTATACATCCTGTTACACAATGCCACTCATCCATAGAGTTACTCACACACACAGTCACTCATGCTAATAAAGAATCAAACATACATTTACTTGCATATACAGTTATACACACACCACCACACTTACTTCTACGGAAACTTACACATACTTAGTCTTTTAAACAATCACTTATAGAAACACATACTTATTCATACAGGAACTCTTTCAATCTCTCACTCTCACATATACTCACTTATATACACCAATAGTCACATATACTAGTTTAAAACATATGTAGTTACTCATAAAGACACTATTGAGACAGTCATTCACTCACTAACACACCCATACACACACTCATCCACCCATACAGTCCTGCACACATGCTGTCTTCAACACATACAAACAGTGAGTCACTCATTCATGCAACTATGCACTACGTAATACCCCCCACCGAACCATGCAGACACTCAGACTGATACTCAAAAAACCAACTAATAACCTATATAGACACCCATGTAGCTACTCACCAACCCATGCAGCCACTTATACACAAAGTGACAGACTGATACAGATATTTACATATTTAAACATTACTCACTAAGCCATGTATTCACTATGATACACTTAATCAGTCAGTTACACAATCAATTTTTCAAAAACAAATCATCCATTTAGACACTTATATACCCATTTATTCTTCCATCGACCTTGAGATATACATATATAAAACATATTTAATTTTCAGAAAAACACACATTCACTGGATGATGTCATCAGTGATGTCATCAGTGATGTCATTTGAGATGTCATCAGTGATGTCATGAGTGATGTCACTGACCATGTCATGAGTGATGTTATATGTGACGTCATCAGCAGTGCATTGCGGGCGCGCAAGTTATAGGTAGCTGAACTAACTATAACGGGGGAATTTCAATGGTTTTGTACAAGTCAAAAGTCCAGCTAACTATAACACCCCTGAAACCTATGGTTTTTTCAGTGAATATATATATATATATATATATATATATATATATATTCTTCCGACTGCTGCTGCACCTTTTGTCGATCCACATCCTACGATGCCGGTGCCAGTGGTTTTCTTCAGGATTTGTCTGTAAGAATTGGTGTGTTTCGTTATATATATATATATATATATACATGTAGGCGTGTGTGTGTTCACTGAAAAAAACAAAGGTTAAAGTGATGTTATAGTTAGGTGAAAATTTCAGTGACAACGTAACATTTTATACAAAAAAAATCTGAAATTCAACCAGTTATAGTTATCTCTAGTAACTATCACTAAGGTTCCCTGTTTTCAGTTTTTTCTGATTTTTACAAATAAATACAGACCGAAAACCATTTTTTTTCTTGTCTGTATTTATTTTTAAATGTGGATAAAAACGGAAATTGTGTACTTTTTGAGTGATTCTAAATACACTTTGCCATGACTGCCAGGCCAATAGCTGTGTGGATTGATAGGCAAGGGGGTTAAAATAAAAGGGAATTTTAGTAAAGAGGCTTGAACAGCAGTAGATATGCACAAGGCTGATATTAAATCTGCATATTTTCATATAAGTGCATTGATTTCTCTTCTGCGGGTGTTCATATCTTTGAAACCTGGCAGGCATTCAAGCATGACTGCATATCTATTGGTTAAATAAATGTGGAAAAATATCAGTTTCAGCTTTATTTTTTCACAAATCCCATAATAAATATGGATAAATACAGATAAAGTTGACAAAAATAAATATGGAGAAATACAGACGGAAATGTCAAAAAAATAAATACCATAAAACCGGGAGCCCGAACTATAACCTGTGCCCCACAGTACCTATAACTCCTGCCCCTCCCCCTAAATATGATACTTTAGACCACCTGGGTTTATTTTTTTTAATTATGTTTAAAGGACTCTTGTGAGAGTCCCTCGAACTCTAACATCAAGAAATACCATTTTTTTATCTGTAATATCTCTAAAACTACTGAACGGATTTACACCAAATCACAAAAAAGCACGCTTTCTGGAACACCATGTTGCTTCCCGCCAAATTTGGTGTAATTCCATTCATCAGTTTTTGGGGTAGCCCTGTTTAAAAAAGTCAGTGGAAAAGTCTGTGAAAAATGCATGGGGAACAGTGATGGATGGGAATATCTCCAAATGGTTTAGGGTGGAAAAGGCCCACAGGAGTATCGGTCCCCACAGTCTGGATAAGATGAACAAGCTGCGGATAACTGGATCAAAGCCAAAAGGGATCGCAGACCACGCTGGAAGTCACTGAAGAAACCCGCCCATGAGCAAGTGGAAAAAGAAAGGGCAAAGTTTGTGGAAGCCTGATATCCGCAACAAGCGGTATCGAATGGTATAGGATGGGTTGTACTCCGGAAAGATACAGAGGAGTTGGAAGCAGATGGTTCTAGGTCGGTTTCCTCTGAGACAGAGTCGCCACCACTGGTTGTGACACCAATAACCTCTGGTGAAATAATCTAGTGACAGGTCAAAAGCTGTATGAATCATCCAATTCGCGTCTGGAAGCATATCCCTCACAGACTTCGCTGTACTACCTAAGACGCCGGGTCCCCCCTGATATAACTGATTGATTAACTGTTTTCCCTTTCTAGCTTTCTGGTTGTTTTGTTTTTGAGGGGCAAATGGCATACGCGAATTGGGGGAGCGGCCAGTTGAATGTCCGTGGTGTGGTATGATAGGGTGGGTGGGGAGCTGGGAATGATGTTTCTAGTTTGCCTTCAGGATTGGGGATTGGGAAGGGTGGGCAGTTGGCAAGCAAATAATATAGGGAAGTTGGGACACTGCATTAAAGATACTTCTGCATGAGGGCACAGGGTATAACGGTGCAGTCATGGAATGTTAATGGGCTGGGTCACAAAATCAAGTGGATCTTGTACATAAAGCCCATCATGGTACGCAGCTGATTTGGTGTTTCTTCAGGAGGCGGCGTATATGTGTGGTATGAATGTACCTGTCTTGAATAGAAGGAAATATAAAGTATTGTGAAATGATGGTTACACCAGGGGGTCTCGAAAATCTCTCCCTTTTGAAATGACTACGGTTTGGAGAGATACATAAGGCCATTGTATAGCAATAGTGGGATGCTGGGAGGGTGATGAGATGGTTCTTATTAATAATTAGTTCTTCCTGGTTTCCAATCAGATACATTACAAGTATTAAGTAGGGTAGTGACGGAGATCCCCCAGACCTTGAGGATAATGGGGGGGAGATTTTAGTATGTTAATGGATCTCTCTGTGGATAGGACATTTATGAAACAAGTATGAGTATCTCATGAGGGGAAACTTAGTTGATTCATTCTGGCGATGGGAATGGTGGATGAATGGCACTCCCTTGAACCCTCACGATAAGGTATACTCTTATTATTCGGGGACTCACAGAATACAATACCGTATAGACTATATGTTTACTCCTGCATTGATACTGAACAGTATAGATGCACAATTTAAAGCGAGAGGTATCAGATCACTCCGCCCCCTCCCCCTAGACATTAGAATACAGGCTCATAATGCGAGACAGATAGGAACCTGGGGGATGGCAGTTTGGCGCCTAACTTCTCCAGAGTAAGTGGAGAGATTGACCCGAGTCACAGATAATTACTTTAAAGAGAGTAGTGAGACGGGCATGGATGAGACTCATATGAAGTGACATTAAGAGGAGAGAAAATAGCTGGAGAAGTGGCAGATAAAAGAAAAATGGACAAAGAATGGAAGGATTTTGGAAAGGAGAGAAGGCTCTTAGAAGATGGACACTGCTGAATGTAGGCGCTAAGATATTGGCAATGGCACTAATGAAGAAACTGAGGGGAGTGATAATAAACCTGATACATCCAGACCAAAATGGTGTTATGCCACATTGTTCAACTTGCTTTAATCTTAGAAGATCATACAATAATCTGGCGGCAGCAGGTACAATTGGCTGTGGCTTCTCTAGATGCTCATAAAGCATTTGATTCAGTGGAGTGGCCTTATATCTTTGCAGTATTGGCAAAAATGGGATTTGCGTCAAAGTTTTCAAATGGCTTCATTTAATATACGTTGCACCCAAAGCAAAAGTGAAGGTGAACGGCGTCCTTTCCAATATATTTGTGATAGGGAGGGGAACGTGACAGGTATGTCACCACTATTGTTTGCATTAATGAAAGATCCACTGGCAGAGTGGGTGAGAAGTGACGCACAAATCGAAGGTTGGAGGTGAGCTTCATCGTGGGAAGATCGTATATCATTATATGCGGATGATATACTGCTCTATTTTGCAAATACAGATAAAAATGAGGGTAAAATTAGAGAAATATTGGGGAATACTCCGGACTTCAAATTAATTGTGATAAATCATTGATTTGTTGATTTTCCCGATGAGCTACCCTCTCAAATATTTATTTATTTATTTATTTTTTTTGGGAAAAACCTTTATTACAGTTTCAGAGACATACAAGTATGGGCCTACAACCAACAGGCCGGCCGCTAATGCACACTATAAGCATAGACACATCTTAACAACCACATCGGTGAAGCAATAAGAGAGCTACTGGAGTGCTAATCAACTCAGCCAGCCGCAGTCCATAGACAAGCAAAGAAAGGTTTCATATTTTTAAAGAAAACGAAAAACATCACACACACAAGGCAGAGGAGGTCAATAGTAGTAACATGTGCTCCCCGTATCGAAGGGGTAAACAAACCCAGGGAGAAAGAGGGGGGGGGGGGCAGGCAGAAGAAACCAAATGCACATGTCGCAGGAGCATAGAGGAATGCGCGGGCTAGGGAGACAGAGCAGCATCCATCTCTCGCGTCTGGGGCGGGGCGCAAATACCTCCACGATAGGAGTTCCAGGGACCCCACACCTTAATCCACTTCCCAGGCTTGCCTCTCGCCACATACACCGTTTTCTCTCTGAACATACACCAGTCCATGTGTTCCTTCCACGCTGAGACCGTTGGTGGCCTCTGGGAGCCCCACAGTTGTGCAATGTCACGCTTCGCTACCATATAGCCCAGAGTCACCCACTGCGTCTGCATCACATTGTAATCAGTCGGCTCCCAGACATTCAGCAAACATCTCCGTGCCTCCGGCAACAAGGCAACATGCGTGACTTCTTCTAACAACGCATGCACTCTACACCAAAACCGAGTCACCTCCGGACACTCCCACAGGATATGGAGGAAAGTCCCCAGTAGTCCACAGCCTCGCTTACACAGACCATCCACCGAATACCCCATACGCATCAAACCAGGCCCCGTGACGTACACTCTATGAAGTATCTTAAGCTGGACGAAACGCAAGCGGGCCGGGATAGCCACCTCTTTCGGGGAGGCCACCGCTGACACCCAATCCTCGTCGTCAAGTTCCAAACCGTCGGCAATCCATGTCTCCCGCAATGAGGTCAGCAAACCCATTCGATCATTGATAAGCTTCTTATAAATCAGCGAAATGGTGCTATCCGGCACATAGCAGTCCAATACTCTATCTTCCAGCGGGGAGGACTCCGGAATAGCCGCAACGTCCGGGAATACGGAACACAAGGCGTGATGAACCTGAGCGTACCGAAAGTATTCCCTATCGTTCAACTGATATTCGGTTTTCAGCATGTCGAACGTCTTAAATTTCCCTTTCGTCCAGAGATCCCCTACCTTGCTGATACCAATCATATCCCATTTCTCAAAGCCTTTCGTAGTACACAGATAACCCAAACGCCGGGAAGCATACAATGGCGTTGCCCGAGTCAAGCGATCCCTCCACCCCATCGCCGCATTAGCTGCATGCCACACCTGCACCGCGACCCGCGTCGGGCCTGTCAATCGCGCATCAAGGGACCCCGAGTATAGTGCTCGATTATAATCCCCGCTAGGCAATAACAATTTGTCCATCTCAAACGCCGGGTTCAAAGCAGGCCCATACATCCCGTGATTGACAGCAGCCAACTGGGAGGCCCAATAATATCGTTTAATATCAGGGAGAGCGACCCCCCCATCGTACCACGGTAGGGTTAGTTTGGCGAGAGCGGTCCGCGGCCGCCCATCCCAAAACAATCGCCGCTGAACACACTCCACCTCCCGAAAATAGCGGGCCGGCACTACGTCCACAGTGTTCTGTAGGGCGTACAAAAAGCGTGGCAGCGACATCATTTTGAACAACGCCGCCCGGCCGAGCGGCGAGAGCGGCAGCCGTCGCCAACCCGCCACATCCGCCCTTAGGCGCTGAAGGGGGGGGAGAAGATTCCGCTCATACCGGGCCACCGGGTCTAGGGTTATAAAGATTCCCAAATACTTAAACCCCGACTGCGCAACCTGGATAGGGCACCCCCGCGGAAAGGGGGGGGCCTCCCTGGAGAGAACGTACACACAAGACTTAGCCCAGTTAATGACCAATCCGGAGTTGCGACCAAAGGAGCTCAACACATCCATCAATACAATGAGCGATTTGCGCGGAGATGCAAGATACAAGAGGATATCGTCCGCATATAGGGAGACACGATCCTCGTACTCCGGCGTCCATCTAAGGCCACGCATCGAAGGGTGCCACCGCAGCCACTCCGCAAGGGGCTCCAAACAAAGCGCAAAGAGAAGAGGCGACAACGGACATCCCTGTCGCGTGCCCCTACCCAAAGCAAAAGGAGCCGACACCCGTCCGTTGACCACCACCTGTGCCAGTGGGTTATCATAAAGCAATTTCACCCAACCGATGAACCCCGGGCCGAACCCAAACTTCGCCAATGCTGCCCAAATATACGGCCATTCCAAGGTGTCAAACGCCATGGTAGCGTCCAGGGACGCCAAGATGGCCGGATCACGCATGAATGGCGCTCTAGCGAGGACGCCATGCAGTCGCCGCAGGTTCAAAGCGGTATTGCGATGGGGTATAAAACCGTATTGATCCTGATGGATCCGGTCGCCCGCGACCCGGATCAGGCGATTGGTCAGTACCTTGGCAAGGATTTTGGGCTCCGCGTTCAACAAAGAGATAGGCCTGTAAGAAGTACACCGATCCCGCGGCTTCCCTTCCTTATGGATAACAACAATAGTAGCAAGACGTTGGTCAGGGGGGAGGGAGCCCGCCGCCTGTGCCTCGAGGAACATGTCCCGGAGATACGGCGCAATCTTATCTGGGCGCAACTTATATAATTCGATGGGAAGGCCATTAGGACCCATGGCCTTGCCAGAAGCAATAGAGCGAATGGCCAAAGCAATCTCATCCGGCGACGGGGCCGCGTCCATCAATAATTTATCCTCATCAGATAGAGATGGCAAAGCAATGTCTTTAAGCAGCAGGCGAGAGTCGTCCTCCGATTGCTCAGAGACCGGAGAGTAAACCCCGTGAAAATACTCTGCAAAGCAATCAACAATATCACCGGGGTCCGTCACACACACACCATCCACCCTCTCAACAACCGGCACCACTCGACTCGCTCTCTCCTTCTTATCCAACCAGGCAATCAACTTCCCCGCCTTATCACCCATATCGTACAAACGCCCCTGTTGCTCCCTGCTCATACTCTTAGCAGATTCAGTAACCAGCGCCTTGTAGTCGGCCTGTTTAAGCCCCAGCACATGCAGTCTGTCATCCGTAACACCTTGCTCCAAATCGATCTCTAACTCGGTGATCTCATTTTCTAGTCGAACCACCTTTTTCGCCTCGCATTTTTTGGTATGGGAGATGAGAGACAGGGCCTGGCCCCGGAGCACCGTCTTAAAGGCCTCCCAAAGGGAGACGGCGGAAGACACCGACCCCACGTTGTCGTTAAAATAGTGTTCCAGGGACCTAACCAGGTCTGCACGGATCGTGGGGTTTCGTAGGTACCAGGGGTTGATCGGCGCCACCCTCCCCACCGCCCCCATGGCGATATCTAAATGTAGCAAAAGAGGGGAGTGATCAGATATACTGCGGGCAAAGTGTCGCACCTCCCCAATCATCCCAGCTTGGGTCGCAGGCACTAGCATATAGTCAAGCCTCGAAAGACTACCGTGGGCCCCGGAGTGGAAGGTATATTGTGCTTGTCCAGGGTGTTTCAACCGCCAACAATCTATCAGTCCCAGGGTATCCAGAAAGCCCCCCAGCCAGTTCTGGGCCCGAGGGAGGTCCCTAGGGGGGGGTGTCGATCTTCAACTCCGGAAACCACTGCGTTAAGATCCCCCCTCAAGACCAAAACCCCCCCCGGAAGCCCAAGTAGCAGGCGCCCCAAATCAGCAAAGGTGGCCGTCTGCAGGCCCGGCGGCACGTAGACAGTAACCAGCGAAATCAACTTACCCTCCCATCTTCCCACCAGCGCAGTGTAGCGCCCTCTGTCGTCGTGGAGCACCTCATCCACCTCCAACGGGAGAGAGGTCCTAACTAAAATGCCCACTCCCCTCGAGCCAGAGGTGAAACCAGAATGGGCCAGAAGGCGATATCCTCGCCTGTTCATGGCATGGAAAGAGTTCCCTATGAGGTGCGTCTCCTGCAGAAACACAATGTCAGGCGAAATACGTTTCAAGAACTGCAGGACCACCCCCCGCTTTATCCTGTCCCCCAGCCCATTCACATTCCATGAAAGAAGTCTCAACCCCTTACCCCCCATCCCCCCAGCACAAAATATCCCCCTCCCGGAGAGCACAATCATAATAACACAACAGAAAACATTACCCCGCCTTGTGATGCAAACAAACGAACCCCAACCCCACCCCATCAACCCCAACAAAACTCCCCCCTCCCTGCACCCCTGCGTGAGCCCCAACAGCCCCCCCCAACGTGCAGTGTGCCTGTCGCCCCAATATGAAACTCACTACAAAGAAGACCAGAAAAACCCCAGAAGGAGGAAAGGGCCCCAGCAAGCCCCCCGCAACCTCCAAATACCAAAGGGCAAAGTGTTACAAACTGGAGTCCAGTGCAGCCACAGGTGCAAAACGTTACCAGTCCGGTCCCTAGCCAGGATCCCAGTTCTATTCCTACTCCGTCGAGCACTCTCCGCTTTCCGCCATCCGACCTTCCCGACCTCGACCCCTAGGTAGGGCATCCAGCCATTCTCCAACCGCCTCCGGCCGGTCAAAGAAATGCGAGCGACCCTCTAACTCAACCCACAGCCTAGCCGGGAATAGCATCGCATATTTCAGCTCCATGTCCCTCAAGCGCCGTTTGATGGCCAAAAATCCCAACCGTTGCTTTTGAACCGCTTGCGTGAAGTCTGGGTAAAAGCTAACATTAGAGTTCTCAAACTTTAATGGCCCAGCCACCCTCGATGCCTGAAGGATAGCATCTCTATCCCGAAAATTAAAAAGTCGGGCAATGATAGGCCGCGGGGGAGCACCCACCTTGGGCGCACCACCCGGAATCCTGTGGGCCCGTTCCACAGCGAAGAACTTGCTCAGTCCCTTGGGTGCTAGATGAGTCACCACTAGATCCTCCACAAAAAGATCCGCAGCAGACTCCTCCGATCGTTCGGGCACCCCAATAATACGGACATTATTCCGCCTGGCCCTGCTTTCGGAATCCTCAAGGCGACGATCAGTCAGGTCACTGGCGAGCCGCAACCTCCGCACCTCCGTCTGCAAAGCGGCCACATCCACAGTTAGGCTCGACGCCGCTTGAGTCAATGAGTCGACCCGGTCATTTGTTTTGGACAGGTCCACTCTGACCAAATTCACATCAATCAACACCGAGTCCAATTTAGTAGCCAGGGCATCAAATTGCTGGTTCACAGTCGCCTTCATCTCCTCAATGGCCCCCATGACATCCAGCAGAGTCAATTCGGACGATGCGCCCGAGGCCTCCTTGGGCCGCTCAGGCGATTTATGTGATCCACTAGGGGATCCCTTTGGCTGCGCATAGCGGTCCATGTTGTTGGCCTGGGTATAAGCTCCCCTCCGGGTAGACTTGGGTTTCAGCTTGTCGCCGTCCACTCTCGCCGCCATCATCAGCGATCACCCAGGTCAGCACCCTCCAGCACCCGGAGGAAGGCCAGGCGACCAATGCAGGAGATCCGGGCCACCAACTGAAATAGGACCGTTTACAGTTCGAGAATCAGGCCATGCACTCCGTCCTCGGCGCTGCTTACCCGAAGTCCCGACGTCAGTTTCCGCAGATCAACTCGAAACCGAAAGTGAAAGCACGGGGTCCGGGGCAGGCCCAGGCTGGCATGCCGCTGTTGTTCACTTCGCACCCGGGCACCTCACCAACTCGAGTTCGGGACCAAGGCCGGAGAAGGCCGCAAACTTCAGATCGCCACCAGTCCGGTTCCCGGAGTCCGATTTCGATTTGGAAAACGAGTGGCACCTTAGCGCAAGATCATAGACAAAAGCCCGTCTAGAAAACCAGGATTATGACAGGATAGACGTGGGAGGTTGCGGAGGCCCCCGGGAGCCACAAGCCTACGCGGCCATCTTGGTTGCGCGCTAGGCTCCTCCCCCCCCCCTCTCAAATATTTAGATACCTTCAGTTGCAGCACGCCCTGAAAGCGTGAATCGCACCCGGAGATGAAACCATGGAGTCCTCCCCACTAGTATATAGGTTAGTAGATGGACCCCAAGGAAAAAATATGATTTTGCTTACATATCAGACTCTTATGAAAAATACTCAGAAAGGTTTAGACCCACTAAGAAATAAATGACAGACTGATATTGGAGAGATGGAACATGAAGATTGGACAGTTGCGTTACAATTTCCTAAGGTTGTAGCGATTAAAGCACGTTATGAGCTGATACAACTTAAAATCCTATGTAGAGTTTATTATACTAGAGTACATGTGCACATTATTGGGAGAATATCTGATCCCTCTTGTTTACGACAATGCTGACAATCAAGGACCTTCCTCCATACACTGTGGGAATGTCCGATATTGAAAGTTTTTTGGGAAAAGGTACGTCATAGGCTCTAGGTGGCCACAGTAGTGGAGCCAGAGAGGAATGCGCATTGGCTTTATTAGGTAATGGATTGGCTCTGATGCCACTTCATACCAATGAATACTCGTTAATTTGCGGTTCCTTCTGGCTAAGAGGGAGATAGCACATAGATGGGGAGCAGCTGGGACTCCAAAGATAGAAGACTGGGAAAGGGAGATGGATCTGAGTTACACACAGGAACAAGCATTTGCAATGCAATAGCTCTCGCATTTACGTAAGTTTAAGCCGGTGGCATTGTAAATAACAATGCCTTTTATTTATGTTTTAAAAACGGAAACAAAAATAAAAGGCATTGTCATTTACAATGTCAATAGCTCAAACTCAAGTAAATGCGAGACCTATTGCATTGCAAATGCTTGTTTGTAATTCTGAAGAGTGCTGGAAACTGAGATTTTAATGGCATCAAAACAAATCAAGGCACTTGGTGATGCAAAAATGATAAATATTCACAGAAACCCGATTCCCACACATTATCATTGGTGTGCTATTCAGTTTTATAAGTAAACTGTATGTCTGTGCAAATTTAGTGGCCATTTCAGTTGAAAATGTGCGGTCTCTAAATGACAATGTGCTACCACATGATGCTCTAGTTACATTAAAAAAACACCTGCCTCATGTCCATTAAGGTAGGTGGATCTCAAGTTTGTTGTTCTAAAACTGAACTGTGGTTCTAAAAAAAATTTGGAAAGCACTGCACAAGATGCATATTGTGCGAGGCCATAAGGCCCCTTCCTGCCTCAACAATGGTAAAAAATAGCTTTCTCAGGCCAGAGCTATCTATATGATTTATGCTATGCTGTTGTTCCTGTGTAGAAGCTATAAACTAAATAGTGTTTCTGAAGTCATAACACTAGCACGGGACTCCACAGAATTCAGTCACACTTCATATTCATCTGTATTCACTTACATTGTTAGCAAGAGACCAAAGACTTACCTATTATAATGCACAGATCTTAACCTTGAAGCCTTACACCTCCCTATTGTAGGCACTCCCAAGACACTGCCCTGTTGAAATTACTGATCACTTTCAATGTATGCTCCTACTTCTATGGCTTACCTGACGCAACGACTTGTCTCCCACTTCTAACTCCTCCAAGCACCTACGCTGGGAAGCAGCACCGTGGCTGAAGCACTTTAGAGAAACAAAAATACACAAAGGTTGAAACCTGTGATGTGCTAAATACCTTAAGTGAGGGCCACTATTCTCTTCAGAAAAGTAACAAAGCATGGAATTTAAAAGGTAATAAACAGTGATTTCTCAAGTTATACTATACTGTGGTAATAACATGGAATTTAACCTTGCAACTTAATGTAATTAATACATTTCTTAGTATAGAGCCTCCAGATTACATGTTTTCTTGATCCATAATTATTTTTAATACCATTTTCAAGTTTCCCAAACCAAACAATATTGAAATCCTCCCAACGAAGTCACTGGCCGATTGTGAGGATGCGCTCAGACCAGTGCCTTACAAACTTTAGAACCACTGCCCACTTTTTAGAACGACAAACCTTTGTGAATCACCTATCTTTAATGGCCATGAGGCATTTTTTTTTTTAATGTAACTACTTATTGTGTGGCAGCACAACATAATTTTTAGACCGCACATTTTCTATTGAAATAGCCACTAAATGTGTAGACATAGTTTTACTGATTAAACTATACTGCACACACATGCTAATGTGTGGAAATTGCGTTTCAGTGAATTTTTTTTATTATTAGTGCATCACTATCACACTGCAGAATTAGAAAAAAACGTGCTTGCTTCTGAAGGCGAACAGTTAATTTACAGGTATTTACATTGTGTTGCACTACAAAAAATTACATCATGCAGCCTTTCCGTTCACATACTCTGTACTTCAGCAAGATTGTCACATAATTTGCATTACTTTTCTTTCTCAGATTGCAAAGTTAGAGTTTATAAACATCAGTGTGTTAAAAACACAAGTAGCAATTTGTCAGAAGACGTATCCTGACATCTGGCCTGTCTTTGAAGTGCAGCAAATGTGACGAATTAAACACGGAGTTTAAAGGCATCTTTATTTATTTATTTGACTTTCACTACCTGCCAAAAAGGCGAGTAGCAACTCCGTTTGGAAAACACTGACTTAGACGCTTGGACACATCATACCGGAAGTGCACACTGAGCTACTAAGTTTAATGACTCGATTGTGGCAGACATTTTACATCAGCACAAAATGGCCATGGTAAAGAAAAATGTAAGTTGTAATTTTCTTCCCTAAGTGGCATCTCCCACCTTACTTGTCTCTTTCAACATCATTAGGAAGAAGATGCCACCACGTTACTGAATCCCATTAAACTGGATCACAGTAAAATTTCTCATCTTGAAGAAAACAGAATGTGAATTCCTCCAATCTTTATTCGCTCTACTACTCTTTACTATCACTACAATGAGTCGAACGCATTTCTTGCAAAGCATGTATATGCAATAGAACCTGAAGGCTAGGCCGAGAGTCCTTGTGAATTTACAAAGCAAGTGTATGTAAACTAACTTAATTGGCTTTTGGCATAGGTTTGAAACACACATGGCATCTTAACCGCCCTCTGCCTTTACGTGCACTTCAAAAACTGTTAAAAGGGTGGCTCGGTCGGAGACTCGCAGGCTATATTTTCCCTAGGAAGTATTTTTTTTAGTTTGCAAACCTCTTTAAAACTGTGATTTTTTATTTACGTGCAGGCTTCAGTCCCCAACACGCTTTCATTAAGTAGTTACAAAAAGTCACTAAATGTCGAAAATACCCTTTAAAGAAGGATCACAGTTATATCCTAAACCAATATGTTTTGGTAAGTGCCCAAAGACCATACTAGAACACTTCGCCGGTGATTGAACAAAGGGGACTTAAGAGAAGGCAGAACTGAAGTTGTAAAAGGAGGTAGCAGATCAAATCCCAGCATCTCTGGGTCGATTCCTGTAGCACTGAAGGTGGACACAATAATAAAACATACTTGCAGCATGTGGTGGGAGAAATGCAACTGATGCACAATTTTCACTGAAAACATCCAAACATAGTTAGCAACAGAACTACCAGGCACTCACCTTTCTAAATAATCTATTTCCCATATCTTGACACAACAGAATTATCAGGATTAAAAACGTGACAGTGTTAAAGGTCTCCAAATACCTTAGCTTCTCAATTTATAGGACAGTAAAGGGTTTATTTAACAATGATCGATTTGATGGTTACAGTATACAATCAATCAAACAACATTTGTAGAGCGCACTACATACCTGTGAGGGTCTCAAGGCGCTGGGGGGGGTCGCTACTGATTGAACAGGCAGGTCTTGAGTAGCCTCCTGAAGGTCAGCAGGTCTTGGGTCTGTCGTAGGTTCAGTGGGAGGGTGTTCCAGGTCTTGGCGGCGAGGTGGGAGAAGGACCTCCCGCTGGTGGTTGTTCTTCGGATGCGCGGGACGGTGACGAGTGCGAGGTCGGCGGAGCTTAGCCTGCAGTTGGGGGTGTAGAAGGAAAGTCATTTATTGAGGTAGGTTGGGCCGGTCTTGTGGAGTGCCTTGTGTGCGTGGGTGAGGAGCTTGAAGGTGATCCTCTTGTTGACGGGCAGCCAGTGCAGGTTTCTCAGGTGGGGGGTGATGTGGCCGTGGCATGGTACGTTGAGGAGCAGTGGTGCCGAGGCGTTTTGGATGCGTTGCAGTTGTTTGATGAGCTTGGTCGGGGCTCCCGCATAGAGAGCGTTTCCATAATCGAGTCTGCTGCTGACGCGGGCCTGGGTGACTGTTCTTATTGTATCTGTCGGGATCCACCTGTAGATCTTGCGGAGCAAGCAGGAGGAGGAGATGGTGTTGACTTGCTTGGTCATGGAGAGCGTTGAGTCGGGGATGATTCCCAGGTTGCGTGCGTGGTCGGTGGGTGTCGGGGCTGTCCCCAGTGCCGTCGGCCACCAGGAGTTATCCCAGGCTGAAGGGTTGGAGCCGAGGATGAGGACCTCCGTTTTGTCCGTGTTCAGCTTCAGTCAGCTGGTCTTCATCCAGTCGGCGACGGCCTTCATACCTTCGTGGAGGTTGGCTTTGGCTGTGATGGGGTCCTTGGTGAGGGAGAGGATCAGTTGAGTGTCGTCGGCATAGGAGATTATGTTGAGGTCTTGCTGTCGGGCGACGTGTGCGAGCGGGGCCATGTAAATGTTGAACAGTGTCGGGCTGAGGGAGGAACCCTGGGGTATGCCGCAGATGATCTCGGAGGCTTCAGATCGGAATGGGGGGAGGCGGACGCTCTGGGTTCTGCCGGAGAGGAAGGAGGTGGTCCATTCCAGGGCTTTGTCTCGAATCCCTACGGCGTGGAGGCATGCGCGTAGTGTGCGGTGGCAGACGGTGTCGAAGGCGGTGGAGAGGTCCAGGATGATGAGGGCTGCGATCTCACTGTTGTCCAGCAGTATCCTGATGTCGGTGGCGGCGATGAGGGCGGTCTCGGTGCTGTGGTTGCTGCGGAACCCTGACTGGGACGGGTCCAGGTCCAGGATTCTGTTTTCTTCGAGGTATCGGGTTAGCTGTCTGTTGACGATCTTCTCGATGACCTTAGCCGGGAACGGGAGCAGAGAGATGGAATAGACTGCCAGAATCTTGTAGAAACAAGGTAAACATTTAAGCTAGCAATCCTATTACAGGGCTTTTCGATTACTGGAGTTTCACTTTAAGATATACGAACAGACATAAAAACATGAAAACGAAAGACTTTATAAAATGCTTAAGCCTTTGACGCATGCAAATGCGGAAAGCGCCAGGCAAGTAGCAATTCTGACCCAAAGATTTGAAAATGTTGGGCTCCTATAAGCGTGTAGAAATGGTGAAGATATGCAGACAATGAGCACAGTCATAATCAGAAAACAGAGCGATTTGAGGGATTTAAAGTGCGGGAAGCCAACATTATGCAGATGAAGGAACAGATGTGCACAGATGTTGAAGGGAATGATATATTGCGGCACAATAAGGACTGGGACAGAAACGATCAGGAGAGGAGGCGGTGAACCGACTGATCTTTAGAAACACTTTTGTGGGACTGTTGAAGCGAGTGACAAGAAAGTCTAGAAACATTAAGTGGACACGTCCGAAAGGTAACAAGCGCGCGCTACGGCAAAAGTAGGCTGGCGAGTGGTGAGGGATGCAGGGCGCTGAAAGCTGGCAGCTGCGCGCGTGCATGCAAGCGTTAGGCCGTGTGGCAGCACTTTTAAAAGCCCTAACTAAATGTCTCGCAGAGCAGCGCATGCAGTGGCTCAGGCGAGACCTAAAAATGAATATATAAAGCTAGAGAATGCTCTAAGAAATTTCACAAAGCATGGAAAGGATGGACATGCGACACATGAACAATTGAATTGCCAGTGACTTGGGGTGGGGGAGCGGGGAGTAGGGGAGGGAGGGGGAAGGATGGGTCAGTTTATTTCTGTATGTTGTATGATTCAAAAATCAAAAAAATGACATACAAAAAAAGGAAATATGCATGAGGATTTCGCGTTTTGGGAACATCCCTTTTTCTCTGCCCCTGCCTGACGGATCACCCGTAAACTTTCCTAGCGCACACTAGGCATTAAAGAGAAACCTTTTGGAAAGTTTAGTGAAGATTATTGAAACGGCGCCAAAGTTATTAGCATAACAAAAAAGGCCTTTCCTATGGAAACGCTGACCTGACTATAAGTAATTAATATATATATATAAAAATATATATGTATAATATATATAAATATATATGTATACATATATATACATATATATTTATTTACATTTAGTCTATATGTAGATGCACAGAGTGTAATAGACTATTTACTACTATTGTAGAGTGTTGGTAGGGTCCATGACTCACAAGAGGAGAAGCCTTGAGGGAATTACGATGCCCATTCAACAATCATAATAAATAGCATATTTCATTCTGCACATCTGCATATACCTTTTATGCCATGGCAATTTTTCTTGTTTCTTTGTTTTAAAAAAAGATAATTAATCAAAACCAGGATGCAAGGTGTTACATTTATGCAGCAACGTTAAATAACATTCTAGAGGCCTTCATTAGTAAAGTAATTCTAATATGCACTCTGTAGGGTGGTAAACTGATTTTTTTATTTATTATTATATAAGATCCTGGCCACTTGCTAATGGCAGATAACTAAGTGACTTAGTAGAACGTTAGGATTTATCGAGTTGGAAGCCACACAAAGGTCAGCTAGTATCAGAATGCATGAATGTCCTGTGCGAAGTGATGAGTTTTTCACTTGTGTATAAGAGGGATGTTAATACCTGGAACTGCTGGTTCTCATTGTGTTGTTGAAGAACCTCCATGCTGATTGCATACTTTAATTGTAGGTGTAGCACTGTTTAAGGAAGAAGTAATGAGAGAGGTCACACTGGGGCTGTGGTTATTGGAGCAGAGTTTAAGTATGCTAGTATTCTCCAGTGGTGGATCTTCTATGAAGTGACATCTTGAATCTTTCCTTGTCTTCAGGCTGGGGATTCTTAGTATTTTAACATAGCACTAAATGGCATTAACATGCCATATTAAAAACAATATTTTTCTGATGGAAACCTCTAATCGCATAGTCTTCAACTCGTGAATATACCACAGGCATCAGACTGGATCCAAAAAATGTAAAACAGTACTCCTGCGTGCTCGTAGGTGGTGTTATGTGGCTCAGCACTGGCGTCATTTTGTTCTGGAAGTGACCTGCAGAGCCGCATATAACCACCACCCTTGAAAGCTGATTTCAATTCCTGTCATCCGTGCCTTCACGCGCGGATTCTGGGCTAATCCTTCGTCTTTTGACTAGACTTTTTCACAGAATTTTTCACATTTTCCTGTGGGCAAGGGAAAATTTCATCTCCAAAATCCAGAAGGTTTAAGCCATGTAGGAGCTGTTGTAAACACGTCTTTGACTGATCCCCACAAGGTATGCTTGTGATGCCTGGGTTTGGACAAAACTCCAGGACCTGCAACTGCTGTGGTCAGATGAATCTAAAGGGCCATACGGGACCGCAAGGCAAAACTTTGTCACCAAACACTGGAAGTCTCAATGCAACGAATGGTCGAAGTCGAGAGGAAGGTCCGCTCCTGAAGTCATTACTGCGAAAGATTTTTGTTGCAGTGGCAGTCATCGGGTAAGTCCAAGAAAGAAATGCAGGAAGCCCAAGTGCATTCAGCCCCTTCTTGCTGTAGTGTCTTGCGAGTTAGCAATATTGGAACCCCTTTGGCTCCTGATGAACTCCGTAGAGCTATGACATAAGTGTTAGAGCGGAATGAAATGAAGGCTGATTCAGAATGTTGACTTTGCAGTTACACGCAGAAGAATAAAGACGTTAAAATTAAGCTCTGTGTGTGGCATAGTCATTGGCTGGTGCCCAGCATGAGGAAGACACTACACTTGCCAATCTCTATCTTCAGAGGAGACGAGGGGGCATCAACACGCCACCCAGACTCGCTCACAGAATTTTGAGGAGCTGATTAGGAAACTAGTCCCTGCAAATTTCTGGGTCCATCGGCGATGCAGCAGCAGGTCAAGGCCTTTAATGAGGTCATGCGGAGTATAATAGCTACACTTCTAGTTATCTTTGGCATGCCTTTGGGCACTAAGGATCCCAGAAACCCCAAGTCCCTTTTGTCTCTGCCTTGTGGATATTTAGGAATTGTCTGGCCTGGTGGGAGTCCAGCTTTAATTTCTAAGAGTGATTCTAAACACACAACCCCGCAAAGTGTTTCTTTGAGCAGAATGCACTGCAAAACTACGGCAATGGCTACAAAAATCTGCCCAAGTGATAGGATCTCAGTCAGGACCTACACATCACTAGCAGTCTTTAAGTCATCCTGCCATCTACCAAAGAGACTCAGCAGGAGCTGGAACTGCAACAGTAGCAGGTAACAGGATCGTGAGATGATAACACAAGAGTCTTGTGCTACCTTAAGCAAGCTATTCTATCGTGGAGATTTCTAAACAACCTCAATGCAGGTCTTCCTTGTCAACCTACGACAGACCAAATCATTGTGTTGACAGTTGCTTCCTTGAAAGGTTGGGGAGCTTAAATACAGAAGCCATTGACAAGAGGTGTGTCATCAGATGAGGAGAAATGCTTCCACATCAATGTTTTGTAATCATGGGTCATCTGACTTTGTCTGCAAGCATTCCTGCCACGGCTAGCAAATCAGGCCATTCCGGACTGAACCAACAACATGACCCAACAACATGACCAACACCAGGAAGGCACGAGGTCTCGCCTCCTGTTAGAGGAGAAACAGCTAATATGAAACTGGGCAATAGTGAACACATTTGTTATATCTCTGGCACATCTACCACGAATCCTAAGGAGCAGGCTCATGATCTCAGGTGTTTTGTTGGACTGCCACAAGTGTGAGCTTTATCAAGACCAAATACTGCAAGTATTCAGGAAGTGGGATCATTGGATCCCAGACCTGTTCACTACCCTCTAGGACACAATTAGCCATTCGTACGCAAGCAGTTACTGACAATTGTACAACGGAGGCAGTGCCTTCTTAATGACTGTTCATTCCGAGAGTGCTATGGAATGACAACACACACTTATTTTCACTGATATTGATAATTCCAGCGCAGGCTCTGAACTTACATCACTTTCTGCCATAAAATGTGAAGTGCCCCCTAGGAGATAATGTGAAGTCTCATTCCACTAGAAGCATGTCGGCTACAGCTGCATTCTACGTGGGGGTATAAGTCCTGGATGTGTGTTGAGCAGTTATGCAAAGAAACAGGCACATGTTCACCAACCACTACTCTTTATCACAGGAGAGAGTGAGAGAAGCAGCACAGTTGCAATATCCCAAGTACTGTACTATCACTAAAGGCAACTGTTGTTTACTCTTTTCCCAAAGGGTATACAGTTTTCCAAAATCAGTTTCTTACCAGGTGATCCTTGAACAACTGGTGTGTCCTATAACCACTTAGTGTGGTGGGATATCCAAAGATATTGGAGAAGACGCCTCACTCACTAATAGTGACATGCTTCATCATAGGTGTCTTTCCACACCCAGGTAAGATGGTACTACCTGGGCGGACTCAACCAAAGATGTTCTGGGAGTTCTAATATAAAATAACAACTGGTTATGCAGGGAACCAGATCTGTGATATATTAAAAATACCTGGCATGAAATTTCTATGTGATAGTCATCTGAACAAAATTGTTATGGAGCAATAAGATCTGCAGTATGATTCTCAAATTCTCATTGGGCAACTTGTGAGAAGTCCATTGAGTTGCAGACTTGGCAAGTTACTCCACGTTTCATCATCAGGATTGGAGGGTCATTACTAATTGCATATGAGAATACTGTGAATGAAAAATAGGAAAAGGAGGTACAAAATTAAAGTTTTTAAAATGGTTTTTAGAAGTGTCCAAATGACTTAAATGTGGATGGGAGGACACATTCAAAAGGTCCCTACTGGCAATGAAGGTCCTAAAACCCTAATTAAAAAATCATTTGAGAGGGCAGAGCAAAACAGAACAGACTTAAGTCTGCTAAGATGGTGGCCCTCGTGGGCTGAAGTCACTTGAGGACGTCACCCCTGCACTTCTGCAAGCACTGTACACTACAATATATTGTTGCCTTCTTGGAAAAAAATGCTTTAAGTAGCTACAATCATTTAATCACCACATCTGCAACAAAGGGAGGACAAGCAGGTTTATTGCATATGCACAGAATAAGATAGCTGGGGGGAGTGACCACACAATAAGAGAAGAACAAGTCCATCTCAAATTACACATGCTGTGAGTCCATTCTTATAATACTATTTTTGGCAAAGAGCCATAACTTCAATAGATTAATCTTCCTGCTTTTCCATTCTGTCCAACCCATTCTGCACACATTTTCTCAAAGTGCAGCTTTCCTGTTTTCGTGACTCTACTAGTCACGCAACCTATACAGATCTATGTTTGGAACATCCTCTGCTGCTCTGAATTTCCTGCAACATATTCAAGTCACAAAAGTACTCAGAAACACACAATAGGAGGAAAAAACACTTAAAAGAAAAGTCAGACGGCATTTAAGCATTTATTCAAAGCAGGTTGTAGATTACACCAGATAAATGTGCAACTTATACATGCATTTTAACCATACATTTAAACAGCCTCATACACAATGTCCTTTTTTACAGGATAATAATGCTTTACAGTTTCTGGGTGAGAGACGGGTAAAACAGAATAATGAACAGAATGATTAGGGCCTAAAGCTACATTTGGGTTTTGGTTCCTTTCATTTCCCTCTCTACTCGATTCTTCGACTACTTCTTCACTACCCCTGTACATTTTTCCTAGTTCTGTATTTAGCATTTCTTTATTTCTTATTATAGGAAACCTACCTCCCACTTTAGCTGTAACCCTCTTGCAACATACTAAAATAATCTGAAATACTAGGCACATCAATAGCAACAGAACTATCATAGGCAATAAGGCCTTAAACAACCCCGACATCCAGGACGGCACCCAGTCAAACCAGCCATTGAACCACTCATCTAGAGCACCCCCTCTTTCTCAATCTGTGTATGCAAATGATGCAAAGTCAATATGGCCTGAGTCAGGTTTCCTTTATCTTCATCATTTGCTGGTATAGAAGTGCAGCTTACGGAATTCATCTTTTTACATACCCCTCCTTCGATTGCGGTCATCAAGTCTAAAATATAACTATGCTCCATTACCATAAGCCTGATTGAATGCAGTTCCTCTTTAATGGCCTTAAAGGCATCTTCAGTTGCATTTATAGTTTTCATCAATTCCCACTGGGTAATTTGGACCCAGCGAGCAGTTGCTTTTGCTTAGAACATGGGTAACAGACTCCCAAAAAATGTTAGGACATCATTGGACAACCTATACTGTTTGCCCACATCTTGCCACACTGAAGTTCCAAAGTACTCAGCCATCCTTTTTCTTCTGTGATGATGCAGCAAAGTTGGTGCTTTACTCAGAATGCAAATGCAAATCTTTTATTTCTTTTGCTGGTATTACCATAGATGAGGTATGCAGTCTCACCAAAGAATGGATTCCACCTAGTCGGGGAGTAGTTGCGTGTATATTCGATTGTCACACTGCTAGAAAAAATCCATAAGGCTGGAGGTACCGCCCTGCATATCGGCATTGTATTTAGTTGAGCTACAATTGAGATTCTGTCCCACTTTAACAATCCCATTTCCCTGAAAGCAAAGAGAAAATCTCATTAGTTTCACAGCCAGTTTAGGATGACGTTTAGTTCCAGTCCATGTATATCTCTTTATGTTTTCATCCCATACTTGCTGACATGATCCTTTTATATCATCAAATCTCAAAGGACTATTTGTTTCTGTGCCATTCCATAACGATATGGCCCTACTTGTGAACCTAGCTCCAGTAAACCATTTATTATTAGCAAATACTGAAGCTTCAATTCTTAATACTGGCCTGGCTGCACAATCTGGGGGCAGTGGTTTGGCAGAACAAATATTACAGGTGGATGATGGATTAGATCTCCTTAGAATACCTCGTTCCAATACCGCTTCCTCCCAATTTACATAACTATATTTTTGCCCTGCTCCCTTCGTTTCTTGCCAAACAATTTCTGATGCGGACTTAGTATCAGAATGAATCATTTGATTTCGTTTAAAGGAAAAATAGAATGCCTACCTGTAATGACTTGGTGAGGGGTCAAATGATGATCCTTTGAAGGGGCATTTCTCAATGCATATAGAGCAAGGGGAAGGCAGTAAAGCCAATTCTTTTTCAGTTTCTCACACATTTTTGATACCTAACTTTTTAATAAGCCGTTCATCCTCTCGACTATTACATTACTTTCTGGGTGGTAAGCCGGTGTTGCACTCCTAATAGTTAAGTAATTTGCTGAAATACTGTGTTAGCGAAGTGTTTGCCATTATCGCTGCGTATTGCCACTAGATCCCCCCACCTTGGTATGACCTCTCCCACCAGGAATATAGCTGCCTGGTCAGCATCACACCTGGAGCAGCGTCCCTCTTCAATCCATCGTGAAAACGGACACACCACTACTAACAAGTACCTATATCCGATTACATTTTTGTATCAGATCTACAAAGTCTATGTGTAACTTTTTGAAAGGACCTATCGGTCTTGGAATGGAGGATGAAGGATTTTTTGGTGATCTCTTATTAGAGTACTGATAACACACATGGCATGAAACTAGGAATACATCAACTAATGGTCCTAGATTAGGTATAAAACTGTTTTTATTGAATTCATCCATCATTACTCTTTAAGAATTGTGTTTTGTAAAATGAAGTTGTCGAAGAGCTGTTATAAGTAGGGACTGGGGCATTACAACTTTACCTGAAGTTGTTGATCTATAAAGGAGATCTGGAAATCTAGTCACTTCCCGCCTTTCATTTACAGAGATTTTTCTCATGTTGTGATGCTGCATTTTGAATGTCTAATAATGCCTCTGTATAAATATCTCATAGTGTTTTATCTCAACTTCATCATTCATCTAAATGTGCATACTGCATGTTTTCATTGCATATAACTAGCTTCCTTCGCTGCTGTATCAGCAGCTTCATTTAACTTAGACACCAAATCTGTACCTTTTGTATATGCCTGGCACTTTACCACTGCTATTTGACATGGTATTTGTAATGCAGCAATAAGGCCAGCTAAGAGATGTTGGTGCGCTACTGGTGTCCCATCAGATTTGAGAAATCCTCGTTGTTCCTGTCTCTTCAACCTTGAGTCAACTGTGAAAGCTACATATGCTGAATCAGTGTATAGCGTTACTGGCTGACCCTGACAAGCCTATAGGGCCGTTATTAATGCATTTAATTCAGCCACTTGGATTCATTGTTGGGATGGCAAGGGTAAGAGGTGCAATGTATGTAAGGTATAATCAGTAGGTGTACCAATAGCCTCAACAACAGCTGTACCTGTATGCCTTTTACCTGTCTCCTGGTCTATCCATGAGGAATCATCAATAAACAATTGTCGGCCATCAGACAAGGGGTCCTCATGTGCCAGATGATCTTTCTTGTCCAGTGTTACACTAGTCATGATCGGTGGGCTCTAATGGGTGCAGTAAAAAAGTTGCAGGATTGACTGAATGTACTCGCTCAATGCACATAGAAGGGTTTGACAGTATTACTTCACAACCTGTTCTTTAAGTGGTCAGTGTACTTTTACTTTTCTGCAGCACAGCAAATGGAGAGTGCTCAACATACAGTGTTACTGGGCATCCTGCCGTATTAGTACTACTCTTTTCTACAGCAAAAGCTGATGCCGCAAGCGTTCGCTCACAAGGAAAGTGACCTTTCCTTACTGGATCTAATAGTCCACTAAATTAGGTGACGGGTTTGTGACCCATTGGGTATTTTTGAGTAAGGACTGATATCATGGAATCCTCTGTGGCAGCGGAAAACAGGAAAAAATTTCTTTGTATAGTCTGGATTTTCTAGCACTGGCACTGAGGCAATTGCTTTTTTCAGTGTCTGAAATGAATTAGACTGTAATCAGTCCACTGTATGTCTGTGTTGTCAGTATTAGCTCGCTTCATTGCATATAATAGTGGTTGTATGATGGTAGCATAATCAAATACCAACTGACGTACAAAATTACAAACGCCTAGAAAAATGTGCATGTCTTTTACTTGGGCTGAGGATGATCACGTATAGCTTGTATTCTAGAACCTACTATCTTTTTGCCTTCTGCAGATAACACTTGGCCCAAATACAGCACTTGCACAAACTGTAATTGTTTCCTGTCCACTTTGTATCCCTTAGTAACAAGTTGCGTTAAGAGATTGACAGTGTTTAAAACACATTCAGATTCTGTTTTACTACATATTAGTAAATAGTCTACATATTGCAAGACTGTACTGTCTGACTGGAAATGTAACCAATCGTCTCTCAACACTCAAACACAGATGGAGACTCACAATAGCCTTGTGGGAGTCTAGAGTAAACAATTTGTTCACCATCAAAACTGAAGGCCCTCAAATAGTGACTGTCAGGATGTAAAGGTATGCTTAAAAAAGCTTTCGTTAGATCCACCACAGAAAACCATTTGCTGTCACTTGGTATATTAGTCAATATCACAGATGGGTCTGGCACTATGGGGTATTCTGCTAATACTATGGCATTAACGGGGCAAAAATCCTGAGCCATCCTCCAAGTATTGCCTGAAGCATTTTTGAAAGGATATATTGCCGTTCTTACAAGGTGAGGGACAGGAATACAGGACTCCCTGATCCTTCAGTCTTTGTATTGTCCCTCTAATACCTTCTTTTGCTTCTTTGGACAGTGGATACAGTTTTACAATGGGCAATTGTGCACCTGGCTTCAACTTTATCTTAAATGGTTCTACAGATACTATAAGTCTTACTTCGTCTGGAGCTGATGTCCAGAGACAAGGCGGGTTCGCTGCAAGCGCTTCAATATCGTGGAGGGGGGGCACAACTGGTAACGTGGTCTGTGCACCGTAAAAACAGATTAACAAGGGTGCGGTGTGCGTTTAAACTATCTCAGTCCTGGTGGGATCATCTGAAAAGAGTTCTGAGTCAAAAATGTCCCTTGGTCTGAGACCAGGCAAAAGAAAAATCATGACCTTCCAAATTCCTCTATCATTATCTGATGCCACGGGGCACCCCACCTACTGGTTATTTCCATGCACGCAAGGTAAAGGGTATTCACCTGTCCCAGTTCGTCACCACTAACTTGCCCCCGGAAAATTAGTCTAGGTGGCAATTCCATTCATCTCCCTAAAAGTATTTCCTCAGTCTTCAGAACCTTAGGTAATGCATCTGCTAGTAATTCATAATGCATTGGCTCTGCCCCTCCAACCACATTTTTCTCTGGTATTCTTAGAAGATGTATCCCACATTTTGCTTGACCAGGTATTTCACACGTCATGGACCCATCAGAGGAAAACCTTATTGTCATGTTTAATTTTTTAGAAATTATATCCCTTCCTAATATATTTGCTGGTGAGTTTGGAGAATAAAAGAGATACTCCTACGTTTGCACTCCTGCCACCTCTATGGACACTTGTGTTGTGTTTGGAATGTGCTATACTTCACCAGAGAAGCCCTGCGTATCCATGGAGGCAGAGGACAATGGAACATTTCCTTCTGCGAGGCAAGATTTTGTTGCCCCTGTATCAACCAAGAAAGCATACCTGCTTCCCATTATGATCATTTCTACTATTGGTTCTTCCTCTGGGTCTAGAGTCCTAGCTACCTCAGAACAATTGGAATTTCTTGGTGCGTCCCATCAAGCTGTATGATAAAAGGGGTTTCCACCTTGAACAATCACTCCCCCTTGTCCTTGACTCCCTGTGCTCACTACTGCAGTAGTCTGCACCTGAGGCCGGTCTCCTGTCAGTATGACAGGTGGTGGTGTCCCTTGAACAGGTACATTAGCAAATTGCTGTTGTGGCATATAAAACTGTGGTAATGGAGTTATTTGTTGTAGAGGGTAGGGGACATAGTGGTATGACCATATCTGATAGAGACATCTAGCCCGAGATTCCTTACCTTTGAACTTCCAGGCATCAGGCTGGATCCAGAAGATCTTTCTTAGCAGTACCCCTGCGCGCTATTAGGTGGTGTCGGTCAACTCCACGCGACGTCATCGGTGTTGTTTTCATCATCGACGTGACGTCCACGTTATCAATACAACTGCCACTCCGGCATGCTGACGTCCGTTCTTTTCTTTCCGCGCCATCAGCGTCAATCTGTTGGGGGGCGTGGCCGAGCCAGCCAAGATGGCGGACTCCTATCCTTGAAGCTCCTGCCCGGCGGCCCGTAAACCCCATCATCCTACCTGCCCCGGGCGTCCATCGCCCCTGACAAGGAGTGCCTCGGATCCGGCGATCATCGGGGACCCCTCCGACCTGCAACCAGCTCCCCGAGACACCAGCGGGAGCAACGCGGGGAACCCCGGGCGCAGACACGAACGAGCCGCGTTTAAAATGGCGGCCATGCGGGAGCGGAGCAGCGACGGGACAGCGGTATATCAGCGCCCCAGACAGCGCGCTTGACCCAGTGGCAGCGGCCCGCGAGGGTGCCTGGGTGAGGCGCGACAGAGACGAGGCCCCGGGGGACGGCCTGGGTGCTCCGGCGGCTCGAGGAGCGATCGGACGGAGAAGCGCGCTCCCTGCCCTCCACCCCCGGTGACCGCGGACAGACGACAACTGCAGAAGACATCGGGCGGGAATCGCGTCGCAGAGAGGACAGCCAGAAGACACGACCCGCACATCAGGTGAGCCCCGGGTGAGGCGGGGGCTGCGTGGTGACTCTTGGGCCCCCCCCCCCACGTACTGTCGCAGTGGGAGGATTGACTTAACACCCGACGGGGGTGTGGGGTGCAGCCCGCAGTCCTTGAGGGCCCGGGCCGAGAGTCCCTGGCCGCAGCCGCATCTGGGCGACAGAAGAGGTGTGGAGCCCCAGACGAAGTCGCTGCAGACGGTGGGGAGTGCGCCGTTTCTCGCCTGGCATAGTCGTGCGCGCCCCCCTGGAGTTGGGGAGACAGTCGGACCAGAGGGCAGAGGAGGTGTGCGTGGCCAGCGACGTAGGCACCACGAAACTGGACGATCCGAGTGGGTCCTGCCAACAGACGAGAAGGCGACCGGGGGGACTCTCTGAGCCCTCAGGAGAAGGGTTCACTGCGATTGGGGCCCCACGAAGTGGATACACGTCCAGAACGGGCCGACGGCCGCTGCCGTGACCCGGGGGGGCGCGGACGGCGCGCTTGCCGCCAAGTCAGCGGAACGAAGCCGGATGAGGGTTGAACCTTGAAAGAGTCACACCGACGGGCGGAGCGCGCCTGCCCGACCAGCTAGTGTGTGGCCACCAGTAAACGATCCCCGAAGAGTCGCACCAGCGGGAAGAGCGCGCCTACCGGGCCAGCTCGTGTGTCCACCAGCGCACAGAAGAGCCCATAGCCACGGTAAGAGACCCCCCCCCCTACGATGGGTCGCCAGAAATCGGCAGGGGCGCCACCGGCCTCTCACCAGTCCAGGACGACCGAATCGCTGTCGGCGAAGCCTCCCCGTTGCCCCGGGCCGATCGAGGAGGACCCCACGGCCAGAAAACTAGACCAGGTCCTGGCTGCCATAGAACACTCTCGAGTGACAATGGAAGGGAGATTCGGCGAGTTGTCATCAGACCTGGGCCTCCTTCGCGACGACCATAGGAAACTGGCGGACAAAGTGGCACAAAGCGCGCACCGTCTCCAGATACTGGAACCGCAGATACAAAAGCAAGATAACACGCTCCAGGACCTGCTGACACGGATAAGGACGCTGGAAAACAAAACAGACGACCTAGAAGGGCGTTCCCGACGGAGCAATATCCGAATCATGAACTTGCCGGAGGGAATCGAAGGGCCCGACCCGGTCAAATACATCTCTGACTGGATCGCCACATTCACGCCAGCAGATACTCTTACCGCGTTTTTCTCCGTGGAGAGGGCCCACAGAGTGCCAGCCCGCAGGCCACAGCCGGGCATGCCCCCTCGTCCTTTCCTGCTCAAACTCCTCCACTATCAGGACCGCGACGCCATTCTGCGAGCGGCCAGGCAACGGGGGCGGCTACAACTAGAGGACAAGCAAGTCATGCTGTTCCCGGACTACTCCCGCGCGGTCCAGCTACAACGGGCCACCTTCCTGGCAGTGAAACGGACCCTGCGCTCGAAAAACATACAATATGCGCTTCTCTTCCCGGCCCGCCTCAAGGTCATCTATGGAGGCGAGACGCACTTCTTCACGGACCCGGGGGACGCGGCGACATGGGCGGAACAGCACGCACAGCACCCCGGACATGACCCCGGCTCTCGCCCGAAGACTACGCCCGGGCGTTCAGGCCGCCGGACCCGGAGGGTTTCCTCCACGCCGACTAGCAGGCGCACAGGAAATACCACCGCCAGCTCCCCGGACCTAGCACAGATTATTGCGGAGCGTCGGAGGGCTCTCCAAGCGGTAGCCACACTGAGTCCCCACGACAGAGGATCGGACTCGGAACACGGCCCTCACATCTTTAGCTCGGACGACGAAAAGAGCGCAACGCCAGGATCACGAGAGGGCTCGGTGACACCCCCTGTGGTGACCCCCCAGACTGCGGACACGCTCATCTGACCAGTAACCCACGGATAGAATCAGCATCACATTGAGCACGCCCGGCAAACCACAAAGAACAGACTAACCGCTGAGCCCGACATCGGGCAGGACATTTATAGTTATCAACGATGTATGGGCCGCCACCAGAGCGGGAGTCGGCGGCCATCGGATCCACCACCCCCGTGGTTACGAACTAAAATCACGCCAAAGCTACCAGTTTGGGCACATCGCCCTGCGCGATGCGCCCCCAGTATTGGGACTGTTTCCCACAGTTGTTGCAGTTCACCTCCCCATCCCTTGTATTCCTTCCCGGTCATTCCCAGTGCAGGCATGGCGATCTCCACAGACGATACAGTACACGGACAGACGGTAGGTGGCGGGAGAGAGGGCGGGTACGACAACGGAGGGACCCACGACGCATCAAGGACATATCATTATGACGTCCCACAACATTCCTCACAACTCTCCTAACACGGACATAAAATTCCTGACACTTAACGTTAGGGGAATGCACACTGCCCGCAAGCGCTATTCAGTCTATGCATACATTAAGAGACAGAAGGCCCAGGTAGCACTCTTACAAGAAACGCATCTGACGGCAGGGGAGGCAGACAGGCTACAGAGAAAATGGCGAGGCATTATATGTGCCACGACCTACTCCGCATTTGCTAGGGGCACACTAGTATGGATCAGACCGGGGGTGCCATTTAAAGAGCAGAGCAGACTGGTGGACAGAGAGGGCCGCTACGCGATACTGACGGGACTGTTAGAGGGCCAGCAACTACTGATAGGGAGTCTCTACGCCCCCAACACAGAACAGGAGAGTTATTGGGACAAACTCACACGCATGTTGGCCCATCACACTTCGACCCCGTGGCTCCTGGGAGGGGATTATAATTGCACCCTGGATCCACACCTAGACCGTTCACACCCCCCCCCAGCCCGCTCCTCCGCATACAAGCAAGCCACAGCCCTCCGCAGCTGGGTAGACAAATGGGGGCTAGCAGACATTTGGAGAACTCGCCATCCCACCACGAAACTGTACTCCTTCCATTCGGTCCCCCACGATTTATGGGTCAGGCTGGATAGATTCCTATGCTCCACGTCGCTCCTACCCTCAGTTCGGGAGTCGGACTACCTAGGCAGAGTGATCTCGGACCACGATGCGCACACGGCGGTCCTCCGATGGAGACCCCCTCACCCCCCGATTCCAACGTGGAGGATGCCCCGGGAATGTCTTACAGACCCGGTATTCCACCGAACCCTAGAGGACTTCATGCAGGGCCATTTTCGACGAAACGACAACACGGCATCTACGCGCTCGCTGGAATGGGATGCATTCAAGGTCTGTGCCAGGGGCCACTGCATTCAACAGGTAGTGGGAGTCAGGAGAGTGCTCGACAGGGCACTGCTGGGGGCGGAGACCCGGCTCGCGGAACTCTCGAAGAGGGTGGACCGCGGTGATGCCACGGAGGCGCAACTGTCAGAGGCCAAATCCTCCCACTCAATAGCGCTGCGAGATCTGCGCAAATATAATTTTCGGGCGTACGCAACGCGAACACACAAGGAGGGAAATAGGACGGGGGCCCTCCTGGCTTGGTTGGCTCGGCAAGATACAGCGCCGCGCCCAATCACGGAACTCCAAGCCCCCGATGGGCAACTTAAATATTCGCAGACAGATATCCTCCACATCTTCCACGCATACTATGCGGCCCTGTACCGAGCCCCGCGGACCGGACCCACGGGAGACCTGGCCGGTTTCCTAGGTGGGGCGTCCCTGCCCAAGATCCCCCCCGCGCTCGGGAAAGACCTAGACGGGAAACTTAAGCCGGTCGACGTGAAGCAAGCAATCAAAGCCCTGGCGCGCGGGAAGGCACCGGGCATGGACGGACTCCCGATCGAGTACTACCACACATTCGCGGCACTATTGGCGCCACGGCTGGTCTCCCTATACGAAGAGGCAGTGACCCACAGAATGCTCCCGGCCTCGATGCGGGCGTCGATCCTGGTGACCTTCTTAAAGCCGTACAGAGATCCCGTACTCCCGACGTCCTACCGGCCAATAACACTACTGAACACGGACTGTAAGATTCTAGGGAAAATCTTAGCGGACCGCTACAGCCAAGTCCTTCCCACACTGGTGCACACGGATCAGTGCGGCTTCGTTCCCCGGCGTAACACCTCACATAACTTGCGCCGTTTTTTCCACGTTCAGGATCAGGCGAAAGGACGATTTCCCAGAGCGGCATGCCTGGTCCTGGACCTGGAGAAGGCGTTTGATACCCTGCAGTGGTGGTATCTATTTGAGGTCCTGCAGCAGATCGGTGTAGGTCCCACGTTGCTAGCCTATACTCGACTCCTGTACGGAGGCCTCACTTCCAGGGTGAGACTTGGCAAACTTATATCGGCGCCATTCCCGGTGACCCGTGGAACCCGGCAGGGGTGCCCCCTCTCTCCTCTCCTCTTCGCCCTGGCGATGGAGCCCCTGGCCATACGACTGCGACGGGAGGGGGAGACATGGGGGATACCCATAGCGGACGTCACCCATTGTGTGTCACTATATGCGGATGATCTCCTGATATATGTCCGCGACGTCACAGCCGATCTCACACCCATCTGGACGACACTCCGGGAGTTCGAAGGGCTATCGGGGCTCCGGGTCAACTGGGAGAAATCGTCCATCTTCCCTCTAGGCGTCCAGACGGCACCCCTGGAGATAACCTTGGGCGATCAGACACTGGGATGGGATGGAACGGCCCCCAGATACCTGGGAGTGCGCCTATATCATTCCCCCGGTGACCTCTTCGAGGGGAACCACCGAAGAGCACTGACGAGCCTACGATCGGCGGTGGGGTTTTGGAAGACTTTGCCACTAGCTCCCATAGGACGCGTCGCTCTGGCAAAAATGATTATGGTCCCAAGACTGCTCTACTTCTTCACAAACCTCCCTATTGTCCCGCCACGATCCTTCTTTCGGGAATTGGACTCGCTGTTGACGGCTCTGATATGGGGGGGCGGCCGACACCGAGTAGCGCTGCGCACACTGTACCTCCCCACAACGGCTGGGGGCGCCCTCCTTTGAATCGTACTTCCTCGCGGCACAGCTCCAGTGGCTGTCCCACTGGACGGCGGAGAGACAAGTGGGGGAGACGATCACGGAGAGAGGCAAACTGCCTATGCCTGAGATCCGCCGACTGCTCCTGCCGGGCTCCAAACCGACACGCACGCATCCACTCCAGGTCGCCATCGCCCGCAGATGCATGATGAGGGTTCATCGCATGTCAACGGGCAAGCCACTATACTCCCCCCTGCTCCCCCTGGTGGGCTTCCCCCGACGGAACGGATGCTTCACCGCGAGGGCCCTCCAAGTGTGGACAGATCATGGGATCACGGAAATGGAGGCGTTGTTCCAAGAGGGGCAACTGAGGACATTTGAGCAATTGATGGAGTGGCACGATCTCCCCCAGGGGCAATTTCTGACACACAGACAGCTGCTGATGAGTGGCGACCGTTTCTGGCGCGCGCGCAATGGGGAACCCCCGACACACCCGGTGCTACACACGGTGCTGCGTATGGGAGCAGGCAGCCATCTCATTACCTGGCTCTATAAAGCGATCCGGGAGCTCACAGACACCACCCTGGACAAACTGCGGGAGACGTGGGAAGACGATGCAGGCAGGGCATTCCATGATGCGGAGTGGCGCAAAGCCCTGGAGTCACCGAAAAAAGTGTCCAGGAACGCGCGCTTTAAAAATATTCAATTTAATATCCTACATCGGGCGTACCTTACCCCAGCCAAACTCCACCGATTTTACCCCGATACACAATTCGAATGTCCCCGCTGCCACCAGGCAGACGCCGACTTCAAACATATGTTTTGGGTCTGCCCAGCCGTACAACGTTTCTGGGGCGGTGTACACCGAGCCGTTCGAGCCGCGACCGAACTCCAGTCCACCCCCACATGGGAGGAATGTGCACTGGGGATCGCCCCGAAGAGGAAATCCGCGAAAGTACAGCGGAAGTTCACCTCCTTGGCCCATCTCCTCGCGAAGAGAAACATCGCAATGCATTGGAGGGCCCCAGAGGGGCCGTCCGGCCCGGCATGGGTGGGCGCGGTACTCAAGTGGGGAGCGGCGGAGGAGGACCTGCTACGAGAGGAGGAAGCGAAGGGCGCCCGCAGACACCCGATATCCATGGAGTGGGCACAACTCCTCATCCTGTTTAAGCAAGCAGACAATACAGGAGACACCCCAGACACGTCACAACCCTCTCCCCGCACCCCGGCGACCCCCCCCGACCACCCCGGATCAACGGAGGACACAAACAACCCATAGGAAAGACAACATACCCAACAGCGAAGGCATGTGCAGACCCGGTCCCCCGGCTGGGCGTTAAATGGCAATCCGACCACCCGCCCCCTCCCTTCCCCCCTGGGGAGCCTTCAAGCACACCACACACACCTACCACCAACCCGTACATACTGTGTCATAGGAGCACCTCGCCCGCCGGCCTCACATCCCCCCTCCCCCCCTTCCACACTTCACGCACCTCCTCCCTTCCTCCCATAACATACCCAGTTTCGGGGGCCCCCCCCCTACCCCAGGGCCCTTTCCAAACAGCCTCACAGGCGTAGATGATCCCAGTTGGCGGTTTACATTCTGTTGTTCTAGTTACACGACATGCTAGGGAATGTGAGACAAGAGGAGACGCTAGATAGACCGAGATAGGAAGATAAATTCACCCCTGATCGAGACGGCAGATATAGACACGACCAGGGCATTAGACAGGGAGACCAGATGACACCAGCACAGGGGAGGACAGATCTCTCGAACCATCGGGGAAGACCCGATGGCTAATGGACTACAGCTTCCACACACTATGTCTTTCCCAATGACCCAGAATGTTACGATACAGCGATTCAGACTCATATCTGTGAATGTTTCATATGATGTAATATATGCAAAACCCTAATAAAAACATGTCAAAAAAAAAAAAATCAGCGTCGATCTGTTGAAGAGAGGTACCCCCTGTCATTTTTTGACAGACTTTTTTCGCCTTTTTGTCGGTGTGTTAGGCAGTCATGTCGAGTAAGACCACTTAAGGGTTCAAGCCTTGTGGTGCTTATACCAGGGCATGTTGGTCATGGACCCCCATTTAGTTTGCCTTTGGTGCCTGGAGCGCGACCCGACTCCAAATCTTGCTCCGACTGCCGGGCCACGTCGCTGAAGGCTTTGAGGCGGCGGTTTCTAAAGCTTCTTGCTGCCCGGCTGCCGGCACCGTGGAGGTCGCCTCCTCGGTCTCGATCCCAGTCCAGGTCTCGGTCAAGAGGAAGGTCCGAGCACCGCTCTGGCGTATCGAAATCCTCTTCGTCTAAGTCAGGTAAGAGGCACCACAAGAAGCACAAGAAGTCGAAGCGTGCTTCGACTTCGCCCAGCCCGTCTCGCAACGTGGAGGAAGAACCTCGGCGTTCAAGGCCCCACTCCACCGAGCGGGTGCCTGGGTCGGCTCCACATTTCCCTCCCTTTCCAGGGAGTGACCCCCACCCAGCTGAAGGAATTTTATGACGCCATGTGTGCCATATTTGGGCGGCTTGACCCAGCGGGCGCGCCTTCAGGCCCAGCAGGCTCAGAGGACGGAGGGGCCCCCGTGGTTCCCATGCCGACGCTCCCATGCCGAGGTCCTCGGTGTCGCCGGGGCACTCCAGCGGTGGCTCCCCGATTCTTATTCCCGACGACACAGAGCAGGTCGGGCAGCCTCCGATGCTGAGACCGGCACTGACTGAGCCCTATGGCTCCATGCCGTTCATCCTGCACTATTACGAAGGGTTAGGGATGGGGGAAGAGGATTGGGAGGGGTAGCAGGATTCCTTAGAAATCGTGCAGCAACAAGGTCTGGGCTGGTTTTAGGAACTGGGTGATGCCAATGGCCTGGACACCACCCCAGACTCCGGCATGCTTTTCCCTCTTAACCTGGCTACAGAGGAGGTAGCATTTTTTGCCATAGTGGTATATAGGGCTGCAGAGGTCCTCGACCTACAGCTCCCTACAGTGGCGGTCAAGACTGTCTTGGCAGAGGTCCTGCAGCCTGGGGTCTCGAGTTCTGAACCCCTACTGCCCTTCAATGAGGCCTTAACAGACATCCTCCTGCACTTCTCATTATACTGTCCACCTCATCCCCTACTATGGAGCTCAACAGGCTCTTTACATCTCCAAGAGCTAAAGGTATCCCAACCGTTGCATTTTCAAATGCTTTTATCCATTTCCCCGCTCCTTCATCTAATGGAGGCAGGCACTTTTTTACATTTTCTTTATCCATGTGTTGCCATGGAACGTAGACAGGCTGTGCTCCCTGTGTCTTATACACCAGTGGCATCTGCATTATAGCAGTATTCCTGACCCCATGTCCCCCATAAGGTGTCTCAGACCTTATAGCATACTTTTTCCACACACAGAGACTTTGTTGCATGTAATCATAAACCCACTCTGGGTTCCCATAACCTTGAAAAAAATATTAATCGGCCATTATTAATTCAAGGTCAAAGGATAATGCTCTTGGCCACACTTTCATCTGCGGCACCATACCTTCTGACCACCCCGCAAGGTTGTTAGTAAATGGGACAAGATCATACCAACTGTTTTCTCCCTTCACTACTATTTCATTGGGTGTCAAGTCACTATTTCCTTTCCTTTCTATTTTTTGTATAAAACTTGTCATTCAAATACACACTAAGAATCTGAGGGAGATGCCCCTTAGGAGAGCGTACCACTTCCTATCAATATAATAAACTCACAAAAGATACGTTCTCATGAAAACAAAATGTTGTGATAGTGTGACCAGAGTGTCTATAGAAAGTGGGGGTTAAAGGAAGACTTTATCTTTAAGGACGAGAACCCTCGCTCACCCAAAGGTGACATGCTTCATTATAAAGCTGTACAAAAGGGGGTGGTGATGGACGGAGCATCAGAACCAATCAAACACTCACACCCAGTCAACAGATCTGGGTTTGATCCATCACCGTTCTTTAGCCCACTCTGCCACCCCAGTTCAGACATGGCCATATGCAAATCAGTCTGACCCCGTGCCTCATGGGAACATTCCAGCCCGAACTGCCAAGCCATGCCTTCCCTGTACCGGAAACAAGCTTCCTAGGACCGGTTTCTGGCATTTCAGCCGTCTTCAGCCAGGCTTGCTTGAATCCAGTGGCAAAGTGAGCAAAGGACTCACGTCTGAGCATACCCTGCCAACTTATGGCGAACAAAGTGGTACAAAAGGGGGTGGTGATGGACGGAGCATCAGAACCAATCAAACACTCACACCCAGTCAACAGATCTGGGTTTGATCCATCACCGTTCTTTAGCCCACTCTGCCACCCCAGTTCAGACATGGCCATATGCAAATCAGTCTGACCCCGTGCCTCATGGGAACAGTCCAGCCCGAACTGCCAAGCCATGCCTTCCCTGGACCGGAAACAAGCTTCCTAGGACCGGTTTCTGGCATTTCAGCCGTCTTCAGCCAGGCTTGCTTGAATCCAGTGGCAAAGTGAGCAAGGGACTCACGTCTGAGCATACCCTGCCAACTTATGGTGAACAAAGCGGTACAAAAGGGGGTGGTGATGGACGGAGCATCAGAACCAATCAAACACTCACACCCAGTCAACAGATCTGGGTTTGATCCATCACCGTTCTTTAGCCCACTCTGCCACCCCAGTTCAGACATGGCCATATGCAAATCAGTCTGACCCCGTGCCTCATGGGAACAGTCCAGCCCGAACTGCCAAGCCATGCCTTCCCTGGACCGGAAACAAGCTTCCTAGGACCGGTTTCTGGCATTTCAGCCGTCTTCAGCCAGGCTTGCTTGAATCCAGTGGCAAAGTGAGCAAGGGACTCGCGTCTGAGCATACCCTGCCAACTTATGGCGAACAAAGCGGTACAAAAAGGGGTGGTGATGGACGGAGCATCAGAACCAATCAAACACTCACACCAGCCCACTCTGCCACCCCAGTTCAGACATGGCCATATGCACATCAGTCTGACCCCGTGCCTCATGGGAACAGTCCAGCCCGAACTGCCAAGCCATGCCTTCCCTGGACCTGAAACAAGCTTCCTAGGACCGGTTTCTCTGCATTTCAGCCGTCTTCAGCCAGGCTTGCTTGAATCCAGTGGCAAAGTGAGCAAGGGACTTACGTCTGAGCATACCCTGCCAACTTATAGTGAACAAAGCGGTACAAAAGGGGGTGGTGATGGACGGAGCATCAGAACCAATCAAACACTCACACCCAGTCAACAGATCTGGGTTTGATCCATCACCGTTCTTTAGCCCACTCTGCCACCCCAGTTCAGACATGGCCATATGCAAATCAGTCTGACCCCGTGCCTCATGGGAACAGTCCAGCCCGAACTGCCAAGCCATGCCTTCCCTGGACCGGAAACAAGCTTCCTAGGACCGGTTTCTGGCATTTCAGCCGTCTTTAGCCAGGCTTGCTTGAATCCAGTGGCAAAGTGAGCAAGGGACTCGCGTCTGAGCATACCCTGCCAACTTATGGCGAACAAAGCGGTACAAAAGGGGGTGGTGATGGTCGGAGCATCAGAACCAATCAAACACTCACACCCAGTCAACAGATCTGGGTTTGATCCATCACCGTTCTTTAGCCAACTCTGCCACCCCAGTTCAGACATGGCCATATGCAAATCAGTCTGACCCCGTGCCTCATGGGAACAGTCCAGCCCGAACTGCCAAGCCATGCCTTCCCTGGACTGGAAACAAGCTTTCTAGGACCGGTTTCTGGCATTTCAGCCGTCTTTAGCCAGGCTTGCTTGAATCCAGTGGCAAAGTAAGCAAGGGACTCGCGTCTGAGCATACCCTGCCAACTTATGGCGAACAAAGCGGTACAAAGGGGGGTGGTGATGGACGGAGCATCAGAACCAATCAAACACTCACACCCAGTCAACAGATCTGGGTTTGATCCATCACCGTTCTTTAGCCCACTCTGCCACCCCAGTTCAGACATGGCCATATGCAAATCAGTCTGACCCCGTGCCTCATGGGAACAGTCCAGCCCGAACTGCCAAGCCATGTCTTCCCTGGACCGGAAACAAGCTTCCTAGGACCGGTTTCTCTGCATTTCAGCCGTCTTCAGCCAGGCTTGCTTGAATCCAGTGGCAAAGTGAGCAAGGGACTCACGTCTGAGCATACCCTGCCAACTTATGGCGAACAAAGCGGTACAAAAGGGGGTGGTGATGGACGGAGCATCAGAACCAATCAAACACTCACACCCAGTCAACAGATCTGGGTTTGATCCATCACCGTTCTTTAGCCCACTCTGCCACCCCAGTTCAGACATGGCCATATGCAAATCAGTCTGACCCCGTGCCTCATGGGAACAGTCCAGCCCGAACTGCCAAGCCATGCCTTCCCTGGACCGGAAACAAGCTTCCTAGGACCGGTTTCTGGCATTTCAGCCGTCTTCAGCCAGGCTTGCTTGAATCCAGTGGCAAAGTGAGCAAGGGATTCACGTCTGAGCATACCCTGCCAACTTATGGCGAACAAAGCGGTACAAAAGGGGGTGGTGATGGACGGAGCATCAGAACCAATCAAACACTCACACCCAGTCAACAGATCTGGGTTTTATCCATCACTGTTCTTTAGCCCACTCTGCCACCCCAGTTCAGACATAGCCATATGCAAATCAGTCTGACCCCGTGCCTCATGGGAACAGTCCAGCCCGAACTGCCAAGCCATGCCTTCCCTGGACCGGAAACAAGCTTCCTAGGACCGGTTCCCATGAGGCACAGGGTCAGACTGATTTGCATATGGCCTTGTCTGAACTGGGGTGGCAGAGTGGGCTAAAGAACGGTGATGGATCAAACCCAAATCTGTTGACTGGGTGTGAGTGTTTGATTGGTTCTGATGCTCCGTCCATCACCACCCCGTTTTGTACCGCTTTGCTCGCCATAAGTTGGCAGGGTATGCTCAGACGTGAGTCCCTTGCTCACTTTGCCACTGGATTCAAGCAAGCCTGGCTGAAGACGGCTGAAATGCCAGAAACCGGTCCTAGGAAGCTTGTTTCCGGTCCAGGGAAGACATGGCTTGGCAGTTCGGGCTGGACTGTTCCCATGAGGCACAGGGTCAGCCTGATTTGCATATGGCCATGTCTGAACTGGGGTGGCAGAGTGGGCTAAAGAACGGTGATGGATCAAACCCAGATCTGTTGACTGGGTGTGAGTGTTTGATTGGTTCTGATGCTCCGTCCATCACCACCCCCTTTTGTACCGCTATGCTTCATTATAAGGCTCCCTCCTCACTCCTTGCAGCCCCGGTGTGAGGAGGGAGCCCTATGATGAAGCATGTCATCTTCGGGTGAGTAAGGGTTCTCGTCCTTAGAGAAAAAGTCTTCCTTTAACCCCCACTTTCTGTAGAGACCCTGGTCTCACTATCACAACATTTTGTTTTCACGAGAACGTATCTTTTGTGAGTTTATCAAGACTTGTCATTCTCTGCATATTTTGTACATGATGATATCTTACTCCAGCTGGAGGGGAACTTTGTCCTAACTATATCATACCCTCTGCTCGAAATGGACGCCCAGACCTTGTTATACTACTGGGAAACACCTGCTCTCCTCTTGTTTGTTCTCTAAAGTCACTTTTTTCCTCTAATCTTCTTCAATTTGTTTCAGCGTTTCTGTTCTCAGCCTCTTGCCACAATTCCATGCGTTCCCTTTCAAGAACCTTTCTCATTTCACTTCTCACTGAGTTTATCTCTTCCTCATCTTCTCCTGTCACATTCGTGACTTCTACATCATATCCTATATCCCTCACAACTGGCTTTTCATCTGTTTTAAATAATGTGGATTTACATATATTTGAAGAGTCATCAGCAATATGTCTTAGTCTCTAAATTGTGTTCTGTATTCCCTTCACACTTGTGGTCATGTCACAATAACCCTTATCCTCTTTCTGATGCATCTTTCATCGTGCCCCTAAGTCAAACTTCACCTGTGGGGTACTAGTATAGTATCCATTTCCTTCACTTGAGTTTTGGGGAATCTTGCTAGCCCCTTCCAATATGTCCTTTGACTTTTGTTCTATCAATTTCCCATTATTGTCTTGTCTTCATTTTACTGAAATGTCTCCTGTTAGGGACACTGTTCCCTCATATACCTTTTCAGGTTTAAGAGAATCTTTATTGTTTGAGCTAGATCAACCTCCCCCATGTTTAACAAATCATCAACCTTTGGTGTAATTTTGTTTATGTCAGTCAGGGTTATTAATGTCAGCTCTTTATAGCCTACAGCTGGAATATCAGTGTCCACTGAGTCTGTTGAGGTAGTGGATTCCTTATCTTCCACTGACGATGATGGATACATACCCTGACGGCATAAGGGCCCTTTAATTATGTCAGAATATGTCGGGGTGGTGCTGTGGATTCTACATGGGAATCCTGACTGAATATCATACACATGTCTAATGACACTAATATTTTTGTTCTTTTATCTCCTTTATATGCTCCTAAAATATACATTATTAGATGGGCTATCACTGTATTATCAAAGGAGCCATCTGGGGGCCATGGAACCAGGGAAGTCTTTGTACCTTCTGCCCATTCCTGACAATGTTTTTTTATCCTATCAGAGTCTCCTGGCAATGTGGAAATCATGTGGCATAAAGGAGTCCCTGTGTCTCCCTCTCTCCCAGGGGAACATTTCTTAAAGAAAGGCATGACATCACAATGTTTTTTTTTAATCTACCAGGAAGTTTTACTATTCCTAGTTGTGGGGAAAATACTCGTGGACTATAAGGCAGATTACTCCCTTTTGTTTAGCCTTGTCTTCAGTTATCCCTAAATAAGCAAGTTGTGGGAGACTTTCAAGAGTTTCACACAACACACCTACACTCAAATCAGATGGATCTATATTACACGGAATAAATCTACCTGGTATCCTAGTAGACCCAACTCTTACTATTCTTAAAGGCTCCTGTCCTAATGAAGTTAACACTAGAAATATAACAGTTGGTACCTCTGATAATGCAAGAGAACTCATGATCTATTACACATTATATAATAATCACAAATCTACATTATATATATATATATATATTTATATATATATATATATATATTCTTTTTTTTTTTTTAAACAACTCACATAACTTATTTATACTAACTGTCAACTTTTTCTCTCTTTCTCTGATGTTTTCCCAATTTAAACTGTCCGGATTAATTTCTTATGTAATTTCTATTTCTCTGTTAATTCCACAAGGGGAAAAAAAAACAGTCTGCCAAGTTTTACTAAATACACATCTATCTCTCTGATGATTCCTAAACAAAGGTTGCCAGGATTAACTAAATACACATCTCCGTTTGGAACAGTTGTGGATCAACACACAAGGAATCGACGATCTCCCTTTTCTGCAACAGACTTCCCCCAGACCGGTACCCCTGTTGTCCAAAAAAATGATCTTTCTTCTCAACAGGCATCTGTCATTTTCCGCGAATTGTGCACGACTAAATTAGTTGTCCAAAGGGGCACCTCTCCAGCGGCACGCTGGGGCAAAGAGGATCTCCTGGCTGGCTTGCCACGTTGTTGAGGAAAAATTCCTTTAAGTAGCTAAAATCATATCATCACCCAGGAGGACAAGCAGGTTTATTGCATATGCAGAGAGTAAGATAGGTGGGGGAGTGACCGCCCTATAAGAGAAGCACAAGCCAGTCTCAAATTACATATGCTGCAAGTCCATTCTTATAATACTATTTTTGTCAAACAGCCATAACTTTATTACCAATAGAAAAATCTTCCTTCTTTTTTTCTGTTCTGTCCCACCCAGTCTGTACACATTTCCTCAAAGCGCAGCTTTCCTTTTTTCATGACTCTAGTAGTCACACTACCTATACAGATCTATGTTTGGAACATCCTCTGCTGCTCTGAATTTCCTGCAACATATTCAAGTCACGAAAGTTCCCAGAAATACACAATAGGAGGAAAAAACACTTAAAAGTCAGATCCCATTTAAGCATTTTTTTCAAAGCAGGCTGTAGATTTTTACCAGATAAATGAGCAACTTATACATGCATTTTACCCATGCATTCAAGCATCCTCATACAAAATTTCCTTCTTTACATAATAATAATGCTTCACAGTTTCTGGATGAGAGACAGGTAAAACAGAATTATTCTGGCCTAAAGCTAAATTTGGGTTTTGATTCCTTTTAGCCTTTCACCCATTTTCCCCCTGGAGGGCATCCGTGGCCTGGACTGGGGACAGACTTTAGGCAGAGGCACCAAGGACTTACAAGGCCTTGCAGCGTCTATTTGGACTGCGAGCTCTGCTGCTGTGATCGCGGTCCCCTGAAGTTCTGAACGGCGCATATGGATGCTGACTCCGGTGCTGTGCGGGCCCCTTCACGGTTGTACTGGATTGTGATGAGACTAGCCCTGTTGCCCTAAGGCGGCTGTTGGGGCCGTGTGTGGGCTGCTCTGGGGCCGAAGTCACCTTGGAGATCCTGAGGCCTACGCTCGGTCCAGGGTGGGTGGGGTTTACTAGCACCGCAAGCCTGAGAAAATCCTTCCGGAGATGCACCTTCATAGTAGGTGCCCCCGCTGATTACAGATATCCACCTGCGATGCCGCAACGTCTCTGGTATTGCTGGGGCTCTGAGGAGGAAGTGTTGTGGACTGCGACCAGGACTGCCATGAAGATCTTGTGACCTGCGCTAGAGGTGCACCCGCTGTCTCAGAGAATTGGGGACGCTTCCCACTTAGATTTGCGCTTGAGTGGCGGTTGCCCTAACTGATCGCTGATCTCTGCTTGGATAAAGTGTTTGAGCTTGGGGGTGACAACAGAAATTCCTCTTCCCAGCTCACATAGAAGGATGCTGTGCTGGTTGAGGGGGCTCTGTGCTTGATTTTGTTACAGGTGGAGGGCCCATGAGACCGGACCAGCAGGAAGAACATTCAGACCTTCCCCTCTCCACAGTGGCTTAGCAAGGGGGGGGAAGCGGTCCTCGGTGCCCCTCTAAGAGCCCTCATAGCCCGGATTTTAAATTGTAAAGACAGAAATATTATTATCCTTCAATCCACCTATGAAATGAGACATCCAAAATTTGAAGACCATGTGATACAATTTTTCCAGGCTATTTTCAAAAAGTACAAAAACATTGCAAATAGTTGGAGATGGTGAAGCAAAACAATTCTGAGCTATGGAGGTGTAATACATGCTGGTGTTCCCTGCCAAGCTCTATGTGACACACAAGGGCTGCTCACCATTCTTTATGGACCCAGATGCAGTTAGGGCGTGGCTTGAACTAGGAGACAAAACATGGACGAGGTGAGCCAGGTTGAGACCCTGACGTAACGAAATTGGAGCAGCAGACTTTCAAGAGGAGCACAAAATTTGTCCATGAAGGCCTCTCTGTCACCCTGGATCACAGTACAGGAGGACACAACCCTGTGGGTAGCACTGACTGGTGCAGTAGAGACTGCAGTCACCCCAGATGTGGCCTCCTCGCACCAATGGATTAGAACCTAAACTGATGTTCACACCACCAGCAGACTTGGATAAAACAACATTGATGAGTGTGGGGATTGTTATAGATGGCTAATGATACTTGACAAACATGTGCAATAGTCAATAATTGTTAATAAGGCTTTTGCATTGTATGTTGATACTTACAGTAATGGCGTCTCTTATTTTATGTTCTGCGAAACATCACGGCATGTCATAATCGTATGATGCCCATAACTACGCCAGATATGACTTGATGGCAAGTTATCGTAATAGAATGTGGAGACGCATATATTTATATAGTTTGCCAGATTCGCCTTCCTTACTTAAATATATTAGGACCTCTGGGTGTGACACCATCCTCTAGGTGTTAGCATTCTGGCTGTGCTATGTGGGTGACCCTGCAGGGGTTGGAACCTCCAGTACTTAAGTTTAGATCATTGTGCGTTTTAGCTACATTTGTTCTCCTCAGCAACCATTCTTTTTCTCTTTATTTGTGTTATGTTGATGGTGGGTTGATCACATTGGAGTGGTTCATTGTTGAACAAGATGAGGATACATGCACTTCTTTCATCAAGTGTTCCCTCGGAGGAGGAGGAACAGTTAAGGCTCATATTTTTTTCAGTGCATTTGAGATATTTACATGGCTTTTGTTTTTCGTAACCACATGGGACCAAGGTTTACAACTGACACAGGATAACATTGACTGGACCTGCTCTCAGAGTATATTTTCTGACCCCTGAGTTGGCTCACTAGATATTGTACATTGGTCATGCAGCCCAGTCATAAATTTATTATGTGGAATGTTAGAGGCTTTAATAACCATGTCAAAAAATAGAGTGCAATCTTTCGTTAGGCTGCAATCCATAAAAATAGGATTCTAGTAGGAAACACACATATTAGATACGGAGGCAGATAAGGTCCGTAGAAAATGGAAGGTTCAGATGTACTTTTCTACTTACTCCTTTGTCAGAGAGAGTATTGATTTGTTTTTCCCTAGGGTCCAATTTTCCACTGGCTATACTAGTGCTGATGTCACAGGACCTTACATACTGATCTATGGACTATAAAATGGCTCTCCTTAACATATGCTCCCTGAATACAATCAGTGTACAAAAAAGTGATGTTTGCAATAATCCCAGCCACTGATAATTACTCGGGCCGCATCCCAATCCATTGTTATTTTGTGTACACCATGCCACCGCGGCCTGGTCCCAGCAATTTACAAATCAGTCTTGACCCTGCTCCAATGGAAGCAGTCCAGCCTGATCTGCCAGACCAGGTCCTCCCTGAACCTGAAAACAAGCAACAGAGGACCGGTTTCATCGTAGTTAGGGCTCATCAGCCAGGTACTGATGATGTGGGTTTCTGTCTGACAATTAGGTAACTACTTAAACCATAACTAGACACTCCAACTCAAATGGGCCGTCGATTCCAATCGCACCCTTGACGGGGCTATGGAAAACACCCGCCCCGCATTCATGTGAAGCCAATCCTAAAAAGGGCGCTACGGGAGATGATTGGTGGATTGTATTGTATAGATATCTAGTGTGAGCTCCAATCAATCAATCAATCAATCAATCAATCATAGCATTTGTAAAGCGCACTACATATCCGTGAGGGTCTCAAGTCGCTGGGGGCTGGGGGGGGGGGGGATGCTGCTACTGTTCGAAGAGCCAGGTCTTGAGGAGTCTCCTGAAGGATAGAAGGTCTTCGGTCTGCCGTAGGCAGATGGGGAGGGTGTTCCATGTCTTGGCGGCGAGGTGGGAGAATGATCTGCCACCGGCGGTCACTCTTCGGATGCAGGGGATGGTGGTGAGGGCATGGTCTGCGGAGCAGAACTGGCAGGCGGGGGTGTAGAGGCTGAGTCGTCTGTTGAGGTACGCTGGTCCGGTGTCATGGAGTGCCTTGTGTGCGTGGGTGAGGAGCTTGAAGGTTATCCTCTTGTTGATGGGGAGCCAGTGCAAGTGTTTCAGGTGGGGTGTGATGTGGCTGCGGCGGGGGATGTCCAGGATCAGGCGAGCGGAGGCGTTCTGGATACGTTGGAGTCGTTTCAGGAGTTTGGCCGGGGCTCCTGTGTAGAGTGCGTTGCCGTAGTCCAGTCTGCTGCTGACGAGGGCCTGGGTGACCATCCTTCTAGTTTCAGTGGGGATCCACTTGAAGATCCTGCGAAGCATGAAAGGGTGTTGAAGCAGGAGGATAAGATGGCGTTGACCTGCTTTGGAGAGTGTAGAGTCGAGGATGACCCCTAGTTTTTGTCCGTGGTTGGTGGGTGTAGGGGGGGCTCCTAGTGCCGTCCGCCAGCAGGAGTCGTCCTAGGCCGAGGGGGTGGAGCCGAGGATGAGGACCTCCGTTATGTCCGAGTTCAGCTTCAGTCGGCTGTTCCTCATCCAGTCGGCAACGGCCTTCATTCCTTCGTGGAGGTTGGTTTTGGCGGTGTGGGGGTCCTTGGTGAGCGAGAGGATCAGCTGGGTGTCGTCGGTGTAGGAGATGATGTTTAGGTCATGCCTTCGTGCGACGTGGGCGAGTGGTGCCATGTAGACGTTGAATAACGTTGGGCTGAGAGATGAGCCTTGGGGTACGCCACAGATGATCTCGGTGGCTTTGGAGCGGAAGAGGGGCAGGCGGACGCTCTGGGTTCTTCCAGAGAGGAAGGAGGTGGTCCAGTTCAGGGCCTTCTCTTGGATTCCGGCGTGGAGGAGGCGTGCTCTTAGTGTGCGGTGGCAGACTGTGTCGAAGGTGGCTGACAGGTCCAGGAGGATCAGGGCCGCGGTTTCTCCGTTGTCGAGCATCATCCTGATGTCGTCTGTGGCGGCGACGAGGGCAGTTTCGGTGCTGTGGTTGCTGCGGAACCCTGACTGGGATGGGTCCAGGATGTTGTTCTCTTTGAGGAAGCTGGTCAGTTGGTTGTTGACGGCCTTTTCGATGACCTTCGCCGGGAACGGGAGCAGGGAGATGGGTCGGAAGTTCTTGAGGTCCTTGGGGTCCGCCTTGGGTTTCTTTAGTAAGGCGTTGATCTCTGCTTGCTTCCAGGTCTCCGGGAAGGTCGCTGTCTCGAAGGAGATGTTGATGGTTTTCCGAAGGTGGGATGCGATGGTCCTACTGGCTTTGTTGAAAATGTGGTGTGGGCAGGGGTCTTCCGGGGATCGGATTGGACGGTGTTCATGATCTTGATGGTGTCGTTGGTCCAGGCGAGCAGGCGGTTGGTGCGGGTGGTGATTGTGGAAGTGGGGGTGTCTGCTGTTGTCGGGGTGGTGATGCGTCGAAGCTGTCGTGGATGTCTGTGATCTTGCGGTGGAAGGAGGTGACCAGTGAGTCGCACAATTCTTGTGACTGTGGGATGTCGTTGGTGTTGGAGCTGGGGTTGGAGAGTTCCTTCACGATGCTGAAGAGCTCGTTGCTGTTGTGTGCATTGTCGATGCGGTCCCTGAAGGCGGACCTTTTGGCGGATCTGATGAATTGGTGATGTCGGCAGGTGGCGTTCCTGTGGGCTGTGTAGCTTTCCGGTGTTCTTTCGCGGGTCCAGTTTTTTTCTAGTTTTGGGCAGGTTCTTTTGGAGGTCTGGAGGTCTTTGGTGAACCAGCTGGCTCCCTTGCTTGTGTGGGTGTTGGGGGGTTTCTTGAGCGGGGCGATGGTGTTGGTGCAGTTGTTGATCCATTGTTTGAGGGTGCAGGCTGCGGCGTCGGGATCGTTTGGGTCTGTGGGTGGGCTCTGGGCGAGGGCGGCGGTTAGCTGGTCCTCGGTGATCTTGCCCCAGCTGCGGTGAGGCATCTGCTGGGTGTGCTGGTGTGTGGTGGGTTTCCGGAAGGTGAAGTGGATGCAGCGGTGGTCGGTCCAGTGGAGTTCGGTGGTGCGGTCGAAGAAGACGTGGGTGCTTGCTGAGAAGATGGGGTCAAGCGCGAGGTTGCCGAGGTTGTCGATCAGGGTGGAGGAGTTGGGATCGATGTTGTTCTCGAGGTGGAAGTTCAGGTCCCCGAGGAGGATGTAGTCCGTGGAGGTGAGGGTGTGTGTGCTGACGAAGTTGGTGATGGAGTCGCTGAACTGCAGTCGGGGTCCGGGGGGGGTCTGTAGATGAGGGTGCCTCTGAGGGTGGTGTTTGGGTCGGTGTGGATCTGGAAGTGCAGGTGTTCGGCGGTGCTGAGGGTGTCGTCGGCGTGTGTCTAGATTTTGAGTGTTCTTGTGGACAATGGCGATTCCTCCTCCTGTTCCGTTGGTGCAGTCCTTGCGGGTGATCTTGTAGCCTTCCGGGATGGCTATGGTGATATCTGGTGCCGAGGAGGCGGTCAGCCAGGTCTCGGTCAGGAAGGCGACGTCTGGGGAGGTGGAGTCGAGTAGGTCTCAGAGTTCGATGGCGTGTTTGCGGGCGGAGCGGGTGTTGTGCAGGATACATCTGAGGAAGTTGGTTTCCATGTTGGGTGGGTTGGCTGGCCGGATGCTGGTGAAGCTGCAGTTCCGGCAGGAGAAGGGTCCTTGGGTGCGCTTTGGGACGGCCAGACAGCAGGTGCGTGATCGCCCGGCGTTGAGTGCGTGAAGGGTGCTGGAGTCGTAGCAGAGGCGGGCGTCATGGTGTGTGCGGGGGCGAGGGTTCCTGGCGCTGGGCGCGGTCCAGGCGCAGATGGGCTCGCCTTAGGCGCACCGTCGGCGCACCAAGCGGTGCGCCCGCTGCGCGCGTCCGGCATGTATGGGGAGGTGGGAGGGAGGAGCAGATGGGAGGCAGGAGGCGGGATCAGCGAATGGGCAGTCAGGGGGGCGGGGCCGCAGGGTGCACAGCGGCGGGGGAGATGAGGGTACAGCAAGCAAAATGGGGCACCAAAGGGGGGAGAACAGTGGCACAGAAGGCAAAATCGGGGCACAAAAAGGGGGGAATACAGTGGCGCAGAACGCAAAATCAGGGCACAAAAAGGGGGGAAAACAGTGGCACAGAAGGCAAGAATCAGGGCACCAAAGGGGGAAAACAGTGGCACAGAAGGCAAAAACAACGGGCACAGAAACGGAGGAAGCACACTTACGGGCGAGATCTTAGCAGCGGCAGCTGGAGCAGGGACACACAGGCGGAGCTGTGCGGAGGGGGAGTGACCTACCAGGAGGGTCAGGGGTCACTCTCCTCACCGCGCAGCGTCCGGCATATATGGGGAGGTGGGAGGGAGGAGCAGGTGGGAGGCGGGATCATCAAATGGGCAGTGGGCAGTCAGGGGGGCGGGGCCGCAGGGTGCACAGCGGCGGGGGAGACGAGGGTAGAGAAAGCAAAATGGGGCACCAAAGGGGGGCGAACAGTGACACAGAAGGCAAAATCGACGCACAAAAAGGGGGGAAAACAGTGGCACAGAAGGCAAAATCGGGGTACAAAAAGGGGGGAAAACAGTGGCACAGAAGGCAAAATTGGTGCACAAAAAGGGGGGAAAACAGTGGTACAGAAGGCAAGAATCAGGGCACCAAAGGGGGGAAAACAGTGGCACTGAAGGCAAAAACAATGGGGCACAGAAATGGAGGAAGCACACTTACGGGCGAGATCTTAGCAGCTGGGGCAGGGGCACACAGGTGGAGCTGTGCGGAGGAGGAGCGACCTACCAGGAGGGTCAGGCGTCGCTCTCCTCACCGCGCAGTGTCCGGCATATATGGGGAGGTGGGAGGGAGGAGCAGCTGGGACGTGGGAGGTGGGATCAGCAAATGGGCAGTGGGCAGTCAGGGGGGCGGGGCCACAGGGTGCACAGCGGTGGGGGAGACGAGGGTACAGAAAGCAAAACGGGGCACCAAAGGGGGGAGAACAGTGGCACAGAAGGCAAAATCGGGGCACACAAAAGGGGGGAAAACAGTGGCACAGAAGGCAACATCGGGGCACAAAAAGGGGGGTGTAACAGTGGCACAGAAGGCAAGAATCAGGGCACCAAAAGGGGGGAAACAGTGGCACAGAAGGCAAAAACAGCGGGGCACAGAAACGGAGGAAGCATACTTATGGGAGAGATCTTATTGCAGCTGGGGCAGGGGCACACAGGCGGAGCTGTGCGGAGGGGGAGCGACCTACCAGGAGGGTCAGGGGCCGCTCCACCCTACCGATTGTGAATACTTTTGTTACTAATTAAGACATGTGGCCTATTGTAGACTGGATCATATACCTGTAACAAGGGGCCTAGCAGGGAAAAAAAGAGACAGGTACAAAATAAGGTAACAGTTCCTAAATGAAACAGTGCCAATATGGTCTACTGTGAGAAGGGGGAGAGAGATATAGGGCAGGGGGAAGTAGTGGATGAGGTTCGAGAGTAATAGTGTAATGGAGACCAGATACTCCTGGATGGTACTAGAAGTGCCCTCACACACCCTTGCAGGTGCAAAGCATCATCATCGGGCGGTGCTCCTCGTGGGGGTGGCGCTGCAGTCCCTCACGGGCCCTTGGAAGGGCTCCATGTCGGAGATCTTTTGATGGAGTCGCCGTAGTTGTGCGTGCGGGTGTGTGGGGAAGGGGGGAGGATGGTGTCGTGATGGAGCTAAAAAGACCTTGTGGTACCCTAACAATTTATTGGTGGGTCCAAAGGATCTACTAAAAAGTAACGGGGGATAGTGTTAGATTGACACTCTGAGTAGGGGAAATTGGATGTAAATACGTCCCACTGCTCTCGACCCGTTGGAGTGAGGGTTAAAATGAGAGAGGGGGTGTAGAAAGGGTGGTCAACATGTTTCGTGCTGCCCGCGGTCCCTAGTGGATCCTAGCGCTTCGTCAGGACCAAGGTGGTGATTAAAAAGTAAGGGAGAGGGATTCAGGAAAAAGAGGGGAGTAACCTGTAATCCCAAAAACAAAGGAAGAATCACTGACTCCAAAATCATTAAAAAGGCTATGGTTAATCCGATGTCTAAATTTGGAATCATTAGCCACAAGAGAAAATCATTTATCTATCCCTACTCTACCTCTAAGGTGACATCCCTACTTAGCATTTCCCTTTCCCAGGCAAGAGTATCAAAAGGTGTCAGTGTGAAGACTTCCTAAGAAGTACATTCACTTAGTCAGAACTCGATCTAAGATGCTCTCTCTAACTTCTCGTCTAAACCTCAACTGCTCAACCCACGGGGCACTGTCCCCAATACAAAACCCCAAAATCATAGAACACGCCCTTCGGCACACCTCTTCAGCCAGGTCTTCTCCCAGTAGTTTTCCATCAGGTTTGACCGGCATCCAACGACGGTTAGCTTGACCTTGGGTCCCAGGCACCTTCTCCGCTGAAAGTATCATCCTCACATTCCGGTGTACTCCCCTGTTGGCTTCTCGCAGCATCCTAACTCCTAAAACAAAGACCTAGTCTCACTAATGAGCTAAATGTCCTTGCACCTGCAACAAAAACATGGGAACGGAAAGAATTTCACATCTCCAAGATTTGGCATCTCCCCGCAACCCAAAGCCTCTACCAAGGGAAATCATTGTCGGCCTACAACGTTTAGCTAACATAAGAAATGAACAGGCCTTTCTCTCTACGTATATGCGATCAGGCCCTTTACTCTTAAACACACGGTTAAATCACACTCTAAGCATTAATTGATTCTCATATAAGTGAGTAAGCAACTTGTACTTATAATTTTAACATGGCACGCATTTAACCTAATACATTGCATTACATAAACATAATCATTATGCGTTTACTGATATATTCACGTTAGCTTACAGCGTTACTCTTCACAAAAGCATTATTACATTTCTAATCACCTCTATGTTAAACGATTACAGCATTACATTTCTATGATGCTTCTTAACACACATCGAATAATATGCGGATGCTGACTAACGGTGAATATGATGCACCCTTACGGATTTCAGGATCACATGCATTCTATCAGTTCCCCCCTTTGATGACAAAAGTCATCACACCTTCTCACAATTACTTCCCTTGGAGAAAGAACAGGCCTAAACAGTGCTTGTTGCCATTCTCCCCTGTCGGAACCTTTCCATCCTCTTGAGGTTCTGATATTGACTGTCCTGCAGTCTAGCCATTCGCCTCTCACTCGCTCTGAGAGCTCTTTCAACTCTGTTTTCTCTGTACCACTTATAGGCTCTGATAAGACCCCACAAGCAGATCACACAAACCACAACAATAATGAGAGGCTTAAGCACGAATCCAAGGAACCCTTTTCCCAAGCTCGCAAACCAACTTCCCACACAACCAAATCCCTTACCAATCTTTTCCCACACGCCTTCCTCAGTCAGATCCGCAATCTCTTGATGAATCGTAGTAATGTTGTCTATATATTTCTCCAGATCCTTACTATTGTCTGGAATATACGTGCAACATTCCTGAACTTTCAATAATTTACAGACTCCACCCTCTTTCGCCAATAATACGTCTAAAGCAAGACGATTCTGCAAAACCATCGTCCTTATCGACAACATCTCTCCATCCACCAGTAACAGGGATCTTGCAGTATTCATTGACAATTCATCAACCACAGTCGCCAACCTTCTGATCTTCACATCATTCAGAATCACACCCAGGCTTGGTATCATCGCTCCAAAGATATCACCAATCAATGCTCCTGCACTTGCAGCCCTCCGTACTTTTGAATGATGTCCAGTCTTCAGAAGATTTAAATCCTCTGCATGATAGATTTTAGGAAAAATAATATCCAAGTAACATGTACCATACCAATTTGCAGGCAACCTTACATAAGCATTCCTTCCACACACATAATACACAGTTGGAATCACTTGCACCGGACCTTGCAAAAAGTTCTTAGCAGAGTCCTCCATGGTAAAGATATGATCACACGTACTTTGTCCTACCGAAACCTTTTCATAATAGGTCTGAGGGCGTCTCACACACAACTTCCCCTTTTGCACCTGATCTAATGCTATGGGTCCATAACTTCCCTTGGACCTGTGCAATCTCTCCTCATCGGTCCAATCTACTGGACTATCTCTTGTCTTTTGTGTCTGTGTTAGTTTTCTATATCTATCTTCTACTTGACCTATGAACTTCTTCTCAGTATCTGACAATGAACATGTCAAATTATGTCGATGAGCATAAGCTGTATCCAGTTCCAAAGACGGTATGAAATACTTCCGAAGCCTGTCCTCCGACTTGTAATAATCGTATTTATTCAAATGCTTATAAGCTGGAACTTCAGAAAGTACCGCATCGTAATTGGAAAAGAAATACTCAAATTGTTTTCTCTCATAGAAAATACTAAGCAACAAACTACTAGAAATTCCGTAAGTTAATGGAAGATGATGGTATCTAATACCCTCATCTACAGAGGAAGGTAGCTGCATGCACATATAGCAATCTTTTGCATCCACATATTCATACAACAGTTTTGCATAAGCATTAAGCTTAAAATAACTTCTAGACAGATCTATATGAAATCTACGAGTCTCTTCTAGCAGCAAAGCTCTTTGAGCTCCTATAGTATCCTCTTTCTGGCTAGAGGTGTTAGGTGTAGATGTCCCCTGTACTTCTCCCTCCTGCTCATGTGAAACGACATATGAAGCTACAACTATCGCAATTATAGCGGCTATCACTAGCCCTAAAAGTGTACTTATTACTAATTTAGCTCTACGGTGGTTACTCCCAGCATCTGCCATGCTTACAAAGTTCTCAAAGTTCGTGGTTCGACAGCAACAAGTATGAGTCTCTTTCTCATCTGTAGACTGCTTGTCAACCAGTTCAAACAACGCCTCAAGGCTGGAAATCCCCTTGCAATTCTCAGTTCCTTATTTACACAGTCCACAAAAAGACTTCCCTAGCCCTCTTTCGTTGTCTCAACGGAAAGTCCCTAACTTTATTCTTCTTCCACTCGGGCCTAGGTTATCTTCTCCTTTGGACTTTTATATAAAACAAAGTCTTTGTCTTCAATCCAAAATAAGATCACCTCCCAAGATCTCTAAGACACCTTGCAGAATTTCAAGAAGAAGTATCACTAACTCCTGGTGTGGTGGTACAATAACAAAAGTTGGAAAAACCAGCGTCTCCAAGATCAGCTCACGGATCTTACTCAGAAGTGGTGGATTCGGAATATTGAGGGTCAGTATTGCTTCGATTTCCACCCCTGGAACCAATAACAACACATCTATTTTCAGGTTCGGAGAATTGCTGATCAGCGTCAAAGACCTCAGCCTCCCCGTACTCAATACGCCTGGCATCAGTTACAACGTAAATCCACTCAGGTGAGGCGTACCTTTGACACAGCCCTCTTGCTCTCCTCGACCTTCTCAGGTTGGCTCGAGCTTGGTCCTCGTCACTTTGTTCGGATTCAGACGTTTCAGAAACTGGGACAAGGTCTCTTTCAGGTGACAATCTCAAGTTCAGCCGCCTTTGACTCACGGGCCAAACTCTTTCTGCTTCTGTGGCACTTCTGCTCTCCCTTCAAATACCCTGTGCACTACTTCCTTCTTCAACAGAATTTGACTCTACTCCACCCACAGCAACATTCTCTCCGTCTGAGTCAAATTCGGGCTTCGATTTTCACAACCCCTTTCTGCTCGATATAGTGCACAACCAACTGCATCAGCAACCCTCACACCTTGTCTTGCCCTCTCAGATGGCTCTGCCACCTCAGCTGGATTTTCAGTTACGAGAGGGTCTGTATCTTCCAAGGGTGCTGGAACTCTGCAGGTATGGGAGGCATGCACCCAGTTTGGCAGTCCCCCACACTTCACTGCCGTGTTCGTGACCAGTATTACCTGGTACGGACCACGCCAACGAACATCCAGACAACTCTTCCTCACGTGTTTACGCACGAGCACCCAATCTCCCGGGCACAAGTTGTGGTACAAGTCACCTGCGGCTGGAACAGTTGCTGCTTGTACCTGTTGGGACACAGAACGGACTATGTCAGCTAGTCCCTTACAGTAGTCGAGAATCAAGTCATCAGTGATGTTAATCAAAGCAGTGGCAGGTATCGCTGGTACTCGCATTGCCCTCCCTATTATGATTTCATGAGGTGACAACCCAGTCCTCCTATCAGGAACACTACGGAGACTCATGAGGACCAAGGGCAGTGTGTCAGGCCACTTCTGGGATGTCGAAGAACACACTTTTGCCATCCGTGCTTTCAAAGTCCCATTAACTTGTTCCACTATCCCAGAAGCCTCTGGTCGGTACCTGCAATGTAGTCTTTGATCCACATTCAAGGCAGCACAGAGCAACTTCATGATCTCACTATGGAAATGTGTCCCTCTATCTGACTCCAAAGAGGTCGGTAAACCGAACCTCGGGATAAGCTCTCTCAGCAACAGTTTAGCTACAGTGAGTGTGTCGCACCTACGTGTTGGGTAAGCCTCCACCCACAGCAAAAAGACACATACCACAACTAAGATGTACCTCAACCCATTGCACTTCGGCATCTCAATGAAGTCCAACTGCATCCTATTGAAAGGCCCTCCTTAACCTCCCATTGTGACTTAAAGTGACAGCCGTTCTCTTTCCTGCATTCATCTGCTGGCATGTAACACACCTTTGACACACAGCCTCAGCTACTGCGCGGAACTTCGGATTATACCATGTCTGTCGGAACACTCGCAGCATCGCATCTCTGCCAAGATGTACTGCACCATGTATCAATCTTGCCATTGGACTCAACAGACATTCTGGTAGCACAGCTCGTCCATCACTCGAAACCCACACATCCACATCTCCTTTCTCACATCCCAATCTTATCCAGCCATCCCTTTCTTGATCAGAAACCTCATCCTGCAGTCATTTTAGCTCCTCCCATGTATCAGCCATGGCTAACATCATGCTGAGATCGGTTCTTTCTTGGCTTTCTCCAGTATACCCTCCCGTAAAGAATCATCATTTTTCTGCACAAAACTGGGCAACTTCGTCAGCGTAGTTATTTCCCATTGTGACCATAACTGTCCGAAGTCGTGAACGACACCAAACCCGTACTGACTATCGGTATAAATCGTTATCCGAATCTGATCAGCAGCCAAACAGGCACGGGTCAAGGCAATGATTTCAGCTACCTGTGCGGAGTGTACTCCCTCTAGACAAGCAGTGTCAACCACCCCTGTGATGGTACATACAGCAAATGCTGCTCTCAATCAACCGACATGGTCTCTTAAGCATGAAACGTCCACAAAGAAGATTTCATCAGGGTCAAGGAGCGGCTCATCGACAATGTCTGGTCTTGGTTTGGTGCACAGTTCAGTCACATTGAGACAGTTGTGATCCTCACAATCTTTGTCATCTACATTTGGAATAGGCATCAAGGTCGCAGGATTTAAAACAGAACACCTCTTCACAGTCACATTCTCTGCAGCACGTATAACTTGCTCATAATGTGTCAACCTGTTGTTCGTGAGGTGCTGTGTTTTAGTCCTTGTCATCAACAGTTCAACAGAGTGTGGCACATAAACTGTAAGTGGATGTCCCATTACAATACTCTCACATCTTTCAATGCTGACACCTGTTGCAGCAACGGATTTAAGACATCCGGGCAATGCAGAAGCTACTGGGTCTAAAGTAGCTGAAAAGTAGGCAACTGGTCTACGGACACCTCCATGATTTTGAGTCAGAACTGCCAATGCACAACCTTCTCTCTCGCAACAGATCAACGTGAATGCCTTATTATAATCAGGCATCCCCAAAGTTGGAGCGCAACACAGAGCTTCTCTCAGCCTAAAAAATTATCTCAAACAGTCTTCGTCCCATGGTACCGGATCACCCACATCCTTATGCGTCAGCCGTTGTAAGGGCTTCGCCTCAAAGGAGAAATTGGGAATCCACTGGCGACAGTAGCCAACCATTCCCAAGTACATTCGAACCTCTCTCTGAGTGGTAGGCACAGGCATATTCATAATAGCATCAATACGATCTGGTGACACCTTTCTCTTGCCTTTTTCAACTCGGTGACCCAAATACTGCACTTCGCTCAGACAGTACTGCAATTTACTCGGAGACACTTTGTGTCCGTTCTCTACCAAATAATTTAACAAGGCAACAGTATCTATTCTGCAAGCGTCTTCGATTTCTGACGCTATGAGCAAGTCATCAATGTATTGCACCAGAACGGAGTTCTGCGGCAACACAAGACCTTCAAGATTCTTCTTCAGGATCTGATTAAAAATCGATGGACTCTCTGTGTACCCCTGTGAGATACGACACCATGTTAACACACGGTTCTCCAGCCGAAACGCAAAAAGAAATTGGCTCTCCTCATGGAGTGGGATCGAAAAGAATGCTTGACACAAGTCAATCACTGTGAACCACTCAGCTTCACATGGAATCTGAAACAGGATTACAGATGGATTCGGTACCACCGGACAACATGGAACAACTATCTCATTGATTTTCCTCAGTTCTTGCACAATCCTGAATTTCCCACTCGGTTTCTGTAGTCCCATAATAGGTGAATTACATGGACTACCCATGATCTCTTTCAGAATTCCCTGCTTGATCATAGACTCGATTACAGGCTAAATCACTGCAATTGTCTCAGGTGACAGATTGTACTGGGGCGTCCTAGGGAATTCTACATTCGGCTTGACCTGGATCTTCACTGGGTCCATGCCTTTGACCAAACCAATTTCTTCACCGCTGAGGTCCCACACGTCAATTGACACAGAATCCCTCAGATCAAGTGGAAGCTCTTCCACTGTCAACGCTGGATAAATTTCTATACACACCCGCTGATTTGCAACCTTAAAGGTTGCATCGTCATCCTTTGTCTATACTTCCACTCCCTGTGGTGTGCAATAGATGGTGCAATTCAGTTTGCACAGCAGATCTCTACCCAACAAGCATACTGGGCTTGAGTCACATACCACAAACTGGTGTCGGTCCTTGAAGGTTCCTATTCTCACTGGAATTGACTCTGTCAATGGGCTAGTCAGCTTCTTATTTGCTACACCAATGACTTGGATCGATTGTCCCGAGAGGGGTAGGTTAGGGACTACTGCTGATCTTACAGTAGACCGGGAAGCACCAGTGTCAACCAAAAAGGTGGTAGGGTGACCATCAATGTCAGCCTCCACAAATGATCCTTTCTGATCTACCTCTAAGACTGCTCCAAGTGTGCAATCTTCCTCCCCTCTCAGGCACCGTCATGCCAACGGATCTGGACCAAACTCGTCACTTCCCTCGAACATGGGCATCTGCATGTAAGTTCGGACTCCCTGTTGCACGTTCTGAACCCTAGGTGGTTGAGGGACTTGGACTTGCGGGCTATTAGTCCCCCCTTTGACCATCCTAGGTCTAGTCACAGTGGGAACTATTTCAGATACAGGTACCTGAACTATCTCTCCTTCCTGCTGCACTTGATTCAACGGGTTCAAAGGACACTCAAGTTTCAAATGTCCGATCTGGTGACAAAGATGACACGCAGTGGTCTTCTTCAATGTCGCTACATCCATCCCTGTCTTAGGATCAATGGACTTCGGTCTTCCCTGGCCTTGGACATTCTGATTTCCTCCCTGATTATTTCCCTGCTTTCTTCCTAACCTTCCTCCGTTAGGCTGTCCCTGAGCCGTCTGCAACTGGACAAGCATCAACTTATCCTTCAACTTCCTGTGCTTTGATTCTATCTCGTCACTACAGTACTGAGCATACCGTAAGATCTCATCTACAGGCTTGTTCTGCCAACAAATCAAATGCTGTTGTATCATGAGACTAACCTCTGGCCTCAATCCCAACACAAACTTCGAAACAAACTGTCCCATGTATTTCGTATCTAACACATCTAGTCCACTGTACTGTTTAAAAGCCTGCAAAAGTCTTTCATAGAACTCATGCACCGTCTCTTTTGGCTCTTGCACTGTCCGATCTATCTTCACCCAGTCAATGTCTTGAGGCGAGATTTTCGACTTCAACCATGTGATCACCTGTTTGAACCTTTTCATGACCATAGGTGACGGACCATTTGAGACTGGATCCCTATCGGGCTCTGAAGTTGGCCACTGAACGGCGATTTTGCATGCCGACCATAGGTCACTCGGAACCACAATGTATTCATGTCGACCCACACATTCGAAATCTTAACAAACCGATCGACCTGTTTGTACCACTCCACAGGCTTCTCCCTGAGACGGGGAAAATCATTTGTAAATGCAGCCAAATCACCCCTACTCCAAGGCACATGCACGTAGCCTCCATTCTGTACCCTCTCGTAAAGGGACATTTCCTACCTCTGTCATCGCTCCACCTGGAGGTGGTGTCTCTCCTATCGTTCTCCTAGAACTCTTCTTCTTGGACCACCTTTCTTCCCACTTATCAAGCATTATCCATGCACGCATCGCTATAATCAAATCCTTGATATGGGTTCTCAATCCCATAACCCTCTTCCTTTCCATCTCCTAATCGCTATACTGCAACCTATGGCTTCCCTGCAATGCTTTCGTTTTAGACAGGTCCACATTATACTTCTTGGCTAAGTCTGACAACTTCTCATGTGCAGTTCTTGCCTTGCGAGTCACGTCTTTGGCCACAAAAAGTAGTTCATCTTGTTCATACATGTACGTTCGCTCAAGAGGCAAATTTCCATTTATTATCTCATCTACTTCTGCTTTCAACCTTACGACATCTAACATTTTCCCTTTCAAGGCTCCCTTCAACATTTCTTGACAAGCTGCTCCATCCTGTTCATCATAATCACATTCCCGTTCCTAAATCCTGCTTTCTTCTGACATGCTCATAGGAACAGAACGATTTACTATCGTGCCTTGTTCACTTTCTGCAGTTCTCTCACTCTGATTCTGATTTCTCACTGGTGGTGCCCACATTCGCAAATCTGATCTTGACTCGGCCAAAGACCTCAGCCTCTCTGGTCTTGCCTCTGCTTGTCCCCTAGAGGAATCTGCTGTAGCTGGCAGTGGCGTACTCCATTCTATGGGCTTTGGAGTCTGCTCCATTCCACTCACCGATCCATTCCCCTCGACCACACTCCTCGCTCCTACAGCTGACTGTACTGAACTCCCAACCCTCTCTTGGTCTGGGTCATACACAGAAACAATGGGTCCAATGGCAACCAGTACCTTTAAAGCATCCGGTAACCTCACACCTCTCCCACCTTCTGTGCCGACCACCGATTCATTTTTCATGCCCTCAGTTCCTGTCGAGATCTTCCCTTCTACTCTAACATCTGACTGGGTCGGTAACCTGCTAGTTCCTTCTACTTGAGCCGACTTCCCTTCATGGGGGTCTGGATTGTATGGAGGTGGTCTCTCAGACAACAACCTCTCAAGTAGGCTGTCATCTGTATCACTGTCATCATCATCCACACTCCTTACCTTCGAACCATCAGTCTTCACCAGTAGTGGGTACAGCCTATCTCCCTCTATCGTTTGAACTCTCCACCTTTTCTCTACTGCATCCCACCTCGCATCCTGAAATGCCTTAATGGACTTTTTCACCCTTTCCTGACTCCTATCTCTTTTCCTGTCATGCGCTGCTCTAATCCACGCATGCAACGCCTCAAACTGAGTAGGTCTCGGCAAAGGTCGTAAAGCCGCCATCACAGATTTCAACTGATACAACACTTCCAACCTGAAAGAACCGTACCTTGGAAAAGCCAATTCACCCTCACCCTGGGTCATTTTATGCCAATTTTCAAGCCAAATTATGGTATGCAATCCCACATTTCTTGCCATATAATGCGCCAGAGTATCCTCGGGAGGGGCTTCTTCTCCCCCACGAGTAACCACGTTTGTCACCTCTACATAATTCACGGAAAACTTTAAAGCATTTCATGATGAACAATTTTCGGTCGCACTCAATGTTTTTGTTTACTTCCTGATGTCAAACCCACCAATAGCAGCGCAACTCACACCAACCGACCTATCGCAGCGCGACACCTTCTGACGTCACTCGTCCTCCGCTCGCAGCAGTTCCCCTCCTTCACAATTCACGTCTCACCCTTGCATTCGTCCCCTTCATACGCTGAAATCATAGACTCAATTATAGGCTTAATCCCTGCAATTGTCTCAGGTGACAGATTGTACTGGGGCGTCCTAGGGAATTCTACATGCGGCTTGACCTGGATCTTCACTGGGTCCACGCCTTTGACCAAACCAATTTCTTCACCGCTGAGGTCCAACACGTCAATTGACACAGAATCCCTCAGATCAAGTGGAAGCTCTTCCACTGTCAACGCTGGATACATTTCTATACACACCCGCTGATTTGCAACCTTAAAGGTTGCATCGTCATCCTTTGTCTGTACTTCCACTCCCTGTGGTGTGCAATAGATGGTGCAATTCAGTTTGCACAGCAGATCTCTACCCAACAAGCATACTGGGCTTGAGTCACATACCACAAACTGGTGTCGGTCCTTGAAGGTTCCTATTCTCACTGGAATTGACTCTGTCAATGGGCTACTCAGCTTCTTATTTGCTACACCAACGACTTGGATCGATTGTCCCGAGAGGGGTAGGTTAGGGACTACTGCTGATCTTACAGTAGACCGGGTAGCACCAGTGTCAACCAAAAAGGTGGTAGGGTGACCATCAATGTCAGCCTCCACAAATGGTCCTCTCTGATCTACCTCTAAGACTGCTCCAAGTGTGCAATCTTCCTCCCCTCTCAAGCACCGTCATGCCAACGGATCTGGACCAAACTCGTCACTCGCAACTCACACCAACTGACCTATCGCAGCGCGACACCTTCTGACGTCACTCGTCCTCCGCTCACAGCAGTTCCCCTCCTTCACAATTTACGTCTCACCCTTGCATTCGTCCCCTTCATACGCTGAAATAACCGTTTGTCCCAAACAAGTTACTTCTCTAAATGTCTGTCCACAGTCTCTCGAAAGTGTCGACCTCAGCTGGCAACCGTCTGTCCGACCAGACAATCACCTTTGATAGGTTACAAATACTCAATTCCACGTACAACGACCCACGACCAGCGTCGGTTCCTCATGCACTCACACATTCGCTCCCCCTATCTCGGTCCGGATAATCGATGACGTCTCACGATCCCTTTCGGTGGTCAACAAAATCTACCTCGGGTGTCTTACACACCACAATCGCTTAAACTACTCGTCGAGCCTAAGACTTTCCCGGGCTGTGCGCGCTCACAGCCTGATATCACAATCACACAACACTCACTCCAACTCTGCAAGACATCACACCACAAAACAGCACCGCAATCTACAAACATCTCACCCTATTCATACTCACTCCTCCACGAATTGCTGCTTTCTGCTGCACTGCTATTCTCCATCAACCTCCATCGACCGCCGTCGTCCACTGCTCGCCATCCGATGAGTCACCATCACTTGACTACTCTGGGCCTCAAAATCTCTTATCCTGATCTAAATCTCCCCTCACTATCAGAGATAACCATTCTACTCTGCTACCAACTGATGGGGCCGGATTCATGCCTACCTGGTTATCTCCAAGAATCCTCTTAGGTCGCCAGGATCTTTTTATCTGCTAAATAGTGTGGAGGGGAGGAAATACAATTATCAAAAGATAATTACCAAAATTTGACTTCATATGGGAAGGACCACTGACTCCGAATCTAAAATTTATAAGATTTTATTACCACCAGAAATAGCTGAACATACAGACACCTCAGTACGAGATGTAAAAGGTAAATGGGCACTAATACAAATTCAAGTCTACGAAGGATTCTCATCCGACTCCAAAATCATCAAAAAGGCTATGGTTAATCCAAAGTCTAAATTTGGAATCATTAGCCACAAGAGAAAATCATTTATCTATCCCTACTCTACCTCTAAGGTGACATCCCTACTTAGCATTTCCCTTTCCCAGGCAAGAGTATCAAAAGGTGTCAGTGTGAAGACTTCCTAAGAAGTACATTCACTTAGTCAGAGCTCGATCTAAGATGCTCTCTCTAACTTCCCGTCTAAACCTCAACTGCTCAACCCACGGGGCACTGTCCCCAATACATAACCCCAAAATCATAGAACACGCCCTTCGGCACACCTCTTCAGCCAGGTCTTCTCCCAGTAGTTTTCCATCAGGTTTGACCAGCATCCAACGACGGTTAGCTTGACCTTGGGTCCCAGGCACCTTCTCTGCTGAAAGTATCATCCTCACATTCCAGTGTACTCCCCTGTTGGCTTCTCGCAGCATCCTAACTCCTAAAACAAAGACCTAGTCTCACTAATGAGCTAAATGTCCTTGCACCTGCAACGAAAACATGGGAATGGAAAGAATTTCACATCTCCAAGATTTGGCATCACCCCGCAACCCAAAGCCTCTACCAAGGGAAATCATAGTCGCACTACAACGTGTAGCTAACATAAGAAATGAACAGGCCTTTCTCTCTACGTATATGCGATCAGGCCTTTACTCTTAAACACACAGTTAAATCACACTCTAAGCATTAATTGATTCTCATATAAGTGAGTAAGCAACTTGTACTTATAATTTTAACATGGCACGCGTTTAACCTAATACATTGCATTACATAAACATAATCATTATGCGTTTACTGATATATTCACGTTAGCTTACAGCGTTACTCTTCACAAAAGCATTATTACATTTCTAATCACCTCTATGTTAAACGATTACAGCATTACATTTCTATGGCGCTTCTTAACACAGATCGAATAATATGCGGGTGCTGACTAACGGTGAATATGATGCACCCCTACAGATTTCAGGATCACATGACGCTCTATCAACCCCAAGTGTTGCCATGATCTGGTAGGAGCACAGAAGATTCTGAACCCCCAGTCCTCCTTCCCATGGTCTCAACATACTCTGAGACCACACCTCCATGCTATATTCTGACCCTGTGCCCCCTAGTCAGTTCAGATCCTGTGAAAATGCTTTATCCACTTTCTCCCAAGGTATAACAGGACCATATGTGACATATATGAAACTCTTTTCACAATCTCTATTGTTCATACTAAGGATAACATCGGATTTCTCCAAATTGCAAGTTCCACTTTGGTTGCTCTAAACACATCCTTAACTTTTCTCTCCCGGGTGTGCCTTAATGTGGTTACAAATCCCACCACTGCCTCCTTTGCTTATCAGAAGGGAATGGCATGTCCTAGACTTTGTGTATTCCCTGTGCCCAGCATTAGATTGAATCCTCTGATTTAGTTAAGTTTCTTTTAGCTGCAGGATTTCTTTCTTGCCTCCTACTTGTCTGCTTCTCATAAAGCCTACCTTGTCTGTATGTCTCAGAATAGGCATTCTCGTCTGCAGTCTAAGCAGGATTTTCGCTGCGAATCAACATTTAAAAGGGAGATGTGGCTATAAGCGGTACCCTCATTTGGGTTATTTATCTGGCTTACGTACCAGTTATATAGCGTTTCCTCAGGCATAGAAGGTATGTTCTCCAGCTCTTCGCTGTATCATTAAATACCTCTGTTAAGATAGCCAAACAGTTGGATACAAAAGTATTTAGAAAGCCTCTGAAAACGTATCTGTGCCCAGTGCCTTGGAGCATTTAAGGCTCTTGATAGCCATCAGCTCCTCCGGTTTAACTGGGGGGGCATTGAGCTATAGCCTATCTTCTTAAGAGACCATTGAAAGTGAGTCTAGCTAATTGTGTATGTCCTTACCTGCCATGGTCACTTGTTTATTGTAGGTAATAAAGCTAACTGTAAAACCGCTGAAACAAATGGCCTTTCCTCCTCTTCTCTACAATGAATCCCCTCTTTAAACCAGAGTGGAATAATCGGGCTGTAAACTTGACAAACACAAATCTTATTAAGCAGCACCTATGGGCAAAGGCTAGACAGGGGAGCTGATGGGCCAGTTTGGAAGCCAGATGGCGAAGCAAGTGGGACTTTCCTGATAATTATAAACAGGCAAGAGATGCATTGGTAGCAGAGATAGGCAAATTATGCATCACAAAAGCAGACTAGACAAAAGTAAATATTTGCTAACAAGATAAAAACGAGTGAAACAGTGAGTATGCTTTGAGCCTCAATTCCATTAAAAAAATACTCTGCTATTGCTAATACTGCTAGAAACTCTTAACCAGCTTTAGTGTCTGCTTGTTTGGCCGGGTTACAGTCAGTTTGCTTAGGCTGGAAGAGTGGCATGCTTCGAAACGTAAAGTTTACAAACTTTTATACATGAGCGAACGAAAAGGAAGATGACAAATTAACGACTCAACTGTTGTTGCATTTACAGATGCACAGCTTACTAATCAAGGGATAAATGGGAGGGTGTAGAAGACAGATTGCCTTATTTAGAGTTTGGAGGACATTGTAGCCGAACTGGAGAAACCTTAAGTGTGCATGTGTGTTTTGGGCGGGCGGTGGCGGCTGGCCAAACACATATGCGCACATAGCACTACTCCTCGCAATGCCCCGCCCCTCCCTCCACAAGCTGGCACACAGCCCGAAAATGAAAAATAAAATGATGACATTTTATTTTTCATTTACTGCTCTGAGCTAGGCAGTGGGGTGACACTCCTCCGCCATTGCGGAGGAGCTGACACTGTCTGACACCTCGGATGTTTTCTACCAGCACGTGGGAGTCGTTTTTATTTTTTCATGTTCAGGACGACCCAGTTTTTCTGGCAGTTTCAAATGTGGAGGAGTACCCTGTCCATACACGTCAACCGTCTCCAATACGACTTGGGGGGGACCACCATGTTTCTGTCAGTGAAGCCTCCACTGGCTGTGCCAGTTGAAACCGCTGATTGATGGCTCGTTGGATATTGGGCTGTCTGTCAATAGCTGTTAGACTGTCTGCCCTGTTTAGGCTGGACGTTCTGGCATCACTTTTTCCTGTTTGAAACTGCCAGAAAAACTGGGTCGTCCTGAACATGAAAAAATAAAACGACTCCCACGTGTTGGTAGAAAACATCCGAGCTGTCAGACAGTGTCGGCTCCTCCGCAGTGGCGGATGAGTGTCACCCCACTGCCTGGCTCAGAGCAGTAAATGAAAAATAAAATGATGTCATCGTTTTATTTTTCATTTTCCGGCTGTGAGCCAGCTTGTGGAGGGAGGGGCGGGGCATTGCGAGGAGTAGTGCTATGTGCACTCCTTAAGTGCGCATATGTGTTTGGCCAGCCGTCACCGCCCGTCCAAAACACACATGCACACTTAAGGTTTCTCCAGTCTGGCTACAATGAGCAGCTGGGCTGGAGAAACCTCAGACTCCCTGGTTTGAGCAGGGCATCTTTCCTGCCCGCTCAGACCAATCCCAAACGCTGCTCTCACGTGAGAGCAGCGTGGGGATTGCAGTGAGTCCGTGTCGTGGTCCCAGTGCTGGCTGGGACCAGGAAGGACTACGGAGGCATCTCCAGATACGTTTTTCTTTTTAAAAATGTTTTTATTATAAGTGCCCGTCCCCCCTTCCACCTCTTTATTTTGGCGGTAACGACTGGTGTCAGGGCTATTTGTTTTTGAAAAACAAAAAACTTTGCTGAGCGGCCACATTAAACATGGCGGTTACCGAGCACAGTTACAGTGCCTTCAGAGGGGTTAACGTGGTGGTGGATGCTCTGAAGGTACAGATATCTCTGCAAGCCAAGTAAAGACCTCTAAATATGGCAGGCGGTCATCTCTCAGGGTTGCAGAGGTCATGAGATCTTCCACCATGACGTGAGTAATAAAGGCAGGAGACAGAGAAAGAACTGAAGGACAGAAAATAAAAGGAGGAGGTTAATTTACTGCACCTTCAAGTTCGTGCTGTAATTGGGTAATAGGGACATTGTGCTGTCCATAACATACATAACAGGTGTATTTGTAAAGCGCACGATTACCCGTAGGTGTCCTGGCGCTGAATAACAGATGTTTATTGTTACCCAAGGCTGGGTGGACCCGCCGGGATTTGAACCTGTGACTATGAGGTTGAACACAGGCCCCTGCAGTGGATGCTTTACTCCACTGTGCTACCAGACCCAGCATTCTCAACAGGCTCTCATTGGTCCACAAACAAGGGGATGAACTTCCGAGGGGTAAATAACTTAATTTCCAATGTTTTGCATTTTCCTCTTTAGCCCCTCAAATGCAGCAGCAGCCACATGACAGGCCATAAAGATTTTATTTACAAAACTTTTTGAAAACACTTATGTACATGTTTTCAGGGGGGTGGAGGGGATAGCGTGGTTTCAAGGTCCCGTCCCGACGTTGCATCAGAAGGTGCCATTTATACAATCTACAATAGGAGAAGTAGATTCAGGGCAACAAGATAAACCCTTGTAATGTCTGATTTTCCAGACCTTCTGCCCTCATGCAGAAAAGGTCTAAGCAGTTGCTTTTTCAAATGTACTAATTTCCCATCCTCGTCACAACCTATGTCTGTTACATTTGGGCCTTTATCTGACCAGCATATTTTATGCTTTCCTGTTAGGACGAAATTTGCTATGTAAATAAAATTGCACCATTTCCGTTCTCATTATCCAACCAACCTAGACATTCCACTTGTATTTCGGTAAGATGATGGTGCTACCTTTTCCGTGGTTTTTCTGTCTCTACTGCTCAAGAAGACCCTCTGTTCCTGCAGTGGGTCTTTCCTCTATACTGGATAACGGTCCCCTAAGGGCTGCCTGAAGTTGGATCATTGTTGAATCATACATGCCAACATTTAAAAAAAGGGAAGTGGGAGATTTTAAAAGAATATTCGGGAGATTGTTCTTCTCTCATTGACTTCTATCGAGGCCTGAATCGGGTCTATTGTCATGAATGGGACTTAGTGTGCTGCTGCAGGATCCGAAATCAGAAACGCAGATAAATGTGTTTTTAGGTCTCGCCTGACCCAGCGCATGCGCTGGTCTGGCGAGACTTATTGAGAAGGCTCCAAAAAGTGCTACCAGGCCAGCCTAGAGCTACAGTGCATGTGCGCGCGCCGCGCTTTACCACGATTACGTTCACTTTCGCGGCCGCACGGCCGCTTTGATGTTTGATTGTGATCGCGATGGCAATCACTTTTGCGGCCGCACGGCCGCTTTGCATAGCCAATAGGTCTCGCTTTTGGGACCTTATAAGCATAGAGTCTGTGACAAAAATGTTGTGCAGATTACACTGGCAGTGAACTGAATACTACCAGTCACACTAGACCAGTCCCGGGTGCAGCCTTCAGAGGAATCGTGTTAATGAATGCAGGATTCAGGAGGCGGGACACTAGCCTTGACATCGGTAGTCTCCCGCCTGGATCAGGAGGGTTGGCATGTATGGTTGCATGTTCCACCAGTCACTAATGCATTGATGCCAGAAGTGCCTCGTCTAAAAACACCCCAGAAAGACCTCCTTCCTAAAGAAGCTAAAAGTGGTATAGTATCACGTCTGTAATCACCCCCGTCCTGTCACAGTGCAGTAACTGTTACCACTAGACTAGGACAGCTTTCAATTTGTACAAGATTTGAGAGCTATTTATTGTCCTGCCTTCCCAAAGGTCCATAATCCTGCAACTGTTATTTCCCCTATTCGCTCTGATTCCACTTATTTTACTGTCATTCACTTGCGGCCAGCTCTTTTTCTATACTGCTTAAACAGGATTTCAGCTGGATCTTGTTACACTCTTTAGACTGTATTAATGCTTTTTTGGCTATACCTCACCCCACTACACAGACTCAAGTTCGCACTTGCTTAGACACGGCAGGATCTTGTTATCAGTGGGTACCAGGTTATGCTATACTTGCTAAGCCCTCAGAAGATCTTAGCAAAAATATAGTCTCTTATCCTAACCCCTCAGAGTCTGCAGAGTAGCCTTCAGTCTCTTCCTCTGGTTTAGGATTGGCAGATTATTTTAAGCCTTTTACCCTCTTCTAGCATGGGAGAGATTGTCTCGCTTCAAGAATCCTCACCCAGAAGCACAGAGACCATCATCATTCCAACATGTACTATTATTCTACCATGGATCCTGTTGCTGCTGGATTTGCTCCCTTGTTGTTTCAGTCACAGCAGACAACATTGTTTTGGGCACCCCTTTTACGGTAGCCTTTTCTTGTGTAGTAGCAGCACTTCTGTTAAAAAGTAAGACTTGGCACCTCACTATTGCCAGGCCACACCTCTATCACGAGATCCACAATTCCTAACGCCTTGACGAACCCAGTACTCGCTCCATCCTTTGTACCCGCTGCTCTTCAAACCCTGCACTTGAACATTGTACTGGTTTCATCTCTGTTCCTCTTGATTCAAATGGCATAAGCAAGAAGCAGGAACCAGATGAATGGGCCTGACTCTCAATGGCGAGTACCTGTATCCTCTTGCATTACTTCTGCACGTTCACTGATCAGTGCTGAAGAGGTGGACATGAAAGCAGGGGGAGTGCATGTTAGGTGTACTGAGGTCCAAGAGCTCCTCTATAAACCCAAAAGAGTTGTAGCCCAACATTAGTGGCCTTGTGGCTTTGGCGTGAGGAGGGAACCCCATGATGAAGCATGTCACCCTCGGGTGAGTGAGGGTTCTTGTCCTAGAAGAAATCTCTTCCCAGACATGGGATACTCCAGTTGCATACCACCTCCAATCCACTTCATTTGTGAAACATTCTTTTTATAAGGTATTAGCATTCGAAAAGGGAGCAGTACGTTCTCCTAGATAGGGCTTCTCCCTTGGATCCCCATTGTGATTACATGTACTGAGGTCCAAGCCTGAAATATCTATGCAATGCTAGGGTTAGTTTTACTTTTTGAATTGAGAACTTGTGAATTCTGGAAAACCTGAAGGGTATCAATACTGTCCGATATCTGTGTAACGGGCAGGATACCTTGGGACTCTGTAAAATATAACCTGTGGCATGGTTCTGCTGTGTGGGTATAGCCTGGCAGAAGTTATTGCATCGGTCAAGATAGGGTTATCTGGCTTCGACTATCAATTCTCTTCTTTTCTCCTCATGAAATGTTCTCCCATTTTGCCTCTATAGCGGCGGCAACACTTCCTGATCAATAAAACATGGCCTTTGATTCACGATATGCATCTCTTTATTTATTCTCCCTTCCTCCTTCCCAGGCCTTTTCTTCTCTGTGTGAATAGGAGCCACACATGTATAAATTATAGCATGGTGCAATATTGGCCTGAGAGATTAGATTGCGCTTCCTAGGGTCACTAAAATGGCGCAATGACATTATCAGTGATGTGCCTTGACACGGTGTAGATTATAATTATCTTATAGTTGCCAAAGGATTGCCTGTTTTGCTTGAAATTTGTCCAGGGTCCTCTGGGATGAAGTATTTCATTTGCAGTAGAGCCCAGTCATACTTCATGCAGATGAAAGACATTCTCTGTTTGCTTAACTGGAACTAATCTTTTCTTTTGCTTAAGCATGCATGAATTTTCCAAACTGGTTCTTTTACCTCGAGGAGCACGGGTGAAATATTAGACTGTACATCAGAAACTCAGCACTGTGGGGAAAGTGAAATAGCAGCAAACAGCTGCTCTTCTGTCTCCTGCACACCTGAATGTTATTTAATTCAGACTGCTTTCCTTCCCGATGCTCAGTCCAGCCCGAGTGTTTACTCCAGATTCACCCGTTAACACGAGGAGCGTTAAATCCATAAAGATTTTTATTGTGTGAATTTTTATAAGCTCTGTCACGTGCTTTGGGCACGTTTCTTGTGGTTCTTGGGTCAGTCTACAACCAGGACTGAGCATGTGCTAGAAAGTCTTATCTCAACGCCAGTGCTGTTGACAGCTGGTTGATTCACAGGAAATGCACCGGTAGTGATGTCACTGAGTGGACAGTCTAGTGCTTGCACAGGAAGTGATTACAAGGTCAAAAGCTCAGTCCAACACAGGCTTTGACGGATGCTTTGAAGCTGGGAATAATGTAGGTGGGAGTCAAAGCACCATCACATCTGCCTCTAAATGGAATGACAGCCGAGGATGTTATGTGATTGAGGGTTTATGAAGTAGACATATACCTCTAGTTGTCTATCAGTGGATGTAGAGTATGTTAATATTGATGTTGATGTACACAATGATACATGTGTGCATGAAAACAAAATCGAATCACTGTTATCTAAATCACCTGATATGAACTCTCCATCAATCCAGAGTCAGAAATACGTGGTCAGGCAGGCCCTGCGATCTAGGCCTGAGGCAAATGATTGACAAATCACCGGTGGGGTGACAGGTGATTAGCAGAACAAATGCACGAACAGGAAAAATCCAGATTCACCCCACAGATAGGCAGTGACACCACAATGGTACAGGGAGACTGGCCCCAATAAAACATACATGGAGGGCCGCTCGTTTCCAAAACACCATAAAGTTAGATGCCACATGAAGTTAGGAACATTGATTCAATCAGGACATAGCACACACAGCACATGCAATGATAATGCGCTCTCCATGCTGGACATCTGGACACATTACTCATTACTGTCCAAGCAAGGTCGCGAGCCACCTGCAGTTTTCAGGTAGAAGTAATTTATGGTTCCATAACTAGGCCCACATTCCTCTCCCTAAATTGGATCTATGAATTGTTTTATGATGCTCCAAGAAATATATATAAAAACTCTCAAAACAATTGTACTTTGAGTAAGTCCTCAGACGCGTTTCTATATGCTGTACTCCCTGGTGCAGTGTTTAATTAAACCAACTGTTTTACCAATGTGTAAATGTAAATGTGCAGATATTTATATAGCGCAAATCACCAACCGGTCTCTAAGCGCTTGCTTAGGGAACCCGTCCTGGTATTCCCCTGTGAGATAACCCAGCAGGGCATCCACAAGGTGAAAGCCAGGCATCCCGCCGCGAGGGGCCATTGTGGAGATTAAGCAAGCTATTGCCCAGAGTCGCAGAGTGTGAACCCATGAATTGAGTATTCACTGGAGCGAGAATTATCGAGTCCATGGACAATTTATGGACTCAAGACCCAGCCGAGCCGGGAATTGAACCCTGGTCCCGGACTGACCTCTGCTTCCAGGTCTGCCTACTCTAACCAGTGAGCCACACTTCTCCACCAATTACCTCTTGTTTTTTCAAGGTTAATTCATATTCAAGCAACATTTTGGCGAGCGAGTTAGGAGAGATTGGTGCTTCGAACCCGACTGCAGCTAAAGAAAAGGACCCCGCTCTGATTGATTCACATCTGTGCAGCACAGAAGATGAGCAGACACCACAATTGATTAAAAGTACTTCTGAATCCACGAAGAAGCGCTCCATCATTTAAGCCGCCATCAGTGGGCAAGAGACTACATCTGATCCTTAGTCCCAGTATTTTTCGGAGTTAGTTGCTTGGACCGCTGGGCATGATACAGATGATACGCATATGCCCTGGATGTGATATTGATCACATTTTTTAGTCTAAAAGAGTTTTCTTAAGCTACCAGTTTATTAACACTGTTGGTATCTGAAAGAAAGGAGAGGTGTTATTCGGTTGGAACGCTGGGTGTGATACAGATGGTACGCATGACCCCTGGGTGTGATATAGTTTGTAATTCAGACATTAGGGTAAATTTGGACCGTGGAGATTAGGTGTAGCTTGTGCTTGCCCAAGGAGGGCCTGTGGTTGTCAAGTTGTTCCTCGTTTCTGCGTAAATTGTTATCTTTGTCCCAGAGCCAATATTGACAGACTATTGGGCTCACCTAGTCCCATGTACCACACAAAGTGGTTATCAGTTGATACATTCTTGATGTTGTGGTGTTGGTACACCGGTGCTGCTGCATTTTTGTCTTAAATGTTGTGTTTTGTTAATGACTCAATGTTCTTATTAAGGCACTGCTAATTCTTAAAATCTTTTTTCCATATCTGCTATTTTTATGCTGAATTCACAAGTTTTGAACTAACAATTGCACTCTCTTTCAGGTTGTGACCCTTTATATGCATGTTTTGTTTGTGTTTGTGAAATGTTGATTCTGATGCATCTACTTATATATAGTATTGAGTTCGTAGAAGTAGTTTTAACCAGACATCCCCGTGTATTTATTTCCCCAATGATCTGCGTAGAGTCTAATATCATTTGATTCGAGAAGCTAGAGTCTATCAGTCCCTTAACAATTCCCCAGCTATCATGGAGTCACAGCTAAAGGACAAGCAAACTAGGTTCCCCGCACAGGTTAAAAGACTTAGCAGGTAATTGCTGTGAATGGCACACACACACTAATGCACATGTGCTCCCCTGGCCACACAATCGGACACACAAGAACACACATTCAGACCAAATATGAAGGGCAAAAGAAGACCAGAAGAGAGGCACTGTTAGAACTATGGGCCATCTTTGAGGAGGCCTACACCAACAATCCTGTCTGCATCTCCCCCACCATATGTGGGAATGGAGGTGTTCTCTCCAATCCCTGCCATCCCCACATTAGGTTATACCAATGCACCAGTGGAGGGAGCTGGAGGGCCACCCACCAAACAATGAACTACTATATCCATACAAGGTAGGCCAACAGGCCACCAGGCCCAGACAATCCCAGCATCACCCCAGTCCAGTGCTGGAGCTCCCCGAAACTCCACCCCCACCATCCATCGCGTTCAACCCAACGAACCCCAGTGGCACGGAGAACATACACTCTCACGCGTCCGGGTGAACATACTTGGCTGACGGGTCGATTCCTAGCAGTACTAGAGAGCGATAAAACTAGTGGGGCCGAAGAAAAAGGCCCCAGTCTTCCGGGGTCAGACGATGGGGGGTGAGCCACTGGGTATGCTCAGGCAGTCAAAGGGGCAACTGAAAGTGAGTATGAGGGCCAATTCCTACTCAGACAAACAGCACCTACCTCAGAATGATGGAGGCAACCCAAGTGGGAGTTAGAAGAGAGGCGTGAGTAAAGGATGGAGAGAGAGAGAGAGCTCTCTCTCGGGGAACACAACGAGGAAGCAGAGCAGCATACTCTCCACCTGAGTAGAGCGGAGTAGGTATAGAGCATCGGGTAGAGAAGAGTCTGAGGAAGGATTAGAAGGGAGGCTTCTGCCTGGGGTCCCCACCAGATTGTCAGCGTAGGAGAGCGGCCACCCTGGTGATAAGGGATCATGGTAGCCTGGTACAGACTTAATTAAGATGTAGGAAAAGCAACATGGCACCTTTACATGCACAAAAGGAGAGCAGCGACAAAGACGTCTGCCTCTCCCCCGAACTCGTGGTGTAGGCAAACTGACCCCAGGGAGATAGTGACCAGAGAGGAAGGCGAGACCTTTGTGCAGCCATTTTGCCACTTGCTGGCCCATTGGCCTGAAAGAGATGGCCAGTATTATAGACCCTGGCTGAGGGAAGGGTCCTTCTAACCAGAGGAAATAGCCATTGCAGAGGACTATATCTGGCACAGAGGGGGAGATCCCAAATGGAACTACATGTAGGACTGCCTAAGCAAATCGGAGCACTACATTAGAGAGAAACCAGGAGCGCTGCTCCAGACCAAGATGTGCCCTCTACTGCAGAAGGGCACGCCAGGAGCCATCTGTATGCCATGGGCTCAGATGGATAAGGAATGGCTCAGAACCAAACTGCCACCATTGATGCATGGGGCGGGTAAATGGATCTCATGTTTTAAGAAGAACACTGTGGGATAAACCTAGCAATAGGCAATGTCAAAAGCCTGCTAAGGAGTCTCATCGGAGAGCAGTTTACACGGTGTTCTCCCGAGCCTGCATCCAAGGAGTCACGCTGACAAACACGGAGCAGGACCGGGTCACATTCAACTCATACAGGCACCCAATACGGACAGCCCTGAGGAAAATATTCTCTGACCAACCAGATGTAGGAGGATTGATGGCAGAGAGTATGAAGCCTGGGGAGACCATAACAGACTTTCTAAGTGGAATGAGGGAAGAATGGAGACAATAGGCAGGCCAGCCATGGACAGATACGGACTCCCAGGTCGCATTCTTCTACAACATCCTAAAAAAGGGGCTGCCCACTGCAATACAAAGTGGATTGGACAGCGTAGTAGGGGTAGACACCAAACCCTGGCGAGAAATACAGGCTCACATATTACATAATTACAGAAAGAAAGAGGAAAAGGACAGGGAAAAACAGGAACTTGCCCAGAGAGACACTGACAAGTTGGTCCAACACAAATTGAAAAAGACCGCCCTTGAGGGGGCCCCATTGGCTCCCAACATACAAATGGCACCAGTCTTTAGGGGGTTCCACCACAAAACCCCGATGGTTTCAACCCAGTTATAAAGGCAGAGGTCAGGGAGGTTGCCAGGAGCAGGACGTCAGAGAATGTTATTATTGCCACCGAATGGGCCTCATGGCTGACCGATGCCGCTTAAAAGAATGTCACGAGCAAAGATCGATAAATTTGGGCCAGCCCCTGTAAAATCTGCATCCTCAAAACCAAGTCCGATGTAACCCAAATACACCTTACGCTCAGCCACAGGGAGGCCAGACAGCAACTGCACCACTGCAGCAAGGAGCAGGTGGTTGGTTGAATGTGCGGCAACGAATGTATGATGGAATTCCGAATGCATTTTTTCATGCATGCCTTAAACTCCGTCATTTGAACAAATGCGTCTTTAGCACACATTTGTTCTGTACGCAAGTCATTTTAACAACTTGCCTTAGGGGAGCTGCTGGATATTGGAATAATTTAATTTACTATTCCAACTCCAGTCTGTGCAACAGTAGGGAAGGAGTTGGACTTTAATTCCAACAGCACTCCACCATTGCCTGCCCTAAAGCAAGTCGTAGTAATGAATTGCGTGCAGAATGATTGCGTGCTAAAGATGCATTTGTTCTGTTGCTGTGAAGGCACAGCGTGATTCTGGCTTCGTCCTAAAAGACGCTTCACGTGGCAATAGCAGCAACAGACAGAGACTCCAGCTCAACAAGGACCGCAGCAGGGAGGTGTAACTGTCTGCGGAGGCAATGCCATCACGCAATCTCAAAACCCACCTAAGCATGAAGTTCAAAACCCCTCATGCAGAACATACACTTCATGCACACCTGAGAACACATTTTAAAATAAAGACTGGTAAGACAACATTAGGAATTCCAATTCTTTACTTGCGTTCGGGAAACACAGGGCTGCTGTACGTTGTGTCGATCGGGAATCCACACTAGAGTCTGCCATTCTGCTGCTTGCAGGGGTCCCATGGCAGGGTTGGCTGGCCACGCCTTGGGGGGAGTGCAGTCTGACGAAGTAGAAGAGCAGCTCCCCATCCAGTGCATAAAAGCAAGTACCCAGGTCCCCTCACCCAAGTCCAGTTAGGACGGGTCCGGATTACTAGATTGAAACGTCCCCATTTTTGGGTGTCAGGCCCGGGACTAAAAATTCCTTCATGGTGTGTGGTCCCAACCACAGCGAACGGCCTCCAGGCAAATGAAGGACCCTTCTCAGTTCCAGTACGAAGCAATGTTCCAGTGTTGGGAGCCAGGCTTTCCACACACTTGGCATGATAAAGACCCCAGGAACATCTATAGCACACGCATAAAACACTGACCGATCGCAAAAGCTCTGCATGGCGCCGAGTCAACAGGGATGTTCACCAGAACATTCTGTCGCCCCACTCCATTACCCATATCGGGCAAAACTCGACGAGGTCTGGCCTCGCAACGGACTCTCGATTTAGCAAATATGCTGCCTCTTCCTTTCCCTCAAAGTTCTTCAAACATCCAAAGCCTGCTCATCGGGTCATGTCCCACCAAAAACAGCAAAGGTAGCGTGTCGCCGGTTGGAAGTCCCTGGACACAACTGGAGACAGCAGTCCTAAAATTCCTGGGTATGGCATAGCCAAAGGGAGAAGGGGTACTGAGAAGGAAAGAGTCTGCAAATATCCATCACAGCTCTGTGCAAGGCATTCAGACATAGGCTCACTACCGTATCCGGCCTAGGATCAAGCTGAAATGCACAAGGCCATACGTACACTTTCTAGGGGAGCAAACCAACCCAATCTCAGACACTGCCACATCTGAAACACATGGAACCCGCTGCACAGCTCTCAGAGCCCTTCGGGTACACAAAAATAGAATAACCAAATCACACAAGGACCATGGGAAGCATCAAGAGCCCAGCAAAAAGAAGCCCACATTTAGCCCAAAAGAACCCTCTAGACAAAACACCTGGTGCCGTTAGGGAGGGTCTCACTGCACGCTGCATGCTTGGACTAGAGGGGTATACATGTGACCCCAGAGCACCTTGCGATCACCAACAGCACCCAATTTCGGCATGCCCCCACTTTACACATCACCCCACGCATGTGTAGGTCAAAAGTAATGCCCACACTCCCTCACTATGGAATGTAAGATATTAGAAGTCTAGCAAAGAGCCACGACCGCCCACAGGCTCAGGAACACCATCCCTTAATAAAATACAACCTTTTCTGTCATGGTGAGGGTGGAATACCGATGACCCGTAAAGCAAGAATTAAGGTGACCCATCAATAAACACTCATTGTCTTAAAAAATGTAGACACCCTGATTGGGGGCCACCTTCCAGTGCCCCACTAAAAGTAACAAGTATGAATGTAAAAGCCCACCCCTAAAAAGAGAAGGCACAGGAATCCCCACGAATGATTGATGATGATACGTCAGGATGCAAATGTTTTGTGAATTTAAGCAACTGTTATGCAACAGGTCTGCAATTGAGCCACCAATGTGCACCACCCTTACAGCAGCCCACCATCTCTTCAGCAACCACTTCAATATTCCTAACAAAACCCAAGTGTGCAAGTCAAAGACTTTGAACTTTATCACAAACTTTTTACACTGAACTCTATTTGAACCTTTCCAAAGTAAAGACATCCCCCAATCACCGGAGGACTACAGACATCTTTCAGTGGATCCATGCCTACAACCCACAATGTTCAACAAATGATGTATTATTGTGCAATTGTATTCCTTACGTTTACTGTGGGTGTGACCACATACATACATTGCCAAAGATCTGCCTAGTCAAATGGAGTCCACCCTGACATTTGCACATCACTTGTGTAGGGACCTCTTTCTTGTTACTCATAAGTAAACTAAACCCAACACTAGCGTTCCACATGCACAACACAGCATACTCTGTGGATGCCCAGACATCAGTCGGGTCATGTTATGTCTGCTCACTGATACAACATGCAGTAGGCGCAGAGAGGCTTTACTTGTCCCAAGAGATAGCTCTCGAAAAGGCGAAATGTCTTCTCCACCTGTACCTATATAGGATTAGGGCCAAGGTACAACCCCAAAGAGTAGAACTCCATAAAGTAGTAGTGAACATGACCCATTACAAGAGCAATCCCTATACGTCTTCTCTTATCCAAGCAAGATTCAAACCGAGAGGATACTGTTTGGCACGAGACTTTCCAGAAAAGAGATTTTTGGAGGTGACAAAGCCACCACTCCAGTGCAGAAACACGTCCGCTCCCACCTCTGTCTGTGGTCCCAGGGTGGTCCTTAGCGTATCTGGGGCAGTCTTCTTCAATAACAAATGGACTCCGGACACGGAGTCCAAGTGTAGGGCCATCCACCTCGATCATATGAGAGAAAATTAGTCTCGTAGGGGAGGGTTAAACTCCAGCATAAATAGCCCATATCAGGAAATATGGCATCCCCAAGGTAGATAGGGTACATGTTGTTGTAAGGGAAGGGCGAACCCCTAATTGTACAGAAACCTACACTGTAATACTTTTATATCAGAGGCAAAGGAACTATTCCACTGAGCACAAATGGGAACTGTGGCGCAATAGTGCATGTTCTGGACATGCAGTGGGGCGCCCCCACACTGATGGATGCGTACTGGCAGTGCGGCAAGTTTGCCTACACCCACCTCGTCCCTAGATGGCATGGCCTGTGCTCCCTGGTCACCATCCACACCCCTACCCTGGTCATTCCTGGAGAAGATCTGTGAGAATTTTACCAACATCCGCTACAGAATAAAACTCTGTTGCATCAGGCGTGAGAGAAAGGAACTGCTGATTATTTTGGCTGGGATCATTTCAAGGACATTCCAGAAGAATTCAGACTGTTTTCTGACATACAAGTCAATGCAGGAGGGTCCATACCCTTCTTCATCATGCAGACAAAAGCAAACATCCGCTGCAAATAACCAGATGGGAAATGATGAAGATGATGATCAGTACTGAGCTCGGCCTTAATGCAATCAAGGAAGAACCAAGAACCATCCGCCTCATGGTGATGCAACATCGGTATGTGTTGGACTTGATGACCGCAATGAAGGGAGGGGTGTGTGCCAAGATCAGTGCATTCTGTTATCCCAGGCAATGATATGAACAATGGGGCTTTGACTCTTACCATCCAAGCACTGCATTTTTTACAAACCGAAATGCGTAAGGAGGGAGGTGCCCCTGAGCAGGACTGGTACATCAGTTGGTTCTCCTGGCTCCACCGGTGGGTGTCAGGACTGTGTACGTCATTGCTGCCTATTCTCATTTTTGTACTACATTTGTGTGGTTTCCTACGAGTGGGGGTTTCCTTCTGTAAAAATGAAGTCCTCAAATTGGGTGGAATGCAAGTAACTAAGGAAGTAGCAATAGTTAAAACTGAAACACGACAAGCCACTAATAATAATGTGACTGTCATGAAGTATGGGTAAATGATGTTGTTGAAAATTCAACTAGAGGGGGAATGTTAATATTGATGTTGAGGTATGGAATGATACATGTGTGCATGAAAATGAAATTGGAGCACTGTCAAAATCATCCGATATAACCTCTCCATCAACCCAGAGTGGAAAATGCGAAGTCAGGCAGGCCCTGCAAACTAGGCCTGAGGAACCTGATTGACAGATCACAGGTGGGGTGACACGTAACCAGCAGAACAAACGCGCAGACAGGAAAAATCCAGATTAGTCCCACAGATAGGCAGTGACACCACATTGGTTCAGGGAGATTGACCCCAATAAAACACATCTGGCCAGCGGGGTGTGTGTTCCTAAAACACCATAAAGTTAGATGCCACATAAAGATAGGAACACTCAGCCAATCAGGACATAGCACACACAGTGATCACACCCCCCCCATGCTTGACATCTGGACACATGACTCACTGGCCCACACTGTGTCCACGCAAGGTTGAGAGTCACCTGCAGTTGTTATCAGGTGGAAGTAATTTATGGTTCCATGACTAGGCCCACATTCCTCTCCCTAAACAGGATCTATGAATTGTTTTACGATGTGCCAAGAAATGTATATATAGATGCTCAAATCGATTGTACTTTGAGTAAGTCCTCAGGCCTTTTTCTTTAGGATGTACTCCCGCCCGCAGTGTTTAATTAAACCAACTGTTCCTGTTCTGCCAAATGCCTCTTTGTTTTTTCAAGGTAAATTCATATTCGAGCAACAAGTATCTGAGGGGAAACAGGCCAGTAGAACCAGAATTGTATGGCCCTTTGGGGCTTCACAGTTTCTCTTCTTAGTCGATATTGATAATTGTCTGCTTCACAGTATCTAAACCAGAACAAAGAAGCCCTGGCCACCTTTTTGAGCTCATGTAATTGTAGAAAGCTTGGTTCAAGGCTGAGGTTAACTAGCGTAATATGCAACGTTTGCAATTCTGTAATAAGAAGCTATGTCTTGAGTAATAAAGTGCTCTGTGTGCAATGCACAGTATTTTTAAATACTGGGTTCCAATGGAAGGAGAAATACTGTCTCTTTGTTCAAGTCATTCAAGGTTTGCAGATGTTTCTATATTAGGTGTTGGCATACGGTCACATAAGACTACTGCAGTAGTCAAGATGCACCACAACGTTTGTTGAAGCAACACACACTCCGTGTAGACAGCTACAGCAAGGTAAAATGTACTGCAGGACTCATTAATATGTTTATTTGCTGAGAAGAGACAGGGCTGCGGTCCATGTGATTAGAGCCGAATGAACTAATGTTAAAGTACTTTCAAACAGTGGCGGCTGTTATTAGGGAAAAGTAGCGGGGCAGCCCGGGGGGTGGGGGGCAATAACACAAAAAATAAAATAAAAAGTACCTGTCACCTCGGTGCTCCTCTGCACCTTGTGTAAAGGCTTCCAGACTCCCCTGCACCAATACAGACACTGCTCTGATGCTGGTGATACCATTACTCAGCATGACTGAAGCGCCGGGATTAATCTGAGCTGGCTGGCTGGTTTTGCGCTCCCACAGACTGGGAGCCTGTGCCTGCTGTTCTCCACCCGGCTGTACAACACAGCTCGGGTTGAAGTCTGGAGTAAACTAAGTGCGTTTATCAGTTTGGCTGTCCTAAGACAGCCGACCAAACCGACGTGCCACCTGTTCTCCTCCTCTCCTCCATGCTTGCTGCTTTGTTCAGGATGGCCCGCTCCCAAAACGGCTCCGGCTCCATTATGAAAAATAAAATGATGATAAATGTGTTTTATTATCATTTTATTTTTCATGTTTTCATCTTCTGGTTACAGCAGTGGGGCGGCGCTCCTCTGCCATAATGAAGGATCCGCTGCTGCTTTCAAAGGCAATTTAATGGTCATTGATTGATTGACTGACCACATCTGTGTAGTGGAGTTAACAGGTAAAGCCATTCTAGTGAGGTATGACCATATAATAAAAAAGAAAAACTCAAATACTGACTTTACAATTTTACAGCCCTAGAAATTGTTGGCCGTCCTTAAGCATCCCTATCTTCAGGATGTGTATCGCGTAATGGAATTTTAATATATCTATTCTATTGTAACCCAGCCATGCTGTTGCCTCCAGATATCATTTATAGATTAGGCGGGCCTACTCACATGTGAAGAACTGAGGTGCTGCTGAACGCCTCCCCAGAAGAATGGTATTTTAACTAACAGCAGTGCGGGGAAGAACAATCTGTTTGTAGACCTGTTATGTCCCTTTGGTACCTACCTCCCTTTGGTACCTACCTGTGGATGGAATGGCCTCTGGAAGTAGGGAAAAAATACATGCCTTATTACCATATGGGTTCATGGGCATAACCTCAGTAAAGTTTGAGAGGCCATTTGAACAAATGCGAAGAGGGTGAAGGCTATATTACCGCACCTGACAAGTGAATAGTGTTGTTAACATAAACTTGAATAGTGCAACGAACCGAGGAACACTTCCCTCTGAGCTCCTCAATCAGGACAAAGTCCTTTCAAAACATACATGCAAAAGGGTTCAGCACTATTTAGAAAGAGTCCGTAGTGTTTAAAGGAATTTCCAAGACGTCACATTGATTTTCAAAACAAATTATTTTCTTTATTTGATCTTTTCACAGGCATGGAATATCACAGCCTTGATAGCATAAGAAAGCCATAGCCGACGCGTTTCGTCTCCTACAAGGAGACTTCTTCAGGGCTATAGAAAAACACATACAAAGTATATTTTAATACCCAAAGCACCAACATATATATGTACATTCAAATATACAAACATTCTGCAAAATCGAATTTATACAAACAGTTTTTCTAACTGTACATCATGTTTAATAATAAAATGTCAAAGTGTTCACACTAAGGGCCATATGTAGGTAAATTACATTTACCGATTCTTAAATACCGAATTTTACCGATTCGGTATTTATGAATCGGTAAATGTAATGTAGGTAAAAAAATACCGATTCGGTAAGTGTCGGTATTTTAGAATCGGTATTTACCGATTCGGTAATGGTAACCTGTATCTCATTGATTCCTATGGGCCAGGAGGCCCATAGGAATCAATGGGAAGCCAGTTACCATTACCGAATCGGTAAATACCGAATCGGTAATGGGGGGAGCTCAATCAAGGGTGGCAGGGTGTCACATTGACACCCTGTTGCACCCCTGATTCCTGCATGTGTGCACATGTGGCACACATACATGCCCTGAGGGCATGTGTGTCTGACACATTGCACACATCTAAGGGCCAAATAATGCCTTAACTGAGACATTCGTCATTTACCACCAACTTTTAGTTGGTGGTAAATAACGAATCCCCACACCCACCACACAGTCCCCCTACATCTCATTTCTGTATTCGGTATTTACCGAATCGGTAAAATTACCGATTCGGTAATTTTACCGATTTGGTAAATTACCGAATACAGAAATGATCCCCCTACATATCAAAAGCCTAAATACCGGTCGGTAACGGTATATTTACCGAAAATCGGCCGTTACCGACCGGTATTGGGCTACCTACATGAGGCCCTAAAAGAAGAGGGCCTATATAACAAGACAAAACAAAATATAATGGCATATTGTCGCCATTATAAAAATTCAAGTACCTATCATTCTAAAGTTGAATTACCATGTGTTTAGAAATGCAACTTTATAAATGAGCTCATAATAGACATATCATCTCATTGATCATTCATGTCAAGACTGATGTCGGTTTATAAACATATGGGCCATGCTACATGAATCATAATACCAAAATTATATAGAGAAACTATTTTATATATATATAAAAAAAGAACAGAGCATGTGGGCCCACATAATGAGAAATAAGATTCAAAGAATATCGTTCCCGTACATTTTTGCCTGATTAATAGCTAATGTGATAAACAAAAGTCTTCAGTATTGCAAACGCCAAAAATCTAAAGCAAGTAAAAATGCGCAAGAACCTTGTTTTTAATAGATGCATATTAATGGCTCCGATATGCATCAAAAGGAAATATTGTTTGCCATATATCACTTACCAAAAAAAATATATATTTCATAGAGTTTCATCAATTTAAGAAAAACGCTTTTATGTAGATAGGGGCATGTATAGAACTTCAATCAGTACTGGACAATACCTATAGAAAAATATATAAAAGCAAATGTTTTGATATAACAGTAAAATATTCAGTTATAAAAAACTGATATTCTCGAGTGTATTTATTATACCAAATACATTATTCTAACACCAAAAATGATCAAAGGCTGTTACATACAGTCCAGATTAACACTCATGAAATCCAATGCTCTAAATCAATGCCCTTAAGAGTTTATATCCAAAAGGAATAGAGCATCAGACAATTCTTTAAAATAACAAGAAACAACACCATGTCATGTTGGAGAGTGAAAATACAATATCATAGATCAACTCACCCAAAAAAATATATATATCTCTAACTTTGTTGTCAGTGGCACTCGTGAATAAGTAAAATACTAAGACGAAAACTTCTTTAAATCTTCCGCTCCATTCAGTACCTGGAGAAGGATATGAGTAAAAAACAACAAACCAACGAATCAGGCGGCCATCTTATGATGACAAAATATTAACTGTTATCAGGTAGTTAACCAATGATACCGTGGCATAGTAAAGTATATCGTACTAGTTTAAAAACGCACACAAGACAAAAGTGCTAATAGCGTGTGAGCTACGAGTTCATGGACCTTACGATAAAATTGCGTCACAAAATTAACTCGTTGCGTATGAGAAATCCCCTGCATAATAAAACCTCTATTTACGGCACAGAACATTAAATCCAGCGGCCATCTTGTAATGACAAAACATTAACTATTATCAATTAGATGACTAAAATGATACCATAACGTGATGAAGTGTATCACTATAATCAGAGCAGAGACACAATGCAAAAATCTGAATAGCGTGTAAGCGCCAGAGTTCATAAACGTTACGATATAATTACGTCTCAACAATAGCGCGCGGCATGTAGAGAATCCCTTACAAAATTAACATTCTATTTACGACACAACATGTTAAACATATAAAACCTTACCAGAGCGGCATGGTAGCCCGTATCCTTGTTTCAACAGTCTCGAGTGATTAACAGGAAACAAACGTTTGAGCGTATTTAAACCTTCCCGGTTCCGTAATAAGAAACACCTGACAGATGACGGAAATAGATAACGTCCGTAAACCCAAAAAGCGCAAGTTGACGTTGCGGCCATCTTGAGACAACAAGATATATCTATGTATCTCATCGTTGTTGTGCACATCGATAACCCAAAACAGGACGCTTAAGGCAAATGGAACTAAAGGATATATAAATTCTATGTATGTTTTTAAAAAACTCATTTATGCGAGTAAAACAGAAGAAAAAATATCTAAATCATATCGTTTCACATATTCCGTTTAAAAATACCAGTAAATATTCTAATGATAAAAGAACAAACCATTAGAATGTCAGAAGCCACGGCAATATAATAAAAGCAGTGCTTAATAGACAGAATAAAGACGGCCAAGTGTGCAGGAGACACAAAAACACAGCGGCCATCTTAAGACGACGTGTGCTGTAAGAAGCCTGCTGAAGATTGAAAGTAATCAAATGATGCTTGATAAAGCATTGAAGAACCTGTCAGTGTATCTTGTAAACGAAATAATGGTTCACATGTGAATCAAAAAGGAATCTTAGATCCCACCTCTTGAAAATCAAAGAAGTGACTCATAAAATTTCAGCCTAGTATGTCAGAGCAACCAGAAATAGAGACCTTGCATCGATCTCAAACATCATAAGCAAAATTGTGTCAATAATACCTATAAATATCCATTTGGGTGTGACAAGTCATGTAGTCAACCCAATACAATATGTGTGCGAGGATTGTTGCAAAAGCACAGATTTTATGAAGAAGAGGGGCACAAAAGTGACAAAGTCCAGCTAATCATCCAGAAAGATCAATGTAGATGATATGTTAACATGGTAATCACAAAATTGAATAGACCAGAGTTTTTTTTTATCTATTCATGAACAGCATTCAATATAGCCAATGTTGAGTGTCCATGCAGACTCACAAAATATGGTACAATCCATACATTTTTCACATGGTTTGAAATCAACATCATATTGATGGCCTAGCTTTATCACAGGAAATAGTGTAATTCATCGTTAACATTGAGACCAAACTTATTTGACCTGAGACGGCAAATCCAGGATGCCTCACGCTGCCTGAGTAGCAATTCTCTATTACCTCCTCTCTCTGGCATTCTAACATGATCAATGCCACAGAATGTAATGGTCTTGTCATTAGGATGGTCATGATATATGTGTAAGGCAACAGGATATTTAGAATCACAGATTCTTATTGCTCGTACGTGTTCCTGAATTCGCAGTTTTAAGCTACGAATGCTGCTACCAACATATACTCTGTCACAGGAGCATGTTATCATGTATACCGTGAACGTCGTGTTGCAGTTGATAAAGCAGTTGATTGCAAACTCCCTCGATTGTCTACTACTAAATTTTTTGTTTGTTCATACCAAATTTGCATATGGAGCAGCTTTCGCATGTATAAAAACCTAATGGTTTTTCTGGTAACCATGTAAGATGAGTATTTTGTACATCTTTAACATAGCTAGGGCTAAGTATATCTTTAAAGGTTCTGTTTCTGCGATACACTACTTTGGGTTTGTTTGATACTATGTGACCCGCCAAATTTTCAACCTTCAGCAAATTCCAATTTTTTCTCAGGATGTTGTAAATATGATTACTAAAGTTGTTATATTTAGTAATAAATAAAACCTCATCAGGTTGTTTTTTGACACATTGTCTACTTTTGTTGCTAGTCATTAGCATCTCCTTTCTGTTCAAAGAGAGAGCTCGTTTTTCAGCATTGTTCAAACATGAATAATTATACACTCTCTTGGAAAAATTATTTTTAATTTGGGCAATATTGTTGGTGAAGTCTTTATCCATACTACAATTCCGTCTTGCACGTACCATTTCACCATAGGGTATGGCTTTGATGGTAGACTGGGGATGAGCACTTGTGGCATGCAAATAGCTATTGCAAGATGTTTTTTTCTTATACATGTCACTATGAATCTTAGTGTTACTTATGAAGAGTTTTAAATCAAGAAACTCTATACTAACCTCAGAGTGTTGGATGGTTAATCTGACATTAAAATTATTCCTATTCAAATAATCATGGTACATAATCATACGCAACGAGTTAATTTTGTGACGCAATTTTATCGTAAGGTCCATGAACTCGTAGCTCACACGCTATTAGCACTTTTGCCTTGTGTGCGTTTTTAAACTAGTACGATATACTTTACTATGCCACGGTATCATTGGTTAACTACCTGATAACAGTTAATATTTTGTCATCATAAGATGGCCGCCTGATTCGTTGCTTTGTTGTTTTTTACTCATATCCTTCTCCGGGTACTGAATGGAGCGGAAGATTTAAAGAAGTTTTCGTCTTAGTATTTTACTTATTCACGGGTGCCACTGACAACAAAGTTAGAGATATATATATTTTTTTGGGTGAGTTGATCTATGATATTGTATTTTCACTCTCCAACATGACATGGTGTTGTTTCTTGTTATTTTAAAGAATTGTCTGATGCTCTATTCCTTTTGGATATAAACTCTTAAGGACATTGATTTAGAGCATTGGATTTCATGAGTGTTAATCTGGACTGTATGTAACAGCCTTTGATAATTTTTGGTGTTAGAATAATGTATTTGGTATAATAAATACACTCGAGAATATCCTTTTTTTATAACTGAATATTTTACTGTTATATCAAAACATTTGCTTTTATATATTTTTCTATAGGTATTGTCCAGTACTGATTGAAGGTCTATACATGCCCCTATCTACATAAAAGCGTTTTTCTTAAATTGATGAAACTCTATGAAATATATCTTTTGTTTGGTAAGTGATATATGGCAAACAATAATTCCTTTTGATGCATATAGAAGCCATTAATATGCATCTATTAAAAACAAGGTTCTTGCGCATTTTTACTTGCTTTAGATTTTTGGCGTTTGCAATACTGAAGACTTTTGTTTATCACATTAGCTATTAATCAGGCAAAAATTTACGGGAACGATATTCTTTGAATCTTATTTCTCATTATGTGGGCCCACATGCTCTGTTCTTTTTTTTATATATATATAAAATAGTTTCTCTATATAATTTTGGTATTATGATTCATGTAGCATGGCCCATATGTTTATAAACCGACATCAGTCTTGACATGAATGATCAATGAGATGATATGTCTATTATGAGTTCATTTATAAAGTTGCATTTCTAAACACATGGTAATTCAACTTTAGAATGATAGGTACTTGAATTTTTATAATGGCGACAATATGCCATTATATTTTGTTTTGTCTTGTTATATAGGCCCTCTTCTTTTAGTGTGAACACTTTATTGACATTTTATTATTAAACATGATGTACAGTTAGAAAAACTGTTTGTATAAATTCGATTTTGCAGAATGTTTGTATATTTGAATGTACATATATATGTTGGTGCTTTGGGTATTAAAATATACTTTGTATGTGTTTTTCTATAGCCCTGAAGAAGTCTCCTTGTAGGAGACGAAACGCGTCGGCTATGGCTTTCTTATGCTATCAAGGCTGTGATATTCCATGCCTGTGAAAAGATCAAATAAAGAAAAGAATTTGTCTTGAAAATCAATGTGACGTCTTGGAAATTCCTTTAAACACTACGGACTCTTTCTAAATAGTGCTGAACCCTTTTGCATGTAAAGTTTGAGAGGCCCATCTGGGACACTTTCAGGGAGGCTGATAGGGGCCAAGGTTCTATCGCGGTCAGCTTTTGATGATGTCCTAACTTCGGTGTCTGGGATGCAACTTTTACATGTTCCAAAATTGTAAATCCCTTTACTGATGCATTATATTCTTCACTTGAATGCTAGCTATTAATATGAATATGAAAATGTAACTTCATTCAGGAGCAGAAGACCACACTGGATAGCTGATCTGGGTGTAATAAGACTACCTCCAGGTCAGCTATCCTTTGTGCACTTTTGGCCAGTCAGATAATGATGTTGAGCCCTGCCTATTTCCTATTCGTTACTGGAACTGTCCTGGATGGATTCATCTTCAGTTAACCAAGTGCAAGTGCATCCATTTTGTACTGTACTGTTTAATTTTCACACAGTGTATTAAGAATTATAAGGTGCATTGCCATTCCTCACACACTAGTCAAAGTTGTCTGCTTTACCAACCCTTGTCTTTTGTGGGCCTCTCAGGATTGTTTGCTGGCAAAGGACTTGCTTTTTGTTAGTCAGTGCACAGCGTGCAGTTGGTTTGGGTCCATGGTTGGGAGGTGTTGGGTCCCACTTTTGGCAGGACGGTCTCTGATGTTACCGATACTCGTCATGTTTAAGCTGGGCCTTCTTGTTGCTGAGGGTTTTGGGCACAGACTGCTTGTCCGATGGGACTGCAGTGTTTCTATTGCCTGCCTTTCTCCAGTGACGCTACGTGGATACTGATGATTCGGTTCCTGATCCTGTGAGCTTGAATCCTGGAACTCATGTTCATGATTTGCCTACTGAGTTAGAGCCATTTCAGCTTATCAGTTCTATGAAACCTTCCCAACTCATATGAACATGATTTCACTCTGTGATATTGTCTCCCCTTTTTCAACCGCTTCCTATTTAGGCGGCTCTGAAATGTGATTCAGTATGCTTGCTTGCTCTGGATGGTCCTGGGGCTTCATGTTCCTGCTGTGCCTGCTGTTCCTGTTGCATGTCTTGGTCCTCTTGTTGTAACTTCCAGAGATTTTTGCTGCTCTCAGTCTTTTTTCTCTGGAAACTGGAGTTTCCTCGCTTTGCTGCTTCAGTGTTAACATATCATTCTGGAGCAAGGAATGAATGAGAAAAGCAGCAGGCCATTTCTTGGACCCAAGTGGAAAAATACAACTTTAACTTAACACATATCAACCGTTGGCACTGTGTCCATTAAATAATTGCAACGTTCTCAAGTCCATGGATGAATGGTACTATATGGCACTAGTTGAGGAGAACTTTAGATAGGAACATGTGCCAACGTGATGCAGGAAGCCAGTGGAGTTGCCCTGAAAACAGCAAAGCTTTTAATGCTTTCATGAGAAGATACAGGATGAATCTAATAAAAAGAAGTAGGACTTCTAGAGCTTAGACCCTAGATATAATAAGGTGTGTCCCTCATCTTTGGCACTTTTAACAGATGGAGCTCTGTAGAGTGAAAGGAGATTATGCCAATGCTACATTAACATTTTGTGCAAAATAAGGGGCCCTCTGTTAGAGTCTTAAACTGAATTCTCTGTTGGATGTAATCACAGCATAGTAGATCAAGAACCATTCACTAGGTGGTTTATGGAGGATATATAATAAGATTTGAGCTACATCCAAGTGGACACTGCAGCTTATGTAGGGCACATTGAGGAATACCAAGTTAAAGCCTGTGCTTATAGTGAAATCTAGATCCCACGAGGGTGAGAGTGCTGAAAAAGGTATATGTATTTGGGAAAAGAACTTCAGTGTCCAAAGGTGAAAACAACAGCTTTGTACAACTCCTGGAACGTAAGGTATAAAGAAGAATTGTTTGTCCATTTACATCTGCATGTTTTTACACAGGTAGTCAGAACAGGCACTGGACAGATATCTGGGCAGCCCCTGCTCCCCTGAACTGGCCAAGAGAGGGTCTTTGGCCAAGCGATGGTCAGCAGATCCAAGACTAACCACCTTTAACTGAGAAATAAATATAGAGTCATTATCCACTATCTCATAGTCATTTTCCAGTGAACAGCTATGCAGTTTGTAGGCAGTAGTCAGTTGGGTCTTGTAAATCAGCATTACCTGTATATCACTATTACAATACAGGCAATACAGATGTTTCGTTGCTTCCTCTGGGATCCTGTAGCCTGAAACCCATGACAGTTGTTTCCACAGATACCTCACATTCTAATATATATCACTATGGTCAGAGAAAAATTCTAAGGAAGCAATCTGTGGTGATCCTGTCCTGACGGTGAATGTCAGAATGGGAGCTAGGAATGGGTTGGTGGAATGTGAGAGTGGTATAATGTGTAGTGTTGGATGCGATGGGTGATTCAGGCGGTCAGGACAGGAGCCGGTTGGGCATACGGGATCTGCGCTGGATCAGCTGTGTGTATGTACCAGAAATCTACATTAAAGAATATTTCCGTACCACGGGCTGCGGGTCATCATTACAGATTTAGCGACGACTGGGGCAACTCCTGGTACACGGAACCCACATACTTTATTTGCTGGTACTGAAGAGAACATTTACAGCTTATACGGCACGTTACACAGCGGATCAGGCACTTCAACTCACATAGCGACAAGCACAGTGAGAAAACCTCCTACATTGACTTCGGGACAGACTATAAAAAAATAAATATTTAATTATTCTTAAAATATTGAACTGTACCATTAGTGTGGCAGTTGTGAGGCACGTGAGTGCATTAGTGCATGGGCATTCTTCTACTGCTCCATAGCGCGGGGTTCATCTGGAAGAAGCGAGCGCACTGATGATGTTGGACATTGCGGGACGTCAGTAATCGGCAACTGAAAACGGTGTGGCCTATCGGCTGTGGAAAGGAGGCACAGCGGTCACGGAGAACACAACGTCAGCACGCAAGGCGGCCATATTTTGGGAAATCTTCTTTACAGTGCAGCAACGGGCACGCTAACAAGTCTAACCTGTCAGTCTTCATGTTACACAGCGAGAGGCACGCTTTTGGGTGTTTTTTCCTATCTGTAATGGAATGTAGATTTTCCTAATAAGTTATGACGGAAAGTCTTAATTTTATTAAAGACACGGAGGCGAGTATTATGCTTTCTATTCTTGCATTTATTCCAATAGCAGCAAGATAAGTAAAAAACTACACTCCCCAGAAGGCTGTAGGAGAAACCTACTGGCCAATGGGGAGAACAATAACGTAAAGTAAACCAATCAGGTCAGGCCAACCATATAAGGACCTATCTGACCGCAAGCAGTCCTCTTTTCTTGTGCGAATTAGGAAGAAGACAAAAACAAAGGAACTAAAAATAACAGTAGGTAAACAGTCAATATCCAGGTAAACAGTTCTTGAGTGAGGAACACCATGGACGAAAGATCCTGAGGAAACCAAGATGGTAGCCAGATGGAAGTCGACGTCAATGACTCCGGTGAGGCAGGACCAGACTCACGAGGAAGGCGGTGGTAATGCTGGAGTACCTAGGCGGGGAGAAACAGAACAAATTAGAGCTGTTGTGGAGGGATAATACTCGCCTCCGCGTCTTTAATAAAATTAAGACTTTCCGTCATAACTTATTAGGAAAATCTACATTTTATGGCAAGACCGGAGGCTCCTATTATGCTAGTTCAAAGCATATCAACAACCAGCGAAGAAGCAGTAATCCCAGGTTTACAATAGAAGGTCTTGAAAACACTATCATTAGACCAATCTGCTGACTTAAGGATATCCTCTAGACGGGAGCCCGACCAAAAGGCTTTAGAAGCCATGGCACCCCTGGTAGAATGAGCACCAAACACCGAAGCATCAATGCCCGTAAGAGACATGATCCAACGGACCCAACGGGCCAGAATAGCAGCAGAAACAGGAAGGTGAGGTTTGCGGAAAGAAATGAGCAGTTGGGTATGTGAAGAAGACCTAAAGTCAGCAGATTTTTGTTCATAGGCTTTTAAGCAGCGACCCACACATAATTTCGGTTGAGCTGGAAAGTAAGGATAAAACACTGTCTGTAAATTTGTTTTTGTGCGTCTCTGCACTGGAAACAATACTCCAGTAGGAGAAAACTGCCTTGAAGAAAGGTCTAAAGCCCTAACATCAGAAACACGTTTAATGGAGACTAAACACAACAACATAGTAAGTTTTGCAGACAACATTTTCAAGGATAGGGCAGCATTATCAGGCCAATCCATAAACAATTTAAGAACCAAATTAACATCCCGTAAAGAAGAATACTTAGCCAACGGAGGTTTGGAAAAACGGATTCCTCTTAACAAACGGCAAACCAGCGGGTGAGAGCCGACCGGCTTATTGTCAATGGGACGATGATTAAGTGAAATAGCTGATCTGTACAGGTTCACCATGCGATAGGACTTGCCAGCGCTGGCCTCCGAGGCCAGAAAATTAACCACAAAAGTCACAGAGGCTGAAAAGGGATCGATAGACCGTTCCAGACACCAGCTTGACCAAAGAGACCAAGCGGATTTGTATGCTATGGAAGTACCGGGAGCCCAGGCCCGGTTGATAAACATTGAAGCTTCCTGAGAAAGGAATTGGTCAGTAGAGAGAGGCCGGAGAGCTTCCAGGCCGAAAGAGTCAGAGACCGATCCAGAATGAGGGAGTGAGGGGAACCTCGAGGGTCCAGAAGAAGGTCCGTGGAATGAGGGAGAAGGACCGGAAAGTCCACCACTAGTTCCAAGAGAGAAGGAAACCAAATCTGGGATTGCCAAAAGGGCACTATCATGACCAGAGACGTTTGCTGGCGTCGAATCTGGGAAAGAACTCTGTTGATCATAAGAAAGGGAGGAAAAGCGTAATTGAGATGAAGTGACCAATCCTGAAGGAACGCATCGGTCACTAATGCTAGCGGATCCGGGCGCCAGCTGTAAAAACGAGGTAACTGGGAATTGAGGCGGGATGCAAACAGGTCGATGAAGAAAGGACCCCACTTGAGAGAGAGAGAATGAAACACGGAGGGAAGTAATCTCCAATCGCTGGAATCCCGGAGATACCGAGAGTGCCAATCCGCGACGGAATTGAGATCGCCGGGGAGATACTCGGCTTGGAGGGAGAGATTGTGGGAGAGGCAGTAATGCCATAGACTCTTGGCGAGTTCTGCGAGGGGTTTGGATCTTGTGCCACCGAGATGGTTGATGTAACGGACCGCAGAAACATTGTCCATCCTGAGAAGAATGGAACAACTTACCTTGTTCTTTGCGAGGCTGCGGATTGCAAAGGAGCCGGCAAGCATCTCTAAACAGTTGATGTGCAATGACGACTCCTCTAGAGACCATGTACCTCCAGTTGAGATTGGTCCACAACGGGCGCCCCAACCCGCCAGGCTGGCATCTGATTCTAATACAAGATCTGGGGCCGTGGCGAAGATAGTCCTTCCGTTCCACGCATCTAAATGGTCTATCTACCATTGCAGTTCGGAACGCGAATCTCGATCTAGGAGGATAAGATCTGAGTAAGCCAGCCCCTGACGTAGATGCCGTATTTTTAGGCGCTGAAGGGCCCGATAATGAAGAGGACCTGGGAAGATGGCTTGAATGGAGGCGGAGAGAAGCCCCACGATCCTTGCGAGGGAGCGAAGGGAGATTTGGGAGAGAGAAAGAACTTGAGAAATTTCTGAACGGATAGCTGCGATCTTTTCGGTAGGGAGAAAGAGAGACGCCGAGGGAGACTCCACGCAAAACCCCAGGAACTTTACACTTTGAGAGGGAATCAACATGGATTTCTCTGGATTGATCAGAAAACCGAGATCGAGCAAAAGAGATTGGGTCACCTGAAGGTCCCGCAAGAGACCTGGTTTGCTCGCATTCATCAGAAGAATATCGTCCAGATAGATGATCAGGCGAATTCCCAAAGCTCGAACATAAGCCACCACAGGTTTCATGAGTTTGGTGAAACACCAAGGGGCCGAAAAAAGCCCGAAGGGGAGCGAACAAAACCGATAAGTGACGCCCAGCCATTGAAACTGGAGGAACCTGGAATGCGAGGGATGGATAGGGACTGTCAGATATGCATCTTGAAGGTCCAGCCGGACCAACCAGTCGCTGGTTCGTAGAGTGTTGCGCAAGTGAATAATGGTTTCCATTTTGAAATGTCTGTAAACAACAAACTGATTGAAGACTTTGAGATTGATAACAGAACGCATCTTCTTGTTCTTTTTGCGAACCAGAAACAAGGTGCTGAGAAAACCCGAGGGATCGAATGGGAGTCTTTGGATAGCTTTCTTTGCCAACAGGGAAAGAATCTCTTGAGAGATAAAGCGCGACACATCGTCGGAAAAAACCAGAGGAGGAGGCAAAGTAACCTGGAAAGGAGGAGCGTAAAACTCTATGAGATAGCCTTGGACGGAACTGAGAACCCAAGGGTCTGAGGTTAAGGTTTGCCATTTGTTTAGAAAAAGAGCCAAACGCCCTCCCACGGGAGGGCCAGAAGACAGGCTTACCAAATTAGGCAGGTCTTTGACCAAAGAATCACCAAAGAGTAAACCGTCCGCTTTGAGTCCAGGGTCCTGAGAAGCCAGATTGGCTAACTTAGGGTCTAACTTAATTAGGAGACCTTTGCGCCTTTCATGCGTAATGGCGGCATTGGCATTGCCCAATAAACAAAAAGTACGTTGGGCCCAAAGTGAAACCTCTTCAGGATTTAGCACCAACTCTTCAGAGCGCGCCGAATCTGCCAGATCTAAAATGCGGGCAAGGGGGCCCACCATATCCAAGAGTTTGTCCTGACAAGAGGACCATGCTCTGTCCACCCCCTTACGAGGGTCCTTACCGAACTTAGAAAAGAAGGTGAGGAGTGGTTGGTCAATAGTGGGAGTGACCGTAATGTTGGAGGCCAAAGAAGGTTTGGGGCATTCGGATTTTAATTTTGCTCTGACAGATTTATCCAGAGGTTGACGTAGTTTGGAAGATATATACTCTCCCACATGGGGAATGGGAAACCATTCCGTAGAATTTGGATGTCTAATCAAAGCAGGATCAAACATGGGCATTCCCTCTGAGTCCAGGATAGGTTCGGACTCAAAGGATGATAACTTTTGCTTCTTGGGTGAAGAATCGCCAACACCAAAAAGATCAAAAAGGGTGTCTTCATCTGTGTCACATAAATCATCATCATCCGTATCCTGGATGGTATTAATGACCAGCTTCTTAGGAACCTCCACATTTTTAAGCTTGGCTTTACTTTTGCCAAATGTCAAAGTAGTCCCCTCCTTTGACTGAGGCCTGGGAGGAATAGCATCCTCAATCTTGCGTGAGGAAACCTCACTAACCACATGTGACACTTTTTTGGGTAAAATAGTGGAAGGAACCAGTTTACGTTTTCTGCTTTCCCCCGCAGACTGGGCCAAAGCTTTGGTGATTATACGAAGTAAAGAATTTTCCATGGTCTTAGACACTCTCTACATGGAGTGTTCAACTGCAGTCTCCACAGAAGAATTAATGAAGTGGCTCAAATCTGATTTGAAATTAATATTTTCCTCATTATCAAGCTCAGGAGAGCTGGGAACATCCATTTCTATAAAACTGGAAAACGAAGGGTTAACCTGGGCAGAAGAACAAAAGGGGCGTGTAGAAATGAGCTTGCCGGTGAAAAATGAGCTTCAAAAGGAGGTGTGGCCAAGAATTATTCAGACGAGCACTGAGGAGACCGAGAGCACGAAGCTACAATGCAGGAAAAGGCAGCGCTGACAAGCGTCACAGAAGCGAGGCGTTCTGAGGCAGCGAGCGAGCAACGAAAGCCGGTAAAAGTAAATAAAAGCGCGGGCGCGAGCAGACACGCTGAACTCAAAGCCGAGGAGAAATTTCAAAAGCACTCAGACGACAACGAAGTCGTAACTATAGAAACCTAGCGCATGAAACAATGCGAATGGAATCAATAAATACACAATAAATATGCTTAAATACACTATAAACAAAAAGTTTGAATAGGAGAATTAGAGAATTCGACTTATCTGACTGCGAGCAGCAAGAAAAGAGGACTGCTTGCGGTCAGATAGGTCCTTATATGGTTGGCCTGACCTGATTGGTTTACTTTACGTTATTGTTCTCCCCATTGGCCAGTAGTTTTCTCCTACAGCCTTCTGGGAGTGTAGTTTTTTACTTATCTTGCTGCTATTGGAATAAATGCAAGAAAAGAAAGCATAATAGGAGCCTTCGGTCTTGCCATAAAATTCATACAGCGATAGGCACGCTTCCGTTTGAATATCCTTGTAGATCGCTAGTCTGTCAGTCTTCATGTTATACAGCGACAGGCACCCTTTTGCACGTTTTTGCCTATCTTTAATGGAATTCATACAGTAATAGGCACGTTCTCATTTGAATATCCTTGTGGATCGCCTGCTGCAAAGGAGAATAAAAGGAGGAGTGTTCTACAGCAACAGGTCCTTTTCCCCATGTGTTGCCTACCTCCAACAGTGATAGGCACCCTATGAACCAGTATGTTCTGTTTCAAATGATATCCTAATTAATTTCTTCACTAATTCTTTAAAAAAAATGGATTAATGTTTAGCAATAGTGTCTTAATATTTTAGAATGAGTGTCATCTCAAATTAAATAGTAAAGTTCCATTGTGTGTGTTACTATGGCTTTGGGAAATATCTGGAATTTGTCACCCCCTGAGGCTTTCCTAGCGGGTAAAGGGGAACCAATCTTAAAGTGGAATGAGTGGAAGTCACATTTCCAAAATTATATTTCCACTTTTGAAGACGATGAGGAACTAACACCTCAAAGGATGAAAACATTTTCATTACACTGCTTAGGTGCTGTGGGATTAAAGATATACAATCAAGTCCAGAAGAAAGTTATACTCCAAGGTCAAGGTGATGTATGCAAACATGCAATAGAGTATTTGGACGCTTATTTTAATCCTACAGTGTGTGTATCAGTAGATTGCTACAAATTCTTCCATAGGATACAAGGGGAAAGAAGAGTCTGTGGAAGATTATGTGGCTGCTCTGATGAACTTAGCTTCGACATGTAGTTCACTATCTGCACGATGAGTTTATACGTGATCAAATTGTGATGTGCTGCGCTAATTCTAACATCCAGGATGAGTCATGGACCATAGAGAAATCGTCTCTTCAGGAAGTAATTGAAGTTGTGAAGAAAGCAGAGTTGACAGGAAGATGTGCCAAGGCTGTTATTCCACAAAGAGTTGACAGAATAAGTGAAGATGTTGAGAGGGGAATAGTAGCTATAATGAAAACGAAGAAGAAGTCAAAAAGGTGGTAAAGTGGTAGACTGTGGTGAATGTGAGTAAAAGCGGGGAACAATATGACCGACCTGTATTCAAAGGTAGATGTCTTAGGTGTGGGAAGTTGGGGCATTTAGCTAGTGCCCCGCAAGGAATCAGAAGTGTGCTGGATGCAGTATTATTGGACATTTCCAGAAAGTGTGCAGAAGACAGAAAGGTGGAGTGAAGGGGGTAAACCTCCTCGCTCAGGACTCCACCACTGACTCATAGGAATCAGGTGATGACAATGTTAACATGTCTGTACTAAACATTAATGAAGTTATCCCTAATATAGGGGGTCAACAAAGGAAGAAACCCAAATGCAATGCTACTATTGGAGGGGTTCTCATCACAGTCACGGCCGACTCAGGATCACCTTACACCATTGTAAATGAGAAAACATGGCGTGATAAATTTGTTCCGGTGTTAGGAAATGTTCTTGACCCTACTGATGTTCGACCCAAAACATTAACTGGGGTGAACATTGTGATGTCTGGAGTGAAAGGATTGGAGTTAATTTTCAAACATAGAAAAGCAATGTGCAGGCTGTATGTAGCTGAAGCTGGGCCATCTGTGTTAGGTTGGGGTGATCAAGGAGAGTTGGGAATAAATCTCAATCCCAATAGCCAAGAGCCCGTGTTAGTTGTCCAACAGGAGGATGCTTTTGAACAAAAGATTCTCTTAGAGTATTCAGAGGTATTTACAGGCACCATTGGAGAGTTAAAAGTTTTCCAACATAAGATTGTCCTCCAATGCGGAGTCTCAGATTCAGAAAGTAAGAGGTAGACCTTTGGCCTTTAGGGAGGAAGTAAAGAATGAATTAGAGAAAGTTATGTACTGACCGGGTGATTGAGAAGGTAGATGCAGCCCAATTGGGTGTCACCTTTGGTGATTGCTAGGAAGGCTAATGGGAAACTGAGATTGCGTGTGGATATGAGAGATCTGAGCGGCAATATAATAGTAGAACAGTTCCCCCTACCAAAGACCAGGGAGATGTTGTTAGTCACTAAGGGAGTAAAGTGGTTCACAATGATAGACCTCGGGACTTATCATCAAGTCCCACTTCACACGAAAAGTAGGAACCTTACCACATTTATAACCCCCTTTGGATGTTTTAGGTTTCTGAGAGTACCTTTTGGATTGGCCTCAATGGCAGCAATGTTTCAATGCATTATGTATGAGTTGTTTAAAAATGTGAAAGATGTTATGTTCTTCCAGGACGACATCTCAATAATGGACAAAACCAAGGCTGACCATGATTCAACGGTGAGAAAAGTAATGAATGTATTGAAGGAGAATGGGCTTATGGCAGAATTTTCAAAATGTAGGTTCGCTCGACAGAGTGTGATGTTTTTGGGTCATGAGGTATCTGATGAGGCCATTATACCTAATAAGAAATTATTAGAGTCCATAGAAAAGTCCCCTATACCTAGCAACAAAGATGAAGTGAGGGCTTTCCTATGTTTAGTGGAGTTCTATTCCAAAGTCATCGAAACTTTTGTGAGCAAAGCATACAGTGTGAGGCAGCTCTTTAAAAACAAATGGTCAACTAAGTGCCAGGAGGAATTCGATTGTATTAAGAAAGAGATGTGTAGTGCCTTGCCGTTACAAGGTTTCGATCCCGTGTTAAAGTCCTTTGTCACAACCGATGCTAGTGGGAAGGGCATTGGAGCGGTGCTCACCCAGTTGATTGAGAAGGGGTATAAAAGTATGGTGACTTTTGGGTCACGTGCTTTGACAGGCACAGAAGGAAAATATTCTGTGATAGAGCGTGAAGCCCTAGTATTAGTTTGGGGTCTAGAGTATTACAGACCTTTTATTTGAGGAAGTCATGTGGTGTTAAGAAGTGATCATAAGTCTCTAGTAAAAGTTTTGTCTACCAAAGGGTTGTATACTGCGTCCCCCAGATTAGCAAGGTTGTCAGTGAAACTGCTCGACTTCACGTATAGTGTATAGCACATGCCAGGAGTACGAAATAAAGTTGCAGAATTTTTGAGCAGCTTACCTCTTCCTATTATAGGCGATGTGGATGAAGACATTGAGCAGTTCAGTGTGGTGTGTTTAGGAGAAGGTATGATAGTCATTTGATCTGATGAATGGTCTAAATCTCATGAGGATGATTATGCATTGGCAAATGCTTTGGTCAGTGTCCAGGAAGGATGGCCTACTAAAGACCAAGTTTCCAAGGAGTTGAGGGCAATTGGGAGTTGAGACATGAATTATCTGTGGAGGACCACAAATTATTAAGGAATGGTAGGATTCTTCCACCCGTAAATCTGAGAAACCAGATAATCGCTTTGTGCCATGAGGGGCACCTATGAATTGCAAAGACAAAAGATCGCATGAAGGAGCTGTATTAGTGGCCTAGTATGGAATTAGCCATTGAGAGGAAGGTCAGAAAGTTCAATTTGTATGAGATGTCAGATAAGAGCCAAGTCACGTTATGTCCTCCATGGGGAACAACCTTTACAACGCAACTTTTACAACGCACTACCATTACAACGAAACTGTTACAACGCGAGTGCATTGACAACGCAGGACATTACAACGCAAGTCTTTACATCGACTTGCACTAGATGGCGTGCTAACATTAAAAATAGTGTAGTTTACTATCCCAACACCTTCCCTACTGTTACGTGGACTGGAGTTGGAATAGTAAATTACACTTTTTTAATGTTAGCACGCCATCTAGTGCAAGTCGATGTAAAGGCTTGCGTTGTAATGTCCTGCGTTGTCAATGCACTCGCGTTGTAAAACTTTCGTTGTAACAGCATGCGTTGTAACAGCATGCGTTGTAACGTCATACATCCGTCCTCCATTGTGTTCTGTTAGCTCTCTAAGTATGCCATGGGAGAAATTAAGGTTAGACATTACAGGTCTGATTTTGGAGGGGCCTGTTCAAAAGTACTTGATATTGACAGCTGACCATTTTTCTAAGTGGCCAGAGGGAGAAATTGTTGATCATGTAGATACTGAGACAGTGATCACATTTTTAGACAAAACTATTTTAAGAGAAGGATTGCCCAAGTCTGTGACCACCGACAATGGAGTACAGTTTGTAGCTGCAACGTTTGAGACGTTTTTGAAGCACAATGGGGTAAAGCATTGCACCACTTCCCTTTATCATCCAGAGGGAAATGGAGCTGTAGAAAGGTTCAATAGAGTAATTAAGGGGGCAGTAAAGCAGGCTGCAAAACAGTGGTTTGGAATGGAAAACAGAATTATTTAGGGCATTCAGAATGGCGCCTTGTGTTTCCACTGGACATAGTCCTTTTGAATTGATGAGAGGTAGAACTGCATTCACTTAAGTAAATATTGAATGGATGCCCTGTACCAGAAGGGTGAACTGGGAGCCGGAGATGGCGAAATCCCACATTGTAAGAGCCAAGCAGGTTTACAAGCAATATTTTGATTCTAAACATAGTTGTAAGCCTGTTAAACTGCAACTGGGTGATGAAGTAAGAGTCAAAATAACAGGTATGTTAAGAAGGGATCAGAGCAGATTTTCGAGACAAAATAAAGTGGTCAAAATATTTTGCAATGCTGCATTTTTGAGTAATGGGAAGGTACGTCATTTGAAATCATTATCCGTCTGCAACAAGAGAGGCAGGGAAAGATGGAGAAGTGTTGGAGGATCACTGACAGAATATCGACAGTAAAAATATCGGGGGACAAAAATATCAAAGCAAAAATATCGATGTCCAGAATATCGAAGTCCTATCTACATAATGGTAAGTACAAAAATATCGAAAAAAATATTGTTGTTAAAAATATCGTTTTTTTAATGTTAAAAAATAATGTAAAGTAGAGTAAATAATACATATGATTAAAAAAAATAGTTAGAATTATTAGAACATTTAAAAAAATTATAAGTAATACATATAGGTGCCGATTCCAATCCTGTAAACCCGGGTACGAATGGTCGTACGGAGCGTATTCTCCGTCCGACTCGTACCCGGGAAAACCACCTTACAAACTAGCAAGTACGATTCGTACAGAAATACCATTTCCGTACGAATCGTACAAAACTACGTGCGGTGAAAAAATACCCACAATTTCAATCCGGGACATCGCGTACGTGAGGTCCGGACGGAGTCAGGCAGCGTTTTACGGACCAGCAAGTACGATTCGTGCCTACGTCACTCCGCACGGCTAATATTTTACGGCAGACAAAAACTCCTGGGAAATTGAGGACGACGCGAAGAAGGAGCACCGGTACGCGACGGACAGCCATGGACCCCATCCTACGTGTCATCCCGGCCCTCCTAGCCTACGACCTGCTGCACCGAAACCGCCGCACACGCCGCAGAAGTTCAGAACAACACCCAGGGGCAAAGGTGGGGGGGGGGCGAGGGGCAGGAAACATAACCCCTACCCAATTTAAAAAACTATATTCTGTACATACATTACCTCCAGGCTCTGGTCACTCCGGGGGGCACCAATCCCTGCATACCGCCACAACGGAAGTGGACGTCTACGTGTACCCGTCACCACTACAATGGTGGTACGGACCGTACCCACGCTCTGAGGGCATGGGTACGGTCCGTACCACTATTGAAGTGGTGATGTAGGGGTACGCGTGGTACGGATCATACCCACGCCCACAGAGCGTGGGTACGGTCCGTACTACAATTGCAGTGGTGATGTAGGGGTACGCGTGGTATGGACCGTACCCACGCCCTCAGGGCGTGGGTACAGTCTGTACCACCATTGCAGTGGTGATGTAGGGGTACGCGTGGTATGGACCGTACCCACGCCCTCAGAGTGTGGGTACGGTCCGTACCACGCGTACCCCTACAACACCACTACAATGGTGGGACGGACCATACCCACGCCCTCAGAGCGTGGGTACGGTCCGTACCACCATTGCAGTGGTGATGAAGGGGTACGTGTGGTACGGACCGTACCCAACCAATGATTGCGGGGGTACGGACCGCATCACCCGTACCCCTAGGGCACCAGTACATTTGTGAGACAAGGCGTACACACGCCACGAATGTTGGTTTACGGCCTGGTGCAGCATATAACCAGAACATTGGGGGGGGTGTATTGCCAGGACAGCAGTGTACTGCACCAAGGGTGCGGGTGGGTGGGTGGGTGGCTGCCTAGGATTTCCAACAGTGGACAGAGATATGGAGGTGGATGCAGAGGACTCCCATCAGTGGACAGAGACATGGGGGTGGGTGCCTATCACTCCCAGCAGTGGACAGAGACATGTGAGGGGTGGGTGCCTATCACTCCCAGCAGTGGACAGAGACATGTGAGGGGTTGGTGCAGAGGACTCCCAGCAGTGGACAGAGACATGGGGGTGGGTGCAGAGTACTCCCATCAGTAGACAGAGACATGTGAGGGGTGGGTGCCTATCACTCCCAGCAGTGGACAGAGACATGTGAGGGGTGGGTGCAGAGGAATACCAGCAGTGGACAGAGACATGGGGGTGGGTGCAGAGGACTCCCAGCAGTGGACAGAGACATGTGAGGGGTGGGTGCCTATCACTCCCAGCAGTGGACAGAGACACGTGAGGGGTGGGTGCAGAGGAATACCAGCAGTGGACAGAGACATGGGGGTGGGTGCAGAGGACTCCCAGCAGTGGACAGAGACATGGTGGTGGATGCAGAGGACTCCCAGCAGTGGACAGAGACATGTGAGGGGGGGATGCCTATCACTCCCAGCAAGCAGTGGACAGAGACATGTGAGGGGTGGGTCCCTATCACTCCCAGCAGTGGACAGAGACATGTGAGGGGTGGGTGCCTATCACTCCCATCAGTGGACAGAGACATGCGAGGGGTGGGTGCAGAGGACTCCCAGCAGTGGACAGAGACATGGGGGTGGGTGCAGAGGAATACCAGCAGTGGACAGAGACATGTGAGGGGTGGGTGCCTATCACTCTCAGCAGTGGACAGAGACATGGGGTGTAGATGACCACAACTCCATGTGTGAATGTACGCATCCCTAATTTGCGACTATGTCGAAAGTGCCATAACAACACATCACTGACAGCAGTGTCCCACTCCCATGAGGATGGATGTCTTTCCCCCACTGCATGACACACCACATGTGGGTGTGAGGACAAATGACACATGCATACCCACCCCTGGCGGATGCAGCACAATACACACACTGAGATCATGCCACAAGACTGTATAGTCATGTCAATGCCTACATAGCTAAGAGAGCCAAAGGGAGCACACACTTTTCACACACATCCCAGGACTGATAGGAATGTACAGGTGCTGGGACAGCCACCAAGATGTTGTCTCTCATGGAAGGAATAGGGTGGAGTTCCCACAGTTACAATGCCCACAATTGTCAGTCAGGTGCCCAAATACCCTGCCGAACAAGTACCATATGTGTGCTAGGCTGGGATTACACACATGCATAGTGCGGAAAAGGGAGAATTACTCCCTGAAGGCATGGCAACATACTCAATACACAAGTACAGCGACTAGCAAGGATAGCACAGACGATGCAGCCGGAGACATTGCTGAGCAGGCATGGCCATAGTTGAAGGGATCCGTCACCAACAAAGGGAATGTATACACAGGTCAGCACAAGAATTGTGCAACTCTCTGCAGGGAAGATGTCAGGTGCCACAGAGGAAGGGACACACCTTGGTACAATGTCTCAAAAAACAAATAACACACACAACCAAAGATCCTTTGCAGAGACCTTGTGATGGCACGCAGATCCCATGGCCCGCCTCCTGACCATCAGACTCGAACCTTTGCCCGAAACATAACACATTACCACAACCCTAACTCCTGGAGCATCAGCACCAACATCAATACCTGAAATGCAATAGTGTGCAAAGTCAAAAGAAAATGCTTTAATCAGTATAAGATAAAAACTTGTATCAACAAGACTATATACAAAGGCCAATGGCCAGTCCTGAATATAAGTCCTTGGGGGGGACACATGGGCACGTGTCTCCCCTAGCTTGCCTGCACATTAGAACCCTCAGGTTCGTCGACTGGGGGGGGGGAATCATGTGGGAAAGGACCAGGCACCGCAGGGACAGGAGGTGGAAGGGTAGGTGTGGTGGATGCAGGGCTGGACGCCTCCACCACAGGGGCTGGGGCAGCGCCAAAGGTGGAGGTGAGCTCGGCGCTGCACACCTCTGCCAGGTCGTCCAGAGTATCCCCTGCACCGGAAGAAACCACAGGCACAAAGGAGGGGGTGGGGTCGGAGGGATGGGGTGCAGAGCTACTGGGGGAGGGGGTGGACAGGGGGGGAGAAATCAACTTCCCTAACCGGGGAGCGCCTTGCCCATTTGTGGGCTGGTGAGCCAGTGGGGCTGAGGCTCAGCACAGCCAAGTAGCTCTCCTTGTCTGACTGTGTGGCAGGGGAGCCAAGGGGAGTGTCTTTGGAGGGACTGGGTAGTGAGGCATGCAGACTCAGACTGTGGCTGCGTGTATGCCTGTGTGCCCCAGACCCAGTGGGTGTGCCTTTATCCCCCTGAGTGTGCGTGCCAGGAGGTGTGTGCTTGCCCTTACGTGTTTGTGTGCTGCCTGTGTCTGGTGGGGTGCGTGCTTGGGAATGTCTGGGTGTGCATGGGACAGGCATGGGAGTGGGAAGTGTGGATGGTGCAGGGGTAGGGGGGGACGAAGCGCTGCAGGAGACTCACTGCTGCCGTCAGTGAAGAGTCCATGGACCTCAGCGACATCCATTGGTCAGACATCGCTGCTGACATGCCCTCCATGAACGACACCATCTGTGTCAGCAGTCTGGTGTGGCCATGGAGGACATTCAGCATCAATGTCTGGCCAACCTGCAACTGCCGCTGAATGTCCACAGACTCTGCAGTGAGGGCAGCAGGGGGGACAGGGGCAGGGGGTGTGGTGCCTGGCACGAAGGAGACACGGTGGTGCCCTGCACGGACAGAAGGGACCGGAGCAACTGGGAGGGCAGTGATGGGAATGGAGGAGGCGGTGACAGATGTTGTGCTGCTGCCAGGTGTTGTAGCAGCCTCCGCCCCCTCGAGGAGTTCAGCCTCGGACCCGTCAGCGTCGTAGTTGGTGTTACCACCAGACAGGTCCTCTGCCTGACTCCCCTCGCCCTCCGTGCCACTTGCTCCCGCAGACTCACCAGCAGTGGTGGCACCGGTGCTGGAATCCTCCTCAAGGTCCGTGCAGGTGTCTCCCTCGGTGTCCTCCGATGATGCTGTGGGCAAGGTGAAGATACAGAAAATAATCAGTCACCTGTATACATCTGACACATGAGTCCATCCAAACAAAATAGGTCACAGTGCATATTAGGAAAAGCATCAAGAGTAACATCTACATTACTCCGCACATATGTAAGCCCTGCAATTGTGTCGGAATAAGTAGCACCTGCACTGAGGAGACACACTCATGGCAAGCAAGAATGTCCACACAGATGTAACCACACAAAGAACAAACTACGTAGCATCTGGACCACACACTGGTGCCAAAAATGGATGAGCAGGAATCATGTATTTTAACTTTTGACACATGCAGCAAAGCACTAAAATTAAACCCTGCACAACATGACTGGTTCACTGCATGTTGAGTGTCTGTCCAGACAATTATCACACACAGGTCAGACCTGGCAAGGAGCCATAAGGTTTGGACATGTAGGCCTTACCCGCACAAACCACCCATACCTGACACAATGTGATTGAGACAGATCAAGAAGTTACACCTCTTAATCTGGGTTTACTCAAATGTGCATCAAGAAATCCCAAATGTACTCCACATCACCTCGTAAGGCTGCCAACACATATTTGTGACAAACAACCATCAACAGATAGTTGTACATAGACACACAGGCACTGCCCAGTGTGAGGATGCACAAGCCAAATGGGGTCACCCTGTCCAGTGGACACATGTAGCACACTTTACATTAATACAAATGAGGCCAGGGAACAATGCCACAGAGGCCAACCTATGCTGAACACACAGAGAATGGGCACAGTGTTGGATGACACACATGAATCAGAGGCAAGGGTGTCTCAGGGGACTGTAGTGGGCACACTGCTCTATGGTCCTGGAATGATCTGACTGTAACATGAGCAAACGTCCCGGCACTATGCATATCCCCATTCATGCACATCCCCCACTCATGCACATCATGTCTGAGGCCACAACATCGGTCCTGCATGCTGCAAGTCTGTTAATTAGAATCCTCACACTCCTATGTTGAGACTCAGCATCAGTGCCAACAAATATGGACCCCCAAATGACTGAACAGGACAGGGCACAGGCAAGGTACCAACACATGTCACAGACCACCCCCACACATGATGCAGAAAGCAATGTGCACGTGGATTAACTGGCAGCCTGGATGACCATGTGCAATAGTGTTTACACACAGACCAGGGAACACATGTCAAGGAGGGGAAGAGAGAAAGAACAGCACCGGTTGACTTGGGGAAAAGGATATGCACTACACATATAAACCCTGGCAGTGTATCCAGGCGACTGAGCACTTCCAAAAGCTGGTGACACACAACAAACACACATGTACCTACCCCCTTGCTGCTGCTGCTGTTTCTCCTGTAACCGCCCATCCATCTCAGGGAAGACCACCGCCAGGACACGCTTCATCTGGTGGGTCAGGCGTCGGCGCTCGCCGTGGCGGCATGGAGGTGAGTCCTCCAGCAGGATCCGGGCGATCCTCCGGGTCCAGCACCGGATGTCCTGCCACCGTTTTCTCACTTGTGCTAGGTGCCAACTGCGACCCTCCACCGATCTCACGGCCCTGACGGCCTGCTTCCAGATCTCCCCCTTGGCGTAGGCAGTTACCTGTGAGGATGACAAAGTGAGACAACATCACTACACCTGCTCCATGTCAGAGAGACACACATTTGAACATCTTTGAAATGTTGAACAGGGCATAGGATGCTGCCAAGGAATTGCATCTTAGTCAAATGGACATTGGCCTCTGTGGAAGCCCCAATGCACTACATGGCATGTAAAGTACACAGGTGGCATGAGGGGTGCGACACACTCCACGAACATGGCACACACTGTGCATCACAAGAGACACCAGGCTGATGGACAGCACCTCCAAGCAGTTACATGCCCCAGGCCACTGACGCAACCTCAGCAGAGTACACAGACACACACAGGCACAGATCAATCACATGCCATTGGCAACAGCGGATACAAACCTCACTCTGCACATGTGCCACTTGCCTGTGGGGTGTCACAGGTGTGGGGCTAGCTCAGCAAGTCAGACACACAGCACGGCTTACTTCTCACATCAGATGGGTAGAGCTGTTGCCTCCTCCATGCAGCTGTGGTGCAACACTTCACATAGACACTCACCAACATGACAAGGAACATTCACACACATCAATGTCCAGGGGGCGTACACATCACTTGGACACTCTCACCACAGCTCCACTCAACTCACACACATCTGTGGGAACAGTCACCTGTCACACCAGGGGAACCACTGATTCACCTCAGGACAATAGACAGAAAATGCCACAAAGGATTAGCCAGGCTAAATGTGTCATGCACTATGCAGTGAATGTCACAGTAAGCACAATGTAAGTGAGGAGTGCACACATGAACTACAGCATGCTCTGCATGGGAGACATAAGCCATTCCCCCCCCGGGACCCACTCTAAACAACATTGCATTTCTGTCACACCTGGACACAATGCCAGAAGTGACAGTAACAAAAAAGGTGCACAGTCAAAGCTAGTGGAGTCAGCACTCACCTGCTCCCCTGGTCTCCCATACAGGCTGGGGTACTGTGGGAGGATGACATCGAGCAATGCCTCATTCTCCTCCTGGGTGAATGGCTGGGCCCTCTCCACAGACCTTGACATGTGTCAGAGGAAGCACAGACAGCAGCAGTGTTGTCGACAGGAAACTTGTGCAGGCAAGTGCCCTCTCATGGGTTCTGGCTGACTTATATCTGTCTTGCTGAGGGGCATTCATTTGGAGGAGTACATAGTGATTGATCAGATTCATTCGCATCTTACGTTTACTCCAATACCTTTCCACATACCCCAGTGACAGCATTTGCATCGTTCAAAATTTCAGATTCATGTCAAGTCAACAACCACTTTGAAACATTGTATTTTGTGGCCAACTGACTTTTCCAGACCACCTGATGGAAAATTTGAACAGAAAACTCTGTATCCATGACAACCAGCATGCATTTAGTGCCTAATACTTGTCCCTTATGTGTCCCCTATGTAATTTTCAAATCCACACACAGGTACAGTGCGATTCACATGTACCCCTACGGCACCAGTTGCACAGTGCCTTTGACACGTACGTGTAGGCACTGGTAGTACACGTACGTGTAGGCACTGTTAGTACATGTACACGTACGTGTACTACCAGTGCCTACCCATACGTGTACTCACAGTGCCTACACGTACGTGTCCGCAATGGTAGTACACGTACCAGTATGTGTACTACCAGTGCCTACCCGTTCGTGTACTCACAGTGCCTACACGTACGTGTCCGCAATGGTAGTACACGTACCCGTACCTGTACTCACAGTGCCTACCCATACGTGTACTCATAGTGTCTACCCGTACGTGTACTCACAGTGCCTACCCGTATGGGTAGGCACTGCTAGTACATGCATGTGTCCGCAATGGTAGTACACGTACCCGTACGTGTACTACCAGTGCCTACCCGTACGTGTACTCACAGTGCCTACATGTACGTGTCCGTAATGGTAGTACACGTACCCATACGTGTACTCACAGTGCCTACACGTACGTGTCCGCAATGGTAGTACACGTACCTGTACGTGTACTACCAGTGCCTACACGTACGTGTACTCCCAGTGCCTACCCGTAAGGGTAGGCACTGGGAGTACACGTACGTGTCCACAATGGTAGTACACGTACCCGTACGTGTACTACCAGTGCCTACCCGTATGTGTACTCACAGTGCCTACACGTACGGATAGGCACTGGTAGTACACGTACGTGTCCGCAATGGTAGTACACGTACGTGTGTACGGTCCGTACCACGAGTGCTCCTACGGGCACACAACTCTAGTGATGCGGACCGTACACACCCCCTCAGAGCATGTGTACGGTGCGTTTCACATGCTTACACTGTTGCTAGGATGCCCACACGAAAGGAATGGAGGTCTCAGACCCGCAGAAGGATGTACATCAAGTCATTGTCATTGCTGTCCTACATGTGCAGGGCCTAGGTGTGTCAGGCAGTGATATTGCACATGTCTTCTCATGTATTTGCACAATTGATGTGTGATGACCTGTGTACACGTCATGTGTGATGGGGCACTATGTGGCACACTTCCCCTTCACACTTTGCACATGTGTGCATGTAGTACAAACGTGTCACGCACAGCATCACTGGTATGGCACAGTCACCACCACCCGCAACTGTCCCCTGATACCAGGGACAGGGACACTGACAACTTACATTTAACGACCAGCGTGCACTCAACTCACACACATCTGTGGGAACAGTCACCTGTCACACCAGGGGGACCACTGATTCACCTCAGGACAATAGACAGAAAATGCCACAAAGGATTAGCCAGGCTGAATGTGTCATGCACTATGCAGTGAATGTCACAGTAAGTACAATGTAAGTGAGGAGTGCACACATGAACTACAGCATGCTCTGCATGGGAGACATAAGCCATTCCCCCCCCTGGGACCCACTCTAAACAACATTGCATTTCTGTCACACCTGGACACAATGCCAGAAGTGACAGTCACAAAAAAGGTGCACAGTCAAAGCTAGTGGAGTCAGCACTCACCTGCTCCCCTGGTCTCCCATACAGGCTGGGGTACTGTGGGAGGATGACATCGAGCAATGCCTCATTCTCCTCCTGGGTGAATGGCTGGGCCCTCTCCACAGACCTTGTCATGTGTCAGAGGAAGCACAGACAGCAGCAGTGTTGTCAACAGGAAACTTGTGCAGGCAAGTGCCCTCTCATGGGTTCTGGCTGACTTATATCTGTCTTGCTGAGGGGCATTCATTTGGAGGAGCACATAGTGATTGATCAGATTCATTCGCATCTTACGTTTACTCCAATACCTTTCCACATACCCCAGTGACAGCATTTGCATCGTTCAAAATTTCAGATTCATGTCAAGTCAACAACCACTTTGAAACATTGTATTTTGTGGCCAACTGACTTTTCCAGACCACCTGATGGAAAATTTGAACAGAAAACTCTGTATCCATGACAACCAGCATGCATTTAGTGCCTAATACTTGTCCCTTATGTGTCCCCTATGTAATTTTCAAATCCAACACACAGGTACGGTGCGATTCACACGTACCCCTACGGCACCAGTTGCACAGTGCCTTTGACACGTACGTGTAGGCACTGGTAGTACACGTACATGTAGGCACTGTTAGTACACGTACCCGTACGTGTACTACCAGTGCCTACCCATACGTGTACTCACAGTGCCTACACGTACGTGTCCGCAATGGTAGTACACGTACGTGTCCGCAATGGTAGTACACGTACCAGTACGTGTACTACCAGTGCCTACCCGTTCGTGTACTCACAGTGCCTACACGTACGTGTCCGCAATGGTAGTACACGTACCCGTACCTGTACTCACAGTGCCTACCCATACGTGTACTCATAGTGTCTACCCATACGTGTACTCACAGTGCCTACCCGTATGGGTAGGCACTGCTAGTACATGTATGTGTCCGCAATGGTAGTAAACGTACCCGTACGTGTACTACCAGTGCCTACCCGTACGTGTACTCACAGTGCCTACATGTACGTGTCCGCAATGGTAGTACACGTACCCATACGTGTACTCACAGTGCCTACACGTACGTGTCCGCAATGGTAGTACACGTACCTGTACGTGTACTACCAGTGCCTACACGTACGTGTACTCCCAGTGCCTACCCGTACGTGTACTCATAGTGTCTACCCGTACGTGTACTCACAGTGCCTACCCGTATGGGTAGGCACTGCTAGTACATGTATGTGTCCGCAATGGTAGTACACGTACCCGTACGTGTACTACCAGTGCCTACCCGTACGTGTACTCACAGTGCCTACATGTACGTGTCCGTAATGGTAGTACACGTACCCATACGTGTACTCACAGTGCCTACACGTACGTGTCCGCAATGGTAGTACACGTACCTGTACGTGTACTACCAGTGCCTACACGTACGTGTACTCCCAGTGCCTACCCGTAAGGGTAGGCACTGGGAGTACACGTACGTGTCCACAATGGTAGTACACGTACCCGTACGTGTACTACCAGTGCCTACCCGTACGTGTACTCACAGTGCCTACACGTACGGGTAGGCACTGGTAGTACACGTACGTGTCCGCAATGGTAGTACACGTACGTGTGTACGGTCCGTACCACGAGTGCTCCTACGGGCACACAACTCTAGTGATGCGGACCGCACACACGCCCTCAGAGCATGTGTACGGTGCGTTTCACATGCTTACACTGTTGATAGGATGCCCACACGAAAGGAATGGAGGTCTCAGACCCGCAGAAGGATGTACATCAAGTCATTGTCATTGCTGTCCTACATGTGCAGGGCCTAGGTGTGTCAGGCAGTGATATTGCACATGTCTTCTCATGTATTTGCACAATTGATGTGTGATGACCTGTGTACACATGTCATGTGTGATGGGGCACTATGTGGCACACTTCCCCTTCACACTTTGCACATGTGTGCATGTAGTACAAACGTGTCACGCACAGCATCACTGGTATGGCACAGTCACCACCACCCGCAACTGTCCCCTGATGCCAGGGACAGGGACACTGACAACTTACATTTAATGACCAGCGTGCACTCAACTCATACACATCTGTGGGAACAGTCACCTGTCACACCAGGGGGACCACTGATTCACCTCAGGACAATAGACACAAAATGCCACAAAGGATTAGCCAGGCTGAATGTGTCATGCACTATGCAGTGAATGTCACAGTAAGCACAATGTAAGTGAGGAGTGCACACATGAACTACAGCATGCTCTGCATGGGAGACATAAGCCATTCCCCCCCCTGGGACCCACCCTAAACAACATTGCATTTCTGTCACACCTGGACACAATGCCAGAAGTGACAGTCACAAAAAAGGTGCACAGCCAAAGCTAGTGGAGTCAGCACTCACCTGCTCCCCTGGTCTCCCATACAGGCTGGGATACTGTGGGAGGATGACATCGAGCAATGCCTCATTCTCCTCCTGGGTGAATGGCTGGGCCCTCTCCACAGACCTTGTCATGTGTCAGAGGAAGCACAGACAGCAGCAGTGTTGTCGACAGGAAACTTGTGCAGGCAAGTGCCCTCTCATGGGTTCTGGCTGACTTATATCTGTCTTGCTGAGGGGCATTCATTTGGAGGAGTACATAGTGATTGATCAGATTCATTCGCATCTTACGTTTACTCCAATACCTTTCCACATACCCCAGTGACAGCATTTGCGTTGTTCAAAATTTCAGATTCATGTCAAGTCAACAACCACTTTGAAACATTGTATTTTGTGGCCAACTGGCTTTTCCAGACCACCTGATGGAAAATTTGAACAGAAAACTCTGTATCCATGACAACCAGCATGCATTTAGTGCCTAATACTTGTCCCTTATGTGTCCCCTATGTAATTTTCAAATCCACACACAGGTACGGTGCGATTCACACGTACCCCTACGGCACCAGTTGCACAGTGCCTTTGACACGTACGTGTAGGCACTGGTAGTACACGTACGTGTAGGCACTGTTAGTACGTGTACCCGTACGTGTACTACCAGTGCCTACCCGTACGTGTACTCACAGTGCCTACACGTACGTGTCCGCAATGGTAGTACACGTACGTGTCCGCAATGGTAGTACACATACCAGTACGTGTACTACCAGTGCCTACCCGTTCGTGTACTCACAGTGCCTACACGTACGTGTCCGCAATGGTAGTACACGTACCCGTACCTGTACTCACAGTGCCTACCCATACGTGTACTCATAGTGTCTACCCATACGTGTACTCACAGTGCCTACCCGTATGGGTAGGCACTGCTAGTACATGTATGTGTCCGCAATGGTAGTAAACGTACCCGTACGTGTACTACCAGTGCCTACCCGTACGTGTACTCACAGTGCCTACATGTACGTGTCCGCAATGGTAGTACACGTACCCATACGTGTACTCACAGTGCCTACACGTACGTGTCCGCAATGGTAGTACACGTACCTGTACGTGTACTACCAGTGCCTACACGTACGTGTACTCCCAGTGCCTACCCGTACGTGTACTCATAGTGTCTACCCGTACGTGTACTCACAGTGCCTACCCGTATGGGTAGGCACTGCTAGTACATGTATGTGTCCGCAATGGTAGTACACGTACCCGTACGTGTACTACCAGTGCCTACCCGTACGTGTACTCACAGTGCCTACATGTACGTGTCCGTAATGGTAGTACACGTACCCATACGTGTACTCACAGTGCCTACACGTACGTGTCCGCAATGGTAGTACACGTACCTGTACGTGTACTACCAGTGCCTACACGTACGTGTACTCCCAGTGCCTACCCGTAAGGGTAGGCACTGGGAGTACACGTACGTGTCCACAATGGTAGTACACGTACCCGTACGTGTACTACCAGTGCCTACCCGTACGTGTACTCACAGTGCCTACACGTACGGGTAGGCACTGGTAGTACACGTACGTGTCCGCAATGGTAGTACACGTACGTGTGTACGGTCCGTACCACGAGTGCTCCTACGGGCACACAACTCTAGTGATGCGGACCGCACACACGCCCTCAGAGCATGTGTACGGTGCGTTTCACATGCTTACACTGTTGATAGGATGCCCACACGAAAGGAATGGAGGTCTCAGACCCGCAGAAGGATGTACATCAAGTCATTGTCATTGCTGTCCTACATGTGCAGGGCCTAGGTGTGTCAGGCAGTGATATTGCACATGTCTTCTCATGTATTTGCACAATTGATGTGTGATGACCTGTGTACACATGTCATGTGTGATGGGGCACTATGTGGCACACTTCCCCTTCACACTTTGCACATGTGTGCATGTAGTACAAACGTGTCACGCACAACATCACTGGTATGGCACAGTCACCACCACCCGCAACTGTCCCCTGATGCCAGGGACAGGGACACTGACAACTTACATTTAATGACCAGCGTGCACTCAACTCATACACATCTGTGGGAACAGTCACCTGTCACACCAGGGGGACCACTGATTCACCTCAGGACAATAGACACAAAATGCCACAAAGGATTAGCCAGGCTGAATGTGTCATGCACTATGCAGTGAATGTCACAGTAAGCACAATGTAAGTGAGGAGTGCACACATGAACTACAGCATGCTCTGCATGGGAGACATAAGCCATTCCCCCCCCTGGGACCCACCCTAAACAACATTGCATTTCTGTCACACCTGGACACAATGCCAGAAGTGACAGTCACAAAAAAGGTGCACAGCCAAAGCTAGTGGAGTCAGCACTCACCTGCTCCCCTGGTCTCCCATACAGGCTGGGATACTGTGGGAGGATGACATCGAGCAATGCCTCATTCTCCTCCTGGGTGAATGGCTGGGCCCTCTCCACAGACCTTGTCATGTGTCAGAGGAAGCACAGACAGCAGCAGTGTTGTCGACAGGAAACTTGTGCAGGCAAGTGCCCTCTCATGGGTTCTGGCTGACTTATATCTGTCTTGCTGAGGGGCATTCATTTGGAGGAGTACATAGTGATTGATCAGATTCATTCGCATCTTACGTTTACTCCAATACCTTTCCACATACCCCAGTGACAGCATTTGCGTTGTTCAAAATTTCAGATTCATGTCAAGTCAACAACCACTTTGAAACATTGTATTTTGTGGCCAACTGGCTTTTCCAGACCACCTGATGGAAAATTTGAACAGAAAACTCTGTATCCATGACAACCAGCATGCATTTAGTGCCTAATACTTGTCCCTTATGTGTCCCCTATGTAATTTTCAAATCCACACACAGGTACGGTGCGATTCACACGTACCCCTACGGCACCAGTTGCACAGTGCCTTTGACACGTACGTGTAGGCACTGGTAGTACACGTACGTGTAGGCACTGTTAGTACGTGTACCCGTACGTGTACTACCAGTGCCTACCCGTACGTGTACTCACAGTGCCTACACGTACGTGTCCGCAATGGTAGTACACGTACGTGTCCGCAATGGTAGTACACATACCAGTACGTGTACTACCAGTGCCTACCCGTTCGTGTACTCACAGTGCCTACACATACGTGTCCGCAATGGTAGTACACGTACCCGTACCTGTACTCACAGTGCCTACCCATACGTGTACTCATAGTGTCTACCCGTACGTGTACTCACAGTGCCTACACGTATGGGTAGGCACTGGTAGTACACGTACGTGTCCGCAATGGTAGTACACATACCTGTACGTGTACTACCAGTGCCTACCCGTACGTGCACTCCCAGTGCCTACCCGTATGGGTAGGCACTGCTAGTACATGTACGTGTCCGCAATGGTAGTACACGTACCCGTACGTGTACTACCAGTGCCTACCCGTACGTGTACTCACAGTGCCTACATGTACGTGTCCGCAATGGTAGTACACGTACCCATACGTGTACTCACAGTGCCTACACGTACATGTCTGCAATTGTAGTACACGTACCTGTACGTGTACTACCAGTGCCTACACGTACGTGTAGTCACAGTGCCTACACGTACGGGTAGGCACTGGTAGTACACGTACGTGTCCGCAATGGTAGTACACGTATGTGTGTACGGTCCGTACCACGAGTGCTCCTACGGGCACACAACTCTAGTGATGCGGACCGTACACATGCCCTCAGAGCATGTGTACGGTGCGTTTCACACGCTTACACTGTTGATAGGATGCCCACACGAAAGGAATGGAGGTCTCAGACCCGCAGAAGGATGTACATCAAGTCATTGTCATTGCTGTCCTACATGTGCAGGGCCTAGGTGTGTCAGGCAGTGATATTGCACATGTCTTCTCATGTATTTGCACAATTGATGTGTGATGACCTGTGTACACATGTCATGTGTGATGGGGCACTATGTGGCACACTTCCCCTTCACACTTTGCACATGTGTGCATGTAGTACAAACGTGTCACGCACAGCATCACTGGTATGGCACAGTCACCAACACCCGCAACTGTCGCTTGATGCCAGGGACAGGGACACTGACAACTTACATTTAACGACCAGCGTGCACCGATGTGACTATGTCATGTGTGTGTCATGTGTTCCTATGAGCTTGCTGTTGGTGTCCCGTCCACTGCATCTGCTGTTCGTGCATCCAACATGTGTCTGTGTCTAGATGGGCATGGCACACATCTACGCACAACATGCCACATGTGGATTTCCACATAACGTGTGTCTGTATGCATCGAACTTGATATTTTGACATGAGGACATATCTGCGTTGTCTCAATGTCTGTGTTTTCTGTTTTCATGTGTACCCCTTCATCGCAATGTGTGTGATCTGTACATTTGACCTTCCATGTGATCTGTGCGTCTAGCTTGCCGTCAGCTGTCTGTATGAGATGACATCCATAAAATGCTGAAATGTGGATGTATGTCACTCTAGTTATTTCTCTTGCTATTCACTGACACTCGCCCACAGCTCGTTTCAGGGCATGTCATGTACACTTGCCAATCAACGGGTGTAGCTGGCTTTTCGTAGGAGTATCACCTGGCTGGCATACGTGTCCTGGATGTATTGCACAGACCAGACTCTGTATTTAGCAGATGTATATTAGCATTTGAGCATGTGCTCAGTTCATTGGCATTGATGTTGTTATGCTCTCACTCTTCGTTATTTTTTCACAATTTCTGAAGGGCATCTCCTGTCCCCAGACCAATGCCAGACTTGGGTGCCATGAGGGAACGTGACTGCATACGCCGTTACAGATTCACCCAACAGTTGATTGAGGACCTGACAAACAGGCTGGCACCACACCTCCGACCGCGACACAGTTATCCTACTGCGCTGACCACCAAGATGAAGGTGATGGCAGCCCTAAATTTTTTTGCCACAGGTACGTTTCAATTCACCATAGCTGATGTCGGTGGCATGTCCCAGACGATGTTCAGCCGTGTCCAACATGATATTTTGGCAGCCATGTTGGAGCACCTGGATGAATTCATCCATTTTCTGACTCCTGAGGAGTTGACAGGTGTCAAGGGAGATTTCTATGCCCTGGGAGGGATGCCCCATGTCATTGGGTCCATTGATGGGACACATGTGGCTTTTGTACCACCACAGGCACAGGAGGTCGCCTATCGCAACCGTAAACATTACCACTCTATAAATGCCCTTGTGGTGTGTCTTGCCAACATGCTGATTTCCCATGTCATGTTTTCCAGGGTCAGCACACGATGCCTACATCATGAGGCGTAGCAGGGTGCCAGAAATGATGCTGCGGCTGCACAACGAACGAGCATGTCTTGTTGGTGGGTATACTCTGTTTGTCCTGTGTTTTGCGGTATCTTGGTATCTTACAGCATCTCCTGACCCACTTTTTTACATGATGTTTCCATGTAGGTGACTCTGGCTATCCCAACATGCCATGGCTGATGACGCCTCTCCGCAACCCCAGATCAGCTGCAGATCACCGTTACAACGATGCACACGGGCAGACCAGGCGAGTGATTGAGAGGACGTTTGGCCTCCTGAAGAGCCGATTCCGGTGCCTTCATAAGACAGGCGAGTCCCTCCCATATGCACCGGTGAAGGTCTGCAAAATCTCCCTCGTGTGCTGCATGCTGCACAACATGGCAATGGAGAAGGCAGTGCCACTCATCCTGGAGCAGCATGAGCAGGAACATCCACCCGTGGAGGATGAAGGTCTTGGTCACGAGGCAAGTGAGGAGGAGGAGGATGATATCCGGAGTCAGCTCATACGCAACTTCTTCTCATAATGGTGAGCCACTGGGTCTGAGTGTGCACGCTTGGAGCCTTGTGTGGCATGTGTTGCAATGTGTGTATCCAGCTGACTGTATGCTAAGTGACTTAGATGTGTGTTCTGATGTGTCACTCGAGTGATGATGTCATTCCAATCATTTTAGCTGTGACCCTAATTTTTTTAATCGCATGGTGACAACATTATTACTGTAGAGTAAATGACCATGTATGCGGATAACAATCTTTTAGCTAACTGCTTGTGTGTCTGTCATCCACAGGTTCTTGCGCATGTTGTCTGGTTGTGTCATCATTGGCCTCCTGCTATTCCTCATGACTATTGCAAGGTGTGCTGAATCAGCGTTCCATGCACGGACATGTGGAAAAGTCATTTTGGGTGAGGATTGCAGCAAGGCATTTTGGGGTTGTTAGGTGTTTGGAATGTGTGGGGACTGCTCCTGTGCATGTTGGGTTACCATGCATACATGTCAACTCACCATGGGGCACATGACATGTAGCATGACTCCCATGAATTGATAGTCTACCTTCGTGACAGTCATCTCTAATGGTTAGTGGATTCTGATGAAGGCATCAATGTGTGTATAACTTCCCTCAGAAACATATGGGATGCTACAGGTGGACATGGTGTGGAACATCCCTAGCCTCAATGGGGAATTGCAGCCTCTCCGTGTGCAGAAGGGGGTGTTTGGCTTATCCCCTTAACTTGTGTGCCAGGCCATTAGGATTTACTACATCTGTGTTGTGAAGGGGGTGTCCAGTGTAGGTCCCACATGTTCAGCCAAATGACCTGTGTGTCTGTTCATATTGATGTTTTTCCCTTAGTGTGAGCCTGAGTAATAAAGGGGTTCCTCACCCTCCAAGGTGCCTCCTCTCTGTCAATGCAGGTCTCTTGCCACTTTGCATGCGGCATCTCTGGCATAGTTGTCAACAATTGTGCATATGAGTCTATGTGTAGTTTGGCTACATGCATGCAGGTCTTCATGGGTCAGAATCTCTATTGTGCATGAAGTCCATGGTTGTGTATGTATTTGGGCATGTTGGTCCCCACGACGGGCCGTCAACGCCTGCTGAGGGTGTGTCTCCTGTGCGCGGCTCGGCCTTCTGTTTCCTGATCCTGTGTCAGTCATCTTTGGTGATTGTGCATCCATTTTCTCTGGGTGTTCCATGGGTAACCGGACACTCCTTCCTTTACTTACGCCTGTTGCATTTGTCCTTTCTGACATCCTTGTCTTTGTGTGCTACTTTTGGCATAGTTTCAAGGACATACCACCTGCTACTGCGGCCCCTGCAGCAAGGGCCCACAAAGTGGTGGGATTCCGCAACACACATGCCTCAAAGATGCTCCTCCCTGCCTACCTCCAGCTATTCATTTGGCTGTCATCACCTTGTCTGTGCCACTGTTGGGTACACGCGGTGCCAAAGGCAGGACCGTCAGCACATGCAACGTGCACATTGCACGACCCTCATGTCCTTGCATGACCCACATCACACTACAGACAGAAAAACACACAAAGCTAGCGGTATCCCTCTAGGGCAGCACTGGATTTAACAATAACCCAACGTGTCTATTGGTGATATATTCCATTCACCACAAGTGTGCAATCTTGGTTAGCACCCGCCAGCACAATGCCGTTCCAGTTACTGGAGTGTACATGAAAAAACAGCACCAAATGCACCACTCAACTTATACAATATAATTTAAATGAGTCCATATCCTTAGAATTTTTGTTTCTTTTTCAAAGTATTCTTCTTTATTGTTCAGTTTGTCATGTAAATATTAAAACATCCAAAACAGCCAAAGCAGCCGACGCGTTTCGTCCACCTCTGGACTTCTTCAGGGCTGCAACGAATTTATACAAAGGAAAATACAATATAAATGACACACATAAGGACTAAGCACAAACAATTATAACAACACATTGAAGGACATTATAGACATTATAGACATGACCAAATACAATTGGACTCAATTACCAATACGATTACATATGACATCAAAAGACAATTATAAATCAACATGAAGTGTGCAAGAGTGATCAATTTTTCGTAAAATAACTATTCATTATTTACAACATCGTATTCGTGACGTATTGACTAGTTAAAATGACAGATAAGTGTGTGATGTGTATATGGACACTCCTCTCAATATGTCATGTTATAAGACCTAGCATGACTAATCGGTCAAGGATAAAATTCCAATATTAGGCAATAGGTGGCAGACTAAAAAAGCCTATTCTGAAGTATGATATGGAAGGAGTTAAAAGTGAATCGCAAACGGGTGAGCGAAGTCCCTTACTTAGTAGGGGCAACAATAATAATTTTCCCCAATCTCAATCTAACACGGAACGGGGGGAGCCAGAAGAGGTTTAAGTGCTAAGAAAACAAGGAGGATGTATAGCCACCAACAAAAGGATGTCACAGTCTTTATGTTCTTTCTTACTTTCTTCTCCCTCACTACTTCAATTTGTAGTGTTGCAGGAAATGATAAACAGTGTCACTAGGGGGGAGAACAAACACATAGGGCGCGCGCCAGTATAATGTAGGACTAAGCACACATAACATCTGAAAAAATGGTCATAAGATATAAGATATTACTCACTTTAAAGAATTAAAATCCAATGAAGAAAGGTTGTTTGCTAAATAGCTCAAATGAATCATGTAAGTATAAGGGTGGTCCTGTTCAGGAACTCATCCAGTGATGAGAGCAGTTATATCACTCTCCAAGATACCTATGGTCAAATAATATAGAAACGTCCAATCAAAAATAAGTCAAAAATCAAGTATTTGTGATGTATCAAAAAGCAAAAGGATTAAAAAGGACGAGCATCGTCCAATGGGAAAGCCTAAAGAGATGTAGGGCAGAAACCATACCGAACCAAAGGACATGTAAACAAAAGCAACGCCCCCATGATCTCAACATATCCCCTTATCGTCCCCTTCTCGGCACCCAATCATCGAGTGTATTGGTTCCACAGAGCCAAAAAAGAGGATGTGTGAGCGAAACAAACGCCCTCATAATCACAGAATGTCCCCCTATCGTGCCCATCTCAGCACCCAATCATCAAGGGAATTGGTTCCACAGAGCTTAAAGGGACCCGGACGAGAGAGGGGAAATGTAGCTATAAAGATCCCCAGTAATGCCTAAATGGAGAGTCACCATAAAGTCATATCTAAAAATGGCGGGAGATTGTACTATAAAATAAGGACTAACCCCATGTAATCTCATAGGTGTAATCCCAAACCGCAGAGTGAACCTCGGAAGGCAAGTATTGATAAAGGCGTGCGAGTCAACTTACCCGATTCCGTATCGTTATACTGTTGCAGAAAACACCGACCCTGTCAAGTTGCAACGGGAACTGTGAATGTGGGTTCATGCTTATATAGTGTCATTAATGGGTAAGAGTAGTAACACCTGAGTTTTAGATCCCAGAGCGCGGGAGTTTCGAACATAGATCAAAGGTGTGACCGATATAAGTAAAATGATGGCCGCCATCTTAGAAGGGTATTGTGGACCTACGTGGTGGCCGAAAAAACCAAGAAAATAAATGTATTTATTTTTAACAAACATTGAAACCCAATAATATAGTGTAATTTTCAAATTTGTTAAAGCAAAGCGATATTTAAGAGAGCTATGTAGATGATGCAAAAAAGGCGTTGCTAGGAGATCGAAAATGCAGATTGAGGATGACGTAAATGAGCGCCATTTTGAAAAAGTGAGAAAGTTAGAGTGTCATACGAAATTAAAAAAAGTATTAACAGAGAAGTATCATGAAAATAGTAGTCAATAAAGACACCATTTTAAAGTTTTCGGAAAGGCCAGGATCGGAAAGAGGAAAAAATGGTATATGATGGTGAAAAGGGCCGGTAACAGGACATAGATTCAGGCTCACATAAAGCCAAATTTACACGAAAAAGTCGTTTAAAATAGTTAAAGCAAAAAGATATATGAGAGAGCTATGTAGAGAACACCAGAAGAACAATGCTGGGAGATCGAGATACGGATTAAGGATGTCGTATATGATCGCCATTTTGAAGAAGTGAGAAAGAGTATCATACAAAAATTAAAACAAGTGCTAACAGAGAAATATCATGAAAATCGTAATCACTGAGGACGCCATTTTAAAGTTGTCAGAAAGGTCAAGATCGGGAAGGGAAAAAAAAAAATTAAAAAAAAAAAAAACTGGTTTATGATGGTGAAAGGGCCAATAACGGAAACTAGATTAAAGCTCACATGAAGCCACATATTCACAAAAAGATCGTTTAAAAGAGGTCACTAGGTTTGACAGAGATTATAATATTTAAGGATAAGTTTAAAGAAGGGGAAAGGTGGATATACTCATAAGTACAACATCAACTGAAGTGCAAGGTAAGCCTCCGTCTTCTATAGGTGAGGGTATTTAACAAGACAGGGAAAACCAGCAAGATATCGCTAAGTATAAGGCCCCCTTGTAAGAGATAAAAGTGAGGGAGGGGCACTATAAGAGGAGGTGGTCGGAGGGGCCCAACTACAATAATTGTCCAACCATGTTGTCCCCAATAGCGCTCAAACTTCTAAATAAGCGTAACTACAAGAGGAGAAAAGAGACAAGTATATTATTGACCGAAGTCATACATCATATGGAGAGGAGTGCTCATCAAAGCGCATGATAATAAACATGTCATCTCAGGGGTTATGACAAAAACACTTAGTCGTTCATAGGAAACATTCTGTTAGAGCAGTAAATTGATCGTCTTTTACTGGTATCATTGCAGGCATCGTATGGCATGGATACAAAAAGTTCAGTTGCAGACACCAATAAGGGAACTCATATGGTAGTCTGCAAATTCACAGTATAACAGGGCATAAATTAAAGAAAATAGTGCATTTCAGATTCACTATTGTGACCCATTTCCACACAACGAACTCTGCATATCCAACTAGCTTCATTTCTTCTTAAATCCTGTTCTCTATTTCCTCCCCTAGGGGATATCGGTATATGGTCTATTCCAAAGAACCATAACTCATTAGATTTGTGTTGTTTGTCCTGGAAATGGGATGTAAGAGGATATCTAAGATCCCCATTATTTACTGCTCTTAAGTGTTCTTGTATCCTGACCCTTAATTCTCTTTTGGTGCTGCCTACATATATCATGTTACATGGACAGCCCAGAATGTATGTAACAAACTTAGTTTTGCACGTGATGATGTGTTTGATCCTGTGCATTCTTTCGGTATTAAACTGGAAAGTACGAGTTCTGTTTTTTCCAATTTTACAGACACAGCACTTTGTACATGTAAAAAACCCCCCTTGACCTTCCGTCATCCAATTAGGAATTTTAGGGGATGTGACAAAACTAGGGCAAAGTATATTTCTCAAGTTTTGGCCACGCCTATAGGTAACCCTAGGATTTTTGGTTATTTCATCCTTTAGGCCTGGTACTTCCTCAAGTAGTCTCCAGTGTTTCCGCAAGATGTTAAAGATCTTACTACTGTCCCTATTGTAACCAGTTACAAGGGCAGTAGGCGAGCTTTGCCCTTTCTTATTGCGTGGCATTCTTTCTTCAAGTGTGCTTTCTCGTTTGACATTCAAGGCCCTCCTCTCAATTTTATTCATCAGGGTGACGGGATAACCCCTTGCCAAGAATCTCTTTTTGGTTTCCGTTACATTCTGAATAAATGTTTCCTGGGTGCTACAGACCCTTCTCATTCTTATCATCTCCCCGAAAGGGATATTTTTTACCACATGTCGGGGGTGGGCACTATCATAATGTAAAACGCTGTTACAGGCAGTGTCCTTCCTGTGGACTGTACTTTGTATTGCATTGTTGTAAACAAAGAATTGGATGTCAAGAAAGTCAATCCTCTCCTTATTCCAATTTAAAGTGAATTTCACGTTATATGGATTGTCATTGAGATAATTGTGGTAATCCATAAGTTCAGGGACAGGTCCATTCCAGATAATGATAACATCGTCGATGTACCTGCCCCAGAACAGTACATACTCCATCCATGTGGTGGAGTGTCGGCCCCAGGCATGCACCCGCTCAAACCAGCCCATAAATAGGCCGGCGTAAGCGGGCGCAAACCTGGAGCCCATGGCCGTACCCTGTATCTGCTGGAATCACTCATTATCATGAAGGAAGTAATTTTTAGACAGAATTATATCTGTCATTTCCATTAACATTTCATTATGGGACAGATGGTCAGCCGTCCTTTGTCCCAAATAGAATTCCATAGCTCTAACACCAAACTCCTTTTTGATGCTGGTGTAGAGACTAGTTACATCAAGGGTGACAAAAACCATAGAATCCAACCATTCCAAACCCTCAAATTTTGATAAAATGTCCTTGCTGTCTTTTACATACGCAGGTAATTTCTGCACCAATGGCTGAAGAAAACCATCCACGTATTCAGATAGCCTTTCCGTTGGGGAGTTGATACCGGAAATGATCGGTCGCCCAGGTGGGAAAGGGCCTCCCTTGTGGACCTTGGGTAGGATATAGATACATGGGAAAGTAGGTTCCACGACTGTTAAATACCTATATTCTTTTTCATCCAGAAGGCCAATTTCCCACCACTCAAAAAGTTTAGTGTTGATGTAGTCACATAGTGGTCTAATGGGATTGAGGGTTAGTTTCTTATAGCAGGTGGTATCCGCTAATTGCCTCTCAATTTCCCCCATGTAATCCACCTTTTCCATCACGACAACATTACCCCCTTTGTCCGCCTCACGGATGACTAGTGTGGGATTAGATCTTAATTCATTTAGTGCCTGATTTTCGGTCATGGAGAGGTTGAATGTCATACTACTTGTTCTAGTATGTGATGCCTTCAGTTTGTATAAGTCATGACTGACCCTCTCATGAAAGGTATCAATATTGGGGTGTGTCCCTGTTGGCATGAATTTAGATTTTAATTTGAGGCCACTATTTATACTCAAATCCTCCGCTAAGTCCAGTTCCATACGTAGGGAGTCCGTGTCTATTTCTGTCTCAAGCTGAATTGATAACATAGATTTAAGGGTGTTAAATTCTGAGACAGTCTGCTGGGCACAAGTTCGATCAGGGTATTTATCAACACATGGAGGCAAAGCATTTGAAAAATGGTCTTTTAATTTTAATTGCCGCACAAATTTATACAAATCAACAAAAATGTCAACATCATTACCTGGTTGCGTCGGGCAAAAACCTAAGCCCTTACTAAGGACAGATATCTCACAATCAGAAAGCTCTTTTTTAGATAGATTGACAATTTTCAATTTTTCAGTCGTGTTAGCCTCAAGCTCACTTACTTCCTGATTCCTCCCTTCCTTGATCTGGTTGTCCTGTCTGAGATCTCGTTTGTCGTTGTTTTGTTTTTTTCGCTGTTCCTGCCATCTCCTACCACCCCGTCTTGTCTTGGTTCCTTTCCTAAAGTTCTTCCACCTACTCTGACCTTTTCCATTTCCAATAAAAAAGAGGAAGGTTGGATGTTATCAACTGGTTTTGGGGTTAGATCTTCTGGGGGTATGGAACTGATGGAAGACGAGACTGATGATACACTACCCGCTAATGATGAACCTAGTGTGTCCTCACGTTGTCTCTTTCCTTCCCCCGTCACTTTAATGTTATCATATTTGCGAGCAAACGTATAAACCCTTCCATCTCTATAATCTTTGTCATCCCTACGGATCTTCTTCACCTTTTTTTCTTTGAGATAAATTTGGTGATCATCTAGAATCTTATCAAGGATCTGATAGTTTTTCTTAGTTACCTCCTTCAGATCCATAGATGCTATTTCGGCCTCCAAATCAGTAATCTCCTGTTGTAACTTTTTCCCTTTTCCTTCTGCATTTTTAATAAGGATTCGCATCATTACAAATGACGCATCATGTAGGTTCTGTTCCCAATCCTTGAGGTCATCATCTTCCAAATTTTCAAAGGTGGGGAAAATGAGAATTCTTAATCCCCTAGGGATTTTGTCATTCTCCATATATTTCTCTAGAGTTGTACCATCCCACCACCGTGCCATTTCAGCCTTCTTAAGTCTCTCTAGCTTTTGGAATTTACTTTTTAGTCCTTCGGAGCTGGGGGTTGTAATTATTGGGCCTCCTGCTCCCGAAGTCTTAACAAATAGGTCCTGTGCCAACTCGTGCCTTCTGTCCTTAAATTGAGCCATTATTCTCTAAATCGCAGCAACTTAGGGTTAAATATATTCTAAATTGAACTGATATTCCTATCAAGTGTATGGGAGTTAAATCCGTGCTAACTGGGGTGACAATATTGACCGAAAAACACACAAAGCTAGCGGTATCCCTCTAGGGCAGCACTGGATTTAACAATAACCCAACGTGTCTATTGGTGATATATTCCATTCACCACAAGTGTGCAATCTTGGTTAGCACCCGCCAGCACAATGCCGTTCCAGTTACTGGAGTGTACATGAAAAAACAGCACCAAATGCACCACTCAACTTATACAATATAATTTAAATGAGTCCATATCCTTAGAATTTTTTCTTCTTTTCAAAGTATTCTTCTTTATTGTTCAGTTTGTCATGTAAATATTAAAACATCCAAAACAGCCAAAGCAGCCGACGCGTTTCGTCCACCTCTGGACTTCTTCAGGGCTGCAACGAATTTATACAAAAGGAAAATACAATATAAATGACACACATAAGGACTAAGCACAAACAATTATAACAATACATTGAAGGACATTATAGACATTATAGACATGACCAAATACAATTGGACTCAATTACCAATACGATTACATATGACATCAAAAGACAATTATAAATCAACATGAAGTGTGCAAGAGTGATCAATTTTTCGTAAAATAACTATTCATTATTTACAACATCGTATTCGTGACGTATTGACTAGTTAAAATGACAGATAAGTGTGTGATGTGTATATGGACACTCCTCTCAATATGTCATGTTATAAGACCTAGCATGACTAATCGGTCAAGGATAAAATTCCAATATTAGGCAATAGGTGGCAGACTAAAAAAGCCTATTCTGAAGTATGATATGGAAGGAGTTAAAAGTGAATCGCAAACGGGTGAGCGAAGTCCCTTACTTAGTAGGGGCAACAATAATAATTTTCCCCAATCTCAATCTAACACGGAACGGGGGGAGCCAGAAGAGGTTTAAGTGCTAAGAAAACAAGGAGGATGTATACCCACCAACAAAAGGATGTCACAGTCTTTATGTTCTTTCTTACTTTCTTCTCCCTCACTACTTCAATTTGTAGTGTTGCAGGAAATGATAAACAGTGTCACTAGGGGGGAGAACAAACACATAGGGCGCGCGCCAGTATAATGTAGGACTAAGCACACATAACATCTGAAAAAATGGTCATAAGATATAAGATATTACTCACTTTAAAGAATTAAAATCCAATGAAGAAAGGTTGTCTGCTAAGTAGCTCAAATGAATCATATAAGTATAAGGGTGGCCCTGTTCAGGAACTCATCCATTGATGAGAGCAGTTATATCACTCTCCAAGATACCTATGGTCAAATAATATAGAAACGTCCAATCAAAAATAAGTCAAAAATCAAGTATTTGTGATGTATCAAAAAGCAAAAGGATTAAAAAGGACGAGCATCGTCCAATGGGAAAGCCTAAAGAGATGTAGGGCAGAAACCATACCGAACCAAAGGACATGTAAACAAAAGCAACGCCCCCATGATCTCAACATATCCCCTTATCGTCCCCTTCTCGGCACCCAATCATCGAGTGTATTGGTTCCACAGAGCCAAAAAAGAGGATGTGTGAGCAAAACAAATGCCCTCATAATCACAGAATGTCCCCCTATCGTGCCCATCTCAGCACCCAATCATCAAGGGAATTGGTTCCACAGAGCTTAAAGGGACCCGGACGAGAGAGGGGAAATGTAGCTATAAAGATCCCCAGTAATGCCTAAATGGAGAGTCACCATAAAGTCATATCTAAAAAAGGCGGGAAATTGTACTATAAAATAAGGACTAACCCCATGTAATCTCATAGGTGACACTGTTTATCATTTCCTGCAACACTACAAATTGAAGTAGTGAGGGAGAAGAAAGTAAGAATGAACATAAAGACTGTGACATCCTTTTGTTGGTGGGTATATATCCTCCTTGTTTTCTTAGCACTTACACCTCTTCTGGCTCCCCCCGTTCCGTGTTAGATTGAGATTGGGGAAAATTATTATTGTTGCCCCTACTAAGTAAGGGACTTCGCTCACCCGTTTGCGATTCACTTTTAACTCCTTCCATATCATACTTCAGAATAGGCTTTTTTAGTCTGCCACCTATTGCCTAATATTGGAATTTTATCCTTGACCGATTAGTCATGCTAGGTCTTATAACATGACATATTGAGAGGAGTGTCCATATACACATCACAGACTTATCTGTCATTTTAACTAGTCAATACGTCACGAATACGATGTTGTAAATAATGAATAGTTATTTTACGAAAAATTGATCACTCTTGCACACTTCATGTTGATTTATAATTGTCTTTTGATGTAATATGTAATCGTGTTGGTAATTGAGTCCAATTGTATTTGGTCATGTCTATAATGTTTATAATGTCCTTCAATGTGTTGTTATAATTGTTTGTGCTTAGTCCTTATGTGTGTCATTTATATTGTATTTTCCTTTTGTATAAATTCGTTGCAGCCCTGAAGAAGTCCAGAGGTGGACGAAACGCGTCGGCTGCTTTGGCTGTTTTGGATGTTTTAATATTTACATGACAAACTGAACAATAAAGAAGAATACTTTGAAAAGAAGAAAAAATTCTAAGGATATGGACTCATTTAAATTATATTGTATAAGTTGAGTGGTGCATTTGGTGCTGTTTTTTCACCCACATCACACTACAGTCTGAGGTTGTAGCCACCTTCCAAGCAATGTCTATCCGAAACTCAACCGCCTGCTCTCAGCCATACCCTAAGCGCACAAATGACACCTTTGCATGCTGAGTGTGCAACTCCAACTGCCTACACAGCGCTGCCTCTCCTTCCAGGCCCTGTCACACCAACCAGATCATGTCCCTCCTGCTCCACACCGGCTCCGTACACCAGCAAGGCCATGGGAGTGGGACTCAGGCCTTCAGCATGTGGTATAGTGGCGTCATCTGGCACATGGCCCAGGGCTCATCTCTCAGCGTGTCAATCTTCAATGTGTCCACGACCCCCCTCTCCACCATCACATGCGCACACAACCTCATCATCATGTCGTATTTCATTGACACCCAGGTGCTCCTCACCCTCACCAAAGACGCAGCCATTGCCAGTTCCAACATTCAAGAAGGCATGAGGTCCGTGGATGAATGGCTGAACATCAGCCACCTGAGGCTGAACTTGTACAGGACTGAGGTAAGCATCGGAGGATTGTCCCCTTACTGCTGGCTCAACTCCTTGTGTCCCACCCGCAGGGGCCCTACACAAGCACCCAGTGGCCACGCACACAAGATGTTGTGCATCATGCATTTGTCACTCACATTTGCCATGCAAATCACCATCATCTGTACCTCATGCTGCAGCACCCTCTGCATGATGCACATGATCCTCTGATAGATCCACTCCAAGGAAAGACAGACCATCCCCCAGGTCCACGACACCAGCCGTGTCAACTACTGCCCCGCCCTCTACAGAGCAAGTACATCCGAACTCACAGGAAAATTGTCCACATCCAGGGTGCATCTGCACAACTCAGCTTCAACATCCCGTGCCCCATCAACATCACCGTCCACCTGAGATAGCTGCAAGGGATCACTGTGTGCTGCAGGATGACCTTCACACTCCTCACACATACTCAGGAGGCAGTCAACAACCCCAGAGCCCAATACCAACCTTGTACGTCTGCCATCCAAGACCCCGTTGGCCCAACTCAATGCATCCAAACTTGGCCTGGCCACCATTCTTCACATCCACAACACTCCAGCATGAAGTGGAAACATACCTGGGACTCACTCCCCGGGAACCTCCACATGAGCCATGACCTGTAGGCCTTCATCATCGTCTTCCTGATTGGTGTGTGCGCACAGTACTTCACGCCCCCCTCAGCAGCTTGCGGCCATCACGGGTGAGTATTGGGCTCCCAGAATGTATTGGATGATACATTGTGACCCATGTGTGTCCTGTACCGGACTCAGATCCCAGGGTATGGATGGCTGGAGTTGGTTCCACACTGAGGCATAGTTTGACATTAACACACACGTATGTTGTGGACTAATGCAAAATGACGGCAACATCTCATGACCAAAACTTAGTTTTATTCTCGGTGGGGTGCGTGTTTTGGTAGATGACATAAGGTGCTCTAACGGGTGCATAGAATCCAAAGTTCACAGGGGGAGATGCTATCCTTGGCATTTGAAGGCATCAGAGTCCAGACCACAGTGTTGGTCATCATTGGTCAGACTGTGACCAGCAAGTCCATGTGGCAGAGAATGTCAGTGAATGATGTGCTGCTGTTGCGCATGAAGGCCAGGTGCCAGGCCAGGTGACCTGGGAGATGTGGATGGTCCGCTGCCTCTCACGGACTTTTCCGTGGACGACCCACCTTCCTCCGGGGACCCTCAGGTGCAGGCCTTGACGGTGTTTGGGACGCTCGTCGGAAGAATCCTCCTCCTCCTCCTCCCTCCCTGTGGCTGGTGCTGGTCTGCGCCTGGTGTCACAGGGAGGGTTGCCCATGTTGTCGGCGATCCGACGGAGTGAATGGCTTATGTCCCTTTGCACCACCAGGAGCTCAGCCAGTCTTGCCTCCATCCGTCCTTGGTGTTGTTGTTGACTGGCGTGTTGCTCGGCCTGCTGATTCTTAATGTCTGTGAGGGTCGCCACTACCTGACTGATGGCCCTGGTGTCACGCTGGTATGCCTCCATGATGTTGTGGACGTGTGACATACCGGTCCCTTAAGCTGGCTGGTCAGGTTCTCGCCGCCGCCTGCCTCCACTCCCACCACCCCTGCCCACACGGGCCTGGCCTGCCGTTGTGGGCACATCGGGTCTACGGGACCCCTGAGGGATGGCAGTGTCGGTGTTGTCTGCCTCCTCCTGGGTGCCCGACGAACCTTGTCCTCCAGGTAAGACTGGCTCAGTTGTTCAGTGTGGGCAGGGCTCCTGGGTGTCTCCTGGGATGTGGCAGGAATGGTTGTGGTGGTTGGCACAGATGTACCTGACGCAGATGCTGCAGGGGCTTGGACACCAGAGGGGCCAGGTGGGTTGGGGTCATCCGCGGAGTGTTGTGAGGTTTCGCTGCCGGTGGGATCAGGTTCCTCCCGAGCCTGGGACTGTGGTTCTTCTTCCCCATTGTTGGGGGAAGATCCATGATGTTGCCCTGTGTGTGAGAGAGAGACAATGTTAATGCTGTTTAATGCGACATCCATGTTTCACACATATTCTATTTGCCACAGTTCCTCCAGGTAGTTGTATGTCCCTAGCATTCACATCAATGTTCACTTGTGGATGGGTATGTTGCAGGGGACTGATTGAAATGTTCTCCAGGGTGTTTGACATGTCGAATTTGGGCCTGGATGCTTCTTTGGCTGTGGCTTGATCTTGTTGTGTCACATGTCCATTGTGAGAGTGGGTAACTCCATTGGCTGCCCCAGGGGTGTGTGCTTGTGTAAGGGGTGAGTGATCATCCCTCAGCCCGATGCTGTTCAACATCCACATGGCCCCCTCACACAAGTGGCCCGCCCCCACCACCTCAAAACCATCTCCTACGCCAACGACACCCAGCTCATCCTCTCCCTCACCAAGGACCCTCACACCGCCAAAAATACATCCACAAGGGCTGAGGTCCATCGCCGACTGGATGCAGAGCCGCCATCTGAAACCGAACTCGGACAAGACGGAGGTCCTCATCCTGGGACACACACCCTCAGCCTGGGACGACTCCTGGTGGCCGATCGCTCTGGGGACAGCACCAACACCCACCCACCACGCACGCAACCTAGGATTGATCCTCGCATCCTCCCTCTCCATGTCCAAGCATGTCAACGCCGTCTCCTCCTCCTGCTACGACACCCTACGCACGCTCCGCCGGATCGACTGGTGGATCCCGACCGAAACAAGTAGAACAGTGACACAGGCCCTCGTCAGTAGCTGACTGGACTACGGCAATGCACTCTACGCAGGACTTCCATCCAAACACCAACGGCGGATACAACGCTTCCAAAAAGCCTCCGCACGACAGATCGACAACGCCCCCCGCCACATCACCCCCCTCCTGAGTGACCTGCACTGGCTCCACATCGACAAGAGGATCCCCTTCAAGCTCCTCACCCACTCACACAAGGCACTCCACAACGCCGGACAAGCCTACCTGAACATCAGACTCTACAATCCCACCCGCCAGCTCCGCTCCGGCAGCCTCGCCCTCGCAGCTATCACCCGCATCCAACGTACGACCGCCTGCGGGAGATCCTTCTCCTACCTCGCCGCCAAGACCTGGAACACCCTCCCAACCCATCTACGACTGACCCAAGACCTACTTGCCTTCAGATGACTCCTCAAGACCTGGTTCTTCGAGCAGTAGTGGAACCCCCTCCCCTCAGCACCTTGAGACCCTCACAGGTAAGTAGCGCGCCTTACAAGTACCCTGATTGATTGTTGATTGATTGACGGTGCCTGCTGGTGGGTGTAGTGTGATTTGGCAGTGGGTCTCCCAGGTGATGTATCTGTCCCCCCATGGAGCATGCTGCCATGTCAGTGAGTGTGAGTTCCTGTCCTAGATTTCTGAGCTGGTTGTGTTTGTGTTGGATTTTGCAGTTGTCACAGGAGGGCCTTGTGCTGGCTACAACAGGGCCAAGTGTCAGCTACCTTGTCAGTACTTTGACAGTCCCTGTGCATTGCGCATGGTGCATGGGTATGTACCTGGGCCATATGGGCTGAGGGCAATGGTGTCTGTTTCTGAGTTGTACAATATGTTTAGTGATCCCCACCTTCCCAGCATCCGGGACATCCAGTCTTGGGTTTGTGGTTTGTGTAGGCTGGGACATGGCATGGCCTTGCTTTGTGAATGGGGCATACACATGTTAGTGGCATGAGCGTTGTTTTTGAGTGTGGTTGTGTCCGGTGAGGGCTTGGGGGTAGGTGTGTGTTTATTTGATGTAGTTGAGGTGTGGATGCCATTACCCCCATGTTGCGTAAGTTGTTTGTGTACTCACCAGGCTCTGCAACTCCTTCGACTCCGTGTACTCCCACCGGTGGAAGCAGGGCCATCACCTTCTCCTCCCAGGGATGGTAATGTACCGGTCTGCGGGGCAGCCCACCTCCTGTGATGTTACTCTGGGCGTAGTCCTCGTTCATTTTGCGCTTGACTACCCTGCGCAGATCGTACCACCTGGCTTGGCATTCATTCCTGGTCCTTCTGATGGGCGCAACAGCATTCACCCGATCGACGATCCTCTGCCACAGGCGTGATTTTTCAGCTATGCTGGTCTGTCTGACCAATGTTCCAAAGAGCTGTGGCTCGACTCTGATGACTTCGTTGACAAGGATGTCCAGCTCCTCCCTTGTGAACTTTGGATTCTTGTCTGTGGGCATGGTGTGGGGTGTGGGTGTGGATGGTTGTGGGTGTGTGGGTGTGAATGTGTAGGTGTGTGTGGGAATGTGGAGAGGGGGTATGTGTGAAGGAGGTTGTGTGATGTGTGTAAGTTAAGGTGTATGGGTGCAGTCGTTTGTGTGTGGTGTCTGTCAGCAGTGAGTCTGTTGCAAAGGCTCATGGTTTGTGAGTGAGGGCCCTTTTTATTGGTCCATTTGTGGGTGTGGCTGTGTTTGAAACTTTGGTGGGTGTGTTATAAGAGGTGGTTGTGAGTTTGGGCCTCTGTTTGCCTGTTTGGATGTGCCAGGTCAGTCTTTTAGATTTTTTTAGTACTGTAGATGTGTTTTGTGGTGTTGTGCGATTCGAATTGACCCTCCTTGTGCTGTTTTGCAGTGTCCTGGTTCTGTACGAGTCGTTTTAGCATATGTAACGTGCGTACATACGCGATGTTGTTGTACAGTGCTCACATATGCAATGTTGTTGTACGGTTCGTACATACGGGATGCTGGGGTACGGTGGTGGGGTACGGTGCGTACATGTAAGGGGCTGGGGTAGGGTGGTGGGGTACGGTGCGTACATGTACGGGGCTCGGGTATGGTGGTGGGGTATGGTGCGTACAAGTAAGGGGCTGGGGTAGGGTGGTGGGGTACGGTGCGTACATGTATAGGGCTGAGGTATGGTGTTGGTGTACGGTGGTGGGGTACGGTGCGTCCAAGTATGTGGCTGGGGTACGGTGGCGGGGTACGGTGCGTACAAGTATGGGACGGGGGGACGGTGTTGGGGTACGGTGCGTACAAGTAAGGGGCTGGGGTAGGGTGGTGGGGTACGGTGTGTACATGTACGGGGCTGGGGTACGGTGGTGGGGTACGGTGCATGCAAGTATGGGGCTGGGGACGGTGTTGGGGTACGGTGCGTACACGTACGGGGCTGGGGTACAGTGCGGACATGGGGGGGTACGTGGCAGACATGTGGGGGGGCTGTAAGACTCGTATCCCGGGCACAAGTTTACCCGGATACGAGTGGTACAGCGTTCGATCCGTACGGAGCCTTTCCCAGGCGTTTGTGTTTTCAGACGGCCGGTACGGATCGTACTTGCGCGCTCTGACTTCACTTTTACAATTTGTATGTAAAAATGTCCGGGGACGTCTCGTAGACTTTTCCCGAAGTCATTCGTATGGATTTTTCACGTACGGATCGTACTTCGCCGTTTGTACGGGACTTGTACGATTCGTACGTAAAAAAATACGGATGCGAGTCGGACGCTAATTTTTTGGGACGGATCCGATTCGGCACCATAATGTAAAAATAAATTAAACATACATTTGTATAAAATATAATATATATGCTTAATAATATTTAGAAATAATTATTTTAATAAATCATACATTTTTAAACATATTAAAAATTATAAATACATATATATGCACATATATTAACTAAAACAGTAGAGAAAATATTGGATAGCGAAGGGGAGAAAATTACTATTCCCACTCCAGAGAATGCAACAGTAGGGAAAGTGTTGGATAGCGAAGGTGTAAAAATTACTATTCCCATTCCAGAGAGTGCAACAGTATGGAAAGTGTTGGATAGCGTAGGGGTAAAAATTACTATACCCACTCCAGTGAGTGCAACAGTAGGGAAAGTGTTGAATATCAGAGGGTTAAAATTAACATAATTATCATTTAAATAATTATTAAAAATAAATAACCAATCAAAATTAATTGATAATAAATTAAATATAAATACTAATAAATACATATTAATTACTTTATTATAATTAAATTACTTCACACCCTGTTCCCTTGTAAACCCACAGCCTGCTCCTAAAAAAACACAATTGATATAATTATCAATTAATTAATAAATAAAAATGATTAACTAATTAGGAATTAATTAATAAATTAATTATAAATACTGATAAATAAAAATGTATTACTTTATTAGAATTAAATTACTTCCCACCATATTTCCCTATAAACACACAACCCACTCCTAAAAAAATAACACAATTAATTTAATTCTTAATTAATTAATAAAAAATTAATAACCGATTAATAAATAATTATACATAAATTAAAATTAATATTTACTTTTTATAACTAAATTACTTCCCAACCTCTTCCCCTACAAACCCACAACTTGCTCCTAAAATAATAACACAAGTAATATAATTATCTATTAATTAATTAATAACAATTATTTACTAATTATTAATTAATTAATTAATTATAAATACTAATAAATGAAAATTATTAACTACTAAAATATAATTAAATTACTACCCACCCTATTCCCCTATAAACCCACAACCCGCTACTACAAAAATAACACCGTTAATATAATTATATATTAATTAGTTAATAAAAATTATTAACCAATTAATGAATTAATTAATTATAAATAATAATGAATTAAAATTAATGATGTCTTACCTTACTGTAGATATTCTGTACCATGATATTCTTGCAGTCGCTATTCATGTACCTCAATATTTAAAACTCAATATTATGGTAGTTCGAAAAAAACAACTCAATATTCTGTCTGTGCACCGTGTTGGAGACAACTGGATGCCTAGGAAAACCGAGAATGAATGTGGTGAGGATTCAAGTAGCAGAGAGTGTGCAAGGGAATCCAGTACATGTGCAAGAAGAGTAAATGAGGGAGGAGCGGCACCCGCCAAAGAGAGTTCAGTAGAAAGGGGTTTAAGGATGGGTCGGTTTGGTAGGATTGTAAGGAAACCAGCTTGGCTGGGAGAATATGTAGATTGTAAATTGTAGTACAATGGGGGAGCAAATTTATCCTTATCCCATGTACAGCATTTTTACCCACATGTTTTGAGACTTGTATTTCATTTTATTTCTATGTTATATATTTTGTACAAATAGTTCACCCTTATCAAAGGTTAGGTATTTATTGTTATTATATTCACTTTCTTTCATGCAATGTAAAGGGGAAGATGTGTGGTGATCCTGTCCTGACTGTGAATGTCAGAATGTGAGCTAGGAATGGGATGCTGGAATGTGAGAGTCGTAGAATGTGGAGTGTTGGATGCGACAGGCGAGTCAGGACAGGAGCCGGTTGGGCATACGGGATCTGTGATTGATCTGCTGTGTGTATGTACCAGGAGCCTACATTAAAGAGTATTTATCACACAGTCGCATTAAGGAATTGACTTTGAACGTTTACATTTGTAGACTGTTCCATTTGGTACGTCATAAACTAACAAAAGAATGCTGGCGAAAGAGATGGAGACAGTCTGACAATAGAGGCCTTTCCTCCCAGACAGGATCAAAAAGCTACAGTCCTCTAATCCCGGTCCCTCAGGAAGCCCAAATAATATGAATGCAGGTATGTTCTCCCATTCAAGGAGTGGTCTAACAAATGCAGGGTGAAACTTACAAACAATTAAACACTTATTACCAGTCATACCTCAGGTATGGCTCCTCCGTAACGATTCCCCCAGATCCCAAGGCCTTTCAAGGCTTTTTGGCTCAGTGAAACTTACACTTCTTAACCTGAACTGAGCTGTTTTCAGAAAGGTCAATTAAGGCTACTTTCATATTTGGCTATAGACATCTTGGCATGGGGAATTCCATTAATTAATACTAAAAGTTCCTGGTGTCTAAGTATCCCCTTTTCCTGGAACAGTTAAAAAAAATCTTTGGCAAATGCTTAATCAAACAAGATTCCCAAATATGGCTGTTTATTCTCAGACAAGGGCCAGGAGATCTGATCCACTATATTAGCCCTTATAATATGAACCAGGATGGATGGATGAGGTGGCAGCTGCTGCCTTCCACTAAGGATTACATAAAGATTTGAAAGAAGCCATCTCACTCGTGGTAAACCGACCTATGGATTCTAAGGTGCCGATCACGATCCGGTAAAAAAATTCCCCGTACGACTCATATCCGGTCTTTTTACCGTACGAATCGTACAAGTGCCGTACAAACTGACAATTAAGATTCGCATGGGAAAAAGACCATACGAATCGCATTGGGAAGAATTCCCCACACGTCCTCGGGTCGGAAAATGTGTCCGACACGTCCACGGACGATTTACCGTACAAACGTGAAAAGTGAAGTTCGACCGAGGAATTACGATCCATCCCGTGCGTCCGATGTTACAACCGTATGGAAAAAACACTGTCCGCACCGAACACCCATAGCAAACATGGAGACATGTGCCCGCATACGCGCCGAACACCCCCCCAGCCCCCGTATGTACGCGCCGACCCCCCCCAGCCCCCGTATGTACGCGCCGACCCTCCCCCAGCCCCCGTATGTATGCGCCGACCCCCCCAGCCCCCGTATGTACGCGCCGACCCCCCCCAGCCCCCGTATGTACGCGCCGACTCCCCCCAGCCCCCGTACGTTCGAGTCGTACCCCCACCCGTGTATGTACGGTGCGTACCCCCAGCGCGTAGCTTTGGGGGTACGCACCGTACATACACGGGTGGGGGTACGACTCGAATGTACAGGGGTGTACATACACGGGGAGTACGACACGTACAGGGGTGTACATACACGGGGGAGTACGACACGTACAGGGGTGTACATACACGGGGGAGTACGACACGTACAGGGGTGTACATACACGGGGGAGTACGACACGTACAGGGGTGTACGTACACGGGGAGTACGACACGTACAGGGGTGTACATACACGGGGGAGTACGACACGTACAGGGGTGTACATACACGGGTGGGGGTACGACTCGAACGTACAGGGGTGTACATACACGGGAGAGTACGACACGTATAGGGGTGTACATACACGGGGGAGTATGACACGTTCAGGGGTGTACATACACGGGGGATTACAACACGTACAGGGGTGTACGTACACGGGGAGTACGACACGTACAGGGGTGTACATACACGGGGGAGTACGACACGTACAGGGGTGTACGTACACGGGGAGTACGACACGTACAGGGGTGTACATACACTGGGGAGTACGACACGTACAGAGGTGTACGTACATGGGGGAGTACGACACGTACAGGGGTGTACATACACGGGTGGGGGTACGACTCGAACGTACGGGGGCTGGGGGGGGTCGGCGCGTACATACGGGGGCTGGGGGGGGTCGGCGCGTACATACGGGGGCTAGGGGGGGGTACGGCGCGTACCGGGCCACCTACTCTGGTCGTTTCGCGCCGTACTTCGCTTTTCCGGCACTTTTTGGGTGCCGTGAAAATATTGCCGTCCGGACTGCTGTCGGTTCGAATTGTACTTCCTGGGTCGTGAAACGCTGCCTGAAAGCGTCCCGACGTCACGTCGCAGCATTCCCGGATCACATTCGTATGTATATTTTCGTCGGTCGGTGTTTTTTACGATTCGTACGGAAATGGTGTTTCCGTGCGAATCGTAATTCCATGTTTGTAAAGTTTTACGACCGGGTACGAGTCGGACGGAGAAAACGCTCCGACCGACGGTTCGTACCCGGTTTTTACCGGATCGTAATCGGCACCTAACTGTCTCATAGACTTAACACTACAAATAGACTCCCACCAAAAAACAAAAATGCTGGGAGAAAAGTGAAATAACTCAAAGGATTCATTTGGTTTCAGCAGGAGATTGGGCAATCATAAAAACACCTTACAGGTCAGGAAAAAGATAAAAAACCGAGAGAAGTCTGCTGGCCAATCAGAAGAGTCTGCTTCAGGGCTGAATTCAGGCACATCAGAAAAGCAAGAGCTATCACTTCTTTTCTGTCATAGTTACTGTAAATCTAACCTTGGCAAGTTGTTGGATTTATTCTGTTATTTAGACAATTTGAGGTATAATTTTAGCTTCCTCCTGTCAATAGTTAAGACTTTAATAAAGTCTTCACATGTTAGCCTATGGAGCTAATGCATTAGAATGGGGAAAACGAAATTGGCAGTTTTTCCTTCACCAGGGTTTATAAAACATCTTTTATAATTCTAAAACAAATACTGGGCACACATAATGGATAAACAATTGATACAATGATGAACAAATATCTTGAAGTCGACACCGGTGGTTCCGTTAGAGCCAGGCTGGCGCTGTTGTTTTTCTCACGAATATCTCTGACATAAACTGCTCTAACGGAACCACCGGCGTCGACTTCAAGATATTTGTTCATCATTGTATCAATTGTTTATCCATTACGTGTGCCCAGTATTTGTTTTATATTTGTACTGTTTTGGTTTTTAACTCAGACTCTTTCAGAGGTTTGGGGTCCACCTCTGTACTGGTGGCACCGTGAAGCATCAGTTCTTCATTTCCATTTTAAACTAACTTTGGTATTCTGCTTGAGCACCATAGTCCTTGCTTTCTCTGAAACCCCTCGCTGAAAAAAAATCTTTTATAATTCCCCTGCGTAATTTAACATAGCACCCTACCTTTGGGGTGCCTATGGTAGACCATAGGGGTGAAGTATATGTACAAATAAGGTAGTTTATGACTTTGGAAGTACCTTTCATTCCATTTCAAAGAATTTGGGCATACTTTTATTTTGAAAATCAGTCTGTAAATCTGCTGGGCTTCTAAATCTACATGTCCTACCATATACTAGGAAGTTACAGGTAGGTTGTCAGTACAGATGTCATTATACCTAATTATCATGTACCCTTTTGTAGGAAAATGCCCTATTTTTACATGGTTACCCCCCATTTTTGCCTGACATCTGATGCAACTCGACTTGATGTGGCCTGGGTCCCTGCCAATCAGGTTCCCAGGGCCTTTGTTCTTTCCCAAAATTGTACCTTTGTATCCACAATTGGCACATCCCTGGCCACAGGCAAGCCCCTTGTAAAAGGTACCATCGGTACCAAGGGCACTGTGACCAAGGAAGGCCACTGAGGGCAGCAGTGCCTATTGTGCCACCCTTAGAGGCCCTGCACCTTAACCTACACACTCTGCCACAGCAGGCTGCGTGTTTTGGTGCAGAGAAAAGTGAAGAGTCGACATGGCACACACCCCTGCGTGCCCTGCCTACAAACCACTGCCTAAGGCCTAGGTGAGTCCCCCCTCTACCAGGGTGCACTAGTCCTAAGGTGAGGGTGTAAGAAAATGCCCTCTTTTTGCATGGTTGCCCCCACTTTTTGCCAAACTGTTGATGTACTTTGACTGAGTGTGCCCTGGGTTTCTGCCAACCAGGTACGCAGGGCCTATGTTCTTCCCCTAAAACTGCACTAAGACCAAACCCAATTGGCACTATTTGGCCACATGTCAGTCCCTTGTAAATGGTACAACAGGTACAAAGGGCACTGTGGCCAGGGAAGGCCTCTAAGGCCTGCAACACTTATTGTACCACCCTTAGAGGCTCTGTACCTTTACACATGCACACTGCCATTGCAGGCTGTGTGTTTTGGTGCAGAACAAAGCGAAGAGTCGACATGGCACAAATACCTGAGTGCCATGCCTACAAACCACTGCCCATGCATAGGAAAGCCACTCCTCTAGCTGGGTGCACTTTACCAGTGGTGAGGGTACAGGTGCATGAGCCCTGTACCTCTACAGTGTCTAAACCCATTCATAGACATTGTAAATGTAGTAAAGCCATAAAGAGTGTATGGTCTAGGAGTTGGTCACTACAAATTCCACAGCTCCATAATGGCTTTACTAAAAACTGGAAAGTTTGGTAGCAAACTTCTCAGCACATTAAACCCACACTGTGGGATTTAATGTAAAATGCACTCAGAGGGCATCTTAGAGATGCCATCTGAAAACTGACCAGCCCTGGTGTGGTTCCTGAATGGCTGCCTGTCATTGCCAGCACCAGACAGGTTTCTGGACCCCTGGGTAGCGGGCCTCTGCTCTCTGGGTCCTGAAACAAAGCCCATCCTGGGTAGAGATGTTATGCCTCCTCCCCCAGAATGGGCTGCACCCCCGAAAGGGGAAGCTTCAAAGGCCTGCCACCTTTGGATGCTGTCGCTGCCTTTTGCTGCCCTCAGCAACTGGTTCCCACCGTTTCTGACCCCCACTTGATGGGGAGAATCGACGGGAAATCCAAGTTAGGAAGAAAGGTGTGCCTACCGTTGTCAGCCCTACTCCTCAGGTGAGGGAAGCAAGGTAAAGCACACATGTCAGTCCCCTCAATCTTGAAGATGAGGAGACTCAGCCAATTAGGAAGGGTCTCATGCCCCCTCCCTCTGGATGGTGGCATGATAAGGGGTGTACCCACCCTAAGGAAGGGACCCATTGGTCCCAACCCACACACCCCTTTTAAAACCCCTAAATTTAGTATTTGGGGGCGACCCAGAACCTTGCCTCCTCGGATTCGAGAAAGAAAGAAGAAGGACCGAAGAGCAGCTCTGACCCGGGAAGAAACTGAGGACACCAACTAACTTGGCCCCAGCCCTACCGGCCTGTCCCAACCACGACCTGCCTACAGCAAAGTAACCAGCGAGTCCCACAGCAGCAGACCCCCAGAGCCGAGAGTTCCTGCCCTGCACTCCACTAACAGACTCTGTCTCCCGTGGGCATCGGATTTGCTCAAACCAAAGACTAACTGGCAGAGTCCGGACTCCGCGATTCTGCATCACTCTGCACCAGGTCGCCATGGCCCATGGTCGAGTGGCCCAATACTCCAAATAGGTCTGCCTGGTGATCCTAAGATGGGATCCGGTGATCCCTGACCTCCCACAAGCTTCGACACTAAACCTGCAGCCTTTACTTGAAGTGTCCCTCCGACTGTGACAAAAGGCGGTATGACAACTGCGCCCTTGACCTTGACCGCGTCTGTCTCACCGTGACCCATCGCAGCCTAAGGAAACTGACGCCTAAGACACCTCAGCCCTCGATGCCTCCCCAGCCTTGGGTGGCCCAACCTACAGTGCCCAAGCATCCTCCCAGATACCCAGTCGCCTTCCAGTTGTTGGTCGCCTCCAAGAAGTCCTCCCAACTGAGCCTGCAACTTTCCAAAACCGGCGGTCTCCATGGAGAAGCACAGGGACCGTGACGTCCGCTTTACCTCCTGCACCCGGCCGCCTCGGTGCTGCTGGCAGTGCAGTTCTTGTGACGGTCAATGGCCCCTGCAGTGCTGCCTGCAACTTTAGTAGCTTTACACCCACACTCAAGTAGCCTACTTGCCAGCAGGCACCAGCCTAAGGGCCACCCTTAGCCAGTTGGCTAACATTGGGCCCCTGCACTCTGCACCCTGCCGCCCCAGGGCAGCTGGTGGTGTAACTAGAGTGTCCACTTGGACCTTGGTGCACCTTGATCCTAACCCCGACACCTCAACCTCGTAAGTCCAATACTTACCTCCGAATTCGATAACAATTTTTCCTCCCACAGGGACTCATAGTATGAGATTTTGGGTCAAGAAAGTATTCTATGTAGAGCTACTAATGTATGGGGAAAAGTGAGCCCTATTGTAACGTAATCCGAAAGTAATCAAAGAGTATTTACTGTGTAATGCCAATTACTCTGAAAAGTCATATCAACCTGTAACTGTTACAATTACAAGAACAGCTGCATTTTCTTGAACAGTCGTGCATTTGAAAGTACTTATTACCAACCTGTACTGAGCCCTGCTTGGTTCTTGAAATAAACTATAAGTGTACCTTTGTTATACTTACTTAATTGATTCGGATTCTGTCTCTGGGTGTGTGACAGCCTTGATTGAGTGAATACAATAAATGCTTAGCGAACCCTACTGATAAGCCTAACTGCTCGACCACACTAACGTACTGTTAGTGATTATCTAATTTAGCGTCTGCTATACCCCTGGGGATCCCCTGGACTCTGTGCACACTATACATTACTTTGGTATAGCATATGCAGAGCCAGCTTCCTACACCTGTACACAGAGCACAGACCTTTGGTCTGGTTAGCAGACTCCAGGACACAATCAGAGGCAGAAAACCAGAATCTAGAAGTCAAAATGGGAGAAAAAATGGGGGGACTTTGCAAAAAGCGCGTGTTACTCACAGTAACATAAACAAACCATGTGGGGCTGAGGGATGATCCCTGCTGAACCCCATGTGCAAGGGAGAAAGACATTAACACAATTATTCAGAGTAACAGACTGTTCTCTAACTGAGAGAAAAGAACTTAATAGAGCCAAAGCCATGTCTTTAATCCCCAATTTCTCCAACCGGCCAATCAACAACGCATGATTAACGGTATGAAATGCTGCCAATAAATCTGACAAATGTGTGCCACCTTGCCCTCACTATCCACTATTGACCTGATCTCATCAGTCACCACAATTAGTGTCAAGTTCGTACTATGGCCACCTCTAAAACCAAACTGAAATGAACGCAACAGATTGTTATTATCCAAGAAAGTAGTGAGTTTTGTATTTATAGTGGTCTCATGTGGTTTAGCCAGCAGGGGCTGTTGGGAAATAGGACAATAACTACTTAATGTCTGCAGATATAATGAGAGATTTAAGTAAAGGCAGTACTAAAGCCCTTTTTCATAGGTTAGGCAAGGATCCTGTCCTGATTGTACTATTAAACAGCTCTGTAAGGTGCGTAGTGATGATAATAGTCGCAAGTTGCACAATTCTGGGGGACAGGGATCAAAAGGGGCTCCTGATTTAATGGAGCAAATTATATTTTGCACCTGCTCACATGCAAGAGGAGTAAATGCCCTTAAGACATCTTTCCCATTAGCAGGAGGATCCAGGTCAAATGGTGACATAGTGTCGGTCTCAGTGGTAGAAGGTAGCTCATGATATATCAGATTTTCTTTCAATCAAATTGACAAAAGGTGGCTAGGCTATCACAAAAAGCTTGGTTGATTCACATATTACTATTATTTGTCTGATTAAAGAGGACTTTAATACCCTAAAAGAGGTCTGGAGGTGAGTTTTTAGCTGACTCAATTTTTGCCAAAAAATATCCAGATATTTCCCCAAGATCAGTCTTTGTATTTTCAAATAAGCCCCTTGTATTTACTCATCTGAAGGGGATCATAATGTTTACACCACTTTTGCTCCTGCCTCCGGCATAGTTGTTTGTGTGATCTCTGTTTGTCCGAGCACAAAGGAGCTGAAGTGGTAGTTCTATAGATCCTCACCGTTTTTAAAGGGGACACTACATTTACGGACCCAACCAATCCAATCAGTATACTGAGAGGCAGCTAGGTCCAAATCATGTGACAATTGGGGCTTCGCCTCATTTAATGCCTTGATAAAATCAATCTTATGCCAGGCGTGAGATCTATGCACTTTCCCAAAAGAAGTACCAGGTTGTACTTTAATAGAAACCTTGAGTTTAAAAATAACCATACTATGATCTGACCAGAAGAGTAGTAAAGTGAAGTCAAAGCTGAGTGGCAAATCATTAGAGAATATTCCATCAAGTGCATGGCACTCTCAACTAATTGAGAGAGACCAAAGCTCACCATAGTGTCCATCAGACAATCTGTATTGTTATCATTATTTGATTCTAAATAAAAATTCAAATCCCCTAATATCCTTAAATTTATTGCATGAATAAAAGGTTAAGAAAAGGACTGGCCAATTGCACAAAATTTGATCTAGGGCCAGGGTGGCAATAAATTAAGAAAACAGAGAATGTGTAGCTCTTGGATAATTCAATTTCAAAGATAATGCCTTACAAAATGAGGAAGTCAAAGGATGAAATATGCATTGCAAATGGTTATGGTAAATAATAGCAAGACCAATGACTCGCTTGTGTTAGTGACCATGCCTAAAAAGAGAATAACCCGCCTGTATAGCCATAATCAAATCCGGGCCTAATGAATCATCAACCCACGTATACAATACAATTTCTGGCGAGTAACTGTAGCACATAAAATCTCCTGCTAGTAACTGCCACTGAAATTTGAAAATCCACTTTATTGTTTAATTGAAGACGAGGCATAAATAAGAATGCAGATAGAATCGCGGTCTGCTGATTTGGAATCTATCTCACTAGCACACAAAAACGTAGCGGTTGTAGAAGTACCATCTGTAGGAAAGTGCCACTTTTTGATATGGCCACCACACATTTGTTGTTCACTGGTACTGATGTTGTTGATTGGTGGTGCACTGGGTCCCTGCTCACCAGACTCCCAGTGCCAGTGCTCTTTCACTAAAAACAGGACAAATGCTTGTTACCCAGTCGGAAAGGACATTAGCACCCTTGTAAGGCCCTGGTAAATGGTACCCCTGGTACACAGGGCACGGGTACTAAGAGGGTCCGTATGGGTTGAAGCATGTATTATGCCACCCTAAGGGACCCACACAAGAACTGCGTGTAGACTGCTATGGCAGGATGCATGAAATGGTGCAAGCCATTCCGAAAGCACGACATTGCCCACTCCTTGTGTGCAGTGCCCAAGTACACTGCATGTACTATATGTAAGTCACCACTACAGCAGGCCGTAGAGCCCTAAAGCAGAGTGCACTATATTACATGTGAGGGCACGTCTGCTTAATCAAATGTACCCCTATGATGTCTAGCTCCATTGCTTGACATTGCAAGTGATCAGGAAGCCATTTTAAAGGTATGTACTAGGCACTGGTCATTACGAGTTACCCAGCTACATAATGGCCTTTCTGAAAATACTGATGTTTGGTAGTTTAGGACACCCCCCGCGCTGCACGGCCACCAGCTGCTGCGTGTGCCTCCAGCCTGCCTGCCTCGCTGCCCCGGCTGCCGCCGCGTGACCACGCCCCCTGCCACCGAGCGGCGAGGTCCGTGCTCGCCTGACCTGCAGGCTCCTGGGCCCCGCTTTCTTGCCCTGTGCCCCTGTATTTATTGTATTGTATTGTAAATTTGTATTTCTGTAGTGCCTGTTTGCCTGTTTTCTTGTTGCCCCCGTCTCTTCCCTCCCCGCTCCCCGCTTCCCGCCACCGCCGCTAACCACGCCCCTTTTCTCCTGTACCCTCCCCGCTCCCGCCTCCCAGCCGCTCCGCCCCCCCTCGCACTTGGCCATATATGGCGACCGTGCGACGCAGGTGAGTGTGACCTAGTTTAGGACACCCCCGCGCCGCACGGCCACCAGCTGCTGCGTGTGCCTCCAGCCTGCCTGCCTCGCTGCCCCGGCTGCCGCCGCGTGACCACGCCCCCTGCCACCGAGCGGCATGGTCCGTGCTCGCCTGAGCTGCAGGCTCCTGGGCCCCGCTTTCTTGCCCTGTGCCCCTGTATTTATTGTATTGTATTGTAAATTTGTATTTCTGTAGTGCCTGTTTGCTTGTTTTCTTGTTGCCCCCGTCTCTTCCCTCCCCGCTCCCCGCTTCCCGCCACCGCTGCTAACCACGCCCCTTTTCTCCTTCTGTACCCTCCCCGCTCCCGCCTCCCAGCCGCTCCGCCCCCCCTCACACTTGGCCATATATGGCGACCGTGCGACGCAGGTGAGTGTGACCTAGTTTAGGACACCCCCCACGCCGCACGGCCACCAGCTGCTGCGTGTGCCTCCAGCCTGCCTGCCTCGCTGCCCCGGCTGCCGCCACGTGACCACGCCCCCTGCCACCGAGCGGCGTGGTCCGTGCTCGCCTGACCTGCAGGCTCCTGGGCCCCGCTTTCTTGCCCTGTGCCCCTGTATTTATTGTATTGTATTGTAAATTTGTATTTCTGTAGTGCCTGTTTGCCTGTTTTCTTGTTGCCCCCGTCTCTTCCCTCCCCGCTTCCCGCCACCGCCGCTAACCACGCCCCTTTTCTCCTTCTGTACCCTCCCCGCTCCCGCCTCCCAGCCGCTCCGCCCCCCTCGCACTTCGCCATATATGGCGACCGTGCGAACGCGCAGCGGTCACGCGCAGCGGGTGCGCCGATTGTGCGCCGAAGGCGCGCCTAAGGTAAGCCCGTCTGCGCCCGTCCGCGCCTGGACCGCGCCCAGTGCCAGGACCCCTGGCCCCCACAGACGGAAGACGACCCGATTGTCCTACAACGCCACCGAACTCAGCGCACTCAACACCGGCGGCATCCCTGGATGTTACCGAGCCACCCCGAAGCACACCCACGGACCCTTCAGCTGCCACGCCTGCAAGTTCACCTGCATCCGGACCTGCCCCACACCAGCACCCGCCAAGCCGAACACCAGCAGCAACCACCTCAAGTGCATCCTGCTCAACACCCGCTCCGTCCACAGGCACGCCATCGAACTCTGGAACCTCCTCGACACCACAGCTCCTGACGTTGCCTTCCTCACGGAAACCTGGATGAACGACTCCTCAGCACCCGACATCGCCATCGCCATCCCAGAGGGATACAAGATCACCCGGAGAGACCGCGACAACCAGACTGGAGGAGGCATCGCCATCATCCACAGGGACACCATCCACATCTCGACCAACACCGACGACACCCTGAAAACAGCCGAACACCTGCACTTCCAGATCCACACCGACCCGAAGACCACCCTCAGGGGGACCCTGATCTACCGACCCCTGGGACCACGCACACAATTCAGCGAGGACATCGCCGACTTCGTCAGCCCGCATGCCCTCCCCTCCGCTGACTACATCCTCCTGGGGGACCTCAACTTCCACCTGGAGAACAACAACGACCGCAACACCACCACCCTGCTCGACAACCTCGCCAACCTCGGACTCAAGCAGCTGGTATCCACCCCCACCCACCTCACCGGACACACACTCGATGCAGTCTTTTCATCCAGCAAAGACATCGCCTTCAACCACGCCACTGGACTCCACTGGACGGACCACAGCTGCGTCCACTTCACCTTCCAAAGAACGACGATCCACCACCACCAGCAACCGGTTGCTCGAAGAAGCTGGAACAAGATCTCAGCCGACCAGCTCGCCGCTTCCCTGAGCCAGCACCCCCCGCCAGCCCAGCGAACCCCAGCCAGGCCGCCGACAACCTCACGAAGTGGATCAACAACTGCGCGGACGAACTCGCCCCACTGAGGACCCCGCCTAGCAGACCCGGCAGCAAGAAGGCCCCATGGTTCACCGACGAACTCAAGAGCTCCAAGAAGAACTGCCGAGCCCTCGAGAAAGCCTGGAGAAGAGAACCAACACCGGACAACACGACCGCCCTCAAGCTGGCCACCCGGAAGCACCACCAACTGATCCGCGCCACCAAGAAAACTGCATTCAAGGACCGGCTGGACAACAACGCACACAATTGCAAGGAACTCTTCAACATCGTCAAAGAGCTCTCCAACCCCAACGCCGGAAACAACGACATCACCCCATCGCAAGACCTCTGCAATTCCCTCGCCTCCTACTTCCACAACAAGATCGCGGACATACACAACAGCTTCAGCACTCAACCGACGCACGCCACAACCGAACCACCGCCCCCCACCACCACCCTCCGCGCCTGGACTCCGATCAGCACCGAAGACACCATTCGCATGATGAACTCCATCCACTCCGGATCTCCGACCGACCCCTGCCCTCACCACGTCTTCAACAAGGCCGACGCGGTCATCGCACCCCACCTACGGGACATCATCAACACCTCCTTCGACACCGCCACCTTCCCGGAGAGCTGGAAGCACGCCGAACACAGCGCCCTTCTAAAGAAACCTACAGCGGACCCCACCGAACTCAAGAATTACCGCCCCATCTCGCTCCTCCCGTTCCCAGCCAAAGTCATAGAGAAGACCGTCAACAAGCAGCTGGCCGCCTTCCTCGAGACGAATGGATCCCTCGACCCCTCCCAGTCTGGCTTCCGAGCCAACCACAGCACCGAAACCGCCCTCATCGCTGCCACCGATGACATCCGAGCCCTGATGGACAACGGAGAAACAGCGGCCCTCATCCTCCTAGACCTCTCCGCGGCATTCGACACTGTCTGCCACCGCACCCTAGTGCAGCGCCTCAGCAACGTCGGAATCCAGGAGAAGGCACTGGAATGGATCATCTCCTTCCTCGACGGAAGAACACAGAGAGTCCGTCTACCACCGTACAAGTCAGAGGCCACCGAAGTCATCTGCGGCGTCCCTCAAGGATCCTCGCTGAGCCCCACCCTCTTCAACGTCTACATGAGTCCCCTCGCGGCCATCGCACGCCAACACAACCTCAACATCATCTCCTACGCCGACGACACCCAGCTGATCCTCTCCCTGACCGACGACCCCGCCGCCGACCAGAGCCAACCTTCACGAAGGGATGAAAGACGTAGCCGAGTGGATGACGACCAGCCGCCTGAAACTGAACTCAGACAAGACGGAAGTCCTCATCCTGGGCTCCTCGCCCTCCGCCTGGGACGACTCCTGGTGGCCCCCCGCCCTGGGCTGCGCACCCAAACCGACAGACCACGCACGCAACCTGGGCTTCATCCTGGACTCCTCCCTCTCCATGACCAGACAAGTCAACGCCGTCTCCTCGTCATGCTTCTACATCCTGCGCATGCTACGGAAGATCTTCCGGTGGATCCCCACCGAGACCAGGAAGACGGTCACCCAGGCCCTCGTCACCAGCCGACTGGACTACTGCAACGCCCTCTACGCCGGAACCACCGCCAAGCTCCAGAAGAGACTCCAGCGGATCCAGAACGCCTCAGCCAGACTCATCCTCGACATCCCACGTCACAGCCACATCTCCGGACATCTGAAAGACCTGCATTGGCTCCCCGTCTACAAAAGAATCACCTTCCGCCTCCTCACCCACGCACACAAAGCCCTACACGATCAAGGCCCAAGCTACCTCAACAACCGCATCAACTTCTACGCTTCCAAACGACATCTCCGATCAGCCAGCCACGCCCTCGCCGCCGTCCCCCGTATCCGAAGAACGACAACAGGAGGAAGATCCTTCTCCTACCTGGCCGCCAAGACTTGGAACTCCCTCCCGACCGACCTGCGCCTGACCCAAGACCACCTCTCCTTCAGGAAGAAGCTCAAGACCTGGCTATTCGAGCAGTAGCGGCACTCCCCCCCCCCCTAGCGCCTTGAGACCCTCCGGGTAGGTAGCGCGCTATATAAATGTCTGTGATTGATTGATCAAAACATCTTGTCTTAATAAATCCGTACTGAGGCCTGTATCATGTTTATGAACACATGCACACAGAGGGCAACTTAGAGGTACCCCCTGCATCCTTCTAGTAGCTTAGTGTGTTGGCTGACTGGTATCAGGTGAGAGCCTGTGCTCTCAGAGGCCATGAACCCTTTCTGCCCGGCGGAAGGTGATCACACCTCCTCCAGCAGGATGGCTAGTGAATTTTTAGCACATCAAGGCCAAAGGCTTCAAAGCCTTTCTCGCCTTTGATATGCGGACACGGCTAACCCCCAGACCCTGGCAATTCCACTGCCTGCCCTGAGGCCCATTTGGTACCAGAGTAACAGTCGAAATTAGATATTCAGGAGGCATGTTTCACTTACTTGCTAGTCACACCCCTAAGGTGGGATACCTGAAGTGGACAGCCAGAGAAGGGTTTCACCATCTTGTTTTGGTGAAAATAGAGAATTCGGGGTTAGGGTTATGCTCACTCCCCCCCGGAAGTGGTTCTATAGGAGGTAAACCATTGGCTACTTCCATATATTCTCCTAAACGCTCCTAAATTGAGTGTTTAGGGGTCCCCCGGCACCAGAGGGAGAGATCAGTCAACCTCGGAACAGAAGGAGGACAAAGAAAGCAGAGACCCCGAGAACTGAGGACCTACGCCAAACTTGGCACAAAGCCCTCCTTGGCTGCTGGTACCTCAACAACTGCAAAGACCTTACTCTCCAAAAGCTGTGCATCCTCCCCAACACTTGAAGGACTGTCCAGCACAGTGCCAAACATCTAGCATCTTCCTTGGGGTGCAGGAGCCATCCCCCTGCATCCGCAGCATCGACGGCACCTGTCCGGTACACCGTGTTGTGGCCATCAAGTCCACAGAGGGAGCAGCACACCAAGAGAAAGTCTTGGCTCTAGGAGATCAACCCTGTCTCTCTGCCTTGTTTCGAAACGCTAGCCCCTCCAGGAGCCCCCCTGCACCAATATCCTAAGTACCGGAACACTTCTATCAACCAAGGCTTATTTGTGTCCAGCATGGACACCATCGCCAGGGAAACTGACCTGCACGGCGAGGGACTTCAAGACCGATGACACTCAGGATGAGAGTGTCCCAGCCTCCCTCTTTGCAGGTGACCTGAGAACTGTGAGAGCCTAAAACACAAGTGACCAGCCAGCCAAACACCTCTGCATCCAACCCAATAGCCCGAGTTTGCCACTCCTGATTGTCCCCTTGGCCTAGCTGTCCTCATGACCCGAATCCCCCTTTGGGTTCTCCTGGACTTGTCCTCAAGTCCTCCCCTTGCAGCCTCTTTGTTTCAGGTACCATTCACTTTACCGGTGTGGCTCTCGAGGTTACCATCCCGACCAGCACCTCTGCACCCTGACACCCCAGGGCAGGTACACCCAAACTGCTGGTGGTTCTTTGGACCTTGGTCCCTAAGCACCTAAAATCCTACAGGGCAACCCCGAACACCGCCTGAAAGTATATGTTTGCTGTGTATGTTTTTCCTCCCATAGGATGACATTACCACATTCGGGGCTCATATCTCAAAAAACGTTATTTTAGCATTTTTACTGTTTTCTTATAAAATCAATTACTCTGAAAGTACTTACCCGATTCCGAAGATTTTGGTTTCTAAATTCATATAAAAATCTGTGTTATTTTTATAAATTGGCCTCGGATTTCTTCTTGAGTGTGTGTCTCATTTATTGACTCGTGTTAACAACAAAGGCTTAACACTCCCCTCTAATAAGCCTAAACTGCACGACTACACTACCACAAATAGAGCTTGGGATTAATAAAGTAAGCCCCTGCAAACCAATAGGGTCATCTGGACTTTTTGCATAGTGTGCCCTTACATTTGCCCTCTACATAAAAAGCCAGCTTCCTACACCACTGTAGGCCCAATCATCATTTGTAGCAAAGTTACACTTATCCCAACTGCAAAATTCAGTTAAAACCGGGCACACAGATCATCTGTACCTGGTTTATTAAAGGCAAGAAGATCCTCCTTGGAATAGCACTGTCTCTGAGGTAGATTAGAGGCTGCCTGACCGGGGGTCCTGGCATTCGGTGCTATCCAGGCGTTGACGGGCACAGACAGGCTTGCCTTTGGCATGCTCACTGGGGCGTGGCCAGAGGAGTGGCTACGTCCAAATGCAACTCTGCACACCGGCTTATAAAACCAAGGAAGAAAGTAAAACACAAATGGAGGCCAGTGACTCCTACTCCCCCCCCCCCCCCCACCCCCCCCCCCGACAGGCTCCCCTGGAGTGAAAGTATACTGGAAACAATTGCAAATTCAAATAGGTGTGTGAAAATGAAAAGCATAAACTTAAAATAACGAAGCGTTCACCCTTCCAATGTAGCGCCCAGAATAGTTTAGGAGCCAGGTACCTCCTAGAAATGACACTGAGGTGTCTACAAGGAAAATAAAATGCGCTCTCGGTAGACCAGCATCCGTCAGTCTTGCAGTTTGGGGTGGGGTAGTCCAGGAAACTGTCTGACCCCAAATTGAATGGCAAGGTCATGGGGTGATTTGATGATCTAAAAACATTGTGCAGGCTGCAGTTGGAGCGAATGGAAGGACTTGGGGTCAAATGACCCTTAAAGACATGTATCCTTCTTAGGGGTGAACTGCATGTTTTTATAGTTCTGGGTTCCTAGAAAATGCCAAGTAGGAGTAGTGTGTGAAAGCTTTGCTCAGGGCCGTCTGGCACTGCATCGATAGCACTATAGGCAGTGATATGATTGCCCTGTACCTCCTCCTCCCTGCCTGTGAATGACTAAAAGAGGCATTTGGGAGGTTACCCAGTGTGATTTATTCGGTATGCCTACTGAGCGCGGGACTCACCAAAGACATGGCCAAGATACCCAGGCTATCTAGAAAGAGGGAGTGGGTAGAGGAACGTTTTACATGTTCTCTGTTTTCTCTTCCCTCATTCATCTGTACTCAAAACACTTTTGCCATTCTATGTGGAGATACAGCAGAAGGAAGAGGAGAGATAGGAGACAAGGGGAATGAGAGGCAAAGGCAGAAAGAGGAAGATAGGGAGAGAACATGGGATAAAGGGAAGAAGAGAAAGAAAAGATGGGGAATGCAAATTTGGAGGATGAGGCAAAGCACTAGAGAGGTAGGTGGCCTAATGTAGTGTTTATTTGTTCAATTCCTTAATTTTACTAGAACTCATGGGACCCTTGGTATGCCACTGTGCATTTCACGACCAACTAAGTGTTCTGTTACAGCCATAGGCTGGCACAGTCTTCCACTACAGAGTATCTGGGTAGGTGTTGCTGACGCCGTCTGTCACTAACTCTGCACAGCCTATGCCGCTCCTGCAGCCCAAGTCCAAGAGGGTATATGGACCGCTTAAAAGCTCTCCTGAATCATCTGATACCGACCATGGATGCTCCCAAGCATGGGAGATGCTCTTTCGTGTCCTCCCAGCATTTTGTGTGGCTCCAGACACCTTGCAGATGGATGCTTCTGATGAGGAGAGGTCCCCTCCCCACAGAGACAGATGTAATGACCACGGGGAATTCAAAGACATGTCCTGATTCTGGTTACCGGCCCTGGATTATGATCATTCAGTGAACATAGACATGAGATCATGCACAGGGGAAGGTCCACCTCGTATACCCAAAATGCACTGTTTTATTTGTGGGGGTCTTTAGGGCAACAGATGCTCTGGGGCAGACGTGCGGGGTGGTGGTTGTTTTTCTCCGGGGGAAATGCACTGTTTCAAATTTTCATTGGTTCTATCTGCTGTACCATGTTGCATTCACACACACCCAAAGCCATACACCACATTCCTTATCACTGATCCGCCAGGCACTAGTTAAACCTACCTGTTGCCCCCATGCCTGACCAACTCATCTCCTTGAATATAAAAGGCCACCTGGACCTATCAAATCGCACAGTGGTTCTTTGCTTTATAAAACAAAATCTACTGGGTTCAAGAAACTCACTTATTAGACTGTAATTGTCACTTGCTGTATAGATTTGGCTACAACTGTGCTTTACACTCAGGCTTTGGTAGGGGCTCCAGAGGGGTGGCCATACTACTTCAGAAGCACCTCCCACTACCTGTCACACAGATCATCCATGACCCACAGGGCCGCTATATTGAAGTGGTTGGGATGCTAGAAGGGAAACCGTACAACATTTTTAGCAAATATACACCACTCATCTACAAAAGCAGACCCTGGATAAGCTTACAAACATGATTGCCGTACTGCCACCTGGGAAGTCGATCCTTGGAGGTGACTTCAATGCCACTTTGAACCCAGGTGCTCGTCTCCTGGAGGGACTCCCTGGATCTATGCGATGGTTGACGGGTGTGGCACCCAACTGAGAGATCATACACGCATATATCCGCATCCACACAAAACCCTTTCAACACAAGCAACCATTTTGGCACCTTAATGCATGGTTCTTTACTCACTACCACTTTGTAGACCATTTGGCTACAAAGCGCCACTCTGACTTTGAGGTCAGTGTTGGGTCAGTTAGCAGTGTAGACACACTATGGGCAGCAAGCAAAGTCACTATCATGGGGGTGGCAAAACATTATTTCAAACACGCTGAAAGGGACATATTTATCTGCATGATGGGGCTTGAATCCCGCATATTACAGCTGGAGACTAAAGCAACCTTTGACATGTCTGACTCCATCAGTTGACAACTCGAGCTCGACAGGTTATCGCTGCGGCGGCTAGTGTTTAACGAGGCTCGCCAGTGCTGGAGAGAGTCTATCGGGCGCATTTACTAGCATGGAGACAAAAGAGGTAAAATCCTCTACGGGATTGCTGCCAGCACCCAACTGATCCCCTCCATTACAGACCCATTGGGACGCCCATTACACTCACCAATTGTGATAGTCGGCACCTGTGCAGACTATTAGGAGTGGCTATATGCCTGTCAGCCGAGGCCTGCTCAGCAGCAAGCTAATCTCCTCCTCAATGACACACCCCTTCCACACCTTGTAAGGTCCCAATGGAAAGAAATAGAATTCCCTCTCACAGAGGACGAAATACTGGCGTTGATGGATGAAATGAACCCGGGGAAAGCCCCTGCTCCCGATGGGTTTCCTCTTGGGTACCACTGTAAATTCAGGGAGATCATTGCCCCACACTTGCTTAAACTCTACAATGAAGCGGCACAAAATGGCTCCTTCCCGATCGACCTAGACTTAGTCACTATAGTGGCTCTGCCCAAAGCAGGACACCCACCAGACTGCTGTGCCTTATATCGCCCCATTTCTCAGAAAAACCTTTGCCAAAGCATTGGCAAATGGGCTCCAACGAGTCCTAGATACCATAATACATCAAGACCAATGTGGCTTTAGGTCCAACTGTAGTACATGGCACTGCATCAGGAGCATTCACACTGCACTGGCCCATGTTCATGAAGTAGGAGACTCTACAGCACTACTGCTCGTGGACTTTCAGAAACCTTTTGATATGGTCAATTGTCCTAGTTGTACAAGACATGAGCTTTGGCCCCAACTCTGCAAGTAAGTTAAACTCCTTTATGGTGTTCCTTTGGCACAAGTCCCCATAAATGGGGTGCTATCACACACTTTTCAGATTAGGCACAGGACTAGACAGGGGTGCCCTATATGCCCAGTCTTCACTCGGGCCATCGACCCTTGAGCCAGAATCATTCACCGAGATGCCCACATGGAACTGGTGTGGAGCGCTAGAATATAGGATTATACTAAATGGGAAAGACATTTCCCACTTTGGTGCAAAACTCCAAGGGTCTACCCCAAAGGTCCTAGACATTCTGAAAGTGTTTGAGGAAACTTTCAGCCTCCATGCAAACCAGAGTAAGTTGCTATTAATACCATTATGCGGAGACAATGCCTCAGTTACCCGGCAATTTGAAATCCCAATCCGTCGTCTTGGATTCAAATATTTGGGTGTTCACATAGGTACTGTGCCAGAACTCACAAGCAGCCTCAACCTTACCCCTCTCCTGAACACAACTAAAGCTAGCTGACACACCTGGGACAAACACCCCATTAGTACAATGGGATGAATAGCGCTCTTCAAAATGATGATACTTTTACATTTTCTGTACGTGTTACAGAACTTCCCGCTTCACATCCCTAACACATGATTCACTGGGGTTGCGGCATTGCGCTGCTCCCTTCTCTGTAGAGGCGGACCTCCGCGCATAACCCTTAACAAGTGCCACTGGTCGGTTTATGAGAGAGGGTTGGGGGCAACAGACATCCGACTATACTACTGGGCATCCCAGCGTTTTGTTATTAATGACTGGATGACTGGAGGCTGAAGTGACCCTGCATACCAACTGGAACTGGCCCATCTTGGTCTCGATAATATTATGCACATCCTTTGCGGCCGACCCACCCATCCGCACACTATAGAAGTCAAAGAGATAGTCTTTCTCATCTGGAGGGCAGCAAATAGATTCACGGGCTGTCACAAAAAACTAACCCAACAAACTCATCTCTGGAAAGGCTGCTGACTAAGTTGCACAGCACAGCTAGAGGGCTTCAGGAAGTGAGATATAATTGGGGTCACGACACTGGAGAACGTCTGGAGTGGTTCACATATGCAATACTCACTTTAAACTTTCGCATACCCAATTTAACAAATATTGCGACTCGCAACATGACATGTACAGCAGTGTCAGAGACACTGTTAGCGATTCTCAATGGGGTCGCAAATTGCATGCCTCATCAATATTCATGAGGCACTCGCAATTTGGGACCCCATTGAGAATGGCTGGCCCTCCCAGGTATGGTGGCCTGCTGGGCTCAGCAGACCTCCATGTCTGGGACTGCTTTTAAATAAACCAGTGTTTTTTTTTAATGCAGCCCATTTTTCTTAAAGAAAAACGGGCTGCATTAAGAAAAAAAAAAAAAAATGTTTTCGTTTCTTTTTTTTAAGGGCAGGTTGTGGTCCCTGGGACCACTGCCTGCCCCTAAAAAATATTTTCCCTGCATTTGCAAAGGGAAAGGGGTCCCCTGGAGACCCCTTCCCATGTGCGAGTGCATTACCACCCTCTTGAAGAGGGCAGTAAATTGCGAGTGTTTTGCAACCGGAATTGCGGTTGCAAAACATTCATACATGGGATAGCGAGTCGCAATTAGGAAGGGACACCCTTGGAATGCCCCTTCCTAATTGCAAGTCGCAAATCCTATTTAGAGAGTTGCAATTAAATTGTGACTCGCTAAATAGGATTTGTACATGGCCCTGTAGGATTTTACATACCCAAACGGGTTGCAAACCTGTTTGCGCATGCAAAAGCAGGTCGTACATCTGGCCCAATGTTCTTAATTTGATGCCTGGGCATCTCCAAGATCATCGTTTCCAGGTCTATCATGCCCCGGCGGCACTTGAGAACCTCTGGCAAAGATAGGAGTAGTGGATGGGAAGACTGGGAAACACTGAATGGTAGGAGTGTATGGCCACCATAAAATTGCTATATCAGCATGCCTGCAGATGATATAAATACATTATCTGCACATGATCTATATAACGCCACAGCGGCTCTGGCACGGAGGCATTCTCCCCAAATGTAAATCAACCCACTGCTCATTCCTGAAAGCCGATTTCTTTCAACTGGTATGGCAATGTCCTTATGTGTCACACTACCAGAGGCAAATAGCCTAATCCCTATCTTGAGTTCTAGATAGACCTGTTGAGCTGACACCCAAGATGGTTTTACTACCTCCTGATGAGGCTGGAGAGGTCCAAGTGGCTGGACAATTGTGGGCCCGGCAACAAGGGTTGTCAAGAGAGGCATTGCGCATAGATGGAAGCCTCAACACCCTACAACACTAGCTAAATGGAGGACTGGTAGGGACTGGTGTGCCAAGCAAGAAGAACCGATTTACATTGCCAGAGGTTGTACCCACAAATATCTTAGGATATGGGACAAGTGATCTGAATACTATAGCCTATCGAACTTGTCTGGGGGTATGACCCCAGTGTCAGCAAACCGCCATGAACAGCATAGGGACTTGGGTATGAGGTGGTGCAGTGCAAAGTTCTTGCATTTCACTTTGTTACTACCTGTATGCTTAAAAAAAAGTGTGTTTGTAAAAAAAAACCATATAAATATATATTTAACAGAAGGATTCCACTAAACATGTATGCTGATAGAAAGGTGAGAAAACCTTGGTGAAGATTTTGCATTATGGAGGGGCAGAAACCAGTTTTAGTCATCTGATCAATAGGTCTGAAGAGAAAAGTATGAAATAGAAGAAGGTCATGGTAGTGCTAGCAGATGTCTGATTCAAGAAATGGGTATTTGGCATTCTCCTGAATTTGAGAAACTCCAATTCCATGTGTTGAGCCAAAGTTAAAGAGCTCCACAGGAATGAGACTATACATGAAAGGTCAATCATCAGACTTTCTTGTAATAAGTGGGCTGGATGAACAAAAAGTTATGATTGGAAGACATTAGACATCTGGTGGGAAGATAAGGGACAAACAAATTTGACAGGTTACTCAGAACTTGATCATATAAGATTTTGTGGAAGAGGCAGATTAATTTGAACTGTCCTCTTATCTTTATAGGGGGTGAGTGGAGGGCCTTCAGCGCAAGTGTGATGTGGTCATGTTGTTTCACACCGAACAGGAGAGGAGCAGGATGGCTTTAGACTTTTTGGAGTTTGGGAAGTACAGTTTAGAGGCTATTGCAGTCGTGAATATGAAGAAATGGTTTGTAAAAGCTGATCTGTGCATGATTGACCATCCTGCCCTCATAGCTATTTGTCTGTGCAGTTTATCCTGTTCATGTCTTCATGTTGGTGTACAGAATAATGATTTTCAATGCATGCAGACTCGAAATATTGTTCAACAGGGTTAAGGTAAAGGTTTTGTCAATAACTTTAACATGGGCAATGTTAACATTAACATGCCTTAGATAACTAAACCTTGACACTTTTGTGGGAAGCTTGGATACTGGAAGTGAGAATGTAGATCTAATCCATAAATAGTACAAAATAAGGACTCTGAGTTCAAACTAAAATCACAAGAGACACAAGTGAATGTGTTTCAAGATTCCACAAAAGAGGACCTACCTCCTGATTTAAAGTACACAGTGAAAGAGGAGGTTTTACTGGTAAAGGATCAAATTAATGAAAATGACAGAGCCAGTGCAGATTCAAGTGAACCCAAATGTGGTATATCCTTGCAATTCTCAGTACAAGATTACTCATGAAACAGAAGAGGGAGAGTCACCTGTCACTGAAAAAATTATTGAGCAAAGCAATTTAAAAAAAGTGCTAGGACATCCTTGCAACTCCCCGATCTGGGGAAATAAAAAACAGAATGGTCAATGGCACATATTACAAGACCTGTGCAAAAGCAATAATATTGTAGCCCATGCTGTTCCATGGTACTGAATCCTGCTATCATTTTGTTCCAAATACTTGCAGACGAGTAGTAGTTCACTATCATCAATCTGTGTCAAGCAATTTTTTCCATCCCTCTTCATATGGATATCCAGTATCTCTTTACATTTAACATTTTAATTAGAGTAATGGTCTGGTGTTGAATCCCATAGGGGTGTGCTGAACGTCCCTCAATTTTCTCCCAAATTCTTAAGAAAAATGTGGAGAGTTTGTATCTAACCTGTAATATAGTGCTGATTCAATACTTCAACTGCCTCATGGTTACAGCCTAAACAAAGTAAACTTGATACAATATCTTTTTTTAACCATCTAGCAGAAAATGGTCATAAGGTGCCACTGACAAAACTGCAACATTGCTGGAAAGAAGTTTTTTAACTGGTTCACAATACTGAAAAAAGAGGAAGGAAGGTGTCTACAGAATGTATCTCTGTGATTTTGAAAACAAACCCACCAACGACTCAAAAAGACTTAGAATGTTTTTGAGAATAGGTAGCTACTATCATCAGTGGATTCCAAACTTTTCCCTGATTTCAAAGCCTTTACAGAAGCTTATTCACAGTAATGTGAGTGGGGAGCCCTCTCTCATTCTTGTATCCGCCATCGTACTTATCTGGGACTTGTGCTGGGACAGTCGGGCTGTTGGTGGGACTCGCGCTGTGAACGCTTGTTGTCTGGCTTGCCACTCCCTCCCGCCGTCGCTGCTGCTGGGGTTTCTAGTGGTTGCCGAGCGGGGGGAGCAGGACCACAACTCCCAGAATCCCCGGATTGGTTCCCGCCCCCACACACGCCCACTTCCGCGCCCGGAGGCGCCAAATACAAGCAGGCTCCCTCGGTGGAGCGGGAGCCCTCTCTCATTCTTGAATCCGCCATCGTACTTATCTGGGACTTGTGCTGGGACAGTCGGGCTGTTGGTGGGACTCGCGCTGTGAACGCTTGTTATCTGGCTTGCCTCCCGCCATCGCTGCTGCTGGGGTTTCTAGTGGTTGCCGAGCGGGGGGAGCAGGAACACAACTCCCAGAATCCCCGGATTGGTTCCCGCCCCCACACACGCCCACTTCCGCGGCCGGAGGTGCCAAATACAAGCAGGCTCCCTCGGTGGAGCGGGAGCCCTCTCTCATTCTTGAATCCGCCATCGTATTTATCTGGGACTTGTGCTGGGACAGTCGGGCTGTTGGTGGGACTCGTGCTGTGAACGCTTGTTGTCTGGCTTGCCACTCCCTCCCGCCGTCGCTGCTGCTGGGGTTTCTAGTGGTTGACGAGCGGGGGGAGCAGGACCACAACTCCCAGAATCCCCGGATTGGTTCCCGCCCCCACACACGCCCACTTCCGCGCCCGGAGGCGCCAAATACAAGCAGGCTTCCTCTGCGTCGCGGGAAGCGCGCGGGCGGGCGGCGCCGGGCTAAGCCCGGGCAAAGGGCGGGCCCTTTTAGGCCCTCAGAGGCCAGAGGAGGTTGGGTTGGGTCAACCTCTTTTCAATTCGTGGTAACATATTGTCTATTCGAATTGTAAGGGTGGAGCGGGAAAGTTTACTTTGTGACTTTGATTGTTTCTTGAAAGGGAGACTTTACTTGTCACTATTAACTTTTTAGTATGGCTAAAGTTAAGACCAAAACAAGCATTAGGGTGGCGGGCATGGGGACTCTTGATGGTTATTTGAAACAGGTAGAAACGGCTGTTGCAAGGGAGATTGATATAGTAGAGCGTAGATTGTCTTTGGAACCTATCAGACAAATAGTTTCTCCGTCCTTAACTGCCCCTATTGATGTTCCATCTGATTGTTTGCACCCCTATATGATTCCTAATGGATCAGTGGCAGCAGATAGTTTCACGATATCTCCCGCCCCTTCACCGGTAACTAGTGTACCCCCTTCCCCTATGGCCATATGTACCAGGCAGTTGAGGGCTGGATCACACATGGCAAGTAATCGCAGTAAAACAGCCCCAGGGAAAAGGAAGGCTAAGAACATCCCACACGGTAGTCGGAAACAGGCAAAACAGCCAAGAAATAGTAAGTCCGCTTTTGGGTTGGATCAAAATGAAGTTACTGTTTTACATATAGACAATAAAGATGAGGATAAGGGGGAGGGAAGTAATGATTGCACTAAATTAGTTACTGGGCACTGTAGTGAGGGAAGTATGTTAGATCTTGCTAAGATTCTGGACGTACTTCTTAGGTCATTTACTTCGCCCCTAATGGCTAAGCTGGAACGAATAGAAGATCGACTTAAGGCAATTGAAAAACATCTTAATACCAAGGTTCCAGAGATGGGGCCAAGTACTTCGGCAGCTCACTCATTATGTGTAGCTACAGCCTCAGTTAACAACTTGTTGGACTCTATAATCAACCCATTCCAACAACCGGTACCGGTACCCTTAGCGACTTCCCAGGGGGTAGGACTAAGTATTCCACCTTTAGTGCCAAAAGTCCCTGGAGCTACCCAGGGAGAAAAACAGGGTCCTCGGAGCTCAGTGGGGAGGCTAAGTCCCCTAACACAGTCCCCTAAGAGAGAATTGCTGTTACATCTACCAGCAGAGGCTTGTCCTTACACAATAATACTCGCCAATGTTCTTAAAATCGAGGGTGGTAGAAATGAACATTGGACCTCACTAAAAAATAAGGCCCTCCATTACCTATTCAATAAAACAGTTTTGGGACAACATTTGGATAACAACTTCATGATGATTAGAAGGGTGCCGTGGGTGGGTAAGACCAAGAAAAGCTTAGAAGGCGACTGTGTCGTCATAAGCTTTAGATCCCCCAGGCTGGTTGATGATATACTGAGGCAGGCTGGGTCAGTTAGAATCCAAAATGAGTATGTAAATATACTCCCTTTGGGGTTCTTTTATCCCCCACATAACATCAGGCCAGTGTACAGCGACCCTTTTAAAGGGAGAGGTCCTTATGAATTTACCGTCCCAGTCTTTAATAGATTTGATACCCTCTCAAAACTGGGAGAAAATGAGTGACTAGGGATCCAAAACGATACTTTTTTCCCTGTCACCCCAGTTAGTGTTTCCACTGCACCTATATAAGTAAGAAATGTTTCCCATGTAGTTGGGTGCGATCAAGGGCCCAGGGGTACACCCGTAAAGCTGGTAACGTGGAACGTTGCTGGTCTTAAAAACAAAAGAGATGACCCAGCATGGAGGGAATTTGTTGGTCTGGGTGACATTATAGGTTTACAAGAAACCTGGGACACAGGGAATATCCTGACATTGGATGGTTATTCTAGTTATTGTATTCCGGCGGTTCCATCTAATAGGGGGAGGGCGAAGGGTGGCTTGGTCACCCTAATTTCAGCTACCATTCCCGGTACCCATATTCAATTAGATACGGGATCAAGAAATTGCTTAGCAGTACAAATTTCCTTGAGTGGGGTGGGAGATGTTTTAATTATTAATTTTTATAATTCATATGAGAGAGTCACCCCTACTGATCACCTGGCCATGTTAAATCTTTTTTGGCAGATTATAAGGAGGTCAATAAAAATGAATGTTTCATTATAGTTATGGGAGACTTTAACATTCATGGTTGTCCAGATAAATGTTTGTCATTAGATCCATTAGGTCCAGCAGAGCAAGGGGAGACCCATTTTGAACATTCTGCACAGGGAGATCTCCTTGGAAATAATTCTGGCGGATAATGGTCTGATGCTTCCTCCCATGCTGTATGAGGAGATACCTACCTTTAAAGGGAATGGTAGCCACTCAGTGATTGACTATATCTTTGTTAGCTTAGCACTGGGAGACAGGATTTATGGATATTCGCCGGTTTGGTCACATTTTAGTGACCATAACCCAGTGGTCATTAGTGTTTCGGACCTGATCATAAAGCCTATGATAGCTAAAAATAGAATGGACAAATTTGATATTCGTCCAACAGATTAGGCCCGTAGGATTAGATGGAGCAGAGTCATTGCGGGAGACTTTCATACCAACTTAATTAGGAAGGTAGGACCTGCACTGGATACATGCTTGAATTTGGAAGCAGGGAATGAGGTGGTTTTAGAGGCTTACTCAAAAATTTGTACCCAGGTCTCAGCAGACCTTAGATGTACAGGGAAAGCTAAGGTTCCTGCTGAATTGGGGTGGTTTGAACATAATTGTTCGTCAGCTAATAAAAAGCTGAAGGCCGCCCTGAATTGTAAGCCAGTGAATAGGGCCATGGTGGCCTTATTAAGGAAAAATTATAACAAAGTGCTGGGAACAAGAAGAAAGTAGATCCGGGAGGATGCCTGGGAAGAATTAACCTCTGTGGATGTGCTCAGGAACAGCGCCAAATTCTGGGCTGTTGTAAACAAACCCTTTTTCCATAACCATTGTAATGACCAACTAGATTGTGGTATTCAGGAACAGTTGTGGTGCCCTCATTTTAAGTCAGTCTATGAAGGGGAAAACTCTGAGGAGGGGAAGACGTTTACCCCTATTTTTGATCCCTATACTTTAACGGTCACTGAGGTTGAGGTGGCAGACGCTATCGGGAAGATGACGAGTAATAAGGCTCCGGGTCCCGATGGCGTTCCAGCTGACCTTTTTAAATCAGATCTCAAGACCTGGTCTATAGTTTTAACTAACATTTTTAATAGGGTATGTATTGTAGGCATTCCGGACACTTGGTCTGAATCTGTTATTATACCCATTTTTAAGAAAGGTAACAGAGGGTATCCCAGTTGTTATCGCCCTATTTCTCTCATTGACTCTGCGGTGAAGGTGCTGGGGCGAGTGGTTCTAGGTAAAATAACTGCTTGGCTGGAGGATACAGACACCCTTTCATGCCTGCAATATGGGTTTAGGAAGGGACGAGGGACTATAGATCAAAGCCTCAACCTCCATCTATTAATTGGAAAATACACTATTGCCAAAAGGAGTACGCTATATTTAGCTTTTTTAGTGAATAGGTCCAAACTTTGGGGATTGATCCTTAAATTGGGCATAGATAAAAATATTGTGTATTTTCTTGCCGACCTACACAGGGACCTTACAGCCACAGTTAGATATGATCATTTAGGTAACTGCACGGGCAAGATTGGGATCACTAATGGGGTGCGGCAGGGGTGTATTTTAGCCCCCTTGCTTTTTACCCTTTATATTAATGATTTGGGTGCAGTTCTCACGGAGGCGTGCAAAGACATCCCAAGGGCTGGCAAGTTTTCTATTCCGGCATTATTATATGCGGACGATGCCGCTTTAATAGCACGCACAGCAGTGGGGCTGCAATGTCTCTTAAACTCATTTGCCAACTTTATGAAAGCGCTGGACTTAAGTGTGAACTTTTCGAATTCTCATGTAATGATTGTGGGTAACAAGCCCAAAAGTTTTAAGACTATGTACTGTGAAGGGAATGTTCTATCCAGGGTTTCCAGATTTCCATATCTGGGGGTCATTTTTGACGATAAGTCCACCTGGTTGCCCCAACTAGTTGCTAAACGTAATGCCTTTGCTAGGTCTATTCTAGCTGTTTTGGACTTTGCCCGTAAGTTAGGGGCGAAGCCTTTAGAGGCTGTGTTGAAAATTTATGATGCCAAATGTACCTCATTAGCTATGTATGGAGCTGAACTGTGGGGGTTTAAAAATGTAAAGGCGTTGCAGGTAGCAGAGGATAAGCTTTTGAAATCTATCTTATCCCTTCCCCAGTCAACATCTGGATATATTGTTCACCAAGAGTGCGGGGTAGAATATCTTGTAGACCGTATAGCCTTAGCCCTGCTATTAAAATGGATATCAATATGGTTAAACCCTGAATTAGAGTTGTATCATGAAATTCTCAGGGATTGTTTAGCCCTTGTGTATGGTAAAACTATCCCCTGGTTGAACTATACTAAAAAATTAACCATAGAATTGGGTCGTCCAGAATTGTTTGATCACCCAAATAATTTATTAAAAGGGGATGTGAAATGGGTGAAAGACACATATTAACAGTTGGTATACCTAGCAAGAGAAGAAAAGGAATTATGTAAACCAACAGTAAGGGCTCACCAGTTGTTAATTACCTCCAGTGGTATAGAACCTTATCTTGGAATCGTCAACAATTTGAATCATCGTTATTTGTTGACTAAGTTTAGATTGAACAAATTCAATCTTCTGCTTACTGAACGTCCTGGGTGGACGAAGGGAACGGACCTGGAGATTTGTTCTTGTGATAGCTTCTCTATTAAAGATACTGTGCATTTTATTTTATTTTGTAAACATCTAGGCCCCATTCGTAAAAAGTTCATTATTCCTCTTATTAAAGATAGAGGTTTTAGACAAGTTAAACCTGCTCTTTTGTACCTACAGCTGTTGCGCGACTCCTGGGTGATTTTTAATATAGCAAATTTTTTATCGATTGCAATGAGACTGAGGAAAAAGATTAATTGGCTATAGTGTTTATAGTGCGAAATTTATGAATTTTGACCGAGTGTTCTGTTTCTCTTTTTAAACATGTTTGTATTGTCATATATATGTGATTTTATTGTATGGCTCATAATAACTTGCACTATAGTTGTGTCATATTTTAAATAAGTGGTCTTGACTTCGATGTACTATGTACCATACTTTTATGGTTTTTGTTATGAACCGAATAAAGTACTTTTTGACTGACTGACTGAGTGATCCTGTGCCTTAGGAAAATGAATGCAAGAATGCCTTCCTGAAGATCAGACATAATCTCTGTACTGCACCTGCTCTTGGAATGCCTAATTACGAAAAATATTTTTAGATTTTTGTAAGATGAGAGAGAAAGGTGCTCACTTTCAGTACTCACTTAGCAGCACAGATGGTAGCCTTTTCTGCTACATTAAATCCAGTTGCTGCCACACTTCCGGCCTGCCTGAGAAGCACTGCTTTAATCTGTCTTGCCATTCAGCAGAGGGAAGGGATTGTGATTTAGCTGACTTGTACTCAATCTCAGCATCTGACAAGCAGCTGCTTGACCAAGAATGACCAGATTATCCTTGCGGCTGGGAGCATTTCAATTAAACATTGCAATTCCCTAAATCCTGCAGCACTTCTGCCAATACCTGATGGGGAAGATACGGATGATGGAGACAATGACTGTGATCATGACTGCATTGTACTGACAGAATTGTGTACCAAACAAAGACCAGACATTCAAGATGTACCACTTGAATTGGTTGTAGATAGCTCTTGTCTGACAGTTAATCAAGAAACACTGAGAGGAGAATATGCAGTATGCACAATGGCCTATATTGTTGAAGCATCATACATATGTTTTGTAACCTCAGCACAAGTTGCAGAATTGCCATTACAAAAGTATGCTTCATCGCCAATGGTTTGAGTGTTACAATCTACACTGATAGCTAGTATGGTTTTGGAGTGGTCCGCAATTGTGGGAAGCAATGGTCGCAAAGTGGTTTCATGACATCGTTTGACACTCCCATTAACAAGCATTTGCAATGCAATAGGTTTCGCATTTCCACGAGTTTAAGCTATTGGCATTGTAAATGACAATACCTATTATTTTTGTTTTTTAAAACATAAATAAAAGGCATTGCCATTTACAGTTTTCTTATAAATAATGTTATGGTGGCATTTGTATAGTGCACATTCTCCTATTGGTGGGGGTCTTACAGTGCTTTCAGCATTTCATCGCCTTATTCCCTGATTCCAAGAATGGGCTAACTACAGTTTGGGTATATATTTTATTAAGAAGGCCCAGCAGTGTAGAGAATAGACAGTATTGAGTACGCACATAAACTGTACCGCGTAGAGTAGCTTACACACTGACAGGTAATAATTAACAGTCACATCCAACTACAATAGGAGTCTTTCACTGCAGAGTAGACAACGCAGTCTGGGTGACAAAGTGAGCCATTTTAGATAGAGACAGGGGCACACACAGACCTCCACTTCAGATAGAGACAGGGGCACACGCAGACCTAGACTTCACAGAGACAGGCACTCATGCAGGCCTCCACTTCAGATAGAGACAGGGGCACACGCAGACCTAGACTTCACAGAGACAGGGGCACACACAGACCTACACTTCGGATAGAGACAGCGACACATGTAGACCTTGACTTCGGACAGACGAGTGCTCAGAGAGGCGCCAACAGACTGCTAATTCCAGGGCACACAGAGACTCCAGTACAGACATACATACACCTGGGGCCCCAGGTAGCCCGCATCACACTTCACAGACTGCAGTACCCCACGCCAGAGCCGATCCTTCCACTGAGCCAGTCACTTACCTCTGCAGAGAATGGCTGCTGTCCTCCCTCGGACCCAGGGCCAGAGTCTGCCTGGACTTTGGCAACTCTACTGCTCCGTCCCTCGCCCCGCCTGCCACTCACCTCTGCTGCACACAATAACCAGGAAACGTGTCGCTCTGAGGTAGGTTTGCGAAGGAAGAGGCCAGGCTGTGGCAGAGGGACACTTCCAGACGGGGCCGGACGGTTGATAGCATGGCCAAGTCTAAAGCGGCACAGAGAAGGAGGGGCCGAGGAAGAGAGGTGAGCCCATTGAAGGCAGGCAGGATTACAGGATGGGAGGAGGGAGGGCACGAAGAATCAGAAGATGGGCGAGACAGAGGAGGGCCAAGGAAGAGGGTGGAGCAAGGAACCTTCGTGCATGCGAGAAAAGTGGCAGAGGTAAAAGAACAAGCATTTGCAATGCAATAGGTCTCCAATTTCCGGGAGACCTATTGCATTGGCAACTTGGCATCACAGATGGAGGAAGGAGGTGGGAGAGAAGTCACGGATGTCGGTAGGGGGGGAGGAGGGATGGGGGAGAAGGCACAGACAACGGGAGGGGGAGAGAGGGAAAGGCACAGAAAAAGCTTCCTGACTCTGGGTGTGTACAAAGGAAATAGTACACCCCCATGGATCAAGGAAGTAAAGGGGCCAGTAGCCATGGGAGAATACTAATGATGACATGGCCATAATAAGGCGGGACTAACAAGCCTCATAATCAATCAGACGGCACCATTTAGGAAAGACAATGACACGAGCCAATTAAAAACATGGGTGGAGAGTGGGCAGAGCTTCCACGGAGCTTCCACTCCATGCTAGATAACTGCATGCCTCGCAAAGCGAACAGCGCATGCGCGCTGCCGCTATAGACTCGACCTAAAAATGGGCCAAGAATTTTGGATTGTTTATTGCACAGTAGTTACCAAAAGAAGTTGTGGTTATGAAAATGTGCAGCACACAAGAGTGGCGATGACATGGCTACACTTGGCAACCGATATGTGGATGAAGTTGCAAAATACTGTGCTCTTAAGTCCAGTACATCAAAATCAAATCAAAATTGTAATTCTGAAAAAAAAGTACATTTTTTCTTGTTCACATCAGTTAAAACTTTAGAAGAATTGATACATTTTCAAAACAATGTGCCTAATGAAGAAATGAAAAAGTTGGTTTCATTAGGCTGCTTCACAGGCAAAAGTGAACTGTGGAAATCAGCTGATGGGAAATTTGTTTTGCCAAATTGTACTTTATATCAGCTGGTGAGATGCGTGTATGGACCTTCACCTGTTGGGCATGATGGAATGCACAGAATGTTTCAACCAGGTCTGGTTTCTTACTCAATTGAGAGCTGTTGGGATTGTTTATGCCAGCGTTGTTTTACTTTGTCAATAAGTAAATGTTTGCAAAAAGACTGCTATGACTCACATTGGTCAATCTAAGGGGTCCTTTACCAGGTCGCAGATTGGTTTTGTGGATATGCTCACTTGTAATAAGCTATGCTACATTTCAGTCATTGTTTGTCTTTTATCTAGGTGGGCGGAAACCTAACTAATGAGAAGGGTTGACAACTTTTGCTGAGGGAGTTGATCCCTAGAATCGGTTTGACAACTTCTTCAGAGTCAGATTGGGGCAGTCAATTTAAAAGTGAACTAATGAACATTTTGTGTATGGTTCCACTGTAGCTATCAACCAGAAGCAACTGGTGTAGATGAGCCTATAGAATTCCCAAGTTTAAGTTGTCCAAGGTGTGCAATTCAGTGTCCCTGAAATGCCCAGATGCCCTGCCTTCTGTGTTGATGAGTATAAAGAGAACACCTAATAAAGTGACTGGTCTCTAACCCCATGGATTGATCATGGGTTGAGTAATGGGGATTCCAAGTATTCCTTCAGCTTCACTTATCAACATTTCTGATGATATTGTTCTGGACTATTACAAAGGTTTGACTGATGTGGTACACTCTATCTTTCATCAGGTGAAGTTCAAAACACCCTCAGCAAGTGAAGAACCCAGTCAGGACCTGGAACCTGGTAATTGGGTCATGGTGAAGAAGTATGTTCTGCTTGGATCACAGGTGGTGTGGACCCTTCCAAGCGATAATTGTGATGGATACATCTGTGAAGTGTGCAGACTTGCTACAGTGGTTATATGCATCTCACACAATAAGTGCCAAGACTGCAGATGAAGAAGTGGTGACACCAACCACTGATTCACAGTGTCAAACTCAAGTTTGCTACGTGGATCCAGAAGGCTTTGGAGAAGAGATTGTGAAAGTACAAGAAGAATAAACAGCACAAAAAACAGCACAAACACAAAGTCAAGAAAATCAGAAAGCAAAGGTTTGAGTTTCAACAAGCCCCCCGAATAAGTCAAGCTGTTTTAGCAGCACAGATTAGGTGGCAAGTGAAGATGAAGGTGCCGCAGTTGTCATAAGTGGGTCAGAAAATGGTTCCAAGATGGATGTAAGAGGGAGGGAATCACAGAACTGACAGTTAAAGAAGCGATAGAACAATCATAAGCAGATTTGAGTGGCAGAGACTTAGAACAACCAGTTGTCAGAAGGTCCAAAGTGTACCAGACAATAAGTATGCAGTGTGTGAATAGGCATACCAGGTCAACATCAAACTAGAGCAAAGAGACATTGGTTTGGAAGACTATCTGTTCATTTTTGAAGAACCTCTATGAACTTGTTGTAAAATTAAACTGGAGAAAATCAGTGTTGGGTAATTGTTGATGGAGTGCTGAAAATCCAACTCTCATTTTTTCAATTTAGAAGGACCTACATTATTTTTAGTTAAAGTCTGATTCCTTACATCCAGAAAAGATTCATTTTGTACCTTAGTTTTTCAGTCAAAGATAGTGGATTTCTCGTAAACTTTCTCTTGAAATGATTATTACTGGTGGCATATTAACATTTGAAGAGTTTAAAGTTATTGATTTTTGTACCATATCTAGTTCATTTTGGTTTTTGAAAGTGTTTTACCAAATACATATGGCTGAAATTAAAAAGAGCTGCTGTGTAGCATTAAGAACATTTTTTACAGTTTTCATATTAATATTTTTTGGGGGTATAAATCTTTTTATTGGCATTTCAACAAAAATGATAATAAGAATTAAATAGTGCACTGCAAAGTTCACCAACTCTGCTGTAATTGTAGCATCAACTCTTGCTGTCCCCATCCTTACCCCCCTTTCTCCCACCACAACCGCCAACATATTAATAATTTTGATATGTCATTTGCTTAGCCTTTACGCCTCAGTTGAATATGCTTCTCCTAAATCTGGAATTTTATAAATATTAAAAATACTGATTCTCGGGATAAAAGGTTAGATCATAAGATACATCTAGGGATAATTTTAGTGAAAATGTATATACTCATTTGCTAAATGAGCACCTGAGCATTATGAATATTTGATGCTGTTATGTCCGAACATAAATGTCAAATTCTGTCTCAGAGTAGGTGAGATACAATGAATATCCACTTTCCTATGGATTGACATGTAGTATCTCCATGTTAATTCTTCTTGATCAAGATTTTTTGGAGTTAAATGATGTAAATATTGATCTTACATTGGATCGTCTAAAAATAAGAGACTTTTGTTCTGTATATAAAGCATAAAATTAATTAGGCTTACTGCATAGCTAAGACTAAGAATGAAGAGAGAGTGTGTAGGTTGAGTGATGCCGAACACATTTTTATTTTTATTAGGGGATTTAATTTGAAGAATGAAAATTAGTCGAAATGTGGATGAAGCGAGAGATTGAGTTGCAAAAAGACACTGAATAGAGATTCAGAAATTCAAAAATGAATCCCAAACTTAGGATTGAACAAGACAAGAAAGGATTTGTGAATATGAGGCATGAGAAGTTTGAAAATCTAGAAACATTTTAAATGACTGGAGAAAGTGAATGTAGTTTTAATGTTATAGTTAATGATGAGTATATGAAAGGTGAAGAACCTATATATAGAGGAATATATTTTGTTTGTGGAAAAACAACTTTTTTAAATCTGCCACTCAATTGTGTGGGCAACTGTTACTTGGCTTAGTTTTCCTTAGAGTGTTGTATGAATAAAATGTGTGACACTGGTCTTAGAAGAGTGAAATGTGGACAACTGCTCCTATATATATATATATATATATATATATCTTTGGTGTGTTGATTCCTCCCATTGGTTTTGCTTTAAATGATGTGAAGATCAGAAAGTTGTCGACTTTGGTAGATCAACTTGCTAATACTACTATTGCACTAATGAAGAAATTATTGCCATATGTGCAATGGTTTGTAGAATAGGCTTGCTTTGGATATTTTGCTGGAGGTTGGAGCGTGTCATGTCTTGAGAGTGCAACAGTGTTCTATACTGGTGCCTGATAATAGCAATCTGATGAATAAATATATAAATAAATATATAAGTAATATTGATACTGTTTTGTGTGATCCAATGCTTCTTGAAAAGTTTCATTCATGTGAGACTGTTTGTTCAAGGTTTACTATGATTGTAAATGGGATTACAAAGGTTGGGACCATTAGACGTAAGAGGGACAATTGTACATGTGTCAAAGACGATTTGTCTTTTTGGATGAGGAACAATAGAGTATGCATCCTGTTGTGAGAAAATTAATAAGTCAAGATTGACGATCCACAAATATAAAATAACAGGAGGGACAAGTTTATCCTTGACCCAAACAGATGTAACCGCATAACGGATACAACTATAACTATTAAATTGGTGCCCTGTGAGACGTCAAGGGAGAAAGATACTTCTGCACAAGAAAGTGTTACACATATATACCACAATGTCTTTCATCCTGATGAAGGCTTGACGGGTTTCAGACGAAACTATGGATCCCTAGTCTATATATATATTATAGCAGAAGAGTCTGACCAGATAAAATCTCTTATGGAAATACTGCGATAAAAGATGTACCACATGTATTATGTATGGCTCTCTCTTCCATGTTCCTTTTTAGTCATTAATACTTGAGGATGAGTGTTAAGTCTGCTTGGTTAGGTAAATAGTGTTTTTATATGTATCTATTGTCTAATGAATTAGTGATATTTGTTTTTTGATTACTTTGATTTTTTTCACAATAATAAACAATGAAATAGAGATTTAGTTTGTTAATTTTCCTGAGGACCGCTAAATAGGTATAAAGATGTAATTTGTACTTTGTGTATATTAGTGCCTAGACATTTTTGTTAAGATAAAGGCTAGCCCTACTATAAGCTAAAACATTAGGAAGACAACCCATGGTGCCACTTCACACTATGCTTAGGGCCTGACTCTCTGCTGCTGAAATGCTCTAAGAACTGTTGTTTTTGCGAAGTGAGACAGGTGTTTCCTTGCTCTCTTTGAATACAGACTCCAGGTCAGTCTTCATAATCAACCAATACTTAGGGATATTTCACGAATCTCCTGCTTTTAAACTGACATTCCCAATGACTATATACTCTTTGGTTTATTATTTGCCTTGTTCTAGAATTTATTTGGTTCTGGCTACTAATTAGAAGATGTTTCAGCTTCCATGCCTATATTTGTGTGCATTATGAGTATTTTGAATTGAACTGTCTAACTATTTTTGCCTTCTGTAATGCTATCTGAATTTTAAATAAACCTTGAAGGGTTGTATTTGATGCTGTCCCATATGGAATTTACAGTGTGGATGTCCTGTGTGGATTTTCCTATGTGGGTGCTCTGGGCTGTTGTCCTTTGGGACTTACACCTATCCCTCATCTGTCCAATCGAACCTTTTAATGGTAAAAAGTGTCAACGCCAGCATTGCACACTTTGTGATACTGGTGAGGTAAGGTCCCAGCACAAATAATGCTATCCCCTGAGATCTCAGGGTCACCAGTAACATATTTAAAAAGAGCACTTAGGGGGTGATTAGTATAGCGGGCGGCTCGCCACCGCCTGGATGGCGGTGGCGATCCGCCCGCCAAAAGTCACCGCCCGCATGACTTTTCCCCCCGCCACATTAATGTGGCGGGGGGACCACCGAGCGGAAAAGCACAGCAATATGGTGGTGGTGCCTTGCAGGCACCACCATCCATATTACTATGATGGCGGAGAAGTGCCTTTCCATGGTGGAGACTCTGCCATGAAAGGCATGCGTTTTTTTCTTTGGGGGCCCGTTGCAGGCCCCCAGGGTGTTGGGGTGCACATGGGGGGTAACTATGGTACCCCCTTCCATTTGCATGCACAAGGTGGCAGGCACCGCGTGGTGCCTGCCACGTTGTGTATGCAAATGCTCGACATGCATATATTGCAGTGTGGCGGGTGCTGCTTCCAGCACCGCCCACCACAACGTAAGTTATGCAGGATGCCACCGCCACCGTGGCGATGGTATCCTAATTGCCGGTGCGGGACCGCCGTACCACTGGTGGCCGATCCCAGCACCGCTGGGGTACGTCCGCCCGCCATCCTAATCGACCCCTTAGTGTGATAATGAGACAGGGTCAGTTGGGGACCATTTAGCTAGAAACATGCAGAGTAAAATGTAAACTGCCATGTTTACTTTTCATGTTCGAGGAGAGCATTGTAATGTATGTTATCATTCAGTATAACTGCAGCCTTGAGAGCATGTCTTTATTTAGTACTACTGCTTTCAGTAGCCTAGGAAAAGATGAACTGGGTTTCATTGTATTGCTACTGTCGTCCATCTGATGTCAGCCATTCCTTGGGAATCCATGCCTGGCCCTGGGAAAAGCGACATCTTGGTGCTGATAATCGCTTATAGAGCATTGTGAACTTCGTACTATACACAACCAGAGTGTTTGCCAAACGCATATCCCAGCGGCTCCTTAACGTCCTAACACCAAACACAGGGCCAGATTTACCCATTTCTCACGCAGCGCAGTGCAGCAGCCACAAATGCTGCTCTGCGTGAGAAGGAGAGAGCCAGAGAGCACCAAATTTACTGAAATATGGCACTCTCCTCCCCTCTCTCTAGCGTTGACGCTGAAATAGCTGCTGTGAGCCATGGAGACACCTTTGTGCCGTAGTGAAAGGGTGTCTCCATGAGTCAACCATAGGTTTTGTACTGGAAGGCTACCCTTCCAGTACAAAATACTATGCTTAAACTAATTTTAAACGTTTTCCCACTTTATATGTGTGCTGTACAGTTCAGCACACATGCAAAGTCGGAAAATAAAGGAGAAAAAAAGCAGTTCTCCTTCATAACGCCTGGTTGAAGGGTGCGCTATTTTCTGACGCTAAACCCAGTCTACTTTATTTAGTAAATTTGGTTTTGAGTCAGAAACCTTGGGTAGTTGCATGGGAACGCCCATGTACCACCCATGATACGCCTCCTTGGTGCTAAGTAAAGTTCGTGTTACTTTCATGTTATTCCCAGCCCTAAACCGTTTAGCCCTGGTAAGAAAATCACACAAAAAGATTTGGCGCCGATCTGCGTCACTTTTGTGACGCAAACACGGCGTAAAATCTTAGTAAATCTGAACCACAGACTTTTTTAAATGGGTCTGATTCACCCATGAAGTTTCAAAGAAATGTAAAGTGTGTGAGTGCTTTTAGCTGTTCTGAGATGCAAAAGCTCATAAACTCTGCCAGCAGAAGCTTGGAAAGTGACAAAGGACGACCATTGCTCTGAACACGCAGTGGCTGCTAAAACCATCGCTGCGAGAGCAATAAAGGCAGTGAAGACTTCAGAGCTCTTAATCCTCAGGAAGCCAAAAGGCTAAAGCCACCAGGGCTACCTCCGTAGTGTAACAGCCATCGCTATGGGGAACTGTAAGTTTGACCCACATGAGCCAATGCTTTTATAAATGTGTACGTTGCAGTATTGAAAAGCCGTTATTTTTTTACTCAGATCTAAAGCACTTTTATTGCACAAAGGGAATGAGTATTTCCAAATTCTTGTTCGAAGATTGAGACTTTCACCACTGTAATTTCATCCGGTTTCGGAACTCTGAAGGGCACTGGAGTTTACATTTCTGGGCAATGTTTATTTTAATCCCATGCATACTAATTCGCCTGATCTGTATATATGTGAATGGGTTTTTGAGGAATAGTTTGTTATTTTAATATTACAAATCATATAGTGAGAAGTAAAGATTGTTTCATGGCTACATGCAGAGTGACTGTTTCTCATAGCATCATGAATGCCTGGTGTATAAGCTGATTTGGTTAAGTATTTTCAAATATAGGATGTCTCTCTCCATCCCAATGGCACTAACAAGGCAGAGTGGGGGCACTACAAATTAAATACTGCCGAAAATGATGAACTGACTGTCACATCGCCTACATTACCCACTTGGTTGCCGCATCTTATTGGGGCTGTGAAGAGAAGTGCCAAAGGGCTAAGAGTACCCCATGTTCTTGGGGACTTTGGATTCAGGATTGACATCTGCAACTGATTCTGATTATTAACAATGGGCGCCATAACCCCTGATGGGCACAGACCCTGGCTGGACCAAGTGATGAAGCATCATGGTCCGTGAACCAAGGATCTAGCTCAGTCCCGCAAACCAACTGAGGTGCAGAAAATGAATATGGAGTCTGTACTTGTGGTTGTAAATGTCGAGTCTGAACCAAAGGACATGGCTGTGCAGCTGTCAGCTTGAGGACCTCATGCGAGCAGTCTAATGGCACCTACCACCCCTCGCTGAGTGATTTGCAAAGATTAGGAAGTGCTTGAATTGCGGCATAATCATCAGGTTCTGCAGGTCCAACGCTGCCTCTCAAACGGACCTTAAAGTAGCAGACATCAAAATTCGGAATGCAGTTCTTGAGGATGGCCTAGATGGCATGAATAAAGACAGTGACGAAGTCACCATCTTCATCATCTATGTGGGTGATGGCTTAGCACCACACTGCACATCCCAATTCCAGTGCTGTGTCAACATTCCAGGTCATGCTGTTGTGGCTGTTTGATACAGGTGGGTCCAGAGATATCAAGTGACAAGACCAGTTCAGCAACATCACACATGTCCCTCGTTTCCACCCTTCACATGTATGAATTCATATGTATGTGAATCCATCGCCCATGGGAAAGGAGGTACAGGAAAGGAGGTAGAGGAAGAGCTAGACACGCCCAAGAAGGTAGCCATTATTGAAGAGGTTAATGGTTTTAAACCCACCGCTCTATTACGCCAGATTAAGTGCCACCTGTCCACACAGGTAAACCTGCAGCCCAAAAAGCATCTTAACTTGGGTATCTCAAGGGTATCTAACAACATTTAACAACATCACGAATGAGGAATTGTCAGACGACACCAAGAACATAGAACTTACGTCCTCATCTCTGAACGAATTTATCCCCCCATCACTAACAGAAATAAAAGACCTCATTAAAACCACTATGTCAGGATCCCCTCTTGATCCATGCCCACCAACCATTATCAAACTAACATCTGATGTAGTAGCACCAATCCTGGAGAACATCTGCAGCACCATTTGTGAGACAGGAACATATCCCCAAAATTGGAAAACTGCAATAATAAAGCCTCTATTAAAGAAACCAACTCTTAACACCTTGGAATTAAAAAATTACCGCCCTATAGCAGCTCTCCCTTACCCATCAAAAATTCTTGAAAAAGCCATAAACAAACAGCTGGCCAACTACATTGATCAAAATAACCTGTTGGATAACACCCAGTTCGGGTTCAGAAGAGGACATGGAACGGAGACAGCGCTCATCAAGGCCTCTGAAGAGATCAGACAGATCATGGACCAGGGCGGTTCGGCTGTTCTGATCCTGCTAGATCTATCAGCGGCCTTTGACACGGTCGATCATAACATCCTGATCGACCGTGTCAAAGCTATGGGCATAAAGGGCAGGGCTGTGGAACTTCTGACCTCTTTCCTAGCCAATAGAGAACAGTCAGTGAAGATGGGGAACTTCTATTCACCAACGTTCGTGCTGCCATGCGGAGTCCCCCAGGGATCCTCGCTGAGTCCGACACTTTTCAACATCTATGTGTCGGACCTGGCGAGGATCATTAAAACCCATGGAATGGGAGTGACTTCGTACGCCGACGACACCCAGTTGGTGTTGGCAGTACATAAGAACGGGATTGAAGTAGCAGCCAACTTTCAGACCGGTATGAGAGCCATTAGTCACTGGATGGACAATAATTGTCTAAAACTAAACACCGATAAGACCGTGGTAATGGCGTTTGGAGACCTAAAACCATCTTGGTCTCCGATCTGGTGGCCATCGGAAATGGGCAATCCACCTATCCCAGTTTCTAAGGTCAGAAACCTAGGAGTGTTGTTCGACAACAAACTAAGTTTCACCAATCACGCCAACGCAGTGGTCTCCTCTTCCTTCTTCACGCTACGGAAGGTGAAAAAGCTACTACTCTACCTACCACTGTCTGCAGGGAAAACCCTGATGTCCTCCTTGGTGTTATCCAAGGTGGACTACTGCAACGGGCTTCTGCTGAACGCCCAGGAGCAGGTCCTCAAAAAGCTACAAATGGTGCAGAACGCCGCGGCGCGAATCCTGACCAGAACACCCAAGTTTGCACCGATTTCATCAGTCATTTACCAACTTCACTGGCTCCCAATAAAAAAGAGAACCAAATTCAAGGCTCTGTGCATTATATACAGAGCACTGAACAGCCAAGGACCCGACTTCTTTAGGGAATCACTGCAGCTGTACGTTCCCAAAAGAGCGCTAAGATCAGCCTCATCCGCTTCACTATGCATTCAACGAGTGAGAACAGTCACCTGGGGAGACAGACGCTTCATGGTGGCCGCCTCGAGGCTCTGGAACTCCTTGCCCCATCACATAAAAACCAGCCCCTCACTATTGCTCTTCAGAAGGCAAGTGAAGACATGGCTATTCACTCAATAATGCACAGGACGTGCCTCCTTGTCTGCCCAGCGCCGAGACACCATTTATGGTATTTGTTCGCGCTTTAGAAATTTAGAAATAAATAAATAAATAAATATCTGAAGTATTTCAGCACTGCTTCACGGTGGTTGTATTTTTTTTATAACTCTTTATTTAACGTTTCATGTCATACAGTGCATCAGCATTACACACTTATCCGGATACTGGCAATATAGGCAAATGGAAAAGGCAGCATTAACAAATCATAGCACATTTTACATTCTAAACACTTACAAGCGGCAGCCCATCGCCATCCTCTCCAGAGCCTCCCCCAATTTCCCATCCTGGCCTGCAGATAGCCACTGCCCCTCGGCGAGTACCTGTATATCCGCCCCCCATCATGCAGAGCGCCTCCGCAGGCACATAGTCGTGCCGCCCCATCCCCACCAGCGGAGTGCCCATACGGGTCATAGCGGCTGTGTAGCGGCACGTCGCGGGGGAGCAAAATCGCAGGGCAGCCATCAGGGGGACCTCCAGAGCCAGCAGCGTCCACCCCTCCCCTCCACAGACTGGACGACCCTCCCCAGAGGAACCTGCACTACATGCATCTCCCCTAGCCAGAGCCACCCGCCGGCGAGTCCGCCCCCACGGGAGCAGACGGCGATCGCTGGGCGCAATGCGCCGCTAAGTACTGTGACAGAGGCCCCCAGATGTCGGGGGGGCGGGACTTGGGCGGGAGCAACTCTGAGTACAACAGAACATTCTCCTGACAAGTAACCATATCCCGCAGCCATTCCTTAAATTTGGGCCGCCTCCCCCGCCCCCATCGGCACGCTATGCGGCGCTTGGCAAGCAGCAGCGCGCAGGTAACGAAACGGCGATCCGGCTTCGGCACATCCCGAGTGTACCCCAGAAGAGCCTGTAAGGGAGAGGGCGGCAGCGGGGATCCCAGCATCTCCCCCAGGGCCTCGTACACCTGATCCCAATATTAATCTATGCTGGGGCAAGTCCAGGCCAGGTGTAAGAAGTCCGCTCCAGGAGAATGACACCTGTCGCAGCGATCGTCATCGCGTAGATGGAATCTATGCATCTGGGCCGGAGTACAGTAGAGGCGATGGAGAAACCTGTAGTGGATGATGCGGAACCTACTACTAGACGAGATCATTTCAGTCTGCAAACAGCAGAACCCCCACTGGTCGTCCGTGAGCTCAGTGCCAATCTCGGCCTCCCAGCCCGCACGGGCCCGCAGCACCAGCCCCTCATCCCGGTCATATATCCCCCGATACAGTGCAGAGACCATATGTGAAGGCGAAGGGGAAGAAAGCATGCTATGAAACGGTTCCAGAACTGGAGGTTCATCCGGATATGCCGGCAACAGTTTCTGTAGCCCACTACGGAGGCAAATGAAGGCAAAGGTTTCCAGGGGGGTAGGGACAACGTCCCCGTAGAGGAGCGGGAGATCGCGAAATCTACCTGCATGAAAAAGGTCACCCCAGTTCGCAAACCCCATCTTCAGTTTTATTCTCCGGAACATTTCTTCTCCTAAGAGCGGAAGAGCCGGATGATACACCAGGGGCATCAATGGGGAGTAGAGAAACGACGACCCCAGACGGTCTGCGATCGCGCCCCAAACATGCGCCGTGGCCTGCACAGGGTTGTGATCCGCACGGGACGATGGCACCGCTGCGAGAACTGCCCCCTCAAGCGGCACCGAATCCGCCAACCAGTGCTCCACCGCCGTCTGCGGCATGAAGGGCGAAGGTCGATACCAATAGTACGCATAGTGCGCCTGGGCGCAGTGATAGTAAAGTGTAAAGTCCGGTATATCGAAGCCGCCCTGCCCATATGGCCGAGTAAGGACCGACCACCTGAGCCGAGGTCTCTCCCCCCCCCACACCAATCGGATAAGCTCCGATCTTAATTCCCGGAAAAAGTAGCCTCCCGGGTGAAACGGAATATTGAGGAAGAGGTAGAGCAGCTTGGGGAGTATGACCATCTTTATAAGGGAAACTCGGCCAGCCATGGTCAGTGGTAGGGTCAGCCACCGGGCTACATGCGAGCGTATGGCCTCGAGCGCCCTGCCGTAGTTCATACGCAGCACCTCCTGCCGGTCCCTGGAGACCCATACTCCCAGGTATTTCACGCTCTCGTCACACCACTCCAGCGGATAATCAAGTGGAATTTTCTCTATACCATTCGTGAGGGGGAAGACCGTGGATTTACCCCAGTTAATGTGAATTCCCGAGTAGAGCGCAAAGCGAACAAACTCTCTAAGGATGGGGTTCAGATTCTCCCGCGGATGCTTAACGTAGAGTGTGAGATCATCTGCATAGAGTGACAGTAGGACTTGCCGCTGCTGGCATCGCAGGGAGGCCGTGAGATAGTTCTGCCGGAGACGGGACGCCAGGGGCTCCATCGCCAGCGCAAAAAGAAGAGGCGACAGCGGGCATCCCTGTCGAGTACCCCTAGTCACCAGGAATGGAGCTGAGACTCGGCCATTAATAAGGATCCTCGCCTTGGGGCTACAGTATAGTATCTGAATCCATCTAGAAAACGCCACAGGCATACCCATGTTGTGGAGGATCAGGTGGAGGTAATCCCATTCGACCGAATCGAACGCCTTGGTGGCGTCCAGAAAAACCGCCACCAGGGCTAGGGAGGAGTCCGCGTTGTTCAATACCGAGAAAAGCGTCCGCAAATTGTGGGAGGTGGAGCGGCCCAGAATGAAACCTGCCTGGTCTGGCAGTATCAACCCCCCGATCAGAAGGTTGACCCGGTTCGCTAGCACTTTGGCCAGGATCTTCACATCACTGTTAATGAGAGAGAGAGGTCTGTACGAGTCACAGCTATCCGGGGGCTTTCCCTGTTTAAGGAGAGAGACGATGAGCGTCTCCGACATGCTGGGCGGGAGGGAGCCAGTCTCATTAGCTTCTTCAAACACCTCCCGCAGAACCGCCGCGAGCGGGTCGATGAAGGTTTTATAGTACTCGATTGGGAAGCCGTCCAGGCCTGGGGATTTTCCCGACGCAGTCTGCATGATGGCCTCTTTGATCTCATCAAGGCCTATAGGAGCCGCCAGTAGCTCACGCTGGGCATTCGACAACCATCCGAGGGTAAGCTCAGACAGGTATTCGGTCATCTCCAGGGGCGCTACCCGTTGAGATGTATACAAGGCGGAATAATGAGACACGAAGGTAGACAGTATGGAGGGTGTGTCGCGCTGCAGAGTGCCATCTGGGGCCCTGACCTCCAATATGTGATTAGTGCCGCGGTGGGAACGGACCGCCTCCGCCAAGAACCTGCCAGGGTGCTCCCCCTCTCCATACGCGCGCGCTTTAAAATGCTTACCGCGGAAGCGCACTTCCCTCTCAGCCGCAATCTTGAACTCAGTCAGCTTAGTGCGGTAGTCAAATTGGATCGCGGGATCCCGCATGAAGGCAGGGTCAGTTTCCAGCGTCTGTAAAGCTCGTTCCAAGGCTGTCAGCTCCGCGCGGAGCGAGCGCAGCACGCCCGAGCCCTTAGAAATACACACACCCCGCATGGTAGCCTTAAAGGCCTCCCATACTGTCGCCACGCTATCCACCGTCCCCCGATTACGGTCGATGAACTCTGTGATCTTCTGGCCCATCTCAAATTTAAACAGTTCATCCAATAGGATGTGGGGCTGCATGCGCCACGGAAGCGGATCCCCTACCAGGCCGGACCGGGCCAGGGTAAGGAGCACAGGCGCGTGATCGGAGTAGGTGCGAGGTAAGTGTCCCGCCCCCAAGAGAGAGGTCCCCAGTGTCCTCGACAGGAGCAGGTAATCCAACCGAGCTCAAGTGGAGTGCCACATCGCCCAGTGCGTGCCCTCCCTAGCACCCGGGTGCATGTAGCGCCATGCATCGAGCAACGAGTGGTGCGCCATGAGGTCCAGAATGTAAGCCTGGGAGCGAGGATGATGCGCCGCGCCCGCATTAGAACGGTCCAGGGCAGGATCAAGTGTGACATTAAAGTCCCCTCCCTAAATCAGATGTGTGGAACCTATCTCCAAGATGACTTCCCATAAGGCAATGAAGTGTGCAGGACCATCCACGTTAGGCCCGTAAGAGGAGACAAGTGTAACAGTAGCATTGCCCATCCGTACCCACACCACACAGAAGCGGCCCTCGGAATCAAGTCTATCCCCCAGGTGTACAAACGGGGTGTGTTTTTTGACAAGGATGGCCACTCCCCTGGAGTACGTGGAGTAGGAGGAAAAGAGGCTGTATGCAGCCCACCGTGACGCGAATGTAGGCGCCCTATGGGGGTCCGTGTGGGTTTCCTGCAATAACGCTATGTGTATGCAGTGGCGGTCCAGATAACCTAGGACCTGGCGGCGCTTGCGCGGGTCTCCCAGCCCCCTGATATTCCATGTCAAGATATTAATCTTACTGTGCGGATCCTGCTGCACCCCCCGCTCCCCCAGTAACGTTACTCGTGGGGACCCCATTTATCAATCCCAGATAGACCCCGCAGACTGTCCCCCACGCCCCGCAGGTCAGCCCGCCCAGTAACAGGAAAATGCCAAACACCCACCCGCAGGCCCCAATTCCCAGAGCAGCTGAGCTGTAGCCTAAATAGCGGACAGTGCATGTGCCAATATTTAAGTGTGTTGTCACGGATACAAATCCCCCCCCACCCAGCCCGTCCGGCTCTCCCAACGTGCCGGAGGGAACCTGCCCCAAACATCAATCCCCTGAAACAACCCCCAGCCCCCATCCCACCCCCACCCACCGCAGCAGCCCAATCCTGCCGGAATCTAGACTCCCTCCCCTCCCTTTCAACGAACATAACTATAGAAGTGGGGTATACCCTCAGCAGGAGCCACTAGGGTGCCAGACCCACCCTCCCCAATCCCCTCTTTGCACCCACCACACCAGCACCCCTGCGGGTGAGGAGTCTACGTGGGACAGGGGGGGGGAGTGCCAGGGCAAAACAGGTCATCCATGTCCGGTCCAAAACGGCATAAGCAGTGGACAGCGGCCCAAGCAGGGTCCCAGAAAGCAGTATCTGCCAGCTCCCCTGTCACGAAGGACGAAGTCAAAAGGCAAAGGCAGTCCCCTCCAGGACAGAGGTGATCCCCCCCATACATACAGTCACGCCATGGCAACGGCCCGATACCCAATCCAGCAAGTAAAGAGGAGCAGGAGCAATGAGGGACAAGGCAATGCCCACCTCGGGGAAGAGACAGTCGTAGGGGGAAAGAGACACAGAAGTAACCAGGACAGCAGTACTCATCCTTCCGGTGCATCCAGCGGAGAGCCAGAGCCCGACTGCGCCCCAGGGCTACGACGCTGTGATGCCGCAGAGGGCTGTTCCCGCAGGAAGTCCTCCACCTGCTGTGGGTTACCGAAAAACAGGGGCTTGCCATGAAGAGTGATCTTGAGCTTGGCAGGATACTGCATGGCATATGGTATGTCGCGTTGTTGCAGCTTCTTCTTTACTCCGGCAAACTTGCGGCGAGTATCTTGCACCGCCTGGGTGAAGTCCGGGTAAAAGGAAATGGTGACATTCTCATGCAGGATCGGTTGCTTCTCCCTGGCCAGTCGCAGCAGAACATCACGATCCCTATAGTTGAGGAATTTGATGATGAACGGGCGCGGCGGGGCCCCAGGGACCGGCCGCGGCCCCAAGGAGCGATGGGCGCGCTCCACCACAAGCTGCAGAGAGAAGGAGTCTCGGCCAAATTTGTCAATGAGCAGACGCTCGATGAAGTCCTCCATACGGCCCCCCCCCCCGCTGGACTCCGCTAGGCCGACCAGGCGAACGTTGTTCCGTCGGGAACGCGCCTCTAGATCTTCATTTTTGTCAGCGATGACCTTAAGCAGCCGGTCCATCTGCGACAGCTTGGCCGCGCCAGTCGCAGCGCCATCCTCTAGCTCCGAAATGCGCCCCTCTGCCTCCTTCAGACGCTCCCCATGCTGATCCAGCCGGTGCACCACCGCCTCCAGTCGCGTGTTCATATTGTCGATTTTGGCGTCGATTGAGGTGAGGCTCTTCTGCATGCTTAGAAGGATCGTCTTCCATTCCACCTCCTCCTCCTCACCGGGGTCCCGCTCTCCGCCATCCCCCGGCGGCGCCCGCGTTTTCTTCTTAGAGGGGTTAAATTGGAGCGTCGACTGTTTCGCATCCGACTTGCCCATGGCAGCCGCCGGCGAGGCCCCTAGTCGCCCAGTATCGAGCCCGCACAGCAGCGTCTACGGTCTGTCCCAGGGCGCGCTCCAAGTGTCCAGCCGCGACGGGGCCCCCCAGTCGTCCAGCCCCCCGCAGACCACCAGGGGCACACAGGTCGACAAGGCCTCCACACGCGTCGCTCAGCCCCACACAAGAGCTTGCCTCCCCTCAACGGCCGTCTCAGCACCAGAGCCGCGACTCCTCGCACCAGGGGTCTCAGGGTCCAGGCCGAGCGGGGCCCCCAGGTCACTCCACCGGCGTCTCTCAGCACTAAATAAAGGGCAGTGGCCGCCGACCCCAGTCCGCTCCCCAAGGCAACACGTGAGATCCCTGCTCTCAGCTCCCCCGCAGAAGGCAGATCCAAGGGAGCGCGCAGCAGCTCCCAGGCGCGTCAGCCGGGCAGGCGAGTGCAAGGCGGGCCCACCGCTGAAGGCGCCGAGGCAGCGCGATCTCACCTCGGGGATCCAGCACGGCCACCGCCTCGAGGAGCCACCGGCAGAGTCAGCGCGAAGGGTGGGAGGGACCAGTCCAGCCCCAGACAGTCCTCAGGGGGCCAGCGACGTCAGCCACGGTCAGTGTCCTGATCTGGGCCCACAGGGCCTCGCGGATCCCCAGGCTCGCGCAGGCAGAGGCCGCCGCTCGTCAGCTCCGCCCAGAATGCCGCTCCGCGCCCTCCGGCGGCCGCAGTCGATATCTCCGTCACCCAGTCACCGATGTCCTTCAAACTCGCTCCAGGAGGTCCCGCTTAGCTACGCTGCCCATTAGTGGCGTTACAGTATGGATTATCGGCCCGGAGGATGGTATTGCAGGATGTGGTTTCGCCCGGCCGGCGAGAGCCTCACTGAAGTGCGGCCATGACGGTCCAGCGCCACCTAGCGCTCACGGTGGTTGTATTTGACCTACTAGAAGTTATAAATGTCAGTATCAACATCCTGGTCTATGCCATTTTTGATGCTGAACACAATGTCAGGGTGTAGTCTGTCTATATCAAGAGAAAAATGTGGATTCCACAAATGGACGCAATGATGGGAGGCCCTGGTTATCATAGACATCATCATTGCAATCCTGTTGGCTTGGATTAGTGCTGATTTCTTCAACCTACCAGATGATTGTTCCCTACTTGTGATAAACGATCTAGAGGTAATCATCAGAACCATATATACATATTGGGATTCTGGGCTGATCAAGGAGATGTGGACTGGCAGCAACCCCAATTTCAGGTATGTCGCAGGGGAAGGAATTCACTTTTTATCTCACATCAGTGCATATCAAACACTTCAAAATGATAACATCGAACAAAAAGGGTTCAACAGGGATCTATCAGACCTCTAGAAACAGGTATAGTGCCTAACCCCCAGCACTATCTGACTGATAAGGCCAATTAGGATATTCTCATACAGCAAATCTTTAATCAACTATACTAGTGGTGCTTGTTTTCTGCTGTTTTATTCTTTACGCATAGGAATAAATGTGTTCTGACTTGTGACCCCATGTATCACTTTCCAAAAATCAGAGGTAACAATCAGTGGTCCAATTGTCCAGGGTACGGTTATCAGGTGGGTGAGTTATATATGGCCTCTGATAACGGTATTGTAAGAAATTGGGTTGTTGGTTAACCAGGGTGAGAGCCCTAGTCAAGCAGCAACCACAATCCTTGTCAGGGTGAGGCACAGGCCAACCCTAATTTAACCTGTGCTCTACCCTCTGGTAGTTTGGCACAGAGCATTCAGGCTTAACTTAGAGGCAATGGGTAAAGGATTTGGCTAATACTTCAAACAGTGACAAAGTGAAAAAGCCCACACAAAAAGGATCTCACACCAGGTTAGAAAAATAGTGTTATTGGTAATAAATAAAACGAGATCAAATAGACAAAACTCCAATCAGTAGAACAGGAGATATGCAATGTTAATGATTTCAGTGAAAGTAATGCCAAAAAGCACACAGCCTCAACTGTGGATAACTGAGTGTGCCGGACCAGGGCAAAGTCACGCTTTCAGATCAGCCACAATGGAACGCTATAGCGATCCAGTTAGGCCTTCTGAACATAGTACCTTAAATTCTGTTTTGCTGAGCTGTGCAAGGGTCCACGTCAAAGATGCGTTGCACAGCATTTAAAATAGCAATTTCGCTATTATGGACCGCTAAATACCGATTATTTCAACCTGATGGTATTTAGCGAAGACGTTGAAAAATGCACTAAAGTGCATTTTTCAAAGTTTCAGGTTACACACACACACATGCTGTGTGCGAAACATGAGTGCACACCACAATTTTCAGGGATGCAACAGGGTGTCCTTTTGACACTCGCAAATTGCACATGCACTTTCCCATTCATTCCTATGGGCCTAAAGGCCCATAGGAATGAATGGGAAGCCATTCCTTAATTGCGACTCGCAATTTGCAAGTCGTAATCAAGGAATGTTTAGGAATCGCTTTTTTTATAGCGATTTCTACATGCATAGGCTTTCGCAAGTCCTTAATTGCAATTCCTTAATAATCGCAATTAAGGACTCGCAAAAGCATATCTTGATGCATGTGCCCCAAAGAGTCCTATGGCCAATAAAAACAAAATAAGCATAAATAGGAGGAGGAAGGCAAAAGGTCTGGGGACGACCCTGCTGAAAGGGCCAAGTCCAACAGGTATAGTTCTAGAAATACAAATGGCACGATAGTTGGAAGCTAATAATAATTTAGCGAACAGTGGAATCCAGGCTTTTTGATTTAAGTAAAGGGAAAGATGGATAAAATGTTGTGATGTGTTTAGACCAATTTTGAACAGTTTTTGGATCTCCCATTGGTGTTTGTATACTTAAAAACAATGGTATTCCCCAAAGGTGAATCCACCTCATCACTTGTTGTAAAAGTGTTTACAGGACACATGAGATGATGAATTTCCTCTCTTTTTAGGTCTCTGTCAGAGTTTTGATTATTGGTCAGAACTCACCTGAAGTCTTCTCCTTATCATCTCTTTCCACTTTTTAAAACGTTAGAACAGGTAACATTTTATGATTAACTAATTTTAAAACAAGAAGAGAAATAAGACGTGAGAATTTGATATTGAGAAACAGTTTGATGTAATGTATCTTTCTATAAATTGTTTTCTTATCTAAGAAAACTTAATTTTTGATGAAGAAATTGAGGGGTTGCACACTACTGAACTTGAGTGTATGAATAGGTATATAATATATATATCTTTTAAATTGTTGGCTTATGATTTATTGCACTTAAGTATAGATTTGGGAATCAGCTACATGAAGTTTTCTTTTTCTCTTTTTTACCATTTGATACAATTAGTTTGTTCATGGAGGGTTTGGCTTTCTAGTGGCATTCTTGTTTCTTTTTTGTCCCTTTCTTTAGTCACATAATTTTCCACAATTCGACAACTAACAACCAATAAAATATTTTCCTCTCAAAATATTTATTTACTGATTAGATGGCACTGATTAGATACTGCTAAATCATACATGATCTGTGGAGCTATTGAATTAATGTTGCTTTTATTTTTTTTTGTTATTTTGTTTTGTAGTCCTTCTGTTCTTACATCTATGTCTTGCTACTCTATGGTGTGTTATGGTAGTGACACTTCATTTGTATTTGCTTGTTTAATTAGTTCTCAGCACTGATGTAGTGACAGATGTAAATTGTATTGGTCGTCTAAAATGCATTGACCATTGTTTTTCAGATGCAGTGATAAAGACTAAAACAGCAGAAAACAAGCACTAAAAGTCAGCTTGATTAATGGTTCCCTGTATGAGAACAGTTTAATAGACCTCAGAACAACCTGTCCATTTGCCCCTCAAAATGATGTTCAGGTGGATCCAAACAACCAAAACTGAGCTTTTCGGGCAACAATATCATTCGCTTAATCTGTAAAAAAAAAAAAAGAATATCGTCTGGGCCATCTACTCGTTTTTATGAGAATACAGGAACAGCCCGCAAATGACCACAGCATGCGTGCCAGTATCAATGAGCATGAGCATGTGGCACTCTCCCCAAGCATACATATGAAGTAGGATCAATGACGTTAGAGGGTAATGGCTTCACAAAAGCAGAAATAATAAGGGAGATCAGGAAAATGAGGAACGATGGGGCGCCAGGCCCTAATGGCATTCCAGCCCTGGCATTCAAATCAGTCTAACCATTCTTTGCCTCAATCCTTACCCCTTTATACAACTTTGCTTACTCAACGGCAATAATTCCAGAATCATGGAAAGGGTCAATCCAATTTCCCATCCATAAGAAAGGCGACCACTCCAACCCCGCCAACTATAGGCTGGTGGCTCTGCTGGACGTAGAAGCCAAAGCCTATGCTAAACTACTATTGAGAGAACTAGAGGACTGGGCTAATAACAACGAAATATTACCATTCTACCAGACCGGCTTCAGGAAAAACAGCGCAACAACAGACAACATCATGGCCCTGGCCTACCTCTCACAACAAGCTGTGAAAAACAGGCACCTGCCGTTGTTTTGCTCTTTTATTGACTACAGCACAGCTTTTGATAGAGTTGATAGGGGCAAACTCTGGGGAAAACTGTCAGCCTGGGGGGTTCCATCAAAGCTATTGAAAGCCATTATATCCCTTCATGATGGTACTTGGGTACAAGTCAAGATAAGCCCCACAGCACTATCAGCAAGAGTCGAAACCAACAACGGACTGAAGCAGGGCTGTGTCTTGGCCCCCCTATTATTCAACCTTTACACAGCAGATATGGCGGAGCGCTGAAAGAGGCAAGTCTAGTTCCAGCAAGACTGGGCACGGCGAGACTGGCAATTCTTCAGTACGCCGATGATACCGTAGTGATGGATCATACAAGGGTGGGCCTTTGATCCAGCGCGAGACTGGGAGGAAAATGGGGAATAACCTTTACCGATATCCTCCCTGCGTCGCAGACCCGACCTCACACTAGCTCATTCACACATGCAGTCATTGGTGGGGCCCATAACACCAACACTCACATGTCTCTTTCACGAGTCTACACACACAGGAGAGATGAGTAATTCAAGCGCTGGACATGTGAGGGGAATACCTTAAAAACCTATAGGGAGAGAAAAGTTATTTTACAAATTATACATTGACATCCTTTGCCTACAGATCCCTAATCTCAAACATCAAGGCACTCCTCCCACTTGGTCGAATGGACCAACTTAGTTGGATTAGTTGATGGTGATTTAGAACCAGCTAAAACACATTTTAAGATTCAGGAAAAACCACAAACTCAATAATTCTCGTTAATCAATAATGGTTTATCTAAATTTTCATAATGATTATTATTTGCATTTGTCTCATCAAAGTTTAGAGATTAGATCAATCCAAATAAATCGCAGAACATCATATTTACCTAATCTGGCAATTTGAAGTCCTCTAATTCATTGGCTCTGCATAACCAAATTTTGTTGTAAATTGTCCGAAAAGCAGGCCAAAGCTCAAAGTCCTCTGCTCAGCACGCTACAGTCCCAATTTATTAAAGGACCAGAAGCCGTGCAAGCATCTATCATAGCCCGTAGATTTTGGAAAAGTTCACAGTCATCAAACAATCGGGCAGCATCTGGATCATCAGAAAAAAAACGTCACAACGAAGGCGGCATCCGCTGTTGCTGCTGTAGGTAGGGGTAGGTAGCTTCCCTCTCTATTCTACTAGCCTTTTATAATAAAACAAATCATAGAAGATACAAATTTAAACTTTAGGGCAGTCGTGATTGGCTGGTTGAGATCGTACGACCACTGTCCCAAGATTTTCAGTACAGTTCGAGGGGTGAGGTCATTGGTTAACGAAGTATCGGCTTGTTCCGGTTTACTGTAAGGATGATTGTTCCCCTTTCTTGGCGAAAATCCCATTTGCCATCCTTGACCAGGGACTGTCTGTGCAGAGGTCGCTGCGAGGTTTAGGAGATTTCTTGCACATGCACAGCTCACTCCGCGCCTCATGAGACAATGGCCACTTCGTCGTGTGGTGACAGCGGCCATCTTTGATTTAGGCCCATACGCCAACTTAAGCGAAACAAACACAAAAGAATAATTAATTCATGGAATTGGTGATCCTAATGTTAACCCCTTGCTAATCCCTCTATGTGCTTGTATTTATCTAGCATATAGCGACATTTAAAGCCATTATATTCACCTTTTCAATCCAATCAGGAACGCAAACATCACAAAAGCAACATATAACATGCAGTATTCTTTTACCACATATACTATTGTTAGTATGCGTACAGATTTAAGTTATAAGAGTTATTTTAGCCATGCAAAATGCAAATCCCATATGTAATTCGAGTTTTAATAAAGTTGATTAGTACACATGCAATACTCCTTTAATAATATTATAATTAGTAGATTATTTAATTAGTATCTTCATGCAAAAATAGAGGAGGTATACAAAATGTTGCACTACCTGCTCCATCAATCCCCCCTTTGGTGATTTTATCACCACAATACCTAAAATTTGTATATTTATTATGAAAAGAAAATGAATTCATAACATTTTAGTTCACATCTCTGTTTCCCCAATTTCTTCTTCTCTTGCTTTTCTATTCATACTATCTTTCATTTCTTCTAATTCTACTTCTTCAAATTCTCTTTCTCATCTTTTATTCTCTCTCTTTTTCAAAGTTTCTCTTTTTAAATGTATTTTCTTTTTTTTGCAACATAAGCATCCTAATCTTAAAACTAATACTAGAAAAATTACACAGGTTAATGGAAATAAGATTTTACCTATAAATGTACTACCTAACTTTAATAGAAAATCTTTAATACAAGATAATTTCTTTCCAATCTTTTCCCAAACACCTTCAACCTCCAGTGGTGCAATTTCCTCATGCAAATCAGTTATATTTTTCATGTATGACTTTAGATCTTGACTTTCGTCTGGAATGTAAGTACAACAATGTTGAACTTTCAGCATTCCACAGACCCCACCCTCTTTTGCCAAAATTATATCAAGGGCAAGTCGATATTGCATTACCATGGCACACATGAAAACCATTTCTGTATTTACCAATAAAAATCCTCCAGCGGTGCTTGTTGACAAGCGATCCACTACTGTTGATAATTTTCTAATTTTATGTGCATTCAGAGATATTCCCACTGCTGGTATCAATGCTCCAAAAATGTCTCCCACAATTTCTGTCCAAGATTCTCTCTTTCTACGTGTTAGTTGTCTACCTAGCTCATGTACATCATCTCTTCCTCTTCCCACATGGAATATCTTTGGGAAAACGAGGCCCACATAACATGTGCCAAACCAATGATCTGGTAATCGATAATATGCTTTGTTCCCGCAGATAAAATATAATCCAGGAAAAACTGGATCATTTCCTCCTTTAAATCCCCATCCACCCATGATTCGATATGTATCATGGCACTCACTGTTACCTACAAAATAATTATCATATGCTGTTTGATTCCTTCTAATACACATCTTTCCTTTCTGAGGCCAATCTAAAGCCATTGTTGGACTAATTTCTCCTTTCAAATGTTTTTCCTTTTCAACATCCTAGACTGTCCTTTCCTCTCATGCCTCAGATACTTTCGTTTGCATTTTTAATCTCCTTTCTTCAACCATATCCAAGAACACTTTCTCCTCCTTTTTTAAACTACAAGTTAGATTATTTCTAAATATAGACTCTAATGTTAATTCTTTAGTTTCCAAGAAAAATTCACCTAATACCTTTGCAGGTTTTACTTTATTCAATTTGTTAATTACAGGTACCTGTGAAAATATGTTATCTACATCTGAAAAGTAATATTCTAATTTCCCTATTTTGTACAACAAACTTGCTATTACACTACATATTATTCCATACGTTACTGGGAGGTGATGATATGTCACTCCCTCAGATACAGATGCAGGTAACTGCATGCAGACGTAGCAGTCCCTCACGTCCATTGTCTTTACATATTCATATAGTAATTTTTAAAATACATTGTTAGAAAAATCATTAATAGACCTGTCTTTATGTAAATAATTTCTATCTATTTTAGTCGGATATACTTTTTGAAGCCTTTCTACATTAGTGTTATTCTCACTATGTCCTTCTATTGTATCTAGTGTAACTTTAATGAGATCATCAAAGCTAAAGCACTCCATAGAAGCATTAGTAATCCTGTACAACAATAACACATTTTTAACCACCTTCTAAGAAATATACATTTAGTTTTTCTATTCTCTGTGTATGTCATTTCGAAAAATGAACAGTGTCTTTTGACTTAGCCTCTTCTACTTCCCAACTAGTTTTGTCTAACCTAAGGCTCTAAGCACCTACTTGGTTCTATCAGTTATGTCTCTTCCAGTAATTTTATTGTCTTTCCATTGGTATCGCTTTTGGTCTTTTCAGTTTGGCATTTGGTCGTCTTTCAATTTTCTTTCACAATCTTGATACAGAACTTCCTGAACATCCGTTTCTTCTCCAATGTCGGACAAGATAACTCTCAGGATTTCTGATTCTTCGTCTTCCTCAACCACTTCTGGTACAGTCACCTCTGGATTTTCTTGGCTATCCGCCTCTTCTTTTATTTCAGGCAGCGCCACATATGACCATTCCGGCGACTTATACTTCTGGTTAGGTTTTCATGTTCTCTTATTTTCTTCTGTTGTTGTTTTTCCCTTGTCTTTCAACTTTTCTTGACTCGATACTTCATTTACTTGTTCAGCTCTAGATGAATTCACTCGTGTCAATCGGTATCTCAATCTCTTTATTTTGTTTGGCCAAATTTCATCTTTTGCTGGTCTTTTCCATTTATTTCCTTTACCATTCTTCTCAGCTCTCCATGCTCTTTTCCTCAGAACTCGACCCTGAGGTACCTCTTCATCACTGTCTTCTGATTCTGTTTCAACTTGACTTTTACCTTCAACGGTTTTTCTTTCCACCACCTTTTCAATTCTCCCTACTTCTGTCCCTCCTCGTGTTTCTTGCACACAATCTTCCTGCTGACTAATTGTCCCTTCTCCTAACTGGATGTTTGAATTCCCTACAACTCCTCGGGGGTCTTCCGCAAAAATCTTTCCCTCACTCTCTATATCTGGCACCTGACCATCTGTTTCTGTTACTTCAGGTGGAATTTCTCTCAACTTTCCATCAGGAATTTCTTTATCGAGAATCTCCTTTATTGTCTCTTCACTGTTTTTCTCTTGTCCAGTACGTACTTGTGCTTGTTCTGTTTCTGAGTCTGAGCTGGTGTCTGATATCTGCAACTTTCTTCTCAAGGGAATATTCTCTGGGGCAATGGTCAAATTTGGTTCTGACTCCCCCCTTTCAGAGTTTTGTCCTGTTCTATTGTCTTCAGTAACAGATTCAGAGCTGGATTCTGATTCTTCAAAATACTCTCCTTCCTTGTTATCTACTGGATTTGGAATTCACAGGGTATGACTAGCATGGGTCTAGTTCTTTATTCCAGCACTCTTTACAGCTGTTGTTGTAGTTAAAATCACTTGTCGTGGTTTTCCCCAACGTGGGACCAAACAGTTCCTTCTTCTGTGCACTTTAATTCTCACCCAGTCACCCGGGCTCAGATCATGAGCTGACTTCTTTTCAAGGGTGGTGGCATCCGATCCAACCTGATGAAACACAGAATGTACGGCGTCAGCCAGCCCCTTACAGTAATCCAACACCAAGTCATCAGAGATAGGCAATAACTTGTTGACTGGAATGAATACATGCCTCATTGCTCTCCCATTACAATTTCGTGGGGACTCAAACCTGTGTTTCTATCTGGAATTGATCTAATAGTCATGAGTACCAGAGGCAAGACATCAGCCATTTCAGTCCTGTGGCTAAACACATCTTTCCTAATCTGTTTTTAATAGTACCATTTACCTGTTCTACCACACCAGAATACTCTGGACGATATGCGCAATGCAGTTTTTGTTGTACATTCAATGCCTCACAAATTAGCTTCATGATTTCATTATGGAAATGTTTTCCTCTATCTGACTCAATTGTGACTGGAAATCCGAATCTTGGGATGAACTCCCTCAAAATACAGTTTTGCAACTGTTATTCCATCACTTCTTCTTGTGGCATATCCTTCTACCCATCTAGAAAATAGGCAGACCATCACTAAAACATACCTCAACCTGTTACAGGGAGGCATCTCAATGAAATCGATTTGCATTCTGGTGAAAGGCCCTCCTTCTCGACCTATCGTTCCTAGACTTACCACTGTTTTTCTTCCAGGATTGAACTGCTGACATATAAGGCATCGTTGACAAAGACTCTCAGCTGCAAGTATGAATTTTGCATTATACCATGTCTGCTTAAATAATCTAAGCATGGCATCTCTCCCTACATGTGCTTGTCCATGATACATCCGGGCCATGGCTGACACCATGCTATCAGGCATAACTGGTCTTCCATCCCGATATACCCATACAAGATCTGTTTCCCTTGGTGCACATCCTGCCATGACCCATTGTCTCATTTCCTCATCTCCTGCTTCTTCCTGTAACTGCCTCACCTCATGTATTCACAATGTAAGTAAACAACAAAGGACATGAATTCATTTCCTTCTCTTTCGCCCTGTTAACCGAATTCTGGTTTCGCGCACAATATTGAGCCATATCGTTTGCATACCTGTTCCCTACTGCTACATAATCTCCAGTATTGGAGTGTGCAGCACACTTCACAACAGCCAATTGCTTAGGCAGCTGTATCGCCTCAAGCAATTTTCCAACCACTTCGGCATTCTTTATATGGGTTCCACTCGAAGTCAAAAATCCTCTCTGTGACCAAATCTGGCCAAAGTCATGCACAACACCAAAGCCATACTGACTATCAGTTATCACAGTCACTCTCACATTCTTTCCCAATTTACATGCTCTTGTCAATGCGAAGAGCTCAGCTACCTGGGCTGATTTTACTCCTTTTAGGTAAGACACTTCCATTACTGCTGCAACTGTACATACTGCATATGCTGCACTCAGATTTCCTTCATCCGTTCTCAAGCATGACCCGTCCACGAACATCACATAACCACTTTCTGACAAAGGTTCATCTTTTATATCAGAACATGATGTGGTACAGAAGTCAAGCACATCCAAACAGTCATGATCCACATCCTCTCTGACTTCCACATTCTCAGCATCCGGCAATAACGTTGAAGGATTCACATTTAGACATCTCACAAGGCTCACATTTGTTGCACCTAATATGACTTTTTCATATTTAGTCAGCCGACTATGTGTCATGAACTGAGTGCGGCTCCTTGTTAGAAGGATTGCCACATCATGAGGTACAAACACTCGCACAGGATATCCCATCACAATTCCTTCACTCTGTTCCAGACTCTTATAAGTGGCAGCCACTGCTTTCAGACAACCAGGTAACGCTACAGCCACTGGGTCAAGCATAGCTGAAAAATATGCAATTGGTCTTCTCAGTTTCCCATGTTTCTGTATCAATACAGAAAGTGCACATCCATTCCTCTCACTGCAGTACAATTCAAACTCCTTCTCATAATCAGGCATACCCAATGCTGGTTCCTCAAACAAACTGTCTCTCAACTGTTTAAAGGCTGTTAACTCTTCCTTATTCAATTTGATGGCATCTTTTACATCACTTCTCGTCAGACATACCAAAGGTTTTGCGATCAGGGAAAAGTTACTTATCCACTGACGACAATATCCTACCATTCCAAGGAACATTCTCACTTCTCTTTGCGGCATTGGTTCTCTCCTTCCTTTTATTATCTTGATTCTTTCTATTGTTATTTTTCTCAGTCCTTTTTCAATTTTATAACCTAAATATTGTACTTCTTTCTGGCAGAATTGCAATTTCGAGGGGGGATACTTTAAGTCCTCCATCTGCTAGATGATTTAGCAATGCTATGGTATCCTCTACACAAGACTTCTCGTGTTTTTGACGCCACAAGCAGGTCGTCAATATACTGGACTAGTACTGAGCTCTCGGACATCTCTAGATCCTCTAAGGACTTTTTCAATATCTGGTTAAATATTGAGGGGCTCTCTGTATACCCCTGTGGGATTCGGCACCAAGCCAAAATACGGTCGCCAAAACGGAACGCAAAGATCTGCTGACTGTCTTGATTCAATGGGATGGAAAAGAAAGCATGACACAGGTCAATCACTGTGTACCATTCTGCATCATGTAGGATCTGATACAAAATTACTGATGGATTTGGTACAATAGGACAACATGACACAACTATTTTGTTTATTTTTCTCAAAACTTGCACTATTCTGACCGTTCCATTAGGCTTTTTCAGTCCCATAATTGGGGAATTACATGGACTATTCATTATTTCTCTCAAAATACCTTGTTTAATCATGTTCTCTATTATAGGAGTAATCCCTTCAATTATTTCGGGTGTCAATTTATACTGAGGAATATTTGGATAACTTACTCCCTCTTTCACTGTCACTTTTACAGGGTCTACATTTTTCATTAATCCCACATCTTCTCCTGTGAAATCCCAGACTTCTGCCTTTACTGTCTTTTTCAGTTCTGTCGGTAGCTCTTCAGGGTTAAATACAGCAAATGCCTCAGTAATTTCGGTTTCCATATTGGCCATACTCATTTTATACAATACATCCTCATCAGGGGTCTCGAATGCTATACCATCGGGAGTGCAAAATATGGGGCAATTCATTTTGCACAACAAATCTCTTCCTAACAAATTTACAGGGCTTGAATCACACACGACAAAGCGGTGCATTTCAGAAAATGTCCCTATGTTAACCTTTACTGGTTCCGTAAGATACGTTTTAATCTGTCTGTTGGATACTCCAACTACTTGGATTGTTTCGTCCGAGGGAGGAAGGTTTTTAACATCAGCTGACCTAACTGTGGATCGAGTAGCACCAGTATCTACTAGGAAAGGAATATTTTCATAATTTACCTTTCCATCCACAAAAGGACCTGTCTGGTCTACTTCTAGAGTTGCGCCAAGTACGCACTCTTCTTCCTCCCCTCGGCACCGTCAATAACTTTCTTCTGACTCACTCTCATCGCGTTGTAGCCAATACTGCGAAACAGCACTAGCGCGCGGCAGCTTAGTTACCTGTTCTTCGTTGTAGAATCCTGTCTCATTACTGTTTTTCTGAGGATTTACGCTCTGTGGAAAAGGCGGTTTTGGCACCTGATTCTGTTGGGCAACAACCTGCTGCTGTCGCTGTTGTGGACAACTCACCTCTTTCTGCACCTGCGAATTTAATGATGCATTATCACCATTAGTACTCGGTGGAAATTTACACTCGGATTTCCAATGCCCTATTCTTCCGCAATTATGACATGGCCACTTCTTTTTGGCTTCTTCTATATTAAATTGTCCCTTTCCTTTTCCATTATTATTTTTTGGTATCATACCTGCACCATTGGCCTGTTCAATCAATTGAGCTTCCTGTCTTTCCGCCACCTTGACCTGTGCCCACATTGCTTTTTCTTTTAACTTACGCTGTTTGGCTTCAATTTCATCACTGAAATATTTTGCATGTCTCAGTACTTCATCTATTTTCTCATTTTGCCAGTCTACTGTATGCTGTTTAATCATTTCACTTATCTCTGGACGCAGCCCATATACAAATCGGTATACAAAGTGACTTAAATCCTTTTCAATCAAATTTTCATCACCACTAAACTGCTTAAATGCGAGGATCAACCTCTCATAATAAGCGTGTACTGATTCCTTAGCTTCCTGATGAGTCCTGTCAATTTTTACCCAATCAGTCTCCTTGGGAGGTACTTTGTTTTTCAGAAAGGCAATTACCTGCTTTTTTCATCACTTCGGGGTCAGGGGCTCCTGTTTTTGGATCCCTAGGGTATTCTTGTGTAGGCCGGCTAATCATAATTTTACACTCTGTCCACAAATATGCTGGTACTATTATGTCAAAAAGACTATTTAAATCAATCCATAAAACTTTTGATAACTTTACGAACCTATCCACTTGCCTATACCACTCGACTGGCTTTTCGCGTAGTCGAGGGAAATCATTGGTAAATTACAAAATATCTTGTCTAGTCCAAGGGACATGTACATATCCCCCTCCTGGAATTTCTCTCATTGGACATTCTGTTACTACCTTTTCCTTTTCTCTTACGGGGAAAGCTGCAAACCTTTTCGAAATCTATACCCATTTCATTTGCCACTTCTTCTAGTCTTTCATGTAGGTTTCTTGCTCTCCAGGTTATACTTTTACATAAAAATAGTAATTCTTCGTCCTGATATGCTTTTAACTTTTCCGTGGGGATAGTGCCTACTATTAATTCTTCCAAAACAATCTTCAGCTTAGCCACATCTATAGATTGGGATTCTTTATCTTTTTGCTGCAAACTCCTTAGCCATTCACTTAATTCTTCTGATGTAGGCCCTACACTATCTTTCTCAGTATTTTGTTGTGCTAATCTCTCTGGTGTTCCTGGGACTGATTCTGTCGTCATTATTATCCTATCCACTAAACTTTGATTTACTGTCAAATTTTTAGGTGTACTCTGTTCTGAAATACTTGTTGTTTGTCTCCATGGGTTCTTGTCTATATTCTTTTCTGGCCTCTCTGTTTGTTTATTACTGTTATAAGGAATCGTCAGACAATGCTCACTATCCTTCTGTTTATCAAAAATAGGCATTACAGGTCCTATGGTTACAGGAACAGTTACGGCTTCCAAATTTTTAGTTAATTCTCTAATCTTTTCAGTTAATTCTAAAGTGGTTTTCGCTAGTTCAGCTGAATTTTCATTACCCATTTTGCCATGTTGTGTTTGCTCTAATTCTTTAAAAGGATTGTTCCTTCCTATCTCTTGTAATACTAATTCAAATTTTATATTCTGTGAAGTCTCTCTCATTGGGGCACTTGGTGTCAATAAGATGGAATCTGATTGATAAGGGGGTGGATTTTTATAAAACGTGTTGTCAAGAACATCATCCTCCGATTCATGCACACCATATCCTTTTGACTCAATATTATTTCTCTTTTCCATACATTTTCTACTGCTAACTTCTTAAGTATGTCTCACAGGCAACAAACCATCAGCCATATTTGCACTTCGCCATCTCCTCATTCTATCATCATGATTCTCCTGTCCATATGATCTACCAAACATGTACTTATACCTTCCGCCACTTCTCTGTCTTTCTCTGTCTTTCTCTGTCATGCATCTCATCTTCCCATTCTGTCAATGCTTCAAACTGTGTTGGTCCAGGTCTCGGTTCTAGATTCATCATTCTCTCTCTCAAATTCCTTAATACTGCTAAATTGAACGAACCATGTTCTGGAAAAGCTGAATCTCCATCATCTTTTGTATACTTTGCCCAATTGTCCAACCAAATACAAGTATGATATCCGTATTTCGCAACCATAAAGGATGTGGGCGATTTTGGTGGGGGAAGCAATTTTCCCTCTCTAGTCACAATCGGTTTGCCCTTTTTAAATAAACTCTTGATCTTTCCAAACCAGGACTTTTTCTCTTTTTCTGGTGGATCGTCATACATCATTTTCTCTTCCGCGTATCGCTAGATTTTCCCTATGACTATTCTGTTCTTTTAACCAATCGTAGCGTGACTCACATTAACGCACCAATCCAGAGCGTCTACGTCACCCTGTAATTCTCCACTCTCAGCGCGGCATACACTAACACACCAATCAGGAGCGTCTATGTTTCTTACTGACTGGCCAATTCCAGCGCGGTCTTTCTGACATCAGCTTTTCTCGCTACTCCTGCTTCTGCTGACCCCTCCTTTACAAAATTTATCGGCAAACTTTCTTTCGTTCTTTCTGACTTACAAATCTTTTAGTAACGACATAAAAACGCCACCTTTATCTGTTTCGCTAACAAAAGAATAGTTAATGACCTTTCTTACAAGAATTCCGTCTTTCCCGAGAGCAGCGCTTACCTCTGCCCTAATACGGAATCGTTACTTCCGTTGATAAAGTGGCACATCCCTCTACCTTACCCTTCTAACAAGCATCAGCTAACCGTTTCTCCAGAATTAAGACACCTAGTTGGAGACGCTCTGCTCCTGAGAAATAAAACCAGAGTTTCACAATTCACCTGAATGCTATTTCATTCACGCACTTTCATACGGAAACTGTAGTTCATTCACACAGAATTCTGTCTTTCCCGAGAACAGCGAACAGTCTGTCCTACTACAGAATGATGACACTCGTTAATAAAGTAGCACTTCCATCTACTTTATCCTTCTAGCAAGCTTAGGGAACACCTATTACCTTTCCAGTGATAAGCGTAATCAGAGTCCCTTTTGGACTCCTGGTACCTAAGACCAAAATTTCACAGGTGACCTTCGCTACCATACATTTCTCTCATACAGAAAATGTCCCTGGCAGTAACACACGGCGATGTTACCAAATCGAACCAGACAATGTGTCGTGCAATTCCAATCGTCACACGTTTTACCCGTGTACCTACAGGGCAACAACAATTCCGTCTTTCCTGAGAGCAGCGAATAGTCTGCCCTACTACGGAACCGTTACAAACTTCCGACTTCCTACATCCCAGAAGCCGTCAAACAACATAGAACTCGACGCAAATCAACATAGAGTGTTAATACATAAACCAATTCTTATCCACAATCAATAATCAATAAGCAATATATAAACAATAATCACCAAACCAATACAATAATAACCATCATACTACTACTAGAAAAACTGATCCAGTGCGAGACTGGGAGGAAATGGGGAATAACCTTTACTGATACCCTCCCTGCGTCGCAGACCCGACGTCACACTAGCTCATTCACACACGCAATCATTGGTGGGGCCCATAATACCAACACTCACACGTCTCTTTCACGAGTCTACACACACAGGAGGGATGAGTAATTCAAGCGCTGGACATGTGAGGGGAATACCTTAAAAACCTATAGGGAGAGAAAAGTTATTTTACAAATTATACATTGACTTCCTTTGCCTACAGATCCCTAATCTCAAACATCAAGGCACTCCTCCCACTTGGTCGAATGGACCAATTTAGTTGGATTGGTTGATGGTGATTTAGAACCAGCTAAAACACATTTTAAGATTCAGGAAAAACCACAAACTCATTAATTCTCGTTAATCAATAATGGTTTATCTAAATTTTCATAATGATTATTATTTGCATTTGTATCGTCAAAGTTTAGAGATTAGATCAATCCGAATAAATCGCAAAACATCATATTTACCTAATCTGGCAATTTGAAGTCCTCTAATTCATTGGCTCTGCATAACCAAATTTTGTTGTAAATTGTCCGAAAAGCAGGCCAAAGCTCAAAGTCCTCTGCTCAGCACGCTACAGTCCCAATTTATCAAAGCACCAGAAGCCGTGCAAGCATCTATCATAGCCCGTAGATTTTGGAAAAGTTTGCAGTCATCAAACAATCGGGCAGCATCTGGATCATCAGAAAAAAACCTTCACAACGAACGTGGCATCCGCTGTTGCTGCTGTAGGTAGGGGTAGGTAGCTTCCCTCTCTATTCTACTAGCCTTTTATTAATAAAAACAAATCATTGAATATACAAATTTAAACTTTAGGGCAGTCGTGATCGGCTGGTTGAGATCGTTCTACCACTGTCCCAAGATTTTCAGTACAGTTCGAGTGGTGAGGTCATTGGTTAACGAAGTATCGGCTTCTTCCGGTTTACTGTAAGGATGATTGTTCCTCTTTCTTGGCGAAAATCCCATTTGCCATCCTTGACCAGGGACAGTCTGTGCAGAGGTTGCTGCGAGGTTTAGGAGATTTCTTGCACATGCGCAGCTCACTCCGCGCCTCATGAGACAATGGCCACTTCGTCGTGTGGTGACAGCGGCCATCTTTGATTTAGGCCCATACGCCAACTTAAGCGAAACAAACACAAAAGAATAATTAATTCATGGAATTGGTGATCCTAATGTTAACCCCTTGCTAATCCTTCTATGTGCTTGTATTTATCTAGCATATAGCGACATTTAAAGCCATTATATTCACCTTTTCAATCCAATCTGGAATGCAAACATCACAAAAGCAACATATAACATGCAGTATTCTATTACCACATATACTATTGTTAGTATGCGTACAGATTTAAGTTATAAGAGTTATTTTAGTCATGCAAAATGCAAATCCCATATGTAATTCGAGTTTTAATAAAGTTGATTAGTACACATGCAATACTCGTTTAATAATATTATAATTAGTAGATTATTTAATTAGTATCCTCATGCAAAAATAGAGGAGGTATACAAAATTTTGCACTACCTTGCTCCATCACCTTCAAAAAGCTTTAAAAGAGCTGGGGAAGTATAATACGGAAAATTACTTGACAGTAAACCAGAGTAAAACAAAGATAATGATATTCAGCAGATACCCCCACAAAAAATAAGCAGTCTGGACCTTGGGAGATCACCAAATTGGGACCACCACAGCTTATAATTATCTTGGGGTTTGGCTACATGAGCGGGCAACACCGGCAACTCATATAAAACACTTAACTACCAAAACCAACAGTGTAATTATAACAATAAGACGCAAAGCCAACGATTGACCAGCCCTACATCAGACCTCATGTTGAGGGTCCTCAAGACAAAACTTATCCCGGCCATTAACTACGGTCAGTTGGCATTTCCAGGAGCCTTAGACAAACTTATAGCAGCTACTCAGGTCAAAGCCCACAAGATTGTGCTGCAAATACCCAGGCATGTAAGGAATACCAGGCTACAGTTGGAACTAGGGCTCTGCAGACCCGAACTGGCCCTCAAGGGGGACTTAATTAAGTATTGTATTAGAGTACTTAAAGCACCGTATCATTCTCTTAAACATCACTTGGTGGCAGTCTTCAGCAAGTAGGACTCCCCCTGGTACACCATGTTGGGCAAAGCAATAGGGACCCTAAACATCGAAGCCAATAGCCTGTCTCTACCAGACATCCCGCAAAACGCCTGGTCAAATGTCATGAAACAGCAAGTCTATTTCATATGAAAGGGAATTAACCACACTTCGCCATAATATCCTCATAAAGGCATTGGATGAATCTTACACCATGAGGAAAGCTCAACAATACCTAAGGGAAGCATTAGGGGCCCAGGCCCGCATGAAAATCCTTTTTCTGAGGCTAACGGCCCTTGGAACTACGGACTTTAATCCAGCATGGGCGTGAGCAGACGGAGCCGTCTCTTGTCGCCTATGCAACTACCAAAGGGAATCCTGGCTCCATCTATTATGTTGCTGCCCCAAATTGACCAGCGAACGACAAAGGCTGCTCCGGCCCATTTTAAGAGTCCTCGGCATTAGAACGTGCAAGGAGGCATCAGATTGGTGCCTATCGGAAACAAACACCCACTACCTTGCAAGAGCGGCAAAATTAGTTCACCAGATCGGACAGGCTTTAGACGCAAGTGTATAAATGATTTTAAATCAAGCTCTTGATCCTCAGAGACCGATTAATGGGCTAACAAGGTGCTAAAAATCTATTTTATAAGAGGGTCAAGAAAAGGGGGACTTAGTTTAAGGACTAAAACACCTCCAATCCCAGCTAGACACTACAAAGAACCATCAGAAGGTGCGCAGTCCGTTCAAAGAAGAATAGCTAACCAATCGTTACTGTGGAGAAATGCATGAGATCCTACAGGTAATTGAGACACCACCTCGCAGGAGGTAAGAGTCCATCAGCCCACCCTTGTTGGCGGAGCATCGTCATTTGGAACCCTAAGGAATCACTGTCTGAGCCCGGGGTCGCAGATCACCAAGGACTCTACCTGGTGCGCAGGCCAGTGATACCCAGAAAGAAAATAAACTCCTGCCAGGGTGTGTACCCAAAAATCGAGGACTCAAGTGATGTGCAGTGCTAGTGAGTGATGTGAAATTAAAAATGAATACTTGATCAAAAAATGTGTTTAATATGGATCAACCAAGTTTCATATCTAAAAGTATAGTCTGATTTGAATTTCTACAGGCTAATTCTCGGTTCGATTATAGTGTGGTCGACATGTTTCAGCCGGAATGGTCACTTGACCCGGCTTTCTTCAGGACCGAAAAACACAACGAAAAATGCTACTGCTAAACTAATCACAAAGTGGAAAATCAAAACCCATGCAAACCAAATGTGAGTAGGGTAAGATAGTGGCGAATGCCACCCTACCAGACAAATAGTCTCGTGCTTGAGCGTGAGAGCAATGTCTTCATTCCTAGAAAAAAAGATTTTTAACATAAATCATTGGAAGTAGACATCATGCACAACAGAACAGCACTACTAGTCGCTATTCAGCAGAGCTATTTCAGCACCGCCCTTATTTCAAAGAAACTCATAACGATGTTTGTAAACACAATGGTATGTAACTGAAAAAATAATGAAGAAACTCACCCAGCTTTATGTGGGAGAACCGCCTCACCTCACCCGGCTGACTGCTCGGAGAAGGAGGCACCGCTCTGTTTAAACGTGGAGAAAAAGCCAGACAGATTGCGAATTGATACCCATCTGCTCAGGACTCAACACATATGCCTTTAAACATTTCAAAAAACCTACAATATTAAAAAGTCAAAGACCTCAAGACTACCTAGGTGTGTCATTTGTTATTTGATGATATCTATTTACAAAACCCCTGTCAATCATCTGGTGTAACCAGATCATAAGTAAAACTAAGAATAATTATTACCTATGTGATTTGGGAAGATGTTGTAAATAGGTCAATGGCCCACTGTACCAGAGCTTAGGCCAGATTTGAAGAAGACCATCCTGCAGTGAACTAGTTTCTTGCTCTGTTTAGTGACAGGATATGTCCACATTTATCGTAAAAAATCACTCAGTCAAGAGTGAAATTACATTATAAGTTTACAAGGAAATTAATCTCTGGCACAAACTCTCCAACCATACCTGTCCGTCGATACCTCTGACTGGCCCACGAGCTGTCTGGGAGGTATCGACAGGAAGGGGAGGATTCTTTTTATAGCGGTCGCGATTGACGTGATTGTCTGCAATCCAGTTCAGGTGTGAGTGTTTGTTGGAAAACACCCCGCGAGCATCTGGACACAAAAGCGCATGCGCATGGCTGAAACGCATTTCGTCAAAGACTAGCAACTGTCCAATGCCTAATGCGCAGGCGTCGATAGTGAGCACTATGAGGTAGCGCCGTATAAAGAATGCATCTTTTGCTTTCGGCGTTGTGATAAAGATTTAAAAGCCTTGATCTAAACCAATCCCTATTCCGGGTTGCCATGTGGTGAAAGCAAAGGCGTATATAATATACAAACAAGGACACAACATGTATCCCGCCTAGGGTAGACACTTCGTAAACCTTACGCGCAGGCGCCAGTTGTCAGTGTCATCAAACCACGCATGCGCGATGCAAAACGGCATTACAATAAGGAGTAGAAACCTTAATCCTTATTGCAGGTCACTATAACGGGAAGCAACAATCGTAATGAGGCACTTAGATTACAAGTCAGGGAGGTATGAACTAATGATGACTAAGGTTGGCAAGATCCGGCCCCAGATTAAGTGCTAATAGGTAGCTCATTGTTGTATTTTCAATACCAGACTTCCTATCGGAACTGAACTTCCAAAGATGATCCAAGGACAAAAAATGGCCACACACAGAAACAGGTCAGTAGAGAGCCATATAGTCCAGCACAGAAATTGCTGCTGTGTCTAAACACCTGAGACTTTGGATACAGGTGTCTTGTAAGAAAGCTGAAACAACCCCATCGATGTAGATAGTGGCGGGGAGGACCTGCTTAAAGTACTACTGGGAAGTATTTCACTTTGTCCCCTCTAATTCAAGTTATGTGCAGTACTGACGTCTTGGTTACGACAGAGAGGGGGGTGAACTAGTGATGACTAACGTTAGTAGGCCCCGTGCCCAGCTACATGCCAGTCAGTTGCTCCTTGTTATATTCTCATTATGAGACTTCCTGTCGGAACCCACCGGACTTTCAGAGATTGTCCAAGGACAGCAGTTGGCCAAATACAGAAACAGGTCAATATAGAGCCATATATTTCAGCACAAAGGTGGGTGCTGTGTTAAAAACACTTAAGACTCTGTATAAAGGTGTCTTTTGAGAGAAATGTAACAACTATACCCAGGGATTCCCATGTTGGATTGAATATCTAATCACTCAATACGAGGAATAAATCTCGTGATGTTCAGAAACAACAGAAATAAGTCAACTCTCGGGGTTTATTCAGATTCGACCAACCTCCAAGAAAGTTGTTTAACTGACTTAAGCATAGACAGAAGCCCACGGTATGTTGTCATTTAATACTTTAGTGTCAGTCTTCAACTTAAAAATTCATCTTTGTTCTTTGGAAAATAAGAACTTGGAGACGTCCGTTATGTGCTGAGGAATAAACGGGCGTTCTAGTACGAGCCACCTCAGGTTCTCAGCCTTGTGTTTCTTGGCTAGGAAATGCTCAGTCAGACAGGTGGATTGTTTCATGCAGCGGATGGTGCTTTTGTGCTCGCTGATGCGGAGCTTAACTTTGCGTGTAGTGTATCCTATATAATGTAGGGTACATGGACATGTGATTCTGTAAATTACGCATTCCGAATTACAATTCGTGTGGTTACGTAATATCCAGGGACGTTCTGTGCCTATGTCCACTGATGTGGTCTTGATGGTCTGGGGACAAACGCTACACGGAGGTGGTGTCTCAATTACCTGTAGGATCTCATGCATTTCTCCACAGTAACGATTGGTTAGCTATTCTTCGTTGAACGGACTGCGCACCTTCTAACAAGGTGCTGCCATAACATCTATGGGCAAAGAAGAGCTTGCCCGCCACTCCACGTGCTTGATTGGAACATTGACGTAACATGAATAAAGCCCCCAGATGAATGGCAACAGGGACTTTGCAATACAAGATTGACTATCGGAAATGGGGTTTTTAAGTTCACCGGAGGGCCGGGAAGGGGGGTGGGTTTCAATTCTAGCTTTTTACTGTAATGATTTTAAATAATCAAACGGTTAACAATAAATCAATCAACTATAGAGACGAACTCCGTGGAAGCCCATAGCAACCAACAGAGTAGCCGTAAACTGGCAGAAGCAGAAGACCAATGACCAAACCAACAATGTGCTTCTTCTTCTGACCTGCAGATCGATGATCAAATCTTCATCTAAAATCGGGCAGCAAAATCCAAAAGCCTTTCGGATGGTCTCAGGCCACCTTCCACTTTTAATCCACCTGCCCTTTTGATACCAGATCAAGTTAGGGTTTTTGAACAAGCAGTAACCCATGATATTATGGCAATTTGTGCCAAAAAAGAAAATGTCTACCAGAATCTATCTACGGTTGAGAAACTAGCCTTAACAACTTTGTCTAATGATGATAAGATAATAATCAAACCCGCTGATAAAGGCGGAGCGATTGTCATTCTGGATATAGATGTATGTCGTACAGAATGCTTAAGACAACTGTTCTATTTCTATTTCTATTTAAAATTATTTGTACAGCGCACGTACACCAGCGGTTTCTTGGCGCTAAAAACTGAAAGAGGTCAGAGAAGAAGTCCCGGGTAAGGGGAAAAAAGAGAGACTAAGGTATTAATTAAAGGATTTGGCAAAAAGGTATGCCTTGAGTTGTTTCCGAAATAACAGATATGGGGTTGAAGCCCTGAGTACTGCAGGCAGAGAGTTCCAAAAAGTCGGGGCGAGAGTCGCAAACTTCGAGCCTCCCCATTTCTTTCTTCGGAACCGTGGGACAGTGAGAAGGGATTGGGAAGATGACCTCAGTTCCCTAGATGGAACGTAGGGAATGATCTCCGAGGAGATGAAAGCTGGCGCCGTGCCCAGTCGTGCTTGGAAGGTGATAGATGCAAGCTTAAACTGGACACGGGCCCAGACGGGAAGCCAATGTAAAGCTTTCAAAAGGGGAGTGGTGTGGGAGGATTTAGGGAGTTTGAACACCAGGCGTGCCGCCTGGTTCTGGATCTGCTGCAAACGCCGAAGACTATATGCAGGGATACCTGCATATAGGGCGTTGCCATAATCCAGGCGGGATACGACCATGGCAAGAGTGATAAGTTTTAGGGCATCAAAAGAAAAGAAACGGGACACCTTGCGAATGGTGCGAAGAGCCAGAAAGGAGGAAGAAACCACAGAGCTCACCTGGGAGTGAAGGGTGAGTTGTGAATTGAGCTTGATGCCTAGGGTTTTAACCGAGGTGGAGGGAACAGGTGGGGCACCAAGGGGAGGGGGCCAGAAAATGGGGGACCAGGGGCTGGATGAACCACCCGTCAACACCAGCTCGGTCTTATCTGGGTTGAGCTTAAGATGGTTGTGGTTCATCCAGTCTCGGATGTGAATCATAATAGTTTGAAAGTTGGAGACAGAATCGGGGGAAGAGGAGAGGTTGAACACAAGCTGGAGGTCATCCGCATAATTAAATACGGTGACCTCCATTTGTTGCAATGAAAAAATAAGGGGGGAGATGTAAAGATTGAATAAGAGGGGGGAAAGGGAGGAGCCTTGGGGAACCCCGCACTGAACGTCACGGAAGTCTGCAGTGAAATCACCCAGGCGGACAGCCTGGGTGCGATCCCTCAGGAAGGAGGATAACCAGACCAACGCGGTACCCCCGATCCCCGCCGCCCTGACACGGGAAAGTAAGATGGAGTGGTCCACCGTGTCAAAGGCGGCTGAGAGGTCGAGGAGAACCAGGGCCTGAGGTTGGTTGGTATCCATTCCCTCCCTGAGGTTATCAAGGACTGAGAGCACTACCGACTCCGTGGAGTGTGCGGGGCGAAACCCGGCCTGGCGGGGGGCAAGAGCCCCGTTCTTCTCCACGAAAGAACTCAGGGCGTAGGTGACGTGACGCTCGAGTACTTTCGCCAGGAAAGGTAGGAGAGAGATGGGGCGGAAATTGGCTGGAATAGATGGGTCGGCACCAGGCTTTTTCAGGATAGGGACTATTACAGCAGATTTAAGTGAGTTGGGTACCACACCCTGGGATAAGGAGCTGTTGAGAAGGTGAAGGGGGGGATCTGGGCAGTTAGAGAAGATATGACGGAGGATATGAGCCGGGCAGGGGTCTAGCGGGGACCCTGATTTAACAAGTGGGATTATGGCAATTATTGATTCCTTAGTTAGAGGTGGGAGGGTGGTGAGATGGTCCTTGGGAGGGGGACACTGAGGGTCCACAAAGGCAGGGGAAGGAGGGGGAATATTGGTTTTAATGGTTTCGATTTTTTGAATGAAGAAATTATTTAGGGAGTGACAGAGTTCCAGAGAAGGAGTGGGTTTGAGAGAGGTTCTGTCTGAGTACGCTAGGTTGTGAACAATCGAAAAGATTTCCTTCGATTTGCTTTCGGCTGCGAGGATTTTGGAGGAAAAGTAGATGGTTTTTGCCTCAAGGATGTTTTTCTTATATAGGGTCAGGATGTTTATAAACTCTAAGCGTAAGGAGGGGCAATAATTTTTCCTCCAAGCCCGCTCCGCACGCCGCACCGCCAGTTTAGTGGCTTTAAGATCTTGATTAAACCACTGGTTGGCGTCCTTCTCTCGTTTGGTTGAGACCCGCTTCAGAGGAGCAATGGTGTCACAGCCTGCAGAGAGCCATTGGTCAATGGCCGTGACCTGGGAACAGGTAGATAGGTCTTGGAGGAGGGGAGCGGAGGAAGTGAGTATGGAGAATAGACTGTTAGGGTCTACTCGGCCCCATGCTCGAACCCAGGTGTTTTTGGGGAGCGGGGGCTTGATCGGAGGGTGAATGGGAAGAGAAAAGGAAATCAGGTGATGATCGGACCAGGTGCAGGGTAAGATTGAAAGGGATTCAACGGGACAATTGGAGGACCAGATCTGGTCGAGAGTGTGACCTTTGACATGGGTGGGAGAGTGAATGTGGGATGTAAAGTTAAGGGAGGAAAGGGTAACTGAGAACTCCTTGGAAGATGGGCATTCGGCTTGGTCAGAAGGCCAAAAATTAAAATCACCCAAAAGTAAAATGGAAGAGTTGTTGACTGTGATAGTAGCCAGAACTTCCAAGAAATCCGGAAGGAACAATAAGGGAGATTGGGGGGGACGATAGATGAGAATACAGGTGAGAGGGGGCGTGATGGAGGTGGTACGGATGGCTAAAAATTCCGTAGTAGCGATATCAGGAAGGGACAGGGGCTGAAAGGGGAGGTCGGTTCGAGCGATGACCGCCACCCCACCTCCAGCTTTGCCATTAGCCCGGTCGGCACGAATAGCATAATATGGAGCTGGTAGAGTAGCCAATAAGGTGGGGAGGGAGTCATCGCGGAACCAAGTTTCTGTTAAGAAAAGAAGGTCGGGGGCATGGAGATCCAGCAGGACCGACAGTTCATGGGCGTGGGCAACTGCAGACCTAGTGTTCAGATAGAACGCCGTAAGAGACCTAGAAGCAGCTGGAGAAGCGCTACCGCTAGAGGGAGTCGGGGGCAGAGGTTGTGGCCAAGGTATTGTCAGAGGGGCAAGAGGAGCTAAGCCAAGAGACGAGATGTGGGAGCAGGTGGAGGCAGGTAACGGCCATGGGCCCCGGAGGCAGCGCAGTTGGGCAGGTGAGTAGGTGGTAAAGCAGGCAGAGTGGCGTGCCCCTTGCCCCGGACGGTCGCGGACGAGCGCAGACGAGCTTGCCTTAAGCGCGCCTTCGGCGCGCAATCGTCGCGCCCGCTGCGCTCGTCCGCTGCGCTTCCTGCCAAGGCACATAATTTATGTTGGTTGGTCGGGGCGTTGGAGGGGGTGTGGCCAACCGAGGTGGGCGTGTCTCGTGGCTCGCCTCGCCGTCAGGAATGGCGACCAAGATGTAAACAAGCGTTGCAGCGCGAGGCGCGCTGTTCAGGAGAAGCAAGGATCAAGCAGTAATTAAAAGGTACATGTTATCACAAATTTTTAAAAAGATGTCTTTCGCCCTCCCGGCTTCCGCCTCAGGAGTCTCTATCAGTGTCGCGCTTAGAGATCTGCGCGCACTATTTATAGGTTTGGTGAGGGGGCGTGGCCAACCGAGGTGGGCGTGTCTCGTGGCTCGCCTCGCCGTCAGGAATGGCGACCAAGATGTAAACAAGCGTTGCAGCGCGAGGCGCGCTGTTCAAGAGAAGCAAGGATCAAGCAGTAATTAAAAGGTACATGTTATCACAAATTTTTAAAAAGATGTCTTTCGCCCTCCCGGCTTCCGCCTCAGGAGTCTCTATCAGTGTCGCGCTTAGAGATCTGCGCGCACTATTTATAGGTTTGGTGAGGGGGCGTGGCCAACCGAGGTGGGCGTGTCTCGTGGCTCGCCTCGCCGTCAGGAATGGCGACCAAGATGTAAACAAGCGTTGCAGCGCGAGGCGCGCTGTTCAGGAGAAGCAAGGATCAAGCAGTAATTAAAAGGTACATGTTATCACAAATTTTTAAAAAGATGTCTTTCGCCCTCCCGGCTTCCGCCTCAGGAGTCTCTATCAGTGTCGCGCTTAGAGATCTGCGCGCACTATTTATAGGTTTGGTGAGGGGGCGTGGCCAACCGAGGTGGGCGTGTCTCGTGGCTCGCCTCGCCGTCAGGAATGGCGACCAAGATGTAAACAAGCGTTGCAGCGCGAGGCGCGCTGTTCAGGAGAAGCAAGGATCAAGCAGTAATTAAAAGGTACATGTTATCACAAATTTTTAAAAAGATGTCTTTCGCCCTCCCGGCTTCCGCCTCAGGAGTCTCTATCAGTGTCGCGCTTAGAGATCTGCGCGCACTATTTATAGGTTTGGTGAGGGGGCGTGGCCAACCGAGGTGGGCGTGTCTCGTGGCTCGCCTCGCCGTCAGGAATGGCGACCAAGATGTAAACAAGCGTTGCAGCGCGAGGCGCGCTGTTCAGGAGAAGCAAGGATCAAGCAGTAATTAAAAGGTACATGTTATCACAAATTTTTAAAAAGATGTCTTTCGCCCTCCCGGCTTCCGCCTCAGGAGTCTCTATCAGTGTCGCGCTTAGAGATCTGCGCGCACTATTTATAGGTTTGGTGAGGGGGCGTGGCCAAACCGAGGTGGGCGTGTCTCGTGGCTCGCCTCGCCGTCAGGAATGGCGACCAAGATGTAAACAAGCGTTGCAGCGCGAGGCGCGCTGTTCAAGAGAAGCACTGAATGACACGAAGGCATTTCTTGCCTTAAGAGAAGATCCTACTCCGAGACTAACCGTTGAGATTCAAAGTCTCGTAGATGAGGCTAAAAATGTGGGCTGGATAACATCACAAGAGGCTGATTTTCTATTAACCAAACATCCAATCGTGCCGTACTTTTACGTGCTTCCCAAAATACATAAGCCTACCAGGCCACCTCCTGGACGACCAATTATTTCAGGCATTGGGTCCCTGCTAGAACCTTTATCGACCTTTGTCGATTTTTTCTTACGACCTTTGGTCAAAGAAATGCCCACCTACCTTCAGGACACGAAGGATGTCCTGAGGTTACTACCGGACATCACTTTTGACATCGAAACTGACCATCTGGTCAGCTTCGACGTCAAATCTCTCTACACCTGTATTCCACAGGAGGAGACATTGGAAGCCATACGTGGCCTTCTAGATACCAGGGACATGGATACCATAACGCCAGTACACTTCATAATGGAGAGCGCCAGATTGGCCATGATGGAAAACTTTTTTAGATTTGAGGAAACTCTATATCTCCAAACCTCAGGTACATCAATGGGCAGTATTTTTGCGCCCAGTCTGGCCAATCTTTATGTCCATCTTTTTGCACAAAACAGTGTACTCACTCATGACAACCCCTTCCGCGACAGGATATTGTTGTGGAAGAGATATATAGACGACATTTTTGTCTTCTGGCACGGAACCACTGCCACACTCTTGGAGTTCCATACCTGGCTAAACACTCAAAACAATTTTTTGAGATTTACTGTTGAATATGACAAAAGGAGATTGCCCTTTCTGGACATTGTGATATGTCCTGTGCAGGGTAAACTTGGAAGCGAGCTGTACAAAAAACCTATGGCAAAAAACTCGCTACTAAATTTCGACAGTTATCATCCAAAGTCTCTTCGTGAGAATTTGCCCGTTGGACAGTTCCTGTGTATACGGAGAAATTGTTCGGACAGAGAAACTTTTGAGCATCATGCCAAAATACTATCGAAACAGCTACACAATAGAAGATATCCCAAACATCTGGTGAGACGGGCTTGGAAGAGAGCCTCTAATAACAATCGAGATGCTCTCTTGGGACCCCCTGTACCGAAACCTCTGCTCTCAAGGATAACCTTTGTCAATACTTTCAGCACTTTATCCAACAATTTGAAAAAAATTGTGCGCACACACTGGCGTATCCTGAACGTAGGCAATTCAAATATTCAAACTACCCTCTTTTCATTTAAAAGAGGAACCAGTTTACGGGACAGTCTAGTACACACTAGACCGAAGATTCGCACAGGGACCGCAATGAGTACACTATGGGATCTCCCTCCAGTACAGGGACATTTCCTATATGGTTCCTGTACAGCATGTCCTCAAACACAACATACTAAAACAGTGGATGTTGGGACAGGTACGCCATGGATCCTTAAGAAACACACGAACTGCAACACGGAAAGAGTCATCTACCTCTTTACGTGCCCCTGTTCCCTGCGTTATGTGGGGCATGACGACACGTAAAGTTAAAGTTCGTATTAACGAACATAAAAGTACCATCAGACGGAACAAACAGGCAACCAGACTTACAAATCATTTTTTGACATCCGAACATAAACCGGAGGACTTACGGTGGATAGTATTAGAACACCTGTCTATTCCACCACACATTGTAGATATTAAAAAATTATTGTTCTTTAAAGAACAAAAATGGGTTTATAAACTTCAAAGTGACCGGTTTGGACTTAATGATGAAATACCTTGGGTGTCATTATAACAAAATCTTATATATGTATGATTTAGTCATCAAATACAAGGTTGTCTAAAAAATCAACTTTTCTGATGTGCCTTGGAATATCTAGAAAATATGCCTTATATTACGAGAAAATCTCTTTACACCTAGTCTCTTTCCAGGGCATTAGTGGCGTAATAATGCAGCTTACGCTTTCATACACAATCAATACACTGTATGATGTATATGCCCTCCTTTTTCAAATTGACTTTGCAAGACGATATGATTTTCATGCCATTTACTTATACAAGGCTATTTATTGCGCTACTGCATATAAAATGAATTTCACACAATTTTAAGAGCCATTGCAGACTACACACTAGATATCCATCGCATGAAAACTACAACTCCCATGACGTGATGGATCACACGTTCAGTCGACATGACGTGATGACGTCATCACACAGGACCGCGAGTGTCGGCCAGAGCATTTTCATAATACAACGCGGGCATTACGTCCGAAGGAGTAAACAGGGCAAAGAGTATTTAAGTTCGGCTCCCTCCCCGCCGGACACCTCCCCTTCCAGCTTAGATCCAGAGAGGGGTACCGACGGAGAGGTAAGCCATGTACTTCTCGGGGCCGTTTTTGCATATGTCGAGAGGTACCAAAGGATGTTTAGAGATGCTTTACCATGATGGGTATGTCTTTGATATAAATTCGACTAAAACGCTAGTGCGCTTTCAGGAGCTTAGTTATGGGGCCCCTCTATTTTTCGATTTTGATAATCGCAATGCTGTGGGCTGCTCTTGCACTTGGCTTTGTATAGAGGGACGTTTTGAGAAGTCTGACTATTATGAGAACATGTTCTTTCAAGTACAATCGGCTAAAGATGCTAGCGCGCTTGAAAGAGTCTAGCCTACCTTTTCACTTTACTGGCGACCACTGTTTGATTACCTCCATATTTTTCATTAACCATTTCTAACATAGTTAGATATATTTTCCGTCTCCTAATCTAATAGTAGCCGAAATATATCTACTTCTGTTTAGCAGACATTGATTCAGATCGTTGCCTATTCTGATCTAATTTCAAGTCTTGATTAAGACATTAGAGAGTCTTTTAGTGCCATCCTCAGATAGATACAGGCACTCCTGTGTTTCTTTCCTTTTTCGCCATTGGTTTTTAACAATGTGACTTAGAGATTAATAAATATATATAGTGGACAGTTACCATGATTAGACAATGTTCACTGTGATCTTGGTTATTTGTTACTCTTTTTTATATATATAGAGCGGTGCCTCACGTCCTGAGCGGATGCCAGGTGAGGTGAGGTGCACAAAGCCGGGTAAATGCAATGATTGATTTTAATTTGTGTTTTTGTAGCACACTTAATGGTGCTTTGATACAGTTGGAGTATCATATCTTGAATTATTCAACCCAATGCTATAATGACTATAAGTGAATGTTTCTAGAAATACATACTAGGTTTCATGCAAGTCTTTTTATTTTTTCCATTAGGTAGTTTTCCAGTTCTACTGTCTGTACTGTTCCATTTTGGATTTACAGAAGTGATCAGGTTGTATTATTACCAACCGTATTTTGTTTTGTTTTATTATCTCGCACTAAAGCACTAAACTCTTTGCAGTAGCTAAAAATTCAGAGGTCCTGACGAAAGCCGGGTTCTAATATCCAAGGGCTGAAACATGTAGACCTATCCATCCTACAGTTATTTGTTCAAACTGTAGAGGCACTGTTTTTATTTTTGACACCAAGACAGCACTGAATAAACTTGTTTTGTGTCTTAATAGTCAATTTTAAATCACCCTTTCACACACGTTCACTAGCACTGCAACCATCACCCTATAAACAGTTATTTTGCCCTATCATAGGTGAGAAGCATTTTCACCAATCTCTGTTGACCCAGAACTCTCAATTTCTATATGAGAGTTAGGTTCACTAAGAGTTCCCAGATGATGAAGCAAGCCACCTTTGGTGGGTGATGGGATTTCATCCTTTTCTTAAAGACTCTACATCCTGTTTAGTCTTTGTTTATTTGGGTTGTATATAATTCTAGACCTGCAGTTTTTCTTGTATTTTCTATTCTGTATCAGTGTGGGAATTCAAAACTGCTTAGCTCTTTAAATATTATACCTAGGACCCCCCTCTTTTTGAAGAATTTTTAGTATAGGTTTTGAGAAGCCACGGGTGCGGGTCCTTAGTGATACCCTCTAATAAGTGAGTTGTGTATCAATTTTACCGCTTTCTTTGTCACAATTGTTTTTCACCATGGCTGAATTCACAGGATTATCCTTTGATGAGGATGTGCTACAATCTATTCTCACTAGAAATCCGAGTATCTTAGACACTCTACCTGAAGTTTTGACAAGTGCACAAGATGACTGGCAGACTTTACTCAATCTTAAGAAGTCACATTCTCGCACATTCATCCACGGAGCCATCATGACAGAGTATCTTAGAAGTAATTGTGCTCCGATGGGTCTGATAGTTACAAATGCCCCAAGGCTTTTTCTGTCTGATAAAACTCTTCTCAAAGACTGGTCACTAATCGTGTGGCGCTGTACGCGCTACTGGTTGATTTTAATCATCAGTACAGCTAAGAAAGTGGCTGATGCCATACTTATTGAAATACAGACTCTGGAGGGACAAATAAAAACAACAATATCAAGTGCTTTATATAAAAGGAACATGGAAGAAACAAATAAATCAAATAAGGAACACAAAGATACAATTCTTCTAACAAAAATTGATAAGTTCAAAAAAGATCTAGCACGTTTTTCACTAGAGAAGGTATACCCCTACACTAGCGACAAGTACACTCCACCTGAGTTTAATAAGAAAGGCAAGAGGTATGGTTCAAATTACTCATCATCAGGATCAGACACTTATTCGAGTGATTCAGACCTCTCTGGCCCACCTTCAACACCGACTAGTGGTAGAGGCCAGAATTACCGCTCCAATCGGAGATGGGGTGCACAGGGCCATTATCAACAACAAGGTCCTTTGTGGCCCCCAGCTCCTTGGGGCTTTCCACAACCAATGTTTTCACAACCCATGCCCCATTTTGCACCCCAGCCCCCCTTTTTTGGACAGCAGCATTTTTTAGGGCAGGGTCGAGGGCGCAACAGAGGCAGGAGAAGAGGACAAGCTCAGGTACATTGGGAGACTGAACAACCCTTACCCAATACCCGCAGCAGGAGAGGATTACAACCAACAGGGATGAGCACAGATACAACGATTTAGCTGTTAATCTGAGCTCACGCACTCTCACACCAGATGAACAGAAAGTTCACAACAAAGGCTTAGGTTTCGTCCTGACCAATGTAGGAGACCAATTTAAACTCAGATGTGAACTAGTCCAATTCTTTAGAAAAATACATTTACATTTCTTTTTCAAGTCTAAAGAAACAGAAATTTCGAGTTCTACTATCGATGGGAATCTTAAGAATACAGGTCTCAGGCCACCTTCCACTTTTAATCCACCTGCCCATTTGATACCAGATCAAGTTGGGGTTTTTGAACAAGCAGTAACCCATGATATTATGGCAATTTGTGCCAAAAAAGAAAATGTCTATCAGAATCTATCTACGGTTGAGAAACTAGCCTTAACAACTTTGGCTAATGATGATAAGATAATAATCAAACCCGCTGATAAAGGCGGAGCGATTGTCATTCTGGATATAGATGTATATCGTACAGAATGCTTAAGACAACTGAATGACACGAAGGCATATCTTGCCTTAAGAGAAGATCCTACTTCGAGACTAACCGTTGAGATTCAAAGTCTCGTAGATGAGGCTAAAAATGCGGGCTGGATAACATCACAAGAAGCTGATTTTCTAGTAACCAAACATCCAATCGTGCCGTACTTTTACGTGCATCCCAAAATACATAAGCCTACCAGGCCACCTCCTGGACTACCAATTATTTCAGGCATTGGGTCCCTGCTAGAACCTTTATCGACCTTTGTCGATTTTTTCTTATGACCTTTGGTCAAAGAAATGCCCACCTACCTTCAGGACACGAAGGATGTCCTGAGGTTACTACCGGACATCACTTTTGACATCGAAATTGACCTTCTGGTCAGCTTCGACGTCGAATCTCTCTACACCTGTATTCCACAGGAGGAGACATTGAAAGCCATACGTGGCCTTCTAGATACCAGGGACATGGATACCATAACGCCAGTACACTTCATAATGGAGTGCGCCAGATTGGCCATGATGGAAAACTTTTTTAGATTTGAGGAAACTCTATATCTCCAAACCTCAGGTACATCAATGGGCAGTATTTTTGCGCCCAGTCTGGCCAATCTTTATGTCCATCTTTTTTAACAAAACAGTGTACTCACTCATGACAACCCCTTCTGCGACAGGATATTGTTGTGGAAGAGATATATAGACAACATTTTTGTCGTCTGGCACGGAACCACTGCCACACTCTTGGAGTTCCATACCTGGTTGAACACTAAAAACAATTTTTTGAGATTTACTGTCGAATATGACAAAAGGAGATTGCCCGTTCTGGACATTGTGATATGTCCTGTGCAGGGTAAACTTGGAAGTGAGCTGTACAAAAAACCTATGGCAAAAAACTCGCTACTAAATTTTGACAGTTATCATCCAAAGTCTCTTCGTGAGAATTTGCCCGTTGGACAGTTCCTGTGTATACGGAGAAATTGTTCGGACAGAGAAACTTTTGAGCATCATGCCAAAATACTATCGAAACAGCTACACGATAGAAGATATCCCAAACATCTGGTGAGAAGGGCTTGGAAGAGAGCCTCTAATAACAATCGAGATGCTCTCTTGGAACCCCCTGTACCGAAACCTCCGCTCTCAAGGATAACTTTTGTCAATACTTTCAGCACTTTATCCAACAATGTGAAAAAAATTGTGCGCACACACTGGCGTATCCTGAACGTAGGCAATTCAAATATTCAAACTCCCCTCCTTACATTTAAAAGAGGAACCAGTTTACCGGACAGTCTAGTACACACTAGACCGAAGATTCGCACAGGGACCGCAATGAGTACACTATGGGATCTTCCTCCAGTACAGGGACATTTCCCATGCGGTTCCTGTACAGCATGTCCTCAAACACAACATACTAAAACAGTGGATGTTGGGACAGGTACGCCATGGATCCTTAAGAAATATACGAACTGCAACACAGAAAGAGTCATCTACCTCATTACGTGCCCCTGTTCCCTGCGTTATGTGGGCATGATGACACGTAAAGTTAAAGTTCGTATTAACGAACATAAAAGTACCATCAGACGGAACAAACAGGCAACCAGACTTACAAATCCTTTTTTGACATCCAAACATAAACCGGAGGACTTACGGTGGATAGTATTAGAACACCCGTTTATTCCACCACACATTGTAGATATAGGAAATTCTTGTTCTTTAAAGAACAAAAATGGGTTTATAAACTTCAAAGTGACCGGTTTGGACTTAATGATGAAATACCTTGGGTGTCATTATAACAAAATCTTATATATATATGATTTAGTCATCAAATACAAGGTTGTCTTAAAAATCTACTTTTCTGATGTGCCTTGGAATATCTAGAAAATATGCCTTATATTACGAGAAAATCTCTTTACACCTAGTCTCTTTACAGGGCATTAGTGGCGTAATAATATAGCTTACGCTTTCATACACAATCAATACACTGTATGATGTATATGCCCTCCTTTTTCAATTTGACTTTGCAAGACGATATGATTTTCATGCCATTTACTTATACAAGGCTATTTATTGCGCTACTGCATATAAAATAAATTTCACACAATTTTAAGAGCCATTGCAGACTACACGCTAGATATCCATCGCGTGAAAACTACAACTCCCATTACGTGACGGATCACACGTTCATGCGACATGACGTGATGACGTCATCACACAGGGCTGCGAGTGTCGGCCAGAGCATTTTCCTAATACAACGCGGGCATTACGTCCGAAGAAGTAAACAGGGCAAAGAGTATTTAAGTTCGGCTCCCTCCCCGCCGGACACCTCCCCTTCCAGCTTAGATCCAGAGAGGGGTACCGACGGAGAGGTAAGCCATGCACTTCTCGGGGCCGTTTTTGCATATGTCGAGAGGTACCAAAGGATGTTTAGAGAAGCTTTACCATGATGGGTATCTCTTTGATATAAATTCGACTAAAACGCTAGTGCGCTTTCAGGAGCTTAGTTATGGGGTCCCTCTATTTTTCGATTGTGATAATCGCAATGCTGTGGGTTGCTCTTGTACTTGGCTTTGTATAGAGGGACGTTTTGAGAAGTCTGACTATTATGAGAACATGTTCTTTCAAGTACAATCGGCTAAAGACGCTAGCGCGCTTGAAAGAGTCTAGCCTACCTTTTCACTTTACCGGCGGCCACTGTTTGATTGCCTCCATATTTTTCAATAACCATTTCTAACATAGTTAGATATATTTTCCGTCTCCTAATCTAATAGTAGCCGAAATATATCTACTTCTGTTTAGCAGACATTGATTCAGATCGTTGCCTATTCTGATCTTATTTCAAGTCTTGATTAAGACATTAGAGAGTCTTCTTAGTGCCATCCTCAGATAGATACAGGCACTCCTGTGTTTCTTTCCTTTTTCGCCATTGGTTTTTAACAATGTAACTTAGAGATTAATAAATATATATAGTGGACAGTTACCATGATTAGACAATGTTCACTGTGATCTTGGTTATTTGTTACTCTTTTTTATATATATATAGAGCGGTGCCTCACGTCCTGAGCGGATGCCAGGTGAGGTGAGGTGCGCACCCGCACAAAGCCGGGTAAGTGCAATGATTGATTTTAATTTGTGTTTTTGCAGCACACTTAATGGTGCTTTGATACAGTTGGAGTATCATATCTTGAATTATTCAGCCCAATGCTATAATGACTATAAGTGAATGTTTCTAGAAATATATACTAGGTTTCATGCAAGTCTTTTTATTTTTTCCATTAGGTAGTTTTCCAGTTCTACTGTCTGTACTGTTCCATTTTGGATTTACAGAAGTGATCAGGTTGTATTATTACCAACCGTATTTTGTTTTGTTTTATTATCTCGCACTAAAGCACTAAACTCTTTGCAGTAGCTAAAAATTCAGAGGTCCTGACGAAAGCCGGATTCTAATATCCAAGGGCTGAAACATGTAGACCTATCCATCCTACAGTTATTTGTTCAAACTGTAGATGCACTGTTTTTATTTTTGACACCAAGACAGCACTGAATAAAATTGTTTTTTGTCTTGATAGTCAATTTTAAATCACCCTTTCACACACTTTCACTAGCACTGCAACCATCACCCTATAAACAGTTATTTTGCCCTATCATAGGTGAGAAGCATTTTCACCAATCTCTGTTAAACCAGAACTCTCAATTTCTATATGAGAGTTAGGTTCACTAAGAGTTCCCAGATGATGAAGCAAGCCACCTTTGGTGGGTGATGGGATCTCATCCTTTTCCTAAAGACTCCACATCCTGTTTAGTCTTTGTTTATTTGGGTTGTATATAATTCTAGACCTGCAGTTTTTCTTGTATGTTGTATTCTGTATCAGTGTGGGGATTCAAAACTGCTTAGGTCTTTTAATATTATCCCTAGGACCCCCCTCTTTTTGAACAATTTTTAGTATACCTTTGGTTGACTCCATTGAGAAAGGGATTCTTCTAACTGTAAGTGAGGCAACAAGGAAGTCTTGTGACATGTTCAATTGTTCAGTAAACTGCAAGGGTTTGTGATCGACTTATCTACCTCTAACATCCTGGAGCCTCCTCCTGACTGGATGTGGATGAGACTTCGCGATGGAATTACACAGCAGTACTCTACTGTCCCAGGGTGATTCAACATAGGAGAGAGTGGGTGCTGGTGACTGTCTACATCTGCCAACATACAACAAGGATATGTGGAATTAGATGCAGATCCGAGGATCTAAGTCCCTATCTATCTGTTTAGCTATCTATATAATATTAAATCATGTGGAAACTCCTCTGAAGAAGGTCTCTTGGTGCTATCAATATCAATGCTACTGACCTCATCTCAAGGTCAAACAGCCAGGTTTTAGTTTCTTCCTAAAACTCAACAGGTTTATTTCTGCTTTCAGTGATATGGAGCAAACATTTCAAAGTTTAGATCCTTGATTTCTGAAGGATCAGCCATCGGATTTGGCCCTGCTTTATTTTGAGATGTGAAATAAGAGGTTGGTGGATGGACATAGAATGCGCGAAAGGGAATGTTTCACAAAATAAACAAATAAAAATAGGGCATGATGTGGTGATAAGCCTTAAGTAACAGGCAAGCTGTTTTAAAAAGTATTCTTGTTAGGTCTGGCCAAGAGACAGTATTAGCTTTCCCCAGCCTCACATAATCAAAAAAATGTATTAATAAAAAAGTACATACGTATATACATATATATAGCTTCTTTGGATCAGTATTGCTCATCTGTTGATCTTTTTAACCGTCATTCAAATTTTGCTTCCGCCCACCACAACAAATGACGTTGGGCAAGGGGCCAGCCCATCACAGCCATTGGCTGTCTCGCACTGTGAGTGATGGCATTTGGTCTGATCACCTGTGCTCATCTCCTGAAAAAGAAGTGCACTTCAATGCCAATGTTGGTTTGACAATGCTTTACTATGCCAATGTTTGTTTTTCCGATTATTTGTCTTTTGGTAAAAATGTTCATGCTTGTGTGTTTTAACCACAACTTCGGGTTACGGTAATTCAAAGCCAATAGTACTTTTTCTTTGAATCAATATGAATATTTTCCTGTGATGTGTATTAAAACTAAAATGGTTTCTATACCTCTTTAAGTATAACTGCTTGCCAGGAAGCACACATATATAGTTCTAATTTCATTATAATCAATGGTTAATTTTTTTTATGTACAGTTTTTATTGCAAGCATGTGTTGTCTCATTTACAGAGTGGCATTTTATTTTCCTATTATTGTGACATTGCTTTCAACAAAAAGTAAAGAAATGTAACCATTTCACCAGCTCTCCAAAGCCTGACACATTGGCTTTGCCAATGCTTGTTTTAGCTTGCAGCGATTGTGAGCCTGTGAGTTTTCTGGAGATGTAGCCTGTTTTCCTAAGGCCAAAGATATACTGCGGAGAGCTTAATTGTAGATGTTCTGCAATTTATGGGTAGATTAGGCAGGAAGACTGCAATAGACAGTTGTAAAATCTAGTTGTGGGTGTATGAACGGGTTTGCCGCTGCGATTCTCAAAAATAAACCCGAAAAGGCATATTATAGTGGAGACAATGGCAAAAGCAGTATTTTGCAACTGATGAAATCATCAAGGCTAGTGAGATCAGAATCCAGATGAAAACACCTACATTGTTCTCTATGCGAATAGGAGCCTTTAGAGGCTGGCCAGGAGTTGGAGCTGTATAGGTTAACAGTATCACCAGCTTCAAGACTTTCAACTTCAGGTAGTTGAAATTCATCCAACACACAAAAAGTGATGGGAGGAATGCTTGCGATAGTCTACCCAACTCAGCGGCATATTTGCAACAGGCAGCGATAATTATCGCTGACCTTGTATACCGCATTTTTTTCTATCGCTGGAATATTTCGCCAGGCTAGCGTTGTATTAACAACGCTTCGCGCCATGGCGATGTATATTCCAGCGATAGCGCCCTTTTCCATGGAACATTGCTGGTTTTCCAGCGATGTTCCATTGTGATGTCGTGGTCGTGACGCGATACGCTTGATGCGTACGCGTCATGTCACGTGGGACATATTGAATAAATACGGGTTACGCCGACACGTACGCCAGATAGGGTACGGCGGCGGACAAGTAAACTACCACCCTGTCTCCGCCTCATTATTGTTGCGCTAGGCCCCAGTCACGACTCGTGCTCCCGGTGCGTGCCCCGTGTTACAGCTGACGAGGGACCCGGGAACACCACACAAGCTGGCGACGAGGGCGGAACGTGCCCTCGCCGACGCGTGTTTCGCTGGTGTGGCGGCCGCGGGCTCGATCCTCGGCTCGCGGCTCGGGCTCGATCCTCGTACCCCAGCGCAGCGCGACAAGGAAAAAAACGAATCCTCGTGATCTGGGAGCGCACCTGAGGCGAAAATTGATCGCGCTGCCCCGCGGAAGCGTTGGAGGTTCAGCGCAGGTGGAGCGAGAAGACCCTGCTTGGCAACCACGTGGTCATCTTCGGTGAGCTCTTCCCGGACATGATGTAGGCTGTCCATTATGCTACGAGGACATTGGTTGGTAATTCCCACGTCCCTGACCCAGAGGGTAGTGGACCTTGCCCATGTCGGACATCAGGGCATGGTGAAAACCAAAGCAAGGCTGCGCACAAAAGTCTGGTTTCCACTGATGGATGACTTGGTTGAAGGCACTGTTCGAGCGTGTCCAGCGTATCAGGTCACTGGGGAAGCCCCTCGACCGGCCCCTGTCATCATGGAGCCTCGGCCGAGAGTCCCGTGGTCCCGACTGAGTATCGATTTCGGCAGTCTTCCGGATGGGCGCCATACATTAGTCGCCATTGATGACCACTCAAAGTACCCTGAGGTGGAAATATTGTCGGCACTTAGCGCGACTGAAGTTATACCAAAGCTCGAAAAAATCATGGCTGCACATGGAATTGTAAAAGAGATAAGAACTGATAATGGATCCCCATTCCAAAGCCAAGAATTTGCCGCATATCTGCAAGCGCCGGGGATACATCATCGGCGAATCACTCCCCGCTGGCCGCAAGCGAATGGAGAAGCCGAACGATTCATGCGGACCCTCAACAAGGTAATCCGCATTGCACATGACAAGGCTCAATCGGTGGAGTTGGCCATTTTCACGTTTCTCTGGAATTATCGTCAAACACCTCACACAACTACAGGGGTGGCCCCAGCCCATCTGTTGATGGGGAGGATAATTTTGGACACGATCCCTCACCACCCGGAGTGGCGACCAGACACTCCAGAAGACAGTGCCATTGATGCCCGGCGGCGACAAGCACACGCTCATGTGAGTGCCAGGCGGAGAGTTGTCTTGCCCAATCTCCGCCGAGGAGACACTGTACTGATTAAGAATCGGACCCAAGGAAGCAAATTCCGTTTGACTTTTGAGAAAGAGCCATGGACAGTGGAGTCCGTCAAAGGAACTTGTGTCACGGCCACCCGTGAAAGGGAGAGAATAACCCGAAATGTATCCTACTTCAAAAGGTATCACCCGCAGCGAGAAGACGTGATTTCTGACTCGAGGCCTGACTCCGGGAACACAAGGCGTGGAGAAGAGCGGGTGGAAGATGTCAGTGTTGGAAATGGAGAGGGGGAGCCGGCTCTGGAGGACCCTGGAGAAGCTGATTTTTCCCGATCACCCCCGCCGAGGAGTGGGCATGACACTGCCGCATGTCCAGAGCGACCGTCTCGTGAGGTAGTGACCTGTGGTGAGGAGTATGGTGAGCAGTCCGGAACCTCACAAGGCCGGGGTGCGTCGCAGTACCGCCTGCGGAATAATCCTGAGCCATCCTGTCGCCTCAAGGACTACCTAACGTAAGGCTGTTCCAGATATTTATGTTGATTTCTGAAATAGTGGTAATCACAGTGAGCATAAAGGAGGGGGAGCCTAATGTTAGAAATGTTATAGGCCAGTTATTGGGTTTTTGTTTTCTTTTCATGTTTGTTGGGGAGGAATGTGATGTCGTGGTCGTGACGCGATACGCTTGATGCGTACGCGTCGTGTCACGTGGGACATATTGAATAAATACGGGTTACGCCGACACGTACGCCAGATAGGGTACGGCGGCGGACAAGTAAACTATCACCCTGTCTCCGCCTCATTATTGTTGCGTTAGGCCCCAGTCACGACTCGTGCTCCCGGTGCGTGCCCCGTGTTACAGCTGACGGGGACCCGGGAACACCACATTCCATGTAAAACGGCGATATGCTTGATGAAACGACCCTGTGGTTGTATCACATGAATCCACCTCCCATGTTAGGTATGCCTTAGCCAGGAATTTAAGAGACGTTAAATTCCTGCGTTAAGGCATACTTAGCGCGATTAAAATAATCGCTTCCCCGCATTGTAAATATCGCGAAGCTGCCTTCGCGATATTGACCCATGTTGTTTCCACAGACACGCCTACTTTGCATCTCATTAGCGATGTGAAGTTAGGCGTGCTGGAAACGGGAGCAAAATCAGCAAAACACGTGATAGCGTGTCTTTGCTGATAAGGCGATAAAATTATCGCCGCTTTTCGGCCGAAAACGGCCGCAAAAGCGGTGATAATTTTTTATTGCTGCATTGTTAATATGCCCCTAAGTTCTATGTAACATACACTTTGCAGAAAGGGCCTCGTTCCAGATTTATTCCTTCAGAATGGTGTTCTTCTGCGTATTGTCATAGTTCATTGAAACGCTCTATGGAAAGCCGTCCTTGAAGAGAGAAATCCTGCATAATTTGCTGCTCTGCATAAAAAGTTCGACAATAATAAACTTGCACAGAAAAATGATGCGTTCATTTTCCAGAGTGGCTGGTTGTCATTACAGTGAAAATGATTTTACTATTAAGTGAAAAAAGATATCACTATGCAGAGAAAACCTAAGTGAAGGTAAACCCAGAAACGGTGCATGCTTTGCAGATGACAAACAAATGCAAAACTTTGCTGGTGAAAAAGAAGTGTGCACATCCCTTCAATACTAGATTTTTTTCTCACATATTTTATTGCATTTTCAAGAATCAGTACACAGCAATATCGTATAAGTAGGAAAAGTCTGATACATAGCACATGAATTATCATTACAATCAACAGTGTGCTCTTAATATAGGCGTAAGACATGAAGTCGTCAGCATTGAAATATGTAAAAGGTGAGAATAAACTGCCAACAATCCCGTCCCACCCCGCAACCTATTAACCGTGCCACCTCTTTAATGTATAAAATATATAAGAGAGTTAAATTGGGCCACTACGTGGAAATAATGAGATGGAAGGATTGCCTTTAATCTAGTCGAATACAAGCCTCAAAGTGTTATGCTGACCCCTTAGAACATAGGGAACTGCGCAGGCCTGACATCTGCATGAAAGGAGTGACTGACGCCGGATATTGTCACCTCTGTGCTAAATTACCCGGCCGCCCTCCTTTCATCTTCTCCAGACTCTTACCTTAGTCCCAGCAGATTCCGCCCAATGACTGTCTGCGAGCGGAGGTCCTGAATCGATATTTCCAAGTGAATAAACAGATTGGATGCGCCATCTCAGCTAAAAAGCCTCCCCGGGATTTAACGAGATTTCCCTCCAGGCTGTCTTGGGGTTTCAATGAAAGCGGTGCTGCTTGTTCCTATTCACCCCGGCCCTGGAGATGTCTGGAGGTTGTTCAGAGTGCTCATTCCCTCTGAGCTCCGTAATCTCATCTGCTGATGAAGTGAAAGTGCAGAGAGTTTAATTGCTTACATCTAATAAGGTATCAGCCGGAGTTTTTTTGCTCGACTTGCCACGTTAATGTATTAAAATAGGTGTAAAACCTGCTTACATGATCTTGCTTGAGTTAGTAGGCAACCTCCGGCCTTTGTCTGATCCCCAGAGAATAACAGCAGTCTACAGCAAAAAGGAATCACTGTTTTATGGAATTCTGTTCTTGCTTTTTCAAAACTAGATGCCTCTTGAGTTGATAAATGTGCACCCTGGTGCAGTTCAGCACTCAAATCTTCTTTCCCTAGGCATGTTACACTACGTTATTGGCATTTGTGCTGCCAACACTCAGTTGTTGGCACTGCTTTGAGCAGTGCGGTGACTTACCACTTTGTGTGGGCGATCAATGCAGGCTGGACTATGCACTTATGTATGTGGGGGCAGATTTACAAACCCCTTGCGCCGCCATTGCATCACTTTTTTTTAAAGCAACAGCACCGCAAACAGTGCAGCAAATTTACAACGTGACGCATCTAGAGAGATGCGTTACTCTGTAAAGCCCTGCGTCACATTATACCTGCACCAGGTATAAGGTATGTAGGCTAGACGTTCCCATGCAAAAAGCCATGTAGAACTGACTCAGTGAAATTTACAACTTTTCACTGTGTCACTCTACGCCTTCACTGCGTTAAAATCCCTACGCATGCTCAGACCAGGCGTAAGGAATGAGGCAGGGTTTTTTGAATGACGACTCACCTATCTGTTGTGGCACATTGCTGGAGTTGCGTCACTTTCATGAGCAACAGTATTCTGACGCATCTGTTAATCCTTGCGCCATGGAGCACTGTATTGTAAACCATGGTGGCGCAAGGACATTTGGCACCAGCGCAAGGAAACTGACGCATCTATGCAGATGTGTAATTTCCTTGTAAATCTGCCCCGTGGTAATTGTATAGCGTAAGCATAGCTAAAGGTCATCAGAGCGGTCAACAGTGGGCAAAGCAAGAGATTCAATTCAAGATTGTTTACAAGGAGGTAGGTAGCAGGGCCACTGGAATTATGATTATACGGCTGCAGCAATTTTCACATAATTATAGATTTGACGCATTAGACACTTAATCCATCATCTGCCGCATAATCTTCAGATTTTTTTTTTTTTTTAAATTCTAGCTCAAACAGTTCAAAAGTTACTAAAAATGCAGTGCCACATGTTGCCACACAATGTAAGGCCCTTTGCAAAGCTGAACTGGTCACTTTTCTATTGATTATTGCTATGTTTGGATGTTAAAATGGTCTTAATGAGGTGCAACCAATACTCAGACAGTGTTACCAAGTTTAAAAATGACGAAATAATGAAGTAATACTATTACAAAATGTGTCCTATTATGCTGCATAATATGCCTTTTCTTGCCATATAATTTACACAACCCTGGTGCATAATTTGGCCCTCTCCTGTTGCATAATTCTAGTGGCCCTGCCTATTAGTTCCTACATTAAAGGTTGTTGGTGCTCTTTAAACAGATGTGTCTTCAGCTTTTTTTCTGAATTGCAGGAGGGACAGGAGAATTCTGATGTTGACAGGGGTATTGTTTCAGATCTTTGGTGTCTAAATGGAGGCGTCTGATTCAGTTTGTGTTGAATTGCTTCAGGTATTGTGATCTGGTCTCTCTTACATGCTTATTTCTGATTCACTGAGCTATGGGTGTATGGTTTTGGTGTGCTAAGGATAAGGTGAAGAACCTTGAAAATTGCTTAAACATGTCTAGATTAACTGATAAACCCGTTCCTTAGAGGGTGCTAACATTTGCATGTTTGGGGGTTGGGCTGGCCACTGCACTTACTCCGGTGCACATAGTTAAGTCTTGGTCCAGGTTATTAGTACTTCAGGGAGGCAGAGTAGGGGCTTGAGGAGGTCCTGAAGAAGAATGAGGAAGGGTGATGAGCTGAGAAGTAAAGCTTGTGTCATGGTCCTAACAGGAAGATTATCTTATCGTGGTGGCTTTGGCCAGTGTGAAGGCGGTTCCGGTGTAGCTTGCAGGGGATCACTGACAGAATATCGACGGACAGAATATCGAGCTACAGGAATATCGAGTCTACAATATCGATGGACAGAATATCGACAGCCTATCTCTACAATGGTAATTACAAAAATATTGAAACCAAAATATTGTTATTTTTTTAAATGTCTTGAAAATAATATAAAAATCATTAAATAATGAATAGAATTAACAAAAACATAGTTAGAATTATTTAAAAATGTTAAAAACTGATAAATAATAAATGTAATTATTATTTTTTAACATACATATTATTATTTTTTATATATCTATTAACTTGATAATACTAATAAATCATTATTTAATTTAATTATAAAATGATAGAAACAAAAGAAAAGTTATAAATACATATATATACATAAACCTGTAATATAAATATAAAAATAAAATATATATAATAAAAATAATAAACGTAATATTTATTTTAATAAAAAAATTACACCACATTAACTAGAAAAGTAGGGAAATGTTGGATAGTGGAGGGGATAAAATTACTATTCCCACTACAGAAAGTGCAACATTACGGAAAGTGTTGGATAGCGTAGGGAAATAATCTACTATTCCCACTCCAGCGAGTGCAACAGTAGGGAAAGTGTTGGATAGCAGGAGGGTAAAAATTACTAATGAACAACTAGAGGGACAATATCGGGGGGCTTTTTTGAAAGGTCTCGCATACATGCCTGAGACTAGCCAAGAAAAAGAGGGTATGCAGTTCCTTAAAAGTGTATAAAGAGAAGTAAAGAGAGACAGAGACTATGATGTTGTCACTAAAGGGCATCCAATGATTCGTAGGAGAGGAATTGCTCCTGTCGGAACTAAGACCCTCACACACCAACCAGTTAGGTGTCATGCTTCATCATATGGGTCTGCTCCTCGTCGGGTCGGCGCTGCAATACCCGACGGGCACCCATAGAGGGGCTCTTTAACAGAGATCTTTTGTTCCTTGCCGTTAGGTGAAGTGTAGGTGAGGGGACTAAGGAAGTGTAGATGTGATGTAGTGAACAATAGGTTAAAACAGGTTGGGGAGTACAAGAAGTGACTTTATTCAAGATGGCGCTCCACCTGGATTAAAATGCAAGAGTGGCGACTATCTGTAGTGATGATACAAGATAAAAGCGCTCTACTCTGAATGGATCAACATGTTTCTTGCTGTTTTAGTTAGGGGGATCTGTGGCAATTCTTCAGGACCTAGTGAAAAACTATCTACATAGCGTGGAAGGGGAGGAACCTACCTACCATGGTTTACACTGTGGGTTGACTACCTACAGCTGTCGAGGATGACCTAAAAATAAAGCAAACTGTTAAAAACCACAACAACATGTTGGTGGTGATCGTGACAACATTGCTATCTCTCTCTCAAGCATTCCTGCGTCAGCCCTTAAAGTGTCATAAGGTGACTTCATATTTCAAACATAATAGTGTTAAGTGATGAACATTTCTGATCACATTATTATCCATGACCCATGTTGTGAGGGGTTCTGTTATTAGACATTAAAGCGGCTAAAAATGTATTAAAAATGCGGAGATGAAAAGGTTAACGATGAAAGAGTTAACACAACTAACCATTCACGGTAGTGGTTTTGGGACTCCCCTAAATACTTTTAGGAGTAATGCCTCAACAGTAGCCGGCAGGCGTTGGGGACAATCATAAAGTAATGTCCTAGGAAAAAACCCAAAAGGAAACTGCCCAGGTGATGGTGATCGAATAAATGTCACCATCACAACCCCCCACGCATGCCGGTAATTATTTGGTAACAAGCGGGAGAGTGTCTCAGTTAGCGTGGTGTACCTCTCCCCATGTTGACCAGGTGAAATGTTCACAGGAGGTCGGAACTGCCCATAGCAACGGCACCACCGCTCCATGCCAAACCCGGAAGCCCTAGGGAGAGTGGGATATCGCAGGCTGGTGGGAGGGGGTCCCGCCGCGTTAGGGCACTCGCTAACAGCTCTCCGGTCACGTTAAGCACCTGACAAAATATTAGAAATCACACCTCGATATGCTGAAGCGTGACATGCCGGGTACCAGCGTAGCTGGATGTCGAGTTGGCGTAGATCGTCTCTCAGTCTGCCACTCACCATAAATCCAACGTTGTAGGCGGAATGACCTACGCTCTCTGCTAGGACATTAAACAAAATTACTATTCCCACTCCAGTGAGTGCAACAGTAGGGAAAGTGTTGGATAGCGGGTGGGAATAATTTACTATTCCCACTCCACCAAGTGTAACAGTAGGGAAAGTGTTGGATAGCTGAGGGGAATAATTTACTATTCCCACTCCGGTGAGTGTAACAGTAGGGAAAGTGTTGGATAGCGGGTGGGAATAATTTACTATCCCACTCCACCAAGTGTAACAGTAGGGAACGTGTTGGATAGCGGGGGTTAAATTTAATATTCCCATTCCAGTGAGTGCAATAGTAGGGAAAGTGTTGGCTAGCAGATAGATAAAAATTACTATTCCCACTCCAGCAAGTGAAACAGTTGGGAAAGTGTTGGATAGCGAGTATGTTAAAATTACTATTCCCACTCCAGTGAGTGCAACAGTAGGGAAAGTGTTGGATAGCGGGCGGGTAAAAATTACTATTCCCACTCCAGCGAGTGCAACAGTAGGGAAGGTGTTGGATACCAGAGGGGAATAATTTAGTATTCCCACTCCTGCAAAATAATTAACATTAATTAACAAATAATTAATTTTTCAAAAATGTTTTACCTCCCACTATATTCCCCTATAAACGTCACCACCAATATTGTAAATCATTACACAATTAACATAATTATTTAACAATTAATTAATTAACTAATAACAATTAACAAGAAAATTAAAAACAATACAAAATAAATTAGTTTACACAATTAACAGTATAAAAAACCTTTAAATAACTATTGTATATAAAAAATAATTTCAATTTTATTAGAATTAAATTACTTCCCACCCTACTCCCTTATCAATGCACAACCAACTCATAAAAAAACACCCAATTAACATATTTACCAATTAATTATTAATAATTAGTATCCAGTTAATAACTAATGAATAACACGTTTAACCAATAATAATATAAATATTAATCACATAAATATTAAAATTATTAATAATTAATTATAATTAAATTACTTCCCACCCAACTCCCCTATAAAACCACAACCCGCTGCTCCAAAAATTACACAATTAACATATTTACCAATTAATTATTAATCATTAATATCTAAATAAGTAATTAATAACATGTTTTAACACAATTAACAATATTAAATATTAATTACATACATATTAATAATTACAATTATTAATAATTAATTATGGTTAAATTACTTCCCACCCTACTGCCCTATAAAACCACAACCCACTCCTAAAAAAAGTACACAATTAAAATATTTACCAATCAATTATTAATTATTAATAACCAATGAATAACTATTAATAACACATTATTTAACACAATTAACAATATAAATCATTAAATACAAAAATATTAATTAATACAATTATTAATTAATTTATTTAAATTAATTTACTTCCCACCCTATTCCCCTATAAACCCACAACCCGCTACAGAACTAAAACGTAATATTCATGTTTTGTTTTTTTAGATTAATAACTTCTCAAAAATTATTATTAAATATATTAAAATTAAATTACTTCCCACCCTATTCCCCTGTAAATCCACAACCCACTACGGGACTAAAATACGCAAAAATTAATTAACATAAAATTAATTACTTGTAAAAAATTCAAACATCCATTACAAAAATAAGCTATACTTTTAACACATATACTAACATACAAAACATTAAAAAAAATATCGATATTATTAACAACGTTTTTTTTTATAGTAATGATATTACTAACATCGATATTAATTAAAACGATATTTCTTACCTGCATGTCGATATTCTGGTCGACGATATTCTTGATGGTCGATATTCTGTCATATCGATATTTAAACATCGATATAATGGTATATCGATATTTAGACATCGATATTAAGTCTGCATACCACTTGCAGGAGCCCTGGGGTCGAGTTGAGCTGGTGCTTTTCTGGAAGTAAAGTAAGAGTACGTCAGCTTAGCTCAGTTCATCACTACAATTTGGAAAAATAATCTTTACTTCACAGACTAAGTTGAATCTTCTCTGGATATATCCCCCTTAGTGTGTTCGGAATTTGGACTCCTTTCCCAATTTACCCCACTCGCTCCTTTCTCTAGTAAAGGTCTTGAAGTTAATACTTCATAAACATATAAAAAGGGGCAATTCCCTATTTAGGAAGTGATTCTATTCAGGCCAACAAAGAACTAAAATAAAGGCTATGTAGCCAGCTCTAAGCAGTAGGGCAGCAGATAATAGTCCCGGTTCTAGAGGACAGTTTTGGTGCACTGTTATTCTGTCATCATTTAAGATGACTATTAAAAAACTATGAAAGAGGAACATAATCCTGGAGCCAGCACGTTTATCTAAACATCTGTCATCTGGTTCCAAAAGCTTTAAACGGGTCCAAAGAAGGTCACCCCTTATAGTCCCACTCAGTGGCTTGCCCCAAATTCCTTCAATTTTCTTGCTTATTGGCAATGGAGCTGGAGATGGTAAACAGGCTAAAAATTCAGAAGAGCCTATGGACTTAGGAAAATCTGGCCAGATGCATAGCGTTCCAGTTAGTTCCCAGGAGCTTCCAGTAATCGTTCCTTCACCCCTCAGCCCTGTGAAGGTTAAGTCTCAGGGCGAAATAGGTAAAGTGCTTGGGAATATTCCACAAAATCTTCAATCTGAGCAGAACTCTTTTGATTATACACTTCCGGGTATATAGATCCTGAATATCAACTTTCCCACTGCAGAGTGAAAGGACCTATGGTAGACTAAAAAGAACTGGAAAATACTTCACTTCCAAGAGAGACATTAAGGGGTCCATTAGGATGTAGGGCGGTGGGACCACCACCGTGCTGGCGGTGCGGAAAAATGTCTATTTCCGTCCGCTGGCAGCAGACATCACGTCCGCCATATTAGTATGGTCAAACATAGGCCAATTCCCGACCGCCACGGTGTGACGTGCACTGCCATCAAAGTGCGTCCGCAACCACGGCGGTGGGAGCCAATGGATACCCTTCGCCGTGCGGAATGACGTCCGCCCTGGTCCACAAATTAGGATGGCTCCAGCAAGAAGACGCACCGCAGCGGCACCGCCCAACCAGAGACGGCGAAAACTCGACAGCGGAGCGCGAAACCAGAGTCCCGGTCCACACCACCCGGACACGACCGCAATGGACCCAGCTCTACACGTCTTTCCGGTGCTGTACCTGCTACATCACCAGGAACTCATGGACCACCGCGGACGCTGCTGCAGGTACGCAATAACACAACACACAACCCACAGCCTGACAAAGGGTCCAAATCCACATCAGACACTGTAGGGGGGATAGGGACACATCCCCAAGGACACCCACACATCACCCACCTGCCACAAATTCACCCCGCTGCATCCTGGACACACATCTACCGCCACCATGCAGCAATGACCCGGTCACATCACCGCAGCGGCGAACACAAGCAAATACATGCGCAATGCAGAAGCAGTCATGGGCAGGGCACAAAGACCACAGGGCCACACCCACACACTAGCACACCCCATGGAGGCACATGCCGTGTGCTCCCCCTGTGCACCCCATGCACAACAACAAGCCAGGGCAATACATACCCTGCACCACACAACCAACAATCATGGAGACACACAATGCAGAAGTGGCTGCACAGGAAGACAGAACACACAGCACAGTAGCACAGGGCCAGGGAAACACACACTATACCACACTCAGGGAAAATGCAATGAGGACAAGTAACAAATGAACACACGCAAGGAAGCAACATCCAAATGGACACACAGCCTGCACAGTCACACATACATATCACAGACTGACACACAATAACATACACACCCCACATGCCAACAGCAATGGAGCACAACAAATAGGGAAACCAAAGTGGGCTGCACACAAATGGAAGGTCATGGAGACACACAACAAGTATGTGCACATCACATCAACACAAGGAACAGAGCACAACACCCTCACACCATCAAAGCATACATGGCTGGCACAGTCAGTGAAATAAAAACCACAGACAGCTCAGTGCAACCACACAGGGAGACAGCAAGGAAAACCATGTATAGGCACAAGGATGAAAGGAAGGCCCTGAACTCAAACTGGGACCAGCCACACATACATACAACTACACACCTCAGGACTGACAAACACCAGTAAGAATCTACACACATACCCCCCTCAGACCAGCAGCACACTGAAGGCTGCACACACACACACACACACACACACAGGGATGCCACCACAAATGTGAAAACAAATACAACAGACAAACACATAACCCAACTGAAACACACACAGAGCCACAACAACAACAACAGACATGCCCTGTGCAGCTAAACTGGGGAAAGGCAATGGGAGCACAGACACAACAGGAGTGCACAACCTCATCACTCAGGAACAATGCACAGACAACATTCCACAACACACACAAGAAGTGCACCATCACAGAACAACACAGCCACAGCAAACAAACAACAGATGCACAGGCAGAACAATCACATAGCAAACATAGCATGACATCAGGGGATGCACAACAGGCAATCACAAGGCAACATACACACAGCACAACAAGCACAACAAGCTGTGTGTGCACACCAAGCATAACAGACACACACAGACATCAGTGACAGAACAGCAACCCACACAACACCATACAGCACAGCACAAAGACAACAGCACTGCCCAGTGCACAACATCAAAACAACAGGCACACAAGTCCTGGGTGACATATGTGTGTAGTTGACATTGCAGAGGCATGCACACATCAACACTCCCCACAAACTCACCCCCTTCACACTGCACAATACCTGACCATCCAAGAGCACACATGCGATCGGACTATCCCTTGACTCTCCATCTAGCTCCACCAATGATTCCCTTTCTCCTCCCTTGACCCCCCCACTCTCCAATAGGCTGCCCCCTTGGGAGGCTCAGGTCGACCCTCTTCTCTCCCCTCTGCCCTCCCCTCCTATTCTTCCCCCCTCACAGCATGCCCCCCCCTTCACTTCTGCCTTACCTCTAGCTAACACGCTCCTCGTCCATTCTGCACCGTCCCGGCACTCCATTCGCATCTCCTACCCCCTACCCTAGACCACCTCCCCTCCAGCCTTCTCCCCTAGTTAACTTTCCTTACGTTCCCCTTATTCCCTCCCCCTCTTTACTTTTCCTCCCCATCCTCCCCTCACCATGTACCCCGATTTCCCCACAAATACATTCCATCTCTCTCCTTCCCCACACTCCTCCAGCATTGCTGTGCTACCCTCTTCCCCACCCCCCCCTGGTAACCCTTTACCTCCCTCGGGCCTAGCAGAACCACTTCCTTTCTTCAACTTCCCTATCTCCCAATCACCCCCACTCTGCCTGATACCCGCTCCCTCACAGCCACCTCACTTAGCTGCCAGGTCCTCTCCAACCCCCTCCCCTCTTTTCCTCCCAAACCTCCTTCATCCCTATGACCCCACACACTCCTCCCCTCTCCTTCCGCCCCACCGCCTCACTCCTCTCCTATCGCCCCCTAATTTTGTCCTTAACTCCTATCCTTCTTGCAACGCCAACAATGACAACTCTCCTCCCACCCCCGATGCACCTACTCCTGCTCCCATCCAAAACCTCTCCCCACCTCTGAACCCTATTCCCCTACTCCCCTCCCGTTCCCTCACCTCTCCCTGCCTGCCACCGCCAAGTGTACCCCCTCCCGCTTCCATGGAGTCACCCAACATGCCGTGCTCTGCCTTCCTCTCTCTGGAAAATAAGCTAGGCTCTCTAATCACCTCCATCTCCCAACTTGTAGCTACCATTTCACTTTTAAGCTCCAAGATCTCGACTTTTCCATACACCTCAATTCCTTTGGAAAACACTCACCCTCCCACGAGATGCACCTCGCCCCCACAACCCATAATAGCTAAGCATAGCCTGGCGTCTGCAAATTCACACAAGCATTCGAACGCCTCCCTTCCTCCACTTTCACTTCCCAATAACCCTGCTATCTACAATATTCCGACCATCTCCTCTGTCAGAAACACTCATCCACCTAAACCCTCCCGAGCGCCCTCATATAAGTTCAATATCCCCATCACCCCTCATAGCCCAAGTGCCCCCGTCACCAAAACAGTCTCGACAGAGCTGCACTGTATGCTCCACAACTGCAGATCTGCAATAAAACACAAACTTGAAATCTCCGATACCATCAACTTGCACAATATTGACATGCTCTTCCTCACAGAGACCTGATTCAATGATACCTCTCATTCTATGTTTGATCTCCTTGTACCAACAGGCTATTTTATACTTAGAAATGACAGACTTGACAAAGTTGGGGGAGGTGTTGCAGTCATCTTTAGAAACTCCCTTCAACTTAAGGCTCTTCCCAACAGCTCCTTCCACACTTTTGAATGCCTATCTCTTGAGCTTCAATTGCACCACCGCTCACCTCTCAGATTCCATGTTATCTACCACCCACCTGGTAGCAGCCCTTCGTTTATGGAGGAACTCACGGACTGCATCAGTGACCAATACTCGCAAAGTGACAATCAGATCTTCGTGGGTGACTTCAATGGCCACTGGGGCTCGACTCAAGACACCTATGCGAATGCGCTGGCCACCTTCCTCTCTGCAAATGATCTTATCCAACACTGCACTGAAACAACACACTCTAAGGGTTCAACCCTGGACCTTGTTATCTCTAAAGCAGGCTTGCTGACCATCGCTTCCCCTATTCATGTAGACTGGTCTGACCACCTCCTCATCCCATTCTCTCTTCACCTATCACACTCTATAACTCTTGGCCAGCCTAAGAGGGCTACTTCCTGGTTCCGTGACACTAAAAATATTGACATCAGTACCCTCTGTGAGTCTGCCTTGCTATCACTTCCAAGGCTTGACCCGGACCTAGATGTTAACGAACTCACCTCCCAATGCCTTACAGTCCTTGCAGTCGAAATCAATAATGTCGCTCCTCTCCAAAGCAAAAAGAAAAGACCCACTCCCTCAGCACCTTGGTTCAACAAATCCCTCTATGAAGAAAGGAAGTACCTAAGAGTCCTTGAGAAACAATGGAGACAAGCGCCCTCCACCGAAAACTTGGCCACGCTGCGTTCAGCAAGATCCAAGTACCACAAGCACATTTTCCTTGGAAAAGCGTCGCACTTCAAATCCCTCCTTGACTCAGCCAAAAATAGACCCAAAAAACTATTCGACCTCCTCAAGAACCCTAACAGCTCTCCCCCAACCTCCAAATTGGAGGACTCCACAAAGAAAGCTGCGGATTTCGCTATATTCTTTGACAAAAAGGTGAAATCACTTGTAGATCAGGTCATTCATCCTACCCCTACAGAGGAGCGCAAATCCTTAATCATTTGGCAAAACTTTGACCCCATCTCTGATGACGCCCTCCTTAAATGCATCCTCGATACAAAGCCCTCTAACCACTCTCTTGACCCCATCCCTAGTGCCATTGCCATGGACTTCTATACCCATTCTCTTTCCTATTGGACCACTCTGGTCAACCTCTCCCTCAGTCAAGGCTCCCTTCCTGTTTCCTTCAAAAATGGACAGGTCACCCCTCTGCTTAAAAAACCCACCGCTGATGCGAACGACCTCAACAACTACCGTCCCATCACTAACCTACCCTTTCTTGCGAAAATCACAGAAAAATGTGTATCGAAACAACTCTCTCGCCATATCAAGGACAATGATCTTCTTGACACTTTCCAGTACGGCTTCATTCAAAACTGCAGCACTGAAACAACCCTGCTGCTAGTGATTGATGACGCGCTGCGGATACTCGATTCAGGGGAGTCTTGTCTTCTAATTCTTCTTGACCTTTTTGCAGCCTTTGACACAGTCAATCACAACACTCTCCTTAACACTCTTCAACAGAGAATGGGCATAGAGGGCACTGTGCTCAAATGGTTTGCCTCCTTCCTCTCTGATAGATCCCAAATGATCAAAATAGCGAACAGCCTTTCATCTCCTTTAGCGGTCAGCCAAGGTGTCCCTCAAGGCTCTATACTTTTACCCACACTATTCAATCTCTATTTAGAACCTTTGGGAAATCTCCTGAGTAAATCCGGGATCCATTATCATCTATATGCGGACGACACTCAAATCTATCTTAAGGTGGCCTCCACTCACGATCTCTCCTTCCTAATCTCTACTCTCGACTCCATTCAAAACTGGATGTTAACTCATCAACTGATCCTGAATCCCTCCAAAACTGAATTCCTCCTCCTCTCCTCATCACTTTCTCCTCCCCCAGTGCAATCATGGATGGATCAGACTAATCTACTGAACAATAAACCCATCATTGTCGAGAGCGCAAAATCCCTTGGTGTCATACTCGACAAAAAACTCAATCTACACTCCCACATCGATTCCATTGCAAAGTCTGCTCGATACCAACTGCGACTTCTTTGGGGGATTCGTCGCTTCTTCCCTGTAGCGGAGTTGGACCGTTGGGGCCGGGGATAGTGGACTGGTGGTCCCACGTGCCCTTCTCACCCCCTCTTGTTCCCTTACCGCAGGACGAGTGGGTGACTGCCTCGGATGCCTCTTCCACGGATCACCGTGTAGGTGAGGAGCCCTTTAACTGGGCCGACATCCCCACGGGAGACCCGCCCCCTACTGATGTCAGGAAGGACGGTACGTCAAAAACTCCCGAGACCTGGAGAGCGGCGGACGGCGATCCCAGGAGGTACAGAGGAGGCGAACAGTGCGGAGCAGAGGAGGAGACCGGCGAAAGCGAAGGAAGATCCAGGAGAGCAGAAGCAGACGAGCGGCGAGGACCAGGAGAGCGAAGGAGCGGACGGCAGGGAGGCCAGGAGCACTGCGAAGTGCCCAGCCACGTTCCCAGGGGAGGTGCGTGGCTCGGACAGGTACGCGACCGCCTAGCGGGTTGGGTAGGAAGGAGGGAGCAAGCCCCTCCGTAACCAGTTTGAATCTCAGGGAGTGGGGGTGTGATCCTCGCCGGTGTGTGTGTATTCACGAACCTCGTTGTGTTACTACCCTTTCCCTCACCCCGTATCCTCACTTCACCAAGTGCACGTCCTGGGAGTTCAAGGGGAGGGTGGCTCACAAGAGCACCAGTAGGGGATTCCTCACTCCCGGTTTCAAGTAGAAAGCCTCTAGAGGAGCATAAACCTGACAGTGCTTTGTCTTTACTTCCTTTTTGGGCCACCACGTACCTGAGGACTCCGAGGAGCCTAACCCTGGGGAGGACGAGGGAAAGGAAGAAGAGGTTACCCCTGGCGGCAGCAGACCTTAGAGCTCCACGACGGACAACGCCACCTTTGCCAGAGAAAGGATCACGAGTAGACTTAAAAGACGCTGTTATAAAATAAAACCAGGAGTTACCTCGATCACTGTCTCCGTCTGTCCCTGAGCCCCCGTTACATTCCCGGAGCACGACCTTAAAACCCTGGTCCAATCGCTGGTTCTCTCCAGATTGGACTACTGCAATTCTCTTCTTACTGGCCTCCCCAAAACCCACCTGTCCCCCCTAAAGTCCGTTCTACATTCAGCAGCTCGTTTCATTTATGGGGCCAAAAGAAGCGACCACATCACACCCATTTTATCCACCCTCCGTTGGCTTCCCATAGAGGCAAGATCTATCTACAAGACTGCCTGTATCACCCACAAAGCCTTGCACTCCTCCTCCCCTCGCTACCTGGCGAATAAACTGAAACTCTCCGGAGGCTCCAGACCTTCACGTAATGCAGAAAATGTATTGCTTGAACCTCCCACTTTCAAGAAGGAAAGATCGATGGCCCAATCCTTTTCAGGCAATGCGGTGAGAATCTGGAACTCACTTCCGCCTCATCTCCGGACCACCACCTCTTCTCAGGCCTTCAAATCTGACCTCAAAGCTCTCCTCCTTCAAAGACACTTCCAAATTTAATTTACGCCCTCTATTTTCTGAAGGAAGTCCTGCCGTTATAGGAAATTCTGTTCTCCATGCCTATAGAAGTGCCTTCCCAGTGTGTTTTTGTGTGTTGAGTGTCTGCCATTTAGTGCAGTAGTATACCTCTACTTGTACTTTGTACTCTTGTATAACATGCAGACGTCTCCTTTCCTTTGTAACGTATTGTTTGCTACCTCTTGTATTTTGTTTGCTTTTGATACTTGCACAGCGGCCACCACTGCCTCATGTAACGTAACTTTTATTTTAGTGTTTTGAGTGTCTGCCATTTATTGACCTCTGTGTACTTTGTATGCTCTGTAACATGCACACGTCATTTTTTTTTTTTTTTTTATCCTTTTGTAACGTATCGTTTGCTCCCTCTTGTATTTTATTTGCTCCTGATACTTGCACAAATGCCACTATTGCCTCATGGAACGTAACTTTTGATTTTGTAACATGCTCACTTGTAATTTTTCTCCTTGTGTATCATTACTGCTCCTATTGTGAAGCGCTCTGACACCTTCGGGTAAAGTCCGTGCTAGATAAAAACGCATTAAATAAAATAAATTTAAAAAAAAATAAGCCATGGGACTAGGATGACTGGCCATCACAAGATGACCACACACATACACCACTGGGCACACATATAGGAAGAACACACAGATGATGACCCTGGACAGCCTGCCTGAAATACTGTGTGCAGAAACCCACCCTGTGCTGGCAGTGCCCCCCAACCTGACAAGTGTACAATAGAGCCAACATGAACTAATCAAGTAAATGAATACTGCTAAACATTCGAAATTGACACCATTGCCATCACAAGTATCTGGGCCAAGAAGAACTGAAGCCCCTGTCACCCCTGAAAAAAAAGAGAGCAAGTGAGCCCAAACATTGACCATGTTGAAGTGCCACACAGACCATGTGGCACAGTAAACCATTTACACACAGCAAAATAACTTTATTCAGTAAGGACACTGACAAAATAGACAACTGGAGCAGCTGTTTTTATTCACAAATTGCACAGATAGGCACCATGAGAAGAGAAGAGTAAGGCACAAAATGCAGAGCATGTCCATGAGAAGCTGCACAGGCAAGGGCAAAACAGTAGTGAACAACAAGGCCAGTGGGCAGGGCAGAGTACAGAGTATGTCCATGAGAAGCTGCACAGGCAAGGGAAAAACAGCAGTGAACAACAAGGCCAGTGGCCAGGGCAGGGTGCAGAGTATGTCCATGAGAAGCTGCACAGGCACGGGTCCAACACAGCAGTGAACAACAAAGCCAGTGGGCAGGGCAAAGTACAGAGCATGTTCATGAGAAGCTGCACAGGCAAGGGCAAAACAGCAGTGAACAACAAGGCCAGTGGCCAGGGCAGGGTGCAGAGTATGTCCATGAGAAGCTGCACAGGCAAGGGCAAAACAGCAGTGAACAACAAGGCCAGTGGCCAGGGCAGGGTGCAGAGTATGTCCATGAGAAGCTGCACAGGCAAGGGTCCAACACAGCAGTGAACAACAAGGCCAGTGGGCAGGGCAGAATATGTCCATGAGAAGCTGCACAGGGAATGTGTGCGACTGTACCTGAGGCAGCGCGGAATGCAAAATCCCTCCCTTCGTCACAGATCATAGATCACACTCAATCACTACATTCGCTGGTGGGGCCCATGACACCAACATTCATCCTCTATTAACCTGTTGCCAAGGAGGTGATTGTTCCATTCGCTGTAATGGAAGGAAGTACCCACTTATCCCCAATGAACAACAGATTTCCCTACCTTTCTCTATTTATTAAGGCCTAAGCTTCACCTTTTAGTACTCCTCCCATGGATAGGCCATGAATCAGCTAGCTGCTGGTTGAAGTGATAACTAAATCTATAATTTATTTACATAAATACACTTTCATAATAACGACCCAACACAGTTCTCGTAATAAATCTTAAATCTTTATCTAAATAATTGAAAATCGAATCATTTGTTTAATCAAGCAGTAAACCATCATATTTACCTATTCTGGCTAAAAGTCGTCCTCTAAGTCAAAATCTTGGTCATCAGTTCATACTGTCAAAGTCTTAGGAAACAGCTGTCCTGCAGTGTCACCGTCCTCTCCGTCAGCATAACGTCAGGAAATCGAAAATCTTCTGAAGGGTCTCGCCACTAACCTCTCTATTCTATGATATTTTATAGTATAATTACATTCCAAAAGTAAGGAGTAATATTTTTGAATGCTTCTGATTGGTCCGTTAAAATGGTTCAACAGCTTTCCCATACGCAAAATGTTTCTTTAGATGTAGTTCATAATTTTCCCGGTCTCGTGTATCTTTTTATTGTTCTTTCAGGGCAGCTGGCTTGTAACCCAGAATGTCCTTGGTAGGCACAGTTGAGTTAGGGTCGCATAGAGGCCACTGCTGCTGATGGTGACGTATGCGTACTTCACCCAGAGACCTTCACAATAGAGTTGGTTCGTCAAATAAGGATGTCAGCCATTTTGTGGCCACTCCAAATGGTCAACTTAAGCAAAGAAACACAAAAACGTAATTAATGCATGGAAATGACTAATAAAATGTTATCCCTTACTAATACCCATATGTGTGTGTATTTATCTAGCAGAAGCAACACTTAATGCGGATTATATTCTCATTAATAAAAACACAAATCACAAATACATCACGAAAGCAACATATATTCATGCCAAATTCTAATTATCTATGATCAATATGCATACATAATTTAGTTTACGTATTAGTTAGGCCATGCAAATGCAATTCCCACGTGTATTCTTATTAGTAAAGTTGATTAAATTCCACAGCAATCCAATTAATACAATTACGATTAGTTAATTATTCTTATTAATAGAAACATGCAAAATGGAGAGGGTATACACATTTTTTAAAATAAAACCCACTCCAGCAATCCCCCCTTTGGTGATTTTATCACCACAACAACACTAAATTTATTCACCCTTTTACGGAAACTCAAAATGTGTTCTTGCTCTTATTCATAATTCAGTTTCTTCTTCATCTCTTTTTGCCTTTTTATACATACTTTCTTTCCATTCTTCTAAAGTTATCTCTTCTAAATCTCTATCTGGATCCTTTTCTTTTCTTTTTAGTTTTTCTCTTTTTATTTTATTCTTTGTTTTTTTGTTTTTACAGCACATGCAACCTAATCTTAATATTAATAACACAAAAATTACACATGTTAATGGAAATAATATCTTACCTATAAATGCACTACCTATTTTTACTAAGAAGTTTTTAATAGCAGCTATTTTCTTCCCAATCTTTTCCCAAACACCTTCAACCTCCAGTGGTACAATTTCATCACGCAATTCAGTAATATTTTTAATGTAAACTTTCAGATCTTTGCTTTCGTCAGGAATGTAAGTACAACAGTGTTGAACTTTCAGCATTCCACAGACTCCACCCTCTTTTGCCAATAATATATCAAGGGCAAGTCGATTTTGCATTACCATAGCACGCATGGCAATAATTTCAGTATTAACCAATAAGAATCCTCCAGCTGTGCTTGTTGACAAGCGATCCACTACTGTTGATAATTTTCTAATATTGTTCGCATTCAGAGATATTCCCACTGCTGGTATCAATGCTCCAAAAATGTCACCTACAATTGCTGCCCAAGATTCTCTTTTACTACGTACTAAATGATTACCTAAACTATGTACACCATCTTTACCTCTGTCCATGTGAAAGATTTTTGGAAAAACCAGGTCTACATAACATGTGCCATACCAATGGTCTGGCAAACGATAATATGCCTTGTTCCCACAGATAAAATAAAGTTCAGGGAAAACTGGATCTCTTCCACCTTTAAATCCCCATCCACCCATGATTCGGTATGTATCATGGCACTCACTATTCCCTAGAAAATGATTGTCATACGCCGTTTGATTTCTTCTTATACACAGTTTCCCTTTTTGAGGCCAATCTAAAGCCAAAGTTGGATTAGACTCTCCCTTCATATGTTTTTCCATTTCTACATCCCAGACTGTTTTCTCCCCTTTTCCTTCAGATGCCTTACTTTGCATTTTCAATCTCCTTTCCTCGACCATGTCTAGGAATGTCTTTTCTTCTTTCTTCAAACTGCAAGTCAAATTATTTTTAAATATCTACTCTAATGTTAACTCCTTAGTTTCTAAGAAAAATTCACCTAATACCTTAGCAGGTCTTACTTTGTTTAGTTTGTTATTAGCAGGCACTTGCACAAAAATGTTATCTACATCTGAAAAATAATTTTCTAATTTACCTGTCTCATAAAATAAGCTAGCTATCACACTACATGCTATTCCATACGTTGCTGGAAGGTGATGATAAGTCACTCCCTCTGACACAGATGCAGGTAACTGCATGCATACGTAGCAGTCCCTTATGTCCATGGTCTTTACATATTCATACAATAACTTTGAAAACACATTATTTGAAAAATCATTAATAGACCTATCTTTATGTAAATAATTATTATCTATTCTAGTCGGAACTACCTTTTGAATCTTCTTTATGTTAGTAATGTTTTCAGTGTGTCCTTCTAGTGTATCTATAGTAACCTTAAAAGAAATCAAAAGAGCAAGTATGCTCCATAGAAGCATTAATAATCCTGTACAACAACAACACATTTTACACCATCTCTTCATGAATGTACATCTACTTTTGCTACTATCTATGTTAGCCATCTTTATTAATTTGGACTGTGTCTTTTGACTTAGCCTCTTTTACTTCACAACTAGTTTTTTAACCTTAGGCTCTAAGGCCCTACTTGGTTCTACCGGTATCTATCGTTTGACTCAATTGTTATTCTTTCATCAGTAGTTTTCTAGATTTTCTCAGTTTGGCATTTCATCGTTTTTCACTTCTTTCTGTTCATCCAAGTACAGAATTTCCTGATCTTCCGTTTCTTCTTCTCCGATGTCGGATAAGATAACTCTCAGGATTCCTGCTTCTTCTTCCTCTTCAACCACTTTCAGTACAGCCTCCTCTGGATTTCCTTGACTGTCTGCCTCTTCTTCTTTTTCAGGCAGAGCCACGTACGTCCATTCCGGTGACTTATACTTCTGGTTAGGTTTCCTTGTTCTTTTTCCTTCTTCCTTATTTTGATTAGTCTCTTCTTCTTTCGATTTTTCTTGGCTTGTCACTTCATTCACCTGATCTGCCCTTGGCGATTTCACTCGTGTCAGCCGATATCTCAATCTCTTTATTTTGTTTGGCCACACTTCGTCCTTTTTAACTCTTTTCTGTTTACCTTCTTTATTATTCTTTTCTTCTCTCCAATCCCTTTTTCTTAGAACTCGACCTTCTGGAATTTCATTTTCTTTTTTTTTCTTTTTTTTTTTTTTTAAAAACCTTTATTTTCAAAAGTCTGGACACAGCTATTCAGCCGACAACCCGGAGGTTCGGCAGCTTCGGTAAAGAGGAACAGAGATGCGTCCACAGTACAGTGAAGGAGGAGTGCAAAGATTCCATTTTTTAAATAAACACAAAACACACAACAACCCCCAGCAAGGCAAGAACACTGAATGCCCATGGTGATAGCCCCCCAGGGGAGGCAGGACCCCAATCATCTACCATTTACAGTACCGTAAAAAGAGGAAGAAGGGGGACAGCAGGGGCCAAAGAAGTCCATTAACCATACTGAGCTGGAAAGAAGGTTAGGAGGAAAGCTGTTCCTCGGGGGTGGAATTTCATTTTCACTCTCTTCAGATTCTGTTTCAACTTGCTTTTTCTTTTCAACAACTTCTTTTTCCACCACTTGTTTTGTTTTCCCTACTTCTGTCCCTCCTCGGGTCTCCGATACGCAATCTTCCTGCTGGCTACTTGTCCCTTCACCTAGCTGGATGTTGCAGTTCCCTACACCTCCACAGGGGTCTTCCGCAGTCTGTCCCTCTCTCTCTGTACCTGTCCCTTTTTCACTTTGATCTATTATTTCAGGTGGAATTTTGCTTGGTCTTTCATCTGAAACTTCCTTCTCTCGAATTTCTTTTACGGCTTCTTCGTTTTCTTTTCCTTTTTTCTTTCTGTGTTCTTTTCTGGGACCTTGTCTCCCTTGTTCGTCTTCAGAATCTGAACTGGTATCAGAAATCTGCAATCGTCTTCTCAGAGAGATACTTCTGATACTTCAGACTCTTTTTCCCCCCTTTCAGGATTTGTTTGTGTTTTTGGCTCTTCGTTATCTGATTCAGTACTTGACTCTGATTCGTCATAGTACTCTTTTCCTTTGCTGTCAACTGGATTTGGTATCCTCAAAGTATGGCTGGCATGGATCCAGTTTTTCACTCCAGCACACTTCACAGCTGTTGTTGTGGTCAGAATGACTTGTCTTGGTTTTCACCACCTTGGAACCAAACAATTTCTTCTTCTGTGGACTTTTATCCTTACCCAGTCTCCTGGGCTCAGATCATGGGCTGGCTTCCATTCAAGAGTGGTGGCATCCGCTCCAACCTGATGAAACACAGAATGAACTGCGTCAGCCAGGCCTTTACAGTATTCCAACACCATGTCATCAGTTATTGTCATCAGCTTGTTGACTGGAATGTACACATGCCTCATCGCTCGTCCCATGACTATTTCATGAGGACTTAACCCTGTGGTTCTGTCTGGTATTGCTCGAATTGTCATTAATACTAGAGGCAAGACATCAGGCCATTTCATTTCTTTTTTTTTTTTAAACCGTTTTTATTGCAGAACAAAAGGATAAGCAGCTCACATACATAATGACCCTGCACCGCAAATGCCAGTGCCTTTTCCATTCTTGGCCATGAGGCTTCCGTACACAGCTTGTGAGCCCACATCCCAGAGGCCGGGCAGCGATAACATGTAGGTCATTATACTTAACCATATTTCACCCTGTACATTTGTTTATATCATTATAGGATGTCTGCGTTCCGCTTTTAAGTTTTCTCCCCCCTTCCCTCCCACCCAGTCACTCCCCCTCCCCAGTCCCTATCCCCCTATCCCCCTCCCTCTCCACCCTCCAGTGCCCTCGCCAACGACTGGACTCGGCCTTAATATGTATTCTTGGGTACGTATCAGAAGTAAATGACTATCTACTGTGTATGTGTGGTTGGGACGTTCCGGGGATCAGCATCAGTATCAGAGGGCTCCTCTTCCTCCTCAATCTTGCTGTTGCGCAGGGCCTGCACCAACATCTCCCACTCTGTGGCCGCCTCTAGTGCCCTATCATCTGACCTACGACACGCCAGTTGGTATCTAAGTGTACTTTCACTCGCCGCCCATTTCTGTAGTTCAGTAATCCACCTCCTATGTGTGGGGCCCACCTTCGACTTCCAGAGCCTTGTCACTTCCCTCTTTGCCAAGAGGAGGCCCATATCTATAAATTTACTTGTGGTCTTGTTCTTGGGCGTGTGAGGAAACCAGTGCAGGACACAGACCGCCTTATTATATTGCAATTCCCTGTCCGTTACCTCAGCCAGTGTCTCGCCCACTTCCCTCCAGTATTCGCGCAGGTGAGGGCAGTCCTATAGCCTATGACCTAGCTCTGCTCCTATTGCGCCGCATCTAGGGCACGCCGCATCCTCCACTCCGAAATATTTCCCAATTTTACCTGGTGTTAGGTAGGCCCTGTGGAGGACATAAAAGTGTATCAACTGGAAGCGTGCGTTCCTTGTGCTCTTCCTAGCCCTCCTCACTATACCCTCCCACGTGGTGTCCGGGATCTCTGTCTGTATATCCAGCTCCCATTTCGCCTTCAGCGCCACCATCGGCTGTAAAGTTTCGCGCATCATTCTGGAGTACAGACAAGCCACTGCTTTGTAAGTGCCAGCAGACATCATGGTGTATTGGCAAGCCGCAGATGTGGTAGGCTCTAGGAGCCCCTCTCCCCAGTGCTCCTGCATCGCTCCAGTCACTGCCGCGTGCATCAGATAATCTCCCCTTGGAAGACCAAACCGCTCCTGCAGAGTTTGATAAGGGATCAACGCTCCCTCCTCGTACAAGTCACCCAACATCTGTAGGCCCGCCTCCTCCCACACCTGTAATCCCGACCAATCTCCTCCGTGCGGGAGCGCCGTCACCATTCCCAGCGGTATCTCCGGCGCATACGGACGCCGCACTCCCGCTCGACGCTGCGATCGGTTCCAGCATTGCCTGAACGTCTGTTCCTCCATGGACAAGTCTCCGAGGACCAGCCTCTGCTGCAGCGTGATATACGCCAGCACATGGCGGGGGGTGCCTCCTTCTCTGTCTTGCTCCGGCCCCCGATATACTCTTGCCACCTCCTGTGTAAAGACCTGCAGCTGCGCCGCCAGATAGTAAAACTCGAAGTCCGGGACCGCTAGGCCCCCCCTCGTCCTTTGGACGGGTCAGAGTCGCCATCGCAATTCTGCGCCTTCCCGTGCCCCAGAGGAACGAGACTAACAACGATCGCAGCTGCCGGAAAACAGAGCCCGGTATCCACACCGGGAGCGTGCAGAAGTAGTATAGAAGGCGTGGCAAAGCTATCATTTTTAATAATGAGATTTGTCCTGTTACCGAGAGCGGGAGCGTGGCCCAAAAGGACATGCTGCCGTTTAGTGCCCGTATACATCGTCCCACGTTGCCTTCCAGCATATCCACAGCAGAATGGTATATATGTACTCCTAAGTATTTAAGGCAACTAGGCTCCCAATCAGGCCATTTCATACCAGTGGCTAAACACATTTTCCCAATCCTGTTTTTGATTGCACCATTCATCTGTTCAACCACACCAGAAGCCTCTGGTCGGTAGGCACAATGTAGTTTCTGTCGTACATTCAATGCTTCACTAATCAATTTTACAATCTTGTTATGAAAATGTCCTCCTCTGTCTGATTCAAGAGTCACTGGAAACCCAAATCTGGGGATGAATTCTCTCAAAAGTAGCTTAGTCACTGTCATTCCATCATTTCTTCTTGTTGGGAATGCTTCCACCCACCTGGAAAATAGGCAGACTATAACCAAAACATACCTAAGTCTGTTACATGGAGGCATTTCAATGAAGTCAACCTGCATTCTGGTAAAAGGCCCTCCTTCTTGGCCTATGGTTCCTAGACTCACCACTGTCTTCCTCCCGGGATTGTATTGCTGACATATTAGGCATCTCTGACATAGACTTTCTGCTACAAGTCTGAATTTTGGATTGTACCAGGTCTGCTTAAAGGACCTAATCATGGCGTCTCTCCCTATGTGTCCCTGGCCATGATACATCCGTGCCATGGTAGACATCATGCTATCAGGCATCACTGGTCTTCCATCTCGATAGACCCACACACGGTCCTTTTCTCTTGGTGCACACCCTGCTTTTATCCACTGTTTCATTTCCTCATCTCCTGACTCTTCCTGCAATTGTCTCACTTCTTCCCAAGTTCCCACAACGTTAGTAAACATTACTGAGCAAGAAGAAATTTCTCTTTCCTTGGCCCGATTGACCGAATTTTGATTTCGTGCACAATACTGTGCCATATCGTTCGCATACCTGTTTCCAGTAGTAATGTAATCACTACCTTGACTATGGGCAGCACATTTCACCACAGCCAATTGTCTAGGCAGCTGTATCGCCTCTATCAATTTTCCAACCACTTCTGCATTCTTAATAGGGGTTCCACTTGAGGTCATGAAACCTCTTTGTAGCCAAAGCTGGCCAAAATCATGGACAACCCCGAAGCCATACTGGCTGTCAGTTATCACAGGCACTCGCACACTTTTCCCAATTTTGCATGCTCTGGTCAAAGCAACAAGTTCAGCAACTTGGGCTGACCTCACTCCTTTCAAATAAGATGCTTCCATCACTTCTGCAACCGTGCATACTGCATATGCTGCGCTTAGCACTCCTTCATCTGTTCTCAAACATGACCCATCAACGAACAACACAAAATCACTTTCTGGCAAAGGTACATCTTTTATATCTGGTCGTGGCTTTGTGCAGTACTCAAGCACGTCCAAACAATCATGATCTGCTTCATCTCTCACTTCCACATTTTCAGCATCAGGTAACAAAGTTGCAGGATTCACATTCAAACATCTCGCAAGGCTCACATTTGTTGCACCTAATATGACCTTTTCATACTTAGCCGACTATGTGTCATATACTGAGTACGACTCCTTGTCAAGAGGATCGCCACATCATGAGGTACAAACACTTTCAACGGATATCCCATCACAATACCTTCACTCTGCTCCAAACTTCGACATGTTGCAGCCACTGCTTTCAGACACCCAGGTATAGCTGCAGCCACTGGGTCAAGCATTGATGAAAAATATGCAATTGGTCTCCTCAACCTTCCATGTTTCTGGATCAACACAGAGAGTGCACATCCATTTCTCTCACTGAAATACAACTCAAACTCTTTCTCATAATCAGGCATGCCCAGTGCTGGTGCTTAACACAAACCCTCTTTCAAACGTTTGAATGCTGCCAATTCTTCCTTGTTCAATTCAAGGGGATCTTTTACATCACTTCTGGTCAAACGTACCAAAGGTTTTGCGATCAGAGAAAAATTACTTATCCACTGACGGCAATACCCCACCATTCCCAGAAACATTCTCACCTCTCTTTGGGTCATGGGGGCTCTCATTCCTTTTATAATTCTGATTCTGTCTATTGTTATTTTTCTCAGTCCTTTCTCGATTTTATGTCCCAAATACTGTACTTCCTTCTTTCAATACTGCAATTTTGCTGGTGACACTTTCAATCCTCCGTCTGCCAAATGATTCAGTAGTGCTATTGTGTCTACCTCGCAAGCTTCACGTGTTTTCGACCCCACCAAAAGGTCGTCGATATATTGCACTAGTACTGAACTTTCAGGCATTTGCAGACTTTCCAAAGATTTCTTCAACAATTGATTGAATATTGGGGGGCTTTCTGTATACCCCTGTGGGATTCGGCACCATGCCAAAATCCGCTCTCCAAAACGAAATGCAAAAATTTGCTGACTGTCATGATGCAATGGGATAGAAAAGAAAGCATGGCATAAATCAATTACTGTATACCACTCCGCATCATGAGGAATCTGACTCAAAATCACTGATGGGTTTGGCACAATGGGACAGCATGACACAACAATTTTATTAACTTTTCTCAGGTCTTGTACTACTCTTTCCCATTAGGCTTTTTCAGTCCCATTATGGGTGAATTACATGGACTACTCATTATTTCTCTTAGAATTCCTTGCTTGATCATTTATTGGAGTTACTCCTTCAATTATCTCAGGTGTCAATCTGTACTGTGGAACATTTGGATACGTTACTCCTTCTTTTACAGTTATTTTGACTGGATCTACGTTTCTCATTAACCCTACATCTTCTCCAGTGAAATCCCAAACCTCTGCTTTTACAGAGTTTCTCAGTTCTTTTGGTAATTCATCAGGGTTGAATATTGCATAAGTCTCAGTAACCTCATTTTCTCTGTTAGCTATGGTCATTTTATACAGCACATCCTCATCTGGTGTTTCAAATGCTATTCCATCTGGAGTACAGAATATAGTGCAATTCATTTTGCACAACAAGTCCCTACCTAATAAATTCACTGGACTGGTGTTGCACACAACAAAGCGGTGCATCTCTGAAAATTTCCCTATACTAACTTTCACTGATTCTGTCAGAAATGTCTTTATCTGTCTGTTGGACACACCAACTACCTAGATTGTTTCATCCGAAAGAGGAAGATTCTTAACATCAGCTGATCTAACAGTAGATCGAGTAGCGCCAGTGTCCACTAGGAAAGTAATATTTTCATCATTAACCTTCCCATCTACAAATGGTCCTGTATGGTCTACTTCTAGAGTTGCGCCAAGTACGCACTCTTCTTCCTCCTTTCGGCACCGTCAATAGCTTTCTTCTGAGTCACTCTCATCGCGTTGCAGCCAATACTGTGAAACAGCGCGAGCGCGTGGCGGTTTATTTACCTGTTCTTCATTGTAGAATCCCGATTCATTACTATACTTCTGAGTGTTTCTGCTCTGCGGGAAAAGTGGTTTTGGCACCTGATTCTGTGAGGTAACCACCTGCTGCTGTTGCTGCAGTTGACCACTCACCTCATTCTGCACCTGCGGATTCAATGATGCATTTTCATTATTAGTACTTGGAGGAAATTTACACTCGGATGTCCAATGCCCTAACCTACCGCAATTATGGCATGGGAACTTCTTCTTAGCTTCTTCTATATTACCTTTCCCTTTTCCTGGGCCAAATCTCGGTCTAGTTTGTGGGTTATTTGCTTGTTCGACCAACTGAGCTTCCTGCCTTTCAGCTACCTTTACTTGTGCCCACATTGCCTTTTCTTTTAATTTTCGCTATTTGGCCTCAATTTCGTCACTGAAATATTTAGCATGTCTCAATACTTTATCTATTTTCTTATTCTGCCAATCAACCGTATGCTGTTTCATCATGTCACCAATTTCTGGGCGTAAACCATATACAAATCTGTATACGAAATGACTCAAATCCTAATCACTCAGGTTCTCATCTCCACTGATCTGCTTAAAGGCTTGAATTAGCCTCTCATAGTATGCATTTACTGATTCTTTTCCTTCCTGATGTGTTCGATCAATTTTTACCCAATCTGTATCTTTAGGGGGCACTTTGTTTTTCAAAAATACCATAACCTGTTCATACTTCTTCATTACCTCAGGGTCCGGAGCACCTGTCTTAGGATCCCTAGGGTACTCTTGAGTTGGCCAGTTGATCATCAACTTGCACTCTGTCCACAAATCTGCCGGTACTATTTTATAAAATAGACTATTCAAATCTATCCATAGTACTTTCGACAATTTTACAAATCTGTCTACCTGCCGGTACCACTCGACAGGCTTTTCGCGTAGTCGAGGGAAAACATTTGTAAATGACAAAATGTCCTGTCTTGTCCATGGGACATATACATATCCTCCTCCTGGAATCTCCCTCATGGTGTATTCAGTTACTGCCTTTTCTTTCTCTCTAACAGGGAATGCCGAAACTGTCTTTTCTGAGGCATCATTACGTTTTCTATACCATTTACTTCTCCATTTATCCACGTCTCCCCATTTTCTCAATAAAATTATTATGCCCTTAATCTGACCTATCTGTCCTGTGTTATTTAGATTTTCAATGTCCTTTTCAGTAAAATCAACTCGATAGGGTTTCTGTAAGGCTTTTACCTTATCAATATCTATACCCATTTCATTCACAACTTCTCCTAGTCTTTCATGCAAATTTTTCGCTCTCCATGTCACGCTTTTGCATAGGAATAACAACTCCTTATCCTGATAAATGTTCAATTTTTCTACGGGAATAGTCCCTACAATTTAATCAGCTTTATTCGGCAATTAAGTCATAAAAGCACATTTTCAAGCATACATAAAAAACAGTTCATAAATTACCTAAAAGAGAAAAAATCACAATTAAATTTACGATCAACCGTCAAGCTAAACTTTTTCTTAAAAAAAAAAATATAGTCCCTACAATTAATTCTTCCAATACCATCCGTAATTTAGCCACATCTATTGACTGGGATTTTTTATCTTGCCTCTGTAACCCTCTTAACCATTCACTTAGTTCTTCCACAGAAGGTCCTACCGGGTTTTCTATGCTACCCTGTTCTGGATTTCTCTGGGGTTCCAACAAAGTTTCTACAGTCGTTCTACTCTTTTCAGCATAATTTTGATTTATAAATGGATTATTTGAAACATTTGGTTCAAACATATTTATTGTCGGTCCCCATGGATTCTCAATTTGACTCCGTTCTGAACTCTCAACCAAATTATGGTTCCGGTATGGTACCGTCAAGCAATGTTCGCTATCCTTTTGCTTCTCAAAAATGGTCATTACTGGACCTATGGTCACTGGAACTGTTACAGCTTCTAGATTCTTAGTTAATTCTCTTATTTTCTCTGCTAGTTCTAGAGTTGTTTTGGCCAATTCCGCTGAATTTTCACTATTTGTTCTATTCTCCGACTTCTTTTCTACTTCTCTAATGGAGTTTCTCTTTTCTAAATCTCGTGACATAGTCTCAGTCTTGATAATTCGTAATGTTTCTCTCATTGGGGCGTTTGGTGTCAACATTTCTGGTTCTGGTCGGTACGGTGGTGGATTTTTATAAAACACATCATCCAGTACATCATCATCTGATTCATTTGCTCCGTAACCTCTTGATTCCACATTATTCTTTTTTCCCACACATTTTCTTGCTTCATTCTCTCCTACCGCTCTTACAGGAAACATACCCTCAGTCATACTTGCATTCCGCCATCTTTTCATTCGATCATCATGTGTTTCATGTCCATATGACCTGCCAAACAGATATCTGTAACTTCTACCATTTCTTTGCTTTTCTTGCTCATGCATTTCGTCTTCCCACTCCGTCAATGCTTCAAACTGCATCGGTCTAGGTCTTGGTTCTAAATACATCATCTTCTCCCTTAGATTCCTTAAAACGGCCAAATTAAAGGAACCATGTTCTGGGAATGCCAGGACTCCATCGTCCTTGGTATATTTTACCCAATTATCTAACCAAATACAGGTATATCCATATTTTGCAATCATTAAAGATGCAGGAGTTTTCGGTGGAGAAACTAACTGTCCTTCCCTAGTCTTGACCTGTTTATCTTTCTTAAACCACTTCTTAATTTTACCAAACCAGGACTTCTTTTCCATACCTGGTGGCTGGTAATACATTTTCTTGGTTTCTGTGTATTGCTAGTCTTTTACAACTGTACCGCTATTCTGTCCACTCACAGCGCGACTTCATGCTAACGCACCAATCAAGAGCATCTATGTCACTGTCACAGTCCTCTAATCCCAGCGCGACTTACACTAACGCACCAATGGGGAGCGTTTACGTCACCCTGTACTTCTCCAATCCTAGCGCGGCTTTACACTGACGCACCAATCCGGGGCGTTCTACACTTTTGACCGACTGTCCAATCCCAGCGCGGTCGTTTTGATGTCAGCAGCCGCTGCGGCAGCTCTGCTCCTGTCTACCGCTCCTTTACAAGTCCGCTCCATGAACTTTTATTGCAACTTTTACAATTCTATTAGTAACAACACTAAAACATCTCCATTGTCCGCTTCGCTAACCAAAGAATAGCAATAGACCTTTCTTACGAGAATTCCGTCTTTCCCGAGAGCAGCGCTTACCTCTGCCCTACTACGGAATCGTTACTTCCGTTGATAAAGTAGCACATCCCTCTACCTTACCCTTCTAACAAGCATCAACTAATCGCTTCTCTAGAATTAAGACACCTAATTAGAGACCCAATGCTCCTGAGAAATAACACTAGAGTTTCGCCATTAATCGGAATGCCTTTTCCATACACACACTGTCATACAGGGAAAAATGTAGATCATTTTCACAGACTTCTGTCTTTTCCGAGAGCAGTGCTTACCTCTGCCCTACTACAGAATTATGACATTCGTTAACAAAGCAGCGTTTCCCTCTACTTTGTCCTTCTAACAAGCTCAGAGAACACCTGCTACCTTTTCAGTAATAAGCGTTATCAGTATGCCATTTGGTTTCCTGGTACTTAAAGACCAAAATTTCACAGGTAACCTTCACTATCATACACACTTCTCTCACACAGAAAATATTTCTAATGGCAACACACGACGATGCTGCCGAATCGAACCCAAACAATGCGCCGTGCAACTTCACTTGTCACACTTTTCCCCTGTGTACCTACAGGGCAACAACAATTCCGTCTTTCCCGAGAGCAGCGCTTACCTCTGCTCTGCTACGGAACTGTTACAAACTTCCGACTTCCTACATCCCAGAAGCCGTGCTAACAACACATAACTCAACGTAACTCAACATATAGTGTTAGTACATAAATCAATACCAATCAATAATCAATAAGCTATTTACAAGCAATGATCACTAAACCAAAACAGTAGCTAACCATATCTCTGCTACCAAGAAAACTGATGCAGCGCGTAATGCAAAATCCCTCCCTTCGTCACAGATCATAGATCACACTCAATCACTACATTCGCTGGTGGGGCCCATAACACCCACATTCATCCTCTATTAACCTGTTCCCAAGGAGGTGATTGTTCCATTCGCTGTAATGGAAGGAAGTACCCACTTATCCCTAATGAACAACAGATTTCTCTACCTTTCTCTATTTATTAAGGCCTAAGATTCACCTTTTAGTACTCCTCCCATGGATAGGCCATGAATCAGCTAGCCGCTAGTTGAAGTGATAACTGTAGGCACAGTTGAGTTAGGGTCGTGTAGAGGCCACTGCTGCTGATGGTGACGCATGCGTACTTCACCCAGAGACCTTCACAATAGAGTTGGTTCGTCAAATAAGGATGTCAGCCATTTTGTGGCCACTCCAAATGGTCAACTTAAGCAAAGAAACACAAAAACGTAATTAATGCATGGAAATGACTAATAAAATGTTATCCCCTTACTAATACCCATATGTGTGTGTATTTATCTAGCAGAAGCAACACTTAATGCGGATTATATTCTCATTAATAAAACACAAATCACAAATACATCACGAAAGCAACATATATTCATGCCAAATTCTAATTATCTATGATCAATATGCATACATAATTTACTTTACGTATTAGTTAGGCCATGCAAATGCAATTCCCATGTGTATTCTTATTAGTAAAGTTGATTAAATTCCACAGCAATCCAATTAATACAATTACGATTAGTTAATTATTCTTATTAATAGAAACATGCAAAATGGAGAGGGTATACAACATTTTTAAAATAAAACCCGCTCCAGCACAGCGTGGGTGCCCACCCCGCGTTTCTACCGAGTCTTTCTGTATTTAGGAGAGGCGGGAGCCCACCCCGCTTATTTGTGCCTTTCGCGGGTGCCCACCCTGCTTCCTGTTTTATTTTTAATAGCGGGAGCCTCCCCGCGTTTCACCGCTGCGGTCCGAGCCGCTAACGAATCCCGAGCCGGGCCGCGCTCAGCGCGACCTGGAAGTCAGGCGAGCCTTGCCCAGGACATGGGCGGGGCGCCAGGCGGAAATGCGGCCAGACGGAAGGGACGCGAGCAAAGAGAACGGGAGTCCACCCTGCCTCCACGAGTCGTGGTGAGCTAAAGTCCCGGGTCCCAGGAGGGGGCCCGGGTGAAGGCAGGGAGGTGTTGCGAGGTTCAGCGGGGCTCCCATGTGCCGGGGAGATCCCCGCCTTTGCCGCAGGCGTCCCGGGTCCCAGGAGGGGGCCCGGGTGAACAGAATAGGCGGCCAAGTCCGCCAGTAGCAGCGCGGGGCGAAGGGAAGCCCCGCGGACCGAGAGAAGACCGAAGAGTCCTGCCCCCGGAGAGCAGCCGGCGAGTGGTGCTGCCTGGGGGGGAAGGCGTGAGATCAAGGCACCGGTGACAGTGCTGAGCGGCCCCGCTTGACAGTGGGCTGCTCCACCATGCCCTCTCCCGTGTGTGCCGGAGGAGGCCCAGTGCCAGTGAGATATTTCGAGCGGCCCTGTCTTGCAGAGGGCTGCTCCAACAGTGGGGCCATGTTTCTTTGGAGAGCCCCAGAGGGGCCCGTGCTGGTCCCCGTGTCTGGGGCCATATCGAGGCGCATTGTCGGCACCTGGGCAGCCCCGTGTGCGAGGGGGCTGCCCCAACGACAGGGGACATGTTTATTTTCAGAGCCTACGGGGCTCCAACAATGCAGGCATGTGCTGATATGGAGGCCTGGGAGTAGCTCCTACCTTGCGCATCTTTATTTCCGGAGCCAGTGCGCTCCACGGGGCGGATTTAGTTTAAGAGTCAGATGGCTCCTACGCCCCACAATATTGGTTTTAGAGCCAGGTGGCTCCACCGGTGGGCACACTTGTTTGAAGGGCCACTGAGAGCCCGTGCCTCATTTTAATAGTCCCAGCTGCCCAGCAAGTAGTGGGCAGCTGCATCGTTTAGGCGCACCATTCGTTTGGGGTCTTGTGAAGTCAGGAGTCAGATGCGCTCCTTTGCCCCACACTTTTTCAGCTGCCCAGCAAGTAGTGGGCAGCTGCCACGTTTAGGTTGGCGCAGTGGCGCACCCTTGACTTTCGCTGCCTAAGCAGCAGCCCTGACTCTCGGGACATAGGGCATTTGAGCCCCTGGTCGTGATGGCCAGTTGGCCAGGGGGAGGATTGTTAGATGTGTAGGGCTCCAGGCCCTAATGTGATTTATGTTCATGTGATTATGCCTACTGTGAGTTATGATTAGGATGTTAGTGTCTAATGCGTTAGACTTCTAATGTGAGTGTGGTGCTAGGAAATGTTATTAATTTAGTATGATTTACCCACCTGTGTTGATGCCTCTAGACGTGCGTTATGGTTATGAGGTTGGTTTGCATATAATGGTTTATGCTAGTGAAAGTTATTCCCTAAGATGAGTTATGCTTAGGAGGTTAGGGTCTAATGTGTTTAGACTTCTGAGAGAATTGTATAATGTGGTTATGCTGATGAGGTTGGCGTACAATGCGTTTGGTGCCTAATGTAAGACTGAGCCTAATGTAGTTGATGTTACAGGCTGATGCTAAGTGCCGTGATTACCAGTACTACTGGTTGTGTTCTATGTTTATGTTAAATTCTACCTTTACTAAGTTCAAAGTGTGCTGGTTCTGACAGTGGTCCAGGTGGCCCTGTCATGTGTACATAATCCCTTGTAAATATTGCCCAGTGCCAGTTGGCACAGTGTATAATATGCGCATACTACTCTAATGTATTATGATAATACAAAGGCTATTTTTTATATACATAACCTTGTGTGGAGTTTCCTTTGTGGTGGGCCTGGGATGTTGTTGCTGTGTGCGTGCGCAAATGCTTTACACATTGCCTCCGGGATAAGCCTGACTGCTCGTGCCAAGCTACCAAGGGGGTGAGCAGGGGTTATCTTTGGCGTGTAACTTCCCTGCCCTGACTAGAGTGGTGGTTTCTGCCTGGCTTTGGCACCCTCCTTAGGCAGCCAGAAATCCCATTTCTAACATTGGTGATCAACGGTGGGATTAGGACTTGCATTTGCGCAGTACCACAGCGACAATTGGCTGCACTACAAAACTTTCCATTTTAGATAGTCACATGAAAAGGGATTATTGTGTCTTAAGTTTGTTTTAAATGTCATTTCTTTAGAAATGTGTTTTCTGTTGCACTATGAGTTGGGTGTCCTGCCAAGGACAGAAGCCAGAAAATCTGGAGGAGTGACTGCTCTTGAGCAGACTGCTATTTCTTGGGTTGGCCTGAAGCTCAAGGAGTATTGTACTGCCCTTGTGCAGATTGGTATTTATGGAGTTGGCCTGCAGCGCAAGCTAAAGGAGTTGTTACTGCCCCTGTACTGTCTGCTATTCCTTGGGTTGGCCTGAAGCTGAAGGAGTTGTACTGCCCCTGTGCTGTCTTCTATTTCTAGGGTTGGCCTACAGTGGTAACTTAATTGGCATGGAGTAACTAGCTCGGGAGGGTAGATTATCCCCTAAGTGCAGTTTTTTGTTTCAGTTTCTGGTATCCCCAGGAGGGTGGGATCCAGTGGTGGCAGCGATTTGTAGTCCAGTGCAAGAAGTCCCATTCCCAGTTCCCAGAGTATGGTACCTGGTTGCCAGTTGAGTGAGGTACAGGTTGTGTTTCAGGGGCAGTAAGATGCTGTCTCACCAGTATTGGGGGGAGTGTGGATGAATGTTGTGTTGCACTGGACGATTGAGTGGTAAATGGTGTTAAAAGGTTCTTCAGTCTGTTGTGTCAGAGAGAATCTCAGAGTTATTGTTTTCCGAAGTCGCACCAACACCTGGAGTGTGTAAATTCTTTTGAGTCTTTGGAGCTTGTTTTTGGGAGTGACCCTAGAAGAATGGTGCAGGTATCTCCACAAACCCTTGCGGCAGCGATGGTTCAGAGTAGCCCAGCTAGGTACCCTTATTGTGAGGAGGTTGTGTAGGCTCACGCCTGAACTGGTTGAGGGCGTGGGACTGGGTCATATTCCGGACCCCAACCTCAGTCTCCAGGACTGGTTGGTTCCATGAGGGAACACCAAGTAGGGAGCCTAGTCTGTCCTGTTGGACCGTTCTTCGAGGTGGTTCTTCCTATTTGAGGTAAGCTGGGAGTGTCTGTAGTCAGGCCTCCATCAGTTTAGGTGTCTAGCTGTGCCACTCGTAGGTGGAGGGTGCAGAGGTTCAGTTTTGAGGGGTGAGAGGGGGAAAGAGTCCCCAGTGGGAACCAGTGGGTATGGGGCCGGCCAGAAGGGCTGAGCCACCAATGAGTGACCATGGTGACGCCACTTCTGTCCTGGGGCACCTTCACGCACTGTCAGAGGGACAGGAGGTCGTGAGCTCTGCGCCAGGCAGACTGTCACACAACACGCTAGGTATGTGTCACCCTCGGGAGGGTATATGTACTCCCAGGAAGTCCTGGTTCTCCGGGCAATTGTGAGGTGGTACCCCCCTGAAAGCAGGTGGGGTCCGGTTGTGAGGGGTGAGAGGGTCCCCAGTGGGAACCAGTGGGTCAGGGGCCGGCCAGAAGGGCTGAGCCACCAATGAGTGACCATGGCGACGCCACTTCTGTCCTGGGGCATCTTCACGCACTGTCAGAGGGGCAGGAGGTCGTGAGCTCTGCGCCAGGCAGACTGTCACACGACACGCTAGGGATGTGTCACCCTCAGGAAGTCCTGGTTCGCCAGGCATCTGACCAAAGGGTACGTCCCTCGGTTGGGGAGCCAGTAGCCGGTGTTTCCGGATCTGGACGTAAGGGCGACTGTAGTCAGTGTCCTGGATGTTAGTTATGTATCAAGCTTGTGAAGTCCTGGTTCGTCGGGCATCTGACCAAAGAGTATGTCCCTCGGTTGGGGAGCCAGTAGCCGGGATTCCGGATCTGGACGTGAGGGCAGCTGTAGTCCTGAGGGCAGGTGGGGCTCATCTTAAGTGAAGAGACCCTGCTCTACAGTGGAAGGGGGTGCAGAGGGAGGGAACCCTCGCCTCTGACCCCGGTGGATCCCAGATGGTAGACCAGTTGATGGAGAGAGGTCCTGGACTGGTGGAAGAGTTGTGTTCTGGTGGGTGCTTCCCCGGGAGGGTGCGGAACCCCAGAAGTAGAGGTAGGGTGGGGCATTCTTGCCCGTGACCTCTGGCCAGCCTGAGGGTGCGGACCCTAGGTTGGAGAATGAGTGGTAGTTTGAAACTACACTGAGAGGGAGAGTGGAGAATGGTTATTGTATACCAGTGGTTACTGCCCCCCACTCTGTGGTTTGGCAAGGACCAGTGGTATCTGGGTGGCCTAGGGCCTGGGCCTGGCCGTGGGCAACTAGGGAGTACCCGCGGGGTAGCCTAGTTGGGCCCAAATTTTTTTTTAAATGTTTTTATTTTATTGTTGTTGTGTTTTATTATTTAGAGAAAACAACGCGAGTTCAGGGTGGAATAGAACCGGAGGGTGTCCCTGTAGTGCGGGCCCGCATCCATGTTTTCTCGCCTGAAAGCAGGGAAGCCCATCAAGGGAGTGATTGGTCTACCCTTCATTTTGGCTGGAAGGGGGTCGTGTTGGACCTGGCCCTTTTGGCAGGTTCACCCCTAAACTTTTTGCAATTATCCTGGCCTTTTTCCCTATGTAGTATTAGTAGTTTTAGGCCTCTAGGTACTTTAGCACTGTGTCCCAGTGTAAAGTGCGTGTGCTCTGTGTTACATGTAGTGAGACTGGCCTGCCCTCCCATAGGAATGCATGGGGGATATGTGTGTCCATGGTAGTTCCTGATGTGAGAGGAGTGCAGGGGCGAGTTTGGTATGTGCGAACTCGTAAGAATAAATGCTACGCAAGGATGTGCGCGGATTTATTATAACTATAGGAGAAGTGCCACTTCTTGAGGTTGGCGTGTCTTTGTGCTGTATGATGTGAATTGCCTGTCTGCAGTTTGAGTGACAGGGCTGGGGAATTCCAGTAGCCAGGGTGAGTCTGCCCGGTGGTGAATGGAGAGATCTGCATGTAGATGGGAGGGAGGAGTTGCACCTGGGACCTGAATAGGGCTGGGCCTTCCCTCCACAATGCTGTCTCCACCCCCTGTGGTGCGTCTGATGTCCCTGGCCTGTCCTGTGAATAGAAGAGAGGGGCTGAGCAAAACAAAGTGCTCAAGTGCTCCTGAACCAGTTGTATCTGGTTCCCCCCTTGCCTGTGCTGTGTCACAAAGGGAAATGTGTGTATAAAAGAAGGGCTGTGACCCCAAGAAAGGGTTCTTGTTTTTGACTTGAAACTACCAGGGGCGTGCTGCTGCTGGGGCCCAGGGGAAAGCGTGCCTCCCTGGGCCCTGCCCAGCCCCTGGATACCTAGAAGACTTCTGGGACCTTTTTGACTTTATTTTCTTGGACCCAGGACTTTATTTGCAACCTTTTTGGGCACCCTGGGAGCGCTGTGCTCTGTGTCCTCTAAATTTCCCCAGGAAGAGGAGCTGGGGCTTTGCAGGGTCGCGCTGCTGAGAGAGAGAGAGAGGGAATCCCCAGGTTAGGGATTCCCTCATGACGCCTTCAGCGTGGGTGCCCACCCCGCGTTTCTACTGAGTCTTTCTGTATTTAGGAGAGGTGGGAGCCCGCCCCGCTTATTTGTGCCTTTCGCGGGTGCCCACCCCGCTTCCTGTTTTATTTTTAATAGCGGGAGCCCCCCCTGCGTTTCACCACTGCGGCCCGAGCCGCTAACGAATTCCTCACCGGGCCGCGCTCAGCGCGACCCGGAAGTCAGGCAAGCCTTGCCCGGGACATGGGCGGGGCACCAGGCGGAAATGCGGCCATACGGAAGGGCCGCGAGCAAAGAGAACGGGAGTCCACCCCGCCTCCGCGAGTCGTGGTGAGCTAAAGTCCCGGGTCCCAGGAGGGGGCCCGGGTGAAGGCAGGGAGGTGTTACGAGGTTCAGCGGGGCTCCCATGTGCCGGGAAGAGCCCGCCTTTGCCGCAGGAGTCCCGGGTCCCAGGAGGGGGCCCTTGTGAACAGAACAGGGGGCCGAGTCCGCCAGTAGCAGCGCGGGGCGAAGGTAAGCCCCGCGGACCGAGAGAAGACCGAAGAGTCCTGCCGCCGGAGAGCAGCCGGTGAGTGGTGCTGCCTGGGGGGGGGAGGGCGCGAGATCAAGGCACCGGTGACAGTGCTGAGCGGCCCCGCTTGACAGTGGGCCGCTCCACCATGCCCTCTCCCGTGCGTGTGCCGGAGGATGCCCAGTGCCATTGAGATATTTCGAGCGGCCCCGTCTTGCAGAGGGCCACTCCAACAGTGGGGCCATGTTTCTTTGGAGAGCCCCAGAGGGGCCCGTGCTGGTCCCCATGTCTGGGGCCATATCGAGGTGCATTGTCGGCACCTGGGCAGCCCCGTGTGCGAGGGGGCTGCCCCAACGACAGGGAACATGTTTATTTTCAGAGCCTACGAGGCTCCAACAATGCAGGCATGTGCTGATATGGAGGCCTGGGAGTAGCTCCTACCTCGCACATCTTTATTTCCGGAGCCAGTGCGCTCCACCGGGCAGATTTAGTTTAAGAGTCAGATGGCTCCTACGCCCCCCAGTATTGGTTTTAGAGCCAGATGGCTCCACCGGTGGGCACACTTGTTTGAAGGGCCACTGAGAGCCCATGCCTCATTTTAATAGTCCCAGCTGCCTGGCAAGTAGTGGGCAGCTGCATCGTTTAGGCGCACCATTCGTTTGGGGTCTTGTGAAGTCAGGAGTCAGATGCGCTCCTTTGCCCCACACTTTTTCAGCTGCCCAGCAAGTAGTGGGCAGCTGCCACGTTTAGGTTGGCGCAGTGGCGCACCCTTGACTTTCGCTGCCTAAGCAGCAGCCCTGACTCTCGGGACATAGGGCATTTGAGCCCCTGGTTGTGATGGCCTGTTGGCCAGGGGGGATTGTTAGATGTGTAGGGCGCCAGGCCCTAATGTGATTTATGTTCATGTTATTATGCCTACTGTGAGTTATGATTAGGATGTTAGTGTCTAATGCGTTAGACTTCTAATGTGAGTGTGGTGCTAGGAAATGTTATTCATTTAGTATGATTTACGCACCTGTGTTGATGCCTCTAGATGTGCGTTATGGTTATGAGGTTTTTTTGTATATAATGGTTTATGTTAGTGAAAGTTATTCCCTAAGATGAGTTATGCTTAGGAGGTTAGGGTCTAATGTGTTTAGACTTGTGAGAGAATTGTATAATGTGGTTTTGCTGATGAGGTTGGCGTACAATGCGTTTGGCGCCTAATGTAAGACTGAGCCTAATGTAGTTGATGTTACAGGCGGATGCTAAGTGCTGTGATTACCACTAGTACTGGTTGTGTTCTATGTTTATGTTAAATTCTAACTTTACTAAGTTCACTGTGTGCTGGTTCTGACAGTGGGCCAGGTGGCCCTGTCATGTGTACATAATCCCTTGTAAATATTGCCCAGTGCCAGTTGGCACAGTGTATAATATGTGCATACTACTCTAATGTATTATAATAATACAAAGGCTATTTTTTATATACATAACCTTGTGTGGAGTTTCCTTTGTGGTGGGCCTGGGATGTTGTTGCTGTGTGCGTACGCAAATGCTTTACACATTGCCTCCGGGATAATCCTGACTGCTCGTGCCAAGCTACCAAGGGGGTGAGCAGGGGTTATCTTTGGCTTGTAACTTCCCTGCCCTGACTAGAGTGGTGGTTTCTGCCTGGCTTTGACGCCCGCCTTAGCCAGCCAGAAATCCCATTTCTAACAATAAGTAATGAGAACAGTGTCTTTATAAAATAATAAGCACTGATAAATAGTTTGCTTTAAGTGTCGACGGCGTTTCGACCCCTTATGCAATAAGGGGTCTCTTCAGGACCTAGTGGTGTAGGGACATCTAAAATTAAAAGGAAACAAATGAAAACTATCAGTGTGTGGCCTTAATGGTACCAACGTTGCTTGAAATGGAGCGCATGGGGCGGCCTGTACCTGAGGTGAAGTCTTTACATCACTAGGTCCTGAAGAGACCACTCATTGCAGAAGGGGTTGAAACGCCGTCAACAAAATTTAAAGCAAACCATTTATCAGCGCTTATTATTTTATAAAGACGCTGTTCTAGTTACTGATCACTTATGATGGTCGACTTTACAATATATTGGAAACCAAATGTATATGTCACAAATATGTCACTAATGTTTTAGGTTCCATGTTCACTGGGGGACACTACGCACTATTGCTCTGTGTTTTTTTGTAACAAATTGCATTTTTATATACATACATAACGATTGTTATTACCAGAAATTGAGGTGTCTATGGTTTCTTCTCCTTTGGATACCGACTTAACCCTTTTATTGTGATTGTGCATATAAGTAGTATCATTATTTACTATATTATTCCACAGGAACCACTGTTTCTGTTTGTTCTTGCAAGGGACAAGCATCTCCTTCCATTATGTGCAGCAGGTTGAGAACTACCAATCTTTTCTCTGACATGATCACCCCTGTTACATTGAGGCTTACTAGTTTAATTGTACATGTGTCAGGCTTTACATATCCCTCTTTGGAGTGTGCTGTGTATGGGGCCCTTTATCCCAAACCCATGCAACTTGGAAAGATTCAGAAAATAAAAACAGCTAACAAATCCTCTCACTTTTCATACAACTCTGGAACCATGTGGTTCCCATCAGCCGTACTTGGTTGAAGATCTAGTTTCTGAGGGCTGCACCAGCTCCAATCAACTCCCTCTTAGAGTGTCTCTGGAATTTTTGGAGGTACATCTAGCTCTGTCTCTCTGGGGCTTGATCTACTGATGCTCTGCACTTTTTACAAAGCATTTCCCATAGCAAGTTCTTCTTCTCTCTTGGATGGCTGCTTTCCTTTCCATTTGCCACTGATTATTTGCCCTGTGGATTGCAGTTCCCTCATTCTGTAGTATCAGTGAGAGCTCAGTTGTTAGAGTCTACAAGTCATAGAATCTACTTTGCCCCCCGTGGCTATCGCACATGGTGTTTTGTTTATTCCCAGAAGATCAGTCAAAATGGATGCCCCACTGGTAGGGAACTTTGTGATTGCTTAGAAATGCTGCTGTTCCTTTAAGCTCCCTTCTTTTTTGTAGAGTAACAACATTCACGTCATGCTGCTGTAGTTAACGTTTGTGCCCTTCAAAGGAGATGAGTGACTACCTTGATGTCTTTGTAATCATGTTAGGCAAGGCCTCTTTATTAGTTATTGGCCCCATCACTCTATGGATATGATCCAGCTCAATCAAGGATTTCCATGTCTGTTCCTGACATGGTGCAAGGGCATTCAAATGAATGACTGGATGTCTGGGCCTTCTGCATTTTTGTGGAGGCCCTGTATGTGCATGTTATTACATCACAGTCTGTTTTCAAGGTTGACCTGCTTCGACAGAGTTCCTCCATAATCTTTTCCTTAACGATCAAGCAGTTGCAAGCCACCTGTTGTTGTTCTGATCGATTGCCGAGTGTCTTTTCCAGATTATCAATCCTGGTGCCCAGGATTCCAACATCTCTGTATCTTCTACAAGCATGTTTGTAGGTCTGACCTAAACAGGCCTACTTCTGCTTGCATTTTAGCCAGGAAATGTTGATGGTAGTCCGGGGAAGGTGCAGGAGGAGGAGGAGGAGGAGGAGGAGAGTTAGGTCACTTCTCTGTGGGAGCCCCAGCAGCACAAATGTGCTTGTCTCCCATGTCATTTTTGGTGTGCTTAGTCACAGGCATGTCTTTTATTGTTCACAGCAACTACTGCTGGATACCGCTGAGTGATATAAAGATTCAGTTGTTGACCTACCCCATCCCTCCCGAATACCGGTTATCCATGGGAGCTTCTGTCCCCGCTTCTGCCCCTAGGCTCAGCTGTTTGTGAGAGTCACTACTTATGCAACTCTTCCCAGATCACAGCCTCTAATCTCTCATAGCTTAGGCCTGACGTCCACCATAGGTTGTTGGTGCCATGATGTGTTGATCACAGCCACTCAGTCTGCCTGTCCTCAGTTTCTAGGGGTGAAACCACAATGAAGATCAGGGGGCCACACTCATCTCCACTTCATTGGATCAAGAGTGCTAATTTGAGGATTACTGAGCCCTTTCAGTTTTTTCTGCTTCCAGCATGTCCTAGTCTTTCCATCAACCCTTGTTTGCCTCCTCACATTCGTTATGCACACTCGCTTATTAGAGGAGCACAGTCTCAGCTCCTTCTTCACTTGCAGCAGTTTCTTGGGTTTCTTGCTTCAGATGGTCCTCTCCACTCATTTGTTGTCACCGGGTACACATGAAGTACACAATTCTACAATCCATTCCTTCTTGCGGGCCTTTAATCTACTGCACTGCCTATGCCTATGGATGCAGTGAGGATCTGCTAGAAGGGCACATAGCATGGCCTGTTTTAAAGCATATTCATGGCACCCTGTCAGGCTCTTACGTGGGGTGCATGAGTATGGCTTTAGCCGGGAAGCCTGGGATTCTCAGACCGACCATTCTTTGTTTGCCTTGCAGATACCGGTTTCTCGCAGTGCCACCTCTCCGATTTTCACCACTGTAAGGATTTGGCCATGTTTCCGGTGAAGCAACTGCATTTCAGTTCATGTCAGTCTTTGCCCATTCCTGCAATTGCTCTCCTCCCGATCCACTGCTGCAATCAGGCTTTTTCTTTCCAGGACTGCTCCTGTTCTTCCCTGCTTTAGGCTAGAAGATTCCTTTCAGACTGCTGACAATACTATACCGTACACTAGTCCAAACCCACCCTCCCCCTCCCCCCGAGGAAGACACAATCTTCTTAGGAAGGTGTTATCATGTCTGGGGTGAAGGCACGTGCTGGTTTTAAAAAACATTTTTAAAAGACTTTTTCTTTGGGGTTAAAGAGCCCGAGGGCTGGTTTTGCAGCTCCGAGTTCCACAAATCCTTGTAAAGGGTCCGTCAACCACCGGCAAGTAGTCTTGGACACTTGTTGGACCTTCTAAGAGGTTCGTAGACACAGGTCTGAGCCTACAAACCCTGCAAAAGTTCTGAAAAGGGTTTTAATGTGTAACCCTAACTCAATTCTAAAAGGCAGATTTACAAGGAACTGACGCATCTGTACAGATGCATAAGTTTCCTTGCGCCAGCGCCAAATGTCCTTGTGCCAACATCTATGCGCTGTATTTACAATACAGTGCTCTATGGCGCAAGGATTAACAGATGCGTCAGCAATTCTGACACATCTGCTGGCCTAAAAGTGACGCATTGCTGGCGTTGCTCATGAAAGTGAAACAACTCCAGCAATGCGCCACAACAGATAGGTGACAAATGCAAAAACAAAAACAAATGCAAAAAGATAAGTGAGTCTCATTCAAGATGCACTGCGTATTTCCTTACACCTGGTCTGAGCAGGCATAGGGATGTTGATGCAGTGAAGGCATAGAGTCGACACTTCAGCGAGCACTCGTTTACGGAAATTGTATTTCACCCATTGAATGGAGGCAGAATATTGTAACCAGTCGTCAGGCTTCAGCCGAACAGACACAGAATTTGGTTATCAAGTTTCTTTTGAAAGCTGATTTAGAAGGTGCAATATTCTTCTACTGATTGATTATTCGCGCTATATATCTAATAGCACCGACATATCTCGTTTTGTGCATATCTAGCATCTATTGTATGCAACCTGAGATGTAAGACAAATTACCGACTGTCTTAAGTTTTATTCATCAGATTAGACCCCATTTTGGTGATTTCTTATCGCTCAGTATCATCTATTCTTATTTCTGTCTACGCCAAGTCAACATCAAGTTAAAATACAAAGAGCGGACACCTGATGAAGGCTTAGGCCGAAACGCGTTGTGGAGACAGTTATCATCAATAATTCGTTATTATCAACAGGGTGTTGTCATGTTCTATGTGCTTAAATATTTGCAATATTGTCATATGTCAGTCCATGTGTATAATTTTGTGTGAAAAAAAAAAAAAATCTGATTACTCAGTCATATTTGTAATTTTTCTTGCCCTTGTATATATTTGTGCATTAACGTAGTATGCGATAATTTAATAACAAAGAAAGAATCAGAATATTTATTTATCCACAAAAAATACTAAAAATATAAATAAAAAAGAGGAAAACAAATATTTTGTGAAGTTTGATTGATAGTTTGTTTATGTTTATTTGTTTCCATATGTAAACTCCAGTCGTAATACATACCAAGGGCACATTGTTTAGAGTTGTTATATTTTGCACACTTTATTTTTATTATCCTTTCCCTTTCTTTACCTATCTCGTGAAGGCATAGAGTGACATAATGAAATATTGTAAATTGGACTGCGTAAGTTCTACATGGCTTTTTGCCTGGAAACGCTCACCCTGCACACATTATACCTGGCGCAGGTGAAATGTTACGCAGGGCTTTACAACATGATGCATCTTCCTAGATGGGCACATTGTAAACCGGCCACATTGTTTACGCCGCCGCTTTGTCACAAAAGTGACACAATGGCGGTGCAAAAGTGTCGCAAGGGGCTTGTAAATCTGCCCCTAAGTCTTTTTTTAAGTGATTATTTTTTTTTTTAAACATAACATCACTTTAACGTTGTTTATTTCAATGAAAGAAAATGAATAATATATATATATATATATATATATATAACCTCCTGTAATCACTTCATTCAACCAACAAGGGACCGGCACAGACACCAGTAGGTTTCAATGCTGTTTATTTTTAGTCTTGCTAGTCTGCCATCCTATATAATATATATATATTCCACCAGAAAAAACACATACTCCTCCGTCCGTGTAAACAGGCCTAACCAGTCGTGCACCAGTGATAATCCTTTATTCATGCAAGCTCCTTGGCATAACGCGTTTCAACTACTGCGAGTGTTCATCATATGCACCACATGAGTGCGTACATTTGTTTGCTCTTTTAAGCGTGGCTTCAAAGATACTGAAGAAGGACTATGATGCTCAAGCATTCTGTATAAATGTAAAGAAATCAATGGGTCTGATTTATCAACATTTCATGCAGTTGTTAATGCATTATCTCATTTGCTTTCGGGATCACCAGTTTGTTTCTTCGCACTGGATTCACTTTAGATGCATTAACAACTGCATGAAATGTTGCTAAATAAGACCCATTGCTTTCTTTATATTTATACAGAATGCTTGAACACCATTGTCCTGGAACTCATGGTACAGATATTTGCAAGTTTTTAACCATTTCACGTCCACCTGACAGATTTTTGTGATATTATATACTCAAAATCTACTGAACATGTTCACACCAAGCAAAGCAAAGGCACATCCGTGAGTAAAGTTCTGCTTTCAAACCAGGTTTGTAGTAACTCCATCCAGCAAAATTGTTTCTTGCAAACAGCAAAGAATCCGAAGGGTGTAATATGGAAATGTCACTTTTTTGACCCACCCTTTATTCCCCCTCATTCCCTCCTCTTGGCGGATTTGCACAAAACATGCCCCGGCAATCCTACATCAGATAAACTTTTGGGCAGATTTGTTGAATGGTGCCAAAGTTATTAAAATAGTAAAAACTGTCTTTTTAACTGAAACTCTGACTTCAACCATAACTTCAGAGTAGCTATCGCTGATCTGTAATATGAAAATATATTTATATGTGAGTCCGAGTTTCCATAGGAAGAACATTTTTTATTTTGCTAATAACTTTGGTCCAAAAACACTTTTCTCCCCATGTATTTTTCAATGAAAAAATTAGACGATTCGGGAAAAAATGGCTGATGTGATTTTACGTATTTCTGTACAGCCGTTTTAAAGGTATTGTGGTTTAAAATGTATAGATATCTGGTAAAACAGGACTCCAGTGATACTCCAGTGGGGAAAAAAACAGCAAAACGTGAAATCTGATTGTCAGTCCCGTTGGACCACGTGATGCAATTGGCAGCCACATAATGAAGAAAAGAGACATAAGAGTTATGCTAGTTACATATAACTGGTGTTTGAGTTATAGATTTTGGCCCTACCCATAACTTGTGAATTTCAGTTGTTTTTCTATTTTAATTCGTAGCCATAGCTGCACTATATCTGTCATTTTTAAGTAATTATTCGCAAGGTATTTAAATCTACAATGTGGCGTTACAACCATTGCTAAAGCGTAACTTCAAATTAACCTTTGTTTTTTCATTGAAAAACTATATGTGTATATTTATAGCATAACTGAAAAAGCACAGCGCGCATTATGCTGTTTATCACATATACATATATGGTTTGTGCATTGGTATTGTTTTATACAGGGAGATCAGAATAAGAAAACCTAAAACCGGGACATTTCAGAAAGATATAAGTAAGACTACAAATTTGCATCTACTGAGGGACACAAAATGACTTAATTAACATCCCTCGCCACCATAGGAAACAAAGACAGGGAGGCACGAATGGGAACTACGTGCAACTTTTCCACACTGTACCATCGTGGTTACCTAATTTGATTTCCACTTGGAGCTGCTACCTAATTCTAAGCTAGAAAACACAAAAACGTGCCTCCAGCTTTGGTCAGTCTACAATTAAGACGAGCAACATTTGCTACAACGAATGGTGAAAAATGAAGACTGTCCCGAAAAATCAAGAGTACCTGGTCGCCCAAATATATGTATTTGTCTAAAAAAAATGATGTTAACAAAGCCACAGGCACGGCATTTAAATTGAGTAATGAGGTAAAAATGTACTGAAGAGGCCTACTGACTTTGAAACAAAGTTATTTCCCAATGCACATTGTTTGTAAGATACTGTGAGAACGAAAACAGTGTTTTTCATTTGTACTGTACTCTGGTAATAGCACAGAACTTGACATTTTCACTGCAGTACCAAATGTGTGTTTGAGTGCAGCTGCACTAAAAACGTGTTATTGTGCCCCATTTAATTTTTCACTGACGCAGCGTGAATAAATACGTAAATAAGTGCACACACACTCAGAAGTTTTCCTATTTACAAACGTGTTGCATTTATTGAATTCAAGTTGTTCTAATACCTTCCTTCACATCAAGTTCGGAGTTGGCCAACCCAGTCCCTTTCATGTTCTGCGCTTGAGAAATATCCTTATTGAATCTTTAACGGTAAACAAACGTTTTTGGACTTCTGCCAATACGTTTACCAATTTGTTTGGAAAGTGCCGAGAATACGGTTTAAGAAGATTTGCACAAAATCTATAATAAGGCCAATTCGAATAGGGATATTATTTCCCTATGTGCAGATGACATGTTTCTTCTTTGGCGCCAACCACAGCGGTCCCTATAGTCTAAGCACCAATCAGAACCGCAGAGAACTATGTAACATCGAAGTTATGGGAATCAATAAGAGAGCATTAACCTATATTTAAAGTTACAATAAAATCTGAAATCGGAACAATATTTCAACAACTTCAACAGTCTCTGTAATTGCTGCTGAACCAAGAGAAGGCAGTGCTGGTTCCCGCCAAAATAACTGTTCCGTGAAAAAGGAGTTCGAAAAAACCTGCACCTTCCCAACTTCCGTGTCTCGGCGCCTCTGAAACAGGAAGCCTCGTGTAACGGCAGGGTGCGTGCTGAAGGACAGCACCGGGCGGTGCAAGTGATACCTGGGGCCCGGTGGGAAGGGGCGCGGGGAGCCCGGCCTCACCGGCCTCCCAGGCGACACTAACCTGCGGGGTCAGCCGCAGTTTACTTTCTCAGAGCCGCCGGCACTGGGAGCTGCCGATTAGGGGCTCTTTACATCTTAAACAGTTGTTTTCCAAACACGCCGCCCCTCGTTCTGTTTGCGCTGCAGCCTATGGAGCCGGCTTAGCGGAAGGCGACTGTTCTCCGCTCTCGGGCCGGGGTGGAATGCAGCGCGCGCCGCAGCCCCGTTACCCGGCTGCGGGACAATGACACGGGAGCTCCTCGGCTGGGTTTTATTCCAACGCCACCGACCCGGGCCTTGCTAGAATGCTGGTTAACTGACTAGGAATCTAAAGGTATTTTTATCTAATGCACCCTGTACATACACAGCGCTCTGAAGTATCCGCGAGGCGGCACGCAGTACTTTGTAAAACTCCCAAAAATATATTTGTATTAATAACATTCAATGCGATGGATGATAAATATTGCTGTTATTTGAAAAACTCGAGCGCTGAAAAAAGGCATGCGTTTTACTATCTTCAGATAGTCCTTGGGGTTCTGTGCCTACTAAAACTGATCTTTGCCCCATCGGCAGATATTTAATACCGAGCTATAATCATGTTAAGTTACTTTATCACGAAGAGACTCTTTACGGATAATTCCTCCCCCCAAATACAAAAGCCTCTCTCATAATCACCTTAAATGCATTTCAAGTAACCAAACCAAGAACCTTTCGTGTAAGCGTCACGCTTAAAAGCTTAATACTGCATTTTCTCAACATACAATGACGGCTGATGACTCTAAACCAACTTGGCCCAATTCACAAAGCCGTTTGCGCTTGTAAATTCACGATACCACTGCAAGTGGCTGCACTTACGAATGCAGGGTTTTCACAATAGGATACCTTGCACTGCACTGGTAAATCATTTTATTCCCTCATAATACGATCCCAAATCTGCATGATATTCCGCAGAAATAGATCCCTCGTAAGGGGTAGTGGGCAGTTCAAGGCTTGGCGTGCCTTGAGAGTTTATGAACGCCCACAAACGCATCCGTTAGTGGGCAGTGGCAAAACTCTGACCCTTTCTCGCTCCGCAGCCCTAACATCATTTCCCCTTCCAAGGTAAAGAGGGAGAAAGAAACACCCGTGAACCTCGTGGGTTAGTGGAAGGGGTTTCACCATGGGGAAAAATATTTGACCTGTGCAGAAAAAAAGACTAAAAAACAACAAAAGGCGCTGACATCCCACTATGCTGAATTGTATTTAGCGACAGTACTTTACAGGGGCACACACACCACTGTATAAAGAAGTCCACGACTTTCCCAAGAGAACGCCTGGAAAACTGGAATTGGAACAGTTTCCCACAGAAACTCTTGGAAAGCTTTGTGAATATCGAAAAACATAAGATTAAACCCGGCGGGGAACATAGAGCTCCGCACGTAGCGACTGAGTCACAAAAGCTTGTATAAGTACATAAGCGAGAACCCCCGTAGTACTCTTTCATATACTTTCACATGCATTTGTGAATCAGCCCTAAACATCTAACACGGGAACAAAGAGATATTCCGAAAATATTCTTATACATGTAGTCAAACAAAATACTGTGCCCTCTTTGCACTTTTACTAATGGGGAGTTGAGCGCTTCAAGGCTGATTCACAAAGGCATGTATGTGTAAGTATGTGACACAGGGCTCCTGTCATGGCTGGACTGGGAACCCATAGCAGCCCTGCACATTTTTTCAGACCAGCCCCACTATGGTGTATAGTTAGCGCTGCGAGCCTGACCACCACAAGAAGGCTGGGAATGTACTTCCCATAGGAAATGTTGGGAAAAAATTGTGCATTCTGCAAGACATTTTTCAATATATATTCGATTGTATTGGTTTTTAAAGCATAGTAAATGATGACCTAGTGCACAAGGATACAATGATCTTTGTTGGGGCCCTTCAGTGTTTCACGATCACCCACCAACAGTGCCCCTTCATCTCTCCATAGCCCCTCTCTCGCATGTATTTCATTTGTTTTATAGCGCCTCTCATACCAATATAAGGTGGTGGAGCACTTTCATCACACACAAATACAGAGACAATGAATCATACATGTGTAAATCAGTGTACAGAAAATGTTACATAAGACAAGGGGGACTGCGAGGTGTAGGATTCACATGCCATCCATACTGGTAGGCATTTTTTAGGAGTCCTTGGTCTTGGGAAGCACAAACTCAGGATTCAGTACGTAACACAGTGGTTAGAGTTGACTTTACTAATAAGAATTTATTTCTACCCAAACAAAGCCTCTTTAACAAAATTAGGATAATGAAAGACTGGGAAGAACCCATAACTTTGTAACCTAGATTACGATTGTAATATATGAACCGCACAGTAACAAAAGGGTCTCTATGACAAAAGCAGTAACCCACTAAGCTATGCACATGAAATACTGTCTATGATCTGCATAGTACACTCTCTTTGCAGCATGCATATTACACTTCTGCGCTACCTTAGATGAGGCAAAACTGCCGCTAGACAAAACTCCGAACTCTTCAGCAGGTACAATAATTACCAGAGTTATCTTTGCAATTTTTGTAGCTTGAAAACGGTTGGTTACACAATGAACTCCGCAGTGCTTTTAAAACTGCTGCGCTGCTACAATACCGCCCCCCCCCCCCCCGTAACAAAATCGACCCTTCCCTTCCAGCCGCCCTGGGAAACGCCCGATGCCCGGTACGGCCAGTCTGGCCTTGGCTCCTGCAGTACAACTTCCCATTTCCATCAATGCTTTTGTGAATTGGCTCCATTATTTTACTCTTCTTTTGTAAGTCTCTTGAACCCGATTGGATTCACAGCACTTTTCTAAGCTATAATCATTAACTACATTAACAAATGCCATAATTTATGGTTGCAATTTCCAATTGCTGATTCACAGAATCTGAAATTGTGGAATATTCTCAGTTTAAATTCGATATAAACCACAAGACGAACAAATTGTTCTCAGTCATAAGTATAGTAAAGCAGTGGAAAATAGTTGTTCTCAGGAAAGAGGTAAGGGAGTTCTTTTTGAAAATGTTGAAAACACACCAAAAGTCAAAACAGTGTGGATATTTACAAACACCCTAAGAGCATTTTCACACAGACACGTGCATTTAGGGGGTGAACGTGACTCCTAATTGTTTAGGGATGAAGATGAAGGAATTCATCCACTTGTATAAATGTTCTCCCTTTAGATACTGGACCGATGACAACAGTTCAGCAATACACATGAGTAGGGTTAAAAGAAAAATGTGAATGCCTAGAAATGATGGATACTATAGATGTCTGTGCATACGGCCTCTGATTTTTGTGGATTTTCAAAATGGGAAATATATGGAAATTAATTAATAGATAATTTTTTTTCTCACTTGAAGTACTAATTGGCTACATTAATATTTAAGTGATCATATTTTCTCTGCTGAGAGTTTAACTATTTCTCAAGCTAGAAAAGCCAGATGTTCATCGCCCTGCAGAAGTCTTGTTCCTTTCCTTGTTTCCCTGTTTCCTTTGTTTGTTACACACCAATCTCTGAATTTTAGAATACCATGGGGCATATTCTCAAGGATCTATCGCTGAGTTATCAGCACCTTAGCGTATCCAAAGTCGCGATAAATTTATTGCTCCATCCACAAGTTGGTGCTAACAGCCGATATCACCAGTTTTCCGGTGATAGCATCCTCACACAGGCTGCTGCACCCCGGCCCCTCCGCCGCCCAGCCGAGATTGCCCGCCCCTGAGCAACCAGGCCTCGCTGCTCACCTTCTGCCACCGGCGTGTCTCCAAGAGCGCCCACCACGTGCCGGTGGGAGCCCCAAGCCCGGGGCCTGCGACCATGGCACCCTCCACATCATGCAGCCCTGCACCGCGGGCCACCAGGTCACACACTTGATTTTGGGTCTTGATTTCGCTATGGCAGAGAACATATCAGTGCACCCGGCCTCATCGCAGGCTGCACACCCGCTCAGCCCTATAGGTGCCACTAACTCTGTAAACGGCGAGGGGACACCACATAGCGGTAGGTCTGCACCGCCCTCTGGCTCAGGCCTACACTGCGGTCCAGCAGGGCTCACACTAATGCCACCATTCCAGTCCGCCTGAACGGTGCATCATCGCAGGCTGCACACCCGCTCAGCACTGAAAGACACCGTCCCGTGGAGTTGTGCCTGTGCCTGCCGCAGTGTATTCGGTGCCACCAAGTCTGTGCACTGCAAGCTATGGACCCTTTATGATTGAGTTCTGTGGTGCGGATGCCATCAGGTCATCCCCGGCACTGGGCAATGTGCTGTGCCTGGGCCCTAGGCCCTCAGGCAGGAATGATAACCACACGGAGACACCTAGTAACAGAGTGGAAATGGCCTCCAGCATGTGCGCCAGGCCCTTTTTATCGGCAAGCCTGTGCTGGATGGGTGTGGTGTGGGTGTAACCCAGCCGTGAAGGAGTGGCTCTGGCATGCTGACAATTAGACGTCTGAGCAGCAGATCCCTACAGGGAAGAGGACGTGGGACATGTAGCGTTGTTGTCGCCCCCTGTGAGCGTAAGCGGAATGGGCTAGCCTGGCGTATGCCAGTCCAGCGTAAGGGTATGAACAATAATCCCAGGGCTCTGGGCGTGGTTCCGTCCATGGCTGGACAAGGAAGTGACTAGTGCGTGTGTCTCCGTTCTAGTGTCGGCGCCACCCGGCAGGCAATCGGCAATGTGTCACCCTGTGACCCAAGTCCCACAACATGAGCAACATGGACCTGAGGTGAAATCATTGACCCTACATGCATCCATACCTCCACACTTACAAGATCATAGACATGACACGTGTGAAAATGAATGTTTAATGCACATTCTGTGGAGTGTTGCAGCTGGAGCACTACAGGGCCGTGCAAAACCCCCTTAACATTGTTAGCCCGTGGAGGGCCAGCCAGAGTCCTTCAGGAAATGACGAGTACATCAGTAGAGGAGGAGTTCAGTCCACAGTCTGATAGCTGTGTCATTGGTGACCAAACAGAATATGGCAGTCCATGTCGAGGTCCAAGGTGAGTGTCGTAGAGTGCATCGGGGGACAGTGGTAGGTGATGATGCAGAGGGCAGAACCAAGCAGTAACAGGCCATATGGCGGAGATGAATGCTACCGCTTCCTTCTGACCACAAGGGCAGATTCATCCGCATCTTCGTTCTCTGCTGTTTCAGGTGCCTCACATGTGGTTGGTGGGGTTCTGTCTCCAGCACTGTGTGGCAGTGACACCTCAGGGGCTGGCGGTGGAATGTCCGCCGCACTGTGTGGCACTGACTCATCAGGGGCCGGAAATGTGGATAGAGTGGTAGCAGCAGCATGCATCAGTGCTAGGCCTTGTGGCAGCAATCAAATCATTTGGGAACGTATTTTCGCTCCCATGCCGGAAGCACTGCTGTTGTATCGCAAAGATTATGCCACAATTAATTCCATTTAAATCGTTTTATTCAAGGTATTCCAAACTTTTCATTTGCCTTCTCAGTTCGTTTTTTCACATGTAATCCATTTTATGTATAAAAATCTGCAGTGCTTCCGGCATGGGAGCGAAAATACGTTCCCAAATGATTTGATGCTACTTTTACCCACGTGGCCGCAGGGCGGACCGCGTTACCGGGATGCACGCACTAAATGAGTATACAGATGAAACATTGACGAACAGGAGTGCACTTCAACTTTCTATTTTTTGCAATTAACAGTTTCAGCCCTAACTGAAGTAGCACCCATGGATCATATGGTTTAAAGGACAAAATGGATGGTCACATGTAAAACTCATTCTCCTCACCAAGGGGGAGTTTGTTTGAACTACTCCCGCGATTATCAACGTGACGGACGTATTGTTTTGAATTTACAAGCATAACGCGAACAAAGTGACCATATGCTTGTTTTGAATATGGATTTTAACATCTGAAATTTCATTTAATATCTGCATTTATTTTTAATGTCTCATAGTACATCAGATTACGAGCGTAATAATTAACATCGTAAGGGTGGGCGGAGTAATATAGTAACAACCGGATGTGGGTTTGAAGAACAACGATGTCCCTAATGTTATGGAGCTTGGGTACAACATAGTGGAGGATTATGGGTTCTGTAGTTTCTGATTTAGACGATGAGAGGGAGGGGTCTGACGAGTTTAAAAAGGGAAACAGGTGAGAGTGAGTTGATAGGCGGTTTTTTGGGAAAAGAAGTAATGAGATCAGGAATGGACATGTATCACAGGTATGGGAGTACTTCCACGAGGTTTGGTTTAATGAGTAGGGGTTAATTTGAACATTGAGACAGAGGGGTGACATTTCTAGATGGTGTATAAACATGGGACTGAGTATGATGGGTTGATATTGCATCTAAGTTTAATGTTGGTTGTTATGAGAGGGAGAACGCCGTTCGAGGCATGTAAAATGCATATATAATGAGCATTCACTAGTTTAAAAATGTATTATGTTTTTTAACTCTAAATATATTGTCTAAATTCGTTGTTTATATTTGTAGTGAACCCCTGACGAAGGGCGATGAAGTAGCCCGAAATGCATTGGGAATGATACACTACTGAGGATGAAATATGTATATGTCCTGCTTTAGCGAAAAGGCCTGGATGGGCATACCTACTGCATCAGATTTTTATACATAAAATGGATTACATGTGAAAAAACGAACTGAGAAGGCAAATGAAAAGTTTGGAATACCTTGAATAAAACGATTTAAATGGAATTAATTGTGGCATAATCTTTGCGATACAACAGCAGTGCTTCCGGCATGGGAGCGAAAATACGTTCCCAAATGATTTGATGCTACTTTTACCCACGTGGCCGCAGGGCGGACCGCGTTACCGGGATGCACGCACTAAATGAGTATACAGATGAAACATTGACGAACAGGAGTGCACTTCAACTTTCTATCTTGTGGCAGCAATGCCATAAGGAGGGTCTTTATGGCATTGAGGGACCCAGCTACCTCTTGCCGGTGTGCAGCCGTGTCAGCCGCTCTTTCGCGCACGCGTTCGCTCCATGTTCTCCATGAGCCTCCATATGAGTCTCAACTCCCGGGCGAGCTCGCTGGAGCCACTCTGACTAGACAGTCGTTCTTCTCGCAGAGTCAGGACTCTGGTGATGTCAGCCATGGTTCGTTGGAGGGCATGGAACGGACTGTCGGTGTCTGTTAGGGACTGTGAGTGGTCCCTGATGGGACTTAGACACCCACGTATGGTGTCTAGTTTGTCTGCCATGCGGTCGAACCTCACCTGCACCTGTTCAGCCAGCTTCTCCTGGCACCCCAACACACGGCGATGGAAGGCCATGTGTTCATCTTAGGGGTCCTGGGAGGCAGCCATGGTGGTGGGTGCTGCCTGCTGTGTGTTCTGTGCAGGGGGTGGGTTCTCCTCGTAGAAGCTGGGCTGCCCTGCTCCTGGAAGTGGGCTGCGGAGGGTGTCCACGAGCTATTGGAGGGCGTCGGAGTCGAAGGTGTGGTGGTCCTCTTCGTCATCAGAGAAGAGAGGTTGGGACTGCTCTACAGAAGGTGTTGAATTTCCCTCTGCAATGTGAAGGGGAGATGCAGTTTAACATTGTGTTCACATGTATGTTGACGCATTGTGCATGGTTACATTCAGACTGCATGACAGTGTACATTGTGACTGTTTGTGGGGAGCTGTCTATTTGATGCGGGACAGTGGCTATTTCGACAACATCACGGATGTGTGTTTGTACTTGTACATTGTCAACTCACATTTCCCTGCGATGCCATATGTGATTGGCCAGTTCCTGCCCACCAGCGGCACCAGTTGTGTCCTCTGTTCTGTTGTGGACGTGTTGCGGATTGTGCCACATCGTTGTCAATGTTGATGTGCTTTGCATGTGATGTGTGTGTGCCGCATTTTGAGGGAGTCGCCCCTTCAGCTCTGGTTTGGTTGCCCCTTATCCCTTACATGCGGTGTGCCTCTGACTTCTGTGCTTATACATCGCTGTGATGTTGCATACTTGAGTGCATTGGTCTCTTGGTGCGAGTTGAGGGTCTGGGGCATGGTTTGTCCGCAGATGTGCTATGCTTACTTGTGCATGTGTGCCATTGTGCCCATCTCCCCCGTCCCCCAGTCCCTGTTCGGTACTCACCCTGTTGCTGTTGTGTCCGGTCATGTTGAGCAGTGTGCGGGCCCCCAACTCCTGCCACCGTCTCCCCACTGATGACTGTGGACACCATTTCCTCCATCTCGTCCAGCTCCTCCTGTGGCACTGGGCTCCCACCTCCAGTCTGCATTGCTGCCTTCCGGTTGTTTGCAAGTTTCTGCTTGTTTTTTCGCTTGACATCATTCCAGCGCCTCTTGACCTCTTCCATTGTCCTCTTCAGCACTCCGACTGCATTCACCTTGTCCACGATGGTCTGCCATATTCCATTTTTAGTTGCCAGTGACACAGTGGAGGTGACGGACAGTAGTTGATGATGTTCTATCACCTCCGTTATCAGGATCCTGTTTTCCTGCGGACTGAACCTTTTCTTCCTACTATTCTTGTCCTTGCCCTTCCCTGACCCTGAGGTCCCAGGCTGGTCCTCCTGTGGTAAATAATTTAATTACCGGGACTTAATTTGATGCGGAAAATTAATAAGAATAGCTCAATAAAATAAGAGGCAGAATCCGTGGTATTAGAGATTCAGAACGGGCTTTATTCCTATACAAAGGAACATAATTCGAATTATGGGCCTTCTATTCCATCACCACGAAAGTTCAGGAAGGAAGGAACAATACATTATTGACAGGTAATCATTTTTATAGAAAAGGCATTACAGTAAAACAGATGCAGGAGGCGTAACAGTTGATAACAGAGATAAAGGCATACATGCGTAACTAAAATGGGTGTAACTAGGCGTAACTAAAGAACGTCATTAGATATGATGTCACAAATGGGTGGTTCCATGAAAGAATTTCGCAATGTCAGCAAAAATACTTGGCAGAGATGCGCGCGCAGCAGCATGACGTGTGAGTTGACGTGCAACTAGGGGGAGAATGGGACTTGACATTTAGCTCTACATGTGGAGACAAAAGTCTGGGGTTATGTCAACCTAATCCCAAATCATATCTAATATCCTATGTTTAAAGAACTGTGTTATCCAAAAAGAGAGGTCTCTTAGGATAGAATCTTATTCTATACTGACTATACTGACTGTTAGTGCGTGTACAAGCGTCTAAGTGTCTACACTAGATGCGAGGGGGTAGGAATATTCCATGGTAACAGGGCTATGAATTACTTGCATGAGGGCAGCGAGGCCTGGCCCCTTTGCACGGTAGCTGGAGGAATGTTTACCTAAACTGCTAGACAGGAATGCATCGGATGAGAAGCGGAGGAGAGCAGATAATCTTGAAGGTGAAATACAGTTTTTGGCAGGCAGACAGGCCGAGTCAGGCACCGTTAGCCGCGCAGGGAGTAAGACAAAGTTCATGGTCACAGATGCAGCTCAGACTGGAGCTTTCAGAGGCAGAAGGCAGGAAAAGGCTTAATGGCAGAATCAGGGCCTACTCGCCTGGACTGTAAAATGGGATAAATGAACCATATAAAGCCGGTGGCCTTTCATACTTAGGAATAGAATATCCGGCCCATTCATGGCGGATCTGAAAGAGGACATGTTGACGGTGGACGCACATGTGTTTGCGTCTTCATAACTGGAACTGGAGGGAACATACATGTACTTGTGACTTATACATGAAACCGTTGGGGCCCAAGATAGGGGACATAACCGACCATAAAAATCCATATTTCCACATTCCCTCCTTGTCCCCTACTTGCCCTTAGGAGATATCAATCTTCATCAATCCATCGATCTGTTCATATAACATCATTTGTTCTTCTTTCTTCTTCCGGGATCTTGAACGAAAACTTGGATGTGGGATACACGAGGTGGCACATAGACCACAAATCGCTGGCCCACATTGTAGACATAAGCAGCAACTGAATAGTATGAGAAAGCCAATACCTAGGAAGGAGAGCATTCTCCATCCCCAGGCTGACAACACGCCCCAGAACCAACCGGACCAAGTCCAGGTGCCTGGACTCTGGTGTATCTGGCTTACAATTTTATGAAGGCGGGTTATGGCTTTATATACTGACGGTGAATTTTCTGGCATGAAAATGCAACAACTTGATCCGATGACCCTACAAGCTCCGCCCCTATCGGCCAGGATGACGTCAAGGACAAGACGATTCTGAAGCACAACAATCCGCATAGCAGACTGCTCTTCTGTTAAATTGCCTAAGGCGGAAATAGTTTCGTTCACTACTGCTTCAAGGGTTCTGGTTAATCTACGTATCAACTTACTATTAGTGACTGTACCTATATAGGGAAAGAAACCTTTATTGAAATCTGTGTATTTCTCCCATGCTGTTTCAGTGTAATCGACAATTGGGAGATCTCTCTGCTGTCTATTGTGTACTAAATGAGTATTTCTATGATAATCAGGAGGAGCTAAGAAAACAGGTGGTAGAAGGAATGCTATGTAACAGGTACCATCCCAATCTAAAGGTAGGCGTATATATGCGGTCTGGCCACATATAAAGTAGGAATGACGAGAAGCTCTAAATGTAGACTTGCCTTGATCACTGAATTTTATCACAGTGGTGCATTTACTATGGCCCATGTGTATGGAGCCATTCTTTCTTATGCATAGTTCCCCTTTAACTGGGAATACGGACATGGCGGGCAATATTGGTGTAGCTTCAGATTCAACGTTCAGGATCATGAGGTTAAGTGTAAAATTACCTAATCCATATACTTCATTTTCTAGATCAGTTCCTGTTCTTTTGGGAAGTCCCTCCTTGTTAGGGTAGCAGACTTTGAGCAAAACTAAGTTCAGGTTTCCCCATACCCAGTTGTCTTGATAAGCTACTGAGTTTGAATCTAAGGAATTAATTAAACTAAACCATGCTCCACAGGAGCCATTGTGTGTGAACGGATATGGAAAGAGGGGCTAAACTCCTTTATAGTTCTGATAGGGAGGGAGTCGGCCACATATCCAACAATTTGTAGCATTGCTAGTCTGATGGGAATGATGTAACATACTAATAAAAGTGTTGTTGCGCAGCGCAAATCTATAGGACAACTCATGCGGGGGTAATTCACTAAAAGAATGTTCAGCAGTAATATTGTAAACATGTTTAGAAATAGGATAATATATGTGCAACAATATACTTGCAGCGATTATTAAAAGACATAAGAAAAACAAAATTAATAACGTCACTGTGCAATGACTACGCAGTGATTTACAGTACGCATGTTTCTTGTGCAACATTTGATTATTTCTTTCTCTATTCCGGTCCAGAGGATACATGTCAGAGACAAATTCAACCGATTCACCTTGGAGAGGACTTAAACAATCAAATTGTCTGACTGACTGGACCTCAATTTTAGTCTATATAGTTCTGAGTTCAATTGCTCAACCAAGGGGAGCTTTGAGTCTGTCTTTGAGGAAATACAGGGTTTAGTCTCTATATCGGATGGTAGTCCATAAAATTTCTTGATATGACTTGAGTGTATCCAACCTTTGCGACCTTCGATCTTCACGGCTGTCCTCGTGGTGAGCAGTACAAGTTGAGGCGATTTCCACCTAGGATCCAGCTGAGTCTTCCGGTCAAAATTCCGCACTAACACCAAGTCCCCGGGAACTACGTCATGGGGTTTCACCTCGGTGTTGTCGGGAAAGGCTGCAGCTACCTGTGAACGACAAGATTGTAGTGCAGACATCAAGGAAGCCAGGTAATCTGTCAGCATATTACAGTCAACGTCAGTGATTTTACGAGGTATAGGCGTCCCCCACATATTTGGTGGTCTACCGAAGATCACCTCATACGGGGATAGCCCTGTTCGAGAGTGCGCTACCATTCTCATGTAAAAGAGTGCAACTGGTAAGGCTACTACCCAATCGACACCTTTCTGTCTACATATTTTGGACAATCTAATTTTCAGAGTTTGATTATGTCGTTCCACGAGACCTGCTGCCTCGGGGTGTCGGACACAGTGAAATCTCCATTGATAGCCTAACAAAAGTGAAACGTGTTTCATTAGTTCGGATGAGAACGGCTGGCCGTTATCTGAGTAGACAACACGTGGTAAACCGTACCGTGGGAAGAATTCTCGAACTAACTGTTTGGCAGTAGACGGGGCAGTGTAATCTGAGACCGGGTATGCTTCTGTCCAACGGGAAAGAGCACAAACAACTACAAGAACATATTTGAATCCTCGACATCGTTCCATCTGGATATAATCCATCTGGAGGACTTCAAAAGGGTGATCAGGAGGCTGAAATCCACCCTGTTCTACGGGAATGCTTTTACCTGGGTTAAACTGACAACAGATCGTACAGGTACGAACTTTTTGTTTAGCTGCTGCTCGTAAATGTTTGTTGAACCAAATGTGTTGAATGCTGTCTAGCATAGCTTTTTCTCCTAGGTGCGCTGGACTATGTATTGTATTAATGATAACTTGGACCATAGAGTCGGGAAGAAACCATATAGATTTTTCCTTCGTCATCCATCCCTGATCGGTTTGGATCCCTCCTAATTCAGTCCATTTCTTTATTTCTTCTGGTGTAGCATGTGTCTGTATGTCAATTACGTCAAGAGCGGGATCCTTAACCGTTATGCAATGTGTTGGTGTCAGAACTATTGTCTTTGTCATGTCAGATGTGTGAGTTTTATTCTGAGCAGTCTGTTTAGCTGTTCTGTCAGCTAGGTCATTGCCTTGGGAAATGATATCAGTAACTTTCGTATGAGCTTTACATTTCATAATTGATATTGCAGTGGGTAGATGTATTGCATCTAATAAGGCATGAATGAGGGGTCCGTGCTGAATGTGGGCACCGTGAGAAGTTAAATAACCTCTCTCTCGCCACAGTACGCCGAAGTCATGGACGACTCCGAATGCATAACGTGAATCAGTGTATATGTTGACTTTCTTATTTGTGGCTTGAATACAGGCTTGTGTCAGAGCGATGAGCTCTGCTGCTTGAGCTGACAAGGTATTAATACGATTTGTTTCAATGACTTCAGTGTCTGTCGTGACTGCATACGCGGCCACTAGCTCTCCTGTACTTGTTCTCATACATGAACCATCTACATACAACGTCAGGTCTGGATCTGTCAATGGGACGTCTGTCAAGTCTTGTCTGGGTTTCGTCGTGATAGTAATAACTTCAATACAATCATGTGCTAGTGGGTCTGTTCCGTTTACTGGCAAAAGTGTGGCAGGATTCAATGTACTACAACGTCTGATTTCTATGTGTGGCTGAAACAATGTTAATTCGTAACCGGTGAGTCTTGCTATAGTCAAGTGTTGTGTTTGTGTGCGGTTCAAGAGAACCTCTACTGCGTGTGGTACTTGTACTGTCAATTGATGTCCTAACACTATGGCATCGCTTTGTCTGATTGCTAAAGCTGTCGCTGCCACTGATTTCAGGCACGCAGGCAGAGTCTGAGCTACGGGATCTAATGTACTAGAAAAATAAGCACATGGTTTGTGTGCTCCTGCTTGTTCCTGTGTGAGTACTGACAAGGCAGTACCTTCGCGTTCTGTAACAAAGAGTGTAAACTGTTTACTGTAACATGGTGTTGCTAGGACAGGTGCTTGACATAAAGCTTTCTTTAAACTTTCAAAGGCGTGTGTATGTTCTTGAGTCCAAGGGAGGACAGTCGATGTGGCTGCCTCCTGTGTTGTCAACTGAATGAGTGGTTTTGCTAGAAATGCATACTGAGGGATCCACTGCCTACAGTATGAAGTGAGGCCTATAAAAGCCCGTACCTCCTTTTGTGTCTTGGGTATTGGCATGTTAGCAATTAACTGGATGCGATCTGACGTAAGCTGCCTTCCCTCCTTGGACAGCGAGTGCCCAAGGTAAACAACTCGCTGGACACAGAATTGCAGCTTAGAAGGGGACACCTTGTGCCCCTTTTCGGCCAAAAATTGTAAAACCGTCAGTGAGGCTTTTTCACATTCAGGTTCGCTTCTAGCGGTGATCAGCAGATCATCGACATATTGAAGCAGGGCAGTGTTGACTGGCATGTGGATACTGTCAAGTTCTCGTTTCAGTGCTTGGCTATAGATGCTGGGGCTTTCTGTGAATCCTTGAGGTGCGCGTGTGAATTTAAAGCTTCGTCCATTTAAACTAAATCCGAACAAGTATTGGCTTTCCGGATCTATTGGGACGCTAAAAAAAGCATTCTTGAGATCAATTACAGTAAAGAATGTTGCTTCGGAATCAATGGCTGTCAGTAATGAAGAAATGTCTGGAACTACGGGGTATTGTGGTACAATACATTTATTTAATTCGCGTAGATCAATAACCAATCGATATACTGGCGGGGCTTTTGGATCAGTTCGTTTAAGAATCGGAATTATCGGGGAATTACATACATTGGAGTCGGTTTCCACAACCACTCCTTGGGTAATAAGCTCGTCAATGATTTGCAGTAAAGCCAATACAGCATCTGGTGGTAACTTGTATTGTCGCATACGTGGTAGTACCACTCCTGTCTTTAGTGTGACTCGATATGGTGTAATGTTCATGCAACCAACATCTGTAGGGCCTTGTGCCCATAAATGTGTGGGTAAAGTCTGCAGTCGGTGATCCATGTCTCGGGACACATAGTGCCCTTTGAAATCACGTAAAAACAATCTTACTCCTTCCGGAGAACAACATATTATAGCTCCTAGAGCTTTCAGTGTTTTTATACCTAACAGGTTTTCTGGACATGATTTAGTAAGCAATAAATCTGTAGTTCGTGTCAAGGGACCAATCGTAAGTGGAAGAGGCTGTGATACCTCGTTAATGATAGGTTTTCCTGAAAAACCAAGGGAAATATTCTGTGAGCCTGAGAGGGGTGCCCCTGGAACTTCACTACGTTTTATGGTTGTTCGGCTTGCCCCTGTATCAAGTAAAAATTTTCTATCCTGGCCTAATAGTTCACTGTGTACATAAGGTCCTTCTTGATCTACAGGGACCTCGATAAGGGGTAAGCCAACTTCCCTCTCTAGGCTGTTTCATGAGTATCGTTGATAATCAGGATAGTCATACTGTGCAGTCTGGTACATCTGTCGTGTCGTTGTTGGTGTGGCAGCAATAGGCTGCGGTGGTGGAGCTGGCATAGACTGTTGCGGAGCTGGCATGGCCTGTGCATGCTGCGGAGCTCCTTGTTGGTTCTGATCCTGTCTAAGTGGCCGTGGTCTTTCTTTTGTATTACCTATGGCGATATTATGTTTTAAAACTGGACAATCGTGTACATAATGACCTGGCTGTTTACAATAGTTGCATGTCCCTTTTACAGAAACTGCTGAAACACTGGACTGTGTCATACCCTTTTTATGACCGTCAGCTGGAACTGTCTGGGAAACTAGCATTTTCATTTTTGTGTCTTTTATGCGTCTTTGTTCATGTTCTTGTTCCTCTCTAATTCTATTGTGATGGTACTGTAGCATTTGTAACATTTGTGACGGAGTGTTACCTTGCCAGGTACTCTCGAATTTCAATACTCTATTCTTAACTTGGGGCAGGGCATTTTCAACTAATTTTGTCACAAACAGATGTGGATACGATTCGCTACTTGCTTTTATTCCACTATTTATACCAAAACATTTTTCGAATCGGGCATAAAAGTCACTAGTGTCTTCATCTTGCTTTTGTTTACAGGCTGAGATTGCACCCCAGTCTTCCTTTTTCGTAGTTAATAAACGTGGCAGTACCTGTACTAGTAAACCTGGTAGTATTTTGGTCTTTTCCCCAAGCCCTAAACCTGGACCTCGAGCTGTTTCTTCGTTTTCTAATGCTGTCCAATCTATCTTTTGGTCTCCCACCTCCCAATCCTTTTCTTTGAGTTTTTCATAAATGCCCGCAGGCATTAATACCTTTAATATTTTCATAATGTCGGGATAGGTATACTCTCCCATGAGCAACATGTCTTTAATTTCACGGTGGAAACCCGCTGGGTCTTTGTCATGACTGGGTACCACTTTCTTCATTTCTAATAGTTCCATTTTAGATATGGGTGTGTATACAAACACATGTTTAAACTGATTGTCATCACCTTTTATCGGGTGGACTTCGCGTAAGGGATTCTGTCTATCCATATAATACGTTGTTCTTTCCTTGATGGGCAGTGAGACATGTTCGGGGCATACAAAAAGAATGTACTGCTTTCTGGATTCTAGTATTTCTCTAATTAACTCAGTACCTGAACCTCTCCATTTATTCGTGAGTAATTCAGTTAATATATCAGGTAAGGGACCAGGATCGGAGTGTTGGCTTTTATATAATATAAGGAGTTGTTGAATCATGTAGATACCAGCTAAACGCTGTTCATCTGGGGTGAGGTTCAAAAACGTGTGTGCTAGTGTATCATCACTATATTTTCCGGGACTGTCAACCCAGTGAACGGCTGACCTGGCTAATTCTTGTTCGTCCATAGAATCGAGTATATGATAACCCCTTCGTTCTCGGAGTAATTTGTCAGCGGCTTGGAACGAATGTTCGGGGGACCTTATATTTATTATAGGGGTTTGGAAATTTCTGTTATTTTCTGGACGTATTGGACGTATCGGATCAGTAAAGCATCTAGTATTATTACAAGATCTTCCTCTACCTACATAGGCCATAGTTTCTAACTGTCCCGTGGGCAGTTCTAATTCTTCCTCCTCCTCGTTTTGTTCAGGCTGGTCTACTGCTAATCTTTCTTCGTGTATTCGTTCTACTTCTTTGCGGATTTTTCGGCACATAGCTATTATACTTAATCGTTTATCATGTCTCCCTTCTGATATATTCCGACTCCATGTGGTAAGAATTTGCATTTCTTCCGGATTTACCCCTGGTCGGTCTTGATTTCTGACCACACAATTTATGAGGAAACGTAACAGTTCTCCCTGTATCTCCACTTTCTGGTACTCCATGGCTCTATTAATACTTTCAGAATCTCGCCCTGACTGGACAAAGTGATATATATTTTCTAAATGTGTAGTCATTCCTGGTAGCCTCCCTAAATATATTGCAGCTCGTCGGATACGTAATGATGCCAGCAGCATTTCATCCTTTTTGCCGGGCACAGGGTCATATCTACAATCTACTAGAAGTTCCTTAAGCGTGTCGGGAGTTACTAGTTTGGGCGTACGTTGGTGGGCTAATTCTTGAAAGGAAAGTTTATTTACTCTGGGTGGCGTGGAAAAAATGTTTGTTGTACCTCCTGTAGCACCGCCTGGGGTGCTGGGTGTGAAAGGATTCGTTGAACGTGATATAGCAACCATAGGTGTGGGTACAGCTGTAGAAACAGATGTGCTTGCCGGAACTTGTGTCGGAGTTTGTTGTTGCGGAGGTACAGACGGAGGATCTTGGCGTTGAACCCCCTCGGCAGGCGGTCTATGTAGTGCAGTATTAGCATACTCGGGAGCTGCGTCGTCTAAATAAGAGGAAAGGAAAACATCTTCTGCGGTTCTGGGATGCCCTTTGGGATGTGATTTTATCGGAAACAACGGAGGTGGCAAGTCTTTTGGTATCTCCAGAGTAGCCTTAGGTAACCCTTCGGCCAGAAGAGGATACATACCATTCATAAGGGCATTTCTTTGTCTGTCTACTTGTTCTGCTTTTGCTCGGGTACCTTCTTCAATTAATAGATTTTCTCGGACTTTATTTGAATTCTCCTTACTCTTCTCTTCCTGTCTACGTGCTTTTTCTGTACGTCTATATGATTCTTTACGCCATAATTCAATGGCATCTTTCTGGGATTGTCTAGCTTTCTTTTTCCATAATTCTTCCTCTACTTTCATGATGCAATCTGCATCCCAGGTCCCAGCTGCGGGCCACCTCTGACTTTCTGGTAATTCCTTGGTGTAGTCTACCCATAAATCAAGAAATAATATGGCGTCTAGGCCATGTTTATGATACATGAAGTACCCTGGAGTGTCCCTAGGAGGAATGGGAACAGCTTCTTCGAGTACCCCTTTTCTAGTTTTGATCTGTCTTAATTTCGAAAAGAGCGGCATATTGAGAACTGATCTGATACCCAATTTTGAACACGTTTAATACAACAAAACACAATAATGAACAGTCATTCACACCACAATATGCAGAACGTATTTAAAACATTTAACATTTAACTTTTAATGAACAACAATGATGGCCATTTAGGGAACTTAGTCACTAAGCATAATACTCGGCACTAACTAGGTAATTCTCAATTATATACTAGACATACTAGATATACTGCTAAACAGTACAGATACACTGCTGAAACAGTGCAGACCGGATTTGTGTACCCAAACCCGTCTTGACCGGCACAACCTATGTGCACGTCAGAACGCCTCCCCGGCAATGGTACTCACCGGGTAGCTCGGAACGGAAGGCCTCGGAACTGAACTGAACTGGACTCGGACTGGACTCGACTCGAAACTTCGGAACTTCGGAACCTGGTGGGCCTCTGTATACCTCGGATCTTGCTCTCTCAGCTAGGCTCTGGTCGGGATACTTCGCACTTCTCACCGCCTCGTCTGGGTGTTGATCGCAGCCTCAGTTACCCCCGCTCGGCAGGAGGGAGATACAGGAAATCCTGTGGGTACGCGTTGTTGTCCGTCCAGCTGTGACAGGAGACCGGGTCTGCAACGCACCTCCGGCGCGTGAGATGAGAAAGTGTCCCTATTCGGGCGCCATATATGTGGTAAATAATTTAATTACCGGGACTTAATTTGATGCGGAAAATTAATAAGAATAGCTCAATAAAATAAGAGGCAGAATCCGTGGTATTAGAGATTCAGAACGGGCTTTATTCCTATACAAAGGAACATAATTCGAATTATGGGCCTTCTATTCCATCACCACGAAAGTTCAGGAAGGAAGGAACAATACATTATTGACAGGTAATCATTTTTATAGAAAAGGCATTACAGTAAAACAGATGCAGGAGGCGTAACAGTTGATAACAGAGATAAAGGCATACATGCGTAACTAAAATGGGTGTAACTAGGCGTAACTAAAGAACGTCATTAGATATGATGTCACAAATGGGTGGTTCCATGAAAGAATTTCGCAACGTCAGCAAAAATACTTGGCAGAGATGCGCGCGCAGCAGCATGACGTGTGAGTTGACGTGCAACTAGGGGGAGAATGGGACTTGACATTTAGCTCTACATGTGGAGACAAAAGTCTGGGGTTATGTCAACCTAATCCCAAATCATATCTAATATCCTATGTTTAAAGAACTGTGTTATCCAAAAAGAGAGGTCTCTTAGGATAGAATCTTATTCTATACTGACTATACTGACTGTTAGTGCGTGTACAAGCGTCTAAGTGTCTACACTAGATGCGAGGGGGTAGGAATATTCCATGGTAACAGGGCTATGAATTACTTGCATGAGGGCAGCGAGGCCTGGCCCCTTTGCACGGTAGCTGGAGGAATGTTTACCTAAACTGCTAGACAGGAATGCATCGGATGAGAAGCGGAGGAGAGCAGATAATCTTGAAGGTGAAATACAGTTTTTGGCAGGCAGACAGGCCGAGTCAGGCACCGTTAGCCGCGCAGGGAGTAAGACAAAGTTCATGGTCACAGATGCAGCTCAGACTGGAGCTTTCAGAGGCAGAAGGCAGGAAAAGGCTTAATGGCAGAATCAGGGCCTACTCGCCTGGACTGTAAAATGGGATAAATGAACCATATAAAGCCGGTGGCCTTTCATACTTAGGAATAGAATATCCGACCCATTCATGGCGGATCTGAAAGAGGACATGTTGACGGTGGACGCACATGTGTTTGCGTCTTCATAACTGGAACTGGAGGGAACATACATGTACTTGTGACTTATACATGAAACCGTTGGGGCCCAAGATAGGGGACATAACCGACCATAAAAATCCATATTTCCACACTCCGGGGGGCTTGTGGGGTTCTGGTTGTCCTCTGCACTTGCTCCGGCTGACTACATTGTGCTTCGCTGTTGTTTGGCTTTTGTATGTGTATTTTTTTCCAACTTTTATAGTGCATTTTCCCGCATGTCGCATGGGGATTGCAGGCCTGTGGCTGGTTTTCGCTGATTTTTGTATCGCGATTTGCGTCATCGCCGCTTTTTTCGCATTGGTGTTTCGCATTTTTGCGGCGTTGAGTTGATTTTAACGCATTCATTTGATGCGTTGTGGTGGGTCTATCCCATGGTGCCGCCGTGTTGTGAATACCATGTTAACACGGTGTTATTTTCCCGCGATAGACTGCGATGTGTAGAGTTGCGTTAAGCTACTTTTGCGGTAGTTATCACACGTTCTTGAGAATATCAGCCCATGTCTCTGTAAAATGCGAGGTCCTAAAGCATTTTTTTGTTGCGCCAGTAACTGGCACTGTTTGACAAATCTTCACCAAGCTTTCCAAAAAAAGTTAATCCACCTCAGCTCCATGCTGGTAGTTTTGGGGTGATTCGCCACCAGGCGCCAAGAAAAAGGTGGGGAGGGGGGGCGTAAAAATAGTTTTTGCAATTTGCCATATGGAAATGGAACACCATTACCGCAAAAACAGCATAACAGAATTACATCAAATTTGGTAGAAAGCAATATCTTGGTCCAGAAAGTCTGCTTTTTAGGTCGAGCCTAGACAGCGCATGCGCTGTCGCAAGACCTGTAGTAAACCGAATATGGAGGGTAATTTCTCCTGCCGCTTGCCATTGGTTAACTCTAGCATTGCTCTTCTTAGCTGGCTTATTGTTGGCTGGTGATCCGATATGTCACTTCCGTTTTGGAGGAAGAAGCACCGACCAACTACGGTTAAGTTATGCTGCAGGGCTGTATCTTTTAATTAAAGGACTACTTTGTTGTTTTTTGCCATGGCGCCTGGTTCACCGGACGCCATGCGCATACGTTTAATGCACGGCCGCTTTCATTATTACTTTTGCATTACCATGGCAGCCATGCTCCTAACGTTTATGTGCACGGCCACCCGCATGCTTTTTTTTTTTTTACATTTACTGTTTATTTTACCTGCTCAAAACGCCGCCGCGCTTTCAATTCACCCGGTCCCCGTGTTGGATTTAGCCCCGCCCTCCCCTCCTCATTCTTTACCAGTTGAAAATGTCATGCTCCACTCCCCTCCCGTTGTTTCTGTGAAGCGCTGTTAGTGCCTCAGGCAAGTAAAACATGAGGCGGCATCTTGGTGCCCTCTCCCTGCCTCCGACTCTCCCCTTGTCATAGTAAATCACATCCGTGCCTCTGAGAAGCTTAACATGAAGCACATGACAGCTACAGACGCTGGGCGCTTTAAGTGCATGGTGTTAAACTTTGCTGTACACAGGCACCACTCTTCATTTTAAAACACGCCTACTGCTCATGTCGTCGTTGCTTACTCACCCCTCCCAGCGTTGCTTCAGAAGATGTCTGCCACACACCGATGGTCATTCACTCCCCTGCAGCCTGTTATCTCATTCATAATGTCATCTGTTGGAGTCTGTATCCAGGAATGTAGGATGTCAGTGATAACCCTTATCTTCTGCTAGAAATCATGCTGTTCTGTCACATGTGATATCTTGGTAAGTGTCCCTGCGAAAATGCAGTCTGTCTCTATTTCACACGAGGCACTTCAGAGATTAGACCCTCCATTTTATGTTTTGACTGTCTCACGTGCGATTAATACCAGTGTCACATAGACTATTTCCCACAGATATTAACCTCCAGCGACCTGCATCTGTCTCATGTGATATCTCAGTGCGCACATCCTCCATTACAGTCTGTTCCCATCTCACATGTGATATCTGTGATAGTGCACTCCATTTCTGCCTGACTCTCTTGCAGATGTGATATATTGTGAAACCAAATGAGGGGTAACTGTTCCAAAAGTGGGGGTGCTGAAAGTCACCCACTCACCAGAAGTAGGGGAAAATAATTGGTGAAAGGAGCTACCGAGGTTTAGAACCCACTAGTAAGCAAGCGCATGTCTTGTCTCTTGTTGCCCTCACACACCCCGAAGGATGTCATGCTTCATCATCGGGCGTTAGCTCCTCGTCGGGCCGGCGCTGCAATGCCCTGCGGGTCAAACGAAGAGTCACTTTAGCGGATATCTTTTGTAGAACAGCCATCAGAGGTGTGCGGGTGTGTGGGGTGAGGGGGAGTCCTATGTGAAGGGTGAATGAGTGTGTGAAAAGTTAAACTGGCTAAGGGATACCAGGAGTCGATATGTTTATTGTGAGGGTACCCTTGTCAGAATAAAAGACCCCAAAGGTCGTGAGTTACTCCAACAGGCGTAATGTGCCCAAGTAACTAAAAGGTCAACATGTTTCGTGCCTAATTGGTCACAATGATCCGTGGTGCTTCATCAGGACCAAACAAGCTGTGGTGTGATGGTGCAAGTGAGTGAAGGGGTTGAAAGACCCTTACTAAATCAGGGCGGGCCAAGTCTATGAAACACTACAGCAAGGCTGCAACTAAATAGTTGAACCGCTCCTGAAGGAACCTAAAATCATAAGGAGAGTTGCTCCATGAGCTAGGGCGCAAGGTAACCCGCACCTTAATGGGAGTTTCCGCGTGTGTGCTGGCTCTCAGCACCTACCTGTCCTTACACTGGCCCGACGAGGAGCAAACTCCCGATGATGAAGCATGACATCCTTCGGGGTGTGTGAGGGCAACAAGAGACAAAACCTGCGCTTGACTCTTACTCGTGGGTTCTAAACCTAGGTACCTCCTTTCACCAATTATTTTCCCCTACTTCTGGTGAGTGGGTGACTTTCAGCACCCCCAATTTTGGAACAGTTACCCCTCATTTACTTTCATGATTAGCATCAGGAGCATGGGTATTGGACCATAACTAGCTCCTAGTCCCCCCTCTACTTGTTGAGACAGATGTGATATATTGGTCATATTACCTTGCTCTGTTGTACTTTATTTCCATTTCACATGTGATATTCCAGTGATATGTAATACATTTCAGACCGTCTCAGTCGGAGATGTATCTGAGTGATAATGCCCTTTGTTTTGGTCTGTATCCCACACCCGTGAGATCTGTGATCATGTCATGTGTTACAGACTTTAGAGTGATTTACGCACATCAATCTGAAACGGTTGCACCTGTGAGAGCTGGTTGATAACGCCTTCTGTTACAGCCTGCATCCGTCATATATGTGGCATTTCAATGACAAGCCCTCTGCTATCACCTATTTATTACATCTCTGTGATAATGGCCTTGGTTAGTCTGCCACACTCTCACACACGATTTCTCAGTGATAATGCCCTTGTTTTGCCTGTATTCATTGTGCATGTGATACCTCAGTAATTATGCCCTGTTGCAACCTATCATTATTGCACAAGATACCCAAGTGATCTTTTCCTCTGTTACACTGTGTATCCCCTTTACCTGTCATTTGTCAATGCCAACACTTTCAACCTGTATTCTTCATGTGTAATATTTCGGTGATGATCCTCTCTGTTACAGCCTGTGTCCGGCCACTGTGTTTTTTGGTTGTTGCCCACCTGGGGCACCCACATCAATAAAATCTTTTGGAGGTTGCACATCCTAAGTGCCTGCAGGAGTCAGCAACAACTATTCTCCCGCCTTGGGGAACACATTTTATCTTTGCTCTAATAGCGTGAGCAAACATTTTTCCCTACCCACACTTGAAAATGTTTACTCCTGCAAGTCACACTCTCCAAAAATAAGGATTTGGCCCCTGCAGATGGGGTTCCCGCGGAAGTACTTCAGCTCGGGGGCAGAGGAAGGGAGAACACAACCACTCCCCACCAAAAAAAGAAATTGGCTGCAGGAGATTTGGTCCCCGGGGCCGTACTTCAGCAGGGGAAGTGGTCCTCACACCCCAAAAAGAAGAATTTGCCCTGGGGGATGGGGTCCCCAGTGCTTTGATCCAGGTTGGGGAAGTGCACTGCATGCACCCTTCCCCATAATAATTGATATCGGCCCGGGGCTTAAAAATGGCTGCATGGCCCCTCCCCAAAAGAATATGTTTACCCACTGGGGTAATATTTTTCTGGCAGATCTACCTGTACCATGATGCATTAGGTGAACTCACTGGGGGCCCATGAGGGTGAAACTGTATTTAAATGGAAAACAGGTGGCTGCAACGATGATGCAGCTTTGAATTTCGTTTGGTCTGTGATCAAGGACTGCTGTGTCCGAAATGTGTTAGGCCATATGTTTCAGTCCATGTGAAGTTGCTGACTTTGCTGCTGGTCGGAATAAAAATGTGAAAGTCTGCTTGAAAGTGCGGCTTCGCTAAGGGCATCTCCTTGTTTTTTGTGCATTACGGCTAGTCCAGCCGTGAAGGAGCACCACTGCAGATCCCAGCGGGCTCGGAATGACTGCAATGAAGTCCTTTTGGGATCAACACTTTTTTTGCAGCATTTTGGTGAATGGAACATGGGATAGGCCCACTACAGGGTAAAGAACAATAAATGTATATAATGAAAGCGTGGGCAGGCCCACTGTGGTAATATTGTTCTGGCAGAACTACCTGTATCATGATGCATTTGGTGAACTCACTGGTGCCCCAGGAGGACGGAACTGTATTTAAATGGGAAACTGGTGGCTGCTTTGCTTTTCGTTCGGCCTGTGATCAAGGGCTGCTGTATCTGAAATGCATTAGGCCATATTTTTCTATCTCTGTGAAGTTGCTGACTTTCCTAAGTGTTATAATATACATTTGATAAGTGGTGGAAAAGCAATTCTGCTTTGCTTCACTGAAGCAAGAGCAGGGTTCCCTGAAGAGTTTGCTATGGCTACCGCCTTGCCATAGCAAACAGCAGTGTCCCGGGGTGGGCGCCCCGGGACACTGCAGGAGCCGGCCCTGGGGGGTGGCGGTCCCCAGGGCCATCGAGGGCTCCTGGAGGGGGGCCGCGCAGCCCCCCTCTCTTTGTCAAAATAGCCCCGGGGAGGTGGTGGTCCCCGGGGCTGGGGGTCCGCTACTGACCCCCCGAATTTAAATAAGTATGTGCCCCGGGGAGGTGGTGGTCCCCGGGGCGTGTGGGGGGCTCTTGCTCCCCCACATATCCCTTTTTTCTTTTTTAAACAAGAGCCCCGGGGAGGTGGCGGTTCCCGGGGCTGCCCACATGCAATTAACAATGCCCAGGGGAGGTAGCCCTTCCCGGGCCAGCGTGGCGGGGTGGAACCCCCATGCATTATTTCTTCAATTAGCAGGAGGTGTTGGTCCACGGAGAGCTGGCGGACTCCGGGGCTGTGGGGGCCCCCGGAGGCCCCGCTATTATTTTCAGACAATGCCCCTGAGACCTGGCCCACCCAGGGGCCTCATTAAAATGAAGCACGGACTTTTTTTAAAAATTTCGTCAGGATCCGCGACCCCAACGCGAAGTCTGCCGAAATTACAAAAAAATATGCTTTTTTTGGCCCTGGAGGTCTTTGTGGGACCCCCTGAGCAGGCCTAGGGGGTCAGGGTATTTCTACCCTGCCCCCTTTTCTTGTTTTTTACGCTTTTTTTACTGTTTTCTTGTGACTCGGTTCTACTGAGTAACAAGATGGCTGCCAACACTTCCTGGTTTGGAGTGTTGGCAGCCAATCAGAGTGAAGCTCGTGCCCGGGAGGGTTCGCAAACCCTTATCGGTGCTCAGATATCGAAACTTTCTAATTTCTCAGCAACTACTGAACAAATTTACACCATTTAACAACTAGGGCTCTTTCTGAAGCAAGGGCTACCTTGTTGCCAAATTTGGTGTAATTCCGTTCAGCAGTTCAGGCTGTAGCTTTGTCTAAAATTTCCTATGGAGGACAGATATCGAACCCATCCTTTTTCTAATCTCTCAGGAACTGCTGAACTTATTTACACCATTTAAAAAAGGGTTCTTTCTGAACCAAGACCTACCTTCTTGCCAAATTTGGTGTAATTCCGTTCGAGCTGTAGCTTTGTCTAAAATTTCCTCTGGAAATTAACATGGGGAAAATGCGTGTTGGTACGCCCCTTTTTTCTCAGCCCCCGCTTGACGAATCATCCTGAAACTTTCAAGACAGATGCTGACCAGAGCTGGCCACTTTTTCTGAAAATTTAGCAAAGATTCATCAACTGGCGCCAAAGTTATTGGGAAAAGAAAAAACGCTTTTCCTATGGAAACTAGGTCCTAACTGTACCTACCTACTGGCGACCGCCAGTAGGTAATATCTATATATCCTACTTGCAGTCACCAGTAGGTAGTTATAGTTAGGTCCTTGTTTCCACATGGAAAGCGTTTTTTCTTTTGCCAATATCTTTGGCGTCGCTTGTTGAATCTTTACGAAAGTTTCAAAATTAGTACAACAATCGTTTCAGCTGCTGTCTTGAAAGGGATGATTCGTCATGCGGGGGCCGCGAAAAAAGGGGGACCCAAACGTGTTTTCGCCATACAGTTTCCTGTAGGAATTTTAGACCCGACTACAGCTCAAACCGCTGAACAGTATTACACCAAATTTGGCAACAAGGTAGCTAAATTTCCAGAAAGCGACTTGTTTGTAAACTGGTGTATATCCATTCAATAATTTGGGAGATATTAAAGAAAAACTCAACGTGGATATCTAGAGATGCGATGACTCAGCGAGCCCTCCCGATCATGTGCTGTGATCTAATTGGCTGCCAGCACTTCAGCCAGGCAGAGTCCCAGAAAATGGTTTAAAAAAAGAAAAGGGGCAGGGTAGGAATACCCTAACCCAGTAGCCCTGGTCATGGGGTCCCAGAGGAACGCACTAGGGTAAAAAAGCATTTTTTCTTAAATTCGCGAAAAATGGTGGCAGGGCGGCAAATTTGGCACAATGTTTTTTAAAAACAAGCGTGGGCTCCCATGCTTGTTTTGATAAGAGCCCTGGGTGGGCCAGTTTCCAGGGGCATTGTTTAAATAAAGGAGGGGCAAACGGGGCGCCCCTCCTATGGTTCTTGGAGACCCAGGGACACTACGGGCCGATTCACAGAACTAACTTAAGACAAAATCCTAAACTTACTACTTTTGGTATTCACAGAAGTTAGGATTTTGTCTTAAGTTCATCTTAAGACAAACTTAAGACAGACTTAAGACAGTCTTAAAACAGACTTAAGACAGTCTTAAGACAGACTTAAGACAAACTTAAGAGAGACTTAAGACAGACTTAAGACAGACTTAAGACAAACTTAAGACAAACTTAAGACAAAATCCTAACTTAAGTCTGTCTTAAGTCTGTCTTAAGTCTGTCTTAAGTTTGTTTTAAGTCTGTCTTAAGACTGTCTTAAGTCTGTCTTAAGACTATCTTAAGTCTGTCTTAAGTTTGTCTTAAGACAAACTTAAGACAAAATCCTAACTTCTGTGAATACCAAAAGTAGTAAGTTTAGGATTTTGTCTTAAGTTAGTTCTGTGAATCGGGCCCTACCTCCCTGGGGCTTTATTCATAAATATTGAGGGTGGCGCATGGGTCCCCCCCTCCCAAGGCTGTATAAGCCCTGGGGACCATTACCTCCTCGGGACTTAAGAAACACTAATGGGGGGATGGTGTGCCCCCCCCGAGACCACCACCTCCTCATGGCCAAATACTTTTTTATTACAAGGGGGAAGGGCTTCATGACCGAGCTCCCGGACCAGTTAAGGTACTGGAGGGGGCCGCACAGCCTGCCTCCTAGAACCATTATTGGACTACCGATCCTGCTATTTCCCGGGGTGCCTACCCTCGGAACATAGATGCTTGCCTTTTCTTGGCAGGAGCTTTGACAGCACCTGCCAAGCAAAAGCAAACACTCCAGTTCCAGCGGGCGGGAGCTGTCAAAGTGCTACTGCCCGCTGGAAGTGGAGGTTTTATCTCTTTCCCTGCCCACAGACATGCAGGCTGGGAAAGAGATGAAACTATTGCTTTTGAACACAGGGAGCTGCATTTCCAGCAAGTCCCGGAGTACAATAGCAATGCTAGCTCCTGCAGGAGGCGGGGAGCTGGAAGGGACCGCGGGGGCATTCAATCTCCCCCGCGGCCCCCAACACTGCTGACTATGTGCCCTGGGTGGGCACCCAGCATTTCAAGGCCGGGCCCATGGGAATGGGGTCCCCAGGGCTGAAATTGGTCCAGGCAGGGGGGCCACGCAGCCTCCCTCTGCCATTGAAGATTGGCTGGGCACCGGGGGATGGGGCCCGGGGTCAGAATTGGCCCAGGGAAGGGGGCCGCACGGCCCCCCTCCCCTTCTAATAATTTAGCGGGCCTCCAAGTCCACCATAGTAGTATGCAAAAGTCTTCTTGCCTTTTGCTAGGATGATAGACAGCCAGGGGTATAGCTTTAGGGGGATGTTTGGGGTATTACACCCCCCTAATAAATGTATTTTCTGGAAAATGATTGGGTATAGGGGCTTTCAGTCGGGTACATTGAGGTATATGCTGGATTTCACAAGGAATTTGTACACACATAGACAAAAAAAACAGAACCTCTGTCCCACTCTGATTTGAAAGACTTCAAAACTGTTGGAAGTTTTACAAAATATTATATTTGATCTCACTTATTACCCCTACTAATCAGTATTCGTCTCCCTTTCCACTGCCCCTTTAGCCCCGCTCATGTGCTCTGCTTGTTGTATGGTGTATTTTAACATTATATGCCAGCACGAATGTTGGAAAATCTGAAGCTCAACCCCCAATCTTACTGACCAGGCTATGCCTCTGTAGACAGCTTACCAAATGTCCCCCAGCATGTTTCCCACCTATTCTGGTGATGCCTTCTTCATGCCGAGGAGTATGAGGACATCTCCAACAAACAAAGACGCACTTACTTCGTATAGCTAAGCGGAAGTACCCTTGTTTTGTAGAGATTTACTTCTTTGTAGTCTAATTGTTCTCTCTGTTGGAGGATTCATGTTATCACAGATTTCTGAGTAAAGATTCAAAAGGAACAGTCACATTGCTGAAATGCAGACAAGGTCACTGGAGACATTTCCTCATGGTCCATTACACAGATGTAGTGTAGAATACGCACTGTACATTTACCCAATGTGGTAGCAGTTACTAATTAAGCAGAAGAAAGTACTCAACTTGAGTAGATATTTTGTACAAAACTGTGGACTCTTGTTGGATAAAGGGGCAGGTTCTGTTCTGTTGTGGCCCAGTCACTCACACAGCTGCTGACATACCCACCCAAACACTTAGACACCCTCTCACACACTCAGGTACTCACACACCCACTGACATACCCACTCAGACACTGATACACTCATTTACAGACCTACTCAGACACCCACTCAAAGGCCCACTCACACACTCGCTCACCGATCTACTCAGACACTCCCACATGCTCTCATAGACCCATGCAGACCCTATGGACCTACTCACAGACCCACTCAGACACCCTCACACCCAGACATGCACCCAGTCACAGACCCACTCAGACACTCCCACAGCCACTCACAGACCCACTCAGACATTCATGCTCACACTCAGACACTCACTCAGACACCCATGCAGACACCCAATCATACACTTACACACCCACTCAGACATTCACACACCAGCTCACAGTCCCACTCAGGCACTCACACATCCATTGAGACACTCACTCACACATCCACTGAAACACGCATGCACTCACTCACACACTCAGTCTCAAAGGTTACAGATTAGAGTTAGGAAATAAAATTAAAGCAAACCTTAAAAATTCACTCAAAAAAACAAAGGTTACAGAGACGTTATAGTTAGGAATATACATAAAAAAACATAGAAATTCACTGAAAAACCAAAGGTTACAGGGACGTTATAGTTAGACTCAGATTTCACTTGTACAAAACCATAGAAATTCAGCAGATATAGTTACATGAACTAAATATAACTTATGCCCCCGCAATGCACTTCTAATTACCTCACATGTTACATCCCTCATGACATCGTCTATAATTGACAATATGACTGCAACATTTGCATTGTAATTATTGATGTGGAACCTGGGCATTGCGGGGGCGCGAGTTATTGTTTCCTTAGGGCACTAGTTATAGTTGAGATAACTATAACTGGTGAATTTCAGTGTTTTTTTTTGTTTAAATGTACTCACTGTAACTCTAAGCCTGAAAGGGTATTGTTTTGACTTATACTGGGTGCTCCCTTGAGTCTGGAGAAAGCTATACCTCTCTGAAGAGCTCTAATAATTACAAAAAACGTATCAGGGGTTGCTTTTATTCATTTCAGGTTGGCTTGTTTGGTATTTTACCAATTCAAAGCTGTAATACTGCGCCTGGAATGGTAAATGGCTTTTGTCATTTTACAGCTTTTCAGGGATAGCACTGTACTAGTACTATGCTTAAAAATGTTGCTGTAGAAATGGCAAAATACTTTGTCCCTTCCTATCTTGGTGTGGATGGCAATGTGCTAATCCTACGCTTAAAGACTCAGATATAAAAGCAGACATTTGAGGTGAGCAAATTTAGATTGTCCCTGGTGTTGAGGGTGCTCAATACAGGAGCTGCTTTCCACCTAACCTTGAGATCTACCCAGAGTTATCTACTTCTTCTTTACATAATTTATGTGTCACTCTAAGCCTGAAAAGGTGTTGGTTTTAAATATATATATATATATATATATATATATATATATATATATATATATATATATATATATATATATATATATATATATATATATATATATATATATATATATATATATATATATATATATATATTATCTACTGGCGGTCGCCAGTAGATAGTTATAGTTAGGACCGAGTTTCCATAGGAAATCTCAAAATTCTATTTTGAATAACTTTGGCGCTGGTTGACGAATCCTCGCGAAATTTTCAAAACTAATGGGGCGCTCCGCTCCGCTCCTACCCTGAAAGTCTCGGGGTGATTCGTCAAGTGGGGGCCGAGAAAAAGGGGGGGTCCCAAAACACGTTTTCCCCATGGATTTTTCCATAGGGACTTTAGTCGCAGCTACAGCCCGAACGGCGGAACAGAATTACGTGAAATTTGGCAGAGAGGTAGCCATAAGGTCCATGAAGTGCCTTTTGCAGGTTTGGTGTAAATCTGCTCAGTATTTCCAGAGAAAATAGCATTTAAATCAATATATATACCTGTACTAGCGCAGCGTGCGCGCTGGGTGCACGCACCTTGCCGTGCGCGAGCGCAATTCTGATTGGTTGTTAGATCTTAGTAAACATTCGAATCGGTCGAAACCAGGAAGTGTCGGCCGCCATTTTGTCTCTCGCACTCTGAGGGGGTGAAAAACAAATGTGGAGAACGTGAAAAGGGGGCAGGGTGGACAGTTCCTGACCCCCTAGCCGTGGTCAGGGGGTCCCAGAAGGACCCCCAAGGGCAAAAAATGTTTTTCTTTTTTTTTCGATAAATCGCCGAGTGCGCGCACCTTGCGCGCACCACCCAAACGGAAAAAATTATGCGAAGTTCGCGCAACGTGCGCGCACTCCATGATTAAAAAAAAAAAATGTATTTGGCCCTTGGGGCGAAGCGCTCCGTGCCCACCGCGCGTGCACCGCACTAACTGCGAAAAGTGGGCGCGAGGTGGGCAATGCGCATCGCGAGCCCACTGTGTGTGCACGGTGCGCGATGCGCACCGTGTGCGCACGGCACGAACTGCGTAAAGTGGGCGCACGTGCGTACGAAGCGCACCGTGCGCGCGCCGAGAAAAAGTTTTGTTTAAAAAAATATATTAATAAATACATAACTTAGCATTTTAAAAAACGTACAAATTCACTGAAAAAACCATAGGTTTCACACACGTTATAGTTAGGAATTAGCATTTAAAAAACCTTGCAAATTCACTTAAAAAACCATAGGTTTCACACATGTTATAGTTAGCTGGGCATTTCCCTCATAAAAAACCAATGAAATTCCCCGTTATAGTTAGTGCAGGCAACTATAACTCACGCGACCGCAATCCGCTGCTGATGACGTCAGATATTACATCACTGATGAGATATGTGTCTTTCTGAAAAAAAAAAAAATGAAATATATGTATAGCTAGAGATGAATGGAAGAAGACATGGGTAAATAAGTGTCTAAATACAGTGATGTAATATCTGACGTCATCAGCAGCGGATTGCGGTCGCGTGAGTTATAGTTGCCTGCACTAACTATAACGGGGAATTTCATTGGTTTTTTACGAGGGAAATGCCCAGCTAACTATAACATGTGTGAAACCTATGGTTTTTTAAGTGAATATATATATATATATTGATCGGTTGTCGCCCGAGAGCGAAATAAAGTCGTACTCACTTGTATTTCGAAGTAATTCAGGCGGTTTTATTCATTATTTGCCATGCCCTACGCGTTTCGGTCAGACTACTTTGACCTTGGTCACGGGATTACTTTGAGACAGGAATGAGACTTCTTTTATTGCCATTTACAAGTAGTTACTTCCTATTATTAACATGGTGCATTGTGGTAAGTGTGGTATTTACAATATTAGTGCTTTTGGTGAATTACGTGCTTGTGCCTCTTTTATCTTTATTCCTTTTGTTTTTTAATTTTTTTATATATATATGTTCTTTCAGCAAAGTCCATGCTTCATGTCCGTTATTTTTATTGGAATGTTACGTTTCTTTATTGCTCCCTAGCGAGCTAAGAATTGTTTGTTTTCATTTATGATTCTGGTATCATTTTACTCTTTTCTCAGTTCGATGTTATATCTGATTGTTCTTTGTAATTAGTTGATTCTTCATCTTGACATTAATTCAGATTTTGTTCTGAGACATTGGAAACAAATGTGTCAAAGGTGTACGTGGAGTTCTTCATTCTGGTTAAGCCCTCTCGGATCAAGGGTTCTAAATGCCACTATGTGTCTTGATTCTTTTTGGTGCAATGTTCTTTCATGATTTCCTCCCCTTTCTAGTGGGGGTATTTGTTCTATCGCCCAAAATCCAAGACATTCCCACCGACTGTCATGTTCTTTCTCCATGTGTTTCGCTATCGCATTTGAGCGATCCTTGTGTATAGTGGCTTGGATATGTTCAAGTATTCTTTCCTTGACCTCAAAGATTGTGCTTCCAATGTAGCGTAACTTACATGGACATTCTACCATGTAGATGACAAAATTGCTCTTGCAGGTTAGGTGTTGTTTTATTTTCCATTTGGTTCCCTTCTGGGTTTCCAGTTCTGTCATGTTTTTTGCAATTTTGCATGCCTTACATTGTTTGCATGGCCAAAAGCCTTCTCTTAGTAACCATGTTGTAATAGTTGTTTCTTTAAAATGGCTATGTGTGATTTTGTCGGCAAAGTTTTTGGCTCTTCAATATGTTATATTAGGATGATCTCCCATTATCTTTGCCAGCGATGGGTCAAGTTGTAGAAAACTCCAGTGTTTTTTGATGATTTTGATGAGGTTCTTGTTTTCCAGGCTGTGTGTTGTGATGCCTTATTGTTTGTTGGTCTGAAGTTTCTTCCTTTGGTTTGGTCTTTTTTAGTATGTCTTTTCGTTGTTGGTTTGTTACTCTTTGTAAGCTTTTTTCGATTACTTTCCTTGGATATTTGCGTTTGCTGAATCTTTCACATGCTTTTTCAATATGTTTTTTGAATTCATAATCCGCGGAACAATTTCTCCTTAGTCTTAGGAATTCCCCATAGGGGATGCTCCATTTCAGACTGTTTTGATGAAAGCTTTCCCCATGTAGTATTGCATTAGTGGATGTTTTTTTACGATGCAATGTTGTGTGGAGTGTGTTATTTTCCACGTAGATGTTGGTAGCGAGGAAGGTTACCTGTTTTGTGCTAATATCAAAGGTGAATTGTAGTTTCGATATGTTGTTATTAAGTATTACAAAGTAACTTTGAAATTCAAGTTCTGTACCGTCCCATATGATTAGGAGGTCGTCTATAAAACGAAGCCACAGGATAGTTTTTTCCAAAAATTCATCATTTGCTGGAGACCAAGCCACTTGTTGTTCGAACAAACCCATGGTGAGATTGGCATAGTTGGGGGAAAAGGAAAAGCCCTTGGCACAGCCTTTTATTTGTTTGAAAATCTGTTTGTTGAAGGTGAAGATGTTGTTTTCCAGGCATAAGGTGATCATTTCCATTAGCATGATGTTGTGTTGGTGATATTCAATGCTTCTTTTGCCTAAAAAGTATTGGCAAGCCTGGAGTCCAATCGAGTGTTCAATATTGGAGTATAGTGAAACAACATCCATTGTTATTAATTTAAAGGTAGATTGCCATGTTATTCCTTCCAGTTTTTTGTAGAAGATCCGTGGTGTCAAGTAGATAGGAGCTGAGGTCTTTCACGAGTGGTGTCAAGAAGTGATCTATATAATTTGAAATTGGCTCCAAAAAAGATCCATTTGCGGAGACTATTGGTCTGCCTGGTGGATTTACTTTGCTTTTGTGTATTTTTGGTAGGCAATAGAAGGTTGCCATTATTGGAAAATCACATGCCAGATATTTTTGTTCTTCTGTGTTAATTAGGCCTCTTGCCAACCATTCTTGAAGATGTAGTTTCAGATTGTCACCAATTTCTTTTGTAGGGTCTTTTTAATAGTTGATAGTATTGTTTGTCCATCAGTTGACGATTTGCTTCGGTTACATAATCCCTTTTATCCAGGACTATGATGTTCCCACCTTTGTCTGCCGGTTTGATTTCAATGTTCGTATCCAATTGCAACTTTTTCAATGCTTGTTTTTCTTTTATGGATAGATTGTGTTTTCCCTGGCTGTGTTTCATTTTGTAAAGATCTTCTATTACAGCTTCGTGGAATAAATCCACCTTATTGCCCGATGGTAAGGTTGGATAGAATCTTGATTTTATTTTGAGTCCGCTTTCACCAGCTCCTAATGGTGGTTGTGGTTTTTGTAACTCTAATAAAGTTTCTGTCTCTTGTGATGGTGTTTCGGCTCCCATTGTCAATAAAGTTGTCAGACCTTGAATGTCTTCAGCTTGAAGAATATTGGTTGAAGATGTTTTTTTCTCCATTTGGAGATTTGGTTTTGTTTTCTCTGCATGTATTTTTGCCAACTTTATTTTCCTGGTGTATTTGTACAGATCGATTCTGGTTTGTGCGACGTCTAGATGAGCTGTTGGACAGAAATTAAGACCTTTCTTAAGGACACTTTCTTCAATGTCTGTTAGCGTTTTTCCGGAAAGGTTAATTATGTTAAGTTCTTGTGGACCTGAGGATGTTATTTCTTTGGTTGTCTCAATCGATCCTTGGTCCATGTGTCTGTTCTTGATTCCTCCCCTACCCCTCTGACCTCTTCTTGTCTTCCTCTCATGCTTCTTGTTCCTCTTCGAAAATCGAGCGCCAGCGTTACAACTTGGGCCGCATCTGGAAATATATATATATATATATATATATTATCTACTGGCGGTCGGCAGTAGATAGTTATAGTTAGGACCGAGTTCCCATAGGAAATCTGAAAATTCTATTTTGAATAACTTTGGCGCCGGTTGACTTATCTTCGTGAAATGTTCAAAACTAATGGGGCGCTCCGCTCAGCTCCTACCCTGAAAGTCTCAGGGTTATTCGTCAAGCGGGGGCTGAGAAAAAAGGGGGGTCCCAAAACGCGTTTTCCCCATGCATTTTCCCATAGGACCTTTAGTCGAAGGTACAGCCCGAACGGCTGAACAGAATTACTTGAAATTTGGTAAAGAGGTAGTCCTCAGGTCAGGCATGTGCCTTTTGCTTAAATGGTGTAAATCCGTTCAGTAGTTCCTGAGAAAATCAAAAGTAAAATCACATATATCTGGGCGGAGCCTAACCACACATCTCATCGTGAGATCTGATTGGCTGTCAGCACTTCATCCAAGAAGTGTTGGCAGCCATCTTGGGACCAATATACATGATAGCACCTCATTAAAAAGCATCGCAGTTAATAGAAGGTTTAAAGACTTTAGTTACATTATAAATCATGTGTTGATGGTACCATACTCATTTTAGGAATTGTGGTGTGTTCTAAGGTGATTTTACCATGTGAAAAAGCCTTCTGCTGTGATATCATGAATCATGTTTGAGAGAAAACTATTTTCTCATGCTTTTCCCACAGAGGTTTGGAAGGTGATCTATAAGCTAACTGAGAGCATATTTTCTGTAAATTCACATTATCTTTCTCAGTCATGTGAGAATGAAGTCTGACATTCTCAGTAAAACATGTACATCCAACAAGGGCAGAGACTGTCAGTTGATTCCTTTGTGTTCTGCTGCAGCTCCCCAGAGTGTTCTAAAGAACAACTAGAGCGCTAACAGTCCTACTTATGACAAACGTATGGCACACCTGAGCCATCTTGGTTGGAATAAAGTGGTAATTCTTAAAACATTTAATTTAAAAAGGAACAAAATGAGGGGGTTCATTTTGCCATAGAAAGTATGATTAGTGCTGCAGAAAGAAAAATTAGGGCACATTTTGAGTGGCTTCTCAAATCCTCTTCTATTTCATTAAAAAATTCTGACATGCAGACTGAAACATGCACTTTCAATACCAGCAGCAGACTTCCCTGGTGAGCAGTAGCTTTACTACAGTGATCTAATAAGCAACTAGAGTGCTAACATTCTGAATTTATGGCAAATTTGTGACACATCTGAATACCTTCTTGATGGAATCAAAGTAAAAAACTGAAAGTATTTCCTACTGAGGAGACTGTAGTAAATGAGGAAATTAGGAAACATCATAACAAATAAGTCTCCCAATATGGCCACCAGAGACAAAAGAGCCCAAATGTAGCCCAATATCACCCAGATGTAGCCCAAGTATAGCCCAATGACAGAATGTCCCAGAGTGTTCTAACGAACAACTAGAGCGCTAACAGTCTTACTTATGACAAAAGTATGGCACACCTGAAGCCATCTTGAATGGAATAAAGTGGTAACACTTAAAACATTTAATTTACAAAGGAACACAATGAGGGGATTCATTTTGCCATAGAAATTATGATTAGTGCTGCAGAAAGAAAAATTAGGGCACATTTTGACTTCTCAAATACTCTTCTATGTCATAAAAAAATTCTGACATGCAGACTGAAACATGCACTTTGAATACCAGCAGCAGACTTCCCTGGTGAGCAGTAGCTTTACTACAGTGATCTAATGAGCAACTAGAGTGCTACCATTCAGAATTTATGGCAAATGTGTGACACATCTGAATGCCTTCTTGATGGAACCAAGTAAAAAACTGAAAGTATTTCCTACTGAGGAGACTGCAGACAGTAAATGAGGAAATTAGGAAACTTCATAACAAATAAATCTCCCAAGATGGCCACCAGAGACAAAAGAGCCCAAATGTAGCCCAAATATCACCCAGATGTAGCCCAAGTATAGCCCAATGACAGAATGTCCCAGAGTGTTCTAACGAACAACTAGAGCGCTAACAGTCTTACTTATGACAAAAGTATGGCACACCTGAAGCCATCTTGATTGGAATAAAGTGGTAACACTTAAAACATTTAATTTACAAAGGAACAAAATGAGGGGGTTCATTTTGCCATAGAAATTATGATTAGTTCTGCAGAAAGAAAAATTAGGGCACATTTTGACTTCTCAAATCCTCTTCTATTTCATAAACAAATTCTGACATGCAGACTGAAACATGGACTTTGAATACAAGCAGCAGACTTCCCTGGTGAGCAGTAGTTTTACTACAGTGATCTAATGAGCAACTAGAGTGCTAACATTCAGAATTTATGCAAATGTGTGACACATCTGAATGCCTTCTTGATGGAATCAAAATAAAAAACTGAAAGTATTCCCACTGAGGAGACTGCAGTAAATGAGGAAATTAGGAAACTTCATAACAAATAAATCTCCCAAGATGGCCACCAGAGACAAAAGAGCCCAAATGTAGCCCAAATATCACCCAGATGTAGCCCAAGTATAGCCTAATGACAGTATGTCCCAGAGTGTTCTTAAGAACAACTAGAGCGCTTACTGTCTTACTTATGACAAAAGTATGGCACACCTGAAGCCATCTTGATTGGAATAAACTAGTAACACTTAAAACATTTAATATAAAAAGGAACACAATGAGGGGGTTCATTTTGCCATAGAAATTATGATTAGTGCTGAAGAAAGAAAAATTAGGGCACATTTTGAGTGACTTCTCAAATCCTCTTCTATTTCATAAAAAAATTCTGATATGCAGACTGAAACATGCACTTTTAATACCAGCAGCAGACTTCCGTGGTGAGCAGTAGCTTTACTATAGTGATCTAATGAGCAACTAGAGTGCTAACATTCAGAATTTATGGCAAATGTGTGACATATCTGAATACCTTCTTGATGGAATCAAAGTAAAAAACTGAAAGCATTTCCTACTGAGAAGACTGCAGTAAATGAGGAAATTAGGAAACTTCAGAACAAATAAATCTCCCAAGATGGCCACCAGACACAAAAGAGCCTAAATGCAGCACAAATATCACCCAGATGTAGCCCACATGTAGCCCAATGACAGAAGTGTGCAAAACACTTATTTTTTGTGTATTTGCAGTTTTATATAGTGCAGACTTGTCAGGTAATGGAATGCTTTACATGAGCATTGGTTACATCACACAAGATCAAATTCATTTTGGTTGTAGACATGGGGAGATTAAGTGATTTGACCACAATCACAGAATGTTGAGCTGAAGCAGAAACTCCAACCTGGTTCCCCAGTTGCAAAGTCTGCAGCTCTGGAAGTAGCACCACATCCTCTCGCCAAGGTGCAACATTTAATCAAGTGGTCAACTGGATAAAAAAACATAAAGATTACAAATAATTTAAAAGTTCTTTGTCGCTATTTGAAAACTCAGAAAATATGTCCTCATTTTAGTTTTTTAGAGCACTAACCATAATTTTGATGCAAATAAGACCCTCTCATATATGTAATTTCTAAAGGAAATAGGTATTACAGTTTTGATTACATCAAAATGACGTCAGGCGTTCCACACTTTTGTAATAAATATAGAATGTTAGCAATCTAGTTGTTCATTGGGATACTGTTGAGAGGCAGAGGCCAGGGGCACGGACTCTGAAAATTGAAGGCAGGTAGGAGAGTGCAGAGGCAACAATTTGATCACACTGGGCAGGCAAGAAGGGCAGTGGTAGCACAACAGACTATGGAGGGCAGTGGAAAGGGGGGCAGGGGCAACAAACCAACAATACAGGACTGGCAAGAGAGGCTGTGGCAATATAATAGACCATTGTGGGCAGAAGGAAGAGGCAGTGGTAGTACAACCATACATGCCAACAGACCCGTTTCAGCCAGGAAACGTCCAATGTTTTTAAGCTCAAATGGGCTTTATTTGATCTGTCTCCTGTCTACAATCTCCTCTTTTTCAATGTAACTCAAAGGGGAAAATCAATACCCCAGTTTTTTTTCAAAATCTCCCTCTTACCAAGTCCAAAATGTTCGCAAGTATGGTACATTGAATCATGGTAGGCAGGAGGAATTGGGGTAGGGACATGGACTCGGATAACAGAGGACAGGAGGGACATGGAGAGGTGCACCAAACTGACCCTACAGGGCAGGCATCAGGGTTTGCAGCAGCACAATACACCACACAGCGCATGCGGGACGGGAGTGCAGCACAACAATCCATAGAAAGCAATAGGGAGGGGACAGGACCATGCACATGGACAACAGAGAACAGATGGGAAAGAGGCAATGGTAGCTAGCTGACCATAATGGACAGACAGGAGAGAAAGCTGCAGCATAACAGACCATAAAGGGCAGGAGGGACGGATCAGGGGCATTACAATGGAACAGACAAGCCAGGAGGGAGGGAATAGGGAGTCTGCACATGGAAACAGAGGGCTGGGGGCAACGTGGCAGGGCAGGAGCAGCAAGATGACCATGGAGGTCAGGCAGGATGGGCACTAGAAACAAGACACACCATGGAGAGCAACAATGAGACTATGATGGCATACACACAGACCATGGAGGGAAGGTGGGAGGGGGTCAGGGGCAGCTAGCTGACCACACAGGGAAGGTGGGAGGGGCCATGGCAGCACAGAAGACTATGCATGGCAAGCGGGAGGGTTAGTGGCAGCACACTGGCTATGATGGACAAGAAGGAGGGTGCAGGGGCATGCACAAAGGACCATGGAGGATAGAAGGGAGGGTCAGGACCTGGGCACAGACAAGAGAGTTTAGGGGAAGGGGCCTCACAACAGACCGTGCGGGGCAGGCAGGAGGAGCAGTTGCAGCACAACAGATATGGGAGGGCAGAAGGGTGTGGCAGTAAAATGGACCATGGAGGACAGGAGGAAGGGGATAGGGGCATGGCATGTGGACAGGCAGGGTGGAGGTGGCAGGGACAGGTTACAGTCATCTGACAATGCTAGGCAGGTGGGAGGGGAGTGGCAGCTCAACAGAACACTCAGAGTAGATAGGAGTGGCAGGTCCATGGAACATAGTGGGCAAAAAGGATGGACCAAGGGCATGCACAAAGACATCGGAGAGCAGGGGGAAGGAGAATAGGGGCAGCAAGCTAAGCACAGAGGCTAAGCAGGAGGTCAATGATGGGCCATAGAATTGGGCAATGGAGGGCAGGAGGAGTGGACTGGTACATCATGCTAAATGGAGGGCAGTGGCAGCACATCAGACCTTGCATGGCAGGAGGGACCATGGATTCAGACAACAGAGGATAGGGAGGAGGTGGATGGGGCAGCAAGCTAACTGTTCAGAGAAGGTGGGTATTAGGAACTTTATTGTTTTTAAAATGTGTGTCTGTGCGAACTACTTAAAATATGAACAAGTATGCAGCATAATCTCACTTTTATTCAGGAAGAAGAGGACGTTTGTGACTGTGACTCCGGGCTCACTTGGCAGAAACATCCCCTGACCCTCCACCCCCATCGCAAAATGTAATGCCCGTGAAAAGGGTAGGTGGACGCAGTGTTATATAGAACATAGTCCTGAGAGCACGATTAAAAATGAAAACTAGATATAGTATATGGTATAAACTAGGCACCAAAAAGTGTGATATAAGATGAACTGGGGCGTGAAATATAATATGCAATACATTGTGCTCAATGACAGATTCATTGGAGAGCGCGAGATAGCACAGGCACTAGCGCGTGCTATGCGATATGCGCCTTGGAGTGTAATATGCACAGGGCAGTGTTGTGTAACATAACTAGTCTCTAAAGTTGTAATATAAAATATGTGCTGGGGAGTGTAACGTTGCATATGCACTGTGACAAATATATGGATCCCAGATTGTAATATGTATGGCATAGCGCTGTGCGTTATAACATACACATCGAGGAAGGCACGTTAGATGGGGCAATATAACCCGTGCAAAGGCAAGTGTGGCATGACATATTCACGGGGTGGTGTTACAGTGCACATGGGCTAGAGAGTGTCATAGCATACGCACTAGCTGGTGGAATACAACACAGAGGTGTGAGGCAATCGGCGGACACTGGTGGGTGTAACACAGCATTGGGCTCAGCCAGGAGCACGCTGTGACTCTCAAGTGAGGTTCGTCTCCTTTCCAGAGAGTAAAATAAAAAGTATTACACATCCGGCGGTGGATGTGTTTTTTATTAACCGTGAGGGGGGTTTCTTGCATAGTTTGGTCGAATTTTTGTCGAATCCCCTTTGAATGGCTTGGTGTGCGTGTATATTAAATGTGCCCGTCAATAGCTACCCATGTTTGTATAAATAAACGACAAGGGTGTCTACTTGGAGAGTACCCACCGGCGGGGGCGCCGGGATTAGGCACGGTAGGGCGTCAGACATGTCAGAGCTTCACTAGCGGTGTAAATACATTGCATGTGGATTCATTCTATGCATAGTCGCCTTTTAATGAATATCATGCAAATCGTCATGGTGATAGGTACATACAGTTTGTCCAGCATGTCCTAGGTGTTTCTATAAATATATATATATATATATATATATATATATTTAAAATAATAAAAAACAAAGGCCGGCCCCGGGGGATGGGGTCCCCGGAGCCATAAGTGGCCTGAGGAGGGGGGGAACGCAGCCCCCTCTTTAAGAATTTAGATTAAAAAAAGGCCATGACCCGGGGGTTGGGGTCCCCGGGGCCGATTAAGGCCTTGGGAGGGCCAAATTAATTTTTTTCAACATAAAAAATTAGAGTGCAGGCCCTGGGGGATGGGGTCCCCAGGGCCAGTAAATTAGAAAAAGAAGGGGGGCCACACAGCCCCCCTTCTTAAAAAAATAAAATAAATAAAAGACCGGCATCGCGCTGGAGGCCACGCCCCCTCCTTGCAGCACTCTGCAAACGCGCCCCCATGCCAGTTGTAAGTTGGGGAATTAATTCCCCTTCAATACTGAGGGTCCCTGAGAGCCAACTAGTTCAACAGGTATCTCCAGTGTGCGCCAGGGAGCTGCGTTGCAGACAGGTGTTCTGAGGCCACGCCCCTTTTTACACCTCTATGCAACGCAGCTCTGTGGTGCTTACTGGAGGTACCTAGTGGGCTAGTTTGACCCTAGGGACCCTTAGGATTCAAGGGGACTTAATCTCTCAACTTAGAACGGCCACAGTGGTGAAGGGAGGGGACGGGGCCTGAGGTGACGTGGGCAAACACGCCCTGTGGCGCGTTTTAAGTTGGGGAAATAATTCCCTTTCAATCCTGAGGGACCCTGGGGGCCAACTAGCCCACCAGGTGCTTCCAGTAAGTGCCACTGCTCTGCGTTGCAGAGAGGTGGTGCAGGCCGTGCCCCTTTTTACACCTCTTTGCAATGGCGCTTATTGGATACCTAGTGGGCTATTTTGCCCCTAGGGATCCTCAGGATTCAAGGGGACTTAATCTCCCAACTTAAAAAACGGCCACAGGGCATGTTTACACAGTGGGCAAGGAAGGGGACGGGGCCAGAGGTGACATGCGCAAACACGCCCTATGGCGCGTTTTAAGTTGGTGAAATAGTTCCCCTTCACTCCTGAGGGCCCCTGGGGGCTAACTAGCCCACCAGGTGCTTCCAGTAAGCGCCACTGAGCTGAGTTGCAGAGAGGTGGTCCAGGCCGTGCCACTTTTTACACCTCTCTGCAACGCAGCTCTGTGGCGCATACTGGAGGTACCTAGTGGGCTAGTTGGACCCTAGGGACCCTCAGGATTCAAATTAACTTAATCTCCCAACTAAAAACGGCCACAGGGCGTGTTTACACAGTGGTGAAGGGAGGGGACGGGGCCTGAGTTAACGTGTGCAAACAAGCCCTGTGGCGTGTTTTAAGTTGGGGAAATAATTCCCCTTCAATCCTGAGGGCCCCTGGGGGCTAACTAGCCCACCAGGTGCTTCCAGTAAGCGCTACTGAGCTGCGTTGCAGAGAGGTGGTCCAGGCCGTGCCACTTTTTACACCTCTCTGCAACGCAGCTCTGTGGCACATCCTGGAGGTACCTAGTGGGCTAGTTGGACCCTAGGGACCCTCAGGATTCAAATTAACTTAATCTCCCAACTAAAAACAGCCACAGGGCGTGTTTACACAGTGGTGAAGGGAGGGGACGGGGCCTGAGTTAACGTGTGCAAACAAGCCCTGTGGTGCGTTTTAAGTTGGGGAAATAATTCCCCTTCAATCCTGAGGGACCCTGGGGGCCAACTAGCCCACCAGGTGCTTCCAGTAAGCACCACTCCGCTGCGTTGCAGAAAGGTGGTGTAGGCCGTGCCCCTTTTTACATCTCTCTGTAACGCAGCTCTGTGGCGCTTACTGGAGGTACCTAGTGGTCTAGTTGGACCCTAGGGACACTCAGGATTCAAGGGGACTTAATCTCCCAAATTAAAACAGCCACAGGGCGTGTTTACACAGTGCGGAAGTGAGGGGACGGGGCCTGAGGTGACGTGTGCCAACACGCCCTGTGGCACGTTTTAAGAGGTAGTTTTAATCCCCTGCCCTATTATATACTAGGGGCTTACAGAGGAGGTCATGCTGATCACAGGGGGACCCCAACGCATAGTGTTCCCTAGTGTATGTAGGTGTTTTCACTGTATTCTGAGTGTCTTTTAACATAGCACTGACTCTAGGACTGGTTAGTCAGACTCAGTTACCACCAGTATCCGTCTGAAAAAGTTGAGGGTACAGGATGATTTTGCAACAAGGCTTCTTTCTGCTCTTCTGTTTGTTCTTTCTGCACGTTATCCTTCTTTCTGCACTTTTCTTCGTCTTTGAGGACTTCTGTTGCTTCTTTCTGCATTTCTTTTTTTTCTTTCTGTGCGTTTTTTCTTCTTTCTTCACATGTCCTATCTCTGTAGGCATAGTTAGAAATTAGCATTTAAAAAACCTTTGAAATTCACTGAAAAAATCATAGGTTTCAGGCACGTTATAGTTGGGAATTAGCATTTAAAAAACCTTAGAAATTCACTGAAAAACCATAGGTTTCAGGGGCGTTATAGTTAGCTGGACTTTTCACTCGTACATAACCATTGAAATTCCCCCGTTAAAGTTAGTTCAGCTAACTATAACTCGCGCGCCCGCAATGCACTGCTGATGACGTCACATTATTACATCACTCATGACATGGTCAGTGACATCACTCATGACATCACTGATGACATCTCAAATGACATCACTAATGACATCACTGATGACATCATCCTTGTGATAGAGTGGCAGACCTCCTCTTCCCCTAATATAACCTTTGATACACACATTCAAAAATAGAAACTACAATGTTAAAAACAATGGACATACCAATACCAGTTACAACAACCTATTCAGTAATTCTAAGGTCCACATACACATCCACTCATTCACCAACAGTCCTATACAGTCACTCATACATGTACTCACTCATCATATGTACTCACACACCTATACATCCTGTTACACAACGCCACTCATCAATAGAGTTACTCACACACAGTCACTCATGCTAACAAAGAATCAAACATCCATTTACTTGCAAATACAGTTATTCACACACAACCACACTTACTTCTACAGAAACTTACACATACTTAGTCTTTTAAACAATCACTTATAGAAACACATACTTATTCATACAGAAACTCTTTCAATCTCTCACTCTCACATATACTCACTTATATACACCAATAGTCACATATACTAGTTTAAAACATATATAGTTACTCATAAAGACACTATTGAGACAGTCTATCACTCACTAACACACCCATGCACACACTCATCCACCCATACAGTCCTGCACACATGCTGTCTTCAACACATACAAACAGTGAGTCACTCATTCATGCACCTATGCACTACATAATACCCCCCACCGAGCCATACAGACACTCATACTGATACTCAAAAAACCAACTAATAACCTATATAGACACTCATGTAGCTACTCACGAACCCATGCAGCCACTTATACACAAAGTGAGAGACTGATACAGATATTTACACATTTAAACATTACTCACCTAGCCATGTATTCACTAAGATATACTTAATCAGTCAGTTATACAATCAATTTTTCAAAAACAAATCATCCATTTAGACTCTTATATACCCATGTATTCTTCCATCGACCTTGAGATATACATATATAAAACATATTTAATTTTCAGAAAAACACACATTCACTGGATGATGTCATCAGTGATGTCATTTGAGATGTCATCAGTGATGTTATGAGTGATGTCACTGACCATGTCATGAGTGATGTAATATGTGACGTCATCAGCAGTACATTGCGGGCGCGCGAGTTATAGTTAGCTGAACTAACTATAACGGGGGAATTTCTTTTTTTTTTAAACCGTTTATTACAAGACTAAAAAATATACAAATATGGGCCTACAACCTTCCGGCCGGCCGCTAGCAATGAAAGGAGCATACGATATACATTTATAAAACACATGGTGCTGCGGCTGAGCATGCACAGGAGTTAACATCGTTGCGAGCCACACTATCCAGACCCCACTATACGGTTCCATTTTAAACTTAAAGAACAACAAATACAAACAAACCCACAAGGCAATCCTCAATCGGAAATAGCAACACGTGCTCCCCTAGAGGGGGGATCCTAGCCATCCATAGGAATCTCAAGAGGGGGGAGAGATCAGAACTAGGGCTGGGTACACCTAATGCCCAGGTACCCGGGGGATGAGTTGGCTAAGGGGACGGGGCCGGCGACGGATCAGGCAATAACGGTGGAGCACAGATTCCCCCGCGGTAGGCGTTCCAGGGGCCCCATACTTTCACCCATGTCCCAGGCTTACCTCTCGCCACATACACCACCTTTTCCCGAAACATGCACCAATCCATATGTTCCTTCCAGGCCGAGACAGTCGGGGGCCTCTGGGATCCCCACAGTTGGGCAATATCACGCTTGGCAACCATATACCCCAGAGTCACCCACCACGTCTGCGGCACCGAGTAATCGGTAGGCTCCCACACATTCAACAGGCATCTCCTCGATTCGGGCAACAGCGCCACATGCGTAACCACTCGCAGCACCTCATGCACACCACGCCAGAACCCCTCCACCTCCGGGCACTCCCACAAGATATGCAGAAAAGTCCCCAACGCACCACACCCACGCTTACACAAACCGTCCTCAGCATAGCCCATACGCAGGAGCTTTGGCCCCGTCATGTAGACCCTGTGGAGTATCTTGAGCTGGACGAAACGAAGGCGAGCCGGTATGGCCACCTCTTTCGGGGAGGCCACCGCGGAAATCCAGTCCTCGTCGTCCAGCTCCAGCCCATCGGCTACCCAAGCCCCACGAAGGGCAGTCAACAAGTCTGAGCGGTCGTTGATCAGTTTTTTGTAGATCAGTGAGATCGTGCTGTCAGGGACGTGTCCATCCAGCACTCTATCCTCCAGGGGGGAACACTCCGGGATGGAGGCAACGTCCGGAAAGACGGAGCCCAGCGCATGCCGGACCTGCAAATACCGAAAGTACTCGCTGCCCTGCAACTGAAATTCCGTCTGCAGCATCTCGAACGTTTTAAATCCTCCCCTCGTCCAGAGATCCCCCACTTTGCTAATGCCTATTAAGTCCCACTTCTCAAAGCCCTTCGAGGTCCACAAGGAGCCCAACCGCTCAGACGCGTATAGTGGTGACGCCCGGGTCAAACGGTCCTTCCACCCCATAGCTGCATTGGCCGCGTGCCACACTCGCACCATGACACGCGCGGGGCCCGTTAGGCGAGCGTCGGGCGCGCTAGAGTAGAGCGCTCGATTATGGTCACCACCTGGAAGTAGCATCCTATCCATTTCAAACGCCGGGTTTAAGGCGGGCCCATATAGGCCCTGATTAATCGCAGCTAGCTGGGAGGCCCAATAGTACCGTTTAATATCCGGGAGGGCAATCCCCCCGTCATACCATGGGAGCGTCAGCTTAGCCAGGGCAATACGTGGCCTCCCGTCCCAGAACAGGCGGCGCTGCAAACTCTCCACTTCGCGGAAGTAGCGCGCTGGGACGAGGTCCATAGTGTTCTGCAACGCGTACAGGGAGGGGACGGGGCCTGAGTTAACGTGTGCAAACAAGCCCTGTGGCGTGTTTTCAGTTGGGGAAATAATTCCCCTTCAATCCTGAGGGACCCTGGGGGCTAACTAGCCCACCAGGTGCTTCCAGTAAGCGCTACTGAGCTGCGTTGCAGAGAGGTGGTCCAGGCCGTGCCACTTTTTACACCTCTCTGCAACGCAGCTCTGTGGCACATCCTGGACGTACCTAGTGGGCTAGTTGGACCCTAGGGACCCTCAGGATTCAAATTAACTTAATCTCCCAACTAAAAACAGCCACAGGGCGTGTTTACACAGTGGTGAAGGGAGGGGACGGGGCCTGAGTTAACGTGTGCAAACAAGCCCTGTGGTGCGTTTTAAGTTGGGGAAATAATTCCCCTTCAATCCTGAGGGACCCTGGGGGCCAACTAGCCCACCAGGTGCTTCCAGTAAGCACCAATCCGCTGCGTTGCAGAAAGGTGGTGTAGGCCGTGCCCCTTTTTACATCTCTCTGTAACGCAGCTCTGTGGCGCTTACTGGAGGTACCTAGTGGTCTAGTTGGACCCTAGGGACACTCAGGATTCAAGGGGACTTAATCTCCCAAATTAAAACAGCCACAGGGCGTGTTTACACAGTGCGGAAGTGAGGGGACGGGGCCTGAGGTGACGTGTGCCAACACGCCCTGTGGCACGTTTTAAGAGGTAGTTTTAATCCCCTGCCCTATTATATACTAGGGGCTTACAGAGGAGGTCATGCTGATCACAGGGGGACCCCAACGCATAGTGTTCCCTAGTGTATGTAGGTGTTTTCACTGTATTCTGAGTGTCTTTTAACATAGCACTGACTCTAGGACTGGTTAGTCAGACTCAGTTACCACCAGTATCCGTCTGAAAAAGTTGAGGGTACAGGATGATTTTGCAACAAGGCTTCTTTCTGCTCTTCTGTTTGTTCTTTCTGCACGTTATCCTTCTTTCTGCACTTTTCTTCGTCTTTGAGGACTTCTGTTGCTTCTTTCTGCATTTCTTTTTTTTCTTTCTGTGCGTTTTTTCTTCTTTCTTCACATGTCCTATCTCTGTAGGCATAGTTAGAAATTAGCATTTAAAAAACCTTTGAAATTCACTGAAAAAATCATAGGTTTCAGGCACGTTATAGTTGGGAATTAGCATTTAAAAAACCTTAGAAATTCACTGAAAAACCATAGGTTTCAGGGGCGTTATAGTTAGCTGGACTTTTCACTCGTACATAACCATTGAAATTCCCCCGTTAAAGTTAGTTCAGCTAACTATAACTCGCGCGCCCGCAATGCACTGCTGATGACGTCACATATTACATCACTCATGACATGGTCAGTGACATCACTCATGACATCACTGATGACATCTCAAATGACATCACTAATGACATCACTGATGACATCATCCTTGTGATAGAGTGGCAGACCTCCTCTTCCCCTAATATAACCTTTGATACACACATTCAAAAATAGAAACTACAATGTTAAAAACAATGGACATACCAATACCAGTTACAACAACCTATTCAGTAATTCTAAGGTCCACATACACATCCACTCATTCACCAACAGTCCTATACAGTCACTCATACATGTACTCACTCATCATATGTACTCACACACCTATACATCCTGTTACACAACGCCACTCATCAATAGAGTTACTCACACACAGTCACTCATGCTAACAAAGAATCAAACATCCATTTACTTGCAAATACAGTTATTCACACACCACCACACTTACTTCTACAGAAACTTACACATACTTAGTCTTTTAAACAATCACTTATAGAAACACATACTTATTCATACAGGAACTCTTTCAATCTCTCACTCTCACATATACTCACTTATATACACCAATAGTCACATATACTAGTTTAAAACATATATAGTTACTCATAAAGACACTATTGAGACAGTCTATCACTCACTAACACACCCATGCACACACTCATCCACCCATACAGTCCTGCACACATGCTGTCTTCAACACATACAAACAGTGAGTCACTCATTCATGCACCTATGCACTACGTAATACCCCCCACCGAGCCATACAGACACTCATACTGATACTCAAAAAACCAACTAATAACCTATATAGACACTCATGTAGCTACTCACGAACCCATGCAGCCACTTATACACAAAGTGAGAGACTGATACAGATATTTACACATTTAAACATTACTCACCTAGCCATGTATTCACTAAGATATACTTAATCAGTCAGTTATACAATCAATTTTTCAAAAACAAATCATCCATTTAGACTCTTATATACCCATTTATTCTTCCATCGACCTTGAGATATACATATATAAAACATATTTAATTTTCAGAAAAACACACATTCACTGGATGATGTCATCAGTGATGTCATTTGAGATGTCATCAGTGATGTTATGAGTGATATCACTGACCATGTCATGAGTGATGTAATATGTGACGTCATCAGCAGTACATTGCGGGCGCGCGAGTTATAGTTAGCTGAACTAACTATAACGGGGGAATTTCTTTTTTTTTGAAACCGTTTATTACAAGACTCAAAAATATACAAATATGGGCCTACAACCTTCCGGCCGGCCGCTAGCAATGAAAGGAGCATACGATATACATTTATAAAACACATGGTGCTGCGGCTGAGCATGCACAGGAGTTAACATCGTTGCGAGCCACACTATCCAGACCCCACTATACGGTTCCATTTTAAACTTAAAGAACAACAAATACAAACAAACCCACAAGGCAATCCTCAATCGGAAATAGCAACACGTGCTCCCCTAGAGGGGGGATCCTAGCCATCCATAGGAATCTCAAGAGGGGGGAGAGATCAGAACTAGGGCTGGGTACACCTAATGCCCAGGTACCGGGGGGATGAGTTGGCTAAGGGGACGGGGCCGGCGACGGATCAGGCAATAACGGTGGAGCACAGATTCCCCCGCGGTAGGCGTTCCAGGGGCCCCATACTTTCACCCATGTCCCAGGCTTACCTCTCGCCACATACACCACCTTTTCCCGAAACATGCACCAATCCATATGTTCCTTCCAGGCCGAGACAGTCGGGGGCCTCTGGGATCCCCACAGTTGGGCAATATCACGCTTGGCAACCATATACCCCAGAGTCACCCACCACGTCTGCGGCACCGAGTAATCGGTAGGCTCCCACACATTCAACAGGCATCTCCTCGCTTCGGGCAACAGCGCCACATGCGTAACCACTCGCAGCACCTCATGCACACCACGCCAGAACCCCTCCACCTCCGGGCACTCCCACAAGATATGCAGAAAAGTCCCCAACGCACCACACCCACGCTTACACAAACCGTCCTCAGCATAGCCCATACGCAGGAGCTTTGGCCCCGTCATGTAGACCCTGTGGAGTATCTTGAGCTGGACGAAACGAAGGCGAGCCGGTATGGCCACCTCTTTCGGGGAGGCCACCGCGGAAATCCAGTCCTCGTCGTCCAGCTCCAGCCCATCGGCTACCCAAGCCCCACGAAGGGCAGTCAACAAGTCTGAGCGGTCGTTGATCAGTTTTTTGTAGATCAGTGAGATCGTGCTGTCAGGGACGTGTCCATCCAGCACTCTATCCTCCAGGGGGGAACACTCCGGGATGGAGGCAACGTCCGGAAAGACGGAGCCCAGCGCATGCCGGACCTGCAAATACCGAAAGTACTCGCTGCCCTGCAACTGAAATTCCGTCTGCAGCATCTCGAACGTTTTAAATCCTCCCCTCGTCCAGAGATCCCCCACTTTGCTAATGCCTATTAAGTCCCACTTCTCAAAGCCCTTCGAGGTCCACAAGGAGCCCAACCGCTCAGACGCGTATAGTGGTGACGCCCGGGTCAAACGGTCCTTCCACCCCATAGCTGCATTGGCCACGTGCCACACTCGCACCATGACACGCGTGGGGCCCGTTAGGCGAGCGTCGGGCGCGCTAGAGTAGAGCGCTCGATTATGGTCACCACCTGGAAGTAGCATCCTATCCATTTCAAACGCCGGGTTTAAGGCGGGCCCATATAGGCCCTGATTAATCGCAGCTAGCTGGGAGGCCCAATAGTACCGTAATCCCCCCGTCATACCATGGGAGCGTCAGCTTAGCCAGGGCAATACGTGGCCTCCCGTCCCAGAACAGGCGGCGCTGCAAACTCTCCACTTCGCGGAAGTAGCGCGCTGGGACGAGGTCCATAGTGTTCTGCAACGCGTACAGGAAACGCGGCAGCGACATCATTTTAAACAATGCCGCCCGGCCGAGCGGCGAAAGCGGCAAACGCCGCCAGCGCGCGACATCCTCTTTCAGACGCTGGAGGGGGGGAAGCAAGTTCCGATCATACCGAGCCTCCGGGTCCAGAGTAATGAAGACACCCAGGTACCTAAATCCCTGCGGGGCGACCTGGATCGGACAGCCCCGCGGGAGGATAGGAGCCTCCCCGGAGAGAACATACACACACGATTTAGCCCAGTTGATGACCAGACCGGAGTTACGACCGAATGAATGCAAAACATCAACCAGTACTATGAGTGATTTACGTGGGGAAGCTAGGTACAAGAGGATGTCATCAGCGTATAGGGATACGCGGTCCTCATACTCAGGGGTCCAGCGGAGACCACGGATGGAAGGCTCCCACCGCAGCCACTCCGCCAGGGGCTCCAAAGCAAGTGCAAAGAGGAGCGGCGATAAGGGGCAGCCCTGCCGTGTGCCCCGGCCCAGCTCGAACGGAGCCGATACTCTTCCGTTCACCACCACCTGCGCCAATGGGCCCGAATACAGCAATTTGACCCAACTGATGAACCCTGGGCCAAATCCAAACTTCGCAAGCATCGCCCAGATATATGGCCATTCAAGCATGTCAAACGCCATGGTGGCGTCTAAGGACGCCAAAATGGCCGGCTCCCGTATGAACGGGGCACGTGCGAGCACACCGTGCAAACGCCGCAGATTAAGGGCTGTGTTGCGATGGGGAATAAAGCCAGACTGGTCCTGATGAACCAAATCGCCCACCACGCCGACCAGCCGATTGGCCAGTACCTTGGCGAGAATCTTGGGCTCCGCATTCAGTAGCGAAATGGGCCGATAGGATGTAACCCGGTCCCGAGGTCTCCCCTCCTTGTGGATGACCACGATTGTAGCCAGACGCTGGTCCAGCGGGAGGGAGCCCACCGAGTGTGCCGCCAGGAACATAGCCCGGAGGTGGGGTGCCAGCGTATCCGGTCGCAACTTGTACAACTCGATAGGGAGACCATTCGGACCCATGGCCTTGCCGGAAGCGACCGAGCGTATGGCGAGGGCGATCTCGTCGGAGGTGGGAGCGGCGTCCAGCGACACCCTGTCATCCCCGGAAAGGGACGGCAGCGCGATATCACTGAGCAGGGCACGGGAATCCTCTTCCGAGCAGGGAGACACCGGGGAATACACCCCACGGAAATAATCCGCGAAACAGGAGACGATTTCTTCTGGCTCAGTTACACACACACCATCCGTTTTCTCAATCAGCGGGACCACACGATTCGCTCTCTCTTTTTTGTCCAACCACGCTATAAGTTTACCAGCCTTATCACCCACATCATACAGTCGCCCCTGTTGCTCTCTACTGAGGCCCCTGGCCGCCTCCGTGACGAGGGCCCTATAGGCCGCTTGCTTGAGTTGGAGGACATGTAATGCGGCATCCGTCACCCCACCTTCTAAATTACCCTCCAACTCGGCTATTTCAGCCTCCATCCGGGTCACCTCCTCCCGCTCGCGCCTCCGGGCGTGGGAAATAAGGGATAGGGCCTCCCCTCGGAGTACTGTCTTGAAGGCCTCCCATAGCAGTACAGCCAAAGGCACGGACCCCACATTCTCATCAAAATATCGCTGAAGGGATTTAATCAATTCAGCGCGAATGGTGGGGTCGCGCAGGTACCAAGGATTGATTGGGACCACCCTACCCTCACCCCTCGTAAAGACATCAAAGTGCAGTAGGAGCGGGGAGTGGTCCGAAATACCCCGTGGCAAATGGCGCACCTCTCCCACCCTCCCAACATAGGCCGCCGGGACAAGGACATAGTCTAGTCGTGAGAGACTACCATGGGCTCCCGAGTGGAAAGTGTACTGCAGCTGCGTGGGGTGTTTTAAACGCCAGCAGTCCACTAATCCAAATGTATCCAAGAGGCCAGGTAGCCACGCCTGTGCCCGGGGGAGGTCCCTAGGGGGGTGACGATCCACAGTCCCAGATACCACCGCATTAAAATCCCCCCCCACAACTAAAAGCCCCACCGGAAGCCCAAGGAGAAGGCGCCCCAGGTCCGCAAAGGTGGTCGACTGCAGCCCCGGTGGGATGTATACTGACACAAAGACAACCACTTTGCCATCCAGTCTTCCCACCAAGACCGTGTAACGCCCCCTGTCATCGTGGAGCACCTCATCAATCTCCAACGGGAGCGAGTTCTTCACCATGATGCCCACACCCCTTGAGCCAGACGTGAAGCCCGAGTGAGCCACTAGGCGATAGCCACGCCGATTCATGGCGCAGAAGGAGTTGCCAATGAGGTGTGTCTCCTGCAGAAAGACTACATCGGGCGAGATTCGCTTCAAAAACTGCAGGACCACACCTCGTTTGATCCTGTCCCCCAGTCCATTCACATTCCAAGACAACAAAGTTAATTCCCTACCCCCCATCATATACAGAAGCCATCATTCGTCCCCCGGAGAGCACTTTAGAACTAACACAAAAATACGTTTGCCTTGTGATAAAAACGAACAACACCCCATCCCTACCCACCCACCCCAACAGAACTCCCCCCTCCCTGCACCCCTGCATGAGCCCGAACAGCCCCCCCAACGTGCAGTGTGCCTGTCGCCCCATATATAGTTAAACTAACTAGACCCCCTAGAGGAGGAGGGAGAACCCCCAATAGACCCAACACAACCTCCATAGGAGGGGAACTTACAAAAACTGACGCAGAATCGAAAGTGGCATCATTTTCGTCCAGAGTGAGGCCCAATATTAAACCCTCAGTCCCGATCCAGCGTGCCGTCTCCCCCCGTGCCCCCCCCCTGCCCCCCCCGATCACGATCCCCGGGCAGAGTATCCAGCCAGTCCCCGGCCGCTTCAGGACGATCAAAGAAATGCGTGCGACCATCCACCTCCACTCGCAGCTTGGCTGGGAAGAGCATGGCGTATTTGAGGTTTAGGTCCCGAAGACGGCGTTTGACGCCTAGGAAGCTCAGTCTCTGCTTCTGGACCGCTGGGGTGAAATCAGGATAAAAATTTACCTCCATATTGTCAAGCTTCACCGGTCCATGCAGTCTGGAGGTTTGCAGGATAGCGTCTCTGTCCCGAAAATTGAAAATTCGGGCGATGAGAGGTCTCGGAGGGGCTCCGACCTTCGGCCTTCCCCCGGGAACCCTGTGGGCCCTCTCCACAGCGAAGAGTTTGCTCAGCCCCCGTGGCTGGAGATGGGTAGCAATCAGGTCCTCCACAAAGAGATCCGCCGCCGCCTCCTCGCGTCCCTCGGGCACCCCGATAATGCGGATGTTGTTCCTCCGTGCCCGACTCTTGGAGTCCTCCAGGCGTCGATCCATAAGCGCACTCGCCTGACTAAGCCGGCGCACCTCTGTTTGCAAGGCCGCCACATCTGTCGTTAGGCCCGATGCGGTGTGGGCCAAAGAATCTACTCGGTCGTTGGTTTTGGAAAGATCGGCCCTCACCAGGCCAACATCCACGAGGACCGAGTCGATCTTCTGCGCCAGTGTATCAAACCGCTGGCCCACCGAGGCCTTCATCTCGGCAATGGCGCCCATGACATCTCGCAGAGTCAGATCTGCGGGCAGGTCTGGGGCATCAGGAGGGCTCTCAGGGGACTTGCGCGGTCCATCGGGAGATCCCGTCTGGAGGGTATAGCGGTCCATACTGTTGGCCTGATGGACGGCGCCACGCCGGGTCGATTTGGTCTTTGCCCGGTCTCCATCTTGTTTCGTGGCCATGGCCACCAGTCGCACCAGCCACGTCGTGTAGGGCAGGAAAGCAGGGCCACGAGCTACGGGGGGGGCCCCCTCAGAGCAGCGGGGTGGATCACAGCCTGCAGGCAGGCAGGGTCTCCCAGCAAGGCCACACCAACACCAAGGGCTCCGCGACCCAACCTCGCTGAGACGACAAGGGGGTGTGAAAGCGAAAGCGAAAGTGCGGGGTACGCGAGTCGCCAGGCCCTGCCTGCCGCTCTTGTTCACTTTGTCACTGGATCACCCCACAGCGCAAATCCGGGGTCCGGCGAGGGGAAGGCCGCAAACCTCAATCGGTGCTCACTCCGGTGTCCGAGGTCCGATTCGGAAGCGGGAAACGGGTGCCACCTCAGCTCAGGTTCACCAACATAGTCCCCTCATCCAGGGCAGGATAATTTCAGGATAATCGTAGGAGGTTGCGGAGGTCCTCGGGAGCCTCGCACCTACGCGGCCATCTTGGTTGCGCGCTAGGCTCCTCCCTTATATAACGGGGGAATTTCAATGGTTTTGTATGAGTGAAAAGTCCAGCTAACTATAACGCCCCTGAAACCTATGGTTTTTTCAGTGAATATATATTCACTACTCCAGCGTCATGTTCCGTGGAGCTTCATGGCTGACGAAGGGTTCGTCTTGCGAATCATCTGTACAACGTAACAAGGGTATCGTTAATGAATGACAGCAGGCAGTGGAGGACCTTTAAGAACATTGTGAATTGCGAGGGTGCCCATATGGAGGAACAATCTGTAAGCATTTATTGTCATTCAGACTGTAATTGTTTCAATTGGACTCTCGCAGCGCATAGAAGAAGAAAAAACTCCTGACCACCAACAGAGGGTAATACTATTGGGATACAAGCAACCTATCCCCTTCCTCCATTCAGACACGGCTGCCAATGAGAATTCATCTATCATTTTAAAAAGACATTGTCGATATCCATGCTGTTGTTTGTTCTACCGCGAGCAGAGGAAGGCAAACGCCGAAACGCGTCCTCGCATGAATAAAGCTATTTTTGATGGAACCCTGCGAGTGCTGTATGTTTCCGTTGGAGACAGGAGCCTTCATATATATATATATATATATAATTTTTTTTTCACTGAAGAAACCATAGGTTTCAGGGATGTTATAGTTAGTTGGACATTTCACTCATAGAAAACCATAGAAATTCCCCTGTTATAGTTAGTTGAGCTAACTATAACTCACGCCCCCGCAATGCACTGCTGATGACGTCACATATTACATCATTCATGACATGGTCAGTGACATCACTGATGACATCTCAAATGATATCACTGATGACATGCAGTAACAAATTAACATCAACCTTTAACTGGTGTAAGGAGGTCGATTATCTACTCCGTGAATTGGACCCAACTCACAGCCACATCTAAAGCCCAACACGTGATAGAGATACTGATCATGCAGGTCCGACACGCAACAAGACCGCAACACCCAACGCCGCCACCACCACCAGAACCTCCCCCCACACCACCCCCCCTACTACCACCAAGGCAGCGCAAAACAGGACAACGGACCTTCCCAAAACACCATGCCCCTCAGCCACACAATAGCTGAATGTTGGGAGATGTGGCAACCAACTATATATGAAGGAGGCAAGTCACCCTTCAACAATAGCACACAGTGCCAAGTGTAATGCTGATGTGCTGCACTGACCTCACTATGCAAAGAACAAACCTTTCCATGTGGAGATATACTGTTGATACTTGTAGTGTAGTGCACAGTGGACGCAGCCATGTTACCTCAGGCAGTCGGGAAGATCTCGGTCATGTAGCTGTGTTGTCCCTCCCTGGAAGCGGAAGCGGAGTGGGCTGCTCCAACGTATGCCACTCCAGCGTAGCAGTATGAATAAATAGGCCAGGCCCTAGGCGTGGTTCACTTGAGAGAAGACCAACGAGTTTGTCACAGTGGCAGCCCTCACGCTGGCACGTGGCTGCCGCCATATCCGCGGGCCTCCTCAGCACAGGCCCTCTGTGAACCCAGCGGAACAGCACCGCAGACTTATGTCTGTACCGACTACTACCTTCGATCTACACTGCGGACAGCAGCACTCACAATTCAGATGCAGTGTCGATTGCAGATGTTGCAGTCCAGTTCGCAAGACACTTTGCTTCCAGTGTGGCCCGCCCAGACTACGCATCATCGCACGTTGCACACACGCTGTGTGCTTCGGGCGCTACTAACTCACTGCACCATCAATCATCGCCACGTAGCTGTGCGCCCATCCTGACCGCTGCCTCCGCCCTACACTGGGTTTACACGGTTCACAATTCAAGATTAGTAGCGACGCAAATTGTGTAAGCCAGTATAATGGGTTTAGAAGACCACATGCTCCCAATCTGTGCAGCTCAAGTCAACGTCACCTGCCTGTGGGCCTTTGCTGACCGCTGCCTCCGGCCTACACTGTGGAAGACCGGCAACACGTGGTGCCATCTAACCCTGTTCAACAAAAGCCGATCCCACATGTGTAACTGTGTCCTGAGTCCTCAATGGCAGCGACCACAGCACCACACTCCCTTCGATCACCGAGGGGTATTTCCACATGGAAGACCGGTGACACGTGGTGCCACTAAACCTGTACTACGCAAGGTTTGTTTGGGTCACCAATGTATGCACGTGGCTGTGGACCCTAGCTCACCGCTACCTCTGCCCTACACTGTGGGCGACCGGTGACAAATGGTACCACTAACCGTCTTCAAAACAAGCCGATCCCACCTGTGTAAGTGTGTCCTAAGTCCTGAATGGTAGTGACCCTAACTCCGTGAGACAACCACAGCACCAGACCGCCTTCGATCAGTGAGGCAAATTTCCATATGCAACGGCGGCGACATGTGGTGCCAATAACTCTGTTCAACACAAGCCAAACAATCCCACATGTGGAACTGTGTCCTGAGTCCTGAATGGCAATGACCCCAAGTCCATGGCAGCGACCACAGCAGCATACTCCCTCTGATTAGTTAGGCATATTTCCATATGCAACGGTGGTGACACGTGGTGCCAATAACTCAGTTCAACACAAGCCGAACAATCCCACATGTGGAACTGTGTCCTAGTCCTGAATGGCAGTGACCCCAAGTCCATGGTAGCGACCACAGCAGCATACTCCCTTTGATTAGTTAGTCATATTTCCATATGCAATGGCGGCGACACGTGGTGCCAATAACTCTGTTCAACACAAGCTGATCCCACATGTGTAACTGTAGCCAAGACACATTGCTCCCAGTGCAGCCCGTCCACACCAAGCATCATCACAGGCTCACACAGTCTCAATACTTCTGCTGCCACTAACCCTCTTTAACACAAGCCGATCCCACATGTGTAACTGTGTCCTGAGTCCTGAATGGCAGTCACCCCAAGTCCCTGGCAGCGACCACAGCACCACACTCCCTTCGATCAGTGAGGCATATTTCGATATGCAAGGCCGGCAACACGTAGTCCCACTAACCCTCTTTAACACAAGCCGATCCCACATGTGTAACTGTGTCCTGAGTCCTGAATAGCAGTCACCCCAAGTTTGGCAGTGACCCCAACTTCGTGGCAGCGACCACAGCACCAGACTCCCTTCAGTCTTATGTGTTGTTCTTTTCTTTAAATATTTTTTTTTATATGTAAATCTATACATGACTAAGATTCTTCTTTGTCCAACTGCACAGGGACACTTCCAGGCCCAAGAAGGTTGTTGGGGGTATGATGGTAATGTGGGAAGAGGGTGCGTTACCTGCTGATGTGGGGAGAGGCAGCGTCAAAGGGGTATCTATCACAGAAAGAACTCCGATATGTTTTCACAAATACCTCGGACAAATGCCAGCTGACGGACTGAATCACAAAATGGTTGTTCAATGCTTATGTAGTGTGAGTTATAAACAGTTCACACCCAGGCTCGCAGAGGGTCATCTGCGGCCCGTCCGCTCGACTCACAGACACAGTACTACGAGCCATCCGCGTTATAGTAGCTATCCCTGCCCTGTTCCGTCGTACGCCACGCCACGCCACTGCGATTACGTTACGACATTGGCCCCACATAGTTACCTGTCGCAGGCGTACTCGCTATTGGTGTGCAGGTCAGTGGTCTAGTTCTCAACATCTCACAGCCACTCCCGCAGGGCAGGTTTGCACACACACCACACCCATCCGGCACATGCGTCACAGGCCATGTGACCACGCAAATATAATAGATCGACAACGTCACATCCTTTATTGCCGGTGCTGACTAGATGGCGGACGCTCCACGTGTCTCAACCATAAAGAGTCTTTGAAAAGTTGTGCAGAAGGTTAGTCGCATCCTGATCTGTATAGTCATCAGGAGCCTACCACCCCCTTGGCACGGACTTCAGATGCACAGGGTTAGTGCCACCTGAAGCTCATATGGCCATCAGGGGCCTACCACTACGTGGCACGAACTTAACTTCCACAGGCTTAGCGGCCCCAAAAGCTGATGTGGTGTCCGCCATTGATGACTCAGGACTCAGCTACATGTGTGAGATTTGCCGGGCCGTGGAGAAGATGATGTGGTCTCCGCCATTCATGACTCAGGAGTCAGCGACATCTGTGCGATCTGCCAAGCACCTGATGTGGTCTCCGCCATTCATTACTCAGGACTCAGAGACATATCTGGGATGTCTTTTGACGGGCACGTGGAGTGCCCACTGCTGCACACTCCGGTCGCACCAGGTAAATATTTGCTCATGGATGCGCAGAGGTGGCAGTGTGTCTCTCTCTCTCTCTCTCGCTCTCTCTCTCTTCCTTCTTTTCCTTCTATCTCTCTAACTCTCTCTCTTCCTTCTCCCTTTCTCAATCCCTTTCTTCCTTTCTTTCCCTCTCTTTTTCTCTCTGGCTTTTTTTTCCTTCTCTGTTTCTCTGTGCCTCTCTCCTTTGATATGCCCATTACACACGTCCTTATTTTGTGCTTTACTTTCCAGGCTCTGTCGTCGACATCCATGGTCCCCACAGGAGTGATCTGCCTTCTTGTTTTCTATTATTTTTGTTACATTTTGTTTATTAGTTTATCATTCATATATATGTTAATAAAAAATAAATGTTGCAAATAGTTTTTCGTTTATCGTTTGCATATATATTTATAAAAAAATAATAACGTTTTTGGTTGTTCTCTTCACTGCTGAGTGACTCTTTCTTGTTCTTATTACTGTTATTTGATGGAGTCCACCATGGTGTTAAATTTTGGGGCACTTACCGTGGGAATACTGGTGATGTCTGCAGTTTACACCAACTTCTGAATAGTGTGTTAGATTTATCTCAACTTTACTTCCATTAAAGTGCTGATAATGAAATGTAGACTAACCATTCCCATACAAAAAGACACAAGGTGCACCTTTGCGAATTATTCAAAATACTAAAATCCTGTATTGAATTGCACTGAGGTAGTGGCTGCACTTACAGTGTACACACAAAATCAATTAAAAACTCTCATTGTATTTATATTGATTGGGAATAGTGCGTCAAATCACATCACAACTTTCACACCAACTGCAATGCGAAACAAATTCCGGTGATAAGCCACGTTAGCACCAGGTATTTTACACCTGCTTTCTGCTGGTGTTAAGCAGGACGACTACCTGCACCATGAAACGGAACACAGCCAAGGGCCACACCAGAACACCCACAGGTGCCATAGAATCAATGAGCATGATGCAGGGATACCCATTAGGGCCACAAGACTCGTCGCAACAACTCCAGGACCGCCAACGCCCCCCAAACCTGCATCTGAGCAAGTGTGTCCCTGTGTTCATTGTCTTAGCATGATAGGCACGAGCCATGCAACATCACAGTGTGCTGTCACCTCAGCGTTGGCAGTGAGCCTGGACATGTAGCTACGCACGCATCCTCCTGCATGCACAACCGGCATGTGCTGGTCCGGAGTACACAGGTCAGCGCAGGGGTATGCCTATCCGGCAAGGGGAACAGGGTGTCTCGGACATGTCGGTGTACAGGAAGTGCGGTAAGTGTGCCTGTGTTCTGGTGTGGCCTGCCACAAAGGCCGCAGCACTCGATGTTGTAAAGTGCCATGCACCACCTCCAAACGGCACTTTGATGGTGTAGTTTGAATGTAGCAGGACATGCGCAAATAGGCATTAGAATGGTGTGCTGTACGAGTGCACGAGATACAACAGCGTACCGTAGAAAAGTGTGGGGGCTAGTGGGAGGGAGAAGCAGCTGTTTGGCAATGTAACACATAGTGAACTCGCCCATGTGCCACGTGCTGGGCATCTCATCCATGATAACCACGGCCGCAGACATCCCACAACACCAACGACCGGCCTTTGTACACATCTTGTATAAATGCAGCGTGGTTTTCGATTCGATTCGATTCATAAACTTTATTCGATTCAAAAAGAAAGAATCATAAAAGTATACAGAAGCCCAGATGAACAGAAGAATTCCTGGCCTTCATGTACTTACTCATAATCAGTGCCAAGTTTAGACACTGTTCGATTGTTCCCTTTCCTCTTCTGAATCCATATTGGGAATCTACAATTAGGCCCACAGAATCTGCCCACGTCTCCAATCTAATAAGGATTATCCTTCCCAGTAATTTACATGATGCGTCAATTAATGATATTGGGCGATAACAACGAGGGTCGCTCTTATTACCCTTCTTGAAAATCGGCACCACCACTGCCTCCTTCCAGAATAGGGGAATGCGACCAACAATAACCGCTTTAAATACATTTAGCAGCAATGGGGCCCATACAACAATGTTATGTTTAAAAAAGTCCAATGGCACTGCATCTGGGCCAGGGGCTTTTAGTGGGACACCTTTCCTCAAGGTCTCTTCAACTTCCTGCAATGTAAGCGAAGAACTAAGCAAAGAAGCTGTCAGCGAGAACTCCATATCCTTTATTTCATCCTGCAGTCCTAAAAGCGCTAGTGAATTGGGATTAAAAATTGCCCCAAAATGGGCCTCCCATGTCTCACCTGTTATCTGCATCACCATATTATCCTTATCATTGCTAGAAAATAGGGGGCGATTTACCACTTCCCAAAAAAGCTTGCTGTCTTTTAATTCCGAGGCCTTCTCTAAATCATCCCAAGCGAGGTTTTTTAAGTCCAACTTCCGTTTTCTAATTGCCTCTTTGTAGGCGCCTCTAGCCGTTTTTACCAGCTCCTTATTCCTTGGCTTTTGTTGCAAAGCCATTTTTAATGATTTTAGAGAGGCAGAACATACAGCATCAAACCATTTAAAACCCTTGATCTTGTCATTACCAATTGGTTTTTTAAGATACTCTGCCACATTTCCACATAGGATTTCAAAGTTCGTAATAACAGTTTCAGGGTCAGTTGTTGGTAATAAACAGGACTCAATTTCGGAGCTATTGGCACTTAAAACCTCCGCCTCTAACCCAATTGCGTCTACTTTCCCCCACTTCAAGATAACACCTTGGTTCCTATTATATTTTATAGGTTGGTCCCAGATTGGGTGCCTTGTGCTAACAGGGGGGCATAATGTTAGAATCAGAGGGTTGTGATCACTTGCCGAATTTGCAAGCGTTTCAAGTTTATCAATATATTGAGAATAACCACTGGACACAATGGCAAAGTCAATAATATTCATCGAGCCTCTAGTTCCCTGGAAAGTTGGTATTGGGAGGGAATTTGGGGCAACCCATGGTTCCATTATGCATAAATCGTTAATTACAATAATGTTATTTAACGCATCACCATGGGGTGTGTGCTTAAAGTGTTGCACAGGGTGTTCATTTAGATCTTCCAAGCCACATACATTTGTCCCACCAAATTTACACAATGAACAGTTGAAATCACCAACCCAAATGATAAAGTAGGGGTAAATCGCTACGCACCTTGGATATAGCTTCCTGCAAGCTCACAATTACAGATATTTCATTTTTATCAAAAACATTGTGATACCAATTAATCAACAATAAGGGCACAGGAAACAGAGATTGTAGCAAAAGTAATTGGTACCAGGGAGTGTCCACTTTTTTAGATGTTGTTAAATTATTCAATTTTAGGGAGAGTGCAGTCAGTATCCCACCCTTTGCCCTGCCTGCCTGTGATGGCACAGCTAGTACACTAAAGGACTGAAAACCGTCAATATCCTGATCAGTTCTACTCCATGTCTCCTGGAGACACAAGATATCATGGCTACCCGCATAATCCAGCCATGCTTCATCTTGTAGTCTCCCAGAAAGGCCTGCAATATTCCACGAAATCAGGCGGAACCTTGTTTCCCCTGACGAATTACCTGGATGTTCGATACGGGTGGCCCCATCCAACCTAGGGGCAGGCAAGGTCAGCTCATAGTCTACAATATCACAAACCTCTGATTCCAAGAGATTATCCCGTTGTACATTACAAGTTAATACCACCTCATTAGTATTATCCCTCGATCCATCATAACTATGTTCCACTAAGGAACTAGTCTTTTTGCTGAATAATTCAATGGACTTTTGACTGGTTGGTAGTCAGTCTATTCCCTCCATCCCCATGAGTGGGTCAAAACGATTACTTAGGGGAATATTGTTTGGCATCCACCCAAGGTATTCCTCACCCTGAGATCTCATTCCGTGATGATTTCGCGGTGGTTGTAGAGGAATATTACTTGATGTCCACCCGAAATATTTCTCACCCTGGGGTCTCATCCTAGGATAATTTTGGGATTGTTGAAAAGCAACATGCTTTAGATTGGGGTAAAAGTATTCTAAGCCTATACATTGTATATCCCTCAATCTACCAAACCTTGGTTTACAACAAATACAATCTTTAACCTAATTGTCCCTAAAGTTTATGAGAATACAATCCCCCTCCAAATCTTTCTCACTTGGCCCCACCCAAGGAACCCTTCGGACACTTAATATTTCTGGTCTAGAGGCAGGGGGAAGCGCCCTATTTTTATTGAGCCAAAAGGTTACTTTATTTCTAAGATCCCTGTTTGACTCCAATTGATTTGGCCTGACTCCTGGGACTCCTGTCAAAATTGCGATAAAAGGAGCGCAGTCAGGGGGTAGATCTATACAAACCGGCTTCTTTAGTGGAGCTTTTTCTCTATGATTTAAAAGTCCCTGTTGTGGTATTACCCTAGGCCCAGAAGTGACTGCCTGCTTGGGTGCGGATAACTTTGATGTGGATGCAACGGCCACTGCGGGCTTTTGCTGACAACCCATAGCAACCACCAAAGTAGAGTTATTTGAGGCAGTTTGTAAGGGTACTTTAGCAAGAGTAGTAGTTGCGGCCATTTGCGACACTGCAACTTGATTTTTTGGTCCCACTTTCTTTATAGCATTGGGGTTACCCCCCATGGTTTCAATAGGTTTACTGTTCTTAGCCAATTTCTCAAGACAACAAGTATTGACCGATACAAGATGTTCTAGTTGGTCCAATTTCAAATTTACTATTTGCGTTCTTTCTACAAGAGGCGTCAGAAGCCCTTTAACCAGCTTTTCAATATTAAGCAATAATTCATCATTATTTGGGCAGGAATGATTTGTATGTACATAATCCCCAGATGAAATCCCCCTTCGTTTTGCTGATTTCGATGTTACTCTTAAAGTATTTATTTTTACTGTTTTGGCTCTACTACCCTTATTGTGACCCCCTCCTCTTTTCCGTTTACTAGTTTTTATAATTTCAATTCCTACTGGCTCGGGTTCTAAGACCTGGGGTTGTGTTAATGTGGGCACTATAAGGCTCAAATTACAGTTTTGGGTGCTATCCCCACTAGCAGTGCTTGATGATATACAGTCTTCGTTTGGGCAGTCCACCAGGTCAATCGAAGAAATTAAATAAGAATTAGAATTCATTACAGGAATTGGGCTATCTACCAGATCATTTACTAAACTTTTTTCAGGGGTAATTATAGAACCAATACGTCCTAGTGAAGAGCGTTTCCCTGTTACCAGATCTATTGAGAGGCGCTTTTCTGTAAGAGCGATTTCTTTTTCCAATATCCCTGTTGCCCGAATTATAAAATCATCCAAAGTTCCAGTTGCTTTAACACTACTCGTTTTCAATGTAACCTGCCTACCCTTTCCGGAACGTAAAGCCATCATGGGGAAATTCTTTTGAGAGGAGTAATACAGGACAAGATCCCAACTGAAGAAAACAACCTATAAATCAGACCATTAAAAAAATAATAATAACACTTAAAAGTATAAAACAAATACTTCGGGTCTGTGATGAAAGAGGATAAGCCCAGTCCGTCCTTAATCGTCCTTGGACGGCCTTAGACGGCCCGCCCTTTGCCCGGGCTTAGCCCCGGGCGCTCCCGCACAGCGGGCGCGCGTTCTTCTAAAATAGCAAAAGGAAGGAGTGATAGGCGGGGGGGCGGGGCCAGCAGGGAGAGCAGCCCAGGTGAAGCAGATTGGGCTCGCAGGGACTCCTGGGCGATGGAGTCCCTGCTAACGTGCTCGCAGCCCTGCCAGCAACAACACGCCCCAAGTCCTAGCACAAGAGACCGCCCCTCTCCCGACAGCAGCTCCCGCTGATGTCACACGCGCTGCAGGACCCGCGAAGCGGGTCCGGCGAGTTGCTGTGGCTTTTCCAGAGGGCAGAGGGTGAAGAAAGAAACAGCAGCAGTCCGGTGGCAGGTCCAATCAAAGGGCAGGTAAGCGTCCCACGAACAAAGTCCTGGAGCCTGTTTTTACTCCGTGGGCGGGGGCGGGACCAGCAGGGAGAGCAGCCCAGGTGAAGCAGATTGGGCTCGCAGAGACTCCTGGGCGATGGAGTCCCTGCTAACGTGCTCGCAGCCCTGCCAGCAACAACACGCCCCAAGTCCTAGCACAAGAAACCGCCCCTCTCCCGACAGCAGCTCCCGCTGATGTCACACGCGCTGCGAGACCCGCGAAGCGGGTCCGGCGAGTTGCTGTGGCTTTTCCAGAGGGCAGAGGGTGAAGAAAGAAACAGCAGCAGTCCGGTGGCAGGTCCAATCAAAGGGCAGGTAAGCGTCCCATGTACAAAGGCCTGGAGCCTGTTTTTACTCCATGGGCGGGGGGGCGGGGCCAGCAGGGAGAGCAGCCCAGGTGAAGCAGATTGGGCTCGCAGGGACTCCTGGGCGATGAAGTCCCTGCTAACGTGCTTGCAGCCCTGCCAGCAACAACACGCCCCAAGTCCTAGCACAAGAGACCGCCCCTCTCCCGACAGCAGCTCCCGCTGATGTCACACGCGCTGCGGGACCCGCGAAGCCGGTCCTGCGAGTTGCTGTGGCTTTTCCAGAGGGCAGAGGGTGAAGAAAGAAACAGCAGCAGTCCGGTGGTAGGTCCAATCAAAGGGCAGGTAAGCGTGGATTTCACTTCTATGCTCGTTCAGTGGTGTGATGTTGGCGGGTTGTGTGGCTTGTGCTCCTTGTTGGTGTGTTTCATTTTGGCCATTGTTTGTCTATACTTGTGCTGTACTTAATTGTGCATGTGTGCCATTCTGCCCATCTCCCCCCGTCCCACCACTCCCTGCTTCTTCCTCTTCCTGGTGCTGTTGTGTCTATAATTTTGTTGCTCCACACATAAACACATGTAAAGAACAAATTAGAATAGTTCCTTGATTCTTTTAGGTTTCAAAACTTCTCTCTATTGGTTTCTTTTTAATTTTCCATATAAACCGTTTTTTTAATATTCAACAACAGATAGAAGTCAGAAGTGCAACGTATTCTATCAACACACTTTCTAGAACATTCTACAACACATGCAGGTTAAAAGTTCATCAATTTTTTTAAACTTAACGATATTTTTTTGCAACATTTTCTCGAACATTTAACGGCACGTGCAGGTTAAAAGATCACGATTGTTTTAAGTTCGAACAGTGCCTTCCAAATGCAAGTAGCAGCTGTGGTTCAGTTGAGCAAATTGTATCCTATGATATGTACTCCACGTTGAAACTGCTTTTTCTTAACCAATCACAAAGATGCTTTTCCACAAAACGAATGTGCACCCTACTTTTAAGAAAGAATGCTTTTCAACTCCCAATCACGTATCGTTTTGTATGGCAGAAAAAAGTACTTCCCCATCTTTAAACATATCTCCTATTCTACCAAGGAACTGCATGAGCTACAGACATCTTTCCATACCTTCCAACCATACCTTCAAAATGCTAGTGTGGATCGTAGGACACAGCTATATTTTCAGGTGCAAGAGGTATGCAGAACACAGACGTATTGACTTAGACCTAGGTTTACAAAATGTGGACATTAAATAGTTTACATAGAGAAGATTGAAGTTGCACCAATTGCTACCTTTGGTTAAAACCTCTTTGCATCTTCCACACCCTGACCTCATGATTGTGCATTGTGGTGGAAATGACCTAGGCACATTGACTGTGGTAGGTTTGGAAATGCTTATGAAGGACACCTTTGGACACCTCAGCTCAGCACAATGTGACTCTGGGCAATAGCTCACTTAATAGCTCACATAATTTTCACACCGGCCTCGAGGGCCTTCAGGCCCATAGGGGTGAGTAGTTTGAGCTTTACAAATACTGTATTGATTTGATACGTGCAAATTAACCTTCGCACTCCCTGTATAACACCCCCTAAGCACCATACACAAGTTACAATGTTCAAAATAAAAGTTCCTCCGAGTAGGTATAACTACATGCTGATACTACTTGACAGATGTGGCACAGCGGCCAGAGCACATGACTTCACAGCATATGACACACAGTTTGGACTCACGCTTTCCTCCCCGACTCCGGCAGCACCTCAGCTTAGCACCATGAGACTCTAGACAATACCTCACATATTTTCCGTACCCCAGGACTTTCAAACCAGTAGGAGTCAGTAGTTGTCCTAGTAGGTATACACACATGCTGACACTACTTCCAGAACTGTACTGCAGCGGCCAGGGCACATGACTTCACACCATAAGACACACAGTTTAGGCTCAAGTTTTCATCCCCGACTCCCGCAGCAGCTCACCTTAGCAGCATCAGACTACGCAATACCTCACTTAATTTCCGTACCCAGCACTTTCAGACCGTTAGGTATGAGTAGTTCGCTTCGCACCCCCTCTATAGCACACCCTAAACACCCCACAGAGATGTGCCGTACCCTCCTCTTTCCACATTTTTCACCCTTTTTCACCTAACTCGCTTCAACGGATTCACAAAATGGCGGCCAACACTTCCTCCTTCCATGAGACTTTAGACAATACCTCACATATTTTCCGTACCCCAGGACTTTCACACCACTACGGGTCAGTTGTTCATCCTAGTAGGTATAAACACATGCTGACTGTTATAAATGGTGGTCTCTAGTTGGCAATGGCTGGCCACTGTCCAAGTAGGGACTCTTCTTTCTAAGTCAGAGTAAGCGGGCTACACCCTTTGATAACCCCTGCTCAACCCTGTGGTAACGTAGCACGAGCAGCTAGGCTTATCTCAGAGGCAGTGTGTGAAGCATTTATGACCATACACAGTAACACAGTGAGGAACACTACAAAGGGACATCACACAAGTAGTTATAAAAATAAGTATCTTTATATATAGACTTAACACAAGACCAATAACAGTAAAAATCCACAATACTAGGAAAATAGGGTTACTCTGAAAATACTGCGAAAATAGTTCAAAGTGTGCAAAGAGGAGTTCAGTTCAAGGCAGTGGTCTCTGTGGCCCTTTTACTCACAAGATACCTGGATTCTGTAGCAAAGCAACCAAAATGTCGCTAAGGAGTTGTAGCGATGATTTTCCTCACGCGTGACCAGCGATACGTTGAATCCTTGCCGCAAGGGAGGATGATGCGCTGATCTGTGTGCAGGACAAAGCGACAAACTTCTCCACGCTAAGCCGGCGATGCGTTGAAATCCTTGCCGCTAAGGGAGGATGATGTGCCGAGCCTGTTGCGTGTGCGATCTTGTTGCGATGAAAAGAAATGGTGCCCCGCGAGGGAGCGACGATCCTGATGCGATGTGCTGAAAATGGCAGACGCTCGGCATCCGCGCTGCGATGTCGTGAAGCGATGAACTCGATGCGATGATCTCTGGTTAGCGAGCCTTTGGCAGCCCGCAAACAGGTGATGCGATAATCTTGAGGTCAGCGAGCCTTTGGCAGCCCGCAAACAGGCGATGCGATGATCTCTGGTTAGCGAGCCTTTGGCAGCCCGAAAACAAGTGATGCGATAATCTTGAAGTCAGCGAGCCTTTGGCAGCCCACAAACAGGTGATGCGATGATCTCCGGTAGCGAGCACTCAGCGGCAGCAGCGCGATGATTTTCCTTACGCTCTTCAGCTGCGGCGGCTCACTAACGGGCGTTAGCGACGATTTTCAGCACTCTGTTCTCCACAGTAGAACTAGAGGTCCTGGAACTCACAGGAGCCTCACCTGCAGATAGAAATCCTCGCTGGGAGGAAACAGGAGGCTGGTGGTGGAGTCTGATGTGCTTGAGACTCCTGCAGGAGGCTAGCTCTCTTCTAGCCCTCGGGTTATTGCTGTAGCAAAAATAAAAGTTCCTTCAAAGTCCTTTTCTTCTTCTTCCAAGTCCAGTGGTAACCACTGCAGGCCAGTCCAAGAAACAGCACACAAGCACAAGGACAGTCCTCTCTTGCAGATGCCTTCAGTTACACGGACAGAGGTTCTTCTTGTTGTCCAGGAGCAATACAAATTGTAGGGGTTTCAGCACAGATATTTATACCCCAAAAGTCTTTGTTCTCAGAAGCTACAAGTCACTGAACCCAACCAGAACCAGTTCTGCCCAGCCCTGGAGCACTTTGTTTACCAGGCTGCATCCTTCATTTCAGAAAGAGGGGGGTCTGCCATCAGACGCACAGTGGCAGGTGGAGCCAGCATTCACCTGGCCAGGCACAGCCCTATTCAGGTCCAGGAGCTACCCCTCCCCATACTCCAATGCAGATCTCTCTATTCAACCCAGGTCTGACTCAGCCTGCCCTGTCCCTCCAAAACCAGACAGCCAATACACATAACAGCAGAGCACACTGGAAGGCTTAGGCAAGAAAATACCTACTTTCTAAAAGTGGTATTTTCAAACACAGAATATAAAGATAAACTTCACTAAAAGATTTATTTTAATATTCTGAGCTCAGGCATACTAAATTCGTTTTTCTACCATGTTCTGTGGGTCAGTTAGGACTATAGAATGTAATAGCCAAACCTCCCATTCTGGCCTATGGAGAACAGGTAGCCTTACAGTAGTGAAAAACTAAATTGGGTGTAATTCACTACCAGGACATGCTACACACATCAGAGCATGTCCTACCTTACACATACAATGCACTCTACCATAGGGGTGGCTTATATGATGCCAAGGGAAGGTTCAGGGGCTGGGAAGTGGGTGCACTTCACAGCCAAGATGGCAGTTCTAGACTGCACACAGACACTGCAGTGGCAGGTCTCAGACACACTTTACAAGCTGCTTCTGTGGGTGGCGCAAACCAGCGCTGCAGGCCCACCAGCAGCATTTGGTTTACCAGCCCTGGGAACACACAGGCCACTCTATTAGGGACTAACAGGTAAACCAAATAAGCCAATCATGGATATACCAATTCACATGTCATATTTACACAGGGAGCATTTGCGCTGTGGCACTGAATGGCAGTGGCACTGCGCCCAGACCATCTATTACCAGCAAAAACAGAGGAGACAACAGCGAAAAATGGAAGGGAGACCCATGCCAATGGTGCAAGGTCTAACACTGACACTTCTTCCACAACTGTACTGCAGCGGCCAGGGCACATGACTTCACACCATAAGACACCCAGTTTAGGCTCACTCTTTCATCCCTGACTCCCGCAGCAGCTCACCTTAGCAGCATCAGACTACGCAATACCTCATTTAATTTCCGTACCCAGCACTTTCAGACCAGTAGGTATGAGTAGTTCGCTTCGCACCCCCTCTATAGCACACCCTAAACACCCTACAGAGGTTACAGTACTCCTACCCTCCTCTTTCCCACATTTTTCACCCTTTTTCCCCCTTACTCGCTTCAACAGAATCACAAAATGGCGGCCAACACTTCCTAGTTGCAAACGCTCGCAGCCAATCAGCAGCAAGCTCGTGCTCGTAACGCCTCAGCCAATCAGATGGCATAATTCCCAAATATCGATATCTGTAAATTTCGAGATTTCTCAAAAACTACTGAACGGATTTACAACAAATAAACAAAAGCGTGCTTTCTAGACCTAGACCCTTCTACATGCCAAATTTGGGGAACTTCCGTTCACCCATTCGACCTGTAGCCTTGTCTAAAGTTTCCTATGGAAATTAACATTGAAAAAACACGTTTTGGGACCCCCCTTTTTTCTCGGCCCCCCCTTGACGAATCACCCCCAAACTTTAAACATAGGAGCTGATCTCAGCAAAGAATTAATTTTGAAAATGTCACGAAGATTCATCAACCGACGCCAAAGTTATTGCGAATAGAATGTTGCCATTTTCCTATAGTAACTAGGTCCTAACTATAACTACCTACTGATTTCATTAAAAAAAATTAAATGATAAAAATGCAAAAAGTAATATCTATGTTTACAAAAATAAACTAAAATAACAAACATAAATAATAAAAGGGCAACTTAGGAAAGCCCCTTTTTAATATTTCTTTTCATTTTTTTCTTGTTAAAGAAATAGGTAATTCAAATAAGTATATAAAGATATGCACACACATTTTTTTTAACATGTACACACATACATATCATTGCATTTAAAACCTAGCATTGAGTTTGGAGGATTCACCTCTAAAAACTGAGTTGTACATGCATTTACAATTACACACATTCACACACACTATATGCAGATGAGCATTGTGTAATATGTTATTTATTACCATTAGTGAGTGTGGGTGAGGCCATGACTAACAAGAGTGGAAGACTCAAATGGATCATGTTGCCCCCCCTTGCTTAGAAGTGGTAATAATTAGCATATTACTCTGCACAACTGCATGTATGGTTCATGCTATGCTGTTCTTCCACATAGATTACTTACAAACACAATTATTTAAGCAGACTCAGATCACATTCTCATTGTATAGTGAAGAAGTGGTGATCTAAGGTGTGATATAGGCGGTGAAGGCCCAGAAGATGCAGTTGTACTATGGCCAAACAACTAACCTTTGTACTGTAGTGAGACATGTGTGACTGTTTATTGCTACACTTACGCGAAGTAACATCTTTTATTGGCCAACATTTATTATATATTACACAATGGTGAGAGCCAGTGTGTAGTTAGGGTTAGGTCTGACTTTCCATTGACAATCCGGTTTTTGTTTTCTTAATAACATTTGTTTGAATCTGAACAAACCTCTCCAAAAAAGACAAGGTCATCTGTTTTGGATTGAGCATGGCAAGTTTTGTGCAGATCCGTTAAACGATTGCCAGAAATGAGGGGCGAGGTTTCAAACAGTGACATTTTCAGTTTTAACTTCCATGGGAATATTTGCTGCCTGCTACAGAAAAAACGGCTGAAAGAATTGCACACATCTTGGCATGAAAGCAGATTTTTACTCAAACAGTTGTATGTAGTTGATTTTGTGTGAATCTGTCTGTTAGTTTTTAAGAAAATAGCATTAAAATGTGTCTTTGGAAGTCCTCAAATTCATGTGAACTGACAATCAAGTTAGAGACATTGCTGGGCAATTAATTCTCAAACTGTTCACAAGCACGGGGTAGAGGACCATTTGCAGACCCACAATTTTAAAATGCTTGAATCTGAATGAATGAGGAAGCTTCTTTTCCTGTCATCCATTTCCAGTCCGCAGATCCACAACCAGGTCTCCCCAGTGGTGGTGAATTCAAAAAAATTTTGGAACGTATTTTTAAGTATAAATATAAATCATTTTTATATAATTATTTAAATGTAGAACAAACTTTTTAACGCTACCACGCTGTTAACTTAATTTACATTCTTTAAAACATTGTTTGAATATATTAAATTAAAATAATTTTTCTGAAGTTGATATAATAAAAGTGATGTACGCAGAGTTAAAAAGTATTTTAATTATATTTTAATACAAATTAATGTTACATTCACTTTTTAATTAAAAATATTTTCAAATAAAATAATGTTTTATTTTTAGATTTGTATTATATCTTTCACGGGGCCTCACAATCTTCATATACCATATGTCTTGTGACTATTGTTACCTATGAAATCTACAAGCGAAGTGACATTTGTCATTCTACTCAATGCGTGCTTTGGAGTGTTAATGTATTTCAACCTGCGCACATACACACATGAAGCTGCATGGATGTCCTTTACTTGAACCTTTTATTGCTGGTTTCGAGTTGAGAGGTATCACTTCTCTGACGGTTTGGTGTGGACTGTCATGGACGTTGAGTGTGCCATACTCTGGCGGTATTTGTCGAGCCACACGGGGGCAAGTAGAGGTGAGGCATGATTTGACTATCATTTTTAGTCGTGGTTGAGACCCGTGGTAATGGTGTCAACCAAACTAATAAAGTTTTTTTTCCAATGTGAAGTACGGGGGGACAACGTGTGGTTCGCTTGTGCATCACAAGTGTGGAGAGTTTAGTGTGCGGTTCGGCAGCACAAGTCGCTTGTGCATCACAAGTGTGGAAAGTTGAGTTTGCGGTTCGGCAGCACAAGTTGAAGTGTCTTCCACAAAGGTATTATCTCTGGTTGCAAGCTGGGTTCAACGCGAGATATTTGTGATGGATTCATCGATGTTGGTGGAAGGACGGTCAAGCTCACGTCGACTCCACAACGAGGTCAGACTCTCATGGAACTTTGTTTTTGCCGGTAAGCTACCAAAGCAGATGATACATTTCAATGCCAATATAACAGTGACGGTGTGGAAACGTGATATCAGAAGGAGCCCAGCAGCTATGGTGATACTCTGGCCGGTTTGACAATGGATCAATGATGTGTTGTGCATCTTTAGTTTTAGTACTGTCAGTTTTAGGTTTTGAGAGTCAAAGTAGCACTTGTGAAAATTTCAAAGTTGAGGAACCAGAACATTATGTCTAGTTTAGCACTCGGGTGAGAGGTCGCTCACCGGCGTTGGGTATAGTTTGCTGATGTGTTACAGTGTTCATTTTATGTCGTGATGCCACAGTTGTTTTATGCTGTTGTTAGATGGGACACCTTAGTCTCATGGTGGGTGGTCATCACAGTTCATCCCTTAGGAATAGGGGTGAGGTTGGGTTTTAGTCCCAGTTAGTGTCCTCTACATGGGATTAGGTATATGGATTATCATCTTTATACCAGTGGGGGATTCACAAGGATTGTCCATTCCATATGCAACAGTTTATACACAGTTTACATTATTGTAGAACTTATTATTGACATCTATCCCTACCTTTCTAGGACAACACCAGGTAGGATTCCAAAATACTTTTTCCAAGCCTGGAAGAGGCGTTATCATTTACCTGCCCACCTGGACTGGGAAGGATGGGGATGACACATTCCTCACAGCCGTCAAAAAAAGGGCAGGGTGTGTATTTCGAGGGGACTACACAACAATCCTCTATGGTCCTTGGGCAGGGCACCTCGGTGGATTTAAAAATTACTGCTAAAAACATCCAAGCACCCCCTATGTCTGTCCTGACCCAGGGCCTAGTAGAGAATATAGAACATCTAGTAAAATCCCTACTATTGCCCCTTTTTGAGAGAGTTAAGAAACTGAGTGAACAATTGGACACTTTAGCGGAAGTATCCTCATCTAATAGTAAATTATTGAAGGAACTGGCTACTCACATTCAACCTTATACCACTTGTGGTCAGAAACTCTTTAACTCCACTACTACTGGGGACATCTCACCGCCATCTATAGATAGCACATTGATCCCGGCCAACACTGTCAGTGCGCCTATTACAACAGGGGCGGTGAGACCATCAGCACACCTGAATACACAAGGAAGTAAAAGCGTAACCACCACTAGGGCACCTCCCCCGGATAGGAATACGAAAGGAATGGGTCAGCATATAGATCTGCCACCCGAGGCGGCTCCATATGTTATAGTACTTACAGGAGTCCCAGAGTTGACAGCAGGGAAGACGGAGGGGTTTAAAGAACTTAAAAATAAAGTGATTTACTGGTTAAGAAAAAATAGACCTCTGCCCCCTAACATAAATGGCGAAATTCTATTTGTGAGAAGACTAGCCTGGGTAGGGCATAGACCCAAAGATATAGAGGGGGACATCTTAATCATTAACTTCAAGGACCGAAGGGTAGTTACCCATATAGTAGATTGGTACCTGGAGAGAGGAGGAGGAGGAATATCAACCCGTGATCTGAGCTACTTTTAACCTCAATCTCTCTTGATCCCCCGTAACAATAGATCAACTCGTGAGACTTTTAAGAACTCTAGATATACCCCTCTAGCCCAACCCTCTAGGTTATCCAGCCATTGGGTAGACCCTTATCCATTAGCATCACATGTAGATAGGCCCTTCCCCTACCAACATCACAGTTTACAAAACACAGCCCAGTACCCACAATGGTCCATTCCTCTAGCCAATCACTTTGAGGCACTAACAGGTTTAGACGATTTGGACTGTCAGACGAGGAAAAATTTGGAGGGCCACTTTTATGTAACTACTTCTGTGGCCCCCAATGACCAGCATAGAAATGCATGCCTAGGTAGGGATGGGAACAAAAACTGGGACAAGGGAATTAAAACCCAAGAGGCAGCAAATGGCCAGGGTCAGAATGATCTAGATAAAATATACATGTCTCAACCTGAACATCAAACAAAGTTAGTTCCTCTTTCAACTATAGTGGTCACACTCAGAGATAGTACTGACGACTCCTCCCCTAGGAGGGTAAATTCTACCTGTTGGACTTGGCCCTTTTTCCCTGAATTTTTTCGTTTTTGTAGTGTTAAGGTGCAGGTGCTCCCTTCACCCAAGATGGCTGCCACAGGCTCCTGCTACTGCAGAGTGGCCTGTTCTAGTAGCACGCTAGCTGCCAGGAGCTGGCTGGAACCCCACAACAATGTTGCGACTCCAGCCCGCCTTTTTGTCCCATAGGTAGAGTGGGGAAGCTCCTGGAATGTGCTGGAACCTTCTAGAAGGGAGGTGTGTTTTTTCTTTTGCCGCCTTGGCCAGAGGTCACCTGACCTAGGGCTACTTAAGAGAGGGAGGGAAACTTTTGTGGTGAGTTGGCCATTGGGGTGAAGCAGAGCTGGAAGAATCCACCAGGAGTGTAGGCGGTAGGGCCTAGCCAGGGACTTATGCCTCTGAGAGTGACAGGATTAAGGTGCTGCCTCTTAAGTGAGTGAGGGACCCTGTGAAACTCACTGATCTTGCCCAGCAGTAGGAGGACCCAGAGACTCTCTGCCCAGCCTGACTAGGAAGGATCTAGTCGCCCTCTCCATTCCTAACCCCCTGTAACAGAACCCCTTAAGGGCGCCAGATACATCTGCGCCAACAAGACCTTATCTGACATCTAAGAACAGAAACTTACAAGCCAAGCACTGAGACTGCGTGTCCAGACTGAACTCTAAAACCTATTCACCAAGCACTGAGACTGCGTGTCCAGACTGACCCCTGAACCCTGATGCAAAGCTGATTGGAGAACCACAGGGGATCGACCAGGTATTAGCGCTGAGACCCGTGCGCTCCCTGCCCTGGTCTGGGACCCCCGGCAGCGTGCTCCGCTGAGCACAGAACCCCATCCTTAATTTGAGCCCCCCCTGGTGACGACGAGGCCAGCGCGCTCACCGCCGTGGCCTGGAGGCCTGGAGAAGTGCCCTGCCGTGTCACGAGGCCTGCGGAGAAGCCCGGGGCCCCGCCGCTGCCGTCGCAGCTGCGTGAGGAGGTGTGCGAGGCCGGGGCCGAGTTCCCCCATCATCGTGGGAGCGGACGCCTGCTGACGCCGAGATCGAGGTAAGCCCGGAGGCTGAAATCGCCCCCGGTGCGCCCCCTGCGGGTTGGGAGCCACACCGCACCCTTAGCCGGGTTTCCTCTCCGTGGGATTCCCCCCCCCCTGTCTTCACGACGGAAGAGACCCCGCCGAGGGATCCTTTCCGTGTGCCCCCTCGAGCGATACTGAAGCGTGGTTCCCAACGAACTGCACCGGAGCTCCCCGCTGGAAGCTCCGCTCCAAAGTACTGAGTGTCCTTGATTACGAGTGGCGCTTTATGTTATGTGCTCCGCTCCAAAGTACTGAGTGTCATTGATTACGAGTGGCACTTTATGTTATGTGCTCCGCTCCAAAGTACTGAGTGTCATTGATTACGAGTGGCGCTTTATGCTATATGCTCCGTTCCAAAGTACTGAGTGTCATTGATTACGAGTGGCGCTTTATGTTATACGCTCCGCTCCAAGGTACTGAGAGTCATCGATTACGAGTGGCGCTTTCTGTTTACATGCCCTGCCTTAAAGTGTTACGTGCTATCAAGTCCGAGTAGCGCGCTGTTATTCATGTGCCAGGTTGAAGTGTTACGTGCTATCAAGTCCGAGTAGCGCGCGGTTATTCCTGTGCCATATTGATGTGTTAAACGCTATTGATTACGAGTAGCGCTCTGTTATTTATATTCCCTATCACAGTGCTATGTGCCAGAGATCACGAGTAGCTCTCCATGCTAGGTGCCCCGTTCTGAGGTCGTCACCGGTTAGCGCGCCCAACGCGCGTGTGCAGCTACGTGAGTGGTAGTTGTGCCCCAGGCAGTACTGTCATTTCATAAATTGCATATGTGGTAGAAACAGCCTTTATAGCTCATGACTGATATGTACATCGCTAGCTATTGTATTATTCGCATATGAAATGTACTGCTACCTCATGAACTGCATTTAACGTGACCTACTTGGATAAACTTGAGTATTTACATAATTCCTACAGTGTGGCGTCACTTATTGTGTGTGTTCCTCGTCGCATGTGAGGTGCGTGTTGTATGGTTGCTTTACACACAGACCTTTGGTGGCCCGACCGCTCGTGTCACGTTACCGCCCCATAGGGCCTGGAGACCCCAGGTCTTACACTACCCATAACATTTTATCATGGAACGTTGCAGGTCTTACAAATAAAGTGATCTATCAACCGTGGTTAGATATAGTTACCAATTATAGTATATTCTGTCTGCAGGAAACGTGGGCTGTAGATGAATTGCACATACCTGGATTTCAGACCTTTCATACACCCGCACCAGTAAGCCCACAGGGGAGAAATAAAGGGGGTCTGTGTATATACGTTTCTATTATAGAGGAAATTAAATACTCAGATACATGACCACTGAGTACTATCAGATTTTAACAATCAGCTGGGGTCATGTAAAGAATCTGACCCTAATAAATTTCTATAATAATGTGCCAATAAACATTTTAGAAAATGTAATTGATAAACTTATGCATAGTGTTAATACTCTTAAGGACCAGATAGAAGGTGAGATGGTTTTGATTTGGCTGGGTGATTTTAATTGTACTGTCTGCCCTAATGGTTCTAAGGGTATTTGTGGCCTCGGTGAACATAAGGATGACAATCCCACCCATTTCACCCATTCGAACCCAGGAAATATGTTTAATAATATGATCTTCCATTTTAATTTGTCCTATATTAACGAGTTATGCACTCCAAATATTCCGTTTCAGCCAACTTTTCACGGGCGGGGGTGCAACTCAACAATTGATTTTACTCTTTTATCTACAACTCATGCAGAGTTAGTACTAACATGGGATACACTTGATGCTGTTTTTAGCGATCACTACCCAATCTCTTTTAATTTAAAAATTAAAGGGTGCCAAAAGACCTCAGTGGATAAATTTATATACCAACCCACCATTAACCTAGCTACTAAAAATGGTTATTCCATAAAATGGGACAGGGTAGACCCTGTAGGATTTCTATATAATTTAGCATTAACAACCCAAGATGATATGCTCATTTGTCTGTCAGAAACTGAGGAGTCACCAAAAATTATGGGCTCATTTTTAAAAATACATCTGGAACTGAAAAAGCTTCTAACCAGGGAGTATCGACCAAATTCAAATAGCCCCCACGGTTGGTTTGACAATAGCTGTACAAAAGCACTCACAGCCCTAAAAAGGGCATTGCATGCATCACCAAAATGCTCTGTGGAGATTCGCCAAGCTAGAAAGCTGTACCAGTCGGCTGTTAAAATTAGGAAAGTATCTCTGAGGAAAGAGGCTTGGTTGGCCCTGTATGAAGCCTCAAAATCCAAGGACAATACCGCTTTTTGGAAAGCGGTAAGTGCTCCTTATTTACAGAATAAACAGACAGACATTATAGACATAGCCATCAACGGGGAAATCTGGGTCAACCATTTTAAACACTTGTGCGACAAAGTTAATCTCTCTGACCACGTCAATCCCATGACTGATGAGACGGGCACCCAACATATTACAAACTCACCGAATACATTCCCGCTAGGTATTATTTTTACTTGTAAAGAGGTCATTAAGGCAATCAAAGAAAGCCCTTCAGGTAAAGTGCCGGGCCCGGACGGAGTCCCAATAGACGTCTACAAAGCTGAGATTGATCTCTGGGCTCCCATGTTAACAAATGTTTTAAACCACTCAAACCAACATGGGTGTTTATCGTCCTGGTCTGAAGCTATAGTCGTCCCAAGTTTTAAAAGAGGAGACAGAAACGACCCTACCTGTTACCGGCCAATATCATTACTCGATGCATTAATGAAGGTAGCCGGCCGGATAATTTTAAATAGGATACAACTATGGGCAGAAGAGAACGACGTAGTCTCAAACCTACAGTATGGATTCAGATCGGGTAAAGGTACAATAGAGCAGGGACTAAATTTGGCCTTAGTTTTATCTAAGTATACTCAGGCCAAAAAGGGAAACCTCTTTGTTACCTTTGTGGACCTGAGTTCCGCTTTTGATTGTGTGGACCACGAGAAACTATGGTCCACATTAACTGAAATGGGTATAGATTTTAATATTCTCCAATTTATTAAAGCACTATATAGGGATGCAGGTGCCAGGGTACGCTATGGCAATATGGGCGAGTGCTCTGACAAGTTTCCTATCAGGAGAGGGGTGCGACAGGGGTGCATCTTAGCACCCCTTCTCTTCACCCTATATATAAATTCCATCGGTCAACACCTAAGGGAGTCACAGTACGATTACCCAACTATCCTGGGAACATCAGCGCAACTATTTTTATACGCTGATGATGCCGCTATCATGTCTCGAACTAGGATTGGCTTACAGAGGGCCGTCCTGAAATTCGCTAATTACATGAGAGACAGAGGGTTAAAAGTCAATACCACAAAAACATACACTATGGCATGTGGCCCTGGGACAAAGAAAGCACCCTGTCCAATCTTCCTTGATGGCAGGAGGATCGAGACCACGGATCGATTTTCCTACCACGGAATAAATTTTGATAGGAAGGGCAACTGGCATGCAGCACTGAATGCCAAACATTTAGCTTTTACCCGGGCAATAGGCGCCCTGAAAAATTTTGCGGCCAAACTAGGGGGCAGACCTGTGAAAGAACTGATTTCAATGTATAAGGCAAAATGCATCTCTACAGCCACTTATGGGTCCGGCCTTTGGGGTATTGAAAACCCACAACTGATACAAAAACAAAAATTAAAATCAGTTCCTTCGCTATCTATTAGGGGCCCCCAAATCATCAGCCACCTACATTGTACATATTGAGTTGGGTCTATCATACATTTCAGATGTCATAAAAATTGCGCCCACATTATTGTGGCCCAAGATATGGGTCACCCCTGAGACTTCATTAAACAGAGATTTAATCACTGACTGTCTTAAACTCGATGGAATAAGTAATATCAAATGGCTCACCTATGTAAAGAACATGCTAACTGACCTCGGACACCCAGAATATTTTGCGAGGCCATCAAGTATGGAAACGGTGTCCAGAAAGACGCTAAAAAAGCTGGCCCTCAACCATCTAACTAATATTAGGTGGGACCTGGAAAAAACTAAAACCGCAGTCATTGGATATCAGCAAATCACTATCCATGAAGGGCATCAAGGGTACCTTTCAATTCAGTCAAGCTGCTATGCTCGAATGCTGTTGACCCGTTTTAGACTAGGCACTTTTTTTCGCCTGACCACCTTTCCAGATTGTAATAATTGGTCAAACGAAATTTTAGTATGCCCATGTGATGACATTTCTGCTCAATCAAATATTCACTGTGTTTTATTTTCTAAATTTTATCAGGCGCCAAGGGGGGCTTTTCTGAAACCAATTTTAAAGGCATGGGGTATTCGTACGTGTAGATTAGCTATAACCAGGTTAATACAGCTAGAAAATGAATCTGTTATTTATGCTGTATCTAGCTTTCTAAAACTGGTCATCAGGTTTCGGAACTCAATGTAATCACTATGAGTACCAACCCTATATTTTAGACTTTGCTGTTCTTTAGGAATACTAGCTTATTTTTAAATGAACTTATACGATTTACACATGACAGATATTTTAACAATATTTCCAACCTAGGTGAATGTTTTAACTGTACTTAATGTTTATTGCACTTTTTAATGTATGCTTTTATGATTTTGATCTGAAAATCGATTAAAGCTTCGTTGAATTGAATTGAATTGTTTAGTGAATGCTGCTGCAAAAGTGAATAGGTCTTCTGCCCATCCACTTTTACTGTGATTTTTTTTTCCCAACTTGTTGAAATCTGAATGTTTATGATAATTGGTAGAGAGGGTTCAGTCAATCCGTGGGCTTGTTTATTTACATTCTTATTAATTTTAATTGTACTTGTAACATACATAACTCACACCAGTGCAGACACATACATTACTGGGATTTTCTGGAATAAAGCTGGATTAAAATGCACCAAAGCAGGAATGGCACAGACCTACAAAAAACCATGAACTAGCGCGATGCAGTCACGCCCCTGCGAACTTTTACCACATGATTTGGCACTGTCCCTTCCTTGTGCCATTTAGGGCGGGGGTGGAACTAGAACTTACACAGACCCTGGGGTGGGAGGTTCCTCATGACCCATTGCGCTTGGTCCTGGGTGTGTTTGACGGCCTCGATGGCTCCCGGGCTGATAAGCGCTTCCTAGGAACAGCGTTGGCGGTGGCGAAGCTTGATATAGCGGCACTCTGGTCCCAGGCCAAGCCACCAACTATGCGGAAATGGAGACGGGGAGTGGATTGGTGTGGAACCCAGGAGGAGGCCCTCTTTGAAGCCCGGGGTTGCCCCGAGCTTTTTGGAAGGATATAAGGCCGGTGGTTCAACCTACGGCCCTAGGGGGCGCATGTGCTTCTTGTAAAAGAATGATCATAGGCAAGTGTTTTTATTCATTCTAAAAGTGCCTTACAAGTCTCTGTCGTCTCTATTTCAAATGAGTCTATCCAACCAATGTGCTTGATTTTACTGCCAATGTATTTTGTGATTTGTTCTTTAAAAACCAATAAACTTGATTATCAAAAAAACAAAAAAAACATGAACTAGAGTGTGCCCAGATTGAACGATGAAATAAGGTGCTTAAGAATAATTTACAAGCACCATTTTTTTGTTAAGTCTCCCAGCGGGTGAGCTATGCGTAGACATGGGTCTCAAGCACGACCATTTCCAGCCATCATTTTTAGGTTTTGTCGACAGCGCATACGCTTCTTTGAGAGACGTATTTTTTACATTTCAGCAGGCTTACCCTGCCCACAGCATACCATTAGTTGTTTTAGTTGTCACTCTCATTTACAATCCTTTGATGGCTTAAATCCCTTTTTTTTCTTGTGTTAGCTCCTCCCTGGAGGAAGGACCAAGTACATGTGGGGCATATTATCAAGGACGGCGTTAAAATTATCGCCAGTTTAGCGGCAGAAAACTGCCGCTAAAGCGGCGATAATGGGCTTGATAATATGCCCTGGAGAATTCCAATAGAAGCCCATGTTCACACCAGAACATGGACTTCTATTGGAATTCTCAAGGGCATATTATCAAGCTCATTATCGCCGCTTTGGCGGCAGTTTTCTGCCGCTAAACCAGCGATAATTTTTAACACTGTCCTTGATTATATGCCCCTGTGTTCTTCCTTGTCTTTCTGCAATGTACTATTCTTGAATGTTCAAAGTGCTTTAGTTGTTTTAACAGAGGTATACCCCTTCTTATTTATGTTGCTTTCACCTTATCTGCTGTTTCTATTGATGCTTTAGTTACTTACACCCACCACAGTACTACCACTCCACTCTACGCTACGCTACTCCACTCAATGCCATTCCACTCTATGCCACTCTATTCTGCTCTACACCACGCCACTCAACTCTATGCCACTCTACGCCACTCTTCTCTGTGCCACTCTACTCTACACCACTCCACACCACTCTACTCTGTTCCACGCCACTCCACCCAGTGCCACTCAATGCCACTCCACTCTGTGCCACTCCATTCTATTCTGCTTCACTCTGCGTCACTCTATGCCACTCCACTCTACTTCACGCAACTCTCTCCTTGCCACTCTACTCCACTCTATGACATTCAACGCACTCTACTCACTCCACTCTATGCCACTGTACTCTGTACGACTCCACTCTATGCCACACCACTCTGCTCAATGCCACACCACTCCACACAACTCCACTAGGCTGCTGTACACAAGGCTAAAAGACATCGGCGAAGCCAATAGCTCTCACATAGGCTCAGCCAATTGGCTTTGCCAATGCTTTTTGTCAAGTCGGTAAAAGGAACCAAATAAAGCCAAGCACTACAAATCTGCCACGTTTGATGCACTTTCATTCAGCCCTATTGATGCTTTTCTTGCAGACTATTCCTTACAGGGGTGCCAATGCAAAAGGGCAATGTTGCCCCACCTTTTAAAAACCCCTGTGTGCCCTGGTCATTCTGAACCAAATTTGTCAACATCCAAATTAGTACACTATACATAGCCTTGCAAATGTGGCTGCAGGTTGTTTGAGACATGAAAAAGTAACTGACAAAGTCAAAACACTTTTTTCTATGGATCTTCTTATGTCAATCTGAACTTCAAAGGTGCAAATGCCACCACTGTAACATGTTGAAAATATAAATAGAAGCATAAAACATTCATCTATGCACATTTAAAAGTTTTAAAAATATTGAAATGATGCTGTATATACATATAAAAGTTTTAGATAACCTGGTTAGTATGCCATTGTTAGAAATGGGGGTCTAGTTGGCAGAGGTAGGTGCCTTTGTCCAAGTAGGGGTCCTTCTTCCTACTCAGGGTAAGGTGGGATACACTTCTAAAATAACCCCTGCTCATCCCCTTGGTAACTTGGCACAAGCAGACAGGCTTATCTCAGAGGCAGTGTGTAAAGCATTTGTGAACACATACAGTAATACAGTGAAAACACTACTAATGGACACCACACCAGTTTAGAAAAATAAGTAATCTTTATCTAAACCAAGCAAGACCAAAACGACAAAAATCCACCATACAGTTATCAAAATATCCTTAAAAATAGGTTATTCACTCAAATAAGGTTTGTAGCAACAAATAACTCCACCCGGAGTTATTACGACGTCGTGACAGATAAAAAAACACAAAGTATGGCGCCCACTGCGAAGTATGCGGCATCAGGCGGGGTGTCAAGCAGACCCTCAAAGAACAGCACCTTGGAAACGATGAAAGCAAAGATGGTGAACGGCTTCGGGGAGGGGAGGCTTTGTTGGTGCTGTGCGGCGGCGGTTCCTTACGATCTTAGGGGAGGTGAAGCCTTGGTTCCTTACAGCGATGCAGGGGAGCTGAGTTGTCGGTTCCTTACTGTGTCGAGGAAGTGACGTCACGGTGGCGGCGAGGCGTTGGTTCCTTACAACGATGAGGTGTCGATGGATTCGGGAGTCACCCACTTCGAGTTTTGGCTCTATGTTGATGAAGCTCTGGTGTCGGTGAAGTCGGGACTTGGTTGGCGCATCGTGGACGTCACGAGCGGTGTCCTCGGCTCCGGTGCAGACAGAGGCCTCGGTGACAGCTTCGGAGTCGATGCAGCACGGCGTCAGCAGGCGTTGGGCCTACGGTGCAGGTCGGGGCGGTGCGTCGTGCTCTTCACAAGCAGTGTCCACGGCTTCGGTGCAGGTTACTGCGCCGCTCGTCGGTGTTGCAATTTCCTTCTGTGGCAGCTGAAACAGCAGTTCCAGATGCAGAAAGACAGAAGAAATGAAGTCTTTGTGTCCCTGAGACTTCAGAACAAGAGGCAAGCTCTATTTCAAGCCCTTGGAGAGCTTCCTCAAGCAGGGGACACAGCAAACAGCAAAGTCCTTCTCCTTTCCTTGGCAGCAAGTAGCCAGACAGCAAAACAGCACAGGGGCAGTATTTCTCCTCAGCTTCTCCGGCTCTTCTCCTTGGCAAAGGTTCCTCTTGATTCCCAGAAGGGATCTGAAGTTCTGGGGTCTGGGTCCCAATATTTATACTACAAAATCCTTTGTTCTCTGGTGGAAGAGAAGCCCTGTGCTCATTCAAAACCAGTTCTGTCCTCTCTGGTGGAGCTTCCTGGCAGGAGGTGGAGACAGCATTGTGGAAGGCAGACCAGGCCCATTCAGGCGGAAGGAAATCTCCTCCCCCTACTCTAATTGCAGCCCAGGTCTATTCATCCCAGCCCTGACTCATCAGACTCTCCGGAGCCACTACACCTCCCCAGCCCCTGACACTCCAAACCCAGACAGTCAATCCACATCCTAGCAGAGGCACAATGGATGGCTAAGCAAGAAAATGCCTACTTTCTAAAAGTGGTATTTTCAAACACAGAATGTAAAAATCACCCTCACTAAAAGATGCATTTTAACATTCTGAGTTCAGGCATACTAAACTTTATTTTCCTACTTTGTTCCCAGGGGTAGTTAGGCTTATAAAATGTTATAAGCAAACTCCCCATTCTATCCTATGGGAACAGGTAGCCTTGCAATAGTGAAAATGAAATTGACAGTAATTCACTATCAGGACATGCAACACACATCAGGGCATTTCCTACTTTTTACATACATTGCACCCTACCCACAGGGGTACCTTGGGCCTACCGTAGTGGTGACTAACATGTAAGAAAAGGGAAGATTATGGCCTGGCAAGTGGGTGCACTTACAAGGTCGACATGGCAGTACCAGACTGCACACAGGCTCTGCAATGGCAGGCCTGAGTTACATTTACAGGCTGCTTATGTGGGTGGCACAATCAGTGCTGCAGACCAATAGCAGCATTTGATTTACAGGCCCTGAGCATACACATGCACTGTACTAGGGACTGACTAGTAAATCAAATATGCCAATCATGGAATCACCAATCCATAACAACAATTTACAAATGGAGCACTTGCACTTTGGCACTGAACAGCAGTGGCAAAGTGCCCAAAGCATCTAGACCAGCAAAACAAAGTCCAACTCGCAGCAAAAACACAGGAGTCAAAAGGCAAAAATACAGGGGAGACCCACGCCAATGATGCCAGGTTTAACAGCCACACACCCTGGAGTTGCGTAGCTTTTACAATGTGATCTAACGACTAAGGAAGAAGGAAGGCCATTAAGAGTGCTTTCTCTTCATAGTTCAGGGCTGGCCTTGTTGGATATTGACACTAAAAGCCACGTTTATTTTGGGTGGTAAAGCAAACCTGGGAAATACGAATATAGGTTCTTATTACGAGAAGATCACAATTACTAAAGGAGGTAATAACCCTGTTACCCTGTCCTTCTACACCCCCCCCCGCCAGCTACGATCCTCCAACCAGGCCCTTGCCACTGTACCTCGCATCAACAAAACCACCATGGGAGGTAGATCCTTCTCCTACCTGGCAGCTAAAACCTGGAACTCACTTCCCACTCACCTTCGCCTTACTCAGAACCACCTAGCATTCAGAAAGCAACTTAAAACGTGGATATTTGACAAGTAAGTCCCCACCCTTCCTCAAGCGCCTTGAGACCCTCTGGGTATGTAGCGCGCTATATAAATTTACTGACTTGACTTGACTTGACTTGACCAGCTGCATCGGGCATTATGAGGTCCATGGAGTTACCATGTTTGCCCCAGAGATTTCAGCTACTGCAAGAAACTGTAATATTTAGGAGACACTGTGGGGAGAATTAGGTATTACTGTTGATATTGGACCCAAAATTACCATTCCCACAATAAATCCTCATTTCTGTGGAGAATTCTAATGGTTCAAACCAGAATTCCTGTCATTTGCGCACCTACAGAATTAATGGGACCCACGCTGTCATTAACTCTAGAAATGCTGAATTAACACCCCCACTTCCAGGACCATAGTAGCGTGTGATGTCACCTACTCATTCCTAGTTTCTCATGTCTGAATGGGGAATAACATACGCTTTCTGAGCTTGGACACTTGATGATCATACATTTTGCGTTTTTCAGACTATTTTTCACTGACAAAAACGTGGCCAGAGTTTTCTGGTGATAGGCCCTCATTGACAAGCTGTGGTTATTTCGGTAAAGTCAGAATTCCGATTTAGGCAAAGGTGCACAAAAAACGCACCCTTTAAGTCTAATGTAGACAAACTCTCCTCGGCATCTAACACAGTCAACATTTCATTCATGTTTTGGTAAGGGACGATTGTCAACAGTTGTGCACAAAAGTCGACTCATAAGTGTAGCTTACCTTCAGTTTTTTTCACAGTACAATAGCTGAAACCCATTTAGAATTTTTAACCACTTTTACAACATGTACCATTCATTGATCAATACTTCTCAACTACTCTCACCTTAGAACCTGCCGAAACTGACGTTTTACTACCCTCGTTCAGAGCTACGTTGGGTTTCTGCGTGTATTGTGACACTCTTGGCGGGAAACTGTCACACTGTTGACACAACTGGCCATTAATTAAAGAGTCTGGGCAAACCACAGGGCGGTATGAGAGGTACATTTCCCACTTCCCCCGCTCGTTATTAAACACTAATATACACTGGTAACCGAAAGACACTTTCAATATGTTTCTTCGGATGGATTTTTATTTATCCATCGCATTCCTGGAGGATTCTAAGCTCATGAGCTGCTAAGGCAACAAACAATCCTTCGGCGAAGCCGAGAGAGTCTGTCATGACCATGAATAAAAATAAAAGGCTTAATCTCGCGCTCTCGGCTAATGAAAGAGCCGCGAGACATCCCTTCCTTCCAGATCCGAGGTAAGAAGGGGGGAGGGGCTGCGTGTTGTGGTAGCCCTTAGCTGACTCTTGAACCAAAGTCTAAAGGGGACGGCGCAAATTACATAGGAACATGATATGCTGCGCAGTGCTTTATAATGCCAGTTTTACTTTTAATTGCAGAAAAGTAATTATATGTGTATTTTTGTTCATACTTTTTTATAGGCATGGTTTTGCTGATGTCGTCACCATTGAAAACTGCACTGTCACTGGGTAACTGCACAGAGAATGCGAGTTTACAATTGCAAAGTCCTCACCAAAATCACGGCAGGAGCTCATTAACAGGGACTGTAGCTGTGATGTCAACAGGAAAAGAACTGTAGTTTTTATTTATCAGTGCAGAGACTGCAAAGCTCTACAATTGTGGGACCATCAGCTAAATTAGGAAACGAGCGAGCTGAGACACAGTTACTTTAAGTGAATGGAGTCTGCAGTTGTGATGTCATAAACAAAACCACTGCAGGAGCGGAGTCATAGTTCCGGTAAGTGAATGGAGTCTGCAGTTGTGATGTCAATCAATCAATCATCAGTAGAATTGTAATCTCTCTAATGACCCGTGACGGTCTCAAGGTGCTGGGGGGGGGGGGGGGTTCAGTCGAAGACGCAGCTTTTGAGCGTCTACCTGAAGTTGTTCATGGAGGGGGCGCGCCTGATGTTGATCGGGAGCTCGTTCCAGGTCTTGGCCACGATGTAGGTTCTTCCACCTATTCTGGCTCTGTGGATGCGAGGGGTTTTGGCGAGGGCAAAGTCGGCAGATTGGAGGTTTCTCTTGGAATGAGATTCTCTCATTGAGGTATTGGGGGCCGGTGTTGTGGAGGCATTTGTAGGCGTGGGTGAGTATCTTGAAAGTAATTCTCTTCTTAACGGGGAGCCAGTGTATGTTCCGCAGATGTTGTTCATGTCGAGGGATGCTGAAGACGAGTCTGGCTACGGTGTTCTGTATGGTCTGGAGTTTGCGGAGCAGGGACTTCTTGATCTGGCGTAGAGAGCTTTTCCGTAGTCTAGTCTGCTGGTTATGAATGCGTGGGTAACTGCCTTTCTTGATTCAGGGGGGATCCATTTGAAGGTCTTGCGGAGGATGCGGAGGGTGTTGAAGCAGCTGGAGGCGACGGCGTTGACCTGTCGGGTTATGGAGAGGGAGAAGTCGAGTATGATGCCGAGGTTTCGGGCGTGGTCCATGGGGGTGGGAGGGCTGCTGAGGGTGGTGGGCCACCAGGTGCTGTTTCATTCAGAGGGAGAGGGTCCGAGGACACCTGTTTTCTCTGAGTTAAGCTTCAGGCAGCTGCTGCTCATCCAGGATGTGACGTCCTTCATTCCTTCCTGGAAGTTGAGTTTGTTGGTGATAGGGTTCTTGGTGAGGGAGAGGATGAGATGGGTGTCATTGGCGTTGGATACTATGCTGAGTCCATGCTGTCTGACGATGGCGGCGAGGGGGGTAATGTAGATGTTGAAAAGCGTGGGGCTGAGCGACGATCCTTGGGGTACTCCGCAATTGTTTACCGTGGGTTCGGAGAGGAAGGATGGAAGTCCGATTCTTTGGGGTTTGCCGGTAATGTCATAACCAAAACCACTGCAGGAGCTGAGTCATAGTTCCGGTAAGTGAATGGAGTCTGCAGTTGTGATGTCATAACCAAAATCACTGCAGGAGCTCATTTGTAGTTCTGGTAAGCGAAAGGAGTCAGCAGTTGTGACATCACAACCAAAACCACTGCAGGAGCTCATTCATAGTTTCTGTAAGTGAAAGGAGTCTTCAGTTGTGATTTCACAATCAAAACCACTGCAGGAGCTCAATCATAGTTCGGGTAAGTAAAAAAGAATCTGCAGTTATGATGTCATCATTAAAACCACAAAAGCAAAAGGAACAAATGATGGATGGAATGGTGAACAATGCAGACATTCGCCCCCAGTCACAGAGATCTGGGTTTAATCCATCATTCTTTTGCTCACCACGCCACCCCAGTTTGGACCCAGCCATACGCAAATCAGTCTTGACCCTGTGCCTCATGGGAACAGTCCAGCCTGAACTGCCAAGTCAGGTCCTTCCTGGACTGGAAACAAGCATCCTGTGACCGGTTTTGGGGCTTAACCCCTCATCAGCCAGGCTAGCTTGAATCCAGTGGTGCAGTGAGAACATGGTATGTCTGGGCATACCCTTCACACTTAGGGCGACAAAAGCAAAATGAGTAAAAATTGTTGCAGTCCACTGCATGTTGGTGCCCACTCCTGATATAATACTGACCCTGGCATAAGGGAGGTAGTTCTTGTTTATTGTGGACATCCATTGCATGATGGTGCCTGCCCCTGAGACAGTGCTGTCTCTGGCATACTGGTGGCATTTGTTGGCATGAATCCAAACTCACCAATGCCCATGAAGGAAAGAAGAAAAGACGGAAAATAAATGTTTATTTTCAGTAGTTAAACAAAAAAACACTTCAATCCACTAGTATCCGTTCAAACACTGACTGTGAACACCAACATTGTAAACTGTCAATGTCAGTGGATGAATCAAAAAGGGAAGGATGGGGAGGATGTAGGAAAAAGGGAAGAATGGGGTGGATGTAGTAGGGGAGAAAATTTAGCATCATTAGATGTGACACATCTTTTACCTTGAAGAAAAAACATGGAATTAATATGTGTGAAAGTAGTTCTACTTAGCTGTGTTACTTCAAGGGTAAACATTCAAGCAAAAGCCTCCATGAGAATGATTCTACTATTGTTCATAACCCTCGAGGCAATAGTGTCAACATTTCACTAATGTTTAGTAAGGGATGGCTGCCCACAGTTATGCATTTATTCAATGCACAATGGTGCTGTGAGAAAATCATCAAATGGTTCATTTGGCCTTTGTGCTTTGTTTCAGAAGTGCTACCTTTCTAATGTACTCCTAATGGTAGGTTTAAATCTAAGTTCCAATCTCTTCCTGGCCTTAATAAACTCATTTATAAACCTCTTACCCATGGAAAGGTTCAATTGTTGGCAAAATCTAAAGCTTTGCTGTCCTTCAGACTCGAGACAATTTAATAACATATATTTTTCCTTTCTATCGGTTTTTTGCCTGCCTTAATTGCAACTCAATAGGTCAGAAAATCCTCTTTCCATCTCTTTCAGTGTATAGATGAGTCTTTTTTTACACTGCAAACATTTTAGTAGAGGGTCTAACTGTATTTTTGAAAAACAGTGAAAGACTAACAATAAGAACAGTAAATGGTACTGAAAAAATATTAACCAATGTAAGATTTTCCGAAGATGAATCGTGTTGATGTGCAATGACAAATATAATGGTGATTCCACCGTACTATTCACTAAATCAAAAATATTATGGTGCAGATGGCAGTAGTGTAACACATTGAAACACAGGTAAATGTGTATGCAATGTACTACATTTACAAATACAGTGCTGTCATACATAAACATAGATCTCAGTATATTGAATGGTGTGAGACTGAATCACAGTGAAGATGCACACACTTATGAAATGTTGTTGTAAGTAAATTGTACTTTGCCAGTGGCTTGCTTGTATATCGAGGTAATTTAATTCACTGATGCATGTGCATCGCAGATGAACACTAACACCATGGACGTTCTGTGATACTCATGGATTAAACCCGATTATGGGGCTCAACAGTTGAGGAATACGCGTGTGTATCTACACACACAACAACAGGATAAAGATCAAGATGGAAGTCCTTTAAGATGGCCGCACTGATTCAGTCAGAGAGAGAGACATGTTTTGGAGGATGGAGCAAGTAATGAACTCCTCCCATGGGCGGGAATCCATCACAGGTGTGTCTGCCACTACATAGCAGTCAAAATGGGCGCCATGAAAGCCAAAACTCTGATGGGAAGATCCGTGCCTTCAAGGCAGTGAACCAAAACCAGTCCCTCGAAAATTGTCACAGAAATGAGGGCTGGCCAGAGAACAGAGGTGCAGAGGCACAAACTGCAGTAGCTGAAGAAAATTAAACAGCAAAAAGAGCATTGTCTCCAAGCAGGATTCAGTGGGGAGTCAACGACCAACAGCATTTCTTACACAAGACACAACGAAGCACGATAAACATTCACAAGCGGTGTCACTAAGCCGCACTAGACTCAACAGCCTTACAGGCAAGTAGTAGAAGTATCATTTTAACTTGCATAAAAGTTATATCATACAAAGGAGTTTGTCCTAAAAGTTCTGCAATGCCTTTGTATAAGTCTTTTGAGGGGAAACATTACAGTACTTTGTAGTATACCACCTGAGAACTCGCCCGTAGTGATGAGGAGAGCTGCTGGATGCCTTTCTCAGTAGTGTATGAAAACTAAGCATTGCCACTTGCTTAATCCAAATTCACCAATGCACATGAAGGGAAGGTGGAAGTGTAAAAGTTAAAAACACATTTGCAGCTCATCAGGTAATTTAAGAATACACCTTTATTTAGGGGCTCTGAGGTAGTGTGTTGGCTGACTGAGAACATCCAGGTGCCTGTAAGATGAGGCCAGTGCGAACATAGTGTTTGACGGTGTAACAGGTTTTGACACAATTCAAGCAATGTTTCCTACAATTGGAAATAGTTTCAGCTTACCAAAGCACAAGAATAAGTAAAACGCTTAACTTGATAGGTTTGTATAGTGATTTACGGCAAGCAATGTCTAGGGTCTGCAGAAATCTCAAAGCGGAAACGGCTAGCTTGCCTTCCTCCAGGCTCAACACAGGATGAAAAGTAATCCACACAGATATGCTTGGTATTGAAGAGAGGAGTACTGCTCAGAGTATAACTGTAGTAATTCTTGGCATATTGTGGACATCCATGACATGATGCTGCCCACTCCTGGCATAATTGGGGTAATTTTTGGGGGCAGTTTGTTTTCATTCATGACATGATATGTAAACCCCTGGCATCAAAAAATCTCAATTGATGCCATGTTCAAATGTGTACACATGTGTAAGTGTGTCATGGAATTAATGTACTGTGCCCAACCCTAGTTGAATGTTGAGCATTGCGCAAAGGAAATTCTTTACATGTTGTGTACATCAACGGCATGATGATACCCATCTTTGGAATTAGCGTGGCAATGGCATAATGGAGGTAATTTTTGGCAGATTGTCAGGATCCACGCTATAGGTCAATGGTAGTAATTTGTGATATTATATGTCCATCCATAGCTTGAAGGTGACCCATAGAATGCTGGACCCAGTGAAATGTGGGTGATTCTTGGAGTATTGTTATAGTATGATGGTGTGACCGCCCGTGACATGATGATGTCCCTGCAATAAGGCTTGCAATGTGTGGTCTATTGTCGGCATCCACTGCATGGCGGTGCCACCCCTAGTGCTGTCCTTGACATAACAGTACTAATTCTTGGTATGTCACGGGGTGGTTCCTGTATGAGGGCATCGGGGTAGAGCCCCACTAGTCTTGGGGGAAGGAGAATGAGGAGGTTGGAAGACTGGTCTGAGACCCTCATAGTGCTAATTCTGGAAGTAGCAGTGCAGCACATCATTGTACACACATGCTGTGAATGTGGTGAGGCGGACAACGTCCAGATTGCCCAAAGCCCGCATGCGCAGTGCGCCTCTGTGAGGCAGAGGTGAAAGCGATCAGACGCTGCCGAAGGCAGCAGTTTTTCCAGGGCTTTGGTTGAGTAATCTGGTCACCTGGATCTTTTACATAGGTTGAGTAAATCCTTCCAGAATCCCGCCTCCTCCTCTGACTGGCTGACCCTTGATACTGTCAGCCTATGAGAATAGGAGGCGGGATTTTGGTGGGACAAAGTATTTCACATGTCCCTTCCTAACCCTTGCTGAAGCCTTTTGTCTCCTGTTCGCCCTTCAGCTCTATCTTCTGCAGCCCTCTGTCTTCTCTCAGGCCGACGCATCAGCTTCTAACTCCCCTGCCATCAGAACTGGGAACATTTGGTGAGGTCTAGTACCACTTCTGTAGACCTGTACTGGGCTCATATTTCCCTCCTTTCTTCACCAGTTGCAGCTGAGACACCTCTTGGGGAAACGCCATTAGAGCCGTGAGTCAAAAGCCTTGAGTACTACTATCCTTGACTCCTCTTTCAAGCTGCCTTAGAGGCCTGAGTCTCTGTCCGGTGTCATCTGCTTTCAGGTTATGTCATTGCTCCTTATTACTCCCTCCGGCTTCTAACCTTTCCCTTCGGGACCCTTATCAGCTCATATCTCACAACTCCCTTCCCCGCTCAGTGTCACACCCGTTCTCATTTGCACTGGTAGCTAGGTGAGGCCTAGCGCTGGACTAGGCCCGCAGCTGGACGCTGCTCGAGGCAACCTTAAGCCGTAAACTGTGATTCAAAAATCACTGCCTGCACATTGGGAGTGGTAAACAGTCTGAGTGCTAAATGTGGCGAGTAAATGAATACGTGTGTTTCAGAGTGGAATGCAAGAATGCAAATGGGAAAGTTAGCAGTCATGAGCAGGCCATTTGAATTGCTTATCTAATGGAAGCTTGATGGCAGAGGATACTGCAAAACGCTATTCTTTAACATTTTCAATAATGTATGTTAAAGCAAAAGCTGTTTTTGCTAGAGAATGTAGCTGTAAAAGGCATATTTTCACATCAATGTTCCCCAAAAAAGGTAGCTTTGAGAAACCAAAGGAAGCCAGGCTAAGGTAGTTATTTACTCCTACCAGGTTCCATTCGTCCTGCTTGGCAGCTTGGCAGTGCATTTAGCGCTGTGTTTGAAGCGCGCTTGTTTTTAAAGTACCCGTTTTTTATTTATTTTTATTTTCTTTCTATTTGCCCTGTTTTTAGTGGGGTGGCTGTCCCCTTACCTGCATATAATTGGTCTGCTCACTGCTGCTTAGCGGGTCCGGTTCTGAGGGTTTAGGAGCTTAGTCTCGATCTTTGTTTGGGCGCCATCTTGGGAGGGGTAGTGACGCTTTCCCAGCGCCATATTGAGTGTCCTAGTGGGGCGGTTCTCACCTCACCTGGCGGCCCTACTTAAGGCGGTCAGTTTTGCTGTTCTGCCCTACCAGGTTCCATTCGCCCTGCTTGGCAGCTTGGCAGTGCATTTAGCGCTGTGTTTGAAGCGCGCTTGTTTTTAAAGTACCCGTTTTTTATTTATTTTTATTTTCTTTCTATTTGCCCTGTTTTTAGTGGGGTAGCTGTCCCCTTACCTGCATATAATTGGTCTGCTCACCGCTGCTTAGCTGGTCAGGTTCTGAGGGTTTAGGAGCTTAGTCTCGATCTTTGTTTGGGCGCCATCTTGGGAGGGGTAGTGACGCTTTCCCAGCGCCATATTGAGTGTCCTAGTAGGACGGTTCTCACCTCACCTGGCGGCCCTACTTAAGGCGGTCAGTTTTGCTGTTCTGCCCTACCAGGTTCCATTCGTCCTGCTTGGCAGCTTGGCAGTGCATTTAGCGCTGTGTTTGAAGCGCGCTTGTTTTTAAAGTACCCGTTTTTTATTTATTTTTATTTTCTTTCTATTTGCCCTGTTTTTAGTGGGGTAGCTGTCCCCTTACCTGCATATAATTGGTCTGCTCACCGCTGCTTAGCGGGTCCGGTTCTGAGGGTTTAGGAGCTTAGTCTCGATCTTTGTTTGGGCGCCATCTTGGGAGGGGTAGTGACGCTTTCCCAGCGCCATATTGAGTGTCCTAGGGGGGCGGTTCTCACCTCACCTGTCGGCCCTACTTAAATCAGTCCTCTGCGCGCAGCGGGATCGCGCAGCGGGTGTGCCCTCGCTGTGCCTGAGTCTTGCCAGAGTCCTGCCCGTCTGCGCCCGTCTGCGTCTTGGAGGCGTCGGAGCGGCGGGTGTGGTTAGCTCTGTAGGATTAGGAGTGGTGCTGATAGGATGGTATGTTACTCGCCGCAGGAGCTGCGCTCCTTGCAAAAGGTATCGGGCGCTTGCCATACAGTCTTTCCTGGCCGTTTCAGGGGTAAGAGGCGCTGCCCGACCTGTGGCTGGACACCAGGTACTGTCCCGACTATCCAACTGAATACGGGAGCGGGCAATGTGAAGCATATTTGCATGCTTTTAAATACCAGATCTGTGCCCAGACATGCTCAGGAGATCTTTGATCTCATTGTTACGGAACAACCTCTTTGCCTGATGTTGACAGAGACATGGCTTGGGGATTTGTCCAATCCTGATATCGCCATAGCAATTCCTCCTGATTATAATATTTTTAGGCAAGATAGGCTGGAGGGGAGGGGTGGTGGGGTGGCACTTGTAGTGAATAAACTTGCCGCCTGTTCCATTATCCCTATGGATGCTATCACAGGCTCGGAATCCCTCACCTTTTCTATCGTACTGGCCGCCCACCAAGCTCTTAAAGGGCTGTTGGTTTATAGACCCCCTGGACCGGCTGGCTCCTTCTTCGAGGAGCTGCAGTCAGCTATCTCGTTGCTGGCCTTAAGAGCGGAGCATTGTGTGTTGGCTGGAGATTTTAACTTTCATATGGATGAGGGAGAGGACCCTGAGGTGATTAAATTGATCGATATTACGGCCCCTCTAGGCCTGGTCCCTCACCTCTCCGGTCCAACACACGATAGGGGCCATACCCTGGATCAGGTTTTCTCGACGCTCCCCTTAGAGGGGTTAGAACTTTTACCGGTGCTTTGGTCTGATCATAGATTGGCCAAATTTTATGTGCCAGGCTTGGAGAAACCCTCTAGTACCGTTTTTAGATAGCAGGGACTAGGAGTGAGGGGATTCCATCGGGTGACCCCAGAGATGCTAGCTCAGGCTTCTCTTGATCATCCTTGCCCCTTTTCGGGCGATTTGGAACGGGACCTCGAGTCTCTGCAGGCGTGGCTGATGGACAGGCTAGATGATCTCGCCCCTGTGAGGACACCCCGAGTAACATCGAAGCGGGTTTCTGCCCCTTGGTTTACGGAAGCACTGTCAGCTTCTCGCCGGCAGTGCAAGGTGGCTGAGAGGGCGTGGCGCTCACATTATGACCCGGCGGCCAGGCTGCTGTATAGGACCACGATTAAAACATACCATCGTGATATCCTCCTTGAGAAAAAGGGTTATTTTGCCAGGAGAATAGAGGCTGCCTCCAATTCCTGCAAGGAGATTTTCACCATTGTGAGGGAGTTCACGACTCCACGGTCTAATGTAACCCAGGCCGCGCCCACTGAGTCGTGGGTTTCTGCTCTTGCCAACTTCTTTACAGCTAAGATAAAGTTGATTCAGCACTCCTTTCCCTCAAGGATGGTGGAAGCGTGCCTCAGCTTTGCGGATGAGCCAGTTCCATCGGCTCCTGAGGAGTTCATCTTGGCCGATTTTCCGCCTATTTCAGCTGCATCGTCATTGGCATTGATGGTCAATCTTAAATCTGGGTCGCCTCTTGACCCATGCCCTGCCAAATTTTTGGCGAAGATGGCGGCGGTTGTAAATCCCTTGGCAAATCCACTCTTGAATCTCTCTTTGTGTGAGGGGGTGGTCCCGCAGGCTTGGAAGCAGGCGATGGTGATTCCCCTCCTCAAGAAGCCTGGCCTAGACCCTGAGGCGTTGGCCAATTATAGGCCAATCTCTCTTCTTCCTGCGCTGGCTAAAATTGTGGAGAAGCACGTGCACACCGTGCTCTCTGGATTTTTGGAAACCAATGATCTGCTTCATCCTACTCAATCTGGCTTCCGCCCCAATTTAAGCACCGAGACGGCGCTTTTGGAGGTGTCTGAAGCCATTAAGGAGGCACTGGATTCAGGAGGTAAAGCTATGCTTGTCATGCTTGATTTGTCGGCGACCTTTGACACCGTCCCCCACGAGATCGGTCTGAGGGGGACGGTGCTCAGCTGGTTTAGATCATTCTTAGCGGACCGTCGACAAACGGTCTGGGTATCCCCAAGCTCTGCCGTGATGCCGCCTTTGGGAGTCGGAGTCCCTCAGGGCTCTGTGTTGAGTCCGACTCTTTTTAACATCTTTATGACTCCATTGGCTGCTCTGGCGGAGTCCTTGGGGGCCCAGATCGTATCCTATGCCGATGATACTCAGCTCCTCTTTACGTGTGGGAAAGGTGAGGAGTTTGACGGAGAGAGTATTCGTGAGTGCCTTGGTGCTGTTTTCAAATGGTTCCAGCTGAACAGCCTCAAATGCAACTCAGACAAGTCTGAGGTACTCTTTTTTGGTTGTACCTCTGATCCAGATTGGCAGGAATGGTGGCCGACTAATATGTTTCCTCCTGCACATTCCTCCCAGCAGGCAAAAAAATTGGGAATTAAGATAGACAATGGTCTGACGCTGAGATCTCAGATCCTCGGTCTTACGGGTACATGTTTTGGCCTCCTGAAGATGCTCCGGAAGTTTTTTCCTTTGCTTTCAGAAGAGCACAGGAGGATCACTGTGCAGGCCTTAATTGGCTCCAGATTGGACTATTCTAATGTCCTATATCTGGGTCTTCCGGAGTATCTGTGCCTTCAGGTGGTCCAGAACTCGGCTGCTCGGGCTATTTTTGGCCTTCATAGGCGAGCCAGAGTGTCTGGCCTTCTGCAGTCGCTGCACTGGCTGCCTATCCGGAAGCGGATAGTCTTTAAGGCGTTGACGCTGGCTCATAAGGCTCTCTATGCCTCGGGCGCGAAATATTTGCAAAGGAGGCTTACTTTTTATCGCCCGGCTCGATCTTTGCGATCTGAATCTCTCTTCCTTGCGGTGGTCCCTCGAGTAAAGAGGGCCCGCGTAGGGGGTCGCTCCTTCAAGCTGAAGGCATCGCAGCTTTGGAATGCTTTGCCATTGTCTGTACGTAGCACGTCTAATTTGCTGACCTTTAGGAAGGGCCTTAAAACTTGGCTCTTTGCCTCTTAGCATGCTTTCTTCCTCAGTTTTGCTGTCTTTCTTTTGTCTTTCTGTGTTATGATTTTATGTTTTCAAGCTGCCAATAAAAAGCGCCGGGACACTCCAATGGAGTAGCCGTGCGCTATAGAAATCCTAAATAACATAACTCCTCTCCACTTTCAAAGTTCACCAGCCGCCTCTGGTATGTCATGGGTATTTCGTGGCATGAGATGGTGCTACATGGACATAAAAGGCAGAATCAATTCATGTCTGGCAACATCATATGCAAATATTTGATTAAAATGACAAACTGATGGTTGGTAACCATGCAAGTAGTAAAAAAGAAAAGCCGATTTTAAAGTCATTTTCCTCAATATTTGAGTTTGTTTTTCTAGAATGAAAATCCTACATTTAATAAGAAAATAACTGCATTTTCATAAAATGGAATGAAATAAAGAGCTGATGTTTGAGGAGAAATATATTGCCTTTCCAAAAATATATTTGTAATTGATTTTTGAGTGATTATCACTAACGTGTCCTGAGATCCTAGCCTATAACATTAGTGCAATCTGTCACACCTTGTAATGTCTCTGTGACAGGCGCGGATGACACAGGTAAGAGTGGTGGGGCAGTGTGGCGGGGTAGGGGGCAGTCGACAGAGAACAGGATAGGTAAAATGAATGAATTAAATAAATAAAACCACTTACCTTGCGCTCGCCACATACCATAAGAACTACGTGGAGCAAAGTAGAGAAATGGGCACTATCTTGATGCAGAGGTGTGAGGGCGCTTGGGGTTCAGGTATGTCTCCTGAAGTAAAACTATATCCACTTTAAGTCTGTTCACAGCTGCAAGTAGCAGCATTTCGTTTTTCAAGTTGTTAAGACTTCTAATATTCCAGACCACTAACTTAACAGTCTGAGCAGACGCCCCGCAGCCCCCAACAAACATGGGTATGCACTCTGCATCGACAGGTGCATGAAAAACAAAAGGCTTGTGAGTCCCAAAGCAACACTGTACATTTGCTTAATGAATACAAAAAGAAGGTAGATTAAACATATAACTCCTCCACCCACTGTCACTGCTACCCTTAACATGCAGGGCACTATCCCAATTATTCATGTACAAACCTATTGGTGCAATGAACACCGCCCACCCCACCTACTGAATTTCCCTTCAACACTTTTCTGTTGCCAGAGAGATAGCAAAGCAACATACAACAGTAATAACGAGTATTGGTTAGAGCTGTGTTTTCCAAACTGTGGGGCATGATCCTCTGTTGGATCGCAAGCCCATTTCTGGAGGGTCGAGAAAGTCCAAGCAATAAATAAAGATGCCTTTACATTCTGTATTAATCTTGTCAGATTTGCTGTGCTTCAAAGGCAGAGATCATATATCAGGCTATGTCTTCAGACAAATTGCTGCTTTTTAAAGATGAGAATTGGTGTTTACGAACTTCTCCCACTTTTCAGCCAGCGAAAGAAAAGCAAAGTGTAGTGTGTGACAGTCCTGTGGTGTGTGAAAGGAAAGACTGTAAGATGTAATTTTGTTTTGTAATATACAACAAAATGTAAATACTTGTAAAATAACTGTAGATATTCAGCAGTTAGGACTGCAAAAAGGAAGCACTTTGTTTGTAATTCTGAAGTTTGATAGAAGCAAAAATGTTAATAGGATCAGAACAAATCAAGACACTTTACTTGGTGATGCACAGATGATAAATATTTAGTGAACCCCAATTTCCACACATTATCATTAGTGTGCAATATAGTTTTATCAGTAAAGCTGTATGTCTGTGGCTATTTCCATGGAAAATGTACTCTCTGTAAATGACAGTGCTCTACCACATGATGCTTCACTTACATTCTTCATGTCAATTAAAGCTAGATGGGTTGCAAAAGGTTGTTCTAAAAATTGGGTGGTGGTTCTAAAAAGTTTGCGAACCACTGGGTCGGAGCATATTGCAGCCTGTCACCTGGAACCATGCAGCTCTGTCAGATTCTGAAAAATATCATGCAAACTAGGTGACAGCTTGAACAGTACCTCACATTGCATATCAGTCTAGTAGCATAACTTCATGCACACTTGTTTGATATAAACTATGCAACATTGAATTTTTCAATGTCGCTCAGTAGTGACTGAGAACTTTGATCTGGGCTGGTAAGCACAGTCCTCTTGGCAGACAATGTTTTGCAAGATTAACATTCCTCCTTTAGCTTGTTAAAGAAGTAAGTGCGACTCTCATCCTCCAGTCTAATTTTTAAGAAGGCAGTAGTCTTAGGCCACACTAAACATGGGCTCTGTGTGTTGGGGGGGAGTGTACTCTGGTAATCCTAGGTATCCTCCCATATCTAACACCAAAATCCAGTTTGATGCAGTCCTTGTATTCCCCGGAAGCCCAGAGACAGCTGCAAAAGCTGGCCTTTCATCAGTCAGAGAGTAAATACACCAGAGATGGTTTTGTAGGTCCTCGCCCCATGGAAGTGACCACAATTATTACACATAAACCTCCTGCAGACCTGTCACTGTGATGTCAAAATGTGGCCGACTGTGATTGGGGCCTGCCTGGCTAGCTGGACAAGAAAGAAGGCAGGTCTAGGTGTTAGATGCATCTGCCTGTGACAGGAGAGGCCTCCTTTGAAATGTAACCAGTCCTGGAGCACATTCATCTGGGCCATTCTGTTAAGCAAAGGCTACACCTGTCCACACCCAGCCCTTTGTTCTCTGTCTGGGAGCAATATAAATACACCTCAGGGGTACATCAGTGGTCAGTTGACACTTGACACTGGCAGTAAAGTCTTTCAGGTTTAAGAAGGAAATTGACAACTTTCTAAAAGTAACATTTCCAAACAGTAATCTAAAGCCGCCTTTTCCATTAAGTTGAATTTTAAATTACCATTAAAGTGAGACTTTGAAATATTTCTCTAGCTGCTCCCAAACTGAATTTAGCCCTTTTAAAGGTAATAGGGTAAACCGGTGTCAATCTGAGGAAGGCCAGCCTTGCCACACTGAAAAATAATTTTTGGGAATTTTCTCTGCCAAGACATGTAAAATATTAAATATTCATGTCATACTTTTTAAATATCATGCACCTTTCTCTTTGGGCTTTTAATGCCTACCATTGGGGTGACTTAAAAGTGTTTGAAAGGAATGTTTTGGCTGGCAAAATGGTTTATTTTGTCTGGTCAAAATGGCAGTTTTAAACTGCACACTTAGGGGCAGTGGCAGACCTGAGACATATTTTACTGTGCTAATTTAATGGGTGGCACAATGAGTGCGGCAGCCCACTGGCAGCATTTAATGTACAGGCCCTGGGTATCTTAGTACCCTATAATAAGGACTTACAAGTAAAATAAACCATGTTTAAAAGGGAGAGTACAAGCATCTAAACAGTGGTCAGCAGGGGTATAGTGCACAGAGTCCTATGGCCAACCAAAAATGGGTTCAGCAACAGAAAGTAAAAGTTTGGCGTGACCCTGTAAAACGGTCAATTTTTCAACATCAAGTATTTACACTGCACACTTTCAAAGATCACATCAGTAGTCACTTACTTTAAAATCAAGTTGAACTTAGTACAAGTTCAAAATCAAGTTGAACTTGGTAAAATGTGATTGGCATCATAAGGTACAGTACAGCACATCCTTTTAGAACTAGCCTGTCACTCTTCTTTTGTTAACTTGGTGCAGCCACTGGAAAACGTGTTACACATCAGTAATGAGCCCAAACATGTTTCCTGGAGTCTATGAACTGATGTGGTGACTTCTATGAACTGGTCTATGGCTGCACCTAAAACGTGCACTTGTGCAAGGGGCAGCTATGCGCCTGTTTTATGCTGTTGCACGGTCTAAAGCGTATACATTTGAACCTGGATTTTTTCAGAGTTAGTGAAAGATCTGCAGACCGACAGCTCAGAAACACTGGGCAATGGTTGTCGCTTTCTGTATCCGAGCAGCGCCCTGTGCCAGTGCCCGCTTTTGAGGGAGCTAGGTTCCATGTTCTAGATCTGCTGTGGAGCCCCAGGATAATGGATCTTTTTATCAGCATGAAAGCGTGGAGGGGAGAGATATCGTTAGGCAATTAAACAATGCAGTTCAAATTATTCATGACTCCTAAGAATCACAGACTTCCGATCAAGTTATTTTAATTTATTACAAAGCCAAGAACAGTTGGACATACAGACACCTCAAGATGAGGGTGTAGAAATACATTGGAAGTAATAGCAAGCCAAACTTATAGGTGACGTTAAGGCGGTACAGCATGCACAGAATCATCAATTTGAGAACCAGATAACAGCGCAGACATCGAGATTCCCGTTTATTGGAAGTTTGTGGGTATAAAGCATTAGTCTGTACCTACAGTACAATTAGCGTGACATCCTACCTAGCATTTCCCAAGGCAAGATCCATTACGGTGTCAGCGTGTGAAGTCTTCCTAAGAAGCTTCTTCACATTTAGATGGCTCTAGTAGCATAAAGCTACAGAGCTCGTTCTCAGATGCTATCTCTCAAGCAATGTAGAAGTCCCTGGACACTTTCCCTAACTCCGATACATCAATACCACAAGTAGTATCCCAAAGATGCTTTGCAGCATCAAACCATCCAGTCAAGCCACCTCCTCGTATGTGATTTTCCATTAGGCAGCGATGCTCCCAGGCCTTGGTGAGTTTATCTTGATTCCCAGGCTTACTCCGATGAGAAAATACAACAGTTCTTCATTATCAGTATTAACGTTCAATGTATCCTCTTCTCCCTAATCTTAACTCCTAAAACAAAGATATTATTCTAACTAAGAAAGATGAATTCTCCTCCTGCAATAGAAATGTGAGTAAGAACAAATACAGCATGCACATGAAATTCACTATCAAGTCTAATGTAAGAGCTTACAGGGGAAAAATACAATTCAGGCCTACAGAAATTGGCCAACACAAGAAATGACACAAGGCCTCAGGAAATTACACATATAAAATGAACATTATTTACTGAGCACACCTAAATTAAGTACATCAAATATGTGAATAATTGTCAGCAGAATGTACGAATTCTGCACGTTAATGCTTTCAACTAAACACATCTAATTGCAACGTTAATTTCTTCACATTCACATTGAAATTAACCCTAATACGTCACCCTACATGTTATTACAGTTCACAATTTAATGTCCTAAGTTAACAGAACAAAAGATTATATGTGGGTGCAGACTACCCATGATTATAATACACCCCTACAAATGAAAGAGCAAATTTGTGCTACCTCAGTTCCCCCTCTGATGACAAGTGTCATCACACCCACATTGCAACTTCCTGTAGACAGAACCAACCTAAACAGACATTGTAGCCAGTCTCCCCTGTCGAAACCTCTCTAAGCGCCGCTCAAGATTCTCATAGTGACTTTCCTGCAATCTCTCCCTTCTCCTTTCTCGCTCTCTAGGAGAATTTTCATCTTGTTTAGACTGATGCCACTTGTAAGCCTTCACTGTCCCCATTAACAAGATGACACAAATCACAACGATTACTATTGGTTTCAAGATATATCCAATGATTCCTTTCCCAAGGCTCGCAGACCAACTTCCAACTTTTCCAAATCCTTTACCAACTTTATTCCAAATTCCCTCAGTTGCCAAATCATGTATCTCATCAGTGATGTTACTTGTGTACTTCCTCAGATCCTTATTATGGTCTGTTGAACTGTTGAACCCTCAGCATTTTACAGTCTCCGCCCTCTTTTGCTAATAACACATCTAAAGCAAGATGGTTTTGCATCACCATAGCTCTAATCGAGACCATCTCTCCATCTACGAGTAACAATGATTGAGCTGTATTAACTTATCTACTATAGTTGACAGCCTTCCGATCTTGACATAATTTAAGACCACTCCCAAACTGAATATCATTGTTCCAAACACATCTCCTACAATCTCTCTTGCACTGGTACCACATTTCTCTCCGTGCGGTGACTTCCCTTTCAAACTCCAAGTCCTCTACATGGTATATCTTAGGAAACACATCAGCCACGTAACAAGTGCCATACCAATTATTCGGCAATTGAACGTACTCATTTTTCCAACACACAAAATACACATTCGGCACCACTTGCACTGTATCCTGCAAGAACCTTTTTGAAGATGCATCAATCAAAAATGTGTATTCGCATGCACTCTGTCCTACAAAGATGGTATCATAATATGTCTTTACTTGTTGAATGCAAAGCTTTATTCGCTGTTCCCAATCCAAAGCTATTGGACCTTATCTTCCCTTAGCCTTGTGAGCCAACTCTTTGTCCATTTGAAAACCTCCTCCCTACTATGAAGTTTGACTGTTAGGCCTCTATGTCTATCTTCTACTTAGTCTACAAACTTCTTTTCTATCTCAGTTAATGTGTGTAGGAAGGTAGGAATCCTTCTGCATGGTTACCCCTACTTTTTGCCTGGTGCTGTTATGGTTTCTGACCAGTCTGATGAGGATCTGCTAGTCAGGACCCCTGTCTCTGTGCTTTCTGCCTTAAATTGATTATGCTGAGTACATCCCTTATTGGCAACTGGTGTACTCTTATAAATCCCTAGTATATGGTACTAAGGTACCCAGGGCATTGGTACACCAGGGGTCTCCCCTGGGCTGCAGCATGTATTATGCCACCCATGAGAGACCACTCAAATTGTGACTATGGGCCTACCATTGCAACCTGCGTAAGCTGGTGCTAGCACCACTTACGACAGATATAGTTTTCCCTATATCTGAGGTCACTGCACTTAAAACCTATATCATCCCTAAGGCAGGCCTTTCAATCCTGAAGGCAGGGTGCCTGGTTCTAGGCGTGAGGTCACCTCTGCATGAGCAGAACACCCCTACAATCTTCGGAGTCCATTTCCCGGGTTGTAAGCACATCAGCTATTACGATACATAGAGTGGTCATACAACATTACGCAATGACTATCTCTAAACTGGCTGTAACAAAACCTGTCATGTTTGATATGAAACATATTGGAATCAGACCTCTTGCACTGTATACAGTGTGGGTGGTATGATTCCATGCACAGTAAAGCACCTCATGGAGGCCCTCAGTACTCCCGGTACCAGTCTTCCAGAACCGGACAGCAAGCTAGGGCTGCTGCTAATCAGAGACATGTTTCTGCCCTCCTGCTGCTGAGCCAAGCTCGAGTAGAGGAAGGCAGAACAATAGATATCCTGTCACAGGGAGGTGTGACCTCCTCCCAGACAGGGTTTAGTGTATCGGGGCAGGGTGGGAGCGTTCACCAGCGCCCCTCAGTCTGTGCCCTCCTTGCATACTCCAGTTCAAACCAGCTCAGGGAGCCGCTGGCTCCCGCTCCGGTGTAAAACTGGACAAAGGACATGGGAGTATCCTCCCCACTGTCCGACCCCTTCCCTGAGAGGGAACCCTGAATCGTCCCAACCCTTTTCTTAGTGTACTTAAGAGTTTACCTATTACTGGGTCCCTATATTCGATGTGGGACAAGATTCATATCAAGACACCACTTCTTCTTCAACCGTCTGGGCACTCTGGACTTCACTGGACTTTGCTCTGGGCAGAGAGACTGTAACAGGGAAGACTCTTGCTGCTCCTGATCTCATCGTCCTGCTCGTCTGCTGCAATATCTGTGACTGCGCTCCATACAGGTTCCTTCTAAGGCTTGTGCACACCCAAGACACCTGAAGCAATCTCCCTTGAAGTGATGGAGTCACTTTCCTGCATCTAAAGGCACCGCAATGAAGCTGACCGGTCTGCTGATCCTGGACTCCCATAGATTCCGAAAGGCTCAGCAACACAGGTGGTGGTTCTTCACTTCCTTCGAAACCTGCACTGTCTTCTCACTGAGTTTGAGGCCAGTATCCCTTGTCAGAACCACAGGAACCGAGCCCCTGTGCAAAGGCTTTTTGTCTCTCTTCCTCAGAGATCATCGGGCTCCAAGTAACCTCCACCTCAAGCATCTCCTGTAACCAAGATCTTCATCCTCTCTTGCACTGTGGGCTTGTATCTTTGATGAGCTGCTTGAGGTCCTCTCGCGACTCAAGTGCCTCCAGCCAGTGGGTCCTCTTGAGGGTCTTCTATGAGTCCAGTGGGCGCCTCTGATTGCTTAGGGCCTGCTCTGACTCCCCTGCTTGTGGGGAGTCACCTGGACCTTGCTGGTCCCGACACTGCACCTTTCCGCTTTCTACATTGTTTGAAGTTGCCAAGGCTTGTTGGAGCTCCCGACAGACACCGACCCCATAACACTTGACATCCGACATGGGACAGCTCATGAACTGCCCCTGGTCTTCCTCGCCAACACCTGGTCCACACAGCTGCAGCTCCAAGGACACCATCAAGTTGCCTACAACACCCGACATCGGTGGGCATTCCTCTTCCCTGCCTCCTGGTCACTCCTGAGTGACATAGACTCTGTCCCCTCTGCTTGCAGGTACTTCTCATCTTGAATCCACCTTTGAGTTTCACCGGACACTTTTCTCTTCTTCACCAGTGGCATCTTCCTGAAGTCCTCCATTGAGTTTGACGGTGGTTTCCGACCCCACTTCACACCTATGCACCTGACTTCCCTAGTGTAGGTATCCTGGTTCCTAAGGTATCCACAGGTGGAGTGGTTCACCAACCTTCGGTCTTCCATGGGGTTTCTTCAGGGTCCACTGGGAAGGGTCCTTCTTCTTTAAAATTGCAACCGCGACTTACCCATTGTCTTGAATTGAGCACGCGGGGGTGTTCCCACACTGCACACGGCCTCCGTGGGGTTCCTGGTTACTTACCTCGGGTGGTTCTTTAGGTCCCCGGCATTTCTATATCCTCTGGGTACAGTCTTGACTTGAGTCATGGTTCGCATCCTTCTATTTTAATATATGGTTTGGTCCCCTCCAGTGACCACTGTGTATTCGTGCTGCTTACCTGTTTTCTTTGCAAAGTATTGTGTGCATTGGGTATATCTCCGGGTAGGAGATATTTGTATGTGTTGCTGAGTGTCTTATAATAAATACATATTTTTATAAACGCACTGTGTGGTTCTTTTTCACTTAATCTATACCAATAAGATTACGTTCTTAGTTGCTTTACACTCCTGCTGGACTAAGCCTTAAGGCTGCTCTCCACAGCTACCACTTAGAAAGCTTTCTAAGGTTGTTTAAGACCACTAAAATCACCATAAGGGATGTCTGGATTAGTGCAGGGTGCTACACTTACATAAGTGATCACCATATACTAAACCAGCCTTTTACAATATGCATGTTGAGTTATGTCCATGTGCATAAGCTGTGTCTAGTGTAGCAGTAGGTACAGTAGCTAGCAGTAGGTACACAATACTTTCCCATTCTCTCTTCCTGCTTGCAATAGTCATATTTGTTCAGATGCTTGTAGACTGGGATTTCTGAAAGCACCAAATCATAATTTGAGAAAGAGTACTCGTAATGACCTTTTCCATAGAACATGCTAACAAGCAAACTGCAACTAATGCCATACGTCAAGGGCAGGTGATGATACCTGATGCCCTCCTCAACTGAGAAACGTAATTGCATACATAAATAACAATCTCTCACATCCATGGTATTTACATACTCATACAATAACTTCCCATAAGCATTCAATGTATAATTACCCTTGGGAAATCTACATGCAACAAGTGACTAGACTGTTCTATTAAAACATCGTCAGCTCCTAATGTACCCTCTTTTGTAATAGAATGGTAGGTGTGGATGTCCCATGTACTCCCACTCCCTTAACCTCAGCTTTGTGTGAACTTATATTGGACATTACCTCCCGTCCCTCCCTCGCCTTCCTTCATCACAATTGAGGCCCCGCCTCCCTCTAGACCCACCCCCAACCCATAAAAACTCTGCCCGCCCCGACCTCCACCTGTTCTTTTTTGTCTCCCTAGATGAGACTTACCTTTCGCTTTCTCCCTGTGGCGGTGCCGGCGAGTCTTCGGTTTTGTTCTCTCCGTCGGCGGTGCCCTCCGCAGCGTTCTCCCGGCATGTTGTGTCTCCATGGTCTCCTTGTGGGGGGGTGGGGGTGGAACACTTGCACAGGAATCCGTGACGGAGTCCGGCAGTCCTCCTGCGGCTGGGGCTGTGTTTCCAGGTTGAGATGGCAAGGCGATCTTTACGGTGCACATTGATGGAGACCTGGTAGGCCGGATTTTTAACCCGTTATTTGTTTCTTTTTGGTCCCTCTCTGTTGTCTTTGGTGGCGATTTTTCTTGACCGGCGTGTTCGTATTTCTGCCTTGTCATGGGGCTGCTGGGGAGTGATATGTCCGGTTTCTTGCAGTCCTGGGTCACATGGGGTTGTTTTAGTGGGGACGTTCTGGCGTCCTCCTCTTCTTCGTCATCTGATAATGGGTCTCCGGTCCCCCCTGGAGTGCCCTAGACGCCTGGACTCAGTGGGGGGGGAAGTGCCGAATGGTGCAGGGCTTGATTGAGGCTGCTGTGTCCAGTGCTCTGCGGGCTCGGCCAGTGCCTTCTGGTCCGTCCCGGTCCATTGCATCCTGTGGGTTTTCCTCGTTTCCAGCTGGGTGCGTACTGTGGAAATCTTTTTCCTTGGTGCACTGAGCCCTCCCGGTTAGGTTTGCCCTTCTGGCCCAGTGTGGGAGATGGTGCTGTGAGTGTGGCGTGCAATGGACTTACTGCGGGTCCCTCGCTTCCTCCTGACATTTTGCTTGTTGGGGGGGCCAATCCCTTTCCTAACATTGTACAGTTGGACTCTATCCTGGCCATGCTGCTTGGCGAGTCTGCTGTTCTGCCTGAGGTTTGTACCCCGTCTGATGCGATAGATAGGTAGGTGGTCTCTGTCCTTGGGAAGGCGTTTGCGGCTGCTGCCTTGGCGCTGGGGACTGGCCTGTTCTCTGCTTATTCTGCGTCCTCCTTGGTGCAGGATTTCGTGGAATTTGCGGCGGCTGTTTGGGGTGGCTCGGAATCCTCTGTCCTTCTGGCCGCCTTCGAGCCTATGCGTGCCTTGCCTTGTGATGGGCGTTCGGCTTTGTCTTGTGTGCCTTGGACTGGGGCCTCTCGGTCATCCACCGAAGTGGGTGTCTCCTCCGTCTTTCCAGTGGGAGCAGTTTTGGCCCAGTTTTCTCCGATGCACGCTGCCTCCACGCCTATGGGCTCTGCCCTGGAGGGTCCCTGCTACTGCTGTCTGGATGATCCCTGCCGGTGGGTGGCCGGCTCCGTTTTTTTTCTTCCAGGGTGGTGCTGGGACATTTCGGATTGCTGGTTCCTGCGCTATGTTGCTTGTGGTTCCGTGATCCTCTTTTGGCTTGTTCCTCTAGATGCTGGGGTTTGGTTGGCTCATGAGCCTCTCTCCAGTCCGTGCAGAGTGGCTCTGCTGGATGGGGTGTCCTGTTTGCTTGCCGATCGGGCCTTCTGTCGGATTCCGGTCATGTACGTCGGCACCAGGGCCTATTCCTTTCTGTTCCCGGTGCTGACGGTGTCTGGCGGTTTTCGGCCCATTTTGGGTCTCCATTGGGTAGACTCCTGGGTTTGGGCTGTTCCCTTCCGTGTGTTGACCCTTCTGGCAGTTCTTCATTGGGTTCGGTGGGCGAGTTTTTTGCCTCCTTGGTTTTTGGGGACGCCTCTCTCTGCGTTCCTGTCACCGCCTCTTCTCAGTGTTTCTGAGGCTCGCAGTGGGAGGTGCCCGTTTTCAATTTTGCATTCTTCCCTTCGGCCTCTAGTCCTCTACCATGGTCTTCATGGTGGTCCTGACTCCTCTCCTGAATCTACTTCCTATGGAGGGGGTATTCCTTCATCATTCTTGGTTGACCTCTTGCTGCATGCAGCTGACGGGTCTCTTTTTCGGGACAGCCTGGGTGGTTCTGCTAGGGTGCTGCTTTTTGGTGTGTTGGGAGCTTCTTCATTGTCCCCCTCTCGAGACTTGGTGTTCATTGGGGCTCATTTCCGGTCCCTGGTCAGCCTGGTTACATGTCCGTCCAGCGCCTGGTCTCTCTTAAGTTGATGGTTCTGGCCTTGATGTCCCTGGGGGCTCTCCCTAAGGTGGAGTGGCTGTGGGTGCGGGGGCTTTTGGCTTCTGTGATGTTTCTGGTTACCTGGGCTCGTTTTCCCCTTCTTCTTCTTCTGGCCAGCTGGATCCTGTGGTGTTGGTCTACGGGGTCTCGGAGTCTTTTGTCTCCACTGTCTGTGCCTGTCCTGTTCCATAGGGGGCTCTCCTAGTGGCTCTGCCGGCGTTTTCTTCTGGCTGAGATTTCCTTGGCTCCCCGGCTCCACTTGTTGTGTCTTCTGCTACCGGCCACAGTGCTAAGCTGGGTCGGAACTGGTTTGGGGGGCTGATCCCTGCTGGACTCCCGGAGGTCTTCGAGCTAGCGGGAGGTGTGGGCAGTTTGGCTGGCCCTGGTTCACTTTCTGGTCTCTGTGCGGGGCCATTGGGTGTTGGTTCATACTGATGTTCTGGTGGCGGAGTCCTATGTCTACTGTCAGGGAGGGACCTTGTCCAGGCCCTTGACCTTGTTTGCCAGCGACGTCTTCCTGTGGGCTCAGGTCTGGGTGCTGGGTCTGTCTGCTCTCTGCCTTCAGGGGGTGGACGATGTGTGGGCGTCTCAGTTGGGCAGGGGCGTTCCGTCGTCCCATGATTTCTCCCTCCTTCCCAGTTTGTTCGACCGATTGGTGGCTCGTTGGGGCCTCCCTGTGGTGATGGACGTGTTTGCGGACCCGGTCAATGCCTCAGTGGGCCTGTTTTGTTCTCTGGACCGGTGTCCTGGGGCTCTGGGAGTCGACGGCCTGGCCTCTCCTTGGCCTCGGAGTCTTCTGTATGTCTTCCCTCCATTTCCGCTGCTCCGGGCCTCTCCTGACCTGGTTGTGTTGCGACCAGGAGTGGGTCCTTCCGGTGGTTATGTCCCCTTTGGTGTTTACGGCCCTTCCCCTGTGCTCTGTGCTGGGGTTACACCTGTCGGCCTGGCGGTTGTGCGGCAGGGCTTAGCTGTGTTGGTGGTTCTTGTCCATTTGGCTTTTACTTTACGGGCTTCCTGTAAGTCCTCCGCTCTGCTGTCCTCTGCTGGGTATTGGCAGGCCTTTGCCCACAGTTGCTGACCTCTTTTTGGTGATGCGGTTCCTTCTGGATGGGGCTCATCTGGGGTTGTCGGTGGCTTCTCTGCGGTTGCAGTGGGAGGCTCTTCAGGCTTTTCGGGGCTCCTGGCGTGATTTGTGGGATGACAGGGGTCTGATGCCTCGTTTTTATTTCAGGGTCTGTTGAATTTGTTTCCGCACCATGTGTGAGAAGTTGGCCTGGCATATGCTGGTCACTAGTTATAGTGGCCACCTTGCACCAGTCCAATTCGACTCTTATGGTAGATAGGTTTAAGACAACCGTTTAAAGAAAGCTATCCTAGTGGTAGCTGTGGAGAGCAGCCTTCAGGCTAAGTCTCTGAGGAATGTAAAGCAGCTTGTTTTACCTTATAATCTCTTGAATTACCAAATGAAAAGGACACCACACAGGTATATATATCAAATATACATGTATTTATTCTTAGATACACTCTACTAATCTCTTTATGAGATTAGAACCCAGATACACATTCAAATGTCAACACTTCTCAATAAATTAAGCACAAATATGGCTGGAGCCCTAGGGGCGTACCAGACCATATACTAAGAAAATGGTTTAACAAACTCGACTTGCAAAATGAAAAGTCCTAGGGCCTTGGGAATCGCTGGGGCTTCACTTCTGCAGTGTTAGCAGGTAAGTAATCAGCCCACGGGAGACGCGTGCAGTGTCTAAACACAGCCGCGGGTTTCCTACTGGTTTCAATGGCGTAAGTCGCGGTTTGTATTTTAAAGTTTTAGGGCACTTCGGAGAAGTCAACAAGCAAGCCACTTACAGGGTAAGTCTTTCGAGGGCCAACACACACTTGGGCACCGGAGTGCTCGAGTTACCTCACCCAGGGAAGCCGGGTGCATAGGTGTCTTTTGGTGTCGGGTCGCGATGCTGTTTTCAATGGAGATCACTGAAGACTTGCTGCTTGTGACGACTGGAGAGGTGCCCGCTGGAATCCGAAGGTGGATTGAAGTTGAAGAAGGCCTGAAAATTGAGGGGACAGTGTTCAAGGTCACTTGCCAGTGACCGGTGGCCAGCAAGATGGATGACCACCGATGTTGCGTCGATTCAGGCTGTTGATGGAGTTTTGTCTCTTCACTCACGAGGTCCAGGGGTGATCAATGATGACCAGCAGCTGGATTCGGAGGGTCCCACAACGTGTGCAGCTGATGACGGTGTCGGCAACTGGATTGGAGCCAACAAACCTTGGCAACTGCAAGTCTCGTGTGGAATGAAGATTGACGATGATGCAGACCAGCAAGGTCTGATGGACTTACCCAGCAAGGGTAAGTGAGGGCAAGCCCGGAGGAACTAGGGGAGCCCTTGAAGTTGATAAGAAAGTCTTCGGTTGAGTCACTAGCCAACAGGCAAGCAACCGCGAAAACGCCTTTGCAGGAAAAGTTCCACAGGAGCCCACGGTCACTCGGGACGGGGTAGGTTGTTGATTTTCGGTACCAGACCTGCTAGGGACTTGGACTACAGATGGTTCAAAGTGCAAGTTCGTAGAACATTGTTTAGGGTTTGCACTTGAAATCAGTGCACGGTTCCCTGGTATTGCTGTTCCTCGTCACTCGTGGGGTCCAGATGCCACAGCTTCGCTGGGGACTCAAAATGGCAGTCGAGAGGTCAGGAAATCCACTTCAGGGGACTCAGGGACTTCGGACTCCGGCGGGAGCGGTGAAGTTTGCAACCGTTGATCAAAGTTACTGGTGCCTGCCAAGCAGGGGAGTCCCTCCTTGACTCCAAGGGAGATTCTTCAGTCTTCCAGAGATAGTGGACCGTCAAAGGGCCAGGAATCTTCTTTGTAGAGCGTCGTCCAGGGTAATCTGAATTGCATTGGCAATGCTTGGTATCGTATAGTGAAGATAGGGGAGGGACTAGCTCTATGACCACTCCTCTAGGATGGTCAGGGTAGTGGGTGGTTACACCCACTTCCCTTTGTCCAGTTTCACGCCAGAGCAGGGGCAGGTAGCCCCTGAACAGTTTTGAGCTGGCATATGCACAGAGGAGCCTACTGCTCCCCCAGTGCAGGACTTCAAAGCACTCTAAGAGTGTGCCCACCCAGCTCCAATACACTAAATCCTGTCTGGGAGGTGGTGACACCTCCCTGTGACAGGATACCTTTTGTTGGGCTTCCTCCACTGCGAGTTTCGGTCAGCAGCAGGAGGGCAGCCCAGTGTCTGTGCTGGTGGCATCCATTTTGTGATGCCAGGGCTCTAGGAGATTTCTACCGTTTAGTACCGTGGGTACATGTCATCCCCTCTAGAAGGGTGGGATCATACTCCCACACCAGTTACTGGTGTGGAGGTATGATTCCAAGTTGTTTGACACCAAACACGACATGTTTTGATGCAGTCATTCCAAAGTTAGCATTTACCGCAAGGTTATAATGCACTTAAGAGTATATGGTTTAACCGCATCCACAAACAGCAGTAGAGAATAGACTCTGCCAGCTGCAGAGGGGTCCTGCTCATGCAGAAGCAACGCATCACATAGTAAACCAAGCACCCTGCCCTCAGGATTGTTAGGGCCTGCAAGAGGGGTGACTGATAGGTTTATATGTGTGTGTATGGTGAGATATAGGAACCTATACCTCAGTGAGGAGTGCTAACACCACCTCACACAGGCTGCAGTAGCAGGCCTGTGGTGTCAGATTGTGAATGCTTCCCAGGGGTGGCATAATACATGCTGCAGCCCCTGGTAGGCCTGTGAAGTACCAATGCCCTAGGTACCTAAGGTACCATATACTAGGGGCTCATAAGGTACCACAGTATCCAATCACTAGTGCATCTATTATGCACACCAAGTTGTTTAGAGAGATCAGTGAGACTGGAGCCCTGATTAGCGGGGACCCAGCCAGACTATAGTCAGAAACCAGTCTATACATCAGAAAAAAAGTGGGGGCAACATAAGTGCAGATCCTACTCTCCTACACCATGTCAGGTCCTTTCGTTCGTGGAGTTTGCTGCTGGTGTTGGGTGTCCTGTCCGGTCCTCCCTTTGAGCCCCCTGGGGGGTTTCGAGTTGAGACTCTTGACTTTTGGGACTTTGTTTTTTGATGGCCGTCACCTCGGCGCGACGCTTGGGTGTGTTGGGGGTTTTGTCTTGTAAATATCCTTTCTGCAGGATCTTTTTGGATCGGGTGGTTTTGGTGTCAGTACCGTCCTTTGTCCCTGAGGTCTATTCAGCATTTCATCTCAGTCAGGTGGTGATTTTACCTAAATTCTTTTGATGTGCGGCGTGCTTTACTGTGGTACCTGCAGGTTGTGGAGTCCTTCCGGTAGGGGGGCGCTTTGTTTGTTGGCTTTGGTCCTGCTACATAGGGTGTTGAGCCTTCCACTGCTATGCTGGGTCATTGTGTTCGGTCCCTGGTCTTGATGGCTTCCCAACTTCGAGGGGTGGACCCTCCTGTGGGGCCCCAGGGGCGTTCTTCTCGCAGTATGGCGGCTACGGTTGCTGAGTTGCAGGGTACCTCTGTAGTGGGGTCTGTAGGGCTGTGACTGGGTCGTCTCCCTCTTCGTTTGTCCGTCACTGTCGGATTGCTGGTCTGGAACGTTTCAAAACTGTTCTGGGACATAGGGTCTTGTCCTCTATGAGGGGTCAGAGATGTTGATCTGCTGGGTTTGGGGCATGTTGTTAATTTTTGGTGTTCTTTATCACTCAGTTGTCCGTCTCTGTTTTCTTCTGCTTGCTATGTCCTCACTTGTGATGAAGGAAGGTGAGGGAGGGAAGGGATGTAATGCGCCCATTGCTATTGATAATGGCATTACTCCTAGTCCTACTCCCTCGCCTTGCTTCAAGGACCCTTCCTTCCTCCCGGTGCGGTACATCTGAGTGCTAGCTCGGCTTGTTTACGTACAGGTGGAGGTGGGGCCGGGCAGAAGTTTTATGGGCTGGGGTGGGTCTCGAAGGAGGCGGGGCCTCACTTGTGATGAAGGAAGGCGAGGGAGTAGGACTAGCAGTAATGCCATTATCAATAGTAATGGACGCATAACGATGACTATAGCAATTACTATGATCACTCCTACAATAAGTGTACCTATTACACATTTGTGTCTACTGTTCAAATTTCCAGACTCCATTTTCAATGGAGTTCAGATTGTGGCTGTAGAAATTCAATGCAAAGTCTCTTTCTCTGCCTCTCACTGCTGCTCAATAAGGTTCATAAACAATTTTCTTTAAATCATGGAAACAGTTTTCAGTTCATGGCACAGTATTTACACAGCTTGGAAGACCTGCCTAGCCCTCTTTCTTCTTCTACGGAAAGTCCCTATTTTTATTCTTCTTCCATTCGGGCCTAAGTTATCTTTTTAAGCAAAGGGATTTTTACTTAAAGTTCAAAGTTCAATTTAAATCCCTTATGAGCTCAGAGCCAAGTTCTTCAATGACACGCTGCAAAAGTTCAGTGCGAGAAGCTGCAATCTCCTGAGGAGATGGCTAATTTCCAAAAGTTGGAAACATGAGATCTTCCAAAATCAAGCTCCGTAAACCACAGTCGGGGTGGATATGGTACAGTCAATGTAAGAACTCCATTAGCCTCTATTCCATGGACTAGCAGTTCAAACTCAATTATCTGCACTGACGTCCCTGACCTCACTCTCAGTTGTAGCAAAATAAGTCCACTCTGGAGAGGTGTATTTCTGGCATGGTACTCTCACTCTCCTCAACCTACTCATGCTCCCCTGAGCTTGTTTTGTCTCTGCACGGATTCAGATGATTCAGCTATGGGAACAAGGTCGCTCTCTGATGTAAGTCCCAGATTCTGCCTTTTCTGTCTCACAGGCCAAGATTCTCTTCGACTTCCGTTTTCTTTCTTAGCACCTGAGCATTTTCCACACCATTCTCTTCACCAGAGTCAGACTCTATACCACTCGCAATGTTGCCATCACCTTCAGAGTCTTTACCTGGGCCTTATGTAGTGTGACCCCCCTCAGCTCGACCTGGTGGGTATCCAGCCTCTTCAGTAGCCCCAACAGCTTGGCTTTCTCTCTCCGGTGGTCTTGCAACCACAGCTGGAGTCAATTCTGGGATAGGAGCTGTTTCTTCCAGGGGTCCTGAAACTGCGAGTGTGGGAGGCATTTATTCAGTTCGGCAAACCTCCACACTTCACAGCAGTGTTTGTCACCAAAATCACCTGATAGGGACCTCGCCAACGTGCATCAAGACAGTTCTTCCTTACATGTTTTCGGACCAGGACCCAATCCCCCGGGCCCAGCTCATGGCAGAGATCTTTCAAGGTCGGTGCAGTCGCAGCTTCAACCTGGTGAGACACAGAACGAACAATATCAGCCAATCCTTTGCAGTAGTCAAGAACCAAATTAATGCTGTGGATGGCACAGCAGGCAAACACATTTTCCTCCCCATGAGATCGTATGGGGTGATAGCCCAGTTGTCCTGTCTGGAATGCTGCACAAACTCATCAACACCAAAGGCAATGCATCAGACCAGTTCAGGGACATCAAAGAGCACACCTTTGCTTTTCTCATCTTTAGAGTCCTGTTTATCTGATCCACCATTCCTGATGCTTCTGTCTTGTAGCTACAGTGCAGTCTCTGACCGACATTCAAGGCAATGCACAACAGCTTCATGATTTCATTATGAAAGTGAGTTCCTCTATCAGACTCCAATGTTGTGGGATAAGGTCCCTTAGCAATAACTTGGCTACTGTGAGGCTATCACACCTTCTAGTTTGATATGCTTCCACCTCCCGTGAAAAGATGCACACTACAACCAGAATGTATCTCAAGCCATTGCATCTAGGCAGCTCTACAAAATCTAGCTGTATTCAGTTGAAAGGAACTCCTGACCTTCAAATGTGACTCAAGACAACCACAAATTTCTTTCCAGCATTCATTTGTTGACATGTGACACATCGATGGCACACTGCATCAGCAACCACACAAACCTCGGGTTAAACCACGTTTGCCTGAACACTCGCACTCTTGCATGTCTCCCAATTTGGACTGCGCCATGAATCTGTCTCACCATAGGATTCAGTAAACAAGCTAGCAACACTGCTCTACCATCAGTGGAGACCCAAATGCCATCTTCCCTCTTTTCACTACCTGCTCTGATTAAACAACCTGTTCTTGATCTGTCCCTTCTCCCTTCAGACGCCTGACCTCATCCCAGGTATCTACGATGGCTAGCATCATACTGAGCTTGGTTCTTTCTGTGCTCTTGCCTGAATATTCCCCATTAAAACTGCATGCATCAGTTGCACAAAATGGCTGCCTTCATCCGCATATCAGTTCCCCACAGTAACATAATCTTCACCCCTTCCCATGGGCAGTGCGCTTCACGACCGCCACTGTCTTGGGTTGCTGCAAGGCTTCCAACAGTTGTCTCACATACTCCTCAGTCCTATATGGAGGTCCTGATGACGTTAAGAACCCCCTCTGTGACCAAAGCTGTCCGACGTCATGAAGTACCCCGAAACGGTACTGGCTATCGGTATAAATGGTGACTCAGGTTTGATCAGAAGAAGACATGCATGGGTCAAAACAATGATTTCAGCTACTTATGCAGAGTATACTCCTTGTAAACAAGCAGCTTCCACAACTCCAGAAATGGTACACACATCAAAAGCTGCTCTTAGGTAACCCTCGCTATCTCTTAAGCATGAACCATCAACAAAATGGACTTGATCAGAATCAGGCAGCGCTTCTTCCTCAATGTTGGGTCTTGGTTTGGTACAAAGTTCAGTCACATCCAGACAGTCATGGTCCTCATAATCTTCCCCATCAACATTTGGATTAGGTATCAAGGTAGCAGGGTTTAACATAGAGCACCGCTTCAAGGTAATGTTCTCAGTGGCCAATAAGATTTGTTCATATCTGGTTAACATATTATTCATCAAATGCTTTGTTTTGGTTCTTGTCATCGGGAGCTCAATTGAGTTTGGAACATAAACAGTAAGAGGATGACCCATCATAATACATTCACACCTTTCAATGCTGACACATGTTGCAGAAATCGATCTGAACAACCAGGCAACGCTAAAGCTACAGGATCTACTGTAACTGAGAAATAGGCCACTGGTCTACAGACATCCCCATGTGTCTGGGTGAGTAAAAATAGAGCACAACCCTCCCTCGCACAGCAAAATAGCACAAACGCTTTGTTGTAATCAGGCATTCCCAGAGCTGGAGTGCGACAAAGGCATTCTCTCAGCTCCAAGAAGGCGTAGAGAGTCTGTACACCCATCTCTGTTCTTTTTCGAGCAGGATTTTTTCAGTGTTTCTGGTTTCCTCTGTCATGTGTTTTGGGACTGTACATCTTATGTCATAAGGGGTGTGATGACTGATTATAAATGGTCTGCCATTTTGGTAGTGTTGCGTTTGTATCTTATAGTGCTTTTGTGCTCTACAATTTGTGTGCCTACTTTTCTAGTCGTCATACCTATATATTTGAGGCTGCATGGACATATTATCAGATAGATGACTTTTTTGGTATTGCAATTTGTGTGTTTTCTTAGTTCCCAAGGGGTAGGTAATCCAACATCCAGTGTTTTTGCTTGTGATGCCAAATGACAGACACAGCATTGGCCACATGGGTAGTGTCCCATAATTGGTGGTAAACCAAAAAGTGTTTGTATTGTTTGAGTTTGTTTTGAATAATGTGTTGGTCTTGTGTGCTCCAGACTTTCGCGAAAGCGTTTAGCTGCTTTGTGTGAGAACATTGATAAATCCCACTTTCTACGTCCTACGTTCAATATTTTCCAATTGTGTCAGATTATTTTTTTTACTTCATTAGACACTGTATAGTATGTAGTCACACATATCAGTGGAGGCTCAGTTTTTTCTTTCAGATAGGTTTCCAGGAGGGAATCTCTATGTTAATTTTTATCTTGTTTTTTTTTATTTATGATTATTGCTTCAGGATATCTCCTGGCTCTTAGTTTATCGGTCAGTGTCTCCGCTTGGTGTTTGAAATCCTTAATCTGACTACATTTCCGTCGTAGGCAGAGAAATTGTACATACGGCAAATTCTCACACAATGGTCTTGGGTGAAAGCTATCAAATAGGAGAAGGTTGTTTTTCACTGTCGGTTTTTGGTAGGTGTCAGTGTGTAGCTTTCCGTTATTACTGAAAATGGTGACATCCAGGATCACCAATCTTTCTTTATCCATCATGTAGGTGAACTTTAGGTTTCAGTCCTGATTATTCACCCAATCAACAAACCTTAATGCTGACTTATTGTCTCCTTCCCATATTACAAAAATATCATCGATGTATCTTTTCCATATGGATATTTGATCCTTAAAGGTGTTGTTTTCATGTAGTATGCGTTCTGTTACTAGGTTGTACACATACAACCCCGCCACACTTGGAGTGAAAGCGCTTCCCAGGGAATTACCATGGGTTTGTAAGTATAGTGTTTCTTCGAATTCGAAGAGGTTTTTTGTTAGGGCTAGACCGGCACATTCCATGATAAATTCTATTGGTGCTGTGTACTGCAAATCTTCTTTTTGTAATGTTCTTCTTATTACATCAAGCGTATCCTCTTGTGGTAGGCTAGTGTACAGGCTCTCCACATCTAGACTCATCAAGAGGTGGGTCTGATGGTTATATTCAAGATCCTAATCTGAAGCAGGAGATCTTTGCTGTCTCTGATGTATGTCTCCGTTTTTTGTAGAATTGGTTTTAGATAGAAGTCACAAAACGGTGACAGGTGTTCCAGTAAGGATCCAATTCCAGATAATATTGGTCTTCCCGGTAGGATCAAGATTCTTATGAATTTTTGGAAATGTATAGAAATATGGTGTTCTGGGTGTTGTGTTTCTCAGAAATTCTCCTTCTGACTTTGTAATCCAGCTTTCAGTTTCTGCTTCCTCCATCATGGTTGCAACTTCAAGATTCAGTGACTTGGGGTCGACATTGATGATTTTGTAATATTGATCATCGCTCAGCAATCGTAAGCATTCAGTTCTGTAGGCTTTGGTGTTCTGGATTACTACTCGTCCGCCCTTATTTGCGGGTTTTATCACTATATCATTGTCATTTCGTAGTTTTTTCAGCGCTAGTTTTTCTTGATTGCTTAAGTTCTGAATTATCTTTTTCTTGCTTGGGTCCAGATTTTTAAATTCTGTGTAGACCTCCTTTTCAAAGGTCAGTATTTCTACTGGTGTTGTATGTGTGGGAGGGTAATGCATTGTTTTTTTCCGTAGGCCTGTATCTGAGTGATCTTCAACAAGGTTTTGTTTGCCATAATGGGCTTTTAGGTGTAATTTCCAAAAGAACCCTGCTAGTTCGCAATGTAGGTGGAATTTGTCAAAATGGGGGATAGGTACAAATCCTAGTCCTCTATTCAGTTCTTGTATTGGTGTTAATGTTTTGTCTGACAGATTAGTGACTAGGTTGTTGATGTGCTCGCCCCCTGTTGTGCCGACATGCTCCTGGTGTTTACTCTGGTGTCCGTGCGTGTCTCTCCCTCTTCCCAGTGGACCTTTCTCCTCCCTCCCCGTAGATTTTGGCCCCTGCTGAAAAAAGGGGGGCGATAAGTGCTTTGAAAATTGAGGTTAAACATTGCAATTAATGGAGGTGCCCCTGGGGGCAGATAATGGTCTTGTGGGTTGAAAGGCGGATGGAAGAATGGTACAGAGGATGAGGCTGAATAATTATATCCTGACCATGTTTGTGTCCTAGGTCTCCTCCTATTCCTGTTCCGATTGGTCCATTTATATTTGTTGTCACTTCCCCTTGAGTCAGAGTCTGTTGAGCTGCCATCTCATGAGTTGTTCTCCGATGTGTCAGAGTTATACCCTGATAGAACAATGTATTCAGCAGTCAAGTATGTGTATGTTTTACTGAAAGTGAAACGAGTAACATCTTTTCGAAGTTTTTTGATTTTGGACTGTGTCAGATATTCTTCATATTCATTTGTCTCTTTATTTATCTCATCCAATCATTTCGTAAACGCTCTTACTGTGGCTCTCATTTCTCCTTCACTTGTTTGTATTTCAACTAATATCTTTTCTGACAGTCTTTGGGCTGTTTTTATTATTAGGATTAGCCAATCCCTTGTACAGTACCACGCTATTAATGCCCATTCTTTACGGAATGTTGCGTCTTCTAGAAAGATTCTTGGGGCGTTGTTGACAATTAATCCTCTTGGGGCTGCGTCAGCTCCTAAATATTCAGTCATAATGACTCTGTGCAGTATTACTCTAATCCTATGCTTCTTTTTGTCGGTTATTGACTCCCAAGCATATGTTTGGGCAATAGTTTGAGCTACGTTTATATCTGTAAGTACTGATGGTCCAGATAAGATTTCATTTACATATTCAACAGTGAAAGTGAGTCCTAAATTTTCGGCCATCTTGAAGGTGAACAGGTTGTGTAGGTTTATAGGTATTGTTGACATCTTCCTCCACATAAGGTCCTTCTGGTCTACTTCTAAGACTGCTCCAAGGGTACAATCTTCCTCCCCATCAGGCACTGTCATTGTGACAGGTCCTGATCCAAGCTGTCTAGAGTTTCCATAAAAGGCATCTGGTGGAACGCTTGATTATTCCGCGGAACTTTCGGAGGTTGGGGTACTTGCACTAACTGATTCTGACCGCTCGCATTGTAGTATCTGGGCCAAGTCACTGTGTTTATTACATTGGGCACCTGCACTAGCTTTCCCTCTTGCAACTGATTTGCTGGATTTGATCGACACTCGTGTTTCCAGTGCCTGATTTTGGGACAATAATGACAAGCTGTCTTTTCCTTTTAGCGTGGCAATGTCTATACCCATTTTGAGGTCTGTAGGAACACCTTTTCCTTGTCCAGCATTAGTCGGAACATTCTGAACCCCTCCTTGGTGGTTTCCCTGATTCCGACCTATGGTTCCCCCATTTGTCTGCACGTGATCTACTCTGTTCGCATTCCTCATCTGGAGCAACATCAACATGTCTTTTATCCTCCTGTGCTTGGAATCCACTTCATCACTACAATACCTGGCATACCATAGGATTTCATCCACTGACTTGTTTTGCCAGCAATTAAATGTTGCTGAATCATAACACTAATTTACGGTCTCAGTTCCAGTACAAATTTGTAAACAAACTATCCCATATCTTTAGGATCAACAGTATCCAACCCGCTGTATTGCTTGAAGGCTTGCAAGAGGCGTTCATAGTAAGCATGTACTGATTCTTTGGGTTCCTGTGTCATCCGATCTATTTTAATCCAATTGATATCTTGTGGGACTATTTTGGATTGCAACCACATAATTACTTCTTCAAACTTTTTCATAACAAATGGTTAAGGACCAGGAGTTATGGGATCTCGGTCTGGTTCAGCAGAAGGCCAATCAATAGCTCTTTTACAAGCAGACCATAAGTCACTAAGTATAAGTATAAAAATGCTTGTTAAGCGCTCGAATGCCAAGGCGTCTTGGCGCTGGTGTGTGTAAGTGAAGCGGAATGATAGACTGATAGCTACTCGAGGTTAAACAGTCGAGATTTCAGGGTTTTCCTGAAAGAAAAAAGATTTGGCTGAAGTCGCAAGGCCACCGGTAATTTGTTTCACAATTGGGCCGCACAACCTATATCTAGGAGTGCAGATCAGGCCAAGATTGGCCGATCGTAGGTCTAGCGGGGGTATAGAGCCTGAACCTATCCTGACAGTCCACAGAGCCACCACCGTATCGTGCCTTGTGCACCAAGCAGAGTGACTTAAACTCGATCCTCTGCTGGACAGGGAGCCAATGTAATGACCTTCTTCCCTGAGAGGTGGGGTGGCCCTTCGGAAGCTTTAGAATCACACGAACTGCAGCATTCTGCAGTGATTGAAGTTTACTAACCTTATGCTTATCAATGCCCAGGAACATCGCATTACAATAATCCAATCTGGACATGAAGAGGGCGGCCATTACCGTCTTCTGAAGTGCCCGGGGGATAAAGGGGAAGGTTTTGCGCAGGGCTTAAGTAGGAAAAAGCAAGCCGAGGTTAGGCTATTCACCTGAGCGGACATGGACACTCCCCCGCCTCTAGTGGCCACCACAGATTGCTCCAAGATTGGTGATCCGTTCCCAAATTCAATCACTTCTGTTTTCTCCGTATTAATCTTCAGGAAACTCAGGCTCATCCACTCCATAACATCCTTCAAACAAGCATGGAATCTTGCCGCTCTTAACTTCGGCATGTCTGAGAGAGACATCACCAATTGCGAGTCATCCGCGTACGACACGAAGGTGAAGCCATGTTTCCTCACCAACCTGGCCAGCGGCTTTACATAAACATTAAACAGTGTTGGGGACAGAGCTGAACCTTGCGGAACACCGCAAGGCAGATTAAAACTACCCGATTGTAGGCTCTCCCAGTTCAGACTTTGTTTCCTATTGTCTAGAAACGAGGAGAGGAGGGCTAGAGCCAGCTCACTAATCCCTATCTCCTGTAGTCGCCGCACCAACACCGTATGGTTAACGGTTTAGAATGCGGCCGACAGATCAAGGAGAACAAGGATTGCCCTCCCCCCCATCGACTACAGACCGAATACCCTCATCTGCGGCGATTAGGGCAGACTCGGTGGAGTGTTTTGGACGAAAGCCATGCTGGGATGAATCCAGCAGGCTGTTACTATCCAAATATTCAGTTAATGTTATATTAATTGATCTTTCAATGACCTTAGCTACTAATGGCAGACCCGGGATTGGCCGATAGTTTTTATATTCAGTGGGCTCCAAAATGGCTTTCTTCAGGATCGGCCTGCCACTGGCCGTTTTCCAAGCTGTAGGGTAGATCCCAGATGACAGGACTTGATTAATCAGAGAGGTAAGAGTTTGACTAATCCTCCCCGCTGCCAGATGCATAATTGCCGGGGGACAAGGGTCACAGGCTGAGCCGGATTTAATAGATTTTAAAATATCTATTACCACCTCTTCAGATAGGGGGTCAAACCTTGTCAAACTGCAAAGCACTGTCTCCTCCCCCTGGGGGAGTTGATGTGTACCTGATGAAGAATTTAAGTTTGATGAATTCGCCAGGTCATCATATATTGTTTGCACCTTGTTCTGGAAGAAAACCGCCAGCTGATTACAGAAGGCCTGGTCGGGTTTAAACAGGCTGCCCTGCTGGGGTTTAGCCAGAGACGGATTTAAACAATTCTTTAGCAAAGTTCACAGCATACTGGATTTTCAAAGTGAAATAAGCTCTCTTAGTGGCCAGAATGGCCTCTTTATATTTATTCAAGGCCCCATTGTAGGCATCTTTACTAGTCTTACTGTAATCCACTCTCCAGAGACACTCATACCTTCTACATTCAACTTTTAGTCGTTTGAGCTCCGGGCCGTACCGCGGTGTCACCGGAGGGCGCCTGTTTACTGTGGCGGTATGCTCGGGAGCGACACAGTTGACCGCTCTTTGGATCCATTCGTTAAACTGAGTGGCAGCCACCTCGTTATTCTTATCTAGAGTTGGAGGGAAGTGATCAAGAGCGGCCGTTAGGCCATTGCTTGTTATCTTATTCCATCGCCGAAACGTCACCTTAATGGGTTTGTGAGGAGGACACCTCCCAGTTGGCCTAGCCCTGACCTAAAAAAATACCACTTTATGATCGGTCCAGGGAAGTGCCTCTACCCACCCCAGTGAAATGTCGGGATGGTTGGAAAATAATCCATTTTAGGTATGGCCCCCTTTATGCGTGGGTTCAGATACTAGATGATGCAAGCTGTGTGCTTCCATAAGGTCTAGAAGTCTGCCTGTATCAGCATTAGTGCCCAGCTCCAAATGATAATTGAAGTTGCCTAATATTGTAAACAATTCGGAATCAGTACAGGATTCCATATAAGACATGAGGGCCGGTGGAAAGACGGCTCTAGGGCCCGGCGGCCGATAGACCAGTAGGCCATGAAGTACAATCACGTCCTTGAGCCTAACACAGAATTGCATCGCTTCGGCCTGGAGGTCAACCACTGCTTGCGCCTGGGCCTTCAGTCCGTCCTTATAAATGATGGCTATGCCACCCCCTCTACTGCCTGGTCTATCTTGGTTCAGTAGTGCGTAGCCTGATGGCAGGGCCATGTGCCAGTCAGGAGTTGAGGTTGCATCCGTCCAGGTCTCAGTTAAGAAAACCATGTCAGGATTGTGTGCATTCAATAGTATTTCCAATTCATTTTTATGTTTCACGACCAAACGTCTGTTCAGAAGGATGCACAAAAGCCTGTTTGCTGAAGTAACCTCCGGCCTTCTCACCGGTCCTTGATCATCGCGGATGGGAGAAGTAACATGTGGCCGGAAACCCTCTACGTTTCCCCCTTCAATATGGCAGGCTATCCCGCCCTTCTTCCCGTTGCTCTTATCAGCGTTCCCATCCATTCGATAGTGACAGTGTGCAGAAAAACATTCCCCTCTCACCATCAAAATTGAACATGGCGCAGTCCCTGCAGCGCTCCCCCCGGAGCTTCAGCAGCATCTCTCTTGAATAGCTTAAGGGCCCAGAACGACCAGGGGTCCTGGCCATGGGCACGTTCTGGGCGCTGACGGGCGCAGACGGGGCGCGCCATCGGCGCGCATGCTGCGGGCATGGGCCAGCGTGACTTTTAAGGAGTTTGAAGGGGAACAGCTAGAACGCTAACCCAGTGGAGGCGGGCCTGCTCTTACGGACGGGCACCGCAGGTTTAGCGTTTAAAAAATCTTACACAGGAGAGTGTGTCTAAAAAAACACTAAAAACCATCAATTTCATAAAAACAGTACACAATTAATAAAGTAGCACAGTGGACACACTCGCAGCCCGAGTAACAGCCTTTCAGCAGCACTCAAGCCCCAGCTTTACACACGCTGCGCGCTCGCACAAGCGTGACTTTTAAGGAGTTTGAAAGGGAACAGCTAGAACGCTAACCCAGTTGAGGCGGGCCTGCTCTTACGGACGGGCCCGCAGGTTTAGCGTTTAAAAAATCTTACACAGGAGAGTGTGTCTAAAAAAACACTAAAAAACATAAATTTCAAAAAAATAGTACACAATTAATAAAGTAGCACAGTGGACACACTCGCAGCCCGAGTAACAGCCTTTCAGCAGCACTCAAGCCCCAGCTTTAGACCACAATGTCAAACAATGTATTCAAATCAATCCACAACACCTTTGAATTCTTTACAAAATGATCAACTTGCTTGAACCATTCAGCAGGTTTCTTCCTCAGCCGAGGAAAGTCATTTGTGAATGCTGCTAATTCACCCCTGCTCCAAGGTACATGCACATACCCTCCACTAGGCACCTCTCGCAATGGGTGCGCCTCAACTCCTGGTGTTCCCCCTCCTGGAGGCGGCGGTTCTCCCTTCACCTTCTTAACACTCTTTTTATTTGACCATCTTTCCCCCCATTTGTCAAGCATGCTTCATGTGTGTATCCCTATGATCAGCTCTCAGGTGTGTGTTTTGAAGCCTGTTACCCTTTTCTCTTCCAGTTCCTAACCACTGTAATTCAACCTATGGTTTCCCTGTAAAATCTTCGTTCTGGACAGGTCTACATCATATTTTTGGGCCAATTCTGTCACCTTCTCATGCGCTCATCTTGCTTTACGAGTAACGTCCTTTACCATAAACAGTAACTCATCCTGCTCATAAATCTCTATCCTCTCCAAAGGCAAGTTCCCACTGATTATTTCATCCACCTCGGTGTTCACCTCACTACATCCAATAATTTTGCCTTTACAGCAGCCTTGACTGTGCCCTGACTCAACATGCTACTTTGTCCTTCTCTATCACCGCCCCAATTCCTTTGCCAATTCTCTGAATTTGTGGTATCTAGGGCATGCTGATTACCAGAGATTCCCTGACCTGTGCCTACTTCTAGTATTCTTCCCATTGGCCCCCTGACTGGGGCTTCCCTCCTTCACAAATTTGAATTCGAGTTTGCTAATTACACAGATCGTATGGTACTAGACCCAACACGTACTCTCAAAGGATCTGCCGTTGCTGGTAAAGGGGTAGTAGATTCTACAGGCACCAGAAACGGATTGTTCCCGCTCATAGTCACATTTCTCCTTGAGCTGGCACTTTCTTCTAACCCTGACTGTTGTTGACCAACGTTCTCCACTAAGCTCGGGTCGTAGACAGAGACTACAGGTGTGATAGTTACCGGTACCATAAGGGCTTCCGGCAGCTGTGAAGCAGCATTGACTCCACTGGTATCCCTGTTCCTTCTACTCCTGTTGAAATACTTCCAACTACCCCTGCACTGGGGCCTCTCTGTGCTGTTAACGCTCTTTCCATATTCGCTGCATTTGCCAGTTCTCGCCTTCTTTCCTCTGACTGTGGATTATAAGGTGGAGGACGCTCTGCCAACAATGTGTCTAACAGGTTGTCATCAGTATCACTCCCATCATTTCCGTTTTCTCTTCCACTCCTATCCTGAGTATCTCCCTCTCTCACCAGCATTGGGTAAACCTATCTCCCTCGATGGTGTCTACTCACCATTTTGTAAGTTGTACATCCCATCTTGCATCCTGATATGCCTTCATTGCCTTTTTCATCTTCCCATGGAATCTCTCCCTGTTCTATGCATGTGCTGCTCTCATCCACGCATCTAATACCTCAAACTGTGTAGGTCTATGTGGAGTCAAGAGTGAAGACATCACTCCCCTCAACTGATACAACACCTCCAATTGAAATGAACCATGACGTGGAAAAGCCAAATCTCCCTCTTTTTCAGTGATTTTGTGCCAATTTTGAAGTTAAACTATAATATGCAGTCCTATGTTTGTTGCCATGTAATGTGCTGGAGTATCCTTGGTGGTGCTTCCTCACCCACTCTAGTAACTACTCCCTGATCTCCCCTGAACAGATCTCATTACACTCTAAAGCCTCGCATTATTAAGTCAAAGCTTTCCTTTTAATAAACATAATTTTCTCAACCCCCACTTCCTGATGACTACCAACCAATCCCAGTGTGGCGTTACACCAACCGACCTATTGAAGTGCGGCACACTCTCACCTTTTCCTCCTCGCAGCGGCTCACCCTCCTTTACAATTTCTCAGTTCGCGTTCACTCACACGATCACAAACCTGTAATTCTCTGCCTTTCTAAAAGATCGACAGAATTCAATCACTCAAGAACATTCACACACAGCGACCCTCAACTTGCGCTGGTCACCCAAATCAATATAGTCAATCCCTGTACACAAGGTTTACCATACGATTCTCACACAGCCCATCCACACAAAGTTCCCTGTCTTAGGTGAAATTGCTGATGATGTCTCACGACAACTCCTCAAACTTGCGGTCAGACAATCACAACAACTTGGTGTCTTCTATACCATTTAATATATTCCGGGATTTTAGGCCACTTCAGGCCTGAAACTCAAATCACTGTCCTTGGACCAGGTCCGGCCCGAAACCATATTCACTCGACTTTCTCATAAACTCCGCCAGACATCACACAATCAGCACACTACCGCAATCTAACACACAACACAGCCCTATTAATACTCACTCGTCCGTTCGCCTCTGTTCTCGCCGCACCATCAATCTCTACCAACTGAAGGAGCCGGGTTCCATGTTCGAGATCTGCTCTGGAACCCCAGGTCGATGGCTCTTTTTATCAACATAAAAGTGTGGAGGGGAGAGATATCGTTAGCCAATTAAACATTGCAGTTCCAATTTAACATGACTCCTAAGAATCACAGCCTATCGCTCAAGTTTAGTTAATTTATTACAAAGCCAAGAACAGTTGGACATACAGACACCTCACCTAGAGATGAGGGTGTAGAAATACATTGGAACTAATACAAAGCCAAACCTACGGGTGAAGTTAAGGTGGTACAGTATGCACAGGATAATGAGTTTGAGAACAAGAATACAGAAGACGACAGCGCAGACATCGAGATTTCCCTTCATTGGAAGTTCGTGGGTATAAAGCATTAGTCTGTCCCTACACTACTATTAGCGTGACATCCCTACCCAGCATTTCCCAAGGCAAGATCCATTAAGGTGTCCGCGTGTGAAGTCTTCCTAAGAAGCCTCCTCACGTTAAGATGGGTCTAGTAGCATAAAGCTTCAGAGCTCATTCTAAGATGCTCTCTCTCAAGGAAATTCAGAAGTCCCCAGACACGTTCCCTAACTCTGATACATCAATACCACATGTAGTATCCCAAGATGCATTGCAGCATCACACCATCCAGTCAAGCTACCTCCTCGTATGTGATATTCCATTAGGCAGTGATGCTCCCAGGCCTTGGCGAGATGACCTTGATTCCCAGGCTTACTCCGATGAGAAAGCACATCAGTTCTTCCTTATCAGTATCAACGTTCAACTTGTCCTCTTCTCCCTAAGCCTAACTCCTAAAACAAAGACATTATTCTAACTAACAAAGATGAATTCTCCACATGCAACAGAAACGTGAGAAAGAACAAATCCAACATGCACATGACATTCACTATTAAATCTAATGGGAGAGCTTTCAGGGAGAAAATACAATGCAGGCCCACAGAAATTGGCCAACATAAGAAATGGCGCTAGGCCTCAAGAAATTCTCATATAAAATTAACATTATTTACTGAGCACACCTAAATTAACTTGTTACATAAGCACATCAAATATGTGAATAACTGTCAGCAGCATGTACGACTTCTGCATAAACTAAGCACATCTAATTGCAACGTTCATTTCTTCAGTTTCAGATTTAAATTATCCCTAATACGTCACCCTTCATGTTATTACAGTTCACATTCTAAGTTAACACAACAAAGGATCATATGTGGGTACGGACTACCCATGATTATAATGCACCCCTACAAATGAGAGAGCAAATTTGCGCTACATCACTTTAATGACATGGCTCCTACAGATGCAAGTTAGGACGCTCATTCGTCATAGGTTGGCCGCGACCTATCTTCCACAATACACACCCCAGTCCGGCTCCTCACTGCCTCCGAGACACACTTGGACCCGCAGTGGTTGTGACATTTAGGTGGCCGGCCATTGTGCGCAGCACTTCAAGTTTAAAAAACAAGCCCCATACAAGTTGAGGGGCTTAGAGCAGGCCCCTTTGTGTGGCGACACATTGAGTTTTGATTCAGGACAATGGTGTTTCTCAAATTTCCTCCCAAAACCTGCACCCCATCTGTGATCTGAATACAATCTCCTCTGCTCGCTCCCCTTCAATTCATGTCGGAGAAGCCGAAGCAGATGTGTGGGGACGGGGTTTGCATTTTAATGATCGGGTTTTACCTGAAACAAAAAGCAGCCAATTTTTTTCTGCCATGTGTTTGAAGTTGGCGGAGAGTAGAAGAACATGAAAACACACACAATTAAAAAAAAAAAAAAAACACCTCTGGGAGCACTGGTGGCTGGGCGGATCCTCGGTTTTTAATTTTTTTTGCAAGCCACTAAAGTGCTCGCACGAAACTAATCAAGCGACGTGATTTGGTGTTATTAACTCTGTTAGTTTTAAAGGTCGCCTGCTGCATTGGCATGCGGCGAAGCACCTGTTTCAATAACTGCTTAAGTACATGGATGTGTGCTAAAGACAAGGAGGCTGATCTAGCAGAAGCAGATGTTCGACAATAAGTAACTATTGTTTACTCTAAATATCACACGCAATTTGACGTGAAAAATGCAATTGGTGTTTTTTGACAGTACATCCCCCCCGCCCCCCTCCTCCTGAATGTATGAAGCTCTTTTTAGCTTTATGGCCAGTACCACTATTTTCTATTTAACTTCACGTTTTTGAATAAAAGAGACACCTTTTTAACACGTTAGACTCTATTTTTACCGGCTTTGCAAAAACTAACTTTTTTCAGAGCAGCCTTAGTATGTTCTGTAGATTTCAAAGGTGTTTTTTCATAGAAACAATAACATGTATTATTTATCGGGGAGAGGCATCAGGGGAAGGCAGGCTAATGCAGACTAATTAAAGCTCATTTAGAAGTTAAAACTCTAATACTTCCCCAGAGAATGGCTTAGAGACTTGGTACTGTATGGAAATGCTGAGGTGATTTACCGGCAATCTCCATTCTAGCTGCTGTCAGCGAGGTGCCACCTCTAACTCATCCCTGTTGCCCGCCCCATCCCTGTTGCTTCCACATTGCCATCACCCCAGCCCCTGCTGCCTTTGTCCTCTTCTGCCACCACCCTAGTCAGCAACGGCTCCTCCGCTATGGCGGAGGAGCATCGCCTCCCTGCCAGCTTCTTCAAAACGGCAGGAAAGAAAAAAATCTAATGATAATAAACACGTTCTATTATCGTTTTATTTTTATTTTCCAAGCATACTCTTGGGGCCGGGCCAGGCAGATGACAGTCACTGGAGGGGGAGTGGTGTGCACTGGTATCAATGCTCATGTGGGTTTGGACGGCCGCCTCAGGACGGCCAAACCAACATGCGCACTGAAGCTGTCTCCAACCCGAACTGCATTGTTGAGTTTGAAACAGCAGACACAGGCTCCCAGTCTCACTGGGAGGGCAAATTCAGGGCACTCAGGCCAATCCCGACACTGCTCTCATGCATAAGAGCAGTATCAGGATTGGCTGCAGGGGAGTCTGGGAGCTTGTGCCTGCAGTGGACTGGAGAGAAAGAGCGCGATGTGGCTGGCTGTTGGTAAGTCATTTATTTCTATTTTTTTTTTGTATTTTGTTGTCCATCGTCAGGCCCTCCCCCTCCTCCCACCACTTTTAAACGACACCAGCCGCTACTGCCCTGGATGCCCACTCCCTTCCCTTACTTTGAATGCAGATCCCCTCACCTCTTGCGCAAGGGTTTGCAGGGGCTTTCCATGGGATATCGTGGGGCAGCAGGACATCCTGCACCAGGAAATCTGTTGTGCATAAATGTATATACTCATTGACAACACACAGCTAAAAGTCGGCAACGATTCTGCAAATGTAAGCCTGTAAAACTCATGAAATTCATCAGTTATGATTCGTGCCATGTTTTGCTCTTGATGGACAGTCAACCTTTGGCAAGGTGGTGTATTGAGCATTGTGGGCGGCCTGAGTGTGCTCTGCATACTAGAACTACTGAGACTAGCAAATTTCTGGAGTTTTAATTCGCTGAACCAAGACTAATCCTTAACTGTGCTTTTTTTAGTAAATGTCTATGGTTTTCTTGATATTCAGTTTGTTTGTTTGGCCGTGTGCTTCTGGTGTTGGCTGCACCTGCACCCAACCCACAGGGGGCAGCCTGATGCTTGGCCAGACTTGTAGCATCTGCTTGTGCATCCAAATAAGGTTTTTTCTTATCTATAGGTTTTTGTAAAAATCAAAATTTTTACGAAAATTACATTCTTCTTCACAAAATTGTGTCCTATTTTGAGGGCACAAAATGACAGCGGAACAATGGCAATTTTACCTGATGATCTCAGTCATTTTTCTTATTTATTTGTCCCCATTTTTTATGCCTCTCTGTACCCTCAGTACGCTCCTGGGGTCAGGCACCTTTCACAGTTGCCCCTCGTTGCTGTGGAAATGTTTTCCACAGTGGTAAAATCACAATTTTGTACAAAATTGGAATATTCAAGATGTCGGGGGGAAAAGTTTGCTCCTCTTCATCAGCTAATCTCATTTGTCAAAAAATTCAAATGTATTTGACAGAAGTTGCGATTTTGGAAATTATGATTTTAAACAACCAAGATATACAAAAGTGTTAATTCTTTCACGCCCATCTGGTAGCTTTTTCAGCTGCCAATTTCTCAAAATTTGCTGAATAGATTTAATCTAAACCCTGAAAAGCCTGATTTCTGAATAAAGTTCTATGTTCATGCCAAGTCTGGCTGAATTCTGTTAAGTTGTTTTTGCTGCAGCAATATTTCCTATGGGAGCTTCTTGAGCCCCTCTCTCCTTAACATTTCCACCTGCAGAGAACTGTACTAACCGGACCTCAGTTGTGTACACTAAGCAAGTGGCATATTTTGTGCAGATATGGTGAGGGGGATGCCAACGTTCTAGCAAAGCAAAGCTGACTCTGTAATGGAAAATGAGGTTGAAAAATAACATAATATATCCAAACCAACCACTTCATAGTCACAACGGCGGACCTTAGGTGCTGCACCTCACATTCTGTTTCTTCTTTGACCATCAGTGAACATTTAATAGATAACCTTTCACAACGAAGCGCATAATATGCCCTCCGTGTGCGGACGGTGCGCGAAGGGCATCGTGCGTACATGGCCCATCCAGCGTAACGTGGGCACGCGGTGCGCGTAGCGCACCACGTGCCCACCGTGCGTGCACGGCACTAACTGCGTTAAGTGGGCGCGCGGTGCGCGAAGCGCACCGTGCGCGCACGGAACGAACTGCGTGAAGTGGGCGCGCACGGCACGAACGGCGTAAAGTAACTTAGCATTTAAAAAACCGTACAAATTCACTGAAAAAACCATAGGTTTCACACACGTTATAGTTAGGAATTAGCATTTAAAAAACCTTGCAAATTCACTGAAAAAACCATAGGTTTCACACAAGTTATAGTTAGCTGTACATTTGACTCGTAAAAAACCAATGAAATTCCACGTTATAGTTAGTGCAGGCAACTATAACTCACGCGACCGCAATCCTCTGCTAATGACATATGTGTCTTTATGAAAAAAAAATATTTGTAATATATGTATAGCTAAAATTTAATGGAAGAAGACATGGGCAAATAAGTGTCTAAAAACAGTATTAGCATCAGCAGAGGATTGCGGTCGCGTGAGTTATAGTTGCCTGCACTAACTATAACGTGGAATTTCATTGGTTTTTTACGAGTGAAATGTACAGCTAACTATAACTTGTGTGAAACCTATGGTTTTTTCAGTGAATATATATATATTCACTGAAAAAACCATAGGTTTCACACATGTTATAGTTAGCGGAAATTTTACTGATAAGAAACCAATGAAATTCCCCCGTTATAGTTAGTGCAGGCAACTATAACTCACGCGACCGCGATCTTCGGCTGATGCTAATACTGTATTTAGACACTTATTTGCCCATGTCTTCTTCCATACATTTTTAGCTATACATATATTACAAATATTTTTTTTTCATAAAGACACATATGTCATCAGCAGAAGATTGCGGTCGCGTGAGTTATAGTTGCCTGCACTAACTATAACGGGGGAATTTCATTGGTTTTTTTATCAGTAAAATTTCCGCTAACTATAACATGTGTGAAACCTATGGTTTTTTCAGTGAATTTGCAAGGTTTTTTAAATGCTAATTCCTAACTATAACGTGTGTGAAACCTATGGTTTTTTCAGTGAATTTGTACGGTTTTTTAAATGCTAAGTTACTTTACGCCATTCGTGGCGTGCGCGCCCACTTAACGCAGTTCGTTCCGTGCGCGCACGGTGCGCTTCGTGCACCGTGCGCGCACAGTGAGCACGCGGTGCGCTTCGCGCACCGCGCGCCCACTTTACGCAGTCCTTTGTGCAATTGATGTCGCTTTTTCCACAAACTGCCTTTGTATATTCTAACATATGCCAAAGGCAAAAGTGGAACTGGTCCAACCAATTTTGTCCGCAGATTGACAAAGCAAGGAAGCACATCAACAAATCTATTTCTGCTTTCCTCAGAGACTATGGTATGGGTTCCATTTACCACAACAACTTGCGTTACGACATGCAAGACATTTATAGAGGAGATGGTGTGCACTTCACTGATGAAGGCAACAGAGTCTTCCTCTTGAACCTCAGACTCTGCATCGGTACTTACTTGTAGGTACCAAAAAACAAACAATAAACACAAGGGCTCTTTTTAGAGCCACCTTATATCTAAACACTTAAATGCGATTTTTTTAAAATTTGTTTTATTAAGTTTTTTTCCGGGTGCGCGCTGGGTGCGCGCACTCGGCGATATTTTTTAACAAAATATTAATCTTTTTTTTTGCCCTACAAGGTCCTACTTTGACCCCCTTACAATGCCTACTGGGTCTATTTCTACCCACTCTGCCCCCTTTTCAAGTTCTCCCCCTTTGTTTATCACCCCCTCTTTATGCGATAGACAAAATGGCGGCCGCCGCTTCCTGATTTCCACCAATTCGAATGTTTACTAAGATCTAACAACCAATCAGAATTGCGCTCGCGCACGGCGAGGTGCGCGCACCCAGCGCGCACGGAGCGCGCTTAGATATATATATATTGATTTAAAGGCTATTTTCTCATAATCTACTGAACAGATTTACACCAAACCTACAAAAGGCACTTCCTTGACCTGGGGACTACCTCTCTGCCAAATTTCTAGTAATTCTGTTCAGCCGTTCGGGCTGTAGCCCTGTCTAAAGGTCCTATGGAAAAATGCATGGGGAAAACGCGTTTTGGGACCCCCCTTTTTTCTCAGCCCCCGCTTGACGAATCCCCCCGAGACTTTCAGGGTAGGAGCGGAGCGTAGCGCCCCACCTATTTTGAAAAATTCACGAGGATTCGTCGACCGGCGCCAAAGTTATTCAAAATAGAATGTTGAGGTTTTCCTATGGAAACGTGGTCCTAACTATAACTACCTACTGGCGACCGCCAGTAGGTAATATATATATATATATATATATATATATATATATATATACGGAAGCCTTTGCCACTGCAATCCCTCAGCACAACAGACGAAAGCAGACCCAAAAGTCAGTGCGAAGTTTTGATTTATTAGATACCCTTCGTGTCCGCCATCACACGTTTCGGCCTTCGAGACGCCCTGATCACATGACGCTTCAGGAGGAAAAGTGCAAAATTTAAAGTGATACATGCGTAAAGGCATAATTAGCATACATCACATGATCAATAGACATAGAGGAAACATTTGTAAGTACTAGGCAAGTGCCTTGGTTCAACAAATGCTAGCACTGATAGCAATAAAGTAATTGCTATGCATAATAAACAATACATCTTGAATATTAAGTGCATTTAAAAATAGTAATGATACTTCAGGAAATTTTATAAGATACCCTAAAATCCGAAAACAAAATTTTTGCTTAAAACATGAAAAATATGATAAAACCCCAGTGGGTAATACTTCATTATAATGAGCAAAAGACCTATACTTATTACACTTGAAAGGGCTAAAAACTTCTCAATAAAACCAATCACAATAAATATTCAAAATAAATAGAATATTGTATCAATTGATTTAAACATGTATAAAATACAAAAGGCAATTTAATATATACCTGAAAACCTTTAAAAAAGTTTCTATTAAAAAATTGCCACATGAGAGATTGAATAGCCTAAAGTGCTAGTCCTGCCCAAGTGGACATCCTACTAGACCTCTATGTCAAAAAAGTGCTAGTGCAGTGAATGGTGAAAAAAATGTGTGCTAAAAAACTAATTTAAAGATCAGCTAAAAATATATACAAATGGAGGCTGGAATCATGAGAAATTCATATAGAAAATGTGCAAAGCAATGCGAACTGGCTTCTTCTATAAGCATGTTAAGCAATCCTCACTAGCATTTAGACCAAAAGGTGTCTTAGGGGGTCATTAGTATGGCGGGCGGACTTTGTCCGCCCGCCATACCCCCGGGAATCGGGACCACCCGCAATGCCAGCGGCAGTCCCGCACCCTCTATTAGGATGTGCCCGTCATACTGGCTGGCGAATCGCGCATTTGAAACATAGCGGCGGGCGGTGCTGAAAGCACCGCCCGCCGCAATGCCACAAAGGCAGGTTGTGCCTTTCAAAGCACAACGTGACAGGCACCGCGCGGTGCCTGCCACCTTGTACATTGAAATGCAGGGGGGTACCATAGGTACCCCCATGTGCACCCCCCCCCCCCAGAGTCTCTGGGGGCCCGCAACGGGCCCCCGACAGTTAACTCCGCCTGCTTTTCTGTGGTGGCAATACCGCCATGGAAAGGCATGTTTCCGCCCCCATTGTAATATGGCTGGCGGTGTCTAACAGGCACCGCCACCATATTGAACCCTTTTCCGCCCGGTCCACTTGTTGACCGGGCTGAAAAATGGCGGACGGTCTTTCCGTCCGCCGCGGACCCCCCAGCCATCGTAATATGGCAGGCGTCCTTGCTGCATGGATGGCGGGCGGATCGCCCCCGCCAGGCCAGCGGTGACTACCGCCGGCCCGGCGGGGGCGATCCTCCCGCAATCCTAATGGGGCCCTTAGTGTCTAGTATCAAGATGTATCTTGTTTCCAATGCACGAAGAAGGGCTTCTCGATTACCCCCTCTTCTAAGTGTCAGGACAGAGTCAATCACAAAGAATCTGAAAAGATCGGAATAATTGTCGCGAGACTCCTTAAAGTGACGCGCCACTGGGTAGGAAGCGTCACTGCACCGGATCGCTCTGATGTGCTGGAGTATCCTCTTGTGGACCTGCAACTTGGTACTACCAACATATTGCAGGCCACAAGGGCACTCCAGCACATAGACCGCAAACTCGGTCTTGCAAGTGAGTAGCTTGGAGATAGGATGTTTTACTGATACCCTGTCTGCAAGCCTTGCAGACAGCACATTTGACGAATACGAATCCCTTCCTAGAATTAATGCAAGATTTCGCAACCCCCAGTGCAGGACTACTTTTACCCAATGTGCCGCTCATTGACCTGGCTTTTCTGAATGTAATGTCAGGGGTAGCCGACATTAGATCACCAATAACTGGATCATTGTGCACCAAGCTCCAATTAGTTCTAAAGATTTTACGTATGCTTGATGTTGCTTGTTGTATGTTAGTACTAGTCTTGTAGGTGTGTTAACCTCACCAACTACAACAGGTGTCTTGGAATTTTTGTTACATAGAGCCACTGCTATAGAAACCCCGTTGGCCTTGCTTATGGCTTTGTCACCCATGACCTTGGTATAACCTCTGGCCAAAAACCTGTCTTTGCTTGCCCTTTGTGCTGAGTCGCATTCCACTTGTGTGCTGCAAATGTGCAGAATACGCAGGATCTCCCCAAAGGGAATGCTGCGTATTAGATGTCCAGGATGGTGGCTGGCAGCATGCAACACAGTGTTGCCAGCTGTGGGTTTCCTAAATAGTCTGGTCTCAAGTTTATTGTTACAGATAAAAACCTCTACATCTAGGAAACAAATTCTGTCATTGCTGATGTGGCCTGTGAAGTGTAAATTCAAGGAGGATCACAGAGATAAAATCAAGGGCCTGCTGTTCAGAGCCCTTCCAGATTAAAAAGACATCATCGATATATCTATACCAATGAACCACATGATCAGCAAAATCCACAGCTAGCTGGCCACGGAGAACCTGCTCCTCCCACAGTCCCATACGCAAACAGGCATAACTGTGGGAAAAGCAGGCCCCCATGGCCACACCTCTGATCTGTTGAAATACTTGATTTGAACACATAAAAAAATTGTTGTCAAGACAAGCGGAAGTCATGCATAGCAACACCTTATTGTGGTTATGAAACTGAATAGGCATGGTACCTAAGTAGTGTTCAACCGCCTTTATGCCGTCAATATGATGTATAAAGGGATGTAACATCCAACGTCATTAACATACACTGCTTGTGCCAGACAACATCATTTATCTTTCGTAAGAAATCGCCAGTGTCCCGGACAAAAGAGGGCAATATATATATATGCACGGTGAGTCTGTGTCAACAGGTCATTCACAATGCTGATAGCCCTCGGCTTCCTCTTAGTTTAAAAAAAAACACAACACAGCAAGTCCATCCTGATTAACAAAGCCCGTTTATTTTGCATATATTTTATTCCATCAAGTGACCTACACGTTTCGGCCGTAGCCTTCCACAGGACCATAGAGACGTGCATGTAAATTGTCGATTCAAAGGAGCACTGACCTTTTTCTTTACATTTTTACTGCTAGATTACCTGCTTTAAGCCATTCAACGGGCTACACATTAGATTATTGCACATTTTGTTACCAAAGTTGATATGTTACATATTTTTGTTTGTTCCTGAATATGCTGAATTTAACATAGATTCATTAAATTATATTGCAAGTTTTCACATGTTGCATACTCCATTATTTAATTCATACTTCATACTCATTGTTGACTAGAATACTCAACTTTAAACACCAATTCTTTCTTTAGGTGTCAAGAGAGATAAAGAACATAAGGGGCATGAAGGTGAGTGCTTGGTAAAGTACCTGTATTATCCTACATATCACCTCCCTAGTTCAATTTATATCTTCAACCTATAGTGTTTATCTAAATTACAGCCCAACTACAACAATTAAAATCTGCAAGCAGTTTACACAACTACTGTCTACAAGCAGTACATTGTTCTTACTCTAATTGAATTGCGACAAGAGTAATTTCACATCTGAATATCTTTCTTACAGTTCCTACTTTTGCACACAACCCTTTGTTCCAAAGTCACTGGCTGAAAGTGCTGATGCTTACCTATATAATTCAAAGAGATACTATTCAGCAACCATACCCCATACATTAAGGATCCTCAATTCTATTTGTATTTACATAGAAGTACTTGTAAATCTGTCTCATATCATCATGTAGCTAATCTGGTGTTCTCTATGTTATCTTTTTGTAATGATGGAGTAGTAATGTAATACTACAACTTCTCAATGAGTCTATTAAGACACCCCAGTTGCTTTTTTAGATAATGTTTCTGTCATTTTTACCAGATTTCCCTTTTGTCACAAATAGGTCTAAAGTGCATTGTACCTGCTTGATTCTTTAAACTAAAACAACTCTAAAGTGCTTTGTGCTAACAACTGATGGCTCTAAGTTAAAATCATCACGCTCCATATCACAAATATCAAAGTTCATCGTGCTAGCTTAATTATTATTCAAGTACATCCCCATGGGAGTACTGCACAAAGTGCTGGTACACAATATCTGGTCCGGATTCCACTTAAGGCAAGCAATAGATCTAAAGTGCATTGTGCTAGCTCAGTTATTTGTACCTAGAGCAACTTTAAAGTGCCTTGTTCTGATCCAGATTGCATTAAGGGTACAAATAGATATACAGTGCGTTTGTGCTAGCTCGGTTAGTTAAACCTAGAGCAGCTTTAAAGTGCCTTTTGCTACAGGACACTGGCTCAAAAGCTATACTTACCACAATTTACAAAGCAATATCAAAGTGCATCGTGCGAGCTTAGATGTTAATCAAGTACTTTTCCCTTAGGAACCCTATATAGTGTGCTGGATGCATGTGATTTGTTTTTTTTACTTGCCATTTTGCCACAATATGTGATCCTTCTTATGGATTATAGACACCCATTCCTTCAAACCCTTGTTCATCATCATTCCAGACTCTTGAGTAAATGGGTGTTATGCTATCTTCTCTTCAGACACTGATTATAGACATACTCTCCAAGATATTCAAAGTTGTTCTATCCTACACCAAAGATTTTAAGTGCATTATACATATCTTTTTTCTTCTAATCAAATCATGGGTTTTCTGAAACATCAAGGTGCATGTTCAAAGTAAATTTGCCACCATATCATCTTGTACAGTTTGTTTACACATTCTGAAAACCTGTGCTATTTATATATGCAATAAGCATTCAAAAGAACCCTCCTCAATTCAGGACTTCCTAGTTTGGAGAACCTATTACAGCATCCTCTACAGTTCATGTTTTGTCTAGAAATGTACCTAGAGTTTAGCATTCTTATTCAATCCCCACGGGTTCTAGGTACCCATTAGCGGAATCCTTCTTGATTCCGATCTTCGTAAATCTGATTCTCTATTATCTCCTCTTAGCCTTAATAAAACTTGTTAGATACCATAGAACACAAATTTATTTAGGTCTCCATTGTGAATGTCCCAAACATGTTTGGCGATAACATATGTAAAGCCCTTTCTCGAGATCACCCGTATGTGTTGCAATATGCGAAGTTTCAATTTGTTAATTGTGCCACCTATGTAGATTTAGATACATACATATGTACATATATATATATTTTTTTTGTTGTTGTTTGTTTTGTTGTTTTACACTAAAGAAAGGTTAGAGGGATGTTATAGTTAGGAAATACTTTTAACAAAAAAACTTCGAAAGTCACTAAAAAAAAGATTACAGGGACATTATACTTAGGCTCAGATTTCACTTGAAAAACATTGAAATTCAGCAGTTTTAGTTACCTCAGCTAACTATAGCTAACACCCCCCATAGTGCACTGCTTATGACCTCACATATTACATCATTCATGATAAAGTCAGTGACATTACTGATGACATAATTGATTACATTATCCAGTGAGTGTAAGAGTTCTGTTAACCTTTCATAGACTTAAAAATATATAGTAAACTACAACATAGGACAAATGTATTAGTCTTACTGTACTACTAAAGAGTGATGCTGTTGCTAACAGATGTCATTTGAGTGGCTTTGTGACTGTCTGTATCGGTTTGCTAGTGGGTGTAAGGGTGTGTGAGTGGCTGTATGGATCTGCTAGTGGGTGTATGAGTGGCTGTATAGTTCTGTCAGTGGATATGTGAGTCTGTGAATGCAGTTGTGAGGGGTTACTGGGTGTGTGAGTTGTTGTATGGGTGTGTGTTAGTGGTTGTATGGGTCTGTGTGTGGGTGTATGGATGTGTGAGTGGATGGGTGTGTGAATGGTTGTTTGGGTGTACAGGTGGGTGTGTGAGTGGTTGTGTGGGCCTGTGAATGTTTAAGTGGGTATGTATGTGGGTGTGTGAGTGGTTTGGGTCTGTAAGTGAATATGTAAGTGGTTATATGTGTGTGAGTGATTGTGTGGATCTTTGAGTTGGTGTGTGAGTTGGTGTGTGGGGGTTTGAGTGGGTGTATGAGTGGTTGTGTGAGTGGGTGTGAGAGTGGTTGAATGGGCCTGTAAATAGGTGTTTGAGTGGTTGTATCGGTGTGTGACTGGGTGTGAGTGATTGTATGAATCTATGAGTGGGTATGTGAGAAGTTGTATGGGTGCATGAGTGGTTGTGTGGGTGTATGAGTGTTTCTGTGGATGATGTCATCAGTGATGTCATTTGAGATGTCATCAGTAATGTCATCGGTGATGTCCCTGACCATGTAATGAGTGATCAATCAAAATGTATTGTTTAGTTAATTAAAACCAGAACAATCATTTATCGCAATAGCACATAAAACACGATAAAAAGTGATAAAAGGAACTAATTGTCAAGAGAAGATTAACAATTCTAAAACCATGAAGCTGATAGTGGTTAAAGTGTCCGGCTTCATTATCAGCAATGAGTAAAACTTTAAACAGGAAATTAAAAGTCTCATCTGAGATCGATTCCTTTTTTGAGTATCTCTTCATCAGATCCTTGTGGCGAGAAGGATGGTGTGGTTATTTGATTAGCCAGTCTAGTTGTTCTGTCCTTCCGAATGGCTCATGCAGACAGAAACATTAGGCTCAACTGTAATGAAATGTGATGCATTTAAAATCTGTGCAAAATCTGTGCTAATTCCTCAGTGTTTGAAACGGGATGGAACTGAAGTCTTTTAATGGTTGGCAATCTGCATGTGCAAGTTCGTTCGAACAGGCAGGTTTATAAAAGTGTCAGCTCCAAGTGCTGCAGTTCTGCTGGGTGATGTCATGCGGGATAGGGGCGTCTCCATGGAGGATTTTTTGCGATTATCAGCTCTCCCTAATGGTGATCCAGACTCTCTTAGCATTCTGCCCGCTTTGGCCGAAGAAATTGCCGACCTGTGCTAGGACTTTTGGAGTGACAGATGTATATATGAATAGTAGTGCATCCTTGCATGATCCTATCTCGTGTTTCATAAGGCTGGGCCTCAAATACCTATGTCTCTGTTGTGATAAGCTTGTGCAGCAGCATATGATGTGGACAACTGATTCGCAGTGGTAATTGCACAGTCTACATTGTTCCTGTGCTAGTACCCAGTTGTTCCAGTGTGCCCTGTACTCCCTGATGGGTGCAGTCAGTTGCCTAAATGATAAAATGTTCTTAAATGCATGCTTTCCAATTTCTGCTCTCAAGTGTGGTTGGCAAAGAAAGGTTTCATGGGATATTACAAGCTCCTCTGCACCTTCAATGCTTCTTGCCTTGATTAGATCCAGATCCCTTGAGGTCATCTTAGCTTGTGCCTTTACTTTGCTTTTTAGCTGTGCTTTGCTAATTTGGAGAGCCATCAGAAATGTTAGATCCAGATTTAGTGTTGAAGCGGCTAGTTCCAGGTACCTCGCCCAGGCACTTGTCTTGTTCGAGAACATTGCCATAAGGGCACCCCGCAGAGACTCAGGGTCTGCCTGGCTCACCTGGAAGTAGTAATTGATTATGTCTTTTTTGCATGCAATGTCTATGCTTGCGAGATTAAATTCCAGGTGTATTAAAGTGCAGTGTGTGTGCTTCGGCATGCCAAATACCTTTTTGTATGATGATGTGTGGTTTCGCTCTAGTACATCTGTTACCCTTCCAGGGTAGGCAAGGTGGCCATAACTTAGTGTTGAAACGAGTTTGGCCACAATTACTCTTTGTATTGCCTCTGCCGAGTTTCTGGTAAACTTGTGGTTGAGACGAGATAGAGCATACATGGTATTTGCTGCTTTGGCTGCTATTGCCTTTGTCCACAGTGTGCGTTTCCCTGAGTACATAAGCCAAACTCCAAGGTAGTTCTACTTGGAGTTTGTGTCAACCTCTAATGGGCCGAGTTTCCACTTGAGTTCGCGTTTTAGAGGGCATCAGCCAAAAATCAGGTCTTTTGTTTTTCCCGCATTTGTGTTATTGTACTTGTGTAATATGTCCCGAGCCCTCCTCATTCTTATTCGAGTCTGATCCATCAAGACCAAGTCGTTCGCATACTGTATTATTGGGAATTCTTTCCTTCCTAATGATGGTGGAAAGGTTCTGCCTTTTAATAGCTCTTCCCCTAGATCCGCTGAATATAGGTTAAATAAAGTAGGGGCAAGTACGCATCCCGGCTTTAAGCCTCTGTTTGTGGAAATCCATCTGGTGGCGTGTGATTGCGTTAGCTTAATCCTCACCCCTGTATCCATGTATAAGGCTGCAACTGCAGCAAGAATGCCTCATCCTGACAGTTTTTTCCACAGGATGTTACGGTCAATGCCATCAAAGGCCGCACTGTAGTCGACAAAGCAGGCATATATATAATGGAGTGTTTCTTTCACGTGCTTTTGAGCCCAGATAGGCGAGAGCAATGATGTTGTCAAGAGTTGATGCGTTGGGCCTGAATCCTGTCTGATAGGGTGGTATGATTTTATTGTCTGGAATCCACTGCTCTAGTTCTTATAAGAGAATTTTTGCAAAGAATTTGCCATCTCTATCGAGGAGGGCAATTAACCTGTAGTTTTCCGGCAGTGTTGAAGCTTCCTTTTTGTGTAGTGGGTAGAGGATCGAGCCCTTCCATGCTTCCAGTATGGCAAATGTGGCCTGGCATTCTTTGAACAGGTTGAGCATCAATGGGGCCCGGAATGTTAGGTCATCTTTAAAAATTATCCCCGGTATGCCATTCAGTCCTGGAGCCCCGTCACTCCGGCTATTACTGAGTACCTTCAGTACCTCTGCCCTAGTTTCTGTTATGGTGCTGTCCTCCATGTCTTCTAAAAGGTTCTTCAGTAGCTCTATCTGAAAGGTCTTTGGTTTGTCCGTGTCTACATATAGGTTCTCCACATGCTGCTCCCATTTGGTTGCCAGTACAAAGTTCTCTTTGCTATATGACGTAGTCGCTAGACTGTTTACGTATGGGTCAGTGAGTAGCTGTATAGGTCAGTGAGTGGGTGTGTGAATGGCTGTATGGGTCTGTGAGTGTGTGTGTGAGTGACTGTATGGCTTTGGGAGTGGTTTTGTGATTGGGTGTGTGAGTGTGAGCAGCTGTGTGGGCCCATGAGTGTATGTGAGAGTAGCTGAATGGGTGTGTGAGTAGGTGTCTGAGTATCTGTATGGGTGTGTCCATAGCTATGTGAGTATGTAAGTGACTGGACCCGAGCAGAACCTTACCTGCTCCATTATCCAACAAGAGTCTACAGGTTTGCACACGTATACCCAAATGGGGAACTTCCTACTGCTTAATTAGTAAGTGCTACCTTGTTGGGTACTGACTAGTGCATATTCTACACTACAACTGTGTAATGGGCCATGAGGAAATCTCTCCAGTGATCTTCTGTGCATGTAATTTTGGCAATTTGATTGTACCAATAGCATCTTGATCCACAAATCTGTGATAACATGAATCCTTGTCTACAGAACAGGACAATACTACAGTGTGGTGAATCTCCACCAAAACAAGATTACTTCCTCCTAACTATATGAACTAAGTGCTTCTTTGTTTGCTTGAGATGTTCTCAAAATTCCTCTGAATCATGAACGCGTCATCAAAATCGGGACAAAGCGCACTTGGAGGCCTTTTGGTAAGCTGTCTGTCAACGTGGGAAAAGGCAGGAAGACGTTTGCATACTACCAAGTAAAGCGGTGCAAGGCCAAATGGGCGGACCTTGGAGTTGATTTGGGGTATTTGCATACTCAGGGTAATTAAAAGGGAGAACCATGGACTCTGCTCTCAGGACAAGAAAGAAACCACTCGTCACAGTCACTAGAGATCAGATTGCGCTCCAATAGATCAATGATGCATTCACCTCTATTATAGATTTCAGATTGTTTTTCAATCTGGAATACAGGAGGAAACACACTTACTTTGCCATGCCCAAGAAGTTAGGATCATTTGCAGTGGTGGCTAGTGACCTTGGAAACTGGTAGGGTGTAATATATGCACTGAATTCCAGTGAGCAAATTATTCTAGGCTCTTATCCTCATACTCACGCCCCTTCACTCACAGCACTTATTCTCAATCACTCATGGTTATTCTCACTCACTCTCACGCACATGCTCTCACATACACACCCACTGTCCTCACCAGCTAAAACTGAATTTTATTTTCCTTCACAGGTGTCAATATTTTAACTGCTGTGTATACCTCTTTAACATTGCCATATCAAATGATCATTTATTTTGGCACATGTGTGACCATTGACCTGTGTGCTCAGCAGAGATGCCATACCAGGGACTGGATGAAAATATAGTTTGCAGATGTCATGACCCACTGGCAGCCACTGTGAGAATCTCCAACTACCGTCTGTCTCAATTCTAGAACTCTCAATTGTATCTGATCATTAAATTCTACCCAAAACTTGAAATCACTCAGACACCTAGAGGTGGTCCAGTGCACAGTAACCACCAACCAAGAGTTATATTCTGCATGAAAAAAAACTACAGAAGCACAACATTTAGAACAAGCATTGGAAAAGTCAACAGGTCTGGCATTAATGTGCTTACTCGTGGGGACACAGACATTCAGAGATGTTGTTTTCCTGCATTAGCACATCAATGGCAGTGGCATTGGCGTTGTCAGTGCTTATGCTCTTATAATAATGTGTGAGATAGCTGTTAGTACTCCTGTCATGTCTGAGGTCTCTGACTCCTGGAATTCTGGCTGACTAGTACCTAACCGGAGACAAACTGGGGGAGGCATGAAAAGATGTCTCTGTTGGGTATGTCACCTTTATTATTAACAGACTCACCAAGGCAGACTAAGAACTATCTCCTGACCTGAGAGCCTACAGTTTGTTTTAACTCTTACAAGCCTCAGCATTAACTTTCAACTGCTTTGTGAGTGTTCACAAGAAGGGTAATCCAGCTATCGCACACAGTAGCAGTTTGAGAATATTATGATGTTTCTCTTGATTTTATAATTATTGAGTTCTCACTTGACCTGTCTGCTAACAGCATACCAGGTGTGGCAGGAAGGGCTGAGCCACTTGTAAAACCACATGTATTGGTGCAATCAAGGATACTTACAGGATGAGGGTCTGAGTACAGAAGACATGCAGAGGGGTATTCAGACAAAATATTGAGTCAGTAATATCGACTGATACAATTATCGAGTTGGAAATATCGGGATACAGACAAGAAAATCAATTTTAAGGTAAGTAATATCGATGTTAAAAATATTGCTGTTAATATCGATTTATGATTATTTTTGTGTATTTTAATATATATGTTAACTGTATAGGTTTTAAAATTGTATTTAAATAATGTTTGTTTTTTAATATGGTTTGTAAATTAATAGTAATTTTTAATTTAATGTAATAGTTTTTTGTTATTTTTAGTACCGTAGCGGGTTGTGGGGATTATTGGGGAATGGGATGGGAAGTAAATTAATTAAAATATATATATATATATTTTTTAATTCACATTAATTATGTATTTGATAATTATTTATGTTAATTGTACAATTATTTTTTTTTAGTTAAGTTTTAGGTGCGGGTTGTGGGTTTTGTAGGGGTACAGGATGGAAAGTAAATTAATTATAATTAATTCATTCTTCTTAAATCAATATCAATTATTTAATTGATCATTTATGTTAACTGTATAATTAATATTTTTTGTTTTCAAGTTTTAGCTGTGGGTTGTGGGTTTTTTAGGTGTTAGGGTGGGAAGTAAATTCATTATAATTACTTTATGTTGAATTTGTAATTATTTAAATCATAATTATTTATGTAAATAGTATAATTGTTTTCATTTAAGTTTGAGGTGTGGGTTCTGTGTTTTGTAGAGGTATATGTTGGGAAGTTGATGAATTATAATTTAATAATAATTACATTTTAATTATTTATAATGATGTAATTGATCATTATTTATGTTCATTGTATTAATATTTTTTTTTATTTAAATTGAACATGCGGGTTGTAGGTTTTCTATGGGTATAGGGTGGGAAGTAAATAGCTATCATTATATGAAAATTATTTATTATTATAAATAATTATTTAATTGATAATTAATTAAGTCTATTGTATAATATATATTTTTGTTTGGGATGTTTTGTGGTTTTTGTATGGGTAAGGGATATGTAGGGAGTTAAAATAATATTGTAAATGTAAAATAATTGTTTAAATGCTAATTAATTATGTAAATATGTAATTAAAATATTATTTAGGTTATGTGTGTGAGTTGTATTTGTAAAGGTACAGGGTAGGAAGTTAATTGAATATATATGATTTATTCTTAGTTAATTATTAATATTAATTGTTTAGTTGACTATTAATTATGTAAATACTTTAGTGTTTTTAAAATTATATATCAGGTGTAGGTTGTTTGTTTTGTATGGATAAAGGGTGGAAAAGTAATTAAATGTAATTGTTTTATTAGTAGTTTATTAGCATTAATATATTAATAGATATTTAATTATGTAAAATGTGTAAATATTATAAATGTAAATATACATTTTAGATGTGGAGTGTGTAGCTTGTACAGGTATAGGGTAGAAAGTTATGTAAGTAATAACAAAATGAAAAAGAATAAAAACTTTTTTTAAATTGTAATTTATTATTGTATGTGTATATTGTGTTATGCTTGTTAATTGTAAATATTATTGTATTTATTTCTTGGTATTATTGTGACAACAGATTTTGGGATTTTGATAAAAATAATATTTGCATTAATTTATAATATGACTGGAGTGGGAACTGTACATTTTTCCCCTCCGAAATCCAACACTTTCCCTACTGCTGCACTGACTGGAGTGGGAATAGTAAATCTTTCCCCACCGCAATCCAACACTTTCCCTACTGTTACACTCATTGGAGTGGGAATAGTACGTTCTAACTCTCTACAATCCAACACTTTGCCTACTGTTATATTGAATGGAGTGGGAATTGTACATTTTACCCCTCCGCCATCCAACACTTTCCCTACTGTTGCACTGACTGGACAGGAATAGTAAATTTTACCCCTCCGCAATCCAACACTTTCCCTACTGGTGCACTGACTGGAATGGGAATAGTAGTTTTTCCCCTCCGTAATCCAACACTTTCCCTACTTTTGCATTCATTGGAGTGGGAATAGTACACTTTACCCCTATGACATCCAACACTTTGGGGCAGATTCCGATCCTGTATTTTTTTTTCCCGTACGACTCGTATCCGTATTTTTTTCCGTACGAATCGTACAAGTCACGTCCAACCCGTGAGTACGATTCGTACGGGAAAAAGTACATACGGATCAGCCCTATCCGTATGAATCAGATCGGGAAAAGGTGTACGAGACGTACCCAGACACTTTTCCGTAAGAATCGTAAAAATGCAGTCCGACGGTACTAGTACGATCCGGATCGGCTTTCCGATTTACGATTTGTACGGAAAACGTCCGTCCCGTACATGGGGAATGACTTGTACATATGCAATGTCTGTGTACGCACCGTACAGTAGCAATGTCTGTGTACGCACCGTACAGTAGCAATGTCGGTGTACGCACCGTACATAAGCGATGGCGGTGTACGCACCGTACATAGCAATGGGGTTGTACGCACCGTACATAGCAATGGAGGTGTACACACCGTACATAGCGATGGGGGTGTTCATACCGTACATAAGCGATCGCGGTGTACGCACTGTACATAGCAATGGCGGTGTACGCACCGTACATAAGCGATGGCGGTGTACGCACCGTGCATAGCAATGGCGGTGTACACACCATACATAAGCGATGGCGGTGTACGCACCGTGCAGAGCAATGGCGGTGTATGCACCATACATAAGCGATGGCGGTGTACGCACCGTACATAGCAAAGGGGGTGTATGCACCGTACATAAGCAATGGCGGTGTATGCACCGTACATAGCAATGGGGGTGTTCGCACCGTACATAAGCGATGGCGGTGTACGCACCGTACATAGCGATGGCAGTGTACGCACTGTACATAAGCGATGGGGGTGTTCGCACCGTACATAGCAATGGGGGTGTTCGCACCGTACATAGCAATGGGGGTGTTCGCACCGTACATAGCAATGGCGGTGTACGCAGCGTACATAGCAATGGCGGTGTACGCACCATACATACACAACGCATGAGGGTGTGTGTCTGTATGACTCGTACCCCTGTACCGTACTGAACCACGGACACTGTAAAACAGCACAAGGAGGGTCTATTCGACTCACACAACACCACAAAACACGTCTACACTGCACAAAAAATGGAAAGGACTGACCTGGACACATCCAAACAGGCAAACAGAGGGGCAAACTCACAACCACCCCTTATAACACACCCACCAAAAATTCTAACTGAGCCACACCCACAAATGGACCAATAAAAAGGGCCCACACACACAAACCATGAGCCTTTGCAACAGACTCACTGCAGCTACAGAGCACAACAACTGCACCCATCCACCTTAACATATACACCTTCACACAACCTCCTTCACACATACCCCCTCTACACATTCACACCCACACCGTCACATTCAGACCCACAACCATCCACACCCTCACCCTACACCATGCCCACAGACAAGAATCCAAAGTTCACAAGGGAGGAGCTGGAGATCCTTGTCAATGAAGTCATCAGAGTCAAGCCACAGCTGTTTACAACATTGGTCAGACAGACCAGCATAGCTGAAAAATCACGCCTGTGGCAGAGGATTGTCGATAGGGTGAATGCTGTTGCACCATCAGAAGGACCAGGAATGAATGCCAAGCCAAGTGGTACGATCTGCGGAGGGCGGTCAAGTGCAAAATGAATGAGGACTACGCCCAGAGCAACATCACTGGAGGTGGTGCTCCCCGCAGACCAGTACATTACCATCCCTGGGAGGAGAAGGTGATGACCATGCTTCCTCCGGTGGGAGTACATGGACTCCAAGGAGTTGCAGAGCCTGGTGAGTACACAAACAACTTACGTAACATGGGGTAATGGCATCTACACCCCAACTACACCAAATGCACGCAACTACCCCCCAAGCCATCACCGGCCAGAACCACAGTCAAAAACTACGCTAATGCCAATAACATGTGTATGCCCCATTGAGAAAGCAAGGCCATGCTATGTCCTATGCTACATGAAGCACCAACCCAAAAATGGATGTCTGGTATGCTGGGAGGGTGGGTGGCACAAAACGCATGTTTGAATCATAAATCAGACACAATTGCCCTCATCCCATATGGCCCAGCTACATACCCATGCACCATTCGCAACGCACAGGGATTGGGAAAGTACTGACAAGATAGCTCACACTTGGCCCTGGTGTAGGCAGCACAAGGCCCTCCTGTGACCACTGTAAACACAAACACCAAGACAACAAGGTCAGATATCTAGGACAGGAACTCACACTCACTGTCATGGCAGCATGCTCCACGGGGGAAAGCTACATCACCTGGGAGCCCCAGGGCCAAATCACACTACACCCACCAGCAGGCCCTGTCACACACACCCCTTACACAAGCAGACACCACCAGGACAGGCAATGGATTTACCCACTGTCACAATGGACATGCAACACAACAAGACCAATACATAGCCGAAGAAGTATCCAAGCCACAAATCGACATGTCAAAGACTCAGGAGAACATATCAATCTGTCCCCCGCAACATACCCATCCACAAGTGAACATTGAGGAGAATGCTATGCACATACAACTACTTGGAGGAACAGTGCCAACTTGAATGTGTATGAAACATGCATGTTGCAACAATGGGGGGGAAGAATCACAGTCACAGGCTCGGGAGGAACCTGATCCCACCGGCAGCGATGCCTCTCAACACTCTTCAGATGACCCAGACCGACCTGGACCCTCTGGTGTCCAAGCCCCTGCAGAACCTGGTTCAGGAACATCTGTGCCAACCACCTTCCCCATTCCTGCCACATCCCAGGAGACACCGAGGAGCCCTGCCCGCAGTGAACAACTGAGCCAGTCTGACCAGGAGGGACAAGGTGCAGCGGGCACCCAGGAGGAGGCAGGCAACACCGCCACTGCCATCCCTCAGGGGTCCCGTAGACCCGATGTGCCCACAACGGCAGGCCAGGCTCGTGTGGGCAGGGGTGGTGGAAGTGGAGGATGGCGGAGGCAAGAACCTGACCAGCCAGCTGAAGGGACCGGTATGTCACACATCCACAACATCATGGAGGCATACCGGCGTGACACCAGGGAGTTCAGCCAGGTAGTGGTGACCCACACAGAGATCAAGAACCAGCAGGCCGAGCAACACGCCAGTCAACAAGAACACCAAGGACGGATGGAGGCAAGACTGGCTGAGCTCCTGGCGGTACAAATGGACATAAGCCATTCACTCCGTCGGATCACCGACAACATGGGTAACCCTCCCTGTGCCACCAGGCGCAGACCACCACCAGCCACAGGGAGGGAGGAGGAGGAGGAGGATTCGTCCGACAGAGCGCCCCAAGCATCGTCAAGGCCTGCATCTGAGGGTCCCGCGAAGAAGGTGGGTCGTCCACGGAAAAGACCATGAGAGGCAGCGGCCCATCCACATCTCCCAGGTCACCTGGCCTGGCACCTGGCCTTCATGTGCGACAGCATCACCTCATTGACTGACATCATCTGCCACATGGATTTGCTGGTCACAGTCTGACCAATGATGCAAAACACTGTGGTCTGGACTCTGATGACTTCAAATGCCAAGGATCCCATCTCCCCCTGTGAACTTTGGATTCTATGGTCCCTGCATAGCATCTTTTTTTGTGCACAAATCACGCCCCAGAGCTATAAATAAAAAATTAAGGCATGAAATTTTATGTTGCAGTCATTTAGCATGAGTCCACAACATACGTGTGGGGATGTGTCGACGTATGCCTGAGTGTGGAACAAACTCCAGCCATCCATACACTTGGATCTGAGTCCAGTCGAGGACACACATGGGTCTCAATGTTTCACAAAAGATAGACATGGAGCCCAATACTCACCCGTGATGGCCTCAAGCTGCTGAGGGGTTGCTTGCAATACTGCTCAGACAGACCAATTTGGAAGAGTATCATGAAGGTGTAGAGGTCATGGGTCATGTTGATGTGTCCGGGGAGGGAGTCCCAGGTCTGTTTGGCGAGGTGGGAGAACTATCTCCTGCATGCAGTTTTTATGTCGATGTGATGAATGGTGGCCAGGGCAATGTGGGCTGCATGGAGTTGGGCCAACGGGGTGTTGGATGACAGACATCCAAGGTCGGTGTTGGGTCTGGGGTTGTGGACTGCCTCCTGAGTGTGGTTAAGGAGTCTGAAGGTGATTCTGCAGCACACAGTGAGCCATGGTACCTATCTCAGGTGGACGGAGATGTGGCTGGGGCGGGGGATGTTGCAGATGAGGTGTGCGGATGCACCCTTGATGTGGACAACTTCTCCTGCAGTTTTGCGGTTGTTCTCCATAGAGGCCGGTGCTGTGGTTGAGCCGGCTGGTGTCGTGGACCATGGGGACAGTCTGTCTTGCCTTGGAGTGGATCCATCTGTGGGTCATTTGCAGCATGTGGAGGGTGTTGCAGCATAAGGTACAGATGGTGGTGAGTTGCATGGTAATTGTGAGCGATGGGTCCATGATGAACACCAGCTTTCGTGCGTGACCACTGGGTGCTGGTGCCATGCACAGACCAGTGGGACACAAGGAGTTGACCCAGCTGTAAGGGGACAATCCTCAGATGATGACCTCTGTCCTGTCCAAGTCCAGCCTCAGGTGGCTGATGTTCAGCCATTCCTCAACGGATCTCATGCCTTCTTGAAGTTTGGATCTGGCAATGGCTGGGTCTTTGGTGAGTTTGAGGAGCAGCTGGGTGTCAATGGCATACGAGATGATGATGAGGTCATGTGCGCATGTGATGGTGAAGAGGGGGGTCATGGAGACATTGAAGATCATCACGCTGAGAGAAGAGCCCTGTGGCATGGGCCAGATGACCCCAGTGTACTACATGTTGCAGGGTGGAGGCAGACTCCCGGGGCCTTGCTGGTGAGTGACTTTCTGATTTAACCCTGGGCCCTCCTCTGGATACCAGTGTTGGAGATGTGTGAGCTGACAGTGTGATAGCACATGGTGTAGAATGCCATTGAGAGGTCAAGGGTGGTGGCCTTACCATTGTTGAGCATGGCAAAGTTGTCGTTGGTGGTGGCAATGCTGACGGTTGCAGTGGTGTGATTACTGTGGAAGATGGTCTGGTGTCGGTTGCCTGGAGATGGTTGCATGGAGGAAAATTGTCATTTGCTTGTTGAGTGTCTTCCTGATGACATTTGCTGGGTAGGGAAGCAGGGTGATGTACCAGGAGATCCTGCGGTACTGCCGCGCGTTGTTTAAGAAGGGCCTGGGTCTCTGCATGCCTCCTACACCCATGGAATGTGGCAAACTCAAAGGAGACATTCGGGACGCGCTGGACGTGGGCTTCAAGGATGTGGAATGATGTGGTTTAGATATTTGGTTGGGAAGGGGCCTGATGGAGAGCCAGAGTGTATGTTGCACATGAGCCAGGTTGTGTCATTGCTGCTGATGGGAGTCCATAACCTGATGGGCGTTTGTCCTGCGGATAATAGTGCTGTCTGCCTCTGTGTGCCAAGGCGGTCGTGTATGCCCATGAGCTTGCAGTAGTTCAAAGTTGCAAGGGATGTGATCTGCCTTGCAAGGGTGGGGTGTCTTGGATGGAGATCTGCTGTCAGTTCACTCACAATGCTGATGAGCACCTTGATATCGTGTGTTTGGGTGTCTCGGCACTATCTGAAGGATCTTCACTTGTCCTTGCTGATGATATGGTGATGGCTGTGTGTGGTGTTTACCAGGGCTGTAAGGCAAATGATGGCTCTTTGTGTTGCAAGGTTTGCACAAGAGTCCGGCTAAGTCTGTAGGAGTCCAGTAGGTCTGCCTTGTCCCAGGTGCCTTAACTGTTGTTGTGCTTCACAGGAAAGTCCGTCAATGTGGCAAGATTGTTGGATCAGTTGCTGATCCAGTGCGTGAGGTTGCAGGGTGTGGCGGGGGTGTTGTTTTGAGTGTCCCACACAGCTTGTCTGTGGTGACTTACATCAAGCATCTTTGGGGGATCGGTAGCGGGGTGTGGGGCAGTGTGTTGCTTGTCTGAGACGTGGATTTAAATGTTGATGGACCAATGATGGATGGTGGTGTGGTTCCCCTCCAGCAAGAAGTTACTGGCCCCCAGCCACAAGTAGCCCAAGGAGGTGAGGGCGTGCGTGCAGATGTACGTGTTGATGGCTTAGCGGAATAGTGGATGTAAGCCTGCAGATCTGTAGAGGAGTGTTACACTGAGGGTTGCCATGGAGTTGCTGCAAACCCGGATTTGTGACTCTGAGGGTGTACTTGTGAATAAATAGCAATTCATCCCCCGGGATTGGTGTTGCCATCCCTGCGGGTGATCTTGTATCCGTCTGAGATGGCAATGAAGACGTCATGTGCTGAGGATGCTTTTGTCCAGGTTACTGTCATGAAGGTGATGTGTGGGGCTGTTGTGTTGAGGAGGTAACAGAGTCCAATGGCGTGCTGGTGGACGGAGCGGGTGTGGAGTAGGAGGCACATTACCTGGTTGTTTTGACAGGGTCTTGTAGGCTGGGCAGCGCTGTGTAGGCAGTTGGAGTAGCACACTTAGCATGCAAAGGTGTCGTGTGTGCTTAAAGGTTGCCTGATAGCAGGCGGATGATTGTGTGGAGGACATTGCTTGGAGGTTGGCTGCAGCATGAGCCTGTTGTGTGACGTGGGTCATGCAAAGACCAGAGGCTCGGGCACTGTGCACGTTGCAGGCACAGACGGTCCTGCCTTTGGCACGGCGTTGGCGCAACAGTGGCACAGACAAGCTGCTGGCTGCATTAAGAATGGGTGGAGGGGGGAAGGGAGGAGCATTTTGGAGGCATGTGGGTTGCAGAATCAGGGCACTCGGCGGGGCGGTGCCGCAGGTGACGCAGCAGGCGGAAGGGGTGAGAAACTAGGCAAAAAGTAGCACACAAAGACAAGGAGGTCAGAAAGGCACAGTGGAACAGGTGTATGTAAAGGAAGGAGTGTCAGGTAACTCATGGGTCACTACGAGAAAATGTATGACCAATCACCAAAAATGACGGTCACAGGGTCAGGCAACAAAATGCAGAGATGCGCACAGGAGACACACCATCAGCATGTGTTCACATTCCGTTGTGGGGAGCAACCTGCACAAATACATACACAACCAGGGACTTCATGCACAATAGATATTATTAGCCATGAAGAACTGCATGCATGTTGTTGAAGTACACATACACATATTCTCAATATTTGACAAGTATGCCATAGATGACGCATGCAAACTGGCAAGAGAGCTGCAGTGACAGAGATGAGGCACTTTGGATTGTGCTGAACACCTTTATTCCACATACACACAGAAAGGGCAATGCATCCATGTGAACAGACTCACAGGTCAGTTGACAGAACATGTGGGACATACGCTGGACCCCCTCTTCACGACACGGATGATGTCAATCCCAATGAACTGGCACACAAGTCAAGAGGATGAGCCAAACACATCCTGCTGCACACGGAGAGGCTGCAATTCCCCATAGAGCCTGTTGTTGTGATGTCCCACACTATGTCCACCCGTAGCATCCGCAATGTTTCAGAGGCAAGGTTTACACACATTGATGCCTTCATCAGACGCCACACTCCACTACAGATGACAGTCACGAAGGGTGACTATCAGGTCATGGGAGTGATGCTACAAGTTATATGCTCCATGCAAGAAGACATGTATGCATGGTACCACAATATGCACAGAAGCAGGCCCACACATTCCCAACCCGTACCACCACCAAAAAGCCTTGCTGCTATCCTTACCCAAACTGACATTTCCACATGTCCGTGATTCAGCACACGTTGCAATCCTCATGAGGAATAGCAGGAGGACAAAGATGACAGGCGCAAAAACCTGGGAATGACAGACACACAAGTCACCTAAAACAATTCTCGCCACACACATGGACATTTACAAAACATGAACAATGTTGGACACGTAAATTTCAAAGAAAGTCTCTCTGCAAAACTGTGTGGCATGACATCATCACTCGAGTGACACATCAGAACACACATCAAAGTCACTTTGCATTCAGACACACACATTGCAACACATGCCACTCAATGCTACAAGCTTGCATACTCATACCCAGTGACTCACCATTATGAGAAGAAGTTGCGTATGAGCTGACTCCAGATATCATCCTCCTCCTCATCACTAGCCTCGTGAGCAAGCCCTTGATCCTCCACGGGTGGATGTTCCTGTTCATCCGGATCCAGGATGAGTGGCACTGCCTTCTCAACTTCCATGTTGTGCAGCATGCAGCACACGAGGAAAATTCGGCAGACCTTCTCCGGGGCATAAGGGAGGGACCCACCTGTCTTGTCCAGGCACCGGAATCAGCTCTTCAGGAGTCCAAACGTCCTCTCAATCACTCGCCTGGTCTGCCCGTGTGCATTGTTGTACCGGTGATCTGCAGGTGTTCTTGGGTTGCGGAGAGGTGTCAGCAGCCATGGCATGTTGGGATAGCCAGAGTCCCCTACATGGAAACATCATGTAAAAAAGTGGGTCAGGAGATGCCGTAAGAGCCAAAGATACCGCAACACACAGAACAAACAGAGTATACCCACCAACAAGACATTTCCCGTTCGTTGTGCAGCCGCAGCATCATTTGTGGCACCCTGCTACGCCTCATGATGTAGGCATCTTGTGCTTATCCAGGAAAACATGCACAGACATGGCAAATCAGCATGTTAGCAAGACACACCACAAGGGATTTTTTCGAGTGGTAATGTTTTCTATTGCGATAGGCTTGTTCCTGTGCCTGTGGTGGTACCAAAGCCACATGTGTACCATCAATGGACCCAATAACATGGGGCATCCCTCCCAGGGCATAGAAATCACCCTTGACATCTGTCAACTCCTCAGGAGTGAGAAATGCAATGAATTCATCAAGGTGCTCCAATATGGCTGCTAAAACATCACACAGGACACAGCTGAACATTGTCTGTGACATGCCACCAACATCAGCTATGGTGAATTGAAACGTACCTGTGGCAAAAAAATGTAGGGCTGCCATCACCTTCATCTTTGGGGTCAGCGCAGTAGGATACCTGTGTCGCGGTTGGAGGTGTGGTGCCAGCCTGTCGGTCAAGTCCTCAATCAACTGTTGTGTGAATCTGTAACGTCGGATGCAGGCACATTCCCTCATGGCACCCAAGTCTGGCATTGTTCTTGGGACAGGCTGTGCCCTGCAAGACATTGTTTGTAAGAATGAAGATTGAGAGTCTGCCAATATCAATGTCAATGAACATCGCACATGCTACACTGCTAATACACATCAGGTAACTATGGAGTCGGTGTGTGCAATACATACAGGACACATATGCCAGCTTGCTGGCACTCTTACAAAAAACCATATACACCTGTTGATTGTCAAGTCTACATGACATGCCCTGAAATGAGTTGATGGCCAGTCTGAGTGAAGAGCCACAGATATCACCGGAGTGACACACAACCACATAGCTGCATTGGAAGGATGTCATCTCATCCACACAGCTGACTGTAAGGCACACGCACAGGTCACAAGGAATGTCAAATGTGCATATCAAACACATTGCGATGAAGGGGTACACGTGACAAGAGAAAGACACAGCCATTGAGACAACGCAGACATGTATGACTGGGAAAATATGATGTCCAATGCACACAGACCCTACAGCGGTGGGAATCCACATGTGGCATGGTGTGCGTAGATGTGTCCCATGCCCATCTCCACACAGACCCATGTTGGATGCACCAACAGCAGATGCAGTTGACGGAACACTGACATCAAACTCATGGGAACACATGACACACACCTGACATAGTCACATAGGGGCACGCAGATCGCGACATGTCAGTTGATAGAGTGTCCCTGTCCCTGGCATCAGGATACAGGTGCGGGTGGTGATGACTGTGCCATCCCACTGCTGCTGTGCATGACACAGTTGGACTACAGACACACGTGGCAAGTTGCAAGGTGATGTGTGCCACATAGTGCCCTATCACATATGACATGTGTCCACAGGTCATCACACATCAATTGTGCAACTAGATGAGATGACCTGTGCAATATCACTGGCTGCCACACCTAGGGCCTGCACATAATAGTATGCAATGACAAGTACTTGATGGACATCCTTGTGCGACTCGTAGCCCTCCATTCCTGGCATGTGTGCGCCTGTATGACCATTGTAAGCGTGTGAAATGCGTACCCGTACGTGTGAACCAGTGCGTACCCGTAGGTGTCAAACGCACTGTACTATTAGCGCGTACCCGTACGTGTGAACCAGTGCGTACCCATAGGTGTCAAACGCACTGTACTACTAGTGCATACCCGTACGTGTGAACTAGTGCATACCCGTAGGTGTCAAAAGCACTGTACTACTAGTGCGTACCTGTACGTGTGAACCAGTGCGTACCCGTTGGTGTCAAATGCACTGTACTACAAGTGCGTACCCGCACGTGTGAACCAGTGCATACCCGTAGGTGTCAAACGCACTGTACTACTAGTGCGTACCCGTACGTGTGAACCAGTGCGTACCTGTAGGTGTCAAACGCACTGTACTACTAGTGCGTACCCATACGTGTGAACTAGTGCGTACCCGTAGGTGTCAAACGCACTGTACTACTAGTGCATACCCGTACGTGTGAACTAGTGCATACCCGTAGGTGTCAAACGCACTGTACTACTAGTGCGTACCTGTACGTGTGAACTAGTGCGTACCCGTAGGTGTCAAACGCACTGTACTACTAGTGCGTACCCATAGGTGTCAAACGCACTGTACTACTAGTGCGTACCCGTACGTGTGAACTAGTGCATACCCTTAGGTGTCAAATGCACTGTACTACAAGTGCATACCCGTATGTGTGAACTAGTGCGTACCCGTAGGTGTCAAACGCACTGTACTACTAGTGCGTACCCGTATGTGTGAACTAGTGCGTACCCGTAGGTGTCAAACGCACTGTACTACTAGTGCGTACCCATACGTGTGAACTAGTGCGTACCCGTATGTGTGAACTAGTGCGTACCCTTAGGTGTCAAATGCACTGTACTACAAGTGCATACCCGTATGTGTGAACTAGTGCGTACCCGTAGGTGTCAAACGCACTGTACTACTAGTGCGTACCCGTATGTGTGAACTAGTGCATACCCTTAGGTGTCAAATGCACTGTACTACAAGTGCATACCCGTATGTGTGAACTAGTGCGTACCCGTAGGTGTCAAACGCACTGTACTACTAGTGCGTACCCGTATGTGTGAACTAGTGCGTACCCGTAGGTGTCAAACGCACTGTACTACTAGTGCGTACCCATACGTGTGAACTAGTGCGTACCCGTATGTGTGAACTAGTGCGTACCCGTAGGTGTCAAACGCACTGTACTACTAGTGCGTACCCGTATGTGTGAACTAGTGCGTACCCGTAGGTGTCAAATGCACTATACTACTAGTGCGCACCCGTATGTGTGAACTAGTGCGTACCCGTAGGTGTCAAATGCACTATACTACTAGTGCGCACCCGTACGTGTGAACTAGTGCGTACCTGTAGGTGTCAAACGCACTGTACTACTAGTGCGTACCCGTACATGTGAACCAGTGCGTACCGGGACGTGTGAAACGCACCGTACACCCGCTATCATCGTGTGTGTATGCTTCGTTTCACCATTGTACTTTTGCCGTAGGGGTACGTGTCAAACGCACCGTACACCCGCTATCATCGCGTGTGTACGCTTCGTTTCACCATTGTACTTGTGCCGTAGGGGTACGTGTGAAACGTACCGTACCTGTGTGTGGATTACAAAATTACATAGGGGACACATAAGGGACAAGTATTAGGCCCTAAATGCATGCTGGTTGTCATGGAGACAGAGTTTTCAGTTGAAAAGTGTTGATCATGTGTCCTGGAACAGTCAGTTGGCCACAAAATACAATGTTGCAAAGTGGTTGTTGACTTGACATGATGCTCAAAATTTGAACGATGCGAATGCTGTCATTGGTGTATGTTTAAAGTCATTGGTGTATGTTTAAAGGGATTGGAGTAAACGTAGGATGCGAATGAGTCTGACCAAGCACTATGTACTCCTCTAAATGAATGCCCCTCAGCAAGACAGATATAAGGCAGCCAGAACCCATGAGAGGGCACTTGCCTGCACAACTTTCCAGTCGACCACACTGCTGCTGTCTCTGCTTCCTCTGGACCATGTCACGTACTGTGGAGAGGGCCCAGCCATTCACCCAGGAGGAGAATGAGGCCTTGCTGGACGTCCTCCTCCCACAGTACACCAAGCTGTATGGGAGACCAGGGGAGCAGGTGAGTGCTGAGTCCACTACCTTTGCCTATGCACCTGTTGTGTGACTGTCAATATTGCGTCCAGGTGGGACAGGCATGCAATGTTGTTTAGAGTGGGTCCCAGGGGGGGACATGCTGATGTCTCTCATGCAGAGCATGATGTAGTTCCTGTGTGCACTCCTCACTTGCATTGTGCTTAGTGTGACTTTCACTGCATAGTGCATGACACTTTCAGCCTGGCAAATCCTTTGTGGCTTTTTTTTCCTATTGTCCTGAGGTGATTCAGTCGTCCCCCGGTGTGACAGGTGACTGTACCCACAGATGTGTATGAGTTGTGTGGCCCTGTGATGAGAGTGTCCAAATGATGTGTACGACCTCATGGACATTGATGTATGTGAATGTTCCTTGTCATGTGGGTGAGTGTCTATGTAAAGTGTTGCACCACAGGTGCATGGAGGAGGCAACAGATCAACCCATCTGATGTGACAAGTAAGCCGTGCTGTGTGTCTGACTCGCAGAGCTAGCATGACACCTGTGACACCCCACTGGCAAGTGGCACATGTGCAGAGTGAGGGTTGTATCTACTGTTGTCAATGACAGGCAAGTGATCTGTGCTTGGGTGTGTCTGTCTAGCATGCTGATGGTGTGTCAGTGGAGTGGGACATGTGACTGCTTGGCACGTGCTGGCCTTCAGCCTGCTGTTGCATGTGCTGCACAGTGTGTGGCATGATCAGTGAGTGTGTCGCACCCCTCATGCCAACCTGTTGACTTTCAATGCCATGTAGTGCATTGGGGCTTGCACACAGGCCAATTTCTTATTGTGTATGATGTAATTCCTGTCTGCATCCTATGCCCTGTTCAACATTTCAATGATGTTCAAATGTGTGTCTCTGGGACATGGAGCAGGTGTATTGATGTTGTGTCACTTTGTCATCCTGACAGGTAACTGCCTACAAGAAGGGGGTGATCTGGAAAGACATCGTCGGGCCGTGAGATCTGAGGGGGAGCGTAGTCGGCAGCTGCCACAGGTCCACAAGAGGTGGCAGGACATCCGGTGCTGGACCCGGCGGATGGCCCGGGTCCAGCTGGGGCTCGACAGTCCTCGCCCCCACGGCGGCCGCCGACGCCTGACCCCCAACATGAAACGTGTCCTGGTGGTGGTATTCCCTGAGCTCGATAGGCAGTTACAGGAGAGACTGCAGCAAGGAGGGGGTAGGCACATGGTTGTTTGTCGTGTTATGTGACGCCAGCTTTTGGAAGTGCTCTGTAGCCTGGATACACTCCCAGAGTTTATATGTGCAGTGCATTTTCGGTTCCCCAATGTCACCTGGTGCTCTTTTTCATCCCTTCTCCTCCTTGACATGTGTCCCCTGGTCTGTGTGTAATCACATTTGCACATGGTCATCTAGGGTGCCATGAAATCTAAGTGCACATTGCTTTCTGCATCATGTGGGAGGGTGGTCTGTGACTTGTGTTGGTACCTTGCCTGTGCCATGACCTGTTCACTATGTTGGGGGTCCATATTTGTTGTCACTGATGATGATTCTCAACCGAGGAGTGTGAGCTTTCAACTGAACACCCTTGCAGCATGCATGACCAACGTTGTGGCCTCAGACATGATGTGCATGAGTGAGAGATATGCATATTGCCATGACGGTTGAACATGGTACAGTCAGCTCATTCCAGGACCACGGAGCAGTGTGCCCACTACAGTCCCCTGAGACACCCTGGCCTCCTAATCATGTGTGTCATCCAACACTGTGCACATTCTCTGTGGGTTCAGCATAGGTCTGCCTCTGTGGCATTGTTCCCGGGCCTAGTTAGTATTTTGCAAATATGTGCTACATGTGTCCACTGGACAGGGATACACCATTTTGCTTGTGCATACTCACACTGGGCAGTGCCTGTGTGGCTATTCACAACAATCTGTTGATGGTTGTTTGTCACAAATATGTGTTACCAGCCCCACGAGGTGATGTTGTGTAAATGAAGCTATTTTTCCTGCACAGTTATTGTAACCCTGAATAAGAGGTGTCACTTTTTGATCTGTATCAATCACATTGACTCAGGCATGGGGTGGGGTGCGCGGGAGAGGCATACATGTGCAACCCTGATTTTTCATTGCCAGATCTGACTTGTGTGTGAGACTTGGCTGTACAAAGAATCACCGTGCAGTGCCCCTGTAATGCTGGCCAGTGCTTAATGTTCGTGCTTTGCAGCCTGTGTCAGTTTTTTAAAAACATGATTCCTGCTCATACATTTTTAGCACCTGTGTGTGGTTCAGATGCAACGCTGTTTGGACTTTGTGTGCTGACATCTGAGTGTACATTCTGGCTTGCCATGAGGGTGTCCCCACAGTACAGCTAGGCTTTTTTTCAACCCAATTGCAGGCCCATTAGCTTATGCATTGTCCTGGGTGTGAACATGTGTGCCACTCAAGATGACAGGCAGTAGGTCATATGTGTAGCCAACTGTGTAATCAGGTGACGGATGGCCATGTGACAACTGACATCATTCAAGTTGTTACTCTGAAAAAATTGTACCTTGGCACTCACAGCACTTGTCAACAGTTCTTCATGTTTTAAATGTGGAAATTTTATGATTTGTGTTAAGAACACTGATGTGCCTGCATGAAAAAAGTCTCCCAAGGAAGTGCACACCAAACGACATTTCCACTTTCATGGAACACACTGGCACATTTTCTAAGAAGCCACTGTTAGAATTAAACGGTGTTGCAGATTCTCCATATACATGTTTCCACAGTGCTCTTGGTTTTGTGAGACTCCTTTGTTGTTGGTGATACAAACTAACGAGTCTCAAGACATCAAGTCCTTCGTGGGCCCATGTATATGTACTTTCTGCAACACCATTAATTTCCAACAGTGGCTTCTTAGAAAAGGTGCCAGCTTCTTCAATGACAGTGTAAATGTACTTTTGTGTGCACTGCCTTGTGCGACATATTTCATGCAGGCACATTAGTGTTCTTTTCACGAAATGGCGAATTGGCACATTCAAAACATGTAGATTGTGTAAAGTATTGTGAGTCCCAAGGTAGCAACATTTTTTCTTTTTGTATTCCAAAGTACTTACAGGTCTCTGAGTGTGGTGACACCTTGAGTATTGAGGTGTGTCAATTTACGTTGGGTGCACCACTACTGTTTCCCTCATATTGCAGGCCACTGCTGGGAGTCATATGCACCCACCCCCATATCTCTGTCCACTGCTGGTAGTCATATGCACCCACCCCTCATATCTCTAACCACTGCTGGGAGTCATATGCACCAACCCCTCATATGTCTGTCCACTGCTGGGAGTCATATGCACCCACCCCTCATATCTCTGACCACTGCTGGGAGTCATATGCACCCACCCCTCATATGTCTGGACACTGCTGGGAGTCATATGCACCCACCCCTCATATCTCTGACCACTGCTGGGAGTCATATGCACCCACCCCTCATATGTCTGGACACTGCTGGGAGTCATATGCACCCACCCCTCATATCTCTGACCACTGCTGGGAGTCATATGCACCCACCCCTCATATTGCAGGCCACTGCTGGGAGTCATATGCACCCACCCCTCATATTGCAGGCCACTGCTGGGAGTCATATGCACCCACCCCCATATCTCTGTCCACTGCTGGTAGTCATATGCACCCACCCCTCATATTGCAGGCCACTGCTGGTAGTCATATGCACCCACCCCCATATCTCTGTCCACTGCTGGTAGTCATATGCACCCACCCCTCATATGTCTGGTCACTGCTGGTAGTCATATGCACCCACCCCTCTTATGTCTGGACACTGCTGGGAGTCATATGCACCCACCCCTCATATCTCTGACCACTGCTGGGAGTCATATGCACCCACCCCTCATATGCCTGGACACTGCTGGGAGTCATATGCACCCACCCCTCATATCTCTGTCCACTGCTGGGAGTTATATGCACCCACCCCTCATATTGCAGGCCACTGCTGGGAGTCATATGCACCCACCCCCATATCTCTGTCCACTGCTGGTAGTCATATGCACCCACCCCTCATATCTCTGACCACTGCTGGGAGTCATCTGCACCCACCCCTCATATGTCTGGACACTGCTGGTAGTCATATGCACCCACCCCTCATATCTCTGTCCACTGCTGGGAGTCATATGCACCCAATCCTCATATGTCTGGACACTGCTGGGAGTCATATGCACCCACCCACGCACCCCCTTGGAGCAGTACACTGCTGGCCTGGACCTACACACACACCAATATGAAGGTAACATGCTGGGCCTGTCCTCTAAGCCCACATTCCTGGCGTGTGTACGCCTCGTATCCCAAATGTACTGGTGCCGTAACGGGGTACGTGTGACATGCACCGTACCCACGCATTCATTGCGTGTGTACGGTCTGTATCACAGTTCTACTGTGCCGTAGGGGTATGTGTGGTACGCACCGTACCCACGCATTCATTGCGTGTGTACGGTCCGTATCACTGTTCTAATGGTGCCTTAGGAGTACATGTGACACACACCGTACCCACGCATTCATTGCATGTGTACAGTCCATATCACAGTTCTACTGTGCCGTAGGGGTACGTGTGGTACGCACCGTACCCACACATTCATTGCGTCTGCACGGTCCGTATCACAGTTCTACTGTGCCGTAGGGGTGCGTGTGGTATGCACCGTTCCCACGCATTCATTGCGTGTGTACGGTCCGTATCACAGTTCTACTGTGCCGTAGGGGTACGAGTGGTGCGCACCGCACCCACGCATTTATTGCGTGTGTACGGTCCGTATCACTGTTCTAATGGTGCCGTAGGGGTACGTGTGCCACGCACCGTACCAACGCATTCATTGCGTGTTTACGGTCCGTATCACAGGTATACTGTGCCGTAGGGGTACGTGTGGTACGCACCGTACCCACGCATTCATTGCATGTGTACGGTCCGTATCACTGTTCTAATGGTGCCATAGGGGTACGTGTGACACGCACCGTACATGTCCACTTTCGTTGTTGCGGTACGCAGGGGTTGCTGGCCACGCCCCCCAAGTGACCAGACCCTGGTGGTAATGTATGGCCTCCATATTATAGGTTTGGCTTTGAGTATGGGGTTTGTTTCCTGCCCCTCACCCCCACCCTGGCCCCTGGGTGTTGTTCTCACCTTCTGCGGCGTGTGCGTCTGGTGCGGTGCACCAGGTCGTAGGCCAAGAGGACCGGGATGACACGTGCGATGGGGTTCATGGCGTGTACGTCGCGTACCGGGGCTCTGTTGTGTAGCGGTTCGCGTCGGACTCTGCTTTTCCGGCTGTGTTTGACTCCCATAAAAAAAGAGCCGTACGGAGTGACGTAGGGACGAATCGTACTAGCTGGGTCGGAAACCTCTGCCTGAATACATCCGGACGTCGCGTACAAGCTGTTCCGGATCAGAATCGTAGGTTTTTTTGACCCGTACGGGCTTTTTTACGAAACGTACGGAAATAGGCTTTCTGTACGAATCGTACTTCCTAGGTTGTACGGAAAGTTTGCTGGGTACGAGTCGTACGGGGTAAACGCTCCGTACAACGATTCGTAAGAGCCTTTTTACAGGATCGGAGTCGGCCCCTAAATGTTATTGGATGTATGTATTTATATTTATTTTTTATGTTATTACATTTAAAAAAGTATTAAAAAACACTATAAATTGAAAATATTAATTTTGTTCTTTTTTTAATTAAATATATGTAAATAAAACTATGTATATTATTATACATGTTTGTTTTAGTTTTTTAAATAATGATAATGTCATGTTTTTCAAAACAATTATTCAACATATTTTATTTACATTATTAGTTTTAATATTTAATTTAATTAATGTTTATTATTGAAATTTATATATATTGAAAAATTGATATTTTAGACAACTATATTAGTGAAAATGGTATTTGTTCTCTCAATATTTTTGTCATTTTAATTATAAGTATATGAATTCGATATTTTGACTCAATATTTTTGTATGTAGATATTTTTTGACTCGATATTTTGTCATTGAACTCATGCAGAGTCTCGAGCATGGCAAGCATGCAGCAGAATTTGGTTTGATGCAGATATCATTTAGCGAGTGAATAGCAGCGGGGCATGAACTACCAGAGGACACAGTGGCCAGAGCCAGCGATCCAGAAGCAAACAGCTGAAGCCATTGGCAGTGGGACTTAGGCAGTTGTACCTTATATAGCTCTCACTGCTTGACAAAATTTGCCAACAATGCACCTTATTCTTGGCAACGGGCTCTCTATGTGTGATTTGTGTGGAAAACTGTATTGTGTAGGCTTAAACGTTTAGAGACTAATTAATACAAAGGGCCTAATTATGACTTATGTCCGCCCGACCCCACGTTTATAATCCATCTGCACATGGTGCGGTCTCATACTCCCAATTGTCTATGGGAACTTGTGCTACGGCCATAAACCAGCCATAGGCCAAGCTCCCATAGACGAATAGGAGAATCTGTTCATCCCTGCACCGCGTGACAGGCACATCAAGGTGCCTGCCATACGGTGCAGTGATTAACAGGGGGGCACTATAGGTGCCCCGTCGGCCCCCAACCGGAGGCCGCAGGATGAAGAGGCCCTGCTAGGGACCCCCAATGTCACTTTCCATCAGGCTTTCCATGTCGGAAAGCCCGACATGGAAAGCCTTTCGGAAACCGACATCGTAATCCCCACTGTGGAAATGCCAACTATAGGGATTACATGCCGGTCTCTGACTGGCAGACGGGCTCCTTGAGCCTGTTGGAATCCACCTGGAATGACCGGGTGGTTTCAGTTTCGACCGCCTGCATTGTAATGCGGCAGTCGAAACTGAAACCACGATGAGGCTAGGAAAGCCTCCGACCTATGGTCAGAGGCTTTCCGACCCTCATCGTAATGAGGGCCAAAGTGTTTTAGTGAAAGAGTAAAGGTTAGCGTTTTAAAAGTAAAACAATACCCCACTAGGTTTGAGTTATTATTTAGTAGGCCTGTGTTATGTGTGAAACCTTCAATCAGACATGTCTTTATAGCCAACAGCATTTTGCGTGACTGGTCAGGCAAAACAATAACTGCATAAGTGGTTGTAGGTGCAGTGATGATATCGTTGCTAAGATCTTGTTATCCGTATTGAACATTGACAAAAATCTATATGAAGTGCAGATCTCAGGGTCCCTTCCATCATTGTAGAAGCTGGCAACTTAATGTAGTAATAGCTGTGTTATACATTTTGAGAAGCCGGGGTGCCAATAGATCAATGTATTCTTTATAAAAGTCAACCAGGACGTCATCACCGCCAGGTCCATTCCTAATGGGCGAGTTCATAATAGCCTTCTTAATGTCTAATAACAAAATCGGGGAGTTAAGTATATCCCTAAGTGGACCCTCCAGCCATTCTAGGATAACACAGTCGAGATAAGAGGCGGCATCCGTCACATTATGAGTAGTCAGTGAGGTGTATACATTTTTGTGATATCGGTTGAAGACTGTCATGATTTATGCTAGGTCTGTAGTGAGAGGCCCATCTATTTTGGGAATGGCAATGATTCTCTCAGAGGATCATGCACCCCTGGTGACCCATGCCAAACTTCTACCCGGCTGGTCGCCTTCACGGAATTGCAGCGCACACAGTTTCGGGCTCCAGTATATAACCTCTCTCATTGCTTCATTATGAAATTCAGCCAGTGTCCCCTGCCACTGTGCCAGTGTACTTTTGTCTCTGGAGACTGTGTAATGGTCCTTAAGCGTGCATAGCTCTCACTCCAGCTGATCTACTCTGCCACTGATCGATTTGAGGACACCAGTGCTTTTAGCAATACACATCCCCCTAATGTAAGCCTTAAATGCCTGGATATTGGATGTCGCCATGAATGTTGGCAGTGGGGAAACAGCGGGTAGTAAGAGTATTTTCATTGCTCACTCTCTGCTGGAAATCCATGAGGAGGGTGGCCCACTGGGGAAAAATAGGACGTGTACGAAGGCGTCGCATCTCTTCATAGCAGAGGGCTTCTTCCCCCATACATCATGCACCTGTGAGCAATACGTATAGTCCCGGACACTTGGGTGGAGAGCAGTCAGGTGTCAGTCATCTTGCACAGTTGCAGTACTTGTGCGAGAACAAGACTTGCCCTTGGGATAGGGTGTGGTTTCTCTGATGTTCCATCCAACTGCATGGAAAGGGGCATGCTAACGCCACTCCCCCCCCCCCCCCCCCCCCCGCATAATGTGGGTCAATCTCTATATTTAGTGCAAAGGTTGAGGATCTCATTAAAAAGTCAGCAGTATCCTCGTCAGGGCCATACAGATCGACGCTCAGCAGACAACGCCCCTCCAATCTAGAGGCCACTGCCACCGAGCATGTCCTTAAGGTTGGGCAGCACTATAAAGTCAAGAGGCTTCCTAAACAGTATGACCACCCCAAAGAGTGGAAGTGGAATACAAGGAAAAGTACCCGTGCTTTCTCCTTGCTGTAGCAAAAGTAGCGGAGCCGATTGGCGGGCAATGAGTTTCCCGTAGGGGAGCCAGGTCAACGTGATGACGATCTAGGTCAGCTCGGACCTGTCGAGCTGTACACGGTTTGTTCAGGCCCTCTACATTCCATGGAGGAAGATCACCACAAGGAAGGGATAGTATGCAGCTCTCATGTGGCCAGTGTTGCATCAGTCTATGCCTGTGTCAGTGTGCAGTTGATAGTACTCACATACTGCATTGTGGAAATGAACAAAGAAACAAAACAATTGCAAATCAAAACAAACCAACCCACCCTCCCACGTCATCACAAACCATTAAACCGTACAGGTTGTGAAGATCACACGAGTGCGCTCCACGCATGGGGACCAAGAAGCACAGCTGTGCCTCCTGCATGGGCCTGACACTGTATCAAATAACATCACAGGTCAACCAATGCCCAGCAAAATTCAGCAAGTAACTTACAAATCCGCAATAGGAGACACGACTTCCCGTAATAGTAGTTACAGTATGGTGGCATGTTTTTGTTACGGGGAGTTTTGACACCTCATGGTTGCACGAGGAAGGGGGCAGTTAGGGATTGCCCCTGCGATAAGGCAAAAAGGGGGTGGGAGGGACACATGTTCTAGGCGTCCCTGAACAAGGCCAGCGCTCAAACAGTTTGCTGTTGGCTGTAAGTGAAGACCCTAGGCCGCCAAAATTTCACTTCAAAGTTTATGGTATGTGTCCATAATATGAAGACCAAGCAACACCAAGATACAAAAGGAGAACAACTCGATCCTACGAAGAATCAGCAAGGATCTAAGCCACTAACGTTTCGAGATAAAAAAAATATGAATTGTTTTGTAAATAATTAAAATGATCATTATGAAATTATTTGTATATTTGTGATACGAAAATGAACTGATGGATGGACCTAATGCTCTAGATTACACATAGGACAGTAGATTATCAATAGAGTTGTTATATTTCGCATTGGTTTAAATTCCACATTTGATGATAAATATGTTTCTCCTTGTATATCTTTCTGTTGCTTGGCCTTCATATTTACGGACACGTCATAACATTTGAAGTGAAATCCTGGCTGCCTAGGGTCTTTACAGTATATTTTCCCTGCCCTGGGAGTTTCCATCATTAGCAGGGGGTCCTGAATTTGTACACAGGTTGGCGTATGTAATGTACAAGGATGGACGAGAACGGTCAATCATTCATTATCGCTTAGGGCAGGGGCATCTCGACGCAGGCGCTGTCACGCAGCCTCGAGCAGTTACTCCACCTCTCCTCCTGATGGTGGCAACACCTGAAGCAATACTATATGGCCAGACCAGGCGAAAGATGACCTCTGCACTTCTAAAGAGCCCACTGTCTTCAGTCATGCCACATTCTATGGTATGGCCCATACTGTATGGGGACTCCAAAAAGCTTCAGGAATGCCTGCAATCAACATCACTCATTCGCCAGGCTACCTCTAACCTCCAATTTATACACCATACTTTTTATTTATTTATGTATTTATTATCATTTGGTAATAGTAACATCTGAAACCACTTGTACTCATACAAGGTACATACAATGGAAATAGCAGATAAACAACCGGCTGCTTCTTCACTTAAATAAACTCTGCATGTGTGGTGGGTAGAATCATTGCAGGTACCGGTACAGGAGGATACGCGGGCCGCGGGGTGTTTGTAGCTCCTCAGCGGGGCAGGAAGAGCATAGGGTGGTCGGGGGAGCGGCAGTGTGGAACACATATGGGGAGGGCAGCATAGAGGCAGTTCAAAGATATCACACATCACAGTATTCGGTTATGTGCGTGGACAACTGGTGTGGAGACATCTGGTGGGGTCGATACCCTTCTGGGGAAATTTTAGGTAGATGTTTTCAGGACCTAAACATGATGGGGCAGATTTATGATAACTGGCGCATCCCTGCATATCAGCAGGGATGCGCCAGTTATGCGCCACAGCTGCGCCACCATGGATGCGCCGCATTTATAATGCGGCGCACCATGGGGCAAAAACGGCACAGATGCATCTGTGCCGTAAAAGTGGCGCATTGCTGGAGTTGCGTCGCAAGCGCGACGCAGCTCCAGCAATGTTCTGGGGGGCCCTATCTGTACAATGCTGCGTCAATCCTTACGCCTGCTTCAAGCAGGCGCAGGGTTTTGATGCAGCATGGGCCTAAAAGTGACTGAGTGAAATCTTGTAGATTTCACTCAGCCACTTTTAGGAGGCGTTCCTGCGCCGGAACGCCCCCACCTGCCCTGGAACGCCTACATGTGGGGCAGGGCTTTACAACGTGACGCATCTCCCAGATGCGTCACGTTGTAAATACCCCGCACCATGGCGCAGGATTTGCGCCGCTGCTGCGTCACAAAAGTGACGCAACGGCGGCGCAAAAGTGGCGCAAGTGCAACATAAATCTGCCCCGATGATTGTGGTGTGCCCATTTCATGGTGGTCGAATGTCGTTAATGGCCTCGATATTAAGGGGTGTCGGTGTGTCACTTGTAATATGAGAAAAAGTGACGCAAGGCAACGCAAGGGGCTAAGCCCTTATGTATGCAGGTGTCCCAGTTCCTCCCTCACTCTACCCTCGCGGGAGCACCCCTTGAAGGAGCGTTAAGCCATGTCCGTGTGTCCAGCACTGATGTCGCCTGCCACTCCATAGCTATTTGACATTTACAAAAGACGAAGGCAAGATCTATGAAGCTATGTAAATGTTTGTCCCCCTCGGCTTCGGGACAAAGGCCCAACAGGCAAGAATCAGGATTGGGCAGCAAGTCACGGTACCCCAATTCTGCCGTGGTAGCTGTGACCTCCGTCCAGGTCCCTTGCAGTGGCGGGCATTCCCACAGCATATGATAGAAACTGGCATCCCCTAGATGACAACGACGCCGGCACGCAGACACCAATGCAGGGAGCATGCGTCCGATCCACTGGGGTGATAACTAGGTGTGATGTAGTGGAATTGTGTAGAATGGAAACTGGGTAACTGGACACATCTTTCACCTGCTGCAAAGGAGTTGCCATGCCTTATCTGTTAACGGTTGTGGGAGGACGTTGCAGTTTGTACACGTACTTACAGTGGAAATCCAAAACGGATACCACTGTGCACAGAGTCATCCATGGTACACACACTCTCTCCTGGTTCATTCAGACAGTACCACTTACACATGCAGGGGCAGATTTACAAGCCCCTTGCGCCGCCATTGCGTCACTTTTTTTGATGCAACGACGGCGCAATCAATGCGGTCTACTTACAACGTGACGCATCTAGGGAGATGTGTCACGTTGTAAAGGCCTGTGTCACATTATACCTGCGAGGAGAAATGTTTTCCTCTTTCAAAGCGTGCTGCATTCTACAGTACGCATTGAAAGAGGAAAATGCCTGTAGTGATTGTTTTTGTGCAGGAAGGACCCCTTTCCTGCACAAAAACAATCTCCCCCATGACCAGGCATCCTTGCACCATGGTGCAAGGGTGCCTGTGCCAGCGCATGGCTGCAGTTTGTGCACCAGCGCAGGGGGAAGCACAGGAATGCGACATAATATTGTAAATATGTTGCATTCCTGTGCTGCGGAAGTGCTGCAGCGTGGCACAGCCAAAGGGCTTGCGTTGCCACGCTGCTGCACTTCCTTGTAGATCTGCCCCGAAGAGTTAAAACAACATACTATCACTTTGTGGGTCACTGAGGGCAGAGGTGCATGCTCGCGAAATCATGCAAGGGACCATATTGGAGTGTGTTTTGTTGAATCACTCCAAACTGGCCACCCATGTGTGCCATCAACGTTGTAAAAAAGTAAAGAAGCTTTGGTAAAGCCAATATGGTGGGGCAGGTGTCAATTGAGAGGTCTATTGGCTTTGCCAATGCTTGTTGTAGTTTGTAAGAAATATGATCAGTAGTTTTTGAGAGATCTGCCTTACGAAAAGGTGTAAGGTGAACAATAGTGAGTTAAACTTGGATATCTTTATGGTTTTCACTCAGATTTGTTCCAGATTCAGATCCTTGGTGGATATAAAGATTATCCATTTGAACAATATACAAATCTGATTCACCAAGGCAACATTTTTTTCCTTTGTCCAATGAGAGATCTGAAGATCCTTCCAATGTGCTTGGTTGCTAATAACTTAATTTTTCTGTTGCTGATGTCATTCACTTATCCAAGGAATCTGTAAATGCCTACTGATCTCATGTTGGAGACAAAAAATGTGGTGGGCTGTAGGAGGGCCGGCGAGTATCTCCTGACCCCACGGAGGATGTGCGGGGTATCCCAAGGTAGTACATACTGCCCCCCAAAAATAAAAAAAAGTTGGCACAGGACTCCAGCTGTGGAATATCTAATCTCAGGAGTTGCTATTTTGTACTCCACAAATCTGAGTAAGGAGCCAGCCCCAGCTACAAATCCACGATGCCATATTGTATTAGTGGATCCAGGTACGCCGATCATAAATACAATTGTTAAAAAGAACACAGTGTCGATCGACAGACACAGTGTGCTGTGTCCAAACATTGCTTATGGAGCTCCTGGCCCAAGACCTTGCTCTGAGCATAATTCCCCAATGTATATGGATGTAGGCAGTGCACAATGACTATGTCATGTGTGAAGTGGGTGCAGGGTCTAGGTAAAGTTCAGGCTCTTTGCAACTGCCATAATATGCAAGGTACATCACGAAGTACGTCCACATGCACACACAGCCCATAGAAACATGAGGAGTCAGTGTATGTCCCAAAAATTGGGCCAAAGAAACTTGAGCAGTTGAGATGTTGGCTCAGTGCAAGACCGAAGGTCAGGCCCTACACACACACATGCAAGCACCTACCGAACCATCTTCTTGCATAGAGTAGTATGTCCATACGGAGGCTTGGTGGAGTGCCCTTATGAATGGTCAAAGGTTGCATGTAGTGGGATATGTCCATATGAGCTCTCAGCACAGAATCTGACCAGAGGCCAGGTGTTAGACCATAAGATGGTCTTCCCCCAACCTTTTGCCTTCTCGCCTCATGTGGCTAAATTCGTTTTTGTTGGCCTTAGGACTCTGTGCACTTTAGCACTGCTAACCAGTGCTTAAGTGCTTCAGTCCACTCTATAAAACATTGTAAAATTGGCTTCCACCTTATTGGCACATGTATTTAACTTATAAGTCCCTAGTAAGGTGGTATACCATACAACCAGGGCCGGTAAATTAAATCCTACTAGGAGTCCTGTAGCACTTATTGTGCCACCCACTTAAATAGCCCCTTAAAACATGTTTCAGGACTGCAATTGCAGCCTGTGTGAAGTTTTAAGCTGCCAATTCGAGTTCACAAAATAAACCTCTTGCTAAGACCAAACTCTCTTTTTAATACATATGTCACCATTTGTGTGGGCCCAAAACAGCCCATAGGGCAGGGTGCATTGTATTTAAAAAGTCGGTCACATACATTTAAGTTTTATGTGTCCTGGTATTGGAAATCTCACACAATCATTTTTACTACTGTCAGGCCTACCTCTCCCATCTGATAACATTGGATTACCATATTAAATTTAATACATGGTAACTTTTGTTTGGGAACAGGTAGAAATATCATGTTTGGTGTTTAAAGAATTGTAATGTAAAATCTTCTTTAGTGGCAAAGTTGGACAATTCTAAAAAAAATGCCACTTTTAGAATTTTGGCATGTTCTTGTCCTAACTACTTGGTACCTGCAGCATGTATCCTGGGTCACATGACTAGGTATAGTTGGCAGTTGGCCTAAGTGTATTCCTCCCTGACAGTAACACAAAGGGGAATGGGATGTTGGCAGGATGGGCCATCCTAGCAGGATAAGAGGGGCAGAGCTGTGCACAGCCCCACTTACATTTCAAAGGAACTGCCTCAGCACCCAAACAAAGAGCTTCACACTAATCTTTTGTGACCCCAGACACAGTTGAGCCTAAGCAATAAGGCTGGAAATTCCAGGACCATCAGTAGGAGGGAAAACTCTAGAAGTTTCTTCCACTTCAAAGCTGGCACCAGGTATACAAATAGGACCCTCAGGCCCACTCTTCAGTGGACATATGAAGTGCTTGTAGAGGACTGCCCTGCTGCCTGTGGCCTGCTGTGTAATTCAAAGGACTGCCTTGCTGCTCCAAGAGGACTGCTCTGCTGCCTGAAGCCTGCCCCGTGCCCTCAGAGGACTGCCCTGCTGCTTGTGACCTGCTTTCCTGCTTGAACCCAGGACCACAAGAGTGACACCAAGGGCTAGTTTGCTGGCCTCCTGTCCAGGGCTACAGGGACCCAAATAGCTCCAGCTTTTAAATCGCACCTTGAACCAGCCTGAAGTGAGTCTTGACCCTCCAAGTGGTGTCCCCCCTAGTACAGGACATTTGAAAGCGGTGCTAAAGGTGCCCAAACTGCCAAAATCCAAAGCTTGGGACTTATAATATTTTCTGTCAAAAAGTGCTCTGAGAACCAAAAGGAGACCAGGACCTACTTGCTCGGCGATCAACCCGGGGTGCATTGCTGGTCGGCCTGCCTTTTTGGTAGCTCCCACTAGGTTCTTCTTGGAAGCAGCAAATCCTGTTCAGTGGCTCCTCCCTGGAAGGGTATTCGGCCTCCTGGAGCCCTCGTCGGATACAGCCTGGAGATTTTCTACTTCTAAAAAAAAGACTAAGGGGCTTAGTCTGAGTTCGGCGGTCCAACTGCTGGACTGCCATTGCAGTGGTCGGGAGAACAACGCCAAGCCGGCAGCATGCCAACCGCCGTATTATGGGTTAGGGGTGTGCCGGCGGCAGCCTTGAGGTGGTGGCATGCTTCGGTTCTCGTGCAAGCACTGTTGCCAGGCACCATATCGTGCATGGCATTCAATGCACACATGACAGCGCAGGCATGGAGGGCACAACATGTGCCCCCAGCCACAATGCCCAATGGACAAAAGCACCCTGGGGCCCTGTTTGGGGCTCCTCACCTGGCTTTCAGCCGACCATTTCATGGCGGGTCCCCGCCATAAAAAGGTCAGCAGAAATCCAACTCGTAATTGGAACGGCTGTACCAGCATCGACACCGCCTCTAATCCCCAACACATTCCACGCCGCCGAGGTATCCATGATTCTGTGTTGCCACATGACAGCGCAGGCATGGAGGGCACAACATGTGCCCCCAGCCACAATGCCCAATGGACAAAAGCACACTGGGGCCCTGTTTGGGGCTCCTCACCTGGCTTTCAGCCGACCATTTCATGGCGGGTCCCCGCCATAAAAAGGTCAGCAGAAATCCAACTCGTAATTGGAACGGCTGTACCAGCATCGACACCGCCTCTAATCCCCAACACATTCCACGCCGCCGTGGTATCCATGATTCTGTGTTGCCACTGCTGACGCCATGGCGCTCCGGACCGCTGGACTCAGATTCAGCCCCTGAGTCCAAATGTAGAAATCTTCACTACGGCTTCATACAGCAGCTCCCCGACAACGCCACCGCCTCCTCGGACTCTGCCGGTTGCCTTGCCCTACTGAACGTTACCATCTCAGATATTTTTCCCTGAAATTCCTTCTAAGACTGAAGATAAGCGTAGTTTGGGCCGAAATGCACTAAAAACTTTAAATTAGTGTGGGATTTTTCTTGTGTTGTGTTTTCACTTTATTTGTGTGCTATATAAATACTTTACACATTGCCTCTAAGTTAAGTCTAACTGCTTTTGTGCCAAGCTAATACAATTTCAAAAACTGGTCAATTTAGTGGCTTTTTGTGGTTCACTTTGCCAATGATTGCGGCTTTTGATTGAGTAGGGCTTCACCTCCCTTAACCAACAACCCATTTTTTCACACCTGGCCTTGTACTCAGCTGCTGCTGTGCATTGCTTAAGGCTATATTTTGTAATTAGGAATGATGCCTGGGTCCACAGTGGATAAGGCATCAGAGGTCAAACTCCACTGTGCACAGTCAAAGGCCAAGAGCCATGTGTTATATTTACACTGGGACTCATTTGGGCTCTATCAGAAGATGAGATGTTACATGTAGTGAAGTTTGTGTCATTATCTGTAACATCATGTGTTAGGTCATGAGCAGTGCATTGGGTGAGGTATGGTTACATTGATAACTTGAGCTGGCAAATTTCAGTGATTTAGATTGTTAGCTAAAATCATGATGTCCTTAAAGCTGACCATTCATTTTAAAGATCTCCATTTCCACAATCAAACAAAGACATATGAACAATAATATTTAATCAACCAATTGTAGTTTCAATGTTTTTTATGAGCATCTCTGTTTCAAAATATATTTTCCAGTATAAAGCATTCATAACAACAGTAAATTTGATCCTTACCTCCTAAGTGGACTTCAATAGCCCTTCTGATTTAAATCAGTTCTTACACACAAAATAGGTTATGTCAGTTTCCAAGAAGCTCCTTTCAATCTTAAACAGCTGTCCTTGCGCCTCTGTCTTTTAATCACAGCACTTTGAGTCTCTTTGAACAAGTTACGCTGAGGCAGAGATTGACGCACGACCCAAGTAGTTGCTGAAATTGTCTTTCTTTATCCACCAGCTCATGGACTAGCTTCAGCACCCCCAACAGTGACCACAGATTTTGCACACACATATTGTACCATGATGATTTACTCTTTCCCATTATATGTGGATTGCATGTATTTGCTGCCAAGAGAAAAAATTAAATTGTTTTCCCTATATTACTGAGTTGTGGATATATCTCCCTTGAGGAGGCACCTAAAAATATCACCGGTAGGCATCTAGCCAGGTTAAATCCTGTAATTGTGTTGATGCTTTCCAATATTTAATTCCAGTAGCTCTGTAGATATGGGTAATTTCACAGGTTGTGGGTAAGTGAAGCCTGCTCCACAAAGCCTCTCCAGCAAGTGTCAAAGTGTGTGCCACCAACAATCAATTTTAACACCCAACCCTAAACCGCTCCACCAGATGGTGGAACGTGAGCAAGATATTTTCATATTTTTGCACTTCATTTTTGCCACCAGCATTATGGTAGTCTCCACTTCCCAAAAGAATAGATTTTCTCCTGGTGGTCCATCCTTATACAAATAGATTGTATGAGAGAGGTCTCAATGTTCAAATCGTGCAGCTTCCACTGTATGGCAAGCATATTTTTTAGAAAAACAATTCTACTTGATTTTAATATATTTCCAATAATTTAAGTTGCAACTCAATATTAATTTTGCTGAAGCATGTTTGTTTTATTTTGTTCTACATTTAAAGTAAATATACAACATGAATTTACATTAATATTTCACATACAAATATTTTTTATTATTATTTTTGTATTGAATTAATTTAAATTAATTTTTCCTAAAGTATACTCTGGAGAAAATCACAGTTGGGACAGAGATCACTGCATGGTAAAGTATAAGGTAAAATAAACAAGCATTTGCAATACAATAGGTCTCGCATTTGCAATATTTTTAGCTATAGGCATTGTAAATGACAAACCTTTTATCTATGTGTTGGTTTTGAAAATTTACGCTACTTTGAGCATTTATGTTGCTAATAAAAATGCCTTTTATTTTTGTTTTCGTTTTTAAAACATAAATAAAAGGCTTTGTCATTTACAATGGCAATAGCTTAAACACGCGTAAATGCGATTCCTATTGCATTGCAAATGCTTGTTGATATCCTATCAGTACCAACTCTGCTACATTTTTAAAAAAAAGCTGAAGACACACATCTTCAAAGAGCACCTCTGCTGACCTGACAGTGCACACATTTGACCTTCTCCCAATTATTGCATTCCCAGGGGGGCATGTCTTCGTTCACTGTTCAGTTGCTCTTGAGCTACGTTTGCGCTATACAGCTACCAGCACATAAACACATACATCCAAGGAAGCTAAAAGAACAGTTCTATTTGTCCCGTTTTGCATCACAAGCAATCAGTAGTGATGGAGCAGGTAGAACAAATTTTGTATACCTCCTCTATTTTGCATGAAAAGACTAACTATATAACCTACTGATTATAATTTTACTAACGGATTGCTGTGTGAAACTAAATCAACCTTTTGCATACACCAATTACACGTGGGAAATTGCTATTTGCATGGCAAAATAACTAATAACTAAAATATGTACGCATATTAATAGTAGTACATGTGTTCATAGATATCCCTTTTCCTCCGGCCTCGCGCTGGATCAGTAGCAAAACGCATTGTAAAATGTTCCTTTGTTTGATGATGTCTACTTGGATTTTTAGCCCCATTATGAGATCATTCATTCAACGCATGGCCATTGTAATATGGAATCATGCCGCTTAGTTGTGACACTTTATTATTTATTTGCCAGTATACTCATATGGCAACATTATTTTGGGGCCTTCGCCGCCTCTTCAGGAAACCCAATCTGGTGTGTGATAGCTGACAGAAAGTTTGTGGGGCGGGTGGGAAAGTCTGTGTGAAGGTTATGGCTGAATGTGGGAAAGGTCTACTTGTGAATAATCCGTGGCCTGTGCATATGAGTGCTGTGCTTTTTATATGTGAGGGGTGTAGTGGAATGTAGAAAAGTGTGTTGGTGTGTGTAAAGGTTGTGAGGGTTTTCACGTAGGATGTGTGTGATATGTGGAAAAGATGTCTGTGTGAAATGTGTCACTCTTATGTGACATGGGTCTGTATGTGTTTGAGAGGCATGTGGGTCTAGGTGGAATGTGGAGGTGTGTGTGTGTATAGTGTTGTTGTATGTGTGCGAATGTTTTTGAGGTACGGACAAGCTGTGAATGTTTGGGTATCTCCCTTGATTTTGGCAGACAAAAAGAGGGGACAAACCTCCGAGAAACAAAAACAGAGAGGAGAATGCAGAAATTCAAGGAATTTAGAGGGTGTGGGTGGATGTTTGGAGAGGGAGGGACGCTAAAGGCGGTGTTGGTGAAATTGTTATGGCGAGAACAGGGTCAACGCCTTTCCAGCACTGGTCACGTCGCGGGGGTCGTGGTGTCCTGGGTGCTACCCATGCTGCAAGCTTCCACCCGACCCTTGGCTGTCAGGTATCAGGGAAGGCGCTGCCCGTCTCAGAGTCTTGTCGCAGCAACCTGAGCAAAGTATGCAGGGGACACTATGAGAGGACAGTGAAAGAAAGGGGGAGAAACATAAACACGCACTATACCAGGGGACGTCAGACATCAATGCACTGACACGGGAAATGTGGCTTGGAATTATGGGGGTAGGTAGGGGAGAGCACTGTCCTGCCCTAAGTTCTTTTGGGCAGTCTGCACCTCCTGTATTTTGTGGAACGGATAGTCTGGGTAGTAAGTGCTCTATAAATATAATTTTAATAGCATATCAACTATCAACATATGGAGCAGCATACTACCCTTTCTCTGAAAGCATCCCAACAGCGAGTCAGCGGTATGAAGCGCTACATAAATGCATTTTCAATGCAATACCATTTCGCCTATTATTGCATCCCTTCTGTTTTACATTTGCGAAAACAAGGCTCGTGATTAAAATGACCACATTTAACACAGAATGCTTCTCATTGCCTAGTTTGGAGACGCGGAAAGGAATTATCCGGACCTCGGCTGAAAAGTAATTGCACTGAGGTGGGGGGGCGGCTTGCTGATAAGTACAGTCACACCTACTGGCAATGGAAATATGCCATTTACAGTGGTGGGAAGCCGCAAGTCCAGGGCGGCAGGCGCTATGTAATGAACACTGCTCAGTGATGTATTTTTCTAATCATTAACAACGGAGCCGCGAAAGAGCCATACTTACTGCACAAGAGCGTGTTTGCTGAGCAGAGGTGCCATCCCGTGCGGCAGCAGGCACTATGTAATGAACACTGCTCAGTGACGTATTTTTGTTATTAGTAACAACAGAGCCGCGGAAGAGCCATACTTACTGCACAAGAGTGTGTTTGATGAGCAGAGGCGCCATCCTGCGTGCCGCGGTGGCCATGCATATTAAATGCATGCGCGAACCAGGAGCCATGGCAAAAAAAATACAATGAAGTAGTCTCTACATTCAAAGATCCCGCTTTGCAGCATAAGTTCACTGTAGTTGGTCGATGCTACTTCCTCCAGAAAGGGAGTAAAACGGAAGTGACCTATCGGATCACTAGCCAACAATGAGTGAGATAAGAAGAGCAATGCCAGATTTCACCAATGGCAAGCGACAAAACAAAGAGAACCGCAATGGGTGGAGTTTCACTAGTAATACTGATTACTTGATGCCTTGGAGAGGCAGCGCATGCGCTGCCTATGCGAGACCTAAAAAGGAAATAACTACAGAGCATGCATTCCAATTCAAGATCATTACTGTTCACTGTTCAGTACTCCATGCACCAGCCATTGCAGACCTCATCACATATCACAAGCTTGATGTCCTCTTCATCACCAAAATATGGTTCACGCCTACACCGTAGCACTTCCTTGATTTCCTTCTTCCCTTATTCCCACAGGCTGCAGCATCCATTGTGTGGCCAAAGCACATAAGAAGTGAGGAGGCCTCACTGTCATTTTTAAGTCCTTTGGTTCACCTCATTTACAGCCTCCCAGGAACAACAAGGACTTAATTTACAAATTCTCATATCTCCTCACCCCCTCATCCATCCGACATGCCCATACCACCCTCTTGAGTCACTTCAGCCTCCCAGACAACACAAGCTAAAAAGAAAACAAGAAACCCTTTTCAGTATCATCAATACACTAAATGTGGTACAAAACTGTCTTCTCACCATAACCACCAATCCAATGCAAACTAGCCATATCCCTGGACTGGACTGACAACTTTTCCATCTCTATCTCCCTGTTCATCATCCTACCAATAAACCAAGGTAGAAAGAAAAGAGAATACCACACCTTCAGATCCTAAAAAAACGTCTCCATAGACAATCTGAGGCTCATCTCTCACTCTACCAATTCCACATCTGATGCCAACACCCTTCTAAACAACCTGTCAGGAAGTCACTAGCCAGGACGGAAGAGTACCAGAAACGGAAGATAAAGACTGCATTCCGTCTTAAATCTCCCCCCTCCTTTACTTACAGCCCGTTTGGAATGCGGCGGTCGATGTGCCTTCCATTGACACAGGAGACGAGAATGATGACAGCGGGCCCTTTAAGACTGCCTCACTTATAACCCGCGTAGGAGGTCATGTGGGGTGAACAACAACGGAAAAAGGAAAACAAGAGAGAGCACGGGAGGAGGGGCGAAAAACGCCGATTTACAGAGGAGAAGGAGGAGTGGTGGGCTTGGCGCGAGAAGAGTTCCTTGCAGAGGAGAAGAAGGAAGATCACAAGAGGAGAGCGGGTGTCCAGACCAGAGAAGCAGGCGAAGGAACCCGGAGGGTCGTAGCTCTCACAGGGAGGTTGTTGGCAGTGCTTAATTTGTGCCGGTGCTTTCCGGTGCTTAGCACCGGCACTTATTTTTTAGGGCCGGGTCTACACAAGATCAGCTTACTACGTTCACATTGTCTCCTCAGTGAAGCGATTATCTTGCACGGTACATCCATACCTGGGGATTTTTGCATGAAATATTGAAATATGGATGCAGCGGTTGCCCACCTTATAATGAGACACACGGACGGCACGCACCCCCCTCTCCGAAACCGCCTGGGTTAGGTCCCTGTCTCAGAACAAACTCCCAGCAATCATAGCGCTAGTGCTCTACCAATGACTGCCAGAAATTGATTATTAGCCCGGCCTCGTCCGTCCTTGAAGAATTGTCAAGTGTTTCCTCCCGAGTCAGACCAATGGGGATTAGAGTCTCCACTTTCCACCCTCCCCGGCACACTACGCAGCTGCAGCACTTGTCAGTCAATTCAAGAAACAAGCAGCCTACCACGCAGCAGCAGGCCTATCATGAAAAGTTTTAAAACCGAAAGGCAGTAAGTGATGATTTTTTTTTTGTAACAAGCGCAAGTATGACGTGTTTAATGGTTGAGGTACATGCTCAGAAACGTGTAACCTCTCATTTCTGGCGCATATTTGTATGTAAAAGTAGCGTAAATTAGTTTGCAAATTATACTGAAGATAACCAGCCCTACAATCCTGATTGCCGGGCTACCCGAGTGATCATAAATAATGTGCCTGCATGCTGTTTCTACAGCAACTAGTTTTTCTAGCTGCATACCCTCTTACATTTCTTGATCCGCACAGTGTTGTGTTGTTTCTAACTGTATTTTGCAGAGATATTTAAAAAGCACGCCTAGCCGAGAGTTAGGACTTTGTAAATATAAAGAGAAAGTGAAACTAATGGTACTAGGGAATGAAGAAGACGTGTTTGCTTGAAACATGAATGCTGGAGATTACAGTATTTGTGGCACAAGGATTTAAATTACTAAACGATAAATACCCCCCTCATAATTGCAGTTAAGGTTTGAACTATGGCCTCAATTGCAGTTAAGGTTTGAACTATTGTATTACAACGTATTAAACAATAGTACAATACGCACATTTGGTAGACGTGAGTGAAATTGAGTACGTCAAAAATGTGTCTTGGAATCGGTTTAATGAAATACAAGGCACATTTTATAAATTCTATTCTACTCTGCCTTTGGAGATTAAATCTCTTCCTTCTGCGCAGGCTTTTAGGAAGGCCCTTAAGACATGGTTATTCGCCAATGCCTACGCTTAGACATGATCTGCCTTACTTTTGAATTGTTTTGGTTAGGCGCCTTGATGCCTTCGGGCTAAGTAGCGCGTTTACAACTCTCCTTTCATTCATTCATTCATATTCACAATGACTTTAATTTTTTGATCAGGACATAGGTTTCAGAATGAAAAAGCTCCGGCTTTACTGTCAGGTGTTGTATAGTTACCAAGGAAGTGGTTTCCCTAGCAATAGTAACCACATTAAAAGTGTATCCTAAACTATTCTTGTGGCTTATTCATCAGTTCTGAATTTTGGAAAGGTGAGGGAGGCGGGTTGATCACGAACATCGGATCGAATGACCATGCTTTTGTTCACCATGCCGACCAGAGGCATGGCTCAGGCGTTTATACAGTTCAATACATGGTCCATTTATAGGGGACTTGGATGACTTCTAGTAACTTGAGAGACAGGACTCTCACCTTGGATTTTCTTTAACATCCCACTGCATTCTGGGATCTGTAATCTTGGTTTACTGTAATTATGCCCATTGTACTAAAACGAGATCACACAGTTTACTAAAACAAAAGCACACACCTGTCTTAGCCTTTCCCCAATGATGTAAAGCCATTAAGTAAATACACAGCAGCGTCCCTTTGGATGTATTTTTAGCATAACCAGTAAAGTACCTTGGTTTCCATGGGTGATGTGGGGGTGATTTTTCCCTGCGATTAAGGCAAACCATCAATTGATCTGGCCATCAACTTTTGCTCCATACAAAACTAGAGCGCACCACGTCATGAGTATCATTGGTTTATTTTAACCAGCATTCCACAGATTCAAAGAGGGCATCAATATTCTTTACAAAAATGTTGTTATTGGCGAAACAATAAATAATTTTCTGCCTCCATTCCTGTGTATCCGCCCCTTCTTTACTTTGTCTGTCCATCCACTCTTGTCTATATGTCCTCCATTGCCAGCTCAGTTTTCCCCAACTTCCATTTTTTTCAACAGATGTATTCAATTTCCCTCTTTTTAGACCCTCATCATGTTCATATGTCTCTAGCTCTCTCTTTTGCTTGCACCCTTCATAGCATTCGCTCTGTCTTCATCCATCTCATTACCTCAATTTCTTTCTCTTCTTCATGTTTGTCTCTCTCTTTCAGGGTCCGTCTTATCTCTCTCTCTTGTTCTCTATCTCTATTTGCATTCTATGCTTCCACTTCGTCCGCATCCACTCATTCTGTCTCTTTTTTTTCATTCCATCCCTTTCTGACTCCCATTAATTCAGTTTCCCCCCCTCCATTTGGCTTCCTATTTTGCTTTTTGTTTTGCTATACACATCTGTGTATCCTCTTACATTAGTTGTACATTAAGGTCCCCTTTCTGGTGCACATGCTGTTGAAGATCTTTCAGCAGCACTGCACCTACAGAGTCAGAAACACTTGTCCTACCCACCAGTGGAGACGTTTAAATGCATGGGCAAAGCGGGCTCTGGCACTGGGCCCCCATCCTTTCAGGGGCGCCCTTATAAATCCAGCTCTGTTCTGCAGAGAGTCTTGCCCTGATTACCTTGACTAATTCTTAAACAAATTGTTTTAAATACCGTTTTTCTTTTTAATGTGGGTGATATGTGAGAGTTTATTACATTAGGGAGATTTTGTAGAGACATTCTGTGTTTATGTTTCATATAAATGTATACATTTTTCTTTTAGACCAGCATCTCCTCTCAAATGAGAAATGGGAGGACGTCACAGAGATTATTTGCAGCAGTATTAGTGTGTTGCTGCTGTGTTAAATATTGAAAACAGAGGTCAATATCCCTAAATATTATATATAAACCTGAAGCCTGCACTACTGGGCAGTCATTGCATTTGCTGAAGGTTTGAAGCACTAGGCTAATATCAGCTGGCCATATAATATGAATATCCCAGAGGCTAGTAGTACTGGGCAAATATCAGCTGCCCGTATGATGTACATATGTAGATGCTTTCACAACTTGCCATATATAATAGACCAACAAAACAGAAGCCTGCACATGTGGACATTTCTGACTTGGGAATGTGAGGTTTGCAGACCTTCATTGTATGCGCTGTAATGCTTAAGTTTTCTGCACATCTGAAAAATGTAATTTTCAGATGCCATACCACAGTATTACATGGTGTGCATAAAGAAATTGTCTGAATTGTATAGTTTAGGCATAACTGTGGGATTACATTTTACATGAGCCTATGATATATGCACATTTTGGAAACCTAATATTTGCATATAGTCAGAGGTTTTAGATGTCCATATTGGGCATATTGCAGCACTGAATGATGTGCATAAATCAGTTCCAGACAGTGCATATGCCAGAGAGGTGCATACTGTACTTCTAGCAGAGTCCAATATGTTCTTCATGTGATAAATGCCTTCATTGTAGGCTCGTACCTCTCAGCTGTATAATATCTTTTATTCTTTGGTAACAAGATGTACATATATCAGTGTAGTGCGAATTCCCCAAATTCTCAGAGCAAACGAATTGAGAAGTGGGTAAGGTGTGGTACTCTCTTCTACTAGTAGACTGGTCCTGGGCAGTTTAGGGTGTTATTTGAAAATCAAGCCTGCGGAGACACAAAACACAATAGAAGTAGATAGTAATGGCAGCATTACTTTAGAGTCAGGCTTTTCATGGTCAGAAAAAAGTTCATTATCTTTGGTTCCAAAAGTTATGACATCCAGTCTCTTTTGTGGGGTTGCCTTGATTTTTATTAACAACATGCTTTGCTGAAATTCAGCTCAGGTATTACATCTGCCTTTCAGTGCCAGTTCCAGTTGAGGATGTGGGTGGGGTCAATACAGTAAGTGGATGGAGCCACTGGAGAAAGTGGGTGGATCCGGGGGAAGGGAGTGTGGCTTCCTACAAAAATTTGAGCACCTGTACTTAATATTTTACAAATTAAGCACTGGTTGTTGGCCAGGAGGAAGTCTTCCAAGGAACTGCCGTCGAAGACCCTGAGAAAAGGAGACAAAGACAAGAAAAGAAAGGCCATCAGAAGACTGTTTTGGCATACTGTTATTCTTAAATAAAGGACTATTATACTCATTCCATAGCTGTATAAGTCTTTCTCGGGTCCCCACAGATAACAATTTCTGACACGTGGTGGAGAATGCGGGCAGCGCTCCATTAGTCTGGCATAAAGGAGAACCTTATACAGCAACTAATACGCGGACAAAAAAAACTAGAATGGGCCATCGAGAGACAAATGATGTGTGCTCAAGCTGATAGAGAGATGTTCAAGGCCTCTCTAACCCAACAAGTGGACCGTATTCAGAGGATTGCTGAAGGACAGGCCCTCTTGCCCTCAGGTCAGCAGAGCCGACCAGGAGTACATGCCGGTTATCCCACTGTCTCACTACAAAAGTATCAGCCTGGCGAGGACCCGGATGCATTTCTTATGAACTTTGAAAGGACCACTCATGCCTGTGGGTAGCCAGAGGTGAAGTGGCAGTTCTTTTTGGCACAATTGCTGACTGGGGAGGCACAGGCCGCCTATCAAGTGGCAAACCCCACAGGTACTACAAGTTATAAAGAAATAAAGAAGGTCATACTGGACCACCTAGGGGTGGATCCAGAAGCATTCCGGGTGCGGTTTAGGAAGGAACAGGGTCATCCTGGAGACACCCCATAGACATTGTTTTTCAGATTAAAAGCAGCCGCTGATAAATGGCTCAGGCCTCAAGAAAATAGTAAGGAAGAAATAATGGCACTGATCTATCATGTCCAAAATATAACGTACCTGTTAAGGCGCGTGTAAGCACTGTATACACACTGTAATTCTGCTCTGATCAGACAGAGCTGCCAAATGCTTATTGTTGGATTTTTTCCCTTACTATACGCAAAGAGTAATATATTTACTAGATCATTAATTTACGTTAGAAAATGCAATTATAGCATTTAGAGCATTGTTCTGCATTATCGCCGTAAAAGCACGAGTCTGTTTTCTGGTTCTATTCCCATGGCATCCTGAGCAATGGATCGCTCGCAATTTCGGCGCTCCATTGTTCGAACTGCCGACCGATAGGCGGAAAAGGCGGGACTCCATGTATAGTAACACGGCAGCGCATTCACTCGTGGTCATCTCACCAGGAACAAACCCAGATCCAGGGAATAACAAGCGTTACTCGTGGACACTTGTCCGCTCGCTTTGCTCAAAGTAAGTAATAACGCGATATAGGCGCTTTGTCAACCCTAATTCCCCTCTATTCCAAATGCTTTCCCTCACACAATTCTTTAACTTTTACAGTTACCCTCTTGCGATTCCACTAATTGTGAATATGTGGCAATATTGAGTGGAGCTCATTAATGGAAGACAGAGCGCCACAGCGGTAGCAACAATTTTGAAGATAACATTGACATATACGTATCATCGTAGAGCCAGCCCTCCACCACGTGAGGTATCTTTATTATTTTTATTATTCACATCGAGTATTATGGCTATTGCGTCCAGTAATTCAATTATTTGCCATCAGTCATTCACGCGGCAATAACATTCTTTGTTTCCCTCTCCTTGAACACACCATTGAAGAACCCGGCTGGGTCCTCACGTGAGTTCTTTTTCTTCTCTTTCTTCACCTTTCACTAAGGCACCACACCTTTACTAAGACAGCGCTCTTTTTTAGAATCCAGGTAATTAGTGTACATTTAAGTCCTTTTTATAGTTTCTCACATCTGTGCCGGTATGTGGGCCTTTTGCTAATTCCTATTAATTTATTTTAGATGTCCCTACACTGTTAGTCCTGAAGAGACCCTACATTTGCAGAAGGGTCGAAACGCCGTCGATCAGTACATAGGAAGGACCATTTCCCAGCCTGCATCATTGAACATGTGGACTGTTGTCAAAATGCATTTGAATGGTCGTTCTTTATAAATTTATGGAAACCTTGTACTAAAAATGTGTTTGTTTCACAATGTATAGTCACTTTTTGGTTCCATTTTTCACTTGGGGACACCATGCACAAAGTTTTGCGCTTTTCGATTTAAAGAAGTGTATATACTAATTGCTGTTTTCTATAAAATATCATCTTGAATACACTGTGTAGAGATTTAATTTTGCCCCCTGACATTATCAGTCCTTACATACTCATCGCAATTGTGCAGATTTATTGCTTAAATCATCTCTTTATTATCCACTGGAACCACTGTTTCTTCATATATAACTTAATACCCTGGTTCCTTGTGAGTAGGGTTCCCCTGTTGTTTGTAGTGACTGATCTATTTAGAGCAGTTACTGGAGGCTTTACCCACTCCTACCCAAAGATGGCTCAGACAACAGACCAATCTCTCTATAGAGCAAGCAGTGGACATGGCGACGTCCTTTGCCTGGGCCCAACCAAAGCCATTATCATACGAACCAGAGAAAGCCACACGCTTTAGTTCGGGACATGGGCGAGTCGAGAAGAAAAGCAAGCCTTTTTTAGAACCGCCAAAAGATCGCATTCCCAAAAGTGAAGCCTCTCTATTTAAAGGCCCCCAGTTTTATGACTGCGGAGAGTGGGGCCATATAGCCAGATTTTGCTCCCAAAAGAAAAAACACGATGAACCGATGGATGTTAGTTGTGTTCCGCGAAGCATCCTATATAAAGAGGAATGTGGTTCCTGTTTATTTGTAAGTCTTAACCTGAACGGACATACAGTCAAGGCCCTTTTGGACTCCGGTTGTAGGCAGTCTGTTGTACGCAGCATATTAGTAAAGGAATCCCAACTCAGTCCTCACGAACAGATACCTATACGCTGTGTGCACGGGGATGTCCGTATTTATCCCGTAGCCAATATCCCTATTACATTACCTAATGGAGATACCGTACAGGCAAAGGTAGCGGTGGTGGATACCCTCCCAGAACAGTTACTTCTAGGAACAGACAACCCTGTGTTTAATGTCTTGCTTAAACACTCTTTGATGAAGGCTTCAACTCACCCTTCCGTTCTTCTCACGCAAACCCCATGGTTATCAGATAAATCCTTCCGTTATGCACAAAACCAAGATCCCACCCTCCAGAATGCATGGCAACAAGCCAGGGATACCACATCACCCCCCTCTTATCCCTCTTTTCAAATTAAGAATGGTTTGTTATACCGAGTAGGAAAGCCCGAAGAGCCTTCACAGTTGGTAATTCCCCAAAGGTTTTGTGAGCAAATCATGTTTTTTCTCATTCACATCTCTTAGCCGGTCATAGCGGTACAGCAAAAACAACCCAGACGGTGCTCAGATATTTCTATTGGCCAGGTATATATGCCAATATAAATCGATACTGTAGAGAGTGTGAAATATGTCAAAAAAGGAATCCATATACATCACCATCCGTCCCATTACAACCACTATCTATCATTGAGAAACCGTACAAGAGAATCTGCATGGACTTGGCAGGACCTCCCCCGAAGTCAAAAAGGGGGTATCTGTATATATTAGTCGTCATTGACTATGCAACCCGATACCCCAAAGCCTTTCCCTTGAGAACACCAAGTACCAAAACCATCAGTGAAAAATTAATGGAACTATCCTCCAGAGTGGGGTTTCCTAAAGAAATATTAACAGACCAGGGAACTCCCTTTGTTTCTCGCCTTATGAGACAGGTCTGCAAAACACTAAACATCTCTCAAATAAGAACATCAGCATATCACCTGCAAACAGGCGGTTTATGCGAGCAATATAACTCTACCCTAAAGCTTGCCCTGAAAAAATGCTGGCCACCGAAGGGAAAAAGTTGGATATGCTGTTGCCCCTCGCTCTCTTTGTCATCCCTAGTCAGGCCCAGAGCAGTCTGGGCTGCTCCCCATTTGAACTCCTTTATGGAAGACAGTACAGAACGCTACTGGAAATGATGAGGGAGGCATGGGAGCAGGAGACACAGGAAGAAACCCAAAGTCTTCTCGAATACACTCAGGCATTAAGATCTCGTCTACAGAAACTAAGAGACTTTGCTTCCGCAAATCTAGAACAAGCCCAAAGAAAACAACAGAAGTACTATAATAAAGTGAAGAAATGGAGGCAGCTTAACGTTCATGATTGGGCTCTTGTGTTTCTACCATCTTCCCTACTCCATAAACAGACAGAATGGAAGGGACCCTATGAAATTGTTGACAAAATAGGTCTCACGACCTATCGGTTACGGCTGTCGCCAAAAAGAACCCAAATATATCACATAAATCTTTTAAAGAAGTGGTTGAGACCTCTTCCCAAAAACGCCCAAGTGGCCTTTACTGAGATTGAGTCTTTCCCCTCTTCCGTGAACCAGGTAAACATAAATGAAAACTTGACCCACAATCAGAAGGAGTCCCTCCTCCACCTCTTAGATACTTTTTCTTCCATTTTCAATGACTTCCCTGGTAAAACGACTCTGGTCGAACATGCCATTAATACTCCACTGGGGAAAATAGTGAAGCAACGTCCTTATAGAATACCATCAGCCAGAAGAGACAATATAACCACAGAGATAGAGAACATGTTAAAATTAGGTGTTATAAAGTCATCTCATAGTAACTGGTCTTCTCCCATCGTCATAGTCCCGAAACCAGATGGCTCCATTCGTTTCTGCATAGACTTCCGAGCGGTTAATGCCATATCGAAATTCGACTCATACCCCTTACCCAGAGTCGATGAACTAATAGAGAAACTAGGCGAAGCTCTGTACATAACCACACTTGACCTCACCAAGGGATACTGGCAGGTCCCGTTGAGACAGGAAGACCAGAAGAAAACAGCCTTCAGTACCCCCACTGGCTTATATGAGTTCACAGTGTTACCTTTCGGGTTACATGGGGCCCTCGCGACTTTCCAACGTCTCATGAATAAGGTACTCCATCAACACCAAGTCTATTCATCAGCATACATTGATGATATCATCATATTCAGTCCCAACTGGGAACAACATCTTTCGCACTGTAAAGAGGTGTTTCACGCACTCAATATGGCAGGTCTACATTGCACCCCAACAGGAAAAGATTAAGGCGATCCTGGATATTCCTTTCCCCACTACTAAGAAGGGCGACAGATCTTTTTTGGGTTTAATAGGCTATTACCGTCAGTTATATCCCCAATTATTCAGAGATAGCAGCGCCCTTGACTGACATGCTGCAGAAAGAAGTAAAGAGCAAGGAGCTGCTACATCCCCCCCAAACCGTCAGAAGGGCATTTTGTGCTCTCAAAGAGACCCTGACTAGCAGTCCTATCCTTGTGTCACCTAATTTCAAGAAACCTTTCTTATTGCAGACTGATGCTTCAGAAGCAAGCTTAGGGGCTGTCCTTTCCCAGTGTACCAAGGACAATATAGAACGTCCTGTGTTGTTCATTAGTCGCAAGCTATTCCCAAGAGAAAAGAAATACTCCACAATTGAAAAAGAATGCCTGGCCATTAAATGTGCGATAGATAAACTGCACTATTATTTAGAAGGAACCCACTTTACCCTATATACAGATCATGCTGCCCTATGAGTCGCAACAAAGGCAACAACCCACGTGTTCTAAGATGGTTCTTGTCCCTACAATGCTATTCCTTTCACATACGACATCGGAAAGGAAGGGAAAATGGAAACGCTGACTTCCTTTCACGTAATCCGTGTGTCCCCGAACGGGAAAAAACTGGGGCTGGGGTGTGTCAGAAAGTCACTAGCCAGGACGGGAGAGTACCAGAAATGGAAGATAAAGACTGCATTCCGTCTTATATCTCCCCCCTCCTTTACTTACAGCCCGTTTGGAATGCGGCGGTCGGCGTGCCTTCCCTTGACACAGGAGACGAGAATGATGACAGCGGGCCCTTTAAAACTGCCTCACTTACAACCCGCGTAGGAGGTCACGTGGGGTGGACAACAACGGAAGAAGGAAGACAAGAGAGAGCACGGGAGGCGAAGTGAAAAACGCCGATATACGGAGGAGAAGGAGGAGTGGTGGGCCGGGTGCGAGAAGAGTTCCTTGCAGAGGAGAAGAAGGAAGATCACAAGAGGAGAGCGGGTGTCCAGACCGGAGAAGCAGGCGAAGGAATTCAGCCGCCGCAGAGCCAAGCGGAAGAGTCCTGCCACGGCCCCGGAGGGTCGTGGCTCTCACAGGGAGGTTGTTGGCCAGGAGGAAGTCTTCCAAGGGACTGTCATAGAAGATCCTGAGAAAAGGAGACAAAGACAAGAATAGAAAGGCCATCAGAAGACTGTTTTGGCATACTGTTATTCTTAAATAAAGGACTATTATACTCATTCCAAAGCTGTATAAGTCTTTCTCGGGTCCCCACAGATCACAATTTCTGACACAACCTCAGCATTTTTTAAAGCTATATGAACATCACAACATGCAAGTGCAAGCCAAAGCCTTCAACATCCTGGTATTCTTAGGACCTTGCTGATTATAAGCGATCCATCCGCGGACAGGAAAGAAAATGGGAGGAAAAAAGAACACCTTTTGATACTGAAGTCCCTCTGTGTAACAGTAAGACATCTCTTCACATCAGTCAAAGTAAAGTAGTGTATCATCACAATCAATTAAACCAATGAAAACATAAACGGAAGCAGAACACTGTTCAAGACAAACACTGAGAAGTTCAATGTCATCAACCTCTTCCTGAGTGAAAAAACTACTGACGATCTAACAGCACATTGATAAAACAATGTCTGCATGTTCTCGAACACCCTCCTCTTCCTATACACTCCAGCAATGGTCTACATTCAAAGACCTATCATTCCAAGATCTCCCTGACATACTCAGCTCCCACAAAGCCACTTTTAAAGATGATGTCTTACCATTGTCCTTCATCAAAAGTCTCTCAGGGGACACTCTCTTACCCCTACTTACCATTATCAATGCCTCCTTCACTCAAGTCATCTTCCCAGAAGCATTTAAGACAGGCCAGATCCTCCCACTCCTAAAAACACCTTCACTCTCCTAGCATTTATCGGAATGCCCATTGAAAAAACAGTCTTTGTTCAACTCCAAGATCACATCACTGCCTAACCATCTCCTGCACAACTACCAGTGTGGCTACAGATCATGCTGCAGCATGGAGATTCCTACCGCACACATCGTAGATGATGCCCTCTTGATCACAGATGAAGATGACTCCTGCTTCCTGATATTGCTGGACCTCTCATGTGCTTTCTACACAGTTTACCATCCCATCCTCATGTGAACCATGGAGACTCGAATGGGATTCACTTGGCAATGTCCTTCTCGGGTTCTCCTCCTACCTTTCCAACTTACAGTATGTTCACATGGGCATCTCTTGGTCACAAAAGATCCTTATCACCTGACAAGTCCCCTGGGGTTCAATACTTGTCTCTTGCCATCTACAACCTTTACATAAAGCATCTTGGTGCTCTACTCACAGATAATGGTATCAAGATTCACCCATCAATATTCCAATGATATACACTCTACCTGAAAGTCTCCTCGGCTTCAAACTTAGATAGTGGGCCTTTTCTATCTATGCACCCGGGATATGGAGCAACATCCCCATACCCATCAGATCCACCTCAATGCTGCTTCAACTTATGAAAGAGTTGTAAGCTCACCTCTCTAAAGAACACCACATCACAATGCATTAGCTGGCCACAACCCAGCTTCCTCTCCTATTACTTGTTGACTCTATGCTTGTCTTTGACCATGTGCAGCCCTCTGCTACCTTTTGGATGGATTTGTGCTATAGAAATACCACATACATCCATATATACACATAGATGTACATCTGTCCACCAGTCCAAGATGACACCTGCTTTAGTGGAACAGGTTGCAAATTTGGCTGGATGCCAGAACAGTGTATTTACACACTGCAGGTTATCCAAAACGAGAACGTCACCCTACGACCTCAAAGATGAGGGTCCAAACAAAATCATGTGGCTGAATTTCACACTTCCACAACTGGGAATGGAAGAAGGGATCCTCACTGTCTGTCTTTTGTACCTTTTCTGACCTTCAGCAATTCTCCTCCCAGCTTGCACCCCACCTAAGGCAGGCCTCAATTCCCCTCTGGGTCCGTTTATCCAACTAGATGCCGGCATCCTCTGCCAGAGGGTGTGCCCTCCACCACTGAAGAAGCAAGGGAAAAGGAAGGCTGATTTGCCACTGTCAGCTTTGCTGTTCTTCACTTCACGCACCAGCAGATGGGTCTAAGTCCGATATATGCCAAAATACAGCCCCCCATAAAAGTTTAAATCTTGCTGACCACTGTGGGGGCATAGGATGCCCTTTCTACAGCAGTGCTCCTAATTGAAGGGCTTCTCTATCAAGGACTGTACATTGCAACAGTCTGTTGAATCACTTTATAATGTATAAGGTAGAGAAACACCAAGCCATCAAATTCCTCCTGAAATCAAAGGAATTCAGAAACGAATCGCCATAATCTGTAGCGACAAAGCATCAAAAATTGAAGACAAAAACTTTAGCAAATGGATGCTGAAAAATAAGGGAACAAAAGTGTTGCGAGGCTTCCTTCAGTTGCAGATGACTCCTGTGTAAGAATTAAACAGGAACTGACATCACAGGTAAAATCCTCTTTCATCTTAGATGGGGAATCTTAGCTAGAGTTCATTGGTGATACCACAATCGTGGAAATGGGGTATTACACAGCTTGTCCACACCTCCTTCCTGAAACTGATGGCATCATTTAGGCATAAGAAGTAGAAGCCCAAGTTTGTTATACTTTGTTTCACCAAAGCATCAGTCTGAGGAAAATATTCAGATGAAAACCTTGCATGGAAAACAAAAGTGAAACATTGGTGGCACTATGAGTTGCAAATTCAAATTCAAATTCATAAAGCTTTATTTCGACGTTTGTCATAAAAGCACAAGATGATACAAAAAACATGACAAAACTATATTAAAAATAATACAAAAAAAAATAATAATTATTAGATTCTATAAAGCTCCACTATGAGTTAAAAATCATAAAAGCATATAAAACATTTGTGTGTGAATTTCCCTAGGTAAAAAAAAAGAAACATCACATATCAGTGCATAGGTGTGGTAACAATTGTTTAAACGTAAACAGTAACAATAGAATTTAAAGTGTGTGTGCGGATGGCCCAAAATCAACTTAAAAATTTAGCGACAGCGATAGCTATATGAGGACTGCAATCGGAGCTTAGAACTCTTAAGACGGAGATGCAGCTCCGTGTACCAAAGGACAAACAGATTGGTCTCAACCACTTGCGTCGCGGTACCGCATATAGCGGACAAATAAAAAATACATGTGGAATGGTTTCATCCTCTGTCAAACAATTATGGCACTTGCAACTAGTAGTAGAAGGCCATTTACGTGTAAAAAATTTAATAGGAAGAGAACCAATCCTAAATTGGAAAAACAGTTTCCTATCAAGTGGCTTCTCGATAAGATCCCAATACTTCTCACACACAGGCCAGGATTTGAGATCCAAAAACCGGCCTGATAAGCTAGTGGCAGGAATAGATTGAAAAGATGTTGAAAAAACCAATTCCCAATATTTTTGCTTTAGAACCATCTTGGTTGGAAAAACTGAAGTCTCCGGGCTGTCCCAGAGGTGCACCAGATCAAGCTTAGGAAGTATGGTTCTAATTTCTTTGAGCCATCCTATTTTGTAAAAGCAATCTAAAGCAATCACATCTTTAAGGCCCTGGGCAAAGTGTGAAAGCTCCGGTGTAGACCATAAACGCCTCTAGTATAAAAGCAGGCGTAACTTTGCCATATCCTCTATGTTTTTCCTGCCCAAATCTAGGCGGAGAGGAACCATCGGAGTACTTTGGGGGACCCCTGTGAGGCAACGTAAGAATTTGTTCTCTGCCAGGACTATACATCTTAGGTCATTGAATCCCCACAGTTCTGCTCCATATAGAGCTGAGCTCACCGTCTTAATATTATAAATTTCAAGGGCCGGGGTGACAGGTTTTGTAAGAGACATTTTGTGCTTCTTTGTCAAGGCACCTATATGCTGGTGAAATTTTAAAGTTGTGAGGTTCAAATGACTTTTCCAGCCCATGTCCTTTTGTAGTGATATGCCTAAGTACGTAAAAGCATCCACCTGCTCAAGGGGCACGTTATTTAATAATATCCTTCCCTTGAAAGACTTGTGCTGGTTGATTGACAAGTCACTAAAAGCATTCACAGCCCTCTGTAGACCACTCGGGGTCCTGGAGACGATCAGCGATGAGTTTCATTATCATAAGAGAACTATACCTTAAGATGACTGGTTATTTTGAGCTGCAGTGCAGTAACCGTGCATATATTGTGCTAGGCTTTGATTAGTATGCTCTGTCTGTCCATTTGAATGGGAATGAAAACCAGAATGAAAACCAGGAATTTATTGAAGAACTCAATAAAAATGACCGTAACATACACCTTTCAGGGAACATCAGCGACAACATGGTTGAATATTTAGATGTGAAGGTTGAGGTCAGATCTAACATGTTACATACCTCTTTATATCTCAAAAGCACAGCAGGCAACAGCATCCTACATGCCCTCAGCAGCCATCCTGATACCCTTAAATGGAGTATCCCTTATGGTGAACTGCTGAGGGCAAAAAGGAATTGTAGCAGTTGTGAAGCTTTCGAGAAAGAAAGTGCAGAGATGATTGAGAGATTCAAACTTCGAGGTTACCCTACCTGGGTCCTCAAGAAAGCGATCTGTAGAGTAGAGTCTGTGGATAGAAAAGACATACTCAGAGAGGATACGACGGTGATGGAGGGAACTGGAGATGCAGAGACCAGGGTGATCATGACCTATAATACGGAATCTGATGGCATCAGACATATCCTTTCAAAAAATTGGAACACACTTAAAAATGATAACAGCATAGGCCACACTTTCAAGGACAGACCTAATATCACATACAGGCGAGGTAGAAATCTAAGGGACATACTAGTACACAGTGATATCACATTGACACAAGACAGAGGTATCCAGAACCTTAAAGGTTTCTTCCCATGCGGACATTGTAGAGCTTGTTCGGCCAGTACCTCACGTAAAACATACGAACAAGGTCACAATCAGAGAGCAATAACCCAGTTCCTTACATGCAGCACCACATTTGCTATATATGTGATAGAATGTCCATGCGGCCTATACTATATAGGCAGCACCACCCTCATGGCCAAGAAAAGGATACTCGAACATAAGCGGGCCATTACCAACAGAGACCCCAAATACCCAGTGGCTAGACATTTCCAAGAACGACACTACTCTGACTCCTCTCTACTCAAATATTTCATTTTGGAACAAGTCCAGTTAGACCACAGAGGTGGCAACAGGACACTTAAACTTAGACAGAGAGAGTCAAAATACATTGTGGATCTCCAAACGAAGGCTCCTGGGGGTATGAACCAAGACGAGGAACTTTCAATACATTTGAAAAAAGAGTAATACTATACACTTTGTTCTGATATGTCAACCCAGATTCATCCCTTATGATCAATGTCTGTTATTTGCAACCCTGGATGTACCATCTCTTGTTTTCAGATGTTTTTCTGACTTGTCAGCTAAGTGTTTATTTCATGTTTTTATTACAGGAGAGAAGGAAGGTACCTACCCACTGCACAGGTCGCCTAACCTTTTCTTCGGAGTCACTTCTTCACTTTCACAAAGAGAAATGGGGCACTTCTAATACGATTGGACACCTCTAGAAGGGCACAGAGAGCAACAGGATAAGTGTATTTTGGTTATTGACTGACCCAGGGCATTTGCTTGTTACTGTTTTACACTGCTTATTATCCTCCATAATCTGGTAGACAAGATGTCATGCACTTCACGAGCACTATGCCTGTACCTTTGTGTATGTATCTATCATTATCATGTGCATTGTTTAGGGTGATCTATGCATTCTTGTGTAGCGAGCACACGGAGAGACATCTAAATTATTATGTTGCTAGCACTATCACCCATTCTTACACAGTGGCTATAACACTTTTATGCGTTGTGTCCACTGCACGCCTAAGAGTTGCCCTGATACTAATCGTTTTAACAAACCGTGACGTTAGATTTACTGGCTATTTCAGCCATGACCTTACACCATCGCTGTTTATCATTACTTTGCAGGGCTCTTGCACTTGCCAGGCGTTCCTGATCTTTTAGGACACAGAATATCCACGCATGCAGTCCATTACGTATTTTACTTTACTTTAAGTTCACTTGTGAGATATTCCGGCACGTAACAGCCTATCGTGCCGAACATAAAATATGTCATTGTGATTCACATTATACACGCGAAATAGTAGAGGATGTATATCTTTTCATTTGCACTGTTGGTCTTGTTTGCATTTCGGTATTTTAATCCAAACTGCATCTAAGTTATCGTCGATGTTTACTAATGCTGACCTTTCCAAGATGGCGGACGCTGTCTTTCACATAGTCCTATTTTGACTCCACTGCCCTCAAAAGTTTTGTCCGCTGTATATAGTTGCATTAAGTTTGTTATTACCCGGTTCCATGTGAGCAAGGCTGCGGACGCAGTCGAAACGCGTTATGGAATAAACCTGGTCACTATCACAACCTGGATGTGTCGTTTACTGGCCTGACAGCGCACGTATCTTTGAACTTTGGATATATTAATTGCCGGTTGCTTTGCCGGTGTGTACGCCACTTTCCGAGGGGCCAGCTGTCCAGAAGAAGCGTTTGTGTTTGTGGATATATATATATATATATTCACTGAAAAAACCATAGGTTTCACACATGTTATAGTTAGCGGAAATTTTACTGATAAAAAACCAGTGAAATTCCCCCGTTATAGTTAGTGCAGGCAACTATAACTCACGCGACCGCAATCCTCTGCTGATGCTAATACTGTGTTTAGACACTTATTTGCCCATGTCTTCTTCCATACATTTTTAGCTATACATATATTTCAAATATTTTTTTTTCATAAAGACACGTATGTTATCAGCAGAAGATTGCGGTCGCGTGAGTTATAGTTGCCTGCACTAACTATAACGGGGGAATTTCACTGGTTTTTTATCAGTAAAATTTCCGCTAACTATAACATGTGTGAAACCTATGGTTTTTTCAGTGAATTTGCAAGGTTTTTTAAATGCTAATTCCTAACTATAACGTGTGTGAAACCTATGGTTTTTTCAGTGAATTTGTACGGTTTTTTAAATGCTAAGTTACTTTACGCCATTTGTGGCGTGCGCGCCCACTTAACGCAGTTCGTTCCGTGCGCGCACGGTGCGCTTCGCGCACCGTGCGCGCACAGTAAGCACGCGGTGCGCTTCGCGCACCGCGCGCCCACTTTACGCAGGATGGGCCATGTACGCACGATGCGCTTCGCGCACCGTGCGCACATGGAGGACATATGATGCACTTCGTTTTGAAAGGTAATATTTTAATTTTTCGTAATTTTTATAAGCCATGCACAAATGGTGCCCTTCGGGCACCATTTGCACACGGGGTGGAGAGAGTGTTGTTAATTTTTTCTTTTATTATTTTTGTTTAAAATATTGTGGTTTTTCACAATTATATTGAGCCCTGCACATTTGGTGGCCTTCGGCCACCAAAAGCGCAGGGGGTGGGGTGAGTGTGGATAGTGTTTTTTTTTTACATTTTTTACCGTACGCGTACGGTAAGCGTAATCGGCGAAATTAGCGAAAAAAAAAAAATTGCATTTTTGGCCTTGGGGGGTCTTTGGGGACTCCCTCAACATGGCTATGTGTGTGGGAGCTGCCTAAACAGCCCCTTTACATGTTTATTGGTTTTATTTAACAACCTAGCTCTCAGTGCGAGAGAGAAAATGGCGGCCGCCGCTTCCTGGTTTCGGCTGTTTCGAATGTTTACTAAGATCTAAGAGCCAATCAGAATCGCGCTCGCGCACGCCACCGTACGCGTACGGTAAGCTTACGGTAAGCGTACCGTAAGCTGGCTCAGATATATATATTGATTTAAAGGCTATTTTCTCAGAATCTACTGAACAGATTTACACCAAACCTACAAAAGGCACTTCCTTGACCTGAGGACTACCTCTCTGCCAAATTTCTAGTAATTCTGTTCAGCCGTTCGGGCTGTAGCCCTGTCTAAAGGTCCTATGGAAAAATGCATGGGAAAAACGCGTTTTGGGACCCCCCTTTTATCTCAGCCCCCGCTTGACGAATCCCCCCGAGACTTTCAGGGTAGGAGCGGAGCGTAGCGCCCCACCTATTTTGAGAAATTCGCGAGGATTCGTCGACCGGCGCCAAAGTTATTCAAAATAGAATGTTGCGGATTTCCTATGGAAAAGGGGTCCTAACTATAACTACCTACTGGCGACCGCCAGTAGGTAATATATATAATATATATATATATATATATATATTTGTTAACATATATTTTTTAAATGAAATAATTTTGGGATATTTTTGGGATGTGGGTATTTATTTTGTGCTGGTGTTTATTACTTGGTTGGAATTTTTGAATAAATATTTAAATGTGTATGTTTTTTAAACGGCACTTTTACTTTTTGGAGTGGGATGCAAGGTTCCTAGGGGATAAGGGTGTTTTTTTTAATTTGCAGAAAAATATTTTTGTGGTGTGGGTATTTTTTTGGGAGGGGTGTTTGTGTTTATTGGATGGGGTACATTTCTTTTACATACAATTTAATTTGAAAATAATATATTATTTATCTTTAAATTGGCACGCCTGCTCTTAAAAGAGGGATGCAAGGACGTTAGAGGATAAGAGTAGCATATGTTTTAATGTACATATAAATATTTTTGGGGTGTGGGTATTTATTTTTTGGGTGTTGGTGTTTATTGAACGGGTTGGGTTTTTATCAATAACGTAAATATCTATTTTTTTTGTATATGAACCTAGTGCTCTCAGGAGTAAGATGTAAGCAAATTTGATAATATGGATGGATAATATTTTATTTTCTGATTTCTTTCTTTTGCAGTGCTTTTATTTGTTTTTGGGTTGTCGGCGATGTTTTAGAGAGATATTTTCAATAAAAATGTTCTGTTACAATTCTAAGAAGCTCATCATTCATAAACATAGAATCTAAATTGTATACATTTATAATAATTTATTAGACATAATTTACCAAAATTTAAACATTTAAAAATGTGTACCTTTTACATACATATTTGATTTTTTTTAAAGAAAAAGTAATTTATTTGAATTCTTTAATAACAAAAAGGTTTATACATTTTAGTTTGATATGTAAATTATTAAAAAATACAATCTTTATTGTTAAAATGTTCAAACTTATTTTTTTACTTTAAAAACAAACACATATTTTAAATAGTTTCCACACTTCTGCATTCATTTTTATGGAATAAATAGACATTCTTTGTTTATTTACCGCAGCTATTCTTTTTGATATCATAGAAGTTTTTCCATTTGTTTATTTAGTCAGTGGATCTTCGTGTTCCAGGACTGACGAGTAAAGAAGCTTCACTTAGGTAGGACTTTATATTTTTTACATTCTTTACTCTTAGGTAGAGATAGTTATAGTCTAAGTTAGGTGTGTAATGTTAGTATTGTTGGTATTTATACATTTTTTAATGGTTTATTGCCTCTACAGGTTGATAGAAAGTTTGTTCACCCGAGTCACTCAATTTAGAATTTTTTTTGAAACTTGTTTTCTAATACTACTGGTAGAAATGTTTTAATTCTACTTTTGTAGATATATTATCTTCAGTTATTGATTATTTGCAGGTTAATTCGGACTCTCGACCTTGTGAACTGGTGCGTTTATTGGAGTTCGTAGGTTGGTCCTCATTGCTTGACATCCTTTCTTCCTAAGTCTTTTGTACCCATTTTGAAGGGGGCAATTTGTATCAATAATTTTTCTTTTTCAGGTTTTTCATGGTAACTACTCTGGATTGGATTTCTTTGGTTTTGTTTTTTTCAACTTTGAGAAAATAAAAAATATCTTTTGTAAACTTTGTTAGCATTTCTAATAATTGGTTCAGGATTTTTGAGTTCGTATTGGAATTTGTGCATTTTTGTTTGGATTGCATTTGAGTGTTGGTGAAAGGATTTTAAACTTTTAGCAACATTTAAAGAAAGAAGATTACTCCAAGTAAAATCAGATTGCTTTTTATTTTTGACTTTTACTGAGGCTTTAGCCAATTAGAGGTTGGAAATTAATATTTTGTTATTTGCTGGACAGTAGAGCAATGCTAGTTTAGGTTATTAGGGAATATACTTCATCAGTACTGTTAATAATGTAGTATGTAAGAAATGTTTTCCAGGTTTTGTGTCCCTTCCCAAACATTTTGAACTATTGAACTTTTGAAGGGAGTAGTTAATTTCTTTAGTGTGTTTTTTGTGACTTGGGACAGCAGATTGAAACATTTACATTAAACATTGCCCCTTTTTTTAAATTGTAGAAGTAGTCATGCCAACCCTCTCTATAGTATTTTTATTGTTTTCACCTTCTTCTAAACAGATTGAATAACAGTTCTTCCATTCAATATGAAAACATGCGTTTCTTCTGCAACTTGACCTGTTTAGATGGTCAATCCAGGGTTCTTCAAAATACCTTAGTAAGCATGCCAATTCTGCTTCATTTTCAGAAAAACAGTCAGATTGAATAATAGAAGTGTGGAACTAAGGAGGTACAAAACATACCACAATTAGTTTTCTAAGCTCAAATTGAAGTTTGCAGTCAGGCACATAGTCCTCTTCAAAGGATGTTTTTGGGATTGTTTCCAATATGTCTGGAATACGTGAACAAACATCCTCAAAGTTGTGTCTCAGGATAAAATGTCATAATTGTTCTGATCATAGATAGCTCAAAGCCAGTTAATATTTTCCTAGACCTTTTATTTATTATTGAGGATTGTTTGGCCGACAACAAAGCATAAATTAGAATCATGGTGCCGTTATTTATTTTACTATGAATAGTGTAAATCTGGGTGAATGGATAAAGTACAGTTTTGAATCATCCAGAACCCACTATTCTCTAATGTTACTGTGTTACACAAAGTTGAATATATTAGCATTCTTTTCCAACCCAGATTAGCATTCTTTTCTGAGGGTCTGGTAGAAAAGGAAAGGTTCATGGTTGCAGGTTTCAGTGAGTTCATGGGGAATTTAAATATCAGTAAAGATTACTAATTGTGTTGCTTTATCATGACTTGCCTGTCTTTTCCTGCTAATGATTCCTTTTAAATCAGGATGGTGGGCGTCTCTCTGGTAACATGTGTAGAGATCTTTTTTGCTTCCTCCTAAGGCACTGAACCACAGGGCTCATTGGAGATGTCTCAAACAGCTTTAATTTGTTGTATATTTTCACTAACTTCCAATTCTGTTGCAGAGGCAGAGTTGTTATGTTCACTTGTTCTTTCAATAAAATCTCCAAGAGTAACTGTCCTGCCTTCACAACCATTTGAGCAGTAGTCTACACATCTCCAATGAGCCATTTGTTCAAAGAGTCTCTACTTACAAGAAAGGTAACCCTCATGTTTCAGCAATATATTGCCTCCCTTTAAACACACATTATGAGCTGGCCTCAAATTTCAATTTTATTATGTAATACATATTGCCTGCCACCATGAGTATGCCAATGCAGGGGGGTACCATAGGTACCCCCATGTGCACCCCCCACCCACCCAACACCCAGGGGGCCCGCAACGGGCCCCCACAGCCAAATCCTGCATGCCTTTCCATGGCGGCATCGCCACCATGGAAAGGCCAAAATCCGCACATATCCTAATATGGCGGGCGGTGCCTGCTAGGCACCGCCACAATATTAAGGCCCAGGACCACACGGCAGGCAATCGTAGCAATTGCCTGCCTGCGGTAAAGCAGCGGACGGTCTTTTCATCTGCCGCTGTACCCCCCGCCATTGTAATATGGCGGAGGTAATTGAAGTGCGGGCGTTCAAAGATGTCGGGCGGATTGCCACCACCCGAACTGTGGCGATCCGCCCGACATCATAATTGGACCTTATTGTTTTTACCCTTTTAAATGATATTCGTCAATTTCTTGTTTGTTTCGATCTTCTGAAATAGATTGAGAAAAGTCTTTACAGATTAGAATATTGTTGGTAGCAGTGCTTACATATGAGTAGTCCAGTGGTACCTGTTTAAAAAAAAAAATTCTTGGACCAGTTGATGAATTTTTTTAATTAATGTTTTTACCTACTTTTACATGGAAAAAATATGAGCTTTAATTTCAGAACATTTTGGTTTATATTTAACTGAGTATTTCTTTAACTCTGATTGATGTGTCCTCTTACTCAGGTTTTCTGTCAGTTTAACAGACAAGATTTTGTTTTTATAGTTTGATGTACCTGTGAAAGTGAATATATGTCGCTGAGTGTTTTTCAATTTTTTAAACACTTTTTTTAATTTTAGAATTGGAGCCTTTCATTCCTACCATACCATATTCTTGTTTTAATAATCCATAATAGTATGTAATTTTTTTTTTTAGCTAGTTCTCTTGTTGGAATGATACAGGATATATTCAATATATAACTTTAGAAAAAGTCTACAAAATAGATATCATTTTTAAGTAATCGATTTAGTAATAACCTATGTTATTTGAATGAGAGTATTTATTTGAAACCTGTGCTTACATCTTTGGTCTCCAAGATGGCACTGTTTCTTTTATTTCATGGGGCACAGATATTGTCATGCTGTCACCTCAGAGGCTGTCGCGATTCATGCGTTTATGTGATTTGTGCTCTAGTTGATACAAGGGTTTGTTCTTGTGTTGTGAAAATAAGAAACGCCCTGTCCCCCCATGTATTGGTATTTATACATATAGCTTTTGCTTCCTGGGGAAACTTATTGTTCCAAATAAAATTCTAAATTTGATTCTGAATGCTTTAACCAGTTCAAGTAGAAAGACTACTGGGAATGCTCTTGCTAAATATATTATAGCCTGGGCATAAATTTCATTTTGACACTATTTATCCTTCAAGTTCATACAATTTCAAGCTTCCCCCAAATGCCTAGATCTTTGAAAAATGTTTTGACAAGAGGTGAGACATTGCTAGCATAATTGGTTTGTATGGTAGGATATATGGTAGGATGAACTATTCCTAGATAGTTGATGCCTGCTTGGGTCCACTCAGATCTGTATACCATCACTATACTTTTGCTTTCTCCCACTGTCTTCACCACCCCCATTCCTTTCATTTTCTGATAATTGATTTTGAAAGTCACTACTACCTGGAAAGTTTGTAATTCCTCTAGTAGTACTGGCAATCATGTTTCTAGGTTTAACAAGAAACACAATAAATCAGCAAATAATACCATTGTTATCTGTCTCCCTACTGAGTTACTCATTAGATCATTTGATTGGCTGTCACTTTCTTTCTCAGGGCTTCCATAGAAAACACAAATATAGATTGCGCCAATGGGCATCCCTGCCGTGTTCCCCGGGATAAAATAATGGGTTCTGAAAGGTGAGATCTTATTTTTAGGTTAGTGGATGATCTACAAAATTGTGATAGTGTCCTAGGGAGTGAACTCTAGGGCCTACGCAGAGTTGAGCAGAGTTTTCCTGAGATATTTCTAGTGCACTCTGTCAAAAGTCTTCACCATGTCTAGTGAAAAGAGAAGTGCAGTGTTCTCTCTGGTGGCTTTTTTCATGATGTTTAATGTACATTTTACATTTTCACCTTTGTTTCCGCACCAATTTGTATCCCAATAGTTGACCTGTCTCATTTTGCTTACACATGTCAGACTGATGCTCATTGGCCTTATTACGATGTCGGGCGAACTTTCATCCTCTCGACACCGTTGAGGAAAAGAACCACCTGACCTTAAGTCGGCGGTTCCGATCGCACTGTTACAATGCGACCACCAATAGGGCGGTCGCAAACATCCCTTTCATAATGGAAGCCTGTGCAGCGGGCGGAAAAGGAGCGCAGCACAAGTTTCCATTGAAAAATGCTAAGGGGCCCCAATGTCGCTTTCCAACAACCTGAAAGACCGACATGGAATGGCTGTCGGAAACCAACATCATAATCCCGACGGCAGAGCCACCGTCATTAAGGGATTATGTAGACTTTCTGACAAACCAACACGCCCGTCGGAACCACGTCGGGATCCCCCTGCAGGTTTAAACTCCGAACTCCGTCATCCTAGTACACGGTAGGAATTAAAACCTACCATGTTGGGCTGAAAGCCTCCGACCGACATTGTAATCAGGCCCTTAGTAGTTTACGAGCAGTGTCTTTTGCTACTAAGGTTCAAATTCTTCTCCAGCTCTTTAGAGTTGTCTATATGTTAGTCTTGTTTAATTTATTTTATTCTCCTGTTCAAATCTTTTGACTTCTACCTCTAATTCTAAACATCTTAAGTAGTCTCACAAATGTGGTTGTATGGTTTATACATTCTCCCCTCATGACATTCTTAGCTGCATCCCAAATTGCTGCCCTTACCTTTCCCTCTGGTTCATTCTCTAATTAATTATCGCTTCCTAGGTCTGGGTCAGGGTATGTAATATTGTTTGTTCTCTAAGTGCAAGAAAGAAAATCGATATTTTAGTAGCTTAGGGCCTGGATTTGAGTTTGGCAGCCCTGGAGCGGTCTGCCACACCAGCATGCCGCTCCAGGACCACCAAACTCGACGGCCACCCGCCAGCCAGATTAAGAGTAATCACATAGTTGAAAAGGCACCGCAATGGCGACTGTAAAGTCCATGCCATGCAGGAATGGGGGTGACTGCATACAGGGGTCACAACCCTTTGCCCTTTGCCCTGATACAACAAGAGGCCCTGTAGGGCCCCCTTTGTTTCCTTTGTTTCCTCACCACCACAGTTTTCATGGCGACCTCGCTGCCATGAAAAACTGTGGGAGTGAGGCAACTTCCAATATTCTCGGCACATTAGGGCCTCTGCCCGCCACAGGATCCATGATCGCAGGTGGTTGTGGCAGACCTGTGGCGGTCCCACCGCCGTATTCGTAATACATCGGGTGGACCGCCACCACAGGTTCGAACTCATAATTAGGCCCTTAGTATCTGTAGGGAGAATGTGGGCTTTGTGTTAGAGGAATATTTCGGATCTTCTCATGAGGAGCCACTGTAGAAGTGCCTTCCGTTTAACAGGGTAGTTCAGCCCTTGTCCATTTAGTGTTATGAACAGGAGTGCTCTATCGTTACCTTGACTTATTTCTCTATATATGGAATGTTGCCTTTATACTATTTGCCTATCATATGATGTTAATTTCTCCTCTCATCATAACTAGTTGCATCAGAGTATCAGCCTGTTTCACATTTCTCCCATTATTGCTGTTCATTTTCTAATTAGTATTAAACCACAACATATGAAAAAAAGCACAAATTAACTAAAATAACAGCACAGCAAAAACTAGATCCCAATTGGGATCACAAATGGTCAAACATTTCAAAGGTTCAAGAGTCAATAGTAAATTTGTGATAAGAAGGTAAGTGTAGTCCACATATAATTCAGTTTGACAACCCCTCGACTTCTCGAGTCAAAGGGTCCACCAGTCCTGCATCTCTTGTTAGGAAAGCTGGGTCCAATTCCTATAAGTTGTTTCTTACTTGAAACAGTCATTGGACAATGTTATTCTATGTCATGAGGTATTTGATATTCGTGAAATTGCATAGTTGCATAAGTGCATTATTATGTGATTTTTTTGTTGTTACATGTATGTCTTCATTCAGTGCTCCAATGAGGAGTGCTAATAGCAACATTTACGCTTTAGATTTTTGCTTCCACCTAATACGTTTCATGTGCATTTGGAGACTGTTATGGGGGCCCTGATTCCATTTAACTTTCTCATGGATCATCTTGTTGGTTCTTGTTTTTCGCTTTTCTCCGTGCCTTTTTAGATTTCTGCATATTCCAAACTGGTCTTTTGTCATTAGATGTTTTTTCTATTACATTTTGTTTTGGCTCTAGGTTCAGAGTTTGATTACGTCTTCTCTGGTGGAAATGGAGATCGGGTTGCCATTGAGTGTTAACAGAGGCGAGAAAGCACAGCCCCATTTATATTGTATTTCCTTGGCTTTCAGGAAGTCTGATGCCACTTAGAGTGACCTACGTTTTGCAAGGTCAGTGATGAAATGTCCTGGTAAAGAGAGATCATAATACCCCTGAACACAATTGGATTAGTCCTTTGGGAAACTTTAAGAATGTAAATACGTGTTAATGTGTCAGGTGTCAGCTTGTTTTTGTTTTGATAGTTACTGTATACTATGTCTGTTCTGGCAAGTTCGATGGCTGTTTCTTCTGGGCATTTTATAGTGATCAAAATAGACCTTGTAGGTAATCATTTAATTCAGGGTCTGCCACTGACTCTAGGATTCCTTTGATCTCTGTGTTGTTTCATCAGGATGTGTTTTCTCCATCATCAGTCTTGTCCAACTGCATTTAATGTCTGTTCTCAAGTTCTTCCAAGCTAATTTCCAGTTTGTTCCTTTGGTGGGCTCAATTCACTATGGCCACTTCCAGCTGTTTCACTCTGTTCTTGACTTTCTTGAGGGAGTGATCGAAGTGTGTTAGTGCTTGGCAAAATCTTGTCCCAGAGTGTCTTTTTCCTTCCTGAACTTTTCAATCAACAAAATTATATAACGCTCAGCTGCTGGGGCTTCTGTGTCTTCCTCTGAGACTTGCTCTGATTTGATTTAAATGCTGCATATTTAGGGGCAGATTTATAAGCCCTGTGCGTCACTTTTGCGCCGCCGTTTCGTCACTTTTGTGATGCAGCGGCGGCGCAAAGCCAGCGCCATGCTGCGGCAGATTTACAACATGACGCATCTAGATAGGTGCGTCACGTTGTAAAGCTTGCGCCACATGTGGGCGTACCTTCACAGGGGGGGGGCGTTCCGGCGCAGGAACACCTCCGAAAAGTGGCTGATTTCACTCGGTCATTTTTCCGGCCATGCTGCGTCAAATCCCTGCGCCTGCCTGAAGCAGGCGTAGGATTGATGCAGCATTGTACCGATCGGGCACCCCCGAGCCTTGCTGGAGCTGCGTCGCGCTTGCGACGCGACTCCAGCAATGCGCCGCCCTTCCGCCATCAGATGCGTCACGCATCTGTTTATCCTTGCGCCACGATGCGCTGCATTGTAAATGCGGCACATCTATTGTGGTGCAAGGGTAAACTTGCGTTACGCATCTTCCCTGGCGCATCCATACTGATTTGCAGGGATGCGCCAGGGAACATAAATCTGCCCCTTAGTGCTTTATGTTTTTATTTGGTGTTTCTGGGCATTGAATATTTTTTTAATACTTGTAGTTTCTGGGGTTTGGCTTTTGCTCTCGATATTACAACAAAGTGAATTCATTTTGCTTGCTAGGTTGCTTGGAGGAAGCTTTTCTTTGTTAAAACTTTTCAACCTCTCTCAAAATTTGCTCTCACATAATGTGTGATGTTTTGTAGTTCATGAGTGTTTGCTATGTTAATGGTATGTGTCATCTTCTGAGTTACTGTTTCCTTCCATGTTCATACAACTACATATTCTATGTGCACAATATGCTGCTTTTCTGCTTAGAGACTATGGATTGTCTGGCTTGTTTGTCACAACTAGCTCAGGATATTCTACTTGCTGCCACTGCACTCTTGTGTGCTGTTTGGAATTCCTATCGTTATATCACCTTCTGTTTTCTAATCCAAGTTGTGGTCGGCTGAGTACCTCATCTATAGCTCACTATGCTGGCACCTTGTTGCTGCCTCTGTTCCTATGTCTGGGTCAAATTCCAAGTGTCCTACTGCTTCGGTATTGCAGGTATCCCTTCCTCTAATCGGCCCTCGACTGAGCCAACACATCTTTGAAGCGTTCTCAGTGCACAAGGCTTCCACTTCTGCCTCCTAACGAGGGAAGCAGTGAATCAGGCTCTGACAAATTCCCTTCAGGTCCAGACTAGGAGGAATCCTCCCTGCCTCACAGCATTGGTCTAGGCTGCTCCATCTGCTGTCAGTGCCAGTCATTCTGTCAAACCACATAGGGTGACTTAAGACCCCTTCTTTCACTGTCTGACCCGCTAACTGCCATACAGCTTTTCACTCTTCCCAGCCTTGGTGAGTGAACCATCATGATTTCCACATCAGACCAGGAGCCCTCCTCTTTCTTGCGGTTTTGGGGCTGTTTTCTCTCGTTTTTGAAGTATCCACTGGCTGATAGATGCTCCATTATTTCACCTGCCATGAGGAGTATTCTTCAGTAGTCATGATTCAGTTTAATTCAATTTGAACTGGGGGAGGCTGTCCGTAAGAACACATATGCATAGATCCTCACTGTAGCTAGGCCCCAAACTGTAGTTCTTTAGTCACAAAGTCAGCTTACTGCTAAAACATCATTCATTTTTTACAAACTAAATAAGTATTTAGTTGAAGCTTTTTTAGATCTTTTGGATCCATTTGTTACTGAGACTTCTAAACTTCGAAAAAAATGGAACCATTCCAATCACACCTTGAAAAGAAATAACAGGTTGATCATAAGTGAGTTATGTTTCTGGCGAGACAATAAGATAAAGCCTCAGTCAAGAGATTTTTTAAACCGGTAATACAAGTAACAAAAATATTATACTGTGCAAAGAAAAATGCCTATCTTGTTTGGCGACTTTTCCTGCACTAAAGATTTCACAAATACTTCAAATTCTGATGATTATTTTGAATTTTGAATGTTTCTCTTGTGCCCATCAAAATATTTCATAGTTATTAGGTCTTTCAAGAATTGAGTAGTTTTATTCTGATGCTTAAAAAATTAGACAAATAAGAGAGTGGGTGTTCTTGTCCTTCATCTTCTTGCCCTTGAAACAATACTTCTCCAATTGTTTTCTTTGAAGCGTCTGTTAATGCGATATATGTTCTTGACATATCAGGATGACATAAATTGGGAGTCTGAGTGAAAAGCAATTTCAGTATATAAAAAGCCTTTCCTGCTTGATTAGCACAACAGAAAAACATTCAGTACACAGTTGCAATATGTAAGCAAACCATAGACACGGCTAAAGAGGAATGGGATAAGAGAGAAAATGGACACTGGGTATCATCTTGCTCCTGGGCATTAACACCCAAGGGTCTCCGTGACGATTTCAAGACAAGATGAACATATAGTCATCATTACAGTTAACCACATTTTCCTTTCTATAGAACTGATATATCATAAGAATACCTCTAGTTTTCATTCCACTGTATAGAAGTGGAATACTGATAGTCCTGAAAATTGTAACATAAATAATATCGTTATAATTAACGTTAGGCAACCTTGAGCTTTAGCTCACTTATCTCTAAAAAGGCAGCTACCTTCTAAATATGAGTCTACACTCTCTGCTGCTGTGATATCTTTAAGGTAGTCTTCAACAAACTCTAATGCAATAAATAATCATCAGTATTATATAGCTCACATTGGGGGGCGTGGCTAACTGCCTAACATGGCATACGTGCGGCGACACCCGCCAAATCCTACAATTATCAACAGCATGGTGGGGTCATCCACAGCTCTAACTGGCCCCACAATGAGCAAATAAGGCTGCTGGTGCTAAAGACACTGATCCATCTCACCCTTGAGCTAAACTTTGGTGCAGACGAGAGTGGGCTGTGTGTGTTGATTTGAAGGAGCCGCGAGGCTCTGCCTTGCTGATTAGCCGGAATCTGCTGAGTGACCCCGCGACCCTTGCAACCGAAGACGGCTAGCCTGCGGTAAGAGCGGGGCTGCCATGGTGCCGCGTCCCGGGGAGGGGTTCTGACCAGGACTGTGCCTGGGAGCAGCGTATAGAAATAACCTAAGTAAACTAGCCCAATAATGAGCAAATAAGGTTCCGGGTGCTGACACCACCGATCCGTCTCACCGCTGAGCTAAACTTTGGTGCATATGCGAGCGGGAGGTGCTTGTGGACACTAAGAGCTGCAAGGCTCTGCCTTGCTGAGTAGCCGGGTCCCTTGAAACAGAGTACCGCTAGGTGGGGAAGCGACGAGAAGACTGAGACAGAGGACCAGCAAGCCGACACACAGCAACCCCCCCTTGTGGTAAGAATGGGGCTGGCATGGTGCTGCGACCCAAGGAGGGGATCCGGCCTGGACTGGACCTGTCAGCAGCGTACAGCAAAACCCAAGCCTGCCGCTGCTTTAAACAAGAGGAACTGCTTGGTCCTGCCAAACCACTAAGAGGCCTAGCCGATCCCATGGCCCAGAGGAGGTGGTGCGAGAGGGGCACCTGGACCAGGGCCTGTGTGTGATTTGGGGAGAAAGGCAGAGACCTGCCTGCCGGTGAGCTCCTCATTGCTTCTGGACTGCGCTCGGCCTGGGCGACACTGGCTGTCACTGCCGAGGGCAGTCGGGCATAGGAGGCGCCCTCAGAACACTGCTGGTGCACGCTGGATGGCCCTGGGCTGACTTAGTTTGGTTGCAAATTAATGCAGCGGAGGGACTCAGGAAATTCTGGCGTAATGGTGGACTGAGGCTACATGTGGAGTGTGTGCTGCCTCACTTGGATGAAAACGAATAGTGGCCTGGGCCTGTAGACAACGGGAGGGTCTGGTGCCTACATTCACCCTTGAAACGGTGTGCCCCCGTGCCTCAGTGGGCGGACCACCCCGCCCGTGCACTGCTTCTGATGTCGGGGCCAGGCCTGTGTTGAGCATATCCAGGTCAAAACTAAGAGGATAATGACCCACATTGCCACAGCACAGAGCCTGCTTCCCCTCTCGCACTCGAGAGGGCCCATAACAGTGGTGGTCTCTGAGGCCCATCTGCAGCGCACCTAGAAGCAGGCAATCCTGAGAAACAGAGGACATCTGTTGTCTATCAGCAGGAACAAACAGCAATTCCCCCCTACCACTGCGGAGCAAGCAGCTGACCAGTGCAACAGAACGATTGACTCAGTTATGAAGAACACCCGCACAATCACTTTTCCTCCTCCCCGGATATTGGTATGTGCTTCCAAAACTCACTTACTGCTTACACTGTTGCTGGCCTGGGCTCCTCTCCCTGGGGTCTAAGTAAGTCTAAGTACTAAAGCAGGGACCAGGAAAGGGGCAACGGTGTCCCATACCACGACATGGGCCTCACAAGGGGTAAACAAATGGAACCAACAATAGTTGACAAACTACAACAGGAAGACCTTAAAAATTCCACCTCCATGCCTGCAGTGGATTACGTACCACTCACAAACATGGCCACAATACCGGAGAAACTAGACCTCATACTACAGGAGATCTGGGAGTCGAGACGTGCAATCGAATAACAATTAGGAGCCTTAGCTGCTGACTTTACGCTACTAAAGGCCGACCATACGAAATTAGAAGACACTGTGAAAAACAATAAGCTCCTAATAACTGAAAATGCACCCCAGCATAAAGAACACACGGATCAAATAGCCCAACTGCAGCATCAAGTGTCCAATCTGCAGGACAGAATAGAAGATGCAGAAGGACGCTCAAGACAGAACAATATCAGTATCATAGGCCTACCAGAATGCTGCGAAGGTCTCAATGCAATAGAATTTGTGGAGAAATGGCACGAGAAGTTGTGGCTCCAGAGAGGCTGACAGACCTTTTCTGTGTAGAAAGAGCGCACAGAGTCACCACGAGAAAACCAATCCCGGGCAAGCTACCGAGACTGGTGATATCTCGGATACTCAATTACAAGGACCGAGACACGCTGCTCCGCAACGCCAGAGAAAAAGCCCCTCTTTTGTACGAAAACCGACTAATCTCTCTGTACCCGGACTTCACAATCTAGGTTCAGTGCAAGAGGTTTTCTTACCAGGCTGTAAAAACAAAACTAAGATCCCTGAATCTTAAATACGCCTTATTGTTACTGGCCCATTTCAAAGTCATACATGAGCCGCAGTCGTATTTCTTTGACAGCCCAAAAGGAGTATACTCCTGGTTGAAGGACACTTTCCCATCTAGTACCTCTGAGAGATCTACACAGCATAATTCCCAGGACTCAATCACGATACAACCAGGAAAAACTTGCCGCATCATACTTGCCTGGAAACAGCCAGCAAAAAACCCAACACCTGAACAGGTTCTTGAGGGCCGAAAGTTAGCCCTGATCACAGCAGCGTCATTCAAAGAACAGGACCCCATCTCTTTAGCCGAGTCATCAGAAGAAACTGCTGTGCACTCTGACTCTGAAAACAATTTAACTTTATTTCCCACTGTGGAAATTTAGCGTGCAAACTGAACATTATCTGCGCCATCTTGCCTCTCCCCAGCGCCACGCATAGCAAATGCACGGCCGCCATTTTAGGCACCCCACTCTCTCTCCCCGCTCACTCTCGATCGCCAGCGCTTTCCCCCGGCGCTGCGAGCATCCCCCGCGTGCCGGCCACCCCCGCTCTCTCATACAGGCCATAAACCCTCTCCTTCTGCGCGACCCTGCTACGGAACCACATCCGACCGACATCCCATACATGGTCATGCCTCTCCTTTGATAACCCCCTTCCTCTGCGCCCCATTGTCCGAACTGGTCCCAGGCCATCACCTAGCCCTGCGGATGCAGTTTATTGCCCCTACTGTAAGGGAAACACCCCGCATCAAAGGGATTACAGTAGATCAAAGCCCCTACCCCCTGAGACCCGGCCGGTTGCACACACCCCCGGGAATTAGCGGAATTCCCTGCTGCGCGATAGCCATCTCCCACTGCGGGTAGGGTGGGAACCTCTACTGTAACTATGTGTGGGATCGGATCTGAGCCGGGGCTTCAGGGGATGTTCTTTCAGGCATCAAGAGAATCTCAAGAATGTACTATATGTAATAAAGCAATAAACCGGTGTATAAGAGACCAGGTCTCAGAGATGCGGTTAGAGCACCTCGTGATGATACCTTGCTGTCTGATCTGATGTGTTCTGCTCCGACGGAATAAAACTTTGTTTCCTGCCTTCCAGTCTCCGGCGCCTGCCTCTTTCATTGGTAAATTATCGAGTGGTATAAGAGGCGATTACCGCCGGGCAAATACTTGAAAGGTTATCGACTGAAACTGCCGCTACCATTTAACAATTGGCGTCCCAAACGTGGGGCCCATCAGCGACACGTGGATCCAGTGGGAGAGGTCCCGACGACAGAGTGAACGACTGCAACGATCGGGAGAGCTCCTGCCCAATAGACCCTCGTCTGGCAGCCGATCATCCGAACTTCACTGGTTCCGAGCAGACCTCTTTCGAGTGATCTACGGTCCTGACTGGGAACCATCAGGAGTGCCGCGGCAAATACGGAGAGTAGAGGACGATCGGGCGCTGGAGGCGGAAGACGAGAAACTGTCCATGCGGTCCGGGTAAGGTCGTGATACACGACAAATTGAGAAATAATTGATTGATTGTTTGATGCTTTGGAAATACTAGTATTGCTCATTGATTGTGCTCATTGATTGTTCTCTTTGAGATATTCGCTGTCTACAAACGGGGAGGAGTAGAAATACTCTCTCTCTCTCCCTTTGCAGATAGTGAAGGGTAGGTAACGCAGACTTTTGTCCCCGTTGAAACCCGTCGTGCCTATCTTTATCTCCCCATTGATTGATTGTCCGAACATTGATTGTTTTGGAGAATAGTGCTTTTTGAGATATTCTCTGTTTGCAAATAACGTAGAATAGGAATATTCTGTCTAGTCTTTGCAAATAGTGAAGGGTAGGTAATGCTGACTTTTGTCCCCGTTGAAACCCGTCATGCCTATCTTTATCTCCCATTGATTGATTGATTGATTGATTGTCCGAACACTAGTTGTTCGATATTGGTTCTTTGGAGGTATTCTCTGCTTGCAAATAACGAAGAATAGAGATATTCTGTCTAGTCTTTGCAAGCAGTGAAAAGATAGGTAGTGCTGACTTTTGTCCCCGTTGAAACCCGTCATGCCTATCTTCTCCCCACTGATTGGTAGTTGGTTCTGCCCGGACCGCTTATTAGAGGTGAACCATCCGGCTCCACTGGAGGGCACCCCTAATAAGGACATGTTCACTAAATATGGACTAGTCGCCGTAGCTTATACCAAGCTATGGCATAAATATACAAAGAAGGACCCCGAGAGTCAGTGGCCACTGATGGGATCCTTCGACGACCATAAGATAGAAGCGCTAGAAATAGCTCTGTGTAGCAATAAGACGACGCCTACTATGCTTGACAGTATCGGCATGTGGCGCAAAGAAGCAACGCAACGGAAAAAGAGGGAAGAAGTAAAAGCAGAAAAGGAATTACGAAAGGCAGCTCACCTTGCCGCTAGAAGGTTAGAAGAAGACATAAAGGAGAGAAGGGAAACTAAAGTAAGACAGGAGCCCGAAACATCAGGACAGTACGCTGTTAGGACCCCTTCTTCGCTCTACCCTGAGTTGTCCTCCAAGCAACGAACGAATGACGAACTACTGTTAGGTCCCCCGATCATTTACATGCCCCCTCCATATGCACCCTCCCAGTCAGTAGTGCAACACCTACAACCCCCGAACACGAGCGAAAGCAGTACAGGGGCCTCGGTCCTCACGGCCTCCGCGCCGGCTGAGCCTCTTGTACTGAACCCAATGTCGGTTACAACGCTAGATGACCATGAGATGGGAAAGAAAGAGTCCACCAGACTGAATCGATTAACAAAGGATGAGCGAGCAGGAATTGATAAGATAGTAGGGACACTGGTGGAGCGAAAAGAAAGTGAGGAGTATATAACAGACGTGTATAACTCGTATGCCGACAGCCGCAGACGACACTTCGTCGTACGGCTCTGTTATCACGCCCTAAATGCGTATGAGGAAAGATACCACGATAAAGGTCCCGAAGGCTTAGCAGCCCTATATAGGAAGGTAGACATCGGAGAGGAAAGAGAGGGCGACGTTACGAACCTCTTCACTCGTACACTCGAGGTCTACCGACACCTTAAAGAACATGGACAGACCACCAAAGCAGAAACCCCCATAGCGACTAAGCCCCAGGAAGGGAGGGCTGATGCCATGATGCCCATTAAAGAAGCTGCCCCCTACTGGGTCCCCCCACGAGGTCTGGGAACACATGACGACATCAACCACCAAGATGCGAAGGGAAGGGTTGTATATAACTGGGTCTACCAGCCGTGGGACCGGCAAGACATTTTGACCTTTAGAAAAACTCTACCCGACTTAAGAAAGAACCCGACTGCCTTCTACACTGAACTGGGTACAGCCTTAGGTTCTACGATTATGACTTTAGCAGATATCGACTTGTTCTTTGGGCTATGTCTGCCGGCTGATGTGTGGAAACAAATCCGGAAAGTTGACCACGCTGAGCCGTTCGGATATACCTGGGTACAACTCGATACCATAGATAAGCAGCGAGAACCAGGACAGAAACCCCCAAAAGCCATATTAGAGCTCCCAGACAAGATTGTACTAAAACTGAAGACTCTAATCCCAGAAAGAAAGGTAGATTGGTCGATAGTAACGGCTTGCCGCCAGAAACCCCAGGAGGATGTGTCTGAATACTTCTCCCGATTCGAGACTGTGTTTTCCGATTACAGTGGCCAAGACATGACCACCGCAACCGGACATCACCTCTTTGTCCAGAATTATGTGAAGGGTCTGACACAAGAAATTTCCCAGAAACTACAGACCAGCGAGAGTAGCTGGGCAGCCTCCAAACCCGCAGCGATTCTCCAGATGGCCCAATACTACGAAAATCAGAAAAACGAGAACGATAGGGCATCAGAGAAGAAGAAAAAGGAACTGAAGGAGAGGGTAATGATAGCACAGTTGCAAGGGGTGACCATAGGAAGGGAACCCCCGAAAGAGAATTACCACCCAACCGCCCCTAGAAAGCTACCCCCTAGAGACCATACACCTGCACCCTACAACGGACGGAGAGACTTAGATGGGAACCAATGTGCGTTCTGTAGAGGGTTCGGACACTGGAAATCCCAGTGCCCGGTCCTACTGGAACTAAACAAAAATAGGGATCCCAGAGATACAGCATATGACCCCAGAAACAGAGGACAGGGACGAGGGCACACGAACGACGCGACCAACGTCAGGCCAGGCAAACCAAACACCTTTGACCGCCCCCGACAAAACCAGTGTCAGCAGTCCGACTATGAAAGCACCCATGACTTCGCATAGGACCGCCAGGGGCAAGGGAGGGATCCAGTCGAACTCCGTGTTGACCAGCAAGGCCCTTACGTCACTGCTAAGGTCTTGGGCACAAAATCCCCATTCCTGGTAGACACTGGGGCGACACGTAGTGCGTTATCCAAACGACTGATCCCTAGGGCACCCTTGTCTGGCTCACATGTAACCTCAATAGGCTTCGATGGAACGCCCTCCACTAACCCCTTATCAGCACCAATCTCCTTTGACTTAGAAGATAACACCACTGACACGACCTTTCTGCTCTCCTCCAACACCCCCGATGCTATTATGGGACTTGATTTGCTAAAACATTTTCGAGCTACCATCAGATGCTCCCCAGACGGAGTTTGAGTCATCCTACACGATAACCCAGATCTGTCCAGACCCTGTCACACACGGCGTATGCTCTCTATAACCGATGCTGACATGTCCCTACTCGACACATTACCTTCACATCTATGGGCTAAAACCGACTCAGATGTAGGGCGCATGGTGATCGACCCGGTACACATAACCGTCCGACCGGACGCAGTGCTCCCAAAGCTTCCACAGTATCGGATATCACCCGAAGGCGAGAAGGCATTGGTGGAAATCATCGAGTCCCTAGTCGAGGCAGGAGTGGTAGAAGAAGTAGTGAGTAATGTTTGCAACAGCCCTATCCTACCCATTGTAAAGAAGCAAGGCGAGGGGGATGAGAAAGCCTACCGTTTCATTGTTGACTTGCGAGAGGTTAACAAAGTAGTCATACCCCAGTACCCCGTGGTCTCAGACATCACCACCATCCTCACCCTGATTCCATCCACTGCCACCATCTTTACTGTTATTGATCTCAAGAACGCATTCTTTTCCATCCCCATCCACCCAGACAGCCGCTACCTGTTCGGATTCACTTTAAAAGCCCGTTCATACAGATTCTGCAGGGCACCCCAAGGCTACACTGAGAGTCCCAGTATTTACAGCCAAGCCCTCAAGAGGCAACTGGATGCAGTCCAACTACCCGATGGAGTGGTGTTGATACAGTACGTCGATGACATTCTTTTGGCGGCCGACACCGCTCCACTTGCCGTCACAGCCACCATTCACCTCCTCCACTTCCTTGCGGAGAACGGTCACAAGGTCTCCAGAAAGAAATTGCAATTCTGCCAGCCCCAAGTAACGTATCTAGGCCACCTACTATCCAAAGACGGGAGGAAACTTACCCCTGACCGAATTCAAACCATTCTAGAAACCCCTGCTCCCAAAACTCAGAAGCAAGTGCGGTCCCTAGTGGGCCTCACCTCCTTTTGTCGACAGTGGTTGCCAAATTTCAGTCTTATCGTAAAACCTCTGCTTTCCCTGCTGGCTAAAGATACCCCCTTCCCCCTCCCCTGGACACCCGAATGCCAATCCTCCTTCAAAGAATTACGAGACGCCCTCTGCTCGGCCCCAGTCCTAGGAACCCCAGACTACACTAAACCTTTCTCCCTCTACACCCACGAAAGGGAGGGATGTGCGTTGTCTGTCCTAACCCAGTCCATAGGCCCTAAGCAACGCCCTTGTGCCTACTTCTCTGCCACTCTTGACCCCGTAGCCAGAGCTTTGCCCGCCTGCCTTCGAGCAGTAGCCGCCGCTGCTGTCTCTATCCGGCAAAGTGAGGGGATCGTGCTCTCGAACCCCCTCACAGTATTGGTACCCCATGCTGTTGATACCCTCCTGAACCAAACCAAGACTTAACACCTGACTAGCGCACGACTGACTGGTTATGAACTGACTCTGCTTGCACCCCATATCACATTGAAACGATGCACCACTCTGAATCCAGCTACTCTACTACCTCTCCCTGACGCTGACCCCAATGCATCCCCTATACATGATTGCGTGACCCTCACCGACGAACAAACCAAGAGTAGGGTTGACCTCCGGGATACTGCCTTCCCGGACCCTGACGGAGAACTGTGGGTGGATGGCTCATGCATCAAGCTCCCTGATGGCACCACCTCAGCTGCCTATGCAGTCACCACAGCTCGAACAGTTGTTGAGACAGCCCGCATCACACAGCGATCCGCACAGGTGGCGGAACTAATTGCCCTCACACGAGCCTGCATCCTGGCAGCAGGGACAACCGCAAACATTTACACCGACAGTCAGTATGCCTTTGGGGTAGTTCACCACTTTGGGCTCTTATGGAAAGAGAGGGGATTCTTGACTTCTCATGGCACACCCATCCTGCATGGAGATCTAGTCTCTGCCCTGACCGAAGCAGTCCTCCTCCCCACACGGTTAGCTGTGATCAAATGCCAGGCACACAAGAAGGTGACAGACATTATAGGTCAGGGAAATGCACTAGCTGACATTACTGCCCGAACCACAGCCGAGAATAGGTCCACGACCCGCATGTACGTGACCAGGTCACAAACTGAGAAATGGAAGGATGCTAGGGAAACGATTAGGGATATCCAACTAGCCAGCACACCACACGAATTAACTGAATGGGCCCGGGTGGGATTGAAGGACGATGACGGTTGTTGGCGAACTAAAGACTCGAACAAATGGTTGCTACCCGACTCATACTTGATCCCCATGCTGACCATGGCACACTCCCCCGCACACATAGGGTCTGCCCCCATGATCGAACTCATCTCCAAAGTCTGGCACAACGACAGAATACCAGACTCAGCCAAACGTCTGGTCCAACAATGCCTAGTATGCCTCCAACACAACCCTGGGAAAGGAACTGCTGTACCCCGGGGAGGGTTTGGGGTCCCCAATCACCCCTTTGAAGTCCTACAAATGGACTATGTCCAGCTAGAAAGGTGCCAAGGTTTAAAGTATGTACTTGTCGTTGTGTGTGCCTTCAGCAAGTGGGTGGAAGCCTACCCAACCCATGACAACACCGCTATGACTACCGCAAAAGTACTACTGAAGGAATTCTTCCCCCGATACGGCCTTTGTCGAATTTTGTGGAGCGACAACGGCCCCCACTTCGTAGCCGAAGTTATCCAACTCATCTTAAAGGGGTTGGGTGTAAAACAGAAATTCCATGCGGTCTTCCATCCCCAATCTGCAGGCCTGGTTGAGCGACACAATGCCACATTGAAGCTTAAGATAGCAAAAATAGTCGCCACCACAGGACTAAGATGGCCAGACGCTCTCCCACTAGCATTGCTATCAATGCGTTCCACCCCCACCAAACACCACTTAACCCCCTACGAGGTCGTCTTTGGGCGGCCCATGAACCTTTGGACTGCACCAAAACCAACATCCATCCACGACGTCCCGGACGTCCTCATGTCTGACTATTTGTATACCCTAACTAAGACGTTGTCTGTTATCCATCAGCAGGTGCTGCACGCCATTCCCGATGTTTCCAGGGGCCCGGGACACGACATCCAACCCGGTGACTTCGTCTTAGTGCGTAACTTCCAGCGCACCAAGAGTCTGGAGCCCCGGTGGACGGGCCCCCTGCAAGTCCTGATCACCACCCGAACAGCTCTTCGAGTGGAGGGGAAACGCAATTGGCTGCATGCACACCACTGCAAGAAGGTATCACCGACCCTGACAACCACGGACAACATCACCGCCCAAGAGGAACTTCTGGACAAAGACCGACCATCCCTGAGCCGCTGCCCGGATACAGAGACACTTGAATTGATTGAATATCCCGATCCCACTGTGCCATCCAAAGAAGGGTATAACTTGCGACGAAAGGAGAGAACTTCGGCTAAGCAGACCACAGGCTAAGTGGAAATCTCAGAACGGTAGCCTAGTCACCTCAAAGGCCACCAGGAGAGAAACTAAAACAAAGTCTGTGGTTCTGCCCGCTACCGAGTCTCTTGAAGGTGATGGAAGCGCCCGACATGAAGATGATGGAAGCAACCGGACGTCCGAAGATCCACTACAAAAACCCAAAGACTGACCGAATGCACAGCTTTAAGACAATAGCACTTTTCATTTCCCTTCTCTTTTGCCTTCTCCTCGTGGTCACCTTCTGGATCATGGAGTAGAGCACACCCGGTCATAAGACATTGCTGACTACCGTTCAACCTGCCACCACGAAAGAACACCGTCTGATCTCACTTTCACCCCAACTCCGAGAAAGGCGTAAGGAGTTCTGGAATAACTCTTTTGTGCAGTTGCTCCACCAACACAATCTTGCCACCAACGCCACTAACTGCTGGATCTGTGGATTGCTGCCCCATGCCACTGGGCACTCAATCCCTTTCATCCCTTCACCTTTTTCTGTCCATGGTTCCTGCCTCGCCTGGCTGATCCTCCTGCAGGAGAGCTACAAGGACAATGCCACTTCCGGCAGAACCATGTCACACTTCTACCATGGGTTCTGGCTGAACAAAACTGGTAGAACCTCCGCCCTCTTCTGCCCTCTGAGATCGAACACTTCCTTTCACATGGACATCCCCGCCAAAGAACGAATTGAAATGCAAGTGTTCAACAATCCAGCCAGACCCACCTTCTCTTACCTCCGAAAACGGACAGCCGCCACCCTAACAGTGGCCCTCTCCGTCATCAACATCACTGGATCTGTATGCCTCGAAGGCCTGGGGGCACAGCTGGTGGGCCACAGCTCCTGCCTCATCACCCGAACATTGGACTCAGTTGACCCACCCTCCTTTGTTGCCTCCCCGAATATGTACTTCGTCTGTGGTACTAAGGCCTACACCTGGCTCCCGAAAGGTTGGGGAGGCACCTGCTACATCGCCTTTGTCCTTCCTCCGACGTATGTGGCTCCAGCAAACCATCACCGACAGAAACGTGCCAAAGACATTGTACAAACCGACTCCACCGGAGCACAGTTCATGGACGCAGTAAAGGGTCTTGTTCCGCTCTGGGGTCCGATGGCAAACAGCCGTGCCATCCGCCACTTAACCCAGGCAGTCGAAACAGCAATGAACATTACAGCTGGCGCCCTCGCCAACAACACCGCTGAGCTTCAGGCCGTCCGCCTGGTGGCTCTCCAGAACCGCCTTGTTCTAGATGTGGTTCTGGCTGATCGCGGAGGAGCATGCCGCATCATTGGGTCCAGCTGTTGTACCTACGTACCGGATAACTCACCCTCAGTCTACAAAGCAATTGAACACCTCCACAGACTGTCCACAGAGGTCCATCAAGAGCAAGAAGAATGGTCACTGGGGAGTTGGTTTTGGGACACTATTAAAGGTTGGGGATGGAGGCTGTTTTCATTTATCCTCATACCAATCGTGATACTATGTGGATGTTGCTTGGGGATTCAGTGTCTGCCACCTTTATGTTCGCTTTTTATGAACTGCATCTGCCCTAAGACTTTGGACTTTGAAACAGAGCGGATGAAAGCTCTGAATGAGGTGGAGGTACGGGGTATTATGGGGATAGATCCAAACTAGGCAAGCTGGCGAGACATGTTAAAAGGGAGGACTGTGGAAATTTAGCGTGCAAACTGAACATTATCTGCGCCATCTTGCCTCTCCCCAGCGCCACGCATAGCAAATGCACGGCCGCCATTTTAGGCACCCCACTCTCTCTCCCCGCTCACTCTCGATCGCCAGCGCTTTCCCCCGGCGCTGCGAGCATCCCCCGCGCGCCGGCCACCCCCGCTCTCTCATACAGGCCATAAACCCTCTCCTTCTGCGCGACCCTGCTACGGAACCACATCCGACCGACATCCCATACATGGTCATGCCTCTCCTTTGATAACCCCCTTCCTCTGCGCCCCATTGTCCGAACTGGTCCCAGGCCATCACCTAGCCCTGCGGATGCAGTTTATTGCCCCTACTGTAAGGGAAACACCCCGCATCAAAGGGATTACAGTAGATCAAAGCCCCTACCCCCTGAGACCCGGCCGGTTGCACACACCCCCGGGAATTAGCGGAATTCCCTGCTGCGCGATAGCCATCTCCCACTGCGGGTAGGGTGGGAACCTCTACTGTAACTATGTGTGGGATCGGATCTGAGCCGGGGCTTCAGGGGATGTTCTTTCAGGCATCAAGAGAATCTCAAGAATGTACTATATGTAATAAAGCAATAAACCGGTGTATAAGAGACCAGGTCTCAGAGATGCGGTTAGAGCACCTCGTGATGATACCTTGCTGTCTGATCTGATGTGTTCTGCTCCGACGGAATAAAACTTTGTTTCCTGCCTTCTAGTCTCCGGCGCCTGCCTCTTTCATTGGTAAATTATCGAGTGGTATAAGAGGCGATTACCGCCGGGCAAATACTTGAAAGGTTATCGACTGAAACTGCCGCTACCATTTAACACCTCAATCACCCCACAGTTGGTAAATTATTATTAGGGATAAAATGGTAACGGTGGCGTCCAACATGAGAAGACCCAGAAACCACTGGGTGACACAGAGATAATGGAATTGTCCCTACCACGCACCACCATCCACACCATAATAACAACACGGCCTGGCCCAGCTTGGTGCTACCACAAAAACAGTACTCAAGGTCACACATGACCTGTAAGGCTCAGTAACCATGACCCCCACTGCGAAAGCCAGCTGGCCAATGTTTGAATGGTTTTTAGTTTGGTGCAACACGGTTACTTCTTTGGACCTAGTATTATGTTATATGGGGAAAAGTTTTAGGCTTCACTCGCCACTCACACCCCTTCTTCTGATCCAACATTTACGAGACGCAATACACAAACTAATAACGCATATACTCACATGGCTGCTCCAGGAAAATATAATATAATCACCTGGAATGTCAGGGGCCTGGGTTCAGTTCATAAGTAGCATAGAGCATACGCTCAGCTAAATAGGAGAAAAGCGCAGAAAGTCCTCCTCCAGGAGACGCATCTCACCAACTCTGAAGCGGACAAACTGCATCGGAAGTGGTGAGGCCAGGTCTTTAACACATCATACTCTGCGTTTACAAGGGGGGTGGCTATCTGTGTCCGTAATGGAACACCATCTGTACTCTTCGAACAACATATCGATACTAATGGTGGCATGTTTTGCTACATGGCACGTTAGATGGGATACATGTGGTGATAGGTAGCATATATGCCCCAAATCACGACTAGGACAAGTTTCTAGAAGGGTTAAACACAACGCTAGCAGATTGAGCGGGATACAATGCAGTCCTAGATACTAGCCTAGACCGCTCACATCCGCCACTACAGGAAACAGCCCCCACCAGACAGGCCAATGCCCTTTGGAGTTGGGCAGAAACTTGGTCCCTATCGGATGCTTGGCACATTAAAAACGCGGGCCTCTGAATATTCATTCTATTCCCCTCCACACATGTTAGATACTAGACTCGATCGGGTGTTCGCTCCACTAACCTCATCACCCAAGTCATGCATGCAACATACTTGGGGAAGACACTATCGAACCACAACCCTTTAGAACTCATGCTGTCATCGGGGGAGGATCCCTACACTGATCCCAACCTGGAGATTGTGACCCCAGTACTAGAGGACGCAGTATTCCATAGCACCATGACAGGTACCATCAGTAGTTACTTCACTGAAAACACTAACACCACCAACTCATATCTAACAGAGTGGGAAGCATTCAAAAGAGTGGCCCGAGGGACTGCTATCAGTGCGACTATAGGAGCACGACAAACCGTACACCACGAGGACTTAAAAGATGTGGAAGACAAACTAGGGAAACTAGAACGCGACACGGTAAAGGACCCCATTTGCGCTGCTACCATACAAGAAGCATGCATCAAGTATGCTGAATTTCTCTGTGTAATAGACCACCAATCCTATAAACAACAATGACATGCAGAAGAGGACAAGACTGGTACACTCCTAGTGCGCTTATTATGTGATACCCCACATTCCACTCCAATACACAAAGTCACCACAGTAGACGGTCTGATAGTCTCAACACAGAACGAAATAAACTCATCCTTTTGGGACTATTATGAGGGACTGTTCGAGGCTCCCGCAATAGCAAATGCAGATACAACAAAAATATTCCTAAGAGACCTCAATTGCCCACAACTATCCCAGACGGCCCAAAATGAGTTATCAGGCCAAGTCACCAAAACTGAGATCAAAGAAGCAATCAAGAGACACAACAAAACACCAGGCCTATATGGCCTACCAGCTGAATTTTATAGCACCTTCACAGCTCAATTAGTCCCCCAGTTGGAACACCTCTATTAAACAGCACTAGACACAGGAGGTCCGCCCCCACTACAATGCAAGAGCTGTTTACCTCCATCCACAAACCTGTCAGGAACCCTAAAGATATCTCCGTTTACCGTACATTATCACTTTTAAACACAGAATATAAGATCCTAAGCAAGATCCTGGCCTCTTGATTACTTACCTGTTTGCCCCAGCTTATACATAGAGACCAATGTGGCTTTGTGCCCGGTCGAAGCACCTCTCTGAATATAAGACGTTTTTACCAAGTAATGGAAGCAACCCACGCCGAACATACGAGAGCCGGGTGCTTCCCTCTAGATTTGCGCCAAGCCTTTGACACCCTCAACTGGGAATATGTGTTGGCAGTGCTTGGAAGATTTGGTATCCCCCGTATTTCTTGTGGTGGGTTAAACTATTATGCACTCTGTCTACCGCAAGAACCCACACAGGCACACATATTTTGCAGTCCTACCCAGTGTGCAGAGGCACAAGACAAGGCTGCCCATTGTACCCCCTGCTCTTTGTGTTAGCACTTGAGCTGTTAGCAATAAAGCTTCGGCAAGAGGCAGCAGGAAAGGGCATCACTATTGGTCCAACGACACACACATTGTCACTAAACGCAGATGATATAATCTTTACTTCAAGGACTTACAGGATGACTTACACCACACAGCAGATATCTTTACGCAGTTTGAACAGATTTCGGGCCTTGCTATCAATGAAGTTAAATTCTACGCCTACTTTTTTAAAGACAATATTCCGATAACAACAGTACCATTCAGACGCCATGTACTCAAGATTGCCCCTTGTACCTTTAAGTATCTAGGTATCCACATTTATAGATCCCCTCTAGACCTCCTAGAAGATAATCTCCAAAAAACAATTTCTGCGCTCCGTACCCAAGGGAAATTCTGGATATCCCTTCCTCTGTCGGTGGCAGGCTGTGTAGCGATCTCCAAGATGGTTATGCTCCCACGATTACTTTATTATTTTACCAACCTCCCAATAGTGATACCGGCGACATATTTACAGCCCTAAAAGCGCTACTGACTGAATTAGTGTGGGGAAGGGGTCGCAGAAGGATTGGCCTCTCTAGGCTACGGTTGGAGAATGACAAGGGAGGCATGTGAGCCCCCGACTTCTGAGCATATTGTTTTGCAGGCCAGCTGCAATGGCGTGCATACTGGCTTTCAGGACGCAACTTACACGAAATAGGATATACACCAGCTGCCCTGGCCCAGGGAACCATACACACATTACTATTACCCCAAACTAGGGCCCGCCAACAGCTCTATTACTGCTCATGGTAGCCCTCGAGTACCGGAAGAGAGCCTTGCAGTACACGAACCGAGCGGTTCCATACGCCCCAATCAACCCACACTGGTGGGTGTGCTCACTCCTACAGGCTTAGTCACACAACACCGCACACAGACATGGGTAGGAGAGAAAGTGACAACCGCAGGATCACTCTTCGAGGATGGAGCATATTAAGTCACAAGGATTTTACTCATGAGCAGGAAATACCCGGGTCCCTATTTTTATTGCACGCAAACATCACTAGATTCATCTAGAAATATTGTGCCCCAACTAACACCGAACCCCCCACACACAGCTTGTCCAACTCCTACATTTAATGGGCAACAACCGCCACCTAATTTGGTGGCTCTACTGAGGTATCCGTACACATGCCGCAACATCACTCGCCCGATTGAAGGAGGAATGGGAAAGGGACCTAGGATGGGAACTCCTGGGCAAGGAGTGGAACTCCATATTGGAGCACCCCAAAAAAGTAGTGTCGTTGGTATATGTAGGTGACGCTGTTGATAACAGAGTGTAGTTCTAGAGTGTTGAGAGAGTGAGAGACGAGGAGCAGGCAGGTGAGACGGTTGAGATCGGTGGTCGGCTCTTGGGCTCTTTATATATGTAACTTGTGGCTGTATTGTTCTTCCATCCGGAACATCCTCAATAAAGATTACTATATGGGACATGGACGACCCATTGTTATCATTGCCACATGCGTCTCAAAAAAAGATTATAAAGCTGTTAGCGTGTACTGATTTTAGACCAGAGAGAAATTTTGGAATGGGAGTCAGGAAGTCATAAATAAGTTTTGGGTCTCGCCGTCCTGTTGGTTCTAATGCGTACTGTTTTCTGTGCATAATAACAACATTTTCAAATTCGAAAGCGTATGTGTTGTAGAAAAACGAGGCAAGATTAAACAACTCTGACAGAAGCAGTGTCTTCAATACACAGGCGTGGCCTCATTACAATTGAGGGGTGTGTAAGTCTGAGATTTCTCAACAAACGACGTAGTACTCAACTTAAAAGGACAAGTGGTGGACAGGGTCATGGTTTGGTGTGGGCGGGAAAATAGGAATACATTTGGTGTTTGCCACATTAAGGAATATTCTTGGCAGCATTAATAAATAGGCAGAAACATCCATTTGCAAAGCAACACCTAACACACACCATGCTACAAAGCTCAGATTTGAACAATGAATAAAAGCTATGGACGGGGTCTGCGTGACAACCGCCTGAAACCAGGGCATTAACGCCTAATAAAGAACTGAGGTTGCCCGTGAATAGCTCAATAAATCAATTATTCAATAACCAATATAGATGAGAATCAATAGTAATGCACGTAAAACATTTTAAGAGTCAAGAAACTGTAACAATCGCTATTGAGAGCCCCGCACAGCTAGATCACATTCCACGCCGTCACGGAACTCCATTCAGCGTCAACAGGTTTGCGGTGGGGGGGGAGGGGTTGGAGGCGGGATGGTAATTACAATTTTTAAAACATTACCTTTCCCCGGGTCACGCGCCACCGCCTGAGCTCCTGCTGCTCCTGGCCGGGTCTGCGTTTTCCACAGGCAGCCTCCCTCCCCCTCCCTAAGCCAACCACAATGCTGCAATGGCAGCGTTGTGATTGGTGCGGATGGGGCCCAGCCGGGTGCCTGTAGGGAGGCCATTTTCTCTATGTAGGCTGTATACAGCCTACATAGAAAACAAGCATTTGCAATGCAATAGGTCTCGCATTACTGAAAGTTTGACCTATTGGCATTGCAAATAATATTGCAATGCAGTAGCTCAGACTTTCAGTAATGCGAGACCTATTGCATTGCAAAGGCTTGTTTTTATTTTTTAATAAGTGCCTGTCAATGGGTTAAATATTTGCATCACCAGTTTTATCTGCCTCTAGCCGCCACCATATTCGAAGCACCACTCCATTGTTCTATGTGAGTGAATTGTCATGGGAGACATTTTAGAACTTTGGAATAGTTCTGAGGCTGAATCTTTTTCTCTTTTCCTTCATCCTACACTTGTCATAAGTTTGAATGTAGCAGTTACAATGCAAGAACCTGTGATATAGCATCTTTCACAAACATGACATCTCAGGGCACTGCCATTGTGTTAAGTCCCAGTTTAAGTGCATTTGTTAGCGCATCCTTTTGGCAAAAATTGGTGTTATGGGCTGTATTTACAAGCCCCTTGCGCTGCCGGCGCGTCACTTTTAACATGGGAAAAAGACGCATGGGTAGTGCAAGGGGCTTGTAAATAAGCCCCTATGTGTTCTTTCTTTCTAATCGACGAATGTAGCTATCCGATTTCTTATCTCCTGCCTGCTTTCAACTTTCGTTCTTGAACACCCTCATCACGCTAGGCCAAGCAATTGGCATCCTCCTGCGGCTAAAGCACATAATGACTTAAGGTCCGCCAGTTTTCCGCCCTGGTGTGCGAGTACATGCGATTGTCAGAGAAGTTCCTAGCACAGCTCTCGCCTCGGAGCTGCTGCAAGAAATACTTCAGCCACTCTCTCTGGATCAGGATTCAAAAATAACTACCAAAGCGTCATGCTATCAACTGTGTCATGTCATCGAGCCAGCTTAAGCCAGGCTATTTGAGGAGACCTGGTTTGCGTAGTAGTTGGAGTGAATAGAAATTAATAGAATGAAAACAGGAAACTGCCTCTCCTCACACGGATTGTCTGAGAAGCACTCGCCTTCTTCAGACCACTTTCAACTGAGTGGTAGAGGCAGGATGCCTTGCAACCGGCAAAATGGCTGCCGTCTCTGCTCTCGCCTTTCCCTTTTCCCGCCCTGGTGCCTCTTTGCATAAGCGCTCTGCCGTCTGGACAGGCCCACAACCCTCGTAACCTCGGAGACAGGAAATGAAGTTGGATGTCCCGTCCCTCAAGGCCTGCATGTCCATCAGGGGAGACATACAGGATACCAAGCCAGGAAGAGGGATATCGATCGGACCCTGCCAAGAAAAACGCCCCCCCTTCGGATATTATCTTTGCAAAGAACCAGGCTGTCCTTGCTGTGTGTGTTTTTTAATTATTCTATAGTGCTGTGCAAATTCAATGAATGGAAATGAAAGCGTGCTCTAAATGAGTGACTGGAAACCACGGCTTAAAACGTGACTTAACGGTCAGACAATAGGGGGCCAACCGGCAAGCCAATACTGTGCTCCTCTCCAGAGAAAATGGAAGCGGCAATTAATGATCGACCTCTAGGGTGGTTGGTGGAGGGCACCAACAGTGCAAAACCAGTGGTGCGCGCGCACGACAGAGGAGCGGGGGTGAGGGACCGCGGCAGCAAGGCGAACGCGCGCTGCTGCGAGTAATAGACACCGATGGGAATGGGCGGAGCAAAGGCGGGACATGCGCCCGCCTTTGCCCAATTGTATGCCTTATTTGTTTTTAAAAAACACGCTAAAGCCAATTGCAGCTGGCGAAAGCAAAATCACACGCGCGAGCGTGTGGCTAGCTTTCAGAACCCCCTACATGAGGTCTCGCGCTGCGCGAGCAGTGTTGCGCACTGCAACGCTAGGCGCGAGACCTAAAAAGGGAGAGTGCGCATGACTGGTTTGGTCAGCCCCAGAGGGCTGACCAAGCAGTCAGGGCCCCCTGTGCAAGTCACTCCCCCCCTGCCCTCGAGCAGGATCGCCGATCCGCCCGCCCCCAACCAGGCACTTCTGCTTTCTCGCAGTTCGAGAAGCAGAAACATAAAATAGTAGTTTTACCATTTTATGTTTCTGCTTCTCGCACTGCAAGAAAGCAGTGGGGCGATGCCCCCACGCCCTAATGGAGGAGCCGTCAATGGGACTGCTAGTAGACCTGACTATGGCTTTCCTCCAATCTATCTCACGTCTTTAAAAAAAAAATGTTCCAGTTTGATGGACGAAAGAACCACCTGCTGTTTACAGCTCCACGAACTCCTAAAATCTGTGGTAGCACGTGCAGTGCAGAAAAACACATTCTTGATATTGTGAAATTAAATAATTAACCAAATGAATTACCTAAACTGATTACTAACTAACCTACTTCTTACACAAATGTTATATTCGGTGGCTCCTGCAAACCTAGGTAAGCACCGAGGGCTGCTAAATTACAACTAAATTGGAATGAATCTGAAGTTGTGGTGAGTGTGTCAACACCCATGTCCAATACGTGGAGAGTTGTGTACTTGTCACACTTTTAGCCAACACAAAGAAGGACGCGGAAGTTTTGAACTTTAAGCAGGAAGAGGAGGAAGTCATTGGCAGAATTAGAATTGGGTAAACGATTTACCTTTGCTTGAAAGCCTCCCTTTCCCCAGGCCAGAGTTCTGATGCTTCCGGGTTACCTGCAGATTTTCCAAGCTTTGATCTGAGGGGGCAGAGAAGCAGCCGCTCTGTGTGTGTAAACAATCTAACCTCCTCAGCAGGGGTGCTGCCTTTCCCCAGAGCAGTCAACAGGTTATTGTTGTTTTTTTTTTCCTTTAACACTTTTTACCGAACTGTTTCTTCTCTTCCGCCTTGACCAGGATTACCCTGCAAATCTGGGAAAACACACATGCGTTTTTCTCCTTAAAGGGCCCCCTATTCAGGCTACCGCCGAGTGCATTTAACCATCAATAAGGTGTGAAGAGAAAATTGTCTGTGGCTTTAATCCGTGCCCGAGGGGGCTGGAAAAGAAAAGAGGAAAACGAAAAAAAACTAATGGCCTTACAGATTCTAAAATGCATACAATAGCTGTGGGAATGCTGGGGGCAGGGGCTCCCTGGCAAGCCCTCAATTAGAAATAAGAGCATTATTATATGGGAGGGGGCAGAGGAAGGCTTTGCTTTAGGTGAGCCTGTATGTTTAACAGGCTGGTTTATGGTCTATTTGGCGCGAGGAGACCTGCGCTTGTGGGGTGATCAAAGAGCACTGACATGGCCGGGGCGCAGGTGGAGGCTGGACTCGGGGCCCTGCCCTCTGTAGGGCTTGCAGTGGGCTTTGGTATGCCCTAATAGACAGAGGTCAAAGGGTGCTCCCGATGGTTTGTCTCATTGTGAAAAAGCCAGATGCATTCGCAGCAGTAAAGAAACTCTTCAGAAGTAATACGCTCCGAGTGTAAACTAGAAGCCATGGCAGTCAATATATCTGGCCTTGGCAAGCTGCTGTGATGGTTATTTTGTCGATTTATTTTTTTACTGCAAATGCATGCCATAAAAAGAAAAAGAAAACATTCTGCTGTCTAAAGGCGAAGGCCATATGCTTGCAAAAAACAATACTAATAACACAAAACACAATAACAAAATAACCATGCCTATAATTTTAAACGAAGAGTGCAGGAGCGTCCTAGAAGTCAGGTGTTCTTTTAACAGGTATGAATACCCTTTTGAGTTTAATGCACCTCACTGGAAAACACGATTATTTTGGCACAAGGAATATGTGTTATTAGCATGGAAGTATTATAACCGGAAGACATTGTTTAAAAGCGAGAAAGACTAACAGATAAAATAAGGGTAAATAATGGAAAGAAAAAAACGCCTGCCAGCCCTGGCAAGGACGTACCCTTTTTTAGGTGGATGTGCACAGGTGATCAGGAAAAAACGCTGTCACTCATAATAAAAGAAGGGAATGGCTGAAGTAGTTTCACTGCCACCTGCTGTATTCTATTTTTGGCAAAAGGTGAATGACAGCTGAACAAAACAATGGATGAAGATGGCTGACTCAAAGCCTCTCTATTTAAGTGCATACATATGTGTTTTTTTTTAATTGCATGGATGCCTGCAATCCTTGTACACATGCCGGTCTCTAATTTCCTTATTACAGTGTAAATGCGGTGCCTCTACTCAGATGCAATCAGAAAAGGATGTAGTTGTTCAACTGTATAGGTTATTACAGTTGAGTTGTACTGTCATAATGCTCTGGATGAGCAGCGCCAAGAGTCTGATCCTGAGCGTTGATGCAGGTGATGAAGGATCTTCCTGGAGGTGATGGTACGCCATTGGTTGTAGTGAGCACGCGGGAAGCTTCCCCAGCGATTCATTGGAAGATATCACTTCACGAAGGAGTTCATGATGCTCATGGCCTTGGAGGAGATTCCAGTGTCCGGGCGCACTTGCTTCATCACTTTGTTGAATGTAGATGGCATAGATCTCCTTCCTGCTCCTCTTGCGCTTCTTCCCGTCCTTCTTGGGTGGCTTCAATAGCGTTTTCTTAGAACCCATCTTGGGAGGCGGCGCAGACTTGACTGGTTCAGGCATGAACGACACTCAGCACTTTCTGTGTGATCAAAAGGAAAAAATTACAAAGATGCAGGTGCGGCTGATTGTAGTAGGAGCCACACATGATCATGGACTTAAGGGTTATGGCTCCTGTTATCACTCACATCACTTATGTGCATGAATGATGCTGTTCTGGTCAAGCACAAGATGAAGAAGAGTGTTCTCCTGAGTTTGAGACCCAAACTGTCACACGTTCTTGGCAAACTTCAGTCTGAGTGAGTCATACATCTAGTTTTCTTTTGTTGTAGTTGTGCGAAACAAAAACAAACTTTGGGGCACACTTATTACTTTTGTGGCGCAGGGCAGAGCAGCAAGTCACCTTGCTGCTCTTTCTTGCTTCACAGGGAAAGGACAGGAATGCACTGCATTTATCCAATATGGCGCATTCCTGTCCGGTGCTGTTTTGGCAGCCTAGCACCAAAGCAGGCCCGTTTGCATTGCATGCAGGATTGTTTTTGTGCAGGAAGGGCCACCTTCCTAAACAAAAACAATTCTGAGAGACTTTTTCCATGTGTGCTGCAGAATGTAGCACACTTAAGAAATGAGGAGAAATAAAGATATTTCTCTTCGTTATGCCTCTCCTGCGGAGTTGAATCTTTTTGGTGCATTCCCAGGTTTACAAGTACTTGTAAATCTGGGAATGTGTCAAAGTTCAGGATGTTGCATGGTAACACCCACACAACACCCATGGAAACACCTCCCTGGTGCAAATAATGTAGTGCAGTGATTTGTGCTGCGTTACATTACTAGAGATGTATGAAGCCATGCAGGGCAGCGTAAGGTGGCCTTGTGTGGCTTCGTACATCTCATTTTACATGTGCGTCGCTTTTGCACCATGTTGCATAGTGCAAGAGCGACGCAAAGAGGCTCATAAACATGCCCCTTTTTGTTTGTGTTGTTTTTCAGGCTCCCAAACAGGTGATATGAGTAGATATGAGTAGATGCCCACCCACTTCCTAAAACTGATGAGTTGATGGCCAGGTGGGAGGATGCCAGTCTTTAGCACACTGGAATTGCACTCGGTATACCATCAAATCTCATTTGCACCCAAATCACAACATTTCACTGCGATCTCTGTGTTTAAGTATAGGAGGATGCCATTCAGGCCTGCACACACTGCATCTGCATCTGCATTTCAGCGAGAAAAAGATGGAATTCTTAATGGTGTGAATGGAGTGTTCAACCAACAAAAATACAACCACGACAAAAGTGTAGATATACCCAAGTGCTTCATCCAATACTATGGGAAACCGAGCAAGTCCTGTGTATGGATCTGAAGAGGATCCAGGATATTTAAAAAAGGTTAGGCGAGCCCTCTAGCATAAGCCTAGGTGTCATATTTCATCATAGGGCTGCCTCATTCGTCAAAAATGAATATAGTGACCAATGGCCTCCCGTGTTTAGAGAGTACGTCCTATAATTTTAGTGTGTGATACAGAACTATAAATTAAAAATCTCCGGTCACTTCCAAAAGATACTACTTTAATACTGGACTGCCTTGAAGATGATTACCTTAGAGTCAGGATACATAGGAACGTTATTTTTCCAGCATCATATAGGTCAACTGAATGGAGAGTAGACATTCCAGGGGACTAGCAGGAGCATAAAGGTAAGGTGCATGGAGTGCTGTGTCTTCTACTGGCCTGTGGCTTGCATTTGAGCAGTGACAAATGCAGTTTTGGTCAAAATCAACTGAAATATCTCAGGCACATACATCATTAGTGGTGATGGCATCAGTTCGAGACCTGATTTTGTGAAAGCCATAGTTGATGCTCGGGCTATAAAAAACCGAGAATGGGTTTTACATTCATTGGACTTTGTGAGTTTTATTAAAAATTCTTGCCCCGTTTTTCCTTTATTGCTGAACTCATAACCAAAACCATACAGAAGAAATCTAGGGCCCGATATACTAATTACTGGTCGCAAAAAATCTGGTTACAATTAACGGACGGTATTTTTTAAACCAGTAAAGAATTTAACAAACCAACCTATGTACTAGTATGTTGGTTTGCTAAATTCCAATTCGGAGTGGGTCTCAATCTGACCTACCTCATGAATATAAATGAGTAGGGCTCCCGGTTTTATGGTATTTTTTTATTAATCATTTCCGTCTGTATTTATCCATATTTTATTTTTGGCTATTTTATCTGTATTTATCCATATTTATTTTATGTTTTGTTTATAAATGATGTTATAAAACTATACATTTTCGTATGTATTTACCTGATAGAGACACACTCATTCTTTGATGTCTGTCATGATTTAGCTATTTAAGCTGCCACATATTACGTAACAATACATCCACTAAATATTAGCCATATAACACAAATGTATGTTAACATATACCATTAATTAAAGAAATGTCATCCTATTTTTTAATTTCCCATGCTGTCCATGTGCTAGCTGTTGGGATACGAGTCATGAAAGACAGCACAGAGAGTCACTTAAAAGAAGCACAGTTTTCTGTATTTATCCACTTTTAAAAATAAAACACATTGTTTTCTGTCTGTATTTATCTGTAAATATCTGTTAAAACGGAAAACAGGGATCCTTATAAATGAGGTACATTGCAAATTGTGACTCACTTCAATCGGTGGTCATCACAGCGATGGTGGCCCAGAAGGGTCAGCAGACCACCATGTTTGTGACTGCTTTTCACTAAAGTAAACTATTTTTCAAATGCAGCCCATTTTTCCTTAAGAAAATGGGGCTGTGTTGAAAAAGAAAAGTTTTCTTTTTATAAAAAAGTTTCTTTGAGAGTTTTCAGTGGTCCCTTTCCCTTTTGTGAATACATTACCACCCCAATTCGGAAGTCAGTAACTTTTCTGTGTTTTTCTGACCGGATTTCGTTGCAAAACATTGATAAGTTACTGATTCGCTATTTACAAGGGGCACCCAAACTACTCCCCTGCCAAATACCTAATTGGTATGAAAAAGCCATCCCATTTTAGGAATCAGTAAAAGTTTACAGATTCCTAAATTGGGATCAGTAAATTTAAATAAGCATTCTTATGGCCGCAAAATCCAAATCAGAGTTTTTGTGACCCTAAAATTATTTCCACATTGGACCACTAGTTTTGTGTGGGAAAACAAGCAAGACTGTTCTTTCTTCAAGGCTGATTTGTTGGGTGCCCCCTTTTTTGCAACCACATGTTTCTAATTTATACGTTTAAATTACTGTTGATCATAGTGAACATGGGTTTGGAGCTGTGATCCCACAAGGAAGCAGATGGAGTGAGTATACCATTTATTTTGCTTCGTGTGCCTTAAGTGATGCAGAGAAGCAATACTCAATTATCGTGAAGGAAACACTCACTTGTATGTGAGCATCACAGACGTTTAGAAGCTATTTGTAGGGGATCCAGTTTACACCGAGGACAGCTCATAAACCTTTATTGCACATTAAAGGAAAGCTTTGTGTACATTCTGAAAGTTTAAGAGCTACATTAGCAAGGTTGAGTACAAAACTGTTAGAATTCAATTTTTGGGATAAACATGTTACAGAAAAGTGGAACAGGAGAGCCCGATTTGTTTCTCACATAGCTGAGAGGATCTTGGTGGTGAGGATCTGATGATTGTGAATGTCTGATTGCTTCAACTGATTTTGAAAGCAGATGTGTGTCTCAGAGGAGGTTTGAAGACACGCTATGGCTGGTGATTTGGTTATGCAGTGTCATGAAGTTCATGACATAGGATTGGCCCGAAAGGGAAACGTGTGGGGCTGGGCCTAGTGCCCATAATAGGGACAGATCAAACCATGTGAGGACCATATTGATTTAGCAAGGTCCCCTGTTTGTTCTGTTCTTGTCACATGTGCTAGGCCCAACCACACAAGTGGGGTACTGTTTTTATCAGGAGAAGTGTGGGAAAACTTGGTGGTAGGGATTTCGTGGATCTGTACATATTCTGGCTCTTTCAGTCACAGAAATGTGAGAAAATACTTGATTTTAGGGATAGTTTGACATTTACAGAGTGCTGTGGGTAAGGAAACGATGTGAGATCCTTTTTAAGGTACACCACGCTACACTCCCCCGGTTGTCTAGTTTTAAAAAATGTCTGAATTTGGTAGAATTCCATGGATGTACAAGGAGCCCAGGTCCAAATAGAACAGCTACACCCATTGCCGAATCGAGTAATTCTTTTTCTTTTACAGGAAATGTTGATGTTTCCACAATGCGTATTGGGGCCTGGTTTGTTGCAGGCATTAGTCCAAGCCACACAAGTGAGGTAGTGTTTTTCTTTGGAGAAGTGTGGAAGTGGTAGTAATGTTGTGGATCTGCACAGATTCCAGAACTTTCCCTCACCTCACAGAAATGTGAAAAAAATGCATGTGTTTTGCCAAAGTCATTATAAAAAAATAAAAAAACAGCCCAGCAGCCCAACTTGAAAAATAAAAAACAGAATGTAGGAAGGTGGATATCTGACTATGGTTACCCCCAACTTTTTGCCTAGTGTCTAGCTGGTTTTTCGACTTAGTTGGCCTGAGATCCTGCCATTCAGGGTCTCAGGCTGTCTGCTCTCTCTTTAAAATGGACTCCATGTACCCTAGGTACATAACCAATTGGTAAGGATCACCTTATTGGACCCTGTACAGTGTACCCTAGGTACCCAGGGCATAGGTGTACCCTAGGCCTACCAGGGGCTGCAGCATGTATTATGCCACCCCTGGCCTGGCCTTCCATTTTGACACAACTGGCTGATCACTCAGCTGGGGCAAGGTCGTGTAATCACCCCTTGCTTAGATATAGTATATCTATATCTACCTTATATATAGACACATGTGTACCTATCAGCCACTCCTATGGCAGGCCTTAACAATCCTGGAGGCAGAGTGCTTGGTAACATGTGAGATGGTGCTCTAGCATGAGCTGAGCCTGTCTGCAGCTTTCGGAACCATGTCCGTATAGCTGTTCTATGATATAGCCTACCATATACTCTTAAAGTGCCTTATAATCTTAGACGGTTATGGTAACTATGGTTTGGCTTTATCGAAACATGTCGTGTAAGGTGTCTAACACTGTGGAATAGTACCCCCATACCATTTCTGGACATGAGGATATTATTCCCCCCTTCTAGAGGGAGAGACATGTTAAAATCCTACTTTGCTGTTTAACTCTAACCAAAGCCTCAGCATCACAAAATGGATGCTGCTGCCACAGACACAAGTCTGACCTCCTGCTGCTGGGAGTGATCCCAGCCAGGGAGGCCTGGACAATAGGTTTCCTGCTTGGGGAGGTGCTAGCACCTCCCCAGACAGCCTTTAGTGTAGTGGGGCAGGGTGGGCTGAAAGGAATGAGACATGCCTGGGGCACACAAGGTGTTCCTTGCATAGTCCAGTTCAAACCGGCGCTGGGGCACTCCAGCCCCAGCTCTGGCGCGAAACTGGACAAAGGGAAGTGGGTGTAACCACCCCCTCCCAGGTCCCACCCATAAGGCGTGACCTAGCAGGTATCCCAGCCCCCCAGATTAGTATAAGAGTGGGAGTTGGGCCTCAAGACTTTAGATTATCCTGAACCTGCAACTTGAACAGAAACTCTGGACCTTCGACATTCGACGAAAGAAGAAGACTGAAGAATCTCCCTTGTGGCCAAGGAGTGGCTACCCTGTGCAAACAGGCACCATCAAGAGACTACCCTTTGCTTTGCCCACGTTCTATGAGGAACCGACTGCAGAGCCCGACCAGAGCCTTGACTTCCAGACTTCTCCGACCCTGATCCACATCCACAGCAAAGCTGAGATCCGTGGAGGCGACGAGCGACGTGGGACCGGCTACCTGGGAAAAGTGGCTAGTAACTTAAAGCGCAGCTTCTGAGGCACCCTCGAAGTTGTGCACCGGGGATTGAGAAGCCCCAACCCCAAGCACCATCTGCACCGAAGATCAGCCCCCCACACTCCACGAGTCCTGCGGGGGGCCCTTCTGCATTTTCCTGCTTGCCGCGTCTGTCCGGTTGCTTGCCCGCTGGCTAGTGGCCTTTGTGACGACGCACCCTGAAATCTTCTGCGCTGGTTTGGCTCCTCCAGACTGGCTCCCACTTCTCTGCAAAGAAGAAGCACCCCAGACCTTCCTGGTCTGCACCAGAAGCAAGTCCACCGTTCTTCGTGGGTTCCGCTTGCCAAGGCTTGGTGAGTCCTAGTCCAACTTCGACACCGCCGACAGCAAGAGCCTTCGTGGGACAACTCGCCTCCTGGTCCTGGTTGTCCTCGGCGCTTCCTGGTCCTCCTGGCTGCAGCGACAAGCTTCACCTTCACCTGCAATCTTCACGACATCGCCTGGTTCCTTCCTGGTTCCACGTGGTCACTGGCTAGTGACCTTGACTCTGTCCCCTCTGCTTGCAGGTCTCCTCTCTTCTTGATCCCAGCCTTGGGATCCACCGGACACTCTTCACTGACTGCCTGTCAGCATCTTTCTTCAGGCATCCATAGGAGTCGACGACGAAAACCGACGCATCTTCACCCCTATGCACCCACAGCCTGTGGGCTAGGTAACTTGGGTACTCCGGTGCTCATCAGGATAGTGACTATCCTAGTGTCTAGTTTTCCAGTCTCAACTTCCTAGCTACTCCGGAAGTGTCCTAAATCTATCGTTTTCTAAACTGTACTATTGCTAGTGACTTTTACGCATTACGCGTGAGTGTTTCCACTCTGCACACGAATCCCGTGGGCCTCCCACTTCCTAACTAACCCTAGTGTAGTGTAGCCCCAGCGATTCCCTAGGCCTAGGCCTATTCTATTTCCGTGACAGTGGTCCTTATACCACTTACTTAGTATATGGTTTGCGTGGCCCCTAGGGCCTAACTGTATTACTTACCTGTGTGACTTAATGTATGCTTAAATAAGACTGTGTTGTACTTACCTCTAATCTCATAAAGAGTGCTGAGGGTTTGACTAGAATAAATACACTTTATTTTATATATATATCTGTTGTGGTGTCCTTTCATTTGGTATTCAAGGGATTATATATGGTATCACAGCTGGCTTCACATGCCATTCAGAGTTTAGCCTAAGACTGCTCTTGTCCATGCTACCACTAGGATAGCTGGTCTATAAGGTTGACTTTACAACCAATCACCATAAGGGTATTTGGACTGATATAAGGTGTACACTAGAACTAGTGACATCATACATCAGGCCAACTTCTCACATTGGTGAGCAGCGGTTGGGATCTGAGCTTGCTGTTGTAATACCATTGTAATCTTGAGATACTAAATTGAAAGATCACACAGATATTGTCTAGGTACATATAACATAAATTATAATACTTAAGTCCTACTGGACTTAGTAGTTGCAGGCTGAAGGGAGTAACACACCCTGACTACAACTACTAGAGAGGTTTAGTAGATACAACTAGTGTAGGTAGGTGCACACACCACACCCTCACTAGAATCATGTCCCTGAATGGAGATCACACTGATGCTCCCTCAGGAGAGGAGAATCCTAGACAGGTTCCCTCTAGATATGATGCATTCACTTTCCAGGAGATGAGACAACTGTGTACCTCCAGGAGATTAAAACAGGGTTCCAACGCTACCCTTAGACAGCTAGTGGAGCTTCTGGAGGCCTATGATGCTGAAAGAGCTGCCAAGTATGGTGCCATAGCTGTAGATAAGGGTCTACCCACCACAGAGGAGTCAGATGGGACTTCAGATGAAGAGGTAGACAGCCAGGGCCAAGTAGGAAGACTTAGCCAGTCTAACCTAAGTTTACATGGGAGTTTGCATGGGGTCCCCCCATACAGACCCCCAAGTGGGCTTAACCAGAGAAACAGGAGGGACAGATCCCCTTCAAGGGAATCCATCCACTCCCATGTCTCTAGCATCTCTAGTGTTTCCTCTCACAGGGGAATGACTTCCCCTGAGAGAAAGGAACATGAAGCCAGAATGAGGGAAGCTAATCTGAGGATTCAGAGGGAAGAACTTGCCCTTGCCAAAGAGAAGCTTGCTCTGGCTAGAGAACAAAAGTTAAGTGGGTTAGAACCCACTGGTGGCAGCAACATTCCTAGAGATAGGGATAGGTCTTATGGCCATAGAAACCTAAGCAAGATAGTCCCCCCATATCAGAATGGGGATGACATCCACAAGTGGATGACTGCTTTGGAGAGGGCCTGCAAAGTACAGCAGGTTCCCCAGAGTCAGTGGGCAGCTATCTTGTGGCTCTCTTTTTCTGACAAAGGTAGAGACAAGCTCCTCACAGTCAGTGATGAGGATGCAAACAATTACAAAGTCCTGAAGAGTGCTCTGATAGATGGGTTTGGCTTAACCACTGAGCAATATAGGTTGTTGTTCAGAGACACCCAGAAGACACAGACACAGGACTGGTCTGATTTTGTGGATTGTGCCACTAAGGCTTTGGAAGGTTGGTTAACTGGCAGCAAGGTGCAGGACTATACAGGATTGTACAACTTGATTATGAGGGAGCAGATCCTTAGTAATTGTCAGAACCAGCTTCTCCATCAACACCTGGTAGACTCAGATTTGACCTCTCCCCAAGAATTGGGAAAGAGGGCAGATAAATGGGTCAGGACCAGGATTAGGCCTAAAAATCAGGGTGGTGACCAAAAGAAAGATACCACCAAGCCTCAAGAGAAGGGTGGGGATAAAGCAAAAGAGAAATCTTCCTCAGGGCCCCAAAACTCCACACAGGGTGGTGGGTCCCAAGCTCCCTCCTCTACCACAGTTAAAAAGCCTTACTGCCATGAGTGTAAAACTCCTGGGCATTGGAAAACTGACAGCAGTTGCCCAAGGGCTAAAAACAAAACTGTTCCTCCAACTACTCCTGTCACACCACCTATTACTGTCAGCAGTAATCCCCCAGGTGGTGGGAGTGCCCCCCAAAATTTGGTTGGGTTTTCTTGGGGAACACAGGGGGATCCTGGCTTAGCCAATTCCCCTACAGCAGCTACTCTTGTCTGTGATGGTGGCATGGGATTTGCCAACTTCACTGCCTGTCCCAACACATTGGGTAGGTACAGACAGGAGCCCTACATCAATGGTAGAAAAGCTGAGGCCTACAGAGACACTGGAGCTAGCATCACTATGGTGGCCCATAGGCTAGTTCCCTCTGAGCAGCTTTTGCCTGGTTTCTCATACCAGGTAACTAACATTGATGGCAAACAGAACAGTCATCCCATGGCAGAGGTATGTCTCAGCTGGGGAGGGGTCACTGGCCCTAAAAGGGTGGCAGTGTCTCCAACCTTGCCTGTGGACTGCTTACTGGGGAATGACTTAGAACTCTCAGCTTGGGCTGAAGTTGAACAAGACACCCATTCTAAAATGGTAGGCCTTTCACAAAAGGGTAGTGGGGTTGTGCCAGCCACAACCCCTGTCCAAGTAGATTTCCTCCCTGAAAAGGTTGGAAGGGCAGTGGTAGCCACAGCCCAGGCAAAGACAGACTTCCCTGTAGAGACTGGCAGAGCTGTGACAGTCACAGCTCACACCCAAACTGAGTGCCTCCCTGAAAAGGTTGGCAAGGCTGTAATGGTCTCAGCCCATACTCAGACTGACATAGGTGTAGTGAAGCCTGAAACTATGGATCACTCCACACAAACAGAGAGTAGTGGGGAGGAAGAAAAGTCTCCCTCTCCCCAGACATTAGGAAAAGGTCAGCCTCCTCAGGGATCTGACCTCACCCCTTGTGAAGGAACTGCCCCAGAGGTAGCCAGGCCTGGCCTGGCAGAACCTCTGATGTCAGTGGCCCCTTCCAAGGTGGGACCCAGTCTGGTGCAGGTAGCCTGCCTCTCTCGACCCTGCCTCAGTCAGCCCAGGGCTGCAGAGGTCAGGGAGGCCAGTGGACCCCAAGAGGGCCCCTGTCCACAAGAACACCCCCATCAAAAGAATGAGGATTGCCTGGCTAGTAGCCCTAGCCAGGTGATGGGTAAAAACATTCTTGAGGGATCCCCTTTACAGGTAGTTAGGGACCTCCCCCAGAGGGATTCTGTTGGGCACAGGCAAACCTGGGACCTTAGGGCCCCAAACCTGACCTGTCCCTCCAGTAAGCCCACAAAAGGGACCCAGCCTCCAGCTTTAGGTAGCCAGAGGCTGACCCTGAGAGCACAGTGCAACTCAGTGAAAGAAAGAAAGGCATCCATGGTGGAGGATGATTGGAGGAAGCTGAGGCCTCACTTTGAGGACACTCACTTCAGTACTCCATCTCAACACCAGCCTTTTACTTTGCAAAGACACCCCAAAGGTAGAGATTCCCTATGGTGGAGACCCTATGATACCTTTAGGATGAGGGATTGCTTAGTGGACCATGAGACAGGGGGTAACCATGCCAGTGCTGGTTCTTCCTTATATGGCCACTTAGGCAATAGAGGCTTACCTTGTCAAGGCCAGCCTTATCTCCTTTCGATTGGGGGGGGGGGGGGTTGTGTAGGAAGGTGGATATCTGACTATGGTTACCCCCAACTTTTTGCCTAGTGTCTAGCTGGTTTTTCGACTTAGTTGGCCTGAGATCCTGCCATTCAGGGTCTCAGGCTGTCTGCTCTCTCTTTAAAATGGACTCCATGTACCCTAGGTACATAACCAATTGGTAAGGATCACCTTATTGGACCCTGTACAGTGTACCCTAGGTACCCAGGGCATAGGTGTACCCTAGGCCTACCAGGGGCTGCAGCATGTATTATGCCACCCCTGGCCTGGCCTTCCATTTTGACACAACTGGCTGATCACTCAGCTGGGGCAAGGTCGTGTAATCACCCCTTGCTTAGATATAGTATATCTATATCTACCTTATATATAGACACATGTGTACCTATCAGCCACTCCTATGGCAGGCCTTAACAATCCTGGAGGCAGAGTGCTTGGTAACATGTGAGATGGTGCTCTAGCATGAGCTGAGCCTGTCTGCAGCTTTCGGAACCATGTCCTTATAGCTGTTCTCTGATATAGCCTACCATATACTCTTAAAGTGCCTTATAATCTTAGACGGTTATGGTAACTATGGTTTGGCTTTATCGAAACATGTCGTGTAAGGTGTCTAACACTGTGGAATAGTACCCCCATACCATTTCTGGACATGAGGATATTATTCCCCCCTTCTAGAGGGAGAGACATGTTAAAATCCTACTTTGCTGTTTAACTCTAACCAAAGCCTCAGCATCACAAAATGGATGCTGCTGCCACAGACACAAGTCTGACCTCCTGCTGCTGGGAGTGATCCCAGCCAGGGAGGCCTGGACAATAGGTTTCCTGCTTGGGGAGGTGCTAGCACCTCCCCAGACAGCCTTTAGTGTAGTGGGGCAGGGTGGGCTGAAAGGAATGAGACATGCCTGGGGCACACAAGGTGTTCCTTGCATAGTCCAGTTCAAACCGGCGCTGGGGCACTCAAGCCCCAGCTCTGGCGCGAAACTGGACAAAGGGAAGTGGGTGTAACCACCCCCTCCCAGGTCCCACCCATAAGGCGTGACCTAGCAGGTATCCCAGCCCCCCAGATTAGTATAAGAGTGGGAGTTGGGCCTCAAGACTTTAGATTATCCTGAACCTGCAACTTGAACAGAAACTCTGGACCTTCGACATTCGACGAAAGAAGAAGACTGAAGAATCTCCCTTGTGGCCAAGGAGTGGCTACCCTGTGCAAACAGGCACCATCAAGAGACTACCCTTTGCTTTGCCCACGTTCTACGAGGAACCGACTGCAGAGCCCGACCAGAGCCTTGACTTCCAGACTTCTCCGACCCTGATCCACATCCACAGCAAAGCTGAGATCCGTGGAGGCGACGAGCGACGTGGGACCGGCTACCTGGGAAAAGTGGCTAGTAACTTAAAGCGCAGCTTCTGAGGCACCCTCGAAGTTGTGCACCGGGGATTGAGAAGCCCCAACCCCAAGCACCATCTGCACCGAAGATCAGCCCCCCACACTCCACGAGTCCTGCGGGGGGCCCTTCTGCATTTTCTTGCTTGCCGCGTCTGTCCGGTTGCTTGCCCGCTGGCTAGTGGCCTTTGTGACGACGCACCCTGAAATCTTCTGCGCTGGTTTGGCTCCTCCAGACTGGCTCCCGCTTCTCTGCAAAGAAGAAGCACCCCAGACCTTCCTGGTCTGCACCAGAAGCAAGTCCTCCGTTCTTCGTGGGTTCCGCTTGCCAAGGCTTGGTGAGTCCTAGTCCAACTTCGACGCCGCCGACAGCAAGAGCCTTCGTGGGACAGCTCGCCTCCTGGTCCTGGTCATCCTCGACGCTTCCTGGTCCTCCTGGCTGCAGCGACAAGATTCACCTTCACCTGCAATCTTCACGACATCGCCTGGTTCCTTCCTGGTTCCACGTGGTCACTGGCTAGTGACCTTGACTCTGTCCCTTCTGCTTGCAGGTCTCCTCTCTTCTTGATCCCAGCCTTGGGATCCACCGGACACTCTTCACTGACTGCCTGTCAGCATCTTTCTTCAGGCATCCATAGGAGTCGACGACGAAAACCGACGCATCTTCACCCCTATGCACCCACAGCCTGTGGGCTAGGTAACTTGGGTACTCCGGTGCTCATCAGGATAGTGACTATCCTAGTGTCTAGTTTTCCAGTCTCAACTTCCTAGCTACTCCGGAAGTGTCCTAAATCTATCGTTTTCTAAACTGTACTATTGCTAGTGACTTTTACGCATTACGCGTGAGTGTTTCCACTCTGCACACGAATCCCGTGGGCCTCCCACTTCCTAACTAACGCTAGTGTAGTGTAGCCCCAGCGATTCCCTAGGCCTAGGCCTATTCTATTTCCGTGACAGTGGTCCTTATACCACTTACTTAGTATATGGTTTGCGTGGCCCCTAGGGCCTAACTGTATTACTTACCTGTGTGACTTAATGTATGCTTAAATAAGACTGTGTTGTACTTACCTCTAATCTCATAAAGAGTGCTGAGGGTTTGACTAGAATAAATACACTTTATTTTATATATATATCTGTTGTGGTGTCCTTTCATTTGGTATTCAAGGGATTATATATGGTATCACAGCTGGCTTCACATGCCATTCAGAGTTTAGCCTAAGACTGCTCTTGTCCATGCTACCACTAGGATAGCTGGTCTATAAGGTTGACTTTACAACCAATCACCATAAGGGTATTTGGACTGATATAAGGTGTACACTAGAACTAGTGACATCATACATCAGGCCAACTTCTCACACAGAAGTCCTCTGATGCCAGTACCAGTGGGATTCTCTGCACTTGGCTCCTCGACATGACCTATATGTCAATAGTGCCTGGCTTGAAGTGCTGCTGATGGGAGGTCACGTCAATACTGCCCAAACGGTTAATACAATAGACCACTAAGTCAAAGAAAATGGCCAGCCATGACAAAATAAATGGGAAGTGTTTAAGAGATAAGAAAAGGAAACATTTGCAATTTAAAGACATTTCCAGTTTTAGTTTAGTATATGGCTGTTAAATTTGGAACACTGTCAATGAAAATACATGAGACATTATACTACTAATACACAGGTGACAGTATTCCAATTTCACACTCAATCTCTCTCTCTTCTTGTCAGTCTATCTGTAACCGAGTACCTTTTGGTGTAACAACATATGTTCCTCCTCTCTGTCTCTTTCTCTCTGTATGTCACTCAGACCCTTTCTAGCCCTCACCTTTTCTGACTCAGTTTTCCATAACCTGTTTTACATTGCACATTGTCCTTCTGTGCCAAAATCAATTTCTCTGATCGGTGCACCCATTGGTTCTAACTCTTTGTTGATCCTAATCTCTCAGGGTATGTTCTTAAAAGTCTCTTTCACCATTACATATCTTCAGTCCTCCCTTTCTATAACTTATCCCTTGTATCTCTGTCCACCTCTCTGTCTTGCTGTCTCTCAGTTTTCCACATTTTCACCTTCACTATATGCTCCTTCTCAGTCTCTTATTTCTCTGTAAACAGCACACTCTCCTTTAATTGACTCACACTCACACATTCCAACAGTGCATGTCTTCATTCATCGTTCACTTTGATACACTCTCCGAGTTTCTGAAAGTCACCATGGCATCATTGGTTTTATCCCTTTTATTCTATTTTGATGATTCTCTCTCTGTGCTGTGCTACTCGTTCCAACAATTGTTGTTACAAGAACCTCGCCACCGTCCCGCGCATCCACCGAACAACCACCAGTGGCAGATCCTTTTCCCACCTCGCCGCCGAGACATGGAACACCCTCCCCATCCACCTACGACAGACGCAGGACCTGATGACCTTCAGGAGACTTCTCAAGACCTGGCTGTTCGATCACTAGCTGCTCCCCCCCTCAGCGCCTTGAGACCCTAATGGGTGAGTAGCGCGCTTTACAAATGACTGACTGATTGACAAGAAAGAGTTCCAACTTTAGTGTCTGAGTGCTGGGTATTGTTAGACCTGAGATTCTTGGCATGGCATTTCTCCAGATTTTTTGCCTTCACTTGTCCTATTATGCTGAATTTGTTTTTGTTGGCTTTAGGACTGCGTGCACTTTACCACTGCTAACCAGTGGTAATGTGCTTGTTCTTTTTCTTTCGAACATGGTAAAATTGGACTACACCTAATTGACACATTTAATTTACTAGTAAGTCTCTAGTAAACGGTACTGCATGTTCCCACGACCTGTAAATTAAATACTGCTAGTGGAACTGCAGCACTCACTGTAGCAGCACCTCGCAGCTCCAGTTTGGCAGCCTCATTGGAACCAACACAGCGTGATGCAACTTAATACAGGACCTTGCGTCAGACCACCTCACAACTCCTGATTGGCAGCCTCCTCCAAACCAACACAGCGCAACGCAACTCGGCACAGGATCTCGCATTTCAGCCCAAGTACAACCAATCACACTTTCCGGTGGGCTGAACACAGTCCTGTACCCGTCCTGTGCTCCATCGAGGTCTGCCTGAACTTGTGACTTTGTCCTGGTCTGGTGTTGCCAGATAAACCGAGTTAGCGTTTTGTGCTTTTTTTGGTACTATGGGGCATATTCTCAAGGATCTATCGACGAGTTAACGGCACTTTAACGCAGCCAAAGTCACGATAAATTTATCACCCCATTCACAAGCTGGTGCTAACAGCCCATAGCACCAGTTTACCTGCGATAGCAGTCGCAGAAAACATCGCCACAGATGACCCCGGCAACTATCGCTAATGAGATGCAGAGTAGGAGTTCCCGTGCAAAAAGCCACAACAACACCACTCCACAACATTCTCAATGACCAGACAGATCGGCGAAAAGATCACAAAGCATGCGATAAGGCGTGTTAGCAGCAGAAAATTAACACCTGCTCTGACCTGGTGCAAAGTCGGACGGCAGCCTGTGCCACAAAAGGGAGCCCAGCCCAGAGCCACACCTGAAGAACAACAGATGCCATGGAGCCACTGAACATGCAGAATCATGTACCAAATAATCCGCCTAATGTCGCACAATCACATCTGGTGATATGCATGTGTCGTCACAAAAATGAGCATCACACATTCACCTTCACCTTCGAAGCAACAAATGAAAATGTATTAAAATAAACACAGAACAGAAATGAAGACACATGGCGGCTCCCCTCGGGACATTCCGTAGGTGTATCTTGTGCACATCAAGGGACAGAGAGAGAGCGAAGGAGAGGGAGAGAGAGATGGACGGACAGAGAGGGAGAGAGAGAGATAGATGGACAGAGCAGGGGAGAGAGAGATAGATGGACAGAGAGGGGGAGAGAGAGAGAGAGAATAGAAGAGAGAGAGTGTCGACACTGCGCACCCAGGCCACACTGCTCACCTGCTGCCACCGGTGATTCTCCAACCACGTGCCGGTATGTAGTGCAGTTTACCAGGTCCCACATCTGAGACAGACCCATCATCTGAAACAGAGTCCAGATACATGAATGGCACAGTACATGCAATTGCACAAGACATCATCGCCTGACCGCCCCTGCGCACCCAGGCAGATACACCCCACTGGGCGATATGTAGAACTGATTGCACAATTACAACAGCCGGCCAGAATCAGTCGGGTACCCGTTTGGTCGTTTATTGGCGAGTATTGGCAAGGATTGCTCTGACTGATTCTGGCCGGCTGTCGTAATTGTGCAATCAGTTCTACATATCACCCAGTTCCCTGACCTGGGACCGAGGATTGTTTAGACTGGGAGTCATCATACACCCACTCGTCTTTTCCTTTTAGATAAAGGCGCCAATTAAAATTGTTATACATACCACATTGAAGGATGGAAGCATGTTTGTATTCCATTCTCGACTTACTAGGTGGCTTATTTTCCTAATGTAATCAGTATTAAGATTAATTTGCCCTGAAGAAGTCCTTTTGATAAGGACGAAACACGTCGGCTGTGTCTCAATCACTTTGAACATGTTTTAAAAAGACTTTATTGAAAATAAAGGAAGACATTTGGAAGATTATTTGTTGACATGGATTTTATACAATTCTCTGTCTAAATTGTTGTGTGGTGCACCTGTGCTGTTGTGTTAAAATTGTTATATTCCTGCATTGGAATCACACTGTGACAGTGGGTGTTTGTCAGTGTGCACACATGTTTCTGGGTAGTTCCAAAGTATATATATACACATTAGGGATAGCAAGTTAGGTGCTGAGGCCTATTGGGTTCCACTGTCCAGCCTCGTTTGACTTCCACAGCTTTTTTTGCATTCATGTTTCACATTTTTGCGGCGTGGCGTTGATTTTAACGCAGTCAGTTGACGCGTTATCTGGGGAATATCGCATGGTGCCGCAGTGTTGAGAATGCTTTGTTAACACGGCGTCATTTTCCCGCAATAGGCTGCGATGTTGAAGGCTGCGTTAAGTAACTTTTGCGATGGTTATCACATGTTCTTCAGAATATCCCCCTATGTTTGTTAAGATTTTGAAATTGCATATCTATAGTTCTTCTGACTGGATTTTAGTCAGTCTGGTATCATTTTATTTATTAATAAAGAAAAAGGCTCAAACAATTTAGAAATACGAGATATGCATTTTCAAAATTTTTAGTGAAAATAGCACATAAAAGCACAAAGCACCACTCGCTGTGATCTGGTCACACTAAACCGGGGGAAAGTCATAAGGTCAGGGCGACTGTGATGGAGCACAGGTTGGATATAGGGACCAGATTAGTCTCACTGAAAAGTTACCTTCAACGTGAGGCGCAAAAAGTTATGTTTGCGGTGGAGAAGGCCACGAGGAGGAGCTGAGCGTTGTGAATTATCACTGCTGTAGTGCAAAGAGCAGGTCGGGTCACGGCTGCTGGTTGCTGCAGTGCAGAGAGCCGATCAAGCGTTGTGGATGGTCATTGCAGTAGCTTGTGTTAGTTATGATCGCAGGCGGTCATTGCTGTAGTGTGAAGTGTGGGTCTCGCGTTGCCAGTTGTCTCTGGCATTCTCTATCGGTGTGAAGAGCAAGCTTCAGTACTTTCACTATTTCATTTTGCTGGAGTACACTCTGACGCAAGCCAAGGGTCAAGGACCTGGGTAAGCTCCTGTTGGGGGAGCAGAGAGTCTTTCCACCAGAGGCAAGCATGACTCAGGTAGGTCCAGTTGCAGCAGGTCAGCTGGGCAATTGCAGGGAGGCCTCTGAAGCTTGTTGTATTCCTGTAGCTCACACAGGAGGTCAGCCAACTGGTTAGCCTGGGATGAACGCAAGCAGGTCCAGTTGGCAGTCCTTCAAGCAGCAGTGCAATCCTCTGGCAGCCGGGTGGTCTTTCTGTAACTTACACAGGTCCAGGAGTGTTCTGAAGAGTGACTCCGGAGGTCCCAAATATTTTAAACTGAGTCCAGCCTTTATGTGGGGGGACTCTCTATCCTACCCTCATTTCTGGCTCTGGAAAGTTCTTCTTCTTTCCCTGTCAAGGCGCCAAACTGTCTGGGGGTGACAAAAGGGCAGGCCAGATTTCAGGTTCCTGTGAGAGACAAAGCCCTTTGAAATGTAAGTGGGGCAGGGAACAGCTCCACCCCAACCCTCCTACCAGCACATAGTTCCACTTTATCTCACTCTATCAGTGTAGGCCAATTGTACCATGTTTTAGGAAGTGAGCATAAGCACTTTAACATTGGTTGGCAGAGGTTAAGTGCGCAGAGTCCTAAAGACCACAAAAACGAATTCAGCAAAACAGAAGGGGCCAAGCCACTAGCTTTCCACTGGTGGAAACCCTTTACCAAGTGGTCTGTGCATGACAGGACAGGCCATAGACGCTGTGCCTATTCTTTTCCTGCAACGTCATATGTCAGTGTCACTCTTCATTTTTTGTGTCTCGCTCTGTCCCTTTTAGCCCTCACCCTGTTAGACTTTACTATTCCAGCCCCCCTTTCTGTATCTTGCAGCAACTTAACTTTAACTAACCACCCCCTTTCTCCATGCATTACACACCTTTCAACTCTCTCTTTTTTTTATGCTTTTCTTTTATGCTTTCCTTGTGGGCTACGCCTTCAACCTTGCATTCACCCTTTCTATCTCTCACTTACTCTCTCTTATCTGTTTCTCCTGCCTTCTCTGTCACAGTCTTTCCTATTTTTAATCTCATTATAATGTCAGAATTCACCGCCTCCTTTTTCTGTGGCAATCATGCACACAGCTTTAATTTCCTCTCACTGCTATGCCAACCATGCTTACTACTGTGCACCACACACTCTGACACACTTTCTTATTTATTTGATATCATTTTGGTGTCTTTTTAAAAACTTTTTTATTCTCTTGGTGGAATTAATTTGACATGTCTTTCTCTATATGAGTTGGCTAAACTTATTTCAAACACATAGGGGCTGATTCCAATCTGGGTCGGAAAGCTCTCCGACCGAGCCAGATCCGGAGTGTTTTCCGACCGAGCCAGACTCCTGCAGTCCGACCAAGCGAGTACGATGCGGCCGTATACTGTTGGACTCGGTTCGGTCGGACTCCTATAGAAGTCAATGGGAGTCGGTCGTACGATGCGTACATGGGCTCCCATTGACTGAATGTGTACGTCGTGCACAAGTGCGCCCCCTACAGTGGGTACGCCTCAGTGCCGTCCGCATCGTACATGCCTGTGTTGGGGAGACCCATGTGTCACAGAATTCCTTTTGCTCGAACAGCATATTTCACTCTCGCTCTCCATCTCTCTATCTTCTTCTTTTTAGTCATCACCAACTAGAGTTCCCTACCCATTCCAATAGCTTACCCCTTCTTTTAACTCACTCCCTTTCTGCGTTCATTACACTCTGTTAACCTTGTTCTTTCTAAATCCTTTCTCCCTCTCCCTATCATTTTAGACAAGAAGTCTTCAAACTTTTCTGTAGTGAGAGCTACTTCTCCTCAAGGAAAATCCTCACAAGCTACTAGCATATTTTATCACTGTAAAATAGTAACCAGATAAGACAAAATCTTAGCAAGATTATTAATAGTGACCATCCAAACATTACAAATGAGGTTACCACAAGAAACACCAGGAAAAATGTTATGAGTATTAAATGCCTCTCCCGCATTAATAAAATAACAACCAAAGCATCACATGCCCTCCAGCACAAAGGACATAACCATATCAATAGGTCGCCCCAACTCAGCTTGAATTATCTTTCAACTACCAGGTAATGCCATTTTTATGCGAGGGACAGCCACCATTGTCAAGGATGGCTACAAGTTGGCCAGCCATGCTCTTAATAGGTCAGTGGTGGCTTCCAGAATGCCACAGCTAGACCAAGAATGCCTCAAAATGGTCAAGGATATTCATTATTATGCCATACGCACTATTATGACATGAACTAACGCAATTGTCCCAGAGATTAACCTGTTATGATTGGTGGGGATACTTCTGTTGTCCTTTACACCAGGTAACGCTTTCATGGAGCAATACAGTTTATTATGGGGCTTTTAATTGTCTAAGCTCTGTATCCCTACCCAGTTCTTCTCCACTCTTCCACCGATCATGCACCTAAATAACACATTTTTTCACTATGACTCCTGTCGTCTGACAATTCCGTGGGTCAGCACTGGTTACTGCTCTGGCAACTGCTGTCACTCTTCTTTCTTGGCCCATTCTTCACACACTGTGTGTGACTGATAGAGCAGGGCCCACAACATGTCCAATCTCCTTGCTACTTAGCTAGATTTAGACAGGAGAAAGATGGTGATTGTTCAGACCCCATAGGCAGGCAGAGTGTGTATCTGATTATTGTGAGGCATGCCATTGGTTTGCTTGGCTGTGACTCCAACAGTCTTGAGATTAGCAGTGTTGCCTTCTTCAATATGCACAGACTCTCTGAATGAGATACTTAACTGCACATCTGAGAGCTACTTTGAGGGTGCTGCTGAGCTACCACTAGCCCCAAGCTACTCGTTAGAGACCCCTGTTTTAGACTCTCCTCTTCAGCTTTCTATATGTTACATCTTCCCTTTCCGTCACTCTCACTAACTCTGTGTCTGTCTCTTTATCCCCTCTTTAACAGTTTTCACTGTCTCATTATTCCTCATTACCTAGCTTTCCTAATTGTGTTACACAAGCACACTTTTTTAATATCTTTTAGCTCTCTCATAGCGTGTACCCTTTACTCTGAATCTCACTTAACTGAGGTGTTTTTTCCTAAAAGCGAAAGTGTTCAGAAGGAGCACACGCCAGTCGATGTACCCATTGAGATTTACATAATACAACCATTCCAAAATACGAAAATATTATACAATGACTTGATCGGGGATTACAAATATCAACAATAATTGTCAGGACCAGCTCTCTGTGGAAGTGACTTCTGTATGCTGCATGTCTGACCTCCCAAGCCAGAACCATTGAACTGAGGCTCGTTGTGCCGGCCTCAGGCTTTCAGCGGGCCGAGCCTGGGTTGTCAGTGCTCGGGACCTCAAACTCTGACCCAGACATGGTCCAGGTCACCGGGTGGGCTGAGGAGGGTCTTTAGCCAGTCCCAGTTGACCGACGTTGGGATTGGCACATTGCGGTGGATTCTGCACTGATTGGAGGCATAGACAAGACTCCAGTCCCCTGGCCCGACCTGTTCACGTGGCTTGATTAGTCTAGACTGCAGCCTGGCCCAACTGGTCTAGCCCGTGATCTGGTATGAAGGCCAGCCAGGTAGGATTAGCATTTTTGCCCAGAACAAGAAGGGAGAAGGGCCGCTGGAAGAAGTAACAGCAGGAGCAAAACGTGCCTGGTACGGCTTGTGCTGCAGTGAGCGCCCCCTGTCCCTGCCCTCGCCCCTACCCTAATCTCTGCTAATATTCTCCCATCCTAACTAGAAAGTCCAGAGAGATCAATGGGGCCATCGACATCGACAACTTCCTATTAACTCCATGAGATTCACAAGATTATAAACCAATTCTTCTTCAGTAGCCTCACAGAAGGAAAAAAGACAGCTTCAGCTCCAAGTGCCCAACTACTTGTTATGCAATCTCTCGAATGCAACTCATCGAAAAGCGAAAAAGAGACCAGGGCAAGCTGTTTCAGAGTCTTAGGGTAGCCCCAGGATTGATCACGTGATTCAAAGCAACCTACAGTATAAGCTCAACCCCAGCAAGCTAGGTCATGAGGTCCGGAAGGACAAGGGGGTCACCCCCAGTGGGGGGAGGGCAACAAAAACATAAACAGCACCCATACTGGCACCAATGGCAGGTAGTAAAAAAGCCACTTCATCCACCACTTAAGAATACATCAGAAGGTCAGCTCATTGTATTCCCTTGGCCAGCAAACGCCAACCCAAAGTTTCCACAAACTTTTTCTCTCTTATGATCCCGGATGCCGCAATTCATACAACAAATGCTGATATACAGTACTGCCCTCCCTGCTTGGACCAACAGTGATCCAGCAAACCACTTCACTAATGCTGGATACAGCAAAGATTGAGTTAAGCTTATACAAGTGGCCCCTAGCAGTAAGCAACCCAAGATAGGCAGATCGGATCAACCTCAGGATGCTGAGACCCAGGCCTCTCCAAAGGACGCTCAAATTTCAAAGTGAGGAACCTCGGGCTCAGCTCAGCTAACAACAGTCCTCAGGATCATGGAAGAGCTTCCAAGGATAAACAACCATCATCAAGCACCTCCCTACAAGGGGGTGAAGAGGAAGTATTGATGTATAGCAATACGGATAGCCCAAGTCAATCAATAGGCTACAGTGACCTATCTCTTATTATTAAAGCACTGGAAGACGAAACAGAGACAGTAACGCAGCCTACAGCAAGGAAGTGGGCAGCTACAAACAACAACTCAGGCAGGCCACCCATCAAGGCCTCACATGCAACCAGTCCCAAGAAGCAGCCAAAGACAGTGCCACAGATAAGCAATAAGGACCATTGGTGGCTTTCCATTTCGCCAGATATCCAGCAGATCCCCCCTTGTATCTGACTACGGACAGTCAGCAGAACAACAGGGGGTCCAGTGGCATGAGATGCCCTTTGTTGACTCCCGAGGAATAGGAGGAAATGATGGCATCCTATATGAGGGAAACCATCAAGTAATGCCCAGATTGAGGATATCTGAACCTCATCATTAAGAACTCTTCAATCAATCTTCTGTCGAATCCCTTAATTATCAATAAAAAAAGGACATTCAAATAACCCTCCTAAACCCAATGGCAGTGTTTATATCTGGCATTGAAATGAGAATAGCGGATCTAGATAGCCTTATAAAGCAAGCACAACTGGCAGCAGAAACACTTATCCGCACTTGCTCACCAATGTTGGAAAACTTAGAAACTTTACCAACCGTCCTTAGTGCTCTGTTCGAGGATCTTAAGAGCACACTTAAATTGGAAGAGATGATCAATAAGACTAAACTGGAGGAATAACAGCCAGGAAAGATTTTAAAACGGATACTGTAGACCAGAGTATCACAACCACCACACCACTGTGCACCCCAAGTCAAAGAAAACTAACTCGGGAAGCTAGCGGCGCCGCATTTCACTTTGTTAGGAACAACAACCCCAACAGCTACAATGCGGGACAAGGACACTGTTCCACAGGAAAACATGATGCCCGAGGACTCCCAAAAAACTTTAGTGCAATTTAAGCTCAACCTGATACAGACACAAGAACAGCTAAAAACAGTCTCCCTGCATCCCCTAACAGCAACTGCGTGCAGCAACGCAATTTCAAAGGGTACCAAGCATGACAAGGTTCGGGAACTGGGAGGCGAAGAAGAGACCGCCTATTAGTCCTCTTCACAACCTGTGGTTGGCAACATCCAGGCAGCTAGGTGACACTAATGTGCCCAGAATATCAGCCATGGTGGAGCTTTGACAGTTTTAATAATTGTTTGTTGAAGTTGGAGCACTCTTGAAGTGTAGATATTAAACAGACTATGGATTTCTGTTCTTAAATAAATTCATACATTTATTCTGCTGCTGTCATGTAAGATAGAAATGGTTTCTTGATACGTTGACTTTCTGAAGCACATTTTCCATTGTTTGTTAGAACTCCTACTCTAATGTCCTTAAGAATATTTCCCTAATCCACATTCGATGCTTGGCGCATATTGTATTCAAAGTGCAACCAAATATTTGCATTGCCAATTTCTTGTTTCATTATGGACGAGTGTTTTGAAAAAAGTTGTTCTTTTATGGGGGTAAGTTGCAGTAGGTCACCAAATACAATCAAATGCTTTCCTCCAAAGAGTACATCAAAGCTTGTTCTTTAAATCTGCTGCATTCTTAAGTGCATGAAGGCAAGCCTTAAGTTCAATATCATTCTCACCTCATCAATGATTAAAAGCTTTAGTTTTCTTCAATACTCTTGATACCGCATGACAAGCTAAACCAGATAATGTCTGGTATTACAGTTTATTGTCATGTTCAACAGGTAGCATAAGTAGTCGATGTAAAGTAATTCCTTTAATGTTATGTGCAGCTAATCCTGTTGGTGCTGTTACTACACATAACACATTTTATTATGTAGTCTACTGTAGATAACCAGTGAAATATTTGATTAGAAAGATTTTTCCAGTGCCAGCTTGATCACTGATAGTAGTATTGGTTTAAACGAAGAACATTCACATTGTTTCTTCTAGTGGGGAAATCCATGCTCTATTTTATATTTAACTTTGATGTCGATTTCTTTCTGTTTATCGTTCAGTTCTACTAACTGTTCTAAATGAACAGTTTCCTCTCTTGCTTGCTGCAGTGCACTCTCCACCTCATTCATACTTATAGTTGTTTAATTTTGAATTATTGATTCCCCAAGAGTCAGTCGTACAGAACTTTGGCTGTTTTGTGAACTCTCCTTGGTTATCTCAAAATCAATTGTTTCTTCCTGTTAAAACTCATCTTACAACATTTGCAAGTGGGTTGGAAAGAAGGATCCCTCAATGCTGTCTTTCACAGCATTGAAAGAGTCTTCGTAATAGTCATAGTGTCCAATTAAATCTGATTCAGCATGCTATTTCTTGATCAACTGCAAAAGTGCCAAGTAGAAAACCTCTCTTCTCTCTGGAGTTTGGCAATTAAGGTTTCTGTGTTTACATAGATTTCCTTTGTTATGTCTCAGCAAACAACCATCACATCCAAGTATTGCATACCTCCCTTTTTCTATGTTTTCATTTACATTACTTCTATATGTATAGTATTTCATACTTCATAGGGGCGCATGTTTGAAGATGTGCACTCTTTCTTGGGTAGTATGTATCCAACATAGATTTCAGTATTTATCTACTTTCTGGATGAAACACTGCAAGATATTGTATTTCTGGGAAAGACTTTAATACTCTATTTTGACTGCACCAAGACCTAGACTTACCCATGCAATTCCGTTTGACTTTGAGAAGAAACTAGCTTAGCTCAACTGGTCCAAGCACTCATGGGATCCTATTTCTCTATGGGAAAGCATTTCCAAGCTGAAACGGAACAATTTCTTAGTAAGACTGTTTTCTGCCGAAATCTCCCCCCACATCTCTTTCATCTCTGTTTTCTCTGATTTTGTTATATACGAAGTGATGCAGCAAGCAACAGTGATGGAGTTATCTGCAACACATTGTAGATCCATATTTGCGTTCCACATCTTCATTATCACAGGGTTCTAGTCATTAATATACTTGGAAGCTTCTGTTATTCTGAGGTTGTATGTATTTTTTGGGTGATTTATATGTCAGAGTATGTCTGACTACAGACAAAAAGGTGCTCACTCTTCCTTGAGAAATGACAGGTTGTGGGAATCCAAAACAACATCTTGTGTAAACTTTTTCTTTGCGTTTGTATTTGTTACAACAGTACTTCCCACATATATGAGTTTGGAAGTGTAGAACTTGTTGTCTCAAGCCCATTTCACCACCGTCTTTTGGGACGGCGCATGTCACAAACTGTTCTTTGAAAGATAAGACACTCATCACTGTCTGTTCTAAATGTTGGTGCATCTTTTACCCATAATAGCATGTGAATATGTAGAGCACTTCTAGCTTGGTACTCTTTATGCCAAACGAAATCAGTTACTTCACCCTGAGGAGGATTACTTTTTTTTTTTTTTAAACAAGACCTTTATTGCAAACTCACACAATACACAGCTGACAGCCTACAACGCTTCGGGCCGGCCGCGGAGGATGTACTTTGCAGTTCGTTATTAAGCACACAGCCCATTGCCGTCAACCCGGAGGTACGGCGGCGTTAGAACGGTGTGAGTGTATCACATTGTCAAGGAGGATATTGCAGGACTCCTTTTTTCCCTTATATTCGACCCTAAACATAGAACTATTGCCAAACTGGTGAACAGCGCCCAACAGCCGTATTGCCCCCCCCCCCAAACAAACCAGGTCATCACGTAGCACCATAAGTCGCCTGTCTACCATTGATGTGACTACCGCACCCCATCCTTAGCACCCGGAGCCACCACAGCGTTAGGGTTTAAAGATCCTCTGCGCCTTCCCGCCCCTCGGGAGGAGGCTCGCATATGCCCCCCCTGAAATCATTCCAATTGGACCACACTTCCCTCCACTTCCGGGGGCATCCTCTCGTTATATATACAGTCTTTTCCTGCAGCATACACCAGTCCATGTCGCTGTGCCAATCCGACACTTTGGGTGGGAGAGGACTGCCCCAGAGCCTGGCTATGTTCCTCTTCGCCACCATTTGTCCGAGCGTCACTCAGAGCCTCCCTTTCGGTGACAGGTCCGTAGGTTCCCATATATTGAGGAGGCACCTCTTAGCCTCCGGGCGAATCTCCACCTCCCATACCTCCTCCATACACTGCACCACCCTTCTCCAATAGCGCTGAATCTTAGGGCAATCCCACACCATATGGAAGAAGGTACCTGTGCCCCCACATCCTCTTCTGCAGAGCACTGAGTCCGCCCTCCCCATCGTGTGTAGCCTAGTGCAGGAGATATACACCCTATGAAGGATCTTAAGTTGGATAAGTCGCAGCCGGGCTGATATTGCGACCTCACGGGGAGAAGCCAGAGCGTAGAGCCATTCTTCGTCGTCTATCTCCAGCCCATCAGCGGCCCATTTCTCTCTAAGGGGCAGAAGTGTGTCGGGGGGGTTGTTAATCAGCTTTTTGTACGTGAGTGATATGGCGTGTTCCGGGAGGTGCCCATCTAACAACCTATCTTCAAGCGGGGAGGATTGTGGTATCTTGGTCTCCGGTGGGATGTTAGTCCGGAGGGAGTGTCGCACCTGTAGGTATCGAAAGTATTCGGTGTGAGCTAGCTCATATGTGTCTTGCATTTGGGTGAATGTGCGGATCCCCGTAGGGCCCCAGATGTCCTTGATTTGGGAGATACCAATTAAGTCCCAATTACGGAACCCCTTGGTGCGCCCCAGGTTGCCCAACTTGTCGGAGGCCCACAGTGGCGTGGCCATCGTAAGGACTCCTGCCCATCCAAGCTTCCTCTGGGCGACGTGCCATATCTGTACCGAGTGACGGGTAGGTCCGGTAAGCGGACGTATACCTCGTCTGGAGTAGAGTGCTATCTCGTAGTTCCCCCCGGGAAGCAGCCATCTGTCCATGCCGTAGGCGGGATCGTTCCCGTCTCCATATGTACCCTGGTTGATCGCGGACAGGTGGGCCGCCCAGTAGTATTTACGGATGTCAGGGAGGGCTATACCACCGTCGTACCATCCCAATGTGAGTTTGGCCAGGGAGATTCGGGGCGACCCGGCCCAGAGGAGGTCGCGCAGTGCGGCCTCGATGGTCACAAAGTAGCCGTTGGGGACTAAATCTGGATAATTTTGCAGCGCGTACAGAAACCGTGGTAATGCCAGCATCTTGAATAGGGCTGCCCGGCCCAGCAGAGTCAGTGGCAGGGGCTGCCAGGATTTGGCCTCCCGTTGGAGCCGATCGAGTGGCGGCTTGAGGTTGCGCTCGTATGACAGAGCCTTATTGGTGGTGATGTAGACTCCCAGGTACTTAAACCCTTCCACTGCCACATTAATGGGACACGTGTCCGGGAGACGCGGAGGTTCACCCCGTAGGACATATAGGTGTGATTTGGCCCAGTTGACCCGGAAGCCCGAGTTACGGCCGAAGCTAGCAAGTATATCGAGTGCCACAATTATGGACCTGCGTGGTTTGCTAAGGTAGAGGAGTATGTCGTCGTCATAGAGGGAGATTCTATCCTCCCATCCCTCCGCCCAGGATATACCTGTCAGGTCAACCGCCTGCCGTATCCAGGCCGCGAGTGGTTCGAGGGAGAGGGCGAAAAGAAGGAGGGAGAGGGGGCAGCCCTGCCGGGTCCCTCTCTCCAGCGAGAAAACCTCGGACAGCTTGTTGTTCACGAGCACACGCGCCAAGGGTTCAGCATATAGTAGGCGCACCCACCCTATAAATTGAGGGCCGAAGCCCAGTTTGCGCAGGACCGCGAACATGTATGGCCACTCTAGGGTGTCGAAGGCCATTGTGGCGTCCAGAGAGACCACCACCGCGTCCTCCTGTAGTCTGTGGCATTGCCCCAGTACGCCGTTTAACCTTCGTATGTTGAGGGCCGTGTTACGGCGGGGCATAAATCCCGACTGGTCTGGGTGGACCAACGAAGGCAGCACCGATTTGAGCCTGTTGGCCAGTGTCTTCGCAAGTATTTTGGGCTCCGCGTTGAGGAGCGAGATCGGTCTGTACGACGCACACGCATCTTTAGGCTTCCCTTCCTTCGGTATCGCCACTATGGTTGCAACACGCTGATCACGGGGCAACATCCCCCTCTCCATACAGTGCTCGAACATGGGTTTCAGATGCTTGCTGACAGCCTTGTAGAGCTCAATTGGGAGGCCGTTGGGGCCGAGCGCCTTACCAGGACGCAGTTCACCTATCGCCCGCTGAAGTTCGGCCTCAGTGAGTGGACTGTCCATAGCCTCCCGATCTTCATCCGACAAGGAGGGCATACGAATGTCCGTTAGGAGGTCCATGGAGTCCTCCTCCGGCCGGTCCGACTCACGCCTGTAGACCCGCTGGTAGTGTCGCGCAAACTGTTCAACTATTTCCCGAGGTTCAGTAACCACCGTCCCGCACTCGGTGCGAATTTCAGGCACCACCTTACTGGCTTGTTGTTTTTTCGCAAGCCAGGCAATAAGTTTCCCGGCTTTATCGCCCTGATCGTAGATTCTACCCAGCTTGTGGCGCGCCACGTTCTGGGCTTCTTGAGTGACTGCTTCTCTATACTCCGCCGTCTTCAACTGCAGTCTATGCCTGGCCCCCCCCTCCCCACCCCCCGCCGCCTCCCCCTCCAGAACCTCCAATTCCGCCTCTAGTGTAGCGACCTGTCTGCACCGCTCCCGTCGCCTCGCCGATATGGCCGAAAGCGCCTCTCCCCTAATCACGGGTTTGAACGCCTCCCATAAGGTGACGGGGGAGTTCACCGAGCCGAGATTCTCTTCAAAGTAGCGTGTGATTGAGGCGGATACCTGCTTTCTGGTGTCCTCGTGTTTAAGATGCCATGCGTTTATTGGCGCTATGCAGCCCTCCCGTTGAGTCCCGAATGTGATGTGCGTGTGGACTGGTGAGTGGTCAGAAATGCCTCTGGGCAGGTGTGCTGCCTCACGTACCGTCATGTCGTGTTGTAGAATAGTGAGGATGTAATCTAAGCGCGAGAATGAATGATGCGATCCCGAAAAGAAGGTAAAGTGTCTGTCCGTTGGGTGGAGCAGGCGCCAGACGTCCACGAGCCCGAAGGCCTCAAGAAAGTCCGCCAACCACTCCTGCCCCCGAGGGAGATCTCTGGGGGGCTGTCTATCACGGGTTCCCGACACTACAGCATTAAAATCCCCTCCCAACACCAACTGACCCCCGGGGAGGGAAAGGAGAAGAGTGCCGAGTTCCGCGAAGGCCCGGGCTTGGAGGCCAGGCGGGATGTAGACCGATACTAGGTTTAGCGTGCGGCCCTCCCAGCGGCCAGACACCGCCGAAAAGCGGCCCTGCGGGTCTGTCCTGACTAGGTCTATATGGAGGGGCAGCGTGCGCCGTACCAGCACCCCCGCCCCCCTAGAGCCGGAGGTGAAGCCAGAGTGGGCCGCCAGATTGTAGCCGTACCTATTGAGTGCCCGACAGACATTCCCCATCATATGCGTTTCTTGCAGTAGTACTACATCAGGCTGGTGCCGCTTGAGGAATTGCAGTACTATGGTGCGCTTGAGTCTATCCCCCAGTCCGTTGACATTCCAGCTGAGGACCTTCAAACTTTTATCACATCTCTCAACCATAGCTGTTGCTTGTGAGGGTGCTTTGTCTCACCACCCCGGCACTGCTGCCTACCGTAGGACAACATGTTACGTGTGACCATAAAATTCCCCCAAACTCCCCCCCCCCTGATTCCCCCCCAAAAAGTGCGTGTAATGCCTACAGTAAGAGGTCTGGCTGACCCTTCGTGCCACCCTCTTCCCTCCCCCTCTGTCCCCAACATCCCTACCCCCCCTTGCCAAAACAACCCCCCCCTCCCTGCCCCCTGCTCCGTGGGTTCTGAACTACCCACCACCCCAATTAGCAGAGCGCCTGTCGCCCAACCCTGCCCCAGTGGAGCCCACTGAGGAACTCTACGTAAGAGGTTCGTGGGCCAGCCCCCTCCTGACCGCCTGTCCGTGGTGCCCCAGTTCGTACAGTCCTCAGGCCAACAGTGCATCATCTAGTGGTGAGCTTAGCTCACAAGAGTCGGGCAAGCCCTCACACTGCCCCCTGGTGCAAGTAAGTCTTAAAGTCAAAGAAACTTTCATACATTACTGTCCGACGGCTTCTGGTCGAGCTCCCGTGGCCTCAATGCGCTGCGCTGTCTCTGGGCGAGTCCCAGCGGGGACTGTTAGAGCGCGAACGCCAGGACCTCTGGCTCTGCTCCCACCGTCCGCTGGTCCTGCCGTTGAGCCCGGGGAGGGCTGCCTCGCTCCACGCCCCTGTGCGCCGCCCCGCCGGAGGGCCGCCGCCGACTCGGTCGTGTCCAGCCACTCCTGCACCGCCGCCGGCGAAGTGAAGAAGAGGGATTTACCGCCTGCGATGATCTTCAGTTTGGCGGGAAAGAACATCATGTACCCGATCCCACGATCTCTCAGCGCCGCCTTAACCCCTTGAAAGGAGCGCCTTTCCTGCTGGACCTGGAGCGTGAAGTCCGGGAAGAAGCGAACCGTGGCCCCCTCGTAGTGTAAATCGCTGTGTTGTCGAGCCGCCTGGAGAATTGCATCGCGGTCACGGTAGTTCAATACTTTGGCAATAATTGTGCGCGGGAGGGCCCCTGGTTTAGGTTTTGGGATCGGAGCCCTGTGAGCCCGCTCAATAGTGAAGAGCTTGGAGAGCCTCTTGGGTTTAAGGTGGCGGAGGATCAGATCCTCCAGAAAGAGCTCCACACAGTCCCCTTCAAGTCCTTCCGCCACACCCACTACGCGTATGTTGCTCCTCCTGGCCCTACCTTCCTGGTCGTCGAGCCGGAGGGCCATCTGCCGATGTTGCTGCACTAGCTCATTGACCCTGTTCTCGAGCCGCCTCTCCGAGTCCCGCAGGGCCTTGATGTCTGTTTCGTTGGTCTTGGACCGATCCGTGGTTTTCCCTAAGTCGGCCCGCAGCAGGTTCACCTCAATGGTGATCTTGTCCATTTTCATCTCCAGGGTCGTCCCCAGGGTTTGTATGGCGGCCATGATAGACGTCAGGGAGGGTTCCGCTTGCCCTGCGGCCTCCTTCGTGGGTCCTCCCGGCTGCGGCGTCGTTTTGGCGACCGTATAGTGGTCGAGCTTGTTCGTCTGGGTCGCGGTGCCCCCTTTAGGCCGCATTGTCGTTCCGGTGCCCCCGGGGCCTTGCGGTCCTCACTTGCTGGGGCTCCCACGGATATGTGCCAACTCCGATCCCCACGGCTGAAGTATGGGCGTAGCCAAAGCCCACCGACACCCGACAGTAAGCCGCCCCGAGCAGGGGGGGGGGGGGAAACCCAGAGTGGGCAGGCCGTCGCGATATGGGGTCCGCGACCTCAGCCTCCAACGCCGTTGGCTCTTCTGTGTCCAGGCCGTCCAGCAGCGGCCCCGCCGCGGCAGCCCGTCCTCCGCTCGCACCCCTGCAGCAGTAGTATGTCACCGGCCGCCCCCCTTCCAGTAGGGGCCGTCAGCCGGCCGCAGCCGTCGTGGCAGCCCGCTTGTTCTCCCCGGCGTCGGGGTCTCCCAGCAGTGCCCCCAGGAAGTCCGGGTCCCACGGCGCCTTAGCGTTACCTGCGGGCCGCCGCCCCCGTCCGTCGCAGTCACTCAGGGCGCAGCGCGCCTTAGGCCGAAAGCCAGGGCCTCGATTTTGCCCGGGAGCGGCCACGGAGTTCCAAGGGCGAGGCGCCGAGCCGCCGCCCTTGGAACTCGCCGCGCCGCGCCGGGTGGAGTCGTCAGCAGCTTGTCGGAGTCCGGGAAGCCTCTCCGGCTGAGCACTGGGCCCGAGGAAGCTGGTGGGTTCGCTGGGTGATCCCTCCAGCACGGATAGACGACGGATTTCAAAGGGGCATCAACGGTCCCGGCGGAGCTCCGGGATCAGGCGGCCATTCCGTACTGCGCCTGGCCACGCCCCAGGAGGATTACTTTTGTAGCAGATGAAAGGCATCATGTCTTGAAACCTGTGATTAAAATATCTGCAAACATTTGCAGGATCCAATGACCAAAGTTCTCTAGCTGTCTTTGATGTTCTTTATGTTTGAGTGCTTCTCGCAAGATTTCAAGGAGGTTATTACACGCATAGTCAGCACAACTGAGTGTTAGAAACAAAGTAGGTGCTCCTAGGTTTCTCCACATGCATTTAAGCTCACCATGACGACAATACCAACACTCATTAGTGTCACGTTGGCACACTATCAAATTAATCAAGTTGTGTTCAAAGTTTTCATCTTTTCCTTGAACTTTCTCCACAAATTCCCTTGTCTTGAAAATGTTGTGGCCGCTGCTGAAGTCCGTTTTTGAATTGCCCAGGAGGGAACTCCATCATCCAGCATCCTCCGCATTTTAACTCCTGCCCATCATGCGCATTCAAGCACGGTGCGAGCCCGCGGCTGGTATAGCCACTTAAGGAGTCCGTTTTTGAGTTGCCCAGGAGGGAACTCCATCATCCAGCATTCTCCACTTTAACTCCCACCTGTCACGGACATTTAAGCAGGAAGCGCACGGGGACATGCCCAGGCAAAGCCTGGGCCAAGGGCTGGCCCGTCCATGCCCGTCATCGGCCGTAGGAGGCTGGGCAACCCCTGTAAGCGGTTCTTGAGTATGATGGAGCTGCTAATCGAAGGCCATGGGCAAAAGGATAGGAAAACATAAACATCTAGATCATGGGAATGCGACAATTAGTACCTCGGACTAATTTTTTACTTGGGCTGCGAGTGTACTAACCAAAGACATTGAGGTGAACATCGATTATCCCCCGAAGAGGTAAGACCCGACATTGGTACTTATGAAACTGTTCACTTAACAGAACATTTTAACTCTTCAACAATAACTGAAAGAGAGAGATCCCATGCAGGGTCAGGGTCAAGTGGGCAGCTTCTACCCCCAGATGGGTAATAATATGATATCCCAGAGGGAACCTTCTGTAAAGCAAAAAAGGGGTGGGTTGAGGGGTTAAACCAGTAACAAGAGCAGGTAAAACACATGAGGCACCCACTGTGGCTAACACAGAAACGGCCCCAAAGGACATTAATATGGGAAATATGACTGATTATGTATGCCAAACACTGGAAAATGCATTGTTGCTAATGTTACAACCACTAGCGGCGAGATTACTAATGATTGAAGAAAGTGTACATTCTCTCGTTAATGTAAAGAGGTCTACCGTATATGTATATGAGGGGGGCTTACTGGCAGAAAGATTGCATAGGGCTTCGGGTGAAGAGGAATTTCATCATACCGCAGTTCCATTAATACCAGTGTTAGCGTAACCTGATGGTAGAGTAGAGGAAGGAATATCTTTGCCCCCGACTGAGTGTGTGCAGAGTCGGAAGACTGAAGGAGGGAGTGGGATGTGAAGGGTGTCTTACTGCCAGATACACACCTAACACATTTCATGGGTAATTAGTAACATCTATTGCACAGCCCCACTACCAACAGGTGGTGGTTTGTTTAATAAAAGGGGGGGTCCACGGGAGGAAGAAATTAAATATGCATGGTAGGAAAAGAGGTGGGATGGATGTGGAGGGGGAAGAGGTAGGAGAGTGTGAGAAGACAAACTATAAACCTGCCCCCACATCCTGCCCTTATGACCTAATTCTGGCAAACGTCCATGAGCTGAGAGGAGGTCAGGTTGAAGCTACAGAGCAACTAATGGCAAAAGCCCTACATTGGCTGCCTAGACATGCTAAAGAGGCTTACATACTCAGCAACTTCATGATAATGGCACGGAGGGTGGGGTGGGTGGTCTCCTCCCCAAAATCGCTGGGTGGTGACAGCATTGTAATTAATTTTAAAGACCACAGAATAGTGGGGAATCTATTGGGTACATTACCAAATACCTCTTCACTAGAATCTCAAATCTTTGTATTACCTCTGGGCTTCTTTTACAGACCCTGAATATGATAGCACAATTTACAAGGGTGGGTCGACACATTGCTTCCCGACCCCCCCATAATGGACCATTAGAGTCGGCCAGATACAGAACTAGGGCCACTTATCAGTTTGCCTCACTAGAAGGCTCACTGACATGCGATTGACTGGGCACTGAACCAGAGGGGTGCCATGAATCTATGTGTCCTGTATCTAGGGACCATAAGTATGTAAGAACGAGGGAGGAGGGCACACAGAGGATAAGTCTCATTACTTGGAATGTTACATGCATAAGGTCCAAGTTGAATAACCCTGACTGGGTGAATATAGTGTGAGATTATGATATTCAATGTTTTCATGAGACCTGGGAAACAGGCTCTATTTTTTTAGATGGGTATCGGACCTTTCAAATCCCAGCGATCCCCTCCAGGGCAGGTCGAGCGCGAGGAGGCATAATAATTATGCTGATAAACGCATTAGGTATAAAGTTTTTCAATGAATCTCCTAACTTTCAGATTCTGTTATGCAAGGGTGGCAAAGATTGGGATTAGATCCTAAGTAACCACTATAATAAAAAATGTGACGGTAAAATGGTAGAGGTGGTCGATCATATAGAAAAAGAGCTAGATCTTCTTTGTGCTTCACACCCTAAATATTTAAGAATTTTAAGGGCAGGAGACTATAATGCTAACAACTGCAAATATTCAGCCAACCTGCTGTGTGGGCTAGCTGACGGCGAGGGGGAGCCAATTTGCCACTTCGCCCACAATGATTATGGAAATGCGCTTAATAGACTATTTTTTATAAAGAATCTAAATATAATTTACACAAAAGATCCATGTACTGGCGCTTTGGAAAAGACGTTTGGGTTCCCAGAAAATGGTTCTACAATTGATTATATATTGGCGTCTGAAGGTCGACTCAAACAAATCTGCCAAGTACAAGTTAGATCGCTTAGTTTTAGTGATCACGCTGCCCATTATTGTTTTATGACCTGGGATGTCACATCAAAGAGACCAGACACTAATGTCCCTAAGCCTCTGATTACTAGGAGAAATGGTTTCATTCTGAAATGGGAGAACGTGAATAAGGAAAAGGTCTTTCCTCTGATAGTGGCCCAAATGCTCCCAGAGATTTTAAAATGTCTGGAATTTAATTCTGATCCAGCAGTAGTAGTTAGCGCCTTTTAAGAATTGCTTGGCCAAATTAAATTAAATTTAATAAGACCGCGCCAAATGATCCAGCAGCCAAGTGTGCGCTGGTTAGACTCAGAATGTTCCAAGGGCCTGAAATGTCTCCATGTAGCTCTGAGGCTTCACCCGAGAAATAAATCCTCAGTATGACCTGCGAACATAAAACAAGAAGGCCCGGAACGCTAGAATGAGGAGCTTAAAGGAGGAAGCATGGGGGAGCTTGAGATCAACAGCACTCAGGAAAAATGGTAGGGATTTCTGGAAAGTGATAAACGCCCACTTTTTAAAAGCGAGAGCACCCCGTCCTTAAATTCACACGTAGCAGAAGAAGATTGGGTGGCACACTTTAAGAAACTTTTTGGGATAACTGCGATTGAGGAGAGCAGCCCTAATTCCATGCAGAAAGCTGACTTTAAGGACAACCTGACATTTGATTTATCAGAGATAAGGTTTGGCTTGGCACAGTGTAGTTCGGACAAGGCAGCAGGCCTGAAGGAGTACCTATAGATTTATTTTTACTACATCAGGACCTATGGCTGCCGTTTTTAACAAATGTAATGAATGTCATCGCAAAGGTGGGACCCCCAGATTCGTGGGAAAAACCGTTATTATCCCTATCTACAAAAGAGGGGATAAGGCTCTACCCATTAACTCTAGACCCATATCCCTAATAGATGGCACAGCCAAATTAATGGGAAGGTTACTGTTAAATAGGCTGGAGGAGTGGGTGAAGGATCAGGATATTTTAATAGATTCACAATGTGGCTTTAGGAAAGGGAAAGGGGCCATAGATCAATGCTTAATTTTGAACCAGGTCATTGAAAAATACACAACTGCTAAGAGGGAGCAAATATATATGCCCTTCATGGACCTCTCAGCAGCCTTTGACTGCGTTGTTCATACTAAACTATGGGTCAATATGGAATCGATGGGGATGAATGAGCCCATTATATCCTTCATTCATCAAATGTATACCCAGGCATCTGCATGTGTTCGGTATGGAAGAAATGGGGACTGCACAAGGGCATTTAAGATCATGAGGGGTGTCAGACAGGGGTGCATCCTCGCCCCATTCTTGTTTTCAATTTATACCAAGGGGGGGGGAGGCCGCCCTGATTGGTTCCACCCTGGACCTCCTGTACATTAAATTAAACCCCCTTCCTATATTTTTATACGCAGATGATGGTGTGCTAATTGCCAGAAGAGGGAAAGTGGTACAGATTTTAATTTGGGTCTATCAGCCCTTAATGGAAAATTTGGACCTTAGAGTAAATAAGGCTATAACTCATGTACTAGTCTCAAGACCCCACCCCATGAAACTAAAACCTTTCCTATAAATAATCGAAGATTTGAGGTGGTGGTTACCTTTTCATACTTCAACAATCTTTGAAGAACATGATGGAGAATAAGGTCCTACTAAAGGAAAAAATATAATGGTGATTTTTACATTTATAATGAAATTGGGGTCCAGGCCCATACCTGAAATCAAGAAAATATATTACACTAAAGTAATCACTGCTGCTACCTGTTGGGCTGGAGTTTGGGGACCGGCAGCCATTGGGACCATATAGTGCATAGATGATGTTTATTTCAAAAGGCTGTTGGGTTTTCTGAGTAGCTGCTCAAACTACAATTGTCATATAGAACTTGGTACCCCATTCATAGTTGACATGGTTCGTTTAGGACCCATTCTATTGTGGCACTCAATTTGGAGAAGAGAGACAGTAAACTTGAACCAGAGCATCATCAGGGATGGTCAGAGATTGGATTGCGCATACAATATAAGTAGGGCTCCCGGTTTTATGGTATTTAGTTTTTAAACATTTCCGTCTGTATTTATCCATATTTGTTTTTTGGCCATCTTATTGGTATTTATCCATATTTATTTTGTGTTTTATAAACAGACGAGGTGATAACTTTTATATTTCTGCATTTATTTAATGGATAAACGTATACTCATACTTTGATGCCTGTCAGGTTTTAGCACATTACACAGCCAAAAATAATGAAATACTAAACCCATATTAAAAAAATTAGTGTAATACCACATACACATGTTGAGATGCGCAGTAATTGAAGTACATCTCATTGAGTTTTGTAGCTCTCCATGCTGTCATTAAGAATAGCTACTGGCCTGAAAATCATTAATCTCATCATGGTGAATCACTCAAACGAAGCTAAAATATCTGTATTTTTCTGCTTTTAGAACTAAATACAGACAGGAGATACAGTGTTTTATGTCTGTATTCATCTGCAAAAATCAGTAAAAACGGAAAACAGGGAGCCCTAAATATAAGGTGGTTACAGTATGTTGGAAATATGCTGAGTTCACTAGATCTAATGCATCTTTATGAGACTCCCATAACTGCTCCCTTATTTCTAAATCTAGAATTAAGGAACTATTTCAAGAAAAGGTCAGGAGCATATGAAGGGCAGCTGACATCACAAAACCCTCAGTGTTAACATACCTTGCAAGGCCTTCTATAACACAAGACCTGCATTCCTATTTAGAAACAGTATCCTAGCCCCAGCATCACTTTATATTAGTGAGATTTAGATTAAACTATATCCCGCTGATGTTAGGTTTCCCGAGAAAAGTATATTCGGCAGAAGATTTGTCGCCCTGTCCTTGTGATAGGGCCTCTTCGCAATCAAATTTGGATATTTTATTATTTTGTAGCTTTTACACTGCTCAGAGGAAAAGATATATCCTTTCATTTTTACGAAAATTTGGTTTTAGACAATGTCGGGTAGCCCTGCATTTTATTCGAAAGTTAGGAGATCCCTTTGTATGCTATTCTATGCCTTCCTTCTTATGGTTCTTAGTAAAGAGAAGTAAAGGAATTTTGCCATGATAAATTATGTGAGCTTGGGTCGCTAGATGTATTGTTCTTCCTCTGCCTTCCTCTCCTGTCCATATGATATTGAAATTAATTTTAGCTGTATTTACAAGGCGGAATGCCAGTCTAAATATTTTATAAAATCTTTTGTGTATATTTGTTTTTATTCTGTTGGAATATAAAAAACTTTTATAATATTATATTTAAGGTACATGGAATTTTATTGCACTTTATAGCGAAACAAAGTTTTATCTGATCTGAGAATGTGGTTTACTGCATAAAATCTAAGGACCTCTGAATATAGTCTAGTTGATCTCTCCTCATCGGCTGGTATCTATACAGGCCGGTCATCATACATACCACCAACTCCAGTGGGAAACAGATGCAGAAAACACCGAGCATCTAAACTTTTCTCCCACACTCTAGGGTTCTCCTTTTGCTTCTTTTATTTGAGAGAGATAAATAGCATCACCAAAAATCTATTTAGAATGCACAGGATGGATACTGTAGTGTTCATAAATGTCTTCTGATCTGGATCGATCCACCTTTTCAATCTGACCTCTTGATCGCAATGTGTTATCCTCCATATGTGTTATATCATGAAGAACATATACATATTTATAATAACTATTATTTTGTACCAAATATAATGTTGCGCTTAAAGTTTACCAAGATCCACTAACTCCTGCCATATTTTGTTGCTCTTGGTAGGTACACCTTTGATTAGAATAATAAGTGGTTCTTCAAAATCTGTCTCCACCCCTACAGTTTCAATATTCTGTTCGAAATCTAATGGCAAGTAAACAACTCTACCTTTAAGACCTTTCTGTAACTCTGTTGGAGGTAAGTTCTATGTCTTTGGCTCCATATGAACTATAGCATGAAAGGGATATAGACACTGTGTAAGAATTGATTCATAAACATTTAAATCTTGAAGTTTGTGCGGAATTGCAACTAGTTCTAACTTGTTATGTATTTTATTACCCTCTAAATTATCATATCAGTACTTACATATAATTTGTTGTGTGGAATAATGTGTTCCTCTACAAATACATAAGCTGCAAACTCTTGCCACTTATTTCTGTTCTCTTCTTCAGTTTTTGAAGACACAACAACATAATGAGTTTGACTTTTGTAGTGAGTGTGTGGACAACATATACAAACTCAGTTTGGTTTCTCTAAACAAACTGTTTTAAACTTTATTATCTCTTAGCGAAAGGTATCAACAGTAATACCTGTGTTCTGTCGCTCCGCACCTGCAGATACCAACTCCTCATTTCTCCTATACTCCTGTTTGGGACCAAAGAAATCAAACTGAACATCATCACAACATTTTTCTATCTCTGCTACTGTACCATGCAGAAGAGCTCTATTCATTTCTTCTAAACATAGTAAAGCCTACTAACTAAAGTTCAATTATTTGAGTGTTGCAGAGCGAATATTCTGAAATGATTAAAGGTCCTTTAGTACACTTTTTTTTATAGACATGCTAATGAGTGTCCGTGTAAAATAGTATGCTTCCCTACACTGAATGGATCTAATCCTTGCAACATACCTTTGTTTCAGACTTCTGCAGGGAAAAATATGTAGGAAAGTTCTCAATATATCAATAGATTAATGCCAAATGCTACAAGTACTGCTACAGTTCCATTTATATAAAGGGACTTCTCTACACCTTCCCTGTACTTCTTCAGCTATCACTTCCTCTACATTTCTAGGTACCATACCCTCTTTTAGAATACAACTACCATCCTTCAACTCATAACATTGTCCGGATTCTTCAACTGAATGCACTAATGCGTTCTCTTGGAAGTAGCTTCTTTAAAAGAAAGGCTCAGTACTAGAAGTATGTCTCCATCCACTGCTGATAACTGCAAAAGTTACTTCTATTGACAAAACTTTTGTTTTGGCTTCTTTTCCTCATAGACAACACTATTTTATTGAGTGTCCTCATTCTGACCTGAAAATGGCAATCCAGGCACTAGTCATCTCTGGACTAGAATATGGATGCTCTACCCTCGCAGATCTACCCAAGATCTCTTTGGCCCCATTGAAATCCTGCCTCAACGCTGCTGCCAGACTCCTAACAGGTTTAAAGAAATTCAACCACATCTCTCCACACCTTAAAGCTCTGAACTGGCTTCCTCTCAAGGCCAGAATCCAACTGAGGCTGGCCTGCATCACTCGCAAGGCATAAACTCTAATTCCCCTGCATTTCTCACCCAGAAACTTCCGCCAGAGACCTCGTGCTCCAACCAGCACGCTTGCGGAAAAAAAGCGTACAATTGGGCATTCTCTGGGGCCGCTCCAAGAATATGGAATTCACTCCAGCCTGCCATTAGAAGACTTCCATCTCTGGCACGCTTTAAAAAGGAGGCAAAAACCTTCCTAATGGGCAAATTCCTCTTCTGACGCTTGCACTACAATCACCTCAGCAACTTTGTTCTACCTCTTATTACGGCCGCTCCATAGGTGTCCCGAATGATTCCTACCCGGCTCCTCTGGGCACCCCACCCGGGACTTGAGACCGCCTGTTCCTTGTAAATGTTGCTATCTGAGTTTTTTTCCCCCCAAATGTATCCTCCCCCCTAAGTCTTTTGTATACCACCTGTCAATCCTGTAAAGCGCTCTGATACCCTCACGGGTCTGGTTCGCGCTCTATAAAACTCTATGGGCCATGTGTATGAAACTTTGGTTTTGCGATTCTCAAATAGCGATTTTTAGAGAATCGCTATTTGAGAATCGCAAAATGCTATGTATGTAGGATTTGCAAATAATTTTGCGAATCCTACATATTCCTTAATAGCAATTAAGGAATACCTCCCCATTCATTCCTATGGGCCTAGAGACCCATAGGAATAAATGGGAAGACATTCTCAATTTGCGATTCTCAATTAGAGAATCGCAAATTGAGAATGCAATTTCAAGTGTGCCAGGGTGTAAAAAAGGACATCCTGTTGCACCCCTGAAATGAGCATGGGTGCACATGTGGCGCACATACATGCCCTAAGGGCATGTGTGTGCACCACATGCCACTTTGAAAAATGCAAAAATATGCATTTATGAAAGAAATCGCAAATTACCACCAGCCTGTAGTTGGTGGTAATTTGCGATTCCTTATTTTGCATGCAGATTTGCCTTCATACATACCACTTAGCAAAATTGCGATCGCAAACGCCGAAATTCGGTGAATGTCGGAGTTTGCGATCGCAATTTTGCTTGATACATATGGCCCTAAATAAATAAATAAATACATAAAATTCTGTTTAGAATCAACATAAGTAGCTTCCTTTTGAGAGCAAAGGCTTATCAACTACAGCCTCAACATGTTCCTTTTGTCTGACTGCTTCTCTTCTTCTTTTTTACTTCTTCATAGTTTTTTTATCAGATTCTGAATTACCCTACTGTGGAACACTCTAACTCTGATTTACTTAAACTGTCTCTGTCTGGTTAAACACTCTGCTTTTTTGTACCATTTTTAGTCTTCGTATCATGCACTTTTTCTCCTACTTTATTTGATTCCAAATTTTGTTTTTATTTACTTGATTTTGCTGACTTTCCAGTTGTCCACATACTACTTTAAGACAAGTCTTGGTTCTCTTACCAGCAGCTCTTTTCTCTTTTGCCACTTTCTCTGCATTTTGCCCCTTTTGTTTCTCAGTTGTGAGGAGATAGTATCCTTTTTTAAATTTTTTTATTATTAAAGTTTTTTTATTGAACAACCGTCAGCAATCTACAATCAATCCTGTAACAGTCACAGTAGAAAGACATTATCATCATGACCAATTTAAGGGAGTACAATCATCAAATTAAGGACTGTGTCAGTTAGAGCAGATGGATGGCAATGCTACACAAAAGAAAGTGCAAGTACACGACAACACCATAATGAGCGATAGCAAATCATACAATTCAATTGAACATAGGCATTACAGCGGGGGGGGGACCCACGCATCGGGTGTCACAGTCACAGGGAGGGAGAAGGTACATCCCAACAGCATACAAAGCACGTGGATGTCACAATTCAGCAACGACAGGGTGGTCCAACAAGTAGGACCGCAGCGGGCCCCATATATCACGGGGTTGTGAGGAGCGGGAAAGCAATTCAGCATATGTACAAATTTGTTCTTGCCAGAGGATCATATCACCTAGCCACTCCTTAAATTTCGGTGCAGGGCTGTGGTCCCACCTACATGCCACACGGCGCTTAGCTAAAACCAAACAAAAAGACACAAACTTTCTGGACGCAACAGGAATAGATTTGGTGTATCCTAAAAGTGTGATAAGTGGTGATTCGGGGATAGATACAGAAGACATGGAGCCTAGAGCTGCGAGGACCTGGTGCCAGTAGTCATATACCCCAGGAAATGTCCACGCAAGATGTAGAAAATCTGCATGTTCCGCACGACATCTAGCACATCTATCCGAATCGCACAGGCCATACCTGTGGAGCCTAGCTGGAGTATAGTAGCTGCGGTGAAGGAATCTATAATGGATGATACGCAACCTGCTATTCGAGGAGACCTGCTCGGTCTGCTTGCAGCAGTAAGCCCACTGTTCATCGGTCATCTCCTGGCCCAGCTCAGCCCCCATCTAGCTCGAGAGGTGCAGGGCGGGTAATCGCTATCCACATACAGGGTGTGATAAAGTGTGGATTCTAAGTGTGAAGCGGACTCTGCCTGAAGAATTCGATGGAGAGGTGTCAGGGTGGCTGGTTCAGAAGGGAACATGGAGTGACACGCCTGTATACCATGACGTAAATGAGCATCCATGGTAGACGGTGGGGGGTCATGACATAACTGTTTGAGGGTACGGAACTTGCCCGCAATGCAAAGGTCCCCCCAGGTTCGAATATTACGAGTACGTGCCATGTTCCTAAATATGCCTTCCTGCAGTAGTGTCATGTCGGGGTGGTAGGCTAGCGGGAGAAGAGGGGAGTAAAGGCCAGGTGTCGCCGTATGCTCCAGAATGCGAGTCCAAGCGTTTATGGTGCAGTCCACAGAGGTCGGGTTACGCCCTCTGGGCCCAACTCTGGAGAGGAGAACGCCATCCAGCGGGATAGGGTCCGAGAGCCAGTGTTCCGTGGTGACATGATGGGTGTATCGGGGGGAGTGGAACCAGTAATGGGCAAAGTGCGCCTGTGCACTGATATAGTATAGCTCAAAATTTAGAATGTCCAACCCTCCTTGTGCGTAAGGCCGTGTCAGTGTGTCCCATTGAAAGCGCGGCTGCTTACCGCCCCAGACCAGTCTGATCAATTCAGACCGGAGAGTATGAAAGAAATGTCACCCAGGATCGTATGGGATATTGATAAATAAGTAAAGGAATTTCGGGAGTATGACCATTTTTATAAGAGATACACGACCGGCCATAGTCAGGGGTAGAGCTATCCAGCGGGTAATACAGCCAGTAACATGTTCTATTGTACAGCCATAATTTAGGCGCATGAGCTCATCCCTGTCCGACGTAACACGTATCCCCAGGTACTTAACCTCATCGTCACACCACACAATAGGGTAGTCCATATCAAAGGGAGTGGCAGCACTGGTAAGCGGGAAAATTTGTGATTTAGTCCAATTTATGTTAATGCCTGAATAGCCTCCAAATTTAACAAACTCGCGCATGAGTGGATTTCAATTTTGGCTTGGGTTTTTAACATAAAGGGTGACATCGTCCTCGTATAGGGATATGAGGTCAGGCTGTAGGAGGCATCGTAGACCCACATAATTGTAATGTTGCCTAATTCTCGCCACCAGTGGCTCCATTACCAGGGCAAAAAGGAGCGGAGAGAGAGGATATCCCTGGCGCGTGCAACGGGACAGAGAGAAGGAAGGAGAGGTGTGTCCGTTAATCATTACCCTCGCTGTAGGTGAAGTGTACAACAACCGAATCCAGGAGATGAAACCTATAGGAAGTCCCATACACTGCAGAACGGTAAACAGGTAATCCCATTCCACCGAGTCGAAAGCCTTGGAGGCGTCTAAAAAAACGGCCACTAGTGCCAGTTTGGGATCAACTGTCTGCAAGATGGAAAAGAGGGTCCTAAGGTTATGGGATGTCGCTCTACCTGGTATGAAACCCGCCTGATCCGGGAGAACTAATTTATCCAGGAGAAGGCACAAACGGTTAGCCAACAATTTAGCAAGGATCTTGGTGTCGGTGTTTAACAGGGACAAGGGTCTATAAGATTCACATCGATCAGCAGGTTTAGCAGGCTTTAACAATGAAGTGATGTGGGCTTCCCTCATGGAAGGTGGAAGAATTTGTGACTCGCACACCTCTAGGAAAACTTCTTTTAATATCGGGAGTAGCTGCTCAATGTATGATTTATAAAAATCAATGGGTAGGCCGTCAGAGCCCGGCGCCTTGCCCAACTTCATCTGCATAATAGTCTCACGCAGCTCGTCATCCTCAAAAGGTGCGGCTAGGAACTCGCGTTGCGAGTCGCCCAACCAACCCAGGGTTATATCAGCAAAAAGGGGAGTAAAGTCTATAGGAGACGTACGTTGGGTTTTATACAAATTCCTGTAGAACGTAGTAAACGTTTGGAGTATGTCTGGCTGTCTCTATGTCGCACACCCAACTCATCTACCACTTCTAGCACGTAATTAGAAAAATGAGGATGTTTAATATCATTAGCTAGGGCACAGCCAGGTCGCCCACCCTCCCCATAACGGCGAGCGGTGAAGTACTTACCGCTGAATTTAACCTCACGGTCTGCCGTGGTCATGTAATCAGTGAGTTTTTTTTGGAGCAAAGATCGATGGGTGCCCGTATTATCATCCCACATGTTAGTCTCCAAGCACTTTATCTCAAGCTCCAGTCGTTGCAGATTACATCTGATGTCACTGAGTACCCCGCTACTCTTGGATATGCCAAAACCCCGGACAGTGACCTTAAAGGCCTCCCAAAGTGTGCTCATCTGATCTACAGAGCCTTTGTTTCGGGCAAAAAAATCCTCGATCTCCTCACCAAGCTCGGCTTGAAATACAGTATCGAAAAGGGACTCGGGTGTTAGTCTCCAACAAAGTGGGGAGGACTATCTCCAGACATACAGGGGCATGATCAGAATATGTGCGGGCAAAATGAGCAGCCGAGTGAACCCAGGGAGTCGAGCCACGCGAGCAAAGCCAGTAGTCAAGGCGAGACCACGAGGCATGGCTTGATGTGAAAAAGTACCTCCCTCCTAGTTGGATGTGTGTACCTCCAGGCATCTACAAGCCCGTATTCCTCCATTATCCCCAAGGGAGCTTCGCGTGCATTTTTGTAGTGATGTGGTGAGGGGTTGGAACGGTCTATCGCTGGATGTAAGGTCGTATTAAAATCACCACCCCAAAGCCGATGTGTGGAGCCTATGTCTAATATACGTCCCCATAGAGTAGTGAAGTAATTGGGATCGTCTTGATTAGGGCCATATCTGGATGCTAAGGTGACCGACTGTGTACCCAGAGTACCCCACATAAGGCAGCTACATCCTGATGTATCATTGTATGTGCCTCCCAGTATAAATGGTGTATTTTTTTTTAACACAAATGAGTGTACCACGCGAGTAAATCGAGTAGCATGAAAATGTACGGGCAGAGGCCCACCTACTACCATAGTTTGATGGCTGGCTGGTATCCATGTGTGTCTCCTGGAGCAGAGCGATCTGCACCTAGTGGCGATCTAAATAGGCAAAGATCTGTCTCTTTTTACGAGGATCCTGCAACCCTCTGACATTCCATGTAAGGAGTTTGATACTAAGGTGCCTAGGTTGTGCTGACATGATAAACGAGGAGGATGGTACTGATCTGGTTGGTTTCGCTCAACAATATTGTCAGTAAGATCGCCAAACTGAACACATTGCAAAACATGTACACTGCACTTGACGGAACAGAAACAATTCTCCCCAACCCATCCCACCCCCCAACAAGAAAAATCGCAGCAAAGGTGATGATAAACCAGTCATCGAATCTCAGAACCCACCCCACCCACAACGGCACCCCAAACATGCCGGTATATGCCCTCCCACCCGAGGAGGTCCAAAAAGTCAATAAATGTTCACAATCCCAGAAAAACTGGGGTAGGACCATGGAATATAGGCAAGTAGCAATCCAGAAAACAAACATGCAGAGGGGAGCTCCCATAAGGGGGGGTCGCCAAGTGGGCACGAACCCCCTCCTGTGACCAGCATCGCCAAATCGAAACCCTGAGGGGAAAGAGAAGAAATATATCCCCTCCCCAAGGGAGAAATCAGCAATGCGGGGGGGAGGGGTGCCCGGTGAAATAGTCAAGGTACCTAATGATTGTATAAGAGATTAACAGCAAAAGGTGCAACAATAAGAGTCAAACCAGTTGAAGCAACACAGAGCACTTATCTGACCGGGACCAGCTGACAAATACAGAAGGTTTTCCAACAGTTCACGAACGGTGAAGTTGTAGAAGAAGGACCGGGGCCCTGCATGAAGTGCACATGACCATATGTCAAGGCAAAATCAATTGGGAGATCGGAAGGCCTCTATCCTGTTGCCAGAAGGCGAGGATGATCTGGAGTCGCGTTCCTGTCTAGGCGGGTGTGTAGCCAGCTGCTTCAGAAAGTCATCGACCTCTTATGGATTTGTACAGATGATGTGTTTGCCGTCGTTGAAGAGTCGGAGTTTTGCAGGGTATAAGAGGGCTTATTCTATGGTGGCCTTGTGGAGCTTCTGTTGCAGGTAGAAATTTCTGACGTGCCTTCTGAACTGCGAGGGTGAAATCCGGGTAGACAGAGAAGGCATTGCCCTCGAATTGCAGCGGTTTCATTTCGCGGGCTTTTTGTAGCACAACATCGCGGTCCCTGAAATTAAGCAGTCTGGCGATAATGGGTCTTGGGGGGCACCTGGTATTGGACGTGGCCCCAGAGAGCGGTGTGCACGCTCCATGACAAGATGAGGTGAGAAGGAGTCTGCACCAAAGGAACCATTCAGGAGTTGCTCAACGTATTCCTCCATCCATCCCGTGTTGGTCGATTCCGGTATGCCAACTAAGCGGATATTATTGCGGCGGCCACGCGCTTCAATGTCCTCATTCTTTGCAGTAATGACCTTTAGCAATTTATCCATGCTTGTGACTCGATCCTGTAGTTGAGATGTGGTATCCTCAGCCTCGGAGATGCGCCGCTCAGCCTCCTTAAGTTGCCCATCATGCTTGTCAACCTTGTGAACCAGAAAGTCGAGGCGATTATTCATGGAGTCCATCTTCCCGGACAAGTCTGTCAGACTATTCTGAACGGCCAAGAGGAGTGTCTTAACTTCATCCCCCGAGGACTGTGAGGAGGCCTGACCATGCTCCATGTCTGGCGGTTCGGAGTCTACTGAGGTGGAGCGCGTGCCAGCCTTCCTGGTGTTGAATGTCAATCTGGGTTGATGGGTGTCGGTTTTCCCCACAACGGCTTGGCACTCAGAGGGGGAGTGGGCTTCAAACGTTGTAGCCCAGAAGTACAATTCGTCCCCCCCCCCGCCCGAGCGAGCACACTTTAAAGGCAAACTGTCAAACGGGCCGCCCAGCTCCCTCGGCTGTATTGAACCAACAAAAGGATGTTAGTAGCAAGGTCACCTGTAGCTTTGATAGCAGAATGCCGTAGCATTCTATAGCCGAAGTGCAAAAAGAAAAGGGGGGCTCAAAGCGTGCAGTATGTGAAGGAAAACGTGTGTGGCGCAGTAGCACCCAGGCAGGGTTCACACCTTGGTCCACAAGCAAGGGTCCTCACACCGGGTTATACTCTGGATGCAAGGAAACAACCCCAGCAGCCCTAGGGAACTCTGTGGCAGGTTATGCCCAGTAAACAACCACTCGCAAAGCGCAGCCTGTAAGCGCTTGGAGATCAAGAAGTCCAACGGCTGGCATAGACGGAATCACATGTCGCTGCTCATCACCCACATTGTACAGTTGTAGCGCCAAATATTTAAGACAGGATGCTGGAGTCATGGGCGCAAAAAATAGGAACTAATGTGTAGGCTCTAGTCTCATATATGCCAGAGAGAATAAAGGCATGCAGCTTGCAGTATGTGACACGGTGCTGTTTGTTTGTGGAGAGTGAAGCACCACAGCAGACTCTCAGCCGCTTCGGTAATGTCCCGATATAATGGGGAGAAGCTGAATGCGCATTACGAGCGATATCTCCAAACCTGTCTCAGCCGCAAGCTGCAGTCCGGGAGCCAGCAGACAGGAAGCTTGCGTCACCGGCCTGCAACTATGGTGCCGCGCATATGTGCCGCGTCTTCAGGGGGAGAAGAATGAAGTTGCCGCCCACACCTCCCGCCAGACGTGAGGGAGAAGAAAGGAGCGCCGATGGCAGTGCGCGGCTCACCTCGGCACCGGGGAGAGCTTGGCAGTGTCGGGAAGCCGGGCTGGCAAGTCAGGCGTGAAAGTCACTCGCAGGAGAGGGACGCGGGTCGCTCCAAGGGCAGCCCAGACCGAGGAACATGTGGGGGATCGGGGGACTCACGTAGATTCTATGGCACAGCAGGGTTCCAGCACAGACGCGCGCACGCAGGTCCGCCAGTAAAGCAGTGCCGTACACTTCCAAATGACACACCGGGCGTCGAGAGCCTGGCAGGTGTGCGGCCATCTTGGATGTGCGCCACCTAGCGCCTCGAGGAGATAGTATCCTTCCTTCTGTTTCTTTCTGCTCTCACTTTTTGATGGCATTATAACTGTCTGTACTTAGGTAGAAACTGATGCCTGAATACAAAAAGCAAATAAGTACATTTAGCTTTTCATTATGGACTATATGCTTGCATAGCTAAACTATATAACTACCAACATAAACAGGTGTGCAATTATATTATAGCTAACATTACCCTAAGAATTGTCATGTTTGCCAGACCCATGTTTAAAGGACTACTCGTCTTGATGGGAGGCTAGGTTGTGTCGGCGCTTGGCTACATATCTGAGTGAGTGTAGGAGTCCACCTGTAGGAGTGCCATCAGAGATCGACTTTGAAGCTTGTGAACCAGGTTCGAGTTTCAGCAGGGACGCTCAACATCCTGTGATTCTGGGCAAATCACTTAATCTCGCCGTGCCTAACAAATTGAATGTGCCTGTCTGTAACGCAACTGGTGCTCATATAAAGTGCTCTGATACTTCCGAGTCGAGTTCGCACTATATGAAACTCCCCCCCCCCAAAAAGTATGCTAGTATATCACTGTCTGTTTTAGTAACTCTATGGCTCTCTAAATGTCTATGTAAATAGCTGAATGAATATTTCAGTGTCTGTGTTGGTGAATAGAGGGGTAGGTAAGTGTGGCTGCAACTGCCTTTGATACTACTGCATACATGAGTAGATTCTCAGTATGTGAGTGAATAAGTAAGTATAAGTGCCTCTGTCTCTGTGTGACTGGGTGAGAGAGAGCCTCCATGCTTTTGAAAACATGTATAACACTTGCATGACAGGTGATGTACTCTATGTAGTACTTGGTATAGGGGTCTGCAAGTGCATGAGTAATATATAAAAACTGAAAAGGACATCTCTTATCTTTTTAAGCACAAAGCACCATACTTTATGGCAAACCTACAGCCTATCGCAGAGGTGAGTTATGTGTACTAAAACTTGGTTTTAACACTTGGCAAATGGCTTTTTCATGCCAAGTTGAGTTGCAAGTAAAAGCGCACATAGAGGCTCTGCAGTAGTAGGCCTGACCCATGTTTAAAGGATTACTTGTCTGGATGGGTGACTAGATTGCATCAGTACTTCTCTACATATCTGAGTGAGTGTAGGAGTTCACCTATAGGAGTGCCATCAGATGTTAAAGTGAGTATTCCAATTTATGACTGTTTGTTTTAGTAAATCTATGGTTCTCTACTTGTTTATGTAAGTAGCTGAATGAATATTTCAGTGTCTGTGTGGGTGAATGAAGGGGTATATAAGTGTGGCTGCTGCTGCTTTTGATACTACTGTATACATAACTAGTTTCTGAGTATGTGAGTGAATGTATAAGTGGCTTTGTTGTTGTCTGACTGGGTGAGAGAGTGGCTCTATGTTTTTGAAAACATGCATGTCATTGTTGCATTATGGGTGGTATACTCTATGTAGTACTTGACATAGGGGTCTGCAAGGGCATGTGTAACTTAGTGAAACTCAAAAGGACATCTTTTACCTTTTAACCCCTTGGATGCTCATGACGGAGCGGTTCCGCCATGAGCATCAGTTGGGCTGTGCTCATGACGGAACCGCTCCATCATGAGGCCAGCCCCTGGGGGAAGCGCTGGCGCTCCCCCCCTGGGGCATCGATCGTGCCCCCACAGACGGGGATGGCAGCGGAAGAGTTTCCGCTGCCACCCCCGAGCCCCCCCACGCTTCCTGGTGACGTCAGCGCGCACAGCGCGCGCTGGCGTCATCAGGAAGTGCTCGGACGCCTGGAAGCCATTTGCTTCCAGGCGTCCACAGAGGAAGGTGAGTGTTGTTTGCTCCGGTGGGGTGGCGGGGGCCTTTTAGAGTGTATTGAGGCATCGGGGGAGAGGAAAGAGTATTTCCTCTCCCCTGATGTCTCAATACAGGGCATTCCTACTCCACGATCGCGCACAGCGTCGCGATCGTGGAGCAGGGATGCCCCACTAGACACCAGGGATGTGTTTTTTTTTTATTTTGGAAGCGACCCCTTGGGTAAGGGTCGCTTCCTGGTGCCATTTATTATTTGTAGACTTTTCTGCCCCCTCTGGGGGCAGATCGGTGTTTTTTTTCCGCCGTTTCTGCTCCCAGGGGGGGGCAGAAAAGCCCACTAGACACCAGGGATATTTGTATTTATGTAGGAAGCGACCCCTTGGGCAAGGGTCGCTTCCTTGGGCCCCTAAATATTTGGAAGACTTTTCTGCCCCCTCTGGGGGCAGATCGGTGTCATTTTTTTGCCGTTTCTGCTCCCAGGGGGGGGGGCAGAAAAGCCCACTAGACACCAGGGATCTTATTATTATTGTAGGAAGCGACCCCTTGGGCAAGGGTCGCTTCCTTGGGCCCACAAATTTTTGGAAGACTTTTCTGCCCCCTCTGGGGGCAGATCGGTGTTTTATTTTCACCGTTTCTGCTCCCAGGGGGGGCAGAAAAGCCCACTAGACACCAGGGATATCAGTATTTATGTAGGAAGCGACCCCTTGGGCAAGGGTCGCTTCCTAGGGCCCCTAAATATTTGGAAGACTTTTCTGCTGGGGGCAGATCGGTGTTATTTTTTCGCCATTTCTGCTCCTGGGGGGGGGGGGGCAGAAAAGCCCACTAGACACCAGGGATATAAATATTATTGTAGGAAGCGACCCCTTGGGCAAGGGTCGCTTCCTTGGGCCCCTAAATTTTTTTAAGACTTTTCTGCCCCCTCTGGGGGCAGATCGGTTTTATTTTTTCGCCGTTTCTGCTCCCACGAAGGGCAGAAAAGCCCACTAGACCCCAGGGAATTAGTTCAAATAAAAATAGAAGTGACCCCTCGCTTCCAGGGTGCAATTTGTTTTCTGCCCCACCTGGCACACAACCCGATTGACCATTTGGGTAGTGACATAGCATGTTATAATGTTTATTGTTATATTTTTTGTGAATCCCAATTGTAATGTTTTTTTTTGTTTACTTTTTTGTTCTAGGTGAAGGCTTTTCTTCTTTTCACGTTGCCGTTTTGTGGCTGGTGGTTCTGCTGTTTGTGTAGTTTGGTAAGAGACTTATTTTTGTACAATGTAAATGTGTTTGATTTCTCTGCCTGTTTTTTTTTTGCAAATGGTGTAATAATAGCAGTATGTTTGGTTTTTGAGTGTCAAAAACTTTTAGCATTGGTGCTCGATGTGTATTTTGTTGTCTTGTGAGTAATTTTTTTTTTTTTCTTCTTTCTAGTTTGATATCGTTGGTTTTTGCTGTGTCACTGCAGAGTTTGTTTCTGGTGAGTGCAGCTGTCTCTTGTAATTGGATTGTATAGTTTTTGAGTACATTGATCTTTGTGATAAAGGTACACATTTCTTTACTTACTTGGTGTGCACATTGTTGGTTGTTGTTGACTTGTTTGTGCAGTCTTCTATCTTAGTAAGTATAATGGCTAGCCGCAGGATTACTGCTCAGCAGGTTGTTGGTTTGCTGTTTGAGTCTTCCTCTGATATTGGTTCAGAGACTGACTCTGCATCTGAGGGAGAGGAGGCAGGGGACGATTCTGGCAGTGAGTTTTCTCTCCGTATGGGGTCATCGGATGATGAAGATACTCTTAGTGCGGATGAAGTGCCTGTGTTAGAGGAGGAGACTGATGTGCCGATAGTGCGGCAAGAGGCATCTGGGCTGCAGCCTGCGGCTGCAAGGCTTCCCGTTGGTGTAGTGCGGCAAGAGGCTTCTGGGCTGCAGCCTGCGGCTGCAAGGCTTCCCGTTGGTGTAGTGCGGCAAGAGACATCTGGGCTGCAGGCTGGGGCTGCAAGGCTGCCCGTTGAAAGTGATGACCTCTGGGTTGCCCCTGGCATGGTGCAGCCGGAATTGCCAGAGTTTACTGGTGTTCCAGGGTCTAGAGTGAATACTGAAAACTTTTTGCCTGTAAATTTTTTTCAGTTGTTTATGGACGATGTGTTTTTGGCAGAGATTGTTGAGCAGACTAATTTGTATGCCGAACAGTTTTTGAGGGACAACAGTGCCAGTCTTAAGCCACATTCTAGAGCTACCCGGTGGACTCCCACAAATGTTGAAGAGATGAAGAAGTTCTTGGGTTTAACTTTTTTGATGGGCTTGCTAAGGAAGCCATCAATGGCTTCATATTTGTCTAGCAGTCCCTTGATGGCAACAACGTCTATTTTTCCGGCAGTCATGACTCGTGACAGGTATTTGCTTCTGCTTCGGATGATGCACTTTGTTGATAATGGTTTAGCGTTGCCACGAGATCACCCTGATTGTGACCGTCTTTTTAAGATTAGGCCTGTCCTTGATCACTTTGTTGATCGATTTTCTGAGATTTATGCCCCTGGTAGAGAAATTGCAGTGGATGAGTCTTTGGTGTTGTTCAAGGGCCGCTTGGTTTTTAGGCAATACATTCCTAGTAAGAGGGCACGCTATGGAATAAAGCTGTATATGCTGTGTGACAGTAGGACTGGATATGTCTCTAATTTCAGGGTGTACACCGGTAAGGAATCTAGGTTTAACCTCCCTGGTTGTCCGTCCACTTTTGGAGTGACTGAGAAAATTGTTTGGGAACTTGGTAGAGGATTTTTTAACAAAGGCCACCATTTATATGTAGATAACTTCTACACTGGTGTGCGGTTGTTCAGGGAATTGGCCAAAGTGGACACTTTTGCTTGTGGCACAATCCGCTCTAACCGTAAAGGTTTCCCGAAAGAACTTGTTTGTCAAAAGCTTGTGCGGGGACAGTGCAGGGCGTTGCGTTGCCAGGAGCTTCTTGCTGTGAAGTTTACAGACAGGAGAGATGTCTACATGCTGACTTCCATCCATGATGAAAGCACTGCACTTGTGACTGTTTGGGGTCAGGTCGCTGAAGTGCGCAAACCTGTGTGCATTTTAGACTATAATAGGCACATGGGTGGTGTTGACAGAGTAGATCAAGGTTGGAACCTTACACTGCTCTTCGTAAGGCTTACATTTGGTACAAGAAGTTGGCTATCCATCTTTTCCACTTGGCAATGTTTAATGCTTTTGTTGTGTTCCAGGATTCTTGCCCTGAGTCAAAGATGACTTTTGCTAAGTTTCAGGAGTCTGTAATAGGCAGCCTTGTTGTAGTGGAACAGGCAAGTGTTCCTAGAGTTGGAGTGGTGGAGGATGTTGCTAGATTGAAAGAACGCCACTTTCCAGATCACATTCCTCCCACACCCGCAAAAGAATTTCCCAGTAGGAGATGTAGAGTCTGTTGGCGAAGAGGTTTGCGGAAGGAGAGTCGTATGTACTGCCCCGATTGTCCCTCTCATCCTGCACTGTGTCTCCCTGCTTGTTTCAGAGCGTACCACACGCGAAAAAATTTCTGGGAACATTCATGAGTGGTAAAGTGAACTGCCTGGTCTGTATTCTTTGGAAAATATGATTCTGTTTCAAGGTTGGTGTTAGTGCAATGCATTTAGTTGTAGATTTTCTGTTAGAAAATTTGTATCTATTTGCAATTTGTTTGTGTTTTTATTTTTTTCTAAAAAAATCCTAAATGTGATGGCGGTGTGTGTAGGCTTGTGTGTGTGTGGACTGGCACTTGGTTGGTGGTGTGCGTGGAATGGTGCTTGGCTGATGGTGTGCGTGGACTGGCGGTGTGCATGGACTGGCGGTGTGCGTGGACTGGTGCGTGGCTGGTGGTGTGCGTGGAATGGTGCTTGGCTGGCGGTGTGCGTGGAATGGTGCTTGGCTGGCGGTGTGCGTGGAATGGTGCTTGGCTGGCGGTGTGCGTGGACTGGTACTTGGCTGGCGGTGTGTGTGGACTGGTGGTGTGTGCGGACTGGTGTTTGGCTGGTGGTGTCCGTGGACTGGAGCTTGGCTGGTGGTGTCCGTGGACTGGAGCTTGGCTGGTGGTGTGCGTGAACTGGAGCTTGGCTGGCGGTGTGCGTGGAATGGTGCTTGGCTGGCGGTGTGCGTGGACTGGTACTTGGCTGGCGGTGTGCGTGGACTGGTGGTGTGTGCGGACTGGTGCTTGGCTGGTGGTGTCCGTGGACTGGAGCTTGGCTGGCGGTGTAGGTGGATTGGCGATTGGCTGCCGGTGTGCCTGGACTGGCGATTGGCTAGCGGTGTGCCTGGACTGGCGCTTGGCTAGCGGTGTGCGTGGACTGGCATTTGGCTAGCGGTGTGTGTCGACTGGTGCTCGGCTGGCTGTGTGTGAGTAGTGACTTTCTGCTGGTCACTACACACACTGCTAGCTGAGTGCCACTCCACGCAATCCTTCAGCCTGTGTAGTTGCTGTGTCTGGATTGTGGGCGTGTGAAAGTGATGGGCCCTTGAATGGCGCTGTGTGCTGGTGTGAGTTTTGTTATGTGATGGGCCCGCGGCTGGCGGTGTGAATGGTTTTGTATGTCTCACACGTATGAAAGGTGTATGAATGGCCTGTAAAGAGGTTGGTGCCTTGTCGTGGCTTTACAGCTCACGAGCTGTGAGTCAATGGTTCAGTTTCTCGCCCTTTCAATTATTACCAGTGCATTTCATGTTTTGTGAAATCACTTGCTAATACAATTTTATCTACTGAACCATCACTCACCCTCGTGCCAAATCCAACCAGTATGTGTGTGTGCTTGCGGGTTAGATGGATGTGCAGTAATATTTGTCTTTCTGAAGCAGGGTGTACCTTGTTCCTTTTTGGTGATTTTTGTACTGTGTTGCTTTTGTACCTGGTGGTGCGAATGGTCTTGTTTGTATCACGTATGAAAGGTGTGTGAATGGCCTGTAAAGTGGTTGGTGCCTTGACGTGGCTTTACAGCTCACGAGCTGCGAGTCATTGGTTTGGTTTTTTGTGAATTTAATTATTGACAGTGCATTTCATTTTTGTGAAATCTCTTGTTAATAAAATTTAATACACTGAACCATGACTCGCCCTCGTGCCAAATCCAACCAGTATGTGTGTGTGTTTGAGGAATAGATGGTTGTGCAGGAATCTTTGTCTTTAGTTTCTCTGCCAAGGTACACTTTCCATGTAAGAATAACCCACCAACTGTAGATATTGTCGAAAACCCTTGGGAGTTCATGGTGATGTCTCTCTAGTGAATTGAAAAATATTTTTTATCCCCATTGTCCTGTAAACCTCAAACTGTCTGCCACATTTTCTTTGCAGTATTATTCCAAAATTCTCACGCTGTAGTAACAATAGTTAATCTGGTTTTGCAAGGGGGGTTACTTTGGTTTTTTGCCCGGTGCTCGGCGGCCATCTAGGGAAACCTACCAAACCCACACATTTCTGAAAACTAGACACCCGGCGGCTTCCAGGGAGGTATGGCTTGCATGGATCCCCCAACGTTTCCTTACCCAGAATCCCCTGCAAACCTCAATTTTTGCTCAAAAAATCACTTTTTTCACACATTTTGGGGTGGGAAAGTAGTGGCATCACCGGGCTCACACAAATTTACCACCACCCAGCGTTCCCCCAGGTCTCCCGGTAAAAATGGTGCCTCACTTGTGTGGGAGGCCCAAGTACCCGCGGCAGGCAAGGGCCCAAAACGTAGTGAGGCGACATCAAAATGGCCTATCGCCAAACCACCTGGTTTTGCAAGGGGGGTCACTTTGGTTTTTGGCCCGGTGCTCGGCGGCCATCTAGGGAAACCTATCAAACCCACGCATTTCTGAAAACTAGACACCCGGCGGCTTCCAGGGAGGTATGGCTTGCGTGGATCCCCCAACGTTTCCTTACCCAGAATCCCCTGCAAACCTCAATTTTTGCTCAAAAAATCACTTTTTTCACACATTTTGGGGTGGGAAAGTAGTGGCATCACCGGGCTCACACAAATTTACCTCCACCCAGCGTTCCCCCAGGTCTCCCGGTAAAAATGGTGCCTCACTTGTGTGGGAGGCCCAAGTACCCGCGGCAGGCAAGGGCCCAAAACGTAGTGAGGCGACATCAAAATGGCCCTTCGCCAGACCACCTGGTTTTGCAAGGGGGGTCACTTTGGTTTTTGGCCCGGTGCTCGGCGGCCATCTAGGGAAACCTACCAAACCCACGCATTTCTGAAAACTAGACACCCGGCGGCTTCCAGGGAGGTATGGCTTGCGTGGATCCCCCAAACGTTTCCTTACCCAGAATCCCCTGCAAACCTCAATTTTTGCTCAAAAAATCACTTTTTTCACACATTTTGGGGTGGGAAAGTAGTGGCATCACCGGGCTCACACAAATTTACCACCACCCAGCGTTCCCCCAGGTCTCCCAGTAAAAATGGTGCCTGACTTGTGTGGGAGGCCCAAGTACCCGCGGCAGGCAAGGGCCCAAAACGTAGTGAGGCGACATCAAAATGGCCTATCGCCAAACCACCTGGTTTTGCAAGGGGGGTCACTTTGGTTTTTGGCCCGGTGCGCGGCGGCCATCTAGGGAAACCTACCAAACCCACGCATTTCTGAAAACTAGACACCCGGCGGCTTCCAGCGAGGTATGGCTTGCGTGGATCCCCCAACGTTTCCTTACCCAGAATCCCCTGCAAACCTCAATTTTTGCTCAAAAAATCACTTTTTTCACACATTTTGGGGTGGGAAAGTAGTGGCATCACCGGGCTCACACAAATTTACCACCACCCAGCGTTCCCCCAGGTCTCCCGGTAAAAATGGTGCCTCACTTGTGTGGGAGGCCCAAGTACCCGCGGCAGGCAAGGGCCCAAAACGTAGTGAGGCGACATCAAAATGGCCTATCGCCAAACCACCTGGTTTTGCAAGGGAGGTCACTTTGGTTTTTGGCCCGGTGCGCGGCGGCCATCTAGGGAAACCTACCAAACCCATGCATTTCTGAAAACTAGACACCCGGCGGCTTCCAGGGAGGTATGGCTTGCGTGGATCCCCCAACGTTTTCTTACCCAGAATCCCCTGCAAACCTCAATTTTTGCTCCAAAAATCACTTTTTTCACACATTTTGGGGTGGGAAAGTAGTGGCATCACCGGGCTCACACAAATTTACCACCACCCAGAGTTCCCCCAGGTCTCCCGGTAACAATGGTGCCTCACTTGTGTGGGAGGCCCAAGTACCCGCGGCAGGCAAGGGCCCAAAACGTAGTGAGGCGACATCAAAATGGCCTATCGCCAAACCACCTGGTTTTGCAAGGGGGGTCACTTTGGTTTTTGGCCCGGTGCGCGGCGGCCATCTAGGGAAACCTACCAAACCCATGCATTTCTGAAAACTAGACACCTGGCGGCTTCCAGGGAGGTATGGCTTGCGTGGATCCCCCAACGTTTCCTTACCCAGAATCCCCTGCAAACCTCAATTTTTGCTCAAAAAATCACTTTTTTCACACATTTTGGGGTGGGAAAGTAGTGGCATCACCGGGCTCACACAAATTTACCACCACCCAGCGTTCCCCCAGATCTCCCGGTAAAAATGGTGCCTCACTTGTGTGGGAGGCCCAAGTACCCGCGGCAGGCAAGGGCCCAAAACGTAGTGAGGCGACATTTGGGATAGGCGATGTTGATGTCGCCTCACTACGTTTGTTGTCCTTGCCTGCCGCGGGTACTTGGGCCTCCCACACAAGTGAGGCACCATTTTTACCGGGAGACCTGGGGGAACGCTGGGTGGTGGTAAATTTGTGTGAGCCCGGTGATGCCACTACTTTCCCACCCCAAAATATGTGAAAAAGGTGATTTTTTGAGCAAAAAGTGAGGTTTGCAGGGGATTCTGGGTAAGGAAACGTTGGGGGATCCACGCAAGCCATACCTCCCTGGAAGCCGCCGGGTGTCTAGTTTTCAGAAATGCGTGGGTTTGGTAGGTTTCCCTAGATGGCCGCCACGCACCGGGCCAAAAACCAAAGTGACCCCCCTTGCAAAACCAGGTGGTTTGACGATAGGCCATTTTGATGTCGCCTCACTACGTTTTGGGCCCTTGCCTGCCGCGGGTACTTGGGCCTCCCACACAAGTGAGGAACCATTTTTACCGGGAGACCTGGGGGAACGCTGGGTGGTGGTAAATTTGTGTGAGCCCAGTGATGCCACTACTTTCCCACCCCAAAATGTGTGAAAAAAGTGATTTTTTGAGCAAAAATTGAGGTTTGCAGGGGATTCTGGGTAAGGAAACGTTGGGGGATCCACGCAAGCCATACCTCCCTGGAAGACGCCGGGTGTCTAGATTTCAGAAATGTGTGGGTTTGGTAGGTTTCCTTAGATGGCCGCCGAGCACTGGGCCAAAAACCAAAGTGACCCCCCTTGCAAAACCAGGTGGTTTGGCGATAGGCCATTTTGATGTCGCCTCACTACGTTTTGGGCCCTTGCCTGCCGCGGGTACTTTGGCCTCCCATACAAGTGAGGCACCATTTTTACCGGGAGACCTGGGGGAACGCTGGGTGGTGGTAAATTTGTGTGAGCCCGGTGATGCCACTACTTTCCCACTCCAAAATGTGTGAAAAAAGTGATTTTTTGAGCAAAAATTGAGGTTTGCAGGGGATTCTGGGTAAGGAAACGTTGGGGGATCCACACAAGCTATACCTCCCTGGAAGCCGCCGGGTGTCTAGTTTTCAGAAATGCGTGTGTTTGGTAGGTTTCCCTAGATGGCGCCGAGCACCGGGCCAAAAACCAAAGTGACCCCCCTTGCAAAACCAGGTGGTTTGGCGATAGGCCATTTTGATGTCGCCTCACTACGATTTGGGCCCTTGCCTGCCGCGGGTACTTGGGCCTCCCACACAAGTGAGGCACCATTTTTACCGGGAGACCTGGGGGAATGCTGGGTGGTGGTAAATTTGTGTGAGCCCGGTGATGCCACTACTTTCCCACCCCAAAATGTGTGAAAAAAGTGATTTTTTGAGCAAAAATTGAGGTTTGCAGGGGATTCTGGGTAAGGAAACGTTGGGGGATCCACGCAAGCCATACCTCCCTGGAAGCCGCCGGGTGTCTAGTTTTCAGAAATGCGTGGGTTTGATAGGTTTCCCTAGGTGCCGTCAGGGCTAGGGTTCAAAATCTACAGCTAATCACTTTGCCAAAAAAAGGGTCATTTTTCACTGCAAAACCACGTTGCATTTTGCGCCGTTTCCTGTCGCGGGCACTAGGCCGACCCGCACAAGTGAGGTACCATTTTTCTCGTAGGACTTTGGGGAACGCGGGGTGGGTGGAAATTTGTGGATCCACGCAGATTCCAGAACTTTCCATCACAGAAATGTGGGGAAAATGTGTTTTTTTGTCAATTGTTTACGTTTGCAAGGGATTCTGGGTAACAGACCATGGTGGGAGGCAGTCAAGTCACCCCATCCTGGATTCCCCTGGGTGTCTAGTTTTCAAAAATGTATAGGTTTGCTAGGTTTCCCTAGGTGCCGGCAGGGCTAGGGTTCAAAATCTACAGCTAGTCACTTTGCCAAAAAAAGGGTCATTTTTCACTGCAAAACCACGTTGCGTTTTGCGCCGTTTCCTGTCGCGGGCACTAGGCCGACCCGCACAAGTGAGGTACCATTTTTCTCGTAGGACTTTGGGGAACGCGGGGTGGGTGGAAATTTGTGGATCCACGCAGATTCCAGAACTTTCCATCACAGAAATGTGGGGAAAATGTGTTTTTTTTTGTCAATTTTTTCCGTTTGCAAGGGATTCTGGGTAACAGACCATGTTGGGAGGCAGTCAAGTCACCCCATCCTGGATTCCCCTGGGTGTCTAGTTTTCAAAAATGTATAGGTTTGTTAGGTTTCCCTAGGTGCCGGCAGGGCTAGGGTTCAAAATCTACAGCTAATCACTTTGCCAAAAAAAGGGTCATTTTTCACTGCAAAACCACGTTGCATTTTGCGCCGTTTCCTGTCGCGGGCACTAGGCCGACCCGCACAAGTGAGGTACCATTTTTCTCGTAGGACTTTGGGGAACGCGGTGTGCATGGAAATTTGTGGATCCACGCAGATTCCAGAACTTTCCATCACAGAAATGTGGGGAAATTTTTTTTTTTTTTTGTCAATTGTTTACGTTTGCAAGGGATTCTGGATAACAGACCATGGTGGGAGGCAGTCAAGTCACCCCATCCTGGATTCCCCTGGGTGTCTAGTTTTCAAAAATGTATAGGTTTGCTAGGTTTCCCTAGGTGTCGGTAGGGCTAGGGTTCAAAATCTACAGCTAGTCACTTTGCCAAAAAAAGGGTAATTTTTCACTGCAAAACCACGTTGCGTTTTGCGCCGTTTCCTGTCGCGGGCACTAGGCCGACCCGCACAAGTGAGGTACCATTTTTCTCGTAGGACTTTGGGGAACGCGGGGTGGGTGGAAATTTGTGGATCCACGCAGATTCCAGAACTTTCCATCACAGAAATATGGGGAAAATGAGTTTTTTTTGTCAATTTTTTCCGTTTGCAAATGATTCTGGGTAACAGACCATGTTGGGAGGCAGTCAAGTCACCCCATCCTGTATTCCCCTGATTGTCTAGTTTTCAAAAATATATAGGTTTGCTAGGTTTCCCTAGGTGCCGGCAGGGCTAGGGTTCAAAATCTACAGCTAGTCACTTTGCCAAAAAAAGGGTCATTTTTCACTGCAAAACCACGTTGCGTTTTGCGCCGTTTCCTGTCGCGGGCACTAGGCCGACCCGCACAAGTGAGGTACCATTTTTTTCGTAGGACTTTGGGGAACGCGGGGTGGGTGGAAATTTGTGGATCCACGCAGATTCCAGAACTTTCCATCACAGAAATGTGGGGAAAATGTGTTTTTTTTGTCAATTTTTTACGTTTGCAAGGGATTCTGGGTAACAGACCATGGTGGGAGGCAGTCAAGTCACCCCATCCTGGATTCCCCTGGGTGTCTAGTTTTCAAAAATGTATAGGTTTGCTAGGTTTCCCTAGGTGCCGGCAGGGCTAGGGTTCAAAATCTACAGCTAGTCACTTTGCCAAAAAAAGGGTCATTTTTCACTGCAAAACCACGTTGCGTTTTGCGCCGATTCCTGTCGCGGGCACTAGGCCGACCCGCACAAGTGAGGTACCATTTTTCTCGTAGGACTTTGGGGAACGCGGGGTGGGTGGAAATTTGTGGATCCACGCAGATTCCAGAACTTTCCATCACAGAAATGTGGGGAAAATGTGTTTTTTTGTCAATTTTTTAGGTTTGCAAGGGATTCTGGGTAACAGACCATGGTGGGAGGCAGTCAAGTCATCCCATCCTGGATTCCCCTGGGTGTCTAGTTTTCAAAAATGTATAGGTTTGCTAGGTTTCCCTAGGTGCCGGCAGGGCTAGGGTTCAAAATCTACAGCTAGTCACTTTGCCAAAAAAAGGGTCATTTTTCACTGCAAAACCACGTTGCGTTTTGCGCCGATTCCTGTCGCGGGCACTAGGCCGACCCGCACAAGTGAGGTACCATTTTTCTCGTAGGACTTTGGGGAACGCGTGGTGGGTGGAAATTTGTGGATCTACGCAGATTCCAGAACTTTCCATCACAGAAATGTGGGGAAAATGTGTTTTTTTTGTCAATTCTTTACGTTTGCAAGGGATTCTGGGTAACAGACCATGGTGGGAGGCAGTCAAGTCACCCCATCCTGGATTTCCCTGGGTGTCTAGTTTTCAAAAATGTATAGGTTTGCTAGGTTTCCCTAGGTGCCGGCAGGGCTAGGGTTCAAAATCTACAGCTAGTCACTTTGCCAAAAAAAGGGTCATTTTTCACTGCAAAACCACGTTGCGTTTTGCGCTGATTCCTGTCGCGGGCACTAGGCCGACCCGCACAAGTGGGGTACCATTTTTCTCGTAGGACTTTGGGGAACGCGTGGTGGGTGGAAATTTGTGGATCCACGCAGATTCCAGAACTTTCCATCACAGAAATGTGGGGAAAATGTGTTTTTTTTGTCAACTTTTTACGTTTGCAAGGGATTCTGGGTAACAGACCATGGTGGGAGGCAGTCAAGTCACCCCATCCTGGATTCCCCTGGGTGTCTAGTTTTCAAAAATGTATAGGTTTGCTAGGTTTCCCTAGGTGCCGGCAGGGCTAGGGTTCAAAATCTACAGCTAGTCACTTTGCCAAAAAAAGGGTCATTTTTCACTGCAAAACCACGTTGCGTTTTGTGCCGTTTCCTGTCGCGGGCACTAGGCCGACCCGCACAAGTGAGGTACCATTTTTCTCGTAGGACTTTGGGGAACGCGGGGTGGGTGGAAATTTGTGGATCCACGCAGATTCCAGAACTTTCCATCACAGAAATATGGGGAAAATGTGTTTTTTTTGTCAATTTTTTACGTTTGCAAGGGATTCTGGGTAACAGACCATGGTGGGAGGCAGTCAAGTCACCCCATCCTGGATTTCCCTGGGTGTCTAGTTTTCAAAAATGTATAGGTTTGCTAGGTTTCCCTAGGTGCCGGCAGGGCTAGGGTTCAAAATCTACAGCTAGTCACTTTGCCAAAAAAAGGGTCATTTTTCACTGCAAAACCACGTTGCGTTTTGCGCCGTTTCCTGTCGCGGGCACTAGGCCGACCCGCACAAGTGAGGTACCATTTTTCTCGTAGGACTTTGGGGAACGCGGGGTGGGTGGAAATTTGTGGATCCACGCAGATTCCAGAACTTTCCATCACAGAAATGTGGGGAAAATGTGTTTTTTTTGTCAATTTTTTATGTTTGCAAGGGATTCTGGGTAACAGACCATGGTGGGAGGCAGTCAAGTCACCCCATCCTGGATTCCCCTGGGTGTCTAGTTTTCAAAAATGTATAGGTTTGCTAGGTTTCCCTAAGTGCCGGCAGGGCTAGGGTTCAAAATCTACAGCTAGTCACTTTGCCAAAAAAAGGGTCATTTTTCACTGCAAAACCACGGTGCGTTTTGCACCGTTTCATGTCGCGGGCACTAGGCCGACCCGCACAAGTGAGGTACCATTTTTCTCGTAGGACTTTGGGGAACGCGGGGTGGGTGGAAATTTGTGGATCCACACAGATTCCAGAACTTTCCATCACAGAAACGTGGGGAAAATGTGTTTTTTTTGTCAATTTTTTACGTTTGCAAGGGATTCTGGGTAACAGACCATGTTGGGAGGCAGTCAAGTCACCCCATCCTGGATTCCTCTGGGTGTCTAGTTTTCAAAAATGTATAGGTTTGCTAGGTTTCCCTAGGTGCCGGCAGGGCTAGGGTTCAAAAACTACAGCTAGACTCTTCGCAAATAAAGTGTAAATTTTCAGTGTGAAAATGTGGTGCGTTCACCCTAGGTTTTGAGCCACTTCCTGTCGTGGGCACTATGCCTACCCACACAAGTGAGGTACCATTTTTATCGGGAGACTTAGGGTAGTTCAGGTTTGTAAAGCAACTGTTATTACCTATTGATTTTTGATGCATTTCTCCCTTCCAAATGAAAGACATTGTGTAAAAAAAAAGTCATTTTGAAAAATGACCAATAATTGTCATGCAAATATGAGTATTCCCAATTTCGAAAATGTACAAATATGCACTGTTTCTAAACTCTGTAATTTGTTCCCATATCAGAAATACATAGGTGTCTTTCATACCGATTTTTCCATGTATACATTTTCCCACAATAATTGCTATATACCCGGAACAAAAAAAAAAAACATTACAAAATGCTGCGCAGTTTTCTACTCTGGGTTCGTTGGGCTCTTGGTGAACCTACAAGTCCTATATGTCCCCACAACCAGGAAGGTCCACCAAATGTAACGGTACATTGCTTTCAAAGAGATGTCATAATTCGAAGAAGTTACAGGTGAAAACGTTGACTCAAAATGCTGCTTTTTTCAACAAATTTTTTTAATTTTTCCTATATTTACCTGTAAGTTTCTATAAAGAAACCTTGATGGATCTACACAAATGACCCCTTGCTGAATTCAGAATTTTGTCTACTTTTCAAAAATGTATAGCTTTCCAGGATCCATTATTGTTTTTGTACCCATTTCTACCGTTAACTGGAAGGAGGATGAAAGCACAAAAAATAGCAAAAATAGGGTATGTCCCAGAAAAATGCCAAAACTGTGTACAAAATGTTGGTTTTCTAACAAAATTCTGTCATTCGCTAAAAGCTGGAGAAATGGTGATTTCAGCCCCACAAACCCTTTTTTGATACCATTTGCAGAGAAAAACCCAGAAGCTTTCATTTGCAGTCCGTTTTTCCAATTTTTCACAAAAAAAACAAAATTTTGCTGTATTTTGACTAATTTCTGGGAACCCTGTGGGAGAATCCACAAACCCTGGGTACCTTTAGAATCCCCAAGATGTTGGAAGAAAAGGACGCAAATTTGGCATGGATACCTAATGTGGTCAAAAAGTTACAGGGGCCTAAGCGCGCACTACCCCAAATAGCCCAAAAAAGGCTTAGCACAGGAGGGGAAAAGGCCTAGCAGCGAAGGGGTTAAGCACAAAGCACCGTACTTTATGGTATACATACAGCCCATCTCAGAGGTGAGTTATGTGTACTAAAAGAGGGGTTTAAGACTTCCCGGAAGGCTTTTTCATGGCAAATCAAACTGGCAGTAAAGGTGCACAGACAGGCTCTGCAGTAGTTGCCTGACCCATGTTTAAAGGACTACTCATCTGGATTGGTGACTAGGTTGTGTCAGTACTTGGCTATACATCTCAGTGAGTGTATGGAGTGCCATCAGATGTTTAAGGAAGTGTGCCGGGATCTGACTTTCTTTTTATTAACTGTATGGCTCTCTAAATGTGTATGTAAGTGGCTGAACAAATATCTGAGTTCCTCTGTTAGTGAATAAATGAGTATTTACGTGTGTCTGCAACTGCCTTTGATGGTGCTGGATACATAACCAGTTTCTGAGCATGTGAATCAATGTATAAGAGTTTCTGCACTGTCTGACTGAGTGGGAGAGAGACTCTATGGTTTGGAGAATTTGTATTTTACTTCAATTATGGTTGGTATACTCTATGTAGTAGTTAGCGTAGGGGTCTCTAACTGCACAAATAACTTAGTGAAATTCAAAAGGACATCTTTTAACTTTTAAACACAAAGCACCATGCGTTGTGGCATACCTATTGCCTATCCCAGTGAGTTATGTGAACTAAAAGGAAGACTTGAGGACTGGTGAAGGGCTTTTTCATTCCAAGTCAAGCTGGCACTAAAAGTGCACAGATACCTTCTGCACTTGTAGGCCTGGCCCACGTTTAAAGGACTACCTGACTGGATGGAGGAGTAGGTTGTGTCAGTACTTAGCTGCATATTTGGGTGAGTGAAGGAGTACACCTGTAGTAGTGCCATCAGATGTTCAAGTAAGTGTGCCAGTGTATGGCCGTCTGTTTTGATAACTTTATGGCTCTCTAAATATGTATGTAACTGGCTGAACAAATAGCTCAGTGCCTCGGTTGGTAAACACAGGGGTATTTAAGTGTGTCTGTAACTGCCTTTGATAGTGTTGGATAAATAACCAGTTTCTGACCATGTGAGTGAAGTTATACGTACCTCTGCACTGCCTGACTGGGTGAGAGAAAGCTCTATGCTTTTGAGAACACGTATGTCTCTTGCATTATAGGTGGTATACTCTTGGGGGCAGATGTACGACCATTGGCATTAGCGACTCGCAAATTACGAAAAATTGCGAGTTGCTAATGCTAATGTGTAACAGTGTCAGAGACACTGTTTGAGATACCCAATAGGGTGCGACCCCATTGGGAATGACTGGCCCTCCCAGGTATGGTGGCCTGCTGGGCTCGGCAGACCTCCATGTCTGGGACTGATATTAAATAAAGCTGTTTTTTTTTTTAATACAGCCCTTTTTCCTTAAAGGAAAATGGGATGCATTTAAAAAAAGAAAAATGAAACATTTTCGTTTCATTTTTTAAGGGCAGGTAGTGGTCCATGGGACCACAGCGTCCCCCTAAAAAATATTTTCCCCTGCATTCACAAATGGGGGGACCCCTTCCCTTTTGCGAGTGCTTTACCACCCTCTTGAAGAAGGGCGATAAATAGTGAGTGTTTAGCGACAGCAATTGTGGTCGCAAACATTCGTACATAGAGTAGCGAGTCGCTATTAGGAAGGGACGCCCTTGGAACGCCCCTCTCTAATAGCGAGTCACAAATCCTATTTAGCGAGTCGCAAATAAATTGCGACTCGCTAAATAAGGTTTGTACATGGCTTAGTGGTATTTTTGCATGCGCAAACGGGTCGCAACCCCATTTGCTCATGCAAAAATGGGTCATACATCTGGCCCTATATACTACTTGGCATATCTGTCTCTAAGTGCATGAATAAGTTAGTGAAACTAAAAAGGACATCTATTACTTTTTAGACTCAAAGCTCCGTGCATTGTGGCATACCTGTAGCCTATCTCATAAGTGGGTTATGTATACTAAAAGAAAGACTCAAGGCTTGGTGAAGGGCTTTTTCATCTCAAGTGCAAGTGATACTAAAAGTGCACAGACATGTTCTGCAGTAGTAGGCCTGACTCATATCGAAAGAAATACTTGTCAGCATAGGTGACTAGGTTGTGTCAGTCAGAATGAATGTAGGAGTCCACCTGTAGAGCTGTCATCAGATGTTTCAGCAAGTATGCTGGTTTATGACTGTCTGTTTTAGTAACTCTGTGGCTCTATAAATGTGTATATAAATAGTGGAACAAAGAGCTCAGTGCCTGGGTTGGTGAATACATGGTTATGTAAGTGTGTCTGTAACTGCCTTTGATGCTGCTGGATAGATAGCTAGTTTCTGAGTATGTGAGGGAATGTGTAAGTGCCCCCGTCGCTATGTGACAGGGTGAGAGAGGGCCTCTATGTTTTTCAAAACATCTATGTCACTTACATTACAGATGGTATACTCCATGTAACACTTGGCATAAGGATCTGCAAAGTGCATGAGGAACTTAGGGAAACTCAAAAGAACTTCTCTTACCTTTTAAGCACAAAGCACCATGATTTTCGGCATACCTATAGGTTATCTCAAAGGTGAGTTGTGTGTACTAAAAGGTGGGTTTAAGACTTGGTGAAGGGCTTTTTCATACCATGTTGAGCTGGCACTAAAACTGTGCAGGCAAGCTCTACAGTAGTAGGCTTGGTACATGTTTAAAGCACTACTTGTCTGCATGGGTAGCTAGGTTCTGTCAGTACTGGGCTACATATCTCAGTTAGAGTAGGAGTCCACCTGTAGGAGTGCCATTAGATGTTTATACAGGTATATAAGAGTGTGTTTCAGTAACTCTGTGACTCTCTCAATGTGTATGTAAGTGGCTGAACGTATAGCTCAGGCCTGTGTTGCTAACTAAAGGGGTATGTAAGTGTGTCTGCAACTGCCTTTGATACTGCTACCTATAGAGTATCTAGTAAATAGCTGGCATGTTTCACATGCTAATGTGTAATATAGTGTTGCACTCTAGTCTTTTTACTATGACTTCTAGAACGTTTTGTGTTCATTTATAATGGAATAAAGAGGTCTATATAAGCCAGCATTCAGACTATCCTACCTTAGGGTTGACTTATATGTAGGATAAAGGAAGTTTAAGGCTTGGCAAGGAGTTTTAAATACAACTCAAGCTAGCAGTAAATCTGTACTCACAAGCTCTGCTGTAGAAGGCCCAACACAAGTTTAAAGGGCTCGTTTTCTGCATGGCTTATTAGGAGGGTCTTTACTTAATAGATATCTAAATAAGTGTATGAGCCCCTCTCTGGAGTGTCAATGAATATGTAAATGATTGTGTAGTTATGTGGCTAGTTGTTGCAGTAACTCTATAGGTCTCTATATGGCTATGTAACTGGCTGTATGAATTGCTTACTGGCTGTATTAGTGAGCACTGGGATATATTACTGTGTGTGCAACTGGCTCTCTTACTGCTGGATACATAAGTGCTGTATAGGCATGTGAGTGAATGTGCAAGTGCCTCTGGGTCTCTGTGATTGGGTGTGTAAGTAGCTCTTACTTTTTCTTACTAAGTAAGTGAGTTCCAGTAAGGGTGGCATACTGCATGTATAACTGCTCTTATAGGTGTATAAGTACATAGATAGCTTAGTAAACTTAAAAATACATTTGTCCTATAGCCTACCATAGGAATAACCTATAGAGTTACTGCTGCATACATAAGTTCTCTATAGGTTTGTCACTGAATATTTACATACCGCTGACTCTTTCTCATAGACTAGATGAGTCAATCAATCAATCAAATCAATCAAAAGACCTTTATTCGAAGTACTTGAATTCATAAAAGTACAGACATAAAAACAATTCATTATTACAATATACAAAATGCAGTAACTTATGAATTAAAAAGGGAACTAAAACAGCAATCTTTCAGGGGTTTTCCATCGTTTTACGTACACGTATTATTAATCTTAAGAAGGTACTAGTACGAAAGGTCAATTCCTCCGTATCCAGGGAGAGTAACATTAGACGGGACTACTCCAGGGAGAGGGGTCTTTGTTTTCTAAAATAAGGTGTTAAAAACCACTTAATATATTTTAAATAAAATTTGCAGAAGAATAAAAAATGCAGATCATTCTGTTTACTGGTACCATTGCAGGGGCAGGGGTTACATTCTGTAGGATGATTATAACCCAGGGGAAAACCCAGCAGAAATGTTATGGAACCTGCCCTTAATCGAAATAACAGAGACCTCTCCCAGCTAGACATAGGAAGGGTAAGATAAAGTGGAAGGGGTTGCCTGCACAGGTCGTTCTCCATGTATCTAACAACGGTGGATTTGGATATTTCCCTTTCCATCCTTTCTGTTTCAAAAAGTGCATATAGTGCTTGTTTAACCTCTACCTTATCTTTACATCCGATTCTGGAAGGATCTGAGAAGAGATCGCCTTTGTTCACGGCGCTTAGTAATTTTGAAACTCCAGCAAGCCATGGAATTGATAGGCCGTGGTCACATTTAAGGCAATCTTTAATTATATCTTGTGTTAAGGAGGCTGCATTGTTCCTCCAGATTCTCAACCAGAATAAGGCTGGTCTACTTCTAATAAAATCACAGATGTAAGGGAGATTTAGCTCTTTGTGACAGATAAATTCAGAGGACGAGATTGGGGCACCCAGTACTTTCCTACAGAAGCGTGTCTCTTCACGTTGGATACCGGGGTTTTTAGCAAGGGCCCAAACTTCAGCCCCATAAGTGGCAACAGGAATGCACTGCAATCTAAAAAAAATTTAAATAGCACTGGTAGCACCTAATTTCTTAGGGCGTGGAAGGCTCAATATTGAGTTGATGGCCTTCGAGAACTTGCTCATGGCGTGGGCAGAATGCCCACTCCATGAGCTGTTCGCAGCGAAAGCCACCCCAAGATATATAAAAAAAATTACGGAATCTAATTTATCAGACCCAATATGGATAGTATTGAGTTTCCGTTTACCAGGTCCGCATGACATAACAAAAGATGTTTTTTTGATGAGTCTTAATTGTTTCCTACATTTGTATAAAATGTGTTCTATATGTCAGGTACTACATATTTAAATATGCCTAGGAGTCTCAGACTGCACATTTGACACAGTATAAGTTAAAAGGACATGTCTTGCCATCTAAGAACATACCAACTTGCCCTATAACTAACCAATACTCACTATAAAGGGTATCTAATATATAGCTGCCACGTTTCACAGCTTTATGTGTTATTTACTGCTAATGTGCATATTTTTTCCTTTCAATTCTGCGGCTTGTAGACCTCTTTTAAAATGGAATAAATAAGACTATGAGTCCCAAAATTTAAAAAAACATTCTTTGTGTGCAGCATATCATGTATGGACCTGTAAAACTTTGCAAAGATTCTAGTACACTGTTAAGTATAAGTTTAAAGCTTAGGAAGCAGTTTTTTTCTATCAACTAGAGCATGCAGTAAAACAGCACATGCACAATATACAGTTCCAGGGCAACACATTGTGAACCAACTTCTCACACACCTAGTCTGATCCTCAGACAAAAAGTCACATACTCAAACTCCCAGAAAGGGTTGTACTCACCTAGAAATAAATATACAAAAACACTCACACTACCATTCATAGATCATCTCATAAATGTTACAATACTTTTCCATATATCATACTCACGTTTATCAACCTCACATACACATACCTTTTCAATCATTTTTGTTCAAAGTTCAATCAAATTCACATACCTGGTCAAATAGTTTTTTGTGCGCTTATTAGATAGATTCAATACTTTCAGAAAATGTGAAAACTAAGCATGAGAATGGCACACCACTCTCATACAAAGCAATTAATGGCAACCTTTTCAACTAACTTTGCACTTATTGATACTGTGCAAGGCAGTGAATAAAAACATGTCTTTCATGTTTTAGTTTTGTAAGTCCACTTCTGATTGGTTAGTATGGCTTAACCCTTTCATGCACTTTTATAAAGAAGGCCAATATGGAAGACTATTTGTGCATATGTGTGACTCCATCGCTACCATCGCGACAAATCCATTAATAATTACGGGAGTCAAAAAACATATTTAGCTTGGTAGTTTTATGAGTTGAAAACTACAATACACTTTATAAGAAAGCCCTCAGTAGGAAAGCATGCCCTTATTCTTCAAAAATGAGTGTAAAATACCTGTAATTTGAAAAATACTCAGTCAAACCCTCTCTTTAATACACTTCTCCTAACACGTTCTCAGCAGAGTCTCCATAGCAACCCACTAGACCCAGTAGGTCATAAGTTCGTAGCACATTCCAAAAGGACCATACTAATTGTAAAATCAACTGCAGCAGATGTGGTTGACTATTCAGAATTAAAAACATATCCAAGGTGCATTACACTTTTTTTTATTTTAACTAGAGCCAATCACAGACCTACTTACATATCCTTTGAAGACACTACCTATGTTTATTCACCTGCATATTAACAGCAACCAATCAAATATATTTTTATAAACCAGGACTGCACCTCCATTTTAATTGCATTTCATGTTGAAAACTGTCTCATTCAGCTCCAGCCTTCTCCTTTCTGGTACTGCTGCTTAACATCAAAATGGTTAGAGTGTGGATTATGGGCCACAGCTATGTGTTTTGGGCTAGAGAGTATGGTAGAAAGAGTTGCATTGACAGGGACCAGAAATTGCCTAATTTGGACATTACTTGGATTAGCCACAGAGGGTTAAATTGGCATCAATTGCTGTCTTTAATTAAAAGCATGGTGTATTGCCAACTGCTTGATCTCATTATTGTGCACCCTGGGGGCAAAGCCCTAGGCACACTGACTAGGGTAGGGCTGGAAATTCTAATGAAGGATACCTTTGCACAATTAATTACACCTTTCCCTCACACTGCCTTAGTGTACTCCAACATATGCCAAAGGCAGAAATGGAAGTGGTCAAATCAATTCTGTCCATCGATTGACAAAGCCAGGAAACACGTTAATAAAACTATTTCTGCATTCCTCAGAGACCAAAACAAAAGCTCTATCTACAACAACATCTTGCGTTTTGATATGCATGGAATCGATAGAAGTGATGGAGTTCACTTCACAGACGAATGCAATGGGGTGTTTCTCAGCAACTCGAAACTCTGCATCCTGTCTTATGTGTAGCTGTCATATACACCCAATCAATACAAAGGCTTTTCTCAGAGCCACCCTATTTCCCAGAATGCTGTCCATTTTCTGTAAAATATAATTTTTTAATTTCATTTTTAAATGTATGAATATATCACAAATCCGTAAAACAAAAACAGACATTCAATAGCCACCTCCACATTCAGAATTCATAACTATAACACTGATTCCCTGCATCTCACTGGGTAAATCACTGTTAGAAATGGCGTCTCTAGTTGACAGTGGTTTGCACCCTGTACCTGTAGGGACCCTTACTCTAGTCAGGGTAAGTGAGTTACACACCTAAGATAACCCCTGGTTACCCCATTGTTAGTGTGGCTCAGAGAAGTCAGGCTTATCCCAGAGGCAATGTGTAAAGTATTTGTACACACACAGTAACACAGTGAAAACACTATAAAAGGACTCCACAACAGTATTAAAAAGTAGCCAATATTATCTAAATAAAACAAGACCAAATCGAGAAAATTCTAATATACACAAGTCAAGATATGAATTTTCAAAAATTATATAAAGTTGTATTTCTTAAAAATCTATGGATTTACTTGATCAGGACAAAGTAACTTAGATGCGTAAAAAATCAACAACGGTGCGAGGTGCAGGGGATGTGAAGCATCAAAAAACAGGTGATGCGTTGGTTCTTTACTGCTAGAAAAGGGAAGGTGATGTGTCATTTGTGGTAACGATACCTTGGCTCCTTACTGCGGAGCGGTGTCAATGAAGAAATCGGCACCTAGGGATGATGCGTCGAAAGTCAAGTCACGCTGCGTTGATTTCACAGTGTTGAAGCAGGTGCTGTATCGGAGTCGGGACGATGCATCATGGACTTCAGTGATGCGGTGCATGAGACTCATGCAGTGCCAGATTTTTGGACATGCTGCGATTAAACGCTGGGGCCTGCATTATAACCTGCGGTCTTTGCTTTAAGCGGGGACCCCGCTCCGGTGCAAGCAGTGGCGATGCATCAAGTTTTGGTGATGGTATCCCAGTTCTGGACGATGCTTGGTGTCGATGCGTGGATTTTTCTTTTTGTATCACCAGTACTCACTTCAAAGGGCCCAGGAACTGGATTTGGCACCGCTTGGCAGAGTAGAACTGACAGCAGCAGGGTCCAGGTGATTACAGGTGAAGTCTTTGATGGTCCTGAGACTTCTTACAGCAGGGAAGCTCAACTCAAGCCTTTGAAGAATCTTGGAAGCAGGAAGTAGAAAGCAAAGTCCAGTCCTTTCACTGCCAGGACAGAAGTAGCAAGCAGCAGCCCAGCAAAGCAAACAGCAAAGTGGCAGTCCCTCCTGACAGCAATCCAGCTCTTCTTCCTAGCAAAAGGTCCTTAATTCAGAAGTGTTCTGAGTGTATGGTGTCACAGGTTCCGTACTTCTACCCATTTCAGCCCTTGAAGTGGGAAAACTTCAAAGAAAAGTCTTTGTAGTGCACACAACCCTGCCTTTCCCTGCCCTGGCTCCAGACACCCTACAGGGGGAGCAAACTACCCTTGTGTAAGGACAGGCACAGCCCTGTTCCGGTGTCATTGTCAACTCCTCCAACCACTTTAGTTCAGGAAGGCCCATCCGCCTGGTGATGGGCCATCCTGATATACAGGGCACACCTCAGCTCCATTTGTTTGACTGTCTAGAGTGAATGCACAAATGGCCCAACTGTCATAGTAACCCAGACATGTATTCAGAGACAGGTAAAGGCACAGAATGGTTAATGTAAGAAAAGGACAACTTTCTAAAATTGTAAAATAATAAAACAGCGGTGATGCACTCTATCTCCTAATAGTAAACCCAATATACCAACGAATCAAGGTTTCTCAAAATTGGTGTGCGCCCTCTGAGGTGGTTCCACCCAACCACCTATTCAACATTGAAAAAACAATTCTAGGACTTAAGTCTTAGACAGAGAGCGCACAACCTAATGTACTCAAAAGTGAGTGTATCAACACAATGTTAATCAATAACTTTTGACATCAAGTAAACACAAAATTAACAATGTTATCTATTGTACAAAAAAATCTTGCAATTTCCAGCATTAAAATAGTGGCTTCATTCAGCTCTGTGTCTTCAACATTCCTTATTCAAAGATGAAAACTTCAACAAACTTTCTTGTTGGTTGATAAATCAAATAATGCATTCTAATGTTCCTTTATTGTACATATGTTTATTTGTAAGATTGTACACGCACACTCCTTCTGCCAAAATGAAGCACAGGTTAAAAAGTGCTTGGACATGATTTTTATTTTCAGTACCCAGCCGGAAAAATACCCAAATTCGTTTCGGCGTCAACATGCCTTGTTCACGGGTAAATTCATTACTTTTTTGTGCATTCATATACAAACAAATTCACGTGCAACGTGAGTTAATAAACAACATAAAAGGTGGACAACAAGTGAAAGCGTAACAACAATGTTTGCTACAGGTCGACCATTTTGTAGTTGGTTTGCAGGCATAATAGCCATAATAATATTGCTGAAAACATGATTATTATCGATGTTCATATAGGAGACTCTGGTGTTTGATAAACAAAAATTAAAAATCGGCATAATAATAATAATAATCCAAAGCATACCATACGGTGAGTTCCTCCGGGCCCGGAGGAACTTTAGCTCAGATGTAGATTTTGATAAGGAATGTGAATGTATGACTACCAGATTCCTTGACAGAGGTTACACGGCTAGGTCCATTAAGGTTGCACAAGAATAAGCGCAAAACCTCAAAAGAGATGAGCTGCTAGATCCCAAAAACAGTGCCAGTAAAGTAGAAGAAAACATCATCAGATATGTAACCACCTATAACTCTGGTTCACAAGAATTGAAGAAATGCCTCAAAAAGCACTGGAAAATTTTGAAAACTGTCACTGACCATGTCATGAGTGATGTAGTATGTGACTTCATCAGCAGTGCATTGCGGGGGCGTGAGTTATAGTTAGCTGAACTAACTATAACAGGGGAATTTCTAGGGTTTTGTATGAGGGAAATGTCCAGCTAACTATAACGCCCCTGAAACCTATGGTTTTTTCAGTGAATTTCTAAGGTTTTTTAAATGCCAATTCCTAACTATAACGCCCCTGAAACCTATGGTTTTTTCAGTGAATTTCATAGGTTTTTTAAATGCTAATTCCTAACTATATCAGGCCTGAAACCTATGGTTTTTTCAGTGAATTTCAAAGGTTTTCTAAATGACAATTTTGAATGTATTAATTGTTATACTGATTTTTTTTATACTGATTTACTACATTTTTTAAGCTATTTATTTTTAGATATATTTTTTTAATTACATTATAATTACATTATACATTACAATACAAAATATACTTTCTCAGAATGAATTACTTTAGTTTAAATACTTGGCAAATAGGCAACAGACTTTTAAGTACAGTAGTTACAGTTGTTGCAATGGGCAACACAATTTCAATCACAAAGCAACATTGAGCGCAATGTGAATTTCTAGTTAAATGCAATTAGTTACTTTATGGATTACTTTTCTAACCACAAGACTGGATCCTAGATTCAGTCCTTGGACATCTCCTGTAAACAGTTGAGTAAAAGCGCTTTGGTTACAGTAGTGATTTTTAAGGAATATTATTGTATTTTAAAAGTTGACACTTAGAAACTTTTCCCAATAGAATCACCAATGTTATCATATGGCAGAAAATTCACTTAGCAGGTAAGTAGTGTTATCGTTACTTTTTCTTACTCAGTGGTGGATCCTGGATCCAGCACTGGCCAACCTCCTGTAAACAGTTGAAAGAATGTGTTTAAGTCATACAGACGATTTTTTAGGAATATTTTTAGTTTGTGAAAATAGACACTTAGAAACTTTTCTGGTGAAAACCACACAATGGATTCCTATGGAAGGAAATACAAGTTACTGGTAAGTACGCTTAGAATTACTTTTCAGGGTCAGTGCTGAGCTACATGATGCAGCCCTGGGTTCTCTCCTGATAACAGGTGAGTAAATCGGAATTCGTAGTTCGGCTGATTTTAGAGGAATATTTGTATGTTTCAAAAATGGACACTGAAAATTTTCCGTTGAAAACCAAACAATGGATTCCTATGGAAGGAAATACAAGTTACTGGTAAGTACGCTTAGAATTACTTTTCAGGGTCAGTGCTGGGCTAAAAGATGCAGCACTGGGTTCTCTCCTGATTACAGGTGAGTAAATCAGAATTTGTAGTTCGGCTGATTTTAGAGGAATATTTGTACGTTTCAAAAATGGATACTTAGAAAATTTTCTGGTGAAAACCACACAATGGATTCCTATGGAAGGAAATACAAGTTACTGGTAAGTACGCTTAGAATAACTTTTCAGGGTCAGTGCTGGGCTAAAAGATGCAGCACTGGGTTCTCTCCTGATTACAGGTGAGTAAATCGGAATTCGTAGTTCGGCTGATTTTAGAGGAATATTTGTACAATGGTGAAGGAAGGGGGAGGGGCCTGAGGTGATGTGTGCAAACACGCCCTGTGGCGCGTTTTAAGTTGGGGAATTAATTCCTCTTCAATCCTGAGGTACCCTGGGGGCCAACTAGCCCACCAGGTACCTCCAGTATGCGCCAGGGAGCTGCATTGTAGAGAGGTATTCAGAGGCCATGCCCCTTTTTACAACACTCTGCAACACAGCTCCGTGGCGCTTACTGGAGGTACCTGGTGGGCTAGTTGGTCCCCAGGGACCCTCAGGATTGAAGAGGAATTAATTCCCCAACTTAAAAAGTGCCACAGTGCGTGTTTGCACAGATCTCACCTCAGGCCCCGCCCCCTACCTTCACCACTGTGCAAACACGCCCCGTAGGGTGTTTTAAGTTGGGGGATTAAGTCCCCTTGAATCCTGAGGTCCCCTGGCGGCCAACTAGTCCACTAGGTACCTCCAGTAAGCGCCAGGGAGTTGCCTTGCAGAGAGGTCTTCAGAGGCCACACCCCTTTTTACAACACTCTGCAACGCAGTTCTGTGGCGCTTATTGGAGGTACCTGGTGGGCTATTTGTCCCCTAGGGGACCTCTGGATTGAAGAGGAATGAATTCCCCAACTTAAAACGTGCCACAGGGCGTGTTTGCACAGTATCACCTCAGGCCCCGCCCCCTACCTTCACCACTGTGCAAACACACCCCGTGGTGTGTTTTAAGTTGGGAGATTAAGTCCCCTTGAATGCTGAGGTCCCCTGGCGGCCAACTAGTCCACCAGGTACCTCCAGTAAGCGCCAGGGAGCTGCGTTGCAGAGATGTGTAAGAAGGGACGTGGCCTCATTACACCTCTCTGCAACGCAGCCCCCTGGCGCATACTGGAGGTTCCTGGTGGGCTAGTTGGGCCCCAGGGACCCCCAGTATTGAAGGGGAATTCATTCCCCCTCTGCAAACGTGCCAGGGGGCGCGTTTGCAGAGTGGTGTAAGGAGGGGGCGTGGCCTCCAGCCCGATCCTTTTTTTTTCCTGTGTAGCCCCCCTTCTTTTTCTTTTTTTTTGGCCCTGGGGACCCCATCCCTCAGGGCCTGCCCCCAATTTTGATTATTTTTTTTTTTTAAAACAGGAAGGGGGCCAAGTGGCCCCCCTCCCCAGGCCATAATTTGCCCAGGGGACCCCATCCCCCGGGGCATGGCCCTTTTTAAAAAAAATATTTTTTTATTGGGGGGGCTGCACAGCCCCCCTCCTGTGCCACCTATGGCCCCGGGGACCCCATCCCCTGGGGCCTGACCTGCATTGGGAGCCGTGGGGGGTCCCCAATCCCCCCACGGCCCCGCCGGCTCCCCGCATCCTGCGGGAGCCGGCGTTACTTTTCCACATGGGGAGCAGCTAACATGCTGCTCCCCGTGTGGAAAAGCAATCATCTTTGGTATTTGGAAGAGAGAGCAGGTTTCCTGCTCTCTCTTCCAAATACCAAAGCAGTTTGCTATGGCAGGATGGGAGCCGCGAGGCTACCACCCTGCCATAGCAAACAGCAGTGTCCCGGGGGTGGGCACCCCGGGACACTGCACGAGCCGGCCCTGGGGGGTGGCGGTCCCCAGGGCCATCATTGGCTCCAGGAGGGGCCACGCGCCCCCCCACTTAAGTTAAAGCCCCGGGGGTGGTGGTCCCCGGGGCTTGGGGGTCCGTAACGGACCCCCTATTTTACATATTCAGTGCCCCGGGGAGGTGGCGGTCCCCGGGGCGTGTGGGGGGGGCTAAATCTAAACAAAGCGTGGGAGTCCGCGCTTCGTTTTTTTTTCGTTAGCGGGATGCGCGGACGCTACGCGCATCCCGCGATTTTTTTATGTTATATTTTTTTTTTGCTCTTGGGGGTCCTTGTGGGACCCCCTGAGCAGGCCTAGGGGGTCAGGGTGTTTCTACCCTGCCTCCTTGTTGCGTTTTGCGTCTTTGTTTGTGTGCTTTCTTGTGCTTCGGTTCTACCGAGGCACAAGATGGCTGCCAACACTTCCTGATTCAGAGTGTTGGCAGCCAATTAGCATTCAGCTCGTGCTCAGGAGGGTTCGGGGAGGGTGCGTGGAGGATCTGCGGATCCTCCGCGGCCATAGATATCACTAACTTTTTTACCCTAATTTTCTCAGGAACTACTGAACAGATTCACACCATTTATGCAAAAGGCACGAGTCTGAACTGAGGACTACCTCTTGCCAAATTTGGTGTCATTCCGTTCAGCGGTTCGGGCTGTAGCTGCGACAACAGATCCTATGCGAAATTGCATGGGGAAAACGCGTTTTGGGACCCCCCTTTTTTCTCGGCCCCCGCTTGATGAATCAACGCAAAACTTTCAGGGTAGGAGCGGAGCGGAGCTGGCCAAAAGTATGGAAAATTTTGTGAAGATTCGTCAATCGGCGCTAAAGATATTCCCAATAGAATGTTGCGGATTTCCTATGGAAAATAGGTCCTAACTATAACTATCTACTGGCGACCGCCAGTAGATAATATAGATAGATATATGTAGATCTATATAGATATATATATATATCTTATATCCAGTGTTTCTTATCCAGAAAAATTCCACACGCACTCACTGGTAAATGTATGTTGCAGTTTCAGTTTTTATTCAGGCAACAGCATTTCATGACAAACCCAAAACCCACCGCATTTCAGTCTGTCCACAGACCTTGTATATATACATATATATGTATGTATATATATACATATATATATATATATATTCACTGAAAAAACCATAGGTTTCACACATGTTATAGTTAGCGGAAATTTTACTGATAAAAAACCAATGAAATTCCCCCGTTATAGTTAGTGCAGGCAACTATAACTCACGCGACCGCAATCCTCTGCTGATGCTAATACTGTATTTAGACACTTATTTGCCCATGTCTTCTTCCATACATTTTTAGCTATACATATATTACAAATATTTTTTTTTCATAAAGACACATATGTCATCAGCAGAAGATTGCGGTCGCGTGAGTTATAGTTGCCTGCACTAACTATAACGGGGGAATTTCATTGGTTTTTTATCAGTAAAATTTCCGCTAACTATAACATGTGTGAAACCTATGGTTTTTTCAGTGAATTTGCAAGGTTTTTTAAATGCTAATTCCTAACTATAACGTGTGTGAAACCTATGGTTTTTTCAGTGAATTTGTACGGTTTTTTAAATGCTAAGTTACTTTACGCCATTCGTGGCGTGCGCGCCCACTTAACGCAGTTCGTTCCGTGCGCGCACGGTGCGCTTCGCGCACCGTGCGCGCACAGTGAGCACGCGGTGCGCTTCGCGCACCGCGCGCCCACTTTACGCAGTTAGTGCCGTGCACGCACGGTGGGCACGCGGTGCGATGACAAAGCAAGAAAGCACGTCAACAAATCTGTTTCTGCTTTCCTCCGTGACTATGGTATGGGTGCCATTTACCACAACAACTTGCGTTATGACATGCAAGACATTTATAGAGGAGATGGTGTGCACTTCAATGATGAAGGGAACAGAGTCTTCCTCTTGAACCTTAGACTCTGCATCGGTACTTACTTGTAGGTACCACTAAAAAATCATTTCATAAACACAACGGCTCTTTTTAGAGCCCCCTAATATCTAAACACTTAAATCTGATTTTCATTTTTTTTTTTTTTTTTTTCTACCGTACGCTTACCGTAAGCTTACCGTACGCGTACCCCGTGATTTTTTTTAAAATCAATAAATGTTTTTTTTGTACTTTTCTGTCCTTCTTTGACCCCCTTACAAATGTTAGGGGGTCTGTAACTCTCCTCATTGCCCCCTTTCCTTGTTTTCACTCTTTTTTTTCAGAGTGAAATACACAAAATGGCGGCCGCCGCTTCCTGGTTTCGGCCGATTCGAATGTTTACTAAGATCTAAGAGCCAATCAGAATCGCGCTCGCGCACGCCACCGTACGCTTACCGTAAGCGTACGGTAAGCGTACCGTAAGCGGGCTCAGATATATATATTGATTTAAAGGCTATTTTCTCAGAATCTACTGAACAGATTTACACCAAACCTACAAAAGGCACTTCCTTGACCTAGGGACTACCTCTCTGCCAAATTTTGAGTAATTCTGTTCAGCCGTTCGGGCTGTAGCTCGTTCTAAAGGTCCTATGGAAAAATGCATGGGAAAAACGCGTTTTGGGACCCCCCTTTTATCTCAGCCCCCGCTTGACGGATCCCCCCGAGACTTTCAGGGTAGGAGCGGAGCGTAGCGCCCCACCTATTTTGAGAAATTCGCGAGAATTCGTCGACCGGCGCCAAAGTTATTCAAAATAGAATGTTGAGGTTTTCCTATGGAAACGTGGTCCTAACTATAACTACCTACTGGCGACCGCCAGTAGGTAATATATATATATATATATATATATATATATATATATATATATTCACTGAAAAAACCATAGGTTTCACACATGTTATAGTTAGCTGTACATTTCACTCGTAAAAAACCAATGAAATTGCCCCGTTATAGTTAGTGCAGGCAACTATAACTCACGCGACCGCAATCCTCTGCTGATGCTAATACTGTATTTAGACACTTATTTGCCCATGTCTTCTTCCATTAAATTTTAGCTATACATATATTACAAATATTTTTTTTTCATAAAGACACATATGTCATCAGCAGAAGATTGCGGTCGCGTGAGTTATAGTTGCCTGCACTAACTATAACGGGGCAATTTCATTGGTTTTTTACGAGTGAAATGTACAGCTAACTATAACATGTGTGAAACCTATGGTTTTTTCAGTGAATTTGCAAGGTTTTTTAAATGCTAATTCCTAACTATAACGTGTGTGAAACCTATGGTTTTTTCAGTGAATTTGTACGGTTTTTTAAATGCTAAGTTACTTTACGCCATTCGTGGCGTTGCGCGCCCAGTTAACGCAGTTCGTTCCGTGCGCGCACAGTGAGCACGCAGTGCGCATCGCGCACCGCGCGCCCACTTTACGCAGTTAGTGCCGTGCACGCAAGGTGGTCAAGCGGTGCGCTGCGCGCACCGCGTGCCCACATTATGCGGGATGGGCCATGTACGCACGATGCGCTTCGCGCACCGTGCGCACATGGGGGACATATGATGCGCATCTTTTTGAAATGTATTCTTTGTTAATTTTATATCTGTAATAAGCCATGCGCAAATGGTGCCCTTCGGGCACCATTTGCACACGGGGTGGGGAAAATGTGGATTATTTATTTTTTTTAAAAATTTTTACGGTAAGCGTAATCGGCGAATTACCGAAAAAAAAAATACTTTTTTTTTTTGGGCTTGTGGGTTGTTTGGGGACCCCTATATCAATGCTAGGTGGTTAGGATGTGACGAAACTGCCTCTTTAGCCATTTTTTGGCTTCGTTTTTGCTGCCCAACTCAGAGAGCGAGAGAGAAAATGGCGGCCGTCGCTTCCTGGTTTCGACCGATTCGAATGTTTACTAAGATCTAAGAGCCAATCAAAATCGCACTCGCGCACGCCACCGTACCCGTACGGTAAGCGCACCGTAAGCGCACCGTAAGCTGTCTCAGATATATATATTGATTTAAAGGCTATTTTCTCAGAATCTACTGAACAGATTTACACCAAACCTACAAAAGGCACTTCCTTGACCTGAGGACTACCTCTCTGCCAAATTTCAAGTAATTCTGTTCAGCCGTTCGGGCTGTAGCTGTGTCTAAAGGTCCTATGGAAAAATGCATGGGAAAAACGCGTTTTGGGACCCCCTTTTATCTCAGCCCCCGCTTGACGAATCCCCCCGAGACTTTCAGGGTAGGAGCGGAGCGTAGCGCCCCACCTATTTTGAAAAATTCGCGAGGATTCGTCGACCGGCGCTAAAGTTATTCAAAATAGAATGTTGCGGATTTCCTATGGAAACGTGGTCCTAACTATAACTACCTACTGGCGACCGCCAGTAGGTAATATATATATATATATGTCCGTAGCTTGCTGCAAGAGCAGCCCCCAGGCCTGCAACGTTGGTGCTGTCAGTGGCGGCAGCAGCCACTGTAATATAATCCAAATCTTATATTCCGATAGATTCCAGGAATGAGAAGACAGCACACCAGGAAACCGCACAAACACTTTATTGTGCGCTAGCTTTAGAAGGACGACGCGTTTCGGCGTTTGCCTTTGTCAAGTTACTTCCTGCATGCCAATCAACCATAGAAATACAATTGCATCGTTCATAAACATAGAGAACATACTTCGAGAATGCGTTATCTAGCGACCGCTATATCAAAATAAATTCATTATTGTCATTCTAATAATTCAAGCATAAAGGTAAATACAGTTGCATAAATTAAAAGGCAATTCCCTTGAAGAAGCATGCTGTTTCAAATAAATTAGAATCTTATAAAGAGGCTTTGTCCGAAATGTTCGGAAACAATAAAGTTTCAAAGTAAAGTGAACGCAGGTATTCACTGCCCATTATGAACGTTATAATTCATATACCTCTCTGTGTGATAGCGTGCTTAAAGCGCATACAAATGAATCAGTGTGGGCTACATCAGTTATGTAAATGGTAGTAATCGCTCCAACTACCCTCAACGTTACACGCTACAAACACTGAGAGCTAACAAGTTCATGGTTACAGCATAAGAATTGAACAATGAAAAGCAGCATGCTACACAATATTCATGTTAATGGAACATAATGTGAGAGGAAATGTTACGCATACTGAGAATGGGATTGATATATCATCCATGACAATGACTGTCCAATAATGGCCCCATGGAACAATTATGGTTGCTATGCGCCATTGCGCTATCAGAAAGCAAAAAGTTAATTGAATATAGGCACAAATAGCCATATGCATAATCTCAACGGTACCATTGCATTGGTATACATCTGGGACCTAAGATCACAATGTTATTTCATTGGGTAATGGGCCAATACTATGGACAAATGATAATGGATATGTCAAGAATTCTCAATAAATAAGTACTGTACTCTCTTATTATCAATCTAGTTGTGTGTTTGGCAAATTCGGAAGTATCCTACTGTTAAGAGCTAGACATGGGGGAGTGATAGGATGGTGATATATATAAAGAGAATAAGTGATAGAGGAAGGGTAATGAGGGGTACATGGGAAAGCCCAGGGGGGGTTTCCAGTAGGAACAGCCACAAGTGTGGTGAACGCTTACGTACTATCCCAATTGGGAAATAATGTATCATCCTAAGTACACCTAAATCCCTATCTTGCTAAAAGTGAGTATGTAAAAGACGAAAGAATGAAAAATAAATCAAAATTAACTTAAAATCCCAACGATTAATCGGGAGTGCTCATATTGTTCTTGAGACCATATAGTGATGATCAGCTTATTTGAGAGGCCATATTGTGAGTAACTATAAGCCTATGTGAGTTGCAAGTTCCTCCCCACTGTTGAGTCCTTTCGGTATTTTACAATCCAGGTCTATAATGAATCTGGATTCCAGTACTCTTAAATCTTTCTCTCGATCTCCTCCTCGAATGTGTTTCAGAATTCTCTCTACTCCAAAAAATCGCAGACTACTATTGTCACTGTTATGGAATTCGGAATAGTGACGGGCTACTGGATAGTTGTGATCACAGTTAGAAATGGCACGTAAATGCTGCAGAATTCTTAGTTTAAGTGGCAATTTTGCACTGCCCACATATCTGAGGCCACAAGGGCACTCAAGTATGTAGACAGTAAAATCGCTGTTGCAGTTAATTTGGTGTTTTATAGGCCGTTTGTGGTTAGTGCCTATGCTGTATTCTTTGCAGTTGATGCCATTACGATCTGCCTTGCACATTCCACATGTGGTGAAACCGTTAGGCATTGTTAGCCATTGTGATTGAGTAGTCTCATCGCGGTAGCTATGGACTAATTTGTCCTTAAGTGACCTAGCCTTTCTGTATGTGATATGAGGTCTGGTGCCTATGGATTCCCCAATAATGGGGTCTGCTCTCAATAAGCTCCAATGTTTTTTCATGATTTTATTGAGTGTCCATGCTCCCCTGCTAAATTTCGTTATCATTCTTGGGATGTTAATCTGGTTGCTGTCGTTATTGGTTCTTTTGATGGTACTCATGGAGGGCTTAAAGAGTATGTCATGTTGGTTCAAATCTTTGACTTTATTTTGAGCTCTCTCTAAGGTTTCCTCTTTGTATCCTCTTACTCTGAAACGTGTGAGCATGGTCTGTTGTTCATTCGCAAAGTCCCTGTTTGTGCTACAAGCACGATGTGCTCTAAGAAGCTCCCCATAGGGTATGCTTTGTTTCAGGGGGACTGGATGATGACTAGCTGCGTGCAATAGTGTGTTGCCTGCAGTCTGTTTCCTAAAGAGACGTGTTGTAATTGTCTTTTCCTTAATTTCGACTGCAATATCCAAGAATTCGCAGTAGGTTGGGCTGATCTTGTGAGTAAACTGTAAGTTCAGATCATTGATCCCCAATTGGTCAATGAATTCATTAGCAAGGTTTTGAGGGCCATTCCAGATAAGGAACAGATCGTCTATATACCTGATCCATACAAGTATGTGGTCGGTATACATTTTCAACTTATCAGTCCACACTATCTGTTCTTCCCACCAACCTAGGAACAGATTCGCTAAAGAGCAGACACATAGATCTCTGGGAACACAATAAAATGTTAGAGACTATGATGCTATTTTGTCTCCAAAACAACATCTTTCTCTTCGAAAAATCGGTGTATCGCCAGCGGTCAGGTACCGCGATGGGCACCTGTTTTGCCCCCAGCCTAGCGAATCTGTTCCTAGGTTGGTGGGAAGAACAGATAGTGTGGACTGATAAGTTGAAAATGTATACCGACCACATACTTGTATGGATCAGGTATATAGACGATCTGTTCCTTATCTGGAATGGCCCTCAAAACCTTGCTAATGAATTCATTGACCAATTGGGGATCAATGATCTGAACTTACAGTTTACTCACAAGATCAGCCCAACCTACTGCGAATTCTTGGATATTGCAGTCGAAATTAAGGAAAAGACAATTACAACACGTCTCTTTAGGAAACAGACTGCAGGCAACACACTATTGCACGCAGCTAGTCATCATCCAGTCCCCCTGAAACAAAGCATACCCTATGGGGAGCTTCTTAGAGCACGTCGTGCTTGTAGCACAAACAGGGACTTTGCGAATGAACAACAGACCATGCTCACACGTTTCAGAGTAAGAGGATACAAAGAGGAAACCTTAGAGAGAGCTCAAAATAAAGTCAAAGATTTGAACCAACATGACATACTCTTTAAGCCCTCCATGAGTACCATCAAAAGAACCAATAACGACAGCAACCAGATTAACATCCCAAGAATGATAACGAAATTTAGCAGGGGAGCATGGACACTCAATAAAATCATGAAAAAACATTGGAGCTTATTGAGAGCAGACCCCATTATTGGGGAATCCATAGGCACCAGACCTCATATCACATACAGAAAGGCTAGGTCACTTAAGGACAAATTAGTCCATAGCTACCGCGATGAGACTACTCAATCACAATGGCTAACAATGCCTAACGGTTTCACCACATGTGGAATGTGCAAGGCAGATCGTAATGGCATCAACTGCAAAGAATACAGCATAGGCACTAACCACAAACGGCCTATAAAACACCAAATTAACTGCAACAGCGATTTTACTGTCTACATACTTGAGTGCCCTTGTGGCCTCAGATATGTGGGCAGTACAAAATTGCCACTTAAACTAAGAATTCTGCAGCATTTACGTGCCATTTCTAACTGTGATCACAACTATCCAGTAGCCCGTCACTATTCCGAATTCCATAACAGTGACAATAGTAGTCTGCGATTTTTTGGAGTAGAGAGAATTCCGAAACACATTCGAGGAGGAGATCGAGAGAAAGATTTAAGAGTACTGGAATCCAGATTCATTATAGACCTGGATTGTAAAATACCGAAAGGACTCAACAGTGGGGAGGAACTTGCAACTCACATAGGCTTATAGTTACTCACAATATGGCCTCTCAAATAAGCTGATCATCACTATATGGTCTCAAGAACAATATGAGCACTCCCGATTAATCGTTGGGATTTTAAGTTAATTTTGATTTATTTTTCATTCTTTCGTCTTTTACATACTCACTTTTAGCAAGATAGGGATTTAGGTGTACTTAGGATGATACATTATTTCCCAATTGGGATAGTACGTAAGCGTTCACCACACTTGTGGCTGTTCCTACTGGAAACCCCCCCTGGGCTTTCCCATGTACCCCTCATTACCCTTCCTCTATCACTTATTCTCTTTATATATATCACCATCCTATCACTCCCCCATGTCTAGCTCTTAACAGTAGGATACTTCCGAATTTGCCAAACACACAACTAGATTGATAATAAGAGAGTACAGTACTTATTTATTGAGAATTATTGACATATCCATTATCATTTGTCCATAGTATTGGCCCATTACCCAATGAAATAACATTGTGATCTTAGGTCCCAGATGTATACCAATGCAATGGTACCGTTGAGATTATGTATATGGCTATTTGTGCCTATATTCAATTAACTTTTTGCTTTCTGATAGCGCAATGGCGCATAGCAACCATAATTGTTCCATGGGGCCATTATTGGACAGTCATTGTCATAGATGATATATCAATCCCATTCTCAGTATGCGTAACATTTCCTCTCACATTATGTTCCATTAACATGAATATTGTGTAGCATGCTGCTTTTCATTGTTCAATTCTTATGCTGTAACCATGAACTTGTTAGCTCTCAGTGTTTGTAGCGTGTAACGTTGAGGGTAGTTGGAGCAATTACTACCATTTACATAACTGATGTAGCCCACACTGATTCATTTGTATGCGCTTTAAGCACGCTATCACACAGAGAGGTATATGAATTATAACGTTCATAATGGGCAGTGAATACCTGCGTTCACTTTACTTTGAAACTTTATTGTTTCCGAACATTTCGGACAAAGCCTCTTTATAAGATTCTAATTTATTTGAAACAGCATGCTTCTTCAAGGGAATTGCCTTTTAATTTATGCAACTGTATTTACCTTTATGCTTGAATTATTAGAATGACAATAATGAATTTATTTTGATATAGCGGTCGCTAGATAACGCATTCTCGAAGTATGTTCTCTATGTTTATGAACGATGCAATTGTATTTCTATGGTTGATTGGCATGCAGGAAGTAACTTGACAAAGGCAAACGCCGAAACGCGTCGTCCTTCTAAAGCTAGCGCACAATAAAGTGTTTGTGAGGTTTCCTGGTGTGCTGTCTTCTCATTCCTGGAATCTATCGGAATATAAGATTTGGATTATATATATATATATATATATATATTCACTTAAAAAACCATAGGTTTCACACATGTTATAGTTAGCTGGACATTTCCCTCGTAAAAAACCAATGAAATTCCCCCGTTATAGTTAGTGCAGGCAACTATAACTCACGCGACCGCAATCCTCTGCTGATGACGTCAGATATTACATCACTGTATTTAGACACCTATTTACCCATGTCTTCTTCCATTAATCTTTAGCTATACATATATTACAAATATTTATTTTTCAGAAAGACACATATTTAATCAGTGATGTAATATCTGACGTCATCAGCAGAGGATTGCGGTCGCGTGAGTTATAGTTGCCTGCACTAACTATAACGGGGGAATTTCATTGGTTTTTTACGAGGGAAATGTCCAGCTAACTATAACATGTGTGAAACCTTTGGTTTTTTAAGTGAATTTGCAAGGTTTTTTAAATGCTAATTCCTAACTATAACGTGTGTGAAACCTATATTCTAACATATGCCAAAGGCAAAAGTGGAACTAGTCCAACCAATTTTGTCCACAGATTGACAAAGCAAGAAAGCACGTCAACAAATCTATTTCTGCTTTCCTCAGAGACTATGGTATGGGTTCCATATACCACAACAACTTGCGTTACAACATGCAAGGCATTTATAGAGGAGACGGTGTACATTTCACTGATGAAGGCAACAGAGTCTTCCTCTTGAACTTTAGACTCTGCATCGGTACTTACTTGTAGGTACCGAAAAACACTTCATAAACACAACGGCTCTTTTTAGAGCCCCCTAATATCTAAACACTTAAATTTGTTTTTTATTTCTATTTTTTTTATTGTTTTTTTTTCTACCGTACGCGTACGGTAAGCTTACCGTACGCGCACCCCGCGATTTTTTTAAAAAAAAATTTAAATGTATTTTTCATACTTTTATGACCTTCTTGGACCCCCTGACAAACGCTAGGGGGTCTGCAACTCTCTTCGTTGCCCCCTTTCCACGTTCTCCACCTTTGTTTATCAGTGTGAGACACACAAAATGGAGACCGACACTTCCTGATTTCGACCGATTCGAATGTTTACAGTCATGTAACCACCAATCAGAATTAAGCTCGCGCACGGCAGCGTGCGCGTACGGTAAGCTTACCGTACGCGCTCGGAGTGCGCTTATAGATATATATATCTTGATTTAAATGCTATTTTCTCAGCAAACACTGAACACATTTACACCAGACCTACAAAAGCCTCATCCCTGACCTGAGGACTATCTCTCTGACAAATTTCAAGTAATTCTGTTCAGCTGTTCGGGCTGTAGCTTGGACTAAAGGTCCTATGGAAAAATGCATGGGGAAAACACGTTTTGGGACCCCCCTTTTTCTCAGCCCCCGCTGGACGAATCCCCCCAAGACTTTCAGGGTTGCAGCGGAGCGGAGCGCCCCACCTATTTTGAAAATTTCGCCAGGATTCGTCAATCGGCGCCAAAGTTATTAAAAATAGAATGTTGCGGATTTCCTATGGAAACACGGTCCTAACTATAACTACCTACTGGCGACCGCCAGTAGGTAATATATATATATAATATTCACTGAAAAAACCATGGGTTTCACTCACGTTATAGTTAGGAATTAGCATTTAAAAAACCTTGCAAATTCACTGAAAAAACCATGGGTTTCACACACGTTATAGTTAGGAATTAGCATTTAAAAAACCTTAGAAATTCAATGAAAAAACCAAAGGTTTCACACATGTTATAGTTAGCTGGACATTTCACTCGTAAAAAACCATTGAAATTCCCCCGTTATAGTTAGTTCAGCTAACTATAACTCGCGCGCCCGCAATGCACTACTGATGACGTCACATATTACATCACTCATGACATGGTCAGTGACATCACTCATGACATCACTGATGACATCTCAAATGACATCACTGATGACATCATCCAGTGAATGTGTGTTTTTCTGAAAATTAAATATGTTTAATATATGTATATCTCAAGGTCGATGGAAGAATAAATGAGTATTTAAGTGTCTAAATTGATGATTTGTTTTTGAAAAATTGATTGTATTACTGACTGATTAAGTGTATCTTTTTGAATACCTGGCTAAGTGAGTAATGTTTAAATGTGTAAATACCTGTATCAGTCTCTCACTTTGTGTATAAGTGTCTGCATGGGTTGGTGAGTAGCTACATGGGTGTTTATATAGGTTATTATTTGGTTTTTTGAGTCTCAGTATGAGTGTCTGAGTGTCTTCATGGTGCGGTGGGGGGTATTACGTAGTGCATAGATGCATGAATGAGTGACTCACTGGTTGTATGTGTTGAAGACAGCATGTGTGCAGGACTGTATGGGTAGATGAGTGTGTGCATGGGTGTGTTAGTGAGTGAATGACTGTCTCAATAGTGTCTTCATAAGTAACTACATATGTTTTAAACTAGTATATGTGACTATTGGTGTTTATAAGTGAGTATATGTGAGAGTGAGAGTAGTGCATTGCGGGCGCGCGAGTTATAGTTAGCTGAACTAACTATAACGGGGGAATTTCAATGGTTTTTTACGAGTGAAATGTCCAGCTAACTATAACATGTGTGAAACCTTTGGTTTTTTCATTGAATTTCTAAGGTTTTTTAAATGCTAATTCCTAACTAAAACGTGTGTGAAACCCATGTTTTTTTCAGTGAATTTGCAAGGTTTTTTAAATGCTAATTCCTAACTATAACGTGAGTGAAACCCATGGTTTTTTCAGTGAATTTGCAAGGTTTTTTAAATGCTAATGTTTTTTTTTTCTTCTTTTTTTTTTTACATATTTTTATTTTAATTGTCTATCCTTTTTTAAAGACTATGGTTAAATTTTAAAAATTCTACAATATGTTTTTATTTTACCATTTTTTTAAAATAAACAGGTAAAATTTATTAGTATTACATATTTTTTTCTTTTTTCCTTTTTTTTTTTTTTTTTTTACTGTGCGCGTACGGTAAGCGCACGTCTTGCTGTAATTACGTTAGATTTCTACTCTGTTTGCGTTCATTTACACAATTTGCGTAGACGCACGTCACGCGCGCACAGCGCGTAACGCGTACGCTGCACGCGCACGTTACGCGGAAGTGAAGGGGCGTGCCTGTTTTGCGCATGCGCGCGTGCGCGTGTCTTTTTTATGCGCATGCGTACTTTTGCCGTAAGCGCACCGTAAGCGCACCGTAAGCGTACGGTGGGTCATGTGATCATGAAACACAACTTTTGATTGGTTGAAACTACTTTCAGTTCTAGAACTCTCCAACACCACACCCATTCCCCTCATTTCTGCTTGTGATCCCTTAGGAGAAGGAGCTGGGTTGTCTTTGTGATACGATGGCAGAACAGCAGAGCCCTTCTGAGAGTGAGGCTAGCAGCACTACCTTGAGGCAGAGAGCGAGGAAACAAAAGACCTCTTTCATATGGGAGTATTTTTCTTTTCCAGAGGGCCAGCAAAAGGTAAATGCACCCTTAGTGACTTGTAAGCTGTGTGGCCGTGTACTTTCAAGAGGGAATCCCGACAGGAAGTATTCCTTCGGGAATCACACCATGTTGAGACACCTTAAGGATGTACACAGAAGGACACATGCTCGACTTACTGAAGGTAACCCTTCAGTAAATCAACCAAGCACATCCACAGCAGCTCAGCCTGGACCATCATCTGCAGTGCCGAGTCCTTCTTCTGCAGGTCAGGTGAGCCCTTCATCTGTGGGGGGAGCATCTCCTTTTTCTTCTCCTCAGGAAATTAACCCTCGGTTTCTGAGGGTTGAAATACGGTGCGCCACTTGTCATGATCTAATTTGTTATAGGGAGACCAGTATTTCCCTAGTGAACAATAAAATAGATCAGCACACTTGTCGTACCGTCTAATATTCCCATTCTTTCTTTCCTCTGTCCCTGCATGAACACAACGGCTCTTTTAAGAGCCAACCTTACCTTTCATCTATTTTTTACATATGTTTTTAAAACTTTTATTTTTTTTTTTTTTACCGTACGCGTACGGTACGCGTAATTTTTTTTTTTTTTTTAAAAACACTAAAAATCAATTATCACATTACAAGGTCCTTGAGAGACTACAATGAAAAACTGAAAATGTGATTGTGGAGAAGTGGAAAAAAGGGACCATGATATTTTTGACTTACCATACCCACTCAAAAAAATATTTATTCATTTAAATTTTTTTTTAATTGCTTTAAAAATGGTTCTAGTTTTCGAAAATGTTCTATCTCAATCTGAAAAAAAGAAAAAAGTATTAATATTTAATAAAACATTTTATAATACAGTACACATATTTACATATTTTTCAAAAAAAATGTTTGCCTTTTTTTTGCTGTTTTCAGAATATATTGCATTTCACTATAAATTGTGAAAGCAATTGCATTCATCATTTAACAGCGGGCAAAAAAAAAATTAACAATCTCAAAGATTGTTTTAAAAAAGCCCACAATCTCTTTTTGCATAAACATAACTTTATAGAAATGCATAATATTCTTAAAAAATATCATCTAATATCAATACTTATTTCTTTAAAATACCGTCTGATATTTTTGTTTCAGAAGTATAATCACAAAAATATATCTCACATAACTCCACAATACATCTGGTTCCATTTCCTTTAGGCCAAATAGTAATTTTAAAATTCTTTTTTGATTAAATTTCCAATGTTAATCCAATAAAAATCTAAAGTTTAAATTGTACAGATCTCACCGATTCTCTGTAACATTTTGGTTTCCGAAAGATTTATTAAGAATTAAATAAGTCCACAATAGAATTGTTTACCTTTCCGCATGGCCAAATAGTAATTTTAAAAATCTTTTTTGAATAAATTTCCAATGGCAATCCAATAACATTCTAAAATTTAAATTGTGCAGATGTTACCGATTTTTTCAAAATTTTTGGTTTTCCAAAGTTTCATTTAAAATTGAAAAAGTCCACATTACAATTGGTTACCTTTCCATTAGGCCAAATGGTAATTTGTAAAATCATTTTTTTTGAAAATTCCACTGGTAATCCAATAAAATGGTAAAATTGTTTTGTCCAGATGTTGCCAAATCTCTCTAAAATTTAGGTTTCAGGAAGATTAGATAGGAATTTGCTAAATCAAAAGGCAAACATTGCTTAAAAATCAATTGAGAATCATTACACAGTGTCCAGCCTTTTTCACATTTAAGATAAACTGTGTAATGTCCAGAAGTTACAGTAGGTCCATCATGGAAAATTATTGCAACTGTTACAAAAGTTTTTCCTGAAATTGATAATTGCTGTCCTGTAAACTTCTTTATTAAAGTATCTAATTTTGAACCATCAGCTTTACAGCGTTGCATCCTTAAAATTACATACTGTCCGTATTCCTTTAAAATTAACGTTGAAAACATGTCAGATTGACACTCACTGCATTCCATGCTATGATTAGCATCTTTAATTTAGCAAAAGTGACTGTTTTACTTTCTGGCAATGTTAAATAAATAAACCTTTCAGAATCAACATTAGAGCCACATATATTATAACAGTTTTCACAACTATGTTCCCATTTATAAGAGAGACCAAATACATTTTTAATGGGAACCCCTTCTTCTTCCAGTACCTGAAGAAAAAACATCAAGAATTCCTGTGCGTCTTGCTGTACATTTTGAGAAAACTGTGTTCGTCCTGAACATACATCTAAAAGTTTTCTAATTTCAGTAGCACTTTCTATTTGAGTTTTATCATTACTCAGCTTTTGAAAAAGGAGACTCAACTCAGAACAGAATCTTTTTCCCTGATTTACTATTATCTGCTCTTGCACACTTTCCAGATAAAATGCAACATTCAGCACTACATTAGCGTAGCAGTTGACACCAGAGCTATTTTCAAAATGACATCCTACAACCTGTTCTTCATTTTCCTTTTTCTTTTTGCTTGCAATTACATCACTCCTCTTTTTTTTCCTCCTCTCTACATCTTCATTACAGATATTCTCATTTCTCCTTTTACGAGAAACTACACGTTTCTCCAACACAGGATACTGACCTAAATGAGGAGCATAGCTTCTTCTTAATCTATTATACTCCTTTACACAATTTGCATCAGCACTAACTTTTGAGTCATCAAAGTCTATCATGAATAAACCTGATAATGTTTTCACTCGTGACAAAGCAACATATGCCATACCTTCTTTGAACACAGTTGAACCAATGTTCACAAATGCACAATCTACAGTCAATCCTTGAGACTTGTGAATAGTTACAGCATATGCTAGAGAAAACGGAAACTGCTTCCTACGTACATATAAATCTTTCACAAGCATGAAACGAACTGAACAACGACAAATGTCTTTAACTTCTTCTATCTGATCAAATTTTATTTTTAAACATTCAATTCCATCTTTTTTCTGATAATTAATAAAACCCACAACTCTTCCCATAGCTCCATTAACTAAACCTTTTTCAACATCCAAATTTCTCCTTAAAAATACTCTACAGTTCATGCAAACATATAGATTTTTTTCTAATCCAGCTGTTTTGGAAATGTTCTTCTCTAGTGAATCCAATTTATTTTTCAGTGTGCCTGTTAATGTGACAGTAATTCTTCCATCCTCAATTTTGTCCACTGCTTCCAATTTCCTGATATCTTCCTTTTCCAATTTCAAAAGCTCCTCATTGAATATTGAGCATTCACGTAGAGTTGGCATTAAGCAGATGACACTTTTCTTTTCTGCAATGTTCTTGTATATCTTCTCTGCAACTATTTCTTCCTTTGGAAATAAATTATGTAGCAGCCGACTCTGTAATGCTTTTTTGCCAGCTTCAGTGAGTAGTCCAATTCTGATATCTTTCAGAATACTTCCATATTCTTCATCGTTTGCTTGCCTCATATTAGTAGTAAGATCCTTGTACTCAAAGAAGGACCAAATATTTGCATTACCGATGCTTCCCAATGACTTCTTTGTGTCACAGTATTAAACACTGGTTGTCCTTTAACTGGAGTAAGTTGCAAAAGATCTCCAAAAACTATGACGTGTTTTCCTCCAAATAACACATCATAGTCTGTCTTCAGAATTTGCTGCATTCTTAAATGCACAAAGGCAAGCATTAAGTTTGATACCATGCTCACCTCATCAATAATGAGAACTTGCATCTTCTTCAATACTCTTGAAACTTCCAAGCATGCTTCTCCAGTTAGCTTGTTGTATTGTATTTTGTTCTCATGCTCCACTGGTAACATTAGCAAACGATGTAAAGTGATTCCTTTTATGTTATATGCTGCTAACCCAGTTGGAGCAGTAACCACACAAGACAAAGTAGAATCCGTTTTTTGCTGTAGGTAGCTTCTGATGACTTTTATAAGGAAACTTTTTCCAGTTCCAGCTTGTCTGCTTACATACATCCTGATTGGATGAAATGATGTGCATGAGCACTCTTTTTTTTCATGTAGAAATCCGTGATCAATTTTGTTTCTGATCTCTTCATAAATTTGTTGCTGCTCTTCGTTCAGTTGTCTTTCCAAATTTTGTAAGTCTATAAATTCTTCTTGAGCTTCATTCATAGCTGTTTCCACTTCATTCATGGCTATTGATGCTTCATTTTCAACGATTGGTTGTCCTAGGGGATCTTGACTGAGTGTTCCTGAACTTTGGCTGTCCTGAGAACTGTCTCTAGCTATTTCTGCTGCAATTGTAGTTTCCTGTTCAATTTCTTCATTTAACATTTGCAGATAAGTTGAGAATGTACTGCATTGTATGCTGTCTTTGCAAGCATTAAAAGAATCTTCATAGCTTTAAAATTCTCCCAGTAGTTCATCCTCTGTACGCCATGGTTTAAACAGCTGTAAAAGAGCCAAGTAGTAAAATTCCTTTTTCTCAGTAGTGTCGCAACTCAGATTCCTGTGATTTATCAAACTTCCTTTTGTTTGCTTCACCAAACATCCTTCCTCACCAATAACTTTATATTTTCCATTGTTGATGTCTTCTGTGGCTTTCCGTGAATAAATGTAGTTCTGCAGCACTTCATAGAGACACATGTTCTCCAGATGATGACTTCTCTTGGGATAATATGTGTCCAACATGTTTGATTTCAAAATATCTGTACTTTCTGGGTCATTCTCGGCCAAATATTCAATTTCTCCAACAGATTTCAGTACCCGATTTCTCATTGCTGCAAGGCCTAAACTTGCCCAAATTATTCTTCTTGATTTCGAGTAGAGACTTGCAGAAGATAACCTATCTGAAGATTCGTAGGATCCAATTTCTCGATGCGATAACATCTTCAAACTGAAACTGTACAGCTTCTTACTGACAGTCTTCTCGTGAGAAATCTCTTCCCACATTTCCTTCAATTCTGTTTTTTCTGATTTCGTAATGTAAGACGTTACATATCGAGCAACAGCAATGGAATTGTCAGCTACATACTGTATATCCATGTTAGCATTCCACATGGATAAAATGACTGGGTTGTAGTCATTTATATTTTTTGATTCTTCTTTTCTTTTAAGGTTGTAGGTATTCTTAGGTGATTTTCTTGTGATAGTATGTCTCACAGATGACATAAAACTGTTTACTCTTCCATTTGAAAGAACAGGTCTAGGAAATCCAAATCGACATTTAGTGTAGTATTTATCTTTGCTCTTGTATTTCCGTCGACAGTATTTTCCACACCGATGACTTTGGAAACGTAAAACTTGCTCCTTTAACTTTTTCTCTTCTGTGCTTTTTGGTATAGCACATGTTGCATATTCTTCAATGTAAGATAACACTGCTTCATCAGCATCTGTTCCAAACTTTGGGGCATCCTTGATCCACAACAGCATATGAATATGAGGAGCACCTCTTGCCTGGTATTCTTTTCTCCAAAAGAAATCCACTACTTCTCCTAGAGGTGGATTTTTTTTATTGCAAATGAACGACATCATAGCCTCAAATCTATGATTGAAATATCTGCAAACATTAACCGGATCCAATGAGCACAGTTCTCCTGCTGTCTTGTATTCGATGTTTTTAATGTTTGAATTTGCTTCTCGTAGAAAATCCAGTAAATCATCCCAAGCGTACTCAGCACAGCTTAGGGTAACGAACCATGTTGGTGTTCCTAAATTCCGTAACATGCATTTTAATTCACCATGACGTCGGTACCAATATTCATTTGTCCCACGCTGACAAGCCATCAGATTGATCAGTTGTGTTTCCAAATGATCATCTCGGTGCTGCACTTTCTCCATAAAATCCTTAGCAGACACATTTTGTAAATGTACTCCACTTTTTAAAATGTGATTTACTGCATAAGACAGTGCAGACAAGTCGCTTTCAAAAAAAAGATGGAACAAATAAGGAATACTTTGTCGAAATCTGGGATCTTCAGCATATAGTCTTGTAGTCCGATACTCAGAAGCTGGAATCTGTTCCGGACGTTCATCGTATCGTCCTCCTTTTCCTGTAGGAAACAGCTGGGGAAAACATCGAGCTTCCAAGCTCTCCTCCCATACACTCACGGGAGTTCCTTTTGCTTTCTTCATCTGAAACAGATCAATATTGTCTCCCATAACTTCTTTTGAATGAAGAGGATGTATGCTAAAATGTTCATAAATTTCTTCTTCCTTTGACTTGTCCACTTTTTCAATTTGTCCAGTTGGTGTTTCTGTGTCTTCTTGTACATCTTCTTCTTCTATATAAACTGATTCATACCATTTGTTATTCCTTTTCAAATACAAATTTGCTCTTTGTACTTTCCGTACATCTACCAGCTCCTGCCAAATCTTCTTATTCTTTGTAGGTACACCATTAACCAGAATAATTAATGGTTCAGTTTCCAAAGTATCCGCATCAATAGTTTCCATATTTTTTTTCAAATCCAAGGGCAAATACACCAATCTACCTTTTAAACCTCTCAGTAAATCTGAAGGAGGTAATTTACCAGTTTTGGGCTCCATACGTACTATGGTCTGGAACGGATGAACACATTGAATGAGTATAGACTCATATGTATTTAATTCAGAAAGTTCAGCAGGAATTGCATCCAATTCTAAATTATTATGTACAGCTCTGGTCTGCATTCTATTTTCTTCTAACTTATTATAACAGTATTTACAAATACGCTGAACTTCACCCAATTCAAAACAATTTTCAAGAAATATATATGTGGCAAAATCCTTCCACTTATAATTATCTTCATTTTCACTTTTTCTATAGAGATCAACATACCTGGTTTGTTTTCTATAATGAGTTCTGCGGCAACAAATACAAGTAATATTTGGTCTTTCATTAGAGATTATTGCAAATTTTGTTATGTGATCATTAAATGTCTTACTTACAGAGGGTTCTACATTCTCTTCCACTTCTTCCTCATTTACTGTGTCCTTTTCTGCACTGTTTTGTTCAGGACCAAAGTAACAAAACTGAATTTCATCAACAACCTTCTCTACATCTGATACCGATCCACGGAACAGAGCCCTATTCAATTCATCTAACTTTATTGCTGGACTTTTAGCAAAATACAACCGTCTCACAAACTTTCTCATTTCAGTATGATGAACAGCCAGCATCCTAAAATGATGGAAAACACTATTACACACTTTTCTAGATAGACAAGCCAGAGAATGACCCTGCAAACCAGTATTCTCTCTCACTCTGCATGGATCCAGACTTTGAAGCACCTTAATCTTCTGTTTTACACTTTTTTTGCTATATTCTCTTAGAAACTCACGAAATTTATCAATAGATTCCTGACGCACAGTGCAAATACTACTACAATTCCAAGTGTACACTGGGGCTTTAGGACGTCTCCCCATAGCCTCATCCGCCATCACTTGTACCTCATCTCTTGGAACCATTATCTCCTTCTCCATTCTGCAACCATTTTTTACTTCGTAAGCACGACCTCTGGTGTCAACTGCATGCAGCAAACTATTACTTTGAAAATAGCTATCTTCATTAAAAAAAGGTTCACTACTTGAACTATGCATCCATTTTCCTAAAAACACTTTACAAAAGTTTGTTCTGTGCACTACTCTTTTCCTTTTGCTTTGTGATTTCAGTACATTAACCATTTTATCTAATGTACGCATCCTATTCAAAATTAAAATGAATAGTTTCCTTTTTAATTCTAATGCCTTTGCTGCAATGGCTTCAATTTCTTTTTTTCTCTTATAAAACTTAGCCTTTTGCTTATATTTCTTCACATCCTTTATCAAATTGGACATAACTCTTCTCTGAAACATTTTTCTACGTATCTCTTTAAACGCTGTTTTTCTGTTTAAGTTTATCTTTTTAGTTGCAGAAGGTATATTTGCATTAACTAAATGCTCAATTTTTTCCTCTCCTTTTCTATTGAAAACATTTTTTCCAGTACAGACATTTTGTACATTTTTCCTTTTTTTGAATATGTTCTTTAAAAAATCTTTTGTTTGCTTACCAGAAGATTTTTTCTTTTTCCCAACATGAGCATCTCCAACTAACTTAGGTCCTCTAGTTGTCTTCAAATATAGTTTTTTTTTGTGGTCTTTCTTTACTCTGGATTTTGTAGGCATCTTAAATTTTGTTCACTGCTCTTCAGCAATACCTGAAAAAACTAAAAAAAAAATCCTTTATTTTATTTAAATATATTACTACATTTTTTATGTTCTTTAGAAATCTTAAAATACTATAAACCCCTTTCCTATAAATGAAAATCACAATAACACCTTCACAAATTAAATTTCTAAAAATAATTCCTGTGTGCACACAAAGTCATACTTTGAAATTAGGCAGAAAACGAAATTTCTTTGCCAATTGCAAAGCATACTTTCTACTACTTTTTAGGCAAGTGAAAAGTACTTTTACAGACTGACACATTTTGAATCCACTTTTTAGATTCTTAAAAAAGCACATGTCCAAACTGCTTTTTCAGACCAGCACCATGTGTAACCTGGGTGACTGACTACACTCCAGCAAGGGCAACCAGCCTTAGTGATGCTGAATGTATTTGCATTACTGACTGAAACCTCAAACCCCACTCGCTTGTGAATACTGTGCATGATTCCACAGGGTAAGCAGCTGGGTGTGTGCTAAGAGTCTGCTTCTGCACCAAAAAATGGCTCCCCCTTTCCATCTAATGCAACTGTGAAATCACCAGAGCAATACGCAATAAATCTCTGCCTGTAATTCCTATATGCACACAGAGTCATGTTTTCACATTAGTCACAAAACGAAATTTCTTTGCCATTTTGAAAGCACACTTACTACTCTTTTTTTTGGCAAGTGATAAACACTTTTACAGTCTGTCACATTTTGAATCCACTTTTCAGATTCTTAAAAAAGCACATGTCCAAACTGCTTTTTCAGACCAGCACCATGTGTAACCTGGGTGACTGCCTACACTCCAGCAAGGTCAACCAGCCTTAGTGATGCTGTATGTATTTGCATTACTGACTGAAACCTCAAACCCCACTCGCTTGTGAATACTGTGCATGATTCCACAGGGTAAGCAGCTGGGTGTGTGCTAAGAGTCTGCTTCTGCACCAAAAAATGGCTCCCCCTTTCCATCTAATGCAACTGTGAAATCACCAGAGCAATACGCAATAAATCTCTGCCTGTAATTCCTATATGCACACAGAGTCATGTTTTCACATTAGTCACAAAACGAAATTTCTTTGCCATTTTGAAAGCACACTTACTACTCTTTTTTTTGGCAAGTGATAAACACTTTTACAGACTGACACATTATGAATCCACTTTTCAGATTCTTAAAAAAGCACATGTCCAAACTGCTTTTCAGACCAGCACCATGTGTAACCTGGGTGACTGCCTACACTCCAGCAAGGGCAACCAGCCTTAGTGATGCTGAATGTATTTGCATTACTGACTGAAACCTCAAACCCCACTCGCTTGTGAATACTGTGCATGATTCCACAGGGTAAGCAGCTGGGTGTGTGCTAAGAGTCTGCTTCTGCACCAAAAAATGGCTCCCCCTTTCCATCTAATGCAACTGTGAAATCACCAGAGCAATACGCAATAAATCTCTGCCTGTAATTCCTATATGCACACAGAGTCATGTTTTCACATTAGTCACAAAACGAAATTTCTTTGCCAATTTGAAAGCACACTTACTACTCTTTTTTTTGGCAAGTGATAAACACTTTTACAGACTGACACATTATGAATCCACTTTTCAGATTCTTAAAAAAGCACATGTCCAAACTGCTTTTTCAGACCAGCACCATGTGTAACCTGGGTGACTGCCTACACTCCAGCAAGGGCAACCAGCCTTAGTGATGCTGTATGTATTTGCATTACTGACTGAAACCTCAAACCCCACTCGCTTGTGAATACTGTGCATGAATCCACAGGGTAAGCAGCTGGGTGTGTGCTAAGAGTCTGCTTCTGCACCAAAAAATGGCTCCCCCTTTCCATCTAATGCAACTGTGAAATCACCAGAGCAATACGCAATAAATCTCTGCCTGTAATTCCTATATGCACACAGAGTCATGTTTTCACATTAGTCACAAAACGAAATTTCTTTGCCAATTTGAAAGCACACTTACTACTCTTTTTTTGGCAAGTGATAAACACTTTTACAGACTGACACATTATGAATCCACTTTTCAGATCCTTAAAAAAGCACATGTCCAAACTGCTTTTTCAGACCAGCACCATGTGTAACCTGGGTGACTGCCTACACTCCAGCAAGGGCAACCAGCCTTAGTGATGCTGAATGTATTTGCATTACTGACTGAAACCTCAAACCCCACTCGCTTGTGAATACTGTGCATGATTCCACAGGGTAAGCAGCTGGGTGTGTGCTAAGAGTCTGCTTCTCCACCAAAAAATGGCTCCCCCTTTCCATCTAATGCAACTGTGAAATCACCAGAGCAATACGCAATAAATCTCTGCCTGTAATTCCTATATGCACACAGAGTCATGTTTTCACATTAGTCACAAAACGAAATTTCTTTGCCATTTTGAAAGCACACTTACTACTCTTTTTTTTGGCAAGTGATAAACACTTTTACAGACTGACACATTATGAATCCACTTTTCAGATTCTTAAAAAAGCACATGTCCAAACTGCTTTTTCAGACCAGCACCATGTGTAACCTGGGTGACTGCCTACACTCCAGCAAGGGCAACCAGCCTTACTGATGCTGTATGTATTTGCATTACTGAGTCCAACCTTAAATCCTTAAAGTATTCTTTATTTTTACCAGTACACCTTAATTTATCGTGAAAACATAGTCCATATTATTTTACATGTTACTCACATTTAAATTTCTCCCAAAACAGAAAATAATAAACACAACTTCAACAAAAGGAATTCCATTTCTATTATTCATTTCTTAATTTACCATATACATCCCCTCTCAAACTCTAAACTCACCTTTAAAATTAGTTAGCTGTGAAAGAAATGTGGCACTCAAACAGCAGATTATCAGAGCCAGGATCTCTGTTCTTTACACCTCTCTCCTCTCAGCAGAACCAGATAATGGCAAACTTTCCCTCTCTTTTTCCACACATATACATGTTAATTTCAAATCTCAGTGCTTCCCCCTTTTTTCAAATGTAATCAAACATTTCTATTGGTTGAAAACCAACCCTTTTCCAAAAGTACCCTTCCCCCAACTTGACTTCTGCCTAGTACCCTTCCCCCAACTTGACTTCTGCCTGCTACCATAGCAACAGCTCATGGAACACTGCTGTGTGGAGTTAGGTCAGAAGTTCACCAAACAATGTTTCAATTCCACAGAGCAAGAGTGCTTGACTTTTCAAACCTAACAGCAAATCCATAGTACTGTTCTTTGGTAACACATTTTTCTGTACCAATACAAAACATGCTTCTATTAATTTACACATACAGCCTAGTTTTTATTCTAGAATGGTATGAAACAGCCAATCAGTTCTTTTTTTTATGAAAAAAATATGTATGCCTCCATTTCCAAACTGTCTTTCATTTCTTTTTACCATTCTACTGAATTACACCTCCTGAGTGCATCCAGTTCTCCTTTGAAGATGTTCACAGTGTGGATTGTAGGGCACAGCTATGTCTTCTGGAGTGAAAAGTATGCAGAGAAAACAGGTATGGTGAGAGACCTTGCTTTACCAAATGTAGACATTAAATGGATTGGTCAGAGAGGGTTAAAGTGGCACCAATTGATGCCATTGGTGAAATCCTTCATGCAAATCCAACACCCTGACCTCATAATAGTGCACTGTGGTGGCAATGACCTAGGCACTTTGACTGGGGTAGGTCTGGAAATGCTTATGAAGGACACCTTTGCACAACTGTTTTCACTTTTCCCTAAAACTGCCTTTGTGTTTTCTAACATATGCCAAAGGCAAAAATGGAACTGGTCCAATCATTTCTGTCCGCAGATTGACAAAGCAAGAAAGCACGTCAACAAATCTGTTTCTGCTTTCCTCCGTGACTATGGTATGGGTTCCATTTACCACAACAACTTGCGTTACGACATGCAAGACATTTATAGAGGAGATGGTGTGCACTTCAATGATGAAGGGAACAGAGTCTTCCTCTTGAACCTTAGACTCTGCATCGGTACTTACTTGTAGGTACCACTAAAAAATCACTTCATAAACACAACGGCTCTTTTTAGAGCCCCCTAATATCTAAACACTTAAATCTGCATTTCATTTCATTTTTTATTTTTTTTTTCTACCGTACGCGTACGGTAAGCTTACCGTACGCGTACCCCGCGATTTTTTTTAAAATCAATAAATGTTTTCTTTGTACTTTTCTGTCCTTCTTTGACCCCCTTACAAATGTTAGGGGGTCTGTAACTCTCCTCCTTGCCCCCTTTTCAAGATATCACTCTTTTTTTTCTGAGTGAAACACGCGAAATGGCGGCCGCCGCTTCCTGGTTTCGACCGATTCGAATGTTTACTAAGATCCAAGAGCCAATCAGAATCGCGCTCGCGCACGCCACCGTACGCGTACGGTAAGCGTACCGTAAGCGCACCGTAAGCTGGCTCAGATATATATATTGATTTAAAGGCTATTTTCTCAGAATCTACTGAACAGATTTACACCAAACCTACAAAAGGCACTTCCTTGACCTGAGGACTACCTCTCTGCCAAATTTCTAGTAATTCTGTTCAGCCGTTCGGGCTGTAGCTGTGTCTAAAGGTCCTATGGAAAAATGCGTGGGAAAAACGCGTTTTGGGACCCCCTTTTATCTCAGCCCCCGCTTGACGAATCCCCCCGAGACTTTCAGGGTAGGAGCGGAGCGTAGCGCCCCACCTATTTTGAAAATTTCGCGAGGATTCGTCGACCGTCGCCAAAGTTATTCAAAATAAAATGTTGCAGATTTCCTATGGAAACGTGGTCCTAACTATAACTACCTACTGGCGACCGCCAGTAGGTAATATATATACCCCCACAGTGGCAAAATGGTTCCGGGTTGGCCGTCAGAAAGGAGAGCACTCACAGGAATTTGAATAAAGTGCTTTTAATGTGCAGAAACTCCCAGCACTGACAGACGCATTTTGGCACTGCGCCTTTTTCGATGTCAGTAAGTAGATCATTAAAACACCATTTTAAAGTGAGTAAGTACATGACGTGAAAACCATTTCATTAACAGAACAGATGGCCCAAGTATCATACCCCACGAATGTGTCATTTTTTGCGGCCATCTTAGAGCATGTTCCTGGCAATTTTTATAAAGTAGATAAGATGGTAAAAATAACTTCAGAGTTTACGTGAAAGTTCAGGGAGCAAAGGCAGATGATGCAGGAATTATAATGTTTCAAAAGGTTAATACAAGACAATTGCACAAAACATACATCAGGTCCTGTTGCCTTTATTATATATAGTGTTTGACAGTCCGTTACAATTTTATAAGCTCCCTGGTTCACGTGCAATATAGCCCTGAATGGGCAATCCATGAATACAGTCACTGAAGAATAAAGAATGTCTGGGAAGTAAAAGTCATATATTCATAGAAAATATATACAGCAAAATTCGAAATGCAAATAGCTATAAAGCCCTGAATGGGCTTAGTGAACGACTGAACTTTGCATTTATAATACAGACATGGTGTCATTCAAACGGAGTAGGATTAAGTATGATCTTAGGTAGATAGTGTCTGATGTTTAATCAAGGTGAACCCATAACTCCTCTTCATTATTCAGACCTACTGGAGCCATAGTATTTAAGTCAATAATGTATTTGGATTCCAATGCTCGTATACTCCTGACTCTGTCCCCACCTTTCTCATTTTTGGGGATATGATCAATTAAAAAAATTCAACAAGAGCCCGATTGCTGTTGTGCGTACTCTCAAAATGACGGGCTACTGGATATGTAGACACGATGAACAATTTAAGATTTTTGGGCATACCAGAGGATAAAGGGGGATCGGATTTACATCTTTTCATGATCGAAATACTGACTAAAGCTTACCCCGAGCTTACAGGCTGGAACTGGTCACAGGAAATCCAGAGAGCTCACCGAATTCCATTAAATGCTAAGCAGCGCACACAACAGGATGAAAAGCCTAGAGCTATATTGGTATATTTCGGGAACTATCTTCTTAGACAGGCCATCTTTGAGAAAGCGAGACCAGACAAGAAATGTCAGATTGACGGGCTTGAGCTTTTTACGCGTCCCGATTTTTGCCATTTTACTGTAGAGAGTCGATGGCGCCTCCGACAAATGATAAATATATTTCAAGAGAATGGCGCCCAGGCCTATCTTATGAATCCGGCCAAACTAAAAGTTGTGATTGGGGATAGATCTCGGTTTTTCACCTCGGAAGTTAAGGCTAAAGAATTTTTAGATGAACTAAAGAAATAAGAGACGAGGAATTACATGATTGATCACCATAAATCAACGATCTGGAAATTTAGGAGTTAACTTGAGTATTATGTAAAAAAAAAAAAAAAAATAGATTAAAGGGGAAATACAATATATGTGTACTATAAGAAGGAGGGGCGGAGCGGATCGGGGGTTATGGCTCGGTATCCATCTAATGCCAGACCTAGGTCTGGACACTTCCAAGGGGAAGGGAGGGGGAAGCGAAAGGGTTAGACAGGGTGGGGGTGGGGGGGGTTGGGAAGGTGGGGAAAAAAAGAGGGGAAAAACCTAAGCAGGGCAGAGCAACCAGAGGAAGGAGAGATAGAATAAATATACTAAAAGAGTTGGCAGATTACATGAAAGAAATAATCAAAGTGAAACGCTATGGGTAAAGTTAGGGTGTGTTCAGTAAATGTGGGAGGTTTGATTAGTAGGAAGAAAAGAGAAAGGGTCTTTGAAATTTTACGATTCTGGAATCCAGAAGTTATATGTCTACAGGAAACACATATTTCATGGGCAAATAGAAAACAATTGCAGATAAGAGGGTATGAAATGGTAATATGTTCTACACAGACGACAACAATAAGAGGAGTGGCGATATATTTGCGATATAATACAGGACCTGTTAAACGTATCTTGGCAGATAAGGGGGGTAGATGGGCCATTGTCACATTAGAAACGACTTAACAATAGTTACGGTGTATGGTTCTAATCAAGACGATCCGAAAATGTGGGTAGATTTAGAGATAGAGCTAGCAACCTGGTCGACTCCTTTTATAATCTGTGGTGATTTTAATATACATAAAGATAATGTGCATTTAATCTGTACTCAATATCAGTATCAAGGTAGGGAACCACAGGTTTATCGGGCAATAAAAGCTTGTCAGGATTCATATGGGCTAAATGATGGCTGGGTATATCAATGCAGAATTTATTGTGAGTTGTGTCAATATGATCTTGAAAAACAATGTCTTTTTATTTAAGGATGAATATTTTAAACAACTTAAAGGGACCAGCATGGGGGCTACCTGTGCTCCTAGTCTGGCCTGTCTCTATGTTGGCCAGTTTGAGGCCAAACATAAATATAACGAGGTGGCCCCCTTTTTCGAAAATGTAGCGGGCTGGTACCGCTACATTGACAATATTTTTTTCATTTGGGAGGGTGATACTGAGAAACTGAATGAATTCCTTGATTGGCTTAATCAGGGGGATCCGAACTTGAGGTTCACATCGTACCACAGTAAAAGCAAGGTAGACTTTCTTGATATCACCATAAAAGACTCGAATGGAATTCTGGAGGTTGAGTTATTTACTAAACCAATGGCCAAAAACACTCTCCTCCATTTCTCCAGCTTCCATCCTAAGTCTCAAAGGGAAAGTATTCCGTTCATTCAATTCCTTCTTCTTCGAAGGAATTGCTCTGACCTACAAGACTTCTATAGACATGCGGAAGACCTCAAACGTAAGTTTAAGGATAGAGGCTATCCTAACAAACTCCTCTCACACTCCCTCAAACGTGCTAGGTTCTATGACCGCGAAGCACTGGTTGAAAAATCGGTAGGTAGAAAAGAACCTCCTAACAAGGTCGTTTTTGTCAGCAAATTCTCTCACCTTAGTAACCAGATAAAAAATGTAGTCAATAAAAACTGGCACATTATTAATCACGATGAAGAAATAAAATTGGAGAAACCGTTATTTGCCTTTAAGAGAAACAGTAATCTAAGAGACATGCTGGTGCACACATACCGTGATGAAAGCAATTGGATACAAAGAACGATTACTAACACCCCAGCAGTTGGCAATGTGAGATGCGGCACCTGTAATGAATGCCCGTTATGCATACAAGCAAAAGAAATCTCATATAATGGCATTAATATCCGATCTACAACACTCAACAACTGTAGAAGTAAAAATGTGATCTACTTCTTACGGTGCCCCTGTGATCTTGGCTACGTAGGGGAAACAGGTAGAGAGATTCGAGTGAGAATGCAAGAACATAGGTCAGCTATTAAAATGAAAAAATTGACAGCACCTCTCGTATCGCACTTTCTAGAAGTAGGACATGGTGAAAATGATTTCTCTTGGTTCATCTTCGAAAAAGTTAAGCTTGACAAGAGAGGTGGTAACATTACCTGTAAACGTAAGGCCCGTGAACAATGGTTTATCTCTCATCTCAATACCATACGGAAAGGCCTCAACTCACGTGAGGAGTGGGAAGCTCTGTTAACAATGTAAATTCCAATATCTGAGTCTGGAATTTATTTACCATCTGGTCTCTGACACCGCTCGCCTCTTTTATGTATTCTAGGTTTAATGGCTACCTGTGATAGCCCCTCCTCCGGGGTATAAGCCTCAACGAAGACTCTAACAAAGGAAGAGTCTTTCCTAAAATGATAATCATCCTAATATGTATTTTCGGGTTGGTTAATGTAGACTAATGCCTGGTATAAGTGCGGAAAGTGTCACCCATGCGATGAATATCTTTTCAAACTTCATTTACCATAGACCTTTTCTTTGTTCATATGGAACGACGAAATGCAGACTATTAGTGAACCCAACGAGAGACATATTAATAATTAAGGTATGTGGTGTATCAGTCCTTATAATCACACCTTTGGCGCTTCTTCCGCCGTTATATTTCCCTTTCCGCTGGCTTGCAATGTAAAGGTATTCACGTGATAATTTTGATGTAAAATCATCTTTGCTTGAAAACGTATCTGTCTCTATTAAACATGTGTTTGGTAGCATCTCACAAGTATTTTGAGATAGCAGTGTTCCATCAACACAAAGAACTAGTTAGTAAAATTGCTGATTTTTCGTATTGGTGTAGCAGCGCTAAGATGGCGGCCACTCTGTTGATTTAACCTATCAGGCTGTATCTGGTCTTTTTTCTTGCCCCGGAAGTATAATTTTTTGTTCCGGTGCCAACAATTACCTTGTTATATTTAAGCCGACTATTGGCTAGATCCCGTGTTCAACATATTTGAAGGAATCCCTTGTGCTGACAGTATCGAACCCTTCTAAGGTACGTAAACAGTTAGCGGCTAGGAGTGGATCGCGTCTTTGGCTACTTCGGGGTTTGCAAATTCGACTTTTTGCTCCTTTTTCTTTTCCGCCTCAGGGTCGTACTGGATGTCTTTGTTGGTGGAATCTGCTATCCATACCGCGCTGAAAGGGGACTAGAAAACGAATTATAAGGTATCTATCAGTAGTGAGGGAATTTATTAGCGGCATGTTTGGAGGATGCCCGTATTGCGGGAGCCCTTTAGATTCAGAGTCGCCGTTCTGATGTAGACAGCGCTATATTGTAGTCTTTCTCGGTTGAGTTTTTAGTAATACATGATTGTTTCCTTACATATAGCCAAGAACAGAAAGGTCTGGATGCAGTCACATGAGGTAGAGTTAAGCCAGCAGTAGTGATATTTACGTAAGTACAGCTCCGTGTATACGGCAAATTAAGAGTTACAGTTGATTTTGAGAGAGACTCAGGAAGAAATAGCTAAGATGTTTGGGGTATTATGGGTAGTAATAGAGGTCTCTTCTGTTTCAGATATCTCATTGGATAGAGACCGAAGACTTTTCAAAATTACAATACCTACAGCCAAGGAAGGGTACATATATTACCAGGCAGTATAAAAAGATATGAATGGTAAATATAGGACCTAAGGATGTGTTACAACTATAACTGAACTAAATAGATAGGGATCTCACTCCTTTTTGGGTAGGGTTAAATGAAAATCATACATCTGTTTTCCCATTTATGTTAGGTAACAGATGTTCATGTGATTCTTGTCCATGAGTTGATTGATGGATCATCAGTTTTGCGGGGTCTTGACTTACGCAAGCCAGAGAAAATCTTAAGGTAACATCTTTATTTCTTCAAATGAGATGCAGTGAATTGAACTTCTATACTCACTGATACGAAGTTCCCTGGGATACTTAGCAATACTGCAGTGTTGCTGTAGTTTGTGTGTCCAGCAGGGGTAGAAGTATGATAAAAAGAACTGTTGGTTATTGGCCTATGTGATGGCAAAATTTTAAATTTTGGAATGCCATTAAGTATACAATACTATACACATATAACCGCTTAGTGAGGGAGGACATCCTCCCATAGTTGATTCAGTTCATAATATGATGAACGACTAGCTTTATGATTCCACTTAGGACAAAAAATGTGTTAATCAAGCCACTCTTAACAAGCATTGTGTATCTACATAGTGCGATGTGAAAGAATGTATGTATGTTGTTGAATAGAATTGTCGTTATAGCATGGGTTTAATCGTGGTCAATGAAGTATAACAAATAATGTTTTAGGTGTGTAAAATGGGTAGTCACTCATGTCAGCTTTGTTGTACATGTTTTTCAGATTCTTTAATTATTAAATTGGGATCAGCAAACAATCCTGAGGAAGGTGTTGGCCGTTACCTGTGGCCTACCGAAACGCGTCGATGCTCTATTAAAGGGAAATCGAATAAATTTTGTGACAACACGGGTTGTGTGAAATGTATAACGTAATTAAATGTTACCAGGGTCACAATGAATCAATCCTTGATTAAGCGATTTTCCCTTTGAAAGTAGGGATAATTTTCCTGTTTTTCTCCCTTTTTCCCAATTTCCTTGTTTTTATTAATTTCTTTATTGTATACTGACAGTGAGTAATATTGTTGTGGTGTCATTACACTACGTGTCACCGAATCATATGTACAATTTTTATTGAATTTTTAAAAATAATTTTTTGTGTATTTTGATAAATTGTTATACAATTGTGTTAATGGATGTGTACAACTGCTCGCTTTTTTTGTGAGACTTACGTGACTAATTTTAATAAACTAATGATCTAGTAGTTTGGTTGTTTGCTTCGTTGATGCCAGTTTTCACCCTGCTATTATTATTTTTAAAAGTAAAGTTTTGTGTGTTTATATGATTGTTGGCATATACAGATCCAAGGGAGATCCTTCTTTTTTGACTACGACTTGGGTATATCAACATGCCAATGATCCGGGATACAAATATTATTCGCATCCCCATAAGAAATATGTACGATTAGATTATTTTATGGTCTCTACCTCCTTATTGGAAAATATGGAAATTAAGAAAATGCCACAAATTTTCTCTGACCACAATCAATTGATATTAAAAATAGAATGGCAACAATGCAAAAATCAGGAAATACGACAATGGACGTTTGACCGCAAATTATTAGCAGATGAAACATATAACGGTTATATAAAAAGCTAGACGAAAGAATATTTTGAAATGAATAGATACAGTGCTTCAAGGATTATGGTATGGGATGCGTATAAGGCAAGATTACGTGGGGAAACGATAAAATATGCCGGACATCAGAAAAAACAGAAACAAAATTTGATTAATGATTTAATGATAGAACTTGCAGAGTTAGAGACGGATCATACTAATCCGATTTTACATGCTGACCAGAGGATATTGAAAGATTTATGGACTAAAATTGCCATTGTCAAGGGCGAAATAAATAAACATTTTCAGGTGCAAGTAGCTCAAACATATCAAGTATACCAAAAAGAAATGTATGAGTATGGTGAAAAGGCAGGGAAATTATTGGCTCTTCGTACTCGGCAGAGAATAATTAGAAACAATATAGTACAAATACGAAATTCCGAAGGTTCATTGGAGAAAAATACGAAGGAAATTATTGAGGTTTTTAGGCAATTCTATCAAAAGCTATATCAAGAGGATAAGACTGGGGTAACTATACAGAACAATGAGATAAGGGATATAGAGACTAGGGAGGTTGAGGAGGGAGCAAAATTAAAATTAGAAGAGGAAATTAAGATGGAAGAAATATGACTGCAATGGCTTCGCTATCTAATGGGAAAGCTTGTGGTCCGGATAAAATCCCAATCGAAATTTACAAACTGCTTCAGTTAGAACTCGCTCCACTAATACTAGATTTATTTTTAGATGTACAGTATGGAGGTATACCACCTATTTCATGGCGAGAGACGGATATAGTAGTTTTCCAAAAAAGGATAAGCCGCCAGAGCTACCGGGCTCATACAGACCGATTGCATTAATAAATTCGGATGCTAAACTTTATTCTAAAGTTTTAGCGAAACCGGTTACAGAAGGTGATTGCTCAGTTAGTTTCACCCTGGCAACATGGCTTTATCCCAGGCCGGGGAACTACTGATCACATTAGAAGGGTAATATCGAAGAAAAAATAGCTATAATTTTTTTAGATGCCGAGAAGGCTTTCGATCGTGTGGCCTGCCAATATTTATGGGATGTTTTATGAGCACGGGGTTTGGATCAAGACTCTTAACTGCTATTCGAGCAATGTATTATAAACCAATAGCTAAACTACAGATCATGGGCAATACCCCAACAACCATAGAAATAGCTAGTGGAACAAGACAAGGATGTCCATGTTCTCCGATTCTTTTTGCCATCTATCTAGACCCCTTTATTGAACAACTATTAAGAAATGTTAATATCAGACCTATCAGAACCAATGGATATGAAATGAAAGTATTGGCATATGCAGACGATATAGCCATCACAACATCCAATCCTGAGTTAGCAATAAAAGAAATTGAAAAGATGGCAGAAGAATTTGGAAAAAGATCAGGACACTTACTTAATAGTAGTAAGACTCAAATTATTTGCTCAAAGAGGTGTAATATTTTAGATCAACGACAAACTGAATTCGCGACTTATCTGGTGGTGAAGATAGGAGCTTATTTAGATAAAATATGGACAAGTAACCTGGATAAAACATTAGATGAAATTGGGAAAGATTTTAGGCGGATAGATAAAATTTAGTTAACTATTGTGGGGAGGATTAATGTTTTAAAAATTAAGGTTTTCCCAAAAATATTATACTGATTTCGGTCAATTCCATTGGAAATACCAGGGTCTATTAACCGAAGAATGGAGACAATGTTCTCTAATTTTGTATGGCAATTTCGGAAAATTAGGAGATCATTAAAATATTTATCACTTCCACAGGACAGAGGTGGGTGGGCAGCACCAAATCTACAACTGTACTATTGGGCAGTTTGGCTACAACAAATGGTCCCGTTATTAAATGATAAGATCTCCCTTGAAAACGAGTTACCATCAATATATCATTTAGCTATTGGCAAGGAGGCTACGGGTATGTTCTTGAAGAAAATAGAACCCAGCTATTATAAAAAAAACTCGATTTAAATGTTTAAGATCTGCCTTGGGGATATGGAAGAAAATTATGAATGAATTGAAAATCACGAAATATAATAGGTATACACCACTGTGGGGCTCAGCACTATTTCCAGCTGGGATGGATGATGCTATGGCAAGAGGCTGGGCGTCGGCTGGGATAGATAGAATTAGGCATTTGTATAACGATAAATTAGAGATTATAGAATTTTGGGATTTGGTTAGATCTAAAGGAATAGATGAACAATCTCAATTTAAATATATTCAAATCTGGAGTTGGTTGAAAACACTCCCGCAAGAAACTTTTAAATTGGATTCTATACCAGTTTTAGAGTTAGTTTCTCGAGGAGAAGCTAAGATTGGGGATTATTATAATATTTTGTTAAGGAATCTCCCGGACGATATTAGAAAAATTGAGGCTAAATGGGTTGAGAATTTAGAAGATGAGGAAATAGATATAGACCGGACATTGGAGTTAGCGCAAAAGAATTTTCTCTCGTCAAATCTCAAATCACAACATTATAAAACGATATTCAATTTGTATTACACTCCGGAGAAATTATTTAAATGAGGGAAACGGGAGAATGATGTATGTCCTAGATGTCAGGTGGGCCCTGCAGATTTAATTCATATGTTTTCCTCATGTAGTAAATTAACACCCCTTAAAACTGTCATAGAAGAATTCTGGATTAGAACACTTAACAAAAATTTTAGTTTAACCTCGACACTAATGTTATTTGGATTTGACTATAAACTAGGTCTATTACCATCACAGATAGATTTTGTATTTATGACAGTAGCAGTAGCAAGGTTATTGATTGCAACAGCTTGGAAGGAGGAAGAAGCGCCTAGTTATTTAGCATGGTTTTATCGGCTCCTTCATATATATATACTCAATAAATGGTACTGTATGAGGCTAAAGGACATCGAGCCAAGAAAAAAGGATCTGAGTTATGGGCACCTATGATAAATGGATGAAAAAAGGGAAATAATTGGAATAGGAAGAACTGGGAAAATAAACCGTATAATATTGAAAATGTTATTGAGTTTAAGGAAGTATATACTAGAAGAGGGTATTAGTTTATAAGATATGTCAATAATAGCGCCTCTGCCGGATATGTATGTTAAGGTATAGATAAGATAATATTTGATTTGATATATTATTGTAATATTCTGTCTTTTCTTTTCTTCCTTGTATTTCTGTATTTCTGTCCTGCTTAAATAAATAAAATAAAAAATAAAAATAAAAAAGGAATCATCCTTTTTAAGTGCTTGGATTGTTGAATCCATTACAAAATCAAAGGTTACAGGGAAGTTATAGTTAGGAAACAACATAAAAAAAAACCTTAGAAATTCACTGAAAGAACCAGGGTTTCAGTGTCATTATAGTTAGGAAATAGAATTAAAAAGAACTTAGAAATTCACTGAAAACACCAAAGGTTACAGGGATGTTATACTAAGGCTCAAATTTCACTCGTAAAAAAACAGTGAAATTCAGCAGTTATAGTTAGCTGAGCTAACTACATCTTATGCCCCATGAAGCACTGCTTATGACCTCTCATATTGCATCACTTTTGACATGGTCAGTGACCATTGTAACCTTCTGAAATTATTTGGTGTAGAAAGATTTGAGTTCAATCCCGAGGTGGGGTGGATAGAGTCCTCAAACTTAGGAGAAGGGAATCATGTTTGATTATTGACCTGACTACCAAAGTTCCTTTTAGTCTGAACTCAGGTGAGGAACTATTGGTCTATTTAGGCTAATTCTGCTGGTTTAGTATAGTATTCTTCTTTAATACATAGTTTTCTTTGATTATATTTTTTGTGACTATACGGGTAATATACTCTACTAATACTATTACTGCTATTGTATCAAGTGCCTTTGTAGCTTCGAGTGTAAATGTCTTTAAAAACTTTTTTGCAATATCTGTATAAGGTTTTAATTCTGGATTCACTATTCTTATCTTTTACAGGCAGAAGAAGAAGGGACTCTCTAGACCTGGCATGTGTTACGAGAGGCAGTCCAAGTTGGGGCCCCCTACCCGACTCTTCCACTTCACTATTTTGTGACACAGATTGGTGAATTCTTTCATTGACTTCTATATAGAATCAGACTGGTGTGCTTTGCTGTGCCCACTTGGACTTGATGCTGTATTAGGTTCTGTGAATGAGAAACATGATGTACATTAATTTTATGATCACACAAGTATTATGATCGTACACTGACATTTTCTTATTTACTTTTTTCCACTCTGGCTTAATTATGTCTTCTTTTATTTGTTTGTGGTTAGAAATGGCACATTGTTATTTTGATTTAAACAAGACTGTTTTTACAATATTAAGCCAAATGGTACTATAAGGTTTCACTTTTCTGACTTAGCACAATAACGTGTAGTAGTTGTTTGATTAACGTGTGCCACCAGTTCAACATGGCACTAGTGTGTTGAATGAACATCAGTCCTCTTTCTATTTCTGTTATGTGCACATATATTATGGTGATTTACATTGAAGCCAGTGAGCCTGAGCAAGGCCGAAGGGCCAAAATGCGTTGCAGAGCTGTGCATTCACTTGCAATAAAGAAGGTGAATCTTGATACCCTGGTTGCACATTTGCATCACATTTCATACAGTGTGTTAGTGGAGTAAATTTGAGAGTCTGGGTACCGCACCCAGTGAAAATCGACACCTAAGTAGGGCAGGAGAGCTAAAGCGTAACAGAGGAGTAACAAAAAAGAAAATTATTATATATGTGTGTGTATATATAGCTGATATATATATACCCAACAACAAACAGTCACCGCCGCCGCACCACATGCCCAGGGGGGAATCTCCAGTGGTGGTGAGCCGCTACGTACAACTCCACAGTGGCAAAATGGTTCCGGGTTGGCTGTTAGAAAGGAGAGCACTCACAGGAATTTGAATAAAGTGCTTTTAATGTGCAGAATCTTCCAGCACTGACAGAGGTGTTTCGGCACTCCTCCTTTTTCGATGTCAGTAAGTAGACAAATAAAACACCATTTTAGAGTGAGTAAGTGCATGAGGTGAAAACCATTTCATTAACAGCAAAGATGACCTAAGCATCATACTCCACGAATGTGTCATTTTTCGTGGCCATGTTAGAGCATGTTTCTGGCACTTTTTATAAAGCAGATAAGATGTTAAAAATAACTTCAAAGTTCACATGAAAATTCAGGCTGCAAAGGCAGATGATACAGGAATTATAATGTTTCAATAAGTTAATACAAAACAGTTGCGCAAAACATACATCAGGTCCTGTTGCCCTTATTACATATAGTGTTTGATAGTCCGTTATAATTTTATAAGCTCCCTGGTTCACGTGTAATATAGCCCTGAATGGGCAAACCATGAATACAGTCACTGAAGAATAAAGAACGTCTGGGAAGTAAAAGCCATATATGCATATAAAATATATACAGCAAAATTCGAAATGCAAATAGCTATATAAAGCTATACAGCCCTGAATGGGCTTAGTGAACGACTGAACTTTGCATTTATAATACAGACATGGTGTGATTCAAATGGAGTAGGATTAAGTATGATCTTAGGAAGATAGTGTCTGGTGTTTAATCAAGGTGAACCCATAATTCCTCTTCATTATTCAGACCCACCGGAGCCATAGTATTTAAGTCAATAATGTATTTGAATTCCAGTGCTCATAAACTCCTGACTCTGTCCCCACCTCTCTCATTTTGGGGATATGATCAATAAAAAAAATTCAACAAGAGCCCGATTGCTGTTGTGCGTAGTCTCAAAATGACGTGCTTCTGGATATGTAGTGTCTTTTTTAGAGATTGCATGCATATGTTTGAGTATGCGTTTCTTAGCGGGGTGAATGGTACTACCCCTATAGCGCTTGAAGCATGGACATTCCAGGCAATACACTGTGAATTCTGAGTTTCAATTCAACAGTCGGTTAATACTCCTCACTGTTTTCGATCCACTTTCTGAAGTGCTATAGCTTGTTACTTTCTGGCTATATTTGCAAGCTTAAAAGAAAAAGAAGGAAAGACACCGGGCACAGTGTATTTGATCTATAAAACAAGTCAACCCTAGACATGGGCAAATCGTATAAATTGAAAATACAATCAATAATTAAGCAAAAAAAATATTTAGTGATAAATCACTTTTTACGAATTTATTTCTTGTTTCTTGTTTTTTTTAAATAAACAAATTCACCCAAAAAAATTTATGAGAGTTTATGGAAAATGTACAAAAATACATGAAGAAGAATAAATAACCACAAATGGTAACATCCATTGACATAAGCAAATAACATAAATCTATATTTTCATAACATTGGGGTTGAATTTATACTCATAACATGGCGTAAATACATCACATCTAAATTTAATACATTATGGTAATTAGATCTACAGTACTTAATACTAAGAAAAGAATCTTAGCAGCTTATTGACAAATTATTGGCAGTTGGATGACAAACATTGACAAATTATTGGCGGTTGGGTGACAAACAACGCGTTTCGGCAAAGCCTTTGTCAGGAATCCGCTCATTGTGGTTCACTACATGAAAAAACATTTTAAGACATTATTACAATCTAGAGTTGACCGATCTAAAAACGAATCAATTAAAATGAAAAAGAACAAGATACAGTCTAGGCTTCAAATGCTCTTGTCAGGCTATATTCCACCAGATGTAACTGTTGATTACAAGCAAACATACCCTTACACAGTCTATCTCTAGTGTGTCTATATACAAAAAACTATTTAGGTGATGAATATATGAAAAAAGGGAGAGGAAGCAAAGTTAAAGATGGAGAGGATGAGAAAAGCTGTTGCTAGTGAAGCCAGCATTAAGCTTGAGAATACAGAAACAGCGATAGTAATAGTGAGATCCAATCAACCCCACACCACAGTGCATGTACTGCAAAGAAGATAAGTGAATGGCACACAATCACCGATATGAGGCCTAAAAAATGCATGCAGACTTTCCTCATAAGCAAGAATTCAAATTCCTAGAGCCTACCTATTCAATGTCTTGACATGACTCTCAGAAAATAGATGTAGATATAAAATGACGTCAATGTCAGTTTGGCACATGACTAGATTGATTGAAACATAATAGAATAATAAAAAAGAGAGAAGCAGGAAAAGGAATCCTAATGTTAATCACTCAATCTATATATATGTCAAAGTTAAGGATTCATAGTTTAATTTAATATTTTGGATATATACCTTATTCGACAAAATTCTGGGGCTCTTTCTATGTGCTATAATGTTGTGGATTAGGCTCTAGGTTAGCGCTATCCAAAACGGCTTCAAACCTAATATTCATAACAATAAAAAGAGGGGGAATGAACAAAAAAACAGAAAAAAAAGTATAAGTGACGACAATAAATGTCTACTCTTTATGATGGTTCAATATAAGTCTTTGCAATAACGCCGATGTAAACAGTAAAATTATTACCTTTAAATCGCCAGTCACGACTTCAGTATTTAGTATATTGGATAGTTTTCAGGGGAGACTCTAAAGGCAGAATTATCTTGCCTAAAAAAGATGAGGCGCAAGAGAAGCTGTATAATATGTTTCGCGGGAGAACAAAGCCTATCTTAATACTATAGAGTCTTGGTTGAGTACTGACCTTCTAATAAAAAGATGAAACTTTCATCCTGTAATTGAATACTATTTCAAGCTGGTTCAAGGCATCTCTGTGTGCGTCATTATATAAAGTGTAGCTAGGAAACGAGCAAAAAGAAGCTGGTGAAATTATAAACCAACTAATTAATACTACAGTGTAAAAGCACATAAGATGGCATATTATGCTACACAATGAAAAAACAAGTGAATGTAAGCTCACGTAGAGTCAACCTATAAATTAAGAAAAGGGCGTAATACCGATCTCTACGTGGTTGCCGGGACGGCAAGAACTCGCGTTTAGGCTAATGGCGCCCATTTACAACAGGCTAACATTGCACAAACAGCTTGATAGCTGCTACCTGATGTCAAACGAGACATCAATTAGATAGAATCAAAGATTTCTGTTAGAACTACCGCTACACATAGCCTTGCAGCCGCGTAAACTTCCTTCGCTCCACTATAATAAAACAAATGTATGTAAGCTCACGTGGAGTCAACCTATAAATAAAAAAAAAGAGGGCGTAATACCGATCTCTACGCGGTTGCCAGGACGGCAGAAACTCGCGTTTGGGCTAATGGCGCCCATTTGCAACAAGCTAACAATACGCAAACAACTTGATAGCTGATCTCTGATGTCAAACGAGACATCGATTAGATAGAGTCAAAGATTTCTGTTAGAACTACCGCTACACCTTACCTCGCAGCCGCGTGAACTTCTTTCGCTCTGGATGGAGGCAACCGTCACGGCTAGATGCAATGCAGCCGTTCTTTTATATGCACTGCACATTTCAACGGACAAAAAGTCAAAATGGAAATAGGACTAATGGGGCGCCCTGACTAATATCTAAGACCAGCGCCATCTTGGACTGCCTGATAAAGGTTAAGACTGGCTAAGCATAAATATATACAACTAAATCCCAAAACTCAAGCTGTTGGTTGTAAAAAGACGCTTAGTCTCATAAAATTAGTGGGTCCTGTTGAGTTATGAAGACTAATGTTTGTATTTTAATAGTAGCCCATATGATGGAAACAACTACTCTGCAATACCCTATTTAACGATGTATAAATCATAATGATGCACATAAAAAGTCATCTTGAAATGTAAGCGGATCTACATGGAAAATCTAATTAAATCACAGGATGAAAAATAAATCCTTGTTAAAAAGTATGGGAGGACTTATTACTAGGAACGTTATGATTTGTTAAATATTTTATTTGCAAGCTTTGCATTTCATGCAAGGAAAGAAGCCGGTAACACTTTCCTTTCTCTGAGGAGTGGAGCGGTAGTGAATGTATACCAGATGGTCACTGATTGATTTGCATCGTTTATACGTTATCAATGACTGTGTAGAAATTACATTTTTAAGGATGCGATCTGTCTGAAGAATGTGCCAGTTCTTTTTAAAGACTTGAACTATCTGTGGATACTTAGCATTATAGCGGGTGATCATTCTCACTGGTTCTATCCTGATATTAGAAGTTCTCTCATTAGATGTTTTGGGTACCAACAATTCCAATCTACTAATCTTTTCAGCCCTTTTCTCAGCCTCAAGGAGAACATTGTGGGAGTATCCCCTTGCTCTAAAGAGTTTGACAGCCTATCCGGCATTGACCGAACGCGCTGTCCTGCAGATTCCCACGGCACGCATCTCCTTCATTACATCGAGATACTGCCTACCGTGTTGACTTAGATCAACCCTCGTTGCCCAAGGCCGATTCCTTGGAATTTCAACTCGCTCAGGTCATTTGACCCAGCCGAAGTACCATTTTTGCTGTAATTCTACACAGCACGAGGCATTTTTCATGGGCAATTCATACTAATTAGTCCTGATGATGATCCTAAATCCCCTTGTTAAGGATCGAAACGTCGTCGACTATGTTGTTCTCCTTACACTTTGACAATTTGTGTGTATGAAATGTCGTGAAGGTGACTAGATTTATACTAAGATGTTTCACTACCTGTTATTCTCTGACATAGAAACATCACTTCAATTGCCTGTATGTTTTTCGGAAAATGTATGTCCTCTTGATATGTAAGCCGCAGGATACAGGCTTGTGTCCCACCAATACCACGCTTACATTCTTTTGATCATTGCCAATTATCGTTTCTTATTAAAGTTGCCCTGTCCGGCTGGACATAGGCTATAATATAGTACCAATTTTGGCTATATTTATTGCTGTTCGAAATACTCTTTTGCTTTCAGGGACCACTGTCTCCTATAATACGTAACTTCCCAAGGTCCCTGTCTAATTGCTTTGGGTGCCCTTGTGCCTCCTTTACTAAAGAGTTTCAAGGCATCTTCTTTGGCTTTATGATACTCCACCTGTGTGGTACAATTGCATTTAGTTCGCAGGAGCTCTCCATAGGGGATGTTATTAATCATGCTCCTCGGGTGGGAACTCCTGGCATGTAGGACAGAATTCCCCGCTGTGGGTTTTCTATATGGTCGGGTCAGGATATTGGTATCTGCTATGTAGACTTCTAAATCAAGGTAGACTACTCTGGTGTCACTAATGTGACTGCTAAATTTCAAGTTGAGATCATTAGAATTAAGGATGGTTATATACTCTTCAGCCGAAGAGCGACTGCCCTTCCACACGATGAACAAGTCATCAATGTAGTGTGCCCGTAATGTAACATTGTCAAACCATTTCTCGGGTACCTCTATCCAGGCCACGTGCTTCTCCCACCAGTCTACAAAAAGATTTACATAGCTGGGGGCAAAGCATGTGCCCATCGCAGTCCCGCGTTGTTGTCTGTACAACTGGCCTGAAAAAATGTAAATATTATTCTCAAGGCAAAATTTCACCATTTCAAGGAGCATAGCATTATGTTTCTGAAATTTAAGAGGTTGTTTGTTCAGGAGTCATTTTACAGCAGCTATACCTTGTTCATGATTAATACACGCGTACAGGCTGGTTATATCTAATGCAATAAGTAGCATGTCATCCTCCCAAATGATCCCCTCTATCAGTCTCAGAAAGTCCTGTGTGTCTTTGAGGTAAGAGCTTAGGTTCTTCACCCATGGTGCCAAAAAAGAGTCTATATAAATGGAGCAATTTTCCAAAAGACTGTTTATTGAGGCAACAGTGGGTCTCCCTGGTGGTCTATTGACATCTTTATGCACCTTGGGTAGGTGGTAGAAAGTGGGAAGTACACGATATTCGCAGAACAGTAAGTTGTACTCGTCTGTATCTAATATCCCTTTGTATATATATATATATATGTGTATATATATACACACACACGCACACACACACACACACACATATATTTATATCACTGAAAAAAACAAAGGTTAAAGGGATGTTATAACCAGGAAATAAAATGTAAAAACCCTTAGAAATTCACTAAAAAACCAAAGGTTAAAGGGACTTTATAGTTAGGTTCACATTTTACACACACAAATCCATACAAATCCAGCAGTTATAGTTACATTTGTCTCAAGTAACTATAACTCGTGCCCTAAGGTAACTATAACTGGTGCCAGTGTCGGTCCCAAGGACCCAATCCCCCGGAACTTCACCACTAAATGGCAGGGGCTCTGGAGCCCACATAGGGCACCTACTGCTTTCTTTTGGGAGGCGGTGGGGGAGCCCCAATGCCCTTGCAGCCCCTCCTAGCTTCCCGCCTCCAGCAGGAGCCGGCATTCCTCCTACCTGCAGTGAGCAGCTACAAATGCAGCTCTCCATGGGTGGGAGGAAATTTTTCATCTGTTTTCCTGCCTGCTTCACAGTGGGCAGGAAAACAGTTAAAAAGTCTGCTCGGGGGGCATTTTTTCATGCTCCCGCCCCATGGCACTGGACGCACTGTTTGCTCTCGGCTGCTGGGAGCTTTAAATTGCTGCCACCAAGTTAGAGCAAACAGAGGTTTCCCTGCCTGCGCTAGTGGGGGCAGGGAAACCGCTGTGTCCCAGGGGTGGACACCCTGGTTCATAACAGGAGCCTGGACCTGGGGCCATTAAAGGCTCTGGGAAGGGGCTGTGTGCCCCCTCCCTTTTGACAGCACGTACGGCCCCCTCGCTCTATTAGTGTGTGGCCAGGCCCCCTGGGTGGTGGTTCCTGTGGCCAAAATCAGCCCAGGAAGAGGGCAACATAGCCACTCTCCCCCTATGTTAGGCTAGGCCCTGGGTGGTGGCGGTCCCAGAGCCGAAATTGGCCCGGGAGCAGGGCCAGGCAGTCCCTACCCCTATTTGTGTATGACTGGGCCTCGCATGATGGCAGTCCCCAGGGCCACATTCAGTCTGAGAGGGGAGTTGAGCAGCCACCTTCCTCCTTTTAGTTAATGGCCGGGTCCTGGGCTAGTGGCAGCTCCCAGGGCCGACATCAGTCCAGGAGGTGTCCACCTTTATAATTATTAATCCACCCTCAGGACCTGGCCTACCCAGGGGGCATATGCAAAACAAGAGCAGGAGCATGCACTTGATTTCTTTTTTTATTTTAAAGCAGATTCATGGATCCTTTGCGAATTTGCTGTAACAAGGTCTAAGGGGTCCCGGTTAAGGGGGTAAGGCCACAACCATGTACTTATGTTTACCATGGAAGTCAAAGTCTTAAATCCCAATATCTCTCCGAAAGAAACATAGACGGTAGTGGAGGGAATAATGAGAAGCATGGACTACGACTATCAGATCCAAATAAACCTGGTAACGGCCCTTGCCAAAACAGCAGTGACAAAAACAATTTCCAGTTTGAAGATAGGTGGGACCTCTTTTTCCCATTTTTTGGCTGCCTATATGTTCATGATTCTGAGAAAAATTTGATTTATGGCAACGCAAACCCCCTAGGTCTCACTTGGGGAACAATATTTAGCTGATATACTAATGATGTGAAAGGGCAATGAGGTAAATTTAACTCAGTTAATTGAATTGATCAACAGCTTAGAGCCTCACCTTCCCTTTCTTCACAGTAAGGCAATACATAATATCACTTTCCCTGATCTCTTCATTTCACAGGACAAAAATTGAAAAGTGAGGATTATAGAAAATCAACAGACAGGAATTTACACTCTTGGACAGTTTCTCAGTATTTGGAGAAACTCAATAAATCTTCAAAGACATGAGAGTCAGAATTTTTTGGGGGACAAATTGTTAGCAGAATGCCGCCCTCGAACAATTGGCTCACGATTGAGAAAATGGGCCAGGAATAATAACAGTGAAGACTTACTTGAAAGTTACGCTGGGGAGAAAATGGAGAAACTTACATGCCAATCTCAAACTAACTCAAAAAAGCATCTTAAAAAAACTGATACACATTGAATACAGAAATAACAAATATTGAAAAAACAGTTTTCGCTTTTAAGCATAGCAAAATTCTTAGGGATCACTTGTCCGCAGCAGACCAAAACATAAGAACGTGTCAAACATTCAGAAAACATTGTGGCCTCCCCCGTGGGTTATAGTACACCACCTGTGTGGCATCTGTGAGATATGCAAGTTAAATAACACCACATAAGAACTGCACTTAACCAATACAAACCGTGGAACAAACTAGTATATACTAACTGCAAAAGTGACTTTATGGTCTACCTACATACCTGGGCGTGTGGTCTCTAATATGTAGTGGTAGCAACAAGAAAAATACAAATTATGATTAAAGAGCACCCGAGAAAGTATATTTTGATAGACTAACTATGAAAATTGTAACCCACCATTGAAACTTAGGCAATACTGACTCTGATTTCACATGGACAATCCTTGAGAAAATCTTCAGCAGATAAACAAAATCATCAAAGACAGTAACAACTAAGTATTGAGGCAGCAAACCTTTTTTTTTTTACAAAATTCTGGTAATTCTATTGTAATCCAGATTTATGTTCACAGTTGTCTGTCTGCAAGCTGAGTGCATTCTGTTTTATTACAAACATTTTCATTCAAATTCTCTGTATCGCACAACATGCATACAATCTAAGAAGTCAGACATTTTACATTGCATTGTGTGGTAATTTAGAAACGTTAGCCTCAGTGACAGTCAAGTGAAGAGGTGAAAAACAATTTGACCTCGAAGTTTACAAAAATTCTACAGGGTCCCAAAAATATTTACAAGTTTCCTTTTTACAGTTTACAAATGTTTTATATTACCACTCATAGAAGCTCATACGCACGCATGCGTACATAGGTCCGAAAAAAACTAAAATGCTTTTAATAAAGGCTAGCATTATTGTGATATGTTATTTCTCTTACATAAATATCTCTTGTTTGAGATGCAATTACAGACACATGCAATGTTTTGTGTGATACCCTGGGACAGTCCTATGAATTACTTGGAAACACTGTTAATTTTTTCTAGTACACATAATCTGTTTAGCTATTTTATACTGAAGTGTCCACATTCCTTTCAGCACCTATTAATGTATACTTCATTGTTTACTAATTGTAGGTATTTCATACTTGGCAACCTACTTTCCACTGAGATGAAGTGCCTTTTACATAGAATATTTATATTGCAGCAACAGCATCTCAAACACAACAGTCTGTAGACAGAAAAGTGTGTTTGTGTGTGTGTATGCATGCGTGTGTGCGTGCTTGTGTGTGTGTATACCATTTTTCCATTTTGAATCTTTATTCGATCCATCAATAAATGGATCATAAAAGTACAATCTAATAACAGATTGGTAAAACCATTTGCATGAATACCAGAACATTTAAAATGTTTTTTTTAAAACAATTAAAATCAGATTAAAACCATAATTGATCCATCCTTAGAGATTCATTACGGCAAACTTCTTACCCTTCTATTTCTCCAACAAGCCCATAAAAAAGATGCTACCACAAAACAAACATAAAGATTAGGCAAGGCTTTTAGAAAATACAGTGCAACTTTACATTGAGAGAAATTTTGACACCTTAAAATTGGGAGAAGGAACTTTTCCCTTTTCATACAATAAAATGGGCAAAAGAACAACAAGTGTAAATCAGACTGGGGGGAAGGATTGTCACTAACCCTGGGCGTAGTGGGCGTAGTGGGGCTACGTGGAGCATCGCGTAGTGTGGCCAAATCTACGCACATTTGCGCACTCCGCGTAGCCCCACTACGTGCCGCCCGCCCTCATTTTAAAATAAGTTAAACTATGTTAAAAATAAGATAAAATGCCTTACCTGCGGTGAGGCATCCCGGGGCTCCCTCTTCCTCATTGACGGCAACTTCTTTTCACAAATGCGCATGCGCGGACGCCCGCGCATTCACATTTCTCGAGAAATGCGCATGCGCTGGCGTCCACGCATGCGCATTTGTGAAAAGAAGTTGCCGTCAACGAGGAAGAGCTAGCCTCGGGACACCGCACCATAGGTAAGGCATTTTATCTTATTTTTAACATAGTTTCACTTATTTTAAAATGAGGGCGGGTGGGAGGCGGGCGGCGGGCAGCTCTGCTTCGGCCTGGCGTGTGCGTAGCGCTGCCTGCTACGCCTACTTCGTAACCGCGAAGCAGGCAGCGCTACGTACACTACGTGGGTGGAGCGGAGCACTACGCCCGGGTTTAATTGTCATACGGGCAAGGGCCTAGTTCTGAAAGCTTGAACCTTTTTTCTGGAAACCTCAGCATTAGTGGGATTAGGTTCAAGCCAAATCGCAACAGGATAAACCTATGCTGAGCCACTGTGACATGGTTAAGATAAAAATAGCCTTCCCCCGTTCTGGGTGAAAGTCCATTATAAACTGTAAGCGACTGTGAACACCGGTTCTATTCCCAGCGTTCAGCAGAGCCCTTTTGTATGAATAAATCAATTATTTCCCGTTTGGATACCTTGATACCTAATAAAGGGTCCTAAATAATTCTCCCTGCCCAATTGCTTTTAGTTCAGCCTGAACATAACTAAGCCAACCAATTCTACTTTGACCCTCAAGCCTCAAACAGTCCCTGATTATACGTTGCATTAAATCAACGGTATCCCTACGCCAGATTGAAATCCACAAAAGGATAGGTGCTAACCTGATAGAATCACACAGGTAAGGGAGACCCAGTTCAAGATGTAGAATATAATTATAGGTAGAGGGAGGTAACGAGGCCCTGGATTTAAAAAAGTAATCTTCCGCTTTCTGTAGCTGATCTATTTTGGGCATTCCCCAAACTCCCCCTCGTAGGTAACAGCTGCCTTTGGCTTCGCTTGATATATGGTCTTAATCATTTCCAGTAGGCTGGCTCCTAATTTTTTAGCAAAGCCTTTTATAGCTTGAAGACCCCTTTCCATGCCCAGGGCTCTGGTTGCAACCAAGTTATTCCATGACTGTTTACTATCGAACAAAATACCCAGATAAGGAAAAGAGTCAACCACCTCGATTTTCTTAGAGGCCAGATGGAAATATGGAGCCTTTGTGCCTTGAGCTCCTGCTATAATAATGAACGGTTTTGACTCATTCACTCTAAGATCCAGTGAAGCCATAAATGAGGCGTGGGAAGATAGCAGTTTTTGGAGGGCTACCCCAGTCCTCGCGAGCAAAACCGCGTCATCTGCATATGCCAGTATGGGGAGTGAGTTGTTTTCAAATTTGGGGACATCTAAAGACAGTTCAGACAGGGCCGCCTCCACCCCGTTAGTATAGATGGAAAAAAGAAACGGGGTGAGGAGATGCAACCCTGTCTGACGCCCTTTTCTATTTTAAATGAACGTGTGCATTCCCCATTTCTGCCATATCTCACCGAAGCAGAGGCATTGGAATACAGCTGGCGAATAAAGCGGATGATCAGGGGATCAATTCCCATTCCTTCAATCATGGACCACAGCTTTGAATGGCACACACAATCAAGCGCGGCTGAAAGGTCCATGAATGCCATATAGATTTTTACATTTTTCGCCTTTGTATATTTATCTATACAAAGAGAAAGATTCAAACCTTGGTCCACTGTCCCCTTGCCCTTTTGAAAACCATATTGCGCCAACATTAAAATATTGCGTTCCTGGGCCCACTCCTCCAATCTAGCTAGCAACAACCGACCCATATGTTTGGCAGTTGAATCCAAAAGGGAAATGGGTCTGTAGTTTTTAGGACTACCCCATCTCCCTTTTTAAAAATAGAAACTATTACACTATGGTTCCATGATGACGGGGGGCCCTCTACCACTATACTATTAAAAACATTTGTTAAAAGGGGCACCCACAGGTCATAGTTGTCCTGGAAAAGATCTATTGGGACCCCGTCAGGCCCCGGTGCCTTCCCTTGGGCACACATTTCCAAAGCTTCCCTCACTTCTCCAATGGTGAAAGTCAGGGTACCTTGGGGAGACAGCGAAAAATCTATATAAAGGGGCTCATTAGTTTGACGTGCAAAAATACTTTCAAAGTGTCCTACCCATAGTTCTTCCTCTACATGAGTATCTAGAGACGGGTCAGTTGCATTTTTGAAATACACCGCAATTATGACCTTCCAAAACTCCTTACTGCTCTTGGAGCTAGCTGCATGTTCGAGGTCATCCCATGCCTTTTCCTTTAGCTCCTTTTCGCGGGTATTCCTTACCTGCTTGTAACCTTTCCGGAGGGTTCTTATCAGTACAAGATCTCTTGGCTGTGATTTTAATGCACTATCGAGTGCTCTCTTTGCTACTGAGCAAACTGTGTTGAACCAGCGGCCAGATGGTACATCGGTTGCTGGTTTCTGATGGGTAAGTGCAATTTTAAATTTTCTATAAGGGTTGTGAAATAGAGAAGTAGAAGAGGAGGGGGACCACCTTCTTTCAAACAGAACAGTGTAGGATATCTCCTTTCACTTGGGATATTATATCCACGACTACGTTCTTTTTCGCGCACAGGGTCTGATTAAAATTAGTTTACAGAACACAGGGCGTGATTAGCAGTGGATGGAGACTGCTTCCATTTGTGTACATCACAGATATTTTACAATTTCAGACACAAGAACTTAACGTGGATTGCCTAAAATGACCCAATGTTTCCTCAAGTGCCAGGAGCCAAGATTAGAAGGCAGTTGACTGGAAGGAAACATAAACTACTGGATCAAACCCCCTCTCTTATATAGTATAATAATAAAGGTTTTGTTATATTCCACATAGGTACCATAATATAGGCCTTGGTAACTTCATTACCCTTCACCTATATTCTTCTCTACATTACACTTGTCACGCTTTACAGGGACTGACCTTTTACCTAGATACGACACTGCATTCAGAACGCGGGTTTTCCCTAGTTCGAAATCTCATACATTATCCATGAGGATTCTTGAAAGCTCAGCAGGACTACCATCTCCTGTATAAAATCTATGTACAAAGTTCATGCCCAACATCATCCTTAGGCCGACACAGTAACACAGCAAAGTAGGACCCCTGGGGAGACCTATGGGTATATATACATCACATCTTGCTAAGACAGAGGAGACTGAGACTTTTCGGCCGACACACTGACCAGAGACGCTGAGGTTTCTGCATCCAGACACTCCAGCTCGCAGTGGTCTAAAACATCACTTGCGGGGTGTCCAACTGAAGACTCGGTAGGAATTCCACAGTCTCTCACTTCAGGTAATGTGGTTGAGAAAATCCTAAAGGGATTCTTGGCTTAACATCTGCACACAAGCGAGGTACACTTAGGTACATCTAGTTAGGGAGGCATCGTAGGAGTACACATCTTTTTAACATGTGTTTTATATACTCGAATGTATTCATGATTATTGTAACATGGTAGAGCTATACCATCCATTTACCTGTATAGTACTGCTAATCATTTATATCTTATACTTCCTAATGGTTGTTGCAGCACATCTATTTTACACCAGAATAACAACTGTTCAATAAATTCTTATTGAAAGCGTCCAGCCTGTTTATTCTGTGTATCTCTCTGAGACAGACTAAGGAAGCACGAGTGACTGAGCGAAAGGTAGTATATTGTTTCCACGGTCCTGAGGGATCAGGGTTGTCATGTTTGATTGTTGCCAGGAACTATTCTGTCCTTGGTAAGAGGAGATTCTAGTGGCACTGTGAGCTAGTTGGTACAAAAGGCCAACATACCTTTTGTACATGTGGCCTCGTAGCATGGGATGGAAGAGTAAACTCTTCATCTGAGCTATGTGCTGAAACAAGGATTATTATAGGGCTGCGCTTGCAACATAAATCTCAAGGCATTGCGCATATAGTAACAAAGAAGCCTGGAATATTAGAGAAAGATTCTCTTCGTTCTACCTGTGAAAGATATCCAGTGCCTACCTGGTAAATCTGAGTGTGTGAATTGTTTCATGTCATTGTTTATGGAGTACTTATTAGTGAACCTGTACTTTTATTCATGGATTGATAATACATTTAGAAAACAAATCCTCACCAATGGAAGTGCGAACAACCTTCTATTAAACAGTGTATTTTAATAAGTGTGTCTCAGACTTTTCTTCACCACTTATTAAATCCTTCGCATAATGCAGGTCATCTAAACAACAAAACAGCATCTTATAGCATCATTTGTTAAATGAAGGCAGGTAGTGGGCCAGCCAGTCTGTAAAGATGTTAGGGCTAGGTGCGGACTCCTAAGCAACAGCCGAGTGTCTGGTAAAGCTGTGGATAATTCAGGGAAACATAAAACCCCAGAGAAAAGTAGACTGAAACTGTTGTGTAGTTCCTATAAAAAGTATACAGGATCTACGTGTTTAGACAACATACACTGTAGGATTGGTGTATGTTGACCTTTTGTACCAAATAGCTCACAGTGCCACAAGAATCTCCTCTTACCAAGGAGAGAATAGTTCCTGGCAGCAATCGAACATGACAACCCACTAATCTGTGAGCATGGCTTCCATACAAAGTACCAAATCATGGTAATATTTTTACTGGGCGCACAGTGTTTTAGAGACCAATATTCTCGCCGGTCAGTATTGCTGGGGATGTGCTCTGTAACAATAGCATCATTTCTAGTTGTTCTGGAATTGTCTATTTTTGTGATGGGAATTACTTGAGCAGTGGCGCAATCGTTCAATGGACACAGTTTGTAAAATATGTCTACTGTGCATCCAATGGACCACATATCTGGGAGCATACATTGATTTTTGCACATCTGAGCACTGTTGAAAATTGTGAAGCATTTCTTGAATGCACAAAGTCCCTTTAATATCTGCTTTTAAAAAAGACAATCATAATGCATTAGAGGCAATTAAGACTAACCTTTCCAGTGTTTTTTGTTGGTATTTTGATGCACCCAGGTGCCATTTCGTAGAGTGCCCTCACACACATCCATACGCTTGTGCCACAAGTGTATAATATTTGCCCCATGAATGCAGTAATATGTCTTCATATTGCAACTCCAGGAACCCATATTATGCACAATGTATTGGAGAGATCCCCCACCTTCCCTGGGCAGGATTATTTTAACTCAATCGCTCCACTCCCTCTTTCAGTAACACATGTTGTGTTACACGCCTATGAATCTAGTCAGTTGTCATCAATGACAGCACCTCCACCTGGAAAATAGTTACAGCTCTACTGCGGTGCTGTCAGAGGCGATCACCTGCACTGATTACCCACAATAAAATGAATGAATGAATGAATGACAGGATTTCTAGAGCACATGGAGTGTGCCGGCACTAAAACAGAAAATAAGAAGCAGAGGCTGAAAGAATTAGAGGATGAAAAGCCATGGCTTGATTTGTTTTCTGAAAGGCCTCTCACTTAACCCAGGACCAGGAACCCAACTAGCAGGAAGGCAGCAGGGAAGACAGGCAAGGGAGGGCATGAGCTCAACCGGCCACTTCCGAAGCTGCCATACGCCAACAGCAAATGCCAAGCTCCAAATCAGTCCTGGTGGTGTGCCAGCCTAGAGCCTTTCATACCAACAGGACATCATCTTTGCAGTCTTTGGCTTGCTTTTCACTCATGCCTTTTGGAGCTTTAATCATAGGTTGCTTCTATTAAACAAGTTGGACTGACACATCCTTAACAATGAAATGTAAATGAAAACCACTGCCTGAAAACGTGGTGACCTGGCAACATGGATTTAGTTAGCAATGTAAGTGGGTCTTGCTGTGCCCAAGTCTCTTCGGAATGAAGGATTGTTGAGGGAGGAGTGGAATTGTTTTCCCCATGCCTGCACATGGCGCTGTATTTTAGCTCTCACCTACAAACAGCTATCTGTTTGTGTAGGATCTTTTGTGGACCATACCAAGAAATAGTGATCTGAGAACACATTACTTACCATTGGTTGGAGTTATTGCCTTTCTGATTTGCTTGCTTATTCAATGACTTGGCTTCCTCTACTTGCGTTTACCCATCCCCTGCAGCATAGCTTCTTTACAATCTTGATGACTTTCTGTTGTGTATCCTTCCACTGCTCACATTTAGGGAACTACTTTTTTCTACTATTTTTTTCTTTTTCATTAACCACTCGATAAGAGTGCATGTCTTTTTTTGCTCTCGTGTACTGCCCCTTACCCCGCAAACACCTGACCTGTTCCTTCCCCCTCACCTGACCCACCCATTTCTGCATTGTCTCCTACCACTCACGGTCCTTGAAATAAAAATGTTTTAAAGTATTCTATTCTTTGAGGGCTCAACAGCTGCCACTTCCTGCCATGCCGCATTGCACTCTGAAAAGTACTTTTGAATGACTCTGTCGCTCCCTCACTCATTTCCCATATCCTGTTGCTTAACCTCACCTGCCCCCACCCTCTTCTCGGCCCTTCCTTAGAAGGTCTGATGGAATTCTGCAAGTGTATTTCACGCATGCCTTAGGAACTCTGTCATTCGAACGAATGCGTCTCTGGCACACATTTCTTCTGCAAGCAAGTTGTTTTAACGACTTGCATTAGGGGGGGGGGGGCTCGAGAATTTGGAATAGTTTGATGTACCATTCCAACTCCAGTCTGCGCAACAGTACCTAAGGTGTTGGACTTTTATGCCAACAACTCTCCACCATTGCGCCCCCTACAGCAAGTCATTGTAACAACTTGCTGCAGAATGATTGGTGCTAAAGACGCCTTCGTTCTGCTGCCAGTGCTGTGAAAGCACAGCGTGATTCCGGCTGTGTCCTAAAGGACGTTTCCCCTTCCTTACGCCTTACTCTGCTCTTCCCAATCTGTTGTGTACCTTCAAGTTTTTTTTAATGATTTACAGATCCTATGAGCTGTCATTTGCTCTTGGCCCACTCCACATTCCAAAAAGCACTTTCTCAAAGATAAAATGTCATGTTTGTATTTACCGATTGATGTGGCGTCCACCTGCATGTGTTGCTGCCCATGTGCGTAGATGTACCATCACGCCTGCGTGCACCTACAGAACGATGCGCTGCCAGCGACGGCAGCATGCTTATATCTATTTTCCTCGAAGTATTTATTTTTTGCTGATGCTACACAGTCAGCAAAAAGCATAGACAAAGGCACTAGGTCAACATGGTAAAACCTATTGGCTTTGCCAATACTTGTTTAACATTGTGTCTGTGGACACAGATTTTAGTTTGGAGGCCTTGTTATGGCTGCAGGAGAATACATGTTTAGCTTTTGGCAGACAATTAGAGGGCCAGCTCAGATTCAAATACTGGGTCCGGCTCCTGGGACAATTACCCATATATCTAATGTTTTTCACCTTATTGGTTGATTTTTATCCAGATAAAAAAATACAACCAAATAAATCTTTATTTTAATTAACTAGGATACTTTAGTCCAACTTTGTTAACTGCTCAGCGCATTTCATAAAAATGTTGAACGGGAAAATAAGTTACTTTGGGGATTGCCGCATAATTTACTTTTGGAATTGATGCACAACTTTCGCCTTTGACCAAAACTTTGCAGCATCGAATTTAAGCAGAAACGTTTTTGTAAATCTGACTGCAGATTCAATAAAATCCGTAGTATAGAGGAAGAGTTCGAAGGAAGGAGGCTTTCGTGCATATAAAATACATTAGTTGTACTTGGGCAATCCTGTTTTTCTTTAGAGATTAACGTCGCTCGTTTTCATAATGAAATGCGTGGGACTTATTTGCATTTATGTCAGGAACATTCACGAGCAGAGCTTTATGAAAACATGTGACAGCCCAACAGCCCGGCCTACGCATCAAAGGCAGACGCCATCCTCGCACCCACCCCTTACAAATCCTACTTGTTTTCCGCTTGTGCCCAGGCTTCCGTAAAAGAAAACTTCAGAGTAGCGAGTGGGGCGCTCTCCGCGCAGTTATTTTAAGGCTTTGTGGGATGCGCTCGCTTGTCCCTCACAAGCAGCTTTCATGTGAACCGAGAGGTTAACAACCTAATGAGCGTGTAAAGCGGCGGCTTTGGGTTGTTGCCGCTGCTCTCCCCCGAGCTCGCGGTTGTGAAGCTGGGCAGCAGCCCAGCAGAGTCCGGGGTCTGGCCGCGGCCTACTAGGCCGTAACCGCGTAGCGCCGCCAGAGGGCAGCAGGGGACGGACGCAGCCTCGCGGGGCAGGCGAGGTCTCCTGCTCCCAGAACAGCATTGGAAGGTGTAAAGCAGCGCTAGTTTTTCTTTTTTTTCTTTTTTCAAAGGAGGTGGGGTGTCGGTTTCCACAAAGGGCTGCAGTAGGAGGGGGTAGGGAACGGCAGGGTGAATTAAAACTGTTCCAATAGTCGCTTTTTAATTAGAGTCCTCTCTTTAATGAGCGAAGTTGAAACATGCAATTAAAATTAGCTGAGTTTAGCACACACTCCATGAAAGCAAAGAGGGGGAGGTAGGCCTTCTATGCATGATATCTGGGCTGTTTGAAGTAAAGAAAAGGAGTGATAGATAGATAGATAGATAGATAGATAGATAGATAGATAGATAGATAGATAGATAGATAGATAGATAGATAGATAGATAGATAGATAGATAGATAGATAGATAGATAGATAGATAGATAGATAGATAGATAGATAGATAGATAGATAGATAGATAATCTGTAATGCAAAGGTATTTTATTCATCCTATATATGTCCTTTCGGACACGCTGATTGGGAATTGGAATAAAAACTCTGTTTAATCGACGAATAGTGTGCCTTGCGAGGAAATTATTCAATTACATTTAAAAGTGACCCCCTTTGAAATATATCCTGTTCTAAGGCTGATCTCTATATGACGTATCCTGAAATACACAAATTGGGGATATTTGTTTCGTTAATCCATTATTTATCAAGTGAAAATTAAAGACAGTTTCTTTCTGCAAACATAGACATTAATTTATTTCATTTGATAAGCGACGTAACTTGCCATATTGAAAGTTAACATTCTTACTTTCATCCTTTTCCAGCTTATCACCGACTTAAAGCCCAGGTACCCGTATTGCTTACGAATTTCCAGGGGCCCAGTTACTCGTGACTTCTGTGGGCTCAGTTTTGGCATCGTTATTTTTGCACCTCTAATTAACTTTTTGGGAGAAAATTCCTGTTATTGTTTTTACTTATTGTTGCGGGCTGACGGTATCTATTGTTTTTGTTCAGCATTCTTATTTTCCCATCAGAATTCCCGTTTTGTGCAGCCCGTTTATGGCACAATTTCCAAGACGATATGTGCCACCACGGGATCCCACGGACATCATTTGTAACGGGTTATGTTAATCGAGTAATAGAAATGCCGTTCTTTATAGAGCTTAGAAATGGCAAAAATGGCGCACTACCCGCTATATGAAAACAAGTCACTATTATCAAATTAATTTCCAACAAGTTAACGCAGCAACAAATCATAAAACTCAGGGAAACAACTAAATACTGCTGCAAGGCGCACTAATCCCTGGTAAATTGGTATAGGTCTGTTCGTGGAACGTAGGGTCCTTGAATAATTCCATTCAGGAAGGCGTCATCCTCATAGCCTTAATTGCTTTCATGTTTAATTGTGTAATCCTATAAAACACTATCACTCTGTCGACATACAATACCAGAATCGTGGGGGGAGAGCGCTAAGAGTCTAAACATATGGCTTCAAGGAACTGTACGGATGCTGGTATGGTAGCGTAATAAATCTAATATAGCAACATTGGGAGAGAATTCGCCGGGAAGGAACGAGTCAGGTGTACCTGGCCCCTGTTTGCACTGAGGCGAGTTTCCAGGACAGAGGCACCTTGCTCAGCAAACACGGTGCGGCCGGAGACGAGCCGCGTCTGTGCCTTCCAATGGGCTGCGCCCTGATCGATCAATAGAGACATTTGAAAAGACACACTGCACGGGCCCGCGCCTGCGGATCGGCAGGTGTACACAATAACAGAGTCTGCAGCTTCCGTCTCGAAGGGCCGCGGAGGCACGCGAAAACCCCAGACTCCTTTGCCTCTCCGACTGGAGGCTCATTTTCATTTCTTGCAATATTGGTTCGGAGATAATTACTTTTAATGTCAGAAAGATTTAGTTTAATATCATCTCTATTAGGCTGCGGGGCGGGTAATTAAAAGTGTGCCGGATAGCAGCAGGGAAGCAGATGGTATTTGCTTACACTGATGCAGTCGGTAAATAAAAGTGAAAAGTCAATGGCAAGAAGACGGGAAAATCTGCTGGAACTGAAACCTGTTAATGCACCAAACATTAGCAGATTCATTAAAAAAAAGACAAAAACACTGGCATGTTTAGAAAATAAAATGAACAGGCGTCCCCGGGGCCCACACGTCTGTGCAACGGCTTGATGTGTAGATTTGCAACGTAAACACAAGAAACCCCAGTCCTTATTGCTTTTTAAAGTGTATTTTAGTGCACATTTTGTAATTATATGGCTGCTGAGAGTCTGTCCTGGGTGGGACTGTGGTGTAAGTGTTGGCTTTTAGAAGCGGGAGACGCAAGCACATTTTTCGGAATGGAACGGCATGAGAGATGAATTCAGAATTGCCGCCTCCCTGGCAAAAGGACAAGTTAATTACTGAACAGAAACCATCTGAGGCGGACATCGAATCTAAACGAAGCGGAGAGCGACATGCAATGTATGGAACTATTCCGCTTGACAAAAATTCTGGAGGGCTTTTCGTATTCTGGAACACCGGCCTTTGAAGAGAAGTGATATGTAGTTTTGCAAATAGTGAAATCAGTGTCAAAAATCGTTCTTTTCGTTTCTTCGCTTCGGTTCTTTTTTTTTAGAATAGTCGACAGGTGCACACATTAAAAAACAAAACACGGACCTGGTATGCATGACATAAAAAACATACATCGCAGACCATATATATATATATATATATATATATATATATATATATATATATATATATATATATATATATATATATATATATACGCACACACACACGTATACACACACATTCGTTTCATTTAGTGAGGTCGAAATATTTCCGAATTGGTGCACGTTTACGAGGGAATCGTTTTTCTCAGAGTGCGAATGCATGAGTCGCTGTGCATACTAAACTGTGTGTTCACACGTGAGTGGTGTGTGAGACAGTGAGTTGTGTGTAAGTGTATGAGTGCGCGTATGGTAAGTGTGGGTGGAGAAACTGCGGGTCATCAGTGTGTGACGCTGTGGAAACGGAAGACGACCACCCCATCCCCCCACACACAGAATGCTGTGAGGGACCATATTCATGGAGTTTAGGTTGATAATGGGGTCCCCTGCATTGTAGGGCCGTCTGCACCACGGGAGATGTTCGGCCTGCGTTGCACCCTGTGGTGTGTGTGTGTGTGAGTGTGTGTTTATGCGCATGCGGGGTGTGCATGAGAGTTTACGAGCTAATAGTTGCCTGTACAACTGTTGTGTGCATTAGTGTATGCTTTTCTGTGAGTGGTGAGTATGCGTACGTGTGCCTAAGCGTGAAAGTGGTGTGAAAGTGGTGTGGGTGTTGGTGCATGAAAGTGTAGGTGATCTGTGTGTGAGTGTATTTGTTACAAGCGTGCACGAGTGTTGGGTGCTAGAGTGATTGTGTATAAAGGGGTGCAGTGCTGTGTACATGTGAGTGTGGTAATTAGTGCATGCTTGAGTGTGCGTGTGTGGGCGGCGAGTGTGCGTGTATGAGCAGTGCCCGTGTGAGCAGTGGGTGAGCGAGGGCAGCGTGTGTCAGTATTTTGTTGCCTGGGACGTTACCTACAGCCGAAGCAACTGCTTCACTCTTTGAACCAACGGTGACACTTTTACGCAATTACGCGAGAAAATGAAGCCCGAGCGTTTTAATGAACAGGGACTCCTGCTAGCGCACGTGCGAGTCACGCACAATGCTGAGTGGAGATCGATCCGCGGGGTTAAAGCACGTGACCTCAGCGCAGTCAGTCCGTCGATTTCTAAGCAGCGTTACCATTTCCCACTCACAGGACAGGTCACCTTCGCGAATTGGGGGGCTGTTAAACATCTTTCCCTCAACCCATTTCCGCACCTCATGCTAGTGAGCGTTGAGTGAGGAGAGGTTTGTTAACCCATACGAGAAAAGTATATTTAATATAGTGGAAAATGTACACATTAGCAAAATGGCACACTCGGCAAGACAGGTCGGTGGGTTGAGTGCCCACCGCTGAGGTATCTCCAGTTGGTTACCACGCGCACTTCTGACACGTACCTGCAATTCTGTGCGTACCCCCAGGTGAAAGGTTTGAGACTCGGGTTTTCAACCTTCCTCGTTTATGGGGCGAGAGGCTGTGAGGTACATGTGTGGTGAGTGCGTGTAAACTTCGATTCTTCGTGGTCCCCAGAGGGAGCTGGTCATACTGACTCTGCGGAGAAGGGTGGGGGTGTTGTGAGGCTGCTCGGTGTAAACGTGCACTCCTCGGCGTCTCCTTGGGCCCGTGGCCCAGGCCAGCTCGTGTCTATTCACACACTCCATTTGTAAGCACTGAGACCGAACACGGGGGCTGAACAGGTGCAGCACCGCAGAGGGGGGGCCCTGAGTACAATGGGCCGCGCCTCGGCCCCTCCCGGACGCACAGGCCTCGTTTATAGACTGCACATATGTACAAAGGGAGCCATGCTTGTTGGGGAAGCAGCATTCTGTGGCCTGAAAGGAAGGGACGGGGCCACGGCCCGCCCCCCGAGCACGGCCCTTTGTGGAGGGCGGGCAGCGCCGGGGACATGGGGCCGGGGAATGTTTCAATTACAACCCCGGCCGGGCCGGGATTGAGCCGTCAGCCGGGGAGGAAAACAAACAGGCCGACACAAGCGGGTCTGTGGGGTACGGGCTGTGCCTTCAGCCAGGAGGTTCGTGCACGTGCTGCGGGGCGCGGGTGCTAGGCTCACGACATTACTGGCAGGACCGGGTCACATGTTGGGGGGGGGGGGTCACTGGGTGGAACACAGGGGTGGAAGGTTGGGGGGTCACTGGGTGGAGGCCCTGCAGTGTGATTGCTGCACCTGCTGGGTGAAGGGTGTGGTGGGGTGACTGCAAGGAGTGTGACCCACGGGGGTGGATGGGAGGGGTGCCAGAGACCCCCCCCCCCGCCACCCCTCACTCTACACTCATGATGTGCAGAGCAGACTGCACATCTGGACCAAACGTGACATCTGGCGCGTCCGGCAAAGGGCTGCTTTAAACTTCTTTGCAAACTGTTCTGCCACCCTGACGTATACCCAGAAGTTCCTCAAGTGGTTGCAGTAGGGGAGACCACTTTTCTGGGGAGCCCAGCCCTCCAGTTAACAATATGTATCACTGTCCTGGGGAGCCCACCCCCCTGTCAATACAATGTATCACTGCGCTAGGTGGTTCTTGCGCAGTTTTATTCTCACGGTACACTTTATTGATGGCAGGCAGTGGACACCCTTTTCCACGCTCGTTTAATGATACTAGTGAACTGATGTGGGTTCGTGCAATAAGTATTATTACAATGGCACGTCACGCCCTTTGGCTGTGCTTCATAGCGCCTTCACCGGTTGCATCAACCGGCAGTGACCTGCGCTGGCACGCGCCACTTCCATGACAACATCAATGACCGTTTCTGTACTTCTAAAATCAGATAGATAGATAGGTATGTAGATAGATAGATCGATCGATCGATCGATAGATAGATAGATAGATAGATAGATAGATAGATAGGTAGATAGATAGATAGATAGATAGATAGATAGATAGATAGATAGATAGATAGATAGATAGATAGATAGATAGATAGATAGTCAGTCATTGTCACATTGTCACTGTAGACTACTTCCTCTGAGACCCCCATTTCGCGGTTCGCGAGCACGACCCTCACTCCTCAGCAGGACACTCGATCTCACCTGAGGACAAGACCCTCTCTGGACTAAACTTAAACACACCGAGCACTGCTACACACAGCTTCCCCCCCGCCCCCCAAAAAAAACAATAACACATGTACGCTTAATATAACCCATTATTTATATATCAGTCTCATTCCACAATACTTAATATGATTTTAGGGGAAAAGAGACGATCGTTGATACATTAATGCGCAACAAAAAGTGAAAGAAACAACAGCATGGAATCTGGCACAAACAAAATCGAAATTTAAACCAATTGGATATTTCCCATCGCGTTATTTGAACAGACGAGATTAAGAGCCAATGAGTGGGTGTTGTTAAATTTCAGATGCACGTAAGTGCAATCACGCGCACAAGTGATGCTGCTTGAAGAAATTCACGGTTTCCATAAAGTGGTACCCACCTCGCTGTGAGGTGTAGAGGCAACTGCCCAGCTGCCCTGGCCCCCCGCTCACGGTTAATCACAGCGCGCCCCGGCCTCGCGGGCGCAGCCTGTGCTAGAGGCTTCATTTCCAGTGAACATGTCTCATCATGAATTTTTAATTGGTCATTTCCACGCCACGCTCACATCTCTCGGCAGACATAGGAAAATGGATGCGGAGCAAGTGTGCCTCAAAACAATAAACAATCGTGCAACACAAACACACGCCGATCAGACACGTCATCTGCTCCGATAAAACGTACATGCCACTTCTAGTCGAAAACACCTCAAGCAACATTAACCAAATTCGAATTCAGGTGGTTAACCATGCACTCTCGTTCCTTTTCTCTAGGACACTTGGGCAAAAAAATAATATATATATATATATCTACACACACACACACACATATATATATATATATATATATATATATATATATATATATATATATATACATATATATATCACTTATGGAATAAACAGGTAAACAGGGCTTGTTAAAAGCAAAAGTGACAATAATTAATTTCAAACATAGTTAAAAAAAGACGGTAATAAGCGTAGCAACTGCGAGAACTGCTCACAAACTGAAATAACAAATAGGCGGAGAAATACTAAAACAATTCCACGAGAAAAAAAAGAAGTTGCAAAAAAATGGAAACTTATTTGTTCCTGTTCCAGCTGCACAACCGTAAGAACCGCCTACAGTTTTCATAAACCACTGTTATTTGAGAAAGGGAGACGTGTAGACACTGTAGAAGAAAGTGATAGCCAATGGGAAGTGAGCTCTCCTCCCCTAGCCAATAGCACGAGCCACTTTGTTGTCAATTTTTTGTCCTAATGGAAACTCGAGGAGCAACAATAGAGGCGAGAGGGGAGTGGAGAGCGGACGGCAGCGGGCTGTAGCCAGTGGCAACTAACTCCGCGGCGAGGCTGTCACACTTTCAAAGTTTGGCTGCAGAGGAGGAGCGGAGCGGGACCAGGAGCTGCCCCGTGTCTGGCGAGAACCGACGCGCCGCCGATTCGGGACTTGGATGCTATTTCTGAATGAAATGGTAAAGAGACCGCAAAGTTTGAGGCATGGTCCTAGCAGAATTTGTAGGTTGACGGGGGCTTGGGTCCGATGAGAGCCGAGTGCAGATGGGCATCTCTGTGCAGTGAGGGGGTATGTGGCGGAAACCACCAGCTGCCCGAGGCGCTGCCATCCTGATGTTTCGGGATTTTTATTTTTTTTATTTTGTGTGGTTGTTTATACTCTCTATTGCCGCGGCTGATTTGTTAATCCTGGACTGAATTCAGCAGAGGGTGGTTTGTTTTCCTTTGTTAAACTTGTGTGAGAACGTTAAAGAGTGGGGGGTTTCCACGCCGTGCATGTGTGTTCAAGAGACAGGTGCAGCTCCGGTGCGGGCCCTCGGGGTTTCTAGGAGCTGAGAAGGGGTTCTAAGAAGCTGCCGTTAGAGTGCACCTTCCCTGTAAATTGCCCGCCGGTAGGTGCGAGTGGCGGCGGCCAGAGGCAGGCACGGCCCGTGCCCACCTTGGTGGCCAGAGGCATTTAGTGCTTGAGGGTTCGCAGAGAGCCCTCTGGGTAAGGAGTGGACGGGCTTGGGGATGGTTAGAGTCACACCTGCCAGGGTTGGCGCACAGAGCTGGGGAAAGGTTTGCAAACAACAGAGAAGGCTCTGATTTGGGTGACCAGCGAATGTAATTCACGTGCCCAGCTGCGAGGTAGCCACCTAAATGAACAGTGGAGCCCAATCCGACACGTGCGTGTTTACGGGTTGGTCTGGGTCAGTGGTCGCTGTTAGTAGGTGGTGCTTTTGGTCACTGGTGATATAGAGTTCTCTGGGAGTCGCTGGTAGCAGTTGCTCTTTGTGGGTGGTTGGTGGGCGCTACTTTTGGCCAGTGGCGGCAGAGATTGTTTTTGGTCAGTGGTGTCAGGGTTCCCTCATCATTTTTTTTTATTCTGGTCAGCAGTGGTAACGCGTGCTCTTTGTGGGTGGTAGGGTGGGGTTGCTTTTGCTTGTTAATGATGGTGAGGGTTGCCCTAGGGTGGTAGTCGGCTGCTTTTAGTCAGTGGTAGTGGGGTTTGCTTAAAGTCAGTGATGGTAGAGTTCTTTTTGTTTAGTGACAGTGGAAGTTGTTTTGGCCACTGGTGATGGAGGTTGCTTTAGGTCAGTAGTGGTAGGGATTGCTTTTGGTTAGTGGTGGTAAAGGTTAATCTGGTTGGTGATGGTGGAGTTTGCTGTGGGTCCTAGGGGGTAGAGGTTGTTTATGATTCGTGGCGGTAAGGTTATTTTGGTCAGTGAGGCTACTTTTGGTCGGTGGTGGTAGAGGTTATGTTTAGTTAGTGGTGGTAGAGGTTTTGGCCCGCGTCGGTAGAGCTTGCTCTTGGTTAGTGGTGGTGGAGGCTGTTTTAGGTCAGTGACGGTAGGGGCTGTTTTTGGTTTGTGGTGGTATAAGTTGTTTTGGTCGCTCGTGATGGAGATTGCTTTAGCTCAGTGGTGGTAGAGGTTGTTTCTAATAGGTTGTAGTAAAGGCTGCTTTAAGTCAGTGTCGGTGGGGTTTGCTTTAGGTCAGTTGTGGTATAGGTATTTTTGATTATTGTTGGTTGAGGCTGGTTTGGTCAGATCAGTGATAGTTGAAGTTGTTTCTTGGTTAGTGGTGTATGGGGTTGCAACTTGTCCTTGATCTTTGGTATGATTTACCCTTGGTTAGTGCTAGGGTGGTTTGTGGTCGTACATTGAAGTTGCCCACTGAGATTGGTGGCAGTTGTCAGTCTGGGATAGCAGTACAGTTGTCCTTAGGCGGGCCATTGGTTTCTCAGTGGATGGGAGGAATGGTGGGGTCAGCCTGGGTCATTAGAAGCGAGTCAGACAGATAAAGGTTGCCCAGGGAGACCACCCTGTTTAATCACCTTCTTTTCTTTTGTAAGCTAGTTGAGATGGAGCTGAGATCAGAAATGCCAGGCGGACCCTCCGGCCAGCACCCCGTGGCCCCTCCGCATACATCCGCCGCAGCCGCTGCTGTGGCCTCTCTGCCCGTGTCCGTGGCCAACAGCCTCCTCCGCGGACCCCCGCTGCTCCTGAGGGCCACCGAGAAGTATCCACGGACCCCCAAGTGCGCTCGCTGCAGGAACCACGGCGTGGTGTCGGCGCTTAAGGGCCACAAGCGTTACTGCCGCTGGAAGGACTGCCTGTGCGCCAAGTGCACCCTCATCGCCGAGCGCCAGCGGGTCATGGCGGCGCAGGTTGCGCTGCGCAGGCAACAGGCGCAAGAGGAGAGCGAGGCCCGCGAACTGCAGCTGCTCTATGGAACCGCCGAGGGCCTGGCCCTGGCCGCCGCCAACGGCATCCTGCCGCCCCGCCCGGCATACGAGGTCTTCGGCACGGTCTGCAGCGATGGGGGATCAGGTAAGAGCGCAAGTACTTGGACCGAGCCTGGAGGGTGGAGGAGGGCACCTGTCAGGTGCACCATGGAGGTAAACTGGGCCCACTAAGGACCACTGGGCATCAGGGGAACAGTTCATAATCTGAGGGCAGCCTACACACGGTAAGGGCCGCAGCATGGGCATTGCACCCGGCACTTGCCGTTTTGGGACCACTGGGGGTCTCAGAAAAAGCCACTGGGACCCTGGCGGTCTGATCGCAGAGGGAGCGGGCAGCCATTGCTCACTCTGATCAGACTGCGACGGCCGGAAGTAGAGGGACACAGCGAGCTTCACAGAGAGAATTAGTGAACGCGGAAGCAGTGCAAAGGTGCTCAGTGTGAAAGGGGGTTCGTCTCATCTTGGCTCCCGTGACTGAGAGCACATGGGAGGAGCAGGGGGCATACATGTACTTGGGAGGGTATGCAGGCGACCGGATGCAGTCTGGAGTGAGGGCTCGGTGCCAATACACCGGAAAATCCCTTCAGAGCCCCCTGGCCTGCGGCGTAACGAAAAATGATGCCCCCCCCCCCCCCCCCCCCCAAACGTGACGAGGAAGGCCTGAGTCTCTCATATTTATTGGCCTTTAGTTGACTAGAAGACCCCTTGAGGAGTTTGGCCCCTGTGCACACCAGGGGCCCACGTCACACCCCGCCCTTGGCATGGTACAGCACAGCGCCCGTAGGGCCAACTGCCCCTTAGGGCAGGGGCCGGAAATGGCCCGCGTCAGGGGAAGTTGTTCTCTGGCGCTGTCACCTGCATCCCCGCCCCCTCCCCTCCCCCACCCCCCACCTGTGAGGGCGCAGGCTTAGTGCATGGCCTGCTCAATGGAGCGTTGTTCTAGGTGTGGTGGGTGCATAACCTTGACGTGTTATTCAGAAATGCAGATTGGTCTGACTGGATGGCAAACGCCCCCACCCGACCCTCGCAGGGTGCTACTGTTTAATGTTCCCGAGGCTCTGCTGCACCTACGGTGTAAGTGGTTGCACTGTGTCCTGTGACCAGGCAAACGGTGCCTCCAGCCCTGGAATGTATTATCGATGACGTACGCTACCCTAAAACATTCTAAAGTGAGTGTAGACCCTAACTACAGTACCACATTTAGACCACACTGAGAATTATGACCGTCGAAAGTTAGTCCCCCCCCCCCTGCACACTCTGGAACACTCTGAGGAGGCCAGACACCTGCAACTCTCTGTGAAGGTCAGACATCTAGAACAGTCCAAAGGGGTCCGACATCTAGAACTCTGTGGGGAGGTCACGCATCTAGAACTCTGTGGAGAAGTCACGCATCTAGAACTCTCTGGGGACGTCGTGCATCTAGAACTCTCTGGGGACGTCGTGCATCTAGAACTCTGTGGGGAGGTCACGCATCCAGAACTCTGTGGGTAGGTCATGAATGTATAACTCTCTGAGGCAGCCATGCGCCTGCAACTCTGTGGGTAGGTCGTGCATCTAGAACTCCCTGGGGAGGTCACACATCTAGAACTCAGTGGGGAGGTCGTGCATCTAGAACTCAGTGGGGAGGTCGTGCATCTAGAACTCAGTGGGGAGGTCGTGCATCTAGAACTCAGTGGGGAGGTCGTGCATCTAGAACTCAGTGGGGAGGTCGTGCATCTAGAACTCAGTGGAGAAGTCATGCATCTAGAACTCTGTGGGTAGGTCATGAATTTATAACTCTCTGAGGCAGCCATGCAACTACAACTCTGTGGGTAGGTCGTGCATCTAGAACTCCCTGGGGAGGTCACACATCTAGAACTCTGTGGGGAGGTCATGCATCTAGAACTCAGTGGGGAGGTCGTGCATCTAGAACTCAGTGGGGAGGTCGTGCATCTAGAACTCAGTGGAGAAGTCACGCATCTAGAACTCTGTGGGTAGGTAATGAATTTATAACTCTCTGAGGCAGCCATGCGCCTGCAACTCTGTGGGTAGGTCGTGCATCTAGAACTCCCTGGGGAGGTCACACATCTAGAACTCTGTGGGGAGGTCGTGCATCTAGAACTCTGTGGGGAGGTCATGCATCTAGAACTCTCTGAGGCAGTCATGCATCTAGAACTCCGTGTGGAGGTCGTGCATCTAGAACTCTGTGGGGAGGTCATGCATCTAGAACTCTCTGAGGCAGTCATGCATCTAGAACTCTCTGAGGCAGCCATGCATCTAGATCTCGCTGGGGAGGTCACGCATCTAGAATTCTATGGGGAAGTCACGCATCTAGAACTCTGCGGAGAGGTCATGCATCTAGAACTCAGTGGGGAGGTCACGCATCTAGAACTCTCCGAGGCAGCCATGCATCTAGAACTCTATGGGGAAGTCATGCACCTAGAACTCTGTGGTGAGGTCATGAATCTAGAACTCTGTGGTGAGGTCATGAATCTAGAACTCTGTGGGGAGGTCATGCATGTAGAACTCTCTGGGGAGGTCACGCATCTAGAACTCTCTGAGGCAGTCGTGCATCTAGAACTCTCTGAGGTAGTCATGCACCTAGAACTCTCTGAGTAGGCCAGACAATTAGAACGCTCTGAGAAGGGCCTTCGCTGCCAACAGCCACGAGCATGGCACGAGGAATGCAAGGATATCACCAGTGACTAATCATCCCAGAAGGGCCAAGGTGCCAGCTTAATCCAGAACCCTCTGGAGTGCATTATCTACCCGAGCACCTTAGAACAATCGGAGAAACACAGACTCTGCCCTCGTACCCTAGATCAATACACCTGGTGCACCCCGTGACTCCGAGTGCCAGAGCTCTTCTGGAAGGGAACGCCGTACCAGTTTACTCTAGAACACCCCGAGCAGGACAGAACCTGCTTCCAGCACAGGCAACAGCGTTACTGCAGTGGAATGCCCCGCCCATACACCCAGAAGGAAAGAGAAGGATAAACCTTCCAGAAGGATCTAGAATGTTCTGAGGAGAGCACAGCCTGCAGCCAGCACACACCAGAAGCCCGCGGAAGTAGAGCCCTCTTCCAGCGGAGTACAGAACCGGAGGAGAGTACACCCTCTCAGTACACACTCCCAATACACCGTCTCAGTGCGCCCTCTCAGTACAGTCTACCATACCCCGAGGAGAGCACTGTTAGAAAGGCACGCTCACACCCCGCCACAATTCGAGGAGGGTGCACGCCACCAGTGCACAGTAAACACCCCTCTCCCAGTGCACACCAGATAACTTTTAAGAATTTCGCAGCCTGGCGGCGCGCGGCCCGACACTACCTATGAAGAGAGTACAATATTTAGTGAACTCCAGAAGAGTAGTGTGAGTTGTGTACCCCTCCAGAAATAGTTTAAATATGGCGTATGCAAGAAGGGCACACACGGTTACAACATTCTTAAACGCAGTATGTAGCGCAAGGGCAGCCGCACACTTTAAGGTGGGCATCGCTTTACGGGGCACATTCTAAACCCACGACTCCAACGGTGGCAGGCTCCCTGCCACCCGGAGCCTGGCACACTCTGCTAAAAACAGCGCAACTTGGACAAAAGAAAGTACTCTGGCTGTTGAAGGTCCCGCTAAGACCACACGTGAACGTTTATCTAGACGTGTTGTCAAAGGTGGTGTGTGTGATTTATTACACGAAACGTGTTATAGTGAAAGTGTTTACTCGGCTTTCACCATTATATAAAAACATCTAAACCCCTTTAATGTTTAATTACGCAAACGCGCAGTCCTTCCACAACAGCCTATACTGAACACTGCAACCGGTACAAATATTAAGGTACACATTAGCCATTGTGTCTTGATTTACGTCTACTGCGCTGCGGAGGGGAGGGCTGCCCCCTGCCCACCCTCGAGCACTTCCAAAGCTTCATAGGGTGCCCACCAATAATATGTATTTTAAAGTGTATTAAATATGTAACTATTGACAGTGCTTGGAAACGGTAGAAGTGCTTTGCAGCGCAGGAGATAAACCACGTTATTCACATTAGTATTATTAATTTTAGGAGCGAAAAATTAGCCTGGTTTCTGTGTGGTGGGTCTTACAGAAACAGAAGGGGGCGTTGTAGTAAAGAGTCTCCTTCAGTAACTCCTCAGTTTACGCAGGAAAGATGAAGAGACTTTTCCTCTCGTTGGGGGCGGTGGGGGTGCGGGGGGGGGGGGGGGGTTGCATTCGTTTTATAATTCCTTTCATCAATACAACCCGTGGCTTTCCCACAGTTGCCGTTTCTTTTCGCGTGTGAAGAATGACGGCTTGCTGACGCGTGAAAGACACGGCCGAGCCTTATCACGCACAGACTCACAGTGACGTCTACCTCAGTTTGACGGATTCGCCAGAAACCGGAAAGCTTCCGTGCTTTGGTTAGGGAAGTTTATAAAGTTCTGAGAAGGCCTGCCGCGTGCGGAAGAGTTTGTAAAAGGCTCTACAAACACTTTGCTATTAACTCAGCCCCTTACACGGTTCCCGTCTGGTACATATTTGAACGAAATATATATATATACATATATATACACAGATATTGACACATTCACTGCACGGCTGGGCCGAAGAGCGCAGCCAGACGCCACCGCCCCCACCCTCCCCTCCACCGCCCCAGTATGGTGCTAAACAGTTGGCTCAGACACTTTTCCGCGGGTCCCCGGCCTGATGCTGATGAAGACGCACGGATCTACCGCTGTAGCTACGTAGCCCCTTCTAACCACTCCAGTGCTCCAGTGAACCCAAGGGCGCGGCCCGCTGCACCCACACATACTTCTCGCCTAGGCCGAAGGGGGGCGCTTCTCTCCCGGGCCGAAGGTGGCGGCCTGAGCCTGCTTCTCTCCTGGGCCGAGATGGGCCGGGGTGGGGGGGTAAGAGGGCGCCTGAGCCTGCCCCCCCCCCCCCCCCCTGCCCATCACCGTGCAATTTGTTCCGACAGAATTCTCCTCCGGGCATGTGACAGAAGTGATTCATTTATGCAGACTCTCGCTGCACTGATGAACCCAAGGGCGCTGATGGGCATCGCCCCTCTGCCTGACTAAACCTCTGATAGTTAATTAGTCCAGAAGTTTAGACACATCTTTCCGTCAGCCGTGTGACAGCTAAAGATGTGGATAGACTCACCGCAGGGCGTGGCCGTGCTCCCCTCGCCTTCACCTGGCCATCACCATGTCAGTTAGTTTAGACAACACTTTCCACTGGCCCCATGATTAATAAAGGTATACATAGATAGATGTACACATAACTACATCTATGACGACACACATGTACGCAAATCGTAGTTCTCGACCGAAGTGTGACACTGCCTTTTGACCTCACGGGCACTCACTCCACCGCAGGGCCGAAGGGCGAGTCCGGGGCCCGCTCCTGTCCTTACAAGCACGCACGCACACTCACTCACTCACAGGTCGGAAGGGCGATCCCGGCCTCTCCTGTCCCTTCTTACACGCACCCACAGGGCGCGTCCGGCTCCCATTTCCCCGTCCACCCCTGCGTCAGGCAGTCAGCTCAGACTGGCTGGGTAATCACCCCCCGCTGGGGGGTAAGTGCTGCCACAGCTGTGTGTCCCACAGGGGCGTGCGGAGGCCTCTTCTCCCGGCCTCCAGGACAAGTCACCGAGTTAAAGGGCAGTTTTCATGTGAGCCGCGGGGACGGACGTCCCTCTGGAACCGACGCACATTTAGAAACGAAAAGCTGCTGACTCGGGCCTCTTCCACAAGACTCGGGTTTCGTGCCTATACCCGAGCGCGACAGTCACGTCAGCTCCCTGAAGGCGACATGTCATACCGCTGACATCATGTAATGCCCTAAAATAGGTTTGGGATGATGGTGTCCCGTGTACGGACGCGAGGGCAACCCCTGGCAGACATACTAGAAGAAGAAACGCTGCAGTCCCCAAACGGTCTCTGGACGTCTAAACATGTTGAAATAATCATTTGAGTGTTATTCGTAGAATTATAGAAGTGCTTCAATGTCGGAAGAATAAACATATATAAAGAAAGCGTCTTACAGGAAGGTTACACCTACAGCAGAAATTGTACTTTGAATTCGAGAGCAGAATCTCTGGGATACAAGGGAGGGAGTATTAAGACACATGTAATAGGCCACTGGAAAGTAGGATATATGTCAACAAAATGGTCGTAGTGAGGAATTGCTTTAAAATGGAACAGGCAGTTTTTGCAGTGTAGATTGTGGTACACATTCATGTCCTGGTGCGCTAGTGTTTTCAGTCTCGTTGTAAAGTTATGATGTTGGAACAGCGTTCTGCCGCGGTCCAGACTTGTACTGAACATTTCTCCTTCCTTTCCAGACGCCAAGATGCAGAAGTTCGACCTCTTCCCCAAGAACATGATGCAGCGCTGCCTGACCCCCCAGCAGTCCCCGGCCGCCGGCAAGCCCGTGTCCACTGACGGGGAGTCCGTCTCCGGCAGCGCCCCTGGGACCTCCTCCCCCGAGGGCCGCCACGGCTCAGGCTCCGAGAACGGCGACGGCGAGTCCTACCTCGGCTCGCCCGTTCCCAAGGCCGCGAAGGAGAGCGAGGACAGCCCGGGCTCCATCAGCCCCCTGGGCTCGGACTCGGGCTCCGAGGTGGACAAGGACGAGCAGGAACCATCGCCCTCTGCCGGGGCGCGCCAGCGGGCGCCCATCGACATCCTGACCCGGGTCTTCCCCGGCCACAAGCGCAGCGTCCTGGAGCTGGTGCTGCAGGGCTGCGGGGGCGACGTGGTGCAGGCCATCGAGCAGATCCTGAACAACCGGGGCGCGGACAAGGTCGCCGAGGAGGCCTGGGCCCGCGAGGGGGCGCTGCAGGGGCTGCAGGCCGCGCCCTCCAGCACCCACCGGCCTCTCCTGGCCGGCGCCATGACCCCCGCCATCGGGGCGCTGGGCAGCCGCTCCGCCTTCTCTCCCCTGCAGCCCAACGCCACCCACTTCTCCACCGAGGCCAGCGCCTACCCCCTGGGCACCCACCTGGGCCTCAACCCGCTGAGACTGGCCTACTCGGCGCACAGTAGGGGACTGGCCTTCATGACCCCTTATTCCACGGCCGGACTCATGCCCACCCTGGGGTTCCGGCCCCCCATGGAGTACGCCTTCAGTGACCTGATGAGGGACCGCTCCAACCTGCACAAGGACCAGGTGTACACCACCGGGCTGTACGGGCCCATTGTCAACAACAGCGCCGAGAAGCCCTAGGACGGGGGACTCGAGTGTTCTGGACAGCTTCTTGTATCAGGGGGCGGCGCCAAGCGCGGTGTGGGTACAGCTGATGTAATATAGTACAGTGTACTGTGGTACGGGACTTACACTGTAGGGGCCCATTGTCAACAACAGCGCCGAGAAGCTCTAGGTGCCCCGGGAGCTCTGGACAGCTTCTTGTATCAGGGGGCGGAGCTTAGCGTGCTGTGGCCAGCTTATGTAAAATAGTACAGCATCTCTGTGGTACAGGACTTAAACTCTATTCACTCTACGAGGCTCAAATGGTTCAGTGCAACAACACTCAGTGCACACAGCATGGCGGCATCTCAGTACACTCAGCCCGCAGTTCACGTAGAGTACGGACCTTGCATACCTCAGGATGTGTATGTTGGACCTCCAGTGCACTGGGAAGTAAAAACAGAATGTGGCCTCTGTACAGTGCAGTGCCAGGACATATGGGAAGTGTTTCATCGCGCTGGTTGTTACGTAAACAGAACTGGAAGCACGTGACGCCAGGCCAGTGTGAGTCTGGAAAAGTTTGTAAGAATGGCCCTTCTCGCTCTCCGTACAGCTGCCAGTAAACACTAAAAAGTAAAGACTAGCTGCCTCCGGCACGACGACATATATCAGAACACTGACTGGTGCCCCGTACTCCTGCCCCTGCCCCTCCGGAGCCCTCGTCAAGTGCTTCTTGGGGCACCTTACCCCTCTGAGAGCTGTGTGTGGTTGTCTCTGAAAACCCGGCCGGGACAGCTTTACTGCATTGAGCCCCTGCCAGGGGCCCTCTCTTGGGCATTGGGGTGGCTGTCTTTAAGCCCCTGAGCATCTGTGTGGTGCGTTGTGAGTTTTTATTAATTTTAAATAAATATAAATATTTATGTACATATAAACATGTAAATAAAAATGCAGGCACGTGTAATGTACAACAGAATTTAAATTATTAATATGCTCTCTAGGTGCAACTTGTAATTAATGTATACGCACGAGCTGGGCGGGTTCACTGTCTCCACATGGTACAGACATTCTGAGCTGTGGGACACATTGTTAAGATTTGTGTATATAACGCAGGACATTCGATTTATTTGTAATTGTATTTAGAAACAAACAACCACTCTGGTTTTAGTATTTCTCATAATTTTCCCATGATACCCTGAAATCTGCTGTTTGGACCTTTTGTACAGACTCCCTCCCTAAAACATATTTTGTGCATTTCTCATTTACTAGCAATGTTTAGCAATAAATGTTATTTTCTAAAAAAAAGTGTTCCTACTTTGCGTGATGCCTTTCATAGGTACGTGCTTAAGAGAAGCTGTGCGGTAGAAAGGCGAACTTTCTCAGACAAGAAATCAAATGTTAGTAAACCCATCTTTAGATAATTCACTGGATTGATGATGTTGGGATTAATACAAGGGGTTTCTGGCAATGGGGGCAATTTATTCTAGAAGAATAGGAGCTGTTTCGAAGACCAAAATATCGCCAGAATACTCTGTGACTGTCATGCGACATTGGCTTTACTGGGTTTTTTTCTGGCGTCATTTCTCTCTTTCCTTCTCTCTAGGTTCCTGCTTCTTTATTTTACTTGCCCCTGAACAACTATTCTGCCCTTTCAGATTCCAAGTATTTATTTGCATATGAATTACATTTTTTAAATACCAGTTTTGATTAATTCATAATCATTGTCTTTTTCAAAAATGTTTTCCGCCATAAAAATTTTCTCTTCTCTGTATTCTTTTTGCCCCCCCCCCCTCTTCCTCTTCGTTAGGCTTTTCTCGATTCTTTAGTTTTCTGTTTGTTTTTCTGTTCTTGCTCATATGTCTTGCTACCTCAAAATCATTGTCATTGCTCTTGTCTTGCAACGACAACTGCATGTTCAGTTCTTTCTGCGCGTGTCGCTCCTTTTCCTCTTAATTTTACTTGTCGTTTTTTCCTCGTCTGCGAGGGTTCAGCTGCTTTTTCTTCCTCTCAATTTCGCTCCTATTAATCGCTCTTATTAATATCTTGATTTCCCCCTGTATTTCTCGTGCTTTGGTTTCTTTGTTCTCGTTGTATTTTAAACACAAAGAACACTTCTTCTCATTAATAACGTATGGCTTTAGCTCCTCCTTTTAGCAGGAGCAGCCCCTGCGAGTTTACATTGTGCACACGCTCAATGTGTGGCATATCATAACCTTCAACTGAACGAATATTGCCATTTACACGATGTTCTTACTTACACGGGATGGTCACTGCGCCTGTCATGAACCTATCAGGAAGTAGATTTTTTATTGCAGAGGTTTTTAAATAAACACCAGATAAATGTAATTTCCAAACTTCAATGATAATTCAGGGTTGCCCCAAGTTAATATTTTTAAATGAAAATGCCATCGACAATTGAATAAACGAATGCAATGGCCACTCCAAAAATAATATTTTTCAAACATGTTTAGTGTTTAAATGTAACACCATCAAACTGCTGCTTGGCGCTATTTAATCGCGTGCGTTGTGGTAATTGTCCTTCCCGAGAACCTTACAAAGAGGTGACATTATTCGCCAAGTATTCAAACGGGGCAAACCTATTTCGAAGTGTTTCTGCAGCGCCAAGACGCCAGCGTTAAGAGAAGTTTGTCGAGGGTGCGAGAAGGCGCGGCCCTACGCTGCACTATTCTAAACTGTTGTCTACTGCGACGGAGGAGCCATATCAAAGTAGGGGCAAACAATTGAGGAAATCAAACTATCTTTTTTACCCCGCATTTCAACGATCTGTGAAGAGCAGGCTGTTCTGGAATGATCCAATACTCTCTTACACATGTTGACGGAAAGATGAAAGGCGGAGCCTTCCCAGAGAATAAAGTCGTGTTTCTTTAATATAACACACGCCGCTGTACTGTTGTTTACCCGAGTACTGCTGCATACAGTCTGCATTACTGCTAATATGAGTCAAATTGATGTCACTCATTTTATCGGAAATATGAAGCAGAGGAACCCCTGACAGACAATAACATCTTTATGTAACTCGCTGGCGCACCGGCGTGTCTCTTTGAAATATACTGTAGTAATTCAAATTCAAAATGTCTTTATTTAGCAAAGAAATTGGCCATAAAAGATTGACAAATAAAAACATCACACAAATCAGGTATAACGTGTTTTTTTTAATGTAGTAATCCTGTATATCGTGGGGACAATTGTTATTTAATTGAATGTCGCTCATGTCGTCGGAATGATGAACAGCGAGACAGCCCTGTCTTAGAACAAACAACGTGTTTATTTTTTGCATCATAACGTTTACTGGCACCTTACTTCCTCTAGAAATATTGCTGCATTTGCACTTGTTATTTATTATTTACCTCGACGACAATTGTGCATGTAGGATGACAGTTGAATAGGCCCTGCCAGGAATCCAAGATGTAATTTGAAGGTTGCACGTACGCCTCTCTAGAAGGGCAGTTAAGCGCTGATTTTTTAACCTGCTAGAAACGAATGGTAAATCGTACTTCTCCGTTTTCTCGGAGTTTCGCTCCAGTCACTGCATCTGTGAGGGTTTTGATCGCCTCCCAACCAGCCCTCACCAGTCGATCCCATTTGTAAGAACCCCCCAAACATCCCTAGCCACAGCTGCAGTCATAACAGGAGGTGACTGGTCGGAGTCTCGTGTTGCAAGATGGACAGGAACTTAATATCAGGACAGGAGCTCTTAAAAAACAAAGCTCCGCTTTGATAGGTAGCTAGTTTAACGCCTCCGCCTAATTCCACTTTAATTGGAAAAGGCGATGCCTGTCTGCCCCGGAGTGCCAGGGCGGGATTAGGATGGCGGGAGAGGTGGGCATGGCAGCATCTGAACAAACTATTCCAGGTGGCAGCTGGACATCGTCGGGGAAGCAGAGCTCCCTGCGCCCCAATTGTAATGACCCCATCAGATGGCTGCGTGCCCGGCCTTCAGATGCGACCCACGCCCCAGCCGCTTGAATTACCACGGAGCTTCTAAAACACCGACCTTCACATGAGACCCCACGTCCCGGGTGCTGGTATTACCAAACAGCTTCTGAAAAACCGGTTTAAAAATGCGATCCGTGACTTCGATGCTAGGATTACTCAGAAGCTCCTAAAACAACGGCCTTCAGATGTGACCCCACATCTCAGGTGCTGGGATTACCAAACAGCTACTAAAACACCAGTTTTTTAAAGTGCGACCCCTGCCTTCGATGCTGGGATTACCCAGCAGCTCCTAAAACACCGACCTTCAGATGAGACCCCACTCACGAGTGCTGGGACTACCAAACAGTTTCTAAACCACCGACCTTCAGAAGTGACGCAAACAGCCCCTAAAGTGCTGGATTGAAATGCCACCCACGTCCCAGGTGCTGGGGTTTCCCAGCAGTTTCGGAAACACCCCTTTCAGATGCGACCCACGTCCCAGGTGCTGAGACTACACCGTAGTTTCTACAACACCCCTCCATTTTATGGCGGCAAACCAACCTTCATTTTCACCAGCCCTCCCAATAGGGTGAGGATTACCGAGAAGTTTCTAAAACACAGACTCCGATAGTTGGAATTTCTGGGTGTTTTTAAATATCCAGCCCTCACAGGAGCTACGATTACCGATCAGTCTCTAAAAAATAGGTCTAGACAGTCTCTGGGGCACTGTATTGTGAGGAGCATTTGTTCCTGGAGCTGGGATTCCTCTGTCACCCATTCATCATCCATCTGCCCGTTCATCCATTCATCCACCCGTCCATTCATCGTCCCCCTATCCATCCATCCATCCATCCATCCATCCATCCATCCATCCATCCATCCATCCATCCATCCATCCATCCATCCATCCATCCATCCATCCATCCATCCATCCACCTCTTCTATCCTTCTTTCACCCATTCAACGCTATCCATCCATCCATCCATCCATCCATCCATCCATCCATCCATCCATCCATCCATCCATCCATCCATCCATCCATCCACCCATCCACCCATACATCCATCCATCCATCCACCCACCTCTTTTATCCTTCTCTCACCCATTCAATGCCATCCATCCATCCATCCATCCATCCATCCATCCATCCATCCATCCATCCACCTCTTCTATCCTTCTCTCGCCCAGTCAATGCCCACCATCCATCCATCTCTCATCCATTCATCCATTCAACACCATACTCCTATCCACCCATCCACCCATCCATCCATCCTTCTCTCATCCATTCAATGCCATCCATCCTATCCTTCTCTCATCCATTCAATGCCATCCATCCATCCATCCACCCATCCATCCAACTCTTCTATCCTACTCTCACCCATTCAATGCCCACCTTCCATCCATCTCTCATCCATCCATTCAACACCATTCCACCATTCCACTAGTCCATCCATCCATCCATCCATCCATCCATCCATCCATCCATCCTATCCTTCTCTCATCCATCCATCCATCCATCCATCCATCCATCCATCCATCCATCCATTCATCCATCCATCCATCCATCCATCCATCCATCCATCTATCCATCCTATCCGTCTCTCATCCATTCAACGCCATCCATCCATCCATCCATCCATCCATCCATCCATTCATCCATCCATCCATCCATCTCAGCAATCCTTCTCTCATCCATCTAATGCCCACCATCCACCCATCCGTCCTTTTCTCATCCATTCAACGCCCACCATCCATCCACCCACCCACCCTTCTTGCAATGTAATTCTATACATTTATATTCTACTTTTATACATTTCCTGCAAAGCAGTGTGGGGAGAAAGAACACATGATCAATCCACAATGAGCAGGCACCTAGCAATTCCCGTGGGAAGAATGTGAGGAGGCCTTGTGCAGTAGACACAGTGGGCTGTCATAGAAAGGCTGGCTAACAGCAAATCTGCAGGTCTCTCTTGGACATGTCAGATTCATAACGAGGCTACACTTACTCCAACTATTGGGCTGAAATACAAGATGGCAGCAAGTCTAAAATGTGCCCTGCCTTTAGAAATGATGTAAGCAGGTATGCAACAAATTCACGTGTGCCAAGCAGCTGTAAATACACACAAACTGCATCACCAGGATTGACCATCTCCACGGAATGGGGCAGGACAGAAATGTAGAAAATATGGAAACGTCACATCCTCCACCCTGAGGCAGTAGAGTTGCAGAATCCACAAATTCATACCTCAATCCTGTCACTCAGCTCACAGAGAATTAGAGGTTTGGACCGGAGTCGTACACAAATCATACAAGGTAGGGTCTCAGCAGAAGCGAATAGCACTCAACTTTCAGCTTTAAAAATATGTTTGAAAATGAATAATTTTATCCTCACACATACACTTTTCAGATTGTGAAAATACACACATTTTGCTATCAAAAACAAACCTTTCATTTTGGAAAAAAATACACAATCCGCAAAATAAAAAATAAAAGAAATCCATGGAAACCCCAATGTTGTCCTGCTACAGAGCCTTTCCTTTTTAGTACCAAGGTCACAGGTACTAGAGGCATTCTTTGATAAAACTCGCATTCCATGCCCTTGTATCAGTCCTCGTGCTATAGATGGCCCCAATATGCCACGACGAATCACGATTATTTATCATACCAAGATTGGGCATCATTAAGCCATGGACGTCAACAGCACGCCATGGAGGTCTTGGCCCTACCATGCCAGGGCTGGTCTCCATCAAGCCACAGGTGTCACAGTATGGCAGGAATGATCACTAAAGTGCAGTGGCTTACACTATACACGAGCGTGCACGCTCATGAGCGTGCACACACGTTCGAGACTTTTTGTAAGGCTCACCCATATCCTGCTCTGACCTCCATCTAGCTCGTGACCCACAGCTGGCACCTGGAGGTGGCCCACTTTAGTTCCAGAAGAGGCCGTCTGCAGGCAAAAACACAGAGAGCTGCAAAAGGCAAAGGCATTTCTTTCCGAGTTATTACTGTGATTTCTCCTAATGTATCGAAGTGCGATGGTGCAAGGGTGACATAGGCCCACAATGGACATCAGAAACCCTGTCAGGAGGTGGAAGACCTGAAATACTGTTTGTAGATAAAAGACAACCAAAACTTTGGATAAGCCCACAAGAGGAGGAGTGTGATCTGAGAGTGCAAGCCCTATTTTCCACTAGAGTGAAACATACGAATACGAAAAGAAGGTGCGAACTTTGATTGAGTAAAAGTGCAGGCTAGGTCCGAGGAAGATTGGCAAAAACACAGGGACTGTACAGCTAGGAATAGCCTAAGGGGTGTGAGACAATGAGCGAAGAGAAGCAAAATATAGCACCGATACAGGAGATTCCATTTATGGGAGGGGTACGTGTCTTGATATGGCTTATACCATTCCATGGAGGTGAGCTTTAAAAAACCTGTGTAGAGACAAGGCCCAAAGAAATACCACGGACTAGCCAGGTCATGAAAGAATTTTTAGCTGGAGGAAAGGGTGTGTTCTCAATATGTTGGATGGTTCACTGATAAAATATCGGTTAAAAATATTGAGGTAAAAAATATTGATGCAAAAATATAAAATGCCAAAATATAGGCTCCCTATACTTAAACAGGTAAGTACAAAAATATCGAAAAAAATATCGATGTAAAAATATAGTTGTACAAAGTATTGAATTTTATATATATAAATAAAATAATAAATATTAAATAATAAAATTAATATAAAAAATAAAGTAGATTTAACATAAATTAAAAAAATATAATACATAAACCTAACTAAATAAAGTTAAACACACATATATAATAATTCATATATATTTACTTTAAAACAATTAATAAACTATTAATTTTAATTTAATTTGTGTGGATAGCGGAGAGGTAACAATTACTATTTCCACTCCAGTGAGTGCAACTAGGTAAACTGTTGGATAGCAGAGGGGTAGAAATTACTATTCCCACTCCAGTGAGTGCAACAGTAGGGAAAGTGTTGGATAGGGGAGGGGTAAAAATTACTATTCCCACTCCAGTGAGTCTATTGGTAGGGAAAGTGTTGGATAGCGAGGGATGAAAATTACTACTTCAACTCCAGTGAATGCAACAGTAGGGAAAGTGTTGGATAGCCGAGGGGTAAACATTGCTATTCCCACTCCAGTAAGTGCAACAGAAGGGAAAGTGTTGGATAGTGGGAGGGTAACATTTACTATTCCCACTCCAATAATTGTAAAAGTAGGGAAAGTGTTGGATAGCAGAGGGGTAAAAATTACTATTCCCACCCAAGTGAGTGCAACAGTAGGGAAAGTGTTGGATTTCAGAGGAGTAAGATTTAATATTCTAACTCTGGTCAGTTCAGAATTGGAAACAAACAACATTTTAACAACAATAAAAATATTTAAAAAGCAATATACATTAAAAAATATGTAAGTATGTTAATTCAAATACATTTAATATTAAAAAATTATAAAGTTAAATACATATAACAAATAACTACAAATATTTTATTCAATAATATATTTATCCATACAAATACATATTTGTAATTAAAAATTATTTAGAAACAAAAACATCAATTATTACATGAATTTACTTTTTTATTTTCTACTCTATAACACCACACAATTCACAGCCCACATCTCCATTAAAAAAGTATTTCCTCAAATAACAAACTAAATTACCAATTAAAGAAATATTTGTAATTAAAAAAAAGTAAAAATCATAACAATGATTTAACTTCCTACACTTTACCCCTATAATCCAACAACCCACAGTTAAAATTAAACTGTAAAAATATAATTACACAAATAAAACATATTTTCAATTAAAAACCAAATAGTATTTAACAACTAATTATAAAGTAAATAAAAAAAAAATAACTCCCCACACTGTACCCCTATAACAATAAAGCCCACACTTACAAAAATATAAACAATACCCTAATTAAATATGAATTAATTATTCATATTAATGATCAACTAATTTTTAATTAATTAAACAAACATTACTTCCCACCCTGTACCCCTATAAACACCACAACCCAAACCTAAAACTAATTACATACATTCCATATTTAATTTTCAATTAATTAATTAATCTTATTCAACAACTAATTATTAATTATTTAAACATAAATTGCTTCCTACCCTTTACCTCATAAACCCCACATCCCACACGTAAAAAAAATCAGACAATTTCCATAATTAATTATCAATTAATTAGTTAATAAACATAACAACTAATTATTAATTAATTAAACATACATTACTTCCCACCCTTTACCCCTATAAACCCCACAACCTGCACCTACAATTAATTACACAATTTCCGTATTTAATTTTCTATCAATTAATTATTATTAATTAAGAACGAATTATTAGATAATAAATTTTTTTTACTTCCCACCCTTTACCCCATAAACCCCACAACCCACACCTAAAACAAATCACACAATTACCATAATTAATTATCAATCAATTAGTTAATATAAATTCAACAACAAATTATTAATTCATTAAACATAAATTAGTTCCCACCCTTTACCCCTTTAAACCCCACAACCCACACCTAAAATTAATAACACAATTTCCATAATTAATTTTCAATCAATTAATTAATATAAATTAACAACTTATTATTAATTATCAAAAATAAATTAATTCCCACCCTTTATCCCTGTAAACCCCACAACCCACACCTAATTCGTTTTACACAATTACCATAATTATCAATTAATTAATTAATATTAATTAACAACAGATTAATAACTAATTAAAAATAAATTACTTGCCAGAATTAATGCTATAAAATCAAAATTAAATAAATAAAATAATAATCATTAATTTATTATAATTAAATTACTCCCCACACTATTCCCCTATAAACCCACAACCCCCTACAGAACTAAAAAATGCAAAATTTAATTAAAATAATATTCATAACTACTAAAAATGTAACATATATATTAAAAAAACCCAATATTTATACAAAAAAACATACATCACATACTTTTAAAATATAAATTAAAATACATAACACTAATTATAAAATCTACTTTTTAAACATCTATATTTTTGCAAACAATATTAATAAATTCTATATTTAAAAAAACTATATTTCTTACCTTAAATTCGATATTCTTGACCACAATATTCTTGCTGTCGATATTTCTGAATCACAATATTTCCAACTCGATATTTGTGTAAGTCAATATTTCCAACTCGATATTCTGTCGCAGCACCATGTTGTATGGAGGGCACTTTGCTGGCGTTGATGAAACCACCCTGAGGGTCAATCAAGTCCAGTGTTTCTATCCCAGCTCTTTTCCAGTTTTTTCCACTAGTTCCTCCAAAAGGGACGTTATTCACTAATCAACAACATGCCTATGGATCTATAGATGGTAGCTGTTTTAGTGTTTCTCAACAGTCAACACTGTAATCCTGCCAAAAATATGACAGATCATCTTTTAATTATTTCAGAGCTGAAGAAACGTTTATAAACAGAGTACACCTTTCTTTGGAAGGCATGTTAATGATATTGTCTAACATGTTTCTCTACTTGGGGCCATAGGTATGAACACATTTTCTCATAGACACAGAGGTGCCGATTACGATCCTGGAAAAAAATTCCCCGTACGACTCGTATCCGGTCTTTTTACCGTACGAATCGTACAAGTGCCGTACAAACTGCCAACTACGATTCGCATGGGAAAAAGTCCATACGAATCGCATTGGGAAGAATTCCCCACACGTCCTCGGGTCGGAAAATGTGTCCGACACGTCCCCGGACGATTTACCGTACAAATGTGAAAAGTGAAGTCCGACCGCGCAAGTACGATCCATCCCGTGCGTCTGATGTTACAACCGGATGGAAAAAACACCGTCCGCACCAAACTCCTATAGCAACCATGGAGACATGTGCCCGCATACGCGCCCAACACCCCCCCCAGCCCCCGTATGTACGCGCCCAACCACCCCCCAGCCCCCGTATGTACGAGTCGAACCCCCACCCGTGTATGTACACCAGTGTACGTACGAGTCGAACCCCCACCCGTGTATGTACATCCGTGTACGTACGAGTCGAACCCCGACCCGTGTATGTACACCCGTGTACGTACGAGTCGAACCCCCACCCATGTATGTACACCCCCGTACGTATGAGTCGAACCCCCACCCGTGTATGTACACCCGTGTACGTACGAGTCGAACCCCCACCTGTGTATGTACACCCGTGTACGTACGAGTCGAACCCCCACCCGTGTATGTAGACCCCCGTACGTATGAGTCGAACCCCCACCCGTGTATGTACACCCGTGTACATACGGCCCGTACCCCCACCCGCGTATGTATGGAGCGTACCCCCACCCCAACAGTGTATGTACGGACCGTACCCTCACCCGCGTATGTATGGAGCGTACCCCCACCCCAACAGTGTATGTACGGACCTTACCCTCACCCGCGTATGTATGGAGCGTACCCCCACCCCAACAGTGTATGTACGGCCCGTACCCCCACCCGCGTATGTATGGAGCGTACCCCCACCCCAACAGTGTATGTACGGACCGTACCCTCACCCGCGTATGTATGGAGCGTACCCCACCCCAACAGTGTATCTACGGACCTTACCCTCACCCTCGTATGTATGGAGCGTACCCCCACTCAACAGTGTATGTACGGACCTTACCCTCACCCGCGTATGTATGGAGCGTACCCCCACCCCAACAGTGTATGTACGGACCTTACCCTCACCCGCGTATGTATGGAGCGTACCCCCACCCCAACAGTGTATGTACGGACTGTACCCTCACCCACATATGTATGGAGCGTACCCCCACCCCAACAGTGTATGTACGGACCGTACCCTCACCCGCGTATGTATGGAGCGTACCCCCACCCCAACAGTGTATGTACGGACCGTACCCTCACCCGCGTATGTATGGAGCGTACCCCCACCCCAACAGTGTATGTACGGACCGTACCCTCACCCGCGTATGTATGGAGCGTACCCCCACCCCAACCGTGTATGTACGGCCCGTACCCACACCCGCGTATGTATGGAGCGTACCCCACCCCAACAGTGTATGTACGGCCCGTACCCTCACCCGCGTATGTATGGAGCGTACCCCCACCCCAACAGTCTAAGTACGGAGCGCACCCCAGGCCCCAACACCAGCACCCTCACCCAACATCGCGCATGTACGAGTCGTACCAAGCCAGAGACAAGGACAGCACTGTACAACAAAATGGCCGATGTACACACCGTACAGACGCTAAAAACACACGTACACAACCAGGACAAAGCAAAACAACACAAGAAGACTCCATTCGAATCGCACAAAGCCACAAAACATGTCCAACAAGCACACATACAACACATTCACTGACCTGCAACTGCCAAACTCCCAAACAGAGGCCCAAAACACAACCACTCCTTATAACACACCCACCCAAAGTTCAAACACAGCCACACCCACCAATGGACCAATAAAAAGGCCCAACACACACAAACCATGATCCTTTGCAACAGACCCACTGCTGCCAGACCACACAGAGAAACAACTGCACCATACTACAACCTCCACTACACCTTACACCTGCACACCTTCACACAACCACCTTCACAAACACCCCCTCATCACATTCACACACCTGTACAACCACACCCACACACCCACAACCATCCACACCCACACCCCCCACAACCATCCACACCCACACCCCTCACCATGCCCACTAACAAGAATCCAAAGTTCACTAGCCAAGAGTTGGAGGTCCTTGTCGACGAAATCCTCAGAGTCGAGCCACACCTCTTTGGAACATTGGTCAGACAGACCAGCATTTCCGAAAAAACAGCCATGTGGCAGACGATTGTCGATGCTGTGAATGCTGTTGCGTCCACCAGAAGGACCAGGCATGAATGCCAAGCCAGGTGGTACGATCTGCGGAGGACGGTCTGCCGCAAAATGACCGACGACCACAACCAGGCCAACATCACTGGAGGAGGGCCGCCCCGCAGACGCGTACAATACCATCCCTGGGAGGAGAAGGTGATGGCCATACTGCCGGTGGTGGCAGTGGACGGAGTAGAAGGACTCCGAGAGCCTGGTGAGTACACAAACAACTCACCTCACATGGGGGGAACATCATCCACAACCAAACTCACAATCATGCACGCAACCACCCCAAGCTATCGCATGACTCAACCACACTCCATAAACACGCACATGCAACTAGCGCCACCATGCCCCATGCACCCAGCTGGACAATGCCAAGTCACAGGCCACAGAAAACACCAACACAAGACACGGTAACCCGGATGGCGGGAGTGTGGGCCTCAAAAATCACATAGTGCAACTCAGAAGCAGACAACAATGCCCTCTGCCCATATGGCCTAGGTCACAGCCAGACAAACAGTGTGTCCCCACACAGGAAAGACTTGCCTGCAAATGGCGGACGCCTTGCATGAAGACATGGGGGTGAAGGCACCTTTTTGCACATGACAGCAGCCAATGAACAGCCAACACTGTGAAAGAGTGGCAGCACACACCACCACAGCAGCAGCGCAGACACAGACACTACACCCAATGGGTGCCTGGAGATCAGAAACAAACTCACATGAACAAGCCAAGGGCCATTCAAAGATCTGCAAAAAGTGTGTGCCTAGGAAGCTGGGCTGAGGTGACAGAGGGTGACACACAGAGGGAGGGAGAGGGGGAGAGAGAGGGAGGGAGACACAGGGAGACGGAGAGAGGGAGGAGGCTGAAACAGGGAGGGAGGGAGAAGGGGACAGAGAGGGAGTGAGAAAGGGATACACAGGGAGACCTATTCAGCCTTGGGTGGTGTGGGAATGTCTGCTCGTCAGCAGGTGGACTGCGTGCATGTAGACAAGGGTGGCCAGTGCCTGAATCCCCCTCTCTTCTCCATGGCAAAACACTGGGCCATGTCTCAACCTGTGCACGAGCACAACGACAGCTACCTGCATTATATAAGTGTGTGGAACAACTCCATGTGCCCACGTACAGTGCAACATGGAAGGCGCCAATGCATGGCTCGCCACACCTGCTCACTCCACTGCTGACTGCAGTCACAATTGACGCAGCAAGTAAGACTGTGTCACACATAGGTAAAGTCTCAAAAGCTGTGGCCAAGGGACATACCCATGCACAAGTGCACTGTGAGTGGAATGCAAGACATATCCAAATACCCAGAGGAAATGTGCCAACTTTGAAACGAATGAAACATGGATGTTGCATGGAACAAAAATAACATTGTCTCTCACACACACAGGTCAACGTCGTGGATCACCCCCCAACACTGGGGGGGAAGACTCACAGGACCCGGCTCTGCGGGATGACGATCCCACCGGCAGCGACGACTCTCACCACTCTGTGGACGACCCCGACCAACCTGGCCCCTCTGGTGTCCAACCACCTGCAGCACCTGCGTCAGGTACAACTGGGCCAACCACCACCCCCACTCCTGCCACATCCCAGGAGACACCCAGGATCCCTGCCCCACCACCACAACGCAGCCAGGCTGACCAGGAGGAACACGGTGTACCGGGCACCCAGGAGGAGGCAGGTGACAACGCAAATGCCACCCCTCAGGGGTCCCGGAGACCCGATGTGCCGACAAGGGCAGGCCAGGTGCAAGTGGGCAGGGGTGGTGGGAGTGGAGGACGGCGGAGGCACGAGCCTGACCAGTTGGCTGCGGAACCGGTATATTCCCATGTAAGAAACATCCTGGACACATACCGGCAGGACACCACGGGCATGAGCCAGGTTGTGTCCACCCTCAACGAGATGAAGGGGACCCTCGAGGAGATCAAGACCCAGCAGGCCCAGCAACATGCGGAGCAACATGCCTGTCAACTGCGACACCAAGGGCGGATGGAGGACAGACAGGCTGAGCTCGTGACGGTGCTCACGGGAATTAACCGTTCACTCCGTCGGATAGCCGACAACATGGGCAACCGTCCCTGTGCCACCAGGCGAAGAACATCACCACCCACAGGGAGGGATCAGGAGGAGGAGGATACATCCGACGGAGCATCCCAAACATCGTCACGGCCTGCTTCTGAGGGTTCCCGCAGGATGGCGGGTCGTCCACGGAAAAGACCGTGAGGGTCGGCGCAACAGCACCATCTCCCAGGACACCTGGCCTGGCACCTGGCCCACTGGACTAACAGCAGCACATCAGCAAATGACATTCTCTGCCACATGGACTTGCTGGTCACTGTCTGACCAATGTTGACAAGGACTGTGGCATGGACTCTGATGATTTCCAATGGCAAGGACACCAACTCCCCCAGTGAACTTTGGATTCCACACACCCGGAAAGCCCCTCTTGTCATACCCCCCACCCCCAACACGTACCCCAACACAAATAAAAACTTACACGATAAAGAGATGATGCCTACATTTTGCATTATTACCTTACATGTGTCTTGTAAAGTCTAACCATGCCTGAGTTCTCATATGACTTCAACCATCCATACCCTGGGGCCTGACTCTGGCACAGGACACACATGGGTCACAATGTATTAGGCAACACAGACATGGAGCACCATACACACCCGTGATGGGCCCAACCAGCTGAGGGGGTGGCCGCACAACTGTGCCGACAGACATATTGAGTACAGCAACAGTCATGCGCAGAGGTCAGGGATCATGTGGAGTGTCCTGGGGGGCACCCAGGTATGTGTGGACAGGTGGCAGAACCATGTCCTGCAAGCTTGAGTCGGGTGGATGCAGAGAATGGTGGCCTGGCCAACGTTGGATGCATGGGGATGGCACATGTCACAATACCCACACAGTCATGGACATCATGCACAATGCAGAGTCTAATCCCACACAAACAGCTTGCATCTTGCTACTCTACACATAGACACATAGCCATTATCACTGAAAACCATGCCAGACATGCCGTATGCACCGTGGCAACACACCAGCATTGACTGAGAAGAGGCACCTTGGAGGCATAGGGACAACTTTATTAGTCATGTATTCCGGAATGCAGAGGCAACTCGGAGTACACATACACAGGTCATGTGGATTAACATGTGGGTCCAACACTGGCACCCCCCTTCTGCACCACAAATGCGTGATATCCATGGAACTGGCACACAAGTGTCGGGTAACAGCTAAACACCCCCTGCTGCTCACGGAGAGGCTGCCATACACCATTGATCCTCTGATGTGGAAGTCCCACACCATGTCAAGCCAATGCAAACCGTATGTGTCCGAGGGCAGTGTTACACACATTGATGCCATCATCACAATCCACTATCTTATTACAGATGACTGTCAACAAGTCTGACCATCTATTCAGGTGTATCCAGCTACATGTAATGTGCCCCATGGTGATGCGACATGTCTGCAGAGGAACCAAACATCGACAGGGGCAGTGTGCACACATCGTAAACAACTGCCACACCCAATACACCCCTGATGCATCCCTTACCCTAAGGAGACTTCCAAACTTGTCCGTGCATGTAAGCTGAGTCAGCACACGTTGACGTGTCCATGAGGAATGGCAGTGCCACAACAATGCAACCAGTAGACGGCATGCGCAAGTACCTGGGGATGAGAGACACACAAGAAGTCAGCCACAAAAAGCACAGCCACTTGCATGTGCATGTACTCGACACATGTAAGGATGACAACATGCTAGGTCACAATTATGAAATACACTCATCACTGGCACCATCACTCGAGTGACACATCCACACACACCTCTGACTCACGTGGCATACATGCAGATGGACACACACATCGCAACACATGCCACACGGGGACCAATGCGTGCACACTCAGACACTGGTACTCACCACTAAGCAAAGAAGTCGCGTATGAGCCGACTCCGGATGTCCTCTTGCGGAACCACATCCTCCACATCACTAGCCCCATTGCCAAGCCCTTCGTCCTCCACGGGTGGATGGTCCTGATCATCTTGATCCAGGATGAGTGGCACAGCTTTCTCAACTGCCATGTTGTGCAGCATGCAGCAGACCATGAAGATTTTGCAGACCTTCAACGGGGCATATGGGAGTGCGCCGCCGGTCTTGTGTAGGCACCTGAATCGGCTCTTCAGGAGGCCAAATGTCCTCTCTATCACTCGCTTGTCCGGCCATGGGCGGTGTTGTAGCGGAGCTGGGCCGGCGTGCTGAGGTTGCGGAGAGGTGTGATCAGCCATGGCATGTTGGGATAGCCAGCGTCCCCTACATGGAAACCACATGGACATAAGTAGGACAGGAGAAGCGGTCGGGCTGGAAGTCTACGCAAAATACAGGACAGACAGAGTGTACCCACCAACAACACATGCTCGTTCGTTGCGCAGCTGTGTCATTATTTCAGGCACCCTGCTACGCCTCATGATGTAGGCATCGTGTGCTGATCCTAGAAAACGAGCACAGACATGTGAAATCACCATGTTGGACAGACACACCACAAGGGCATTGATGGAGTGGTAGTGCTTGCGATTCCTGTACGCTACCTCCTGTGCCTGTGGTGGTACCAAAGCCACATGTGTTCCATCTATGGACCAAATGACATGGGGCATCCCTCCCAGGGCATAGAATCCACGCTTGACAACAGTCAACTGTTCAGGAGTTGGGAAATGGATGAACTCATCCAGGTGAAGCAACATGGCCTCTAAAAAATCATGCAGCACACGGCTGAACATGCTCTGGGACATGCCACCAACATGAGCTTTGGTATTTTGAAAGGTACCCGTGGCAAGAAAATGTAGGGCTGCCATTACCTTCAGCTTGGATGTCAGTGCCGTAGGATACCTGTGCAGCGGTTGCAGGTGTGGTGCCAGCCTTGCCGTCAACTCCTCAATCATCGGTTAGGGGAAGCGGTAGCAGCGTATACAGTCATTCTCCCGCATGTCAGCCAAGTCCGGAATTGGCCGGGGAAGAGGCGGCGCTCTGCAGTAATTTGGAAGTGACAAGGAAGAGTGAGTGCACTACAACAACAATTTATATGTACTGAGCACATGTTAATCTGTCAATACACATATGCTACATAGGGAGTCAGGTATGGGCTACATGCCCTGGACACGTATGGCTGCCAGGTGACACTCCTACCAAGACCCAGCTACACGCGGAGATTGTGAACCTCCACATCCCATGGCATGGGACTAGCTGTGTCCCAGTGTAAGTGAAGAGCCAGACGCAATACAGGAGTGACATACATCAACATATCAGCAGAAGTAGGATGTTGATTGCAGAGACAGGTAGCGGAACACTAGAGCCACATGTCACATGACATTACACTAGGACAGCCCACACACCTTGCCATGAAGGCGTACATGTCATGACTGACCACACATACATTGAGAGGATGCAGACAGGTCCTTGTTACGCTACTCCGTGTCCCATGCATACATACACACCTTACATCCGATACCACATGTGGCCTGGTGTGCGTAACAGTGAGCCATGTCCATCTACACACAGACACATGTTGGTTGCAGCAACAGCAGATGCTTATGAGGGAACACCAACATCAAGCTAATGTGAACACACCACACATACATGACATAGTCACATCGTGCACCGTGGGTAGTCACATGTCTGGTGTGGTAACCCCTGTAGCGGGCATCAGGGGACACTTGCGTGTGTTGTTGACTGTGCGATGCCAGTGATGCTCATCTCAAGTGTGCTGTACGACATGCACACATGTCAAAGGAGTGAAGGGCATGTCTGGCACATATAGCACCGTCACACATAACATCTGTACACATCTCATCATACATCTATTGCCTTCACAACTCAGGAGTAATGTGCCACCTCACAGCCTTTCACACCTGTGCCCCACACATGTAGTACTGGCCAGACAATGCCTTGATGTCCATCCATGGACATGTATGTCAGCTCTATTCCTTTCTGTGTGCTGCCTGTCACCACTGTTATGTGTGTAAGGCACCGTACATTCGCTCTGAGGGCGTGTGTACGTTCCCTATCACTATGGGAGTGCTGCCGTAGGCCTACCCATAGTGATAGTGAGCGTACAGGCGTGTGTACGGTCCATATCACTATGGGTACGCATACGCGAGCACACCCATAGTGATAGTGAGCGTACAGGCGTGTGTACGGTCCGTATCACTATGGGTACGCATACGCGAGCAAACCCATAGTGATAGTGAGCGTACAGGCGTGTGTACGGTCCGTATCACTATGGGTACGCATACGCGAGCAAACCCATAGTGATAGTGAGCGTACACGCGTGTGTACGGTCCGTATCACTATGGGTACGCATACGCGAGCAAACCCATAGTGATAGTGAGCGTACAGGCGTGTGTACGGTCCGTATCACTATGGGTACGCATACGTGAGCAAACCCATAGTGATACGGACCGTACACACGCCTGTACGCTCAATATCACTATGGGTGTGCTCGCGTATGCGTACCCATAGTGATACGGACCGTACACACGCGTGTACGGGCCATTGCCATGCATTTGGGGTGCCCTAGGGCCCCGGGACGCACCGTACCTGTGTGTGAATCTCCAAATTACATAGGGGACACATGAGGGACAAGTATAAAGCCCTACATGCATGCTGGTTGTCATGGAGACCAAGTTTAAAGTTCGAATTTTTTTCAGCAGGTGCCCAGCAAAAGTCGGTTTGAATGAATCTACTTTGTTGCAATGTGGTTGTGGAGTTTACACCATGCTCAAGAAAAAAAATTAGCAAAGCCACTGACTGTGCTAGGTTTAAATGGATTGGAGGAAACATAGGATGCAAATGTGAGTGACCAATCACTCTGTACTCCTGTGCATGAAACAGGCCAGCAAGGCAGATATAAGGCAGCCAGGTCCCATGAGAGAGCACTTGCCTGCACATCTTTTGATTCTACAAGACTGCTGCTGCTCGTGATTCCCTGGCACCATGTCAAGGTCTGTGGAGAGGGCCCAGCCATTCACCCTGGAGGAGAATCTGGCATTGCTGGATGTGATCCTCCCACAGTACCCTATGCTGTATGGGCTACCAGGGTTTCAGGTGAGTGCAGAGTCCACTAGCACAGACTGTGTCCCTTTTTTGTGACTGGGACTTCTGGCATTGTGTCCAGGTGTGACACACATGCATTGTACTGTGGAGTGGGTCCCAGGGGGGGGAATGCCTGATGTCTCCCAGCCAGAGCATGCTGTGGTGCATGTCTGCCGTCCTCACTTGCATTGTGTTTACTGTGACAATCACAGCATGGTGCATGCCACATTCTGCCTGTCTAAGCCTCCTGGGAATGTTGCTTCTACAGTCCTCATGTGATTATGTGGTCAGCCCAGTGTGACAGGTGACTGTACCCACAGATGTGTGTTAGTACAGTGTACCTGTGCTGAGAGTGTCCACATGATGTGTTCGTACCCTGGACATCGGTGTGTGTGTAAGTCCCCTGTCATGTGGGTGGGTGCATATGTGGAGTGTAGCGCCCAAGCTGCATGAGGGATGGATATACCCTGGCCATCTGATGCGAGCAGGGAGCAGTGCTGTGTGTCTGACGTGCAGAGCCAGCCCCACACCTGTGAGCCCCCCCAGTCTAGTGGCACATGTGCAGAGTGAGGTTTGTAGCTGCATTTGGCAATGGCAGGTGAATGTCCTGTGCCTGTGTGTGTCTGTGTACTCTGCTGAGGTAGCGTCAGTGGCCTGTGGCATGTGACTGCTTTGAGGTGCTGCACATAATCATGGTGTACCTTGTGATGCACAGTGATGCACAGTGTGAGTCTGGATCATTTATTGTGTCGTACCCCTCATGCCACCTGTGTACTTCCAATGGCACGTGGTGCATTTGCCATTACACAGAGAAAAATGTCCCTATGACAAAGGTGCAATGCTTTGGCTGCATACTATGCCTTGTTGAAACAAGCTAAATTGTACTAATGTGTGTCTCTGTGACATGTGGCAGGTGTACTGATGTAGTCTCACTTTTTCAACCCCACAGGTAGGCGCCGCTGCCAAGGAGCAGATCTGGAGGGACGCCGTCAGTGCCGTGAGGAGGACGGATGGTCGCAAGCGGCGCCTGGCCCAGGTGAGAAAACGCTGGCAGGATATCCGGTGCTGGACGCGGAGGATCGCACGGGTCCTGCTGGGGGACTCACCTGTGGGCCCTAAGAACCATGGGCGTCGCCGTCTGACCCACATCCACAAGCGTGTGCTGGCGGTGGTCTTTCCAGACATGGACAGGCGCTTACGGGAGAAGCAGCAGCAGGAAGGGGGTAGGTACATGTGTGTTTGTTGTGTGTCACCAGCATTTGCAAGTGCGCAGTTGCATGGATACACTGCCAGTGTTTAATTCTGCAGTGCAGGTCCTGTCACACACAGTATAGCGGTGCTGTCCTTCCTCCCTTCCCCTCCTTGCCATGTGTTCCCTGGTCTGTGTGTAGTCACTCTTTCACAAGGTCATCTGGGCTGGCAGTTAATCCACGTGACCAATGCTTGCAGCATCATGTGTGGGGGTGGTGTGTAACAGGTTTTGGCACCTTGCCTGTGCCCTGTCCAGTACAGTACTTGTGGGGTCCATGTCAATTGGCACTGATGCTGAGTCCAGACATAGGAGTATGTTTCTGAAGTGTAATGCCTTACAGCAAGCATGTCCTATGTTGTGGCCTGTGACATGATGTGCATGAGTGTGCGATACGCAGAGTGCAGGGATGGTGGCCTGTGTTGCAGTCATTACCATTCAGGAACATGGAATATTCTGGCCACTACTGTCCCCTGGGGCATACTTTGCTAGGTATCATGTATGTCATCACAATATGTGGACACTCTCAGTGTCTACAGCATAGGATGTGCTCTGTGCCATTGTCCCCCATGTATATTTACGTAACGTGTTCTACAAGTGTCCACTGTACAGCCTGACCTAATTTTCCTCGTTCATACTCACGGTGGCCAGTGCCTGTGTGTCTTGTTACAATTACTGATGATGGCCATTTGTAAATGAGATCGTTGTACAGGCGCACATGGGGTATTTTGGGTGCAATATGGGTTTCTGGCAGCCCATGTGTATTTCTCCCAGACTAAGAGATGCAAGTGCTTCCTGTGTCTCATCACATTGTCTCATGTAGGGGGTGGTTGGTGCGGGCAAGGCCTACATGTCGACCCCTGAAATCTCATTGCTCGGTCTGGCCAGTGTGTGCTGTTTGTCTGGACATACACTCAAGGTGCAGTGTCCCATTCATGTTGGGCATGTCTTTAAGTATTACCTTTGCAGCATGTGCCTCAAGTTCATGGAGATGGTCCCTGCTCATCCCTAGTTAGGGCAACGCTGTGTGGTGCAGATGCAGTGCTGGATTGTCCCCAGAGCCTGGCTCCTCTGTCCAATTCCATATCATGTCCTTTGCAAATGTGTCATGCTCTCCATAGTTTCTCAGTGGCATGGTGGGTGAACCAACTGTGTGTTGCAGGGCCTATATATGTACCTTGTATTGTAGATGTTACTCATCTTTCATTTCAGGCTATGCACTGTAACCTATGTTGATTTGACTCATGTGACATATGCATACAGGTGTCTGATCAATTCCTGTTCATTCACCTTGCCCACAGCATTGTCGGGGGACACGGATGGAGACACCGGCACGGACCGTGCGGAGGGACCGGGCACAAGTGCCAGCAGTGACACCTTAGCTGGCACATCGAGTGTAACTGAGGCCGAGGGGAGTGAGCCGGAGGACCTGTCCACTGCCACCACAGATTATGAAGCTGACGGGTCCGAGGCTGACCACTCCGAGGGGGTGGAGGATGCTCCAACAGCTGACAGCGGCACAACATCTCACCCCGCCCCCTCCATTGCCATCACCGGCCTCCCACTTGCTCGTGTCCCTTCCTGGCGTGCTAGGTCACCACGTGTCTCCTTCCTGCCAGGCACCGCACCCCCTGCCCCTGTATCCACTGCTGCCGCCAATGCCGAGTCTGTGGACATCCTGCGGCAGTTGCAGGTTGGTCAGGCTGCGATGCTTAATGTCCTCCATGGCCACGGCCAAGTGCTCACCAACATGGAGGCATACTTGGAGGGCATTTCAGCATCGCAGGCTGACCAACGCAACTTGCTGCGGTCTATTGACTCGACACTGTCTGCAGCAGTGGGTCTCCTGCAGCACTTCGTCCCACCCCCTACCCATGCCCCATCCACACTTCCCACTCCCATGCCTGTCCCACGTACACCCAGACGTCAGCATGCACACACCCCACCAGACACAGGCACCACACCAGCAGGGAAGGCAAAGCGCACACCTCCTGGCACGCACACACAGGGTGAAGTAGGCACACCCACTGGGTCGGCACACCCACTGGGTTGGGGGGAAACGGAAGACACGCAGCCAGAGTGGGAGTCCACATTCCTCACGACCACCACCCTCCAAATCCACTCCCCTCAGCTCTCCTGGCCAAGAGTCGGACACAGGGTCAGTCCTGCCCAGTCTGTCCGTCAGCCCCAGTGTGGCACCACCCCGCAAGCGGTGGAGGCAGGACACCGGCAGGGGAGTTGAGTCCCCCCCCTGTCCACACCCCCCCCAGTAGCGCTGGGACCCATCCCTGTGACTCCCCCTCCTCATTGGGGCCTGTGGTTCCTTCAGGTGCAGGGGAGACGCTGAGCGACCTGGCAGTAGTGTGCAGCGCCGTGCACGAATCCACCTTTGGCGCTGCCCCACCCCCTGTGTTGGAGTCATCCGTCCCTGCACCCACAACACCTCCCCTTTCCCCTCCTGTCCATGCGGTGCCTGGTCCTTCCCCCCAACATGATCCCCCCCCCCCCTGTGGAAGACAAAGGAGTCTGACTGTGCAGGCAAGCTAGGGGACACACGTACCACTGTGTCCCCCATCCGGATTGGAGTTATGGACTGCCCTATGGGCCTTGTATATATTGGCATTTATGTTGCTTTTTACTTACATCATGCTGAATAAAGCAATTTGTTTTTTCCTTTGAACACTACTGTTTATCTGGTGTTGCTGTTGGTGGACCAGCTCCATGATTTTGGGTGGTGATAATGTGTTGGGTGTGTGGGAAATGTAGTCTTGTGCTGGTCATGGGGTGGACCCTGGTATCTGTGTGCCATCACAAGCTGTTGGCTAAATTACTGTGTTCATGTAAGCAGTTACTGCATGGTGACATCGTCCCAAGGTGTGTTCCTTCCTCTGTGTAACCTGACATCTTCCCTGCAGGGTGTTTCCACTATGTGGTGCTGAGCTGTGTCTACATCAGCTGGGGGTGTGACGGACTCCTTCAACTTTGCACATGCATGCTGTGCGATGTCTCCACCTGCATCATTTGTGGCATCCTTGTTGGTCACTGTACTTGTGTGTGTAGACTGTTGAGAAGACTTCATGTGGACATGTTCTCTTTTAGGCGCTATTCATGTGTGTACTCCCAGCCTCGCACACATGTGGTACATGTACTGCAGGGTCTTTGTGCACCTGACTGACATTTGTGGGCATTGTATCTGTGGGTACTCCAACCTTTGCGTTCCATGGGCACTGCTGGGAGGACTCTACACCCACCCCTCCTGTGTCTGGGCACTGCTGGGAGGACTCTGCACACACCCCTCCTGTGTCTGGGCACTGCTGGGAGGACTCTGCACACACCCCTCCTGTGTCTGGGCACTGCTGGGAGGACTCTGCACACACCCCTCCTGCATCTGGGCACTGCTGGGTGGACTCTGCACACACCCCTCCTGCGTCTGGGCACTGCTGGGAGGACTCTGCACACACCCCTCCTGTGTCTGGGCACTGCTGGTAGTGATAGGCACCTACCCCTCCTGTGTCTGGGCACTGCTGGGGGGACTCTGCACCCACCCCTCCTGTGTCTGGGCACTGCTGGTAGTGATAGGCACCCACCCCTCCTGTGTCTGGGCACTGCTGGGAGGACTCTGCACACACCCCTCCTGTGTCTGGGCACTGCTGGGAGGACTCTGCACACACCCCTCCTGCGTCTGGGCACTGCTGGGAGGACTCTGCACACACCCCTCCTGTGTCTGGGCACTGCTGGGAGGACTCTGCACACACCCCTCCTGTGTCTGGGCACTGCTGGTAGTGATAGGCACCCACCCCTCCTGTGTCTGGGCACTGCTGGGAGGACTCTGCACACACCCCTCCTGTGTCTGGGCACTGCTGGAAGGACTCTGCACCCACCCCTCCTGCATCTGGGCACTGCTGGGAGGACTCTGCACCCACCCCTCCTGCGTGTGGCCATGTGCGCTCCATACATACACTGTTGGGGTAGGGGTACGCTCCATACATACGTGGGTGTGGGTACGGTCCATACATACATGGGTGGGGGTACGGTCCGTACATACACTGTTGGGGTGGGGGTACGCTCCACACATACGCGGGTGTGGGTACGGTCCATCCATACACGGGTGTGGGTACGGTCCATTCATACATGGGTGGGGGTACGGTCTGTACATACACTGTTGGGGTGGGGGTACGCTCCATACATACGCGGGTGTGGGTACGGTCCATTCATACACGGGTGTGGGTATGGTCTATTCATGCACGGGTGGGGGTACGGTCCATTCATACATGGGTGGGGGTACGGTCTATACATACACTGTTGGGGTGGGGGTACGCTCCATACATACACGGGTGTGGGTACGGTCCATTCATACACGGGTGTGGGTACGGTCCATTCATACACGGGTGGGGGTACGGTCCGTACATACACTGTTGGGGTGGGGGTACGCTCCATACATACGCGGGTGGGGGTATGGTCCATTCATACACGGGTGTGGGTACGGTCCATTCATACACGGGTGGGGGTACGGTCTGTACATACACTGTTGGGGTGGGGGTACGCTCCATACATATGCGGGTGGGGGTACAGTCCGTACATACACGGGTGGGGGTATGGTCCGTACATACACTGTTGGGGTGGGGGTACGGTCCGTACATACACTGTTGGGGTGGGGGTACGCTCCATACATACGCGGGTGTGGGTACGGTCCATTCATACACAGGTGTGGGTACGGTCCATTCATACACGGGTGGGGGTACGGTCCATTCATACACGGGTGGGGGTACGGTCCGTACATACACTGTTGGGGTGGGGGTACGCTCCATACATACGCGGGTGAGGGTAAGATCCGTACATACACTGTTGGGGTGGGGGTACGCTCCATACATACGCGGGTGAGGGTAAGGTCCGTACATACACTGTTGGGGTGGGGGTACGCTCCATACATACGCGGGTGAGGGTAAGGTCCGTACATACACTGTTGGGGTGGGGGTACGCTCCATACATACGCGGGTGTGGGTACGGTCCGTACATACACTGTTGGGGTGGGGGTACGCTCCATACATACGCGGGTGGGGGTATGGTCCATTCATACACGGGTGTGGGTACGGTCCATTCATACACGGGTGGGGGTACGGTCTGTACATACACTGTTGGGGTGGGGGTACGCTCCATACATATGCGGGTGGGGGTACAGTCCGTACATACACGGGTGGGGGTATGGTCCGTACATACACTGTTGGGGTGGGGGTACGGTCCGTACATACACTGTTGGGGTGGGGGTACGCTCCATACATACGCGGGTGTGGGTACGGTCCATTCATACACGGGTGTGGGTACGGTCCATTCATACACGGGTGGGGGTACGGTCCATTCATACACGGGTGGGGGTACGGTCCGTACATACACTGTTGGGGTGGGGGTACGCTCCATACATACGCGGGTGAGGGTAAGATCCGTACATACACTGTTGGGGTGGGGGTACGCTCCATACATACGCGGGTGAGGGTAAGGTCCGTACATACACTGTTGGGGTGGGGGTACGCTCCATACATACGCGGGTGAGGGTAAGGTCCGTACATACACTGTTGGGGTGGGGGTACGCTCCATACATACGCGGGTGTGGGTACGGTATATTCATACACGGGTGTGGGTACGGTCCATTCATACACGGGTGGGGGTACGGTCCGTACATACACTGTTGGGGTGGGGGTACGCTCCATACATATGCGGGTGTGGGTACGGTCCGTACATACACTGTTGGGGTGGGGGTACGCTCCATACATACGCGGGTGGGGGTACGGTCCGTACGTACCCGTGCCCACGCTGTGGAGTGCTTGTGCGGCCTGTACCCAGGCCTTTGGCACATGGGTACGGGCCGTACCGCCATTGTTGGGGTGACGTGGGTGTGGGCGTGGTACGACTTGTACCCACGCTCTTAAGGCGTGGGTACGGTACGTACCTGTATTGTTGTGTTGCCAGTTCGCGTCGTCGCCCACTTCCGTTGTGGCGGACGCTGGCGTTGCTGGACACGCCCCCACCCCCTCGAAGTGACCAGGGCCTGGAGGTCAGGTATGTCCAGGGCATGTGTGCTGTGTGACTTGGGTGGGGGTTTTGTGTCCTGCCCCCCCCCCCCCCCTTTGCCCCTGGGGGTTGTTCTGACCTTCTGCGGCGTCTGCGTCGGTACCTGTAGAGGAGGTCGACTGCTATGAGGGCCGGGATGACCCGTAGGTTTGGGTCCATGTCTGTCCGTCGCGTACAGGTGCTCGCTGTGATTGTCGTCCTGATTTCCCGGCAGTTCTTGGCTGCCGGAAAATATTCTCCGCGCGGGATGACGTCGGTGCGAATCATACTTCCTGGTTCGTGGAACGCAGGCTGCATGCGTCCCGACGTCACGTCGGCGCTTTTCCTGATGTCATTTGTGTGTATATTTTCCTCGGTTGGTGTTTTGTACAATTCGTACGGAAATAGTGTTTCCGTGCGAATCGTACTTTCATGTTTGTAAAGTTTTGCAACCGGGTACGAGTCGGACGGAGAATACGCTCCGACCGACGGTTCGTACCCGGTTTCTCCAGGATCGTAATCGGCACCTAATTGTGGAAACAGGTAAGGTTGAAACAGAAGTTGAGGCAGTGTCTTTACAAAGGCAAGAAAAACACACTGGATAAGAGCATCCTGTCATATGATTTATCCGAATTTGCCAGAATAATGTGTTAATGGAGGCATTTATTGTGGGGCATTAAAGAGCTATTTGAAATTCAAGTACATCCCCAGAATGTACAGTTATTGAGAAATCTTCAATGTAAGAAGAGTCAGCAAGTCATATAGCAATTGCAAATATATGCTTGGCTCTAAGAATGTATTAGCTAATACTCTATCCTGTCTCCATCCTGAGTTCATCACTCACGATTGATCAGTCACGATTCACTCCCAATGTGGAATTGTAATTTTGTGATTATTTTGAGATAAGGTCAAGATGGCTCAAGAAGAGGTGGATGCAAGACAATTATAAGTATCTCATCTAAATGTTCTTCTAGTTCACCTAAATTACTGTATTTTAGTGAAGAAATCCTAGTCCTACCAATGAATTAGGAATGGATGTAATGAAGATGTGTCATGATTTAGCAAACTTTTGGTGAGTTGAGACTACTTTGGATTTAGTTCTGCCATCTTTGTTATGGGCCGACAGTTAATTTTGATGTTCGAGATTATGTCCATGCTTATGTTAATGCTTCTCCAATTTATGCTCAGCTCATTGTAAAAATTTACATATTTATATTTCTTATCAGTATCTCCTGAACCTTTGTATATGACCTCTACAGACTTTATAATGGATCTTCCATCTGTAGAAGGATGTCCTGTCATAAGGGTGCCCGAATTACCAATAGCTGAAGAAATGGCCCAGTGTTTAAATCGACTCATACATTTATTTCTGATTGAGGTAGCAAATGACTCCCACACTTTTGGAAAGCCTTATATATAGCATTGGAGGGCCGATTCACAAAGGTAAATATACCATTGTATATTTACTCAAATGTTAATTCCTACTACACCTATCACCAATGAGAGGAGATTTACACCTACGTGGAAACTTACATGACTTACATGTTTTATTTTAACATTTGGTAAACTTGGTTAGATATATATTTCATTAATTTTGGTTCAAAGCTTAAAAGTTTAATTTAATTTTTAATAGTTTCTTATTTAATGAAAAATAATTATAATATATATATATAAATATATATGATAATTTTTTTAACAAAACAAAACAAGCTGCCTGAAATTTTTTTTTTAACAAAACAAAACAAGCTGCCTGAAAAATTATTGTATTATATATATATATATATATATATATATATAGATATATATATATATTATAGTTGGGGGCGTGGCCAACTGCCTAAGATAGCGGTCGCTTGAGCAACGAGCTACGAGCTGAGACAATCCGGCATCTATCCCTGCCTTAACCTGCCTATGCTACCATCTGTGGTCCCGATGATGACTTCAGGAGTATGAGGATGCAGCAGACCAGCATTTCCCTGAAATTTGCGACGATTACTGACCATTTGCACTGACGGATGTGCAGTAGCCTGGTCTGCGGCGACGAGGTTGGTTGCGCCTCCAGTCTGGATGACGTTCGCCATTGCCCACATCCTGCGGGGTCCTGGGCCTTACACCCTGGGGGCACAACGGAGCTAGTGGAGGAGTGGCAGGAGTGACAGGGACCGTCCGTGATCCGTGGTGAGTGTGCCTGTTGCTGTGGCCTGAAGACGCGGTGGAAGTCGCCGTGACTGGGCTTGGTCGTCCCAGGGTGACTGTTGGGTGCTGCGAAGCACTGGACCTGACTCCTTTCTGGGGCCCCGATGCAGTGATGTTGCCACAGCTGAATTGGAGCTGTGTAGTGGTGGACCCCTGTGGCCAGTTTCTCCTGGTGGGGGCTGACGCGGGTGAGAAGATGCCTGCCGCACATTGAATTGAGGCTGCGCACGACTGGGTCCGATTACTGGAGTTGGACTGCCGGTCGTGCACGCTCGTCGAGGGCAAGTCGGCCCTATGCCCACATTGGGGGTGGATCGGCCTCGCTTGCGCAGGGCTCGCTGTGGACGGCAGCTGGTGCTCTTCGGGGCGCTGTAGTAGATTGGCGGCGCCCCCCAAAGTGACGCTCCCCTCTCCTCAGACCGGGGACCAGGGCTGCTTTGCGGGGGCGATATGCTCACCCCCGTCACACACTCAGCGCCTAAGAGTGTGGGGCTGTCTGGAACTATTTGCGAGGAGACCAGGTGGGCCCCTACCCAGAAAGTGGTGAATCCCCCTGATCCTGTCGCTGGGTGCGGGTGGCGAATGGCACTCTGGCATTGCCCGCAGCACCGGATTAATATCCCACTGAGCTGTGCTGATGACTCGCACTGCGCCATCTTAGCCTGGTTGGGAGAACCCCCATGAGAGGAGCTGTGGCACCAGCAGAGCATACGGGGTGGCTGTACTGGCTCTCCCTAACTTGCCGGGATTGAGTTGGCTGGAGCGGACTGGGGAGCTGGGCAGCGGGTCTCAGCTGGACCTGACTACTTTCAGAACAGAGACAGAGAGGGGTCCTGCTTCCGACCTGCTTCCCCCCATCATATCCCATCATGCATTAGCCCCGCTGGGCACCCCAGAGATTGTTATGTGGCTTGCTGACAGAGAAGGGCCCTGCACTGCACGTCTCCAGGGATTCCGGAGCGGGTAAAAGAGCACTTGCTACAGTAGAGTTTGGGGCTATTGGGGTCCAGACCCGACCGGCTGCACCAACTTATAGGCTATGTGCCTTGGCTGGGAATGGCTCGGCCCTACTCACATTGGGACCCTGCTGGGGGTTGATGCTAACTCGCAGGACACTGGAGCTGGGTGGCGGTGTCTCCGGGTGGTGCTTCCTCCTCACCAATCATGAACTAGTGATCACATTACAGGGAGGCCTCTGTGGATGGTGGCAGTGTGAAGTAGACCGCTTAAAGGCTGATCCTACGAGAGACCCCCTTGCGGGCTGTGGAGGACAACTGGACTAACAGTAAACTATTGGGCATCTCTCCCATCATGATCATAACCTTCACACTCCATTGTACCCGTTGGTAGTTGCATGGCTACGTGATCGCAGCTGCGAGGGATAGGCTGGTCCCGCCTGGCCTGGGGACTGCTGGGCTGTTTTAGGGGGCTCCCTTATCTTCCAAGAGCTGCCACTGGCTTGGCAGTTCCGTTATAGACAATGGGGCGAATGAAAACCAAATCTGAGGCCTTATCGGCAGGGGCGAGATAGTGCTCCCCCCCTTCTGAGACCTCCCTAGCGCAATCGGTGCAGGAAGACTGTGACATGTACCATCCTCCAGCAGACAAACTAGACATGATACTTCAGAACATATGATCAGCCATAGCCCAACAGTTCAGGACTATTCCTACGGACCTCAACCTATTAAAAGATGACCACAAGAAATTAGCAGATCAGGTAAAATCCACAGAGGCAGCACTGGATTTTACAATGCCCAAAGTTAGAGAGAACGAAGCACAGATCTCACTGATGCATCAACAAATTGAAATTCTACAGGCCTGGGTTGAAGATGCATAAGGGAGGTCCCGGCGAAACAACCTACGAATAGTTGGCCTCCCTGAAGGTATAGAGGGGCTGAGACCCACACTATTCATAGAGTAATAGCTATGATCTACAGTGGCTCCCACGGGGCTGTCCACCTTATTTGCAGTAGAATGAGCGCATCGAATGCCTGCCAAAAAGCCTATTCCCGGCACTAATCTGAGGCCAATAATAGCCAAGATTCTGAAATTTAGGGACCGGGATCTCCTCTTACAGGCTGCTCGCAATGGTGGCCCTATCTCGAGCCACAATGCCAAGGTTTCGATTTTGACAGATTACTTTATTGTAATGCAGAAGAAACGCTCATCTTTCTTGGGAGTCAAGTCATGTGCATGCACTGTTGGCCTATCTTTTGGTCTCTTGTTTCCAGCCAAGTTAAAAATACTCCACGACCAGCGCTCCTATTTTTTTGAAACACCGGAGAATGCCTGGAAGTGGCTAGACAGGAATTTCCCGGACTCAGGTGGGAGTGATCGTCAGGTCGGATCGCACAAAGGTCGCAGAGGCAACGCAGAAGAGGACTCACTACACAGGAGGGCCTGTCTTGAGCCCTTAGTACTGCCAATACATTACGGACGAGTGAAGCGACATCGGATTCCGACTCTGGGGGCAGTGTTGCATTGTTCCCATCCTTATCTACCCAACTTGAGAGATGACCAGCTGGGCTGAAACTTATATTAAACTGATTGCTAACTGAAAACGGTGTTATATTTATCTTACATTTACTAGATATACCGGTATTGGTGTCGCTGCTTGGGGGCCTTGAGGGAAATGATGGGTTTTACAAATCAGCTAAGACTCCTATGACACATAGGTTATAATAATGCTGTGCCTGCAAATGGTACATGTAATTTGCAACACCTGATGACAGGGATGGTTTAATATGTTATTCTGTATTTACCTGTGGCCTGGGCAGTAACACACCGGGGAATACATCACTAGGACACTGCATAATTGTCACATCAATTGCCCACTCCATTAGCGAAGGCACTGGTTTCATCGTAGGATTTTCGTTTCAGTTTATAGTTTTGGTCTAACGATGTTGTCTCGATTGACCGAGTATTGGGAAGTTGATTACATAATATGCTTGATGCTGGTCTGTTAGGCTATGGATGGGGGACTGGGTGGGGCCTCATGGGGGAATGTTTTATGACTTCAGTGGTTGAACATTACAATCTCATAACTTGGAATGCCCAGGGTATGAGTTCAGTTCACAAGCATCATAGAGTATTGGCACAATTGCATAGATGTTGGGCCCAAATGGTATGTCTTCAGGAGACCCACTTGGTGGCTGCTGAGCTCCCCAAATTGCAGAGGAGATGGAGGGGACAAGTATATGCAACTACCTACTCCGCTTTTTCATGTGGGGCAGATGTGTGGATTTCAGCATGGGTTCCTTTTTCCCTAAAAGATAGCAACATTGATGAATAAGACAGATATGTATTGTTACAGGGTACCTTAGATGGGAGGCAGATAGTCCTTGGGTCATTATATGCGCCCAACACTGACCCAGAAGCATTTCTATCTCATCTAACAGTTGCATTGGCAGACTGGACTCTGGGGGAGGATTTTAATGCAGTCATTGATGTTGTTCTGGATCGCTCTCAATCCTCACTGCCTGGAACCATAACGATCCAACAAGCTAGAGCCCCGCAGCAATGGATGCCAGGTGGGATTTAGAAGACATTTGGCACTCACATAACAGGAACATGCGTGAATATTCCTTTTTCTCACATCCCCATTAGATAGATTCATTTGCATGCCAACCCTTCTTTCGCATATAACACATACTTAGGCAAGACCATTTCGGACCACAACCCACTCGAATTGACCTTTAACTAGGGCCAGGTTCCTTCCCCAATCCCATCATGGCACCTACAGTCCCTTCTTCCGGAAGCCCAAGTGTTCAGGAACACTGTAGCTACATCAATCACATCTTACTTTGATACCAACGAAGGAACAGCCACAACAAGGTCGATAGAGTGGGAGGCCTTTAAGGTGACGATCCATGGTGTGTCTATGAGTGCAGTGGTGGGAGCCAGACATGAGATTTCCCTAGATATTACAGACCTCGAATCGACACTGCAGAAATTAGAAATAGAGGCCCAGTTGGGCACGGTGGGACAGGATAGGCTACAAGACACCAGGATAAAATATGCTGAACTCCTGACTAATTTACGTCTAATTGACATACACTCTTACACAGCTCAGACACAAGTAGAAGCAGATAGATCCGGCACTCTGCTGGCCCGCATGACATGACCCCAAACTTCCCCTAAGCCCGTACTAGCAGTATACGCTAACAACCAGGAATTGGTGAATACGCAGATCGGGCTAAACAAGGCATTCCATGACTATTATGCCCACCTTTATGTGGCCCCCCTCCGGTTCCTCCAGAAAACATAACTGACTTTCTAGGAAATATCCCCCTCCCGGTTATTTCAGACGCTACTAGTGAAACTCTAGCTGCTCACATTACCCAAGCAGAAATTCGTGGGGCAATAAAGGACCTTGCTCATAATAAAACGTCAGGCTCTGATGGGCTCCCATTGGAATTTTATTCTACATTCAAGGCGCAGTTAGTTCCTTAGTTATTGCAGTTATATACCACATACCTGGAGGAGGGAACACTGACTCCCACAACCAAAGAAGCAATAGTAACGTCCCTAATAAAACCGGGTAAACCACCCATGGATCTCTCTTTCTATAGACCCCTGTTCATCCTTAATACCAAATACAAAATCCTGAGTAAAATACTAGCAACGTGTCTCCTTCCGCCTCTTCCTGGTCTTATACACACTGACCAATATGGGTTTGTGTCCTGCCGAAACACCTCACTGAATATTCGGCACCTCTTTAACTTGTTCCACACGACCCAAGCTTCCCACCCACAAGTGGGGTGCTTGTCATTGGACATTCGACAAGCCTTTGATTCGTTGAGCTGGCAATATAAGCTGCCGGTACAGCGGAAATTTGGGATTCCCCCATGTATTGCCGTTGGGTAGAATTATTGTATACCTCACCAACAGCACGTGCGAAAACTGCCCACAACATATGCCCTGCATAAATTGTATTTCGAGGGACACGTCAAGGATGTCCCCTATCCCCACTACTATCTGTATTGGATAATAGAACAGCAAGGACATTGACAAATAGGTTTTTAAGTTTTAAGGACAATATGCAGCAGGAAGATTTTGGAATCGTATAGAACCACCGCGTGCGGGATCCTGATATTTAAAGTTTAGGTAAAGCATCCTGCCGATCAATAATCTCTGTAGTAAATGGAATGGTTCTAATGTTTCGCACAGTTGTCCTACATGTGAGGGAGTACTTGAGACAGAAGCACACTTCTTATTCTTTTGCCCGAGGTATAAGCACATTAGGAATACATGGCTGGTTGCGATATGTTGGATCCTGGCAGCCAATCGATTCATTGAGATTACCAGGATTTAAAAAGTGATTGCACAGAATTTTAATCTTTGGTTTGTCAAGATATTTGTTATATGCATGGAGATCGAGAAATAGGACATTGCTAAACCTGAACCGATCTGAAAAACATATAAAGCACTCTATCCATTTGCTACTAGTAAAATATGTATTAATCTGATTAGAAATACCAATGCGTTTTAAAGTTATAAGTTAAAATCACAAGATCAAAATACATTGTATATGAATTGGATATAGCAAATTGTTAGTATAACTTTACTGCAAGAGATAATTGTAATTATTAATAGGTTTTAAATGGTAGTATCTCTTCTGCTAAAACAATTTATTTTAATTATATTGCAATTGAAAAGAAGTTTTGATTCTTTGTGGATTTGTATATTTTGCCTCTTTGACATACCTCATTTCAACCCTATTAACACGCACAAGACACTTTCCTAAACTCAAAATTGCTGGTTATGAAGTAACAACCATCTAGTGACGTTTGGAAGTATTTTTGTAATTACAACAATTTGGAGATGATAACATAGACTGTGATTATGCTATGTGTAAATACATGTTGTATTTTACATTATTTTATTGTGAGGATGGGGAATTAGGAGAATTATTTTTCAACTTTTCTTTATTATTTATATGTTATGTGTTTTTATGGTTTTCTCTGTGAAATACCAAATTGAGATACTATTACTACTACTACTTTACATGTTGCCTCTTAAGGTAAGCCAGACTGCTCTGTGTCTTGCTATCAGAGGGTGATCACAGGTTAATTCAGGATGTGTATCTGACTTACCCTGACTAGAGTGGTGATCCCTACTTAGACAGGGTGCAAACCTCTGCCAAATAGAGACCCCATTTCTTCTAACACCCAGATGTTTAGCAACTTCCATTTAGGAAAATCACTGATGAGCATTAAACATTTGTATGTTGAAAGTCCTAGATCTTGAGCATTATGTGAAACTTCAGACTTATTTAGAGTCTGGCAGATGCAGATGTACTGCCACAAATTGGCAGTTCATGTGTCCTATGCCAAAAAACATATGTCAGATGTATATAGAGTTTGGCAGCATACCGCTGTGTTTCCAGCACCTCCATCACCACCTTCGTTTGTGGTTTTTGAGCTGAAAACTAAAGGGCAGTCTATTACAAATCCTAAACTCCATCTACCACATTTAGAGTCCGTTGTCCATTGCAGTAAATACTTCACACATGTTGTGGAGTAAAAAAGTACAAATAATCAAACCCTGCTCGAAGTCACTCCACAAGGAACAAAGGATGTCCCTGCTGCCGAGAGCCCTGGGAATGTGTGTGGGAGAAGTTGTGGACCAAATGGCTGCTGCAATATAATTACTAAGGTAAGTCCACTGCATAAATATTACTAACACTATCAGGCACATGCATCAATGTAGGCTTTTGCGATTCCTTAATTGCGATTATTAAGGAATCGCAATTAAGGAATTGTAAAAGCCTATGCATGTAGGAATCACTATAAAATTAGTGATTCCAAAACATTCCTTAATTGCGACACGCAAATTGTGAGTCGCAATTAAGGAATGCCTTCCCATTCATTCCTATGGGCCTGCAGGCCCATAGGAATGAATGGGAGATTGCATGCCCAATTTGCGAGTACCAATAGGTACTCGCAAATTGCGTATGCAATTTCAAGGGTGCAAGGGTGTCAACAGGACACCCTGTTGCACCCCTGAAATTGATCTGTGCACACATGTTGCGCATACACATGCCCCAAGGCATGTGTGTGTGTAACCTACAACTTTGAAAAATGCACTTTAGTGCATTTTTCAAAGTTTTTGCAAATTACCATCAAGTACAAATTGGTGGTAATTTGCGCCCCCTATTAGCAAAATCGCAATTTGCGATTCCATCATGCATAGCATTTAGGGAATCGCAATTTGCAATACCTTCAATGCAATCACAATTCAAGAAATCTCAAAAATTTGCGATTTCTTAAATTGCGAGAAGCTGACAGGTTGATGCATCACAGAATCCCTTTTTGGGGGCGCAACGTCCGATTTTTGCGAATCACACCGATTGCGCTCGCAAAAATGGTTGATGCATGCGCCTGTATATGTTTTATTACAATTGATATATTTTGAGATATATAATTTTGTATGTACTCAAGATATATTTTATAAGGCTAAGCACACATGATATCTAAATGAATAAATCCAAATGTTATAAAATGTTAAAATGTTACATTACATCAGTTGCCATGAGTTTGCCTTTCTTCAAACATGAGTCTTATAATTTTTGCTAGTGTTTGTTATTTTGTATAGTGCACTACAAAAGTCCCAATATATCACATTAGTAAAAATTAGGTAGGAAAATTCTAATGTTTAATGCTATCCTGCCATAAACCTTGCAAGCAAAAATGTATAATTTAGAGCACATTTCTCAAAAAGTAATAATAATAATAAAAGCATAGTTTTAACTTAAAAATATATTATCTATTTGCATGCAAAACATGAAATACAATGCACCCCATGCTTTTTTGGTGTGGAGGGCTGGTGAATGGGGTGGAGGTGGCTGAAGGGTACTATTCAAGTCTTTAAATAGGAGGGTTGAAAAAGCAGTTCTGTTTTGAAAGTATTTCCTTGTCATTTTTTTTTTAAATCTGTTTTATTGACATTTTTAAAGGTTACATATACTTGTGAGGCATCATAGAAAATTTACACTCCATGCATGGTATCACCGAATCGCTATAGGTACCAGTTCCCATCGCATATATGTATAGGCTCGTACCCATCCCTGGCGCAACCGTCGCGCCAGGTTGGATAAACGAATAGCATTCAGTTCTTGCCCTGCATGGGATGCATCCCTACTCAACGACTGCATAGTTTCAAGAGTCCCATGTATAAGTCCTTCTGCTATTTCCTCATGAACTTGCTAACAGACATAGCAGTGTAAAAACAGTTAACACCCAACAATCCCAACTCAGACCGGCGCTAGTGACAATGTCCCCATTCCACCCCCCATCCTGTCTTCCCCAGCAGCCCTGCCCAGCATTACAAATAGACTATTATCCCCCCACAATGACACTTATCATTTTCTCCACTGATGATACTGCGAAATGACACGTATATGGAGCATGAAACATGAAACATGGAACAACGCGTTCACACCCAACTGTTGACTCTGGCGTCTACCCTGGACCTACGTCTCTCCCCTCAGGCTGTCCCCCATATGTTCCTCTTCACCCCTCTGGAGTGCCTGGAGTAGCCCTTCCCATTGAGCCGCTATTGGCTCCTTCCTTAATCCCAACGTTTCCTTCCTTCTGATGGCGGTCCCCTCTGCCCTTGCCCATGCATAAAACGAGTGTCCCCATGCCTGCACGTGGGGTGGGTCCTGTGCCTTCCATCATCTGGTGAGTAATCGTTTGGCAACCGATATTCCCAGATCCAGAAACCTAGACGTCACCTTCATGGCTGGGGTTATGCGGAACTGGTGCAGCAGATACACCTCCCATTCAAAGGGCAATTTACGACCAGTACTAATATGTAACAGTTCACTGATCATGCTCCAGTAAGTGCGTAGCCTGTGGCAGCTCCATAGCATGTGTACAAGACCCACCCCAGGTTCCATATATCTAGGGCACACCGCATCCGCACGGTGGAAATACCTATTGATAGCCTCCGGCGTGATGTATGCTCTATGTACTATGAACAGCTGAATCTGTCGGAGCCTCATATTCCTAGGGATGCACACTGGCCCCTTCAATACCCATTCCCACTCCCTGTCTTCTAATGGCCTCCCCAGATCATTTTTCCACTTGCGTCGGAGTGGCTCCAGTGTAATCGCTGCGTGTGTGCGTAAAGACGCTGCAAACCAGCGGACCAAGTGTCTACCTCGCCCCATAACATGGAGGTATTGTATGGTAAGGTGCTGTTTTGGCTCCGTGGACATGTCCCCCCATTTAGCAGTCAGAGTTGCAACTAGTGAGCGGTGCATGAGGAATTGCCCTGGCGGAAGTCCCTCTTCCTCCACCAACTAATCGTACGTTGCCAAGGAGCCGTTGAAAGTATTTCCTTGACATTAGGCTGATGTATTTCCTCAATTTGGTAATCCTCTGGTAATTGTTGTGGAGTTCCAGACACAACAGGTTGGTTAGGGGGAGGGGGTAAAATGGTGGCTGAGGGGTAGGGCAAAATTAAAGGTGGTGCATGGGAGTAAGAAAAGGGAATTAAGGGCTCTGTGAACAGTTGGGAATGGACTGGGTAGTGGCAGTCCTTGTTTCCAAGGACACAATACCTCCCCAAGGAACTCTGTGCTAAGCAACCTGTGTTGAATGAATGTTCTTCAGGATTTTGACCATCAGGCCCCCTTTTCCACCACATCCTGGAGGACATGCAACACCGGAGTCTGCTCAAAGACAAAGGTCCTCCGTAATCTGCAGTTCTCCCTTGGAAACAAGGAGTGGCTGTACAAAAGCAGGGTGAGCAGTGCCTAGAGCAAAGGAGCCCCCTGCCAAGTGTTCCCTGGCTTGAGTCTGGCTCTGCGGGGATTGCTGGAGAAATGGGAATGGTGGTGGTGGCAACGCCTGTAGTAGATGGTACAGTCTTTGTTACCACCACAATGGGCTGGCTGGGGTATTGTGAGTCATCGAACTCTGTGGGACACAGGCCATTGGCAGACATGCAGATTGGGCAATCAGGCAGTGCCCGATGGGCTAGTTTGGCAGGGCAGTGTATAGGCCAGGTTTCTGGTCTGCTCGGCCAGTTTTTACTGTTGATTTAGCTGACATTATTGCCTGCAAAAAGTTAAAATCCATGCATTCTATCATACCTTGCAAATCACATGTACAGCATTACTTTAAAAGTTCAAAACTTCCCCAATCTGCAAACGTGGGCTTAGGTACCTACTACACTAATGACAGCCACATGCAATTTGGCATTCCAGCCAACACTGACACAGGCTGCATTCAATGCCACCCTATTCATTCACAGTGCACTGGTCTTTCAGTGCCACTGACACCTTCCTCCAAGTCCACAGACTAGTACAACAATTCCACAGGAATTGGGCCAGTGTCTCCCTCAGAATGTGCTTAGGATTCAAGGATACCTTCATGGAACAAAAAAAAAATATGTGCGTAGAAATCAGTGCTATAAGTTAGCCACATCCCCTTTTAGCAGTGATTTGACAAATACATGCTCAAAATAAAGTCAATACCAGGGAGTATGTCACATTTCTTCCCAGACCTAAGAATACATTTTTTATAACGAAATCAATTAATTAATTTAATTTAACATAATATAATGTAATATAGTCTTGTTATGTGAGAAAGACATTTATGTAATCCATAAATATATTCCTTGTTTTGTCCTACTTGCACAGGCACCATACCAAAAATGTGGTAGGTTTTCCAACCACCTTATAGCAAGTGGCATTGACCACAATTCACTTAAAATATGGTGAATGATTCAACTGCTTTGCTTGTTACACAGTAATCTGTTCAACAAACTCAAGAGATGCCACAATATATTTTTATGGTCAATGTTACAGAATACTAAGGAGGTCATTTAGACCCTGTTGGGCTGTATTTTGTTCTGCCAGGGCAGGGCAGCAAAGGGATGTACTACGCTGCCCTGGTGGACTGCAGCCTGTTGTATTTCAGATCATCATTTTCATGGTGGGGAATTCTGTGCTTCAGGGGATAGGCATCCACAAGGTACTGAGAGTTTAGTGAGTGGCCACCATGTATCCTGCAGTGGCTCAGCAAACTCTTTTAGCCTCATATCATTAATAAATCTACTCAATAAAGGATATTCTGTCTGAGGGGACAGGTGATAAAATGGATATGTTCTCTAGATTGTCCATGTAAAGAATCACAAAGTTGGGAGCAAAATTTGCTCGCATCGATGTCACCTTAATTTATAAATAGGATTGCTTATTGAGCATATTTGTGAGGGCTAGTCTTAAGAGAGAGATTATGAAAGACATGGGGATTTTATGTGGATGAGGTCTAGTGACAAGAAGAATGTTTGTGTAAAACGACTCAATGTCAAGGGTAACCAAGAAGGAGGCTGATTAATATAAAGGTTTATCTTCAAAGATGTTAAAAAAGTCCAAACTGTCTCTCATATAACAGTTAGTAGATAGGACAAAGTTTTATATAAAGAAGTCCACATATTGACCAATGGGCTCAAGTATAGAGCTGCTCAGGGGTGTTGACACAGGCCACACCCCTGTGGTCCTCTCAAAAACCGGGGTTACTGTGTCATCAATTAGGATTCGATAAGTGCGACACAATTGGACTGTCCACAGTAAGCCATCTGGTCAAAAAGGGCAAAATCCTTACATTCGGTGAACTACAAAAGACATATGGCTTGGCGCAAGGAGAGGTTTTTCGTTACCTGTAGATCTGCCATCCACTCAGGGCGGCACTCCCAGACTTAGGTAATCTGCCAGAGTCATCCCCCTTGGAAGATTCGTTGCTCTCTGAGCCCCTTCCAGACAAAGCCATATCATTAACATATCGCAAATTGTGCAATAACTTGCCAGATCCCTTTCAAACTCTCCGAGATAACTGGCATGCCGATATCAGACGCATTGAAGATGAAGACTGGTAAACTGCACTGATGTCCCCAAGAGAAGCAGCCATAAATCATCGTTTTCGACTGATCCAATTAAAAAACCTACATCGAATGTACCTTACCGGGGTCACCTTAGCCAAAATAGGAACAAGACAGGATGCGCTCTGTTTGCGCGGATGTCATCAAGAGGTATCCTTCTATCATATAGTATGGAACTGTCCCCAAATACGGCCCCTGTGGGACAGGACAACGACGCAAATGCAGGACGCACTTGGGAAACAAATAACCCTAACACCACCGATGGGGCTTCTTAACATTTGGGAGGCCACTGATCTTACGGAAGTGGAGCAGCAATTAGCCACCCTAGCATACACTTTAGTTAAAAGAGTTATTCCAATGAAATGGGGGGAAGCAGAAAGACCATCGCTCAAGATTTGGGCAGCGGAAAATAAACAAATGTATGATAGCTGAAAAAGAAGTATATAAATTCAGGGGCTGTCCTGAGAAATGGGATAAGAAATGTGTCTCCCCTACTGTGGAGATGGAAATGTCGAGAACGGATGGGCATTCACTGATAACAACTGACTGAGTCATTGTGCACTATGTTATAAGTAATTCTTATCATTTGATTGAAATGCATACATATCATTATATGTGACTATTTGATGTTTTAAATCATTAAAAATAATTTTTAAAAAAAGTATAGAGCTGCAATCAGAAACTAAGGGCCTACCGGGTGGTGCATGCATTTTTATGCATTTTTGGAAGTGTATATAGAACCTATTTCTATGTTTTTCTGTTCAAGAATAGAAATTCATTTTGACTGAAAAAGCCCTCTTGGATTTCTTTAGTCGGGTTTCTGCAAAGTTTTATATAGTGTTCCCTGTTGGACAGCTGGCAATAAATTTCTTTTTTATACTCATTTATGTTTTGTAAGTTTATATTTCTTCCTTTGTCTGCTGGTTGTATGATCAGACATGACATATTCTTAAGTGTGCCAATGGCTGTTCTTTCCTAACGAGAGATATTGTAAGAAATATAGTGGTGTTTGTGTTGGAACCAGCAGACCTCTTGAAACCATGTTCTCAAAAGTAAGAACCTCAGTGGGGATGGAATTGATAGGGGGTAAAAACAATCTGTGGTTTGCCTGTAGCATCTTGATTAGGGGGAATGATCCTTGAATAAAAGTTGGAGGCTGATTTTCATGAAGAATTTTAGTAATTCAGTTTCTAGTTCTTAGAAGTCAGCCCTTTCATTTGGCAAGAAAGATAAACCTCTACTGAGTAGGGAGATTTCTGTAGGTGACACAACATGGTTAAAGATGGGAACTCTCTGTGATCCATTTACTGCTTTGGGGCCCCACTGGTAATACTTGTGTGGTGTTTGCCTGTCGCCTGCAGAGGTTTAGTGCTATCTTTGTGCCCCCCTCCCCCGTGTTCGCCTGGTGCCTTGATGGGCTCTAAGTCCTCTTTTTAACTCTATGTTAGTATAGCATGGTGTGTTTCTCCTCAAGTGTGTTTTCAGTGTGTCCTCCCATCAGAGTCCTGAGAATGATCCCAAAGAACAGGATCGAAACACCGTCAACTTTCTGATTCAAGAACTCTAATAGCTTCTTCCATATTGTATGGGGTCGTATACCAAGGCATTTTATGCGTCACACTTAATCTGTATATTTATGTTTAGGTCATGTTTTTCAACAAGCATAGTTTTCTCACTGGCATTTTTTTAAATGATTTCTTCAAATTAACATTGAGATTATGCACGTTATCTTTGTTAAATCATTAACATTTTATTATACTAACTTTTCTCTTCATCACTGTGAATTAGGGACCATTGTTCTTTTAACACACACTTTTATCCTAGGTCTCTTGTGCTTTCATAGTTACCCCAGGTACTTTCTGACAGGTCTTCCTCTGAAGTCATAGAGAACAGAGAGAAAGAGGAAGGAGACAAACTCTAAATATGGCGATCTGCTGGTCACCAGGGCAGTAGAATATATGCCTCTGATGCCCTGGTGGGTCAGTAATCAACCTTGCAAAGCCTGAATTTAACAATAACTTCCTCTACAGAGTTTGTTAGACGTATACTTTGTCACAAAAGGGACAGATGTCCTGACTGGCGCATTCCAAATGCATTCTAGACTTTGTCAAATGTAATATGGTGGACTGGGTATGTGCCATTATTGGACAGAGTATTGCATCCTTCAAACTCTTACTAAGGCCCAATGGGTCTTTTTCGCAAACTGTGATCTGTAATATGTTTTGTAGTTGTATTGTATAAACTTCAAATCACAAGCTGCAGGCAGAGTTTTACGCCTCCGCATTACCTATACTCCTATGTAAAGAGTTCTCCACCCTGACTGTGGAGTCTCTGCACACATAAATATAGATTTTAGTTGTAAATTTGGGAGGGAGTGGGTGGAAAATGGCTAAGACTTACAACAATCATGGATAGGATTAGAAAGGAGTAAGAGGGGTTTAGGGAAGGCCCGGAAGGGATTCAGCGAAGAAACCACCCACCCACACCAGAGGAAGCCCACTGAAATATTCAGGGGCTCACTCTTGGAGTGTGTGAATACCGAAAAGTAGTATACTTATTCCAAGGTGTAAATTACTCAAAAGTGTAAGTTACCTTTGTGAATCAGGCCTAATTTGTTTACAGTAGATTTAAAATATTATACATTTTAATCTAAAATATATTGACATTTTTATAAAAATGTTTCTAACATACATTTATTTACAGTTAGACAGGCTACTCACCAACCTGCGAGGGTTTCAGAATTTCTCCCTACCTAAGTGTTTACAGGCCAAGTCCACATCCATATCTTCATACCATGCGAAAAAGACACATCATTAGAAAATACATATTACACAACAAATTAATAATGGATTTGGAAAATAAATTAAAACAGAACCAGATTTCAACAGTAACATTCTAACTGCAATCTCACCACTTTTTAAGATTATGGCAATGTTACATTTCTGTGAAACTGGTTCTGTTCAATACACTGTTGATCAATCCAATAGAATATCTCAGCAAGTCGTTTCTTCTGTCCCCTGACAATCTTACATGCCTAATAATCTTGCAATGATAAATAACATTTAGGCAGATTTAGGAGGGACTCCACATGCAGATAGAGTAATTGACTGAACACATGTTGCCTCGATTTCGCTTGAGGACTGAGCGCAGGTCTAGTGTAACCGAAAGCACTTTCATTCAATCAATGTGCTGGTGATCTGCCCAGCAGACCTGTTTATTCCCATTGTTTGTGCAGAGTTTCCTGGACCAACCAATAACTTGATGATACTTTGCAAAAGCAGTGTGGGACAACAGATGACAGACCTCCAACTAAGAAGAGGCTGGATTGTTAGAAAGCTAATGTACCATGTAATAAAAAATAATTTTACAAATATTAATATATATATTTATGTTTGTATGAACCAAAGGCCTGATTACGACTCTGGTGGGCACTACTGCAGCATGCCGCGATGGCGGTCGGGAACACACCGCCAGCATTACAACATTACTGCGGGGCTGGCGGTGTGTCAGCGGCGCAGTCATGATGGTGGCATGCTGTGGCTCTAGGAAAAAGACTGCAGCCAATGCTGACACAGCTGGCCTCTATGGGCTGCCGCTGACACTCCCGCCACGGTGGCAGACATGTTGGCGGTAGCGGTGGGCTTGCGGCACTCCGCCTTCCTTGCTTGTGATCAGGTAACCGGACCTTAAGGGTAGCAGGTGGGGGGACAGCGATTCAAAGACCGCCAGGGTTGTAATCGGACCCCTAATGATCTATCCATTTATTTAGTTTTTCGGGGGGATTCAGCCTATTCAAGAAGAACATGTTTTTTTTGTTACACATTTAAAGGACCCAACATTACCATAGGAGTTCATTAAGGCTCCCTGTTTTCCGTTTATACTGATTTTTACAGATACATATATAGAGAAAACTGTTTATTTTCCTGTCTGTATTTGTTTTTTTTTTACATCTGAATGAAAATGGAAATTGGGTTGCCTTTTGGGTGATTCTAAATGCTCTCAGTCATGACTGCCAGGCCCATAGTTGTGTGGTTTGACAGGTTCGGGGGGTTAAAAAAGAGAAAGGTATTTTAGTAAACAGGCTTAAACAGCAGTAGATACTCACAAGGTTGATACTAACATGTGCATGCTTTCTTATAAGTGCATTGATTTATCATCTGTGGGTGTTCATATCGTTGAAACCTGGCAAGCATTCTGGCATGAATGCACATTTATTGGTTAAATAAATGTGAGAATATACTAGTTTCAGCTTAATGTTTACATAAAAACCAAAATAAATATGGATACAATGAGCACAAGATAAATATAGATAAATACAGATGAAAATGTTTAAAAAAATATATTATAAAACCGGAAGCCCTAGTTATAATGATGCTCGTGTCTGTACCAGGAGGTGTGCGGAATGTATTTTTTAGATTTTTAAAAGCCTGCTTTAGTTGACTACATAAGGCTGGTAGTGCTATATTGTACTCTCATGGACCGGTCTGTAATGATGTGGAGCTCTGCTATATGGAGAAACATACCACTCATCACAGTTGAATAATTCAAATCAGTGCCATAGGATGACGTTGGTGACAGTGATGAAAAAGAAAGCAGGGAAGTAAGATGTGATTTGATAAAGCATATGTTTGATTAATGGTAAATTCATCCACTTTTCATATGAAACATAGTGAATGTTTTCATTAGATATGTTATGTTATATTAAAAGCAAGTAATGCATTTAAATTGAATTTAATTTTAGACATTACAGTTACACGTAAACATTTATATCATGGCCATGTCTATATTGATGTATGTTTATATTTTATAAAAATGTTGTTTTACATTTTGTAAAAACAGATTATTTTGTATATCTTTTTTGACAAAAGTAATTATGAATGTAATTTCTACTTTTAATGCGTTGTTCATTTATACATTCATGTGCCATTAATTCTTGCCATTTACTGGCTAACTAATGAGTCGTCTGGATCCATTGCAACTTGAGCAAAGGCAACAGTATATTGAAATGTATAAGCTGCTCAAAAATGCAATGCCTGTGTGATCATATAATTTGATGAAATATAAAAATTATTTACATTATAATAAATGCATTACATCTCAAAAATAAGTAATTATAGAATTGTAGTATAATCTCTGTTTATGTAATATGTGTTACTTTTGCATGGTGCCTATTCATTTGCTGGCCTATACAAATCATGACAACCAAAGAATAGTTAACGTGTGCCACTGGATATAAGGATACTGGTTTAAATGTATTTTTCTTTTGCAAAATAAATGCAAAAGATTAAATGTATTATTTTTCTAAAAATATATTTTATATGTATATGATGATTTTTTGCATTTTCATGATAGGTTGTTACTTAGGGCCTGATTAGGATGACATAGACGGAATTAACCGATATGCTGTCAGCGGTCCTGTACTAGGCATTACGATGCGACCGCCACCACGGCGGTCGCAATGCCTATATTTTGCATTGCGGCAGGTGCTGCTGGCTACAGCACCCGCCACAATGCAAAACTGGGACACTTTACATATCCCTGCACTACTTGGCAGGCACCATGCGGGAATATATGTTGTTACTTAGCAGACCATTACTTCACAAGTTTTTAGTACGATGTTTCTACATCGCAAATACCATTACTACGCAAGATTTAACTGCACATGCTTTTAGTTCGCAAATACATCATAGTAAAAACTTGCGAACAACATATATTCATATATAAAACAGCAAGCCCATGGTCGAAAATAAATGAACACGCAAAGGTAACTTACAGTGTAGCAGCAGAGGAACGTGTCAGGGAGAGTACTCCTCATGTGCGGATGGCGTGGTCCATGAGCGCCATCTTTAAGGTGCTATTTATATCCCCAAAAATCCAGTCAAGTGGACTAATCGTAAAGACTAATGCGCTGCTAGCTTAAAATGTTCAAATGCAGGGTCATTATAAGAATATCGCTTAGTGCAAATATCTTTTTTAATATTAATCGTACACGCTAAATAGTCAAAATAGAATAAGATAATATTAGAGAAGATGCAAATTACACCAATTACATGCCATCATTTAGGATACTTCTTAAAGTTCACAAACATCAAATCATGAGAACTGCCTAAGTCGTAGCTATGGCGGCCATATAATAACGAACGCCTAAGTATACGAAATAAAATAATTTAAGAGCAAAAGCTAAAAATGCGTGCTAATGAATCACGTGTGCCTATTTTAATATAGGGGTCAAAGGGCAGTCAAACTTCAATCATATGTGCTGTACAGAAATAAAACACACTAGTATACCATACAACACAGAATACTAGTTTAAATATGCAACATCGGGTCATGAAGTAGAGTCCTCGGTCGTAATAATTGCGGCTATCTTGTAACGAACACCAAGGAATACAGAAAAGCAGAGCCTTGAGCAACAAAACCTAAGTAGTGGCTGATACACCAAACATATCTATTCAAATATAGGGATCAGAAGACAAGCAGAGTTAAACCACACAACCCTAAAACCTAAAAGACAACCATCTGCATGACCCCAAAAACTACACTGCCCCACTTACCTCTCTCTCCTCATGGTCCCTCGCTTCACCGTGCTTCCTCTCTTCTCCTGCTTCAGGCGTCGTCAGAGCTGCATGTCTTTGTTTGGAAACAGAAGTGCCTCCTTTTCCAAACAACGATGTGAATAGTCAGCAAAGTAATTGCGAAGTAACGGTATATGCGAAGTAGAAGCATGCGAAGTAAAAGATCCTGCTAAGTAAAAAACTCGTAGTAATGGTAAGTCGTAGTAGTGATGATGGAGCAAGGTTTCATATTTAAGGAAACTTGCTTGTATGCAATCCTCTCAAATAACATGTAACCACGTAACCAACACGTTTTGTAAATACTAACATTGCATTATACACGACATACTGTAACTAGGGGAAGCTTTCCTATGTGTATTACTAACAAGTAACCCGAATGTCTTAAAAATGGCCGTCCAAAAACGCGGAAACTTCATTGCACATGCGTCTACTGCATCTACGTAGTATGACGTATTCTGTCGCTTGGTGGGAAAACTTTGCAGCTGCGCAATAGCACTAAATATGGCCGCTTGAAACTCACATGTTGACCCATATGCTAATGCTTGAACTAAAACTTGTAAGTTCTATTAAAACACTAATGCAAAAGATTAAAATAAGTAAATGGGGAGGGGGCATGGCTTGGACGCCGAACAAGATGGCCACCTGACCTCGGAGCTCCGCTGTGCCGAGACGGACTTTTCTTTCATTTCTGGTATTTTTCTGCCGTTCCAGCGGATTTCCTTCAGTTACAGTGTACGGACCGCGGTGCGCTCCCAATGTGAACACCAGACTCGACTTTCTTGCAGCAATGCCCCGTTTTCGTCATGATGTGTAAGTCCCTTAGTGCGACCGCCATTTTAAGACTAGTGCGACGCTCGCGCGAGGCTGGTCTGTGCGCAGTTCTCCTCACAAATGAGATAACTCGATAGCGCTTGATGGCTTCTTCTTCACATGTCCGCTGCTTCTGGCTCATTGCGCTTCCTGCTTATCTCCATGTTTCCACAGCTGCCTCCCAGCCTATTCTATACTAAGCAGCAGTATCTCTCTCACTAATCATTAATGATGCCTCATGGCTGACTTCTGCTTTTCTGTACTCCACAGAAGACCCGACACTGTTCTTGCTGCTGTTTTTGCGCTTTTTGGTTTGTTCAACAGAGTGTATTGGGTCACGGCCATGATTAAGCGGCTTTAGAGGCCAGGTCAAAGGGGTATATATTTCCACACCAATCAATAATTACCCACTACAACTCCTGGTTGCCCTCAGGTCATCTTACCATTCTCAGACGGACATTTCAACATCGGTTGGGGCTACCTTTGGTATCCGGTACGCTGCTGCTCCCCAGTAATCTTTTATTGTTTCTGCTGGTTTCCACGCTTCTTTATTGAACATTCTTGAACATTATTGCACATAATTGAACATTTTTGTTCATCCCGGGTATTTTTATATGTGGAACACGACGTGCAACTGTGATTTTGTTTTTGCTTACTCTATTTTCTGCACGCTCAGGTCTCTATGGGCAAACTACGTAACCCAAAGTTCGTCTTTGTGCCCTCGAAGACCTCTCCTACGTCCTCCTCCTCTTCTTCCTCAACAGCAGACCAATTTTTCTCCACAGATCAAATGGCGGCAGCGGCTTCCAACCGTTCCTCTCCACCACAATCAGCCTTAAACAAGACTTCTCCCTCTACTACATCATCTAAGCGCTTGAAACACGACTCCCCTCCTCCTGATAAGCCGCCATCTCCTATCTCTATGGAGTTATTGCTGGAGGAAATACGCGCTCTATGCCCATTTGTGGAAGAGACCAACACAAAGATGCAGCTTTTTGAGGCAAAATGGGCGACTATGGACAGCCGGGTATCCTCCATGGAACAGCAGATTACGGATATTCACACTAACTCTCAACGTATTTCCTCGCTGGAAAAGTCTGTTCTCACACTTCAACAACATACTGAGGACTTGGAAAATAGAAACAGGAGGAACAATGTACGTATTTATGGTCTGCCGGAATCTTTGGAGGGAGATGACCCTGTTGCGTTTTTCTCTTCTTTTCTTCTGAAACTTTTGGACATCCCTACTACTACTTCTCTAAGCATCCAAAGAGCCCATAGACTTGGCCCTCGCTCCTCATCTTCAACTAAACCACGAGGAGTCATCATTCTATTTCTGAAGTTTACTGACCTCCTTCTGGTCCTTTCTGCAGCTCGATACAAACGCCAAGTCTCCTGGATGGGCCAGAGGGTGTTTCTCTCTCAGGATGTCTCTAATGCCACTGCCGTGAGAAGGAAAGAATTTTTGAATCTTCGGCCTCCTCTACGCTCTCTTGGTGCTAGGTATGGTTTATTCCATCCTTGTCTCTTCAAGGTGACTCATCAAAATCAGACCTGGACTTTTCACGATCCTGCCGAACTCAAAAATGTTATTCATATCCAAACTAATGCTGGCATGGATACCTCTAACTCTGCTAATGGTTGATTACTTAATTTCCCTCTTTTCTTGCAGGTTTTCCGGTTAATGTTCTCGTATTGGCATTCGTTTGTCACTTTTGTTGTGGTTCTTCATTAGTTGCTGGATTGTATTCCCTTTTTCATGTATTTTCTGCAGTATAATTGTCTGCATTATCTTCTTTCTTACCTAGACTGGCTGATGTATTACTCTCCATCCCATACGGTTCGTTTTGTTCATCCTCCGTCCTGGTGCAGCTGGCTCTCCTGGCTATGGGAGGTCATTCTTGTCGAATCCTTCCATAACCCCAATATCGCCCTTTTTTCCCTCTCAGGTATGTTTCTTTCAGTCATCCTTTTTGGATATGTACTGTCTTTTCTTGTACTTCTTTTTTCTTGTCCTTCCTCTTCTTTCCCTTCTCTTTCGCTTCCCTTGTTATTTATTTCTGTCTCTCCTCTGCTCGTACTATTACTTTATCTTTTTCCTTATCCCCTTTTAAATGTACCTTTCAATTTTCTTTTTTCTCGTCCTTTCCTCTCCTGTATTTATTGGCATTCCTTTCTTATCTCTTATTTTTATGGCTTTTTTCCTTTGTTTATAATTTTACTGTTTTTACCTTCAAAGTTATTTCATGGAATGTAAAAGGTTTTATTAATCCGATTAAGCGACAGAGAATCCTCTCCCACCTAGCTTCTTATAACCCAGATTTAGTCCTTTTACAAGAAACTCATCTTACTGAAGCAGAATCGCTTAAGTTGAAAAGAGGCTGGGTGGGTACGGTCTTGTTCTCTCCCTCTTCTAATAAAAAAAATGGTGTTGCTATTTTATGTCACAAAAAACTAAAATGTAAGGTTGTTTCCCAAGATACTGACACTGAAGGTCGATGGGTACTAGTTAAGTTATTAATCAATTCTGTATCTTTAATTGTTTTCTATGTTTATGGCCCTACTCACCCTGATTGTAATTTTTGGCCTTTAATTACCTCGAAATGTTTTCAGCACAGAGATACCATGTTTATTTTAGGAGGTGATTGTAACCAGATTGTTGATCCGTTTCTTGATCGCAAATCTTCTGTTTGCTTTACACCTCACAAATCACATAAACAATTTCTTGACACCATTTCAAAGTCACATCTCATTGACTCATGGAGACTTTCACACCCTGATACCCTTGATTACTCCTTTTTCACGCCTCCTCATGCCTCTCTTTCCCGCCTTGATTATATTTTTCTTTCTCAACCCCTTTCTCAGAACCTCTTATCTTCTTCTATCGAACCCATAGTTATTTCTGACCATGCCCCTATTGTCACGATCCTCGACCTTCTTCCTGCACCTCCCAAGTCTTCTCGCTGGCGATTTAATAATTCTCTTCTTACGGATCCTCTTTTCTCTTCTTCTTTTCTCTCCTTTGCCAAGGAATTCTTTTTACTTAACTCTGACCCCTCTCTGGCTCCCCATGTTATTTGGGATTCTTTTAAAGCGACCGCACGTGGTTTTGTTATTGACTTCGTTTCTAAAAAAAAGAAGCACTTTCTTAATAAACAGAAAGGCTTGTTGGCTCATATTAAATCTTTAGAGCATAAATTCTCTACTTCCTCTAACAATTCTGTTTTGCCAGATCTCATACGTGCTAAACTTGATTTTAATAAAACCAGTACTGATAATGCCTCTTCAGTTTTGCTTCGGAGTAGTGCTCGTTACTATGGGGGTCGTAATAAATCGGGTAAACTTTTAGCTAACTATCTTAAAACCCGTAAGGAGCGTACTTCTATAGACTCCATTTACTCTTCAGATAACCTACTTCTTCATAAAGAACAGGATATTCTTACCCAGTTCCAACTTTTCTATCAGTGCCTTTATACACCTGAATATCCTCCCTCCACTTCACTTCTTCAATCCTATTTTGAAAGACTCCCTGCCCCCTCCACCTCCCATCTTAATTTTCTTGGTCTTGAGCATGACCTTTCTCTTACTGAACTTGATAGCGCCTTAAAGACTCTTACTAAAGGTAAAGCACCGGGTCCTGACGGCTTCTCTGTTGAATTTTACATGCATTTTTCTGATCTTTTACTCCCTAAACTTCTATCTCTTTTTCAATCCTTCTTTCTTTCCGGTACTGCGGCTGGCACTTTCCATGAAGCTACGATCTGCCTTATCCCCAAGGAAGGTCGTGACCCTCAACTCTGTAAAAACTACCGACCGATATCCTTAGTTAATGTGGACTATAAATTATTTGCCAAACTACTCGCTTTGCGTTTGGATCCTCTTATGCCCCATCTTATTGGTAAGGAACAGTGTGGTTTTGTTAAAGGTAGACTCACTTCGGACAATGCTCGCCTTTTCCTCAATGTTTTAAATAAAGTCGCATCTCTTTCCATTCCTCTTGCTGCTATTTCTCTTGATGCTGAGAAGGCATTTGATAGAGTGGATTGGTCCTTTCTGTTTGCTGCTTTGCGCTGGCATGGCTTTGGTCCTAAATTTATCTCCCTTATCTGTTTACTTTACTCGGCCCCCAAAGCTTCTGTTCTAGTCAACGGTCATTTATCCTCTTATTTTCCTCTCCAACGTGGTGTCCGTCAAGGTTGTCCTTTATCTCCGCTTCTTTTTGTTCTCGCCCTTGAGCCATTTCTGACGTCTATTCGGAATAATGTATCTATTTCTGGTTTTCTGTATGGCAAGACCCATTTGAAACTGTCTGCATATGCTGATGACATTCTTTTATTTATTTCTGCCCCTGAAAAATCTATTCCCGCCCTATTATTTGAGTTTAACTCCTTTTCACAGGTCTCTGGATATAAGATTAATTCTGATAAAACTGAGATTCTCCCTCTTACAAAATTCTGTCTCCCCCATCAGTTTTCTTTTACTGGTTTTGCATGGAATTCCTCCAAAATTAAATACCTCGGTATATGGTTCTCTAATTCCATCTCCTCATCCATTCAATTGAATATGTCTATAGTTCTCTCCCGTATTGATAAATTATTATCCTCTTGGAATCCTCTTTATCTCTCGTGGTGGGGTCGGCTTGATTCGATTAAGATGATGATATCCCCCATTCTCATATACACTTTTTCCATGCTTCCCGTACACATTCCGGATATTCATTTTAAACGCATTGATTCCTGTCTTTCTAAGTTCCTATGGAATCATAAAAAGTCTAGGGTTGCTTTCGCCGCTCTTCGAAAACCGAAATCGAATGGTGGAGTCAATTTCCCAGATTTTCGTCTCTATCATAAATCCTTTTCTTTACGTCAGGCCTCTAGATGGCTTATTTCACAACCTTCTCCTTTTAATCCTCTTTGGCTTTCTATTGAACGCTCGTTACTCTCTCCGTTTTCTCTCCTTGAAGTCATACATTTCTCTGCCAAGAATTCGTCTACTTCTCTTCCCTTATTCAGATATACCTCCTCTCTTCTAAACTCTTTGGTCCGATCTACTCCTACTACTCGTGAATCCTTTTTAGAATCCCCTATTTGGTATAATTCGCTTATTCTCCTAAATAATAGACCTATTTGTTGGTCTTCTTGGAGATCAAAAGGTCTTGTATGGGTTAAACAGCTCTTTGATGGCTTTCTTCCATGCTCCTTTCCTCGATTTCGTCTCTTATTTCATTGTCCTCAATCTTTTTTACACAAGTTCACTGTTCTCATGACTCTTATTCTTGACGTTTACTTTTCCCTTCCTTCGTTATCATCTCCTATCTCCCAACCTCCTCTCCTTCAAATTTTGCTCACCCTTCCCAAAGCCTCTCTTATTTATACATTTTTCTCGTCCCCTTCTCCGAGTCGCTCTAAATCTAAATTGGAATGTGCTTGGGAGTTAGATCTAGGATGTGACTGGTCTGTTGTTCTTTGGGATAAAATTTGGTCCAGATCTTTATAAATTTCCCGCTCTGCTTCCCTGACTCAATCTTTGTTTTTTCTATATCACAGATTGTATCTCTCCCCAGTTTCTATTATTCGCTTTTCTCTCACTCACGACTCTAATTGTTGGACCTGTGGATCCTCTGATGCTGACCTTCTTCACCTTTTCTTTCTCTGCCCTCCTGTTGTTACTCTGTGGGGTGAGGTTTGGTCCTATGTTTCTCGCCATTCTCTATCTCTATTCCCTACTCTATTCCTCTTCTCTTTTTAGGTAGCCTTTCTGATTCCTTGGATATCCCCTCAGACTGTTCTGGTCTATTAGACCTTATGCTTGCTCTGGCATTCCAACACATATCTTTTAACTGGAAAACTCTCAACAATCTCTCTATACAATGCTGGTGGAACTCTCTTTGTCACCATCATAGGCTTGATGTGCGCTTTGCTGCCTACTCCACTCCATCTCTTAATAGAGATTTATTTTGGTTGCCCCTCACACCATACCTTGATCGCATGGCTTTGAAACGCACTTCACATTTATCCTCTGAAAATTTTAAACCTCCATGAGTGATTTTTGCTCTGTCCTCCTTCTCATACCTCTTATATTGCCTATCTTTTCCTACACTCAACTGATAATCTATTTCTGATTTTCTTATCTGCTTATTCTATTTGCCCTGTTTGCTTCCTATTTCCTTTATAATGTCTCCTTTTCTTCTTTTCTTTTGTTTCTCCCCCTTTTTCTTTCTCTTTCCTTTCTCTCTTTCCTTCCCTTCTTACCTATAAAATTTTATAAAATGCTTTTTGTCTATTTTGCTAGATGGTATTGGCCTATTGTACTTTTAACTCAGTATTGTTAATATCATTTGTATTGGTCGATATCTCTCTGTTTTTCTTTTTCATAATTTTTCTCAATAAAGCATTTCAAACAGAAAAAAAATAAGTAAATGGGGATAGAGTAGAGATAAGTGGTATACAGTGAAATCACTTATTGTCACATTCTAACGTGTCTTTTTTCTGACTTTATTATTAGTTCACGTTTGGGCCTAGGAAGGTGACTGAAATCCCTACCTCACATGATCCGCGCGCAAGCGCATAGAAACTTGCCGGAAACTAGAATGACACACTTGAAACACAGCCATGGCCACATTGAATGAAGACGCCTGTGAAAGTAAACCCCTGAACCGGACGAAAGCAACAATTTTGAATAAAATGTATAATTTGTAATGATCATAATGTGAAATGCGGGTGGGAATAAAGCTATGGGAAAGTAAATTAAGGGGCGGAAACATAGAACAATATTCCACAGTGAAATTATTACTTTTAATATGGTGTGATGAACTCACCTCCTCGCCCTAACCAATTAGAGTAGGGAAAAACACAAATATTGCAATTTGGGGGTGGTACACAAATACAGAATATTATAATTGAGGTAAGTTAGCTAGAGGCTTTGTTAGACTTGTCAGATCCGTCATTCCGACTCGTCACCGACCCAACGCATATGCTGCTAACGACGCTATCTCACACCCTGCTGCTGCCAGAAACTCTGCTCAAGAAATTGAGCTACTGATCGCTAATCTAATCATCTAGTAGGGGATTTTGGAAGAGGGACACCCGAGGAGAGTAGTATCAATGAGGGGTGCGACGCTGGCATTGCACTTAGAAGAGGTCACCTTCCCAAAACCGAATCTGTCCGATCCTCAGTCTGCATCTTGTCCTGGAAGATTCTATCTGGCCTATCTTCAAAGAGTTGGGTTCATCTATCACCTTAGGTAAATATAATACTGCGAAAACTGTCATTGTACCTGCTCTCTCTATTTCCTTTTTCCAGGTACCGTCTTCATTGATCATTATTATGACTTTGTTTATTTTGACTTTAATTTGCCTCTTGAAAGAATGTGTTTAAGCTGTAGTTGATTCTGACTCACAAAATTATTGATTTAGATAAAGTTTTTTTTAAACTTTTTGAGTTTGTGGTTATTTCAAGTTTTAAGTTGAATGTCATTTTCTACCTTAAACTATCTCAGAAACCTGATTCATCGAGAAAGGAATTATTAAGGAGATCAAATTGGTAAGACTTGGCAACGGTGAAACAAAATTACAGGTAAAACTCAAAAATTGATATCAGCGGGGTTTGCTAGCTCATTTGTGTGAATGGTCTGGGCCCAGGTGAGTATTTAGGTATGTGTGTGCTTAACCCGAGCTGGTGAACCGCGCTCTATCAGTTTTTCTTTGGTAGCAGAGGCATGGTTAGGTTCTAGTTAGTTAGGTAGAAATATAGTGTGGATTGAATTATTTTATTCATTAGCAACCGCTATTCGTTAAATGTTTATGTATTGTTTTATGTTGTCTGGAATTTCCCGGGAATATTGAATAGTGGGTGGCGAATGGAAGCCATACTGCAGTGAGGTTACTTGTCTGGATCAGGAAAGTGCTGAAAGTTACGCAGGACTAGAAGCACTGATTTAGGGATTCATTTCTTTTGTATAAAAGTGAGAGTAATTCGTAGCAAAGGAGTTCACTGGTGAAACTTTAGTCTTATATCACCTAGAAAGGGTAATACTGAAGGAGTAGCAGGTTCTCTGATGATTATGTGAAGAGTAAGCGTAAAGGTTTTACTCGTAGTGTGTGAAGAGTAAGCGGAAGGGTTTTACTTGTAGTGTGTGAAGAGTAAGCGGAAAAGGTTTGCTCGCAGTAAAAGGTTGGCTGTTCTTTGTATTTAGAGGATCAGATACCGTAGCGAATGTTGTTGATTAATAAAAATTGCATGTAAATTTGTGAAAGAAATACATTTTTGTATTACCTTCTAAAGGAGGGGTCAGTTGCGGTGCTGCACTGACGTCACAGAGGGCCGCGCTGGGATTGGTTGAAACAGGGGGCGTGTGACTGTCGTGAAGAATTGTAAAGGAGGGGTCAGTAGTGAGGAGTGATACTGACGTCATAGAGAGCCGTGCTGGTATTGGCTAAACGCATAACAAAACAGAATCTGATTGGTGAAAAAGAAAAGAAGCCGTACTGGTATTGGTCAATTGTTAGAGTAAAAGCAAAAATTTGTTTAGTTGAAAATAGAAGCCATAATGATAATTGATATTGGGTCTTGCATGTGGAGACACAACCCTACTTTAAATAATGACTCGCCCAGACAGAAGATATTTGGGCTTCGCCCACGAACAGTACATAAAAGGGAGATCACACAGAATGTATGGAGAGAAAAGGAAAATGTAATTTATGCAGAAAATTAGTAATTATTTTAAAAGGGATAAACCCATTAAAATTAGAGAGGGAATTCTCATTCCTCCTCTGAAAACTCCTGCATCCTATATGATGATAGAAAGAGGTTATCATACTTGTGTATGGATAGAAAATTGGGTAGAGTATACAAAAAATGATGGAATACTGGCGTTCCCAGAGTACGGAACATTTAATGGAAGAATTTTACATAAATTACGCACTAGAATGAATGAATTAGAACCAAGACCCAGATTAACTCTGTATGAAGCACTAGAAGAATGGGAGACCGAGGCATTTGAGCTAGATACACCCAGGAGTGACAGAAATTTGAGCAGATATTATCTAAAATTTCCATGTGAAACTCAAGATAAGCAGATGAAACAGTGGAGACAGGCCATGTTAACTGAAGGCTTATATCCAGTATTGGTGACAGAGGAACAGACAGGAGGAAAGTGCATAGAAAAGAAAAAGCATTTAACATTAACTGGTTGCGGGGACTCAGAAGATGATTATTTAGAAGATATTTTAATGAAAAATCCTCCGCCTTATCAAGAAAGACTTAATAGAACTACCCCGAGTGCTCCGATTCTAGATACACCCTTAGTGCCACAAATAGTACATGAGAAAACAATGGAAAGGGTACTTCAGGAAAAAGAAAGAGAAGCGACAAATAAGAATAGAAACAAATTAATACAGAAGATAACACAGTTAAATGCACATCCCGAAGCTCTGACTATACCAGTGACTACAGGTCCTGTTGTCCCACTGTTCGGGGATAAATCAAATTGTCCTAAAACACCTGTCATGACAACACCTATTATTACATCAGCCTCACAACAAGAAAAATTAAAGTGAGGATACAAGAGCATCTCAGTACCATTAAGAATGGGAAACTAACCACTAGGTTGGTCCAACACTACAAAGACAGCCAACACAATTATAAGGCAGTGAGATGGGTGGTGTTGGAAAAAGTGATGGGTGATATGAATCAGAATGAAAGAACACTCGCACTGAAAGAGGTACGCTGGATTTATTCAGAAAAGGTGGATCAAATTGGTCTAAATGATCAAATTGAATGGAATAAGATCTCCAGATAAAGAATGACAGTTCGTTATAATGCTTTTCTGATCATGCATTGATTTCTGCATATACGTTAAGATAGTTAAGTTGATCAAGGCTGTCTCTATTCCTTTGTGTATGCATTTTTCCATGCATCACACTTTGGAGAAATTATTTCCATCTCCTGGTGGCCTTAGCAATTTAAAAAAAAAAAAATGTAGTTCTTCAGGCCTTTTTTGGTATGAATATGTATAAAATACCCCTTTCAAAATGTATATAAATTGTGACCTCTAAATTGAATAGTCATATTTGAAATGAATAGTGATATATTTTTTTAATATAGGCTAACTTTCATGAATACTCTGTATGTGGCCCTATGAGTGCTTTTACATTCAGCGCGCTTAGAAATCTAATTAAAAAATGATACAAGATATGCCAGTTTAAGATGGCCGCTGCATTGGCCCGTTGGATAGCAGTGACCTGTTGTTCCGGGTACACAGCCTCGTTTTCAATCCACTCCCGGAAGAGTGAGGTACGGGCTGCCGGTTTAAATTGCAGTCGCGTACCATCACGCCTTGATCCCGGAATGAGTGACCGTGTTGACTAGGAACTCTTACGGTGAGAGTAGTCTATTATGAATGGGCTGGTATTAAGGTAATGGCTGTCTTATTATTAATGGGTTTCTTTTAAAATGAAACGTTTTGAAACTCGGATACAGCTCTAGATGACAAGACGGTGATGAGTTTGTATTGTAAAGGTGAAGGCAATACAACGAATAACGCTAACACTTTGTTAGGTGCTACTCGTGAGAACTAGTACCATGTAGTCTACTTGGGTCAGGGTGGATGCAAGCAGATGATCTTGGCACAGTATATGAATGTACTGATCTGATGTATCTGTCTCTCCAGATAAAGGTGTAAGTAAGGGACGTGCTTACAACAGGGAAGAAAAGTGCAACTAGCATTGACTCCCTGAACTAATTTAGAGCTGGTATGCGGGCCCGTGGCTCTCATTAGGTAATTGACATCGATGGCCTTGAGTCAGGGGGTCGTTGTTGTGTGTTTTTAAGTCAGACTACCTGTCTTTGAGTCTTGAAGTGGGAGTTGGGTGTTGTCTCTCATGAATTTACCAGCCGTGTTTCTTTTTATTCGGTTGGCGTATTTGCAGTCACTCTTTCTTAAATAGAAAAAGTCCAGGGAAAGTGAACGCAGACCCTCGATGCCCTGATGAATTTGCCGTTATTTTGAAAAGGCAATGAAACATGTTGGCCATTTCTGAATGTGGTTACATGACATGACCGTGTTTTTAACCTTGGGATGACTCACATAATGAAATAAAGAAGTTGGAATCATATACGTGAGTCAGACCTAATTTTATTGAAGACTTCACTGGTCTTTCTTTTTTGGTTTTGGGGTTTGCTTTTTTCATTTTATACTTTTTCACACTTTCCTAAATGGGACACACAACTATTTTCATGAGAATGATATCGATGATGATAAAATCGTGAGCAAACTGGTGAGAACCTGCCAGCAGCTCCTCTGGTGTTGCGTGTTCTCATTTTTTCCTCATTTTTTCTTTTTAATTATCGCACTATAGTCACCTATAGATGCTGGTTGAGTGACTTTAATACATGGCTGGGTATTTTCACTTTTTGGGAATGATTAAATATTAAGTTGTATGGCACTGGGGATTTAATGATAGTTCACGACAAGAACTACTAATGAAGGAGTAATAGATTTGTACATTACCCTACTAGGAATCCCATGTAATTAATTTGTTTAAAGTAGTGCCTTTTTGTTACCAGGTCTGTATTGTTGTATTACAGATTGAGTGGAGGGTGGCCTGGTATACATTTTCCCTCTGTAACTCCTTATTTGAATATAACACCTATTATTGAGCCAAGAAAAGAGAAGTTAGTAATCGATGACCAAGTTAGTGATTGCGAGTCTGTAATTTCGTTAATGGATTTTCCGATAAGAGGGCAAATAAATGACGAAATAGAGAAACCAAATTCATCCCTGAAAATATTAGACATATTTAAATTGAGAGTTGAATTAGAAGAAATGATAGCTGGGAATGTAGGACTAGATAGGTTAAATACCTATAATGAGGAAAAATTGCTATTCATTTGCAGAAGCATAATCCAAAACACAAAAACATTTCATGAAAAACTGGTAAATTTAGCCTCTGAGATGGGAATAGCAATAGGGCGATCCAAAGTACTGCAAAAATCTTATAGAGCAGAATTCTCTGATAAAGATTTGGAAAACATGAACATGTCAGGAAAAAAATTGCAGGTTAAAGAATTGATGACGATATTGCAGAAATGGGGAGATTTAGACAGATGGAAAGCCCGGTGGTCAAAGAAAAAAGAGGAAGCTCAGGCAAATCGGGTAACATCTGAATATTTAGTGAAAGAAACACAGAAGGCAAAAGGGTTGTACCCAATGAGAGAGGTTCCAGGAGGAGGATATGTACATGTCCCATGGACCCTATAGGATATATTATCATTTACAAATGATTTCCCAAAGTTGAGAGAAAAACCAGTGGTATGGTACAGGCAAGTTGAAAGGTTTGTGAAAGTATCGAAAGTTTTGTTGAAAGATTTAGAAGGTCTGTTTGATATAGTAGTGCCTGCTGATTTGTGGACTGAATGTAAAATCACAGTTGATTGGCCTAATGATGGGTACCCGAGAAATAAGAAAACAGGAGTTCCCTCAGAGGAGGTTATGAAGAAATATAACCAAGTAATAACTTTCTTAAAAGGTAAAATTCCCCCAAAGGAGACGGATTGGATAAAAATTGATAGAACAACCCAGGAAAAAGATGAGTCTGTACATGCGTAATATGAGCGCCTCCTACAGGTATTCAAACAGTATAGTGGATTTGAGAGTATTGGGAATAAGGACATGACGCATTTTGTGTATCGGTTTGTGTCAGGGTTACGAAAGGAAATATCTGAAATGATTAAGCAGCATAATTTGTGCTAGCAAGCAAAGCCAATTGACGAGATTTTAAAATATGCAAAATATTGTGGAGATGAAATTGACAATAGACGAAAGAATTTAGAAGAAAAAGTGATGTGGGCTCAAGTAAAATTAGCAGAACAGCAAGAACACCAGTTACAAAATCAGGCAGGAAATACAGGAAGGGGGCAAGGTCAGGGGGGAAATAATGGGGGCAAACCGAAAGGGAGATTAAGTAGAGAAGAGGCCAATAAGAGATTTTCCTGTCATGGGTGCGGAAAATTGTGGCATTGGATGAAAGAGTGTAAAAGCATACAACATAATAATGGCCCAAATCAAAATTTAAATCCACAGACACAGAATGAGGTGCTAATGAATCAACCCCAGCAGGTTGTAAACCTACAGAGTCAATTGCCACCTGCCCCTTTGCCAAATTTTGTGAGTCAAGCCAAGTACAGTGCGGACATAGGACTCCAAGAAGGAAGTGGTAAGAAAAACTATGTAACATCGCAGTTTCTTTTGCAGGATACATATTTTGGAGATCAAGATCAATGACGGTGCCTGGGAGGGGAGGAAAAGGAATGTGTACTTGGCGCATCCTTACCGGTAGATCAGTCAGGTCTGTACATTGATGGAAAGGTAGAAGGAAATGACATTTCCTTTTTGTTGGACACTGGAGCTACCCGTTCTACTGTGAGAGCAGCGGATATCCCAAATCTACCCCTCTCTGGAGAAGCGATCCAAGTAGTGGGCATTTCTAATAAACAAATTAGGACCCCAATTACAAGACCAATGGAGGTGTGCATTGGAAATTTTAAAGAAATGCACAAGTTTATAGTATGCGATTCTAGTCCTGTAAATTTATTCGGAAGGGACTTGTTGTGCAAAATGAATTGCACCATATTTTGCACACCGGACGGTGTTGCCATTCAGACTCCTGATGAAGATGGAATATATAAGATCATGTTAGCCAAACAAGGAACAGGGGTAGATGAATTATATTCAGTGATGACCAAAGACGACTTACCCGATGAGGTCAAAACAACAGTGAATCCTGAAGTATGGGATTTTACAGGAAAAGAAGTAAGGTTAATGACAGACGTAGATCCTGTTAAAGTGACTGTGAAAGAAGGTGCAATCTATCCAAATACTCGACAATACAAGATGAGTCCCGAAGTAAAGGCTGGTGTTGCAGCAGAAATTGATCGAATGGTCGAACAGGGCATCTTAAAGGAAATCATGAGTAGTCCCTGTAATTCACCTATAATTGGCATTAAGAAACCAAACTTAAAATATAGGGTAGTTCAAGATTTAAGAAAAATAAACAAGATTGTTGTAACATGTTGTCCTATAATACCCAACCCTGCAGTGATTTTGTACCAAATACCATGGAATGCAAGATGGTTTACTGTAATTGATTTATGCCATGCTTTTTTCTCCATCCCACTAAATCCTGATAGCCAGTTTTTATTTTCCTTTAAACTTGAGGACCGTGTCTATGTTTGGAATCGCGTTCCTCAAGGGTACACAGAAAGTCCTGCAAGTTTTAACCACATTTTGAAAAAATGCCTTGAGACATTGGTGCTGCCTCGGGAATCAGTCCTGGTGCAGTATATTGATCACCTATTGGTCGCATCTAAAACACGGAGTGATTGAGTAACTGATTCCATTGCCCTATTAAACCATCTAGCAAAAGGTGGACATAAGGTGTCCCCTGAAAACTTGCAATTCTGCAGAAACGAGGTGAAGTAGTTAGGACACCAAATAGAATGAGTATTAAGAAGAGTGACCACTGAGAGATAAAAATAATAAAGCAAATGAAACTACCACAGTCACAAAAAGAAATATGAATGTTTCTTGGTGTTGTGGAATATTGCAGGCAATGGATTGTAGAGTTTTCTCTTCTGGCAAACCCCTTGATACAAATGACAAAGAAACGAGCAAAGGACCCAGTAGAATGGGATGATCTGAGCATCCAAACTTTTGTAAATTTGCGAAACTGTTTATGTGAAGCACCTGCTCTAGGTATGCCAGATTATTCGAAAGAATTCCCATTTTTCTGTTGTGAGAGAGATAACTGTGCCCTCGCAGTTTTAACACAGAGACTTGGTCTAATGCAATGTCCAGTGGCATATTTTTCTGCTACTTTAGATCCTGTAGCATCTGCATTGCCAGGATGCCTAAAAACTGTGGCTGCAACATGTGTAAGTATAGAACAAAGTGAGTCAATTGTAATGGGACATCCTGTTAAGGTATACGTCCCTCATGCAATTGAAATACTGCTAACAAGAACTCAAACTCAGTATCTCACTCCGAGCAGATTAACCAAATATGAAAGGATCATATTGGGTGCAGAAAATGTGACCATAATCAGATGTACCGTTCTTAACCCAGCTACCTTGTTGCCAGACCCATACAATGAGGAAGTGAAAGATGAGGCTGAACAAAAATGTCTTGAAGTAACAGAACTCGACCAGACATACAGGATGAGCCTTTGAGAGATGCTGAGCACAAGCTTTTTGTAGCTGGCTCATGTATGCGTCATGAGAAGGGAGGGTTGAGTGTTGCTTATGCCATATGTACATTGGCTGGAATAGTCGAAGCATCCTATTTACCAGGAGTCAAGTCTGCACAAGTAGCCAAATTTATAGCTTTAATTAAAGCTTGCAAAATTGGGAAAAATTGGAGAGTAACCATTTACACTGATAGTCAGTATGGCTACGGGGTTGTGCATGACTTTGGCCAGCTCTGGATGCAGCGTGACTTCCTGACTTCTTCAGGGTCTCCCATTAAAAAAGGAAATTTTGTAAAAGAGTTGCTTGAAGCAATACAATTACCAAAAGAGGTGGCAATGGTCAAGTGTACCGCACACAAGTCAGGACATGACCGTGTGACTGCAGGTAATCGATATGCTGACAAGGTTGCCCAACACTGTGCAATATTTCAAATGGCAGTAAATAGGAAAGTTGAAACTTGTGGAATCAGCTGCCAACTTATGCTGTTAGGATTACAAACATGGAGAGAAATAAGAGAACTTCAGGATGAAGCAGAGACAAAAGAAAGAGAAGAGCGGTAGAACATTGGTTGTCAGAGAAGGGCAGAAGATGGTGTATGGGTTTACTTAGATGACAGACCTGTGTTGCCAGACTGTATGCTTGCACCTATGGCTAGGATGTATCATGGAGACACCCACATAAGCAGAGATGCAATGTTTAGACTATTCAGACGGGATTGGTTTAACCCAAGGTTCAGGAACATTGCAGAGAGTCTTTGCCAAAGATGCTTGACATGTTAACAAATGAATCCCGGCAAGAAAACAATAGTCTCTACAGGCAAAATTATAAAAGCTGAAGGTCTCTTTATAAGACTTCAAATTGATTTCATTCAGTTGCCTCTTTGTCGAAGATAAAAATATGTTGTACTTCGTTTGTCTATTTTCAAAGTGGGTGGAGGCATACCCCACCAGAGAAATGACAGCTTGGCAGTGGCCAAACTCCTATTAAGTGTGTTTATACCGCATTTCGGTTATCCAGCAACTATTGAATCAGACCGAGGGTCTCATTTTAATAATGAAATAATTCGATTAATTTGTGAGGCATTCAAAATTGAACAAAAGCTGCACTGTGCATACCGCCCAGAGGCATCTGAGGTGGTAGAACAATTGAATGGCACAATTAAGTCAAGACTGGGAAAGGCGTGTGCATCCACTCCACTGGATTGGCCTGATGCTTTACCTCTTGTTCTGATGGGACTTAGAAGTATTCCAGACAAGAATACCGGATTGAGTTCCCATGAAATAATCATGGGAAGAAAAATGAGGCAGGTTGGAGAAGACGCGGTCCCCAGGCAGACGAACCAAGCGCATTATCTGAATCCTGGTGATTGGGTTGTAGTGAAGAATCATACTCGAGAATCGTGCCTAGCACCAAGGTGGGAAAAACCACATCAGGTTATATTGGTTACAACAACAGCAGTAAAATGTGCAGGTTTTCCTAATTGGATTAATGCAAGCCATACTAAAATCAATCAATCAATCAATCAAGGTATTTATAGAGCGCACTACATACCCGTGAGGGTCTCAAGGCACTGGTGGGGGGGACGCTGCTACTGTTCGAAGAGCCAGGTCTTGAGGAGTCTCCTGAAGGTTAGGAGGTCTTTGGTCTGCCGCAGGCGTATGGGGAGGGTGTTCCATGTCTTGGTGGCGAGGTGGGAGAATGATCTGCTGCTAGCGGTCACTCTTCAGATGCGGGGGACGGTGGCGAGGGTGCGGTCTGCAGAGCGGAGCTGGCGGGTGGGGGTGTAGAAGCTGAGTCGGCTGTTGAGGTACGCTGGTCTGGTGTCATGGAGTGCCTTGTGTGTGTGGGTGAGGAGCTTGAAGGTTATCCTCTTGTTGATGGGGAGCCAGTGCAGGTCTCTCAGGTGGGGTGTGATGTGGCTGTGGCGAGGGATGTCGAGGATCAGGCGTGCGGAGGCGTTCTGGATGCGTTGGAGCCGTTTCAGAAGTTTGGCTGGGGATCCTGAGTAGAGTGCGTTGCCGTAGTCCAGTCTACTGCTGACGAGGGCCTGGGTGACCGTCCTTCTAGTTTTGGTGGGGATCCACTTGAAGATCCTGCGAAGCATGCGGAGGGTGTTGAAGCAGGAGGAGGAGACGGTGTTGACCTGCTTTGTCATGGAGAGGGTGGAGTCGAGGATGACCCTAAGGTTGCGTGCGTGGTCGGTGGGTGTGCTTCTAGTGTAGTCGGCCACCAGGAGTCGTCCCAGGCCGAGGGGGTGGATCCAAGGATGAGGACCTCTGTCTTGTCCGAGTTCAGCTTCAGTCGGCTGTTTCTCATCCAGTCGGTGACGGCCTTCATTCCCTTGTGGAGGTTGGTTTTGGCAGTGTGGTGGTCTTTGGTGAGGGAGAGGATCAGCTGGGTGTCGTCGGCGTAGGAGATGATGTTAAGGTCATGCCTTCGTGCGACGTGGGCGAGCGGTGCCATGTAGACGTTGAACAACGTTGGGCTGAGGGATGAGCCTTGGGGTACCCCGCAGATGATCTCGGTGGCTTCGGAGCGGAAGGGGGGGAGGCGGACGGTCTGAGTTCTGCCAGAGAGGAAGGCGGTGGTCCAGTCCAGGGCCTTCTCTTGGATTCCGGCATCGTGGAGGCGTGTTCATAGTGTGCGGTGGCAGACCGTGTCGAAGGTGGCTGACAGGTCCAGGAGGATGAGGGCTGTGGGTTCTCCGTCATCAAGCAGGGTCCTGATGTCGTCGGTGGTGGCGATGAGGGCGGTTTTGGTGCTGTGGTTGCTGCGGAACCCAGACTGGGATGGGTCCAGGATGCTGTTCTTCTCGGGGAAGCTGGTCAGTTGTTTGTTGACGGCCTTTTCGATGACCTTCGCCGGGAACGGGAGCAGGGAGATGGGTCCGAAGTTCTTGAGGTCCTTGGGGTCAGCCTTGGGTTTCTTGAGTAAGGCGTTGATCTCTGCGTGCTTCCAACTCTCCGGGAAGGTCGCTGTCTCGAAGGAGATGTTAATGGTTTTCTGGAGATGGAGTGCGATGGTGCTGCTGGCTTTGTTGAAGATGTGGTGTGGACAGGGGTCTTCCGGGCATCCGGAGTGGATGGTGTTCATGATCTTGATGGTGTCGTCGTCGTTGATGTTGGTCCAGGCGAGCAGGCGGATGGTGCGGGTGATGGTCGTGGGAGCGGGGATCTCAGCGGTTGCCGGGGTGGTGATGGCGTCGAAGCTGTCATGGATGTCAGCGATCTTGCGATGGAAGAAGGTGGTCAGCGAGTCGCACAGGTCTTGTGACGGTGGGATGTCGTTGGTGTTGGAGCTGGGGTTGGAGAGTTCCTTCACGATGCTGAAGAGCTCTTTGCTGTTGTGTGCGTTGTTGTCTAGGCGGTCTTTGAAGGAGGCACTTTTGGAGGATCTGATAAGGTGGTGGTGTCTGCGGGTGGCGTTCTTGTGGGCTGTGTAGCTTTCCGTTGTTCGTTCGAGGATCCAGTTTTTTTTGAGTTTTCGGCAGGTTCACTTGGAGGCCTGGAGGTCTTCGGTGAACCAGCTGGCTCTCTTGCTGGTGTGGTGTTGGGGGGCTTATTGAGTGGGGCGAGGGTGTTGGCGCAGTCATCGATCCATTGTCTGCGGGCTGCGGCGCCGGGGTCGGTTGGGTCTGCAGGTGGGCTCTGGGTGAGGGCGGTGGTTAGCTGGTCCTCGGTGACCTTGCTCCTGCGGCGGCGAGGCATCTGCTGGGTGCGGTGGTGTGTGGTGGGTTTCCGGAAGGTGAAGTGGATGAAGCGGTGGTCAGTCCAGTGGAGTTCGGTGGTGCGGTTGAAGAAGATGTGGGTGCTTGCTGAGAAGATGGGGTCAAGCGTGTGGCCGGCGGAGTGGGTGGGTGTTGTGACGAGTTGTCTGAATCCGAGGTCGTCGAGGTTGTCGATCAGGGTGGAAGAGTTGGAGTCGTTGTTGTTCTCGAGGTGGAAGTTCAGGTCCCCGAGGAGGATGTAGTCCGTGGAGGCGAGGGCGTGTGTGCTGATGAAGTCAGCAATGGAGTCGCTGAACTGCGGTCGGGGTCTGGGGGGTCTGTAGACGAGGGTGCCTCTGAGGGTGGTGTTGTGGTCGGTGTGGATCTGGAAGTGCAGGTGTTCAGCGGAGCTGAGGGTGTCGTCGGTGTCTGTCGAGATTTTGAGAGTGTTTCTGTGGACGATGGCATTTCCTCCGCCTACTCCGTTGATGCGGTCCTTGCGGGTGATCTTGTAGCCTTCCGGGATGGCTATGGCGATGTCGGGTGCTGAGGAGGGGGTCAGCCAGGTCTCCGTCAGGAAGGCGACGTCTGGGGCGTTGGTGTCGAGTAGATCCCAGGGTTCGACGGCGTGTTTGCGGGCAGAGCGGGTGTTGAGCAGGATGCATCTGAGGAAGTTGGGTTCTTCGATAGGTGGGTTGGCGGGCTGGATGCTGGTGAAGCTGCAGTTCCGGCAGGTGAGGGGTCCTTGGGTGTGCTTCGGGGCGGCCAGGCAGCAGGTGCGTGATTGTCCGGCATTGAGTGCGTGGAGGGTGCTGGAGTCGTAGCAGAGGCGGGTGTCGTGGCGTTTGCAGGGGCCAGGGGTCCTGGCGCTGGGCGTGGACCAGGCACGGATGGGCGCAGATGGGCTTGCCTGAGGCGCGACTTATAAGGGTAGGTGGGAGGGAGGAGCAGCTGGGAGGCAGGAGCGGGGTGGCGAGTGGGCGAGTGAGGGGACGGGGCCGCAGGGAAGCAGCAGTGGGAACGGAGGGAAGGGTGGGATACTAGCGGCAAAGAAGGGGGGGGTCAGCAACCACACAGAACACGTGAGAAAAACAATGGCACGAAGGGGCACAGAATACAATAAAACAGTGGGCAACAATAGCAAAAGGGGCACAGAAGGAAAGTGGGCAACACTAGAAAAAGGGGCACAGAAGGAAAGTGGGCAACAATAGAAAAGGGGCATAGAAGGAAAGTGGGCAACAATTGAAAAGGGGCACAGAAGGAAAAATGGGCAACAAATTATGGAGTTACAGGAACAACAGGCACAACATACAGAGGAGGAGTGGCGAACTTACGGCAGCAGCGGGGAGAGGCACAGGCACTGCGGAGGTGCTGTGCGGCGATGGGAGCGGCCTGACCTGCAAGCAGGGTCAAGGGTCGCTCTTACTGTCGCTGCGCAGCCTCCATATAAGGGGAGGTGGGAGGGAGGAGCAGCTGGGAGGCGGGAGCGGGGTGGCGAGTGGGCGAGTGAGGGGGCGGGGCCACAGGGAGGCAGCAGCGGGAATGGAGGGAAGGGCGGGATACTAGCGGCAAAGAAGGGGGGGTCAGCAACCACACAGAACACGTGAGAAAAACAATAGCACGAAGGGGCACAGAATAAAATAAAACAGTGGGCAATAATAGCAAAAGGGGCACAGAAGGAAAGTGGGCGACACTAGAAAAAGGGTCACAGAAGGAAAGTGGGCAACAATAGAAGAGGGGCCCAGAAGGAAAGTGGGCAACAATAGAAAAGGGGCACAGAAGGAAAAATGGGCATCAAATTACGGAGTTACAGTAACAACAGGCACAACATACAGAGAAGGAGCGGCAAATTTACGGCAGCAGCGGGGGAGAGGCACGGGCACTGCGGACGTGCTGTGCGGCGTTTGGAGCGGCCTGACCTGCAAGCAGGGTCAAGGGTCGCTCTAACTGTCGCTGTGCGGCTTTCATATAAGGGGAGGTGAGAGGGAGGAGCAGCTGGGAAGCGGGAGTGGGGTGGCGAGTGGGCGTGTTAGGGGGCGGTGCCACAGGGAAGCAGTGGCGGGAACGGAGGGAAGGGCGGGATAGTGGCGGCAAAGAAGGGGGGTGTTCAGCAACCACACAGAACACGTGAGAAAAACAATAGCACGAAGTGGCACAGAATAAAATAAAACAGTGGGCAATAATAGCAAAAGGGGCACAGAAGGAAAGTGGGCGACACTAGAAAAAGGAGCACAGAAGGAAAGTGGGCAACAATAGAAAAGGGGCACCGAAGGAAAGAGGGCAACAAAAGAAAAGGGGCACAGATGGAAAAATGGGCAACAAATTATGGAGTTACAGGAACAACAGGCACAACATACAGAGGAGGAGCGACGAACTTACGGCAGCAGCTTTGCCCACCCTTGTAAAACAAAAATCCTCCGGCCCCCCTCAATATTTTTACGATTATTCTGCTAAATTGGCAATGTTTAAATAGGTCCAAACATATTTACACATTACAGTTAAGCTATGTTACCTCTTGTCACACATACTCCCAGTCAGGATATAAATGATAAAAGTTGTTAGTGATGGCCCATTGCAAGGTGGCTTAATGCTGCTCCTCTTTTTAACACTTAAAACAAAGCAAGATGCTTCTCTTGGCCAAAGACTGGTGCTCCCCCCTGAGATCACTTGAGGCCCGCCCCCCAGTTTGAAGACCTCTAGGTTAAAGGGATGTTATAGTTAAGGGAACATTTCAGTTAAAAAGAAAGGTTTTAAACTAACAAAACCACTGAATTTCACTAGGTATAGTTATTTCAAGTTACTAGAATTTGTGCCCTATAGCAACTAAAACTTGCGTTCTCGCCATGCACTGCTTGTACCATCACATATTACATAAGTCATGACATCTTCAATGACTGCATTGCTAACATCCCTAATGAACTGTCATCATTCATAACAACATTGTGCATGGCGTGGGTGCAAGTTGTAGCTACTTTAGGGTACAAGTTCTACTTATTTGAGAATAGTATAACTGGTGAATGTCATTGTTTTTTTTTAACATTTCTTTTTATTAAACATTTAGAAATCGAAAATACAGAGGCACTGAAGGGGAATAGAGACAAATCCACATTCAAATCTTAGCTATGACAATTAGTAGTGAAGTACTGGGTTTTTAAAGCCCAGCGGTGCAGGGGAACACACCCTAAGACTTCGGGTTCTTCCTGTTTCAGACCTACAGAAACACAGAGTCTTCTGGGTGAAGTCAAAGATCGATTTATTGGCTGCAGACCAATTACAGGTATCCGAGAAGTACAACACAATGTATGTTCTCAGGAGACTGCTTAAAATTACAGAAACGGGCTTCTCCTTAAATACAAAATATCATGCTTCAGGCACACATTCCTTGTTTTACGATATGGTCATTCACATGTATCCATTACAAACGAAAAGGCAGAGTCATGATGACCATCCCACATTCCAGTTAAGCCAGCCCACAATTATTTACCCAGCAAGGCTCAGATCCCACATCAGATATCAACAGACCCCAATAAACACGGGCATCTCCTGTTTGGAAAACAAGCCATAAAGCAGGAAGAGTCAGGTGTGAAAGAGATTAGCTGGAGGCTTGTGTGGGATGAAAAAGGCTTTATGGTGTGTCAAACCCTGATGCTAATCACAGGTGGCCGTAGGGCGGGGAGCTCGTGGGACCGGACTGACCTGGGGCAGCGGAGCCAAGCTGCACTGGTCACAGAGAAGTCAAACAGAAAGTACATGTGTTCTAAAGGCCCGTACTTGTTCGTAATGTGTAGCCTATGTGAGGGCAACCATAAGATGGCCACCGCTCTAAGATGGGACCCATGACGTCAATGTGTAACATCGTATACATAGTGCATTTATCAATGAAATGTTATGCAAAGCACTTGTACATACCGCATCGGCCATTCGCGATTCGCTAATACCGGAATAGACAGGGGTAGGGCCCTGCCTCCTACGCGGTCCCAAATTTTAAAGTACCACAGACCCTCCTTTTGCCCTTACATAGGCAATAACTAGGCTCATTTCAATCCCAGTCTAAGTCTATATTCACGAAGTCATGGAGATGTTGCTGTAGCATCATCCTATTACTTAGCTCGTCCCTCGATACAGGCTTCCTTACACATAATGTAGCACAGAGGCCACATATCGCAGGAGCACACTGTATGCACAGACAGAACAGGAAAAGGATGGCTAAGATCATTCCAATGACCATCAGAATCTTCCAACCCCAGTCAGATATCAGTTCCCAGAACCACCCCACCAGTGACCAATCTCCTTTATCCACATGTATGGATTCAGATATTTTATGCAGTTTGGAGATGGCTTGATAAACTGTTGGAGCGTTATCTGGTATGAAAATGCAACAGCTAGATTGGATAACCTTACATACCCCATCGCGGTCTGCAAGTATGACGTCTAGAACCATACGGTTCTGCAAAGTCATGAGGCGATCCGCTTGGAGCTCAGCTGTCAAATTACCAAGGGCACCAGCCGTTACATTAACAGTGGATTCAACCACACGAGTCAGTTGTCTCAGGTTCCTACTATTGACCATAGGTCCCCAAAACGGCAGGAAACCCAAAAAGAAGTCTCCCGCTTCCTGACCGGCAGTATCCTCCTTACTAATCACGCCTCTCACAACTCTGGTCTTGTGATAATCAGAGGCAGCAGTAAATGTCGGCGGTAGCAAGTTTGCAATATAACATGTGCCTGAGAAATCAGGGGGCAACCATGTATATGCTCGGTCATTGCAGACAAAATATATACCCTTGGCAGCCAAAAACGCAGGGGAAAATTGTGATGGGAAAGTGTACGTTTCAGTACAGTCACTTTTCGCCAGTTGAGCTCTTGGATTCTGACCATTACCTTGTAAACAGAACCGACCTATGTGGGGTACGACCCAAATTGGGGATGAGATTTTTCGCTGCCTTTCACCCAGACTAATACTATACCCCGTCGCGTTCCACCCTACATAAGCTCTCAATTCATCCTTGGGAATAGATGAGTATGCGTCAATATCTCTGCTCATATCGGCAACTCCTTTCATTAAAGCTTTATTATTTGTGCTAGGTCTGATGGAACGCGGTTGTCGTGGGGAGTAGGCATCTAATGCAAAAGGAACATGGTCTGGAATGCCCATGACGATCCATTGTAACTAAACGGCAGCACTAGATAAGGAATACCCTTGTTAATGGTATGTGGCATTAAACCACACACCCAGCAATTGGTTGTATTCATAACTAGTTGGTGCTGGTGCAGGAGCTGAATAAACGAGTTGTTTACAAACTCTGATCGTCTAGCTTGTTCGTGTTCAGGCAGAGGGTGGAAAGAGTGCAAGGAGGCAGTAGGAGGAGGTATAGGCTGTACAGTGGGTGCAAAGGGCTCTTGAGAGGAGAAGAATACAAATCCTACAGAAAATACCATCATACTACAGAGTAGAAACAGACATAATAGTACAAAACGTTTGCTCTTCATTATTTTACATATTTTCGCTTTAAAGTTCATTTCCTCAGCGGGTCTCTCCATCTTGAAAAACTCCATCCTCTAATCGTGCCGCTCGCGGCGGGTGAGTATCTTCTGCTAAGGAGTATGCCTGTCAGTCCAGGGAACGCCCTAGACCAACCAGAACCGTTGACCTAACATCTTCGGCCTGTACCCCAAAGTCTTGGCACTGCGACCCTGCGGCTGAACCCGGATGGTGGTTCGAAAAACAAAAATCAAAAAGTCCTTCAGATGGGAGAGCTATAATATCAAAAAATAGCAAGGGAAGGGAATTTTTATTTGTCCATAGGCCTTGGTCTCAAGTTGTAGCGGTTTCTGCCAGGTACTGTCTGGTCTTGAAACAAGAGTTCAGGCTCTGTAGTGTCCAATCGAATTGACGGTGGCACAGCTTCTTGCAAAATATCGTCACTCTCTTGTTCTGAAGTTGTGCCTCTTACGCGTGCATCACTAAATGGTACAAAACGAGGTACAGTGTCTGTTTCAGAATCAGCGATACCCTCCTGGACCCACTGGTCATATGGTAGAGGCAAAGGGATTTGCTTGCAGTGGGCGCCGTGAATCCAATTCTTCTTCCCTTTTACTCGAACCGCTGACCTTGTCGACAGAAGTACGAGGTGAGGGCCAATCCAACGGGGCTCATCGTTGCTCTTTCGCTGGAAGTTCCTCACAAGAACCCACGTGCCAGGGTCGATAGGGTGTCCTGGGGCTTCAGAGGCCTGGGGGAGAGTATCATGCACCTGTTGGTGTAAAACACGCAATTTAGCCGTCAATTTATACAAATAATCAAGCAGTACTGGATGTTCGATTTCGCTGAATTTCGTCGGTCTTGGCACACCCTATACATTGGCCGGGCGGCCAAAAATGATTTCATATGGGCTAAGTCCCACTCGTGAGTGCACGGTCATTCTGGTGGATAGGAGTGCTAAAGGCAGAGCGTCAGGCCATTTAAGACCGGAGCTCGCCTGGATTTTGGCCAGCTTGAGCTTTAGAGTGCCGTTGTAGCACTCTACTAATCCAGCTGATTGGGGGTGATTTGCAGCGTGAAATTTCTGCTTTATCCCTAACCCCTCACACACATTCTTCATCACTCGACCCACAAATTCACTCCCATTATCACTCCACACCATTCTTGGCATTCCAAACCTAGGGAAAAATTCTTTCACAAGGGCTTTGGCTGTGGATAAAGCAGTATTGTCTTTTAGGGGATATGCTTCTATCCATTTTGAAAAAGCGCAAACAACAACCAGTACATATTTCAAGTTGTTGCACCTTTCCATGTGGATAAAATCTAGCTGCAAAACCTCAAATGGATATGATGGAGGCGCAAAATGACCAGCTGGAGTTGGAGTTCCTCTACCAGGGTTGTATTTCAAACATACCATACAATTCTTGACCACATTCTCTGCACACTTGGGAATTCCAGCATTCTGCCATACTGGAGCCAACAACTTACAGATTCCTTTCATACTGATATGTGCCATTCCATGTGCCATAGTAACCACTGGAAGCACATACGCATCAGGTAACAACCATCGCCGATGTTCTGACAAATCAATCCAACAACCATTCTCATCCAATTTACCCGTGCTTTCTCTCCACTTGCTCAACTCTTTCTCTGTGGCTTCAGCTTGAAAGGACTTCACACTCTCTATCGTATTTTCACACTTTCCAACATCATTAACCCATCTTGCAGGGCCTGCAACATACATTCGAGTCTTCACATCTTTTGCTGTTTCTTTCGCGATTTCATCAGCAAACCCATTACCACGACCAACATCATCAGTGACTTTCTTGTGCGCACTGCATTTCATAATCGCAACTTGTAACGGTAGGGTCAGTGACTCAAGGAGATCATTCACCAACTTGCCATTCTGAATTTTATCTCCATGCGAAGTCAGAAACCCACGTTCTTTCCACAATTGCCCAAAACTATGCGCCACGCCAAAGGCGTACTGGCTGTCGGTATATATGTTCACTGTCATTCCCTCAGACAACACGCATGCTCTTGTAAGGGCAATTCATTCTGCTGCTTGAGCCGAATTATGTGGCACTCGTGCAGTTTCAACAATCGTGTGCAAAGTCGTGATAGCATATGCAGCAGTCGTATCACCATTCGGAAGCTTGAAGCACGAACCATCCACCCATAAGGTACCATCACACTCAGTCAGGGGAGTATCTTTAAGATCTATTCTCCCTTTCGTCTCTTCTTCTGTTCTGAACAGACAATCATGTTGCTCAATCTCATCTAGGTCTGCTGGAATCGGCAATAATGTAGCTGGGTTCAACGTGTTGCATCTCTTTATGTGTATATGGTTTGCTAACAGTGTCAATTCATACCCTGACAATCGCGCACTAGTTAAGTGCTGTGTCTTGGTCCGGTTTAACAATGTGTCCATAGCATGTGGAACCATACCAATCAATGTATTATCCATTACTAGTCCAGCAGACTGTCGAATAGACATAGCTGCTGCGGCTGTAGCTCTCAAACAACTTGGCAATGCCCTCGCTACCGGGTCCAAGGTTGACGAAAAATACGCGCATGGACGCGGTCTGTCGCCAAAAGGCTGTGTTAACACTGATAATGCGCAACCGTCCTTTTCATGAACATACAATGTAAAAGGCTTGCTGTAGTCAGGGGTACCCAACACAGGAGCTGAACATAATGCATCACGCAATTCCCAAAAACTTTTCTGACACTCTTCAGACCATGGGATAGGATTCGGTGTATTTTTACAGGTTAATGCTAACAAAGGTTTTGCCAGCAAAGAAAAATTCGGTATCCAGTGCCTACAGTATGAGGTAATGCCCAAGAAAGCACGCACTTCTCTCTGTGTTCTTGGCACACTTAATTGTGCAATGGCTTGAATTCTTTCTGGGGTCAGTTTCCTTCCCTCCTTCGATAAGAGATGACCTAAGTAGGTCACTTCTTGTCGACAATATTGCAGTTTTGAGAGAGACACTTTGTGATGAGAGGCAGACAAATGACGCAACAATGACAATGTAGCTTCTTTACAGATCTTTTCAGTATCCGCGGCGATTAGCAAATCGTCAACGTACTGAATGAGGATAGCGCCACTCGGTAAAACAAGTGCATCAAGCTGCGCTTTTAAAGCCTGACTGTATATTGATGGACTTTCACAGTAGCCCTGTGGAGCGCGTTTAAAGCGGAAGCTTCTGCCTCCTAAACTGAAGCCAAAAATGTCCCTGCTCTCCTCTGCAATTGGGATGCTAAAGAAAGCATTCTTTAAATCGATTACTGAGAACCATGCAGTGGAGGCTGGAATCATAGTTAACAAGGCAGTTATATCAGGGACAACTGGAAACTGGGGCACAACAATCTTATTTACCTCTCTAAGATCAATCACAAATCTGTAAACAGGTGGCTGTGAAGGGTCCGTTCGTTTTAAAACAGGTAAAACAGGACTGTTGCAAACGTTGCCTCTTGTCTCTTCAATTACACCCTTTTTAATCAAATCACTGACAATGGCTAACAACGCTTTCTGACCTTCATTGGAGATCTTGTACTGGGGAATACGTGGCAATCTGACATTGGCTTTTAAAGTGACCACGTATGGCGGTATTTCCAAGAGACCCACATCATTGGGACCACTAGCCCAAAGGACATCCGGAAGGGATGACAATTCAGGTGGCATTGCATTCTTAGACAAATACACCGGGGAAATCACTTCCTTACCTAATGTAAGTTGTACTCCTGAGGGAGAACAATATAGTGTTGCATGCAATCTTTTTAACAAATCTAATCCTAGCAAATTTTCGCCACAACCTGTCGTTAGGATGAGGGGTGCTTTTAACTCGCAAGGTCCAACAGAAAGTGGCATAGGACTAGAAATCGGGTTCCTAACTGGGGCACCAGAAAAACCTACTGAAACATTCATTTCGCCAGACAAAGGCGCGCCAGGGAGTTTTGAATGCATAATTGAACTCTTTGCAGCACCAGTATCCAGTAGAAAGGGCTCTGTTACACCCGCTGTAGTCACCTTAACATACGGTCCACTTCGATCCACTGGTACTGAAACAACTCCCTCTCTCTGTCTATGGCTGTCCTAGTAATCATTACCTTCCACATTGTCGTCTTCTGCATAATAATCATTATTATAGTACTGAGCTGTATTACCAGTAGCATTGGCTTGCTGATCAAAGCTATTTATCGTATCTTGAGGCGGAAGAGGACGCGCGTTCTGGGGAACATTTCCACGCCCTCTACCTCTAGGAGCTTGCTGACCACCTCTACCTCTTGTGCCATACGCATTACTAGTACGCTGCATTAATTTAGTACAACTATACTTGAAATGACCTTCCTCTCTGCAATATGAACATTGATTGGGACCTTCAGGGATACGTGGTTGATAATACCCATTCATTTGCTGGTTATTCTGAAACTGTTGGGGTTGCTGATAGATACCTTGGGTTTGCCTATAATTATTCTGTCCTCCACATGGCGGATAAGCCTGCTGTAAAAGGACCTTCATTTTCAGTTCTTTCGTTTTCTTGTCTGTTCTATCTTTCTCGTCTTTATCTCTATTTTCATAATACTGTGCAGTAGCCAGTATTTGCGCTGAAGAGGAAACAGCCCAAGAACTCTCGGAATCTTTTAGTTTCTTACACAACTCGGGAGGTAGATTCTGCACAAATTTATCAACAAATAACCGTTGGCCACCTTCAGTACTCATGTCTTGACCACTGTGGTCGATAAACGTTTCTTCAAACCTTGTAAAGGAATCAGACACTGTCTCATCTTTCTTCTGCTTACATGCGGATAGTTTATCCCAATTCACGCGCATCGCGGGCATTAAAGTTTTCATGTAGGTAATAATTCTACCAGGGAGTTCTGCTACTAAAGGGTCAGGCTTCGCGCCCCCACCTTGGCCAGCGTCTGCAGCAATGATATTAGCCCATGTGCCCCCTAGTTCTGCAGCATGATCCGTATTACGGATGGATCCCCATAAAGGCTGTGGAACAACATTCCCGAACAACCTATCTATGTCAGCCAGATTCATGACACACGATTCTGCAGTTTGTGATAACTCCTTATAATATCCTGCAGGGTTTTTACGGGGGTCAGGCAATGTCTACTTAAACGCTAACACCTCGGAACGCTTCCATGGGACATGTACCCAAACACGCTGAAAATGAGCTGGAGCAGCAGCAATATTTCGAGCGGCATCAGCCGCAACGGCTTCCTTCCATACCGGAGGGACCTCTCTCATAGGGTATTGTCGCACTTTCCTGTTTTCCCCCCAGGGAATTCCTGTTCGAACAATGATTGTTGACAATCATCATTCCTGAAGGACAGTAAAGTCGCAACTGCTTTATCTACATCGGGACCCACAATTGTACCTGTTCCAAAATCAAACCGCACTCGACACAACTCCTGCGGGTTTGGGTTTGAACCATGATCCTCCAATTCCTCACAGAGGCATTCACACATTTTGTCAAACACATACCTCTGTTTTGGGGCATCCCATTGGTGGAAAACATTAACAACTGATTCCACATTATAGAGTGAAGGGAAACCAATCCACCTACGCGCCAGATGATCTAACACCTCCTTCTCTTCAGGACCAGGCAGCTGACTACGCAATTGCTTACGTTGTAAACCAGGGGTCATACTAGATGACCCAAAGAGAGGCGACATTAAACTAGTAACTACATTAGCTAGTCGTTGTCGTGCTGAAGGAGTTGTTGAGGCAAAAACGGGGGTAAGACAGAGGGAAGAAAAGCGGATTCAGATACAGGTACCTGGGTAGTGTAAGGAAGAGCGCCAGGGGAGGCAGCTGATGTGCTAGGCAAAGTCGCAGGAAGCGCGGGGGCAACAGGTAACAAAGCTGGCGGCCCTTGAGAGGGCTGCACTGCAGGGATGGGAGCCAGCTGAGGAGGAGCTGGCGGTTGTGGGAAGGCTTGCGGCACATTAACTGGAGGCTGCATATTCACAAGCTGTGGAGGCGCTGTGGCATTTTGCGCATACGGGGGTGGCGAACTTAGCAAATGGGACATTAGGGAATCCTTTTCTATCTCTTTTGTCTCATCTTGCACAAGGGGTGACAAAACAGGGTAACATTTATCGATCCCTAGTTTGCGCTGTCTATGTAACAGCTCATTCATTTGTTCCTCCTCATTATCTTTAAATTGCACAGCTGCTTGCATCATCGACATACCTCTTTCTCTCTTATTCCTTTTCGCTAGCTTAATTTCCTTCTGTTTGGCTTCCTTTCGCCATAGGCGGAAAGAATCAAACATCGCCGGCCGGGCTTTCTTTTTAAACAACTTAACTTCCAAATTATTTAAGATATCTGTATCGAAACTACCATTTTGGGGCCATTTTAAAACACCGTCCTTTCTGGTGTATCGGATCCATACTTCATTATATGCAATGGGGCCCACGCCATGTTTGACGTGAAGCTCATAAGTTGGAGTTCCAATTGGAGGAACCGGACATGAATCCTCTAACTGGAAATCCCTTCCACAACCCAAACAAAACAATCTTCCAAATACACTAGAACCAGGCATCTTCGCTCACTAGTCTAGTTTCAAACTTCAAAGGATTATCGAATACGATAGTCTCGTGAATACACGAGTCCTCTGGCTCTGGCACTTGCAAGCTCCAAATCAAAACGATCCCGAAGGATACCAAATTCCCGAAGGATACCATACAAACTGGGAGACGCTCCACTTATACTTAACTGAATATAGATGATCGATGGCGTCACCAGAAGACTCTCTCGATTGTTTCGCTCTACCAAATCGTCAAGGGTCCAAAACAGGGCGATTAATCAGGGCAGCAGTCCTTCGTAGCCGTCGGGACGCGGAGAACCTCGCAGAAAAGACTTTCGGACCACGTCGACATGCAGGGGTCGATGAAGTGGCGGCCTTCCTCCGGAATTTCCACACGAAGCTCCTCACGAACCTCTGGCTTGGACCGGTACCGCTGAAATCGCCCCGAGTTGGGCGCCAACTGAAGTACTGGGTTTTTAAAGCCCAGCGGTGCAGGGGAACACACCCTAAGACATCGGGTTCTTCCTGTTTCAGACCTACAGAAACACAGAGTCTTCTGGGTGAAGTCAAAGATCGATTTATTGGCTGCAGACCAATTACAGGTATCCGAGAAGTACAACACAATGTATGTTCTCAGGAGACTGCTTAAAATTACAGAAACGGGCTTCTCCGTAAATACTAAATATCATGCTTCAGGCACACATTCCTTGTTTTACGATATGGTCATTCACATGTATCCATTACAAACGAAAAGGCAGAGTCATGATGACCATCCCACATTCCAGTTAAGCCAGCCCACAATTATTTACCCAGCAAGGCTCAGATCCCACATCAGATATCAACAGACCCCAATAAACACGGGCATCTCCTGTTTGGAAAACAAGCCATAAAGCAGGAAGAGTCAGGTGTGAAAGAGATTAGCTGGAGGCTTGTGTGGGATGAAAAAGGCTTTATGGTGTGTCAAACCCTGATGCTAATCACAGGTGGCCATAGGGCGGGGAGCTCGTGGGACCGGACTGACCTGGGGCAGCGGAGCCAAGCTGCACAGGTCACAGAGAAGTCAAACAGAAAGTACATGTGTTCTAAAGGCCCGTACTTGTTCGTAATGTGTAGCCTATGTGAGGGCAACCATAAGATGGCCACCGCTCTAAGATGGGACCCACGAAGTCAATGTGTAACATCGTATACATAGTGCATTTATCAATGAAATGTTATGCAAAGCACTTGTACATACCGCATCGGCCATTCGCGATTCGCTAATACCGGAATAGACAGGGGTAGGGCCCTGCCTCCTACGCGGTCCCAAATTTTAAAGTACCACAGTAGCAGGTCTAGCATATGGAGGCACCACTATTAAGTTACAAAGAATCTTCGATTGAGGGAACAACAGGAGGGACACATATATTTTCTCGATCAACATTCCATTTAGTCCAGACAGCGGACCATTTTTGTAGACAACCCCGTGCTTTGTATACCGTTTTTTCCAGAAACATGAACCAATCCATATCTGTTTTTCATTTCACAATCTTGGGCGGTGAAGCCGCCCCCCACAACTGTGCAATGTTTCGTTTTGAAACCATGAGACCCAGGGTAGACCACAGTTAATCTTTACCAGGTAAGTCTGTTGGTTCCCAGACGTTCTAGAGACACCTTTTAGCTTCAGGACGAACCGTCACTGTGAGCACTTCGCTCATGACGTCATGTACTTTCTGCCAGTATCTCTGGACATGCTCACACTCCCATATTATGTGCATTAAGGTGCCCAGTTGGCTACAATTCCTTCTACACTCCCCCCCTCAGCCCTTCCCGTGCGAACGATACGGGCCCAGTAACATATACTCTGTGTAGTATTTTGAGCTGGACAAGACGCAGTCTAGCCGAAATTGCCACCTCCCTCGCAGAGGCCACTGCCTCCCGCCATTCTTCCTCGTCCAACTCCAGCTCATCTATCACCCAATTCTCTCTCGTCTGCTCGAGGGGGTCTAAATTGTGTTTATCAACTTTTTATAGGTCAGGGAGATCGCTTCCTTAGACAGGTAGCTGTCTAACAGTCTGTCTTCTAAAGGCAAAGCTTCGGGGGGAGAAGTGCCTTCTGCAGGTAACTGAAGTACTCAGAGTTGGTCAGCTCGTACTCCCGCTGTCGTGCCTTGAATGTTAACATATCATCTTTCACCCATAGGTCCCCGATCTTTGAGATACCTATCCGGTCCCAATTATCAAATCCCTTAGAAGTTCTCAGCGTACCCAGCTGTTCCGAGTCTCACAGTGGAGTTGCCAGTGTAAGTTTTTGTTCCCACACCAGACTCCTTGTCGCTGAGCGCCAAATTTGAGCTGAGTGCTTCGTCGGCCCTATTAGGCGGAATTTGTTGGGCTTAGAGTATATGGCCCAGGTGATATCCATCTATCCATGGCATATCCCGGATCATCAGGTCTACGATAGGTGCATTGATTTATAGCAGCTAGGTGAGCAGCCCAGTAATACCTTTTAAGGTCCGGAAGGCCTATCCCTCCATCGTACCAGCCAGTTTTCTTCAAAGCCATATGGGGTCTTCCGTCCCAGAGTAGTTGTCGCTGCATTCCCTCGATCTCCTTAAAGTATCTTGTAGGAACCAAGTCAGGGGAGTTCTGTAGGGCATAAAGGAAGCGTGACAAAGCCATCATCTTAAAGAGGGCTGCCCTCCCCAGCAGCGAGAGCGAGAGCCCTTTCCAACTTGCAATGTCCCACCTCAATCTCTGTAATGAGGGTAGCAGATTGCAGTCATAACGACATTTGGGATCTGTGGTGATGTATATCCCCAGGTATTTAAAGTCTACCATCGTTATTTGTATTGGGCAATCCCTGGGGATGAGGGGTGGATCCCCACTGAGGACATACAAAAGGAATTTCATTGTTTTTGTTAGTTTAAAAGTTTTGTTTTAACTGACATTTTTATCTATCGTTTGAAATATTAAATAAATATTGGTCAAGTAAAATACTACAGAGTCTAGAGTTTCGTAGAAGAGATCCACTGCATACCTTGTTGACAGCAAAGGCTGCCTTTATCAGTGGAGGCGTAAAGACAGTTTTTCCCACGAAGGGCAAACGCACGCTGTGGTCTTCCTACGGGACTCAGCTTTATCTGCTTCTGGCTTCAGATGAGATCTAGCATCTGCGATGTGTGCTTGCAGTAGGTTAGACTGTCTCTGGCAGAATCTTGTGCAATAATCAGGGTGACTTGACCTCTCCTGACAAGTGGTCAGGTGACTGTTTTTATATACTAGGGGCCTGATTACGAGTTTGGCAGGGTGGGAAAGGGCTGCCACGCCATGCCATGGCCCGCTTCTACACGCCAAACTCAACCGCTGACCACCCGCCAGATTAGGAATTTTTCCTGGTCTTGTGGGCGGTCTTTTGGTGGTCCCACAGCCATGCTGTGTACTGTGGCATTGAGGAAACCTTTAATATGCTTGGCGGTGCCGCACTGCCAGCATATTGCAAGCCTTTGACCGCTTTTCCACCTCCGAGGGACCATGGATCCCTGGTGGTTGCGGCGGTCCAATAGCGGTCCGACTGCCAATCTCGTAGTAGTGCAGTCTGACCCAGTGCAGCAGTTGCCGCACCGCCACCATGGGATTGGCGGTCCATAGGACTGCCAAACTCATAATCAGGCCCTAAGTCTTATCAGTAATTGTAATTTCTGACATGGGTTTAGGAATGTCTGACATAAATTATATGCATCAATGTGTGCACCCCAGACAATTCCTTATGAGCATACAAGGTAAAGAGACGCCAATTCAGTCGACACTATTTTGGCCTAATATCTGTGTGTGTTCTTATTTATGGACCTGATGAAGAGTAGACATTTAACCCAGGAAAATGTTGCATCAAGTTTTGTTTCTATGGGGCTGATTAGGATGGAGGGCAAACGTGACACTAACGGGGATGGGGACCGCCTAACATAGTGTCGGTGGTCCCACAGGGCAAATAGTGATACGACCGCCACCTGGCTGCAGCACCCGCGGCAATGTGCAATGTTTTACATACCCCTGTACTACGTGACAGGCACCATGCGGTTATGTAGGGATATGTAGGGGATCACCATAGGTGCCCCTCAACACCCAAACAGAAGGGCCAAGGGGGAAGGGGATCCCGCTATTGGCCCTTAATGTCCATCCCCCCAGCCTTTCCATGGTGGGTGAACTGCCATGGAAAGGCTAGTGGTGAGGGATCATCCTAATCCCTAGGGCAGTGCCTAGCAGGCACAGCCACCATTGTTGGGATTGGGCGGCCCACCGCCACACCGGTAGGCTCAAGGAGCCCGTCGCATTAGTGGCGGTCTGGCTTTCTGCCTGCCAGCACACCGCCCGCCATCAAAATCTGGCGGGAGGGAAATGGCCTCAGATGGCGGTGAACCCGCCATCATAATCAGCCCTATGTCATTAATCGAATGGCTTGATACTTTCACAGTTCTAACAAAGATAAGGTATGGCAACATCTGTGTCTAAGGGCAGATATGACAATGATTCAGCAGGTTATAAACCTCAACCGCTGAAGCCAAATGGACTTCTTTTTGCAATAGAACAGATAATAGCTTGCTTAGATCATCAAACCACATAGATTTTATATTTATACTAGGCCAAGGAATTTTCCTTAAGCTTTTTCGAGGTGGAGTATACAAGGTCCTCCCATAACACTGCATTGTTTCTGAAACTGTTATTAGGTAGTGTTGGCTAGGTTCTAACCCATGTCAAGTAACATTTGTTAGGAATAAATGACAACCATTATTTGACACAGTGTCCAATTCCATTCTTGTGGACAGATTAAGGACAGCTGGCCTAGAGGGAACAGCCCTTGCCTGGCTGGCCTCTTTCTTGAAAAATAGATTATTCCAAGTCTTCTCCTCACATACTAGGTCTGAGACCTGTGCCCTGACTTCAGGTGTACCTCAAGGCTCCACGCTCAGTCCTCAGCTGTTTAATCTCTACCTGCGCCCTTAGGTGGACATGGTGGGGAGCTGCAGTTTGATGCTCCTGGATGGAAGGCATCTCGCTCAAACTGAACGGTGATAAAACCAAGGTTTTGGTTCTGGGTAGGAATCCTAAGTTGTGGGGCCCAGAGCACTGTTCTGCATCCCTAGGGACTGTTCCTACTCCATCCCCCAAAGTTATAAGCCTAGGCTTATGGTTTGATGATACTCTGTCCATGCATCCACAAGCTGCTAAAGTTGCATCCACCTTCTTTGCAGTAATGAAATGGGTTAGGAAAGTTATCAAGACTATTCCCCACTTGGCACGGAGAATTCTGATTCAGGCCCTCATTCTCTAAGACTGGACTACGAGAACGGTCTCTATCTTGGAGGTGACAAGGTTTGTATCCTCTGCCGTCAGGTCATGCAGAATTCTGCTGCTAGACCTCTCGCTTGGCGTCCGAGATATACCCCAGCTTCTCCTATTCTCCATGAGTTGCATTGGCTGCCAATTGGAAACAGAGTACAATTTAAGGCTCTTTGTTTTATGTTTAAAGCTAGGGTAGGACTCGGCTTCAGATATGTACAAGACCAGGTCTCCCCTAATCTACCTTCGCGGGAACTGAGATAAGCCAGTCAGGGCCCATATTGTGGGCCCGATTCACAGAATTAACTTAAGACAAAATCCTAAACTTACTACTTTTGGTATTCACAGAATGCACTTACTACTTTTGGTATTCTGATAGGTCTATAAAAATTACTGCACAGATTACATGGAATTTAGATTCCTGGCACGAGGATATGAAAAAAAGAGTCCTAACCAAAGCTAAAAGACGTGCACATGCACTATTGAGAACTGAAACCTTATTATCACGATCAACTAACATAAGGGATAAATTGCCTTCCATTAGGATGGTGACCAATTACCATCCTTGGTCTTATAAAGACATTAATATATCCTTAAATGCCATTGGCATCTACTTACATCAGACCCACAACTGCAAAAACATGTAACCAAGTACCCCAGTGTAACTTATCGCAAGGGGTTAACCATTCGTAATATGATAAGGGCAAGTTATCCTAAGTGTGATAGACATAATCAGACTTGGCTACATAAACGTAGTCTTGATTCACTTAGATGTGCTAACTGCAGCATGTGTAAATTTGCCGGTGCAGATAAACGTGACTTTCAATATAATGGTTCAAAGAAGTTCTTGATTAAACAACACATATTGTACCACGAAATTTGTGCTATATATCATTGTGTGCAAGTGCTCTAAAATCTATGTGGGGAGCACAATAAGGTGCTTTAAAGAACGTATTTCCGAACATTTCAGGGCTCTTAAAAATCTTGATGAAAGATACCCGATAGTTTTTCATGCATCAGAATGCCCTGAGCAACGTAAACAATTATCATTCCAATTCCATGGCCTTGAAAGTATACCCTTTAATCCTAGCGGTGGTAATCGTGAACTTGCTTTGAGACAGGCGGAAGCATCTGGATCCTTAGACTTCATGTTGTAGAGCTGTGAATTATCATCGATAATGAACTGCAATATTTTCTGGGAGTTTAACACATTGTCATTGTTACCATCTTTTCTGTGCTGTATTCCAAAATGACGTGTAATGTCTCCATAGATACGAGAATGTCATGTGTCGTATAGATGGAAGTTTCTCGATACAATGACTTTGAATTTTATCTCCGATGTCATGAATGTCATGTTACCAATGATTCAACTGTAATGTTTGAATGTTATATTAGGACCAAATAGGACTATTTGGTTATCTGATGTTAAAAGTATAGGAGACTATACTTACTGTGGTATGTTCTGCTCTTACCTATTTTTACCTTCTTATGGGGTCTTCATTAACTGGTTGTTAGACACGGGGTAGGGTGGTGCAGAGCGGGTGGGCCAAACTCCGGAGGAAATGTGTAAAGCATCCGCGCAGCACACACAGGCGACACACCAGGCACACTACAAAAAGAGACCGCACCAGTTTAGGTGAAAAAACAGTATGCGTATTATAAAATAAACACATCAGAAGGGAATCACAGGTGCAGATGAACTATGCCAGCCGGCACCGGGTAATAATTCACAGGGGGACTATATACAGGGCAGCGCCAATCGGGCCGCTGCCAGAACCAACACAAAGCATACAGAATAGTAAATGTGGAGTCCATCAATGAAAATGTAACCGCCAGTCGCTGCTGGCAAACCCCTGCCCGTGGCATAGATCGCTTTAGGCCTATGTCAAATTGGCATTAGGCATGAAACGAAAACATCTCTCTCAGTAGGCATAAAACATATCTGGGTATGAGGCATGAACCCTGCAATGAAAACATCATGGCATCACAATAGGCAACAACACATGCAGTAGGCATCACCATGAGCCCGAGCACCTCAGGCCTTATCAGTAGCAGGAAGACAGTAGGCATATAACAGCAGGCATGAAAACTAATTATGCATCAGGACCCATAAGGCCTAGAATGAAACTAGCATTGCATGAATCCCAGTGGGCCTGCGAACATAACCAAGACGTCAGGCATCAAATCAGCACTGCAAACCGGAGGGAAAAGCCTTAGGTATCATCCTAGGTACAAATGCATTATGCAACAATATTATGCAATAAATCATATGGGGCAATAGGCCGCGTCAGCATAAACACAGTTCGCCCCAATCGGGGGCACAACACTCTGAAACTGGCCCCAGGCCAACTGGCCTCCCTCCGGGGCTCAAATGCCCTATGTCCCGCAAAGTCAGGGCTGGCTGCAAAAACAGCAAAAGCAAAGTGCGCAAATCACTGGGGCAGGGCAGGGCAGGAGTGCCTCTCACTCCTCTATCTCTTCTCCCGAGGAGTACAATGCCCCCCAATACGTTGCAGCTGCCTGCGCACTCTCAGGGCAGCTTGGAGTCAGGCCCAAAAACAAGCACTGGCACCATTGCGCAGTTGGGAGCCCAACTCCAGGACCCCTGAAATTCACAGTGCTCTCCAAGGTTGCAGCTGCCCGCTGTCAGACAGGGCTGCTGTAAGGTCAGCACGGGCACCACAGTGCCCTCAGAGCGGCACCGGGGGGAGGCGAGCACCGACAATGTGCCCCGACACTACCCCCACCAAGCTGGGACTGATCCCTACTCACCGGGCTCTCTGGAGTCGTTGCGCAATCTCTGGGCACCAGCACTGTGCCCCGATAGGCCCCTTCCTGCTGGCAGGCGATGGGGGCAGCCGGAATGGAGCACGCACTGCTCCCGCTTCTTCAGTGGCTGCAGGGCTCTCTCTGGCAATAACGTGGGGAGGCCTTCTCCTTGTGGGGGGGTTGAAATACAGCACACAGGAAAGTAGCGCCCACGCTCCTCACCTCCTTCTGGAGCACAGCTGTAGCGCTCACGAGGCGCTAGAGTCCTCCCAAGTCCAGGGTCCCCCAGAATAAAGTAGCGCTCTGGCAGCACAGCGCTGCAGGCTTCCGCTCTTCACCTCCTTGAAGTACAGGCCACCCAATATAGCGCTTTGACAGCACAGCGCTGCAGGCGTCACTCCTCCTCTGGCAACCAAGAAAATAGGGCCTTCAAGGCGCTAGGGAGCTGGTGAGAATCCCAAGTCCCACACAAGACAGTAGTGCCCACGAGGTGCTAGGTCCCAGGAATGACGTCAGGGTCCCACAGAATCAAGCTGCAGCAAAAATGCGGGGAATTGGATATATAGTGCTTTAGCAGACCAGCGCTGTATTGAAAATAACCAGCTCTCTCTGGCAGCGTGCACAGCAGGTCCCACGCACCTTCTTCTCTAGGGCAGGTGCTGGAGGCAGCACTCACCAGGCGCTAGAGAGGCCCAACACCTCCATGGACAACAGACAGTGCTCCTCTTCTCTGGCAATGTAGACAATAGTGCCCACGAGGCGCTAAGAAGCAGGAAAGTCCTTGGGGGCTGGGATAGCGCTGCATCCCTCACAAGGCGCTAGACAGCAGGAGGAGCCCAGTCACTTGAAATGTAGCGCTCACGAGGCGCTAGGGGCCAGGAGACAGTTAATGCAGGGCAAGATCAGCAAGCAGCAGGGCAGCTCACCCAAAAATGAAGCAGCAGTTCCTGGGAACAGTCATCCTCCATTACGATGGCAATCCTGCTAGCACAGCAGTCTCCACTCCAGCAGAGTCTCTCAGTGGCCCTGTGGGCAGCAGATGGGTACAGATGGGCACAGGGGCCAGCACACAGGCCCTTGCGGCGGTACCTCCTGGCAGAGTGTCCCCTCTCAGTCAAGTCCACCCTCAGTCTGAGCACATGGAGGCACATCTCCTCTACATATCCACCCCTCCTCTCACCTACAAGCAAGGGCTAGAATCTTCCAGAAGGCTCCTGGCAGTTCCCAACTGTCACTGTGGGGGAAGTGTGGAGCACCTTGTCACTTCAGACACTAGACCGCCAACCCACCGCAGGCAGGCGGCACAAAGCACACAGCAATGGCGTCCATTTTAAAAGTGACATTTCTGCAATGGTGAAAATAAAGGTGCATACGCCATTGCACAGCATTTATTATTTTCCTCTAACACCACACATGACATATACATTTCCTACCATGGGGGAGATGTGCCCTCAAGGGGGGGGTCCTAATATAAGCCTATGTAAGGCAGAAAGCACCCCAAAAAGGGTGACATTTTAAACGTGACATTTTTAAACAGCTGAAATAACCCTCTGCACACCATTGCGCGGTATTTAACATTTTCCATTCAGCCACCCCCTGTCAGTAGAAAGGCTAGGGGGAAAAGCGAAAAAATTCAGGGAGCAAGGGCCAAGTCCAACACTGGTGAATATCTGCCAACCTTTACTGGGTGTAAATCACTCTTTTTATAATATTTCCTTTCACTTTTTTAAAATTTGGATTTAGAATACTTTGAATAATTTAGTATCGCTATTGTCCTTTTGTATTAGATTGGATATGTCGAAATGGGTCACGAAGCTTCATTATAATATTTTGAATACTATGTGGTGTGGATTTGTCTTGTTAACTTAATATATTGGCTAGTTTTATGACCGGCTATACTCTTTTTAGTTTATGTGAGCTATGACCTTGTTAGTTGGGCTATTAACCCGTCCTTTAAGATAGGTTTCTCTTCTTTGATTTATCCTTGATAAAGATATTTTTTTGTATTATCACGTATTTTATGCTTGGCCGTACATATGTGGCACATTATTTTTAAACATGCTAATACTTGTGTGTCACGTTGAATTTTAATATGAGGTGCGTGTTTGCTGGTCGCTATTATGGTGGGATCAGGGTGGACCTGGTGTCTTATCTGTTTGCGCTACTTGATTGGCCTATATTTGGCTTTATAAAATTCGTGCTGGCCATTCGTTGGCTTTGGCGGCCATATTGTGTTGCGCGGTGTTGGCCGGTATATTCGATCTTGGGCCGGATTTCTTCTATGTTTGCTAATACTTCATTGACTATGAGGGTTACGCTCTAGTGTTGTACTTTTTCCGTCATCGGTTTCTATGCCACTTTTGTTTGTATATAAGGCTATTCCAATATGACGCTGATGCTAGATGCTGACATGCTGCAGGTCGCCGTAGCGACTTTTCTAAGGTATTTGATTAAGAATAAGTCTGGAGGGTTTGTTTACATTTAATGATAATAGGTTTCATTGTCAGTTTTTATTTTGGATATATTGAGACTATTAAACTTGACATGTTGTTTGTGGTTTTGATATATTATTTATCACTCGGGCTGAGTGATATGAGCAATTCTGTTATTCTCTTTACTATAGGTTTGGACTCGGTGTATCACGACCAAGATCTGGGATATCAAACTGGTTTTTTATAGACCTATCAGAATGCTGATTGTGATGCGGGGACTTTTGTTATAGGTAATACGAGTCTAATTTTATTTTCTAAACTGTGCCGCATCCTTTTTTGAAATTTCGATTACTGCGCATAAATTTTAGGCGTTTTAGTAATGGTCTGCCCTTGCCTTACCGTAATATTATGACTCGTCCTTATTTTGTAACGTAGTGGTCGCTTGTATTTTTACATAGTATACTCTCTTACTTGCGTAATTATGTACTCTTTTTTGACCTTCTGGCATTTTAATCAGTAAGTTGGCCCATTTTTGGATATTCCTCTTATATGTGATTATTTTTACATTAGGAGTACATCTTTTCTGTCTTATTCTGGAATACTCATGATTAAGAATACGCAGCGTCTACGACATCGCTTTTAGGTAATAAGACATTTGGCATTATACTTTGCAAGCTATTTGTCATGTATATAATTATTTCCTGTGTCAGGCCTTTCGACATTTGACTAATGTTTTTATACGCACTCCTGTATCTCTCATTTACCCTCGCTATTTGGGGTTTTATGTTACATCGCTCTGTTGCCTCTGCTGGCACCATCCGCAATGTGAAAATGCCACGATGTGCATTTCCATGCACAACGTGGCAGGCACCACGCGGTGCTTCCCACCTTGTGCATGGAAATGTAGGGGGTACCATGGGTACCCCTCCAGTGCACCCCCTCCCTCTCCCACAGAGGGGGCCCACAACGGGCCCCCAAAGCCAGTCTCTGCTTGTCTTTCAGCGGCGGGATATCCACCACAAAAAGACAGGCGGAAGGGCTCATGCTAATCACTACGGCGGTGCCTGCGCGGCACCGCTGAAATGATGCCATGGTTCCGGGTTCCGCAAGGCAATCGGAAAAGGACCACCTTGCGGCACCATGGCGGACGGACTTTCTGTCCGCCGTGGAACCAATGTGATTCCCACCGCCATCCTAATTTGGCGGTGGGTGAATAACATTGTGATGGCTGGAGGGTCGCCACCGCTGGCCCGGCGGTGGCGATCCTCCCGCCATCATAATGAGCCCCTATGTTATTCAAAGTAGCATATGCCTGTAGATCAGACTAAGGGCCTTATTATGACTTTGGTGGTCCTACAGCGGATGGTGCAATGCACCTTCCGTTGCAGGACTGCCAAAGCCATAGTGAGCTTGCCAGCCAGTTACCAAGTGGAATCCAGGGCAGGAGGGTGCTCTGCCTGTGGTCTCATGTTAGGCCCAATAGAGAGCCTATTATGCAGACCGCTGCAGTGAGAGTGCCTAAAGCATGTTTCTTCTTGGTTTGGCATGCTTGCCATTCATGCAGGAACGGGGGTGCAAATCCAAGGGGATACAACATGTGCCCTCCTGCATGCAACCCCAGGCCCAGGAGCGGCATTGGCCCTGTTAGGCCCCTTAGTAGCCTCTCCACCACCCTTAACATGGCGGGCTTCCCGCGATATAAAGGATGATGAAAGGGCTACTCCGAATATGCTCTGTGGTGCTACAGCAGCACTGCCAGCATATTCTTGCTCCTCACTGCTGCATGACCACCGGGGGATCCTAAATCCCTGGTGGAAGTAGCGGTCCTGTGGTTGTCCGACCGCCACACTTGTAATACGGCGGGTGGGCCTGCAGTGTGGTGATAGTCAGACCGTCACTGCAAGTACGGCGGTCCTATGGACCGCTGTTCTCATAATCAGTCCCTAACAGTGTCAATGTCCCAACTATCTGAAAAGAACCGAGTATTATAACATCATTTATTTAAACTTTTATCACATATGGCAATGCCTCTGTGGGACCAGCAATCTGATATGGAACCTTTACCAAAGCTATGGCCTTGGGCACAGGATAAGTTGTACTGTTTTGAGCTTAGAGACATCTTTGGGCTCACTGGGATGAAAAGTGTGGTTGCAGTTCACGATCCACAGACAAGGCAATTGTTCCTGCAGGGACGAAATATCCATTTAGTAGTAGTAGAATGACAAATATCATTGACAACTATAGGATGAAAAGAAAAGTTCCCAAAAGGATCCAAGCATAGGACAACAGAGGAATCAAATACTCATCAACAAACCATTGGCAAGCACAAAGCAGTCTTAGGCAGTGAGTGACTGTAGAAGGGGTTGAAAAATCTCCTTTGAAATATCCAGTGATTTTCAATATCATTGGTCTTTCAAGGCTCTTGAAAGGTTAGCAGTTCAAATGACATAGCATCATGTGGAATTTCATAATAAATTATGGAATTGAATTGGACAGTAGCCACTGTCATGTTGGCAGCATTTGATGTGCTTGTTGCACTCAATGTTCTGCATAGAGTGTATTGCTCAAATATCCCAGTTGGGAAATCGAACCAGAAATGTTACTGTTTTGTTCAAGGGATAAGGTATTCAGAGTAGGGAGGAGCATGGAAGCATTACTCTGAACTCTTCTTGGTGTCTGTGGTGGTCAGCTGTGGAGGACTGCCCATAAAGGTGCTTTTTAACGTGGTAGATAGACACCTGTCTGTTTCTCCTTGATTCAGGTACAGGAGGCATAGTAACAGTTCTGTAGCCTTTTACCCCAAGAACAGTGACAGGTGGTCTGTAAAATGGTCCAAAAGATTGTTTATCATACATTTTCTTCTGAGCTAGGTCCTTAACTTTGGGAACTCACCTTTCAGCAGCGAGTGATAAGCTTCTCTTCACAGGTGGTGGCTTCAGAGTGGGTTGTGTTAGCTTGTCTCTTATTTTATGCATACTCTGTAAAACATTCAAACTTTTGACCAAGTCGAATTTATCTTCATCCACCACCTTCCCATAATTATCTAGGTCAGGCACATAAATAGTAACTCTGAAGAGAACCTTGTATGGAGTGCGTCCTCCCAATACTCATCTAGGCAAGTTATTTAATCCTCTCTGAACTCCATAAAGCTTATGCTACCAACTAAGACCTGAACTTAGCACCCTGAGTGGTCAAAACTTGTTTAATCATGCCATAGACATGCTCTACAATGCAGTTCGATTCAGCTTTGAATGGGTTGCTGAACTGCAGAGAATTTGCAGAGCAGATGTTGAATCCCTGTAATCCTTAAAGGTGAATGCAGGGTCAGTATCTGAATGAAATGAATGAACAGCCCCCACTGCCACTAGGCACTTCAAATCTTTTATAACTGCGCACGCACTTGCATTTCTCTGTGGCTAAACCCATACGAATCGAGAGCATTAACCAAATCCTACCAATATGTACTTATATCACTTAGCTGAGTGTAGGGGACTGATGTGGTCCAAATAAATCACCCGGAAGGGGATATTTGAGATCATGAGTGGAGTTGGAAAGGGTTTTTTGACAGTTGAGGGTTTAATCTGTTGACAAATGTCACACTGCCTGTCACAATCCCTAGTCTGTTTACCAAAAGTAGGCCACCAGCAGCGTTGCTGTAGCATTCCTACAAGTGTAATAATTTCTGCATGAGCAGATGCCAAAACACTCATGGGCTTCTTTGACTAAATCTAATTGGGACACACTATTAGGTATTGTTCTGTTTCCCACTTCTGGTATTGAGACTACAGGAATGTTATCTGAATTAAGGGTGTAGGAACATTTTGGAGGAAAACTTGCAGGAGGATTCCCACCTTGCTTAGTTGCATTTATGGCTGTTAAAATATCTGTGTTGATCTTTGTTTGTGAACTAATTAGGACTGCTACTCTAACAGTGTGAATTTCAGCTTTTGCCACTAGGTTGGCTGCACAGTTCCCTTTAGCGTGAATACAAGCATGCTGATGATAGGGAGTTTGAACAGCCATCAGGATTTTTTCAATGGAAGCAAAACATACTTCAGTCAAGGAATACAAGTGAGATGTAATATTATGTCAGTGATCCAATCATCTACAATATAAAATCAGAGTGTTCAGCTATATCCAGGGCAAAAAATGGTTGTTATAGCCTGTTTCCAAGAACAAACTTCTGTTTTTTTATAAGGACTCACACACTTTGGGTTTTTGTGCAGTGGCATGCTTCATCATCTAGTTCTCACCTCAGATTATAGTGTCGTATCTGGGCAGTCTCTACCCCATTTAATTGAGGGCGCTTTTTGTGTGGTATTTTTTTAATCAAGGGTTGGGAATCTGAATGCTTGAAATTGTCTCAGGGTGCCTTTATTCTCAGGGCCCCCTGAAAAGATTAAAAACAAATTAGTGATGCTACAAGATTTGTTAGGTACTCCACATCCAAGGTTTTGGTAAACATGCATCTGACTACCTGTGCCCAGTTTGAGTCAATTGGCTTTCATCAGGATAAATAACTCCTGATATCCCTCAAGTAAAAATATTTTAGTTGAGAGAATTATCCCTTGTATATTTAGCACATAGTCCTCTTGTATCTACTATCATTCGAGCATGCCACACACCTACAATAACCTTCTGAGGTTCTTCCTCAGGATGGTACGTGTGGGTAAGAAGAAAATATCAAAAGAAAATATATCCATATTTTGTCCTTGTAACGACTGTTCTATTCCATGAGGGTCCTTCTTGTGTTATTACCATGTATTGTTTTCATGATATTTCTTACTTTAATGTTTCATCACACATATTGTACACACATGCTCAATTTGCTGCTTATGTTTTGTCTCCTAGGGAGAGGGGTGGTCAGCTTTATTGTCACACTCACTAAGAAATTGTTTAAAAAGAAGAAGACTATTTCAATTAATGTCATCGCTGTACTTAGTAAGCATGAGGCTGTATCAAGAAAAAGAAGAAATAATCTGGAGGGGGGGAGAGGCCCACTTACTTCGTCAAAGGATCGGACACATTCACCTAGAAGCATTCCTCTGTCTCCAGCATCTTGCTGGGGAAGGACGTTGATACGTTTATTGACGTCCATACGTGCTTTTTTCTGGTTCACATGACCCGCTCACGTGGTGTGCATATATATTCAAACGCGTCATTTCGCTGCTCACTTGAGTGGCATATCAGTCTCTTTATGTATTTTAGCCTGAACCCTCGAGGACGTGATTGTTGTTTTTCTGTAGTCATCTCTCGATCACCTGCCTCAATGCACTCTTGCCCGTCAACTCTCTTATGCGTAATAGGCACATTTCCTGAAGTTCTGTGTAGAATTAGTCAGACTCCTCCACATAATGTTCATTGCTATTTATGAAATTCTTCGGTGCTGCTAAATTGTTTACTCTTGCAACAATCACTGCTAAACTGGTAGGTAAAAAGTCTGGGGTTTTACCTTTTTTGAAGAGTATCACCACAGACATTCAGAGCAAAGGTATTGATGATGAATACCCATGAGTTTAATATTTGTATCCCTTACTTTAGGCTTAGTTTTCTACAGTGAGAATCTTGTGAAAGTAGTTGGAAAGTATACTGGAATCTTGAGTATTGTTATCACCACATGAAATCTGCACCCATGATCCATATAAATGCCAGTTTTATTTTTCATAAGTGTGCAAGGGATTTTGTCATTCAATCCTGTCACATGGGTTTTGAGACAGAATATGCAATGCTGTTTCTTCTCAAAAAATGTTTTCTCTGAGTTCACCTCTAGTTGCTCCAAGATAACCCACTTTGTGTTAGTCACTTTGTGGCCCTCGTTGATGTGATTGGTCATTTTCATTTTGTTTTTCGTGCACTTCATTACACCTAAGGTCCCATATTCTGATCTTCACTTTCCTACATCTCATCCCTACATACCTCAGTATGCAAGGGCAAGTTATCATGTATATCACATAAACTGAGTTGCAATTTGTGTGCCGTCTCAGAACCCAAGGTTTTTATATTCCTAGATTGAGGGATCTGATTTGTGTTGTGAGACTGCACATGCTACATTGACTACATGTATGGTGTCCTGTTACCCTAGGGGCACCCCACGGTGTCTGTGTGTGACTTTGATTCCCTTATCTACGTGTTATCCTGGGTATGAACTAGAATGTCCCTAAGGTTCCTACTCCTTTTATGTGAAAAAAGGAGTTTTACAAAATTTAGTGACCCTGTATTAAAGAGGGGCGAAGGTTTTCAGACGATTAATGTCACTTTATTAAACATTGTGTTGTATGTTGTTACACAGCAGACTCTTTTCTGTTGTCCTGGTTATCATGCCATGGAAAAAAGGGTGCAATGGAATCCTGGTTGCGTTCACAGACCAAGAAGATATCATCAATATATCTCTTCCATATAAGGATTATGTCACGAAACGGATGGGTTTCACTCAGAATAACTTTCTCTTCATAGTTGTGAACATATAGGGGCTCATTAGGATGGCGGTTGGAAAACCACCCCGACCGTCATGGTAGCGGAAATCAACCGCCCGCCGGTACCGCGGAAAAACCGGAGGTACAACTATGATCAACAGCCCAAAAAATCCGACCGCAGAGGAACGTCGGAGAAGGCCAAAATCAATCTGCGGCAGTTGGATTCGCGGTGAAAAATTACCAAACCGCCGCCATGATAGCGGAGAGAACGCACTGAAAATTAGGATATTCACGATTTAACCGCGGTATGTTCCGCTGTTTTCGACCGCTGCGGTTGTCAACAGTGATGAATGGGAGAGCCGGCGGAAGAGCTGTAGCATAGTCACCGATGCGGACGCTCCATGACAAATATGGTGGTCGATAGAAAGAACTCACAACAAGGCCTCAAAGTGCACACAGCAAAATAGCCATGCCCCCAAAAACACCTAACACACCCCAATGACACAACCACGTGGCAACTACAAAAATACAGATCCCAGGTCAACCCCATAACACACCTGACAGCAATACCCCATTTGGACACACCCACATAGCTGAGTACAAAACCAGCCCCTTCCCTGACCAGAATCCTTTGCAATACTCCACAACTGAAGGGCCCAACACCAGAGCACAAAGGAGAGGCAAATCAACATACCATCACTACTCCTCACACCACACACAGGACCACCACCACTTCCACACCTGCACCTCTAACCCCCTGCACATCACACACCATACACATCACCACCACCCCCCCCACTTACACCCCTGCACCTGTTACCCCTTTGCACATCGCACACCATGGCAACACAGAAATGCCCAAATTTACAGAGAGTGAGTTGACAGTCATGGTAGATGAGATAATCAGAGTAGAACCACAAGTGTTTGGTATCCTGGTCCAACAGACAGCATTAGCCACAAGAGCACAAATGTGGGCAAGGATAGTCGATAAGGTCAATGCAGTAGAGACCGCCCCGCAAACAAAAAGGAAATTATGAAGAGGTGGCATGACTTGAAGAGGGTTGTGAAAGAGAAGAGGAGCAAGAACCGTGAGCTGGCTCAGAGGACTGGTGGTGGCCCTCCCATTACACCCAAAACATTCACTGCATGGGAGGAAAAGGTGCTTGCCATACTGCATCCAGAGAGTCTCACAGGAATAGCCGGGGGAGTGCAGGCTGGTATGTACAACCAAATGATGACCATTACACAGCTATGTACTGTCCAGCACAACTACAAAGCCACATCTCAGAGGCCCAAGCATATCCATATGCACCACAATATCCAACACATGTCCCACAGATGTAACATTCACTCCATCTGTATCACCACAAAGGTAGCCAACATTTACAGGGTTGTATGTGTCGAGGCAACCAGCACCACAACTCCCATCATTCCCACGTCCCACCCCTGAGCAGGATGGAGCTGTCCACACCAACCCAGAAGCAGTTGGCAGCCATTGTATGGTTCACCATCTTCCCTGGTAGGGTTGTTTGGGGGTGGGAGGCCTGCACTACAACTCCCACCATGCCCCCTTGTTCCTCAGCTCATCAAGATGGAGCACTCCCTCCCACCCAGATGCATATGGCAGCCATTGTATCACTACAAACAAACTAACAGGTCGGTAGCCATTTCCCAAGGTTGTTCTGTTTATGGGTGGGAGGCCTGCACTACTGCTCCCACCATGCCCCCTTGTTCCCCAGCTATTCAAGATGGAGCACCCTCTCCCACCCAGATGCATGTGGCAGATATTGCATCACTACAAACAAACTAACAGGCAGGTAGCCATTTACCAAGGTTGCACTACTGCTCCCACCATGTCCCCTTGTTCCCCAGCTCATCAAGATGGAAGATTCACACAAGCTTCTCCTGCTGATGAGGTCTATGGACACCCGCATGGGACAAATTGTGGACCTCTTGGTCCAGCTAGTGGCAGTACTGAGGGACAGGCCTGCACCACAACCAACACCTCCACCTCCCTCTGGTGGGCCACAGGATGACAGTTTACCATCCTCCCCTGCAGACGCAGAGGGGGTGAGTCCTCAGACCCCACAGGCCCGGGAGCCGAGGCCCCCTGCCAAACGACGAAGGGGCAGTCCTAAGAAACCCCTGGGAGCAAAGCACCTGCCAAACGCCAGTCAAGGAGCCAGCCATGATGGCAACCCTCTTCAATACAGCATTGACTTTATTGGACTGTATTTACCCACACTGCCTTGCGAATGGCATCTGTCTGTTGGACTGGGTCACCACATCAATGTGGTGACTACTTGATTCTCTCATTTACCATAGCTGTCAACTCACTGCTCCACTAATCACCTCAATGTAAATGTTCCCCCCTCACATGTCACCATTGTAAATAAAAACTCCTTACGTACATGTCGTTGTTTCTGCTCTGTGTTTATTCTAGGATGTGCAGTCTTCGCCATGATTACAATATACCAGGAGCATTGAATGTATGTAGGCAAGGAGAGGCTGAAGGGACCTAGGAAAACACAACAGAACAACATTCACTAGTCTGGCATCACAGACATCACACAACACTTACCACCAAGCTAAGCCATCATGCACACATCACAATGAGCAACAGTACCAACATACACATCCTGTAGATGTACCAAAATACCCTCTCCCAGAAACATTGTCAGCCACCACTGAGTCAACAACTGGCTGCAGTCACAAAGCTCACATACACCTTGACAACAACACCAACATCATCAGACAATGTGTCTGTTGTACATCATCACTCACCTCCAAGTGAAGTAGCGGTTGATGAGCTGTTGACGCAGGTCGACACCTTCCTCCTCTCCACTATCCTCGTCACTGGACACGGGTTGGTTTGCAGGCGGGGGCCCTGGCTGCTCATCAGCATCCAGGAGCAGGGGGATCTCCTTGTGAATGCCAAGGTTGTGGAGCATGTAGCATGCCACTACATTCTGACACACCATCCTGGACGAGTACATCAGTGCACCTTCGGTCTTGTCCATGCAGCGAAATCGTGACTTCAGGAGACCAAAAGTACGCTCCACCACACAACGTGTCCTCCCATGGGCATCTTTGTAGCGGACTTTAGCTGGTGTCCTGGGATTCCGCAGTGGGCTCAGCAACCAAGGATGGTTGGGATATGCAGAGTCACCTAGGTGTGAGAAACACATGGAAACATTGTAATGTTACTGTGGCAGAGGACAGCATGTCACATACACAGCACGCTATTTGACTATGCATACTCACCCATGATCCATGCATGCTCAGGAAGCAGATTATCCATCAGCTGTGGTACAATGCTGTTACGCAGGATGTATGAGTTATGGGCTGAGCCTGGAAATTTGGCACACACGTGCGAGATGATCATATCCGCCTGGCACACCACTTGCACATTTATGGAGTGGAAATGTTTACGATTCCTGTAGATGTGCTCACGTGCCTGTGGCGGATCAAGCCCAACATGGGTGCAATCAATGGCACCAACAACATGGGGGATGTGTCCAAGGGCATAAAAATCTCCCTTCACAGCCACCAATTCACGTCCCCTGGGGAAATGGATATATCTGTCCTTGTAGATCTTCATAGCGGACAGGACATCATGCAGCACCATGCTGTACATAGGTTGCGACATCCCACCTGCGCTGGACACCATATGCTGGAATGATCCAGTGGCAAAAAAATGCAGGGACGCCATCACCTTAGATGTTGGGGTGAAAGCAGTTGGATATGTTCTGCGAGGCTGCAGGTGGGGCTCCAATACAGCACATAGGTTTTATAGGGTGGCTCTATCCAGAAGGAATTTCCGGATGACCTCCTCATTCTCCATGTCTGCCAGTACTGTGAAGGGACGATGCAAATTTGGTCTCCTCCTAGTTGAGATGAAAGTGGACACATCTCAATGCAATACACCATGAGATGTGTACAACATCTTACATTTTGACTGACACAACACCAACAATGACTGTCATCACATTTGAGGTACAGACCAGCTTACATGTAGGGATACCTTAAGCTACACTGCTCGTACACTTGTCCCTTTTCACACAGCAAGTACCTCAGAAACAACATCTGACTATGAGAATGCACAAAGGGATATGGCCACATCTAGCATGAGCAGGCCTGAGAGTATTTCATACAGCATATGTGTGAAACTGCAACACTATTGTCTCATACCTAGCTGCTGTACCTGCCACACCTTCAGGCGTAAGTTGAACATGGCACACATCAACAACACAATGACCGAAGACTGTGCGTTTATTGACAAGTATGTGCATGAGCCAAGAGAAGTAGACCGTCAAATCTGAACATTGTTCACTAAGACATACATCACTGTGATTTCCCCATCACTTTCACACATTGACATGTGTACACATTGGAGAGTCCATCACAACACTGTTCTGTGTACATGCACATCAATATCACAAGTGACATGTGAGGGAGTACATCCAAATGTCCAAAATCACATACACAAACATGGCATGTGTAGTCAGCAGTGGGGTACATCTTACATTGGCATTGTGTGCACAATGTTGTGCCATTAATCATGTGGCCACTGTGCACTGTTGATAACTGCACATTGACCATTGACACAGCACTATGTGTTCAGAGGTGCTGTCAAAGTGCTCCGCCACCCAAATCATGGTCACTCATAGCAATGTATGGCAGCCAAATCGCGGTAGCTACCGCCTGGCCCCAGCGATGTGTCACCACCAATGCCCAACACACAATCACGGTAGTTATAAGCATAAACACATGCTCAAATGGCGGATGGCATGCCTCACCACCCAAATCACGGTCACTCGTAGCAATGTATGGCACCCAAATCACAGTAGCTACCGCCTTGCCCCAGCGGTGTGTCACCACCAATGCCCAATACACAATTGCGGTAGTGATAGGCATATGAGTATTGCCAAATGGTGGTTGGCATGCTCCGCCACCCAAATCACGGTCGTTCATAGCAATGTATAGCACCAAAATTGCTGTAGCTACTACCTGGCCCCTGCGGTGTGTCACCGCAATGGACCATGCCCTTACAGCCAATGGGAACCACAATCACGGTCGCCTAATGCAATTTTGAAAATCGCGGTAGGCGAGTTCTGTCACCGCGGAGCCGGTCATTGGATGCATTTGAAAGATGCACCACTGCGGTAGTGCCCGCCTGGCCCCTGCGGTGTGTCACCGCCATGGACCATGCCCTTACAGGCAATGGGAACCGCAATCATGGTGGCCTAATGCAATTTTGAAAAAAGCGGTAGGCGTGCTCCGCCACTGCGGAGCTGGTCATTGGATGCATTTGAAAAAGGCTCACCTGGAACACCAATTGCAGCAGCTTAGAACCACTGAAACAACCCCAGGGGGCTATATATGAGTGGGGAGAGCCTCACATTTCCACAGCTCACAGAGCCTGCTGCCTGAAGACCCCTCACCACCACCTGCTGCTGCTCCTGTCTCCAGAGCCTGCTGCCTGAGACCCTTCACCACCACCTGCTGCTGCTCCTGTCTCCAGAGCCTGCCGCCAGAGACCCCGCACCACCAACTGCTGCTGCTGCTGCTGTCTCCTGGCCACAGTGATGGCGAGAACTGAGAAGATCCGGGCCAGTCCCTTTACCAGCGAGGAGCTGGAGGTCCTGGTGGACGAGGTGCTCACACAGTATCCAAGGTTAGATAGTGCCCCAAATGTTGTGGTAAGTCTTCAACAGTGGGAGTGAGAGTGCAGGGGGGGGCACAATGAAGTTGAGCTGCTACAATATGTGCCTGAGAGTGTGGGGTTTTGTCGTCATGCACTGCCTAGTATGCTTTCTCCAGGGGAAAGGGGTGTGTAGCCTATTTCACAAGTTTCCCCGCCTGCACATCAAGATTTGAGGGACATGTATTGTCTTGTCAGCCATACAGTGACGCAGCAAGTTGGTAATGCAGGAGTCAGGACAGTGAGATGCATTCTTCTCACTGTTAGACATATCGGGGAATTTGGGATGAGTTAGTTTTATGCTCCTGTACTGGGAGATATTGGTACATAACACTGTGTCACTGATGTTTTCCACCTCTTGTCTACCATTCCTGCAGCTCAAAGTACACCAGCGTAAGGCCGTGTGGAGGGCCATTGCATGCAATGTGCGGGCTCTGGGTGTCTCAAACCGACGGCGCACACACTGCCACAAGAGGTGGAATGACATCTGCCGACTGAGCAAGAACATGGCGGAGATGACGCTGGGGCTGCTCCCTCGGACTGGTACGTTGGCGTGGCAGAGCACGACACCACTAATGGCTCGCATCTTGGCCGTGACACAGCCTGAGCTGGATGCACGTTTGAAGGAGCATCAGCAGCAAGCTAGGGGTGAGTATCCTTGGAAGGGTGACTTTGGCTGTGAATGTCTGTATGTGCTTGCAGGCTGGGCCAGTGCTGGGCTATGTGATGTTGGTAGTATGATGCAGTGGCTTGTAAGTGGCCCCTGTGTTGGGTGCAGCTGTCATGCATTTGCCCTACCTGTACTTCCTAATATAATTTGAGTAATGGGCATTGGCATTGCATTCTGAGTCATGGGCTTCAGGTATCTTCTGCATTGTGGTAGTCTGGGAACTCATATGGAAGGGAACGACAGTATGCATAATCTGAGTGTGCTTTCATCAATGTGTGCATTGCCCGACCTCAGATTTGTGAGGCTTAGACATCTGACGCCAATGTGCAACAGTAGTTGTGCCCCACAGTACGACATGGTGGATGGCATGAGCTCATGGCTATTGTGGACTGGTTATGCTGTAGTCTGTATCTGTGTTGTCCCCTTCTGCTCCATCCAGATGTGACAGTGACAACATGTCGTGGGGTTCATCTTTGCCCCCATCAGGGCCCAAGGTGTGCTCAGAGCTATTTGTGTGTCTGGCTTAATGACACCACTGGCGGGATATTGTGCTGTGTGGTCATCACATGGCTCACTTATGCCTGGTTTGCTTGTTGGCATGCAATGTTCGAGTTTAAAATTGAGGTCGCACAATGTTATTTCACAGGGTGGTGTGCAACATGTAGATTCCATCATCTTCAGTGATGCTTTGCTTGCATATGATTGTTCTGTTGATGCCAGTGAACTGACCCTACATCTCTCTCTCTCTCATGCAGCATCTTCCGTGGGCACGGAAAGACAGGGGACGGACACCAGTGGTGAGGCATCAAGCACAACAGGTGGACACGAGCACAGTGACACAGATGTCGGAGGGGTACAGGAGGGGGACAGGAGTCTGCTTGAGGAATGACAGCCAGAGATGCAAACCTCAACGTCATCTGACGCCAGCGGTGACGCATCCATGTTGGCGGGCACAGGGAATGGGGACTCTGCCTCTAGTGCTGCCCGTGTTTGCAACAGTAAGAAGGGAAGAGTGTCCTTCACCCCAGGCACCGCTGCCCCTGTCCCCCCTGCTGCCATCAGTGCTGAGTCTGGGGACCTTTTGCGCCAGCTGTGTGTGGGCCAGACAGCTCTCCTCAATGCCTTCATAGACCACAACAAATAGTTGGCACAGGTGGTTGCTTTCATGGAGGGCATACATTCAGACATGGGTGGGCTACACCGGACTGTCCAGTCTTTGTCCTCTGCAGTGACGGCAGCCCTTCAACTGGCACAATCTCAGAGGCGAGCTCCAGTCCATTTGTCCACCCCCCTGCCAGTGGCAACATCTGACGATAGTGACAACGCACCACAGACATCAAGGGCATGATACAGCTCATGCAGCACACAGCAGCAGCAGCCCAAGCAGTCCAGGGCGCTGACACCATCCCCACAGAAAACTAAAGCCAGTCCAGAGCGCAAAGACAAAAGCTTGTCAGGTGACACCAAGGGCCACAAAGCCAAGAAGCAGACCTCAGGGTCACATGCCTCAAAGGCATCCTCAGCCAAGGACTCTCCTGTTCCTAAAGCATCTTGCAAAGACAAGCAGACAGTTTCCGTGCCCACTGAGAAGGTGGTGCCTGCTAAGAGCACACATAAGCAGAGCTCCAAGGCAGATTCACTCACAAAATCAACTCCCATCCAAACCCTATGAAGCAGGGAAAGGAGTTCACTGTAGGGGGTAAACCTGGTAAACAGGGGATGGAGGGGCAAAGGCCAGGCCAAGCGAACAGCTGGATCCAGCATGTCCCCAGAGGGAGGGCCGCCATCTGCACCTGATGCAGCTTTGGTGGTGAGTGTGCCTGTTGAGTCAACACCACTTGCCATAAATCCCAAAACAGGGAAGCCATTGTGACTTCCCAAGAAGTGGAAAGGTACCCCTCCACACTCTCCCACCCACACTGCGTCTCACGGCAGCATGATTCCACCTCCACGTGCCACTACACCACGTGATCCAAGCAGCCCTCTGGCTTCCCAAGCCACTGATGCCTCTACCTCAGCTGGGCCTCTCTCTCGCCGGTCAAGTCCTCCAACTGTCCCAGACACATAGACAGCTCCCAGTCCGACTGACAGCCAAGTCTGAGTAGTAGTTACCCTCACACACCTGCCTCGCCCTCAGCAGAGCCTGAACTGCCCATTGTTGCCCCCCTGACTGTGTTGCTGACCATGGCAGGGTACAGTCGCACACATTTCCTGTGCAGGACTTACTCTGCACTTTGTGCTGGTCACTGGCCTTGTTGTTCACAGCTGTTTGCCACTTGCCTGTGCAGCTTCTCATGGACTTACTCTGCACTTTGTGCTGGCCACTGGCCTTGTTGTTCACTGCTGTTTGCCCCTCGCCTGTGCAGCTTCTCATGGACCTACTCTGCACATTGGACTGACCACTGGCTTTGTTGTTCACTGCTGTTTGCCCCTTGCCTGTGCAGCTTCTCATGGACTTACTCGGCACATTGGACTGGCCACTGGCTTTTTTGTTCACTGCTGTTTGCTCCTTGGCTCTGCAGCTTCTCATGTAACTACTCTGCACATTGGACTGGCCACTGGCCTTGTTGTTCACTGCTGTTTGCCCATTGCCTGTGCAGCTTCTCATGTAACTACTCTGCACTTTGTACTGGCCACTGGCCTTGTTGTTGTAACGCCCTGAACGTCTCAGGATCGTTTAACAGACACGACAATGAGGACGCAACCACTTGTGAAGGGTTAGTTCTTTTAATGAAGGCAAATAAAATACAAAGAACAAACAAAAGTTATAGTCACTGGAATCCTCCAGGCTAAGTACGTTACCAGCCCACAGCACGGATGGTCCTAACCGTCCTCTGCATATACGCCGATCCCGGCGTATGCCAACAGAGGGCAGAAATGAAATGGCCGACAATGCCAATCGGTAGGCTGTGTGGGGCACGAAGAGTGTTGGGGAGAATCGAGGAGTCAGGGAAACACCCAACCGGGGTCTCTACCTGAAGGGAGCAGCCGCTCAACCTCTTCCTCAGACTGCACCGGGACGCGGAGTCACCTCCTGGTGATGCGTCACCGATACCCCAATCACAAGCAAGAAGACTGAACCGAGAGCAGCCGCTCGATCGATCCTGTGGACTTCCGAGTCTGTAACGCGGCAAACACCTCCTGGTGTGCGTTACAGCTGGCAGTCCCTGTGTCTCTGGTCGGGCTGGGAGTTACGACTCCAACCAGCAAAAGCGCCACTGCGCTTGGACTCAGCCGAGTCAAAAAGCGAAGCTCAATGGTTGACCGGTAGAGCTTCCGGGTCCTTCACAGGTGACGATGGGGCAAGACACGGCCCAGGGAGTAACGACTCGACCTACCTCCGTTCTTGCCTTACTGGAGCACCACTCCGGAACACTGCTCTTCACGAAGCAGGTACGTCGGTGTAAACACAATATCCGACAGCCTTGTACCTCCCGGTTCCTCCCTTTATAGGGCGTGTTTTCCTTGAGTTATGTAACAGCTCTCCTGTTTACATAAGGGCGTGTTTCCCTTGAGTTATGTAACAGCTCTCCTGTTTACATAAGGGCGTGTTTCCCTTGAGTTATGTAACAGCTCTCCTGTTTACATAAGGGCGTGTTTCCCTTGAGTTATGTAACAGCTCTCCTGTTTACATAAGGGCGTGTTTCCCTTGTATGACAGGAATTCTTGACAGTACATCCTCCCTCTCAGCGGCTCCCCACGGGTCCAGCGCTGGCAGGAAAACGCCGATGGAACAAGGAGACCAAGCGCGGAGCATGAACCCCTTCAGCCGGTTCCCATGAATGCTCCTCCGGGCCATAGCCTTTCCACGCAACCAGGTACCACAGATTCCCCCTGCGCCATTTGGACGCCCGTATGCCCGACACTTCATACTCCACCTCCGACTCCACGCATACCGGCCTAGGTGTCCCAGACGGCTTGGAGGGTGCTGGTTTGAGCAATGATACATGAAAGACAGGGTGTATCCGCAATGACTGGGGCAAGCACACCTTCACGTTCACGGGACCCATACACTTGGTAATTCGATAGGGGCCCATGTACTTGGGATGGAACACACTGTTCTTTCGAAACCTCATGTTTCTTGTGGATATCCAGACGTAGTCTCCAGTGCGGTACAGTGACCCGGGCTTTCTCTTCCTGTCTGCCGCAGCCTTGTATCTTCTCTTGGCCTCTATTAGGACAGCCCTTGAGCGCATCAACGTGTCTTTTATGTGTGCCACCCTGTCCGCTGTGGCGGGAATCCTGTCCTCTCTGAACGGATGTAGAAATGGCAAGAACCTGGGATGTTGGCCATAGTTGCTATAGAACGGAGATGACTGTGTGGAGCTGTGAGTGGCGTTGTTATAGGCTATCTCTGCAACCCATAGCAAGTCGACCCATTCTTCCCTGCCCTGGTCCACAAAACATCGCAGATACTGTTTGAGCGTTTGGTTCAGGCGCTCGGTTTGGCCGTCCGTTTGAGGGTGGTAGCTGGTGGACAGGGCGGTCTTAACATGCAGCGCAGTGCACCAAGTCTTCCAGAATTGCGCAGTAAACTGCGACCCCCGGTCCGACACGATCACCCCAGGTAATCCATGCAGTCGTACCACATTCTTTAGGAGTAGTGACGCCAATTCCCCGGCCGTAGGGACTCTCTTGCAGGGGATGAAGTGCCCCATTTTCGTCAAGTAATCCACCACCACCAGTATTGCCGTCATCCCCTGGTCTACCGGTAGGCCCACCACGAAGTCCAGTGATATACTATCCCATGGTCTATTCGGGGTCGGAAGTGGATGTAAGAGCCCTTGGGTTCGGCCATGGTCGGCCTTCATGGTAGCACACGTAGGATACTCCTGTCCCCACCTCCTGACATCCACTCTCATGGTTGGCCACCAGAAATGCCGTCCCATGCTAGCCACCGTTTTTTCAAAGCCCAAATGACCTGCGCATGGAGAGTCATGGCACCAGATGAATGCTTGTTTCCTTAGCCTAGGCGTGGGTATCAATAGGCACCTGCCCTTCAGGGGTATCCCGTCCTTCAGCTGCCATTCTCTGTGACTGAGGAGCCACCTCCGCCATGCGAATGACCTGATCCCTCTCTTTATTCCCCTCAGGAAAGTATCCGGTTGGATAACCCCCAATACCATCCTCGGGGAAATGATGGAACGCTCGGTTGCAGGCAATGGTTCCTTAACTGCAGATTGACGGGACAGGGCGTCCGCCTTCCGGTTTTCCATCCCCGGCCGATATGTGATGCGGAAGTTGAACCCCGCAAAGAAGATCATCCACCGCAGCTGCCTGGGAGAAAGGTGTCTAGTGGCCGTCATGAACTGTAGGTTCCGATGGTCCGTGTACACCGATACCACATGTCTTGCCCCCATCAACCAATGCCTCCATTCGGTGAAGGCGTCCTTGATTGCGAGAAGCTCCTTCTCCGCAATATGGTAGTTGCGTTCGGCGTCGTTGAGTTTGCGGGACATGTACGCAACGGGATGAAGCACCCCTGTGTCGTGGTTGCGTTGGGACAAGATAGCCCCCAGTGCCACATCCGACGCGTCCGCTTCCACCACGTAGGGGAGATCCGGATCGGGGTGAGCCAACACCGGCGCCTTACCAAAGGCGCTTTTCAGGGCCTCAAAGGCTTTGTTCGCTTCAGGGGACCAGACAAACTCCTTGGACTTCCTCAGTAGCTGTGTGATTGGGGCCACCACTCCTGAAAATCCATCTATAAACCGCCTGTAAAAGTTGGCGAAGCCAATGAAACTTTGGACGTCCTTCACGCTTTGGGGCACCGGCCATTCTTTCACCGCCTTGATCTTTCGTTCTGCCATCTCCTGTCCCTCTGGACTCAGCATCACTCCGAGGAATTCCACGGATGTGACGTGGAAGTCACACTTGCTGAGTTTACAAAACAGCATGTTTTCCCTCAGCTTTTGGAGCACAGCTTTGACGTGGTGTACGTGCTCCTCCACACTGGACGAATAGATGAGGATGTCGTCGATATATACGACCACGTAGATATCCAACTCCTCTCTGAATACCTCATTCAAAAAGTACTGAAAGGCTGCCGGGGCGTTGCACAGACCGAACGGCATGACGAGGTACTCAAAAAGGCCGAACCTGGTCTTAAAGGCGGTCTTCCACTCGTCTCCGTCCCTCATGCGCACCAGATGGTATGCCCCTTTCAAATCCAACTTGGTGTAGATACGAGCTTTCTTGACCTGTTCCAGAAGTACACTGATGAGAGGCAAGGGGTACCGATTTTTTATGGTTATCGCATTCAATGCCCTAAAGTCCACACAGGCTCTCAGCTCCCCATTAGCCTTCGGGATGAAGAAGAGTGGCGAGGCGGCCGGAGACTTGGACGGGCGGATGAATCCTAGCTTGAGGAGTTTATCCAGGTACCCCCGGAGATGCACGTTTTCAGGCTCCGTCAGGGCATACAGCCTGCCGCTGGGAACGCTGGCCCCTGGCACCAGGTCGATCTGGCAGTCAAACTGTCTATGTGGTGGTAGCACTTCCGCCTTCACCTCATCAAATACATCCTCAAAACTGTGATAAGCCTGGGGGAGAGCCACATCTTTTTCTGCCGCTGTAGCCACCGTCTGACTCCCGCTCTCATCTGCGTCAAGGGATTCCGTTCTTATTCCACAATGCAGGATGCAATACGGTGACGTCATTTCGATGCGATGTGTTGGCCAATCCACAAAGGGGTTGTGTTTCTGTAGCCACGGCAATCCCAATATGACGCCATATTGGGGCGCTCGGATGATGTTAAAATCGATTTGTTCCAAATGGTTCCTCCCATATCTCATCGGAAGGACCCCCGTGTGCTGTCCGATGGGCCCCGTCACCAATCGCCTTCCGTCTACCGCATAGACGTCTTCGGGTACTGCTTTGGGAAGAAGCACTAGCCCTAGCCTGCATGCCTCGTTGTGGTCCATAAACATGCCAGTGGCCCCTGAATCCACCATGGCCACAACGGGTATCCACTGGTCATGCACTCCCACGTGCACCGTGATAAACAGGTGTCGTTGTCCCTTAGTGACCGAGTTGGAAAGTGAAGGGATGGATGAGTGACTCCGAGATGCCCCTTCTCTGGTCTTGGAGTCCTCTAGTTTTCCGCCGGTATGTCCACCACGGCTGTTACCGACCGGTTGGCCCGATAACGTGACGTCTTCGGTTTGGCAGGGCATTCACGTACGTAGTGGCCTTTTTTGCCACAATATAGGCACAATCCTTGTTTACGGCGTGACTCTTTCTCCGTGGCTGTGAGGCTCGCTCGTATTGCGCTGATGTCCATGGGTTCTCCCTTGGATGCGGTGGAAGTTTCAGGACTTCCCACCGTCACATAGGATGGAAGGGATTTTCCTTTTCTCCCATGATCCCCCTTTCTTTCACTTAGCCTATGTTCCAGCCGTAATACCAGGTTGATAAGGCCCTCACATGTCTTGGGTTGAGGGTCAATATGAGCCACGGCGTCCTTGAGCTCATCGCACAGCCCTTGATGGAAGAGCGCCGTCTGTTTAGCAACAGGCCACTTCGTTTCCGCAACCAGCCTTCGGAACGCGTTGAGATACTGCACCAGGTCGTTGGATCCCTGTCTCAACTCAAGCATTTCACGGTCCGCCGTGTACGAGTCAGCCCTTCTGTCGAATACCTTCAGGAATTCCTCGCGAAAAGCACCCCAATCACATAAGAGGGGGTCGTCCCTGCTCACCAGAGGTACGGCCCATTGTGCCGCGTTTCCAGCCAAATAGGATATAAGGAAAGCCACACGAGCCTGACTCGTGGGGAACGCCTTTGGTTTGCACGATAAATGTAGCGCCACTTGTGTGAGGAATACCTGCACTGTGTTAGGATCCCCACTGTACCTCTCTGGTGTTGCCAAGGGGATGGCTACTGGCATTTCCACTACTACCGCAGGTGTCTGGTTCGTGAGGGAGGTGCTGGGCGTGAGCGGGTCCAATTGGATAGCATCCAGTCTGGCTTTTACATCGGCTGTTTCTTGCCTAGAGGCAGCCACTTCAACTTGCATGGCCGCTAAAGCAGCCAGCACATCATCAAGTGTTGCCATGTCTGTTATCGACCGGGAGACAGTTAGTGTTATTAAGGTCGGATATTTTGTAACGCCCTGAACGTCTCAGGATCGTTTAACAGACACGACAATGAGGACGCAACCACTTGTGAAGGGTTAGTTCTTTTAATGAAGGCAAATAAAATACAAAGAACAAACAAAAGTTATAGTCACTGGAATCCTCCAGGCTAAGTACGTTACCAGCCCACAGCACGGACGGTCCTAACCGTCCTCTGCATATACGCCGATCCCGGCGTATGCCAACAGAGGGCAGAAATGAAATGGCCGACAATGCCAATCGGTAGGCTGTGAGGGGCACGAAGAGTGTTGGGGAGAATCGAGGAGTCAGGGAAACACCCAGCCGGGGTCTCTACCTGAAGGGAGCAGCCGCTCAACCTCTTCCTCAGACTGCACCGGGACGCGGAGTCACCTCCTGGTGATGCGTCACCGATACCCCAATCACAAGCAAGAAGACTGAACCGAGAGCAGCCGCTCGATCGATCCTGTGGACTTCCGAGTCTGTAATGCGGCAAACACCTCCTGGTGTGCGTTACAGCTGGCAGTCCCTGTGTCTCTGGTCGGGCTGGGAGTTACGACTCCAACCAGCAAAAGCGCCACTGCGCTTGGACTCAGCCGAGTCAAAAAGCGAAGCTCAATGGTTGACCGGTAGAGCTTCCGGGTCCTTCACAGGTGACGATGGGGCAAGACACGGCCCAGGGAGTAACGACTCGACCTACCTCCGTTCTTGCCTTACTGGAGCACCACTCCGGAACACTGCTCTTCACGAAGCAGGTACGTCGGTGTAAACACAATATCCGACAGCCTTGTACCTCCCGGTTCCTCCCTTTATAGGGCGTGTTTTCCTTGAGTTATGTAACAGCTCTCCTGTTTACATAAGGGCGTGTTTCCCTTGAGTTATGTAACAGCTCTCCTGTTTACATAAGGGCGTGTTTCCCTTGAGTTATGTAACAGCTCTCCTGTTTACATAAGGGCGTGTTTCCCTTGTATGACAGGAATTCTTGACAGTTGTTCACTGCTGTTTGCCCCTTGCGTGTGCAGCTTCTCATGTAAGTACTCTGCACTTTGTGTTGGCCACTGGCCTTGTTGTTCACTGCTGTTTGCCCCTTGCCTTTGCAGCTTCTCATGTAACTACTCTGCACTTTGTGATGGCCACTGGCCTTGCTCTTGTCTGATATTGGTGCCTATCCGTTCACTATGTGAATAAAAACAGTTGCTCCTGTTGTCTGTTTTGTCAGTGTCCTTGTTATGTTATGTAAAAAATCATTTATTGAGCGCGCATACACCGGGCGGTTTCTTGGCGCTAGATACGGGCGGTTGCATTCACAAGACAGTGTGCTCAATTATATGCCTGGGAGAATAACCACGTTTTGAGTAGTTTTCTGAACTTAGGTCTATTCTAGTTCCTGTGCTTGTGTTAGGTGCGTCCTTGGTGTTTTCTCCTCTCATATTTGAGCTGTCTCTTGTCATTCTTGTGCATGTGCAGGCATGGGGTACACTGTGACACCATGTTGACTTGATGGGTGGTGTGGTATGTCTGTCTGTGTGTCATTGTAGGCACATTTCTTCGAGTTTGTGTCCATGATTGTTTTGTGATGGTGCACTTCTTGTCTGTGTTGTGGTATGTTGTCTGTGCATTGTTCCTGACTGATGAGGTTGTGCACTCCTGTTCTGTCTGTACTCCCATTGCCTTTCCACAGTTTTGCTGTACAGGTCATGTCTGGTCTTGTTGTGGTTCTGTGTGTGTTTTTGTTGAATTATGTATTTGGCTGTTGTTTTTGCACAATCATTGGTTCAGGCATCCCTGTGTGTGTGATGTTTGTGGATACCCACCAGGGAGTGTGATTGTTTGTCAGTGTATTGACTGGACATTATTGGCACCCTTCTGTGTGTTGGACACTGGTGTTGTGTACTGCAGGTATGATGGGGGGTATGTGTGAAGATTCGTACTTGTGTTTGACAGTCATGGAGTGTTGCAATGGGCCCTGTGTGTTGTGCTGCTGACATGCTCCTGCCAAGTAGTTGGATACAGATGTGTGGCTGTTCACTGTTTGACTTCAGGGCCTTCCTTTTATCCCTGAGCCTATACATGGGTTGCCTTGCTGTCTCCCTGAGTTGTTCCACTGAGGTGACTGTGGTTTAACTTCACTCACTGTGCCAGCCCTGTGTGATCTGATGGGCTGAGGGTGCTGTTATATGTTCCTTCTCTTGCATGTGATATACACATGCTTGGTGGTTAGCTTCTTCGCCTTCCATTTGTGTGCACCTCACTTTAGCTTTCCTATATGTTGTGCTCCATTGCTGCTGGCATGTGGCCTGTGTATGTGGCTGTGTGTCAGTGTGGGGTATGTCTGTGTGACTTGGCAGGCTACGTGTCCAGTTGAGTGATTGTTCATTACCTGTGTGTGTGTCCATTTTGTGCTTGGACTCAGTTTTCTTGCCATGAGTGTGGTGTTGTTGTGGTGTGTGGGTTGCCCTGGCCCTGTGCTTCTGTGCTCTTTGTTCCTCTGCAGCCACACCTGCTGTGGCTGTCTCCCTAGTTGTTTTGTGTGTGGTGTAGGGTGTGGGTTCACCTGGCTGGGTATTGTGCATGGGGGACCACAGGAGGGGCACATGGCATTTCCCTTCATGTTGGGGGGGCATGGTGTGTGGCGGGTGGAGGTGTGGCCCTGTGGTCTTTGGACGGGAAATGGGCTGTTTGGCTATACTAATATGGCCGGCGTGAGGACCGCTGCTGCCGTGTGGAAAAAAGCATTTTCTGCCACCGCCAGCACCGCAGTGGTGCCTCGGCCCGCCATCCTAATAGACCCCATAGTCCTGTCACACTCGGAGCTAAGGTACTCCCCATAGATGTATCATGTATATGTTTGGAGAGGCTCCCTTCAAACTTACAGAAGTTTTAAGTCAGTGCTATCCTGGCACATTCTAAAATAAAATGGCGTGGGATGTTATATGTCTAGGTCTCCTGGAACACTATATATTCCAGAACTCTCAGTGTCCCATCTTGGGGGGAGCTTGTGTACAGACTGTCTATGTCTAAGCTTACCAACAAGTTTTTCTCATGGTCAAAATGGACGTCCATCAGTAGAGTCAGCAAATATTTAATGTCTTTAAAATATGAGGGTGTTTTTTTACCCAGATGTCTCAAAAAGGCATCACAAACCTGTGAGAGAGGTTCTAAAATGGAGTCAATCACACAGACAATAGGTCAACCCGGAGGGTGTAGAAATATGTTGTGATAGGGTCTCTGTTCCTCAGAAAATTCCCCTCTCATGGTGTGATCCAGCTCCCTGTTACTGTTTCCTCAATCATGTTGCTGAACTCTAGTTTAAGTCTTGGAAAAGGATCGTCTGGTAGTTTCTTTCATCTTCTAGAAGGCACATACATGCTCGTCTATATTCCTCTCTTGGTTGTAGGACCACTCAACCCCCCCTTTATCTGCTGGTTTAATCACACATCTCTTTATTTGCACTTAATGGTCTAAGTGCTTTTTTATCCGTGTTGTTCTGGTCAAGGGAGTCTACTTTCTTAAGCACTGTCTGTTCAAAGGCCAACATTTCAACTAGGGTTGCAGATGTCAGAAGATGAGGTTTAAGGAAGATTTGTTCTGGAGCTCCATGTCCCCCATATCAGTAATGTCATCCTTGTCAAGGAAGAATGCACAGAGTCTAAACTTTACAGAAATTTCTGCATGTTGACAATGTATCTTGAATTTATCCAATGTAAGGGTAGGTAAAAAGCCAAAAGGTTTTCCTTGGAAAACACACCATAAAAATTAATTTCCCCTGGATATGGGTGGCCACTAATTCTTGAATATGGAGGGAATAGAAGGTATTTTAAGTCACAACACTCCACCCTCCACAGACATCCAGGTTTTCCAACTTCTAATAGACACTTGCCAAGTAATTTAGGGGTTGCTAGTCTGATGCGTCCAGTTGTGTGGAAGTTACATTTCACCCTTATCTCCACTGAAATTTCCAGTCAGAGCCCTAATATTGTGTCAATGAATAGGCATGCACATTAGCAGAAAGTCATATATTGCCTCTTTACTAACTGTTGGAAATGGCCCTTTCTGCAGGGTCACCCCGAAACTTTTTGCCTTCCTCTTCCACTTTTTCTGAATTTGTTTTTGCTGGCTTTAGGACTTTGAACACTTCCCCACTGCTAACCAGTGCTAAAGTGCACGTGCTCTCTCCTCTAAACATGGTAATATTCCTATAGGTATATTCAATTTACATAGGAGTCCGTATTAAAGTGCACTACATGTGCCCAGGGCCTGTAAATTAAATGTTGCTGGTGGGTCTGCCGTACTGCTTGTGTCACCCACTTAAGTGGCTCTCTAATCATGTCTCAGGCCTGCCATTGCAGAGCCTGTCTGTTCAGTTTAAACTGCCATGCCGACCTGGCAAATTGAACCTCTTGCCAGGACCAAACCTTCCTTTTTAATACATATAAGTCACCCCTCAGGGAGTCCCTGGACAGCCCAGGGGCAGGGTGCAGCGTATTTGAAAAGGTGGACATGTACTTTCAAGTTATACTTGTCCTGGAAGTGAAAAACTCTTAAAATAGTTTTTCACTACTGCAAGTCCTAACTCTTACATAGGAAAACATTTGGATTACTTTATTACATTTTATAAGTGTAATTTCCAATTGGAAAGAGATAAGACCTCCAAGTCTGGAGTCACAATTTAAAATCACAACTCATGGTGAAGTCGAATTGTAGATTGCAATTCTGAAAATGTCACTTTTATAAAGTAAATGTAGAGAGGCAGGTGCACTCCTTCTCTTAATAAATAATTAAATTTTGCTTTGAATGACGGGTGCTGCGTGCAAAACAGCGCTGTGACTGTCCAAACCCAGCATATCAATGATGATACCAAAAGGGTGACGCATGGCGCCCACAGCTGCTGCACTGCTCAAGTGAGGAACTTTTCCTCTTAAAGTAAACCACATTTTTTTTCACTTAAACAAAGTAATCCATAGTAATCCCAAACTTTTAACTGTCAAATAATCCATGCACTCCATATTTCTTCGATCACTCCAGAGACAGGTAGGTTGGACTAGAATGCTTTATTCCGCATTTTCAGATGCCATATGCTGCCAATCCAAGCTTAAACATAGACACGTGCTGTCAACCATCCTTCGAGCCAACAAAGTGATAACCCAATGCATTTCGAACTTTTAGTTCTTCGTCAGGGGTACTGAAATAAATCAGAAAAAGGTACATAAACAACGCGCTTCATGCCTGTAACTCGTAAAATCTTAAAGGACCATACTAACGTCTGACCGTGATCTACCTTATTAACCCACCTCATAAGTGTTCATATTAACAAAAATACATAAAATGCATTAAAAAACATAATGTGCTTAATACATGTAAATCGTAATGTCAACCACCATTGATCTTCCCAAATTCTCACAAAAACCCCTTTCCTTATTCACCCGCGCAAATGCGAGCGCTCAAAATTCAAAGCTAGGTTAAATAAAATACTTGGTTAAATAAAATGCTAAATCCCAAAAAATCTGTTCTCAAACCTTTCCCTGATGTTCAGAAAAAACGGAATCTATTCTTTTACCTAATGTAGCTGCAACCGATGGTTTGCAGTATAGTGCCTTCCTCCGTGTTCAAAGAATCATTAACTTCCCTCGCACACAAAACCTCTCTTAACACCTGTTTGCCCACATTACCCCAATTAATCTCTAAAAAATATCACGTGACCTGTTTAACCTTTTTCTGATTTATTTCAGTACCCCTGACGAAGAACTAAAAGTTTGAAATGCATTGGGTTATCACTTTGTTGGCTCGAAGGATGGTTGACAGCACATGTCTATGTTTAAGCTTGGATTGGCAGCATATGGCATCTGAAAATGCGGAATAAAGCTTTCTAGTTCAACCTACCTGTCTCTGGAGTGATCGAATAAATATGGAATACATGGATTATTTGACAGTTAAAAGCTTGGGATTACTATGGATTACTTTGTTTAAGTGAAAAAAAATGTGGTTTACTTTAAGAGGAAAAGTTCCTCACTTGAGCAGTGCAGCAGCTGGGAGCGCCATGCGTCACCCTTTTGGTATCATCCCTTTTATAAAGAAGGCATTCTCCTAATTTAACCGTTTGGTGCCTGCAGTCTGATTCGTGTTTGTCTGGGGTAGTTGACAGTTGGGCTTTGTGTATTCCTCCTGGACAGCCACACACAATAAGAGCTTAGGTGTGACCTGATGGCAGGATGTGAGGGAGGAGCTGGGCGCAGCCTCACTTACACCTGAATAGGCTGACTTCTGTCCACTCACAAAGGGCTGCATAACCCCCTGTAGTGAGTCTGGAGCCAGTGCAGGAAGACAGGGACTCTGTGCACTTCAAAGGCATCTTTTTGAAGTCTCCTTGACTTCAAAGGCACCAATGGGTATAAGTACTGGACCGCTTAGACCACCACCTCAGTACACTTCTGGACCTGTGAACACTGTGCCAGGAAGAATAACTGCTGTGCTGCTGTAGGGACTGCCACTCTGCTGGACTGCTCTTTGATGGACTCCTGCCTTGCAGTGTTGTGCTGCTGCATGCTGCTCTCTCTTACCTGGGTGAGAAAGACTGCACCTGCATCACTTGAACCCTGAGTGACCATAAGGACTGGCCGACTGGCCTCCTGATCTGAAGTCTCAGGGACTTGAAAGTCTTTCAACCTGCTCCTACACCTGGACTCTGCAATCTGTGACTCTGCCCTGCCAAGTGGGGCCACCCTAGTCTTAGAACGGGTCCATCAGCTTATGAAGGCTCGGGGAGGGGGCTGTGTGGTCCACTTCCTCTTTTGAGTGGAATTTGGCCCTGGGGATGAGGTCCTGGGGCCTAATGAGGCTCAGGGAGGGGGCACACTTGGACTCCTCCCTCTTTTTAATTGAATTTAGCCCTGGGGGATTAGGCCCTGGGGCCTAATGAGTCTCAGGGAGGAAGGCAGGGTGCCCCCTTCCCTTAATCTAAGAGTTGTTTGGTGGAAGCCCTGGGGCCGTAATAGGCTCGGGGAGGGGTCCATGTGGCCCCTCCCCTTTTAAGTGGAACTCAGCCCCAGGCAGTTTATGGTTTAGTTGATACTGGCTGAAACATGATTTGGTTCTAAAAGAAGTGTGCTCATATGGAGAAAAAAATCTGGTGCTTGCTCCACAGAAGTGTAACTTGTATTGCTTTCAGGTTTACTTTCTGGGACAAACCATATCTGCTAATGGGGACATACCTTAACACTCTCTGGTCGGAGGTATAAATGAAGCACCCCTGCCAAATGACAAAAACAAATTGTTGGCTTTCTTTGAATTATGTGAATTTTATTCCACGTTTGCACAGAACTTAGCAATGTTAATGGAACCAATGAGGAGACTCCTACGTAAAGGAGCAGAATATCCTTGGGGTCTTGACCATCAAAATGCTTTTGATATGGTCAAGGAACAAAACATTTTTGCATCCAGTCTGAAACCATTTTCTGAGAGGAAGGAGTGTATTATTTCTGTTGATGCAAACTCATATGGTTTGGGAGCAGTTCTCTCCCAGAAACCTGGGGTTGGGTTATAGCTTACACTCCTAGAACTCTAAGTGATACTGAGAGGCGATATGTGTTGATAGAGAGAAAACTACTTGCTTGTGTCTAAACTGTGAACTATTTTGTATATTATTTGGGGGAGTATAGTCACCCTCTTGTGGACAGACCACAAGCCCCTTGTTCACATCCTGTCCTTTGAGAACGGTTACCGAGACCAGAGGATGAGGCAGGTCATAACAAGAAACTTGATGACACAACCACGCACAGCTGAGATGAGGAAACGGCGATGGAGCTCTGGTCCTAACTTATGACATTCTGGTCCTTCCATGGCCCATGGGTGGAGCTTTGCGTAAAACATGTTTCCGTAGCTGGCTTTGTAGGCTCCACTTGACACAGATTAAGTTGGTATTAGTAATTAGTATGCAGCTCACTCCTGCATGGATTCCTGGGCTCCTTTTGCTTTCTTGCTACCATGCATGCTCCTTACACATAATCTATTTAGTCGTGCAATTTGTTAAACAACTGCATGGATTAAGGAACTTTCAAACTCTGGCTAGTTGAGCTAACTTTCCTAGCAAGGATAGAGAACTTGAAGGATGTAGGAAATTCACCCATACATTGATTTGAAAGGACTACATCTCTGATGCGGTGGTTTCCTAAAATTAAATTGCATTAAAATACATCATTTTAGGAGCAATTGGTTTTAGGAGATTTCTTCTGACTGACAGCTACTATGGTTTCTGTTGTGACGTGATTGTCTCCTCTCCTTTCTTTCACTCACATCTTCCCTGCTGCTCAACCAAGATGAGTGTTGGAATGTGTGCTGATGTCATGGAATGCTTGGGTGCCTGGCTTTGTGAGGAGTGTCAGTTGGTGTGGATGTAGGCTAAGCAGCAGGGAGGCTGCTCCTGGCGGGGCTATTTAGCATTATACTTACCATTTTATCTACCTTCTACTTCATCTGTAACTGGATTATTAAGCTACATTCCTGGAACTCACTACCTGGCTACATCTGGACTTCATTTATCCACAACAGTTTCCCAGTCCCAGATGTCAGCTCTTTCCTTTTAATATAAAGTTAATGTTCTTTACGAGACCAATATACCTCCCATTCTTATTTCAAGAGTGAACGATTCGGAAAGGAATTGCAATTCCCCAAACCCAATACTGGTGAATATGCCTGCCTTCTCCCATCTTCCAATAATCCTATCTGTGAAGTCTCACCATTTGAGTGACATAATCTGACTTATTGTCTGTTTTAGTAAATTAATCCCTCTGGTTTCCCAGCCAAATAGGGCTGAGATCAGTGCGCAGTTACTGTGCCCCACCACCAAATAAACAGTGTTTTTGTAGTCCTCTCTGCCTAACTAATCAGTGCAGTTTTGATGTAAAAGATCAGAGAAACAGAGGACCAGGCAGGTTTTCCAAGTCATGAATAATGAGAGAATTAGACTCACTCTTCACTTCAACACCAGAGAAAAGTACCTTCATCTTGCTAATTCAACAGCAAGCAAGGCTGTTCACAGCCTGTACCATGCAGATCTGTAAGTAGACCAGAGTGCATGCCCTGTAGCCCACTGCCACAAGCAACTGGCACTGTGAGCATGATGGTCCAGGTTTTGACCCTTCCTGTTTGTGAAAGCAGGAGGTGCAAAACCTTAGGAGAGTCAATCTGACAAGCCCGTGAGTGGCAGCTAACTCCTAGAATGCTCAGTTACTGTTGTTTTCATGAGTGTCGAATTCCATGTTATTCCATGTGAAAAATCAAAGTTTGAGATTGTGAGAGTGAGAGTGCATTGACAGGCCTGCTCTAGCTTACTGAGCAGAGCAGGTTGGAGGAAGGGGCTGTGAGAACAGATTTGTCGGTCACTTTGGGTGAACAGGATTTACTAAGCATCTATTGTGACAATTGTGGCCATTAGCCTCCAATGCCCCAGGGTTACATGGTTTACAGACACTGGATAAACTAAAGGCTGTCATACCCTAGAGCTCACCTGGCACTGGACACAGAACACAAACACTAATCTGTATCCAAACACGCAGGACCTATGAACTATAAGGCAAATTTCAATGCAAAGGAGAATGTTTTTGTCATAAAGGCAAAACACAACCAGTTCAAACTAATCAAAATGGTTAAAAAAATCACCAACCACCAATGAACTACGGTAGCCATTACTCAAACACAAGATCCAGACAACATGCCGACCACATTTTAAATTTAAAAATTACAGAAGACTAAGGCCATAATACCTCTCAACAACCTCACCCCTAATGACCCAGTCATGACTTCTACAGTGTAACAGCTCCACCTTTTCCTTCATTGAGTTCACCCCTGAAGGAATTTTTACTCTACTAAAAAGTCTAAGGCTTGCTAAATAGGAGTCCAACACCCTACTGATCTTTTATACACACCCATACATATATACCCAGGTAACAGCCTTCATCAATATCTCTCTACAAATGGACAACATACACATGCTGCATAGAGCCACACTGATCATCACCCTCCAAAAGAAGCAACTCTTGATAAAAAAAATATCACTTGCTTGGCCATTTAAGATCCTGGAGAAGTAGTCATCACTCCACTTCGAGTCAAAGTAGAATTGGACTATATCATGGATATAAACCCATCAGGTTTTCACCTTAAACAAGACACAGAATCAACTCTAGTCGGTGTCTGGGATGGTGTGCCAGAAGTGGCTAACTAATGGTCCCTCAGTTTTTTATACCCTCCAAGACCATTCCACTGCAATTGATACAGGATAATTCCACACTCATATGCCACCTCTAGATGATAGCACAAATGTCAGACCGCTTCCACAAGTGGTTCAAATTCCTCATTGTAGATGATATGCAAAAAGTCAGACTAGGATAACTGATCTCCCCATCAAGGCCAGTGACCTGCAGAGTACCTCGGGGGTCCCCAGTATCATCAACATCTATATCAAACCTCTCATGGACTTCTTCAGATACCACAATATCCAGTTCCGCTCCTACAAAGGAGTCAAAGGCAACACATTTTTCACAAGGCCTCAAGGCAATATAGACCTGGAAAAACCACAAAATCATGTGAAAACACGACTAGAATTCTATATAACATCTGAGATGTCCAGATAGACTTTGTTTGACAAATTAATGATTGAACGAGTCCTTAGGCATTCAATTAAAAGGCCCGAGTGTTTTATTTCACTCTTCTTTAGGAGCTTTTTTGAAAACAAGATTAAGCCATTATCTTCATCTCATCTTGTTGGGCAACACTTTTTTTGGTAAAATTACATTTTCATACTTACAAAAAAATCATACGTAAATAATTTGTAAAGCAACACAATAGAATGCAAAACACATTTAACATAACAGTGAACAAGTGAAATATTCGTAAAATGTGAAATAAATTCGAAATGACCAGTCCTTATTTCTAATATGCACTGAGCGGACACTAGAAGTTCATTGACAAAGGCTTTTGCCTACCGTCCTGATTGTGTCTGATGCTTAAGGAATAGTAAGTTTAAAGGGTGTTGTCCTTGCGGGGAAAGAAAACGGATGGAAAATATTCCCCCGTGGCACAACCAGTAGGTCTTATCACTTAAGCTGGAGTCAATGCCTTTCAAACCCCTTCATGCTGGGGGATTCTCGTCAGAGACAGCAAGAGCAGTGTCATGTTGGATTGCTTCAAAGAGAAGAGACAAAATATTAACAGAGACTTGTGTACCTCCAACACATTCCGGTACCCTGCAACGGACCGAGTGATAACACCCAATAGAATATTTTTCTACTGAAAATCAATTGATTGGCACTCTGTCAAAACAATGTTCAAGACCAAGTCCAAGTCATGGGGAGAACCCCCAGCATGAAGGGGTTCGAGACGTGTTGACTCCAGCTAAAGTGATAAGACCTACTGAGTGTGCCACGACTCGAGGGAATATTTTTCATTCATTTTCGTTCCCCGCAAGGACAACACCCTTTAAAATTACTATTCCTTAAGCATCAAACATGGGCAGGACAGTAGGTAAAAACCTTTGTCAATGAACTTCTAGTGTCCACCCAGTGCATATTAGAAATAAGGACTGGTCATTTAGAATTTATTTAACATTTTACGATTATTTCACTTGTTCACTGTTATGTTTGATGTGTCTTGCATTCTATTGTGTTGCATTACAAATTCTTTATGTATGATTTTTTTGGTAAGTATGAAAATGTAATTTTACAAAAAAAAGTGTTGCCCGACAAGATGACATGAAAATAATGGCTTAATCTTGTTTTTAAAGAAAAGAGTGAAATAAAACACTTGGGCCTTTGAATTGAATGTCTAAGGTCTCGTTTGATCATTAATTTGTCAAAAAAGTCTATCTGGACAACTCAGATGTTATATAGTATTACAGTGGTCCACTCTAGATAGTGCAAGGACCCAAGCCTTTATTGTTTAAGAAAACACAGCTAGAAGACATTAATTCTTCTCTTAGGTCCGCATCATCTCTTGGAGACGTTGCCCCGTCAAAAACTATATAAGGGACATTGGTGTAATATGGGACGCAGACATTGGTTTGAATACTGAAATAGGTGCGGAGGTCTGAGTCGTATTCTACCATATGAATTTCCTAAAAAAAAAAGCCCTCTCACATGCTGACTTTTGCTGTTGTAGCCCTCCCTCTTGTCCTGATCTCCTGGCGCATTTTGGAGATTGTAGTTGTATATTTCAGAGCATTGTTACAGAACAATATAGCTTTTAAAAGCACTAATTGTCATTTCCAATACATTATTGTGTTTGTAGTCACTCATTTTATGAATGTTTTCACAAATGTTGCTTCAGTGCAACCCAAAATACGTATTTTATTCTGTTTGGAACTCAAGTGTAGAAGTATAAGCAGATACATGTAAACACAGAAATGTACCTGTGTTGCAATGGAACATCTCTGGTGCTCAGTCACCAGCCCAAGACGTATAAAAAAATGTGTTGATGCTCTTTTCACCAAAAAGCATCGACGAATAGCAGCCTTTACCAAGGGAGGCCTTTAACACGCAGTCTTTAACATGCCTGTGTCTTTACCATGCATATCTTTACCATGCATGCTTTTACCGTATATGCCTTTACTACTCATATTGGTAAAATTGGTAAGTGGAGGTAAGTAGTTTTAGAATATTTAGAAATATTTAATTGGGTTTCTTTTGAATACATGTAATGTATAGTATACGTTGAATGTTAGATTTTTGTGATGGGATGTAAGAGGTATAATTATTTTATGTAAGAGAACTGATCAAATATATTTCAAAAAAGTAGAGCAAGACGATTTAGGGATGTGAGGTAGGTTGATATAAAATTATGTTTTTATAAATGTAATGTTATTTTAACCATTTTAACATACTCATAGAGGTTTTGTTCATATGCGCATATCGGGATGGTTTTTATTTTTTAAATTTTATGATTAAAAAGAAGGATCACTACATTAAAAATACTTCTTTTTAAAATAATATGTAAAAATAACAATGATTTTTTAATCTTTTAAGTTAGCTTTTTGTATTAGTTATTTACTTTTGATGGGGAAGGCAACAATCAAGCAAAGAGGAGTCAGAAACTTTCAAAAGATTTTGATTGATTGTTTATGGGCTTATGGATGTTGGCTTTTGAAAGAATATATAAAAACATTCAGTTTTTTGAGGATTTTAATAGGATTTCTTTTGGTGCAACTAAGAAGGATTTGTGAAGTTAATTTTGCAATTTTTGAATTTGTTTACTTATTTTTTCAGGTTTTGGTTACAAGTTACATGCACTGGATAACTGAACTACCAAAAACTTTTGGTGAGTGGATCATTAAAAATATCACCAAGAGCTGCAGATAGAAGACTACAGGTAGGGCGTTTTAAACAAAAACGTTTTTAGTAAACAATTCCAAAAATACAAATTTAATTAAATATTGCGTAACAAGAGGAGAGTAATGTATTTTAAAAGTTAGTAAAGTTAATAGAGCACAATGTAAGCAATGTTTTCTTGAACCTCCCAACATAGAAAACTGTTGTATTTTGGCCAATTGTCATTCAGACATTCCTTTACTTTTTTGGACACTCAAGGATTTAGACTTAGGGGGTTGATTCCGATCCGGGTCGGACAGCTCTCGGAGAGCTGTTCGTAGCCTTACCTTGCGACCGACTCGTACCCTGAGCCGGTCCGTCCTGGCGATGAAGTACGATGCGTATAACTGACAAAAATCCGACCGACACGTAGGCTGTGATTCAAGCTTCATTCTCTGTCCGAGCCGTAACTCCGAATGCCGAACCGAGTCGCCCGGAAGCAGTATCCATAGTAGTTTCCGGCTGGACAAGTACAATGTGCACATCATACGTGCCGGACGGGTCGCCACGTATGGCACGTCACAGCATCCGGAAAAGAAGCATATCAGGCACGATTCGCGCCAGAACTCAATCCACGGCTACGAGACGGACCAGCTTGCAACGAGTACGAGACGGAGCAACAAGCAGCGTGTACGAGACAAACACATCATGAATCCCATCGCGCAGGTCATACCAGTACTGTATGTCTATGACCGGATCAGGAACCGACGCGGACGGCGCAGACGGTAAGTCAGACACCCACCACACAAACAAACGACACGTACCCGCAAAATGTCACACACACACAGGGGATCCATATCCTGGCCACTAGCAACAGGCCACCATAGGGGTTGCATGGCCAGCACCACTACCACCCCACTCATAGGCCCTATGTTGCCCATCACTACTGCCACCCCCACTCATAGGGCTTATGTTGCCCAGCACTCCTGCCACCCCCACTCATATGGCTTATGTTGCCCATCACTACTGCCACCCCCACTCATAGGGCTTATGTTGCCCATCACTACTGCCACCCCCACCCATAGGGGACCTGTTGCCCAGCACTACTGCCACCCCCACCCATAGGGGGCCTGTTGCCCAGCACTCCTGCCACCCCCACCCATAGGGATTATGTTGCCCATCACTACTGCCACCCCCACCCATAGGGATTATGTTGCCCATCACTACTGCCACCCCCACCCATAGGGGACCTGTTGCCCAGCACTACTGCCACCCCCACCCATAGGGGGCCTGTTGCCCAGGACTACTGCCACCCCCACCCATAGGGCTTATGTTGCCCATCACTACTGCCACCCCCACTCATAGGGCTAATGTTGCCCATCACGACTGCCACCCCCACCCATAGGGGACCTGTTGCCCAGCACTCCTGCCACCCCCACCCATAGGGATTATGTTGCCCATCACTACTGCCACCCCCACCCATAGGGATTATGTTGCCCATCAATACTGCCACCCCCACCAATAGGGGACCTGTTGCCCAGCACTCCTGCCACCCCCACCCATAGGGGACCTGTTGCCCAGCACTCCTGCCACCCCCACCCATAGGGCTTATGTTGCCCTCACTCCTGCCACCCCCACCCATAGGGGACCTGTTGCCCAGCACTCCTGCCACCCCCACCCATAGGGCGTATGTTGCCCATCACTACTGCCACCCCCACCCATAGGGGACCTGTTGCCCATCACTACTGCCACCCCCACCCATAGGGGACCTGTTGCCCAGCACTCCTGCCACCCCCACCCATAGGGCTTATGTTGCCCTCACTCCTGCCACCCCCACTCATAGGGCTTATGTTGCCCATCACTACTGCCACCCCCACCCATAGGGTCCTGTTGCCCAGCACTCCTGCCACCCCCACCCATAGGGCTTATGTTGCCCATCACTACTGCCACCCCCATCCATAGGGGACCTGTTGCCCATCACTACTGCCACCCCCACCCATAGGGCTTATGTTGCCCATCACTACTGCCACCCCCACTCATAGGGGACCTGTTGCCCAGCACACTTCCTGCCACCCCCACCCATAGGGCTTATGTTGCCCATCACTATTGCCACCCCCACCCATAGGGGACCTGTTGCCCATCACTACTGCCACCCCACCCATAGGGGACCTGTTGCCCAGCACTCCTGCCACCCCCACCCATAGGGCTTATGTTGCCCATCACTACTGCCACCCCCACCCATAGGGGACCTGTTGCCCAGCACTCCTGCCACCCCCACCCATAGGTATTATGTTGCCCATCACTACTGCCACCCCTACCCAAAGGGCTTATGTTGCACATCACTACTGCCACCCCCACTCCTAGCATGGGTGATGTGCCACACATCCATCATACACCAACATTAGGTATGCCAGCAAAATACATCCCCCTCTAACATCATGACAACAGTGTGTAGTCTGTGACAAATATCCACAACAGTGATTATGACTTCGAACATACAATGTAACTACCATCAGCACTGTGTCAATGTAAAAATAACACCCCCTCACTGTGTAGAACAAAAGTTAAGTGTGTGGTTCCAAACTGCAGCAAATGTTGAGCATTGTGGTGATGGGGTCTAAAACCCCCATCATCACAGTGACCAAAAGGTAAGTGTCATCATGGTCAAAGCTGCAAATGCCAAACAGCATGTATGATTTCTGGTCCCAACACATGTAACACTTTTGGGGCAAAGTAGTGGTTGTGTCCCATATCCACAGAGATGTGGTGAGGCTAAGAGTGCTGTGAAAACCTAACATACTCTCGGCATGTGCAGACAAGCACCACCCATGGGGGCTGACAATGCATACAGTGTACAATGATGCAGAAGTGACCATCACAAAGCATACACACATCTCAAAAATAGACACACAAATCAAAACATCCTGTGTAGACTGTAGGTGTCAGGTCACAAACTCCCATTCCATGCCAGCAATGGGACCTAACAACCAGGATGAATGTGCAGAATGATGTGATATGACTCAGAGGGACAGCAGGGTAAATCACAAAAACAACATCCAGACAATGGCCCACAACAGCAATACCAATGCACTGGTGCAGATGCGCAAACACAAACAGGCAACCTCACACTGCACATCTGACACAACATGTGTGTGTGTGTGTCTCAGTATCCCCAGGCAACTACACAACACATGAGGGTGGCTGAACCACAGTGAGACAGATGTGGACACAGTGCCATACAAACGTAAACCATCAATGGACCTCCCTTAGTGGGCAATAAGGCATTGTGAGATGAGAGGGAGCACAACAGACACATGTGATACAAGCTGGAATGAACAGCAACTAACACAGTAAGAGACTGACACACAACAGCACTACCCCCAGGGACCAGACATTTGGGTGACCTAAGCATGCATGACACGTCCACTGTGCTGACAAAGGTAGTGTTCGTACAAACTGTGAAACCCAGACATGTGCCCTGTGCCATAACGTACATCACACCTACACAAACACAAATCACTCAGCATGGCTCGTCATCCACAGACAAATGGGAGCTAGGGGCCCATCCATGCAAACATTTACATCAGTCCACCCTCAACACCACACACCCTGAACTGCACCAATGGGCATCTGTGAAGCCCACATGGACAGGTGATATTGCACATGCACCCATGTCAAACACAGTAATGTTGGAAGGAACTAAGGTGCACAGACTCATCACACAAGGACAGTTTACAACCCTGGTGAATGACAGACATACTGCACAATATGCAGTACACGGCCATGATGTCAAAGCTCACGTAACCTTCCGAATACCTGCCACAATCCCAGGACAATGCAGACGCCAAGGAGAACCACAAGGCACACATGCTGACACCTGCAAACATTGCAGCACTGAACCGGACAAGTGAGATCACTCACACACACATACACATGTCTCAATCACTGAAAGGTACCACCTAGGGACAACTACATGATATTGCGAACAAACAAGTGCCTTGTGGACCCCTGACTGTGTCCCATCTGCGTCTGACCACATCATCACCACTCAGAACAGACGAATTCCAATGATGAAACCCCAATTAACAGTAGTGTGTTATGCACCCACACATCTGGTAGCCCATGGCAAAGTTGTGGGATGACCACAGTACCACTCAGCAAGCATCAACAACAGGAAGATATCAAGGGAACACTGCCTGTGTATGAAAAGGGATGTGGACACACACACATGCCCACACAACACACAACATGGGCCCAGGCAATGTCATGGAACAACACACTTACTTGAGGGGACTCAACTCCTGTGGAAGCTCAGCTGTGTCAAACATTGTCCCCGCAGGTCTCAGTCATGTCAGCAGAACACTTGGTCAGTCAGCCATCAGTTACCACACAATGAAGGCTCTGGTCACAACAGCCTGGGTACGGGAGTCACCCTTAAGTCATCTGCACATACTTAATACATATGTCCAGCAAGTTGCACAGAGGACCCAGTTGCTCCTACACCAATGATGCCCACACTTACATGTCCAGTGGAGATGCGCCCACAGTCAGGGAAATAGACAAATTGGACAATGGGAAGCACATCATATGTGCATGTGTGCAAGCCACAGACGTGACCATGCAAATGAAATGTTTACAGAGATGCCCACAAATTGTGAATCATGACACACCCATTTAGCTGCAAAGGATGATATGGATACCGACCAGAATAGGATACATATCTCATGGACCACATTGAGTACCTCACATCAACACCTCAGTATCCAACATTTGAAATCCAGCATTACAACTGCAAGGTCATGCTAAACATCATCAACATAATGTACAGCTAAATCAAATTCACAAGGAGAAAGAAAAAAGCTTTATTCAGCAACTTTTAAAAAGCAAAGTCCTTTCAAAACAAAGGCCAATGGCCAGTCCATATCCAAATGACAAAAAGTTAACTTGAGTGACAACTGTCACATGTTGCTTGCCTGCACTGGTAAGGATAGGGGACATCCCCTTGGAGGAGCATCCATGGGGGCCGGCCAGGCACCGCAGGGACAGGATCAGGGCGCAGCAGAAGGAGGCAGTGAAGGGGTGGTGGATGCAGGAGAGTCACTGGCAACTGCAGGGGAGCTGACTGAAGTAGTGGGTGCAGTCACAACTGTGGGGCACAAGTCAGATGGGGTGTGTGCCTGCACAACTGCAGTGGGCAGGTCAGACGGGGTGGTCGTGGACTGGGTCCCCACTGCAGTGCCCAAGTCAGACGGGGTGGTCGTGGACTCCACTGCAGTGCCTAACTCAATGGGAGCGGAATGGGGTGCAGGTGAGGTCGGCAGGACAGGGGGGGGGCACGGTCCCCACATCAGTGGCACAAACTGTCTGACCGGGGGTGGAAGAGCAAGTGGTAGGGGGTGAGGGCCTCAGCATTTTGGGGATGGTGTATCTGTGGGTGGGGAACCTGGGGCAGATTGTGGTGGGGGAACATCTGGAGTGGTGGCCTGGGGGATGGAGGATGGAGACTTCGTCGTGGAGCTGCAGGGCGGGGGTGGGGTCTTGCTCTTCCGGCTCCGGGGGGACTTGCGGGTGGGGGCCTCAGTCTGACTGCGCCTGGGGGAGGGTGTCTGGGTGTGAGGGGCACTCCCCTCTGTGTGTGGGGGCTTCCACTTCCCCTTGTAAGATGGATTTGCTGGGTCAGTGGAGAAGAGGCCAAGGTCACAGAGGAAGAGCTTCTGTGGAGATGGGGTTGCAGGTGAGGCAAGGGAAGGGGGCTGGAAGGGAGAGGTACCGGAGGACTGCGGAGTGGTTTTGGATGACTTTGTGTGTGTCTGCAAACCATCCCCTGTGAGTGTGGTATCAGTCCCCTGCGCTTGCTTGTGTGCACGTCTAGCCCTTGGTTTGGGTGTTTGTGTGCCGCCCGTGTCTGTGGGTTTGTGAGAATGTGCAGGTGTGTGTGTGCTTGGGACAGGTAGGGTGCTAGGAATCGTGGGTGGTGCAGGAGTAGGAGGGGTGCGGGACTGTTGTAGGAGGGAAACTGCTGCCGTCAGGGAGGAGGCCACGGACTGATTGGTTCTCTGTAGGGCAGACATGCCCGATGAAATGCCCTTCATGAACGACACCAGTTGTGTCAACAGACTGGTGTGTGCATGGAGGACACTCAGCATTGATGTCTGCCCTACATGGATCTGTCGAAGCAAGTCCACAGACTACTCACTCAGGGCAGCAGGGGACACAGGGGCAGGGGGTGCGGTACCTGGCACAAAGGAGACATGCTCCCGAACACGGGAGCCTCCACGGACCTCTGGGATGGGAGCCGATGGGAGGGTGGTGATGGTGGTGGTGGGGGCGGTGGCAGGGACAGCCTCACTAGCTGGGGTTTGGTGGCTGCTGACACCCGCCTCCACAAGGGAGTCATCCTCCGAGCTGCTGTGGCCCTCAGCTGGGGTGGATGTTGCTGAGGACTCCTCGGTGTGGCTCCACTTGCCCTTCGTGCCACTGGGTCCCTCCGACTCCTCGCCTTCTGTCCCAGTCAGGCTCTGTTACTCATCCTGGCCCGTGGAGCTGTCCCCTCCTGTGGCCGTGGATGTATCTGGATAGAATTAGGAAAAAAGAGAACAACATCAGTCACCTGCACTGACTGCACACACCACAGTGAGTACATCACATCACAGGGCAAGCCCTGGCACTATCAGCTGAACACTGCTCAAAGTGCTCACACTGTTTATAATAAGCCAATTGTCAGTCTCACCATCAACCATGGCACTCATATTCCTCCTGAACTTGCACCCATATGTCTGTTGCATGTTGGATGCTAATACCCCAATGTGCCGATATGCACCACCTACATATTTTTTGGACATGCAAGTGAACATGTAGGAGTATGTCACTATACACACATCACATCTCTTGCCACTGACTCAGTACAGGTGTCAGGATGAAGGGATGGGCAGAGTCTCATTTCACATGCTTGTGATGCATGCCAGCAACACACACTATGATGTTCTCATGTCCTGATAGTCAATGCCACAATGGGGTGCATGGAGCACATTTGAACACAATGCAGGATCACTCATAGCAAGTTAAATGCCATGGCACTGGCATGCCTGGAAAATCAGTCAACACTGTCTCCTGTCACAGGGGCAGAGCATCCAGACAACAACAGTATGCACTGTGTCACAATCATAGCTCATGGGTAAAGCAAACTCTGCAGCCGACACGTGCACTTGCCCATCCCCTGCAAACAACATATCCCGGACCCAGAAGACCCCACATCATACAAAACAGACATTTGAGTCTCTGCGAACACAACTCCCTGTACATTAGTACATCACAGTCTGCAGTGCATGTAACACAGCTGCCTGAAGTGCACAGTTGCATACACCATTGTGCACTGTCAAGTGATCACACACCTATATGTCACACAGGTCTTGTCTCTCATAGTCACATCTCAGATGTCCTGCTGACCCTCAAACTCATGAAAACCACAGTTGTACGGAAAAGGTAGCCACACCATAATGACACAGAGGCAGACACCTGAAGGCACATGTCACTAAGCACAACCTGTAAGTTGATACACCGGAGTGGGTTTACAGAGTGTTCCTAAATGTACTTGAGTAGGCATGACTGCCCAGGTCTACATGAAACAGTGTTTAGCCCTGGACAGTAGTCAGGTGGCTAAGCAAGTGTGACACACTCGATATACATACTCTTGAGGCACACAAATTGGAGTCCACTGCTGCATGTGTTTGTTGGAAATACCCCAGCCACATGTGGCAAATCAGACCAGCAATTGTAACACATATCAAGGGCACACACAGATCACTCGGTAAATAGACATAATATCGAAAAAAAAATATCGAGTGGACAGAATATCGAGTTTTAAATATAGAATGGACAGAATATCGAATTACCAAAATATAGTGGTGAAGAATATCGAAAAACAGGTAAGAAATATCGATTGCAATAATATAGAATTAAATAATATCGACAGTAATAATATAGTTGTTAAAAATATCGAATTTTTTATAGTGTTTTAAGTGTTAGTATATGTGTTAAAAGTATGTATTAATATTGTAATGTATGTTAGAATATTTTTAAAGTAATGAATTTTATGTTATTTTATTTTTGTGTAATTTAATTCCGTAGCGGGTTGTGGGTTTATAGGGGAGTAGGGTGGGAAGTAATTTAATTAAAATACATTAAATAATAATTTATTGGAATTATTAATAATTTTTAATTTAATTTTGCGTTTTACTTCTGTAGCGGGTTGTGGGTTGATAGGGGAATAGGGTGGGAAGTAATTTAATTGTTATTAGTTAATTATTAATTGGTATTGAAAATTAATTGGTTGTTGATTAATTATTAATTGGTAAATAATTAGTATTAATTGGTAATTAATTTGTATTAATTGTTTAATTGATAATTATGTTAATTGTATTTATTTAATATGTGTAGTGAGTAGTGTGTTTATAGGGGAATATGGTGGGAAGTAATATAATTGTAAATAATTAATTATTTAATTGATGTGTGTATATTGTTAATTAATATATCTTTAATTTAATTTAGCGTTTTACTTCTGTAGCGGGTTGTGGGTTTATAGGGGAATAGGGTGGGAAGTAATTTAATTGTTATTAGTTAATTATTAATTGGTATTGAAAATTAATTGGTGGTTGATTAATTATTAATTGGTAAATAATTTGTATTAATTGGTAATTAATTTGTATTAATTGTTTAATTGATAATTATATTAATTGTATTTATTTAATATTTGTAGTGGGTAGTGTGTTTATAGGGGAATATGGTGGGAAGTAATATAATTGTAAAAAATTAATTATTTAAATAATTTGTGTATATCGTTAATCAATATATTATTAATTAATGATTAATTGGTATTATTAGCATTTATTAATGTTTGTTATTGAAAAACAATTGGTTGTTAATTAATTATCAATAGGTAATTAATTAAACAAAAATATATTAGTATTTATAAATAATCAATTATTAAATCTTGTGTGATTGGTAATTAATTGTAATACTTGTTTTGGTATTAATAATTAATTAATTGTTAACAAAATATTAATTTATTATTTTCCCTACTTTTGCACTTACTTGAGTGGGAATAGTAAGTTTTACCCTACTGCTTTGCAACGCTTTCCCTACTGTTGCACTCTCTGGAGTGGGAATAGTAATTTGTATCCCTACGCTATCCAATGCTTTCCCTACTGTTGCACTCTCTGGAGTGGGAATAGTAATTTTTACCCCTACGCTATCCAACGCTTTCCCTACTGTTGCACTCGCTGGAGTGGGAATAGTAAATGTTACCCTCCCGCTATCCAACGCTTTCCCTACTGTTGCACTCTCTGGAGTGGGAATAGTAATTTTTATCCCTACGCTATCCAACGCTTTCCCTACTGTTGCACTCTCTGGAGTGGGAATAGTAATTTTTACCCCTACGCTATCCAATGCTTTCCCTACTGTTGCACTCACTGGAGTGGGAATAGTAATTTTTACCCCTACGCTATCCAACGCTTTCCCTACTGTTGCACTCACTGGAGTGGGAATAGTAAATTTTACCCTCCCACTATCCAACGCTTTCCCTACAGTTGCACTCTCTGGAGTGGGAATAGTAATTTTTATCCCTACGCTATCCAATGCTTTCCCTACTGTTGCACTCTCTGGAGTGGTAATAGTAATTTTTACCCTCCCGCTATCCAACGCTTTCCCTGCTGTTGCACTCTCTGGAGTGGGAATAGTAATTTTTATCCCTACGCTATCCAACGCTTTCCCTACTGTTGCACTCTCTGGAGGGGGAATAGTAATTTTTACCCCTACGCTATCCAATGCTTTCCCTACTGTTGCACTCACTGGAGTGGGAATAGTAATTTTTACCCCTACGCTATCCAACGCTTTCCCTACTGTTGCACTCACTGGAGTGGGAATAGTAAATTTTACCCTCCCGCTATCCAATGCTTTCCCTACTGTTGCACTCTCTGGAGTGGGAATAGTAATTTTTATCCCTACGCTATCCAATGCTTTCCCTACTGTTGCACTCTCTGGAGTGGGAATAGTAATTTTTACCCCTACGCTATCCAACGCTTTCCCTACTGTTGCACTCACTGGAGTGGGAATAGTAAATTTTATCCTCCCGCTATCCAATGCTTTCCCTACGTTTGCACTCTCTGGAGTGGGAATAGTAATTTTTACCCCTACGCTATCCAACGATTTCCCTACTGTTGCACTCTTTGGAGTGGGAATAGTAATTTTTACTCTCCCGCTATCCAACGCTTTCCCTACTGTTGCATTCTCTGGAGTGGGAATAGTAATTTTTACCCTCCCGCTATCCAACGCTTTCCCTACTATTGCACTTACTGGAGTGGTAATAGTAAATTTTACCCGCCCGCTATCCTACGCAGAAAATATTGAATATTTTTATTAAATATTACGTTAATATATATGTATTTTTTTTTTTACTTACATTAATTATTTATTCATTTTAATGTTATTTAAGTATTTTTAAGTATGTGTCAGTTAATTATATGTATTATTTCATTAATTTTACATTACTTTTAAAACATTTAAAAAATTCGATATTTTGACTAACTATATTATTTACAACGATATTTTGGATTCTATATTTTTGTATTTTCCTGTTTGGAGATAGGGAGTCGATATTTTGGTATTCTATATTTTGGCATCGATATTTTTGTAAGTCTATATTTTTGTAGTCGATATTATGTCAGTGATCCAGATCACATGTCAGATCTCAGGCATTGTGTAAACAATGGACCCACCCATGAAACACACAACAAAGTCATGATTACAGATGCTGTCCGGAAGCTGAAGCATAGCTTACTGCAGGGACACAGTGCCCTAGTGACACAAGCAACAGACTGTAGGGTCCACACCTGTGGATCAGATGAGGAGGGTGCATCACACAATTGAGGGACATGAGTATTGGACTACAAGACCTACGTAATGTGGAAGTGTGACCAGGCCAAAAGACTGCAACTAGCATGTCAGACGTAGTACACAGAATAGGCATGGACTTACCCACTCCTTGCTGCTGTCTGGCCTTCAGCTGCCCATCCAGATCCGGGAAGACCGCCGCCAGGATCCTGAGCATGTGGGGTGTCAGGGTCCGGTGTCCGCCCCTCCTCCGAGAAGGCGACAGCTTCAGCTGGACTCTTGCGATCCTTTGGGTCCAGCCCCGAAGGTCCTGCCACCTCTTCTGGCAGTTGCGGATCCGGCGCTTGTAGACCCCCATCAATCGAACTGCCCTGGCGATGGTCAGCCATATCTCCTGTTTCTGGTGGGCATCCACCTGTGAGGATGACAAAGTTAAAAGTCCATTAACACACATGCCCCATATTTGTGCTGCACACAGTTGGATATACATGTCATCATCACAAAGGAAAATGAGTTGCACAGGTAGTGCAACCCATGGAAAAGGACAAATGCCCTGCATGTCTGACATGGTAACAATGCCTGGGAAGTTTAAGCTTGCACAAATGCACTTTAGCTGCAGAACACATGTTCATTACATGTACATACACACTTTGGGGGATGAAAGTACTCAGTGAGTATGCCTGACACTGGTGTACACACTGCTAGTACTGCTAGTCAGACAACATGCACAATTAGGAAGGCAGTGGACTGCACACTCACCTGCTCACCTGGTTTCCCATACAGCTTGCTGTACTGTGGAAGGAGCCCGTCCAGCAGGGCCTGGTTCTCCTCCTCAGTGAAGGCTGGGGCCCTCTACAGAGTACGTGCCATAGCAGTAGCCAGACGATGCAGAGACAGCAGCTGTGGTAGCAGGGATGTGGTCCAGTAGCATGTTGTGCAGGCAAGTGAACTCCCTGGGGTCCAGCCAGCCTTATATCTGTGCTGCAGAGGCAGACTCTGTGCCATGTGTCCCAAGTGATAGCCCCAACACAGTTGCATTCTATGACTCTGGCCAATCCATGGAAATGTACGATTCGTACACGTCTTCCGCATCGTTCAAATCTTCACCTTCATAAAACCCTAGTAATTGCAACATTGTTGTAGGCATCCAACTGAATTTCCAGCGCACAACTCGTACAAGTTTTGAATCTGCATCCATCTCCATGACAGTCCAGAGCCAATGGGTACGCCCGGCTCGGTCAACTGACTGTACAACGCGTACTTTGAAAATACACATGCACCCGTCTCCATAGGATTCAATTGCCAAGGCGTACGCCAGTCTCGGACCATGCCTGCCCGACGCGTATGCATGATAGTCACCCGCGTCTGACCTCATTACAGTCAATGGCTAAGCGTACTCATGGCTCGGTCCGGAACTGTGCAATGCGTACACATTGTCACCCGCGTCGGACCTCATTGCAGTCAATGGCTAAGCGTACGCACGGCTCAGTCTTGAACTGTGCAATGCGTACGCATAGCCACCCGCGTCGGACCTCATTGCAGTCAATGGCTAAGCGTACACACGGCTCGGTCCTGAACTGTGCAATGCATACGCATTGTTACCTGCGTCGGACCTCATTGCAGCCAATGGCTAAGCGTACGCACGGCTCGGTCCTGAACTGTACAATGCGTACGCATAGTCACCCACGTCGGACCTCATTGCAGTCAATGGCTAAGCGTACGCACGGCTCGGTCCGGAACTGTGCAATGCGTACGCATTGTCACCCGCGTCAGACCTCATTGGTGTGACTATTTGATGGCTTCAACACACAATTACTTGCCAGGGACTCAGGAGCACACCTACCACACTACAGCATTGGCCACACAGTGTCCCATGGCATGTAAGGCTACATTCCCTGTGTGTTGGGGGGGGGGCAACATTTGGTTTGTTGTGTGGCACTTTTGTGCAGCCACTCCCAGGCTGTGCACGTGTTCATGGGGACAGAATCCTTTGTGTGATGTGCACATCACTACTGTGATGTGCAACTGTACAGTTATGGGCATGAGTCATGGACACAGTTTCATTTTGGATATGTTTAGGACATGACACAGCCAAATGATTGGCCATTGCACTACATGGGAATTATGTGGACATGTGGACTTGAGATGTGAAGTGATGGCCATGTAGGTGACATATGTGTCCATGCCCAACAGCAGACACCTCAGTACATTGTGTATTGTCATGATGTATCATGTGATAATTTGCTTGGTCCTAGACACATGCGTGGATGAACCGACAGCTGTCCATAGACCGTTCCCAGACCTTGAAACCATGCAGGAACGCGACTGCATCCAACGGTACCGCTTCACCAGGCCACTACCAGAATCTGAAAGATCTGAGCCTGTATCAGAGCCATCGCTGTCCGTGTTATAACCTGGGTTACGATTTGTGGGAACGTAGTCATCTCTAGTGTAAGGGTACACTTTTTCTAGAGAAAAATTTTGCTGATCTTTGCGTAGTTTGACGTATTTCGTGTCTTTTAGACCTATTTCGAACTCAGTCATGGTCTTATTCAGTTCTTCAATGTTGGGATGAGCTGACAGAACACGGACAGCGATGGCTCTGATACAGGCTCAGATCTTTCAGATTCTGGTAGGAATTACAACTTTACCAACAGAAACAGACGATCAAGAGGAGGACGTCAAAGAAGTAGAGGCGGACCAAGATTTGGCTGGTCTCCATATCAAAATATGCCACCATACGCCCCACCTCCGCAGTTTTTCTATGGACCACCTCCTTTCCCTCAATCATTCCCACCACAACCCTACCCATACTGGGATGGACCACAGAACCAGGGACAAAATCAGTCTTTTTTAGGGAGAGGAAAGACTCCATCAAGAGGAAACAACAGACAAAGCCAACAAGTAGAATGGGCCCAGCCACTGGAGACAGTGAGGAGCCATACACGGAGCATGGGACCACCGAACATGCCCTCAATGAGCAACAACCAAGCCTAGTAGTCAATCTCTCCAAAGTAACTATCACACCCATCCAAAAAACTGTTTTGGAAAAAGGATTAGGCTTTGTTCCCCAGCCTCATTGGACAAATTCAGGCTGATTTGCGAATTAAAAGAGTTTATTCGCAGGATTAAACTGGAAAATTTCTTTAAAGACAAAGAACCCAGTACTAACACTTCTACGGATACTGGACTACACAAAAAATCCAATTTCACTCCTCCACCCCATAACCTTCCTATTGAGCTATTAGCTTTCGAAAAAGCGGTTATGAAGGAGGTCACGGAAATAGACCCCAAAACTATAAAAGTATTCCACAACACAAGCAATGTAGAACTAGAGGCTATTCGCCAACTATCAAACAACAATGACCTCACAATAAAACCAGCCGATAAAGGTGGGGCCTTAGTTTTACAAAACACGACTGACTATCAACAAGAATGCCTACGCCTGTTGGGTGATGAACGGAATTATCGGGCAATACAACAGGATCCCACTGAACGCCTAAGGATAGAGATCGCGAGTCTGGTGGAGGAATCTTTGACCAATGATTGGATTAGTAAAAAAGAAGCATATTTTTTAGAACACAAAAAACCTATAATCCCTTACTTTTATACAATCCCAAAAATACATAAATCCATGGAGTCACCCCCAGGTAGACCAATAGTATCAGGAATTGGTTCCATTCTGGAACCTTTATCTAAGTTTGCAGACGCATTCTTAAGACCTTTGGTCCAAGCTACCGAAACGTGCCTACAAGACACAAAGGCAGTCCTTTGTTTAATCCAGGACCTTGAATTCAACCCTAAAACCAGTATACTGATCAGTTTGGATGTAGAGAGCCTTTACACCAGTCTCCCACATAAGGATACTTTAGATATCCTGGAGGAGGTACTTTTTCAAAACAACTGGGGTTACCATACACCCAGGCATGTGGTCCTTGAATGTTGTCGCCTGGCTTTGACTGAAAATTTCTTTCAGTTCAACGATTCCTTGTACAAACAAACCCACGGTACCAGTATGGGAAGCACATTTGCGCCGAGCGTAGCAGGGCTTTACGTACACCATCTGGAGAAACAAAAAATTCTCCACCATCACAACCCACACATCAACCATATAAAATTATGGAAAAGATATATAGACGATGTGTTCTTGATCTGGGAAGGCAATGAAAAAGAGGCTGAAGTTTTCCTAGTCTGGCTCAACCAACAAGACCCATTCTTGAAATTCACATTTACTATGAGCAGGTCCAATATGGTCTTCTTAGATCTCAACATAACAGCCCATGATGGACGTTTAATCACTACCACACATTTCAAGCCCACAGCAAGGAATTGCTTACTTGTGTACGATAGTTTCCATCCCCGCAGTTTAAAAGACAACCTTCCGTTTGGCCAATTTTTGCGCCTAAGACGGAACTGCACTACACGACAAGATTACAACATCCAAGCCAATGACCTATCACAGAAACTGATACGACGACAATATCCACAACATCTGGTGTCCAGAGCCCGAAAAAGAGCTTCAAACAATAACAGAGAGGCACTTTTGGAAGATAAACCGGTGACTACACACAAAGAGCCTAAAAGACAAATTTGCATCACCACTTTCAATATTGCATCTAATCAAGTCAGCAAAATAATTAAAAAACACTGGCGGATCCTGAACAGTGGTGGTTTAGACTTACAAAAACCCATGTTCACCCATGTTCAGCCATCGAAAAGCTAAGAATCTGAGGGACTTTCTTGTTCATACTCGTCCTACCCCGACGAAAACCATAGGTCCCCAACGTCTGCTCCATCCACTACCTGAGGGCCACCACCCATGTGGTAACTGTAGTGTATGCCACCTTACCAAGGTGACCAAAAAAGTTACCTACAACAATGGAATGACATGGAACCTTCGATCCTTCACCAACTGCAATACAACAGGGGTGGTTTACCTGATCACCTGCGTTTGTAACCTTCACTATGTGGGGATGACCACAAGGAAGGTAAACACCAGAATAGTTGAACACCGGAGTAATTTTAGGTGCAAACGCAACAACACCAAAATGACCACTCATTTCTTGGAAAAACAACCAGTGACCTTAATTGGGTCATTCTGGAACATGTCAACAATCACCCAAACATTGAAAGACAACTACACGAAAAAGAACAACGATGGGTTTTTAAGTTACGTTCGGACAGCAAGGGTCTGAATGATGATATACCCTGGGGCCAATTTATATGATCAGTTTTCCAGTGCTCTCAGCCTTTTTTCTCGTTGAATTTGGCAGATACCCTCTGTATATCTACTCGTTGAATATGTCATTTTTTTGTATTTTTTGGCATTTGCAATTCCCTCCTGATTATCTGTTTCACCCTAGGGTTTGTGACAACCCCCCAACCTCTGATTATTTTCCACCCAATTAGGCAACAATTCCCATTTTGTTATACATCTGACCTCTGGACAATAAAGTTTTTCAAAGTTTTTTCAAAACTTTCCCTTAGTTAATACCTCGCCTTTACAACTTTCGGCCTGGGGCACAGAGTTTTGCAGACATTATCCATCTAGGGCAATTGTGCAGTATGAGCATCACAATTCGCTTTGTTGCCACCACCACGTACGAAACATTACCTCCTTTTTTATTATTTCCCTGCAATTCCGTCCCACTTCAAAATGGCCGCTCCAGTTAGGTTCCCGTTCAGGAGCCCTCCTCGCTTTCCATGCGAGTTCAATCATTTGATAACCAGCTCCGTACCGGGGACACGCCAGAATGCGGTCCGTGAGGTTTGGCTCCATTAGGTGTCCATGAGTGTGGTTGTCCACGTACAAGTAAGTGACCTTTGAAGGGCAGGATCTTCAAACCTTTACGCCACGAGGAGATCAGTTTTCCCGTTTTTTCTTACCCGTAGGGCAAATCTTCACTACGGAGCACGCCACAGTCCTAACGATCTCATTTACATTTACAATTCTTTCCTAGATGTACGAGATCACCGCACCCCCTCCGTTGACCATGAGGCACATTGTTGCTTTTTATTAAGTATGTAATGTCTTTTTCTTCATTAAGTGTATGTGTGTTATATGTTATACCAGACATGTTAGTATTATGAATTTTGATCCACTGTTTCAGCACAACGCCGGCATGGAGAATATAATTAATAATTTCTCTTCAGTTTTAATTCACATAGAAGCACATCAGAAAAGAAAGTGTACAAACACTTGGGTGTAGTGTGCTCACAACTAACATTGAAAATAGTACTTTTGATCATATATTTTTCCTTTAACCTTTGTTTTATATCCTACAGATATTTGCTGACGTACATTACGTATGTATTTCTAAACGCATGCCTTATAGTTGCAGCGTCTCACTTATTGCACCTGATTCAGGTTAACTAGGAGTGGCATTTTTTCACACTGGGCTGGTCCCAGTGGAGTCCTGAAGAAGAGCTGGGGAAGCTCGAAACTAGTTGACCAGACCATATGCTAGGCACACCTTTCCATCATAGTAAGGGTTTTCTAGCATATCACCCCGTTTTAACTTATCAGCTTAGAGCATTAATAAAGTCTATTTGGCCCATTAGCTGATTATTTTAATTTTCCTTATCCCACTCCACCATTTCACTTGCACTACACATATTCTGATTTCTAGTGCTCCTTCGTAATTCGTAAGTTGTAGCACGCCTCAGTCCGTAGAGGACTGGGAGGACCCCAATGATGAAGCATGTCACCGTGGGGAAACCCTGGTGAGTGAGGGGACTCAAGAAAGAGTTAATCTTTCCCTTTCTTTCAAATTGGTGTTTTTCAGGATCAAGTTGATTTCTGACACCGCCCATACACCCAAGTTTGGTTCTTTTGACTTGACTTGCTCAGGTGGTTGTTTTGATACATGTACTAGTGGAGGGTGAACCTAACCATTAACCTCTAATTCCCCTCTTTTTTTGAAAACATCACCATGACTCACATAACGGTGGTCACATTGTTGTAGTATTTGGCATGCACTGTGTTGTTTAGCAGATCAACAACTCCATGACACATGACAAGTTGGAATCACAACAAGTATGGTGTACTGGTGAGTTTATTTACAAACATGTGTGAGGATAGTGCACAGGATGGTGGGTGCTGTACATTGGGTTTTGAATCCAAAGTTCACAGTAGAGTTGGAAGTGTTGGTAGCTGAAATGTCCAGAGTAAAGTCCACAGTCATCTGCTACATTGGACCAACATGAACCCTCCATATCATGTAGGCGAGTTATGTCAGATACAACAAGGTGAACGGGTTGCGCACAAAGAACATTGTCCAGAACAGGTTTAGAGGCCCTGGGAGATATGCAGGGACATCTGCGTCTCATAAGTCCTTCTTTGGATGACCCCTCTTCTTCTTGGGGGGGGATCCTCAGGTGCAGGCATTTGCGGTGCAGGGGACTCTCCGCCAGAGTCATCCTCCCTCCCTGTGGCACTGGCAGATGGTGTGGCAACAGATGTTGTGGCCACACAGGGAGGTGTGGACATGTTTGTGCTGATCTGGCGGAGGCATAGGAGTATGTCCCGATGCACCGCAGTAAGTGCATCCCACTTTGCCTCCATGCGGACATGGTAGGCAGCCCGCTCCTGTTGAATGTCCTTGAGGATCCCCACTACCTGGCCACATCCTCCGGTGCTATCCTGGGACGCATCTATGATGCGTGCCAGTTGGGGGTCATCATGCAGCCCAGACCCCTCTGCAAGGCGCGCCCCCTTCCTCCCACCCCTCCCAGCACCCCTATCCACACGGGCAGGACCAGCGGCGGCACGCACAGGTGACACTGGAACCCCTTGGGTGCTGTTGCTGATGGTGTTGTCTGTAGCTTCCTGGGGGTCCTGTGTCCCTGTGCTGTCGGTGTTCTGTGGCCTTGGTCTGTCCATGTTGGCGGGGGTGCCCTGTCTGTTTCCAGATGCTGGAGGCGTGGGTACAGGGGGTGCAGATGTTGGTGCTGCTGGTGCTGCATGATGACTCACACCAGAGGTGCCAGGTTGTTCGTCAGCATCCGAAGAGGACAGAGACAGATTCAAACCAGAGAGCTGAGGGTCCACCAGAGTCTGGGACCAGGACTCCTCTTCATTTGGTGCTGTGTCCCCAGCACCACCTGTGTTTGGAAGGGACACACAATGTAAGTTAGGTTTCTACAGGCATCAATGGTTCACATACATGACATTTTCTACTGTACGTCCGGAATCCTGCCTGTACACTGCTTTGTCCAGGGTTGTCACGGACAGAGATTGATATTGTTGTTGCACATTGCCCAGCCAAAATGAAACATTTCAATGTGCATGTCGAAGTGTGTGCATGCCCAGCTCATGTATAGATTTGTCTGTACATGACCATTACTGCTCAAGGGCCATCATGTTGCTCACACAGGTGTGTCATCCCTGTACACATGTGAGCTTTAACACGGACATACGTGCTATTCCACTGAGGATATGTTGTAAGATTGGGGCATGTGTGGTAGCAGATTTTGCTAGTCTTTGTGTGCCACATTGGTGTATTGGTACGACATGGTCAAAGTCCGGTATGCCTGTGATCTCTTTGGAGGAAGTGTTATTTTACAGTGTTCCTAGTTCCCATCTCATTTCATACAAGTGATGATGTTACCATCGTTAATGAGTCTGGTGCTGAGTTTTGTACGTGCATATGTGATTTGACTTGTCAATGTTCTTCATGGTGACATTGATTGGGCAAGGTAGCACTCTGGCTTTTCAATGCTCATGACATGGTAGTGTGTGTGTTGCAGTTTTGATGCTGTGAGTAGCATGCCTCCTCCAATGCAGTCCAGCTTGGACCTTGTGTCTACAGTGTCTATGTCAGTGAGTGGTGTGTTGTGTGAAGGATGCATGTGTTTCAGCACGATGTAGGAGTGGAAAGCAGCTCACAACAGCACAGAGTGTGAATGAGACCATGCTATGGTGTCGGCTATATTGGTGTGTCCATTCCATTCACTGTCAGATGTCCCCTGTCAATGATGTATATGTGAGTTCCTGTGTGTTTTGTGCAATGTACCATATATGGCTCTCCATATTGCAAGACACATATCCCCAGACGTGCAGGGGGCAACCCTGGACACTGCATCCCCAGACAATGAGTTTGAACATATGGTTGCAATGGCTGTGTGTGCAACCGTGTTTTGTTGGGCCAGTGCATATGTGTGATTGTCAGCCACATCATTTCTCAGGCCCATTGTCAGACAACTTGTCAGTCCATGCCCACTCCCTGTGAGGCAAGCATGGTTCAGTGTGAGCTTGATGGCCCATGTGGGTGGGTGGGGATTGTCTGTGACTGCAACTCCCATCATGCTCTTGGCTACACCCTCCTTCCCAGCATGCCCATACTTCTTTCCTTTTGACTCTGCTTCCCTGTGGGGGGGTGTGACAGCAATGGCAAGATGGCTGACTGTGCAGTCCTGGTGTTTGTTGGTGCCCAGTTCCCAGCATGGCCTTGTGCTCCCCACAACAGAGCCCAGTGTCAGACATCTTGGCAATCCATTCCCACTCCCTGTGAGGCAAGCATGGTTCAGTGTGAGCTTGCTGGGACATGTGGGTGGGTGGGGATTGTCTGTGACTGCAACTCCCATCATGCTCTTGGCTACACCCCCTTCCCAGGATGCCCATACTTTGTTCCTTTTGACTCTGCTTCCCTGTGAGGGGGTGTGACAGCAATGGCAAGATGGCTGACTGTGCAGTCCTGGTGTTTGTTGGTACCCAGTTCCCAGCAGGGCCTTGTGCTCCCCACAACAGAGCCCAGTGTCAGACATCTTTTCAGTCCATTCCCACTCCCTGTGAGGCGAGCATGGTTCAGTGTGAGCTTGATGGGCCATGTGGGTGGGTGGGGAATGTCAGTGACTGCAACTCCCATCATGCTCTTGGCTACACCCTCCTTCCCAGCATGCCAATACTTCCTTCCTTTTGACTCTGCTTCCCTGTGAGGGGGTGTGACAGCAATGGCAAGATGGCTGACTGTGAAGTCCTTGTGTTTGTTTGGCTACAAGTCCAAAGAGGGCCCCTGTACTTCACACAGCAGCACCCAGTACGGTGTATCTTTGGATGATTTTTCTCTACGGTGTGAGTCAATGCATTCAACACAGTGAGTTGTGTGGAGTTTGTGTTGAGGGGGGTGTGTGTCTCCACATGCTGGTAACTATGGCCAGAGCTGTCAGTTCTCCTTCCCACGTGGCCAGACATCCCATCATGAAACTTGCTTCCATTGGAGGCCGTGCAAGTTGTCTTTCAGGATGTCAGTCAGTGGTGTCCTGCTTCTGATTGGCGCACAAGCCCTACCAGGGCCTTGTGTTCCCCACAGCAGGACCCAGTGTCAGCCATCTTGTCAGTCCTTTTCCACTCCCTGTGATGTGGGCATGGTTCAGAGAGGTCTTGATGGGCCAATTTTGAGGGAGAGCATTATCCGTGACTACAAACCCCATCATGCTTTTGGATACACTCACTTCACCTGCATACCCACTATTCATTCCTTTCAGTCAGCTGCACTGTGAGGTAGTGTGTTTGTGGTGGCAAACTGTCTGGCAGTGTTTATTTGGCTTTGTGCCACTGCCTGCTCTATTTGTTTGTAGGTTGGTACATGTCATGACACAGTTCCAAGTCACTATGAGATGGCAGGTATTGTGTTTGTCTGACTAGCATACACATCTTGGGATGTTTATCTATTGGTTACTGTGGCTTTGCTAACAGTGCATGGTTTCACTGTCCCCTTGCCACACAATATTGAATATGTTGTTTGTGTACTCACCAGGCTCTGGTATGTCTGCTAGACCATGGACGCTCTCTGGTGGTAGGATGTCCCGCACCTTCTCCTCCCAGGTCCTGAAGTAGACTGGTTTGGCAGGAGGGCCACCGCCAGTGCGCTGACTCAAGGCGTGATCTTTCTCAATGAGTTTCTTGACCCTCCTTCGCATGTCATACCACCTGTTCAGGATATCGTCCTTTGTGCGCAACGTTGGTGCTTGTGCGTTCACCTTGTCCACTATCCTCGCCCACATCTTTGTTTTCTGTGACATGGGGTTCCTTTGGACCAATGTACCAAACAAATGTGGCTCTAATCTGATGATCTCATCTACTAGCACTTCTAACTCATTATCTGTGAACTTTGGATTCTTCTTTGGGGGCATGGTGATGGGTGGTGGTGGTGAGTGATGTGTGTGTGAGGGTGCAAGTGAGGGTGGGTTAGTGTTGGTTTTGCTAGCTGTAAATGTGTGTGTTTTTGGTGAGGTGCTAATGGTGTGAAAGTTGTGTGATGAGTGAGTTGTGAGTGGGTCTGTGGTAGCTGTGTGATGGTGTTTTCTGCTGGCTGTTGTCTCCTATTTGCTAAGGATCATGGTAGTGATTGATGTCCTTTATATAGGTGGAGTTGTGGGTGTGTCTTTGTTCCAGGTTTTTTGGGGGATATTTATTGGCTTTGTCATTGCTTGTTTGGTCCTTTTTTTGTCTTTTTTCCTTCTGGGTTTTCTAGGCATAAAGGAGACGTTCTTCTTACCGAGACGGACGCTGATGTTGGCTCGTGCTGGCTTCTCCGGGTCGTTCACGCTGACTTTCTTCTGTGTTTCATACACGTCGGTCGCGGAGATCTCTATTGCTTGAGGTCCCTGTTTTCAATGCGTGTCGGTCATGCGGCTTGGGCTCCGTGCGAGTCGGTCTGGTTTTACACGCATTGCATCGTACTGCGCGGATTCATTCCTGGTACATGTCGGTTAGTGCAACTCGCGTCGTTTTCCGGACGAATCACTGTTTTCCCTACGGCTCGGTCGTACTGCTTGTATTCCGTACGTGTCGGTTGTAATTCACACGCGTTGCATCGTACTGCACGGGTCGTACGGCGCCAGTCCGTGTCGGTCAGTCTCCGTTCCGGGTCTGTGTCGGTCGGTTCGTTTTGCAACCGGAATCAGAATTGACCCTTATGTGTTTAAGACTGTGCCTGTCTCATTTCCTGAAAAGTTTGTACCTTTTTTAAACTTTCCAGGAAATGATATAGGTTGGGGTGTTATTTTGCAATTGAACTGTTAAAGCAGTTATGCCAACCGTCTATAGCATTGTTTGTTTTTGGCACTTACCTCTAAACAGGTCGAATAGAAGTTTCACCTTTCATTTGAAAGACATTGTTTTCTCCTGTGACCCAACCTGCTTACACAGTACAATCCACGCATATTCAAAATATTTTAAAAGGGGAGGCAATTTTTCCTCATTTTGTTAAAAAAAAAATTGGATTAAATAATTGTTATGTAGAAGCCATCCACAAAATCAGGAGGTATAAAACACAAAGGGCCTCATTACGATGTCGGTTGGAGTTGCCTCCTAACGACACCGTTTCTGTGTGAGAACCAACCGACCACAGGTCGGCAGTTCCACACACCTCATTACGATGCGACAGCACATTGTGCTGTCACACACTTCCATTTCTCTATGGAAGCTTTCGCTGCGGGTGAAAAACCGCCTGCCGCACAAGCTCCCATTGAAAAATGGGAGTTTGTGTAAATCCCTGCACCGTCTGGCAGGCACCTTAACACCATAGGTGCCCCCTGGGCAAGAATCGGAGGCCGCAGAGGGTTGCCCCTCAAATCACTTTCTGACAGCCTTTCCATGTTGGAAAGGCCGAGTTGGAAAGGCTGTCGGAAACCAACAATAATCCCAATGGCGAAAAGGCTGTCTTTAAGGGATTATGAGCTTCCTGACTGGCCGACGTGCTCCTTGAACCCATCGGAACCGAGTCGAATTTCCCAGCCCCTTTGGTCTCCAACAGCAATCATTAAAATACGGCGGTCGGAGTTCAAACCACCAATGTCGACATCGGAATAAGGCCCTAAGCTGTTACATTTCTAAATTCAAATTGTAATTTATTGTTTGACATGTAATCCCGAGCTAAGAATGTTTTACATTTTTTTCCAATGTACCTGGGAAAAGTGAGAAAAACATCCTTGAATTTGGGTAAAGTTTAAAAATTGTGGGGCATATTATCAAGGGGCCGCGATAACATTATTGCCTCTTTAGCGTCTGTTTTCGGGCGAAGAGCGCGATAATTTTATCGCATTATCATCAAGGACACGCTAGCGCGTGATTCCTTGACTTAGCGCCTGTTTTCCACACGCCTCACATCGATAATGAGATGCAAAGGAGGCGTGGCTGTGAAAACAACATGGGATAATATCGCAAAGGCAGCTTCGCGATATTATCAACGAGGGGTAGCGATATTTGAAATTGCGTTAAGTATGCCTTAACGCAGGAATTTAACGTCTGTTAAATTCCTGACTAAGGCATACCTAACATGGGGAGTGGATTGTGTGGCTAGGGCCACAGACCCTATCATCAAGGATATCGCAGTTTTCAGCGATGTTCCATGGAAAACACCGCTGTTGCTGGAATAATTATTGCCATTGCGCTTTGCATTGTTAATACAGCGCTAGCATGGCGATAATTTCGAACGATAGCCAGCGATAAACATCCTAGCGCTAAGAGCGGATAGCGATAATTATCGCTGCCGCTTGATAATATGGCCCTTAGTTAATCATTTATAATTCAAAATCAATTGTTATTTTCCTAGGATTTTTGTTTATGGTTTTTGATTTGACAAGTGTTAAAAATTCAATATAGTTGCGGATTGCTTGTCAGGGAGTAAACCGTCAATCAGTGGGATAGTAGTGTGATTAACATTAGCATGTTTTTGTGTAAATTTGAGCGAATGGATGGGGTTGTGGATTAAAAGTACCATCTATCATCCAAACTTCACAGTTTTCTTGAGTAAGTGTGTTATGAAGGATTGCAAAAGTAGAATACGTTTTTGAGGGTGTTGGTTCTCATAGAGAAGGAAATTTCAGTGGCTGAAAGATTCTGTTAGTTCTGGGGGAATGGTAATATTAAAGTAGGAATGAGGAGTAGTTCATTGGGGATTACAGTCTGTTTTGTTGTATCATTCTTCTAAGATTAGGGATTGTGGGCGTACTACTAGCAACATGCATGGAGATGCTCTGGGCTACCTCCCTCAGTATTGAGCCACAGGGTTCATTAGAGGTAGCACTGAGTGCTTTAATATGTTGTACATTTTCTCTCACTTCCAACTTCATTGCAGAGGCAGAGTGAAAATGTTCTATAGTTTTTTCAACTATGTTACCAAGTGTAACAACTCTGCCTTTGCAACGGATGAGAAGTAGTCTACACAACTCCAATGACTCCTGGGCCCGGTAAATCTCTCCTTAGAATAAAAGCACCACCATAATTAAGATTAGGAAGCTTATTTCCTCTCTTAAAACAAATGTATGCAACGTGCCTTGAATTTTCCATGTTGATTAGCTAAAAGACAGAAAAAAGAAATATGTTGTTAACATGCATTAAATATGTTTTACACGCTTTGCTTTATCTTGTGGAAAGATTACAAAAGGTGGTTAATTTTTCTCTTGTTCTAAAAAACGAAAGATATGTTAGTTTCTGGAATTCTGTTTAAGAAAAATATGTAAAGGTAGTAATTTTCCTGTTAGTAGGACGAAAAATGATATTGTTTTGTTTTATCATAAAAGTGAAGAGAAAAGCTTTTTAAGCTTGTACTATTGCAACGATTGTGGAACTCTTTACTTTTTCAGGTGGGCTTTTGGATTTTGATGTGGATTTTGAAAATAATTTTACAAGGATGTTGGTGGTTGTTTTCTTCTTCTGTTTTTGTGTGGATCTTGTTCTAAAATAGTTTACAAGAGTATGTTACAAATATTTAGCAATATTTGAAGCATGTAATTTGAAACCAGAAAAAAATGTAATAGATTTCAATAACATTTTATAAAGGGATTACTTTAATGTTTGGGCCATTTTTTCATTGTAGAATGTGACTATTACTCTTTAGTCTCCTGTAAGAATGTGGAAAAAATGGTCATTATTTTAAATTGCATTGTTTGAAGAGATGTTAACCTGTTCGTTTGGTAATAGACTGTGGAAGTTATTTTATTTCGAATTATCATTTCACTCTTTCTGTGAATAGCTTTTTAATGCACTAGTATTTTTAAAGCTACATATAGATTAGAATGTAATTGTTTAATGTGTTTGTGAATTGCACATGCTGGAGTTGATAATAGTAAATCTGCCCCCATGTCAGTGCCCAACACATTCCCCGAGTTGGCTCGAGGCAGAGTTGGGAATCATAAATCTGGCCCCAACCAGTGTGCAGTACCTCCCCCAAGTTGGTGCAGGGTGTAGTTGGGAAAAGTAAATTTGCCATTCTGCCAGTGTCCAGCATCTTTCCTGAGTTGGTACAGGGGGAGTTGAGAATAGTAAATCTGTCTCCAGCCATTGTCCCACACCTTCCCCGAGTTGGCCGAGGGCAGATGTTAGAATTCTAAATGTGTGCCCTGCCAGTGTACTGCACTTTCCCTGGTGTAAGTTTCCGCCTCCTCTTTTCTTGATCATTGTCTTCCTTGTTAGAAGTAAATCACCAAATAAAAATGCACCAATAAAATTCCAAAATACTTGTTAGTTTTTCCTATAGGTTTAAAAATATGTATTTCTAATGTAATGATCCTTCTCTTTAGGCTTATGAACACAACCTGTATAGTTATGTTAAACTGATTAAAAGTAACATTACATACATATAAAAATCATTTAACATCACCCTACCTCCTTTCATCTCTCCTTAGAATAACGTGCCTAAACTATATGTGATTTAAAAAAGAAATCAATCTTACTGTACCGCAGCTCCTCCATGCTTCCAATCTTGACAGCTATGCACCACCTACTGTAGAAACAGACACACAAGCAAGAACATCAACCTGAAAAGTGAAAACTGAAAAAGGATAATTTTTCCCATTGAAATAAATAGAAAAGTGTTGGAACAAGTTTAAAACATGTTGTTTAAATGCTGTATTTTATGTTTATTTGTTTTTATAAATAAGGACAAATCCCATTGTTTTTTATTTGCACTTCTAATTTAAATAACAATATTTTACATGGCTAAATATTAATCTGTGTTTTTATTCCTGTTTTGAAATTATTTTTAAATATCATTTTTATTCATATTGTTAGATTTAAAATATTTTTTCACATGTTTACATTATTTTAATATTTTGTAATGAAATTCAATTATTTATGATTTTTGAAATATTACTTTGAAGCAAAAATTAATACCTACATATATACGTACCCACCCATTACCCCATATCCCTTGCATCCCATCCCTAGAACGTATTATTCTCATTTTTTAAATGTATTTAACTGGTACTATAATTACATTTTAAAATCTAAAATTAATACACAGCTGTTATTAATTAATACATGAGTACTAATACACTTCCCCACCCAATTCTCTTAAATCACGTGCATCTTGTCACTAGAGACTATTATTATTATTTTTTATTTAACCAGTACTTTTACCCAAATATTAAAAATGAATACCTGAGCATTAAACCATGCCCCCAACCGAAACCTTTGTATTACTGCACACCATCTATATAACATATTATTCTAATTTGTTTGTTTTTTAACCAGTACTTTTAATGAAATCGTAAAAATTAATTCCCGAATATTATTAAATCATACCTGAGTATTTTTTCTGCAAATACATTTTATTGAGTCACGAAGAAACAAACACACATATCCAGACATAAATTACAGCTCATAGATTGTGATCATGGTTGTAAACAGTATATCTACCCCCCTTTCACCCCCTTGACGCACCGGAAGAGATAGATCAGGTTGGAGTGTAAGGGGGAAGAGAAGTTAAGCGCATAGTGCACTTCTTCTCCAGTGTTGTACTATAATACTTTATCAACTATGTAGCCACCTTGGAGCTTATATTGTTACCAGTTTCTCGAAGTAACATATTATCGAGGGGTATCGGTGTATAATCAGGTAGGGGGTCAATTGGGTGCTTAAGTTCCTTCACTAGAGACACCCAGGCCCTGCCCGCCTCGAAGGACCCCCAACATTGCTGGGCTTCACGGGGCAGGACTGCTCCCTCAAAGGCAGCCCACTTCAACAATTCTCACCTCCATACTGCCACCCCAGGGCCCGTGTTGGATTCCAATGTCCAGTAATTTCTCTTTTAGAGATAATGAAGGCCCAGTCTTGAAATTTACTGGTCATTTTTATTTTAGTTGTGTGTGGGAAATTACTCAGTAGGCAATTTGCCCTCAGCTACCGAAGCTGATGAGCTGCTGCTTTTGCCTCCTTGAAGGGAGGCCACCGCCTCCAGAACTCATCACTTGCCCGTATGAATCATTGCCTTCGTTGGAGTCTTTCCACAGGGATCTGCGGGTCTGTGCCGTGGTCGTTGTCACTTTGGGGCACTCCCAGAGGTGTTCTGGCTTGCTTCTATATGCAGATTCCATTCTATTCAGTCCCACGCTTCCTGTGGGGTGGCAAAGAACTGCATGCTGTCGGGTGTGACCACTTGGAGTCGGGCAGGAAAAAGCACAGCATAAGTTACTACCATTTGCCTAAGGTGAGTTTTTACTGCTAGGAAGGTGGCTCTCTGCCTCTGTACATCCCTAGTAAAGTCAGAGAATATCCTTATCTTACTATTGTCAATCGGCAATGCAGACGTCTTCTGAGCTTGTGCTAGTATACAATCTAAATCTCGGTAGTAGAGCGATTTTGACACCACAGGATGTGACAGAGCACCTAGACGAGGTGGGCGGGCTGGCAACTTGTGTGCTCTCTCAAAGGTATTGAATAGGTAACAGGTTCTGCTGGGCCAGAATGTCCCTGATCCAGTTCTCCAGAAAGGCTACCATATCGCTGCCTTCAATTCGTTCTGATAGTCCAATCACTTGTATGTTGCTCTTTCTAGATTGATGTTCCGCGTCTTGCACTCATTCAGCAAGTATCTCGATTTTCACGTCCATGGCTGACAGTTTCTCACGAAGGATTTGGTATTCTGGGGCGAGGTCGGATAGAGTCCTTTCATTCGTGGGGATCACTGACAGAATATCGAGGAGAAGAATATCGAGCTGCCACAATATCAAGGTAAAAATATCGAGTGACAGAATATCGACTTCCTATCTACAAACAGGTAAGTACAAAAATATTGAATCCTAAATATCGTTGTTAATAATATAGTTTGCTAAAATATTGACTTTTTTAAATGTCTTAAAAGTAATATAAAATTAATTAAATAATAAACATAATTAAGTAAAACATACTTAAAAATAATTAAAAAATGTTAAAATACATTTTTAAAAAATGTAATGAAAAAAAAGAAACATGCATTTTTATGTTTTTATATATATTAACAATTAATATTTTTAATTATAAAATGTTAAAAACATAATTTAAAATATAATTACATATATATATATATATATATATATATATATATATATATATATATATATAAATAAACGGATAATATAAATATAAAAATAAATTATATATAATAACTTAAAATATTAAAATATATATTTTTTTAAAATAATACTTTACACTACATTAAATATAACAATACCGAAAATGTTACATAGCGTAGGGGATAAAATTACTATTCCCACTCTAGCGAGTGGTACAGTAGGGAAAGTGTTGGATAGTGGGTGGATAAAAATTACTATTCCCACTCCAGCGAGTGGAACAGTAGAGAAAGTGTTGGATAGCGGGTGGGTAAAAATTACTATTCCCACTCCAGTGAGTGCAACAGTAGGGAAAGTGTTGGATAGCTGGTGGGTAAAAATTACTATTCCCACTCCAGTGAGTGCAACAGTAGGGAAAGTGTTGGATAGTGGGAGGGTAAAAATTACTATTCCCACTCCAGTGAGTGCAAAAGTAGGGAAAGTGTTGGATAGCGGGAGGGTAAAAATTACTATTCCCACTCCAGCGAATGCAACAGTAGGGAGAGAATTGGATAGCGGGTGGGAATAATTTATTATTCCCACTCCATCAAGTGTGACAGTAGGGAAAGTGTTGGATAGCGTAGGAAAATAATTTAGTACACCCACTCCTGCAATATAATTAACATTAATTAACAAGTAATTATATTTTCAAAATTAATTTACCTCCCACCATTTTCTTTTTTTTTGTAACCTTTTTATTGGCATTTTGCAATTAACCATAATTGGTACAGTATAGTAGTATTCAATGGTGTACACATGGCATTTTGTAATATTATATATAAGTTGTATATCTGGCAGCTTCAACAATAAATACGTTTCGTGTTTTAAACTAAATATCGGCGGAGAGTTACATTGCACAACATAGTTTTTTCGTCTAGGTCCCTTATTCACTGACATCTGACAATGATTCCTCGTGTGGGGGCTCACAAATATTCCTGCGATAAACATTCCACCTGCCCCATATTCGAGTCCATTTTTTGGGGCATCCCCTGTAGATATACACCAATCTCTCTATTATCACTGCATTGTCCATGTCTCGGCACCATTGGTGATGGTGCGGAGCCTGTCGTGCTCCCCAGTGTTGAGCTATGTTACACTTTGCCAATGTCATACCCAGTGCCACCTAGTCCTAGGTAATGTGGTTGAGATCCGTGGGTTCCCAAATGTTAGGAAGGCACCTCTTTGGTTCTGGAAGGATCTTAACTCCTTTAACCCCTTCGCTGCCAGGCCTTTTCCCCTCCTGTGCCACGCCCTTTTTTGGCTATTTGGGGTAGTGAGCGCTTAGACTCCTGTAACTTTTTGACCACATAAGGTATCCACGCCAAATTTGCGTCCTTTTCTTCCAACATCATGGGGATTCTAAAGGTACTCAGGGTTTGTTGATTCTCCCAGAGGGGTCACAGAAATTAGCCAAAATACAGCAACACTTTTTACTTTTTTGAAAAATTGGAAAAACGGGCTGCAAATGAAAGCATCTGGGCTTTTCCCTGCAAATGTTATCAAAAAAGGGTTTGTGGGGTTGGAATCACCATTTTCACAGCTTTTCGGGGATACCAGACTTTTGTCAGAAACCCAACATTTTTTACACAGTTTTGGCATTTTTCTGGGACATAGCCTATTTTTGCTATTTTTTGTGCTTTTGACCTCCTTCCAGTTAATGGCTGAAATGGGTACAAAAGCAATAATGGATCCTGGAAAGCTATACATTTTCAAAAAGAAGACAACATTCTGAATTCAGCAAGGGGCCATTTGTGTAGATCCATCAAGGTTTTCTTATAGAAACTAACAGTTAAATATAGGATAAATTGAAAATTAGTTGAGAAAAACAGCATTTTGTGTCAACGTTTTCACCTGTAACTTCGTCTAATTATGACAGCTCTTTGAAAGCAATATACCATTACATCCGCTGGACATTACTGGTTGTGGGGATATATAGGACTTGTAGGTTCACCAAGAACCCGACGAACCCAGAGCCAAAAACTGAGCAGCAACTTGCAATGGTTTTTTATTATGTACCGGGTATATATCTAATTATTCTGTAAAAATGTGTACATGGAAAAATCGGTACGAAAGACACCTAAGTATTTCTGAAATGGGAACAAAATATAGAGTTTAGAAACAATAGATATTTGCACATTTCTGAAATTGGGAATACTCATACTAGCATGAGAATTATCAGTCATTTTTTAGAATGACTTATTTTTTACACAATATCTTTCATTTGGAAGGCAGAAATGCATCGAAAGTCAATAGATAATAACAGTTCCTTTACAAATCTGAATTACCCTAAGTCTCCCGATAAAAAAGGTACCTCACTTGTGTGGGTAGGCATAGTGCCCGCGTCAGGAAACGGCGCAAAACGGAACGTGGTCACAACTCAATATCGCAGTGAAAATTTACCCTTTTTTGGCAAAGTGCCTAGCTCTAGTTTTTGAACCCTAGCTCTGCGGGCACCTTGGGAAACCTAGCAAACCTATACATTTTTGAAACTAGACACCCAGTGGAATCCAGGATGGGGTGACTTGACTGCCTCCCACCAGGGTATGTTACCCAGAATCCCTTGCAAACCTAAAAAAGTTTTTAAAAAAACACATTTTCCCCACATTTCTGTGGTGGAAAGTTCCGGAATCTGCGTGGATCCACAAATTTCCACCCACCCCACGTTCCCCAAAGTCTTACGAGAAAAACGGTACCTCACTTGTGTGGGTCGGCCTAGTGCCCGCGACAGGAAACGGCGCAAAACGCAACGTGGTCACACCTCAATTTCGCAGTGAAAAATGACCCTTTTTTGGCAAAATGTCTAGCTGTAGTTTTTGAACCCTAGCTCTGCAGGCACCTTGGGAAACCTAGCAAACCTATACATTTTTGAAAACTAGACACCCAGGGGAATCCAGGATGGGGTGACTTGACTGCCTCCCACCAGGGTCTGTTACCCAGAATCCCTTGCAAACCTAAAAAATTGTCAAAAAAAACACATTTTCCCCACATTTCTGTGGTGGAAAGTTCCAGCATCTGCGTGGATCCACAAATTTTCACCCACCCCGCGTTCCCTAAAGTCTTACGAGAAAAACGGTACCTCACTTGTGTGGGTCGGCCTAGTACCCGCGACAGGAAACGGCGCAAAACGCAACGTGGTCACACCTCAATTTCGCAGTGAAAAATGACCCTTTTTTGGCAAAATGTCTAGCTGTAGTTTTTGAACCCTAGCTCTGCGGGCACCTTGGGAAACCTAGCAAACCTATACATTTTTGAAAACTAGACACCCAGTGGAATCCAGGATGGGGTGACTTGACTGCCTCCCACCAGGGTATGTTACCCAGAATCCCTTGCAAACCTAAAAAAGTTTTAAAAAAAACACATTTTCCCCACATTTCTGTGGTGGAAAGTTCCGGAATCTGCGTGGATCCACAAATTTCCACCCACCCCACGTTCCCCAAAGTCTTACGAGAAAAACGGTACCTCACTTGTGTGGGTCGGCCTAGTGCCCGCGACAGGAAACGGCGCAAAACGCAACGTGGTCACACCTCAATTTCGCAGTGAAAAATGACCCTTTTTTGGCAAAATGTCTAGCTGTAGTTTTTGAACCCTAGCTCTGCAGGCACCTTGGGAAACCTAGCAAACCTATACATTTTTGAAAACTAGACACCCAGGGGAATCCAGGATGGGGTGACTTGACTGCCTCCCACCAGGGTCTGTTACCCAGAATCCCTTGCAAACCTAAAAAATTGTCAAAAAAAACACATTTTCCCCACATTTCTGTGGTGGAAAGTTCCAGCATCTGCGTGGATCCACAAATTTTCACCCACCCCGCGTTCCCTAAAGTCTTACGAGAAAAACGGTACCTCACTTGTGTGGGTCGGCCTAGTACCCGCGACAGGAAACGGCGCAAAACGCAACGTGGTCACACCTCAATTTCGCAGTGAAAAATGACCCTTTTTTGGCAAAATGTCTAGCTGTAGTTTTTGAACCCTAGCTCTGCGGGCACCTTGGGAAACCTAGCAAACCTATACATTTTTGAAAACTAGACACCCAGGGGAATCCAGGATGGGGTGACTTGACTGCCTCCCACCAGGGTCTGTTACCCAGAATCCCTTGCAAACCTAAAAATTTTTAAAAAAAAACACATTTTCCCCACATTTCTGTGGTGGAAAGTTCCGGAATCTGCGTGGGTCCACAAATTTCCACCCACCCCGCGTTCCCCAAAGTCTTACGAGAAAAACGGTACCTCACTTGTGTGGGTCGGCCTAGTGCCCGCGACAGGAAACGGCGCAAAACGCAACGTGGTCACACCTCAATTTCGCAGTGAAAAATGACCCTTTTTTGGCAAAATGTCTAGCTGTAGTTTTTGAACCCTAGCTCTGCAGGCACCTTGGGAAACCTAGCAAACCTATACATTTTTGAAAACTAGACACCCAGGGGAATCCAGGATGGGGTGACTTGACTGCCTCCCACCAGGGTCTGTTACCCAGAATCCCTTGCAAACCTAAAAAATTGTCCAAAAAAACACATTTTCCCCACATTTCTGTGGTGGAAAGTTCCAGCATCTGCGTGGATCCACAAATTTTCACCCACCCCGCGTTCCCTAAAGTCTTACGAGAAAAACGGTACCTCACTTGTGTGGGTCGGCCTAGTACCCGCGACAGGAAACGGCGCAAAACGCAACGTGGTCACACCTCAATTTCGCAGTGAAAAATGACCCTTTTTTGGCAAAATGTCTAGCTGTAGTTTTTGAACCCTAGCTCTGCGGGAACATTGGGAAACCTAGCAAACCTATACATTTTTGAAAACTAGACACCCAGGGGAATCCAGGATGGGGTGACTTGACTGCCTCCCACCAGGGTCTGTTACCCAGAATCCCTTGCAAACCTAAAAAAGTGTCAAAAAAACCAAATTTTCCCCACATTTCTGTGGTGGAAAGTTCCGGAATCTGCGTGGGTCCACAAATTTCCACCCACCCCGCGTTCCCCAAAGTCTTACGAGAAAAACGGTACCTCACTTGTGTGGGTCGGCCTAGTGCCCGCGACAGGAAACGGCGCAAAACGCAACGTGGTCACACCTCAATTTCTAACTGAAAAATGACCCTTTTTTGGCAAAATGTCTAGCTGTAGTTTTTGAACCCTAGCTCTGCGGGCACCTTGGGAAACCTAGCAAACCTATACATTTTTGAAAAGTAGACACCCAGGGGAATCCAGGATGGGGTGACTTGACTGCCTCCCACCAGGGTCTGTTACCCAGAATCCCTTGCAAACCTAAGAAATTGACAAAAAAACACATTTTCCACACATATCTGTGGTGGAAAGTTCCGGAATCTGCGTGGATCCACAAATTTCCACCCACCCCGCGTTCCCCAAAGTCTTACGAGAAAAACGGTACCTCACTTGTGTGGGTCGGCCTAGTGCCCGCGACAGGAAACCTATACATTTCTGAAAACTAGACACCCGTGTGCTTCCAGGGAGGCATGGCTTGCGTGGATCCCCCAAAGTTTCCTTACCCAGAATGCACTGCAAACCTCAAATTTAGCTGAAAAAATCACCTTTTTCACACATTTTTGTGTGGGAAAGTTGAGGCATCCCCGGGCTGACACAAATTTCCTACCACCCAGTGTTCCCCCGGGTCTCCCGATAAAAACGGTGCCTCACTCATGTGGGAGGCCCAAGTACCCGCGACAGGCAAGGCCCCAAAACGTATTGAGGCGACATGAAAATTGCCTACCTCAAAACGACCTGGTTTTGCAAGGGGGGTCACCTGGGTTTTTGGCCCGGTGCTCAGCGGCCACCTAGGGGAACCTACCAAACCCACACATTTCTGAAAATAAACACCCGGGGGATTCCAGGGAGGTATGGCTTGCGTGGATCCCCCAACGTTTCCTTACCCAGAATGCCCTGCAAACCTCAAATTTAGCTGAAAACATCACCTTTTTCACACATTTTTGTGTGGGAAAGTTGAGGCATCACCGGGCTGACACAAATTTCCTACCACCCAGCGTTCCCCCGGGTCTCCCGATAAAAACGGTGCCTCACTCGTGTGGGAGGCCCAAGTACCCGCGACAGGCAAGGCCCCAAAACGTATTGAGGTGGCATGAAAATTGCCTACCTCAAAACGACCTGGTTTTGCAAGGGGGGTCACCTGGGTTTTTGGCCTGGTGCTCAGCGGCCACCTAGGGGAACCTACGAAACCCACACATTTCTGAAAACTAGACACCCGGGGGATTCCAGGGAGGTATGGCTTGCGTGAATCCCCCAACGTTTCCTTATCCAGAATGCCGTGCAAACTTCAAATTTAGCTGAAAACATCACCTTTTTCACACATTTTTGTGTGGGAAAGTTGAGGCATCACCGGGCTGACACAAATTCCCTACCACCCAGCGTTCCCCCGGGTCTCCTGATAAAAACAGTGCCTCACTCGTGTGGGAGGCCCAAGTACCCGCGACAGGCAAGGCCCCAAAACGTATTGAGGCGACATGAAAATTGCCTACCTCAAAACGACCTGGTTTTGCAAGGGGGGTCACCTGGGTTTTTGGCCCGGTGCTCAGCGGCCACCTAGGGGAACCTACCAAACCCACACATTTCTGAAAACTAGACACCCGGGGGATTCCATGGAGGTATGGCTTGCGTGGATCCCCCAAAGTTTCCTTACCCAGAATGCCCTGCAAACCTCAAATTTAGCTGAAAAAACCCCTTTTTCACGCATTTTTGTGTGGGAAAGTTGAGGCATCACCGGGCTGACACAAATTTCCTACCACCCAGTGTTCCCCCGGGTCTCCCGATAAAAACGGTGCCTCACTGGTGTGGGAGTACAAGTACCCGCGACAGGCAAGAGCCCAAAACGTAGTGAGGCGCACTACATTTAGGACCCTTGCCTGTTGAGGCGCACTACGGTTTGGACCCTTGCCTGTCGCGGGTACTTGGGCCTCCCACACGAGTGAGGCACCGTTTTTATCGGGAGACCCGGGGGAACACTGGGTGGTAGGAAATTTGTGTCAGCCCGGTGATGCCTCAACTTTCCCACACAAAAATGTGTGAAAAAGGTGATTTTTTCAGCTAAATTTGAGGTTTGCAGGGCATTCTGGGTAAGGAAACGTTGTGGGATCCACGCAAGCCATACCTCCCTGGAATCCCCCGGGTGTCTAGTTTTCAGAAATGTGTGGGTTTGGTAGGTTCCCCTAGGTGGCCGCTGAGCACTGGGCCAAAAACCCAGGTGACCCCCCTTGCAAAACCAGGTCGTTTTGAGATAGGCAATTTTCATGTCGCCTGACTACGTTTTGGGCCCTTGCCTGTCGCGGGTACTTGGGCCTCCCACATGAGTGAGGCACCGTTTTTATTGGGAGACCCGGGGGAACACTGGGTGGTAGGAAATTTGTGTCAGCCCGGTGATGCCTCAACTTTCCCACACAAAAATGTGTGAAAAAGGTGATTTTTTCAGCTAAATTTGAGGTTTGCAGGGCATTCTGTGTAAGGAAACGTTGGGGGATCCACGAAAGCCATACCTCCCTGGAATCCCCCGGGTGTCTAGTTTTCAGAAATGTGTGGGTTTGGTAGGTTCCCCTAGGTGGCCGCTGAGCACCGGGCCAAAAACCCAGGTGACCCCCCTTGCAAAACCAGGTCGTTTTGAGGTAGGCAATTTTCATGTCGCCTCACTACGTTTTGGGCCCTTGCCTGTCGCGGGTACTTGGGCCTCCCACACGAGTGAGGCACTGTTTTTATCGGGAGACCTGGGGGAACACTGGGTGGTAGGAAATTTGTGTCAGCCCGGTGATGCCTCAACTTTCCCACACAAAAATGTGTGAAAAAGGTGATGTTTTCAGCTAAATTTGAGGTTTGCAGGGCATTCTGGGTAAGGAAACATTGGGGGATCCACGCAAGCCATACCTCCCTGGAATCCCCCGGGTGTCTAGTTTTCAGAAATGTGTGGGTTTGGTAGGTTTCCCTAGGTGGCCGCTGAGCACCGGGCCAAAAACCCAGGTGACCCCCCTTGCAAAACCAGGTCGTTTGGAGATAGGCAATTTTCATGTCGCCTCACTACGTTTTGGGTCCTTGCCTGTCGCGGGTACTTGGGCCTCCCACACGAGTGAGGCACCGTTTTTATCGGGAGACCCGGGGGAACGCTGGGTGGTAGGAAATTTGTGTCAGCCCAGTGATGCCACAACATTCCCACACAAAAATGTGTGAAAAAGGTGATTTTTTTCAGCTAAATTTGAGATTTGCAGGGTATTCTGGGTAAGGAAACGTTGGGGGATCCACGCAAGCCATAGTTTTCAGAAATGTGTGGGTTTAGTAGGTTTCCCTAGGTGGCCGCCGAGCACCGGGCCAAAAACCCAAGTGACCCCCCTTGCAAAACCAGGTCGTTTGGAGATAGGCAATTTTCATGTCGCCTCACTACGTTTTGGGTCCTTGCCTGTCGCGGGTACTTGGGCCTCCCGCACGAGTGAGGCACCGTTTTTATCGGGAGACCCGGGGGAACGCTGGGTGGTAGGAAATTTGTGTCAGCCCGGTGATGCCACAACTTTCCCACACAAAAATGTGTGAAAAAGGTGATTTTTTCAGCTAAATTTGAGGTTTGCAGGGCATTCTGGGTAAGGAAACGTTGGGGGATCCACGCAAGCCATACCTCCCTGGAATCCCCCGGGTGTCTAGTTTTCAGAAATGTGTGGGTTTGGTAGGTTTCCCTAGGTGGCCGCCGAGCACCGGGCCAAAAATCCAAGTGACCCCCTGTGCAAAACCAGGTTGTTTTGTGATAGGTAATTTTGATGTCTCCTCAATTGCTTTTGGGCCCTTGCCTGATGCGGACACTAGGCCTACCCACTCAAGTGAGGTACCATTTTTCTCGGAAGTCTTTGGGGAACGCGGGGTGGGTGGAATTTTGTGGACCCACGCAGATTCCAGAACTTTCCACCACAGAAATGTGAGGAAAATGTGTTATTTTGGACACATTTTTAGGTTTGCAATGGATTCTGGGTAACAGAACCTGGTGAGAGCCAGTCAAGTCACCCCATCCTGGATTCCCCTCGGTGTCTAGTTTTAAAAAATGTACAGGTTTGCTAGGTTTGCCTACGTGCCAACTGCGCTAGGGCCCAAAATCCACAGGTATGCACATTGCTAAAAAAAAGGCGGCGCCCAGTGGGCTTTCTGCCGCCCTGGGGGGCAATCAGGGAAGGGGGTTTCATCCTGATATGCCCCTAAAGGGGCAGAAAGACTGTGGCTATTTTTTGTGGGGGTGGGGGCATTGGTATGACCATTTTGGGCAGCCCCCACCGCCACGCAGAAAAAAAGCCTGCGTACTCGCTGGCGCCTAGTGGGCTTTCTGCCCCCCAGGGGGCAGATCAGGGGCCGCTGCCGCCAACTACCCTCCCAGGGGGGCTGAAAGACTGGAGTTTCTCTGGGGGTGGGGTGGGGGGATTGTCATGCCCATTTTGGGGAGCCCTACCACCAACACTAATAAAACAAAAAAATCCATGGTTTCTAGTGGCCTTCCTGCGCCCCCCAGGGGGGGCCAGATTGTAGGCTACAGCTCCCATCTGCCTCCTGGGGGGCAGAAAGACTGTCATTTTTGTGGGGAGGGAGGTTGGGGGCATTGGCGTGCCCGTTTCGGCCAGCCCCCACCCTAAAATAAAAAACTAGAACGTAATCCCTGGTATTTAGTGGGCTTTCTGCCCCCCCGAAGGGGCAGATTAGGGGCCAATGCCCCATCTGCCCCCCCAGGGGGCAGAAAGACTGTAGTAATTGGGGGGTGGGGTGGGGGCATGGGCCTGCCCGTTTTGGGCAGCCCCCACCCCTATTTTTATTGCTAAAAAACTTCCCTGGGGTCTAGTGGGCTTTCTGCCCCCCGGGGGTGCAGATTGGGGGCCGATGCCCCATCTGCCCCCCAGGGGGGGGCAGAAAGGCTATAATGGTGGCGGGTGGGTGGGGGCATTGGCGTGCCCCTTAAGGGCAGCCCCCACCCTAAAAAAAAAGTAGAAATAAATCCCTGGTTGTCAGTGGGCTTTCTGCCCCCCCCGAAGGGGCAGATTAGGGGCCATTGCCCCATCTGCCCCCAGGGGGGGCAGAAAGACTCTAGTAATTGGGGGGGTGGGGTGGGGGCATGGGCCTGCCCGTTTTGGGCAGCCCCCACCCCTATTTTCATTGCTATAAAAACTTCCCTGGGGTCTAGTTGGCTTTTTGCCCCCCCGGGGGGCAGATGGGGGCTAATGCCCCCATCTGCTCCCCAGGGGGGGGGCAAAAAGACTAAATTTGGCCAAACTTACATGGGGGAGCAAAGGCCCTTGCCCAAGGGGCCGCTCCCCCCTCCCTGGTGTCTAGTGGGTGGATCTCTGCTTGGGGATCGCCCTCCTGTGGCGATCCCCAAGCAGGGATCCACTGGGGAGGGGTACCATTGGAAAGGGGAGATTCTCCCCTTTCCAACGATACCTCTCCCGTGTTTGTACGTGCTCGGGGGGCTGAGATAGCCCCCTGAGCACGTACAAAGTGAAACCTGAAATGAGCCTCTTGGCTCATTTCAGTTTCACTTTCACTGTAATGACGTCGGCGCGACGTGCGCGCCGATCGTCATTGCAGTGAAAGGGGGGGGGGGGCCTCGGGTGCTGGGGAAGCTCTTCCCCAGCTCCCGAGGCTATTTTGCACGAAAGGGAATCCCTCTGGTGCCCGCACCAGAGGGATTCCCTAGGGTATGCCTCATGACGAGCTGAACTCGTCATGGGCACAGCGCGACTGTGCTCCATGACGAGTCCAGCTCGTCATGGGCATACAAGGGGTTAACCTGCGAAATTGTACACATAACCGCCTCCCTATAAGGTGTGATTTCTGGACACAGCCAGAGCGTATGAAGGAATGTGCCTGATGAACCGCAGAGTCTCAGGCAGAGCGGTGAGTCCGTCTTAACTATTTTGTGTAAAAGTGTTCGCGTGTAGTAAGTGCGGTGTAAAATTTTCACCGGTATCAGTTTGAGTTTGGAAGATATCGCTACTTCTTTTGGGGACGCGAGTGCCTCTTGCCAGTCTGCCTCATCTAAATCTCCCAACTCCTTCTCCCATCTTTCCTTAAGGGCTGTTGTGGAGTCCGGTTGATTATATATTATTTTCCGGTAGGTTTGGGATATGGCTTTTTTGCACAAATGATCCGTCAGGAGTCTACCCTCCAGCAGTGATGCCTTCGGGAGTGGAGTGTCCGGTGGAATTATTCTCATAAGTGCATGTCTAATCTGTATGTAACGGAAAGTTTCTGCTTGGGCTAGTCCGTAAGTGACCTTCAGCTGTGCAAATGGGACTACCTCACCTTTTTTCCACGTGTCCCCCACCTTTGAGATTCCTATTAAATCCCATTGTCGAAAGCCTTTAGTGTTGCGTAGTTTACCTAAACTTTTGGTGTCCCATAGTGGCGTGGCCTGCGTTATTATCCCTTCCCAACCCAGCGCATGCTGAGTCTCAAACCAGACTTGAATGGTATGTGCCGTTGGACCCATGAAAGCAGTCCGTTTAGACTTATTATATAGTGCTCCCATAATCCCCTCGGCTTCCAGGAGGTGCCTATCCATGCGGAACGCTGGGTTGTCATGAGGTGCATGTAGCCATTGATTTATTACAGTGAGCTGTGACGCCCAGTAATATACCTTTATATTAGGGACGGCAATGCCGTCGTCATACCAGCCCTTCACAAGCTTATGCATGGTGATACGGGCAGTCTTCCCATCCCACAGCAGATTGGTCACCTCGCCGTTTATTGTCGCAAAGTACATTTGGGAAACCGGGAATGGCGTGTTTTGTAGGACATATAGGAATCTGGGGAGCGCCATCATCTTGAAGAGGACTGCCCTTCCCAATAGCGTGAGTGGTAATGATCGCCAGTGTTTAACATCGCGTCGGAATCGCATCAGGGGCTGCATGAGGTTTTCAGCGAGAAACGGTGTGGTTTTGTGTGTTATATATATGCCTAGGTATTTGAAGCCCCTATCTGTAATCTGGATTTCGCAGTCTCGTGGGAGCCGCGGTGGGGGACCGTGCAGCACATAGAGGAGCTAATTTGCCCAGTTTATGGTATAGCCAGAGACCCGCCCATATGCCACACATATATCCAATAAGCAATCAATAGAGTGTGCCGGGGATGACAAGTATAGTAGTACATCATCCACATATAGTGAAATGCGGTCTTCCCATCCCATGGCCCATTTCAACCCGCGGATAACCAGATCTTGCTGTATCCATGCCGCCATTGGCTCCAGCACCAATGCAAATAGGAGTGGTGACAGACGGCAGCCCTGTCATGTCCCTCTGCCGAGCGGCAAGTCTCCCGAAATGCGACCATTGACAAACACTTATTGCAGGGGTTTTGTGTACAGTAAGTGCACTCATGCGCAGAACTTTGGGCCGAATCCCAGATGGCGGAGGACCGCGAAGAGGAAGGGCCACTCTACAAGGTCAAATGCCATATGAGCATCCAGGGACAAAATGACCGCGTCCTCCTCGATGGTTGACCTGTGCGCGATGATACTATGTAATCGTCTTAGATTAAGTGCTGTGTTGCGGTTCGGCATAAACCCAGATTGATCCGGGTGGATCAATGTCGTGAGATACGGCTGCAATCTTAGGGCCTGCACCTTTGCAAGTATTTTGGCTTCCGCGTTAATCAGGGAAATCGGCCTATAAGACATGCATTCCTGTGGGGGCTTGCCCGGCTTATGTATTGCAACTATCGTCGCGAGGCGCTGATCCCTGGGGAGCACCCCCTTCTCCAGGCTATCTTCATACATATTAAGTAGGTGTGGTATGAGCTGAGCTGCCACCTTCTTATAGAATTCCACCGGGATACCATTGGGTCCCAGAGCTTTTCCCGGATGTAACGCACTAACTGGTAGCGTGAGCTCGTCCGGAGTCAAATCTGCTTAAAGAGCCTGTACCGTGTCAGGGGCCAGTGTGGACATCTGTATGTCTCTGATAAAGGCCAGGTTTTGTTCTATTGTGCTCCTGGCCGTGGGCATATATTCCTGTTCGGATTTATGCCACCCACCTGCTAGCTCTTTCCCTTTTGTCTAGCCAGGCTAAGAGCTTGCCTGCTTTATCACCTAGTTTGTTGATTGTATGTTGCGTGCTGGTGAGTTTGGTTTTTGCCACCTTCCATGCATAGGCCCTGTATTCCTGTTGCGCTAGTTGTATCCTGTGTGCCGAGTTCTCGCTAGTGTCTGTGGCATGCGCGGTCTCTGCCTGGGACACCCCTTGCTCCAAACTCTCAATCTGTTGCCGTTGTGCCTGTTTATGTCCTGTAACTAGGGAGATGGCCTGGCCCCTCAATACCGTTTTATATGCCTCCCATAACGTCGTCGTTGAAATCGCCCCCCACAAGAAGCTCAACCTGCGGCAGTGATAGCAGGAATTGTCCTAGGGCTGGGAAAGCTGTCTGATGCAGTGATGGCGGAATATAAACTGTCACCAGGTTATAGGGTTGTCCCTCCCATTGGCATGATATTGCAGCAAATCGCCTTTGGTCATCCGTCCAGGACCCGATCAGTATCAGTGGGAAACGTTTATTGACCAGAATTCCCACCCCCCAAGAACCGGAGGTATACTCAGAGTGAAGTACCATTTTATAGCCTCACCTATCCAGGGCCCTGCAAGCCGAGCCCACCAAGTGTGACTACTGGATCAGCACGACCGCTGGGCCCTTCCGTTTGATGTATTGGAGGACCAGTCCCCTTTTAATTTTGTCACCCAGACCATTTACATTCCATGACATTAACGCAAAAGGAAGGTGTGATGTCTGAGAGGATAATGACTGGGAGATCAAAATGTCAGCCGGAGCGTCTATGTGTGTCTCGTTTGATATCGTCTATGTAGGAGAGAGGAGCGTCTTGTGAGATGCATGTTGTGTTGCCTGTACGTGTGTCACCCATTATTGCACCACGTTTCTGTACCACAACAAACAATAACCCATTGATCTGTACCCTTCCTCCTTCCCTGCCTCCCTGCACGGTGGACTTAAAACTACCCGCCACCCCAACTTAGCAGAGTGCTTGTTCCCCATAATTTTGTACTTGCGTAAGGGGGAGAGTTGCCTTGTGATCTCTGCAAGCTTCCCCTCCAACTTGCTGTTTACAGCAGTTAAATTTTCACACCAGAGTGTTCTTGCCCAGTCAACAAGTGTCTCGAATGACGCCGTGTAGGGCCTCCAGTGCAGGCCGTGTCAGTTCCAAGGTTTGCTAAGCGTGTCATCAGTCTGAATTCTCATCAGTATTATGTTGCGAACCACCCGATTCTTCCAGTTCTCTCGTGCCCTGCTGCGCCAATGTCGTGGGTTGGTGCTTCTGTTTCGGCCCCTGCCTCCTGGGTACCCTAGCCGGGCGCCACCCCTCCAGCCATTCGCGGGCCTCCTCAGGCGTCTCGAAGAACCAGGTTTTCCCCTCTGCCTCCACTCTCAATTTCGCCGGGTATAGCATTGCGTATTTAAGTTCTCGGCTGCGCAATTCTTGTTTAATGTCCCAAGAGTTTTATGACGCTGCTTTGTGACCGCTGCTGTGTAGTCCGGATATAGGGTCACAGTGCAGTTGTCCGCCAGGCCTCCTAAGAAGCACTGGGGATTACCACCAATGACCGGAGCCCAGCAGCAATGAGCCACCTGAAGCCCTTCAGGTGGGCCCATAATACGTCACGCTGCATTGGTCACAGTGCAGGCCAGTCATCTATCATCATCAGCGAGTGGGGCCAGGCAAGCCAACCACCACGCCCAGCAAAGTAAAGTAAGCAGGGGTTTCGCCGATCTCAGGCCTCGCTCCTCGAATTCAGCAGACAGCTGTGTGTGCCTGCAACATCAAGCCCAAGGAGGGTCCTACCATTCTCCAAGAGGGGCAGGGTCACCAACCAGTAAGTTGTATCAAAGGTCTTCCCCAGCGGTGCGGCGTGGCCTGGCAGTACTGCCTCTCATTCAACGAATGTCAGCCCCCAGCACCTGAGGCAGTCAGGCTCTCTTGCGGCTTTACTGCCTCAGCACACAGGGAAGGCCAGGCAGCGCTTTCCATTAAGTTTTAGGCCCCAGGGATTATGTCACCGCCGTCACCAGTACCACCGCACCTCCAGTTATACCCTGGAGGATCTACGGTCAGCCAGCAACTTCTAGGCAGGCCCCACAGCAGAGAGGCCTGCCAGTTCTCCTCAATGCCAGTTCTCCCTTGTCGGGGTACAGTAGGCACAGCACTGAGAGTCAGTTCTCTCTCCGCTACAGCAAATACTGCTGGGCAGGTTTAGGGTCGCCCGCCGGGCAACGCTGCCATTTTGCAGTGTGCCATAGTTTGGTCAGCATTTCCCCCAGTCAGATTCCATGCCAATTCTAGCTATATGTGGCCAGTACCATTGGGAGGAAACTCAATGAGGATTCTGGGGCTTCGTAGTCTCAAGATGCGCAGGATAATAGCAGGATTTCAGTGGGCCAAGGCAGAGCGCAGAATTACCCGTCCACTCTAGCCACCAACTTGGCTACGCCCCCCCAATCATACGTGAGTATTAATACAGTTTCTCCAACCAACACCTTTAACTCCCTTGCATCCCATACCTAGAACTTATTATTAAATATTTTAGAATTAGTTAACCAGTCCTTAAATTATATTTTCATATCTAAAATAATACCTAAGTATTATTAATTAATGTGTGAGTATTGATACACTTGCCCACCTAATACCCCTAAAACCCTTGACACCCATCCCTTAAACTAATTATGCACATTTGAAAAATTATTTAACCACTACTTTTACCCATCTTTTAACATCTAAAATAATACCCAAGTATTATTATTACCAGAGTATTGACATACTTCCCCACCAAAGAATCCTATATTCCTTGCATCCCCTTCCTAACCCCTATTATTCTGTTTTTTTAAATGTATTTACCCAGAGCTTTAAATTACAATTATAATTATAACCCTTACATCCCATCACTAAAGTATGTGGTACAGGCATGCCCAGTAAAGACACATGGGTGGTAAAAACATATGCATCATAAAGACTGCAGTGTAAGGACTCCGTGGTAAAGGCTGTTTCCCTTTCTGGAGTATACATAGAGGTAGTTTTAATATTTAGGGCCTCATTATGAGTTCAGCAGTAAGGAAACCACAGTCGAAGCGGCGTCAGATGTCCCACCACAGTTGGTGATCCACCCGCCGAATTACAATGTTGGCGGTCTGTTGAAGGAAAGACCGCCGAAGTCCAGCTGATGCCGCGAGCTATTCGCAGACCATCATGATAACAGTAGGGGGAAAGCAGCTCTCAGAGGGTGGCACAGACAAGTTCACTAATGATTGAATTGTTCACTAAACCTACAGATAAAAATACATTACTGCACTACTCGAGTTTCCACCCCAAGGCCCAAAAGGACAATATCCCTTTTGGACAGTTCCTCCGATTACGGAGGAACTGTTCATCCATTGATGATTTTTATAAGCATTCTGAGATTTTAACCAATAAGCTTAAGAGTAGAGGCTACCCCAAGAAATTGATTGCACATTCCTTTAAACGGGCACGATTCTATGATGGGTGAAAAGAAAAAAGGAAAAAATTTGACCAATGATATGAAGAAATTGGTCTTTGTAAGTCAATATTCCTGTTTGAGTAATAAAGTTAAAAACATCATTAACTCTAATTGGAATATCCTTAATGACCGGACATCGACCAAATTAAATAGACCACTGTTCGCCTTTAGATGTAATAATAATCTGAGAAGAGAGCTAGTACATACCTATAGAGAAGTTTCCTCCATACATCAACGAACGTTGATGGGTACCCAGGCAATTGGCAACTATAAATGTAATAGTTGCAACATGTGTGGACAGTGTATACAGGGCAAAGAGGTGTCTTATAACAAACATACTTTGGTTTCCAAAACTTTGAATAACTGTAGGAGCAAGAATTTAGTGTACTTACTTTTATGTCCCTGTAACTTGGGATACGTTGGTGAAACATCTCGGGAATTACGTATCAGGCTGGGAGAACATAAATCTGCAATAAAGAACAAATAGGAAAATGCCCCTCTTGTTAGCCATTTTTTAAAAGAGGGACATACTTTAATGGACTTTAGGTGGTTTATTATAGAGAAGATAGAAGGTAATAAGAGATCTGGTGATTTAACCCTGAAACGTAAAAAACTTGAACAAAGGTATATTTCCATCCTGGACACCATTAAAATGGGTTTGAACACTAAAGAGGACTGGATGAATCTGATAGACTGATAGATAGAATGATAACAATTTTTCACATAACAATTTTTCACTTAGATATGTGGCGGATATATTAAGGATTTGACATCTGCTTTATTAATTAGGCTGGCGTACCAGCAACCAGTTTCTTTATGTGGCAGACTCTTTCCAACTTGTATCCGCCACCTATATTTAATTTTTATATTGAAAGGACGAATTATAGGGATTTAATTTATTTGTTTGTCAGCTTTTATCAATAGCTGAAACATTAACCATCCTTATTTATTTTAATTGTAATTTTTATATTCATTTTTATTTTTGCTTTAAGAAAAATTTCTTTGGAAATTCATATACCACTTAATCAAATCTATCGGGCTGCTAGTAATCTAATAAATAACTTGAGATTAAGAAATTCGGCTTTTTTGGACCTCTCTATCCAAATAACATACCTGAGCGAAAAACCATACTCTAAATTTATATACTACTTAATTATATTTATCTGGCTGCTAGTAATTTAAGAAATAACTCGAGATTAAGAAATCCGACTTTTTTGAACCCCTCTATCCAAAGAATATACCCCAGTGCAAAACCATACTTAAAATTCTAACATTCGGCAATTTTCTCTATTAGTGGACCCCACCTTAGGGTTCATTTTGGCATTGCCGTTTTAAGAAAAACATTGCCGCTTTAAGAGCACGAGTGTAAGTCGCGTTAGTAAGACGTAACACTCCAGGTGTAAGTAGTTGGGTAGGAGTATTCAAACATATAAAAGGATCCGTGAACAAATAACGAATTTAATGGTCCGTTACCCGGTTACGAGACGCACGGGACAACGCAGCGGTATTTGGTGGGATCTGGCCACAACGTACTACGAAGGTGAATATAATACGGGGATAAAATAATCACGGGTTTAGAATGGTAACTTAGTGAGCATTAATCACAGGAGTTTTAGATTTCTCACACAAACCCTGCCCCTCTAGTTGGCCCGCCAAGACTAACGAACCATCAAGGTGAATATAATACGGGGAGTAACTAATCACGGGTCTAGAATAGTGACATATGGGGAACTTGCTATAGGAGTTTTAGATGTTTCATATAAACTTTGCCCCCTTACTTGGCCTGCAGATTTTAAATGATATACCTTGGGCGCCCCTTAACGCAGGCAAATAAGATAAACGTTACTCTGGGACTATTGACTTCATGGTGGGACCACAAGAGATTGAGGTACATCAGGATACTCTTTATAGTTTCTTGGTAAAATCCCGAATCAACAGGTGCTTTACTTAAGACACAATTTTAGAACACCTAACTTTATATTGACTAAAAACAACCTATATCACTTGCTAATTGTAAGAATATTTGATAACAGGTTAGTTGAGTACATTCTGTCCCTGTTATACAAAACTAAAACACAATAAAACTATGGATTGTTATGGAAATGCATATATTTATATGTATCCAGGTATTTTGAATTTGCTTGGATTGCAGTTAAACGTATGAATTCCCAGTGTATTAAGCTAGACTTACAATATACAATGTCTAAGTTGACACCTACACTTGGATATGTCAAATATAAAATATTTAATATTCATTTACATTGTAGGTGGATTTTGATATATGCCTTCCATGAGAAGAACCCATCGATCAATATAAATCCTGCAATATCCCTGCGGATTTCTCGGAACTAATGAGTTGATCCTACATATATAGTGTTTTTTCTATAAACTCTACTATTGAGGTAAGCAGCAAACCTCCAATGGTTTAATCTTGTGTGTATAATGTCCGCACTAGTATTTGATCTTAATGGACATCTGTGTTCCTCATTAGGATCTTCTAGTCCGAACAAAACATGATATCAAAGCATTTCACCAGGAACATATTGAACAACAGAAATTAACAATAAGTCTGTTGCCCTGATTGGACTGACCCCATAGTGGGGTTATGTATTATTATTATTATTGTACATCAAAAACCCCCCTGAAAGAGGGTTATATAACGCAAGGTCATTAAATACCTAATGGAAAATAATAATATCATTTGGGCCTCTGTGTTTTAGGACATTAGTGGTAGACCTGATAGTAATGATGATATATGGATGTGGTAAATAAGTTTGTGTGTTTGGGCTATGCATGAAAAATTGATCAGTGGACACCTTTCCTAATAACCGTATGCACTTACTGATAAAGACTAGATAGGGCCATATGTAAAAAAAGTTTTTTTACTTAAACGGGATATCTCACTGATTGTGCCATTGGTTTGGCAACAAAATAAAAATGTTCCCTAAATGTATGATAATTATGGATTTAACACTGATTTAAGATCTCCGGTTACAATACATTCAGGATATTTGTAGTGTTGTTGTTTCTTGTTTAAATTTTTTTTTCTTATTCCTGATGGGCTAAAAAAAAATCTTTTTGCTTCATTAGGTTATTTTAAGCTATTTTAGAAAAATTGGAGAGATTTTATTATTCTTGTCCTGATGAAGGTGGATCCTAAATAAGAATTTGCCACCGAAATGCGTCGACGCCTGTGCAATTCAGAATTGGTCTAAAATCCAGTAACTGTTTCATATGACGATCTATTATGAAAAGAATAGACCTATGATACGTATACATTGATTTACTCTGGAATTATACCATTCTGTGATGAATATATTGATTTCACATTATACTTTTGCTCTCTGAATTCTTTTTTTAATTGTATGTTTATTTATTTTTTATGTTGATTGCATTCACTGTTTTGGGATTTAGATATGTGTTCATATCCTTGTGAATAAATTGTGATAACAATTTTTAACTGATTTTGTTTCTTTATCTTTGAGTTTTATACGGTTGTTGACTTGGGTGATCCACAATTTAGGTTGAGCTTGGTTGAACACTGTGAGTTGTTCACAATTTTTAATTGGTAATATGAGTGACCGATAGATGTATGACAGAATATGGTATAGCTGAGGTGAAGGTGGTTTACTATACCCAAGAGAACTCTTCTCTCTACACATTTGTGGTACCCTGTCTCTTGGGCAGTGGGGTCACTCCCAAAAATTTTTTACAGACAAGTTCACTGCCATCGGAATTACAAGTTGGCTTTCTGCCGAGCCGACAGTGGTGGGAAGAACGCCGGATTCAAGTCTGCGGAATAAAAGGCATTGGGTTGCATAATCGCCTATTTCCTTTTCTTCCCTTTAGTCTCCCATGTGGATCCCTTCCTCCAAGGCTCCCCTTCACATCAGCATCTTGACCCCGACGAAAACAACCCTGTTGGCACCGAAATCCATGTCAGTTTTGCACTATTTGCCCATTGACTGGACTGGGCACATATGGTCCAGAATCCAGCAATGGGAAAGTAGTCATAGTAGGTATAGTTTCATATGAGTACATTTAACCTTTGTGCAGTCAAAATAAACATACCTGCATCGACTGAGAATAAGAGAAAAATAGACTGCTATACCTTTTTTGTGGATCAGGGTTATGTGTGGAGGATGTATGGTAGCTTGAAATTTAGGCTATTGCTTTTTTTCATGATATACACTATCATATACACAATTTACCTGTTTAAAGAAAAGTTGTATTACCATCCAAAATGCAATTATACAACTTCACTGTACGAGAAATCTGTGCTAGTACTAACTTCTCTCCTTTAAATGATAGAATGCTATAAAACTTGCGAACACACTGTTTTGCCATCTTATTTCCCCAATGAAATAGAAAGTTGTGGTAATATTATTTGTTGCAGTAACACAATGCCTGAAGTGTGGTATCACTGTGAACAATGTTACATTCTCTAAATGACCCCAGATGTGATTGTAAACCTCTGTTTCAATCAACCCATTGCACTATGTCAACAGAGGAAGTATATTGGGTATTTTTTTACAAACAACAAAACAAAAACAAGTCAAATTGTCAAGATCACAAGGATCAAATGAATGTTTTTTTACTGCTTTCAATCATACACCCATGATTGCATCCAATATTGCATTTGATTTGTACAAGGTGAGGGGCATAGTGGCCACATATCCCATCCATCTTTGACACCTTGTGCAAGTTTCGGCATTTTAAGCAACAAGAAATTTCTATTACTTTTACAAATGTAGGTTTAGGCTTACAATTCAACCATGGACTCATGAAAGCTATGCAAGTGTATATTTGCTCCTGTGTGTTCTAAGTGTACATGGATTCATTTACGTGTACTGTATTTTTTTCTCAAAATTGTCTTTATTTTTTCAAGGGAAAATCACAATACAAAAAGATCGGTGTTTATTTGTTGTAATAAACTGGGCGTCAAGAATGTGGAGGAGTAGTTTATTACTGGATATCTACACAGCAGAGACAGCAGACCGGACACAAAGGCAGCTGACAGCAAACTGCCCTGTAAACTCTCAAAACCTAGAATGTCCAGACCGTGCACCTAGGCAACACACTAACATTCTTTCTTAATATCCTAGTAATAATACAGCACTTAACAAGTAAAGTAATTATAAGATAGCCCTTGGAAATGGAAAAGTGAGAATATAACATATCCCCTTTTCTCAATAATAACGAAATAATAAAAATAAATTAAAAAAACAGAGACATAAATGTAACCAACTGGAAAATAGAAAGTGGATTGCTTTTCATGAAACATAAAGAAGGCATACAGAAATCACACTCGATACCATTTGGGAATCATTTTCATTCTGGTGCTTCTTCTCAGTGAAGCATGAGATTCAACAATTTTATGAGATGTAGTAAGATCAACATTGTTAGAACATGCCCCCCCAGTGTAAGATGTATTCTTAATTTTAACAATTTTTCAAACATTCCACCAATTACCACCTTCAACCTGCACTGCATTTTTCCCAACACGAGTAACATGGACAGGTGGTCCAAACTTGCTCACCCCTTTTTTAACATGTATAGAGGATTTAACACGAACCAAATCCCCTATTTGCACTTCCACCAACTTGGCAGACTTCTTCTCATCAAATCGTTCCTTTGTCTAAATTGGGAAGCCCTAACGTTCCCTTTTACAATGTCCATAAGGTCATTAATATCACGAACGGATTTAATCCACTTGTTCATCCAACCCGGCTTGAATCAAGTGTTAGCCTTTCTTCCTCATAATAACTCGAAAGGTGAAATCTTAGTTGTCGAGTGGGGAGTAGTTCTATAGAACCATAGCATACTATTAATAGCGTTGTGAATGTTGGAGTTAGAAGATTTCACCCACCTTATACATTCTCCTACCACTCTATTCATACGTTCAACTTGACCATTTGACTGTGGGTGATATAATGAACTACGTACATGTTTAATGTTACATGTTTTTAAAAAGGAATCAAATTCTGAGCTGATAAATTGAGTACCATTGTCGGTCACAAGTTTTCTGGAAACCCTTCCTGGATGAACACTTCTTTTAAGAATGTGATCACACTTGAAGAAGAGGTATCCTTAACTAGTTTCAATTCAGGCCATTTTGAAGTATAATCAATTAAGACAAAAATAAAATGAGAACCTCCTTGTAGACCTTCCACAGGACCAATGATGTCTAGACCTAATTTACACCAAGGAGAAGAAGGACATTCAATGGGAAGAAGAGGGGGCGTCTTAATCTTCAAACCTTTGTCAGCACTCCTGCAGATAGTGCAGACATCGACAACATCACTAATGTCACTGTCCATAGAAGGCCACCAGAAACAATCACGGACTCTTCGTTTTGTGAGAGTCAAACCTAAATGTCCCTCATGTGCCTTGACAATGATATTCTTTCTTAAACTGTGTGGAGGAATGAGTTTGTCTGCACGGACTAAAACACCACCCTCAATTGAAATTTCAGACTCCACTTTCCAAAAGGGTTGCAAATAGTGCAGCAACGTATGCTCTCTCGGCCAACCACATCTTACGTACTCACACACCTGTTGAAGAACCTCATCTTGAGAAAGAGCATCTAACCAGCTTTCTTCAGTACCCACACTATGCTGGGATAAGTCAATTGCGGCAATGAAACAATCGTCAGAATCATTATCATCATCATCCTCTGTTAGGGGTTCCTTCTTATTCATACTAGTTGGAAATCTAAATTAAAAATCCGCTCTAATGTTTCTCCCACCTGAAGCATGAACTACATCAAATTGATATTGCATCAAACGTGAAACCATCCTGACAATTCTTGGTGAGCAACATTTGCTCGTCCCTGCACTGAGAATATTAACTAGGGGTTTATGATCAGTTTTTAACAAAAAACGCTTTCCCCAGACATATGAACGGAATTTTTCAATGGCCCAAAGGCAGGACAACAGCTCCTTTTCGTTCACAGAACAGTGAAGTTCCCCATCCCTTAAAACTTTAGATGCAAAAGCAATAGTATTCTTGCCGACCTCACCACAAATCGACCTGACTCACATCAACAGTGATGCAAGTAGATAGAGAGGGATCATAAGGTTTAAGAGCATCACTGTTGGCAAGTTGCATTTTGACAGTGCTCAAAGCTGTAGCACACTGATCAGACCAATAAAATGAAACACCTTTTCTTAGCAATGAACTAATTGGACGAACAATTGAGGCTTAATTTGGGATAAACTTCGAGTAATATTCTAGTAACCCTAGTAACGATTTGACACCTGTTTTGTCAACTGGAATAGGGGCATCAATAATGGCATTTAACAGACCCTGTCTAGGCCTGATACCTTCTCCTGAGATATGATGCCCCAAGTACTCAATTTCATTACTAAGAAATTTGCACTTTTCAGGTTTCACAACTACTCCACGATCCTTGAAAATCTCAAAATCTTTCTTCAGCAAGACATTATGTGATGTTATGTCTTTCGTATGTACAAGCACGTCGTCTTGGAAAACAAGAACACCCTTAATTTCCCCTAACATGCTTTGCATGACGCGTTGAAAATCTGAGGCCGCCGAAGCTAGTCCGAACAGCATCCGTTTGTACTGGAATGTTCCTAATGGGGAAATAAAAGCAGAGAGATGGCGGGATTCCTGTTCTAATTCAATCTGGTGGTAGGCATTAGCCAGATCTAATTTTGAAAATTATCTAGAACCGCTGACACATGAAAACAGATCATTAATCTTAGGAAGGGGATGTGAATCTATCCAAATTTCCTTGTTTAGCGATCGGAGGTCCACACAAACACGCAACTTCCCACATTTCTTGCATGCTACGACGAGGGGAGAGAGCCATAAAGAGGCCTCGGTTGGTTCTATGATTCCTTGTTGACAAAGACGTTTTATTTCAGGCTCAAGATCTTCTCGGACACTGAAAGGTACCCCCCTTAATTTGTGCTTAACAGGTGATGAACCTTCCTTCACTCTAATTCTATGTTTGATCATCCTAGAATAGTGCCCAGTTCACCAGCAAAAACTGTGGGGAATTGATCCTCCCATTTAACATTCTCCTCTCCATCAGAAACTACGAGTACTTGTTCAGGACATCCAGGCTTCATACCAAACAGGCCTTGGTGGTACCATCCTAATATATTCAAACCCTTAACGGCAACGTAAATCTTGCCACTAATTTTTCTCCCTTTAGATATAAGATCGTCCTCAAAATACCCCATTAAGTCTATTTTCCGACCCTCATAGGATACTGGTGAACAATCAGGGGGTAACAGAACTCTCTCGCCCCGTGTTTCTAAAAACAGTTCCTTGGTTAGCATAGTGATTCTTGCTCCAGAATCTACTAGTAGGTTTAAGGGCTTACCACCAACCAAGATCTCAACGACAGGGTCAATACATTCAATAGGGTCAGCAATATGGGAAATATGATCTGACTTTTCAGTTACAATCGAAACAATTTCAGATTCCTAGACACAAGCAACAGACTTTTTTTGATCATTAATTTTTTTCTTACAACACGCTTTAGCAAAATGTCCTATTTTTTTGCAGTAACTGCACACAACGTTCGCTCCGGGACATCTTGCGCCCTTTTGATGTTGTACATCTGCTTGACACTATGCGTAGGAACAATATTCTTTTTCGAACTTATTTTCTTAAAATTATAGTTCTTATTGTCTGGCTTTAAAACTTCAATTTGTTTTTGTTTAGAATTCGATGAAACAATATTAATAGACTCAGGTAGTTTATCCTCTAACTCTTTCAAAGATACCTGTGAAGTCTCAATGCTTTTAGCAATTTTTATAGTTTCATCTAGATCAGGATTTGAAAGAGAAAGTATTTTTTGACGTATTTGTTTGTCACTGCAGTGACAAATTGATCTCTGATCAGTTGGTCCAAGAATGTTTCAAATTGACAATCAGAAGCTAGTTTTCGAAGTGCAGATATATATGCATCAATGTCTTCACCATCCCTTTGCTGTCTCTTGAAAAATTTGTGTCGCAAAACCATTAAACTAGGTTGCTTGTGAAATCTAGTTTGTAGTTTTGTAACAGCATCTTGGAAAACATCAATATCATCACCAGGAGGATGTGCAATTTCAGGGAGATGTTTGTAGATAGACCTTCCCTCGAGACCAAGAGAATGAAGGAGTAGATATCTTTTACGTTCATTGCTAAATCTAGATGCACCAATAGCACTGAGATATGTTTGAAAGGCATCGAACCAAACCTCCCATCTAACGGGAGGATCATTAGCTGACTCCAAGAAAAAAGGAGGAGGATTAACAGATTGCATATTGTCGCGAGAATAAAAATTGAACTGCAAGAGGAGAACTAAATAGTAAGTGAAAACAAAAGAAAAGCACAGAGTGTAAGTTATGCACCAAATTGCAATTAGGTTGAGTGTGCGGATCACTGTTGTTCCGCTTACGAGGTATAAAGACAAAATCAGTGAGAAAATTTAACGTGTGTGCGAATCACAGTAGAGATCTGCAGATTTTGTCTTAAGTAAAGCTGCATTTGACGAACAGAAATTCTATGCACACATAGAGGTTGCGTTGCTTGGCAACGTCGAGAGGACTTGTTGCGTGAACGCAGATGTCACGTCACAATGGAGCTGGCGCGAAAGTCAGGCAACCAGGGATAGCTTCGCGCCTGCGCAGAGGTTTGCGAGTAGGCCGTAAGACGAAAGGATTAATTCCGCTTCGATGGGGAAGATCAGGCTTCCGCAAACCTCACAATCCTCGAATAAAGAAGATCGCAGCGGGTTTGATGTCCGTAGCGGGGTAGGTTTAAATTTGAATAACTTTCGATTCTTATTCGAAAATAGTTCGTCTGGGCTTACAACAGGTCGAAAAGTAAATGCGGGGAGATAAAAAGTCAACAATAGTCTTACCGCATCACATTACTTCGGATGATAAACTTGTACCGTCGTGATAGATAATGTAAACGATGATGTTGCTCCCGCAGTGCTGACATTCCGATCGTGGGAGTGGTCATGACGTCTCCCGGCCGTCGTCCGCACACGCCCATTGTGACTCATGACGGCCGGGAGACGTCATGAGCATGGAAGAGGTTAATATCCTAGTAACAATACAGCACTTAACAAGTAAAGTAATTAGAAGATAGCCCTTGGAAATGGAAAAGTGAGAATATAACACTCTTCAACTTAGTGGAATTGCTATTTCCAGAAATACTATAGTCCTCAATATATTGGTAGACATGGACGAATCATACCAGTTGCCCAATATCAGAACATACCAACAAAGCCCCCCCAAACAAAGCATATTCCGTAACCCCCCCACCAAACCCCACAAATAAAAATAAATAATAAGGGTGTAGTACATGAGGGCACAAGACCCATCAGAGGAGGTAAGCTGTTTGTGAAATACTTTTTTACGATTCTCAGTAGTATTGGTGAAATCCAGGAGCTTGCTCAGTCTCCACCAGATGGTGTGGATTAACAATTGGAATAGATGCAGGGCCCTTGTTCTGGCAGGACAAGCACACAGGGGTAAGCCCTTTGAAATGTAAGTCACCAGCGGGCCTCAGATATATTCAAAGTCTTATAGGACATCCGCCACCTGTTCTATTGTTATCGCCCTCTGTAACCTTGCGTGCCATTGTGTCAGGAAGGAGGCCTCCACTCTTTTCCATGCAGCTGCCACTGCCATTTTGGCTTCCCCTAGGCAAAGCAACATGATTGATATGTCTCCATGTGTCTGGAATCACAGAGAGTCATGCCACAGCCCCAAGACAACAAATCCCGGATCATCCGGTATTGGGTATTCCAAAATTTCTTTGAGCTGCACCAGTATCTCAGACCAGAAAGAGCGGGTCTTAGGGCAGTCCCACCAGATATGTTTAAAATCGCTTAACAGCCCGTTGCCCCTTCAACAAAGGTCAGATGTATCTGCGGGAATGTTTTCTTAAGCTTGGTGGGATAGAGATACCAATCAAATAGTAATTTGTAATAAGCCTTCCTGAGTCCCATTGAGTGATTAAACTTAGGTATATCCCTCACCATGCCAGCCCACTGAGCCTCCGTAATGGAGCCGTCTAATATGTCCTCCTAGTTGTTCGGGGGCTATGTAAAGTGTCTAACAATAAATTGTGGAGGAAGGAAATAATACCCTTTGTACCACTACCTCGCTGTGCAAAATGCTCAATGGGTGTGAGTTCCCTCATGGCTGATTCCCTCATTTCTTGATGATATACCCAGTGTCTTAGCTGATTGTGACGGTAGTGTTCCGGGGGTGGGAGTTGGAAATCTCAGTCACAATTTTCAAAGGTGTGACTGTACCAATTGTGAAACAGGTCTGAGAACATAAGACATCCCCCTGCCCTCCACACCTCAAAGGGTCCGAGGTGTAACACCAGTGGAAATGCCGGATTAAAATGCATAGATATGAGAGGCGAAGGGAAAGTTGGCCATCATCCCGATTTAGTAACCTCATCCCATACTCTGAGAATCGTTTGTGTGGGTGAGCTTTCAGGGGCTGGTCTGCTTTAGGCTTCCACAGTAAATCCCAAATATACTTACCAATCCCGGCTCTATCCATATGGAGCCAGTGCTTGTCTGACTCAGGGGCCGACCATTCTGGGATTACCCTCAACTGCACAGCTTTATAGTATAAATTAAAGTCCGGTAATGCCAAACCCCCTGTAGATTTAGGCAACCGTACTACCTTATAGGAGAGTTGCCCCCCCCTTTTCCAGATGAAGTGCATCACCATGGAATGCAGGTTTGAGAAGAAGCTACGGTATACCTCTATTGGGAGCCCTTGGAACAAGTAAAGTAGCTTGGGCAAAACTGTCATTTTAATGGCATGTATTCTTCCCAGCCAAGATAAATACCCATCTCTTTAAGTCCACTCTCAGCTGCCTTAATAAGGGCGGATAGTTGGCTCGGCATAGATCCAACAGCTTGGGAGTAATCTTAATGCCTTGGTATGTGATCTCATGGGTTGCCCATTTAAAGGGTATCGATCTGTTTAGACCATCTATATCTGCAGGGAGGACTGTTAGATTGAGCAGGTGTGATTTAGATAGATTAATATGGAGTCCTGCCATTTCCTAAAAGCGATGTAGTTCCTCTAGGGCAGCAGCAAGAGAGGTGAGGGTTGAGGTCAGGAAGGGTAGGACGTCATTTGCAAAGAGTGAAATATTTTGTTCATCTTCTGTGAATTGAATTCCGTAGATCTGTGGATTCTGACGTATCATGGCTGCCAATGGTTCTGTGCTTAAGTCAAACAACAAGAGGAGAGGAGGCACCCCTGTCACGTTGCCCTCTTGAGGGAAAACACCCTGGAGCTGACCCCATTAACCAGCACCCTCGCTGTGGGAGTCGAGTAGTTAGCTTTGATCATAGTCAGGAATTTTTTGCAGAAGCCAAAACTTCTCAAAGTGGGGAAGAGAAAGGGCCTGTCCACCCGATCAAACGCCTGCTCGGCATCCAGCGTCAAGAGGACAGCCGGTACTAATATCTTGGAGACATTTTCCATCAGGTGAACCTTTTGTCTGATATTGTTGTGTGTCTGCCTGCCTTTTATAAATCCAGATTGGTCTAGGTGGAACAGGTATGGAAGTAGATCATCAAATTGGATGATTTGGCATCTAGATTCAGCAGCGCAATCGGACAGTGAGAGCCACATTGACTCCGGTCCTTGCCTTGTTTAGAGATAAGAGATATTAGTCCTTTGCTTATGGAAGCAGAGATGGTAACCGTGTAGACCATGTAGTTGAACAGTGAAACTAGATGAGGACCAAGTTCTGCCATGTAGGTACTGTAAAAAGAGCCGTCAGTCCATCTGGCCCGGGTGATTTATGACATTTAAGATTAACTATCGCACAGCTCACTTCCTCTTCCATAATGGGGCTTCCTAGTATATCCTTTTGGGCCCTAGAGACCTGAGGCAAGGTCACACCATGTAGGTATTCCAACTGCGCTGTCTCGCTGGTGGAGTCTGCTCGGCAATAGTTTCCAAAGACTTGGGCTTCCCCGTATTGTGCGTGATAACTTCGTCTGTTTGCCACAGATGTTTCCTATATATTCTTTCTCATTCTTCACCCTCAGTTGCCTTGCTAAATGTGAGCCCCCTTATTACCTGGACGTAAGTCGTACGGTGAAGGCGGAGCAGGGTACGCTCTGCTTGGATATTATAGATCGCATTTAATTTCCCACTCAGTGCCGTAACCTTTTTCTGATTTGACAGAGTGGGTTGTCTTTATGTGCTGCTCAGCATTCTGAAGTTATGTTTCTAACGCTTGAAATGTCTTACACCGTGATTTGTTAAGGGAAGACTTTAAGGCTACAGCTTTGAAGACAGCCCAGTTGTTTATTGGGGAGGGGTCACTGGGATTATTATCTTGAAAATAGTCTTTTAGGATTTTCCTCTAAGAGTGTTGTAGTAGTCTATCTCGAGCAGGGATTGTAGGAATAACCACCTCTTATATTTGGGAGGTGGTGCCTCCCAATCGAGACATAGGAACACCAGCTCATGGTCTGAAAGGGTATTTGGATAAAATGTTGCTGTTTGTAAAGCCTGGCATGGAGTATTACTTAGAAAGACATAGTCTGGCCCAGAGTAACTTCAATGTGAGTGTGAGAAGAAGGTGCAATTCCGGCAATCTGAGTGTAGTGTGCGCCAGGCGTCTAAGAAGCCTAAGTCTCCAAACTCCTTCTTTAATGATTTAGGGAAGCTGCCTGTGATGGAGCATTGCAGGTGTGTGCTATTCATCCCGACTCCCAAGTAAGGTTGACATCACCCAAAACTATGATCGCCCCTTCTGCAAAGTCTTCCAACGCGGGTAGGAATGTTTTTAAGAACCGGACATGGTCAATGTTGGGCGCGTATAAAGGAGCAATCATGCAGCAATGCCCAATTATACCTCCTTTGACCACAAGATACCTGCCCTCCCTATCCGCCTTGCATCCCTCTGGCGCAAACCATAAGGTGGAGTGAAAAAAGTGTGCCACCCCATTTTATTTAGAGGATGCTGAGGATTTATACTTTATTGAGTACTGTTTGTGTTTCAAACGTTGTTCCTCGGAACGCTTAAAGTGGGATTCCTAGAGTGCCACTACATCATGTCTCTGGTCCATAATGTATTTCCATAATCGCTGCCACTTGGCGGGGGATTTAAGTCCCCGTACATTCCATGATTGAGTCTTAATAGCCATTAATTAAAATAGCTTGAGGCCCCCTGCTGCTGTGTGGACCTTGCAAACCTCCCATCAAGTCCAGTCCTCTCCCCGTCATCCACCATTGATCTCTTGAGGGTCCCCCCCTGAGTCGGCGTTGGTCGCTTCCTATCTCAAATATCCACTCCCATGTACCAACAAAAGAGCAAAAAACAATCCCATAACTAAAACTAGAAAATAAACCATTTTTCCCCCAAAAAACATTGTCATTGTTATAATACCTTCCTGCAGGCGTTCCGGTCCTTACCAGCTATCATAAGGTATCATAAGAGCTGTAAATCATGTAGGAGGAAAGGATGTAGGAGAATGAAAGAAAAGAAGAGAGAGCCTGTGAGGGCAGTCCGGTTGGACCTAGTTGCCCTACGTAGCCCCCATATAGTAGTTCGAGTCACTTAATCGTCCAGTCTGTCCCTGCAATTGGCAATACCTCCCTTCCCCAATGAGAGGGAGCTCCCACCAGGTCCAAGATTCTGTTGTGTAGTAGTCGTCGCAGTTCTTCAGCAGTTCTTGTGTATCTTCTGACGGTGCTGTGTCTACCATCGTCTGTCCTTGATGGGCCCCGACTGAGAGCCGTAGGACCGCCACTCTCCTCCTCTTCTGACTGCTCCGACTGCGATTGTAGACGAAGGATCCGCATTGCCTCCTGGAAATCGGTAACATGGCAAGACTTATTAAGGAGCTCAAATGCCAAGCCAAATGAAAATCTCCACCTATATCTGATATTGTCCTGTCTGCGCTTGTTGGTGACTGGCCTAAATTAAGCATGACATTCCCTAGAAGGAGACTTCGTTGGCTGCACAGCCTGGAGGATTGCCTCTTTCACTTTGAAGGAGTTTAGTTTTACAAGCACATCCCTAAGATGGCAACTATGGTTTCTAGGCGGTCCGCCTGGCCCTCCAAGTCTTGTACTTTGGTTTCCAGGTCCAAGGTCCTCGTGCCGACAGCATCCACATCCTGCTTGAGAAAGGGCAAGCGGGTGTTTATGTCGGATCTCAGAGCTTCAAGTGAGGTGGCCATGCCTGTTTTGAGCTCTTCTCATAGTTCCTTTTTGAAATTCCTCAAGGAAGCCAGGAAGTCTTCTTTAGTGAGGGCCATAGTGGCGGACTCAGGTGGGCCAGGGGATGGTCCCCGAGATTCTGCTGTAGAGAACAAGTTGGAGGCCCTATTGTTCTGGGCCTTCTTTGGTGGCATAAAGGGTATGGGGGGGGGTCCCCCGGCGATGGCACTGTTCTAGAAAATCCCTGTAGCTGGCCAGTTAATTGTGTGTGGTGGTCTCCCACACATCCAAGTGCCCCTAAAGACAGTTGTGAGTTGCTTGTTAGGGTCTCCAGTCGTCTTCCACACCCGCACGCCTCCGAGGACTCCAAGTGTGCAGTGTATAGCTGCAGCTGTGTTGTTCCCCCGCTCCTCTCAGGTCTTCAATGCACACAGAGTCAAGCTGCTCATGGATGTGGCTTTAAAGGGGTTACTGTCCCCCTGGCCAGTCGGAGCTTCAGTATGCTACCACTTCTAATTGTGGGCCAGCACGTACCTTTTGTCCCGACAATCCGCCATCCTAAAGTCAGGTGGGCGCCCACCACTTGCAGGCCTCCGCTTCCTCCTGGCCATCCAAACGTGAGTACCAGCCACCAGCTCCATACTCACCATCAGTTAGAAGAGGGGGCTGGGGCGTCAAAGGTTGACCCAGCTCCTGGCACCACCAGTCTGCACATCCATCGGCCCTTTGCGGCCCGGACGCCGCTGCAGCACCTCTCCGACCCGGTGAGTAGACAAGGGGCTTGTATGCCTTTATCACTTCATCAACACACCAGGTTCCCAGTGATCTCAGCTACTTTGCAGGCTTCCTCGGTGTCCGGGGAGCCGCGCACGCCGGTTACGCCTCATGTCGACCGCGGCGCTGACCAGGACCACTGGTCTGCGAATCGTCAGCTCCATAGGCTCCACCACCCGGGTGATCCGGCTTCAGCATAGGCTAACAGGGGTATCTTCTTCACTCATCCTCGGCTCCGCGATGGTAGGGAACTGGCACACCTCCCTTCTGACTCCTGTGTTCCCTTTGGAGGAGTGTATCCAACTTTGTTGGCACTAATGCCGTGGAGCCCTCGAGGATCACCTCCACACGTGCTTCCTGGCTGGCCATGCCCCGTGTACTGTATTTTTTAGCACTCTGCACCGTACTCAGAAAGTTTGGAAGTGTGGATTGCTCTTTTGACAATTTAAATTTGTGACTTGCAGATTACTGCAGATGAAAACGTCGTGTTCAACTCACTGAACCATCCTGACTAAAAAGACACGAACAGTTCCTGAGGTATCCTGTTGTGTGCCTTATTCCTATCTCTACCTACTTTGTATAAAATGTATAAGAAATAGTCTGCTTGAATATTTTGTTATCATAGGTCCATTTTGTGATTTTCTTTAAAGCCGGTTTACAGTGCTACGAACATTCCTTCCTGTGTTTTCTGATAAAGTGCAGTGAAAGATGTCAAGAAGGCCCTCTCATGGGTTCACTGCTCCCAAGTGACAGCCCCTATTTAACAGCGGCAACAAAGGCTCTGCCCTTTCAGGCTTTGCTAAAATTCCATATAAGGAGAGTGAAGGGCACAAGCAGGCATCTGAGAGTGGTGCATGTGTAATGGCAATTGAGGCGACAGAGTGCCTATCAAATAAGACAGGATTCCACCTGAGTGCATCGCTGTATATTCACATTACCGAGCATGCCTTTGTCCAAGAAAGGGGCTTTACCCCATTCCTGCCCCTGTGTGCTGGTGTGCCACCAAACCAACTACTCAGTCCTTTAAATGTTTGAACAGGACAAGTTTCCTTTAAATTGAAGATCTGAGGCCAAGTTGATTCTGTGCCTGTGACTGAACCAGAGTACTCAATAACTAGATATATCTAGAATCTACCAGATACATCAAAAGGGGTCCAGGGGAAAATATTTATAGACCAATAGGTTTCTAACCCCCTAATTCTAAATACGTTATAACTACAAAATAGAAAACCTTTGGTCAAAGTTTCAAAAATCAGAAAGCAAGTGAGTACTTTTACTGGTGAAAATGAATCCCATCAGCCACCAGGGTAGCAACCCACATTATCTGGGATCCAGTGGCCCTTACTGTGCCCTCCAGATAGAACAAGGCAACAGCTTTAGCGGGCAACTAGAATCTTACTCACGGTATAAGATATAGTATCTACCGTAGTGCAAAAAAGATGTGGTTTATTCGTTAGTGGTGGAGAGGAAAGCAGTGCGGTGAAAATGTGAATATTAAAATCATCTACTGAAACAGATATAGTATTTTATTGGTTCTGTTCGAGTGACGAAAATAAAACCAGTGCAAGAGCTGTTTTGAAAAAATAACTGCTCACGTCCAGTTGGAAAAAAGGTCTACATGTTTCAGCCTGTGGATTATGTGGAAATACGGCTTTCGTCAGGACCTAAGAACTTTTGCTACTGCTAGTAGTTAATGTGTAATACCCAAATGTGAAAAAACACAGTGAATGGAAATTATACAACCTACTTGGGTTGCGGAGTATATCATTCAACACTCTTTTCTGATTTTTTCAGGAGTGTACATCCATTTCCTAAAAGTAAAAAGACATTAGGTGCCAGTTACAATACAACCACCTGCTTTAACATTTATAACTATATTAAGAGGGTCCTTTAACAATACTTGGTACAATTATGCATTTCATAGTGTACATTTAAAGCAACCCACAGAAAAATAAACACGCTTACCCGTCACTATACGGGGTCGCTCCTCTCCTCACCAGGCATCCGGTCTGGGAAATGAGGCCCCGCTCTAAATGAACATAAACGGGTGTATACTATGTTGGAACAAATCACACATATGTGCTGAGCACAAATCCAAAGAAAGCGAACACTTTTATTGCCAAACGTCCAAACAAAAGGAATTTGAATAGATGCAGCCCAAAATCACTGCCTCTTCCATTAAGAAATTGCAACGCCTAATAAACAGACCCTCGATTTTAAAGGCTCACAATCAAAAGTAGGTAATATCGAAACATGGTTATCTGTCTGAACGTGCCCCCGCAGTTCAATGTTTTCTTGATAAAGAAAGGACTCTGCTCAGTAATAAGAATTTTTTTTGTCGGAAGCTCCTTTTTGATTAAACAATAGCGGAACCTCCTACTCATATCACAGACCCTTACGTCGTCTGACGTCATGAACAAGTAGAGAGCGTCAATAGATGGAAACACCAAGTAAATGATCGATGTCTATGAAGCTATACAGTTAACTAACCTGTCCGTCGGTACCCCGATCTTTAGTTGAGTAGAAAGGGGAGGCGACGATGCGTATGTGCTAATAGTTTAAATGTACCGGCTTACTGGCGCAAAACTCCCGCGTCAGTGCTGCGCGCCGGTGCCCAGGCATCATGGGAGTTGTAGTTTATTACTTGTGGAAAAAAATCCACAGTTAATCACGGAATGTTGCAGCTACGTGCCTACACTGCGCGATCATAATGTGAGTCCCTGAAGGAACATGAGCCTGCGGGTAAACCTTGCGCTCATAAAACATTGTAAAAAAATACTCTTTTGTTTAGACCATCGGCTTCCCGTGACGCGCTAAGGCATCATGGGAGTTGTAGTCTATCTGTCAGTCATCAATAGACCATGATGATGAACACCATTCGCAAATGTCAACCACTTTGTATTAGGCCAATGTTTGTTAAAATATAATGATGAGAAAGACTGCCCCTATTTAAAACATGAAGTAGCCCAAATCTAAGATGTTTGTTAATAAACTGCCTTGTTCCTTGTGTACCTACAGAAGTGCACTCAAAGTGGTGCTGGCATGCAACACATTATAATCTTGCTGAGATGTGAAGATTTTTTTTTACTGAAATGTGAAGAAATTTGAAAGGACCTACAGTGCTACCCAAGGTATTTAGTCATTCAATCCCTGTGTATCACTTTTGAGTTTGTAAACCCATCTCTGTTCTTTCTTAAAAAGAAAACGTGTGATATTGCTTGTATGTGGAGGGATGTAGGGTTGTTCGAGCACTAGCCATTTCAGATCTTCAGCTTTGTGTTTGAAATCAACAAAGTGATTGGTGAGTCTAGTAGACTGCTTTTTGCACCTAATGGTGCTTTTATGTTCACTGATCCGCAACTTTATTTTGCGTGTAGTCATCCCTACATAGCGCAGATGGCAGGGACAGGTGATAATATAGATGACTTTATCTGAGTTACAGTTAGTATGTTTTTTCAGAACCCATGGTCTTGTTGTCCCTATATCCACGTGTTTGGTGTGTTGAGTTTGCGGACATACTGAACAAGAACCGCAGGGAAAATGACCTTGCACTGCCGGTAGGTTCCACAAAGTGTTAGTTGTTATAGTTGTTACATTCTTAGGTCTTGTGTGTACCAGGCTATCTCGTATGCTGGTACCTCTTTTAAAAGAGAAAAGTGGAGGTAGTAGGGACTCCGATCCTATATTCAAAATAGGCCAGTGTTTGCGTATAGTCTTTTGTACCTGATTGGTAGAGGTGCTAAACGTATGAACAAAGGTTAGTCTACCCAGCGGTGGTTTATTGATTGGTGGTTCCAAGAGGGCCTCTCGGTTATTATTGGAGGCTCTCTTCCAGGCTTTTTTTACCAACTGTTGGGGGTAGCCACGGTCCCTCAAATCTCTTGACAGATTTTTCGCATGTTTCTGGAAATTATGTTGTTCAGAACAGTTTCTCCGTATACGAAGAAACTGGCCTACTGGCAAATTCTCTTGCAGAGCCTTTGGATGGTGACTTGCAAAAGTTAGAAGAGAATTTCTGGCCATAGGCTTTTTGTACCATTCGCTTCCCAAATACCCTTCACAGGGGTATATAGAGATGTCTAGAAAGGGCAAACATTTCTTGCTAAACTCTATTGAGAAAAGCATTCTGCTGGTTGAGCCACTGGTGAAAGGCTGTAATATCCAATGTAGTACCTCTAAAGATGACCAAGATATCGTCTATGTATCGCTTCCATAGTAATATCTGATCCCTGAACGGGTTGGTGTTAGTAAGGACATGATCTTGCTCAAACAGGTGTACGTACAGATTCGCTAGCGATGGAGCAAAAATACTGCCCATTGAGGTACCTGAGATTTGAAGATAGATGTCATCTTCAAATGTAAAGAAATTTTCAGTCATTGCAATTCTGGCACAATCGAGAATGAACGGTATTGGAGTCATCATTTCTCTGTTGCCAGGTGTACATTCGAGCAGCCCTCGAATAGCATCAAGAGTTTCTTCCTGAGGGATGGACGTGTACAATGATTCGATATCAAATGATATCAAATAGTCCAACTCTGGATTGAACGGTGTCTCAGATAGAAGCCGCAGGACATCCTTCGTATCTTGTAGATACGTGGGCATTGTTTTAACCATCGGTTTGAGGAAAAAATCAACGAAAGTAGACAATGGCTCCAATAGTGAGCCAATCCCCGAAATTATAGGGCGTCCTGGAGGAGGTCGCTGTGTTTTAAGAATTTTCGGGAGAGTATAAAACTGAGGCATGACTGGATATTTCGTCACCAAGAACTCAGCTTCATTAGATGTTATCCACCCATTTGTTTTAGCTTCTTCAATTAAAAATGGTGATTTCTTAAGTCAATCTAGATGTGGGGTCTGTTCTTAAACGACGATATGAGCGCATGTCGCCAAGTTGGCGAAGGCATTCTTGTCGGTATACTTCAGTATCTTGAATCACGATTGCACCCCCTTTATCTGCTGGTTTGATTGTTATCGTTGCGTCATTGGATAAAGTCAGCAACGCGTTCTTCTCTATTGCAGATAAATTCTGGTAAGGTTTGTCTTGAGAAGTATTCAAAGTACCTATGTCATGTGTGACTGCTTTCTCGAAAGTTAATACCTGTTCAGGTACTAGATGATATGGGGGATTAAAATTTGACGTGGGTTTCAGGCCTGTATTGGTAGAAGTCGATTCAATAGGTGCTATAGAATTACTTTCTTTGTTTTTGAAAAAGAAATGTAAGCAAATTTTTCTAAAAAAACTCGCAAGTTCGCACCTAATTTGGAAAGGATCCCCAGTGTTAGTAGGAACAAAACCTAGTCCTCGATCTAGTACCAAATGTTCTTCTGTGGTAAGAATACGTGAACTCAGGTTGACTACTAAGTTGTCAGATTTGTGCTTGTGCTGGGTTGTTGTTGGCCTTTCCTGCTCCTCGTGTTCGGAGGAAGAGGATCTTGCTCTCAATGTACTTGTTGTCTGCCTCTTCTCTTTCCCCTGTTTCTTCCTCGACCTTGTCCTAGAAAAGGCTGGTTATCGAAGAATTGTGTTTGTGGTGGAAAGTGTGGCATGGGTTGTTGGTATTGCGGGAATGGATAGTTCCATGGCGCCGGTGGCCACCAAGGTCCCTGCTGTTGATATATACCTTGCCTCCCACGTCTGCGATTGTATCTAGGATATGTTCTTGTCCCTTGATCCTGCTGAGCCTCAGTATAAGAAGATTCTGAGTCGCTCGAAAAAACCTCAGAGCCTGAAGAGGAATAGTTAAACCCAGTCCGTCTGCCTCTCTGGTTGAACTCTGGAGCTACATACCCTTCCTTGGTATATGGATAAACTTTCTCCAATGAAAATTTTGCTAAATCTTTCTTAAATTTCTCAATCTTATTCACAAGAATCGAATCTTTATATTCTTTGTTCGATTTGTTAGTCTCGTCCATGTTTTTCTTAAAAACGGCATTAGTAATGGTTCTTTTAATTTGTCCTTCTAGGACTTGAATCACTATTAGTATGGCGTCTGCAATCTTCTTTGCTGTATTTATGATTAAAATCAACCAGTCGCGTGTACAACGCCACGCGATCAGTGACCAATCTTTCATAAAGGTCTTATCCGTTAAGAACAGGCGAGGGGCATTTGTTACCAGAGTACACCTGCAATGGCCTCCGGTTAGTAAGACAAGCGACTTGATTCTTCAGGATAGCATAACCTGAGCAGTAGGTCACACTAGGGGTTGTAATAAAACAAATATATGACGTTACAACGCATACCATCACAATGCATACTTTTACAATGTGGACTTTACAATGCAACTACAATTACAACGCATGTTTTTACAATGTCAGGCATTACAATGTATGATCATGGAGATACATAGAAAGTGCCATTACAACGCATATCATTACCACTCATACCAATACAACACATACCATTACAATGCATATTTATTATCCTATGTGAAACAAAGACCGATGTTACGGACAAAAAACTAGAAAAAATAATATTTAAAGATTAATATATCTCCCAAAAAAATTACAGGATGTACATAACTTTTTATTAAAAAAACAGTGTACACTCAGGGGCCGATTACGATGTCGGTCAGAGTTGCCTCTGACCTACACCGTTGCCGTCTCGGGACCGACCGACAAACCTCCGGACAATTCCGACCGCCTGATTATACTCTCATTTCTCTATGGGAGCTTGTGCTACAGCTGTAAACCAGCCGTAATACAGGTTCCCATAAACAAATGGGTGTGTGTATAAAACCCTGCACCTTGTGTCGGGCACCCCATGGTGCCTGCCACACAGTGCAGGAATTTACAGGGGGGCACCCTAGATACCCTCTCGGCCACCAACCGTAGGCTGTGGACACAAGGGGGCCCGGCTAGGGGCCTCCAAAGTCACATTCCGACAGCCTTTACATGTCAGAAAAGACGGCATGGAAAGGCTGTCAGAATCCAACATCGTAATCACAATGCTGTCCATAGGGGATTACGGTGCGGGTCGACCAGCCAAAAGACTCTGGGAGCTGGTCTGAACCTGGTTGGAATGACCGGCCGGTTTACACTCTGACCGCCGACATCGAAATTCTGCGGTCGAACCTCCAACTGACTGTGTCGGTTGGAGAGCTTAGCTTCCGACTAGTGGCTGGAGGCTTTCGACCAACATTGTAATCGCCCTCTCAGTGGCAAAACCAGCATCTACAAACAAATCATAAAGAATTGATGTCCTTCTACTATTTCCACTATAACAGCCCAGCCATCACCTACTCAAAATGGCTGCCATTATAAAATGGAATCTGAAAACCAACATTTTACACAGCATATAAAAAATATACTTTCAGTTAGCTTCTGAATCAAGTTTAAAAAACACAACCAAAACATATTTTCTTTTAAATTTTCGTTAACCCCTAACAAACGTATAAATTCAACCAACCACCATTATGCGCTCAGTGGTACACTGACTTCCCTGGTGACCACATGGATCTGGATTAGGAGGAAAAAAGAGACAGCTTTGACTTTGAAGAACCAGAACCTTTTGGGCCTGGCGGCGCAGGGTACGCCCAAAGTCTCCGGAGTTCACCTGCTTCGCTACACAGAGACACGGGACACTCTGTTGGCGTTAGAAGATCAGATTTATTTAGCTGCAGCCAGTACAGTTATCTTAGAAGTACACAGAGTAGGTTCTCAGGAGACTGCCACTTCACTCTGTGACGCACAGCGTTAAATACTATACAAGGTTCAGACATATTGACCTAAAACCCTCCCAGAACATACAAGAAAGAACCAATAAGGAAAGTTAGAAAACAGGATGGAACCAATGAGAAAAGTTGGAAAACAAAAGTGTCAGATGACTCAAAGAGACCTCTCCTCCAACTATGTTTGTCACCCCTCCCTCAAGCTAATTCATTAACAGATTCATAACTAACTTGCAGGTGGCGAGATATATTTGTGTGTGTTGGAGGACAGTTGTGAAACGAGAGAATGCTAGCAGGAGACAGTGAAGGCCAGTCGATAAGATAAAGTCAGGAAAGAATAGTGTGAATCAACAGATAGTTGAGACGGGGATTAGGAAAGCCAGACAGGGATTAGTGTACTCGGCTAGTCCTAACATCAGCTTTGCAAACAGAGGCAGAAAACGTATTTCGACACCAGGCTACAGAAAAAGCAGAATAGACTTTGTTCGCCGTGCTGCCTGAGTGATGGCAACACAAAATGGCGGGTCGATTCGATCGCGATCTGAAATCGAAGTTCCTCAGACCCTCCTTTTGCCAGAACTCAGGCAAGATAGACTCATGCTAATCTGAGTCAATATCGATAGCCATGAGGTCATCGAGCTGTTGCTGTAACATCATCCTTATGTTTTCTGTTACTTGTGGTTTGGGTTTTGGGATGCACATAGTAGCACAGAGGTCACAGATAGCGGGACCACAGTGCATACAAAGGCAGCAGGAGAAAATAATGGTCAGAATTATTCCTAGAAACGTCAATGCTTTCCAACCCCATTTGGACAGTAGTCCCCAAAACCATTTCGTAAAAGACCAATCTCCTTCGTCCTGGTGAATAGACTCAGAGATTATGTGCAACTTGGAGATAGCTTGGTATACTGTCAGAGCGTCATTAGGTATGAAAATACAGCAACTTGACCCGATCAATTTGCACACTCCACCACGATCGGCAAGAACAAAGTCTAAGGCAACTCGATTTTGTAATGTCATAAGACGATCCGCCTGTAGTTCTGCCGTGATGTTACTTAAGGCTCCTACAGTGATGTCTATTGTAGTCTCTACGACACGGACCAATTGCCTTATATTTCTGCTGTTAGCCATGGGACCCCAGAAGGGAAGGAAACCTTTAAGGAAATCTCCTCCCTCTTGTCCTGCTGTGTCCTTTGAATCAATAATCCCTCTGCCGTATCGGGTTCGGTGATGATTTGCGGAAGCAGTGTAAGTAGGGGGAAGAAGAAAGGCTATATAACAAGTACCAGAGAAACCCGTTGGTAACCAAGTATAAGCTCTATTATAGCAGATGAAATAGGTGCCTTGAGAAGGCACTAGAGGAGGCGAGTTCTGAGAGGAATAAACGTCCGTGTAGGAGCAGTTATTCCTTTGTGTAGTGTCAGAAGAGCGATCATTTATCTGTAAGCAGAAGTTACCCTGATGTGGTATAGTCCAAATCGGCGAGGACTTTCCTTTTCCAACTTTACTACTAAGACTAGACATATATTGGGTGACGTTCCAATTAGTGTACGCTTTTCTTTCGTCAATGGAGATTTTACTATTTTCCATGATTTTAGCCATAACTACCATACCTTTAATCAAAGAACTATGACTAAAATCCGGATAATTAATATGTGAACTAACAGATCGTCTGAATTTACTTTGATAAGCATTGGAGAAGATGACGAAGTAAGCCCAAGCAGAACCCTCATAAGAAAAAGGGAGAACTAGATATGGCATTCCTTTCTCTGTGGTATGTGGCATAAGACCACACACCCAACAATCAGTTGTATTAACCACTAATTGGTGCTGATGTAATAACTGGATAAGGAATTGTTATAATATTCGGTTCTTCTGACGAGTTCATGTGAAGGAAGAGTATGAAAGAGGTGTGGAGAGATAGTAGAAGAAGGCAAAGAGGAAGAAGGGGAGGCATCTTTTGGCTGCAAAGCATAAATTATCCAACTAATAAACGCCAAAACAATACATAATGATATAATAACACATAAAGTTATGCTGAAACGACTGTACATTATTTTACAGGATGCTTTCTTCATTTCATCTTTTCTTTCTTTATTACCTAGTGTAGTTTCCAACTTTCTAATGGATGCTCACGGCAATCTTCCTCAAGCACTAAGTCACGATGTTCCACCGTCCTATGACACTGAAGATCCTGCAGGCCTATTGCCACTACTCAGGTCGTGAATTAGACTCCTACCGTGACCCTGCAACCGGGACAGAATACTACACAAGGGAGAAGAGTCTTAAATGTTCTTTGGTCTTGGTCTTAAATTATATCGTTCCTTCCCCGGAACATTCTGGTCTTGGAACAATGTTCGTGGTTTAGTCGTATCCAAGCGGCGATTTGATGGAATTGCTTCCTGTAAAATGTTGTCGTCCTCTTTCTCAGACAGTGTCCCATTTAGGTGTGCATCGCTGAAGGGTACGAATCGTGGAACTCTTTCATTTTCACAGTCAACAACACCTCTGCGTACCCATTGATCGTATGGCAAAGGCAAAGGCACTTTCTTACAATGCACACCGTGAATCCAATTTTTCTTTCCTTCGACTTTAACTGCTGTCCTTGTAGTCAACAAGACCATTCGAGGCTCCCGCCACCTGGGTTGCAAATTGCTGGACCTCTGAAAAAAACGCATACCCAGTCACCTGGTCGGATGGAGTGACCTGGGTCTGTGGAAGCCTCTGGCAGAGCACTCTGAACCTGTTGATGAAGAACACGCAATTTAGTCGTAAGGTCATGCAGATAGTCAATCAACATTGGATATGGCAAGTCTGAGTATTTCTTAGGGCGAGGGATTCCCCATACGTTGGCCGGACGGCCAAACACCACTTCGTATGGGCTAAGTCCCAAACGAGAGTGTACTGCAGTTCTGGTGGATAGCAGAGCTAACGGCAAAGCATCGCGCCAATTGAGTCCTGTACTTGCTTGAACCTTTGCTAACTTTAACTTCAAGGTTCCGTTGTAACATTCTACTAAACCCGCTGACTGTGGATGATTTGCCGCGTGGAACTTTTGCTTGATACCAAGACCTGCACAAACTTTCTGCATGACTTGGCCAACAAATTCGCTCCCATTGTCACTCCAGACAATGCGTGGCAAACCAAACCTGGGGAAGAATTCTTTTAGAAGGATTTTAGCTGTGGATAGGGCTGTGTTATCCTTTAGAGGGTATGCTTCTATCCATCTTGAAAAGGCGCATACTACCACCAGAACATATTTGAGGTTGTTGTATCATTCCATATGAATGTAATCGATTTGCAACACCTCAAATGGATGTGTCGGAGGAGCAAAGTGACCTGCTGGAGTTGGGGTTCCCTTTCCTGGGTTGTACATTAAACAAACAATACAGTGTTTCACTACATTGTCTGCACATTTTGGGATACTTTCATTCTGCCACACTGGAGCCAGAAGTTTACAAATTCCTTTTGCACTTAAGTGGGCGGGACCATGTGCCATAGTAACCACTGGGAGAACATAGGCATCTGGTAACAGCCAACATTGATGTTCAGATAATTCCACCCAACAACCCATCTCATCTAGCATTCCCGTACTTTCTTCCCACTTGCTTATCTCCCTCTGAGAAGCCTCTTTCTGAATCGCTTTTACACTTTCCACTGTATTCTCATACATTCCTCTCTCTCTGACCCAATTCGCAGGACCTGCCACATACATTCGACTTGTCGAATCTTTTGCTGTCTTCTTCGCTATTTCGTCTGCAAACGCATTTCCCCGACCAACATCATCCGTAATCTTTTTGTGTGCACTACACTTTACTATCGCTATTTGGGTGGGTAAGGCAAGTGATTCGAGGAGATCAGTCACTAACTGACCATGTTGTATTTTGGTGCCATGTGAAGTGAGAAAACCCCTTTCCTTCCAGAGACGCCCAAAGTTGAACGCTACACCAAAAGCGTATTGGCTGTCAGTGTATACGTTCACTCTTTTCCGTTTCGATAATACACAAGCTCTTGTTAATGCTATCAATTCTGCTGCTTGCGCTGAATTGTGTCTAATGCGTGCAGTTTCCACAACCGTATGTAAAGTAGTTACAGCATAGGCTGAAACTGTATCTCCATTAGGCATTTTAAAACAAGAACCGTCTACCCATAGAGTTCCATCCGGATTCTCTAGCGGTGTGTCTCTCAGGTCAATTTCTCCTTTTGTCTCTTCCTCAGTACGGAAGAAACAATCATGCTGGTCCACACCATTTTCCTCATTTGGAAAGGGCAACAGAGTAGCTGGATTTAGGGTATTACATCGTTTGATGTGTATGTGACTAGCCAAAAGTGTCAGCTCGTAACCAGTTAAATGAGCGCTCGTAAGATGCTGTGTTTTCGTTCTGTTTAGCAAAGTATCCACTGCATGTGGCACCATGACAATGAGAGTGTTATCCAACACCACTCCAGCAGACTGTCGGATAGAAATTGCTGCTGCTGCTGTTGCTTTGAGACAACTAGTATTTGTTTTGTGTGCACACGTGTTTATTTTTTTCGAATTACTGTTTTAACGTTTGAAATTTAAATCCTACAAATTGCTTAGGGGTCCCCGACTTCCAGTGGTGACTCAGTGGGGTCCTCAGGAGTCAAAAGTTTGGGAACCAGTGAACTAGGCAATGCTTTAGCTACAGGATCCAACGTAGCCGAAAAATAGGCACATGGCCGCTGTTTGTCTCCAAATTGCTGTGCTAAAACTGACAATGCACAACCTTCTCTCTCATGAACATAGAGCGTAAAAGGCTTAGTGTAATCTGGGGTGCCTAGTACAGGAGCGGAACACAGAGCGGTACGTAGGTCAGTGAAACTCTTTTGGCACTCATCAGTCCATGGAAGGGGCTGAGGCTTATCTTTTAAAGTGAGTGCCAATAAAGGATTGGCAATTAGAGAGAAGTTAGGGATCCACTGTCTACAATAAGAAGTAATACCCAGAAAGGCACGTACTTCCCTTTGTGTGGATGGTACAGACATTCGCATAATCGTCCGAATTCGTTCTGGTGTCAGTCGTCGTCCCTCCTTTGATAGGAGATGACCCAAATAGGTAAGACAAACATATTGTAGTTTGGAAGGTGAAACCTTGTGATTCAGTTTAAACAAGTGGTGTAACAATGAAACAGTGACATCTTTGCAGATATCTTCTGAATCAGCGGCGACTAATAAGTCATCCATATATTGGATAAGAGCAGCACCATACGGCAAATGAAAGTATCAAGATGACATTTTAAAGCTTGGCTGTAAATAGAGGGACTTTCACAATAGCCTTGGGGTGCGTGCTTAAACCGGAAGCTTCGGCCTCCAAGAGAGAAACCAAAAATGTCCCTACTCTCTTCTGCAATGGGAATACTGAAGAAGGCATTCTTTAGATCGATAACAGAAAACCAAGTTGCTGTGGAAGGTATCATTGTCAACAAAGCAGTGATATCTGGAACAACAGGAAATTGTGGGATCACAATTTTGTTTACTTCTCGCAGATCAATTACGAAACGGTACACAGGAGGCTGAGAAGGATCAGTGCGTTTAAGAACAGGAAGAATAGGACTATTACATGTATTACCTCTTGTTTCTTCAACCACACCCTTCTGAATTAAGTCATGAATGATTTCCAAAAGCGCTTTCTCACCTTCAGCAGAAATTCTATATTGTGGGATGCGGGGTAATTCAGCATTGGGCTTGAGAGTGACAACATAAGGTGGAATCTCAAGACAACCCACATCGTTCGGACCCGTGGCCCAAAGTGCTGTTGGAAGGGAAAGTAATTCAGGTGGAAACTGATCTTTGGATAAATACATTGGGGAGACCAATTTCTGTCCTAAAGTAAGATGTACGCCAGAAGGAGAACAATATATTGTAGCATGCATTCTTTTCAATAGGTCAAGACCCAACAGATTCTCACCGCAACCATTCGTTAACAGAAGTGGAACTTCCAAATCATAAGGACCAACTGAAATAGGCAAGGGGCAAGAAACTGGATTGCGAACAGGGGCGCCAGAAAATCCTACGGAAACATTTGTTAAGCCAGACAAAGGTGCCCCAGGGAGTTTAGAATGAATGATAGAACTTCTCATTGCTCCAGTATCCAGAAGAAATGGCTCTGAAACACCCATTGTAGTGACGTTAACATAAGGTCCATTTTGATCTACTGGGATTGGCACAACTCCCTTACTTTGTCCATGGCTGTCCTAGTTAGCATGAAGACTTTCATTCTCGCCTTCAACATAATGGTCTTCATTGTAATACTGTGCAGACCTCACATTCTGTTGATCAAAGTAGTTCATGGAATTGGGAGAAGGTAGGGCACGTTGTTCTTGAGTCAACACACCTCGACCTCTACCTCTGTTTGCTGACTGGAGGCCAGCACGACCTCGTGGAGCAGGTAACGCTCCATTGCGCTGCAATAAAACCGGACAACTATTCTTAAAATGACCTTCCTCTTTACAATAGGCACATTGATTAGGAACTAACAAAGGTCGCGTATTGTATGGCTCAGGTTTTAGATACAACCTCTGAAACTTCAGGGGCTGCTGAATTTGAGGCTGAGCATAACACGGCGGTTAGGCTTGTTGCAAGAGAACCTTAGTCTTTAATTCTTTCGTCTTTTTCTCTTGCTTTTCTTTTTCTTCCTTATCTCTATTCTCATAATATTGCGCAGTAGCCAATATCTGAGCAGAAGAAGAAACAGCCCATGAACTTTCTGAATCTTTTAATTTGTGTGACAGCTCGGGAAGCAAATTGAATACAAATTTGTCCACGAATAATCGCTGTCCACCCTCTGTAGCCATGTCTTGACCACTGTGGTCGATAAATGTCTCCTCGAAACGAGTAAAGAAGTCAGAGACACTTTCATCTTTCTTTTGTTTGCATGCTGCTAGTTTATCCCAGTTAACTCTCAATGCAGGCATCATAGTTTTCATTAACGTAATGATTCTACCAGGAAGTTCCGAAATCAGAGCGTCAGGCTTTGCGCCACCCACTTGGTCTCTATCTGTATTAGTTATAACATCCCAAGTAGTACCTAGTTCCTGCGCATGATCCTCTCTACGAATCTTAGCCCATATTGTCTGTGGGACTACATTTCCCATTAGCATGTCGATATCTGCTAGATTCATAATGCAGGCCTCAACTGTCTGCGATAATTCTTTATAATAACCTGCAGGGTTCTTATGAGGATCTGGTAGAGTCTGCTTAAGGGCCAAAAGTTCAGATCTCTTCCAAGGGACATGTACCCATATACGTTGGAAATGAGCAGGGATAAGAGGGTTATCACCTGCTGCTGGAACCTCTTCCTTCCATACTGGAGGAACCTCTCTCATAGGATAATTTTTCGACGTCAGTCTAACCAACGGATCGGAATCAAGGAAAATCTGAGAAAATAATAAGGATCTATAAGAGATAAGCATCCTTACAGCTTCCTCAACCTTAGAACCCACAATAAGTCCTTTTTCAAAATCAGTCTGAACATTTAACAGATCTTGTGGGATCGGACTCGAACTCACATCTTCCCATTCTTTGATGAGAGTGTTGCATAGTACATTGAAAACGTATCTTTGCGTAGGCGCATTCCATTGCAAAAAGGTAGGCATGTTATCAAGCACACTGTATTGTGGACCCTTCTTGATCAATTTTCGTGCAAGAGAGTCTAACCTCTCTCGTTCCTCAATATCTGGGAACTGACTACGAGATTGCCTTCGAACAAAAGCCGGAGACACATTTAAAGCTTCAAAGAAGGGAGATAGAATACTAGTGACAGAGTCTGTGAGACGCTTACGCACGGTGAATTAGACATAAGAATTGGAGACAGAGTATTAGGGGAACTGACAGGAGAAGAATGGATAACCGCAGGAGGAGCAGAAGGCAAAGGAGATCTAAGATCAGGAGATGAGGGCAAAGAAGTTGAGACTAACGGTAAAACCGGCAAGGGCAGTAATACTGGAGGAGGCAAATGCGGAAGAGCCGGAACAGGCGGAAGTACCACTGGTGGCTGAACAGGCTGTAACGGCTGAGGTACATTGGCACTTTGCGCATAGGGCGGAGGCAACCTTAATAAATGGGACATTAGGGGATCTTCTTCTATATCTTTCTTATTATCAGAAGGTGAAACAGGCAACATCGTATAGCATTTATCTATCGCCATACGATGTTGTCTTTCTGAAATTTCAGTCGCATTATCAATTTCATCGTCTTTGAACTGTTGGGCAGCCTGTATAATTGTCATACACTGTGCTTTCCTATCTCGTTTTGCTTGTTTAATTTCTTTCTGTTTGGCTTCCTTACGCCAAAGGCGGAAAGAGTCAAACATTGCCGGCCGGGCTTTTCTTTTAAATAAAACTGCTTCCAAATTGTCTAGCACATCAGGATCAAAACTACAATTTTCTGGCCATTTGAGAACACCATCTTTCTTCGTGTATCGGGTCCATGTCTCGTTAAAGGCAATGGGGCCGATACCATGTTTTGAATAGAGCTCATATGTGGGAGTTCCAACCGAAAGAATGGGACAAGAGTCCTCAAGTCGGGAATCCCTATTACAACCAAGACAACAAATTCTTCCAAACTTAGTCAGACCAGGCATCTCAAGATGTCTCCTGTCTGTTCACAAACTTCAAGGGAGTAAAACTCAGTTTATGCAGCACAAATGCACTTACCCTCGGCTTTATCTATTGCGAGAGATAAATCTAAGAACCCAAAGAAATCAATCAAAGAACCAAACTTATGGGCGCGACCCACGAAAATACTTAACTAAGGATGTCTTCTTCCACCAACAGAGGCCCGTCTATCGTCTCACCTTACCATACATCATCAAAGGAAGAGCCAAAGCAGGGCGGCAGTCAGGGCAGCTGTCGTCAGTAGCCGTCAGGAAGGAGTAACCGCGCTGCAAAAGACCTTCGGACCACTTTCGACATACAGGGGTCGCTTAGTGAGGCTCGCGAACCCTCCGGAAATTTCTTGCGGGGTTCCTCACGACCTTCGAGCAGAACCGGTACCACTGAAGCCGCCCCACGTTGGGTGCCAGTTGAAGAACCAGAACCTTTTGGGCCTGGCGGTGCAGGGCACGCCCAAAGTCTCCGGAGTTCACCTGCTTCGCTACACAGAGACACGGGACACTCTGTCGGCGTTAGAAGATCAGATTTATTTAGCTGCAGCTAGTACAGTTATCCTAGAAGTACACAGAGTAGGTTATCAGGAGACTGCCACTTCACTCTGTGGCGCACAGCGTTAAATACTATACAAGGTTCAGACATATTGACCTAAAACCCTCCCAGAACATACAAGAAAGAACCAATAAGGAAAGTTAGAAAACAGGATGGAACCAATGAGAAAAGTTGGAAAACAAAAGTGTCAGATGACTCGAAGAGACCTCTCCTCCAACTATGTTTGTCACCCCTCCCTCAAGCTAATTCATTAACAGATTCATAACTAACTTGCAGGTGGCGAGATACGTTTGTGTGTGTTGGAGGACAGTTGTGAAACGAGAGAATGCTAGCAGGAGACAGTGAAGGCCAGTCGATAAGATAAGGTCAGGAAAGAATAGTGTGAATCAACAGATAGTTGAGACGGGGATTAGGAAAGCCAGACAGGGATTAGTGTACTCGGCTAGTTCTAACACCAGCTTTGCAAATAGAGGCTAGTTCTAACACCAGCTTTGAAAATAGAGGCAGAAGGCGTATTTCGACACCAGGCTACAGAAAAAGCAGAATAGACTTTATTCGCCGTGCTGCCTGAGTGATGGCAACACAAAATGGCGGCGGGCCACAAAATGGCGGGTCGATTCAATCGCGATCAAAAAACGAAGTTCCTCAACTTCAAACTGCCATCTATTGACTAAAGTAATTGTAAGTTTTCAATGAAACACAATTACATAGAAAATAATTAATTCACAAACCTAAAAATAATGTTTAATTTGTTATAAATCTACAGATCTTGACCATACAGATACAGCAATAAAATACTCATCTTCTGTGGAAAGTAAGGGAATATTAAAGACAAATAATATTTAATTTTAAACAAAATACATCACCAAACAAAAAATCATTTTTCTTTTTCTGATACATCCACAGAATTTGAACAGACAAATACAGCTATCAAACTAAATTAAAATCAGACTTTTTTCTGTACGTTTATGCTAAATTATTTCTATTAGAAAAATACATTATTAATTACATTTTAAAATAAATAAATAGTTTTGTGGAAGGTGCTGGTCAATTGTGGTCGACAAAATTACAAACCTAACTTTGCCGAGTAGTTGCCTCATGGAAGGTAATGGTCAGTGGTGGGGACCAAAATTACTATTCTAACTCCGCAGGGTGCTTACCTCATAGAGGGTGCTAGTTAGTGTTGAGGGCCAAAATTACTATTCTAACTCCGGAAGATGGTTGCGTCAGGGAAGGTACTAGACAGTGGTAGGGGCCAAAATTACTACTCTAATTCTCTGGGTGGTTGCCTCGGGGAAGGTGCTGGTCAGTGGTGGGGGCAAAATGTCTATTGTAACTCCAACCTGTTAACCTCAGGGAAGGTGCATGTCAGTGATGGGGCCCAAAATTACTACTGTAACTCCGCCAGGTGCTTGCCTCAAGGAGGTTGCTGGTCAGTGTTAGGGAACAAAATTACTATTCTAAATCCGTGGGTGATGACCTCAGGAAAGGTGGCTTTATGAAATATAATCAATAAAAAGTAAAACATATAGGCCCTGATTACGATGTCGGTTGGAGTTGCCTCTGGCCGACATCGCTGTGGATGGGGAACTGACCGACCCCAGGTCAGCGGTTCTGACACCGCACTTAGGATGTGACCGCACATGGGGGCCGATTACGATGTGGAGAGGCTCCTCCAGACAGCCGTAATTTCGTTGTAACCCTTCAGACGACTTGGTTGGTTTACATTACGACAGACCGATTGCGTTGTTCGTATTTGGTACAAAAACCACGTGGTCATTCCAAATCGGTTCCGACCGGCTCTCGGAGTATCCGTACACCCCTATAGAGAGCATTTCCATCCACTGGATTACAATGTCTTTTTCCAATAGCCTTTCCGTGCCGGCCTTTCTGACACAAAAAGGTTGTCGGAAACTGACTTTAGGGGCTCCTCGCTGGGCCCTCTTCCTTCTGCCGCTCCGGTTGGTGGCCAAGGGGGTACCTAAGGGACCCCATTGTAAAACCCTGCACTGTGTGGCAGGCCCAATGGGGTGCCTGAAACAGGGTGCTGGGATTTACGCACACACACCATTTCCCCATAGGGGCCTGTGTTGTGTCCGGTTGTCGGGCGGAGCACGAGCTCCCATAGGGAACAATGGGAATCCGACCGAACAGTGTTTGCCGCATCGTAATCGGGCAGACGGACCCGCCGACTGTGCATTGGTCGGTCCCCATTTCAAGACAGTGTCGGGATGAGGCTTTACGCCCGACATTGTAATCGGCCCCATGGTGCGTTCGTAAACTTCAATTTTTCAATGGGAGCTTTTGCGGCAAGCCGAAAATGCTTGCAGCACTAGTTCACATTGAGAAATGGAAATTTTTACTCATCCCTGCTCTGTGTGACAACCACCTGACGGTGCCAGCCACTCGGTGCTGGGATGTGAAGGGGCACCATAGGTGCCCCAAGGGCCACATGTGGAGGTTCACGGGGGAAGAGGGCCCTGCTAGGGGCCCCCAAAGACACTTACTGACAGCAGTTCCATGCCACAAAAGCCGACATGGAACTGCTGTCAGAAAGTACCATCATAATCCGGATGCGGAAACGCCGTCCTTTAGAGATTATGAGGCCTTTCAGACTGGCCGACGGGCTCCTTGAGTCACAACCAAAACTAACCTAAAAATGTCTTATTACAAAGCAAAAAGCAAAAAGCAAAACAAACAACAGTTTGTTAAAGTTATCCAATTATAAAATGGCAAAAAAAAAGCACAAAACAAACAATCATTTTTAAAACCTCTGTAAAAATCCACTTTTCCTTTTAGACCTATCAAGCATCTTTCAGAAGGAAGAAAACTGAATCACCAAAAACACCTGAAGAAAAATCTATACCAGCAAAAGGACTAACAAGTAACCTTGAGCGTAGTGGAAGTAGCAGGGCTACGCGGAGGTCCATGGAGTTGCGAACAAACTCAGTGGAGCTCCGCTCCGCGACGCCACCCGCCTCCACCCCCCTATATTAATAAGTAATTCTACAATACTTAAAGTAAATTAAAACCACTTATCTGCACTGCGGCGTCCCCGGGCTGCCCTCCTCCTCTTCCTCGCCGTCTGGATTAACCTCGGGAAAATTGTGCATGCGTGCGCCTCCGCGCATGCGCATTTTGTGCAAGAGTTTTTTCAAGGCTTATCCAGACCGTGAGGAAGAGGAGGAGGGCAGCCCAGGGCAGTGCAGGTAAGTGGTTTAAATTTACTTTAAGTAATGTAGAATTACTTGTTAATATAGGGGGGTGGAGGCAGGGGCTGGCCAACTCCGCCGCTCTGCGGAATGTGCGGAGATTTGCCTTCTCCGCGTTCCTAGCGGAACACGGTGGAGGCAAATCTCTGCACACTCCATGGGCGGGGTGGAGGTCTCCGCCAGGGCTTACAAACAAGCAAACAAAGGAACCATACTAAGGTGAGGCAAACTGCATTAACTATTTAAAATGCCTAATTTTCTTTTCACAGGAATCAACTACAAACCATAATACAAGATTATAGCTGGCAAAATCAAAATCAAGCAATAAAATAAACAACATGTTCTTGGAAAACTCAATAGGCAACTATATATAATTATTAACCAGTTTTTTTTCAGAGCTTGTAATCGATAAACAATTTAAAATTACGTAAGCACAGAATAACAGCAATAGAATTCAAAACATGTTTTCAGAAATGTCAATAATCAAAAATGTAAAAATATAAAAAAAATCTTTGCAGGTTAAAAGTTAAATCTACAAAACAAAAACTCTTTTTCTGCCTTCTTTTACAGACATATACATAATGGCATCAGGACAACAAGCCAGCTATATTAAATCCCATAGAGAAAATCGACTCCTGAAGCACGGTGGCTACCTTTATTGTAAGGAGAGGTTATTGAGCCAAGGAGTCATTGGAGGTGTGCGCAGTATTACTCGTCCCATTGCAAAGGCCGAGCGGTTACTCTTGGTGACCCTGTTGAAAGGACCACTGTGCCTCTGCAATGGAGATCGAGGTTAGAGAAAACATAAATCAAAGTGCATCCACCTCCAATTAAACCTGTGGCGCAGTTTTGAGGGAGGTATCCCAAGACAAGTTGTATGCCTACAATTCGTAATTTACGCAGAATTATCCAAAGGAAAAAACAGGCAAGTAATTCCCAACGTATAACATCACAAACATACTCTGATATTAATATACCTCCTCAACTAACTGTAACCGTTACTAATGAAACCTTTCTTTTGCATGACAAAACAAATCCTCAGAAAAGGATACTAATCTCTAACCCAAACCCATAACCTTGTAAAATAGGAGATTAGTGATATTTGGATGATGGATGGGACGTTTTAATCCACACCCCCATCCATTCACCCAAATGTTCACTGTTCACGCCTACATTAATAGCACTGTAGTTCCCTTAGGGCCAGATTATAAGTCTGGCAGTCTGCAGGACACCTGACTCGTGGTGGCACGGCAGTGGCGGGTCCGACTGCCCTAGAACTGCCGGTTCTGTCAGGGAACCGATGTTCTGTGATGTAGGAGCGGCGGTCAGAGGCTGCAATATGCTTGGAGGGATTGTCATGTTCCGCCATGCATGTTACAAGTTTTATCTCTGCCAGGATTTTCATAGTGGTGCCATCCCCATGAAAAGCCTGGTGGAGAGGATACAATGGGGACCCTACTGGGCCCTCTGTGTCTCAGACATTTGAGGATGCACACAGGGGGCATGACATTAGTCCCCCTGTGTGCATGCACATAGATTCCTGTACGGCATGGACTTACAAGTCCAGGCCGCTCAGGAATCTTGTGAGGCATTCCCAATGCAAGGAGCAAGACCTCTGACCTCTGGTCTAAGGCCGGCTCTCTCCCTAGCAGCTCCGCTATGTTGTGCCTCGCCGCTGACACGCTGACCTCCACCTGGTAAGTGTTCGAGGCCGCTGTCTGTCCGCTGGTGCCTGCCTCTGAAGTCCGGCTCCGCCTGGTAATTGGCCAGTGTCCTTGGTTTCTGCCCATACTGCCGTCCTTCGCTTCTACCTAATTGTGCTTGCCTTTCTGCCTTCATTTATTTAAATAATTCTGTTTTAACTAATTCTGTTTCATCCTGCTTATTTTTATTTAATTTTTTCCATTTGTTGTGCCCTGCTTCTCTTTCCCGCCGCTCCTGCCCCTGTGGTCCCTCCCCCCTGACGGTCCCTGCTCCCACCTCTCAGCTGCACCTCCCTGCCCCCTTCCCTATTTAATGGTGGCCACTGCGCAGTCACGCCGCTGGCGTGCCGAAAGCACACCAAAGGCAAGCCCATCTGCGCCCATCCACGGCCCGACCAGCACCAGGGATCCTGGACCTCCAACCATCTACTTCTACGACTCAGCCACCCTCCTCACACTCAACCCCAGAAGAGAAAACGACTGCCTATAAGCAAACAGCGCTTGACGTTTCAAATGATTTGAACTCCTTTCGATGGATGGAAGCAATCGACTACCATCAGTGGAATTTGTGTCCTGGTGGCTGTGGCTATGTATGAGACCTCATACACAAAGTCCTAACTTTGAAGTCAGTAAATAAGAAAAAGTCTCGTTAATTAAAGCAAGAAAAAAAGAAAAAAGAGAAAGAAAAAAAGAAGAATTAATCCAGCAGATTAAGAGGCCCCCCCTTTTTCAGCCAGATTTCTTACGAGCCTGTTCCCCATTGATTGGATACAAGAGGCTACTCTAACACTATTGGGTACACCTGCTTAATCACCTATACCTTAGGCTGATATACATTTCCTGTGTCCTGAAGAAGACCCGATACGACTATTCATAAATAGTGCTCGGTGTAGGGTCGAAACGTTGACGGCTTCCCAGTCCCTTATTAATCGGATCTCCTTGTTGGTTAAAAGATAGGATATGCGACTTACAAGGATTATTGTATACCCATGAGGAATTTAAGGACTTATAAGACAAATAAGATTCTTTGTATATATTTTGTTTTATTTAGTAAAGACGTGTATATATTGTAACTATTCACATTGTCACTTATTGCACTAAGTCACTCCATTCACTTTGTCACTGCGTCGTTTTTCCAAGTATTGTATATACAGCCTTTCTTTTTCCTTTGATTTTGCTTATTCTTGAAAGAATAGATACATAACTTAAATATAAAGAATACATTTCTGTATCTAAATTGCATATCCTTGATTGATATTGATTATTTAATTGATTTGTATATGCTGTGAGTTTTGATTTATCGTTAACGAAATTATTTGTTTCCCTATGGAACCATTGTTTATATTATGTTGATGTGGCCCAGGTTCCTTGGGTTATAGGGTTACCCCTGTTTCTTTAACCTCTATAAGCAATTCCAAACACGACCCATGGCCAGTTCTCCGACCGCCACTGCTGCCAGACCTTCACCACCGCTCCGGCCGCCAACACCACCAACTCGCTAAGATGCATCCTCCTCAACGTGCGCTCCGTGCACAGACACGCCGTGGAGATCTGGTACTTCCTGGACACTCTCTCACCCTACGTGGCCTTCTTTACAAAAACCTGGACCAACATCTCCTCCGCCCCTGACATCGCCATCGCCATCCCGGACGGATACAAGATCCAGAGGAAGGACCACCCCAACCACCCAGGAGGAGGCCTCACCATTGTGCACAAAAACTCCCTATGCCTCTCCACCTCCAGCGACACCTTTCCCGCTGCCAAACACCTGCACTTCCAGGTCCAGACAAGCCCCAGCTCCACATTCCGCGGCACCCTCATCTATAGGCCCCCTAGCCCCTGGGCCCTCTTTGCCGACACCATCACCGACCTCATCGCACCCCACTCCATCACCTCCATGGAGTACATACTCATCAGAGACCTGAACGTCCACCTCGACAACCCCAACGACCCAAACTCCGCCACCCTCCGGGAAAACCTTGCCAACATCGGACTTAAACAACTGGTCACCACACCGACCCACAAGGCAGGACACACCCTCGACCCCATCTTTGCAGGAGGAAACAGCGTCCACTTCAGTCACACCACACAACACCCATAGACCGACCACCACTGCGTACACTTCCTCGTCGACAAACTCAAGCCGCACAAAACCGCTCCATGCCCCCCACGAAGGAACTGCAGCAGAGTCACAGAGGAGCAGCTCTACTCCACCCTCAACCGCAACACCCCCACCAATGCAACTGACGCCAACCTTGCAGCCAGGGAATTCCACACATGGATCTCCAACTGCGCAGACAAGCTCGCCCGCTATGCAACTCCAGCAGACAACGCCCCAGGAAAGATGCCTGGTTCACCACCAACCTCCAAGAAGCCAGACATACCTGCAGACGCCTGGAGAAGAACTGGAGAAACAGCAAGACACCCGAAAACTTCACCACTTACAAGAATGCCATGACGGAATACCACTAACGCATCAGAACCACTAAACGGACCTTCATCCACAACAAAATCGTCGCCAACTCCACCAACTACAAAGAACTCTTCAACATCATCCAGATATTCACCAAGCCCCCCAGCGGAGCCACGGACATCACCCCTTCTCAGGACCTCTGCGACAAGCTCGAGTTCTACTTCCACCTGAAGATCGGAACCCTCTACGACCATCCCCCCCACCGGCAACACCAGCCAGCCCACCATCTTCTCCAGGACACCGGCCATGACCGAAGATACCGCCTCGACCATGAAAGGCATCCACTCAGGGGCCCCCACAGACCCCTACCCACAACACATCTGCCACAGAGCCGCCACTGCCATCACACCATAATTACAATGCACCATCAACACCCCTTCGAGACCAGCGTTTTCCCCAACTACTGGAAACGTGCAGAAGTCAGGCCTCTGCTCAAGAAGCCCTCAGCAGATCCGACGGATCTCAAGAACTACCGGCCCATCTCGCTCCTCCCCTTCAAGGCAAAAGTCATTGAGTAGACCGTCAATGAAGAAGTGACAATGTTCATCAAAGACAGCGCCATCCTCGACCCTTCTCAATCCGGATTCCGCAGCAACCACAGCACCGAGACCGCCGTACTTGCGGCCATAGATGACATCTGCATCCTCCTCAAACAAGGACACACTGCAGCCCTGATTCTACTCGACCTGTCTGCAGCTTTCGACACCGTCTCCCAACACACACTCGCCGCCAAACTATGGGATGCCGGCATACAAGGGACCGCCCTAGACTGGATCCGATCGTTCCTCACCGGCAGAGGCCAAAGGATCAGACTGCCCCCCTTCCTCTCCGAACCCACGAAAATCAACTGCAGAGTTCCCCAGGAATCATCCTTCAGCCCAACCCGCTTCAACATCTACATGGCCCCCATCGCCACCATCGTCCGACAGCACAGCCTCAGCATAATATCCTATGCCGAAGACACCCAGCTCATCCTCTCCCTTACCAAGGACCCCACCACCACCAGACTCAACTTCCAGGAAGGAATGCAGGAAGTCGCAACCTGGATGAGCAACAGTTGCTTCAAACTCAACACGGAGAAGACAGAAGTCCTCATCCTCAGAGCAACCCCATCGGCATGGAACAACACTTGGTGGTCCACCGCCCTCGACAGCCCCCCAAACCCCATGGACCATGCCAGAAACCTAGGCATCATACTCAGCTCCTCCCTCGCCATGAACCGACAGGTCAACGCCGTCGCCTCCAGCTGCTTGAACACCCTCCACATCCTCCGTAAGACTTTCAAATGGATCCCCCCCGAGTCAAGGGAGACATTCACCCACACACTCATCACCAGCAGACTGGTCTACGGAAATGCCCTCTATGCCGGCATAAACAAGACTCTGCTCCGTAAGCTCCAGATGATACAGAACAGCGCCGCCAGACTTGTCCTCGGAATTCCTCAACACGAGCACATCAGCTAACACTTACGGAATCTCCACTGGCTCCCCATCGAGAAGAGAGTCACTTTCAAGATACTCACCCATGCTTACAAATGCCTACACAACTCCGGACCCCAATACCTCAATGATAAAATCGCCTTCTATGTACCCAAAAGAAACCTCCAATCCGCCAACCTCGTCCTCGCCGAAACCCCATGCATCCGCAGAGCCAAAACAGGGGGAAGAGCCTTCTCTTACATCGCAGTTAAATCCTGGAATGAGCTCCCAATCGGCATCAGATGCGCCCCCTCCCTGAACACCTTCATGAAGCCTCTCAGGACCTGGCTCTTCGGCTGAACAGAACTGCTGACCCCCCCAGCACCTTGAGACCCTTACGAGTGAGTAGCGCGCTTACAATTCCCCTGATTGATTGATTGCGGTGTCTTTTTAAAAGGCACTGCCACCTTTTAAAGGGGACGACAATGGGAACCTCCACAGCGCCCACCAAACTATGAATAGGGGCCTAATTATTAGGCCTGGTCCAAAATTCCGTTCCGTTCGCGGAAATTGCGATAATTTGGCATTTTCGCGTTCCGCGGAAAGCGCGACAATGTCAAAATGTGTGCATTCCGCAGCTTAGCAATAGTTTGTTTCTTGCTCGCGCTGTAAAATAATACATTCTCGCGTGCGTGCGATTGCCTTACCTGAATCCCCGCGTTCGCCGACAAGTTTTCCCGATCCGGTCGCGTTCTCCACGAGATGTTGGATTGTTGGTAGCCATTTGCGCTGTCTCGCGACAGTTCGCGCCCGCAGTAACGTCATGCATCGCGCGATCACGTCTTTCTTCTCGCGATCATGCACCGCGAGCCAAGTGAAAACAAGATGGCCGCGCCCGCGAGCAACCGCATGGGTAAGTTGGCGAGCCGCGACCACGCAGAAAGTACCGCAAACGGGCGGGAAAAAAACTTCCGCATCTTCGCGATATTTCCACGTGTTTGCGGAGATTTTTAACATTTTCGCGATAATTTGCGAAAGTTTATTTCGCAAATTCCGCCCACCCCTACTAATCATGATGTCGGTCAGAAAAGCTCCGAATGGCATTTGGAATTTCCTAACCCGTGTTGGAACCAATGTTTATGATAGAAGGTAACCCTTAGGTCTTTACGACTCTGTTCTGACCAACATTTGGAGACTCAGAGTCAGTCGGGTCCTGTAAGACTTGGGGGTCTCTAGTTGGCACAGGTATGCACTTGTGACAAATAGGGACCCTCACCTCTACTCAAGGTAAGGGGGTACACTCCTAAAATAAACCCTGCTCACTCCCTTGGTAGCTTGGCACGAGCAGACAGGCTTATCTCAGAGGCAGTGTGTAAAGCATTTGTGAACACATACAGTAATTAAGTGATACACTATAGATGGACACCACACAGGTTTTATTTCAAAAATAAGTATTCTTTATATTGATTTACCACAGGACCATTAAACAACAAAAATCCACAATACTGTTACTTTAGGATGGTAGAATTTAGCTTAGTTCTCTTAGTTCTTAAATGCGACACTTTAAGTTAATGTACATTTTAGATGCGACACGCAGGGCAACAAAAGCGTTGCAACTATGTTGATGCGATGAAAGTTTGGTGCAGAGAAATAAAGACGTGAAGATCTTCCAAATGCGGCATGCTTCTCCGATGTTGTGAGAAGACTCGATTTGATGCGTCAGCTGCAGTGGCGACACACTTTCCGCGATGCGACGACAGAGGCTTTGGCGGCAACACTCTTCTCCGACGTTGCGAGACGCTTCTGCTCGATGCGATAGCTTGTAGCGGCGACACACTTTACGCGATGCGACGACAACAGCTCCGATGGCGGCACACTTCTCCGTGGATGCGAGGTGCTTTTCTTGATGCGGTGCAATGCGACAGCTACGATGGCTGCGATGGCGACACGCTTCTTCCTCGATGCGAGACTCTTCTCTTGATGCGGTGCAATGCATCAGCTACGATGGCTGCGATGGCGACACGCTTCTTCGGCGTTGCGAGACACTTCTTCAATGATTCGAGATGCTTCCGCTCGTTGCGACTGCAGCGGTGACACACTTTACGCAATGCGACGACAGCGGCTCCGACGGCGGCACGCTTCTCCTTCTTGAGTCGTGCTTCCAGCTCCTTGCGACACGCAGTCCCTCAGAAGGCCCAACACAGCAGCAAGCACATCCAAAGAACTCTGGGGAGCTGGGGGTGAAGTCTGTTGTCCCTGAGACTTCAGCAGGAGGCAAGCTCTTTACCAAGCTCTTGGAGATCCTTCACAAGTTGAGCAAAAGTACACACAAAGTATCTTTCTCCTCTCTTTGGCAGTAGGCAACCCCTGCAGGCCAATCCCCAGTTTCAGGGATAGTCTCTCCTCAGTTTCTTCTTGGTTCCTCTCCTCAGCAGAGGTTTCTTCTTGTTTTCCCAAAGTGATCTAAATTCTTGGAATCAGGGTGCCAATACTTATACCCCAAAATCCTTTGTCCTCTGAGGGCAGAGGGGCCTTTGCCTTGTTCAAACCGGTTCTAGTCAGTCCTGGAGCACTTTGTTTACCTGACTCCTTCTTTCCTTTCCGAGTGCAGGGCAGAGACATCAGACGCACCACAGGAGGTGGAGCCAGCATTGTGGAGGGAAGGCACAGCCCTATTCAGGTCCCAGGTGCAACTCCTCCCACCCATCTAGATGCAGATCTCTCTATTCACCACTGGGCCACCTCACCCTGTCTCCTGGAATTCGCCAGCCCTGTCACTCAAACTCCAGACAAGGAATACACAGCCTAGCAGAGGCAGGTTTGAATGGTTAGACAAGAAAATACCTACTTTCTAAAAGTGGTATTTTCAAACACAGAATGTTAAAACCAACTTCACTAAAAGATGTATTTTATCATTCTGAGTTCATGCATACTAAATTTGAATTTCTACCATGTTCCCTGAGTCAGTTAGGATTATAAAATGTAATAATCAAACTGCCCATTCTGGCCCATGGAGAACAGGTAGCCTTGCAATAGTGAAAAACTAAAACGGTCCAAGTAGTTTGGTGTCCCAGTTAAAATTCAGAGAAATGTATTGACGCTCACTTCTCAATCTGAGGTCCCTTTCACGTAAACGGCATACCAGACCTCAGATTGAGAAGTGAGCGTCAATACATTTCTCTGACTTTTAACTCGGACACCAACCTACTTGGGCCTTCCCTATAACTAAACGATCTAATAAAATCCATATTCGCTAATTCGTTTGAAAGTCAAGATCAACTACTGAAGAGTTTAGAAACAACCGCTAAATAACGACGGCAGTTGTCTCCATTACTTGTTTGGAAATCATTAAAGAAATATATTCAGGGGTCAACCTTTTAAATTCACTAGTCCTGAAGATGGTCTTAATAATGGAAATCTAAAGACCGAAACATCGACTTTCACACTGTTTTCCTGTAAAATAATTGATTGCAATTGTGAAAAAGTGTTTGATAACTACTATAGTGAAGGCATGAATAATTGAAATATTCCCTTCCAATATAATTGTAACTGCTGTTACCTCAAGTACCCTTTTTGAAATTTGGTGATAAACTTTATTTTTATATACACCCGTATTCTATTCTCTCTTTTTTTGTCTATGTTGCTTTGGATTAATTTGTTCCAATTTTTGGATGGATATATACTCATATGATTGACGCATAATTAGACAGAATCATATTGTCTAAAGTATAAATTGTGAAAATAATTAAGTTTGTAAGCATATTATAAAACTTTACATACTTTACATACAACTGAGATTCAGAACTACACAACTAAGTATTTGAATAAATCCCTTGAAGGCACCTCTTTACTTGTTTATCAAACTTGCCCGAGCCCTCAAGGGTAGATTGGGTTGTCCACTATATTTACCCGCTTTTGTATCCTGGCAACTCGCAAGCCAATCCAAACGCCATGTCAAGTACATGACGTACACAGGACACACAGCACACACGCTCTCATGCGCACATATATGTGCTCACAGCTCTGATTTTGAATTACATTGAACAGCTAAAATTAAATTGGTGAAATTCACTTATCATCAGCAATTAAGGGGAAGATTGATTACCCATAACTGCAACACTGAGCTTGCAGTTAGCCCATGATTTATACTGGAGAAAGCCAATATAGGATATTCGATTTGCAGAGTTTTGTGCTGTCTGCTGCAAGTTCCTTCAGTGCCTCTCCCCCGTTAATAGTGAGTATGATGTCCACTGGTCGCCAGTGAAATCACGTCACAAAATACAGTTGAAATAAAAGCAGAAAAGATCTTTAATTAATAAAATCCAACCAAGAGGGAATCTTCTTGCAACTGCCACAAAGCCTCCCTTTCATTCCATTCCAGATTAGAATCAATCACATTATTTTCCATGTATGCAGGATGTAACACTGGGCTCCATGGCGGTCCGCCTTAACTTTTAACTTGGACCTAGTCTAGCACACCAATATAATCGCCGTTGGCACTTTGTGTTTTTTTACTTCATTTTTAGTTCAAACTTTGAAAATTAATATCTCCAGTTTTATGGATTGGATTTTTGTTATTTTGATATGAATTTATCAATTAAAATATTCTCTATTTTGTACTGTTTGAGTGCTGCATAAATACTTAAGGAGGATAATGGTCCTTGGTAAAAGAAGGTTCAAAAAAGGAAAATGAATATAGAGCAGAATCATCTCTATATAGTTCCTATCCAGCCGGATAGTACGATTTAATCAAAGTTAATAGTAAGTTTCAAAAACGTAAAAAATGTACAGTGGGATACAATCCTGTATCCAATGACAGAAAGCAGGTAGTGACAAAGTGTACAAATACAGTAAAACGAAAGACAGTTTTAAGGCAAAACAACAAAATGCTTGTTGTGTAATCAGAACAATAAAACAAGCGTGATAATTGACACAGCGATTACACATGGTCTATAAATAATTTGTGTGCACGGTGTTTAAGCAGTCGTACTATCCGGCAGGATAGGAACTATATAGAGACGATTCTGCTCTATATTAATTTTCCTTTTTTGAACCTTTTTTGAACCTTCTTTTACCAAGGACCATTGTCCTCCTAAAAAATTGTTACCCAAGGTCCTTGCTTACTCAGTTGGGTCCCCTTGTTCTTCTTTAAAGGCATAAATACTTAACACAGTGCCTCTAAGTTAAACCTGTCTGCTTTTGTCCCAAGCTACCAGAGGGTTAAGAACTGGTTTATTTAGTGACCTTTGTGGTTCACCATGACAAGGATTATTGAGGTGGGTTCCCATCTCTCAATGAATACTCCAATTTCTCACACTGACTTAATGGTGAAATCCAATTTTCGAGAACTTAAGCAGAAAGATAACTTTGTAAAAAAATGTAATTTGGGTTGCCTAAACCAAAACTGGCTTAAAACCAGTGCTGCCACTCATCACACCTCCAGAGCAGAAATACACATCCTTGGCTGGATGAGTTAACAATTTAGCTCAGAGAAGAATGGCCTGCCTATGAACTCAGTAAAGGACAATGAATGTTTACTGCTGACCTCTTAGCACAGATTAGATGCCTGGGCGTGGACAGGAACAGTTGGCAGAAAAAAAGGTCATCTTTAGCACTTCCTCTTTTGACTTAGAGATGCCAGGGAGGGATTCTCCTGTTCATCCCAGGACCTTACTAAACTGTGAGGCTCCAGCCAAAGTAGGAAGGGTTTTGAACCTGTCAGGTAGGGCTGTGGCCAAGAAGCTGAAGACAGGTCTGCTTGGTGGTAGCTCTATCCCTCATCTTGCAAACAGTAAGGCAAATAGGAAGGGCTCGATGGGGAGGTCGGGACTGCAAGAAAATTGTTAGGTTTGGCTGGTAGAATTTCTCTAATTGATAAATCTGGTGCTTTCACCACCACATTCTCCAAACATTCCTGGGAATATTCCATCTGAAGAATTAGGCCATGCTGGAAGAAGAATGCTGACTTCTGACTCCTGCTGGAAGTAGAGGAGTCACACAAAGACTCAAGACTCCTGAATCCTACAGGGGCACCTTCCTACAGAAAACAATCCTGAGAGGCTTTTTCTCTTTCTCTGAGTGCTGCAAAATGCAGCATACATAGAAAGAGGAACAACCGAGGAGAAATAAAGCTATTTCTCCTCGTCATGCCTCTCCTTGGAAGGCGTATCTTTTTGGTGCATTCCCAGGTTTACAAGTCCTTGTAAATCTGGGAATGTGATAAAACCCATGGAAATTGCGTGGGAATACCCACAGCAACGCCCATGGAATGCCTCTCTTGCGCAGACTAAGGCAACGTAGCTATTTGCGCTGCATTGTCTTACTCCAGATTTGTGAAGCGTGGCTTTGTGTGGTTTCATAAATCTGACTTAGAGGTTTTCATCACACATGTACCACGTTGCACGGTGCAAGCATGATGCAAAGCTCTCATAAATACGCCCCTAGATTAATTTTGACACTGTTGACTCAAGAGACATTGTACACACTCCAAATACTCCAGACACTTTGTACAAAAGAGCCAGCACTTCAGCCAGTATTGACACTTTAGACAGTTCGACACTTCATACACAAGAGGCACTTCAACCACGTTGCACCTTTCTGACATTGTTGCTTATAGGCTCAGTAGACTCTTCTGACATTTCAGTTTCAAGAGAAACTTCAGACATTCCAGACACTCCAAACACAAGAGACAAAGCTGACACTTCAGACTGCAGGGAGCCGGACAAATTATGCATTTCTGACATTCAGACACTCTAGTCTAAAAAGACAGTTTGGAAACTCCAAACAGTTTACACAAGAGACACTTCGGACTCAACAGGCACTCCAGACAAATTATATGTTTCTGACACTCCGACACTTCAGTCTCAAGAGAGAAGGCAAACACTTCATACACAAGAGAAACTCCTGACGCTTCCGGTTCCAGAGACACTTCAGAGAGTCCTGGCTAAGATTCATGGCTATCATCTATTCTTTTCACAACCATGCACCCTGCCCTTCAAGTCCTTCGGTGTGGCCTTTCCACTTCCCTTGCATTACTTGCCAATGCATTTCTTAGCAATGCTTCGCACGGGCTTTCACAAGTTCTTCATACTACAATTTATGCATTAAAAAAAACCCTTAAAACAACAGTGCAGACTGGGGGAAACTCGAGAATGTGGCTTCTGCAGCTGAACGCCTGCACATAAGTGGCTCTTAAATGTTGTTTAACTGCACTTCAGCATTTCAATGATGTTGTTTTTGCAGCAGTACACCTGCACTTTGGCACTTCAATAATGTTTTTGCCGTAGTATATCTACAGTTTAGCGCTTCAATATTGTACTGTTTGTAGCAATAAATCTGCACTTTTCGCACTATTGAGAATGTTGTTTTTGCAGTAGAATATCTGCACTTTAGCACTTCAATAATTTTGTTTCCGTTGCAGTACATCTGCACCTTAGTGCTCCAATATATCTGCATTTTTGCGCTCCAATAATGTACTTTTTTCAGCAGTATATCTGCCTTTTAGCACTTCGATGATGCTGTTTTTGCAGCAGTATATCGGCACTTTAGCACTTCAATAATGTTGATTTACACCAGTACACCGGCACTTTACCAGGACTGTTCAGGTGTTAACCAGTTTTCCCACTGTTAAACTGGGGTGCATAGACAGTGCTGATCTGCACCCAGACATAAGACTCGTGACCCTATTTTCCTGACATGGTAGTTTTATCATCTGCCTAAAGCGTTTTTTTTTTTGTATAGTGAGCTAAATTTATACAGTAATTGATATATTTCAAAAGGCTTGTGTTCCTTCTGCATAGAGCCTAAATTATCTCAAACTAAGGAAACCACGAATAACCAAAGATGACACCCTCTGGCAATATTATAATATGGCATGTTTTAGCAATGCATATCATTCGCTGGAAAGTAAATTGAAGTTATTAGAGGAGCACTCATGCCAATGTTTCTCCATAAAAGGAACAAAGAATCATACCTCTCTTGTCCACGTGACACCGTTAAGAGAACGCCACGGAGGGAGAAAGATGGCGGCCGCCAGGATTGAGAAAGATGGTGGCTTCCAAGAGGGAGAAAGATGGCGGCTGCCAGGTGTTAACTTTAAAACGCGTGAAGTTGATAAATAGTGACAGAAGTTACAATCAAAAAATAGAATTGAGTAGATTTTTTTATAATGTGGGCCATTCATAACCAATAAAAAGTGTTGGTTGGAACTTCTCCTTTTATTTAGAGAAAATAATTCCACATAAATAATAAGAGGGCAAAATGAGTAATTTACATAGCAATCTTTCCAGACCTTAGAGCTCAGTTCTCAGAAGCAAATCTGTCTCTAATGTATACTGTCTATATTTGTAGTATCCTCATTACCATTAAAAATGAATGGGCATGTTTAAAAGGAAATTGCGGAGCGCAGAGCTGCACCAAATTGTGCAGTGCTTCCCGCCATTTCCAAAATGAAGGGATGCACTGTATGCACAACAATACGGTGCACCCCTGTTTCCCTAAAGTTTGCACTGAAATAGCTGCCTAGCGCCAACACAGACACCCTTGCGCCATAGTGCACAGACACCCTTGCGCCATAGTGCAAGGGTGCCTGCTTTGCAGGGAGTGATTGTTCATGTTTAGGATAAACAATAAATAATGGTGATTTGTTATTTATGTGTTTTGAAGAATGCAGCGCACATAGAAGTCATAAATCACCATTATTTAATGATGGTGTCCCTTCCTGCAAACAAACATTCATTAATGGCGTTTGCTCTTTCTATCTGGACTGCAGCACACATAGAAAAAACAACAAGCATTGGCATAGCCAATAGGTCTCGCTTTTGGGACCTTATAAGTATTTAGTTATGCAGCACAATATCCTTAGTGCTACAACATCAACTGTTGCATGGCTAAACACTTAAGGTCCCAAAGCTATGCCAATGCTTGTTTAAATGAGGCCAGCAAAACTGGACAGCATGATTTGTCAACTGGCAGTAGGGGTTTGTCCATTTCATACCCTGTGCTAGTTTATGTCTCAGCTACAGGCAGGAGTAGAAAGTTCTGTGCTCTATGCTGAAAAGCATTAGAAGAGCAACGATGCAAGAGCTAAGATGTCTTATTTTGTTTCTTCATTCATGTATAGTTTGTACATACTTTATAAAACCGTTTAAGCATCAACTATAAAAAAACATCATAAAATGTTTTTATATCGCTATATTAATTTAAAAAACAAAACTCGAAAAAGTCTAAATGACTTGCTTCTGGCTGCAGTTCAGACACGATTGGCTTTGATTACAAAGAGCTGAGCAGTGGAATAAAATGTATTCATCGTGATCCTGCAATGACATATTCCAAATCGCATGCTGAGATGACCTTTGGGCAAGAAGAGAAAGGCTCATTCGCATGGCGGTGCAAGCTAAAAAAATATTTTGGTAACTTGAACACTGTACACCCTTTATTGGTTAAGCAGGAGTAGATAAGAAAAGCCAGTGGCGTAACGGAAAATGACGAGGCCCACCTACAGAACGTGATGAGAAGTCCCTGGCACTCCCATGTCTCACAGGTATTCAGTGGCCTTAGGCTGAGTGGGGCCCTTGAATGGTTGGGGGCGCATGTGCCTTTGGTGCTGTAGGGAGTGTTGGGCTTCTGAGGAGAACCTCCATTTGCCAAGTCTGCAAACCTCGCAAACATCTCATCGGCGAAGTTTCCTAACTTTGCCTGATCTGCCAATTAGAAATGTCCCCGTCACACCCGCCCACCTGGACTGCTTACTAGCACAGGAAGTCCCGCCTATGAAAGGCGAACATTCTAAAGGTGATGATAGTATTCTATGGCAGCCCTGCCAAATTTCTAAGATCCGTGTGTAATGAGCTGCTCCAGTCCTTGTTTTTTCTTTCAATTATGGAAAGTCCCAGAATTCAAAGGAAAAATGGACTGATGAAGCCCATGGACGTGAGAAAGCTGCCAGCTACGCTCTACTGTCTGGAGTGCTGTCGGTACTGGTGGGACAGGAAGTGGAAAGGGGACTTTCCAAGTGGGGGAGGCTAAGGGGGCAATGTGAGGGCAAAAGAGTCAAACCAATGTCGTGAAACAAAATGAACGGGCTACAAATTGTGGCGAACGAAGACCGGGAATGCTTTAAAAGAAAACTAAAACAAGCATTGAAAGCGTGCGTCATCGCGATCGCTCTGAAAGCGAAAGTGATCGCGATGACACACGAGTTTTCAAAGTGCTGCTGAAGGCTAGCGCGCGTGCACGGTCGCGTGAACGCAAGCGCTAGGCCAGTCAGCAGCACTTTGAAAGCTCACATACAAAATGTCTCTCCGAGCCAGCGCATGCGCTGGGCTCAGCGAGACCTAAAAACAAGCATTGGCATAGCCAATAGGTCTCGCCTTTGGGACCTTATAAGTGTTTAGCCATGCAACAGTTGCATAACTAAATACTTATAAGGTCCCAAAAGCGAGACCTATTGGCTATGCCAAGCTGCCGTGCGGCTGCGAAAGTGAAAGTGATCGCGATCAAACATCAAAGCGGCCCGCGCACATGCACTGTAGCTCTAGGCTGGCCTGGTAGCACTTTTTGGAGCCCTCTCAATACGTCTCGCCAGACCAGCGCATGCGCTGGGTCAGGCGAGACCTAACGAGGAGAAATAAAAATATTTCTCGTAGTTGCACCATTTTAATGCCCGCTATTGCCTGGAGTTAGTTGTTGGGGGACCATATTTACATTGCCGCACAATGCCCTTGTAAATATGCCCTTATGTCAAATAAAACTGCACTCTCCATTGTTCATATGCACAACAGCCTGGACACCAGTAGCCACCCACCGAGCCCGTTCATTATAAGTGACAATATTGCGCCCAGTCTTTCTGCCACTTTCGTTTAGACAGTGTTGTATTGCAAGTGTATTTGTCATGTGTTTCCTTTAAGGAGTGTGAGTGGGAGGCCTATGAAACCTACCTGCTTTCTTAAAGCTCCATTCTCCTAAAGGCAAAGGGCCAAAGACTGCTAGTAAACCTGCGGTGCTGCTAGCGGGGTCAGAGCACCTGCGGATCCTTGCAGTTAGTGTGCCTCATGGTGAGTCAGGAGGAAGGTGTGGTGTGGTTGTGACTGAAGGATGGTGGATTGACTGTGTGGGCGGCACACCCCTGCTCTCTGTTTGGCGGAAATGAATAACAGTGCCTTAGGTGATTTGACATTTGATTGGACGGGTGCTTGTTAATTCCTGCTTTATGAGCGTAGTTTGCGCGACAGCGTGCGTGCCGTGATCACGTGACCTCGGGTGAGTTGCAAAGAGGAGGGGGGCAGCTGTTAGACGTGAGCCAGAAGGGCCTTTGTAAGCGAGGTCTGAAAGTGGTTTCATAGTTATACTGTTTATTTAGATGTTTTACATAGCGCTACATGCTGCCTTGCGACTACTTCATAGTGCTATGCTATAAGAGATAACACATGTACACTTTGACGACCAAAAAGAGGGAGTTTAGAGTTCACTGGGTGAGTGATTCTTAGGTCGAATCTTCTCCGAACATGACTCCTGATCTGTGCGGATATCGAATAAAAGGCTGACTAACAGTCCAATTTTGAGGAAATTCCGGAACCAATTGTAAATGGCTTTGGATCTGAAGGTGGCCTCAAGGGTATTCCACTCTCTTGGGCGCTGCACCTCAACCCCCGCCTCCCCCCCGGTATTCACGTCCATGTTTCATCGACTTGAAAAACTGTTGATGGGTTAAGTGGGTGACTAATTAGGGAAAACTGGCACGTTTGAGTTCAAATTTCTCATCACCCTTTGGAGTAAGGTTTGGTTGCTGCTTCTGTTCCTTGGTTTGTGATTGGTTGTTTCATCTGGGCAGACTCACATGTCTCTTTTCTTCCATGTCTACATTTATTTCCCCAGTTCCAGGTAAAGCATACTTTTGCCCAACATTAGGGCCCTGCTTAGGGAACATTGTCCACTGAGGGGTAATGTGTCTTCAGCATTGAAAGGAAGGTATCTCCTGCACTTTGTTTAAAGGTTGGCTGTTTGCTCCTTCGCCAGTGTGGTGGGCTTGAAGCCATTATTGTATTAAACCATGTACCCTTTTCACAGTGTAGCATTTCCAATCACATGCGATCACTTCCTGCCTCAAGCTATTGCTTACAGGGAGGAGGAAGCAGGGTTTTGTCAGGCTATTTACAGTACACCATGTCAGGAGTCTTCATTTACCAAAAGAAACATTCACTTCTAGGGCTCGGTTTACTAATTCACCTTCATTAATGTTTTTATATGCCTCTTTTCTATGTAATATTTTTATTTTCACGCGCCTGTTCATATGAATAGGAAACATTTGCAGAGCAGCACACATTGCCTTAGTACTAGAACTATCAGACTATTAAGAGAGAGCAAGGGTGCCATCTGCTGGTTTAATCAGGTACTGAAGTCACATACTGTTACACTTAACTTGCAGCAGCATGCCACTCACACATTATTCCATTACTCTAGTGGACTAAAATACAGGTTAAATGAGTATGTTAACTTTTTTCTATCTCATTTAGTGATTGAGCAATCGCAGTTCTACACTTCAACAGTGACGCTAACAGGAAAAATATTTGAAACTGTGGGGCATATTCACAAGGATCTATTGCTGAGTTAACGGCACTTTATCACAGCCAAAGTTGTGATAAACTTATCACCCCAATCTCAAATCTGGTGTTAACAGCCCACAGCACCAGTATACCCACGATAGCTGCCTCAAAAAACATCGCCATAGATGACCCCGCTACTATCGCTAATGAGATGCAGAGTAGGCGTTCCCGTGCGAAAAGCTGCGACAGCACCACACCTCAACATTCTCAATGACCAGCCAGATCGGCGATAAGAACACAAAACAGGCATTAGGCTCCTTAGCACCCGGAAACTAACACCTGCTCAGACCTGGTACAAAGTCGGACGACAGCCTGCACCACAAAAGGGAGCCCAACCCACAGCCACATCGGAAGGGCAACAGATGCCATGGAGCCACTGGTCATGCGGCCCGGACACCCAAGAGGGCCACAACACCCACCGCCACCACCCCAGGACCCCAACCCTCCACCCGTAACCCCCCCGGACCGCCACAGAGGCAGCACAGACAAAGACAGTGGACCCTCAGGAAACGCACCAGCCTCACAGACCCAACACCTGACAATGTCATTGCCCACTACAGGCTCAAAAGAACAACCATCATACGCATCCTGCCCATCATCGCCCAACAGGCCGACGGCACCAACACAGCGGACAATCAACATCCCACCCCACACAAAGCTGCTGGCTGTGCTGCACCTGTTGGCCCCTGGTACCCCCCAACCAACACCCGCCAGAGTCGGAGGAGTCTCACAGCCAGCCACATCCAAGTCCTTCACACCTGTCCTGAACATCACCATCAGCCAGGTACCCCAGTCCCTACACGTCCAACACAATGCGCAGGATCCGCTGGAGACCAAGCAAGGACCATACGCCATAGCTGGATGCACGCACGTGTTGGGGGCAATCCACAGCACACATGTCATACCTGTGCCCCCTGGTGACACAGCACACAATCACCGCAACAGAAAGCACACTTCTCACATCAATGTGCAGGCAACATCCGAAAACCGTGGAACCTCCACCAATGTCGCCTCCAAATACCCAGCCAGTGTGCACGATTCCTTCATCCTCCAACAGTCCATCAGCAACCAGCGTTCCCAGGATGGCACCAAGGGAAATGCACAGCACCTTGGCAAGTTCCAAATGAACACCCCACTCACCTCAACTCCACAACCATGCAACTCACAACTCTGGCAATGAACACATCACAAAATCACAACCAACATGCAAAACAACATGCCCACCCACCAGACACGACAGAACAACTCACAATGGTAACCTGGGCAAGCCGTGAACATGAGCCACCAACGGCATGGCACCTCAGCCACACACTAGCCGAATGTGGGGAGAGGTGGCAACCAGGCATGTGTGAAGGATGCAGGAGAACCATGATTGGGAAAGTACACAATGCCAAGAGTGGCGGAGATGTGCTGGACTGACCGCAGTATGCAGAACACACCCACACCTCTAGTGTATGGAGTGTAGTGGACAGTGGACGCAACCATGTCACCCCAGCTAGTGGGGGAGTTCACAGAAATGTTGCCTGTTACATCCCCCCCATAAGCGTGAGTGGAGTGGGATGGCCTGGTGTACATCAGGCCAGCGTAGGAGTGTGAATAAAAAGCACGTAGCCCTGGGCGTGGTCCTCTTCCGCTGTCCTTGTGAGCGGAGTTGCCTGCGATCCTGTGCGCCTGCCGTACCCCGGCCCGTTGGACCCCGAACCCGTCAGGTCCGCCCCTGCGCAGCCAGGCCACACTGATCACCTTCCGACACAGGCGTGTGTCAAGGAGGGCCCACCACGTGCCTGCGCAAGCTCCAAGCCCGAGGCCCGCGACCTTGGCAGCCTCCTGAGACCATCACGGCCTCCACGACACAGGCCCGCTTAAGTCCTTTCTCGTTGACGTACTCTACTGCCGCCTCCGAACTAAACCATGGTCAAGTAGGTCACACATTTGGAACTGAGTCTTGGTTACACGATGACAGATTACATATGTTCATTGCAGATTTTATATCAGTGTACTCCCTTCGATGTGGTGCCACCAACTCTGTGCATGGCAGTCTTACGACACATGTCTGTTGTCCCCTGCTGACTACTGCCTTCCGCCTACACATTTGGTACTGAGTCTTGATCATACATTGTCCGTGTACGCACATTAAGGAAGATTCTACTTCACTGTACTCCCTTCGGTCAGGTGGCAGCAACCATGTGCATAGCATCCCAACAACACGTGGCTGTGGGCCCTTGCTGACCGCTGCCCCCGCCATACACTGCGGTCAAATAGGTCACACACAATTTTGAATTCAGCCTTCATTCATTTATGACTGACTTGATGTCATTGTACAGGCCTCAACGCAGACTGCATCCCCTTTCAGCCCCGATGCCACTATGTCTATTCCCCAAGACCCATGGACACTTTCTGGTTGGACTTTGGTGGTTACTGAGTCCATGGACTTGGGGTTGTCGTCGCCATCATGGCTGTGATACTGACTTTATGGCAAAAACGAGGCTGTGGCATTCCACCCCTCCATTTGCTGCTTCCGGACAGCTTCCACCCTCTGCATCATGCCCTGGAGGACACCTTCCACTGTCCCCCGCAACCCTGTGCAACATACACCTCGGACATTGATGAGGACCCGCTCAGGTCGCATGGCCCATCTGACTGCACCGCAAGTCACCGTCCTGTGGCTGGGTGCCTGTGCCAGCCGCAGTGCATCTGGGGCCACTAACTCTGTGCTGGTCCTTTCCGGGACCCCTTCTTCTGAGATATTGGATGGCCTCTGAAGCGATGGCCTTGGGGTCATCAACGCCATGTGTCTGTGGCCCTGCGCTGTCCGCTGCATCCGGCCTCAACTGCGGCCCAGCAGGGCTCACACATCAAATCGAGTCCTGATCGGCCTGGACGTTGCATCACTGCAGGAGGCCCACACCACCACTGCCAGGACCGACTCTAACCGCAAAATGCCGTGTCGAAATGGTCGTACTGGCAGACTGACGGAGTTGCCTCCACAAGTCGTGGATGCCACCTTTTGCCTGATTCCCTGCTCAGCACTCCAGGTGCCACTGACTCAGTGCACCACAAATCATCGTCCATTACTGTCTTGGTTTTGTACTGTGGTGGGTTCAAGCAGCAATGTCAACTCATGCGGTCTGGGAGTCCTGGGACGACGATGAGGAAGATGATGCAGTTGCGACACCCCCCTACTGCAGCTGCATCATGTAGGTCCCGAAGGGACAGAATCCTAGACATTCTCTTCACATGAGCGCGCTCAGCTCTGGTGCCCAGACTCAGTGCACTGCAACTCACGGACACTTCTGTTTGCTCATTGTGTGCCCTCTGGACCTGCTCAGGCTACCTCCATGATGCTCCGCAGTTGTCCCTGTATTGCTGGTGTTGTCTGTTTCCGTATTCATTGTGTTAACTGTTGTATTTGTTGCCAGCACAAACAACTTCCTGAGTGCTGTCTTGCACCTACCCCACACACATCCAGCACAGACGTCACTGTACATGTGGCCCTGCCAATAAAGGGGCCGGGCGCACGTGCCCATAGCCAGTTTAACATAATATCTGTGTGTGTCCCTGTGGTCTTGTTGTATGCATGAGGGCCCTGGACCCTACGACATTACATTGTGCTGTGTACAGCGGATGCAGACATGTCACCGCAGGCAGTGGGTTAGAGCTTGGACATGTAGCTTTGTCGTCACCCACTCAATTTGTAAGGGAAGTGTACTGTGCCATCGTACGTAGTGGGTGTGTGACTGATATGTGCGTGCCCCTGGACGTGGTTCTGTACTGGGAATGTGCATCTGCATGTGTCTCTATGGCAGTGTGGGTCTCCTTTGTGGGGTATAGGTGGTCCCTGAAGGGTAATGGGCACCCAAGTATGTGTTCTGTCAAGCCTTCCGTGGGTTCGGACCACACCCGCACCTGTTGGGCCACCTCCTTTTGACGTTCAGATACCTGGCATTGGTGTGCCATGTGTTGGTCGGTGAAGTGTTGTGTGCCAGCCGTGTTTGTGGGTGCTTCATGCTGTGTGGTCTGTTGCAGGGGCAGGGTTCTCCTCTAAGTGGGTTGTCTGCCCTGGTCCTGATGGTGGGTAGCATGGGATGTCCATGGGCTGTTGTAGGGCGTCGGTGTCGAAGGTGTGGTGGTTGTCTCCGGCATCACTGATGGGTTGTCTGGTGTGATCTGCTGAAGGTGTTGTTTGTCCCTCTGCAATGTGAAGGGGAGATGCATGTTGACATTGTGTTGACATTTAAGTTAGCGCATTGTTCTTGTGGACCTGCAGACTGTGTGACAATGTGCATCATGACTGTTTGGGCGGTGCTGGCAATTTGAGTTGGGACAGTGGATATTTGGACTACATGACTGATGTGAGATTGTATCCATACATATGCAGCTCACAGTTCCCTGCTCTGTCCAATGTGATTGGCCTGTTTCTGCGCATGGCCCATGCTGTTCTGCAGTGTCGGTGGTGCACTTTGTGCCACATTGTCATGGGATGTGCTGTGATTGCCATGTGTGTGTGCTGCAGTGTGCCACGGAGATGGAGGACATGTCCTTGGGTATTTGTGGTTGTGCAGTGTGCTACACATCGATGCGCATGTGTACCATTGTGCCCATCTCCCCACGTCTCCCCAGTCCCTTTTAGATCCTTAGCCTGTTGTTGTTGTGCCAGGTCCTATCGAGCTGTGTCCGGACTCCCAACTCCTTGCACCGTCTCCACACTGATAACTGGCCTCCATTTCCTCAAGCTCCTCCTGTGGCGCAGTACTCCCACCTCCTGTCGCTGTTGCTGCCTTCCTGTTGGCAGCAGGTTTGTGCCTGGTTTAGGTTTCCACGTCATGCCAGCGCCTCTTGGCCTCCTCCATTGGCCTCCTCGACACTCCGTCTGCATTCCAGATAGTCTGATTGTAGGTCAGTTGCTGGTAATGTTCTGTCACCTCCGTGATGCTGTTCTTGTTTTCCTGCGGTCTGCACCCCGTCTTCCTCTCCCTCTTCTCCTTGGCCTTCCCCGATCCTGTTGTTCCTTGCTGGGGGTCTGTGGGGCATGTGGGGTTCGCGTTGGCCTCTGGGCTGGGTCAGGGTGCATCCATGTTGCTACACACTTTGGATTCTTTCTGGTGTATTGTTTTTGTTGTTTTTATAGTGCATTTTCCTGCCAGTCGCATGGGATTTGCTGGCCTTCTATTGGTTTTCGCGGCTTTTTGTATCGCGATTGGCCTCATCGCAGCTTTTTTGGCATTCGTGTTTCGCATTTTTGCGGTGTGGCATTGATTTTTGCCTGGCCATTTGACGCGTTATCTGGTGACTATCGCATGCTACCGCCGCGTTGTGAATTCTTGGTTGGCACGGTGTAATTTTCCTGTGATAGGCTGCGATGTTGAGAGTTGTGTTAAGCTACTCTTGCGGTAGTTATCACACATTCTTGTGAATATATCCCTGTGTTTTAACTTTATTTCTGAAGATTCGCTTAGTCTCTAAGAGGTCAATTTTCAGGACAAGAGATTACTGTAGAGGTAAATATGAAGGCATGTTAGACCTGGCACCTTGGCGTGAGTCTCCCTTCCTCTTTTTGTCGCTGTGCCTCATGTGTTTTTATGGTGTTGGCCGCTCAGCGCGCTGTGCCACTGCCAACCAGTGTCACGGTGCGAGTGCTCCCTATGTAAATGATATATGTTGGTTGGATTCCATGATTGGATTGTTTGATTTACTATCAGACCCCAGTAAAGTGCGCCAGGAGCGCCAGGGCATGTAAAGGCAAACACCGCTGGTGGGCTTGCAGCACAAGTTGTGCCACCCACAGATGCGGCCGGTAAAATACGTCTAAGGTCTGCCATCGCAGAACCTGCGTGCAGTCTGGTACTGACATGCTGACCGGCAAGTGCCCACACTTGCCAGTCCCTAAAACCTTCCCTTAGCTGCATGTTAGTCACCCCTCTGGTAGGCCCACGGGCAGGGTGCGTTGTAAGCCTAAGGTAGGACAAGCCCATATGCGTGGCATGTCCTAGTAGTGAATTACCGCCATCTTGTTGTTCACTACTGCAAGGCTACCCTGTTCTCATAGGCCAGTATGGGCGGCCCGGATTATTACACCCTATGATCCTAACCGACCCAGGGAACATGGTAGAAGATCGAGTTTAGTATGCCTGAACTCGGAATAATAAGGTACATCTTTTCGCAAGGTTTATTTTAATATTCCGGGTTTGCAAATGTCACTTTTAGAAAGTTGGCCTTTGCTTGCCTAACCATTTCAGCCGCCTCTGCGTGATGTGTATCTGATGTCTGGCTGGTGTGAGTGACAGGGCTGGGGGAACCCAGATGGGCAGGGCTAGGTAGCCTGGTATGAATAGGACGATCGACAGGTAGATGGGTGGGAGGAGTGCTCCTAGGCTCTGAATAGGACAGTGCTCCACTACCTCGATGCCGGCTCCACCCCCTGTGGAGCGTCTGATGACTCTGCCCTGCACTCTGAAAGGAGAAGCCTGCATCACGTAAACAAAGTGCTCAGAAACCGGACTGAACTAGGCAAGGGCCCCCCTGGCCTGGGAGAACAAAAGATTTGTGGTATAAATGGAGGAGCCCTGCTCCTAAGAAACTAGATCCGCTTTTGACCAAGAAGAATCTCTGCCTGAGGAGGAGGCACCGGGAAAGCTGTAGGAGGAAGACTGTCCCTATCCTGGGGGATTGGCCTGCAGTGGTGACCTTGCTGCCAAAGGAGAGAAGAGAAACTGTTGCTGAAGACTTTTACTTTACTTTTACTTTCAAGACTTGTGCTTTTCCAAAACGATCTCCAAGGGCTTGGAACTGAGCTTGCCCCCTGAACTGAGCCCCAGGACCATTGGGCTCTACCTGATCTTCACTCGCCTGCTGCTGGACTGTGGTGTCCTTTCCCTCGCCGGAGCTGTGACCCTCGTGCCCAGTCCCTCCCTGAGCCGTGACCAGGACTGCTTAGCCGCCCCCGCCTTGGGAAGAGCCTCGCTCGATCGGAGCCGCTCCCCCTACGCTGTGCTGGGCTGCCCCGTCACCTCGCTCGTGGAGGCTCGCTGTGCACCTTCACCCTCCCGCCGGAATCGGCGTGTGTGAGCATCCCCAAGCCTCGGACGGCCCGGACGTAACTGCGTGCCCGGCTGCCCCGCTTTGTTCACCCGCCACCTGCAACACTCCGTTGTTAGAGCCATGCCTGGTTCACTTTCCGCCGGAAGGGCGGCTTCCATAATCTCTGGATTTGAAGACGTAGATTGGGAAGAAGACGCGCTTCTGAATCGTACCAATGAAGACTTGAAAGGTCTTTGCTCCAAGTTCAGGATTGCCCAAACTGGATTGAAAAAGAAGGAACAATTTGTGAAGGCGCTGAGGGCCTGGTATGAGTCAAAGGCACCAGAGAATCAGGTGGAAGTGGTTCCACCAGAAAGTGTCCATGAGTTTGGCAGGTGCCTGTCGCCAGAAGAGTTGGCAGACAGGGCCGCAACCCGGGCACACGAGGTGGAAATGGCAAAACTTCATGGGCAGATGGATATGGAAAAACAAAGATTAGCCATGGAAGAAAAGAAACTACAATTAGAGCATGACATGAAGCTGAGGGAGCTGGAGCTGAAAGCAAAAAGTTTGGAGCTTAATCCCTCTGGTGGCAGCACACCGCCAGTACCGGCGGAACCAAGAGTTTATATTCCCAAGGATGTAGTGAAGGAGTTCTTCAGGAATGACGACATCGGGCAGTGGTTCAGAGCCTACGAGGTAGCCATGTCTTCCCACCGGGTCCCTGAGAAAGATTGGGGAGCGGGGTTGTGGGGAAGGTTCCTGAGTGAAGGGCGGGACACACTGTTAGATTTACCTGTTGATGTTCGTAATTCTTATGCCCATATGAAGGAAGCATTGATGGCTAGGTATGGGTTGACCCCTGAGTTATATAGACAGAGGTTCAGGGGTTGCACTAAGATTCCCAATAGTACGTATGTGGAGTATGTGACTTTCTTTTGCAGAGCGCTGGATGGTTGGGTAAAGGGTAGTAAGGTAAATGATTATCAAGGGCTTCTTGATTTAATGGCATGGGAGCACTTGTCCAGTAATTGTTTTCCTGAGCTACGCCAGCACCTGATCGATAGTAAGCTGACTAACCCGAGGAAGCTTGCTGAGGAGGCGGACCGCTGGGTCAGTACCAGGGTCCACAAGGGTACCGTGGGAGATTCCGCCAAAGGTGGGCAGGGTCCCCAGCAGAAGAGTGGGGGGGACAGGGGTAAACAGAAGCAGTTCCAAAAAGGGCCCCAAAATAGTCCCCAAGGGAACCAAGGGAAGGGTTCTCAGCCTCCCCCACCCCAGAAACCGACCGGGGCCCCGACAGGTCCTCCTGTTCCAAAGGGGCCCGTAAGATGTTACAGGTGTAACAATTTGGGGCATTTTGCCTCTGATGTAAAATGTCCGTTGTTTGGTAAACCAGCACCCACTGGTGCTCCACCCCGGCAGGTGACTAGTGTAGCCTTGGGGGAGGAGAGGGATGTCCAAGGTGGGTGGGGTCCCGCAGAGATGTCCCTGGTCTCGCTAGGAGACCGTGAAGTGGTCCCTCCAACCCAGCTGCCTGAGAACACTAAGAAGTACAGGCAGTGGGTGACCATAAATGGCCATAGAGTGGAAGCTCTTAGAGATACAGGAGCCAGTGTGACAGCTGTCCGGTGTCACCTGGTGTCTCAGGAGCAGGTGGTCCCCAATGCATTCTATCCCGTGGTTGCCGCTGACAACACAGAGAGACACTGCAAGGTGGCTCAGGTTCCCTTTGAGTGGGGGGGGGTCTCTGGTACTCTTCAGGTAGCTGTGAGGCCCGCCATGCCTGTAGACTGTTTGTTAGGGAACGATTTGGAGAGCTCACCTTGGGCTAAGGTGGAGCGGAGTGCTCACCTGGAGATGTTGGGTATGCCGGATTGGGCGTGTGTCACCACACGGTCCATGGCAGCCAGTAGAGGTACTCAAGAGGTCCTGGAGCCTGAGAGGGAGGCCCAGGAACCGGCCTCAGAGAGAAGGAGCAAGGGGCGCGGGAAGCCGGCCCCTGAAGTTCCCACGGTCCAGGAGGAAGCAGACCTTGAGGGGGATGCCCTGGAGCCTACAGGGGAGCAGATAGCTGAACTGGGAGACCTGCCGGAGCTGACCCATTGGCAGCAGGAAGGGGGTCCCACCAGGGAGGACTTTTGCAAGGCACAGAAGGAGTGCCCTTCTCTCATGGGTATGCGGCAGCAGGCTGCAGACCAGGCCGCAGGTGATCAGTCAGGATCACATTTCGTTTACTGGGAGAACGACCTCCTATATACAGAGCCTAAGGTTGCTGAGCCTGGGTCAGCCCGTGCGCTGGTGGTACCCCAGGACTTCAGAGCCTTCCTACTGGGGCTGGCTCACGATGTGCCATTGGCAGGGCATTTGGGGCAGGACAAGACCTTTGAAAGGCTTGTCACCCACTTTTATTGGCCTCAAATGCGCAGGAGTTCAGATACTCACTGCAGGACATGCCAGACTTGCCAGGCAAGTGGAAAGAGTGGAAGGAAGCAGAAGGCTCCACTCCAGCCATTCCCTGTGGTCGGTACCCCATTCCAGCGAGTGGGGATTGACATTGTAGGGCCACTGGACCCCAGGACAGCGATGGGCAATAGGTTCATCCTGGTCCTGGTGGACCATGCCACCCGGTACCCGGAAGCCATTCCTCTAAGGACAGTGACGGCCCCCGTGGTGGGACGTGCACTGATGGGAATTTTCTCCCGAGTGGGATTCCCTCTAGAGGTGGTGTCTGACCGAGGTACCAATTTCATGTCCAAGTACATGAAATCTCTTTGGCAAGAGTGTGGTGTAACCTACAAGTTCACCACACCTTACCACCCCCAAGGAAACGGGTTGGTTGAGAGATTCAACCGAACCCTCAAGGGCATGATAATGGGCCTAGAAGGAGCCATGAGGCGTAAGTGGGACGTCCTCTTACCATGCCTTCTCTTCGCTTACCGTGAGGTGCCACAGAAGTCTCTGGGGTTCAGTCCCTTTGAGCTTCTGTATGGTCACCCAGTCAGAGGACCTCTAAGTCTGGTCAAAGAAGGCTGGGAGCAATCTCCCAGGAAGCCTCCCCAGAATGTATATAGCTACATGCTGGCCTTCAGGAATCAGACTAGGCGTTTCAGGCAACTTGCTGAGGCAAATCTGGAAGCCAGCCAGGAGGAGATGAAGCGGTGGTACGACCAGAATGCCACTCTGGTAGAGCTTCAGCCTGGACAGAAAGTATGGGTCTTGGCCCCCGTAGAGCCGTGTGCGCTCCAGGATAAGTGGACCGGTCCCTTTGAGGTGGTGGAGCGCAAGAGTCCTGTTACCTACGTGGTGGACCTGAAGTCTCCTAGGAACCCCTTAAGGGTCCTACATGTCAACCGCCTCAAGCCCCACTTGGAGAGGTCCCAAGTGGGCATGCTCTTGGCAACAGATGCTGGAATGGAAGAGGAGACAGAACCTCTTCCTGACCTCCTGTCAGCCAAGGAGCAAGATGGGTCAGTGGATGGTGTCATCCTCTCTTCCACCCTGACCCCTGAGCAACAGAATGATTGTCGCCAGTTGCTGGGACAGTTTTCTGACCTGTTTTCCCTGGTCCCTGGTGTCACTGATTGGTGCGTCCATGATGTGGACACTGGGGATAGTCCACCTGTGCGGCACAAGGCCTACAGGGTGACTGACAGGGTGAGGACATGCATCAAGGAGGAGGTCTCCAAGATGTTTGCACTCGGGGTAATTGAGTCTTCTAGCAGTCCTTGGGCCAGCCCCGTGGTCTTGGTCCCAAAGGCTGCAGCGCCGGGAGCCACACCCGAACTCCGGTTCTGTGTGGACTACCGAGGACTCAATTCGGTCACTAGGACCGACGCACACCCCATCCCCAGAGCTGATGAGCTCATCGATCGGCTAGGGGCTGCCAACTACCTCAGCACGTTTGATTTAACGTCTGGGTATTGGCAGATCGCCTTGACCGAGGGGGCCAGAGAGAGGTCAGCATTTTCCACCCCAGATGGGCACTACCAGTTCCGGGTTATGCCATTTGGGATGAAGAATGCCCCTGCCACCTTCCAGAGGTTGGTCAACCAGGTGTTGGCTGGGCTGGATTCGTTCAGTGCAGCCTACCTGGATGACATCGCAGTGTTCAGCTCCACTTGGGAGGAACACTTGCGTCACCTCTGGGAAGTATTGATGGCGCTGCGCAAGGCAGGCCTCACGATCAAGGCGAGTAAGTGCCAGATCGGGCAGGGTTCCGTGGTGTACTTGGGACACCAAGTTGGGAGTGGCCAGGTTGCACCCCTTCAGCCCAAGATAGAAACCATCCTGAATTGGGAGGCGCCCAAAACCCAGACGGAGGTGAGAGCCTTCCTAGGTCTCACCGGGTACTACAGGAGGTTTGTCAAGGGGTATGGCAACATGGTTGCCCCCTTGACAGCGCTGACTTCGAAGAAGCAGCCCAGGAAAGTGATCTGGACTGACACCTGTCAGAAAGCTTTTGAGGCCTTGAAAACTGCTATGTGCACGGCGCCCGTGCTCTTGGCTCCCAACTTCTCCAAAGAGTTTATCGTTCAGACAGACGCTTCAGAGCATGGTGTGGGGGCTGTTCTTTCACAGATTAATGAGGAGGGCCTAGATCAACCCGTAGCCTTTCTTAGCAGGAGGTTACTTCCACGGGAACAAAGGTGGAGTGCTATTGAGCGTGAGGCATTTGCTGTGGTCTGGGCGCTGAAGAAGCTAAGACCCTACTTGTTTGGGTCTCACTTCCGGGTTCAGACGGACCACAGGCCCCTCAGATGGTTGATGCATATGAGGGGTGAGAATCCAAAGCTGTTGAGGTGGTCCATTTCCCTACAGGGTATGGATTTCACGGTGGAACACCGCCCTGGTACAGATCACGCCAATGCTGACGGTCTGTCCAGATTTTTCCGCCTTAGTGATGAGGAACTCCCTGGGGTAGGGTAGTTCTCCCCACTTTTCAGCTGGAGGGGACACGTGTTAGACCTGGCACCTTGGCGTGAGTCTCCCTTCCTCTTTTTGTCGCTGTGCCTCATGTGTTTTTATGGTGTTGGCCGCTCAGCGCGCTGTGCCACTGCCAACCAGTGTCACGGTGCGAGTGCTCCCTATGTAAATGATATATGTTGGTTGGATTCCATGATTGGATTGTTTGATTTACTATCAGACCCCAGTAAAGTGCGCCAGGAGCGCCAGGGCATGTAAAGGCAAACACCGCTGGTGGGCTTGCAGCACAAGTTGTGCCACCCACAGATGCGGCCGGTAAAATACGTCTAAGGTCTGCCATCGCAGAACCTGCGTGCAGTCTGGTACTGACATGCTGACCGGCAAGTGCCCACACTTGCCAGTCCCTAAAACCTTCCCTTAGCTGCATGTTAGTCACCCCTCTGGTAGGCCCACGGGCAGGGTGCGTTGTAAGCCTAAGGTAGGACAAGCCCATATGCGTGGCATGTCCTAGTAGTGAATTACCGCCATCTTGTTGTTCACTACTGCAAGGCTACCCTGTTCTCATAGGCCAGTATGGGCGGCCCGGATTATTACACCCTATGATCCTAACCGACCCAGGGAACATGGTAGAAGATCGAGTTTAGTATGCCTGAACTCGGAATAATAAGGTACATCTTTTCGCAAGGTTTATTTTAATATTCCGGGTTTGCAAATGTCACTTTTAGAAAGTTGGCCTTTGCTTGCCTAACCATTTCAGCCGCCTCTGCGTGATGTGTATCTGATGTCTGGCTGGTGTGAGTGACAGGGCTGGGGGAACCCAGATGGGCAGGGCTAGGTAGCCTGGTATGAATAGGACGATCGACAGGTAGATGGGTGGGAGGAGTGCTCCTAGGCTCTGAATAGGACAGTGCTCCACTACCTCGATGCCGGCTCCACCCCCTGTGGAGCGTCTGATGACTCTGCCCTGCACTCTGAAAGGAGAAGCCTGCATCACGTAAACAAAGTGCTCAGAAACCGGACTGAACTAGGCAAGGGCCCCCCTGGCCTGGGAGAACAAAAGATTTGTGGTATAAATGGAGGAGCCCTGCTCCTAAGAAACTAGATCCGCTTTTGACCAAGAAGAATCTCTGCCTGAGGAGGAGGCACCGGGAAAGCTGTAGGAGGAAGACTGTCCCTATCCTGGGGGATTGGCCTGCAGTGGTGACCTTGCTGCCAAAGGAGAGAAGAGAAACTGTTGCTGAAGACTTTTACTTTACTTTTACTTTCAAGACTTGTGCTTTTCCAAAACGATCTCCAAGGGCTTGGAACTGAGCTTGCCCCCTGAACTGAGCCCCAGGACCATTGGGCTCTACCTGATCTTCACTCGCCTGCTGCTGGACTGTGGTGTCCTTTCCCTCGCCGGAGCTGTGACCCTCGTGCCCAGTCCCTCCCTGAGCCGTGACCAGGACTGCTTAGCCGCCCCCGCCTTGGGAAGAGCCTCGCTCGATCGGAGCCGCTCCCCCTACGCTGTGCTGGGCTGCCCCGTCACCTCGCTCGTGGAGGCTCGCTGTGCACCTTCACCCTCCCGCCGGAATCGGCGTGTGTGAGCATCCCCAAGCCTCGGACGGCCCGGACGTAACTGCGTGCCCGGCTGCCCCGCTTTGTTCACCCGCCACCTGCAACACCCCGCTCTTGTCGTGAGCCTGAAGATCAGACACCCTCGTGAAGTGTGGGAGCCCCGGACGCCGCCTCGCTCTTCTGTCGAAGAGCCGCTGAAATCCCGCACCCGCCTTTGCGTCAAGAAACAAGGTACTGTACTTACGAACTCGACCGCGAGCTCGCATCGGATCCAGGGTCCGCAACGTTCTTATTTCCCTGTCATCTGCTGTGTGCTTCCTGGGCGCTGCCTCAGCACGAAGTGCGCTGAGGCCTACAGTTACCTTGTGCCCGCCTAAAGAACTTTCCGTAACACCAAGAGAACTTTACCGTATTTCCAAGAATTGTGGCCCCATCAGTTCAACGTTACTGGGCCTTGTATTTGAATCTGCTGAATCTACATAAAAGCTTATTTTTATATACTTCCTGATTGGTGTCCGTTTGTGGTGCATGCAAGGGGTTTACTGTATGTGTAATTGCATTTGCTTAACCGTGTACGCCTGAGACTTAGCCTAGACTGCTCGCGCCACGCACCTAGAGGGTGAGCAGGGGTTATTCTGGGGAGTCATCCTTCGCCCTGACAAGAAGTAAAGGGTCCCTGCTTGTTGTGGGTTCACACCTGCGTCAACCAGAGCCCCCTCATTTCTAACAAGGCATAAGAAGCAAACAGGAGATAGTATATGTATTTTTGTTTTCCCAGGTAAGTCAATGGTTCAAACAAATACTTATGTAGAAACCTTTTTCCATGCACACGCCTTTTCATGTTCATAATGCATGGAGTGCACACTTATGCAACTGATATGAAACACAATGACAATCTGAACTGGACTGAGCATGAGTGGTAAACTCAAGAAAGAGGAAAAGAGTTAAGCAGGGCAGTCCCGGGCAGGAATTAAATTCTATGGAAGCGGAGACGGAGGAATTAGGTGTGGCTTGGACAGGCTAATTCATTTTCTCGAAGGAGATAAGAAAGAAGCAGGGTTCCAATCCATCCCCCATCCCTCTCCCTTCTTCATTTTCACATTATTTATTATTATTAATACTAACATTATAATTAATAATAATATTAATTATATGAATATTTTTGTTAATTAAAACACAAACCTATGTTTAGTACTACATATACGATATGTAGTAGTACATATCCCACTTGTGGCATTTCTAAGCACTTAAATAATAGATATGAACACTAGCCATATGTTACATTTATGTGGTTGTTCTTTTATATCCAGGCACTCCACTCACCTTCATTACAGGTGTTGAAGTAAAACAGGCACTCCTTGTTGAGCCTCGATACCCCTGCAGCAGCTTCCTGTACTTTGTTTTTTGACTGAACACCAATGGCAGGGGGCTGTAGGTAAAGAAAGAGGTGAAAAATGCATTCTTTTCTGATTCATCGTCCTTTGATTCCTGTGTACCCCATCCCTCTTGTGGAGAAAGTGAACTAAAAAGATATCCAGCTGTAAACGAGAAAGACACTACCTACAACTTAAAAAACAAACTTCACCAACTTTGTTAACTGCTTCGCTTCCTCCCCTCAGCTCACTGACCCACTCTTCCTTTTCACCCTCCCCCTCTTTTTCTGTACTTTGCCTGTAAATTCAATGACTCTGTACTACAGGCTTACAGGAATCGTGCTTTGGGAAGAAAGTGCACTTGCTGCCTTCTAGGGCTCTCAGACACTGTGTGTATTTGTATCCTGTTTGTCACACACCACCCTATATTCATCTTACATAAAATGAAAGGGCTGCTGAACAGTAGACCACTGCTGTTTCCACTGGTCTCCCCGTTTCCCAAACAGCAAGGATATTTTGTATTGTGTGTCCAAGAGCCTTCGAGGAAACACTTTGATTCTCAGCAGAAAAGGGAGAGAATCATTGTTTCAATTGTTAAAGGTTTCTCCACGCTGAATGATTATAGGTCTATTAGTCTAAATGCATGTTAACCCTTTCGCTGCCAGGCCTTTTCCCCCTCCTGTGCCAAGCCTTTTTTTGGCTATTTGGGGTAGTGTGCGCTTAGGCCCCTGTAACTTTTTGACCACATTAGGTATCCACGCCAAATTTGCGTCCTTTTCTTCCAACATCATGGAGATTCTAAAGGTACTCAGGGTTTGTGGATTCTCCTAGAGGGGTTACAGAAATGAGCCAAAATACAGCAAAATTTTGTTTTTTTTCGGAAAAATTGGAAAAACGGGCTGCAAATGAAAGCATCTGGGTTTTTCCCTGCACATGTTATCAAAAAAGGGTTTGTGGGGTTGAAATCACCATTTTCACAGCTTTTCGGGGATACCAGACTTTTGACAGAAACCCAACATTTTTTACGCAGTTTTGGCATTTTTCTGGGACATAGCCTATTTTTGCTATTTTTTGTGCTTTTGACCTCCTTCCAGTTAATGGCAGAAATGGGTACAAAAGCAGTAATGGATCCTGGAAAGCTATACATTTTCAAAAAGAAGACACAATTCTGAATTCAGCAAGGGGTCATTTGTGTAGATCCATCAAGATTTTCTTATAGAAACTAACAGTTAAATATAGGATAAATTGAAAATTTGTTGAAAAAAACAGCATTTTGTGTCAACGTTTTCACTTGTAACCTCGTCTAATTATGACAGATCTTTGAAAGCAATATACCATTACATCCGCTGGACATTACTGGTTGTGGGGATATATAGGACTTGTAGGTTCACCAAGAACCCGACGAACCCAGAGCCAAAAACTGAGCAGCAACTTGCAATGGTTTTTTATTATGTACCGGGTATATAGTAATTATTCTGTAAAAATGTGTCCATGGAAAAATCGGTATGAAAGACACCTATGTATTTCTGAAATGGGAACAAAATATAGAGTTTAGAAACAATAGATATTTGCACATTTCTGAAATTGGGAATACTCATACTAGCATGAGAATTATCAGTCATTTTTTAGAATGACTTCTTTTTTACACAATATCTTTCATTTGGAAGGCAGAAATGCATCGAAAGTCAATAGATAATAACAGTTCCTTTACAAATCTGAATTACTCTAAGTCTCCCAATAAAAATGGTACCTCACTTGTGGGGGTAGGCATAGTGCCCGCGACAGGAAATGGCACAAAACGCAACGTGGTCACAACTCAATATCGCAGTGAAAATTTACCCTTTTTTGGCAAAGTGCCTAGCTCTAGTTTTTGAGCCCTAGCTCTGCGGGCACCTTGGGAAACCTAGCAAACCTATACATGGTTGAAAACTAGACACCCAGGGGAATCCAGGATGGGGTGACTTGACTGCCTCCCACCAGGGTCTGTTACCCAGAATCCCTTGCAAACCTAAAAAATTGTCCAAAAAAACACCTTTTCCCCACATTTCTGTGGTGGAAAGTTCCGGAATCTGCGTGGATCCACAAATTTCCACCCACCCCGCGTTCCCCAAAGTCTTACGAGAAAAATGGTACCTCACTTGTGTTGGTCGGCCTAGTGCCCGCGACAGGAAACGGCACAAAACGCAACGTGGTCACACCTCAATTTCTCAGTGAAAAATGACCCTTTTTTGGCAAAATGTCTAGCTGTAGTTTTTGAACTCTAGCTCTGCGGGCACCTTAGGAAACCTAGTAAACCTATACATTTTTGAAAACTAGACACCCAGGGGAATCAAGGATGGGGTGACTTGACTGCCTCCCACCAGGGTCTGTTACCCAGAATCCCTTGCAAACCTAAAAAATTGTCCAAAAAAACAAATTTTCCCCACATTTCTGTGGTGGAAAGTTCCGGAATCTGCGTGGATCCACAAATGTCCACCCACCCCGCGTTCCCCAAAGTCTTAAGAGAAAAACGGTACCTCACTTGTGTGGGTCAGCCTAGTGCCCGCGACAGGAAACGGCGCAAAACGCAATGTGGTCACACCCCAATTTTGCAGTGAAAAATGACCCTTTTTTAGCAAAATGTCTAGCTGTAGTTTTTGAACCCTAGCTCTGCGGGCACCTTGGGAAACCTAGCAAACCTATACATTTTTGAAAACTAGACACCCAGGGGAATCCAGGATGGGGTGACTTGACTGCCTCCCACCAGGGTCTGTTACCCAGAATCCCTTGCAAACCTAAAAAATTGTCAAAAAAAACACATTTTCCCCACATTTCTGTGGTGGAAAGTTCCGGAATCTGCATGGATCCACAAATTTCCACCCACCCCGCATTCCCCAAAGTCTTAAGAGAAAAACGGTACCTCACTTGTGTGGGTCAGCCTAGTGCCCGCGACAGGAAACGGCGCAAAACGCAATGTGGTCACACCTCAATTTTGCAGTAAAAAATGACCCTTTTTTGGCAAAATGTCTAGCTGTAGTTTTTGAACCCTAGCTCTGCGGGCACCTAGGGAAGCCTAGCAAACCTATACATTTTTGAAAACTAGACACCCAGGGGAATCCAGGATGGGGTGACTTGACTGCCTCCCACCAGGGTCTGTTACCCAGAATCCCTTGCAAACCTAAAAAATTGTCAAAAAAACACATTTTCCCCACATTTCTGTGGTGGAAAGTTCCGGAATCTGCGTGGATCCACAAATTTCCACCCACCCCGCATTCCCCAAAGTCTTACGAGAAAAATGGTACCTCACTTGCATGGGTAGGCCTAGTGTCCGTGTCAGGCAAGGGCCCAAAACCAATTGAGGAGACATCAAAATTACCTATCACAAAACAACCTGGTTTTGCAAAGGGGGTCCCATGAGTTTTTGGCCCCGGGCTTGGCGGCTATCTAGGAAAACCTACCAAACCCACACATTTCTGAAAACTAGACACCCGGGGGATTCCAGGGAGGTTTGGCTTGCGTGGATCCCCCAACGTTTCCTTACCCAGAATGCCCTGCAAACCTCAAATTTAGCTGAAAAAATCACCTTTTTCACACATTTTTGTGTGGGAAAGTTGTGGCATCACCGGGCTGACACAAATTTCCTACCACCCAGCGTTCCTCCGGGTCTCCCGATAAAAACGGTGCCTCACTCGTGTGGGAGGCCCAAGTACCCGCAACAGGCAAGGGCCCAAAACGTAGTGAGGCGACATGAAAATTGCCTATCTCCAAACGACCTGGTTTTGAAAGGGGGGTCACTTGGGTTTTTGGCCCGGTGCTCGGCGGCCACCTAGGGAAACCTACCAAACCCACACATTTCTGAAAACTAGACACCCGGGGGATTCCAGGGAGGTATGGCTTGCGTGGATCCCCCAACGTTTCCTTACCCAGAATGCCCTGCAAACCTCAAATTTAGCTGAAAAAATCATATTTTTCACACATTTTTGTGTGGGAAAGTTGTGGCATCACCGGGCTGACACAAATTTCCTACCACCCAGCGTTCCCCCGGGTCTCCCGATAAAAACGGTGCCTCACTCGTGTGGAAGGCCCAAGTACCCGCGACAGGCAAGGGCCCAAAAGAAAGTGGGGCGACATGAAAATTGCCTATCTCCAAAGAACCTGGTTTTGCAAGGGGGTCACTTGGGTTTTTGGCCCGGTGCTCGGCGGCCACCTAGGGAAACCTACCAAACCCTCACATTTCTGAAAACTAGACACCCGGGGGATTCCAGGGAGGTATGGCTTGCGTGGATCCCCCAACGTTTCCTTACCCAGAATGCCCTGCAAACCTCAAATTTAGCTGAAAAAATCACTAATCCACACATTTTTGTGTGGGAAAGTTGTGGCATCACCGGGCTGACACAAGTTTCCTACCACCCAGCGTTCCCCCGGGTCTCCCGATAAAAACGGTGCCTCACTCGTGTGGGAGGCCCAAGTACCCGCGACAGGCAAGGACCCAAAACGTAGTGAGGCGACATGAAAATTGCCTATCTCAAAACGACCTGGTTTTGCAAGGGGGGGTCACTTGGGTTTTTGACCCGGTGCTCGGCGGCCACCGAGGGAAACCTACCAAACCCACATATTTCTGAAAACTAGACACCCGGGGGATTCCAGGGAGGTATGGCTTGCGTGGACCCCCCAACGTTTCCTTACCCAGAATGCCCTGCAAACCTCAAATTTACCCGGAAAAAAATCACCTTTTTCACACATTTTTGTGTGGGAAAGTTGTGGCATCACCGGGCTGACACAAATTTCCTACCACCCAGCGTTCCCCCGGGTCTCCCGATAAAAACGGTGCCTCACTCGTGTGGGAGGCCCAAGTACCCGCGACAGGCAAGGACCCAAAACGTAGTGAGGTGACATGAAAATTGCCTATCTCAAAACGACCTGGTTTTGCAAGGGGGGGTCACTTGGGTTTTTGGCCCGGTACTCGGCGGCCACCTAGGGAAACCTACCAAACCCACACATTTCTGAAAACTAGACACCCGGGGGATTCCAGGGAGGTATGGCTTGCGTGGATCCCCCAATGTTTCCTTACCCAGAATGGCCTGCAAACCTCAAATTTAGCTGAAAAAATCACCTTTTTCACACATTTTTGTGTGGGAAAGTTGTGGCATCACTGGGCTGACACAAATTTCCTACCACCCAGCGTTCTCCTGGGTCTCCCGATAAAAATGGTGCCTCACTCGTGTGGGAGGCACAGGTACCCGCGACAGGCAAGGACCCAAAACGTAGTGAGGCGACATGAAAATTGCCTATCTCAAAACAACCTGGTTTTGCAAGGGGGGTCACTTGGGTTTTTGGCCCGGTGCTCGGCAGCCACCTAGGGAAACCGACCAAAGCCACACATTTCTGAAAACTAGACACCTGGGGGATTCCAGGGAGGTATGGCTTGCGTGGATCCCCCAACGTTTCCTTACCCAGAATGCCCTGCAAACCTCAAATTTAGCTGAAAAAATCACCTTTTCCACACATTTTTGTGTGGGAAAGTTGTGGCATCACCGGGCTGACACAAATTTCCTCCCACCCAGCGTTCCGCCGGGTCTCCCGATAAAAACGGTGCCTCACTCGTGTGGGAGGCCCAGGTACCCGAGACAGGCAAGGACCCAAAACGTAGTGAGGCGACATGAAAATTGCCTATCTCAAAACGACCTGGTTTTGCAAGCGGGGTCACTTGGGTTTTTGGCCCGGTGCTCGGCGGCCACCTAGGGAAACCTACCAAAGCCACACATTTCTGAAAACTAGACACCTGGGGGATTCCAGGGAGGTGTGGCTTGCGTGGATCCCCCAACGTTTCCTTACCCAGAATGCCCTGCAAACCTCAAATTTAGCTGAAAAAATCACCTTTTTCACACATTTTTGTGTGGTAAAGTTGTGGCATCACCGGGCTGACACAAATTTCCTACCACCCAGCGTTCCCCCAGGTCTCCCGATAAAAACGGTGCCTCACTCGTGTGGGAGGCCCAAGTACCCGCGACAGGCAAGGACCTAAAACATAGTGAGGCGACATGAAAATTGCCTATCTCCAAACAACCTGGTTTTGCAAGGGGGTCACTTGGGTTTTTTGCCCGGTGCTCGGCGGCGCCCTAGGGAAACCTACCAAACCCACACATTTTTAGCTAAATTTGAGGTTTGCAGGGCATTCAGAGTAAGGAAACGTTGGGGGATCCACGCAAGCCATACCTCCGTGGAATCCCCCGGGTGTCTAGTTTTCAGAAATGTGTGGATTTGGTAGGTTTCCCTAGATGGCCGCCGAGCACCGGGCCAAAAACCCAGGTGACCCCCTTGCAAAACCAGGTGGTTTTGAGATAGGCAATTTTGATGTCGCCTCACTACGTTTTGGGCCCTTGCCTGTCGCGGGTACTTGGGCCTCCCACACAAGTGAGGCACCATTTGTACCGGGAGACCCAGGGGAATGCTGGGAGGTGGGAAATTTGAGTGAGCCCGGTGATGCCACAACTTTCCCACACAAAAATGTGTGAAAAAAGTGATTTTTTCAGCTAAAATTGAGGTTTGCAGGGGATTCTGGGTAAGGAAACGTTGGGGGTCCACGCAAGCCATACCTCCCTAGGAGCCCCCGGGTGTCTAGTTTTCAGAAATGTATGGGTTTGGTAGGTTTCCCTAGATGGCTGCCGAGCACCGGGCCAAAGACCCAGGTGACCCCCCTTGCAAAACCAGGTGGTTTTGAGATAGGCAATTTTGACGTCACCTCACTACGTTTTGGGCCCTTGCCTGTCGCGGGTACTTGGGCCTCCCACACAAGTGAGGCACCATTTTTACCGGGAGACCCAGGGGAACGCTGGGAGGTGGGAAATTTGAGTGAGCCCGGTGATGCCACAACTTTCCCACACAAAAATGTGTGAAAAAAGTGATTTTTTCAGCTAAAATTGAGGTTTGCAGGGGATTCTGGGTAAGGAAACGTTGGGGGGTCCACGCAAGCCATACCTCCCTGGAAGCCCCCGGGTGTTTAGTTTTCAGAAATGTATGGGTTTGGTAGGTTTCCCTAGATGGCCGCCGAGCATCGGGCCAAAGACCCAGGTGACCCCCCTTGCAAAACCAGGTGGTTTTCAGATAGGCAATTTTGACGTCACCTCACTACGTTTTGGGCCCTTGCCTGTCGCGGGTACTTGGGCCTCCCACACAAGTGAGGCACCATTTTTACCGGGAGACCCAGGGGAACGCTGGGAGGTGGGAAATTTGAGTGAGCCCGGTGATGCCACAACTTTCCCACACAAAAATGTGTGAAAAAAGTGATTTTTTCAGCTAAAATTGAGGTTTGCAGGGGATTCTGGGTAAGGAAACGTTGGGGGGTCCACGCAAGCCATACCTCCCTGGAAGCCCCCGGGTGTTTAGTTTTCAGAAATGTATGGGTTTGGTAGGTTTCCCTAGATGGCCGCCGAGCATCGGGCCAAAAACCCAGGTGACCCCCCTTGCAATATCAGGTGGTTTTGAGATAGGCAATTTTGATGTCACCTCACTTCGTTTTGGGCCCTTGCCTGTCGCGGGTACTTGGGCCTCCCACACAAGTGAGGCACCATTTTTACCGGGAGACTCAGGGGAACGCTGGGAGGTGGGAAATTTGAGGGAGCCCGGTGATGCCACAACTTTCCCACACAAAAATGTATGAAAAAAGTGATTTTTTCAGCTAAAATTGAGGTTTGCAGGGGATTCTGGGTAAGGAAACGTTGGGGGATCCACACAAGCCATACCTCCCTGGAAGCCCCCGGGTGTCTAGTTTTCAGAAATGTATGGGTTTGGTAGGTTTCCCTAGATGGCTGCCGAGCACCGGGCCAAAAACCCAGGTGACCCCCCTTGCAAAACCAGGTGGTTTTGAGATAGACAATTTTGATGTCGCCTCACTACGTTTTGGGCTCTTGCCTGTTGCGGGTACTTGGGCCTCCCACACAAGTGAAGCACCATTTTTACCGGGAGACCCAGGGGAACGCTGGGAGGTGGTAAATTTGAGTGAGCCCGGTGATGCCACAACTTTCCCACACAAAAATGTGTGAAAAAAGTGATTTTGTCAGCTAAAATTGAGGTTTGCAGGGGATTCCGGGTAAGGAAACGTTGGGGGATCCACGCAAGCCATACCTCCCTGGAAGCCCCTGGGTGTCTAGTTTTCAGAAATGTATGGGTTTGGTAGGTTTCCCTAGATGGCCGCCGAGCACCGGGCAAAAAACCCAGGTGACCCCCCTTGCAAAACCAGGTGGTTTTGAGATAGGCAATTTTGATGTCACCTCACTACGTTTTGGGTCCTTGCCTGTCGCGGGTACTTGGGCCTCCCACACAAGTGAGGCACCATTTTTACCGGGAGACCCAGGGGAACGATGGGAGGTGGGAAATTTGAGGGAGCCCGGTGATGCCACAAATTTCCCACACAAAAATGTGTGAAAAAAGTGATTTTTTTCAGCTAAAATTGAGGTTTGCAGGGGATTCTGGGTAAGGAAACGTTGGGGGATCCACGCAAGTCATACCTCCCTGGAAGCCCCCGGGTGTCTAGTTTTCAGAAATATATAGGTTTGGTAGGTTTCCCTAGATGGCCATCGAGCACCGGGCCAAAAACCCAGGTGACCCCCCTTGCAAAACCAGGTGGTTTTGAGATAGGCAATTTTGATGTCACCTCACTATGTTTTGGGCCCTTGCCTGTCGCGGGTACTTGGGCCTCCCACACAAGTGAGGCACCATATTTACCGGGAGACCCAGGGGAATGCTGGGAGGTGGGAAATTTGAGGGAGCCCGGTGATGCCACAACTTTCCCACACAAAAATATATGAAAAAAGTAATTTTTTCAGCTAAAATTGAGTTTTGCAGGGGATTCTGGCTAAGGAAACGTTGGGGGATCCACGCAAGCCATACCTCCCTGGAAGCCCCCGGGTGTCTAGTTTTCAGAAATATATGGGTTTGGTAGGTGTCCCTAGATGGCCGCCGAGCACTGGGCCAAAAACCCAGGGGTCCCCCTTGCAAAACCAGGTGGTTTTGAGATAGGTAATTTTGATGTCACCTCACTACGTTTTGGGCCCTTGTCTGTCGCGGGTACTTGGGCCTCCCACACAAGTGAGGCACCATTTTTACCAGGAGACCCAGGGGAACGCTGGGAGGTGGGAAATTTGAGATGGACTTCAGTATGGATTGTGGTGGACAGGCCTTCAAGGTTAACCCACAATTGACACCACTAGGGTACACCTGCTTGTGCTAAGACATAAAGCCTTCTAAGGTGTAGTGGGGCATTCTACGGTCTAGCATGGGAATGTGCTCCCTCAGTACAGTGGTGTGGTGGACTTGTCATGAATGCGGAACCCGGTTCCCCAGTTCCAAATTCCACAGCTCTGGCCATAGTGCCACATCCCCACTGAACACCATACTTGCCCACTGAAACTCGCACTGCCTTCAGCTGTAACCTAATTGTGCCCGCTATAAACACTTGGATGTGGCTCAATTCAAATTATGCTCTTGATAAGAGTAATATGCTGCCTAAAAAAAGCAACCACTCATAGGGAATGCAAAGCATGTGAAATGTAAGCAGAAACAACATGGTTACCTAAACGATCTCTCACTAACTTTTCAGAAATCAGCGAGTGGTTTCACCTGTAAAGTTATGGACATGACTAGAGGGCCCTGAAGGGAACCGTTTCACTGTCCATTGCTTACATCCTTACAAAACATAAGCAGTATGGTAGACCACATCCATAAACACAGAGCCATGGTGCACATTGTGTTTTCCAATTCACCCATCAACCAGGTATTGCAGTACCTCCAGGAATGGTACACTCAACCACCCTGGAAACAACAATGCTGTTCAAAGGAAGACGCGAAAACGAAAGTAGCACTTCACTGGCAAACTCTCTGATGCTGGTGTATTTGGATGTAAAAAAAAACAATCTAGCCACTTTGCAACCCCTCTGTCTTACTTTATTTTGCCCCCCCTGGAAACAACAATGCTGTTCAAAGAAAGAAGAGAAAACGAAAGTAGCGCTTCACTGGCAAACTCTGTGATGCTGGTGTATTTGGATGTAAATAAAATCAATCTGGCCACTTTGCAAATCCCATGTCTTACTTTATTTCGTCCCCCCCTGGGAATAACAATGCTGTTCAAAGGAAGACGAGAAAACGAAAGTAGCACTTCACTGGCAAACTCTGTGATGCTGGTGAATTTGGATGTAAATAAAATCAATCTGGCCACTTTGCAACTCCTCTGTCTTACTTTATTTCGCCCCCCCTGGGAACAACAATGCTGTTCAAAGAAAGAAGAGAAAACGAAAGTAGCGCTTCACTGGCAAACTCTGTGATGCTGGTGAATTTGGATGTAAATAAAATCAATCTGGCCACTTTGCAACCCCTCTGTCTTACTTTATTTCGCCCCCCCTGGGAACAACAATACTGTTCAAAGGAAGACGAAAAAACGAAAGTAGCACTTCACTGGCAAACTCTGATGCTGGTGTACTTGGATGCAAATAAAATCAATCTGGCCACTTTGCAACCCCTCTGTCTTACTTTATTTCGACCCCCCCTGGGAACAACAATGCTGTTCAAAGTTAGACGAGAAAACGAAAGTAGCACTTCACTGGCAAACTCTGTGATGCTGGTGTCTTTGGATGCAAAGAAAATCAATCTGGGCACTTTGCAACCCCTCTGTCTTACTGTATTTAGCCCCCCACCTCCCCACGCTAGCAGCACCCACCGATCTCTAAAATCCCCCCTCCCCAGCCCCAAAACTCACCTTTACTCTGCGACGCGCAGGAAGCAAATGGCTTCCTGCGCCTCGGAGAGCAAAGGGGACACCTCCAATGACGTCAGCGCGCCTCGTGCGCTGATGTCATTGATGACGCGGGGGAGGGGGGCGGGGGAGGCAGGGGAAGGTCTTCCCCTGCCTTCCCAGTTAAAAAAAAAAGATCGACCACTCACGGGGGGAGCGCCAGCGATTCCCCCGTGGGTGGGTGTCATGACGAGATGGTCTCGTCATGGGCACAGCGCGACTGTGCTCCATGACGAGACCATCTCGTCATAGGCACAGAAGGGGTTAAGTGAGGCATTTGCCTTCTCCTGTCCTGCCAGTTTAGTTTAGTATGGGGAGGAGGGTATGGGATCAGTGGCGTAAAGCAAAATAATAGTACTCACCAACAGAATGTGACAAGGGGCCCCTTGAGAGTCCCATATCTCACAAACATTGATTTACCATTGGCTTTGGGGCCCCTTGGAGGGTTGCGGGTCCACTGCACAGCAGGGACCTGTGTTACACCTCTGCCTAGGATACTTCAAAGTGTAAACTTGACAAATAGACTGTCGCACATTAATCTGCTCCCACTAACCTAAGAATGCTGATACACAGGCACTTAAATATGCCACTGTAAACATCCTATGTTTTAGCCACTTAAAAGCCTACCTCCATCTTTGCAGTTGAAGCAGTACATGACTGAATAAGTTCAAAAATTCCTGCTGCTGTTTCACACATGCTTAACTAAATTAGATGTGGGTGTGCTTCTGGAAAAAGAATGCGTGGAAGAGGAGCTATGCAGCCACTCAGGCACACCTTAGCTGGCGCATAACTTTCTAGACAAATATCATTTAGCACTGGGCCCTAACATTACTCAAATTTTACTAGAAGGTATGCGTGGTTTATGAGAAATAATTAATTTTCTTTTGCTGATCGGAGAGACTTCAAAGGGATCTGTGGATTTCGTAAATAAATCAATCTATTTACTGATACTGTGGAAGTTGTAAACATATTGGAAGCAATATTCAAGCTTCTTTTGAGGAGGTTATTGATTGTTTGTACTCCTTATCATATATGAGAATAATAAAAAAGGACAAAAGAGTTTACAGGGCACTTCTATTTGCTCTAAAAATCCAAGCTTGGTACAGGTGAAAAAGGAGTGCTATAAAAGGAGTGATTGCTCTGTGGTTGAGGCCTGCTTTCCTAAGAAAGTTAGCAATTAGTTAGCAGTAAGCAATTGGTCCAGTTAAAAGGGCAATCAACACACCTTCTAAATCCCCAACTCCACTTTCACTGGAAGACTTGCTTGAAGAGATCAGAACTCCCAACCCATTCATAGTGGCTGCTAATCACACACTATAGAAACTTGAGGAAAAATAGTCTGGCCTTGACAACAGAGGAACATAAATGGAACAAATCAGTAATGCTGATCACGCCATCAAACAACGTAAGGTCATGCCAAAGGAAATGGATTCAGTGAAGATGCTCACTGAGGATCTTGAGAATAAAAAAGAAGAAACAATTTGCAGTGGTATAGTATTCCAGAAGAAGCACAATGCCCAAAATTGCCCAACCTTTTAGGTCTTAATAGCTCAATAAATACTCAAAGAGCTAATTGAATAGGAACAAAACCTTCTGGAGCATTACTCAGCACCAAACCAAGAATGGTAATAATGGATTTCCTTCATTTCATAGATCCTATGGTAGTTCCTTCAAAGGCAAAAGAGGAAAAAAATGAACAAGCCGTAAATATCATCTTTTCTCAAGATGTTTCAAGGGCAACCTCAGGCAGGAGGATGAGGTTCCTTGTTCTTGGTCCAATGTTAAGGGCTTTGAATGCCAGATTTGTCCTAATCCCTGTTATTTCAAAGAAACCTATAAGGACAGAACTATCACTTTCAAAGAACCTGATAAGTTAAAGGATTTCATTAAATGACATAGGGTGGAAGAAATAGACAAAGTAGAAGCTCTGTTTTGATTTTTAACAAATTATAGAATTAATAGATCAAATCTCTTGGGTGTGTCTGTTCAAGTACTGATACATGTTTATTGTTGGGGTGGAAAAGTTCTCTATATGATAATAGACATGCACTCTTGCCCTGACTGCCCAAAGTGTAATGATGTCTGGATGCCTAATGCTGATTTTTGTAGTCATAGGCAAACACAGATCATGCTGGTGCGCCATGACATAGGCATCTCTCATGGATTGCAGCTTTGTTGGAACAGGAAGGGCATCCAACGTGCTTCGTTCATAGTGGTGGAGGGTTACCCCACCTTCACCAGACGTTTGGCAGAATGAGTGCGGTGGTGACAGCATACCGTGTGGTAATCAGTTGGAGTGAACAGGTCCTTTTTAGGTCTCGCCTGAGCCAGCGCATGCGCTGCCCTGGCGAGATATTTAGTAGCTGCTTCAAAAGTGCTACCTTGCCGGCCACCAGCTTGCTATTACGCGCACAAGCGCGCGCGACGTGCACAGCACTTGTTCCCGTCGCGCGTGCGCACCACTCGCATTTTTTTATTTCATTTTTGAGAGCACAGAGTGCGTAATCGTGATCAAGTTCACTTTCACCGTGATCGCGATGACTTTTGCGGCCGCGCAGCGTTACTTTTACGGCCATGCGGCCAATGCTTGATTCCTAGAACCAGAAACTGCATTTCCATTAAAAGCAGAAAATGAAAAATAACTGGCCTTCCTCTGTCGTCATGTGACTTCCATTGCCCAATGGCAGGCTTGCCGCTGTCACTCACCTGCCTTTTGGTTTCCGAGGCAACCCCAAGCTAACAACTCCAGCATGGCGACCAAGAGCAGGAGCAGTATTCAGGTACGGACCAGCATACATGGAACTCTAATGGAAGTTCTTCTTTGTTGCAAATTCGCCGTATCATTTGTGTTTGAGTAACAGCGCATTTTTTTCCAGCCGTTAGTGAGGATATTGCAACCGCTTTGCTTTCTGTATGACTTTTCCTGTTTTAACTTGCCGTAAAATCGCCAGTTCAGAATGTCATTTTCTTCCACATCTTGTACTATTACAGGCACACTACTGATTTCTTTTCTTGAATATCTATCTGTCCCAGTAACAGAGACAGACGGGATGTTCGATGTTTACTAACATTCTATTATAGAGCAAGTGGAATGTACATTATGCATATACGGACTGTCATTTCTCAGCCATTAACAAAACAAGCATTGGCATAGCCAATAGGTCTCGACCTTATAAGTGTTTAGCCATGCAACAGTTGATGTTGTTGCACCAAAGAAATTGTGCTGCATAACTAAATACTTATAAGGTCTGTTAGAAATGGGGATTCCTGGTTGGCTAGGGCTTGCGCCAAAGCCAGGCAGAAACCACCACTCTAGTCAGGGCAAGGAAGTTACACGCCAAAGATAACCCCTGCTCACCCCCTTGGTAGCTTGGCACGAGCAGTCAGGCTTATCTCTGAGGCGATGTGTAAAGCGTTTGCGCGCGCACCCAGCAACAACACCCAAGGCCCACCACAAAGGAAACTCCACACAAGGTATTCTATAAAAATAACCTTTGTATTATACACAATACATTAGATACAAACACACACTTTACAATGTGCCAACAGGCATGGGCAGAATTTACAAGGGATTATATGTACAGGGGACAGGGCCACATGGACCACTGTCCGAAATTAGCACTCTTAGAACTTAGCACATAATAACATATATAGCACACAACCAGTACTTACTGGTATCAGGTAAGTACCACCTACGCAACCCTAACCACCTTAGGAGAATGTCACGCAGGGAACTAGGACCTCACTAGCACCACCTGTACTAGGAGAAAACAAACAACCGCCTAAGTATCACAGTACCTGTAGGGGTAATAGAACGTTACACATGATGCATCACATTCAGAGGTGTAGGGAAGGAAAACACATGATGCATAAAAACACATTCAGAGGTGCAAGGAAGGAAAACACATGATGCATAAAAACACATTCAGAGGTGCAAGGAAAGGAACAATTGCGCAAGAACTCATATGCCACCACCTGTGGCAGTCCCTAGGCCAACTGGCCTTGTCCAGGCTAGGACGCTCTGTCCCAGTCAAGCTGCGCAAGCAAAAAGCGTAAAAGGTTCCCAACCTAAACGTTGCAGCTGCCCACTAAGTGCTGGGCAGCTGTAGGAATGAGCGTGGGCACCACTGTGCCCCTTTAAAACGAATCCGCCTCTCTCGTGGAGCCTCGTGGGCTCTGAACAACTGTGGGGGGGGCAACGTTGGAGCGGCCCGCTGCCTTCCGGGGCCGCTCGTCACAGCAAAGGAATGCCCCCGTACACGTTGGAGTCCCTCTCGGGGGACTCAGCAAGATAAACGGCCCCCTTCGGGCAGTGCGCTCTTCGACCAACACTTTGGAGCGCACCAACGCTCAAGGAAACAATGCGTGCCCCGCTGGAGCGCCCGAGCGCTCAGCAACCAACCCGGCTGCTCCGTCCCCCTCTCGGGAGGAGCCCCCACTCACTGGCGGCACTTGTCTCGCGTCCTTCTCTCCTCCGGGAAGCGCGGGGTAGGCTCCCGTCCGCTTCCTCCTACGACGCCCTCACTTCGCCCGGGCCCCGCGAAGGCAACAGGTCAGCACGCCTCAGCGCGGGGTGGGCTCCCGCCTACTTCCTGGTTCCGGGACGAGGCTTCCGTCACAGGGCCCGCCCCCCAGGGGATGCCTGACTTCCTTTCTACCCGGCCGCGGCGGTGATTTCGAACTGGCGGCAATGAGGGGTGGGCTCCCTCAATAAAACACTGCAATAAGCGGGGTAGGCACCCGCCAACGAAATCAAGCAATAAGCGGGGTGGGCACCAGCCAACGATCGCACAATGCAGGGTGGGCACCGGCCTCCAGAATCAAAGCGCTCACAGCGCTATGAAGCCAAACAGCGCGCCCAGCGCTAGAAAGTCCAAAGAGCGCTCCCAGGCGCTACAGACAAAAAGAGTCCTGCAATAAAGTCTTCCAAGAGCAGGGGGGCAAAGACTGGGCCCAGAGCCAGCTCACAGGGCCCTCCAGCAGGGAGGCAGTCCCCAGTGGCGGTCTCTCCTGGCGCCCAGCAGCAGCAGGCCCCCCCTTGCGTTGATCCTGCAAGAGAACACCTTGTAAGGGGACACAGCCCCTTTTTATACAGTACAAAGTCTTTGTCTAAAGGTGCAGGGAAGGGGTGAACCAGTTCCAACAGGTTCCTGAGCACTTTGTTTTGCTCAGCCCCTCTCCCTATTCACTGGCAGGCCAGGGTCATCAGACGCACCACAGGGGCCGGAGCCAGCAGTGTGTGGGGAAAGCCCTGTCCTATTCAGGACCCAGGTATACTCCTCCCCAGCCATCAGTATGCTAAACTCCCATTCACCACGGGGTGATTCCTCCTGTCCCTGGGGATTTCCCTAGTCCGTCACATGACCTCCACCAGCCAATCGCCAGACAAGCCACACATTTCATACTGCACACTGAAGTGCCCACTTCTAGAAGTGGCACTTCCACGCTAGGTACATGCACGCCGCACACATCATCGCGCAGCATTCAATCACACGAGTCCGCACATACCAAACTCGGGCCTGCACACCCCACGCATCAGGAACTACCAGGACAGATACATTCCCCCATGCATTCCTATGGGAGGGCAGGCCAACCTCACAACACGCACGCACTTTACCCTGGGACACAGCGGTAAAGTGCGCAGAAACCCAAAATCGCTACACCAAGTCACCAATAAAAAAGCAAAAAGTCTCGGGGGTGAATCTGCCAGAAGGGCCAAGTCCAACAAGGTCCCAAAAGCCAGACCTATTGGCTATGCCAATGCTTGTTAACATGTGTCACTGGAGTGAGGCCTACAGGCTCACTCATTTGTAAAGTTATGCTGCCGTGTGCTTAACTAACCCTCTGCATACATCGGTTTGGTAAAGAGCTGCACAGCGCAGAAGTGGTGTGTGTGCACTGAGTGTATATGCGCCTGGTAAGGGTATAATACAAGGATAATGCAGTACTGAGCAGTGCATGCGTAGTGAGTGAATGAGCTAGTTGTATATGTGCCTATGATTGGCAAAGTACCTGAAGGATGTGGTGCTGTGCAGTGCGTGCAGGATAAATATATGTGCTGATTCTATGTATACCTGTGAGTGGTACTAAACATCAAGGGTGCAGTGCATGCATGTTAAATGCATATGTTAGATGTATGTGTGCCTATGAGTGGTACAGTACATAAAAGAGAAAGTGCTGGGCAGTGTGGTCAGGTTAAATGCATATGCTGGATGTATGTGTGCCTATGAGTGATACAGTACATGGATGATACTGTGCTGTGCAGTGAGTGTATGCTGTAAACTTGCACTGGGTGTGTACGTACCGAAGGCGCCCCAGAGGCAAGCCCGTCTGCGCCTGTCAGCGTCCCGGAGGCGACTGGCACTGGCCACGCTGCCCATTTGCCCTCAGGTATGACCCGCACTCTATGATATGAGCGAGATGAACTGCTCAACCTTGGCACCTCTCAATTCTGCCAGGGTATAGCAGTTAGTGTAGACAATTGGGCCAACTTTCACTGCCCACCTTGCAATTGGACCTCCCCCCCGGATTATAGGCGTTCCTTCTAAGATGTCAGCCTTAAGCCAAAGGTTTGACAACTTGGAAGGATATGGGAAGCATTATAAAGCAATATTGCTCAACACGCTCCCTACAAAAACATGAGGCACAAATTCATGACCTTCTTTTAGATGATCACCCGGATCTCCTATTCATCACAGAAATATGATTGTCCGACTCTTCTATCCCTACTATTGCCTCGGCCATTCCCTCAGGATATAAAATTCTGAGGAAAGATCGGTTGATAGAGAAAGGAGGCGGGGTTGCAATCATAAACAAACAAGAGCTAGACAGCATCTCTATCATGCTAGACCCTTTTGAGGGTGCAGAATGCTTATGTTTTCATTGTACCCAGCCCCTCCGACAATGTATAGCAGGGATCTTGATTTACAGGCCTCCAGGGGCACCCGGCAATTTCATTAATTCCCTTAATGGAGTCATGAAACCTCTCACCCTCAGATATAATCAGCTCCTCCTTTTGGGAGACTTCAATTTACATATGGATAAACCCCTGGATCCCTATGTAATTTTTCTGTCTGAAACAGTGTTGGCTTGCAGCCTGACCCCTTTTATTTCCTCTCCCACACATAACATGGACCCTGTTCTTGGACAGATATTTTGCCACATGGAATTGGAGACAGATTATCCATCCCCCATCACCTGGTCCGACCACCTCCTCATTAATTTGAAAATACCCAGCTCAGGTATGGTTACCCCGTCCAAAGCATCAAGGGCGGAACACAACTACAGGGCCTTCCATAAAATACCCATTCCTGTGTTAGCGTAGGATCTAGAATCTTCCGTCCTGGCATTACTTAGTAAACCTGAAATTGATTCCCTGCACTCGAATCCTGGCTCAGGTCCAACATAGATGCGGTGGCCCCTCAGACCTCCTGTACCTTTAGGAGGACCAGTCCCTCTGCTCCGTGGTTCAATGAATCCCTAAGAGCCAGTAAAAGTGAATGTAAAGTGCTCAAAAGGAAATGGCTCAAACTCTACACACCAGAGGACAAGAAGACCTATAAGGCTGCCTTAAAATCCTATTACCTACAGGTGAAAGATGCTAAAAAGAGCTACATGCTGGCTAAGATTGAGACTGCTTGCAATAAGGGAAAGGACATTTTCAACATTGTAAAATCCTTCACCTCCCCTAATGCAGGTAAGAAGGAATCCCCACCCTCGGCTGATTGGACCAGTCAGGTGGCCCTATCCCTTCACAACAAGATTGTTACAGTCCAACAGTCTTTCTCCAGGGCTACAGGGTAGGATCCGGCCTTATATCAATCTTAAAACGTAAAGCCTGGTTCCCCGCAGTTCCAAGCATTACTAGAGTTCCCGGTTATACAACCAGACGAATCGCTCACATACCTCAAAGGACTTAAGCCGGTTCTCCAATAGATGATTGCCCAGCTAAATTATTAGCATCCCTTGCCCCTACTATCAACCCTACTGTTTATAACATGCTTAACCCATCTCTTTCCACTGGCAAAATGCCACACATTTGGAAGCAGGTAAAAATCTTACTGCTCCTCAAAAAACCGACCGCCGACCTGAACAATCCAGCAAACTATAGGTCTATCTCCCTCCTCCTGGCTCTCTCTAATGTTTTAGAGAAACATGTCAACAGAGCTATTTCGGATCACGCAGAAAGTCACAACCTGTTGCATATGACCCAACTTGGCTTTAGGGCTAATTGTAGTACAGAGTCTGCTCTGTTGGAAGCGACAGAGCATTTAAAGGAAAAAATTGACCAGGGTGGTAGGGCTGTCCTTATATTACTTGACCTGTCGGCGGCATTTGACACGGTCCCTCACAAGAGACTTCTCGATGGACTGAGTAACTTGAGCATTGGTGGGACAGCACTGGCCTGGGTCACTTCTTTCCTGAGCGACAGATCCCAGGAAATATGGATGCCCCTTTTCTCATTCCCCATGCCTAGCATGAATGTAGGATCACCCCAGGGCTTCATCCTGAGTCCTACCCTGTTTAACTTATATATGTCCCCCCTTGCACCCTTAGCAGAGGCCAATAGTGCTAAGATCATATCATACGCGGATGGTACTCAGTTGATCTTCACTCGCGATAAGGGAGCAGAATTAGATCTTGTCTCACTAAGGTGTTTTACTGGCTCAAGGTAAATCAGCTGAAATACATTCCTGACAAAACAGAGATTGTCTTTTTCGGCAGGCTCTTAGTGAGCAATTGGAGTCTATGGTGGCCTGAGGAGCTGCCCCCCCCCTTTTAGCCCAAACCACAGTTAAAAATCTTGGCATTTTCATAGATAGCGCCCTTTCTATGAGGTCCCAGGTCTAAGCACTGGTAGGTACTTGTTTTGGCATGCTTCGTATGCTAAAAAAGTTCCTCCCGCTCCTGCCATCAGACACCAGGAAAATAGTGGTCCAGGCATTGGTGACTTCTAATCTAGACTACGCCAATATCCTGTACCTGGGCCTACCTGGTTACCTCATGCAGAGCCTGCAAGTGGTTCAAAACTCTGCGGCCAGGGCCATCCTCGGACTTAAGCCCAGATCGCACATGGCCCCTCACCTTAAGGCCCTACACTAGCTGCCAATGAAGGAAAGGAGTAAGTTCAAAGCCCTGGTGATATTATTCAAAGCCCTTTATGGTGAAGGGACCAGCTAGCACAATAAGACCGCCAGCTGCTATACTCCAGCTAGGCCCTTAAGATCCTCCTCCTCTGACCTCGCCCAAATCCCCAAAGTACGCTTGGCCAATATGGGGGCAGATCTTCCAGGTATCTGGGTGCTCAAGCATGGAACAATCTACCTGCCAGCCTGAGAGCTACAACTAACCTATCAACTTTCTACAAACATCTTAAAACTTGGCTCTTTAAGAACTAGTCGTGCCTCAGGGTCCTACCACATGTACCGCTAGCGCCGGGACACTCTTGTTTGAGTAACTGTGTGCTATACAAGATGCATTCATTCATTCATATGTGCCTGTGGATGGTACAATACATGGAGGGCCCAGGGCTCCATTTTGGGAGACCCCGGACTGCATGGGGAATCATGGAGAGGAGGTAGACAGATTTGTGTATTACTGCATTCCTGTAAGATGTAAGATGGGTGGGACACACACTGAGGAGGGTAGGGCCAGGCTTCCCCAAGTATATTTTAACGGGTGATCTTTGATTCAGGCAGAAGTAACAAGTAATGGCTCGTGGCACATTTCAGGAAGGCGATGGAGCTGATAAGAGAAGCATACTGAGTAGAATTGGGAGCCCTGGGCTAATGCTTTGATGCAAATATCACTGTGGTTGCCATCTAGGTGTGAACTTCAGTCTCTCTCATTGCCTGTGTTGTGGGTCTACCAGCTTTTGAGACGTTGTGAGAGCAGAGGAGAGGAAACTTCAAAAGAAGCAGAACCCCAAACAAAACTTTAAAGACTCAGACCCAGTCACGTCCGGCATGACTTGCGGGTGGGTCGTGGTGGAATGGGTGGCACGGGGGTGGGTGCTGTGGGGAGCTTAATTAATTTTTTTTTTTTTTAAAGTTTAACTTACCTTCCCCGGCCCGGTTCGGTCCCACGTCGCGTCTTCTTCTCTCTCTGCTCCTCACAGGAAGCAGGCAGCCTCCCTCCCCTCCCCAAAGCCAATCACAATGCTGCAATGGCAGCTTTGTGAATGGCTGGGACGCCGACCACACAGGCGTCTATCGGGGGGCCATTTTCTCCATGTAGGCTGCATGCAGCCTACATGGAGAAAAGGGAGAGTGCGTGTGACTGGTTTGGTCGGCCCTGGGGCCGACCAAACAGTCAGCGACCACAGGAAGGGAAAGCCACCCCTCCCCTGCCCTAGAGCAGAACCGCCCACTTGCCCGCCCCCAGCCAATCCCTTCTGCTGTCTTGCAGTGCAAGAAGCAGAAACATAAAATGGTATTTATAATACCATTTTATGTTTCTGCTTTTCGCACTGCGAGAAGCAGTGGGTCGACGCTTCTCCGCCCACATGGAGGAGCCTCCCCTGCTCAGACCCGAAATCACATTTGGTGCCTGAAAATGAACTGTAAGAAGGGGAGTTTAAGACAACAAAATTGGCATCTGCCAAACAGCCAGAAGGGCTGTGTGAGGAGGGAAATCTCTGCAAGACTTCTGCCTGTGACCAAGACTGGGTTCCAAGGCCTGCTAGTCTACTTGCTGGGTGAGGTGACATACCCAGAGAATCCAAGACCACCTGCTCTGGAGCCTGGAGCAAAAGCACCTGCCAGATAGCCAAGACCAGTGTGTTATGTTATGTTACAGAATTTTTTAAGCGCAGCGATTACTCAGAGGTGTCCTGGCGCTAGTTACCTATCCTTTTGGGAGAGCAGCAGATGCAAAGTTACTTATCAAAAAGCCAGGTCTTCAAACCTTCAAAGATTCCTTTTTGGTATGTACCTATTAAATTGTTTTCGTAGGAAATCGGGTTCTATTCCTTGGAGTGCCTTAAATATGGTACACAAAGATTTAAAACAGGACCCGATTCCTCACCGGGAGCCAGTGTAGCCCGGCCGTCGCATTTTGCAGATTTTGGAGCTTGTTCATAAGACGTTCCTGAAGATTCAAATATAGACCGTTAAAGTAATCCAGTCTGGACAAGACTAGTGCAGTAACCACTGTTTGCCGACTGTCGGATGGGAAAAATGGTAAATTGTTTTCACAGTATTGAGAACATACGCTGTAGAAGATGAGACTGCATTGACTTGATCGCCAAAGGTCAGTCTATCATTTACAATTCCTCCCAGGTTTTTCACTTTTTTCATAGGAGTAGGAAGAGAGCCCATGGAAGACGGCCACCAGTTTGGATTCCAGAAATTGGCGTAATTTGCAAACAGTATGACCTCCGTCTTGCCTGAATTAAGCTTTAGACAATTATCCGCCATCCAGCTGCCAACCGATAACATACACTCCTGGAAACGTTTCTCTAGGCCCCTCTCCTGACCTGGAAGCAGAGACACCGCAATTTGGGTGTCATCTGCGTAGAAGGTGAGACCAAAGCCAAACGCACTGATGATCGGAGCCAATGATGACACATATATATTAAACAATGTCGGTCTCAACGATGACCCCTGCGGAACTCCACAGGGCAACTCGAATGGCTTTGAGTGTTAATCATCCAAGGATACAATTTGTACCCTATCTGTTAGGAATGATTGTAGGAGTTTCCATGCTTTCTCCTGGATCTCACATGCTCTTAAACGGTCCATCAAGAGATCATGATGGACTGTGTCAAAAGCTGCGGACAGATCCATTAGGATCAAGGCGGCCTTACCACCTTGATCCACAGCTCTCCTGATCTCATGAGTAGCCTTGATGAGAGCTGACTCCGTTTTATGGCCCTGTGAAGAAGAGAGTGTTGGAGGGAGTGAGGTCCAGTGAGGTGCCCTATCTAGTGGAATCCTTGTGTCAGGTGTAAGGAAACAGCTGCTGCCCTGATCGGGTTATTTCCTGTGTGCAGGACAAAGTCAGTGACCACGATATGCCAGGAGAGGGCTGCAGTGAATTGAGCTGTGTGTCATGCTGTACCGATCAGGCCGGAGCCGAGCCGGCACCCACATATGCCAGTAGGAGCAGCCATGAAAATGATTGCTGTGCAGTAAGGGATGTAGCCTTGTGCTGTAGGGGGTAATGAAATAACTGTAAGGGAGGGGGTGTGTGGCCCCCCTCCACAAGCCTTAAGAGGGCCCGGGACCCCATTCCCTTGGGCCAAAAACATTTTTATTAGGGAAGGGGTAGCGCAGCCCCCCTACGCGAGCCTAAATGAGCTCTTGGGACCCCATCCACCTAGGCCATATATTAATACTAAGGATATGGAGTATGTGGCCCCCCTCCCTGAGCCTTAGGAGGCCCCGTGGAGCCCATCTCCTGTGGCCAACCATATTTACATTAGAGGAGGGGGTGCATGGTCCCCTTTTTCTGAGCCCAATTGGGCCCCGGGGACTTTATCCTATGGGGCTATAAATTAAGTATAGAGGAGGCAACATGTCCCCCCTCACATGGGGCCCAATTAAGTAGCAGTATTTTCTCTGGTGCCCACCCGGGGCACCCACATAACATAACTGTAGGGGCGATAAGGTGGTAGGACCACATGGGAGCCAGCATGGCTCTCGCCTTGTGGTCACAGCTATAACTGCTTGCTCCCTCAGGGTGGAAGCAATGACCCTCTGCCTGGAGCGGTGGAAGGCTTTGCCACGTTTCAGACTTTGCTGTAAAAATGACAAAAGGCGTCATTCCCTTACTAGCTGGACATGGATGGCACTGTGCTAATCCTATGCTTCAAACCCTGCTAGAAAAACAGACATTTGAGGTGATAAGAGTCAGAGTATTTCTGGTGTTGTAGGTTGCTCCATATAAAGTAGGCCTGGTCGGTGAACTACGCTCTGTTCGTTGATTTTGCGCAGATTGTTGCACTCCGCGCTCCGTGGAGCTCACAGAGTGCAGAAAACTCTGCTCCGCTTAGTGTGTTTTGGGCCCTTGCCTGTCGCTGGTACTTGACCCACCCACACAAGTAAGGTATCATTTTACTCGGGAGACTAAGGAGAATGCTGTGGGGTAGGACATTTGTGCCTGCATGGTGAGTCCACCCAACAATATGTGGAAAATGTGTTTTCTCAGCTAAATTTGATGTTTGCAGGGGATTCTGGGTAGGAAAACTTTGGGAGACCCATGCAAGCCATACCTCGCTGGACTCCCCTGGGTGTCTAGTTTTCAGAAATGTGTGGGTTTGGTAATTTCCAAAGATGGCCGCCAAGCCCGGGCCAAAAACCCAGGTGACCCCTTGCAAAACCAGGTTGTTTTGTGAAAGGTAATTTTGATGTCTCCTCAATACGTTTTGGGCCCTTGCCTGTCGTGGGTACTTGACCCACCCATGCAAGTGAGGTACCATTTTTATCGGGATACCTGGGGGAACGCTGGGTGGTAGGAAGTTTGTGGATCCACGCAGATTCCAGAACTTCCCCAAACAGAAATTTAAGAAAAAAGTGATTTTGTCAGCTAAATTTGAGGTTTGCAGGGGATTCTGGGTAGGAAAACATTGGTGAAAACACGCAAGCCATCCTTCGCTGGACTCCCCCGGGTGTCTAGTTTTCAGAAATGTGTGGGTTTGGTAGGTTTCCTAAGATGGCCGCCGAGCTCGGGGCCAAAAACCCAGGAGACCGGCCTTGCAAAACCAGGTTGTTTTGTGATAGGTCATTTTGAAGTCTCCTCAATACGTTTTGGGCCCTTGCCTGTCGTAGGTACTTGACCCACCCATGTAAGTGGGGTACCATTTTTATTGGGAGACCTGGGGGAATGCTGGGTGGATTCACACAGGTTCCAGAGTTTTCCCATACCGAAATTTGAGTCAAAAGTGATTTTTTCAGCTAAATTTGAGGTTTGCAGGGGATTCTGGGTAGGAACATTTTGGGGGACCCACGCAAGCCATACCACACTGGAATCCCCCGGGTGTCTACTTTTCAAAAATGTATAGGTTTGCTAGGTTTCCCTAGGTGCCGGCAGAGCTAGGGTTCAAAATCTAGAGCTAGGCACTTTGCAAAACAAGCATTGGCATAGCCAATAGGTCTCGCCTTTGGGACCTTATACGTGTTTAGCCATGCAATAGTTAATGTTGTTGCAGTAAGGATATTGTGCTGCATAACTAAATACTTATAAGGTCCCAAAGGCAAGACCTATTGGCTATGCCAATGCTTGTTCAATATTACATCGTGCATACTTGACGCCACATAGACTCCATCGAATGTTTCCTTTTGCATCCTCAGAGCATCCCCGTTGCCATGCCCAAGAGGCCGACTTGCTGCACAGGTTGTGGGCTCTCCCCAGAGTGTCCAGCCACTGGGAGGGAATCACAGCGACACTGGTGGAACTGACGGGACTGCACCAACAGGCTTGCCCTACACAGTGTATGCTGGGATTGCCCTCTAGACAGACCCAGGAGCTCTAAGTTAGTGACTCGGTTCACAAACATGGCACTGATATTAGCGAAAAGATTACTAATAAAACGTTGGAAATCCCCAATGACCACTAGGGTAGAAGAATGACGGGATAAGGTGCAACGCTGGAGACTTGCTGAACGTGAAGCCTTAAGACAGGAAAAATATAGCGGCCTGCGTATATCCTTGGTCCGCACAGCACAACTCATCTTCAGATTGAAGAGGCCTGCCACGGTGGGCACCATATACCGATAATTTCTCACACACACTAATCCCCCCTCCCCCCAAACACATCTAGACAGCACAATAGGTGACTTCTCTTAGTTAACAAGGGATGTGGGTGGGAGAGGCTTTGGGACGTTCATTGCATCTGTATTCAGACTATGTAACTTCTTATTGTCCCAATTTTGATTCCTAATGTGTCCTTGAAACAAGTTGCCTTTATTGAGGACAGTGACAATGACTGATTGATGTACGCGGTATGTTTTTGAAAATGCAATAAAATGTGCGCTAAAAAAAAAATAGTCTACAAACCAGGTTCATCTTCTCTTACCGTTGACTTTATGCTTGCCTTTGAGCCTGTACAGCTCTCCACTGCCTCTTGGCTAGGTCCGCGCAACAGAAATACCACATGCATACACCTGTAGTACATATACGCAGGAAATGGACTATCACGGCTGAGCCTCACCTGCTACCTCCCTCCCTCTCTAATGTACCCGGGGTGTTTGTGCTCGAAGCTGTGGAGTGGACAGACAGTGGCAGAGGCGAGGGGGGTGACCCCAGGTGTGTTCCTTATCCTGCACCTTTGCTGAGGGTTTCACACCTCCCCTACAGGCTGCCTTAGCCTCCCCCTCCCCCCCTCATGCACAGGCTGGCAGCAGCAAAGCATGTGATTAGAGAGAGACGCTGAGACGGGAGTCACCGACAAGCACGCGCCGAGGGTGCGTCCTTTCATTTTACTCCTGCTCTTCCTGGAGAACTCTGAGAAGGGCGGAGGTGGAGACATCTCACGGGAAAGAGAGGGGCCGAGGATGGCTGGAGCAATCTCAGCGGAGCTGCGGGCAGAGAAGGTGAGACAGGGCCACCTCCGGGGGATAGGGAAGGAGAGCAGTGGAGTGAGGAACTCTCATGTGGGGGAGGGCGGGTTACAGCAAGGCACGACAGGTAAAGGTGAGCGAGGTGAGTGGAATATCTCAGGAGTCTGGTGACAGAGGACGCAGAGCGTTGACGTCGCTGGTATAAGGACAGATGGGTAAGGCAAAGATAGATGAGGAGACGGGGCCAAGTTAGGATGTAGTCACATCGAAGATGACTGAGGTGTTGAGAATAAGGCATTGCGCAACCTGTTAAGCCGCTACTGCTATCTCATGTATAACCAAATTCCACGAGGGCTAACCCAGTCTTTCATTTTTCTTGAGGTCGAAAAAAAAAGTACCACTGAATATATTAATGTGATGTATGTTATGCACTCGCTATTCAACGGTGGTAGAACGTGCTATAAAATAAGTATAATTAGTACTTACATGTAAGGGGGCTGATCAAATGGCACCGAAGGTTAGAGGTATTATTGAGTATCTGGGAACAGAGCGGAGCCGCAGCGAAACCTGAGCCCCCGCGAAGTATGTGAAGGGCCCACCCCAGTCACTTAAAGAGACTTTTAGCATAGAGATGACAGTACAGTGGGACGGAAAGTGCGAGTGGAGGCGGGGGGGTGAGGGGCAGGGGTCTGAAGACTGGGAGAGAGGGAAGTGGTGGTATCTTTGGAGTCTGAGGACTAGAAAGAGAAAACATGGGGGCCGAGGCGCACGAGTGATACTTCAGCAGGGGGCGGTTTTGCACCTGTCTGTAACACAAGACCCGGAAATCGGACAGAGGCTATTTACACACTGGACCCTGCCCACTCCTCGCGCCCCCAAGCAGTCGCCCTACGCACTGTTTTTTTTCGATCTACACGGATTCTTATATACGAAGGTACTGCGCATGATTCTTCACAGAACTCCGTGCAGGCACATGTGTGTGTGCAAATGTGTTGTTCCCGCGCATACTATCTATACAACATACAGTTACATCTTGGAAAAGCCCTCGATGGGTGTGAAAAAGTGGGAACGCCACGGAAAGCACTGCAGAAACAGCTAATGAAATGCAATCTGTGAACTTTTTTTGACTATGCTGAAGACGTTGAAAATTCATACTCTAAGTTGCGAACAAAGTCAACCGATCTGTGAAGCACTGACTAAATGTTTGCAACAAAGGGGTGGCACGTCACAATTATCCATGAAATGAGGAAAGTAACTGGAAGTCGAAGTAGTGTAGCAATCAGGGCACAAGTCCTAAACCAGTGTAGACTTCCCAGGCTGCTGCAGACACCGTGCCGCTGATGTCCAGCCGCCCGATTCGGTTACGAGTAGCTGACCTGGTGAGAGTCAGACAAGTCACCCCATCCTGGATTCCCCTGGGTGACTCGTTTAAAAAAATGTATAGGTTTGCTAGGTTTCCCTAGGTGCAGACAGAGCTAGGGTTCAAAATCTACAGCTAGGCACTTTTCAAAAAAAGAGTCAGTTTTCACTATAAAAATAAAGTGTGTCCACGTTGCGTTTTGAGTAATTTCCTGTTGCAGGCACTAGGGCTACCCACACAAGTGAGGTACCATTTTTATTGGGAAACTTAGGGTAACACAGAATTGTAGCCTGTTATTACCTATTGACTTTCGATGCATTTCTGCCTTCCAAATGAAAGACAATGTGTAAAAAAGAAGTCACTTAGAAAAATGTCCTATAATTCCCGTGCTAGTATGGGTACTCACAATTTCTGAAATATGCAAATAGCTACTGTTTCTAAACTCTATATTTTGTTCCAATTTCAGAAATACATAGGTGTCCTTCATCACGATTTTTCACTGTATATATTTTCCCTAATTAATTGCTATATACGCGATACATAACAAAAAACCATTGCAAGATGCTGCTCAGTTATTGGCTCTGAGTTCATCGGGTTCTTGGTGAACCTGCAAGTCCTATATATCACCACAATCAGAAAGGTCCAGTGGATGTAACGGTATATTGCTTTCAAACATCTGTCAAAATTAGAAGAAGTTACAGATGAAAACGTTGGCACAAATGGCTGTTTTTCTCAACTAATTTTCAATATTTACTATTTTCAACTGTTAGTTTCTATAAAGAAACCTTGAAGCATCTACACAAATGACCCCTTTCTAAAATCAAAATTGTATTTGCCTTTGGAAAATGTATACCTTTCCAGGATCCATTATAGCTTTCATACCCATTTCTATATTTAACTGGAAGAAGGTTGTAAGCACAAAAAATAGCAAAAATAGGCTATGTCCCAGTAAAATTCCAAAACTATGTAAAAGTATTGGGTTTTCTGACAAAAGTCTGTCAGTACCTGAAAGCTGGGAAAATGGTGATTTCTGCCCCACAAACCCTTTGTTGATACAATTTGCAGGGAAGAAACCAGACACTTTCATTTGCAGCCCTTCCCCTCCCCCAAAAACAAAATTTAGCTATATTTTGGCAAATTTCTGGGTCCCCTCCAGAGGAATCCACAAACCCTGTGTACCTTTATGATGTTGGAAGAGGCAAATTTGGGGTGGATAACTTATGTGGTCAAAACGTTACAGGGGCCTAAGAGCGAACTACCCCAATTAGCCCAATAAATGCTTAGCACGGGGGAGCTAGCAGCGAAAGGGTTCAACCAAATCACAAAAGCATGCTTTCTACTTTATGGTAGACTTGTTTTTATTAAAACTGTGTAACTCTGTACACTTGTTATCGTATTTGTTCCTTTTTGTAGATGACTTATTTGTCTCTTCTCTCTCTCTGATTCTGTTTCTTGTTTGATTGTTTTCTGTTTCTCTTTTATTTTATTTTTCGTAGTTGTGAGAAATTGTGTTGTTGGTTGTTTGGGGTGTGAGCCATGGTCAAGCAACAGTCACAATCCCTTGCAGGGTGAACCACAAAAAGTCACAAAATTAACCTGTGCTTAACCCAGGGTAGCTTGGCACAACAAGCAATCAGGCTTTACTTAGAGGCAATGTGCAAAGAAGTTATGGCGCACACAAAACAGTAATAAAGTGAAAGCACTATTACGAAAAATCCCTCATCAATCTAGAAAAATAGAATACATCTTAAGAACTTATTGAACACCAAAATAACAAAAATCCAATCAGTAGAACTGGAGCTATGAATTAAAGCTTTCAGTGAAAACTAACCGTGGGCAATGAACACCGCTAGCTGAGATTTGTTAACTGCGCACTACTTTGAAAACACAGAATTCAAGCAATAATTCCGACTCTACCACATAGCTGAATTAACTATTGCACCCCCAACCCTTTGATAAATCCACTTTACCTTTACATGCTAAAAAAAATATAACCAATTCACAAAAGTGAACTTTGAAAAATATCAGGCAATGAGAGATGTGATAATTTTGGGGTCACCCCTAACGTAGGGGGAGGGCAAGCAGATGCATTGAGCTCAAGGAGCATATCATGCTGAACAATTCGGTGGTGGTCCCATCCTCCTAGGACCTCCCCAAGCAAAGTTATGGGCAAAAAAACAATGCCAACCAAAGGCCCAGCAAAGCATTATGGGGCGAAATTCTAGAGTGCAGTGAATATTATAGTATTAGCTCTCAGCAGAGCCTGGAGAGCCTGCCCCTTGAGGAATGTTTGATATTGGATACTATAATATTCACTGCCCTCTAGAATCTCATCCCATAATGCTTTGCAGGGCCTTTGGTTGAGATTGTATTGTTTGACCATAACTGTGCTTGGGGTGATCCTAGGAGGATGGGACCACCACTGAATCGTTCAGCATGATGTGCTCTTTGTGTTCAAGGCATCTGCTTGGCTCGCTCCCTAGGTTAGGGAGGACACCAAAATCATCACCTCTCTCACTGCTTGCTGTATTTTTATTTTCCCTTTTGTGAGATGACTATATGCATTATGGATGACTATATGCATTTTTGCATGTGAAGATAGAGTTATTTCTTATTTTATCAAGGGTGTGTGAGGTTTCAGTTTTATTAATTAGAGTGAGACAGAACGGATTGTGGAGCGTAGTTTACTGACTTTTTGTTCAATTCTGCAGAATTCCATGTAGTGGTACTCTGTCAAATACGCCCATCCTTAATAAAAACTAGTGATTCGTGTTTCAGACACATGAAGTAGATTGGGCCCAGTCAGCGCTTACCTCCGGGACAATTTCAGAGAAAAATGTTCTAAGAAGGTGAAACTCAGCGTGGTAAGGCTGCAGGAAGTATCCGTGGAGGGAACATTGCTGTTAGATAGCTTGGGTTGAAGCCGTGGTGAACATTTCTACTTTCAGACTAAGGGGTCAATTATAATGCCGTCCGGAAAGCTGAATTGCTGCCTTTCTGCCCTGCTGCCCTTTTGCCTGGCGAAGAAGGAATGGGCTTGCTACATGAACCCAATACCAACACAAAAGGCTCCCTTCACCTTGGACCCACACCTGAACACAGTATGAGTGAGTCCTGACCCTCCAGGTGAGTCCCTCACCAGTCCTGGACCCTTGGAAGTGGTGCTAAAGGTGATCAAATTGCCAAACACCAGAAGTTGGGGCTTAGAAATGTTTTTGTTAAAGCTGCTCTGAGAACCAAGAGGAGACTGGGACCAATCTGCTTGTCTATTGGTTCGTGGTGTATCGCCGGTCTGACTGACTTCGCAGTTTTCTACTACGTTCTTTTCCACAGCAGCAAATCCTGTTCGGAAGTCCTTCGCCAAATGGAGCCTCCATGACGGAGCCTCATGAAACTGTCTCCGTCTACAGAACTCTGCCTTGTCCCGCTGGAGATTTTCAACTTCCATTTCAGAAACTAAGGGCCCGATTATGATGTCGTCCGGAAAGCATTCCAACCAAATCGGTTTGGGAATGCTTTCCGAACAACTCGAGTTTAGGGAGTCCAACTGACCGATTAGGGTGTGTCCGAACACCGTTCGGTCGGACTCCCATTGACTTCAATGGGAGCCTGTGTTCTAAACGAGAACATAAGCTCCCATTGAGAAAAGGGGTGGTTGGGGAAAACCTTGCACCCTGTGGCAGGCACCCCACAGTGCCTGCCACACTGTGCATGCAGGGAGAGGGGGAACCCCACATGCCTGATTGGGTTGGCCAGGGTGAAAGGGGGGCCTGCTACGGGCCCCCAAAGTCAGATTCCGGCAGCCGATCTGTCCGAATCCAACATCCTAATTGCTTGTCCGGAAACACGGGCCATAGACCTGTACAAGTCGGCTCCGAACAACACCATTACTCCGAATGCCGTTCAGAACTGAGTCTGACAATTTGGACGCTTTCGGGCCATCATGATCGGTCATCCTAAAATGTGTCTTAGTCTGTCCGAAACAAGGCTTCCGAATCGGATTTGACCGAATCTGATGCCATTCGGACAGAATCATAATGCACAGTATTGAAAAACGAATTTAGGAGTATTTGACTACCAAGATATGTAAAACAAAAACATACATGTCCAACCTTTCAATTACAAGAAACCCTGCCCCATAGGCTAGCTAGGGCCTACCTTAGCAGTGACATATGTAATAAAAAGGGAGTTTAGGGCCTGGCAAGTGTTTTTTTATTGCGAAGTCAACTTGGCAGTTTAAAACTGCATTCAGGCTACAGTGGCAGGCCTGGAACATGTTTAAAAGTGCTACTTAAGTGGGGGACACAATAAGTGCTACAGGTCCATTGGTAGCATTTCATTTACAGCCCTGGGTATATGTATACCACGTCAAACATTACTTATGAGTAAACTAAATATGCCAATTAGATATATGCCAATTTAACCCTGTTTTAGGGGAGTGAGAACAAGCACTTTAGCACTGAGTAGTCCTAAGGCCAACAAAAATTAGTTTAGCTAACTGGAGGAGAGGAGGCAAAACGTTTGGGGGAAGATCACTCTAAGGCTGACCGGTCTAACAGTTTTTTGTGTATAATTTTTGGTTATACACCTCTTGTTTCCTTTTTGATGTTGGGTGTGATCTTTAAAATATTTGCCTGACTATGTCTTACTTACTAATAATAATATGGCGCGTCAAGGCATTGAAGAATCCTATTGGAAGAAAGAGAGTTATTTCCTACCTAGCAAGTTTACATAGATACATTGTTTTTGTTTTTTCAAGAGGCTCACTTATTGAATGGTGACATAATTAAATGTAAGCACATTGAGAAGGTAACATATACTGTTTTAAAAAAAATAGTTTTTATTGATTACAGGTGAAATTCAAAAACCATACGATCACATTTTGCTACTTTTTTGCACATTACATGCCTCTCGGCACAATAAACCATTAATCAGAGACTATACAGTTCTTACTTTTCCAATAGACAACCTCAGCTGGTAGTGTTTCTGTATTCTTTCAACTCAGCTTGAATTGGTGTCTGTCAGTTGGGGGTGGGGTGCAGATGTTTCCCCTGTAGGGGTTCCATAATCCCCACACTTGTTCCCACTTTTTGGGGAATCTGCGGTGGATATATACCGCCCTTTCTGCCACCATAGCCCCATCCATATCTCTACACCACTCTTGGTGTGTCAGGTAGGTTTGGGCACCCCAGTGTTGAGCTATATTTCGTTTGGCGAACATCATGCCTAGTGTCACCCAGTCCTGTGCCGTATGGTTGAGATCAGTCAGCTACCAGATATTTAAGAGACATCTCCTGGGTTCCGTGTGGATGGTTACTCCGCTAACTTGTGTGATGGTTCGCATAACTGTTTCCCAGTAGGTCGTTATCAATAGGTACTCCCATAACGTGTGGTAGAATGTGCCTACTGCCCCACATTGCCTCAAGCAGAATGTATTCTCGGCCTTTCCTATCATGTGTAATGTTACTCATGTGTAATATGTGCGGTGCAACTGAAGCAGTCAAAGAAATTCCACTGACTAACACGTTCACATGGAAGTTGAAGTGACATACTAACTGCAACACATCCAAGTGTATTTACATGTTGTCATGCCCTTGCGATAAGAAATATATAGGGATGACAATGAGGGCTGTGAAGGTGTGCATCACGGAACATAAAAGCAATGTCAGATGCATGAGAACAACTACAAAATTGTACACACACTGCAAAGACCACAACCATTCAGCTGAATCCATCACATGTGTTGTCCTGAAAGTACATCCCAGGATCACTCAGGGGGCCCTCTTTAAGTTAGAGCGGAGATGGGTACACCGCCTCTTCACCAGCCTACATGGCCTCAATGATGACATTCCTTGGGCCGCCCTGCTAGTGAGGTAGAAGCTCTATGACACTACACTCTCACAAGAAAATTGCTGCCCGTGATCCTAGCACCTGCAGGTCCGCACTCCTGACACACGACACTGGTGGTGCCTGCCTTATGACAGGATAAGACTTGGTCGGTAAACTTTCCCTCAGACCCTTTGTCTCCCTCCCGGAGCAGTGTATGATGAGTCTTTCTCTTGTCTGCATACCTAGGCCTTCCATAGGGTCTACTCATGGATTTAGACACATGTACTTCCCTGTATACTTTTTTTCCAGTTTTGGCTGAATATAAGCGCTACGACATAGGTCACCAACGATATGAGCACCAGCACTGACTTACGCTCTTTGACACTAGTAGATGGCCACTGCACGACCAGGGCCGACTGATTCCACACTACAGGGACACAGACCACGTGCTTATACTGTGGCTGACCCGGTTTGTACCTCCCGTTATACAATATTTTAATGCTCTTAAAGTCAGGATGAATACAGGCGCTGTGAGACAGATCAGTGCTGTTGTGAGCACCAGCATTGATAGGCGCTGATAAACGCCCTTCTACACTACAAGATAGCCACTGCACGACCGGGGCCAATTCACTCTAAACGACCTGAACACACACCCCCCCCTGTACCACGTGACACGTTGTGACGATGATCCCCGATGCGACGGGAAGTTTTGCATGCCTTTGTAAACAGCGCCCAGATGGGAGCGCGGGTATCCGGCTTCTTGCGGCTCCATGCGCGGGAGGTGATGCGGCGTACGTCCTACTTGGACAGGGAGGTGGGGTCGCTGCCTTCAGGTGGTGGTGGAACTATGCTAGGAGGGTTACACAAACCGATTGGATCCGGGCTTGGGTTCCCAAGACTCGCTTAAAGCCCCTCGAAAGAGTGAAAGAGTGTTGAGCTGAGTGGCTCCCTGGTCGTTTCAGCGGCTGGTGGCGGGTGGGCCCTCAACTTCCTGACCCATTCGGGTCACGGTTGGTGGGTCCTTGTTGCCATCACAACGCGGAGATTTTCCTGGGGGCAACCGCGCCACACGGACTCAGTGACATGGGATGGGATGGGATGGAATATGTCCCCTCCTCCTTCCTGCACGGATTCGCTCCATAGCCGTGCCCTAAGGCAGTTCTGGGATAGTCTATTAGAGCTAATAGTTTTGAACTGTATATGTTTGACTCAATGTTCCACCCTACCTTTAATCCTACAGGACACCACAACTTTGGTGTCTGAAGCCCCCAAAAAGACTGAATGGAATGAGTTATATCCTTTCGATAGGTGAGTCACTTCCTGCTCGTTTTGGCTCCTTGTCTAGGGAATGCTCTAGAATGCTTGATTACCTTTTCTATGACATTTCACCTTTCTAGCCTGGTTTGGAGTCCAGTCTTATATTTTTAACTCACCTAAACTAACTTTTAAAATCACACCCCTTTTTACCAGGGGTCAGACTTTAATCCATGTTTGATCATGTAATGGACATCTGAGATGGGAGTTTTTAACAAAAGAGGGGGGGGTTCTAGACTAGCCTACTAGGTTGCAGTATCCAGTGACTAGATACTGTATCTTTATGTCATCCTCCCTGTGTAGGTTACCACTAGGACTGACGGGACTTCGTGATCGCATCAAAGAAGTGTGGTAGGTAGGAGTCTCATTGCCCACCACCACCATGTGTAGATAGTATTATAACTCAAGGTCCTGATGAAATGCAATGGATCAGTATTGACCAACACCCATGAAACATGTCGGCCACACCACATGAGATGAGCTGAGCTCCACTGGACCATAGAGCCAGAGAGCAGCCACTCGTTCTGTTTTTTAAGAAGGTGGATTACCCGCTTAATAAAGCCCCTCCTCGAACAACTGCACTGGCTCTCAATCCGGCAGAGAACTAAATTTAAAATATGTTGTCTGATTCATAAATGGCTAAATGGACAAGGGCCCGCCTACCTTCTAAACAAATTTGTTCCCTATATTCCAACTCGATCGCTCAGGTCCAGCAACAATCCTCTCTTAGTGATCCCCCGTGCAAAAAAAGCCAGACATGGGAGCAATGCACTATCAATTACAGGACCCACATTATGGAACAAACTCCCTCTGTCTTTGAGACAGTGTAAAGAACACCTCAGTTTCAGGAGACACCTGAAAACTGTACTGTTCAGAAATGAGATCTAGCTCCATTCTTTCACACCTCTGTTTCGACCGGCTCCAAAAGCGCAGAGATACTCCACCAGGAGTCGATTCCAGCGCTATACAAACCAGCAAATAAATAAATAAATAAATAAATAAAGAGTTTATGTGGACTATCCAACCTTTTTTAAATGCTCCCGCATGCACCACATCTACACTTGTCCTTTAGGGCCCTCACACCCACGCACCATATGGCAGGAACAGAAGATCTCCGCTAAAGAGCCCCTTTAAGGGTGCCTGTTGGGTATTGCAGCGCCGACCCCGACGAGGAGCGAGTCCATATGATGAAGCATGAAACCTAGCTTGCTGGGTGTGTGAGGACTCCTCTCCTAGTCCTCCCTAATCTCGTTGTCCATTCCTGAGGAACAGCATTCTTTTTCTGTTGATTTGCTTAAAAATATGAGAATAAGTAGAGAAAAGAATCCCTTGTAGGCATGCTTACTAGTTTATGCAGTCAAATAATGGCTCCATCGTTGACTCAATTCAAGAAGGACCTCAACCTGGCTCTTTGACTGAATCTCCACACCCAGATGGATCAACAACCTCCCCACCCCCCAGCACCTTTAGACACTCACGGGTGAGTAGTCACGCAATACAAACTCATGATTGATTGCAAATAGAAACTCCAAAGCAAGGTTCATTCCAAAATGTATACAGAAAGTGATTAAAATAGCAGTTTCATAAAGGGACTTAGCTAATTCATGGAGACATTTCAGTCCAAACATGAAAGAATATACCTGTTATTCCACAGTGAACAATACAAAGTTTAGGATTGATTATTTTCCACAGTAGGGATTTTACCCAGTCATTGGTCTATACAGTTATTTGAGCCATTCTGATCTCTAATCATTCCCCTGTTATTATTGAGCTGGATGTTTTGACATCTTAATGTTGACTGAACAGGTGGCATTTTAATAATTCTTTAATGAACTAAGGCATATTCTTACACACATTTGAGGTCTTTCTGATAGATTTCTTTCAGATAAACACTTGAGCAGGCTCCTCTAAAATTGCGTTTTGGGATACTTCAAAAGCAACAGCCAGGGACTTTATATTATGTCATGCTTTAAGTGAGAGAAGAGGCCTTTGGATGATATTCCCTGCTAATATTGGAAAGTATCAAGAAACTAGAATATACAATGTATACACCTCATATAGCAATAAAGAATGTTCAGATAAACTGTAGATGCTAAAATGTAATTTAGTTTTAAACATTCCATGGAAATTGCATGTGGTAATTTGCTAAAAGTTCATGCTAGATTTTATGGTGGGCGGAACAGGTCAGTAGAACTTTTAGCATATTTAAAATTCAAAAAGAAAAACTTTCTAGATAGAAGTCTAATAAATGATAAAGGAAATAAGTTATTTAGGGATGAGTACATATCCAAATGTTTTGCATATTATTATAGATACCTTTCCACTCCTCATATTTCACAGTCAGAAGAACAATTTCATAACCGTTTTCAAAATTTAGTCTCAAAGGGTAGACCTCTCATTAATTGTGAAGATATTGAACATGATCTAGAAATGAAAGAACTATAAGATGCTCTTAAGATATTACCAAATGAAAAATTTCCTGAACCTGATGGTTTTACAATGGAATTCTTCCACAATTCTCAAAATCTTTGATTACCAAATTATTTGCCCTATATAATCATTGTTTATCTACAGGTAAAGCAGAGTTTTTTTTTGCAGAAGCAATGATATCTTTAATCCATAAGAAATGGAGATTGTTTTTCTTTCCGACTTATCTTACACATATGGTCTTGCCAGACGGTTCCGACAAATTTAATAGGACTGCGGAATGGATCAATAAAACTTCATAATACAGGTACTGAGTCTTCTTACATCATCAGTGAATGTTGGTCTGGCAAGCTCACAGTACTGCATCTAAACTTCTAAACCTCCCGAGTTATAGATGCTGTTGGCAATCTTGAACATGACCACCCTTATTCCCAAGGAATTAGTGGAAACAGACTTAACCCTTTTGTATATCACTTTTGCATGCCTAAGGTTTCAAAGTAGAAGGGACGATAATACATTTTCAAATGTTTTTGGAAAAGATCTAATCCTTGTAATTGAAACATGAACTGTGATTATTAGACTGATAAGACACATCAGAGTTCTAAGAATTATTAGAATGGTAAAGAATATAAATAATCTGACCATGTTGATCATTCCTAATATTACTCCTATCTATCCCTAATACCCCTAAACTAGGGAGAGCATGATGGAGGTTACCTTCTGCTAGGTCCAGTTGGAATGATCTAACCCCATACCTTGGTGTATTGTTTTAGGAAGCCGGCCTCAGTGCATTAGCGAATCCACTCCATCTTAGTGTGCTGCCCTACACACTTCTGTCAATGCAGCTATCTTTCTAATGTGTGTCGGGCCTGCAGAGCTGCATCTCATTTACAGCGCTCTGCAGCATCCATGATAACTCTGGTGTGAAGAGCCTCTCCCCTGAATTCAAAATGGATGCTATTTAAATAATAATACACCGACCTTATCTTATTCTGCAAGAGATGCAGAAAAAGAGCTTTACTTAGTTTGGGTAAAAAACGTGTCTCCTACCAGCACAAAACAAAGGAAGGACATTGGGTTCTACTATGTATCCCTGAAACTAACTGTGTAGCCAAAATGTCTAACTATAAGAAATGCGTCTGTGGCATTTTGACGTGTTAGTGAAAAATATGTTCAAACCACCATCTCGGAAAGATGCTAAATTAAAAAGGAAAACTAAAATAGAGACAAAATGTAATCCCTATAACAGTCTCACTAGGTGTAATGATGATACATTAATAGGAGTGATTCATCAGAATCTCCATGGTTTAGCTTCAGTTACAAATAATATACAGTCTACTGTAACTGAAATAGACACATCAATGGTAGTAGAGCATTGAATATTTATAAATTTCTAATTTCACTTGAAGAACCAGTAAAATAGGTTGTTGAGTTACACTGGATACTGAATTTGGGTTGTGCTTGGTCAATTTCCACCTTAGATAAAGTGTGGTCCAAGATGCACGCACTCTCACACTCAGCCAGTACCACAAGCACTTTTCTTTCTTTTGCTATTTTATAATGGATTGTTTAAACCACAGTCCACCTATTTAAGGTGAATATTTCACCTTGAGTTGCATGCTGCTCTTGCAGATTCAAGAGGTATGTTTATGAACATGTAATTTAACTGTTCAAAAATCACCAATTTTAGGATGATGTCTGGTAAAATGTGATGAAAATATGTGGTTTAACAACGCTCCTCATTGAAAAATATATTTATTGGTGGGGGTTCATGACTGGTTTACTCAAAGTCAACTTTTAGGAAAATATTTTGACATTTTATTAGCGGTTGTTATACAAATTTGAAGTCATATGATAATATTTCTCTCAAGGCATGGTAGAACGTTGCATGTCAGAACCATGGGTAGGTATAATATTAACGTTCTGCCTTTAATTTGCCAGAGATATAAAATATGGCTTTCCTTCATGAAACTTTTAGCTAAATCATGTGCTTCTTTTAATATGATACATGCAACTTACAAACCTCCTTAGACACAGATACTATTAGTAAGTAGATATGACTATTTAGACAAGTTTAAAGCAAAGTATGGTAATGTGTCTTCTTATTAATTTTGGATATATGTTTTAATGGGTTTGATAATACTGTTTTATAATGATATTTGAAATATATCACCCAATGTTCTATTCTGGTAAATGTTGATCTAATTTTTAATCTGAGTTCATATTTCACTTAATAAAATGTTTGTTTTCTTGTTACTGTGCATTATAATTAATACTAAACAATGCATCAAGGTAATCAGCACAGTCTCTATGTGCACATTGAAAAACTCCCTTTCCAAACTGTGAAACAGACGCAAGTACATGTTGCCGGTTACCGAGCCGCTAAGATGGAAACAAGTACTTCATAAATTGTGTGAATAACAGACCTAAGACAGAATGATGATTGAATGTCAACATTGAAAGTTCTTTGTTATATTGTGGAGCCCTGAAGAAGTCCCTGGTGGGACGAAACGCGTTGGCTATGGTCACTAAATTTTAACAAGAAATTAAATAAAGAATGACTTTGAACGAAAAGAAACAATTGAGAACTGGGAGTTTTTCAATGTGCACACAGAGACTGTTTTGATTACCTTGATACATTGTTTAGTACTGAACCTACTGTGTTTTTGTCTGATTAGGACATTTTCAATTTCCTGGTAAAGGAGTATAGAGGGGTGTACTCCATGGTTCTTTGCACTGTTATTCACTGCTCACATATTGTATTGTCAGTTGCAGAGTGTTAAAAGCCTCAACCCTCAGTTTGTTGATATTCATATTATATTTAATGATAATAATGACATGAATTGCTTATGATAGAGTTTATTGCTAGATGTATAAAGCAATTAACTGTGGCAAATGCTCCAGTTTGGCATTTGCGACAATTGCAATGCATTTTCTTATGTAATAATCCCATTTCAGGAGCTTGAAATGTTTTTTTGCCTCCTATAATGGAATTCTGAATGGAAACTGGATTTTGTTTCTTAAAGGTAAATGTTGTAGATGTCCCTTCCAAATAGTAAATTAGTAAGTTGTATATCAATGTTTTAAAAAAAAATCCAGATTGGTATGTTACCAACACCTCAAAGGAGGTGGTAATGTATTCACAAAAGGGAAGGGGGCGTCATGGAAATGTAAAAAATATAATTATGTTGAAGAATAGGCAGTGGTCTAGGGGACCACTGACAACTGTTAAACCATCATAAAAATGTACATTTTTCTTTTTAAAAGCAATTCTGTTTTCCCTAAGCATAGATATGGTTGTCTGTCAACACATGCAGGCCAGCACCCCTTTGATTTCCTCCACTTGTAGTAAGTCGCATTTTACAAGCTACCTCATTACCATTCACAAGTTAGGTCAGATTCCGACCTACTATGAATTGGAGTTTTAACAACTTAACTAACAGTATAACGCCGGTTCTTATAAATTTTTAGTGATCGCAAAAATACTGGTCGTAATTTGCAGCCAGTATGTTGTGACCAGATATTCATACATCTTGCTCCTGATTATTCATTTTAAAATATTTCAGATTGAGTTACTGAATTTATATATCAATTCAGGTGTAATTGTTTTGAACTGCTTTAATTATTCAATAACATTTGTTAAACATAAATAAGGATGCAATGCGCTGTTGGCTAAAGAGAATCCAGTGTAATGCATGATGACTGGGCAGGGGATCCTTTTGGAAGCAACCAGGGTTTAAGTATTAGGTCCAGTGCCTAGGTTCTGCCTTTCAATTAGGTATAACTGGTGCACATAAAATAAGTGAGCCGTATATGCCATTTCGAGTGCATAGCGTTACAACAAACAATTGATGGACGGAATGCTGACAATGCAAACATTCTCCCCCAGTCAAGAGATCTGGGTTAAATCCATCGTTCTTTTGCCCACTACACCACCCCAGTTTAGACATGGCCATATGCAAATCAGTCTTGACCCTGTGCCTCATGGGAACAGTCCAGCCCGAACTGCCAAGCCATGTCTTTCCTGGACCGGAATCAAGCATCCTAGGACCGGTTTCTGGCTATCAGCCGTCATCAGCCAGGATAGCTTGACTCCAGTGGCGTAGTGAGCACGGGTCCCACGTCTGGGAATACCCATCCCACTTAGGGCAAAAAGCGTTACAACAAACAATTGATGGACGGAATGCTGACAATGCAGACGTTCTCCCCCAGTCAAGAGATCTGGGTTAAATCCATCGTTCTTTTGCCCACTACACCACCCCAGTTTAGACATGGCCATATGCTAATCAGTCTTGACCCTGTGCCTCATGGGCACAGTCCAGCCCGAACTGCCAAGCCATGTCTTCCCTGGACCGGAATCAAGCATCCTAGGACCGGTTTCTGGCTATCAGCCGTCTTCAGCCAGGATAGCTTGACTCCAGTGGCGTAGTGAGCACGGGTCCCACGTATGGGAATACCCATCCCACTTAGGGCGAAAAGCGTTACAACAAACAATTGATGGACGGAATGCTGACAATGCAGACATTCTCCCCCAGTCAAGAGATCTGGGTTAAATCCATCGTTCTTTTGCCCACTACACCACCCCAGTTTAGACATGGCCATATGCAAATCAGTCGTGAGGCACAGGGTCAAGACTGATTTGCATATGGCCATGTCTAAACTGGGGTGGTGTAGTGGGCAAAAGAACGATGGATTTAACCCAGATCTCTTGACTGGGGGAGAATGTTTGCATTGTCAGCATTCCGTCCATCATTTGTTTGTTGTAGCGCTTTTCGCCCTAAGTGGGATGGGTATTCCCAGACGTGGGACCCGTGCTCACTACGCCACTGGAGTCAAGCTATCCTGGCTGATGACGGCTGATAGCCAGAAACCGGTCCTAGGATGCTTGATTCCGGTCCAGGGAAGACATGGCTTGGCAGTTCGGGCTGGACTGTTCCCATGAGGCACAGGGTCAAGACTGATTTGCATATGGCCATGTCTAAACTGGGGTGGTGTAGTGGGCAAAAGAACGATGGATTTAACCCACATCTCTTGACTGGGGGAGAATGTTTGCATTGTCAGCATTCCGTCCATCATTTGTTTGTTGTAACGCTTTTCGCCCTAAGTGGGATGGGTATTCCTAGACGTGGGACCCGTACTCACTACGCCACTGGAGTCAAGCTATCCTGGCTGATGACGGCTGATAGCCAGAAACCGGTCCTAGGATGCTTGATTCCGGTCCAGTAAAGACACAGCTTGGCAGTTCGGGCTGGACTGTTCCCATGAGGCACAGGGTCAAGACTGATTTGCATATGGCCATGTCTAAACTGGGGTGGTGTAGTGGGCAAAAGTACGATGGATTTAACCCAGATCTCTTGACTGGGGGAGAATGTTTGCATTGTCAGCATTCCGTCCATCATTTGTTTGTTGGAACGCTTTTCGCCCTAAGTGGGATGGGTATTCCCAGACGTGGGACCCGTGCTCACTACGCCACTGGAGTCAAGCTATCCTGGCTGATGACGGCTGATAGCCAGAAACCGGTCCTAGGATGCTTGATTCCGGTCCAGGGAAGACATGGCTTGGCAGTTCGGGCTGGACTGTTCCCATGAGGCACAGGGTCAAGACTGATTTGCATATGGCCATGTCTAAACTGGGGTGGTGTAGTGGGTAAAAGAACGATGGATTCAACCCAGATCTCTTGACTGGGGGAGAATGTTTGCATTGTCAGCATTCCGTCCATCATTTGTTTGTTGTAACGCATTTCGAGTGCATAAGCACTTCTAGAGCATTGAAGCTTTTTGAAGAAAATTTCTAGAGCCCCATGTTGCACAAAAAAGGGGCACTTTCTGAAATGTATACCATAACAAGGGCATAACTGCTTTGTTGTACTCGGGATAAAGTGCCACAAATAAAGAAATGCAATGCGATACATAACCGTACTGGTCCTCAATGGGAGGCATAGCCGCAGCTAAATCCCCCATGGGTACCCTGGCGACTGTGGAGACTGTGGAGAACCCACGTTAAAAAGAATCAGCAGGGATGATGTGACAAGCCTATTTAAACCTCTGATAGTAAGCTCTGATGAGCCACCTGCAAAGCGCACGAGGGGGGGGGGGGGTTGCACAAAAACAGAAGACTAAACCTAAACCTAGATCTAAACATCAAGGCAATAGGTCATCGGATAAACTGACACCAAAGCCTAATACTGGACTTGCCGGAGACGGCGTAAATAGTACAGTAGTGGAGGCCAGGGTTGAGCCTGAGTTATGGACACGGTTGGAGACTTTGATGGCTACATTTTGGGACCCCTCTTAAGCAAATTAGAGGCAATAGAAACAAGGCTGTCACATTTTTAGAACTCTGACAATGTATTAACCACTGTGGGGGCTTGCAGATGTTTTTGTGTTGCTGGGGGGAGCAGAAATTATTAACGCGAAAGTCCCACCTCTTATCAATGAAATGGCGCAGAGGGCAAAGGGGGCCAATGATAAAGGTTCAGCGGATCGTGGTGGGGTCGATAGTAACCAACTAGAGTGTCCTGACATAATGAGACCAAACCCAATTCCAGCTAATAGGGGGCCAGGGGAGCCTAGGCCAGTGAATTTAGGCAATCCCCCAAGACAGTTAGTGGACACATCTGCACAAGGAAGGGGAGATAATGTGACGCAACAAGAAACAGTGATGGTTTCTCACCTGGCGCAGAGTACCCCTGGTTTACCTGTTTTAGATCTTCCTCCTGCTTCAAGCCCACTTACAGTTGTTTTAACAGGCGTACCAGCTTATACTAACCAAAGGGAGGAACCTACGACACAATTGATTAATAAGGTGGCGCACTGGATGTGCAGAAATGTGGGGTTCAACATCAAAGACCACAGACATATTTTAATGGCAAGGAGAGTATCTTGGGTTGGTAGTACAAGAAAGATTTTTTCAGGGGACTGTGTGATTGTGACATTTAGGTTCCCCAAACTCGTGCGTAAGACCCTTGCCCAGAGCAGAAGGCCTCATCTATACAACGCGGACTCAAGCATTAAAATACTCCCGCTGGGTTATTTTTATAGACAATCGGTTAATCCGAATGTGCCCTATGGATATGTGGGTCAACAGGAGGGTGAGCCTGGGCAGGTTAATATGGTGCCGATAAGTAACATATTTTCACCGCTTAGAGGTCTGGATGATATTGACTGACTAATTGGGGCGGAGGAAGCAGGTAGTGCTTTCATCAATGGGGTGCTTAGCATAGATCATAAATGAGGGGTGGGGAGCCTGGGGACAGATGAAGTTCAAGACAATTGCAATACCCAGGTGGCAAATGATCCTGAGATTAGGGGTATAAGTAAGCCAACTGATAGGCCACATAATTCTCAGGTGACTGTTAACCGAGAGAGGTTAAATGATAAAGATATAAAAATAGTCTCTTGGAATATAGCAGGCCTGTCCTCTAAATTTAAGGACCAACAATGGCTGCTCTATATTCTGGAGTTTCAGATAATTTGCCTTCAAGAAACCTGGGAATCAATTAATAACAACCTCTTTCTAGAAGGATATAAAACCTTCTTTTGTCCAGCACAAAAGACCTCTTCAGGTAGGGCTAGGGGAGGGCTGGTTATCTACGTAGATATTACACTACAGGGAAGATGGCTGGACCTAGCATGGGGATCGGAAGTTGCACAGGGTTTAAAAAATTTTAATAACTGCTACAGGTTATTTTTTATTAATTTTTATAATGCTAACCAAAATGGACAGGGCTCCGTAAGCCTGCACGAATTAAACACAAGAATTAACCAAACACAGGCGCAAGGGCAGTTGTCTCTTCAGCTGGTCTTAGCAGGTGACTTTAACTGTCACCTGTGTCCAAATCTGGGAGCCTCATCTGGGGATTGGACAACATGTATGTTACAGGACGGCCCACACCTGGAACATACAAAGGAGGGAAAGGAACTTAGCGACCTTCTTGAAACACATGCATTAGCCCACACAATGGATTTGGGTCCCGCCAAGCATGATAATACAGTCCACCCCACATTTAAAGGCAGAGGCTGTGCCTCCTTTATTGATTATATTTTTGTCTCCACATCACTCAGGGCCACTGATCAAGGAAGGAGGTTGCGTTGGACACAGGTTGATGGAGAGGCTTTTTACAAAGTATTTTTAAGGGAGGGCTTTCTTGCTGTACAGAGGTGCTTAGACCCGGAAATGGAAGGGATAGAATTACTGAATGCTTTTAAAGACATTGCCCAATTAGTCGACAGTCTGTTGAAAGTCCCAGTCCGAAAGGCTAATTTGGATACCCCAATATGGTTTGACCATCAATGTTCACGTGCTCTAAGAGGCCTAAAAAATGCCTTTAAAATGTCCCCCAGGGATAGGGAGAGGGTGACTTTATGTCGGAAAAACTATAAGCTGATGGTTAAGGGGCGTAAAAGTCAATTACAGATACAAGCCTGGGAAGATTTATCAGAGGCGGTGGCACTAAGGGATTCCACCGCCTTCTGGAGAATTATAAATAACCCATCCTTCCAAGAGGCTGATAAGCCAGGCTTGAGCTGCAACATTTTACCAGAGCAATGGTGTGAGCACTTTCAGAGACTCTATAACCACACCTCGTGCACAAATCAGCTGTTGGAGGACCACTGGGAACAGGCCACACCCTCTTTAAGATTCTCATTGGGAGAGATAAAAACTGAAATTGGAGGCCTAACTAGGAATAAGGCCCCGGGCCCAGATGGGATTCCACCAGACCTTTTTATTAGTAAAGTAGATCTTTGTGCGCCAATTTTGACTAGGGTCATAAATGCAGCGGTGGACACAGTTATGCCAGTGTCCTGGACCACCGCTACAATTGTTCCCATTTTTACAAAAGGCAATAGGAACAGCCCGCAGTGTTATCGCCCGATTTCCCTCATCGATGTGTCAGCGAAGGTGTTAGGACGGGTGGTTTTAAATCGATTGATTGATTGGGCAGACGAACAACGGGTTATAAGTGACCTACAATTTGGTTTTAGACCTGGAAAATCTACTACCGATCAATGTCTCAATCTGTATCTGATCTCAGCCAAATACACATTAGTTAAGCAAGGAACGATGTATTTGGCATTTATGGACCTGACCGCGGCCTTCGATAGAGTTAATCGAGGAAAATTGTGGGCAATCATGGGCGGGCTGGGTGTGGATCCAGGGATTATTAACATTTTAAAATCATTACATTCACACACCACGGCAGTGGTCAGATACAGTCAGGTGGGGAATATAACAGAACCCTTCACGTGTTCCAGTGGGGTCAGACAGGGTTGCATATTAGCTCCCTTTTTGTTCACACTATATATAAACGGTCTGGACCGCGAATTAAGCATGCTACAGGTGGATACCCCCAGGATAGGTACTCGGGGAATCCCGGTTCTGCTTTATGCAGATGACGCGGTACTCTTAGCTCGTACCCCTAAAGGTTTGCAGGTTTTAATTGATGGGTTTGTGTCATTTATGGAGAATTTGGACTTATCGCCCAACCTGGCAAAGTCATATGTAATGGAGGTGGGGAAAAAAACAAGCAAATCTTATAAGTATAGAATTGGATCGCATCAGCTAGGAAAGGTAAAGTCCTTTTCATATCTGGGGATTTTATTTGATCATCAAGCGTCAGGTAATGACCAGCTGTACTGGATTCATAATGAGCTTCGCGCACAGGTTAGGTTGCTGGTCCCCTGAACAGATACTAAGATTATATAGTGCTATGTGTTGCACTAAAACTCTGTATGGAAGTGAATTGTGGGGCTTTACCCAGGCTACACAGATGCAAATTGAAGAAAACACATATTTTAGGCGTCTGTTAAAAGTACCTCAAAGCACGCCAGCCCACATCGTGCATGAAGAACTGGGTGCCCGATACATCAGCGACAGTAAGGCAGTCAAACCTTTAGTCTGTTGGATAAAGATCTGGGCAAATGAGGAGGCGGCTTTTAGTAGGCAGGTTATAGAAGATTGCCTTTCCCTGGACCACGGGCTAAAAATTCCCTGGCTTAAATATGTGAAGGAGACTCTGGAAAAAATTGGTTCTGCAGACCTATTTGCCAACCCTTCTAAAGTGGGTATGAAAGATAAGGATTTGGTTAAGGACCAGTTTTTTTAACATGCATTAACGCTCCGAGAAAACACAGAGCTGGCCAAGCAGTCGGTCAGGGAACACCTAGTAGTTAGGTCTGTCAGAGGTATTGAACCATACCTGTCTTGCATAAACAGTGCACACGACAGATTTTTAATGACTCGTTTCAGGTTGAATCTCTTGCATCATGTGTTGGCGGAACCGGCAGGGTTCACAAAGTCCATAGAAATGAAGGGGCCCTGTGGCTGTGATCATAGATCTCCTCAGGACACCCTTCATTTCATTTTATTATGCCCTTTTTTCTCTTACCCTAGGAGATTCTTCTTGAAGGGAATTCTAAAGAAAGCCAGATTTAAACAGGCACGGGTGGCACTGTTATTTTTAAAACTGGCCCCAGATACTCTTACAGTTTTGTATTGTAAACTTTCTAAGGGCTGCATTTAGACTAAGGAACACAAGGGGTAATGGTAACCTGTAGCTTCTCTGTTATAATTACCTATTGTTTTACGAATGATCCTCATAACTAGAGATGAATTGGTTGGATATGTGACAAGGGGGTTTTTTTAACGCTCAGATGGAAATTGTATCATATGGTTTGAAAAAAGAGGGAATTTATTAATTTTTAACTTGTACCTGTAACCGGCTTTGATAAATTTGGTTGCTTTTTATGGTATTTTTATATATCGAATAAAGTTCTATGAATGAATGAATGAATATAACCGTACTGAAAATGCAAAACTGTCACACATAGGCAATCTGAAACCTTGGAAGCTATGCTTAATGAGAGCACCTGCTTCCAAGCACTATTGCTGTAACTTGTAAACTGTTTCTGTAAAACAATGATACTCAAAGTATGGCCTGGAGGTCACATGCGACCTTCCTGACCTTTACATGCAGACACATAGTTAACAGCAGCACTGAGCTGCTGTTACCTCAACTCAACGCTAACATTAAAAAGATGTTAAATCAACAGGCAAGCATTTATTTAAAGGTAAATTGAAGTCAAAGAATGGAAGTTACAGAGGTGTCCTACACCACTTAACATTAGGAATACATTCATTTTTAAAGACATCTTTCAGCAAACATGGAATAATATGAAAACGTCTCTTCAAAATTCAAAAAGCGTGTTTTCTTAACATGTTAACATTAACTGTTTCACTTTACGTTAGATTATATCAGTCCATTGAAAGTGTTTTTTTTAAGAGATAGTTTTAAAACATGAATTTACAAACATTCATGCTTCTCTTCTTCCTCCCAATGATGTCAATAGTGAACTAAGAGGCAAGTCAGTTGTTAGGTGCAACCCTTGGTTGGCCTGAGTTGCTATGATCCATGGACAACATTGCAGTTTCTTAAATCAAACACAGGAGAAGGTTTTGTTCAGAGCACACCCTGAAGTCATACATTTCAAGGTCCTCTTATATGTGATATGAAGAAAAAGGAGGGTAAGTGCAATACAACATTTGCCTAAGATCACACAATTTTGTAAAGTGTGGAAGCAGGGTTTGATCCCAGGTTTTCTGGTTTCACATTTTACAATTCAGCCACTACATGCTTTGCCTCCCCTACAACCACCTTACAGCTCCTCCTCCCCCTGACTTCCACCCTGCTTGTATCAACTTGACCCTTGGTCACACCACAAACCAAACTTTTTGACCCCTGGGAAAATATTTGCGAGTGCCCATGCCTGGCACAGTAGTTGCCAAACTTTTTTTAACCACGACGCACTGTTTAGGACAACTAGCATTCACGACCCACCTAACTTTAATGGATATGATGTGGGTGATTTTTTAATGCAACTAAAGCCTCCCGTTGTAGCGCACTGTCATTTACAGACAGCATATCTTCCATTGAATTGACCACTAACTTTTTACAGATATACGGTTTTACTGATAAAACTATATAGCGCAAAAATGATATGTGAAAATCGGGCTTCTGTGAACATTTATCATTTCTGCAACACGAAGTGATTGTCTTGGCTTGTTTTGTTCCTATTAAAATCTGTTCCCAGCACTGTTTAGAGTTATGAGAAATGTGCTTCAGTTGTGCCTTTCCTAACTACTGAGTGAATACAGTTCATTTACAGCCATCTACATTTTATTGTGTGTTGCAAAAAAAAGGCATCACACTTACTTTCCTGTACTCCAGCAAGATTATCACACAATCCACTTGAAAAACTTCTTTCACTTTGCAATCAGAGACAGAAAAGTAAACGTGAATCCTAATATGTTAGAAGAAATATAGCCTGTTATTTGATCTCTGTCTTTGAAGCGACAAATGTGAAAGATAAACACTTAACCGACGCACCAAAAATCGTCTGGCGACCCCACATATTGTGAAACTCTGCCCTAGTATGTGTGTGAATATTGCGTTGACAAATTCTTTCCCTTGCTTCTGCTGCCATCTTCTGGACAAATCTCCTAGCCCAGAAATACGTGTTTTCATAAGTAAATTGCAGGAAAGACGAAATAGGTAAGTCGAGCGATCTGAGATGTATCGCTCGCCAGTGTTCTTTGCGTGTTGGAATACTGTTACTTTACGGTTAAAAACACATTCATTTATTGAACCACAGAGATCTGTGCTGTTTATAATATTTTACTGAATTGGCTGCTGAAAGCTCTTTTTATTTTAAACAGCTTGGATTATTTTCTGAATGTTCAATGCATGTTTTGTCATTCTAAGGAATGCTTGTTTTGTATTTTATCTTGTTACATGAACTTGTAAATCGAACTATCGCCACTAGGGGCTTCTCGACACTACCCTGTTGGTACCAAAATAACACAGCCAGATTACTTCAGAAAAAGGCGGGGTTTCACCTTCCTGGACAGATAATAATTCGAGAACCGAGGACAGTTAGCAGTGGTGCCAATCGCACACTTTTCAAGGGCAGGGAAGTCCTACTGACGAACATTATGGTCACAATGCCGTGAAAGGTGATTAAAACGGTTGACCTTCTGTCTCATTACAATTTGGTAGTAGTTCCTCGTAATGTTAGAAATATTTTTAATGCATTTCTCTTCTAGTAGTGAGGGTTTAACTAGAATGCTAGATGTTTTTGTTGCTAGCCATGCTTGCCCTGTTAGACTGTTGTCGACTTTTTGAGGGCCCTGTTGTGTGACTTCAGTTCTCATATAGTCTGTCTTCACATTTATATAGTCTGTCTTCGAATTATGTAGTCTGTCTTCACATTTGATTCTGCGGGCTGAACCTGCTTTGAGAGGATTTTCCTCTTGAATGCAGTTCTCTGGGATTCCACAGGCCACCTTAACAAAGCATAAACACAAAATAATAGTGTTTCACCACACTCACTTGTGTATTGGGCTTTACGTAGAGCTGAATGAGTATCGTAGCAGCAGTGCTTAAATTGTAAACTAATAAGTGTCAGGCCCTGACCAGGAGGCCTCTGCACCTTGCAGAACCCATCAACCCTGTCATTGCTGCTAAACAACTACTAACCATCTCTGACTTATAAGTGCGACAGTTCAGATTATTCCAGGTCCCCAGAGCTAAAGGAATGGCTGAGGAGGCAGGTATTAGCAATTATTAATGTATATTGTATTCATAAACAACCGTTGGTCTGCTCATTGCTAAATTAGATGAGCAGCGCCACCATGTGACAGACTGTCCTAAGAGCTGAGTTGATGATTAAGTGCTGGTGCCTTGCAATGGAAACCAATTCAGTGCCGATGCTGAGCACAGGAAACCACCGGCTCAAACTAAGCACTGGCCTGGTGCAACAATATTTGTTGGCATGCCCCAAAGACCTCTTCCTCCACAGATTCCCTAAATACCACCCTCCAATGATGCCCTTCGTCCCTTTAATTTCTTTTTTAATGCTACTCATCCAAAGTCAGGGTGTCAGTCATTCAAGTGTTTAAATCAATGTATAGGACATGTCATATAAGACATTGAGGGCTTAAAGTTGTGGGAGTCACACTTTATCTATAGTGGTAGGCATCAGGTGAAGGGTGTGTGGTCAGGAGAAACATATACTCAGGATTTAAAATATAACACAGTGGTTGGGATTGTCCATACTAATACTAATATATTACTTCTTAAAGGAACCCTTTTTACCAACCCTGGAATAATGAAAGATTGAGAAAAAATAATAATGCTCTGAATCAATGCATTGATGTTTGCTGGTTCATAGCTCACTGTGCTCCATTACAAGGTCTGCAGTTTATTTACTACAAGTAATAAAAGGCTCTCTGTGGTAAAGGAATAACCCACTGAGTAATCCATATCAAATAGGGAAGAGCGGGGAGGGGTTGGCCTAACGGCTAGGACGGTCGACCTCAAACTTGGGGAACTGGGTTCGAGTCTTGGCAATAACACTGAACATCCTGTGATTCTGGGCAAATCACTTAATCTCCCCGTGCCTAACAAAAATGAATGTGTGTCCTCATGTAACGTAACTGGTGCTATGTAAAGCGCTCTGATACCCGATTCGGGTCAAGTTCGGGCTATATAAGCCTCTATAAAAAAAAAATACAAATATGTGATCTGGAGGTTGCATGTTGTGCTTTGCAGCAGACACAGTAACCCTTGGTACTACTTTATGATGAGGCAAGATTGTGACTAGACAAAACAAGACTTCTCCAGCAAGTACAATAACCACTAGACAAAACACAGACTTCTCGAGCAAGTAAATTAACCACTAAAGTTATCTTGACATCATTGTTATCGCCTGGAAATTGCTCGGCACACAAAAAGCTCTGCAGGCTGCCTTGTCTCGCCAGTCACAAATGACCTCTCTTCTCTCTGCTGTTTCTTGCCATCAGAACACAAATTTCGCTCTTGGTTTGCGACCCTTGGTGTGGGGGCATCGATCACAACGCCCAAAAGTTGGCACTAAACGCAATCCTTTCTCACTGAGGATCACTGAGTAGGCTAGAAAGGTGATTGGGAAATACATGAAATAATGCCAACCGCTGGTACTTACTTTGAGTCGCATTCCAGTCTATAATTTTATTTGCTGTCTCTGCCACAGATGACAGGGACCACCCTTTTGCAAATCAGTCTTGATCCCACATCAAAACTGACAGTGCAGCCCAAACTGCTTTGCAATGTCCCTTCCACATGTCAGTGCAAGCAATCCTCCCAGTGGACAAAAAAGTGCAACAGATAATAAAACAGTAAAATACTGCATTAGCCGTTCACTGCTGTTGTGGAAGGAACTACATAAAACAGTAGGGAAAATTCACCCAATAGCTGAAGTTCCCATATGATAGGACTAGGATTCATAACTTAACCTATGTAACCTGACACTGAACTATGTGTCAGTCCTAATTATCACCGCCATAAGATGAATTCACTTCTCGTGACCCAGTGCTTACTTTGTAAAAGAATGCGTACCAGTGCCCAAAGCTCTGTTATGGCGGTGCTATTAACAATCCGCGCCCTCAATACTAAGTCTGTGTAGGGTTCAACTCACCTCAGGCCTCTTTAATCCACTCCCAGATATGGCTGCTCCCTTTATCTCACTTTTGCCTGTTCCTGCTTTCATTGTGCCCTTTTTTTTCTGTCTTTCTCTTCCTCCTTCTGTCTCATTTATAACTTTTTTTCCTCACTTGCTTTCAGTAAATGTCTGCTGCAGAACAATAAATGCTGGTCCCCAAAAATGAGTGCCTGTGGGCCCCACCAGCAACCACTAGCTCAAATGAAGTACTGTGGTGACCACATCTATTTCTATTGAATGTTACGGTGCTTAAAAGCAATCACTGTTTTCAGTGTTCTCTATATAATTAAAATACACATATACATAGAATACACAAAAACATAAAAAAACATGATAATCTATGTCACCCACTTTTTGAAAAGCCTGGTTAGGTAAGGGAGCACAGCAAGCCCAATGAATTCACAGTCAATGAATCAACATCCAGGGGCTTATTTACAAGCCCCTTGCGTCATGTTTGCGCCATTTCTAACCTGGGAAAGGTGACGTACGGGTGGCGCTAGAGGCATGTAAATCTGCCCCACAATGTTTATCATCAATGGTGACTTCAAATGCTCCATGAAGTGGGAGTGTTCCCCAGCCACCTGGACTGAACCTGGAGGTAACAGCAACCCTAATAAATATTTTAATGTTTTTGTACCAAGGGACGGCAGAAGTGAGCTCAATCCTTGGATCTGTGGTCAGTCTGTTATTCCCAGGAAGTGATTCTTTTTTTGTCTCAAATCGACACATATGACGTCCACCTAAACAGAAGTGCATGGCAGTGCAACAGATGGTCGGCCAATACTTAAAATTTCCAATGAATTTTTTTATTCATCGTTTATTTTTTTTATTTTTTGTCATTTTTTTCTTTTCAATTTTGTACCATATTCTTGCAATAATAAAAATAAATAAACATCTCACCAGCTTGCAAAGGCCAGACCTACTGGTTTTCCCAATGCCTGTTTTTCATGTATGCACAGGAATGAAATATTGCAACAAGTTTGAAAACAATGGGTTATTTTAATTTATCTCATTTTAGGATGCATTTTGTGGTCTGCTGCACTGATGAACACATTTATTTTACCTTTTAGCAAGTGTAATGTCCCAATGGAAGCTGGAGAAATAAACATTGCTCATCAGGGCATTATTTATCTTTTGTTCTCGACAGTGGCGGGGGTTGGGGTGGGGGTGGGGGGCTGCTCCACGGACCCATTGAAAACAGAGCTTTCGCAAACTCTGCCCTGGGCTCTGGTACAGGCCAATAACAGTCTGCATTTTGCCTTCTTGTTTAGCCTGTTGTAGACAGACATTGAACTCGAGAAAATTCGCACCCAAGTTATGAATTTCGGGGAATTCATAAATATTAATATGTAATTTTCATACCCTGTTAGTGCACCTGGCTGTAATAGTGCAACATGCTGGAGTAAGTGTATGCATTTGGCTTGATGTTTTCCTAAACCTTCTAATATTTTTAGGGTGTGTAAGGGAAGGATATTTTGCACAAAGAATCCCTTTTGGGAAAGAATGAGCCCAGGTAAATGTATAGCTGAGTCAGACTTCACCCAAAGCGGGCAGATTTTATGTGGATGGAATTTGATATGCTACTTCTTTCCTTATAAATGTAACGTTCTTTTTACCCACACTTCATTTCTTCTCCACTGGTTCCCTCTTCTGGTAACATTGTGAATGACAAGCTAGAGAGATTCTCCGATTTGTTCCACTGACCCGTTCTCTATGGTGCTCTAATGTTGTGATGCCATTTGCTTGTTTGAGTTTCTTATGTGGCAAGACACTAAAATGTATTTTGTTGTCAGATCTCCTGAGGGTACATTTATTAAAATGTGATATAACGCAGGTCAGCAACCTAAGTGCTGTGCTACATTGCATCAAAGGGAGAGTGAAAAATAGTGCCATATCTACCAAGGATTACACTGTTTTACTCTCACACAGCGATGGCTCACATTAGGCTGCTCTGCACAAATGCCCATGCCCCCTACACCATAGTGCATGGGTGTGTGCGTTCTGTTAATAATAGGTTTTGTACTGGAAAGGGAATATTCTAGTACAAAAAAACGATCCTTAAATTATTTTCCACTTTGCATGTGTGCTGTACAATGCCGCACAAATACAAAGTTTGAAAAGCGTGAATAAATGAAAACATTTTTCCTCAGTTACACCTTCCTCAAGGAGGCGTGAGGTTTTGGAGCAAATACTTGAGTACCATTGTTAGTAGATAGGGATTTACATCAAAACCCATGAATGGTTGCATGGGAATGCCATGTACCACCCACAGAACGCCCCTTGACAAAGTAGTGTGTAGTGCTACTTTGTGTTACTTTGGCCAATTTTCCAATCCAAGTCCTGAGTTGTGCGGTAAAGTTAATACCAGTATAGTGCTTTATGCTGGGTTTGCAATATAAAAGTATCGCAATCCTGGCGCAGAGTTTTAGTAAATCTAGGCCTTAGTTTTGTGCTGATTGTCATATTTTGTTTTTTGTAAAGTAAAATGATTCATAATCTCTGGTATTTAGTATATCTTGATGTAAAGCCTTTAAATCCCGAAGATTGACAGAGAGCTTTAAAATAAAAGTTTAATTTTTAAGAAAAAAAGAAAACATTTGCTCAGTAATTGAAAGGTGATAAAGGTATATTTAAATATACTCAAAAGAAATGCATGGAAGACAATAATCAAAAAGGTAAAAACATTAGTAATTAAGGCATAAGTATGATGATAAGATTAGCATTCAACAGTGACAGATGGTTGCTTAAGCCTGTGTGTGGTAGTTTAGAGATGAACATGTCGGCACAATCATAGAGCAAATAGAGGACATTTCATTTATGTGCAGCAGGACTGCAACAGCCAGGCAGCAGTGAAGATGCATTCATCATCAGGTGGGTGTGAATATCACTAGGTTAATCGCTAGGTCAAGAAGCGGAAAGTTTCAATTGAGTTGTGAATTAGCTGAAGAAAATTGTGTTACTAATTGTAGTATTTATTAATTGCAGTGGTTGATATTCTACTACAAGTAATAAAGTCACTATAATTTTAGGTAAAATTTAAGGTTTCAGCAATTCAAATCTGAGCCCAACCCCTGGTAGCAATGGCACAGAGCAGACTGACTTAATTTAAGACAACGTGTAAAGCATTTAGGAGCACCATGCAGTTTAAAAAAAAACACAAAAAAAATCCCACTCCAATTATAAGAATAAAGAATAATTAGGGGCATATTATCAAGGATGGCGTTAAAATTATCGCCGGTTTAGCGGCAGAAAACTGCCGCCAAAGCGGCGATAATGGGCTTGATAATATGCCTTGGAGAATTCCAATAGAAGCCCATGTTCCCACCAGAACCTGGGCTTCTATTGGAATTCACAAGCAGATTTTTGTCAGAAAACCAACATTTCTACACAGTTTTGGCATTTTACTGGGACATAGCCTATTTTTCCAACCTTTTTGTGTTTTCAACCTCCTTCCAGTTAGTGGTAGAAATGGGTGTGAAACCAATAATGAATCCGGGAAAGCTCTACATTTCTGATGAGTAGACAAAATTCTGAATTGAGCATAGGTTTTTTAATAGAAAATAACAGTTGAAAGTGTTGAAATTAAGTTGAAAAAAATGCCATTTGTGCCAACGTTTTCACTTGTAACTTCTTCTAATTAAGACAGACTTTTTAAAGCAATATACCGTTACATCCTCTGGACCCTTTTAGTTGTGGGGATATATAGGACTTGTAGGTTCATCAAGAACCCGAGGAACCCAGAGCCAAAAACTGAGCTGTGTTTGCAATGGTTTATTGTGCACCAGGTATATAGCAATTAATTTGGTAAAATATAAAGAGTGAAACATAGGTATCAAGGACACCTATGTATTTCCGAAATCAGAACAAAATATAGAGTTTAGAAGCAGTAGTTATTTGCACACCTCTGAAATTATGGGTACCCATACTAGCATGTTAATTATAGGACTTCTTTTTTACACATTATCTTACACGTGGAAGGCAGAATTGCATGGAAAGTCAATAGGTAATAACAGTTGCTCTGAAATTATGTGTTCCCCTAAGTCTCCTGATACAAATGGTTCTTCACTTGTGTGGGTAGGCCTAGTGCCTGCGACAGGAATCGGGCCAAAATGCAACGTGGACTCACTACATTTTTGCAGTGAAAACTGACCCTTTTTTTGCAAAGTGCCTAGCTGTGGATTTTGAATCCAGGCTCTGCTGGCTCCTAGGGAAACCTAGCAAACCTATACATTTTTGAAGACTTAACACCCAGGGGAATCCAGGATGGGGGGACTTGTTTGGCTCTCACTAGGGTCTGTTACCCAGAAACCCTTGCAAACCTCACACTTTCTAAAAAAAAAACAATTTTCCTCACATTTCCATGATAGAAAGTTCTGGAATCTGCGTGAATCCACAAACTTCCACCCACCCCACATTCCCCTTTGTCTTTCAATAAAAATGGTACTTCACTTGTGTGGGTGGCCTAGTGCCCGCTGCAGGAGACGGGCCAAAACGCAATGTGGATACGCCGCATTTTTACAGTAAAAACTGAACCTTTTTGTGCAAAGTGCCTAGCTGTGGATTTTGAAACCTAGCTCAGCCGGCACCTAGGGAAAACCAGCAAACCTATACAGTTTTGAAAACTAGAGACCCCGGGAAATCCAGGATGGTGTGACCTGTTTGGCTCTCCCTAGGTTCCTTTACCTAGAGTCCCTTGCAAATCTCAAACGTTCTAAAAAAACACATTTTCCTCACATTTCTGTGATGGAAAGTTCTGTAATCTGCGTGGATCCACAAACTTCCACCGTCCCCACATTTCCCAACGTCTCCCAATAAAAATGGTACCTCACTTGTGTGGTTAGGCCAAGTGCCCTCGACAGGAATTGGGCCACAATGCAACAGACACATCACATTTTTCCAGTGAAGACTGACCCTTTTTGTGCAAAGTGCCTAGCTGTGGATTTTGAACCCTAGCTCTGGCGGCACCCAGGGAAACCTAGCATACCTATACATTTTAGAAAACTAGACACCCAGTGAAATCCAGGCTGGGGTGACTTGTGTGGCTCTCACCAGGTTGTGTTACCCAGAATCACATGCAATTCTAAAATTTTGAAAAAAAACACATTTATCTAATATTTCTGTGATGAAAAGTTCTGGAATATGCTTGAATCCACAAACTTCCACCCACCCCGCATTGTCCAAAGGTACCTCGCTTGTGTGAGTGGGCCAAGTGCCCACGGCATGGAAGGGCCCAAAACATATTGTGGAGACATAAAAATAACCTATCACAAAATGACCTGGTTTTGGAAGGGGGGAACCTGGGTTTTTAGCCCCGGGCTCGCGGGCCATCTAGGGAAACCTGCCTAACACACACAGAAATGTGAGGAAAATGTGACTTTGTAAGTAAATGTGAAGTTTGCAGGGGATTCTGAGTAAGAAAACACTGGAGGATCCATGCAAGCCACACCGCCAGCCAAGAGTCAGTACACGCACACCACCATCGATGCACACCACCAGCCAAGCACCATCCGCGTACACCGCCAGTCAAATGCTAGCAATGCACACAGTCTGCCAAGCAATATCCACGCACACTGCCAGCCAAGTGCCACCCACGCACTCCACCAGCCAAGTGCCATCCCCGCACACCACCAGCCAAGCAGGGCTGAACTGGGAACAGCATCTAGCCCTGGCAGGTTGCTGCTCTACCGGCCCTGGGTGGGGGGCAGAATGACTGTGGAATGTTGCGGGGTAGGGGCATTGGCATGCCCATCTATGGCAGCCTCCACCCCTAAATACGCTAAAAAGAATGAATCCCTAGCATCTAGGTGGCTTTCTGCCCCACCGTGGGGGCAGATCGGGGGCTATTGCCCCATCTGCCTCCGGGAGGGCAAAAAGACTGTGGAATTTTGCGGAGGGGGCGGGGGCACTAGCATACCCATCTTGGGCAGCCCCCCACCCCTAAATAAAATAAGAAAAATAATCTCTGCTATTTAGTAGGTTTTCTGCCCTCCCAGGGGGTAAGATCAGGGGCTATTGCCCCATCTGCCTTCCAGTGGGGCAGTAAGATTGTAAAATATTGAGGGGGGTAGGGGCAGCCCCCACCCCTAAATAAAATATAAAAGATGATCCCTGGCATATAGTGGGCTTTCTGTACCTGGGGGGGGGGGGCAGATTGGGGGCTGCTTCCCCATCTGCCCTCCAAGGGGGGCAAAAAAGACAGATTTTCATCAAATTATTTTGGGGGAGCAAAGGCTTTGCCCAAGGGCCCACTTCCCCTTCCCTGGTGTCCAGTGAGTGGATTCCTGCTTGAAGATCGCCCTCCTGGGGCAATCCCCAAGCAGGAATCCACTAGGGAGATTCTCCCCTTTCCAATGATACCTCTCCTGTCTTTCTACGTGCTCGGGAGGCTGAGATCACCCCTTGAGCATGTAGAAAGTGAAACTGAAATGAGCCTATCATCTCATTTCAGTTTCGTTTTCTCTGCAATGACGTCAGCGAAACATGCGCGCTGATCGCAGGGAAACCAAAGAGACAGCCCCAGGAGCTGGGGAAGCCCTTCCCCAGCTCCTGAGGCTGTTGGGGTGAAAAGGAAATCCCTCTGGTGCCCGCACCAGAGAGATTTCCAGTGCCATGTGCCTGGACTTCCGGCAGTTTTGAAAAAATAACTAACTATCAAGTTAGAGGGTCGGTCTACATGTTTCAGCTATCATGACCTATAGAGTGTTCAGCCTTCCTCAGGACCTAAAAGTGTAAGGTACCAACGGTCGATGTGACTTGACATGATAGGACTTGCCCGAGTTCTGGGAAATGTAGTTTAAAAGGCATGGAGGCTCAACATTTCCCAGAACTCGGCCAAGTCCTATCACGTCATGCAAATTAAGTCACATGGACTGTGGGAGCGAATCATGCTTGCTTACGTCACTCACAAGCGTCATGCAAATCAGGTCACAGGGACCGCGGGAGCAAATCAGGCTTGCTTAAGTACTACTGTCTCCGTGACTGCTGTTACCTCCGACTACGGCTCATTGAAGCCTGAGGTACCAACGGAGAGGTGAGACATATATTATATCTCACATATAGCTATAGTATGCTTTATATTTCACTGCAGCACTGTATTTGTCTGTATAGCGCTATGCATAGGCCAGGCTAATTAGTGGCCTCTTGAGAGGAATGTGTATGGTTCCACCTCTGCTAAGGATTCAGGCAAGCCGGGCCGACGAAGGCTGTGATGCCAGAAACCGGTCCCCAGAAGCTTGTTTCCTTCCCAGTATAAGAATTGGCTTGGTAGTTTGGTTTGCCCTGTTCCCATCATGCACTGGGACAGGTACAGACTAATTTGCATGTAGCCAGGTTCTGAGCTGGGATGGTGCAGTGAGCTATAAAACGGTGATGGATTAAAACCATGATCTCTTGACTTGGTAAGAGTATTCTGCATCATTCAGAAACTCTGTCCATCACCACCCCCTTTTTGCCAAATCGATTTTATCCACACTCAGTGTGGGAGGGTATGCTCAGACGTGAGTCCCTTGCTCATTGCACCTTCAGGATTCAGGCAAGCCGGGCCGATGAAGGCTGTGATGCCAGAAACCGGTCCCCAGAAGCTTGTTTCCTTCCCAGTATAAGAATTGGCTTGGTAGTTTGGTTTGCCCTGTTCCCATCATGCACTGGGACAGGTACAGACTAATTTGCATGTAGCCAGGTTCTGAGCTGGGATGGTGCAGTGAGCTATAAAACGGTGATGGATTAAAACCATGATCTCTTGACTTGGTAAGAGTATTCTGCATCATTCATAAACTCTGTCCATCACCACCCCCTTTTTCCCAAATCGATTTTATCCACACTCAGTGTGGGAGGGTATGCTCAGACGTGAGTCCCTTGCTCATTGCACCATCAGGATTCAGGCAAGCCGGGCCGACGAAGGCTGTGATGCCAGAAACCGGTCCCCAGAACCTTGTTTCCTTCCCAATATAAGAATTGGCTTGGTAGTTTGGTTTGCCCTGTTCCCATCATGCACTGGGACAGGTACAGACTAATTTGCATGTAGCCAGGTTCTGAGCTGGGATGGTGCAGTGAGCTAAAAAACGGTGATGGATTAAAACCATGATCTCTTGACTTGGTAAGAGTATTCTGCATCATTCAGAAACTCTGTCCATCACCACCCCCTTTTTCCCAAATCGATTTTACCACACTCAGTGTGGGAGGGTATGCTCAGACGTGAGTCCCTTGCTCATTGCACCATCAGGATTCAGGCAAGCTGGGCCGACGAAGGCTGTGATGCCAGAAACCGGTCCCCAGAAGCTTGTTTCCTTCCCAGTATAAGAATTGGCTTGGTAGTTTGGTTTGCCCTGTTCCCATCATGCACTGGGACAGGTACAGACTAATTTGCATGTAGCCAGGTTCTGAGCTGGGATGATGCAGTGAGCTAAAAAACGGTGTTGGATTAAAACCATGATCTCTTGACTTGGTAAGAGTATTCTGCATCATTCAGAAACCCTGTCCATCACCACCCCCTTTTTCCCAAATCGATTTTATCCACACTCAGTGTGGGAGGGTATGCTCAGACGTGAGTCCCTTGCTCATTGCACCATCAGGATTCAGGCAAGCCGGGCCGACGAAGGCTGTGATGCCAGAAACCGGTCCCCAGAAGCTTGTTTCCTTCCCAGTATAAGAATTGGCTTGGTAGTTTGGTTTGCCCTGTTCCCATCATGCACTGGGACAGGTACAGACTAATTTGCATGTAGCCAGGTTCTGAGCTGGGATGGTGCAGTGAGCTAAAAAACGGTGATGGATTAAAACCATGATCTCTTGACTTGGTAAGAGTATTCTGCATCATTCAGAAACTCTGTCCATCACCACCCCCTTTTTCCCAAATCGATTTTATCCACACTCAGTGTGGGAGGGTATGCTCAGACGTGAGTCCCTTGTTCATTGCACCATCAGGATTCAGGCAAGCCGGGCCGACGAAGGCTGTGATGCCAGAAACCGGTCCCCAGAAGCTTGTTTCCTTCCCAGTATAAGAATTGGCTTGGTAGTTTGGTTTGCCCTGTTCCCATCATGCACTGGGACAGGTACAGACTAATTTGCATGTAGCCAGGTTCTGAGCTGGGATGGTGCAGTGAGCTAAAAAACGGTGATGGATTAAAACCATGATCTCTTGACTTGGTAAGAGTATTCTGCATCATTCAGAAACTCTGTCCATCACCACCCCCTTTTTCCCGAATCGATTTTATCCACACTCAGTGTGGGAGGGTATGCTCAGACGTGAGTCCCTTGCTCATTGCACCATCAGGATTCAGGCAAGCCGGGCCGACGAAGGCTGTGCTGCCAGAAACCGGTCCCCAGAAGCTTGTTTCCTTCCCAGTATAAGAATTGGCTTGGTAGTTTGGTTTGTCCTGTTCCCATCATGCACTGGGACAGGTACAGACTAATTTGCATGTAGCCAGGTTCTGAGCTGGGATGGTGCAGTGAGCTAAAAAACGGTGATGGATTAAAACCATGATCTCTTGACTTGGTAAGAGTATTCTGCATCATTCAGAAACTCTGTCCATCACCACCCCCTTTTTCCCAAATCGATTTTATCCACACTCGGTGTGGGAGGGTATGCTCAGACGTGAGTCCCTTGCTCATTGCACCATCAGGATTCAGGCAAGCCGGGCCGACGAAGGCTGTGATGCCAGAAACCGGTCCCCAGAAGCTTGTTTCCTTCCCAGTATAAGAATTGGCTTGGTAGTTTGGTTTGCCCTGTTCCCATCATGCACTGGGACAGGTACAGACTAATTTGCATGTAGCCAGGTTCTGAGCTGGGATGGTGCAGTGAGCTAAAAAACGGTGATGGATTAAAACCATGATCTCTTGACTTGGTAAGAGTATTCTGCATCATTCAGAAACTCTGTCCATCACCACCCCCTTTTTCCCAAATCCACCTCTGCTAAATACATACTTGACCATTGTATATCTTTAACGTAGTCCTCCGTGTGTGTGTTTCTTGATTCTATACGAGTATCGACACGAGCAACGTTATCTGAATGACACAAGTCTAATGTCAGTTCAACCTACTGGCGGTCGTAAGAACTTTCTGATATTGAGGTTCTGCGCCTTTCAGCGTTCGACCGGCGTTTTGGATTCTTCCCAGTAGGCATTGTTAGCTCTCTCATTTTATATACATCCAACGAACCCGCTTCAGAGTGAGGCCTTGTTTGGTGTAATGTGCATCTCACAGCATATTTCACACCATATAAAGATCGATACAGCTGGACATTTCTGTACATTAATGGTCTAATGTCAGTTGGTCCCCTTATGGGTTGACTCACTTTCTCGAGTTATAATCTATTGTCCAGCTACCTGTATCAACAATTTGAATGTTGAATTCTTAATGCTATATATAAAGGCCCCTCATTACCAGCATTTACCACAATGTTTAGTGCAGATGAGTATGTGTCATGTGTTACAGACAGACTCGAATTTAATAATGAGTTTGTTTCTTGTCAACCTTGTTTTTCCCTAGAGCGGTGCCTCACGTCCTAAACAGTGGCCAGGTGAGGTGAGGTTTCCTACCCACACATTATGGGTGAGTTCTACACATATGCAATTTATTCTGTACACTAAATTTGAATATTAATTGAGGTATTGAAGTATTTTTTACTCGCTCTCTGTTAGTACATTTACACAAGTATCTAATTGTACCTTTCTTTGTACTCTTTCTCACACAGGTTTGACTACTACACCACGTACCTAGAACAGAGAGGTTTGGTGTGAATGGTTGTATCTGTTCCCTTTTGCAGCTACACCTGTGTTTTTCATTATCTTTTTCACTTAATACGCAGTAGCTTACACTTTTAGGTCCTGTGGAAGGCTAGACACTCTATTGGTCATGATTGCTGAAACATGTAGACCGACCCTCTAACTTGATAGTTGCAGTTATTTTTCAAAACTGCTCTAGCACTGTTTTTAACCCTGACACCCCGAGATATATTTTTTAAACTTTTTTCTCCTGGTAGTTAGTTTTATTACACTTTTTCACGCTTTTTTGTTTGAGCACTGCACCCTTCACCCAGTAACTAATTTCAGCGTCCCCTACATTTTACTTGTGTTTAAGATGTCGTAGGGCGCCAAGTAACAGGTTAGACCCACAGATAATCCAGTCTGTTTTGTAGTCTTCTATGGAAAGTATCTGTGCAGGTCTCTAAATTTTCCCGTGGTCCCTCCCATCCCCTGTTTCGTATCTGTGTATATTGTGGCCTTGCCTTATTTTTTAAATATCTTTAAGGGGTTGTGGGTCTTATTTTAAGGGTTGCGGCCCCAAGTTTGTTACACTGGATGTGAAAAGAACAGAAAAATGCTTCCTTGCCCAAAGAGGATCTTTATTTTTTAGGTTTAGGCCCAGGAACAGCCTCCAAACTTAGGTTTAAGTTCTATCTACAGATTAACAATTCAGATATATCTAGCTTTTAATTGTTTAAAGCCTACTGAAACAATTTGTAATGCTAATTGCAGCAAGGCTCCTAAACAGATTTACTTCGAACCAAGAAAAGACAATTCCATGATTAAACTTATAGTTTAATGCAAAGTGTGGTGAAGTTTTGTTTAGGGATGTTTTATGTATCGAAGTGCAAAGATTTCAATGGGGGTTAAAAAAGGAAATGCTACTTTTTTGATCATCCAATTAACCATCCTCACCCCCTTGAGAGGTTTACTAGAAGTTTAAAATATCAAGAGTAAGCTGAACATCATAAATGTCTGTCACGTGTTATGGAGATCGATACAACTGTGTCAAAATTAATAGGAAATCAATCATTTTTGACTGAGTCCCCTTGTCCTCTAATGACAGCCACAGCCTCAAGTTGCAGCCTGTAAATCTGGATCATTTGGTCCAGTGGGACCGGAAAGGCTGAAGGTAGAAAAAGCTCTGTTGGCGAATCAGAGGCCCTTATTTTTAAATAGACGGTACTGTGGGACACTCATAGTACCAACTGTCCAGCTATCAGTAAACTTTTAACCCTTCATGACCACCCTGTGCACCACTTAAAGCACACATTTTTTAAAAATGACTAAACGGATTTATGTCAAATTACAAAAAGTACAGTTTATGAGTAGCATTCAAATTTTCTGCCAATTTTGGTGTCATTCCGTTCAGCCGTGTTTTTGGTATTGCTTCCCAAAAGTTTCTATGTGATTTAACATGGGAAATTATATTTTGGGACCCCCCTATTTCTTATTCCTTGCATGACAACTCACCCCAACGTTTTCCAGGAAGGAGCTGCAATAGATGAACTATTTTCTTTTCGGATTTGTGAAGATTTGTCAAACAGTGCTAAAGTTATTAGAGAAACAAAAAACGTTCTTCCTATGGAAACGTTGGTCAAACTTTACTACACAGTGAATGCACAGTGACTTTATACCAAATTTGGAAGTAAGCTAGATCTGTACTTAGAAAGCGGGCATTTCAGAAATTTTAGATAAATCTGTTCAGCTGTTTTAGAGAAATTACAGTTTATAATATAATGACATCTAGTGCTGCGGGACACTCCCTAGATATCAGTGGACGTCCAGTGGGAAAAACAACAAAAAAAACATGTTGATCGGCTGGGCATACAAGACCAGTCCCGTGGCACCGAGAGCTTTAATTGGCTGGCCGCAATGTAAGAAGAAATGTTGTGGCCGCCATTACAAGCCAACCAAAGGCTGTGCACTGCGGGTGGTTGGCTGCAGACGTAGGTTATAAAGATATTGCTTTACGGTAATAAAAACTTTGAAATTCACTGTATAAAAAAAAGTTTGAAGTGGAGGTATATGAAGGTCTTCTAATTATAAAAGAAAACTAACTTAAAAAACAATAAAAATCACCGAAATTCACCAGTAATACATAACGGACAGAAGTGTATACATATATTGGGAAAGCTATGTATTAAAGTTTGGATTTCTGCATACAGGAGTGTCTGACTATTCCTCTAGACTGGGAGGAATTATTGTTGCAGTTTAGGGCTACCAGATCCCAACTCAGACTGCCGCTAATTGGAGCCTTGGATCTCCAGGACTGTTAAGTTCATATATATATATCAACCCCCTACCGGAAGGCAACCTGGGGCGGTTAACCCTCACTGTGACTGTGATCAAAGGTCAAATGCTGAGAGGGACCTACTTCGTGATAACCAGTAAGCAAGGAAAGTATAAAGTAAAAGGATTTGGGGCATTTGTTTCGTCACCCGATTTGTATGGAACAACTGGGAGAACAGACTGAATTTGCAAAAGTCATACCGCAAAGGAGCAGACTGACAGTAGTGTGTTAGTTGGACATTTTTGAGTCTCGGGCAGACAACATGTCAGAAAGAGGCAAATTAAGAGCACAGAGAGCAAGTGAATTATTAAATGATGATCTGATGCCATTAACCGGTATGATATCTGCGCAAGGAAAAGAGAGAAAAAGAACATCGAGCACCATCATCAAAGATCTTGAACACACTCAGATAATGGAAGTAAACAAGTGGTGGGAAATGACCACCCTTCAGAAGTTTGAATATGAAAGAGTGACAAGGGGTGTGGGAATCCTGATTATGCCTACTTTAAATGATCGAGATGAAGCTTTAATCAAACAATGGCAAAATGATACAAATTAATGTTCTTTTAAACTAATGAGAACCCTCATTATACATGTGGAAAAAAAACTGGAGATAGTGAGTGAAAGAATTAAAGAACTAGAACAAGAATTAGAGAAACATGTTATGAATGAGGAAATTAAGGGAGCTTTAGAACTAATGGAGAAAAAGATCAGTAAACATGAATTGGAAGTAGAAAAGAGAAAGGCAAACACATTCAACAGAGATCAACTAGATTACGTCAGTGGCCTTAAGAAACAGAGTTGTGATGGATAAGTAGACATGTTATAAAACTTCAGGAACAGTAGATAGTTCTGATGCAAGTTCTGAGGATGATGATCCCGATGTTTCTAATCTGTATTTTTCTGGGGAGATGCGACTAGTACAAATGATTACGAGACAGAGAGGAAAAGGAAGAGGGGCTATCCCTGGGAGAGGACAAGGCTAGTCAAAGCCAGGAGTAGAAGAATAAGAAAAAACAAACAAGGAAGAGGAAAGAGAAAATAAATTTAAAAAAAAGAAATTAGCAAATGATAATTTAGTCATCAATCTCACCTCCAAAGCCCTCAGTTTGAATCAAATACAGGTGTTGAACAAGGGATTGTCTTTCTGTCTGGACAGTGATATTAATTTACTAAACTTGCGCATTCATGTGTACAAATTCTGTCACATACTAAAATTGAGAAAACATTTTGAGACTTCCCCCTTGAAAGACAAAAGGAGACCAATTACACCCTTTAAAAAGTCAACGATCACAAAGCAGGTTTTACCAGCCCTAAGAACGCTTGTAACCTTGGAGAGGGAATCAGAAAGAAATATGGAAGAAATGGTGTTGCCCCAAATATCAAATGAACAAGTTTGGAGAGATATAGGCCTTGAAACATGTAAAGGAGGGGATAGCGAACTAAAAACGTAATTAGTCTTCTGTCTGCAATTGCATTGCCGGTAACAAAATAGATCTCTTTCAAGAAATCAAGATAGAAGAGATAAACCCTTTGATTTGAAGAAAACAGCCAACAAAAATGTGAAAGACTTCAACTCAAGGAGAATGAATAGCTCTAAGAGAACTAAAAGAAGATCTTAAAATTATAACAAAAGGCATCTGATAAACGTGGCAATATTGTTATTCAAGACTGTACTGACTATATGGCTGAGGCCAAAAAACAATTAGGAACTGATGCACATTACGAGAAAGTCAAGGGGAATCCAACAGAAACTATAACCTAGGAATACTATCAGAAATTAGAGGAATGCAGAAATTTCGACCTCCTTGACATTGAGGAATACATGTATTTCAAAGTTGAATATCCAATTGCTCCCACCATTTACTTGCTCCCCAAGGTACATTAGTCATTGCAAAGACCACTGGGCAGACTGATCGTCAGCTCTATTGGGTCATTGTTAGAAAAACATCAAGATTTATTGACGTCTTCCAAGTAAATTATGCTGCATCCTTACCTTCTTACTTATGTGATACTATGGATTTTCTAGCAAAAATCAACAACACACCACGGAAAGAAAACTATATAATGGCAACAATTGATCTAACATCATTATATGCATCTATTCAACATGAGGATGGTATACTGGCTGTAATACATTTTCTACAAGAAAGATCCATTAGTTACATGGAACATTCAAACATGTTAATAGATATGCTATCCCTTTGCTTGACCCACAATGTATTTTTATTCAATGGAGAGTACTTCCTAGAAGCAGGGAACCACCAATGTAACCTCTTATACACCACATTCAGAGGGAGGGGATAGTTTTTTTTAGTTTGTTTTTTATTGAGTACTGCAGGTATCATACAGGTGCACACCATTGATAATAAGCAGTGGAGTACATTTCAAAATAACTAGTTGACATAAATCTTGTCCGCATACTTAGGGAAAACCTACGTGGGTTGGTGACACTCTACAAGTAGTACAGCAATATTTGCATCATAAGTGTACAACCTATATATTCATAAATCGAATATTGACCTCAATATGTACAATCAGTTACAGTACCCCTTACCACCCCCACCCAAAACATCCCACCCCAAACCATTCCCAAACTTAAACAAGCAACTTAACCGCCGCCACATAGGCAATACACCACGCTGATGTCTCTGCATCCAGTGCATATCAGGCTTGAGGTCTCAGGGAAGGGTGCGCGAGGAGGGTGGGGGAAGGGGAGAGGAAACAAGGAGGAGGCCCCCTGAAGGGGAGAGGGGAGGAAGAAGGGGGGAATAAAAGGAGCAGAGCCGGAGATAAGGGAAGGAAACAGGAGGTACCCAGGCAGAGCATTCACAGGCATTATATCGTCAGCAGTCAGATAACTGTACCAGTGTCCCGCACTCCACTCTGTGATTCCACAAGCTCATCCCCCTCAACAGCCCTAAATTGTTCCACCAAGTATGCCCAGTCCAAAGAGATCATTCGCTTCCGCAGTCCCCTATACTCCTCGCGTCGCAAAGCCTCCCCCTCAGCCACTGCCCATCTGTCCACCTCCTCCCGCTAAGCGCCTGCATGAGGCGCTAAAGTGGACTTCCAGCGCTGCATTATCATGCGCTTAGCTAACATCAGAGCCAATCCCGCAAATCTGCGCAGCAATTTTGCCTTCTTAGGGAGAGGGAAAAGTCCCAGAAGGCAGGCCTCAATTGTGTCCCATGGCGTTCGCTCCGTTAATACCGCCAACCCCCGGGCAACCTCTGACCAAAACCCCCGCAACACAGGGCAACACCACATCATGTGAAGGAAATCAGCGTCCGTCGTCTTACACCGCGGACATGCCGAGGACGCAGTAGGAAACATCTTCCGTATCATTGCCGGGGCAAGGTAGGCTTAATGTAATATAAATAATTGAATCGTTTTGAGACGACAATTCTGAGAAACTCGCCGGGGATGTTCTAACATTTGAGCCCACTCTCTATCTTCTAATTCCCGCCCTAAGAGCAAGTCCCACTTCTGCCTAAGATGCAATAATGGAGCATGTAGATGTTCCCTCAAGCCACGATAGAGCCAACGCACCAAGTGTCGGCCGTGACCCATAATGTGCAGCGGTTTCAACAATTGGAAAGTTGGGGGTTCTGTTTGATCTGCATGCCAATAAGTACGAGTGTAGCGCACTACTGCAGCATGCATGAGAAACAAGGTTTCAGGCACTGAGTAAGTACGTGCAAACTCAGCATGTGGCATCAATTGGCCCTCTAAAAATAAATCTCCGACTGTCTGTACCCCCCTCCCGTGTACACCCCTGTATTTGATTCATCGAAAGTATCCCACGCCTAGTAGGCAGTCCACATAGGGGGATATTCGGGGCGTATGGAAATGGCATTCTAGCCAGTCTTTTCGCCTGTTGCCAATAATGTAAAGCAACGTGCAGCAAGTAAGGAGGATCACGCAGCTTTAGGGCCCCCGGACAGAGCTGTGATTGAAGAATTCCACCCTTCAAAAATTCCAGGGAGTACCCTATTTCAAATAAATTCTTACCCGCCAACCAATATGCCATCCACTGTAACTGTCCCACTACACAATACATTTTTAAATCAGGTGCCCCCATGCCCCCTGCTGCACTAGGTAGCTGCAGCGTAGACAGCGCCAACCGGTGCCTGCCCGTCCCCCATATCAACGATGACAGCAGTGTATCAAGAAGTTTAAAAATCCAGGCCGGAAGGATCACCGGCAAGTTCACAAAGTAATAAAGGAGGCGGGGTAGCATAACCATTTTTGACACAGCTACGCAGCCTACCACCGTCAATGGCAACGAAGTCCAAAGGGCAACCTGGGAGCGCAGCGAGCCAATGGTGCGAACCACGTTACCATCTATAGTATCGGCATTTGTTCTATAGATATTAATCCCCAAATACTTAAAAGTGACAGGCTCAACTCGGAAATGCATCTGGCCAAATTGTAGAGTGGGAGAATCGCAGGTATTATAGAAGGCAAAAGCGACTGATTTAGAGGCGTTAAGACACAGGCCTGAAATCTCCCCGAATCTAGAAAAGGCAGCAGCTATCATGCGTTTATCAGCATCCAAATCTCGAAAATATAACAGCATGTCATCTGCGTATAATGATACTGAATGGATCACCCCACGCAAGGGGATGCCATAAGGGAGCATAATCTGATGCAGGAACTGCGCAAGGGGTTCGAGGGCCAATACAAAAAGCATAGGGGATAAGGGGCAGCCGTGGCGCGTACCCCGGGATATTATATAAGAGGGGGAAATGGTCCTACCCGTCTTAGCGCGCGTCGTTGGACAAGTATACAACAATTTAATCCACGCACAATAGGAATGGGGCAGACCAAATTTAGACAACACCGCTAACATATACGGCCAGCTCAAAGTATCAAAAGCCTGGCGCACGTCTAATGATAAGCAACCAGCAAGCGGGGATGTGGCGGACGCTGCGTGTATTAGAGCATAGAGCCGGCGGCTATTCAGAGAAGTACTGCATTGGGGTATAAATTCACATTGATACGTATGGATCAAGCGAGGAAGGAGTGGAAGGAGCCGCGATGCCAAGACCTTACTGAGTATCTTGTATTCTGTGTTCAGAATAGAAAGCGGCTGATAAGATAGAAGATCAGCTGGTGCCTTATCCGGTTTTAATAAGGACGTGACTATCGCCTCCCTGGTAGTAGGAGGCAGGAGCCCGTCCTCCAAGGAAGTAATATAAAGTTGCAACAACCTCGGGACCAACTGATCAGCAAAAGTGGAATAAAACTCCACAGGGAGGTCGTCGGAGCCCGGTGTCTTTTTACGGGCTAACGCCTTTATCGCCACCCGGATTTCCATGGCCGTAATCGGAGCAGCCAAATCTGCGGCAATTGAGTCGGAAACTGTGGGAAGCTGAACCTCGGACAAAAAGGAAAGTGTGGGAGCCGAGACATCTAGACATGGGGCGGTATACAAACGAGCATAATACTCCTGAAACGCAGCATTGATCTCACTCTGCGATGTAACTAATACAGTATTAAGTGTATTCACAGCTAAAATAGGGGTAGGCCTCACCATGGGTTGGATTAATCTTGCCAAGAGTGTACCCGCCCTATCTGCTTCAGAGTGTGTACGCAGTGTATAGACATTAAAATCTAGCAGACGTAAGTGCTCCAACAACTCTGCATATTTAATCCTAGCGGATTGTAATGGCTCTGCGCCGTCTACACTTCTCTGAGCCGCTACCTCCAGGGCCTGCAATTCTCCTTCTAGGTCAATGATATCCCTGATCGTCTCCCTCCGCGATCCTGCCAAGGTCCCCAATGCAACCCCACATACAGTGACATTGAAAGCCTCCCACTCGATAGATCTGGACGAGGCAGTACCCTCATTCTCCACAAAATATGTGTCAATAGCTGTAGTCAGTGCGGCCCGATATACCTGGTCTTCCAATTGTTCAGGCTGCATTCTCCATGTTGGAATTGGAGCAGGGGAACGGCCCCAAGCCACAGCAATTCTATGGTATTATGGTCGGATATAGTCTTGCCCAGATACTCACAATGTTTGATGGAGGAGGATAAATCTGGGGAGCAAAGAAAGTAATCCAGCCGTGTGTGCAGCTTATGGGGGTAAGAGTAAAATGAATATTCCCTCATGTTCACGTGCAACGCCCTCCAGAGGTCTAACAGATTCCAGCCTTGTGCCCACCGTGTCAGGTTCATGGCCTGTGCCCTCGCTACAGTGTTAGATAAAGGGGGATGGGAACGATCCAGACTAATGTCAAACACCGCATTTAAGTCACCACCCAAAAGCCACGGATAATGGGACCAGCCAGCAAGTGCCCGGGAGACCCGTGTAAGGAATGCCTCTTGATCCGTGTTTGGTGCATAGAGGGACCGCAGCACTACCTGTCTACCATCCAACGTTCCCAGCAGCAGGACAAACCGACCCTGATCGTCTATTTTGCCGTCATTAAGGGAGAAGGGGATGCACGCCCGGATCCAGATGGCAGCCCCTCTAGAGAAGGCAGAATACGCCGTTGAATAAAATTGACCCCGCCATCTCCTTTGTATTTTCGTAGTCTCAGTGGGGATCAAATGTGTCTCTTGAAAGCAAATTATGTGTAACTTACAGCGATGTAATTGCGCAGCTATTCTATGTCGTTTGGCCATAGAACCTATCCCTCGAATGTTCCACGAGACAAATTTATAAGAATTAACAGCTGGCATCATTGAAAAGGAATGAGAAATCCCCCCAGATCCCAACCCCACTCACCCACCTCCACCCACCCCCCCACAACCCCCAGACCATGCGGCATAGTTACTACAAACTCAACAATATCCCAATACTGGGTCCAACGCCCAAACATCATTCGACCAAACTGTGAAAACCAAATGAACATGCTTCACATTCAACCAGTGGTAGCGCCTTTGGGGGAAGGTCGCCAACACTATCAACAACCGCACAAAAGCAGTAAGTAGCACATTAAAGCGCCCAAAACGCGGGCCGGGCCAGGGCTCTTGCTCATCCGTTCCCACCTGTCATAACAGCATCCCAGTCTCATAATGTTCTACCAGTCAAGCAAGGCGCCTATGATGAACAACCGCATTTCAGACTGGACAGTAAGACAACAATAGGGTAAGCATACCCCACAATGGTATTAGACAAAGAACTATGACTCCACTGAGGCAAGAGGTTCCTTGCTAAGACATGAGGTCGCAGAAGGAAACAGTGCAACGCTACCATCGGAGTCAGTGTCCGTATTCAACCCCTCAGACGGGCTAGGGCTGATAGCCGGGCGAGTGATGTGAAAAGTTGCAGCAGTATGTAATGCCCTTCGCCTTCCCTCCATCACTTGTTGACGAACCATGGAACTGGAGACTGAACTTTGAGTAAGAAGCCCCTTCTTACGCCTCCGAGGGGGGCGCTGTGATTTGGGCAGTGAAGAGTCCATGCGTCTCATAGGCCGGACATCAGGGAACGTCTTGTCCAACCACTCCCATGCGCCGTCAGGGGTATCGAAAAACAGAGAGCGCTTGTTATACAGGATTTTCAACTTTGCTGGGAATAATAAGGCAAACGTCAGGCCCGCTGCCCGAGCACGTGCCTTCACCACCATGAAGGAAAACCTCCGGCGCTGCACTGCCAAGGTGTAATCTGGAAATATTAAGATCTTCGCATTTGCGATCTGTAGTGGGCCATTATCTCTCTCCGCCTGCAGTAGGTGATCTCGATCCCTGTAATTTAAAATACTGGCCAAGATGGGACGCGGGTTGGAGCCTGGAATTGGACGACGAGCCGGGACCCGATGCGCCCGCTCGACCGTGAAGTGCGCGGACAATCCAGTCGGGGCCACAGCTGACTTCAATCAGTTCTCAATGTAGTCCGTAGGCGTAGATCCTTCCGTTCCCTCCGGCAGACCCACGATTCGAAGGTTGTTCCGGCGTGCGTGGCCTTCCGCATCATCAGCCCGTGCCAGGAGGGAGTCGATCTGCTGGCGCATATTATTTAATTGCTCTTCATGGGACTGTACCTGGGGTACCACGGTGTCCACCGTCTGCTCAGCTGCTTTAACCCTCTCAACGAGTTTCTTATGATCATCCTTCAATAAGTTGAGGTCTACCGAGATCACGCCCAACTGCGCCTCCAACACAGAACACGAATCACGGATCTCCCGCAAGATCATGTCCAGCTTGTCCTCCGAAGTGGTGGTCTCCACGGCTCCTTCCGTTTGTGGGGACAGGGCAGATGAATGTCCCGAAGCCAGAGAGAGAGATCCCGTCTTCCCGGACCTCATGGACGCCATAGGCTTTCCCTTGCCCATAGCCGGTGGGGCGGCCGAGCCAGGCCGTGTGCCCCCAGCAGCAACAACTGGATGTCAGAGTCCGCGCCTCAGGCGGTGGGGAGCCTCGCCAGAGAACAAGCAGCTACCCCCAGCCAGCAAATCTAGTCAGTGTCTGGCACTCCACATAACTCTATCACAAGGGCATCCCGGGGAACCCTGGCGGAGCACGGCAGCCAATATCCCATTCAACAGTGAGCCCCTCCAGCCCACTGGGCCGGGATGAGAAGAAATGGCGTCAATAGGGTGTGATGCAGCTCCCGGGGTGTGAAGGCCAGACAATCCAATCAGTCCCCGGTGCTTCCTGGCGCTCCCTCAGCCAGCAGGCCAAGGCGGGCCACTCCCCACAGTCCCAATTCGCCTCCAATCCCAATCCAATGCTGGACTCCACCGGCCCAGTCAAGACTCCGCCGTGGCCGTGTGGTTGGATCCGGCCCCACAGTTATGCCAGAATCGCCTCGCCTTAACTGCCAGTGTAAAAGACAAGGGAGGGGGGGCCCACCAACCAACCCCGGTGGCCTGCACCCCTCCAGTCCAACCGGCCGCCCATGGGGAGGAAGCTCCAGACGCCACCCGGTGCAGGGTGAGGGCCAAGGATCCGCTTCCACGGCGCTCAGCGGCAGTGCTCACCTGGATCACATCACGGATGCGGGGGGTATCAATCTGGCTCTCCTAGCCACCCCCCCGGCCAGTATAGCGATGCAGGCGCAGCTGGAGACCGCGGCGCGATGAGGACCCGCAAACGACCGGGCCCTTCCAGGGGATCTCCCCCCACAGCAGGAACAGCCGTACTAGTGCGTCGGGAACCCGGAGCTCTGCAACAAGCCCCGACAGGATTCAGATCACGGTAATCGGTGGCAGTGTAGAAGCAGAGGCCCAAATCTGGGGCCGCGAGTGGACACGGCAACCAGGATCAGGCGTCCACAGCCCCGCCAGCCTTCAGGACAGGCCGCGGCTCCACACGCCCAGCAGGCCGCAGCAAGGCCGGGATTCGCAGCCGCCCAAAAGACTGCTCCGAGGGGTCACAGGTGTCCACGAAGCACCATCAGGCAGCCTTCCAGTCTGGGTATTTCAGTTGCGCCCAAAGCACTGTTCGACAAGGTAGGAAAAGTCGGAGAAATAATCGGATGTAAAGCCCCGGCCCGGTGCTCGTCGCTTAAGCGACCACCATCTTGGGCTGCAGACCACGCCCCCCCCTCCTATACCCCACATATGCAAATCTCCTAACGGGGTTTTTGGGAAGCTGAAACTGTATGGAGAGAAGGAAATCAAGATATACTGGAACTTGTTGCACTATGGACAAGATTCATAGATTATCTTTTTGCGATATGGAAAGGTCACACCAAAAGTTTTGGGAATTCATCAAGTCTCTAAATAGCAACAGATACAATTTCTGTTTCACTTCAGCAGTCAGTATGGAATGTGTCACATTCCTCGATGTGGAAGTATTTGTAAAGGATATGAAATTGTATACAAAGATCTATAGAAAATCAACTTCATGCAATAGTATCCTCCATGCGAACTGCGGGCACCCTAAAATCCTCAAGTGTAGTATCTCATATGGGGAAATGTTAAGAGTCAAAAGAAACTGCTCAGAATTTAAAGATATATAAGAACAGCTAGAAGAAAGGAAAGAAAGATTCTTAGCTAGAGGTTGTCTAATGGAAATTGTTGACACTACAAAAGAAAGAGTGGAACTCCTTGTCACCCATGGAAATACTTTGAAAGAAGATAAAATCTGTATGATTATGGATTTTAATAATGGTCATAAAAAACTTAAGGAAATCTTCCAGTGAAATTGGGAAAATACTCCTTTTGGATGAAACATTTAGAGAGATATTGACAGACTAACCTAGTATAACGTACAGAAAAGGTTGCCTCTTTGGGGAATTTCCTCACACAAAGACATCTTTCTGCAAAAAATAATTGATGTTAAACTGGTTGAACAAACTAGAGTTTAGGAAATGCACCTGCATGTGAGATTAGAAAAGATCAAGGAAGATATCACATGTAAAACTAAGGGGCATATTATCAAGTACTGCGTTAAAATTATCGCCGCTTTAGAGGCAGAAAACTGCCGCTAAGGCGGCGATAATGGGCTTGATAATATGCCGCAGAGAATTCCCATAGAAGCCCATGTTGACACCAGAACATGGGCTTCTATGGGAATTCTCAAGGGCATATTATCAAGCCCATTATCGCCGCTTTAACGGCAGTTTTCTGCCGTTAAAGTGGCGATAATTTTAACGCTGTTTCTTGATAATATGCCCCATGATTTGTATTTAATGTGTTGGACTGCCCCTGTGGCAATCAATATGTGGGGAGTACCATTAGTAAACTGAAATTAAGAATTTTGAGCATCTACGTACTATAAAGAATTGTGACTTCTATGAATGATAATCTAAGGAACATACCAATTATGGATCACATACTGAACATTCTTTTACTTACCTTTCATTCAAAGAAACTGATGTGTATTTCTCTGTTTGTGACAGACACGTGAAACACGTATTGGTTGTAGGCAGTATTGCTGTAAAATTATGATACATCGAGAGAACAAGAATAACAGGAAATTATTACGAGAATGTTTATTGTCTGATGTTGGTAAACACTCAGTAAATGTAGTTTATGTATTAGAATTAATATATTGGCGGGAACTAATAATTAATTAATATATATATATTCACTGAAAAAACCATAGGTTGCAGGGACGTTATAGTTAGTTGGACATTTCACTCATACAAAACCAGAGAAATTCTGCTGTTATAGTTAGTAAACTCGCACCCCTGCAATGCACTGCTGATGACGTCATATATTATATCATTCATGACATGGTCAGTGACATCACTGATGAAATCACTGATGACATCTCAAATGACATCACTGATGACATCATCCATTGACTGTGTGTTCCTGTAAAGTTTAAATGTGTGTTATATATATGCCAAGGTGTATTGAAGAATGAGTGGGTGTATAAGTGTCTGGATGGAGGATTTAGTAGGTGCGTGACTGGCTGTATAAGTGAGTGATTAAATGTGTCTTACTGAATGCATGAGTTAGTGACTAAACTTTGTGAATGTCTGTATCAGTCTGTATGTTGTTGTGTAAGCTGCTGCATGGGTTGGTCAGTAGCTACATGAGTGTCTATATGGGTTATTGATTGGTTACCTGAGTATTTGTATGGGAGACTGAGTGTGTGTGTGGGTGGGTGGGAGGTGTGTGACTCTGTGCATAGATGTGTGAGTGGTTGATTCACTGGGTGTATGGGTTCAAGAGTGCATGTGGAAACAGCTGTATGGGTGGGTGAGTGTGTGTATGGGTGTGTTGATGAGTGAATGGATGTCTCAGTGGTACATGTCTAAGTAACTACATATGTAAAAGGCAGTGTATGTGAGAGTTGGAGTATATAAATGACTATACATGAGAGTCAGTGAATGTGAGAGTGGCTGTATGGAGGATTGTGTGTATTTGTATCAGTGATTATATAAGACAGTAAGTATGCGTTAGTATCTGTATGAATAAGTGAGGTTGTGTGTGTATAACTGTATAGGTGAGTAAATGGGATTGTGATTGATTCTTTGCATGACTGACTAGGTGTGTGAGTAAATCCATGGATGAGTGGCGGTGTGTGAGTGTCTGTATAGGTGTATGAGTGCATATGATAGTGTTGTATTGATGAGTGACTGCATGTATGAGTGATTGTATGGGTGAATGAGTGGATGTGTGTGTAGACCTGAGAATCAGTGAGTGCATATGTAGTAACTGGTATTGGTGTGTCGATGTATTTTACAGGGGGTGTATCAAAGGTTATATTAGAGTGTGAGGAGGTGCATCAGATTTTCACTTGGATGATGTCATCAGTGATGTCATTTGAGATGTTATCAGTGATGTCATCAGTGATGTCACTGACCATGTCATCATGAATGATGTAATATGTGGCATCATCAGCAGTGCATTGCATGGGCGCGAGTTATAGTTAGCTGAACTAACTATAACGGCGGATTTTCTCTGGTTTTGTACGAGTGAAATGTCCAATTAACTGTAATGTCCCTAAAACCTATGGTTTTTCAGTGAATTTCTAAGGATTTTAAATGCTAATTTCTAACTATAACTTGCCTGAAACCTATGTTTTTTTCAGTGAATTTCAATGGTTTTTTAAATGCTAATTTCTAACTATAACGTCCCTGAAACCTATGTTTTTTTCAGTGAATTTCAAAGGTTTTTTAAATGCTAATTTCTAACTATAACATACCAGTTGCATTTCCAGAGTGGTGGAGAAAGGTGAGCATGGCCTCCGAAAGACCTCTTAGCAATCCCACTGAAGGGGATTTACTGGAGGTAACAGGAGGAGTAATTAGCCTTGGGGGCCAACTATCCCTTTTATTACCACCAGTAAGTCCCACACAGCAGGATTGCTAGCTTCTTATATCAGGCCCGCCTCCTCCCTGCACCGCTGCAAAGGTGACCGCTAGCACGTTGTAAGTTGGGGGGATTAAGTCCCCTTGAATCCTGAGGGTCCCTGGGGGCCAATTAGCCCACCAGGTACCTCCAGGAAGTGACACAGAGCTGCTTTGCTGAGAGGTAGTCCAACACCACGCCCCTTTTTACACCTCTCTGCAACGCAGCTCTGTGGCGCTTACTGGAGGTACCTGGTGGGCTAGTTGGACCCAAGGGACCCTCAGGATTCAAGGGGACTTAATCACCCAACCTAAAAAGCGCCACAGAGTGCGTTTTCACACTTGTCACATCAGGCTCCTGCCCTGCCATAACAAACATCAGTGTCCCGGGGGCGGCAACCCGGGACACTGCAGGAGCCGGCCCTGGGGGTTGGCGGTCCCCAGGGCCATTGAGGACTCCAGGAAGGCGGCTGTGCTGCCCCCTCCCTTCATTTTCAAAGCCCCAGAGAGGTGGTGGTCTGGCAGGGCTTGGGGGTCCATAACGGACCCCCAATTTCAATATTTAGTGCCCCAGGGAAGTGGTGGTCCCCAGGTCATGTGGGGGGATTGGGACCCCCATGCATTTTTTTATCAACCCTGGGAGGTGGCGGTTCCCGGGTCTATGGGGAGGGCAGCGTGCTCCCCGCGGTTGTTTATTAAAGTCCCGGGGAGGTGGTGGTCCCTGGGGCAGCATGGGGGAGATTGGGACACCCCACGCATTTCTTCTCAGCCCCGAGGTGACAGTCCTGCTGGCTGCGGGGGGCCCCGCTAATAAATTGGCAGTGCCCCGGGACCTGGCCCACCCGGGGCCTTTTTAAAAACGAAGCACGGGAGCCCGACCTTCGTTTTTTTAATAATTTCGGCAGGATTCGTGACCCCGTCGCGATTTCCGCCGAAAATCTTAAAGGCTCTGAGCAGGCCTAGGGGGTCAGGGTGTTTCTACCCTGCCCCCTTTTCTTGTTTTTTTATGTTTTTTCTGCTGTTTTCTTGAGACTCGGTTCTACCGAGTCACAAGATGGCTGCCAACACTTCCTGATTTGGAGTGTTGGCAGCCAATTAGAATGAAACTCGTGGTCGGGAGGGTTCGCGAACCCACCACGGCCATAGATATTTAAACTTTTTCTTTCTTTAATTTCTCAGGAACTACTTGACAGATTTACACCAAAGAGGTCGCTTTCTGATCCAAGATCTACCTTTTTTCCAAATTTGTTGTAATTCAGTGCAGCAGTTTGGGCTGTAGCTTTGTCTAAAGTTTTCTATGGAAAATAACATGGGGAAAACGCATTTTGGACCCCCTTTTTTCTCGGCCCCACTTGACAAATCACCCCAAAACTTTCAAAACAGGAGCTGACCAGAGCGGGTCACTAGTTTTGAAAATTTCACGAAGATTCGTCAACCGGCGCCAAAGTTATTGGGAAAACAAAAAACGCTTTTCCTTTGGAAACTAGGTCCTAACTATAACTACCTACTGGCGACCGCCAGTAGGTAATATATATATATATATATTTTTTTTTCCCCAAGAAAAGTCACTCGCGCTCTCAGAGACCGTAGACAGGATCAGGAAAAGTATTGATTTATTCCATCATAAATCAACGTGATGTGTTTCGCCTTGCAGCTTAATCACACAATGTGCACGGTATGAAAAGCCTCATTACATACTAGACATTCGAAACTGACAAAGGACGTAATTAGACCAATTGATACATTGCAAATTCACATTGCTGCAGTTGCCATCTTGTAACATGTTACATCGCGATAGAAAAAGCGTATTTAGGCGATAGTGTACACAGAGCAGCCATAAATGCCAATCGCTCGTATATTGCCACACGTTATGCATTTGGTTGATCCTGTACATCTAGACATTCGGTCTCTGAGTTGTGCCCTAAGTTAATTCGATAATGGTCGCCATTTTGAATTGATTGTTTTTTTGCCGGTGGCGAGTCAAATAACTTTAATGGTCTGTGCTATTTGACAAGTGAAACTAGTTCAGCTAAATCCCCGGCAAAATATGGGAACAAAATTAAACATGTTCACATTCCTATGGGACGAACTGAATTGTACGTATACCCAAGTGGGTTGTGTCAAATATTGCAGCCAGAAATAGGCATATACATTCCCCTAGTGGAGGATTGTTACAGAAATAAAACCCAAAAATTCCAAAAATTCTTCTTGTACACCCTTAGTGGGTAAACAGTCCGAGCCAGTTGTCTTTATGTGTAGAGGCATGGACAACCAAAGTGACAGGGTGTATATACAGTGTGTAGAGTATAACAAAGAATAAATAAAAGTATAAGAAAATGAAAGAGCAAAGTCTTATCTGCGTCATTCGCCATTCCAGGAGAATGATGCCACGAAGAAAAGGGTAGGGACCCGTTCTATTGATTCCATCCAGTACGTCCCTTCTTTTCCTCCTGTGAAAAGAAAGAAAGGATCGACAGTTTAGCTGCTGAAAATTGGTGACAAGACATCTTTAAAAATTAGTAAAAACTCATGAAATCTTGAGACATAGTAATACAGCACTTGGCTTCACATTGTTGACATTACTATTCATCATGGAGATGTATTGCAATTTCATCATCAATATTGTGTCCCTTGGGGTAGCGTGTTCCTAGCTCGATGATATGTCTAGATTCCTGTTTCCTAAGTTGGAGTTCACGATTCCCACCTCTGTGATTGATTTCTATTTGCTCAATAATGAAATATTGTAGTTTGGAGCTGACTGAACAGTGATGTGTGTCAAAGTGCCTGGCTATGGGGTAGTCTGGATCTCTCTTAGATATGGCCCTCATGTGCTCCATGACACGTTTCTTGGCCATATGTGTCGTGCTGCCCACATAGCGGAGGTTACACGGGCATTCCAAGGCATAAATCACAAAAGAGGAACTGCAGGTGAGGAACTGTCGTATAGGAATGGTTCTATTGCTGTTGTTACGGAGATAGTCCTTCCACATGCGGCTACCACGGCATGCTCAGCAGTGCCCGCATTGGAAGAATCCCTGTAAATTGATACCCCTGTCTGCTTTAGTGGTAATATCACTATGCACAAGAATGTCGCTCATGCTGCGTCCCTTTCTATAGGTAAAATGTGGTCTAGATGTGATACTGGTACCGATAATGGGATCTCCTTTCAGCATGTCCCAGTTCGTGGCTAGGATGCGTTGTACTTCTTTGGACCCACCATTGTAGGTCAAAATGACTCTGGTAGTGTTCTCGCTTTCGTCTACGCTATCATTGATGTTGAGGATAGTCTCTCTACTGATTTTTCTGACCTGTTGCCTTGCATAATACCCATCCCGGATAGCCTCTCTCAGCAAATCTGATAAGCATGGTATCCTGTTCCTTAGAGAAAGCCTCTTTTGAGCTACAGTTTTGCTTCGCTCTAAGTAGTTCTCCATAAGGGATGCTCCACTTGAGCCAGTCAGGATGACTGCTCAAGGCATGTAATAGGTTATTGCCAGCAGTGGCCTTCCTGAACAGCCTGGTATGTAAGATGTTATTGACAATTTCAGCCTTGATATCTAGGAATTCAACAGTGTTGTGACTGATGTTATTAGTCAGTACTAGATTGAGGTCACTGTTGTTAAGTTTGTTTATGAACTCTTCCGCTTCGGTAACCGTACCTCTCCAAATCATGAAGAGGTCATCAATGTACCTTAGCCAGAGTACAACTTGTCAAAATCATTCCTGTAGCTGCTGTCTTGCCTAAGCTCTTCCTCCCATGCCCCTAGGAACAAGTTTGCAAAGCTTGGCGCGAAACAAGTTCCTATGGCTTGGCCAAGGGTTTGTATGTATATGTTGCCATTAAAAAGGAAGAAATTGTTTTTGAGGCAGAACCTGATCATAGCAATGATCATATCAGTATGTTCAAGGTATTTTATTGCTCTTTTTGCTAAATAATTGTGACATGCTAGGATCCCTACCTCATGTTCAATGATATGTATACTCTTCCTTCCAAGCAAATCGTCAGTTGAATGATTCCTTCTTTTACTCCCTCAGTAATAGAAATGAGTACAGTAAAAGTGTGACCAACATATGGAATAACCTCAAGGAGTGGAGAGATAGAGGACTACTAGAGTGGGAAGAATATTGTTTTTTAAAGAAATTTTTTCCCAAGCTGCCCATGCTCTACCTGCTCCCTAAGATCCACAGGGATTTGACCAATCCCCCGGGGTGACCTCTTCTAGAGGAAGTGCCCTGGAGAACGTATCGAGATATGTAGACCATTCTTAAAAGATCAGGTTGTCCTCCTTCCCTCATATGTGAGAGATACGAAGGTAGAATTTATGTATAAATAAATATACACATATATATCTATATTTATGTTTGTATATTTGTGTCTGTACACAGACATGTCTTCACAAAACTGAAAGTGACCTTTCTAAGCACACATCAGATGTAAGAAATACACAATATTCACCATTATTCAACTTTTGATAAAACAATTATCACTTGGTAAGATTAGCATTGTCACATAGATGCAAATTGTCGACATCTGATCAGTATTGCCTTTCTTACGGAGTATAGAGAGATCCTTTTCCACCTAATAGTCAGTGACATGTTACCCCGTGGTTAATTATTTGAATGGACAGTATTGTGTGACTCCTGACCTTAGAATCAAAGGTTTCAATGCTTCAGTGATGCACTGCAAAGTCATGGCAATGTCCTCCTATGAACAGAGCTTTGATTCTAAGTTTACTCTTGGCCAAGACGTACACTCCATGTGCCAGACTGTTGATCTTCCAAGTGTTGCAAGTGGCTCCTTGATGGCAGTTGACATGTTACCTACTGCATGCATTACTCACCTCATCTGACACATTGACTAAACCATTTCTCCACCTAGCAGATAAGCCCTTAAAAGGCTTATCAATGACATTCAGGGTTGGATTGACCACTAGGATTTCCTTGGTGTCCATTAGGGTATCCTCCACACCGGTCATGGAGGAGTTACTGTACTTTGCTTAATAGGCAAGTTCATTGAAGGGTTCCATGTTGTAGGTTCGACAATAAATTATTCTGTTGCCAAAGCCAATGAGAGGATCGTGTGTTTCTCTGTATATTTTTCTTAGTCAAATTAGTAGGATACTGTTATACGAGTGTTTGATGTGAGTGGTGCCTTGGCAATGTGTTCTGATGATATTTGAAGCAGTTCTTGAGGTGATTTGGTGATGTTCTTGAGCATCACCCTGTTGGTTACAACTGCATCACTTGATGACCATCTGTGACATTGACATCTCTTTCTTCATTTTCCACTGTATTGGTACCACCTCAGAAGGTAACAATAGATATTTTGAATTGTTCAGTTAAAATTTCAACTTATTAAATTAGTAAGATTTGTTACCAATCATGAATGTGTAGGGTTTACACATGAAGATTTGACATTGTTACTTTTCCAATGCTGCACTCAGTGATTTGCAATGGTTTTACTCCTAAAAGATCAGGTATTATGGATTATGTACTGCTGTGGGCTATGACCTTACAGATGCAGTGGTATTTGAATATTGCGTTCAGCCCTTCATTGCTTCTCAGCTGTGGTTGTGCTATACAAGTACTAGTACAAACATACACACACGTCTGGACTCATTGTTGCCCACCATGCATGCATCTTTGATTTTGAAGGTGTGTTCTGATACCTCATGTAATAACTTTACTCACTTTTATGAGCAAATGGAAAGTTACCACATTGCTGATGTGTGAACACAATATGGGCCATATTCTCAAGGAGCCATCGTCGAGTTAACGGCACTTAATCGCAGCCAAAGTCACGATAAATTTACAATCCCATTCACAAGCTGGTTCAAACAGCCCATATCACCAGTTAACCAGCGATAGCAGCCACAAAAAACATCGCAACAGATGAACCTGGCAACTATCGCTAATGAGATGCAGAGGAGGCGTACCCGTGCAAAAAGCTGCGACAACACCACTCCACAACATTCTCAACGGCCAGCCAGATCGGTGATACGACCACAAAACATACAATAAGGCGCATTAGCAGCAGGAAATTAGCACCTGCTCTGACCTGGTGTAAAGTCGGAAGGCAGCTGGCCCCACAAAGGGGATCCCAGCCCACAGCCACACCTGAAGAACAACAGATGCCATGGAGCTACTGATCATGCAGCTCAGAGCCCCAACATGCCCACAACACCCACCGCCACCATCCCCAGGTCCGCCACCACGCCCGGACCCTTCCCACCCGCCCCAGACCACCACAGACGCAGTGCAGACACAGACCCCGGACCTTCCGAAAATGCACCAGCCTCACAGACATGACACCAGAGTATGTCATTGCCCATTACAGGCTCAAAAGGACAACCATCCTAAGCATCCTGAACATCATTGCCCACAGGCTGACGGTACCAACACAGCGGATAACCAACATCCCACCTCAGACAAAGCTGCTGGCTGTGCTGCGCCTGTTGGCCTCTGGGACCTTCCAACCAACAACCGCCAGAGTCGAAGGAGTCTCACAGCCAGCCCTATCAAAGTTCCTCAAACCTGTCCTGGATGCCATCCTCAGCTTTGTACCCCAGTAAATATACTTCCCCCACACTGCGCAGGAACAGCTGGAGACCAAGCAAGGCTTCTACGCCATAGCTGCATTCCCGCACGTGTTGGGCGCAATTGACCGCACACATGTCCTGCTTGTGCCCTCTGCCGACACTGCACACAACTACCGCAACAGAAAGCACACGCATTCCATCAATGTGCAGGCAATAGTGGACCACTGGAGACTCTTAACCAATGTCGTCGCCAACTACCCAGGCAGTGTGCATGATTCCTACATCTTCCGACAGTCCATCATCAACCAGCGCTTCCAGGATGGCACCTACGGAAATGCCCTGCTTGTTGGTAAGTACCAAATGAACACACCACACACCTCAACTCCACAATCGTGCAACTCACAACTCTGGGAATGCACATGTTACAAACTCACATGCAACATGCCAAACAACATGCCCACCTACCAGACACGAGAGCACAGCTTACTGTGGTAACCTGGGCTAGCCATGTACATGACCCATCAACCGCATGGCACCTCAGCCACACAATAGCAGATTGTGGGGAAAGGTGGGAACAAGGCATTTGCGAAGGAGGCAAGTGACCCATTAAAAAGCATGTACACAATGCCAAGTGTGGCGTGGATGTGCTGGCCAGACTGCAGTATGCAGACCACACACATATCCATGTTGACACACACCGCTGGTGTATGAAGTGTAGTGGACAGTGGACGCAACCATGTTACCCCAGCCAGTGGGGAAGATCCTGGAAATGTAGCTTGTATACACGTGGATCTGGGTGTGGTTCAGTGTGGGCCTTGACAAGGATGTGGCTGATGCGTGTGTCTCTGTTGTAGTGTCTGCACCACTCGTCACGCATTCAGCAATGTTGCTATGTGGCATGTCCCCGGTGTGTGTGGTCGGCCGAAGGGGTACATGGGTGAGGGCATGCCCGCTCAGGGTCAGGGATTACACATGCCAACTGTTGTGTGTGTCGGCATTAGCGCAGCATGAGCCAAAGATGTACCCTCACCGGCATGTTGAGTTCAGCCAGGCAGGTGCTCTATATCTGTGTCAGCACTGTCCTTGCAATGGGCCTACACACACGTGGCAGGCCACATACTGCACAGCATCAGGACTGTGTCATACTCTGGCCTGTAGACATGCACAGACAGGCGTGTCAATGGGGTGCCGTAGGGGTGCATGTGATGTAATCGCACTGTGCACACTAGTGAATGGGCTGGGGGGAGGTGCAGCAGTGAGGCTGCGTAGTACACCGTGTTGCAGCTCATTTGCAACACGCACTACGTGTCATACAGGATTGACTAAGTCACACATATCACACATCAATGAACCAGTGAGCCTGCCGACACATCATACAGTATGCAGTCGTGACTCTTGTCTCTCTTCACTGTCACAGGTGACCAAGGATATGCACTCTGTGCTTGGATGATGACACCCCTCCGAGCCCTGAACACACAAGCCCTGAGGCAGTACAATTTGGCCCACAAACGCAACAGGTGCATTGTGGAATGCACATTTGGTGTGTTGAAGTCATGTTTCAGGTCCCTGGACGTCACAGGTGGTAAGCTCCTGTACAGCCCAGAGCTCATGTGCAAGATGATCGTTGCATGTTGTGTGTTGCACAACATATGTATACGCAGCAACGCCTCATGGATACGAGTGCCAGATGCACTGGACGAAGATGATGAAGATGAGGCAGGTGGACCACACCCCACTGCAGCCACAGCAGGAATAGCCCGTAGGGACTACATCATTGACAGTTTCTTCTGTGGTTGACGTCACATTGTGTGGGTCCTTCACATTAATGGTAGAGTACGTTGACTGCCACAGGCACTGCATGTGCTAATTAAAGCATTCCGATACACATTCCCTGCGTGCATGTCACTCATCTGTACAGGCACTCCACTCAGCGACTTGTTGTGCTTGCAATTGAGGGATTTGTTGATGGATAGTGGGTGTGTCACCTCTGCGCAGTGGGGCTGTTTATGGTGTCACGTATTCTAACTGCCAGTTTTGTGTGTCACAGTTGTTAGGGTATACCACTCTTCGGAGTTTCACATGTGTCCCATGTCATTCCATTTTGGCTGTCATTTGTGGCCTACAGGTGACAACAGGGATTTGTTTGTGCTCTGATATGTGCCGCCATGATGCAGGGATGCACCCTGTGGCTCAAGGCCCATGACATGGGCAACATGGGCAACATGTGCGTAAGGGGGAGTCACGACCCCTGCATTGGTCCGTGCTTTCATTCTTGTCTGGTCATGTACATGGCACGTCGGTGTTTAGAGGGTGTTGTCTGTCCCTCTGCAATGTGAGGGGGAGATGCGGTTTCACAGTGTGTACCATGTTTGTTTCCGGAGTGGCGCAGGTAACATACTGAATGCATGTCTATGTGCATTGTGCCTGTTTGTGGGGAAATGCCTATCTGATTTGAACAAGGGTCATTTGTTCTGCATCACAGCTGTGGGGTTGTGCTCGCAGGTTGTCATCTCACGGTTTGCTTACTCTGCTTTTCTGTTGCATTTTCCCGCCAGACGCGTGAGATTTGCAGGCAGGTCGCTGGTTTTTGGCGCTTTTTGTACCCCGATTGGCCTCATCGCAGGATTTATTGCATTTGTGTTTTGCATTTTTGCGGCATGGCATTGATTTTAATGCGTCAGTTGACGCGTTATCTGGTGACTATCGCATGGTACAGCCGTGTTGTGAATACCTGGTTAACAAGGCGTAAATTTCCCGCGATGGACTGTGATGCTGAGGGTTGCATTAAGTAACTTTTGCGATGATTATCACATGTTCTTGAGAATATGCCTCTATGTGCATTCATTAAACATGTTCTAATTGTTACTGTCCCAGTGTTTCACATTTCATGAAAGATGTGTGTATGTATGCATCGAGTCCCCATTCCAGAGTATGGCTTCTCTGCAAAGTTACCCTCACCCTTTTGTTTATCCTTGCATCTGTTCACTGTGTGTATCATTATGCATTGCTTATCTACAAGAGTTGAGTTCTACCATTTACAGGTACACATCTGTGCATGCAGCATATTATTTAATGTTTATCTGATCCCTTTGTTAATATTTCTTGCTGGCCATAGTCTTTGCGGTAACAGATGTACACTGATGATGCTCAGATGTTAGTAGTTGTGCAAGAAGGTTCTGCAGAGTACCATTCTACTACAACATTGTCAAACACAAAGTATTGCATGTCTTCAAACCACTTGTGCTTAATGCTGGAAAAATGGAGTCCCTCATTTTTGTCAGTCACCCTCTGACTACCTTAGGTCCTAGATGGCCTTACGTGATGGCCCTCACCCTCAGGCTGCAAATTCAGTGAGTAATCGAAATCAGTGGTTTATTGAATACTAATTTATCTTTTGATTCACAAATACAAGCTGTTACCAAGATTGTTCATTATCATCTACATAATATGTTGAAAACCTTCCAGATTACTTTACTGATTACTGTTTAGCAGTGTACTTAAAGAGATATGAAAGACATATACAAACATTAGATGGACAAACTCTGGGCTCTTCAAAATAATGCCATCAGATGGGTTGGCTTCAGTTTAAAGGTCAGCTCAAATTTTGGGTTTTATGCATTGGCTAAAAAGCTATTCATGTTCTGCCCTCACAATACCAAGTAAGGTATGTTCAGTGTGAGCAACATGGTAGAGCTTTGTGATCCACTGAAGATTCTAAGCTAAGTATTCCAAAATTGTGGCAAGAAAAACTTGGAGGAAAGCTTCTCGTTTTGGCAGGGGCTAACCAGTGGAACAGTTACCTTCCCAACCATGTCATCTCTTATGGTGCATTTTGAAATCTACATTGAATATATCTGTTATAATCCAGTGATTTTCTCTGTAATTGCAGTTTACATTTTTTGGAGGTGACCTATTATTTTAGGTAATAATAGGATTTTTATTTTATTTCCCTTTACTCTGTTTCTTATGTCTGTTCGTATTGATTGTTTTATGCCGTCCCGAAGCTTGAGCTTCTTTCTGGTACTATGCATAGTAACAAATAATAAATAAATACAAATACAATTGTAGATGGCATCTGCTTATGACTAGCAGTGAGTCCTTGGGTATCAGGTCCACCCAGGATGCATCAGAGGAACAGCCAACTTGGCTGCAATTTTGCTGCAACTATGCTTGTGCATATTGTGTTTCAGTTTACATTTAAGAGTGGGATTGACCAATAAGACATACGCAAGGAATGATCCTTTCCCAGCCTGGCGATGACTGTTATCATTGCCTCTCTCATAGAGAGGTTGATCTGTACTGAATTCAGGCATGAATTGTATAGCTTAGTGAATATGGGAGCCAGAGTCCCACAGAAGGTTTTGTAGAATTTAGCGGAGAAACCATCTAGACCGGGTGCTTTCCTCACCTCCAATCTTTTGATTGCTTGAATTACCTCTGTAACCTCTGTGGATATGTCTAGTCAGTCAGCCTGTCCTGGAGTCAACTTGGGGAGATTTGTGACCCCCAGGTATTTCTCTATATGTTCATATGGGGATTTTCAGATTCATGTAGGCTTTCATAAAAAAAGGTGTGAAATTCTTTGATTAGTTCTTCATCCCTGGTCCGTCTTTGACCACTCTGTCACTGTACCTCCGTACCCATTCTCTAATGATACCCTTGTCCTAACTTTACAGACAAGGAACTTTCTCTCTTTGTCCCCCCAACATAGTATTTCTGTTTCGTCCTTTGTAGGCAGTAGGCTGCCCTTTCAAGGTCCAGGGCTCTGAGCCGAGCCCTCAGTTCAAGTACACTTCTTTGTACTTCATGGAGTTCATTCTGTTGTATACACCCTTTAATTCTTGTGTTTCCGGGCTGTGGCACATTTCTGCCCTTAGTTTATTCCCTATGGAGGACACTGCTATTATCTGCCCTCTTAGAACTGCGGTGAGTTCATCTTAGAAATTTACTTCCCTGGTGTCACTGTGTAAAAAGGATGAATTCCACGCAGATAGATGATATCTTTAAGATATTTATTGTGTTGATAAGATCCATATAAATAGTCCATAGAAACAGCCCCACCAGGAGCAGCCTGCTAGCTGCTCAGCCCATCTTCCAACTGACAACACTCACACCAGGCACCCAGCATTCCACTCATGTCAATCACACCAACATTCTACACGGAACACTCACACTGGCTGAGCAGCTAGTTACAGGGTAAAGTGAACACTATAAACATAACATGAAGATACTACATTATCTACTCCCTTTACAATTTAAAATTAATTAAACCATACAAAAATGAACAACAACTATACACAAAATATATGGATGAAAACAATAGTCTAAAACCCAGGGATAAATGCTAAAACCACATCACGAGAGGGAACAGACTAGATGAAGGAAGAGAGAAGGGTGAAAAGATTAACACAACCTAACACCATCCTCCTCCTTAAATGAAAAAATAATAATTATGAAGCGCAGGGCAACTTACACAGAGAAACGCGTGAGGTGCAGGGCGACTTACACAAAACAAAATCACATGAAGCTCAGGGAGAATTACACTGACTAACATGTGAGGCGCAGGGCGGCTTACACACAACACTGAAAGACGTGAGGCACAGGGTGACTTACACAGAACACTGAAAGACGTGAGGCACAGGGCAACTTACACACAACACTGAAAGACGTGGGCCGCATGGCGACTTACACACAACAGAGAGAAACATGTGAGGTGCAGAGCGACTTACACACAAAGTGAAAATGGGGCTTCACCCATAAACACACACCCTATGTAGGGATGTACCCTTGTACATGTAAATGGAGCTAGCCTCCATAACCCAACCCTGTGTAAGGGTTCACGACAATAATCACGTGTGAATGGGAACCAACCCATGAGCCTACCTCTATATAGAGGTCACGAAATGTAAAATGTAAGAATGAGACTGTAGCCAAAACCCTTCCCTCATGTAGGGGATGAAACTGTGATGACCACCCATCCTTTGAAAAGCGTAAATCATTGGTATCACGACAAACAAAACTGTTGCATAAATAATACTAATACAATTCCATTAACTATAGAACACTAAAGAACTGTGCCACACACCGGTTAGCGATCTCTCAGCCGAATACAACTACTCTGAGTACACACTAAACTTATGCACCCCTCCATAAACTTGTTAAACCAGACAAATAAAAGACGTAATAGTTTGGCATTGTAAAAACACAAGCCAGAGATGACTATAAACCACAAATATGAGCGCTAAAACATGTAAACACACTAAAGATGTCTCTTGTATTTTTTTCTTGGCTCTTAATGCAATGTGAGACATTCAGGACATCTCGAAAGCTGGATACAAAAAAAAATGAATGTACCTTTTCTTTGTTAGCAAAATCTTCTACCATACTGTGTGGTGAAATACCTTAGCTGCAAGGCCCCCCAACTGGCGCAACAAGAATATGGGCAAATTTGAGACCCCAAACTACAGTAAGTGCAATGCACTATAATTGTGTTGTGAAACAGAAACACAGTCATGAGCATTCCCGCGCCACACTGGACCTTACTAAGATGCCGATTGAAGTTACAAAACTCCAAGCTTTTTCACCAATTTCAAAGTGTCGACGACGTATCTCTCGAAAAACGTCTCTTCTTGTTTTGGTCCTAACACACACCGGCAGGCTACTGCAAGTGAAATGACTTCCGACATACTTGAAATGGAGTGTCTCACTAAAAGAATGCCACAACGATGACGATTTGTCAAGTAGCTCTAGACATAGAAACACTGGGATATGCAATGTCCCTGGACTCCATCTAGTTTTATTAAAAACTTTATTGAGGCAAGCATGAAGCAATGTGGTTGGCAGAGAAAGAGGAACCACACAACAAATTGAGTATGCAGGAGTATACAATCCTAAGATGGCGGCACGCAGAGTTACATGCGTGGGGTGGCTCACGGTGTGTCTGTGCATGCAGCATCCAGAGGTAGCAGAACACAAGGAACATGGAGGAGCGTCACAGAGATCAAAGGAGGCAGAAAGTGCAGGTAAGGCTGCGCGCGCAAAGTAGAGCTCGAGCCACAATTTTTAAACAGTCACACGACAGTTGAAAAACGCCCGTTGTTGTCAAGTCTCAGCTGCGCTCCCAAATGATAGACAAAAGTTGACTCACCTTATAAGTGCCCTCGTGGGAATTTGAGCCCAGAGGTGCACACGAGTGCTGAAGCAGACTGCACTCAATAGTTGGAAAAGATAACTCTGAAGACAACTAGACAAATGTAAATAAACTTAGGCAGTTAGGATGTCCACACCAGCCGCTGGCACACTCTTGACAACATAAAAAAAACAGACTTGTCAGCTTGCAAGTGGGAATAACGCAGAATACTAGTAGTGTTTCATCAAAAACACTTCACTGATGAGACACACAGTCCTGTGTGCCCGCCTAGAACATACTCCCATTGGCTTACGTTCCTGACAGGCACCAAGCATTAACCATCTGTGCAACCACTGCACGTAGATTGTTGTGTCTTCTTGAAGAAAATGCAGGTAGCACGTAAAAAGTGTCCCAAGAGGTGCCTTTTCCTTGAAGACAATGTGGTCTTTGTAGATCGATGTGACTGGAACACCAGATGTGGCTGTAGAGTAACTACACCTCCAACTCACCAAACCTTTTTGTAGAAAATGATGTGGCTGGAACACCTACATATGGCTGTAGTGTAACTACATCTCCCACTCACTAAAACATTATTGTAGATCCAGAGGAGTATTTCCAGGCTGTAGTGTCCATTGGTAAGGAAACAGTTGGGTGGGGCTGTCCGTTGACAAGGACACTGGTGGGGCTGGCTTGCATGGAACTCCATTCTGCTTCATGTAGTTGCTTTAGTTTCTTGTAATTTAACTGGTTACTGTAGTTTCTTTGTTTCTTGTCTTTTCTCTTGGTTGCTTTACCAAAGATCCATAAAAGACGCATGAGTAAGTTCGCTCGTCGACAGATGTAATAGGATGAATTCCACGCAGATAGATGACATCTTTAAGATATTTATTGTATTGTTAAGATCCATAGAAATAGTCCATAGAAACAGTCCCACCAGGAGCAGCCTGCTAGCTGCTCAGACCATCTTCCAACTGACAACACTCACACCAGGCACCCAAGCATTCCACTCATGTCAATCACACCAACATTCTACACGGAACACTCACACTGGTTGAGCAGCTAGTTACAAGGTAAAGTGAACACTATAAACATAACATGAAGATACTACACACTGTCTCTCAGGTAGGTCCTTGTTGCTTTCTACAGCCCCCTCCCCACTACTTGCCTATGACTCAGAATATTGTTGTTCAATCTCCACTTCTGTTCTGTGTAGTTTTATTATTGCTCAGTGGGTGTCATGCTTGATGAACCCAACCTCTTAATTGATGTCAGCCAGGAATTGCTTTATGTATTTCTAGGAGACAAGCACTTTCTTCTGTTGGGTTGTCTGCCTGTTGAGCGAAGTGTTTTGTGAGTTTTGTGATTCTCTGTCTGTTGGACTTGGCCCTTTTTGGCAGGTTCACCCCTAAACTTTTGCCTTAAGTTCTGACATGGTGTTGGTGGTTTTAGGCCTCTGGGCACTTTAGCACTGTGGTCCAGTGTAAAGTGCGTGCGCTCTCTGTGCACATTTGGTGAAGTTGGCCTGCCCTCCCATAGGAATGCATTGGGAATAAGTTTGTCCATGGTAATTCCTGGTATGAGAGGGGCAGCCGGGTCGAGTTTAGTATGTATGAATTTGTGAGAATAAATGCTGCGCATAGGTGTGCGCAGATTTATGATGAATGGTGGAGAAATGCCACTTTTAGAAGTTGGAATTTCTGTGTGCTATGTGTCTGTGGTGCAGCGTGGAATTTCAATTCCTCCCTTCATCACAGACCAAATATCACACTAACGTTTCACTCAGTACATTCATTGGTGGGGCCCATAACACCAACACTCACACTTCATTGGTCTGCTCTTACGGGAGAGATAAGTGTTCCAAACGCTGACGTGAAAAGAATATCTTATAACCTAAAGGAATTTTATTTACATAAACATACACTAAATATCCCTAATCCAGCACATCTTAATCCTGAACCTCGAGATATTCCTTCCACTTAGCCGATGGATCAAATTAGTTGAGTTGGAAAAGTGATTTTAATCCTCTTTCATTTATAATCAAATCTTAATCTATTCCTTCTCAAAAAATAACCCAACACATTTGCTTGTTAATCAATAATATTGTTTATCTAATTAATGCAAATTTTAATAAAATGTTAATCAAACCACAAAACACCATATTTACCTAATCTGGCTATTAGTCGTCCTCTAAGTCAATCAAGTCGTGGGCAGCAATTTAGTCTGTCAAAGATTCAGGGAAACAGCTGTCCTGCAGTGTCACCGTCCTGTCCGTCAGCATAACGTCAGGAAAAAGGAAAAGGTCCGCACAACTCACTATTCTACTGTCTTTTTATAATAAAAGTAATGACAAAATGTAATGAAAGTCAGTTTTGGGCACTTCTGATTGGTTGGTTAAGATCATCCGTTTCGGTCTCCCAAAGTCTATGATGTCACTCCGTCAGACATGATCCATCCGGTTGTCAAAAGTTGTCCATTGTTAAAGCTCTTGGCAAAAGTCCAGTCGTGACCTTGTTTGGGTACAGGCTGTGTAGGTCATCTTGAGGCCACTTGTTCAGGAGCCTGGAACATGCGCACTTGGTCTGAAACCTCGTGGAATGGTAGCTGTCTCGTCGTGTACGTTGGTCGGCCATTTTGTCATAGGCCCAATCGGTCAACTTAAGTGAAACAAACACAGAAAGTAATTAAAACATGGAAATAACTAATAAAATGTTTAACCCTCACTAATTCCCCTATGTGTGTGTAATTATCTAGCATAATGGCGACATTTAAAGCGTTTATATTCACCCAATGATGTCATCTGGTACAACTTACAATTACGTCACAAAAGCAACATATATCATGCAATATTCTATTTTTCTAGTATTAGTATGCGTTCGTATATTAGTTTACAAATTATTTTAGCCATGCAAAATGCAAATCCCACGTGTAATTCATACATTAGTAAGGATAGTTAGGTACCACTCAAAACACATTAATATTATTACAATTAATAGATTATTCTAATTAGTATATACATGCAGAAATGGGGGGGGGGTATACAAAATTATGTACTACCCGCTCCATCAATCCCCCCTTTGGTGATTATATCACCACACCATCACTATTTTGTATTTCTTTTATGGAGTTTCAAAGTGATTTCTTATTTTCATTCATAATTCAGTTTCCCCTGTCTCATCTCTTTTCGCTGACTTATACATACTCTTCTTAACTTCCTCTAATTCTATTTCTTCAAATTCTCTCTCTTGTTTTTTACCTTTTCTCCTTAAATTTTCTCTTTGTAACTTTTTCTGACTTTTATTCCCTTTACGACAGATACACCCTAATCTTATTATTAATTCTATGAAAATCACACAGGTTAATGGAAATAAGATTTTACCTAAAAAGGTACTACCTAAGTTTACTAAGAAATCTTTAATAGCTAATATTTTCTTTTCAATCTTTTCCCAAACACCTTCAACCTCCAGTGGTGCATTTTCATCATGCAGTCCAGTTATATTTTTAATATGAATTTTCAAATCTTTACTTTCGTCTGGAATGTAAGTACAACAATGTTGAACTTTCAGCATTCCACAGACTCCACCCTCCTTTGCCAATAATATATCACGGGCAAGTCGATTTTGCATTACCATGGCACGAATGGCAACCATTTCAGTGTTCACCAATAAAAATCCTCCAGTGGTGCTTGTTGACAAGCGATCCACTACTGTTGAAAGTCTTCTAATTTTGTTTGCATTCAGAGATATTCCCACTGTTGGTATCAATGCTCCAAGGATGTCACCCACAATTTCTGACCAAGAATCTCTCTTACTACGTGCTAAATAACTACCTAAACTATGTACACCATCTTCTCCTCTATCCATATGAAAAATCTTCAGGAAAACCAGGCCTACATAACATGTGCCATACCAATGGTCTGGCAAACGATAATATGCCTTGCTCCCGCAAATCAAATATAATCCAGGAAAAACGGGATCTTTTCCCCCTTTAAATCCCCATCCACCCATGATTCGGCATGTATCATGGCACTCACTATTACCTACAAATTAATTATCATATGCAGTTTGATTCCTTCAAATACACAATTTCCCTTTCTGAGGCCAATCTAAAGCCATAGTTGGACTAGCTTCACCTTTCAAGTTTTTCTCCCTTTCTACACCCCAGACTGTCTTCTCCACCTTTCCTTCAGATGCCTTTCTTTGCATTTTCAGTCTCCTTTCTTCAACCATATCTAAAAATGTCTTTTCCTCTTTCTTTAAACTGCAAGTCAAATTGTTTTTAATATATATATATTCTAATGTTAGTTCTTTAGTCTCTAAGAAAAATTCACCTAATACCTTTGCAGGTTTTACCTTGTTTAGCTTGTTAATTGATGGTACTTGTGAAAATATGTTATCTACATCTGAAAAATAATACTCTAATTTCCCTGTTTGATAAAATAAACTAGCTATTACACTACATGTTATTCTATAAGTTACTGGAAGGTGGTGATAAGTCACTCCCTCCGATACAGAGGCAGGTAACTGTATACAAATGTAGCAGTCCTTTACGTCCATTGTCTTTACATATTCATTCAACAATTTGGAAAACACATTATTAGAAAAAACGGTTATAGACCTGTCTTTATGTAAATAGTTTTTATCTATTCTATTCGGAACTACCTTTTGAATCTTTTCTATATTTTTGATTTTTTTTTTCACTATATCCTTCTATTGTACCTATAGTAACCTTAAATGAGATCAGGAGAGCAAGTATGCTCCACAGAAGCATTAGTAATCCTGTACAACAACAACATATTTTACACCATCTTTGCAAAAATATACATCTACCCTTTCTACTATCTGTGTTTGCCATTTTTGTTAAAATGGACAGTGTCTTTTGACTTAGCCTCTTCTACTTCACAACTAGTTTGTCTAACCCAAGGCTCTAAGCACCTACTTGGTTCTACCAGTTTTTGTCTTTTTCCGTATTTTGTTATCTTTGCATTAGCAACTTTCTGGTCTCATTCAGTTTGGCATCTCATCATCTTTCGCCTTTCCCTCGTGATCTCAATACAGAATGTCCTGAACATCCGCTTCTTCTCCAATATAGGACAAGATAACTCTCAGGATTTCCGATTCTTCATCCTCCTCAACCACTTCTGGCACAATCACCTCTGAATTTCCTTGGCTATCCGCCTCTTCTTTCTCTTCAGGCAGGGCCACATACGTCCATTCTGGTGACTTATACTTCTGGTTGGGTTTTCTTATTCTTTTGCTTTCTTTGATTTCAATGGTTTCCTCGTCTTTTAATTTCTCCTGAATCGTCACTTCATTCACCTGTTCAGCCCTTGGTGAATTTGCTCGTGTCAGTCGATATCTCAGTCTTTTTATTTTATTTGGCCAAACGTCGTCTTTTACTGCTCTTTTCAATTTTCTTCCTTTATCCTTCTTTTCAGTTCTCCAAGTTCTCTTTCTTAGAACTCGACCTTCAGATACTTCATCTTCGCTTTCCTCTGACTCTGTTTCAACTTGCTTTTTACTCTCAACAGCTTCTTTTTCCACCACTTCTTTTGTTTTTCCTACTTCTGTCCCTCCTCGTATCTCCGGAATGCAATCTTCCTGCTGACTACTTGTCCCTACTTCTGACTGAAAGTTGGAGTTCCCTATACCTCCTCGGGGTTCTTCCGCAGTAATCTTTCCCTCTCTCTGTATCTAGCACCTGTCCATCTAAATGTGTTCTTTCAGGTGGAATCACTCTCAATCTTTCATCTGGAACTTCTCTTTCAGTAATTTCTTTTATTGTTTCTTCACTTTCTTTTTTTCTTTGTCTTTTCCTTGTCTTTTCTTAGAACATTACGTTCCTTGTTCAGTCTCTGAGTCTGAGCTGGTATCAGAAATCTGTAACCTTCTTCTCAAGGAAATACTTCTGGGGACAAATGTTAGACTTGGTTCTGAGTCCCCCCTTTCAGGGTTTTCTTTTGTTTTTAGCTCTCCGTCATCTGATTCAGAACTGGATTCTGATTCGTCAAAATACTCCTTTTCTGTACTATCCACTGGATTTGGAATTCACAATGTATGACTTGCATGAATCCAGTTTTTCAGTACAGCACACTTCACAGCTGTTGTTGTGGTCAAGATGACTTGTCGGAGTTTTCCCCACCTTGGAACCAAACAGTTTCTTCTTCTGTGTACTTTTATTCTCACCCAGTCTCCTGGGCTCAGATCATGGGCTTGCTTCTTTTCAAGGGTGGTGGCATCTGCTCCAACCTGATGAAACACAGAATGAACTGCGTCAGCCAGGCTTTTACAGTAATCCAACACCATGTCATCAGTTATAGGCAACAGCTTGTTGACTGGTATGAACACATGCCGCATCGCTCTACCCATGATGATTTCATGGGGGCTCAATCCTGTGGTTCTGTCTGGAATTGATCTAATAGTCATGAGTACCAGAGGCAAGACATCAGGCCATTTCATGCCAGTGTCTAAACACATTTTCCCTATTTTGTTTTTGATAGTACCATTCATCTGTTCCACCACACCAGAAGCCTCTGGGCGATAGGCACAATGTCGTTTTTGCTGTACATTCAATGCTTCACAAATCAATTTTATGATCTCATTATGGAAATGTCCTCCTCGGTCTGATTCAATTGTTACTGGGAATCCAAATCTAGGGATAAATTCCCTCAAAAGTAATTTTGCCACTGTCATTCCATCATTTCTTCTTGTTGGGAATGCTTCTACCCATCTAGAAAACAGACAGACCATATCTAGAACATACCTCAACCTGTTACATGGAGGCATCTCGATGAAATCCACTTGCATTCTCAATCTATTGTTCCTAGGCTCACTACTGTCTTCCTTCCAGGATTGTATTGCTGACATATTTGGCATCTCTGACAAAGACTTTCTGCTACAAGTCTGAATTTTGCATTGTACCAGGTCTGCTTAAATGACCTGATCATAGCATCTCTCCCTATGTGTCCCTGACCATGATACATCCGTGCCATGGCAGACATCATGCTATCAGGCATAACTGGTCTTCTATCCCGATAGACCCACACATGATCCTTCTCTCTTGGTGCACATCCTGCTTTTACCCACTGCTTCATTTCCTCATCTCCTGCTTCTTCCTGCATTTGACTCACTTCTTCCCAGGTACCCACAATGTTAGTAAACATCAAAGAACAAGAAATCACCTCTTTCTCCTTGGCCCTGTTAATGGAATTCTGATTATGTGCACAGTATTGTACCATGTCGTTGGCATATTTATTGCCAGTGGCGATGTAATCACCACTTTGAATGTGGGCAGCACACTTCACAACAGCCAATTGCCTAGGCAGCTGTATCGCCTTAAGCAATTTTCCAACCACTTCAGCATTCTTAATGGGAGTTCCACTTGATGTCAAAAACCCTCTCTGCAGCCATATTTGACCGAAGTCATGTACGACTCCCATGCCTTACTGGCTGTCAGTTATCACAGTCACTCTCACACTTTTCCCAATCTTGCATGTTCAGCTACTTGGGCCGATTTTACTCTTTTCAAGTAGGACGCTTCCATTACTGCTGCAACTGTGCATACCGCATATGTTGCACTCAACACTCCATCATCTGTTCTCAAACAAGACCCATCCACAAACATGACAAAATCCCTTTCTGATAAAGGTTCATCTTTTATGTCAGGTCGTGGTTTTGTACAGAAATCGAGTACGTCCAGACAGTCGTGATCTACTTCATCTCTGACTTCTACATTCTCAGCATCAGGCAACAATGTTGAAGGATTAACATTCAAACATCTCACAAGATTTACATTTATTGCACCTAATATAACTTTCTCATACTTAGTCAGCCGACTATGCGTCATATACTGAGTGCGACTCCTTGTCAAAAGGATTGCCACATCATGAGGTACAAACACTTTCACAGGATATCCCATTACAATTCCTTCACTCTGTTCCAAACTCTGGCAGGAAGCAGCCACTGCTTTCAAACACCCGGGTAGGGCTACTGCTACTGGGTCCAGCATTGATGAGAAATATGCAATTGGTCTCCTCAGTTTTCCATGCTTCTGTATTAGAACAGAGAGTGCACATCCATTCCTCTCACTGCAGTACAACTCAAACTCTTTCTCATAATCAGGCACACCTAATGCAGGTGCTTCACGCAACCCATCTCTCAATCGTTTAAAAGCTGCCACTTCTTCTTTGTTCAAATCAATGGGATCTCTCACATCACTTCTTGTCGGTCGTACCAAAGGTTTTGCAATCAACAAAAAATTGCTGATCCATTGACGACAGTATCCAACCATTCCAAGAAACATTCTCACCTCTCTTTGGGTCATGGGTGCTCTCATTCCTTTTATGATCCTGATTCTGTCTATTGTTATCTTTCTCAGTCCCTTTTCGATATTGTGGCCTAAATATTGTACTTCTTTCTTGCAAAATTGTAATTTTGATGGTGACACTTTAAGTCCTCCATCTGCCAAATGATTCAGCAATGCTATTGTGCATTTCTCACAAGCTTCACGGGTTTTCGACGCCACAAGAAGGTTGTCGATATATTGAACTAACACTGAATTTTCAGGCATTCCTAGACTTTCCAGAGACTTCTTTAATAGCTGATTAAATATTGAGGGGCTTTCTGTATACCCCTGTGGAATTCGGCACCAAGCCAAAATACGCTCGCCGAAACGAATCGCAAAAATTTGCTGGCTGTCATGGTGCAATGGGATGGAAAAGAAAGCATGGCATAAATCAATCACAGTATACCATTCTGCATCATGGGGAATCTGATACAAAATCACAGATGGATTTGGTACAATAGGACAGCAAGACACAACAATTTTGTTTATTTTTCTCAGATCTTGTACTATCCTGAACTTCCCATTAGACTTCTTCAGTCCCATAATTGGTGAATTACATGGACTACTCATTATTTCTCTCAGAATGCCTTGTTTTATCATTTTTTCAATCACAGGAGTAACTCCTTCGATTATTTCAGGTGTCAATTTATATTGAGGGACATTTGGATAGCTTACTCCTTCCTTCACTGTTATTTTGACTGAAACTACATTTCTCATTAAGCCCATATCTCCTCCTGTGAAATCCCAAACTTCTGCTTTTACAGACTGTTTCAATTCTTTAGGTAATTCATCAGGGTTAAATACAACATAGGTTTCAGTGACCTCATTTTCCCTGTTTGCCATTGTCATTTTATACAACACATCTTCATCCGGGGTCTCAAAGGCTATCCCATCAGGGGTACAGAATATAGTGCAATTCATCTTACACAACAAATCCCTACCTAATAAATTCACAGGACTGGTATCGCACACAACAAAGCGGTGCATTTCGGAAAATATCCCTATGCTAACTTTCACTGGCTCTGTAAGATAAGTTTTAATCTGTCTGTTGGATACACCAACTAATTGGATTGTTTCGTTCGAGAGAGGAAGGTTCTTAACATCAGCTGACCTGACAGTTGATAGAGTAGCACCAGTATCAACTAGGAAAGTAATACTTTCATTATTTATCTTCCCATCTACAAATGGGCCTGTCTGGTCTACTTCTAGAGTTACGCCAAGTACGCACTCTTCTTCCTCCCTTCGGCACCGTCAATAACCCTCTTCTGAATCACTCTCATCGCGTTGTAGCCAATACTGCAAAACAGCGCTAGCGTGTGGCAGCTTATTTACCTGTTCTTCATTGTAGAATCCTGTTTCGTTACTATATTTCTGGGAGTTTTTGCTCTGTGGAAAAGGTGGTTTTGGCACCTGATTCTGTTGGGTTACAACCTGCTGCTGTCGCTGCGGTTGACCACTCACCTCATTCTGCACCTGTGGATTCAATGATGTATTTTCATTGTTAGTACAAGACAAGGGGGAAATTTACACTCGGATTTCCAGTGCCCTATTCTGCCGCAATTATGACATGGGAATTTCTTTTTAGCTTCTTCTATATTAAAATTTCCCTTACCTTTCCCAGGAATGAACTTTTGTTTCGGGCCTGTATTATTCACTTGTTCCGCTAATTGAGCTTCCTGTCTCTCTGCTACCTTTACTTGTGCCCGCATCGCCTTTTCTTTTAATTTTCGCTGTTTTTCTTCAATCTCATCACTGAAATATTTTGCATGCCTCAATACTTCGTCTATTTTCTTATTTTGCCAGTCTACAGTATGTTGTTTTATCATTTCACTAATCTCTGGACGTAGACCATATACAAATATGTATACAAAATGACTTAAATCCTTTTCACTCAAATTTTCATCACCACTAAACTGTCTGAAGGCCAAAATCAGCCTTTCGTAATATGCATGTACTGACTCTTTGCTTTGCTGATGTGTTCTGTCAATTTTCACCCAATCTGTCTCTTTAGCAGGTACTTTGTTTTTCAGAAAGGCAATAACCTGTTCATATTTCTTCATTACCTCGGGATCAGGAGCTCCAGTTTTTGGATCTCTAGGGTATTCCTGAGTTGGCCAATTGATCATTAATTTGCACTCTGTCCATAAATCTGCTGGTACTATTATGTCAAATAGACTATTCAGATCAATCCATAGTACTTTGGACAACTTTACAAATCTGTCTACTTGCCTATACCACTCGACAGACTTTTCGCGTAGTCGAGGGAAATCATTTGGAAAAGACAAAATATCCTGTCTTGTCCATGGAACATGTACATATCCTCCTCCTGGAATTTCTCTCATGGGGCATTCTGTTACTACCCTTTCTGTTTCTCTTACAGGGAATGCTACAAACGTTTTATCTGGGGCATCATCTCGTTTTCGGTACCACCTGCTTTTCCATTTATCCACATCTCCCCGTTTTCTCAGCAAGATAATTATTTCCTTAATCTGACTTATCCGTCCTGTGGTGTTCAAATTTTCAATATCTTTTTCAGTGAAATCTATTCGATATGGTTTTTGTAAGGCCTTTACCGTTTCAATATCTATACCCATTTCATTTGCTAGTCTTTCGTGCAGATTTTTCGCTCTCCATGTTACACTTTTGCACAAAAATACTAATTCCTCATCTTGATAAGTTTTTAATTTCTCTGTGGGGATAGTTCCTACTATTAACTCTTCCAGTACCATTCGTAGTTTGTCCACATCTATTGATTGGGATTCTTTGTCTTTTCTCTGCAAGCTTCTCAACCATTCACTTAATTCTTCCGTAGATGGACCTACTGGTTTTTCTACATTACCTCGTTCTGAATCCTTTTGCGTTTCTAATATTGATTCCACTGTCATTGCATGTCTTTCCGCTACATTTTGGCCTATAAAAGGGTTACTCGAAACATTTGGTTCGATCATACTCATTGTCTGTCTCCATGGATTTTTATTCTGGCTCTGCTTTGGCTTCTCAGCCTGTTTATTGTTATTATAAGGAACTGTTAAACAATGTTCGCTATCTTTTTGTTTATCAAAAATAGGCATCACAGGGCCTATCGTCGCTGGAACAGTCACAGCTTCTAGATTTTTAGTCAATTCTTGTATCTTTTCAGTTAATTCTAAGGTTGTTTTTGATAATTCTGCCGAACTTTCACCATTTACCCTACTCTCTGATTTTCTCTCTACATCTCTATTGGAATTACTTTTCTCTAAATCTTGGGACACTGGTTCTGACTTAATGATTCGTAAAGTTTCTCTCATTGGGGCACTTGGTGTTAACATTTCTGATTCCGGTTGATACGGAGGTGGATTTTTATAAAACATGTCATCAAGAATATCATCCTCAGACTAATTCACTCCATACCCTCTTGATTCAACATTATGTATTTTTTCTGTGCATTTTCTACCTCCAATTTCTTCAGCAGTTCTTACGGGAAACAGACCTTCAGTCATACTCGCATTCCGCCACCTTCTCATTCTCTCATCATGAGTGTCATGCCCATATCTACCAAACATATACTTATATCTTCCGCCACACCTCTGTCTCTCTCTGTCATGCATTTCATCTTCCCATTCGGTCAATGCTTCAAACTGTGTCGGTCTTGGTCTTGGTTCTAAATTCATCATCTTTTCTCTCTAATTTCTCAAAACTGCTAAATTAAATGAACCATGCCCTGGAAATGCCAAGACTCCGTCATCTCTAGTGTATTTTACCCAATTGTCTAATCAAATACAAGTATGATATCTGTATTTTGCAACCATAAAGGATGCAGGGGTTTTTGGTGGAGGAACTAAATGTCCTTCCTTAGTCACAATCGGTTTGTCCTTTTTGAACCACTTCTTAATTTTCCCAAACCAAGACTTTTTCTCCTCTTCTGGTGGATCGTAATACATCTTTTCTGTCTTCCGTGTATCGCCAGTCTCTCCTTACAACTGTACCGCTAGTCTGACCTATCCTAGCGCGACTCACACTAACGCACCAATACGGAGCGTCTACGTCACCTTTGCAATTCTCCACTCCTAGCGCGGCGTATACTAACGCACCAATCAGGAGCGTCTACGTTTCTAACTGACTGGCCAATCCCAGCGCGGTCTTTCTGACGTAAGCAGCCGCTGCCGCAACTCCTGCTGACCCCTCCTTTACAAAATTCTCTCGGTAAGCTTTTTGCGTTTTTCGAATCTACAAATCTGTTAGTAATAACATGAAAACACCACCATTGTCAGCTTCGCTAACCAAAGAATAGCAAAAAACCTTTTTCACAAGAATTCCGTCTTTCCCGAGAGCAGCGCTTACCTCTGCCCTACTACGGAATCGTTACTTCCATTGATAAAGTAGCACATCCCTCTACCTTACCCTTCTAACAAGCATCATCTAACCGTTTCTCCAGAATTAAAACACCTTGTTGGAGACCCAATGCTCCTGAGAAATAAAACTAGAGTTTCACAATTAACCGGAATGCTATTTCATTCATGCACTTTCATACAGAAAAATGTAGTACATTCACACAGAATTCTGTCTTTCCCGAGAACAGCGACCAATCTGTCCTACTACAGAATTATGACATTCGTTAACAAAGTAGCACTTCCCTCTACTTCATCCTTCTACCAAGCTTAGGGAACACCTATTACCTTTCCAGTGATAAGCGTTATCAGAGTACCTTCTGGACTCCTGGTACCTAAGACCAAAATTTCACAGGTGACCTTCGCTACCATACACTTCTTTCATACAGGAGATATTTCTAATGGTAACACACGACGATGTCACCAAATCGAACCCAGACAATGCGTCGTGCAACTTCAATCGTTACACGTTTCCCCTGTGTACCTACAGGGCAGCAACAATTCCGTCTTTCCCGAGAGCTGCGCTTACCTCTGCTCTACTACGGAACTGTTACAAACTTCCGACTTCCTACATCCCAGAAGCCGTGCCAACAACATAGAACTCAACGCGACTCAACATAGAGTGTTAATACATAAACCAATACTTTCCGATAATCAATAAGCTATTTACAGGCAATAATCACCAAACCAAAACAATAATAACCATAACTCTGCGAACAGAAAAACTGTTACAGCGTGGAATTTCAAATCCTCCCTTCGTCACAGACCAAATATCACACTAACGTTTCACTCAGTACATTCATTGGTGGGGCCCATAACACCAACACTCACACTTCATTGGTCTGCTCTTACGGGAGAGATAAGTGTTCCAAACGCTGATGTGAAAAGAATATCCTATAACCTAAAGGAATTTTATTTTACATAGACATACACTAAATATCCTTAATCCAGCACATCTTAATCCTGAACCTCGAGATATTCCTTCCACTTAGCCGATGGATCAAATTAGTTGAGTTGGAAAAGTGATTTTAATCCTCTTTCATTTATATTCAAATCTTAATCTATTCCTGCTCAAAAAATAACCCAACACATTTGCTTGTTAATCAATAATATTGTTTATCTAATTAATGCAAATTTTAATAAAATGTTAATCAAACCACAATACACCATATTTACCTAATCTGCCTATTAGTCGTCCTCTAAGTCAATCAAGTCGTCATGCAGCACGCTACGGTCCCAAAATTGAGTCTGGACCATAAGCGTGTACGCATCAATCAATGCCCATCAGTTTGAGAGTCCTCAGTTCATCAGGAAAATGGGCAGCAATTTAGTCTGTCAAAGATTCAGGGAAACAGTTGTCCTGCAGTGTCACCGTCCTCTCCGTCAGCATAACGTCAGGAAAAAGGAAAAGGTCCGCACAACTCACTATTCTACCGTCTTTTTATAATAAAAGTAATGACAAAATGTAACGAAAGCCAGTTTTGGGCACTTCTGATTGGTTGGTTAAGATCATCCGTTTCGGTCTCCCAAAGTCTATGATGTCACTCCGTCAGACATGATCCATCCGGTTGTCAAAAGTTGTCCATTGTTAAAGCTCTTGGCAAAAGTCCTGTCGTGACCTTGTTTGGGTACAGGCTGTGAAGGTCATCTTGAGGCCACTTGTTCAGGAGCCTGGAACATGCGTACTTGGTCTGAAACCTCGTGGAATGGTAGCTGTCTCGTCGTGTACGTTGGTCGGCCATTTTGTCATAGGCCCAATTGGTCAACTTAAGTGAAACAAACACAGAAAGTAATTAAAAAATGGAAATAACGAATAAAATGTTTAACCCTCACTAATTCCCCTATGTGTGTGTAATTATCTAGCATAATGGCGACATTTAAAGCGTTTATATTCACCCAATGATGTCATCTGGTGCAACTTACAATTACATCACAAAAGCAACATATATCATGCAATATTCTATTTTTTTAGTATTAGTATGCGTTCGTATATTAGTTTACAAATTATTTTAGCCATGCAAAATGCAAATCCCACATGTAATTCATACATTAGTAAGGTTGGTTAGGTACCACTCAAAACACATTAATATTATTACAATTAATAGATTATTCTAATTAGTATAAACATGCAGAAATGGGGGGTATACAACATTTTGTACATACCCGCTCCATCATCTGCCTGCCTGATGTGAATTGCATGTCTGGCTTGGGAGTGACAGGGGCTGGGAGGTGTGTAGCTGGGCTGGGCTGAATAGGACATCTGGGCTGGAAGTAGTGGGTGGGATAATCCCCTGACTCTGAATAGGATAGTGCCTGCTCTAGTGAACGCTGGCTCCGCCCCCTGTGGTGTGTCTGATCACCTAGCCTCACCTGACAAAGTGGAAGAGGAGCTTGCAAAACAAAGTGCTCCAAATCCCCCCTGATCCAGTTGCATCTGGTTCCCCCATGCCCTGCACTTTAGACAAAGGATTGGGTGATATAAATATAGGGGCTGTGACCCCCTGATGTTGTTCAGTTCATTGCTGGTGCTGGTCCTGCTGGGGCGTGCTGCTGGGGTCCAGGAGGAACTGCCATGAGGGCTTGCCTCCCTAGGCCCCGCTTTGTCCCAGGGACCTTTTGCTGTATTTTTTATCCTCTAAGGACTTCCAAGATTTCCATGCAGCTTCTAGCCCCTTTTGAGCGCTTTCTTCTGGTTGCCCCAAGGAAAAGGAGCACGAGGGCTCCGCAGCACGGAGCCGCAGGATTTCCTGAGGGAATCCCGACGTGGGGATTCCCCCAAGATGCTAAGAGGAGCAGGTGCCCACCCCGTATTGCGATGCGTAACGGGAACCTACCCCGCTTTATGGATATTGAAAATGGTGGGTGCCCACCCCTCCTTAGTGTGCCTGAAGACGGGTGCCCACCCCGCTTGTGCCAAATGACGGGAGCCTACCCTTTATTGCTGACGTGGAGGAGAATTACCGCCGCCGGCCTGAGTTGCAGAGAACGCAGAAAACAGGAAGTCAGTCACCGTGATGTCTGATGTGGGGCGGGACTTCCACCTCCCCGAGGGAAGCCCCGCACCCACCGAATTGCTGACAGGGAAGGAGGAAGTCCAGCGAGGCGGCTGAGGCCGCCGAGGGCAGCGCGGGGCTCCAGTGAGTAAGGGAAGCCCCGCGTAGTGCTGGCCTTACCGATGCGAAGTCCCGGGTCCCAGGAGGGGACCCGGGAGAAGTCAGAGGCGGTGCCGCGTTGGGTGACGACGGCGGAGGGGGCACGAGGCACATTGTCGTTGCCTGCCCCCACCGCATGTGAGAAGAGGAAGACAGGAGCCTATCCCGCCTCCACGAGCCCAGAGGCAAAGTCCTGGATCCCAGGAGGGGACCCGGGTGAAGAGGGCAGGATTCAGCTTCCCCAGGAGGGGGGAGAAGAGCAGAGTGCCGGTCCTGAGGCCCGCGAGGAGATCAGAGGAGGCAGAGAGCCCCGCATCCTGCAGAGTCCCTGAAGAGCCCAGTGAGTAAGGGCTTCACCAGTGTTGTTGGTATAGTACGGGGCACATTAACAGTATCTGACGGCCCCGTCTGGTAGAGGGCCGCTCCAATGAGGGGGCACATGATTGTTGAAGGGCCCAGAGGGGCCCGAGTTCCCCTGCATTCCGAGACACGTAGTCGGTGCCCAGGCGGTCCCGCCGAGAGTGGGCGGCTCCAACATTGGGCATGATCTTTGTGTAGGGCCCCAGTGGGGGTCCAGAGACACAGTGGTTCCCGTGGTATGATGGCTGATCCCAGCTGCAACGTGTTGGGCACATTTTGGTAATAGAGTCCCTGAGGGGGCCAGGAGGCACCGTGGTGCCAGGGCCTTCACTTGATTCACAGCTGCACAGCACTTAGTGCCAACTGCTAAATTTAGGCCACAGTTCTTTGGGGGCATGTTTTGAGAGATAGGAGTGAGATGCACTCCTCTGCCCCAGCTCAATAACGTACTTCTGGATATTGTTGCATTGGCAGCGTGCCCTGACACTTTGGACAAAGAGCATTTGAGCCCCTTTGAGAAGGCCAGTTGGCCAGGGGGGCTGTTGAGTTTGTAGGTCGCCAGGCACTAATGTAATTTATGTGGTGCTAGGAAATGTGATTCATGTACTATGATTTATGCACCCTGTTTTATGCCTCTAACTGTGGTTTATGTATGAGGTTATTTGCATACTGTGGTTTATGCTAGTGAGATTATTCTCTACTGTGAGTTATGCCCCCAATGTAAGTTATGCTTATCAGGTTATTGTCTAATGCATTTAGACTGATGAGATGATTGCATAATGTGTTTATGATGGTGAGGTTGGCGCAGAATGTATTTCACGCCTAATGTGATACTTTGCAAAATATGGTTTATGTTACAGGATGTTGCTGAGTTTGCCAGTGATTACTGGTTGTGGTCTACGTTTATGATATGTCCTACTTTTTACTAAGTTCACTTTGTGATGGTTCTGACAGTGGTCCAGTTGGCCCTGTCAGGTGTATATAATCCCTTGTAGATATTACCTAGTGCTAGGTGGCACCATGTATATTATGTGATTACTATTCTAATGTGTTATGAGAATACAAAGGCTATTTTTGATATAACCTTGTGTGGAGTTCCTTTTGTAGTGTGCCTGGGATGTTGTTGCTGTGTGCGTGCGCAAACGCTTTACACATGGCCTCTGGGATAAGCCTGACCGCTCGTGCCAAGCTACCAAGGGGGTGAGCAGGGGTTATCTTTGGCGTGTAACTCCCTTGCCCTGACTAGAGTGGTGGTCTCTGCCTGGCTTTGGCGCAAGCCTTAGCCAACCAGAGATCCCATTTCTAACACTGTAATTCTTGGCTTACTTCTGAGCAAGCAGGTCCTTCACAAAGGGTTCCCTTTTCTTTAGGTTGCTTGCAACTCACCACTGGCCATACAGGACTGTGTCCCTCCACAGTGAGCCTATGTTCTTTGTTTCTGTAGATTTCTTAGTGAGTTACACCACCCAGTGGCTCATGCTTATGGCACCCAGAAATTCAAACCTCCGTGAGCAGTCTGTTGCCATGTGTGTGTGTGCGCTCTTGGTGGTCCATACTGCTGCCAGACTGTCTGCCCTGTTTTCATGGTCTCATTGCAAACCATCTGTGTCAGCGTTTGGTTAGTGTCTAACAGCGCTTGACTTTAGCTATCATGGTTTTCCCTCTGTGAGCAACTTCCTCTCCTATATGTGCCCATTTTGGGGGGTTTGGCATTGGTACCACTCCCCCTTGTGATCCATGGGTCTTTTCTCTTCATTAAAGCCTAATCAGCTCCTGCCTTGGTGTCAGAGTGATCTGATAGCTCTGCATAGCCTTGCCCCTGTAACTGTCTATGGGTTCCTGGAGACACACACAAGCATACTCTTCCCTCACACAGGTACCAGAGCATCTATTATTGTAGTAAATTACATCACTGAATTTCCCAGCATCCATCTCTCCAGGAAGGACTTACAGTCATACACAGGACATCATAGCCCTGCACTCTTAGCAACTCCACGACAAAATCTTTCAAGCTCTTCTCCTGCTACTTCTCTCTTTTAGCCTTCAAAACAGACTTCTTTTTTTTCGTCTACAGAACACAGAGGCTAAACTAGGAAATTTTAGACTAAATCTCAGACTTCACCACTTCGTCCAACAGACACAGCCCACATTCCTCACAGACTTTAACTTCCCCGTCAACTCTACCATGAAGCCTTCTACACACTTCTCAACACACTGGAAATAAAAAATAAATCAGTAATAACCCAACCCACTCCAAAGGTAACACTGTGGACCTCATCCTACCAGCGTTCACCTAATATGTACTACCATATACCTATAGCTCTGGACTAGTCCTACCACTTCACCAGCCCTGTCACCATCACCCATACTATGCCTCAGCATCATGGACAACTGGAAAAAAACTTTCACTTAATAAAATTCTGTTTTCTGGAACAAATTGAAGAACTAAGCTCATGTTAAATGCTATACTCAATTGAAAAAACAATCCACCAAGCCCCCTTGTACAATCAAGAGCTTAATGAAATTAAATGTCCCATATAAAAAATAGAAGATCAAAACTCCTGGATGACCTCACCCCACGCTGCTCTAATCATTGATGCCTCGTCATCACAGGTAAAGCTTCCTATTAAAAGACCATCATCAGTGAAACCACCAACAGTAGCAAAACATTCTTCAAGGCTGTCAAGCACTTCGCCAGTCATTTCCCAGAACCATAGCTCATACTTTGGTCGCCAGATGTAATGGCATCAATCTCATCTTCACCAGGAATATCAATTAAATCAGATCCCCACCATCATTACCTCTTCATCAGTCACCTCACTTTCAGCCATGCCCCATTGCTTCACACCTAATGGACCTCCTTAAATGTAGTCTCACACCTGAATCTCTCCAATACCCTGGCCTCTCTCAGGGCAACTTCCTATGTAGATGGTATCCTTCCTTCTTCCATACTCAAATTGCTCCAAGGAGATACCCTAATACCCATTCTCCAAATTGTCAATGCCTCACTAAGTCTAGAGACATCCCAGATGCCCATATGGGTGTCAAAATACAAATAGCACGTAATGATGCTAAGACTATGGTGGTGACTCACTATGAGCACCTTACTCAGCAAATTGTTCTTATTTGCTCTATAGTGCTCCTATTTTTCTTTCTCCTTTTCTCCAAGTTGGATTATATTATATTATAATTTAGGGAAAGCACTTTCTAGTTTCCTTCCTACCAGATGCTGTTTCACTAGAATAAGCAACGTTCCTACACTGCTCTTATAGGGCTCACACAAGGGTCTTCACCACACTCAGTGGTCCTGAAGAAATGCCATGGATCCACTTGGACCACCAGGGCATGAAACATGTCGACCTGACTTAGCATCAACCAGACTGTGTTGATGCTCTATTCACAAGACAGTCATGCTTCTCTAACTGGCACCAACTGCTTAGTTTTTATTGACCTTCTTAACTTACCCAAGGGATCCCCTAATAAACTCACTTTAGGATACCCTTCAGGTAATTTTATCTCACACTCACATTAAGTAGCTCCACACATACCCACATGCACCATCATGGCTTGTTCTTTAAAAAGATCTTTGCTATAGAGCCCTCTCGCGGGGCCCGTAGGGCATTGTAGCGCCAGCCCCATGAGGAGCAAAAAGCCTGATGATGGAGCATGACACCCTTATGGGTGTGTGAGGGCATCACTTCCAAATTTGGAAGATCCCCTCCACACTATTCCCCATCCGACCAGTCCCTTATTAGTATTCTTAGTCTCCTTTTTTTTTCGATAGGAACAAGTACCCAACCTTTGTGATTAGACTCACTGATCACTTCAGGTGCGGGGGTTCTGGACCTTTATTGTGCTCTGAGTCGCCATCTCTCTTTTGTTGTGATACACTAAATGTATTCGGACATTTTAGAATTTAAGTTGTGTGAATAGAGACTTGGGTTGTGATATTTGGAATAATAGATGGTTTCTGAACGAGACTCTATAGCACTTCATTGTATCAAGTGTCAATGATGGAGTCAACTGGCAATCAATCTGAACTTTGGATGTCCCACTAAAGGTCCTAAGTTCAACACCAGGGAAAATGTAGTCAGTGATGATGGATTACTATCACTGGGGGATCACAGGCTTTGCTGAATTTCTCCACGAAGCCACACTTTCCACCAAACAGTGCATGTTCACAGCACTCTCACAAATGAAATCCAAAAACTGCAAATGTGGTCCTTGACCTGCTATTGTACTGTCAATCTAACTACCTTCTACCCAGTCCTGCTTGCAAGGGCGGCTCCTCATAAATAGCAGAGGAGCGTCGCCCCACCTGTTGCGAGCACAGCAGGCAAACACTAATAAATAAAATGTCATAATAATGGCATTTTATTTTGCCACCAGCTCGTGCAGTGTACATCGCGAGTGTGAGACGGGCTGAATCCTGCTGTTGCAGGATTACTGCTGGCCCTTTCAGTGTGCATGTCAGGTTGGCTGGCTTGCTACCTACCGCCAGGCCGACATGTGCACTGTAAACCCAACAATGATTGGTGGCACAGGCCCCCAGCCTCAAAATGAGTGCTGGGTTATCCTGTTCCTATCAATCCTGGAGCTGCTTCCATGCTGATAGCAGCTCCAGAATTGGTCAGGAGTCGCATTCCACTGGGCAGGAGGGAAGTCCTTCCCTTTCCTCCTTGTGAACGTCATACCACCATCGCCAGGAGTGCCGCACCGGACGGGAGCATCATCGAGGTGAGTTGGGCGCATAACGTCCCCCCCCTGTATTTTTGGATTGCCAGCCACCGTTAACTGCATGTCAAAAACGTAATTCAATCTGGTCTACATTCTAGCCTGGCCTTCCACCGTAGCGGGACAATCACTCTCACATCCCTCAGAACCTTCCACAGCTAACACAGACAAAAAATGGCGTATTAAAAAGCTGTTGAACTATAAATTCATTTGTGCAACAATTTTCTATTTCAATTATCCTTTCTGTGGATATAAACACCTGATTAACTCAAATGCAAATACTACTTAAATTCATTCTCTAGTCGGCCTTTGATATCACAGTAAAGAAACAAAAAAAGAATTAGGAAGACACAATTAATTTTGGGGAAAATAGTTCAAGTACTTGTACTTAGATTCCAAATTACTTTGGAATTATTGCATGCCATATCATAACACAGTCTATCAAAAGTACAAGCACAATAGTACTTTGAATGCAATAGACAGCCTTCAGAGCAGCATCTTGAAAACAGAAGAGTAGCTTTCAAATAAAAATCAAAGTGTAACATTGTGTACAATATTAAACGCAATACTTTGTTTTGGAAGCAATTATATGAAATCAGTGTAGAACAGTTTAAGTTTTATTTACAGTTACGATACTGCATAAAAGAAGCACTCAATATGTTGAATTTTGAATAGCAAATCTCAAATTTATGGACCTCAAATGACTTCTATGTGCAGATGTCTCGCACATAGACTGGAGCGATCTGTCTGTAATCTAATTGAGCTATTGTAAATAACCATTGATAAAAGAACAGAAGGCATGGAAAAAACCATTTCACTGATTAATGTTATTGGTCCTGAAACGTGTGCAGAGTTGGTACTGGGAACTGAAACTAATAAAAAATATTATTAGCCTAGGGATTATATTACTAAACTCCACCTTTGTTGAAGATTGATTTTCTCTTTGTGACTTTGAAGGGGCTTTCTCTGTTTCCTCTTTTACCTTCACGAGTAGTGTCTTTCAAAAGATTTCTAGACTTCATATTAATTCATAATTTAATTTTCGATAATCTAATTTTGAAATATTCATAACTTTCTCATTTTCAGGCTCTCTTTACTCTCAGAATGGTACGTACTCATATTTTGGTATTCAAGCATATCAAGAAGTTTTAAAACGTATGTGATGAAAAATCACGAATAAACACATGTAACTAATTGATTCCTATGATGATGTCTGGTTGTTTATTTATATTACACATGCCCCATTTGGTAATTCTGCCCGTGCTTTCTAGTTAAAGATTAGTGACTCAACTCCCTGAAAGAAGGGAGGGATCAATTATGAAATAACTCTTTTGACTTTGTCTCTGATTAATTTTATAAAAGCTTACAGCTTGAGCCAGAGGCAGTGGCGTTGCTGGAGGGGGCGGTGGCGAGCTCAAGAAAAGTTTTCTTTTTTATTTATTTTATTGTACCTCATCGTTGTCTGTCGCCTCCCCCCCCGCTCTTTGTCGTCAGTCGTCACCACCCCCGTTCTTACTGGCTGTCACTGGGCGACAAACTCAGGGATCGCCCCTGGTGGCAAAAGATCTCACAACCTTGAGAAACACCATAGAGAACCCGGCTGGTGCATTACTTTGTGTGCACCCCCTTAAGCTCCAGAGTATTTCAGTTTATTGAAAATGTGATCCATAAAACCTAAATTCTGCAGCATATTCTTGAGGCCAGGTTACTTGGAAAAAACACCAGCTGCTTCACACCGATCAGATATTTTATTGAAGCTCACCATAAGGTTGTTATGTGGTGTTGTCCAAGATGGAACCTGAAAAGCACAGGGCTTACAGTGAGGCCTACATGTTAAAAGCAAAAATAGGAGACTGGTCTTTGAATTTAGTGAAGAAATGTAACTATAAACCCTTATTTCTGAATAACTATCTTCACTCACTACCTGCCTATAATTTTGTGTTTAGTTTTAGAACATTTTTAACTTGTTTTAATGTACCCAAGTCACATACAAGGAGTGCACACGCTATCTGCCACCGGTAGACAGCTTCCAAGCTCTAGAATTCCCTTTGGCTGTCACTGTGCAATGGACAACTGTGAATCACATCTGTCATCCTGCCACATGGAACAACTCTTCAAACGTGTATATCTTTACGATTGTATTTGTCGATGAAGTATTTCAGATGGTGTTCAGTAAGTGACTAAAGCCACTCTGTAAGTTTCTCTGAAAGGTCTGGCAATTTGGCACTTTTAACACTGCTTCCTTTTTCATAGTCTATTCTGGTAATCACAAATAATGTGAGAGATTATCAAAAAGGAAACATGTTTATTTATTAAGTTGTAATTTCTTGTGTCTTTGTTGTTCATTACTGTATGTGCCCACTGAGATTCCTCTCTACCCAGGGTCAGTGATGCTTAATAATGCTAGTGGCCATTGATGTTCATTACTGTTTGGTGATAATATTGATGCTTGTTACTGCTGGGAACCATTGGTGGTCATTGGTTCATGGCACCATGAAGATTCATCACTACTAGGATTGAGGCATTTGAAGATCATTGCAGCCTAGTACCATGAAGGCTCAGTGCTCATTAGAGTCATTCATGCTTAAAAATGATTGGGACCAATGATGTTCATCCTGTTGGAGGCCAATATTGAAGTGCAATATTGCAAAGAATCAGTGATGTTTATTATTGAACAAGTACATGAACAGACATAAAAGGTAAACAAGAACAGAAACAAGCACAAACTCCAATAAAACAGCCTTTAATGCTGACATTTTGTGGCTATTTCCAAGAAAATGGTGCCGTGTGGCGCTGTCTGCAATGTAGCAGTGCTGCATCATTTAAAAAATGCAGGGATGCACCATATTTACAAGAATACTGTGCGCCCCTTTGTGTTCCCTTGTGTTTTCACTAAAAGAAGCTACCTAGTGCCAGCACAGACACCCTTGCGCCATAGTGCAAGGGTGCCTGCATTACAGGGATGATTTTCTGCAATGCAGGCACCCTTGCACCACAGTGCAAGGGTGTATTTGTTGCAGGGGAATGATTGTTTATGTGAAGGGAAACCTTTCTGCACATAAACAATCTTTAAAGGCGATTTGCACTTTCTATCTCACACACAGTAAGGGCGAAAATGAGGAGAAATAAAGGTATTTCTCCTCATTGCCCCAATCTAATGCCTGCTAGTCAGTGGCATTCGTTTTTGGGGCTGCCTCAGATTTAGAGATCCTTGTTAATATGGGGCAGCGTCAAAAAAGAAATGGGTGCTGCAGTGGAACGCCCACAGCAACACTCATTGCACGCCCCTTTCAAGCAGATACTTGCGTGAGATGGGATGATATTCACAAAGTGGCGTTAAGCTACGCAAAGTGGCTTAACGCCGCTGTGTAAATATAGAGCAGGGCATTGCGCCACCAGAACGTCAGAAAAAGTGACGTTCTTGTGGGGCAATGCTCTTATAAATATGCCCCTTTGTGTCTTTGGGGCCCGATTCCGATCTCGTTTGGAAAGCATATCGACCGAATCGGTACCGGAATGCTTTCCATACGACTCGCATTGCGGGAGTCCGAACATGAACACAGGCTCCCATTGAAGAAAGGGGTGGTTGGGGGAAACCTTGCACCCTGTGGCAGGTCCCCTATGGTGCCTGCCACACTGTGCATGGTTGGAAAGGGGAGACCCATGAATACCCCTTAGGGCCCGATTCGGAGGGCCCCACGTGAAGGGGGGACTGCTCTGTCCCTCAAAGACCGATTGCCGCAGCAGTTTTGTTTTGGGCAAACCGCATCGGAAAGGCTGTCCGAATCGGTCATTGTACTCGCTCGTTCAGAAACCAAGTCCACAGAGCTTTACGAATCGGCTCCAGAAAGGCTCGTCTTGTCCGGATGCCTTTCGGAACCGATTCGGTCAGCCCTGATGGTTTCCAGGCATTGTACTTGGTCGTTTGGAACTGGGAACGAGTTGTTCGGTAACAAGGGTTCCAGTTTGGATTCGGCAAGCCCGAAACCGATTCGGAGACCTTCCAAACGACATCGGAATCGACCCCTTAGTTGTAAATGGATTTGCAGCATCCTAAGAATCAGACAGTTTACAGAGAAGATGCTCACATAAAACAGATGTGTTCAGAGGTGACCAGACATGTTAGTGTCATACATGCACATTTGAACTCTACAGCACGCACAGAGTGCGCTATCACATTCCATGCTAATCTTACCCCTAGACGAGCTGATTAGATAGTTTTCAGCAATAGTAAAGATAACAGATGTAGGGTGGATGTAATTCCTACACCAAGCACACCAACGTGGGCAAAAATGTCCTGCTCGTGAAGATTGCTATAATGCCTGCAAATATTTAACTCGCTGACAATTGCATTAGTTGCACTCATGAAACAGAACTTTAACTAGATACCCCCATCACTGAGCTTTTGGTAGTAATTGTCTCCAAAAGGTGCCCGTGGACCTTTAACATAAAATGGATCTAGCAAGTAGATTGTTTCTTTTTTTGTTCAATAATTTTTATTGGTAATCACAATTAACAATATTGTAAATATAACTACATTTGTATACTTTAATAAATAGAAAAAAAGGAAAAGTAAGAAGGGAAGAGTGAACACTGGGAAGAAACTATATAGAGAGAGATTAGGAATGAATTCAGGGCAAAGAGAGAAAATTAGTAAGAAGTAGCCAGAATAAATCAGATTTAATCTTTTGATGTGTATTATTAGATGAGGCAGTATGAATGCTATGTTCATCACATAGAAAATCCCACTGTGTGAATATAGAGAGTTTGGAGAAATCCTTCCAAATATAAGAGTGTAACTTTATAACTTTAAAAGCAAGTGCAATAAAAAGATCCAGTAAAATGTGTTTATGTCGCATAGTGGATTGCTTCTATCCTATGGCAAATCAACCTTTCTCCTTGCTTTGTACTAGAGCTTGTTGGAATATCTCTTGTTCTTTTTTTGCCCTCCTTTTATTATTTCCTCCCATATGAATATTGATGCATTAATTGTATTACTTCCTGCAATGAGAGGGACAAATGCAATGTGCAGTAATAACAAAAACAGATAAAAATTACATAGTGTGTATAGAAATAAATATTTTATTGGCCAGGAATCCTGCAGTTAATATTTAACACAGATTGTTGGAGCAGATCATACACAACAAGCCATATTAGACTTCACATTAATTGAAGATAGAGTATTTATTAAAGAGTAATGCATGCAACTGCTGATCAAAGGTGAAAGTCTCACAACAAGATTAGATTAATGATAAACAGATTAGATTAATGATAAACAGAGTTGTGTCTAGCTTCAGATGAACAATAGTAATGCTCCTTTTCTTAAAGATTTCTAGTTTAATACATAAGTAAAGGAGGGATAACTATATGAACTAAAAGGCCTTGGTCATTGATAAAAGATGACTTGTGCCGGACTGGAAATGACAAATACATATGGACCTTAGTTCCTTGCTATGATGTTTCTGAATTATGAAGGAGGAGCTTTGATATACAGCTGTATATCGAATTGATGTTATGAGGATGAAATAAAGGTTATCCGTTACCGATCAAACTGTGTTCTTGCCTTTGGATGATATGCGTGCATCAACTTATATTTGGACTTGATTTTGTACCATAGACTGTAGAGCTTTTTTGTAGCATGAATTAAAACAGAGGAATTGTTAGGTGCTCTGGTGTACCTCTTCTACTTTGCGGATTAATTTTATAACATATATGATGTTGGAATTGTTAAGTCATGGAGGTGGACACAGAATTTGGAATGACATTGAGTGCGGCAAAACATATCATAACTTTTCAAACTTGTGCTAATTTGTTATGCAGGAGGAGCTGTAGCAGAGAGGGGAGGAGAAAGATGGATTGTTAAGATGTTTTGTTTCTGCACACCTTGACATATATTTTTGTTGATAATTTTAACAAAGAAAATACTTAAAAAAGATAAACAGCTATAAATCAATGCATAATACAAAAAAATCATTGATGGGCATATAAGATTGTATATTATTTTAGAAGTAGGGTCTTCCTTACCATTCAGGTGAATGCAGCTGCCTCTGGCCCTGATCTGAGGGTCAGTAATCCTGAGCGCCAAAGGGGGTGTACGACTCAGCTCGCTCTGATGTGTTCTACTTCTGTTCTTCATACAAAGCATATCACTTAGGTCTGAAGTAAATTCACAAAAAGACACCATCCTTTATCTTAAACCATAAAAATAACAGATTGCATCCCACTGGTGATCCCTTCAGTTATTAGAGAATGAAACGTTTTGTAAAATGATTTTGATTTGAATCAGTCAATAGCTATAATGATGTAGCATAGAAAAAAAGCATTACTTCCCAACACAGATGTACCAAGTTAGTTCCCACCTGATAGCCCCTGAAAATTTACCATCAGTTGTTTAATGAAAAGCTTACTAGTAACTTTGATCACTTTTGGTCCATTGCACATGACCTGGAGGTGATTTAAAAACTGGAAATGCAATGTTGGGGGTGCAACTTACTGCGTAGGCAGGAACGCAGTAATGGAAAAATCAGAGGATCATCTGAACGGGGAAGGAGTGTGTCACAAGATGTCAGCAATCAAATATAACCCAAATATATAGATCACAGTTAAAAGCGGTGTGAAGTTTATTGCACCCAGTAACAATCGCACCATTTGTTAAATTTCGCCTGGTAAAACTTACTGCAATTTAAGAAGGGGAAAAGGTACGGTTTCAATCAAGCAATAAGAACCAAAATGCGTATGTTATTCCCCAAAAACTAGATATATTTGAGAATGATCACATCTGATAAAATCCGAGCGCATCTGTGTCGGATTTTATGCACGCACTTTATCCATGCACTTTTTATCATACCAAACTGCAGACCAACTCCTAATCAGGGCCGTGGGCAAATCTTTGGAGGGCGTGACAGTGCTGAGAGCCTAGATGAAGTGCTTACATGGACGTCATTTAGAGGTCACCAGTGGTCGCTTTTGTGACCCCTACCTTACCGCTTGAGATCCCTGGCACTACCCTTGCAACCCCTTTCCTAGGAGATCACTAAAGTAGTGTTAGGAATGCTGAACTGGGATTTCCTGAGCTTTTTTCTTTTAACTCGCGGCCAACATCAACTTAAAAAACATTCAGCAGTGAAACTACACTGCAGCAAAATGTTACCATGTATTTTTCTGTGGCACGTGGGCTGAGCTGCTTTTGCAGCGTGCATCTCCTGTAAAAACCTAGCACAGTGGTAAACTGAAATAACAAAACTTTGCAACATAATTTCTAGTTGCTAATTGAGAACGTCTGGCAAAAGGCACCTTCATGTCTCTTGCTGTCCCTGGACATGTCAGGGGAGAGGGGAAATACAACAGAGAGTAGAGAGAAAAGTAGTCTTGACAGGATCGAGGGAGTGCACCAGAAGAGAGGAAAAAGACACAACAGATTGATGAGATACAGAAGCATGTTTGAGAGAGACATAGAGAGAGAAAGAAAAATAAAGCACCAATTGAGAGAGATGGAAAGATAAAGAGATATATGTTGAGAGGTAGAGACAGACAGGTGTGAAAGAGACAAAAGAGACGTCCAAGACAGAAAGGCAAAAAAGAGCTAACAGAGGGAAAGACAGAAATGAGACAGACACATAAGAAAGATACAAAAAAGACGAAGCAATGTATGTTGGAGAGATAGAGAAAGACAGGTGTGAAAGAGAGACAATAGAGAAGTTTAAGGCAATGGCGAAAAAGAGACAGCTGACAGACAGTTGGAAAGACAGAGATGTGACAGGCACATAAATGAGAAAGGCACAACAGAGATATAGAGCTGAGAAACGTGCGAAAAAAGGGCTAAAAAAGATACTGGCCAGAAAAACAATGCAGAGAGGGTACAGGGTGTAAAAGAGACATCCAAGAAACAGGTAAGAGATAGGTGAGTAGGAGGCAGTTTAAAGAGACAGAGATGGAGAGTAGAAGGTGATATACAAAGACCGGTGTGAGAGAGCTTGAGAGAAAGAGATGGTACAGGTGAGAAAGAGGAAATAGAAACAACTGAGCAGATAGGGAATGGACAGGTGAGAAATAATTCATAAAGAGATCGCTGAGAGAGGGGAAAATAATCTAGAGAGTTGATAGAGAGGTAACAGGCAGATGAGAGAGAGGTGGGCAAAGGTATTTGTGCATAGTAGATGATATATAGAGAGAGTGAGGTGTAGTGAAGACAGGGTTTTGCCTGCACTCATTGCTATGTTAGCATAAGCGTTTTAGAGGTTAACGTCATCTTGCCACTTTTGCTGCTTTTGCACACGACACTACAGGTAGCTGTTATTATAAGTAAAACTGCTTGCTTGCTTTTTCTTCACATGGAAACGGTCTGATTTTCACATCCCTAGACATACACCGCGACCTTAGTCTGAACACTGTGTGCAGAAACTGTGATGGTCAAATACCAATGTATGCTGTTGAATTCAGGTTGATCGGCCCACGCTCTAGACACAACAAGCACACAGCTGCAAATATCTGAAATTCGGGAGCTTTAATATTTCATTGCATGCATGATGCAAGCACTCTTGGAGAAAACCTTTCCAGACACAGAGAGCAGTGCTGATCCTGTGATATGATTCACCTAAGATGATCTTGGCGGTATGGGGTTCCCCATTGTAACCTAGAGACCTTCTATTATTATTATAAAACTAGCTTATAGGGGAGGGTGGTACACAAGGTATTATAGGACCTGTTTCCACTATCATTATAATATGATTTCTCCCTTTGTGTTTTATGGAATTGTAACAATGCTGATGGTTTTATTTCTAATCATTTGTTTGCTTATGTTAGCCAAAATACTGCATCTTAGAGCACGTAGTTAAAAATAAACATTTTAAACTTTTCCATGTCTCTGATTACTCACGTTGTGGACTGATATGAGAATACCAACAAAAGGTGTTGATTCCCACCATTCCTGAGAGTAACCTAAGTCTTGTTCTGGGTTGTCAAATCATTGGTAGCTTCGCTGTAGTAAGAGCAAATGAGACACTGATGCTAGTCGGATAGGGGTTCTGGGTACTAAGGTCAGTTTTTGGTACTCCACAATTCACTAAGGTCCTGGTTTCCTGCGCATAGTTCTGTGCATGAGCAGAATCCCCGCAACATGGCGCACCTAACGTTTTGGTCTTATGATTGAGATGCCTTAGTAGTGCTTATATTTGTCCACAACACCCTCACTCTTGTTTACGGTTGACGGGAGTGACGGTTTAAACCTACCTATATAGTTGACTTATAGGTTCATTAAAGCTTGACAATTAAAAACGTTTCATTTTGAATTACTGCACCTTTCTGTGCTACGGTTTAATATAGATTGTTTTTCATCTCTGCTTACATATGGCTGAAGTTGCTATTGCAACGCATAGTCGCACGCCTCTCCGGCATTATTTGACGCAGTTCGGGGTGCCAGATGATGGAATGGCAATTATCTTTGTAGTGAATGCCGATGCATCGTTCCCCTATGAGCTTTTTTACTCTTGGGTTACTTTTCCGGAGGTGAATGCGGATGATAAGATGTTCCACTCATACACTCCTACGGCAGTTCCAGCGAATTACATGCCGTATAGGACGCAGGAAATTCCAATTTCCGCTTGGCAGCATCATATTTGGTTCAATGGTGCCCTCCCCCAAACCGTAACTCTGGTTCGGTTAGGTCCCTTGTCCATTCCTGGGGCCACTTGGCCAGTCTTGGCCGGGTTCACACCTTATCCACGATATTTGTAAGCCCCGGTGGATGACTTACGTCATCTACATACCGCCTTGATTGAGGTGCATAGGGCTTTGGTGCAATACGTCTCACGCAATCTCCAGCTGGGGGCACATGGGGTTGCAAGGCAACCAGTGGGACCGGCCGGGATTGCTATTAGATCCGTCATGGTTAATTCGGTAATGGGCAAGCCCCCCCAAAGTAAGGACGATACACCTTATTGGCTTGCTGAGAAATTTAACCAGCTGGAAGCGGTATTCCCTAATTCAACTCCTGTGGAGAAACACAGGATTCTTATGATTAGTTTGCAGAAAGACTTAGTCCCAGTGGTAACAGATTGTGAGAACTGGGGTAAAGTATTTGCAGCGGTCTACGTGAAGTGCTTCGTCACACCGTCTATGACTGTATTGCCCTCCGTGATTAAGCATGTTCAGGATGAGCACGGTCCGGAAGCGGCAGTCGAGTTGGGAATGAGGCTTGCCGACATGTTCAACGTAGTTGCTGGTCTCATCCTTGCTAACGTCAAGGGAGATGCAGTTAACTTTCAAATGTCGAATGAGCCGCGCCTCGTCGCCGACGCCGATAATTATTGCGGAGGCTTATAAGACCATTGGCCGCAATAGTTTGGGTGTTAAGCCTTTTGCTAAAATAACAACGCAATCGCAAACTCAGACGGTTAAGTCTACAAAAGACGACCGTCCTGTTTTTCCTAAACAAAATTGGAAAGGTAAAAAACAGGGGAAGCAGCAACAGAAACGGGGGTCACGTCCCACATCACCAATACCAGTGACTACTGAACGCACATATGAATTGCGCGATCGCACAAGAATTAGGTCTCCTGATAGATTTCAGGTTCCTGATCAACGTTCTCCTCGTTCTTCACAGGAAACATTGGTCTCACAAGCCGGTGGAGTTGAACGCGGCAGAGGTCGGAGTGCCCCTCAAAGGCGTGAGCAGCCCCGCCCGGCTGATGGTGAAAGCAAGCAGGACGACTTTCAACAACCTCAGTTTCAGAAAAAGAAAGTTGCTGCGCTAACAGCGAGGTATGCCACAGATAGTGAGAACACTGCTTTGGAACCTGACATGGGCACTAACGCTGCTAGACAGCGTAGCGGAGGTTACAATAGTGCGGCAAGCACTGCATCCATATCTGAAGGCGACAGCAACTGACACGTTTATTACTGTAGAAACTGCTGACACTAGAGCGGCTCCCCCTGACAGACTATATGACATAGTCCTTTTAATTGAAGGTGACATAGAACGTACCATACAAGGGATTTTTTGGGAAAATCTGACCTCTACGTATGACATTTTGTTAGCAGAGGGGGACTGGCCCCCAGCTTTCGTTTTGGCAGCTCCGAGAGGGGAGGAGGTAATCCTCCCATCTTTCGCGCACACTGTGCCGACGGCGCAGGTGCAGAACGTTGCAGAAGAGTGGGCTCAGGTGCTTGCACTGGCGTTGTACCGTACTCAGGTTGGTTGGGATAAATTATCGTCAAGCCATGAGATTCCATTGCGGTCGATGCCACAGCCACAACCCCAATATCCCATGCGCCGAGAAGCTAGTTCTCCTTGAACAATTGGAATATCAAGGTGTAATTGAGACATGTGTGTCACCCATGAATAATCCTCTTTTCACTGTAACCAAACCTGATGGTTCGCACCGCCTAGATTTGGATTATCGGTATTTGAACTCACATTGTCGGACGTGCGCGGTACAGAATACCCATAGTTCTGCCCTCGTTGATAGTCTCGTGAGAAAAAGGTTTAAAACCACACTTGACATTTCGAATGGCAGCCATAACCTGTCCTCTATTAGTAGTCAATTGACAGCCTTTACTTCTGACGGCAAACAAAAACAGTTTAAAAGATAAGCCATGGGCTACAAAAACAGTCCAAGTGTCTTTGCCGCACGTGTTGTCTCTCTGTTGGCTGAAGAGGGGTGAAACCCCGAAACCGGTCCAAGGATGCTTGTTTCCAGTCCAGGGAGGACCTGGCTTGGCAGTTCGGGCTGGACTGTTCCCATGAGGCACAGGGTCAAGACTGATTTGCATATGGCTGGTTTCAAACTGGAATGGCATGGTGAGCAAAAAAACGATGAATTTAGGCCCAGATCTCTGTACTGGAGTGAATGTATGACATTGTTCTGCATTCTGTCCTTCAACTGTTGTTTTTGCATTTGTCACCCCGAGTGGGACGGGTATACCCAGACGTGGGTCCCGTGCTCTTCATGCCACTGGAATCAAGCTATCCTGGCTGAAGAGAGGTGAAACTCCGAAACCGGTCCCAGGATGCTTGTTTCCAGTCCAGGGAAGACCTGGCTTGGCAGTTCGGGCTGGACTGTTCCCATGAGGCACAGGGTCAAGACTGATTTGCATATGGCTGGGTTCAAACTGGAATGGCATGGTGAGCAAAAAAACGATGGATTTAGTCCCAGATCTCTGTACTGGGGTGAAAGTATGACATTGTTCTGCATTCTGTCCATCAACTGTTGCTTCTGCATTTGTCACCCAGAGTGGGACGGGTATGCCCAGACGTGGGTCCCGTGCTCTCCATGCCCCTGGAATCAAGCTATCCTGGCTGAAGAGGGGTGAAACCCCGAAATCGGCCCTAGGATACTTGTTTCCAGTCCAGGGAGGACCTGCTTTGGCAGTTCGGGCTGGACTGTTCCCATGAGGCACAGGGTCAAGACTGACTTGCATATGGCTGGGTTCAAACTGGAATGGCATGGTGAGCTAAAAAACGTTGGATTTAGGCTCAGATCTCTGTACTGGGGTGAATGTATGACATTGTTCTGCATTCTGTCCATCAACTGTTGTTTTTGCATTTGTCACCCGCGAGTGGGACGGGTATGCCCAGACGTGGGTCCCGTGCTCTCCATGCCACTGGAATCAAGCTATCCTGGCTGAAAAGGGGTGAAACCCCGAAACCGGTCCCAGGATGCTTCTTTCCAGTCCAGGTAGGACCTGACTTGGCAGTTATTGCTGGACTGTTCCCATGAGGCACAGGGTCAAGACTGATTTGCATATGGCTGGGTTCAAACTGGAATGGCATGGTGAGCAAAAAAACGATGGATTTAGGCCCAGATCTCTGTACTGGGGAGAATGTATGACATTGTTCTGCATCCTGTCCGTCAACTGTTGTTTTTGCGTCTCTCTGTTGGAGAGCATCGACCCTGATGAGTACTCATATGTTGATGATATTTATCTCACAGACGACAAATTATGGCCGCATCTGTGTCGCGTTGACCGCATCATTGTCATGTTTGCGGACTTCGGTTACAAATTTAACTTTGCAAAATCACACATTGCAGAGTATACAGTGTTGTTTTTGGGCTATGAACTCAACAACGAAGGACGAGGTTTAGCACCTCACTTCCTGGAGAAACGCAATTGTTTGCGCGCTCTGACAACTCTGAAAAATCTACAATCATTGCTGTTTTTAAAAAAAAATTAGGGCGTACTTACATTCCCGATTATGCCCAGCGTATGAAGCCGCTATAAGCCTTGGTACAACCTACTTTTACCAAATCTTGCTGGCTGCCAGAACATTCAGCCATTCTGCACTCTTTGCAGGCTGATCTTCTTGCTTCTAAATACTTATTGACATGTGATTACCATGCAAACCTCGTTATCAGAATTGTGCCTGGCGCAGTGGGTTTCACGTACTTGACATTTAATGAGGGGGACACGGTCCCTATTGCTTACAAGTCACACTTGTACACTTCGGCTGAAATGTGCTTTTTCACCTTTGAGAAAGTATTAACTGTAGTACAGATGGCGATTCTGAAAGAGAGAGCACTATCGCAAGGGAAACGCAGGTTGGTTGTCACACCATATCCTGCCCTTGAGGCAGTAACGAAGGCCAGTGCACCAAATTCTAAAGCTTTACATCCGCGTTGGATACAATGGGCCACTTCTTTGACGTCTCCGGATGTCACATTCATCTTTGATGCCTCATTGCAGACTCAGGAGTATTTACAGTATGAATTTGTTCATCCAGCTCCTCTGTCCCTGCGCCCGCTTGAGGATTACCATTGTATCATTTACACTGACGGTTCGGCGCCACCGGCGACAGAATCTAAGCATGCTTCTTCAGCGGCCTGTGCAATAGTGGCTGGTACTTTTGTGAACGGAGAATTCAAGTCTGATGTCGTGCATACGCAGATATTGGGAGACTGTACTGCCCAATTGGCAGAGCTACGTGCTCTGGTACTTGCATTGGAGTTTGCTGATCCTCGTGTGACTACTCTTATTGTAAGTGACTCATTCTACTGTGTTCAGTCTTTTAACGACAATTTATTCTTTTGGTCTCACACTGAATATAGTGATTCCAAAGGTAGCACAATCAAACATGAAATGCTTTGGGTTTGAGTCGCAGATCTTAAACAACGTCTGCTGCTGCTGAATGTAATTCATACTCTTGGTCACCAGCGCATAGGGGTACACGCTGTTGGCTGATGAAGCAGTGAAAACAGCAGTGGCTACATATCTAGTAGCAGCAGTTACAAGATCTAAAAGTAAGATTGATGATGACATCTTGGCAGCCATTACTGCAACAAAGAAGGGTGATAATTACCCTCGAGGTTTCCCTTCTAAATACTCTTATCATTTAAGTCCTGATAAAGTTCCCTATTTGAGAATGTGCGGACCGCAGACTTTCCTTGATAACAGCTGCTCACGAAGGTATGGCTTCAGCCCATGCAGGCGTCTCAGCGACTGTCACTATCTTACAACAACGTTACTGGTGGCGCGGATTGTATAAACAGACTTGTGATTTTGTCCTTACTTGTGACATTTGCCAGCAGATTAAACCTTTGACTGCTGCGCGTCCACCTCAAACACAGTTGTACATATCTAATAAACCACTTGGGTGTGTTTATTTAGATCACTGCGGTCCTTTCTCCTCTGATACTGCGTATAAGTTCATCTTAGTTGCAGTGGATTCGTGCACACGTTTTCTATGGGTCTGGCCACAAAGGAGTGCTGATGCTAGAACTATCATCAGGGATTTGCGTGTTCTTGTGGGAATTTTTGCATGTGGCACCCTCCATTCGGACCAAGGTCTGGCGTTCGCCTCTGAGGCGTACAAGGATGCCATGAGGTCTTTGGGGAACCAAGTCAAATTTTTGTCTCCATACCGGCCTGGGGACAATTCTGTTGTGAAGTGAATGAACTGTGACTTAAAGCAATCCTTGACAGCCAGGGTTTTAGGTACTGGCAGGAACGGGTTGGCCCATTTGTATAGCATTCAACGTGCACTTAATAATCTCTCTAGAAGGTCGCTGGGTGGGCGGACCCCATACGAAATGCTCTTTGGCATAAAAATGTTTGTCCCGGACCTTGATGGTCTAGAAATGGCGGCGTCGGCCGCACCCTTTGACGTATATGATCCTTCTGCTGTATTACAGAATCTACAAGAGACTCGAGACAGTCTTGCAAAGGAACACTTGCCCTCCACAACTGATGCTGCACTTTAGATTCCGGTAGTTGGCTGGCTACCTCGAGTTGGAGACCTGGTGCGTTGGAAGGTGGAGAACAAGAAGGAGTTCGGCCCCTCTTATCGTGCACCTGTTCCAGTGCTTGGCGTGCAGGGTACAAGAACAGTCATTTTACCTCCACTTCCTGGTCACAAGGATAACAGGTACATCTCCATTGACAATGCCAAACTACAACGAGTGGCCGATTCTTCTTAGTATGACTCCAGCGGTCTCTTGTCCAGTAATGCTTAGAAATTCTGTTTTGGCTCCGGCAAATACGAACAGGCCTGACATTGCCATCGAGATGCATACAGTTACTAATCCTCTATTGACTCCACCAGCTGGTGGTCCCCATGAAGAAACTGAGTATACCTATCCCACAGATGTGTCGTTGCCTGGTGTGCAAACAAGTGCAGTTGACCAGTCACGTTATTCTTTTGACACTAACGCTACAACATCGAGTGCCACATCGAAAATTTATATTTTTGCTGTTTGGTTTAAAAGACATTTTTTAATCCCCCCTTGGACTTACACTTGGCAGGTGCTCATATCAATTTTTTTGTTTATGTCGATTGGATTTGTGGTTGTATTTTTTCGCCTAGTGAATGGACATCATCTTACCGAAAGATCTGCAATTAGATTAATTGATGGAACTTTGGCACCCCACTCCTCATCACACATCATAAAGAGAGACCAGACGTTTGTTAACATTACTGCCTGGCCTGTGTTAGATGGGATTGTATGGGATGCTGTAAAATATCAAATTCATGGCCCTGCAGGATTGATTAATGTCCCCAATGTACTTTGTGTTTCCATGGGTGATGTTGTCCAAGCCGTTGAGGCTCTTTTTTCTGATTTGAAATATTATGCTGCTTTTGATGCTGAAGATTTGTATTTAGACTCAGCGAATTATGGATAGTTATTTTGTTACCAACACTATGGCAATCATTTCCTGCATAAAGCGAATATATTTAGAAATGTTGTTAATTATACACAATGGGAACATTGTCCGGCTCCCATTGAAGGCAGTTCCAAAACTCTAGTGAACATATTTTACCGATTTCAGTGTATCTAACCCTGAAGCCTTTTATTTTAAAATGTCTGCTAAGTCAGCTTCCAAAATTAGACTTACACACACTAAATTGCTGTATTCGAAGTCCTTTATGGATGAATTAGCTATAGGGGGCTATGAGCTGTGGAAAAATACCATTGATCTTAAATCGGTTTGGGGTCCTAAACTGGCAAGTTCAGGGCACGGAAGCTTTGCATCGTGCATGCCTTATCCCGAACCACATTTTGGGGCCGATTCTGATCCTGGATTTTTATTCTCCATACAAATCGGATCCGTATTTTTTTCCATACAAATCGTACAAGTCCCTTACAACCCGTGTAGTACGATTCGTACGTGAAAAATACATACAAATCGGCCCGATCCTTACAAATTGGATCGGGAAAAGCTGTACGACACGGACTTGTAAAAAAGACCATACAAATTGTAAAAAGGCTGTCCAAACCGTCAAGTACGATTCGTACCGGGTTGTCAGCATACGATTTGTATGGAAAATGGCCTGTATACGGGGAACGGCTCGTACTGTTTTCGGGGCATACAGGGGCCGATTCCGATCCTGGAAAAACGCTTTACAAATCGTGGTATGGAGCATTTTCCCCATACAACTGGTACTTGTAAGGATTCCCCTACAACCTAGGAAGTACGATCCGTACAAATAGACGCTCTCCATACAAATTGTAAAAAAGACCATACAACTCGTTTTTACAAGCGATTCCGATATGGATTGCCCTGTACGCGACGTACACATGTATTCCCGGCAGCAGTTTACAACCCGTCAAGTACGATTCGTACAAACAGCACTCCGTACGGCTCTTTTTTTACAGGAGCCAAAAAGTGCCGGAAAAACATTGTATGCCCCGAAAACAGTACGAGACAGACCCTACATGTACGTACCGTACAAGCACCGTACCCCACAATCGCTTGTGTACGCACCGTACCCCAAACTTGCGTATGTACGGTGCATACATGCGCGATGTTGGGGTACGCACCATACACACGCCTCGCATGTGGGGGGACCACTGTATGCCTCATACCCCTATACGACCCATACCCCGGTACGAGTCGTACCCCCAGAATGAGTCATACCTGGGTACGAGGCGTAAAGGGGTTTGCTTCGTTGCCCGGTATGAGCCCGTATACAGGCCATTTTCCATACAAATCGTATGCTGACAACCCGGTACGAATCGTACTTGACGGTTTGGACAGCCTTTTCACAATTTGTATGGTCTTTTTTACAAGTCCGTGTCGTACAGCTTTTCCCGATCCGATTTGTAAGGATCGGGCCGATTTGTATGTATTTTTCACGTACAAATCGTACTACACGGGTTGTAAGGGACTTGTACGATTTGTATGGAAAAAATACGGATCCGATTTGTATGGAAAATAAAAATCCAGGATCAGAATCGGCCCCACAATGTATTACCGGCACTTTTTGGCTCCTGTAACAAAAGAGCCGTACGGAGTGCCGTTTGTACGAATCGTACTTGACGGGTTGTAAACTGCTGCCGGGAATACATGTGAACGTCGCATACAGGGCAATCCGAATCGGAATCGCTTGTAAAAACGAGTTGTATGGTCTTTTTTACAATTTGTATGGAGAGCGTCTATTTGTACGGATCGTACTTCCTAGGTTGTAGGGGAATCCTTACAAGTACGAGTTGTATGGGGAAAATGCTCCATACCACGATTTGTAAAGCGTTTTTCCAGGATCAGAATCGGCCCCTTTGTTTTTGAACACTACTATTTTTCAAACCCCTTGCTTTGGATTGGCGACTTCTAAAAATTAACGCCCCTACCATTCCTGATCTGGGTGCTTATCCTTCCTGGGAAAATCACACAGATCTGTCCCTTGATGAATTGCAGTCACTAATTACTAATACATCCTTCAATATTTCCAACTTAGATCCCCACGGATGGTTATTATGGCAAACAACTTCAGACTCATGTCAACATCATTTTTTGGGGCTGAGATCAGGCTACACACAAGTTAGGGTTGACCCCTGGTTTGAAACCTCCCATTCTGTTACTACCTATTCAGTAGGAAAATGATGTCAAAACTGGCTTAAACATTCCACCTTGGCGTCAGTTAAACTTCAGTTGTCTAAATTAACTGACAATGTAGATTTGAATGATTTTGTTAAGGGCCCTGTGGGTGGCAGGTCCAAAAGATGGGTATATGCTATTTACAACGAAGTTTGGAAAATATCTCAAATTGAAGCTGTTTCTAGATTGAGAGCTATTGATCAAGCAAATTTGGAAAAAGTGCTTGCGGTCATTGATAATAGCATTCACACTCTTTCTTCCAGAATTTACACATTAGATAATATTGTTTCATCTGTTGTGGATATTGTACAGGATGACATGTCTGTCTTATACCATGGTCAAAATCAATTGCGTTCTATAATGCAGTTTGCATGGACTTTACAAACATTGAAGGCTGGGAAAGTTCCCTGGGACTACATGAATACATCATCTTTATTCCTGCCGTTTAATCTGACAGATAAACAACAGTTTATGCCCATGAAGGATGCAACATATTCACTATTGCATATTGAAAAGTTGGATCCTTTACCATTCTCTGTGGCCGAATCAAACTCAGCTGTGTGGCTTATCCATGGGTTAATCACACTACCATTTCCATTGTTTAAGTTCAGTTCATGTATGAAACATTATGCCTTAGGCAGATACGAACCACTAGGTTCCGCTTTCCTACATGAAGTTTGGTCACTCCCATTTACATACAGGTGCCTGAGAGAGGGTAAAGAGGTTTGTTTAAAAGGAGAGGAGTGCACTTCCACACCTGATCACTTAGTAGTTTGTAGGAACATTCAATTGCATGGCACTTGCAACATTCACACACCAAATTTAGCTTGCATTTTGAAGGGAAATCCTGTGCCAGCAATTACACTGACTTTCACGTTATTAGCTAACAGTAGCTATTTGCTTTTAAATAATGAGGCGTGTTGCGGGATGCTAGCAGGGATACCGTACATTGTAACTGTCTCCCAACGAGTAGTCTGTTGTAAGAATGTGCTTTTCCCACTTCTGCATGGGAGACTCGATGTATCCATCTGGCCTTACATACCAACCTTAAAAGCAGAGTTCAACAAGATGAGAAGAATAAGGGCTCTATTGTCTCAAAAAGAAGTTGCCCTAACTTCCTCTCGTGAAACATTTGTCCTTCACGTAGCTAACACCCGCACTGAGGTGCATGCACTTTTAAGTACTGATCTCCCACTTCATTTTGGGGCTCTGATTCACACTATATTCAATGCCTCGTCAACAACTGGCTTGGCGCATTGTTTTAAAGTTGTGGTCTCTGGCCTTGTGACCGCGTTCCAAACAATATTTGGTTAGATACCGGCATTTTTTCATTCTATTTTTTCCAGCTTCTTCGGCAGGCTTCCGTTAATCCTTGCCTTGACTGCTGGTGTGCTGCTGTTGCTTTGTTTGCTCCGCAATGGCTGCACGATCTGTGTCACACGACAGCCTACCCCAGCTGCTCCAACTTCTCAACCGGATGCTGAATACTATGGAACATTACCTCTGGCCACTTTGAGTGTAGCCTATGGATTGTCCTTCCGGTTCTCATACTTTACTTGCGCGCAACCTGTTTTCAATTGTTCATTTGAATGGGCCCTGGATTTGTGCCTCTCAAACACGGCGTCTCCTGCCCCGGATTATGATTGACTGATGAGTCCCTTAGTGGCTCATGAGTTGGACTGTTCGGGTATCAGGATTATACCCTGTGCAGCTGCGCACAAATTCCTAGGAAATTGGAATATATATGCAGCAGCCCATGACTTCCTGGCGTGAAGTTATCTCTAAGAACACGCAAGTTGTCCTCTGATGGTGCTAGAGGCTCCGGTTATCGAAGAAAATGTATGTTCATTTCCTTTATTAGATTCGATGGCTGAATCATTTACTGAAGATTAAAATTACTTCCTCTTGGGATATACTGTGCCTATAAATTGATGGATTAAATTGTAAATCGTCCATCTTCTGCACAGATTATCTTAATTTTTTTTACTTTTTATTTTTTTGCTCCGGAGTGATCTTTTTGTTTTTTAATATTTTCCCAACACACATTTCAAACTTTTCACTACCAATTATACGGATTGGCAACATAGAACTTGGTTCTGGCTCATTCGAACTTGAACTCTGCGTTCCTGAATTGCTTCCCTATTTTGTTTGTGGTCCGATCAAGGGAGGGTGTAATGAAGACAGGGTTTTGCCTGCACACATTGCTAGGTTAGCATAAGCGTTTTAGAGGTTAACGCCATCTTGCCACTTTTGCTGCTTTTGCACACGACACTAAAGGTAGCTGTTATTGTAAGTAAAACTGCTTGCTTGCTTTTTCTTCACATGAGAACGGTCTGTTTTTCACATCCCTAGACTTACACCGCGACCTTAGTCTGAACACTGTGTGCAGAAACCGTCAAGGTCAAATACCAATGTATGCTGTTGAATTCAGGTTGATCGGCCCACGCTCTAGACACAACAAACACACAGCTGCAAATATCTGAAACTCGGGTGTCTTTAATATTGCATTGCATGCATGATGCAGGCACTCTTGGAGAAAACCTTTCCAGACACAGAGAGCAGTGCTGATCCTGTGATGTGATTCACCTAAGCTGATCTTGGAGGTATGGTACACCACAATTCACTGAGGTCCTGGTTTCCTGTGCATAGTTCTGTGCATGAGCAGAATCTCCGCAACAGAGGTAAGGAAAGAGATGGGTGAGAGAGTGAGAGGTGTGAAAGTTGAGAGAAGTAATAAGGAGTTCTATAATCATCTTTGAGTCTGTAATGTATGTATCTATGTATTGGTTGTGATGTACTTTTTAAGGTCTCTGTGATCAATAATAAAGTTATGATGATGATGGTAATAAGAAGTCAGGTGAGAGAGACAGGTGAAAAAGACAATTCAGAAAAGGGGCGAAAGGTGAGAGGCAGGTGGCAAAGACTTTGTTAAGAGAGATAGTATGAGATAGGTGAAGGGGAACAGGGAAACTGATGCAATACCTTAGAGAGGGAGGCAAGTGAGAAAGTGAGAACTGATAAAGAGATGGCAGCTTAGTTACAAATAGCTGAGAGAGGTATTGAGGATTGACAGGTGAGATGCAGATGATAGACAGATGCAAGAACACTGAGAGAGGAGAAAGCAGAAACAGAAATGGAACAAGTTGAGACAGAGCTGAGGGGAAGATGTGGGTGTTTTTATAAAGAGACAGATGGATGAGAAAGAAACAGCTGGATAAGAGAGAAGCAGGTAAGAATGAGATCATAAAGACAATACCTAACCTCTTTATCTGCATTGTGCTTAGTGCATGATTTTCAACTGCAGTGATGTCCCTTTTCATGGTGTCATCAGAGTAAAATGTCATGTGATATCACTTCCTAGGATATTAGGTGAAAGTTCGCATGATGTCACTTTCTGTGATGTAAGTGGGGGTGGACAAAGGACAAGACTTGTCACATCCACTACCTGAGGGATTTTGGTGAATTGATCCAGTCTTAGTTAAATGACTGTGATGATATAGCTCGTCATACACTAACGAGTAGATTTCAGGCTGTCCTGTGTCCTGGTAGTACCAAAATACACAAAAGAAATTCCTTAATTTTCAAATTTGCATTTAGTTGGTTATCTCATACCATCTCTCATAACAAGATCCCAAAACATGCATGCTGGTACACCCCAGAACTCAGGACCACCAAGTGCAACAGCCACCAACTAGAGAAATGATAGCGCGCCACCAAGAACCCCACTGACAGAGCTTCTCACAAAACAGCCCTCAGCACTTATTCCCAGCACCTCAAAGAAGCCAAGAAAGCAGCCATCACCACCCGATCGACTCCGCAGCCAACCACACAAAGGAACACTTCAAAATAGTCAAATAATTCTCCAACCCGACAGCCACACAGAACACCATTCATCCCTCCCAAGAACTCTGAAACACCCTCTCAGACTATTTCCACAGCAAGATCCCCAACATCTACAACAATTTCAACCTCCAATCCCGTACCCTCAACCCCGATGACATCAACCAACCAGTGAACACCAGCCAAACCATCACCACCTGGTCACCGCTCTCCGCCCTGATCACCTCAGACAACATGTCTTCCATCCACACCTGGGCAACCCCCGACCCCTGTCCCACCAACTCTACAACCTTGCAACGAACCTAATCAGCACTCAACTCACCAGCATCCTCAACCCCTACATCTCCATAGCAGCCTTACCGGAGAGATAGAAACACACAGATATCAGACCCTCCTAAAAAAAAGCCTCTGCTGACCCAAAAAATCTCAAAGTCCCGGCCAAAGTTCTCGACAGAGCCATCAACCAGCAGCTCAGTGAATCCTTGGAACAAAACCACCTACTGGATGCCTCTCAATCAGGATTCCATGCCAACCACAGCACTGAAACCATCTAATTTCTGCCACAGATGACATCAGAACCCTCCTTGGCCATGGAGAATCCTGGTCTTGATCCTCCTCGACCTCTCTGCAGTGTTTGACACAGTCTTCCACAACACCCTCATCATCAGACACCACAACATAGGCATACAGCAAGATGCCCTTAAGTGGATTGCATTCTTTCTTACTGGACGCACACAGAGCATCTAAAGTACTGATCTTCGGGAAGAGCACCTTCACATGAGACTACAGCTACCGACCACACACACAATCTTGGCATCATCCTAGACAGCCAACTGACCATGAAACGACAACTTACACAGTCACCTCCCCCTGCTTCCACACACTGTGCATGCTCCGCAAAATCTTCAGATGGATCCCAAGCAACGCCAGAAACATTGTCACTCATCCGCCTTGACTACAGCAACCCCCTATTTGCCGGCATCTCCACCCCGCTCCTCCGAAGACCATACAGAACACTGCAGCCAGACTTATCCTGGACCTCCCCAAATGAATCCACATCAACCCCCACCAGAGAGACCTCCACTGGCTTCCCATCCAGAATTTGCCAGTACAAGCTCTTAACACATGCCTACAAAGCCCTCTTTCACCTAGGACCCGCCCACCTCAACCATCTACTGAACTTCCAATAACCTGCTAGACACCTGTGCTCCTATTCACTCGCGCACCACTACCACATCCGTTGCAGCCGCAGCGGTGGATTCTCCTTCTCCTACATGGCTGCCAAAACCTGGAACAACCTTTCCCTCCATCTCCGCACAGCTCCCTCGTTGACAGACTTCAGAAAGAGACTCAAGACCTGGATCTTCGGAGACACAGCGCCCAGATACCCCTAGGGGCGACAGTGCTGCACTTTAAAAATGCTGTTGATTGATTGATAATTCTCACTTGTAAATTTATTATCCCCAAACCATCCAGCCTTTTCACACCTTCCCATTACATTTATCACATTCTTCCTGTATCAAAAGTGAGATATGCCTTTCACTGGGAAAATCCTGCAGAGTCTACAAGTTTCCCTTTTGCCCTTTGGTTAATTCCTTAGATGATTTAGTAGTTCCAATATTTTATTTAAACAACCCACCACATTAATTAAAATCGTGTTGCATCTTGTTTAGCCATCCGAGCTCCTCTCTAGTTTACCTACCTTTGGGCTTCAGCACTCTATTTTTGTCACTAAACATATGCACACACTGATTCAATTACAAGACTACCTGTCACAAGAAATCATGTGAACAATGCCACACAACAAATCAGATTTCTTAAAAAATGTAAGTCAATTTAATCAAAAAGAAAACATATGTACACCAGAGACAAACGCATTCCGGTAACTGATTTACAGAAAAAGACAGAGCAGAAATAAATGGAAATTCATAAGTACATTTAATCGATAAAAAAAACAATTCAAAACGGACATGCTGTTATTGGCCAGCTCCCTCAAAATTATGTGTTGTCAAACAGAAAGTATTAAAACAACTGATTACTGAAACAGATCTGTACAAGCATAAGCAGCAATTAAATATGCATTTCTAAATAAATTAACATGACCTTAACAATGTCAGAGTAAAAAAGAAAAGCAAGATGCAGCTGGCATAACGTCATTGGGCTGCTTCCAACAGAGTGATGCAAGCCAAAAAAAGAGAGTGATGCCCTGCTTAATTAGCAAGATAATTTAAAAATAAGTAAAAAGAAAGTGGTGCATTTAATTTAAAAAATCTCCACATTAAATGTGAGGGGAAAATAATTTCAAAATCACTAGAGATCCTTTTAATGACCATTATGTAGACCACAACGTAATCACAAATTAGGACCAGTACTATGTCTCTTATTCGTTCAATTGGTGTGCGCAAAAATGAAGTGCAAAATAATTATGTATACAAATGTCATTAGTTGCACCCCGAGCTGACCTAAAGTAATGGCTTTTGGGTTATTAATGTCCATCTTTTATGGATCAGTCAATAGTTTATTATTTGCACGACTACCTCTGGACATTCACTGTGGAGCTGTGGGGGTGGGGCCTCGGGTGTGGAGCAGCTGTGGAGACGCCATTAGGAGCTGTAGGGAACGAGGAAGGCAGACTGTAGGGTGATGACTGTGGGACGAGGGATGAACGGGAGTGCAGGATAGAGTGTGACTCAGAAGTGTCACTCAATTTGTGACAAAGGGGATCAAGGTAGAAATAGAGGGTAAAGCATCCTAACCACTTTGGAATACATTTGGGCCACATTCCATTCCATCGTGTTTAAGCTTGCTTGTTGCTTTGCAGAATGAGGGAGACAACAATAAGCAACACTATCTTGGTCTTTCCCTCTAAAGAAGCAGTCCAGCTCTTGGATGCAGACTGTGAAGGCTGCCCCTTCTGGGGCAGATTGTAGAATGGTATGCATGTTGTTGGCCGCGTCGATAACGACACACATCAGGAAAAACAGTGGAATTAAAAGCTATAGGGAGATATGTTGCTGGATCAAGCAGTTCTAGCATTTGCACCCATCGCCTTTTGGTGGCCTCAGGGACTACCACAGCTGAAGGGATGTGCCCAGCATGCCCCCGAGCTTGTGCCCGAGGTGCAAAGATATACCTGGACCATTGTGCCCTAGGGTCTTGATTTTAATCTCGTTGATGAGACAGAACGACATGTAGGGTTGCTTCTGTTTCCATTCTCAGTGGACATGCCTTTTCTTGACATCTATCTTGCTCTGATTGAGATGGGGCTGTAACTGATTTACATTAGGTTGGATGACTTCTGCAATAGTGCAGATGAGTCAGAAAACAATGGAAAGAACTGATAACCAAAAATTCTACTCTGTGGATAAGAACCAGTGCCTCGGCATTCCCCTGGCAGACTTTTTCTTTCTTTTACTAAGGGCATGATTTAGATCTTGGCGGAGGGGAATACTACATCAGAAACGTAACGGATATCCCGCCCGCCATATTACAAATCCATTATATCCTATGGAGATCATAATACGGGGGACGGGATATCCGTCACATTTGTGGTCTGTTCCATCCGCCGAGATCTAAATCAGGCCCTAAGTTTCTCTAAGTTCTAGGAGTATGCCAAAATTAATTTTTTGAGGATGCAGTGCCTACTTTACTACTAAGAATGTACTTCACAATGAGGCCCAATGTGGCTGGAACACATCTGGGGTTTCTTGTGCTGTCGTCTTTCAGATGGTAGATGGTTTAGTCGTTTGGGCTGGACCAGGGGATCCTGAGTGGTGTGGTGGTGGTGGTGGGACGTAGGAGATTAGGAACAGAATGGGTTTGAGTGGAGGAGGGACGATAGGCAAAGAGCTTTGTCCAAGTCTAGTCATCCACATCAGGTGACAATGCTTTGTTTGAATCGCCTGTCAGTAGCTTGAGGAGAATTAGGTTGGGGATTTAACCTGCATGAGGCTGGACAGCTGCAAATGCCTCAAGAGGGTGGGGGAGCCAAGGATCTTCACGAGGAATCAATGATCTGTAAGAAAAGAATAGCTGTTTTTTGGGGCGGTGCGTTCCTTCAAGGAATGACACAGAATGGGCCATGGCAAGGTTGCATGGTTATGGTGAGGTTCGTGAGAGGAAAATAACACATGCAATTGTTAGGCTGAATCTGCACTCTATCAGATATGTGATGACAAAATTACACCTCTTGCCGCATACAAATGTGGCAGGGAACTGTAGGTAATAAGAAGGGTGGCAGGCCCAACTTGGGGGCATATCAACAAGGGCTTTATCTGCTTTTTTGGCTTTAAAAGCCAAAAAAGGAGAGATAAAACTAGCGCCCTATCAACAACAGGGTGCTAACATGCAAATTTGCATGTTAGCACCCTTTTACTCTACGCTTCCCCTTGCATCTCTAATGAGATGCAAAGGGGGCGTTCCAGAGTAAAATAATAGGAGAAATGTCGCTAAGCGACATTTCTCTCATTATCAAGAATGTCGCTAACACTGTTAGAGACAAAAAAAGCAGCGCTAACCGCGGTTAACGCTGCTTTTTTACATCTGGTATTTTTCTGACTTAGGCATGATATCCTATGGAAGGAGGATATCATGGCTAAGTTTGCCTGTCCCTATCAACAAGGTAATGTGAGATTATTGCTGGGTTTCCAGCGATATTCTCACGTTAGCCTGTTAGCGTGAGGATTTTTATCGCTATTGAGATAAGCGTTGCTAATAGCACGCTATCTCAGCGATAAAAATTCACGCTAGCCGGCGATAATTATCCTAGCGCTAAGTGCGCTTAGAGATAATTATCGCCGGTTGTTGTTGATATGCCCCTTGGTAATTACTGAAGGTGTGTTGACAATTTAGAGGGGTCCATTAGAATTTAGCAGAAGCTGGACATCCACTGTAAACCAACAGATGTCCCAGTAGGCCAAACCTGTAATTCTCTGTTGTCATTTAGAGGTGGGGAAAAGAAAGGGTATAAAATAAGTTAAAAGCAATGAAGTGCATCGGTAGAGTTGACAGTATGACTAGAGGGGCAGAGGCAGTATTTAGAGTTCATGCTGAAAATCGTTTTGTGACCCAAACTTTCATATACTGAAGAAATGCTTGAGAATTCTGAAACAACTTAAAAATCCCAATTATCCTTAGAGTAAGATCCCTCCATCAAATACTTCTCCTCCTTGATCACTTTTAGGGCAAAATAGACAATTTATCAACATAGTAACAACAAACTATCTTCTATGTCAGCTCTCCTCTCTTATAGAAGCTGCTTAGTATGAGCTGATTGTTGCAATACTGTTCTATTCACTTTACACCAGCATCGCTTGAAGAGTTCTTCGTATTGTTGAGGAAAAGAAAACACTTGGGCTTTCTAATGAGCAATAATCAGAATTGTGACTCCAAAAATCTGACCTCCCTCTTCCTGTTGCTGATGCCCTGCAGTGTTACCATCTTGAGATTCAGTTTGGGTTAAGTGCCTGGCCCACTAATATCAGCCTTGCTAAACAGTTTTGTTAAAGAAGCTCACATAGACCCCCTGGGTCCAACACATTTCTGACCAACTTTGAACCTGTTATAGTCGGATAAATTAGTGAGCAATTGCAATTCAATCACGCCAGGAAAACATTTATTGAAACAGCATCTTGTACAAGGCAGATGCTAGATGTGCTGCCCAGTATACGGCACATCTCATGTGTGTCAGATGTAGTGATTTTTATGATCCAACCATGGACAATGTTTTGGCTTCTTTGATTCTCACATATCGAAGCCTTCAGTAGGATCAAATTGTTTTTATAGCAGATAAACAGGCAAAGAAATCATACAACAGGGATGCCTTGCAACTGAAAAAGTAATGATCTATGCCTCTGTAGTTAATATCTGTTTGACACTGCATTAAATCTGTGTAAATGCATGCGATACACGCATGCCTAGTTAGTGAACTCATGCATCCAGTTTAAAGAAAGTTTATTAGGTATAAATATAAGATACAACAGCAATACAATACAGTATATAAAGACACTATAATATAAATATAGTCTATACAGCAAAGAAAAGGAGAGTAGGTCGGGGAGAAAAAGGGGAAGGGGGGAAAAATATATCCAATACTGGTACTACTGAAATATTATTTGAAAATATAGCATTTAAACTGTAACTATCTCTCTATTCTAAACTTAATAGTATATTGAGGACAGAAATGGAATAGAATAACAACTGAGTAACAGTAGCTTAAGGGGGTTTGGAGACCTCCTCAGTGGCTGGTATATGCAGAGGTAACGACTGAGCAGATGTATTCAGAAAAGTGGTAATGGGTAACCATAATAAATCACGTTTAATAGCAATTGCAATTGGGTGAACATAAGCCCAATCCAATCTGTGATTATAACAAATTCTATACCACCAGGCTTGAAACAAATTTTTTTTTCATGATCTAGTGATTTGTTGAAATGCAACAGCTATATGTAAGTCAATATTGGAGACATTAAGAGTGGTGGAAGAGGACCAAACTTCTGCAACACTGCCCAGAAAAATATGAGAGAAAGAAAAAGGGATACGAGTATGAAAAATGTTGTTAATTTGTTGCCACACTCTGATCCAAAATTGATGAATAACTGGACACGTGAATAACATATGTTTAAGTTCTGCTACAGGAGCTGGGCAGGACCAACAGGTAGAGGAAATGAGAGGGTCAATATGATGTATTTTGGCCGGAGTGATTAAAAGTCTATTATATATGAAAAATAAAGTTTGTGTAGTATTTGCTGCCCTAGAGGATCTCCTTATGTTGGTCCAGATTTTGTCCCACGTTGAAATAGAGAAGGAAGTGTCCAAGTCAGATTCCCAGCTACATTCTACTGTAGATTTATCACGAGCGTGACCAGTTTCTCTTAATTTATTATAAATTTGAGAAGCTGAAGGGGAAGATTTTAAGAACGAAAGTGTAACAGGAGAAGATTTAATAAGAGTGGAGGAGGCCATGAGAATATCATAAGATCGTTGAGCAGCCAGAGTCAATGATAAATATTTAGAATGATAAGAAGAAGGGAGAGAATAACGTGTTTGCATTAAAGAGAAGGGTATACAGGTATCGCCTTGAAAGAGTTGATTAGTCCATTTAAGACCAAGAATGAACCAGTCTTTCCAAAAAAGAGTTCTATTGTTGATTTTGATGTGATTATTATACCAGATTGGGGATTGCAGAAAACGATTACGATCATCTAGACTATTTAGTAAGAGTGGATGAAAAATGTTACAAATATTTTTAAGAATGGGGAGAGAATACTTTTGGGGGGTATTAGATATGGATATAAATTCTTCAAATGAGAGAGGATGAATGAAATAAGATTCAATTTCAACCCATAAAAGTAAAGATATCGAGTCAGTTATATTCTGTGATAGCAATGAAGAGGACTATTTAAGAAAGAAGGAAATGTGATGTGAAGAAAAATCAGGAAAATTGACTCCACCCAAATGTTTAGGCTGTTAGAGTTTGGAAAAAGACATAGTGGCTTTTTTGTTTTGCCACAAAAATTTTGACAAAATATTGTCAATATTTTTGTAACAAGATTTAGGAATATTGAGTGGAAGATTGGATAAGAGAAATAAGATTATAGGAACCAGCATCATTTTCACGGAATCCAGTCTACCCCACCAGGATAAAAATAAGGGATGCCATCGTGATGTGGAATTAGTTAGAGTTGATTGGAGGTTTTTTTAGATTGAGTGATACAGTATCTTTAATAGTGGGAGTAATCCACAAGCCTAAGTATTTCATCTTAGTATGGCTCCATTGAAAAGAAGAAGTTAAAAAATCAGCATGGAAACAATGTTTATTTAATGGTAGGATTTCACATTTATCAACATTGAGTTTATACCCTGAAACTGAAGCAAAAGCTGAAACCTCTGAAAGAAAAGCTGGTAAAGAAGTCTGAGGATTAGATATAAATAAAAGGATATCATCGGCATATGCTGAGAGTTTTAGATGTTTATCACCATATGGAAAACCTGTAATATTTTCGTTCATCCGAATTTTGGATAAGAAAGGTTCTAAAGCCAAAATAAATAAGAGAGGGGAAAGAGGACAACCTTGTCTGACACCTCTAAAAAGCGGAAATGAAGAGGAAACAAGGCCATTGGCTAGAATAAATGATCTGGGAAAGGAATAGAGATGTGAAATATAAGAAAGAAATTTAGGACCAAAACCAAACCAAGTAAGTGTTGACAAGATAAACTCCCAATTAACTCTGTCAAATGCCTTTTCAGCATCAAATGCAACAGCAGCTAATGAGTGATTGTAGAATTGGGATTTACTAAGTACATTGAAAAAGAGACGAGTATTATCAGAGAGATGGCGGCCCTTAATGAATCCACATTGTTCTTTACCAATTAATTGTGGTAGAATGATGTCCAAACGAAGCGCAAGATTCTTCGCAAATATCTTATAATCCAAATTAATTAAAGAAATAGGCCTGTCTTGCACAATGTATGATCCTTATTTTCTTTAGGAAGAAGACAAATCAAAGCTTCCTGAAATGAACCTTCAGACTTCTGGGAAGTTATAAAAAATAGGAATAAGTTATGTAGTTTGGGGATGAGTTGCTTGGAAAAATGAGTGTAAAATTCTATAGTAAAACCATCAGGCTTGGGAGCTTTTCCTTTTTTAAGCATTTGAATGGCTGTGAGAATGTCTTTAATTTGTATATCAGCTTCCAAGGAAGCGAAATCTACATCTAAAGAGGAAGGAGGAGAAATAGAGGAGAAATATTGAGCAATAGCAGTTGGATGAGGTGAAGATTCAGGAGTATATAATGATCGATAGAAGTTGGACAATTCTAAGAGAATTTCTTCATCTTTATGGATTATAGTATTAGATGAAGATACAATAGACTCAATTTTAGTACGTTCCTTTTTGATTTTGAGATAGTTAGCAAGAAGATTGCCAGACTTATTTTGTGCACTATAGAATTTAGCGCTGGATTTAAGTAAATACAGATTTGCAGATTCAGTAGAAAGTTTATTAAAAGAAAGTTTAGCATTAATAAGTTCCTTTAAGTCAGATTGACTCTTAGTTAAGTAATAAAAGTGTTCCAATTTTTTAATCTGTGTATTAAGCAACTGTATTGAATGAGAAGCTGCACGTCGTTTGTGAGCAACAAAAGAAATAATAAAATCTCTAGAGGCAGCTTTAAAGGATTCCTAAATAAGTTGAGGGGATAACTGAGGAGATTCGTTTTCTTTGAAAAAAAAAGGTTGCAAAATCAAGAAAAGCTGTTGTGAATTTAGGATCTAGTAAAAGAGAATTGTTTAATCTCCAGCGTCGAGTTCCTTTAATGGGAGGGAGTAGATCCAAGCTTAATGAAACTGGGGCATGGTCGGAAATTATAATAGAACCTATATGTGAGTGAAAAATGTGTTGAGTTAGGGCTTTGGAAATAAAAATGTCGTCTATTCGGGATTGTGAAGAGTGAGCAGGTGAGTAATAGGTGTATTCTTGTAGTGTGGGATGACAGAGTCTCCAGGAGTCCACAAGAGACCTTTGAGAAATAGTGGAAGTGAATTGAGAATGCATGAGAGAAGGAGAGAATCTGACATTAGATCTTCTATCAATAAAGGGGTCCACAATCATATTACAGTCCCCGCCAAAAATCAAATATTCATCAGTATATTGCATTAAAGAGGAAAGGATTTGGGGCCAGAATAATTTATCTTGGTTAGTGGGAGCATAAATATTAAAAATAGTGAGAGGGATCTTATTAATCAATAAGGAAACCGCAACCCATCTACCTTCAGAGTCATTATCTTGTCTTATGAGATGAACATCCAAGCATTTATGGCAGAGAATAGCAACGCCATTGCGTTTTCCTGAACCTGGTGATGCCAAAACATGGCCTACCCAATGACGTCGTAGTTTAGTTATCTCAGTATCTGGTACATGAATTTCTTGCAGTAAAGCAATATCTCCTTTTAAATTTGCAATATGTGATAAAACTCGCTGACACTTAATAGGAGAACCCATACCTTTAACATTCCAGGATACAATATTTAACGACATCTAAAACTTATACAATTATATTCAAAAATTTCATGAGAAAAACTGTCATATGTGAACCTGAAAACATAGTACAACATTTGATAAAGTGTGAGTAAAAAGAGTTATCGCAGAGAAATAATAGTGAGAGATACAAAAGAATTTAAAATAGAAAAGGAAATGAGGATGAGAAAAAGGATGATATGAATAAGAAGAAAAAAAGAAAGACCAGAGATTAAGATGAAACAAGTGAATAGGGAGAAAAAGGGGAAAGGAGTGAGTATAACAAAAAACAAAAAGACAAAACAAAATTAACATTTGATAAGACAATACGGTAATAGGAAAACATACCACAAAAGGACAATAATGATGGGGTAGGTGAAGCCACATGGGGAAGGCCGGAATCCGGACGAGAGATCGCAGGATGAGAAGTAAACGGAGAACATCATCCAGTAAGAATGAAGGAAACAAAGAACAAGGGAGAACAAAAACCACATCCTGGGAAAAGAGAAGAAATAAAAAATAAAAATTAATACGGAATATTATAATAATACCAAAAAATTACAAATACATCCGAGATAAGAGAAATTTACAATTAAGAACAAAACAAATAACAAACAACAAACAGGTAATATTTAGATAATCATGTCATATTATGGTTTAGAAGTATCCATAGAGTCTCTTCTACAAGAGTTCCAACATTGTTGAAGCATTGCAGGATCTTCATAGTTGGTTGTTCTGTTATTGTAGGTCACCTTGAAGAGGCAGGGATGAAATAAGCCATAGCGAGCATTGATGCTGCGAAGTGCTGGTCTTATATCTAAGAACTTCTTCCGACGATCAGCAGTTATTTTGGCATAGTCTTGAGCAAAAAAGAGATTTTATCCATTCCAAGAGATTTTTCCTCGTTGTTTGACAGCATGTAAAACCTTAAGTAATTCAGTGTACTCTAGGAAGTACAAAATGACTCCTCTAGGCTTCGTTGAGGAAGATGAAGAACAAGGTTTTTGACCCAAGCGATGTGCACGTTGGATATTCAGTGGCGGAGCTTCTGGAAGACCAAGAAGAGTTGGAAGAAAGGATTGAAAATAGGAGATTGGGTTAGAACCTTCAAGACCTTCAGCCAGACCGTAAATGCGTAGGTTGTTACGTCTATTGCGATTTTCCAAATTTTCAACCTGTTGTTTAAGTTGCTCTATTTCCTTGTGAATAAGAGGAACTTGACCAGTGAATTCTTGAACAGAGTCTACTCGTCTCTCCAGAACATCAACTCTTTGTTCAGTATGAGACCAATTATCTTCTAAGCTCTGCAAACGAGTGTTGGTTTCTTCCATGTATGGTTTGAGAGCGCGAATCTCTTCAAGAAGTAGTTGCAACGAAAGAGGCGAGGAAGAGTTAGTAGGAGACGGTGGATTCATTTTTCCTCACTTTCTAGGCATGGAAGATGACGTTGACGGTATCTTGGACCCCTGTTTGGAGCCTAGCCGAGATGTAGTAGAAGATGAGCTTTTTGTAGCAACAGGATCATTGGGAGTATCATCTGTGTTCTCTTGTAGGATGTTAAAGGGATTGAAATCCTCTAAAGATGCACCATTGGACTGCAAAGCCTCTTTACGACTGGCACAAGATGTTGCCATGGCGGATACTAAGAAAAGACGGTCCTGGAGAGGGAGTTATAGCAGTGTGAGCCTTCCAAAAGCAGAGTAATGCACAAACGTCACTGTAAGAAGTTCATGTGAGGAGACAAAGCACTGGTAGCAGCTCCCAAAAATTGTTACACAAAGTGAAAATAAAATGAGAATAGCAGAGACACAAAGGAACATATCAGTTCAGTGCCATTGAGGAGAAAAAATGATTCAAGCCTAGAGGTGGCAACCGTGAGGAGCGTCAGAAAACAAGATATCACCTAGTACAGAAGATCCAAGTAATGTTGCTTAACATGAAGTGAAAATAGCAGAGACCAAAAGGATAATATTAATTCCATACCAAATAGTCACTGAGGAGAAGACAGACATAGTCCCAGAGTAGACGCAGCAAGCATGAGGAGTGTCAAAGAACGAAATGGCAGCAGTTGAGGCACACCAAATAATGCAGTCCAAAGTGAAAAAGAATAAAGCAGACTAGAAGAATGGCGGTATTTTCGAATCAGGCAGCCATTTTAGCAAAGGAAACCGTCCACATGAGCATAGATGCGACAAATATGAGGAGCGCGTTGGAAGTAAAAAACAAAATGGCGGCCGCGATCAAATTGCAGCTGCGGTCGATGAGGAGATGGCAGAAAAGCATATTTAAGCTCACCAGACGTCTGTATTCATAGCGCGGTGACTGGAGCAGTATTTCGGCCGATAATATATTTAATCTTCACGCTCTGAAAATGAGCGGAAACAACCTGGAAAGTTCCCGCCGCCTCACGCCACTGCGGAGCTCCCGGGAACGGCGGCCATCACCGAAAGCTCCTAAGCCACGCCCCAGTGAACTCATGCATAATTTTATCACTTAGATGACGCCAACATTTATAGAGGATGATCAGGGGGTAAAAGATGGATCAGAATATTCCATTGTAAATGAGGTAAACAGTCACACATTCTTAACATTGGGGCCAATAAGAAAGAAAAATAAAAAGCTCCAATATTTTTCTATTCCCGTACATTGTTACTACACCCTTTGCATAGATTGTGCTCAAGTAGAGATAATAAAGCTGGTTTATGTCACCATTGTTTGTGAAGACCATGAACTTTACTGCGTAATTAACATGCTTAATTTGTGAATGCATTGGTGAATCCATTCAGGCTTAAAAGGTACCAGAGGAATTGAGCAGGATATGAAAATAAAGGATCTTCCTCATTAGTTGAATGTCCAACTTTAAGTCTCCATTGCCATTTATATTTCCTCCTGGTTCATGCTTAGCCCCTGTTATCTTTTTCAAATTGCTTTGCTACAGATGGTAATACATTAACTCTTGCTTGAAGGTTTTTCCCACAAACCTATAGTCAGAATTTGGGGAATGCATTTGGAAGAGGTTGACCCCTACCAACTTAATAAATAAAATCTGGTATATTCAAACACAGTTCTTAGAGCATGCCTGCTCAAACCCTTGATAGCTGTGTAGAAACAGCAGGCAATTACCAGTGAAAGGTATGTTAAATTGAAGCAGTGCCAGGAATTTTAAGCTCAAGAAAACAATAACATTTTCGAATTGATTTAAAAAAACTAAGGGGTCTATTGCGATGGCGGGCGAACGGCTAAAGGGACAGACCGCCATAGGTGTGGCGGTCCCGCCGTTGGCATTAGGATGCGCCCGCCACACTGGCGGGCACATCCCGTATTTTTTACATTGCGGCGGGCGGTGCTGCAAGCAGCACCCACCACAAGGTAAAATGCATGTTGTGCATTTGAATGCACAAAGTGACGGGCACCGCGCGGTACCTGCCACCTTGTGCATGCAAATGCTGGGGGGTACCATAGGTACCCCCCATGTGCACCCCTCACCCCCAACACCCTGGGGGTCAGCAACGGGCCCTCAAATGCAGGATCCGCATGCCTTTCAATGGCGGCGTTGCTGCCATGGAAAGGCTGATCTCCGCAGTCATCTTAATATGGATGGCGCTATTTTGCAGACACCGCCACCATATTGTACACTTTTTCCTCCCGGTCGGTGAGTCGAACGGCGGAAATCCGGCGGACGGTCTTTCCGTCTGCCGGGGTCTCCCCCGCCATCGTAATGTGGTGGGGGGGAAATGGGAGGTGCCGGTGAATGTTGGCGGGCGGATCGCCGCCGCCATGCGGACAGTGGCGATCTGCCCGCCAACGTAATCGACCCCTGAGACATTTTTTTATGAGAAAATAGGACACCAAGATTACCAAATGTATTTAAGGGAAACTGAAGACATGATTTCTTTTTTTTTAGTTTGAAGCCAAAGATTGGCTAGAAAAATAAATGCCTTTTAAAAACAAATATTTGTGGTTGAATGGGGCCTTGGAATGATTTCAGGCTACAGTCATGGAGCAGAGGTCAGACACATCAGATGGGTTGACTCAGTAAAATATTTTTCTTTCATCTCCAGTCTCTGAAATGGAAGTCAAAAGCCCTCAGGTGTGCACGATCCAAAGCTGAGGCCAGCGATGCACTCTCAAAGTCAGACACTTAGTTGTCGAGCTCCTGCTAAAGCTTTTGCTACTTTTGGTACACAAAGCTCTAGGTGGATTTTCTTGCAGTGGAGGTTGCTCCAAGGGTTGCATAAATTTGCTGCCTGGTCCAATGTTTTACCTTTGGACTTAGTAACTTTTTTGGTTCCTAAAATCCTCCAGTGGGGCAAGGCTGGATGCTTTTACTGTAAGATCCTACTAAACCTGTTTTCAGCACAGCAAAAAGCTCCTAGCAGGATGAACCTGCTTTTCTTGTCTGCTTTGGGTGTGATATGTGATCCAACGCAAGACTGGAAAATGGGGAATAACATTTACCGATACATTCCCTGCATCGCAGACCCGACATCACACTAGCTCATTCACACATGCAGTCACTGGTGGGGCCCATAACACCAACACTCATACGTCTGTCTCACAAGTCTGCACACACAGGAGGGATGAGTAATTCAAGCGCTGGACATGTGGGGGGAAATACCTTATATAACCTATAGGGAGAGAAAAGTTATTTTACAAAATATATATTAATATCCTTCGCCTATAGATCCCTAGTCTCAAACATCAAGGCACTCCACCCACCTGGTCAATGGACCATTTTAGTTGGATTGGTTGATGGTGATTTAGAACCAGCTAAAACACAATTTAAGACTCAGAATCCTTATTTCCCTCAATGAAACCACAAACTAATTTTCCTTGTTAATCAATATATGTTTATCTAAATTTTCATAATGATTATTATTTGCATTTGTCTCGTCAAAGTTTAGAGTTTTAGATCAATTCAAATAAATCGCAGAACATCATATTTACTTAATCTGGCTATTTGAAGTCCTCTAATTCATTGGCTCTGCATAACCAAAATGTGTTGTAAATTGTCCGAAAAAGCAGGCCAAAGCTCAAAGTCCTCTGCTCAGCACGCTACAGTCCCAATTTATTAAAGGACCAGAAATCGTGCAAGCATATATCATAGTTTGTGGATTTTAGAAAAAGTTTGCAGTCATCAAGTGGTCGGGCAGCATCTGGATCTTCGGAAAAGGCGTCACAACGAACGTGGAAATGATAAATGGAAAAAGAGAGATCATCATCCGCATAATTTTCGCCCTCCCTATTCTACTATCCGTTTTATAATAAAACAAGTCATAGAAGATACAATATTAAACTTTAGAACAGTCGTGATTGGCTGGTTGAGATCGTATGACTAATATTTCAAGATTTTCAGTACAGTTCGAGGGGTGAGGTCATCGGTTAGTGAAGTATCGGCTTGTTCCGGTTTACTGTAAGGTTGATTGTTCCCGTGTCTTGGCGAGTGCCCCGTTTCGTCTCCTTGACCGGGGACAGTTTGTGCAAAGGTCGCTACGAGGTTTTGGAGATTTCTTGCACATGCTCAGCTCACTTCGTGCCTCATGAGACAGTGGCCACTTCTGCGTGTGGTGTCAGCGGCCATATTGGATTTAGGGCCAAATGCCAACTTAAGTGAAACAAACACAAAAGAATAATTAATTCATGGAAATGGTGATCCTAATGTTAACCCCTTGCTAATCCCTCTATGTGCTTGTATTTATCTAGCATATAGCGACATTTAAAGCAATTATATTCACCTTTTTCGATCCTCCTCAAGGGTGCAACATCACAAAGCAACATATATCATGCAGTATTCTATTACCACATATACTATTGTTAATATACGTACAGATTTTAGTTATAAGAGTTATTTAGCAAATCCCATGTGTATTTTAGTATTAATAATGTTGATTAATATACATGCAACACTTGTTTAATAATATTATAATTAATAGATTATATAATTAGTATTTTCATGCAAAAATAGAGGATGTATACAACATTTTGCACTACCTGCTCCATCAAATCCCTTGGCAAACTCAGCATCTTGCTATAGTCCTCCAAAGGGAAAAAAAATGACTGAGTCTCACTTTTCTCTAGCTGCTGTGAAAGTGCCTTCTGGTCAGTTCTTTAGCCCCTAGCTCTCCAGGGCAGAATTCTATGTGCCAGGTCTCTCTCTAGCCAGGAATCCTGCAGGGTCTGGATTTTCATTGCTTGGTGGGCCCTCTTGGAGTTTGGAGCCCTTCTGGTTTTTGGGTCCCTGAAACAGACCACCAGGAAGCCAACCACTTAACCCTTAGAGAGCATTAGAGAGCATTTCCAGTCTCTAGTGCAAACAAGAATCAGGATTCCTTAAGTTCCTTGAGTCCTCTTTTTCCAGAAGAAGTTAAGAGTCTTCTTTCTTCCAACAGGGCCCTCTTCTTAAGGTGTCGTCTTCCCAGGTTCAGGAATATTCTGAAGAGGTGACAGTGAAGTGCACATTTCTGCTGTGCCCTAGCAAGTGACTGGAGAATTTTCCCTACCAAGTCCTGGTTACTTTGTTACCTATTCTGTTTTCTTTTGCAGCATTTCTTTGTCTTTCTGTAAAATTACAGAGAAGCCCCTGCTTCAAACTGGCAGAAACCTTCTCCACCAGTCACCCCTGCGTTCTCCTCTTACCCAACAGGGTCCAAACTAGCTATTATTCCCACTATGGCTGGAACCTGGCCTTCTAGGAGGGTCCCTGGGATAAAATGGACAAGGCCTCTTTGGCATCTTCAACTAAAAAGAAGTGGTGAGGCTCTTCTTTGTTATATCAGATGTTGCTGTCCACTCCCAGATAGGTACTCCCTGCTAGGTGGACACTATTTAACACCACCTTGACTTCTTAGGCTTAGAAGCAGGCTACTGTATTCTGAACCAGAGTTTTAACTATCCAAATCAAATATGTGTATTCTAGCTCTGCAGTATGATGAGTGACAGAACTAAATTTAAGCCAATTCTAGCTCAGGCAGCCTTAAGTACAGTTTTGCAAAGTTGCTTTTTTACTAAAGTCAAACATCAGATTTAACCATTAAATCAGATTTTGAAAATTAAGTAGGAGATAGCTCTCAATTATTTCTATCGTATTTTTTTCTCAGGTGGATATGTAGAATAAATATATTAATCACAGTTAGGTTTGTTCATGGAAAAGTCCAGCACAGCCTACACAGTGAAACTAGCTTTTGGGGTAACCCCGGGGGTAGTACTCCGCTTCCCCACGTAGTGTACGTAGCGCTGCCTGCTTCGCAGTTTTTGAAGTAGGCGTAGCAGGCAGCGCTACGCACACGCCAAGGCGAAGCGGAGCTGCCTGCCGCCTGCCACCCGCCTCCGGCCCGCCCTCCTTTTAAAATAATGTCATGTATGATAAAAAAATTAAATATAAAGACTTACCTGCAGCGCGGCGTCTCCGGGGCTCCCTCTTCCTCGTTCACAACTTCTTGTCACAAATGCGCAGGCGCGGACGCCTGCGCATGTGCATTTCTTGTGAGAAATGCGCATTCGCGGGCGCATGCGCATTTGTGACAAGAAGTTGTGAACGAGGAAGAGGGAGCCTCGGAGACGCCGCCCTGCAGGTAAGTCTTTATATTTAATTATTTTATCATACATGACATTATTTTAAAAGGAGGGTGGGTGGGAGGAGGGCGGCACGTAGTGGGGCTACGCGGAGCGCGCAAGGTTGCATAGATTTGGGCACACTACGCACTGCTCCACGTAGCCCCACTACGCCCACTACGCCCAGGCTTATTTTGGGGTTGTATTTCACTGTGAAGGCAAACAAAGTCCATAATAGTGTGCACTCTATTTTTATACATTAGCACCTGGCCCTGAGGGCTTTCAAGGCACACTTTAGTGGTGACCTGGGAATATATAAAAAATGCTTTTCTCTACATGGCAAAGAGGATTTTCCCTCCCATGTGTTACTGTATTTTAACTGCAGCCCAGGCAGAGTGCAGTGGTGCTCCTGGCTGCAATGACATTTTGTGTCACAGTGTAAGGTCATGCTGCAGACCACTATGCAATTTCAATCAATCAATCAGGATTTATAAAGTGGGGCTTATCACCCCATTGGGTATCCAGGCGCTTGCAGGCCCCAAAGGCTTATTCAAACAGCCAGGTCTTGAGTGCCATTTCGAATTCTGGAAGTGAGGTGCTGTATTTAGCAGCACACATAGAAAGTACAAAATGGCATTTAAGGATTGTTTATGTGCAGGAAGGGAGGCCTTCCTGCACATAAACTATCTTCCCCTGCATGCAGACACCCTTGCACGATGGTGCAAGGGTGCCTGAGGTTGTGTAGCACCAGCGCAGGGGGAAATGCAGATCTGCACCATATTCTTGTAAATATGGTGCAGCCCTGCATTTCTGAAGTGACGGAGTGAGGCGTTAAGCCAAGAAGGCTATTGCCTCACTCCACCACTTCCCTTGTAAATATGTCCCTAAGTCTCTTTGCGTTGTTTTTAAATCCTTGCATGTCTTTGGTCCAGTTGCTCTGCAAGAGAGATTAAAATGGTAAGTACCTGGGAGACCTCTGCTCAGCACGCTACAGTCCCAATTTATTAAAGGACCAGAAATCGTGCAAGCATATATCATAGCTCGTGGATTTTAGAAAAAGTTTGCAGTCATCAAGCGGTCGGGCAGCATCTAGATCTTCGGAAAAGGCGTCACAACGAACATGGAAATGATAAATGGAAAAAGAGAGATTATCATCCGCATCATCCGCATCATTTTCGCCCTCCCTATTTTACTATCCTTTTTATAATAATACAAGTCATAGAAGATACAATATTAAACTTTAGAACAGTTGTGATTGGCTGGTTGAGATCGTACGACTAATATTTCAAGATTGTCAGTACAGTTCGAGGGGTGAGGTCATCGGATAGCGTAGTATCGGCTTGTTCCGGTTTACTGTAAGGTTGATTGTTCCCGTGTCTTGGTGAGTGTCCTGTTTCGTCTCCTTGACTGGGGACAGTTTGTGCAAAGGTCGCTACGAGGTTTAGGAGATTTCTTGCACATGCGCAGCTCACTTCGTGCCTCATGAGACAGTGGCCACTTCTGCGTGTGGTGTCAGTGGCCATATTGGATTTAGGCCCAAATGCCAACTTAAGCGAAACAAACACAAAAGAATAATTGATTCATGGAAATGGTGATCCTAATGTTAACCCCTTGCTAATCCCTCTATGTGCTTGTATTTATCAAGCATATAGCGACATTTAAAGCAATTATATTCACCTTTTTCGATCCTCCTCAAGGGTGCAACATCACAATGCAACATAGATCATGCAGTATTCTATTACCACATATACTATTGTTAATATGCGTACAGATTTTAGTTATAAGAGTTATTTAGCCATGCAATTAGCAAATTTCTTGTGTATTTTAGTATTAATAATGTTGATTAATATACATGCAACACTTGTTTAATAATATTATAATTAATAGATTATATAATTAGTATTTTCATGCAAAAATAGAGGAGGTATACAACATTTTGCACTACCTGCTCCATCAATCCCCCCTTTGGTGAGTTTTTTATCACCACAATACCTAACATTTTGTAAATTTATTATGAAAAGAAAATGAATTCATAGAATTTTTGTTCACATTTCTGTTTCCCCAATTTCTTCTTCTCTCGCCTTTCTATACATACTATCTTTCATTTCTTCTAATTCTACTTCTTCAAATTCTCTTTCTCATCTTTTATTCTCTTTCTTTTTCAAAGTTTCTCTTTTTAAGTTTTTCAGTATTTTCTTTCTTTTGCAACAGAAACATCCTAGTCTTATAACTAATACAAGAAAAATTACACAGGTTAATGGAAATAAGATTTTACCTATAAATGTACTACCTAATTTTAATAAGAACTCTTTAATAGAAGATAATTTCTTTCCAATCTTTTCCCAGACACCTTCAACCTCCAGTGGTGCAATTTCCTCATGCAAATCAGTTATATTTTTAATGTATGACTTTAAATCTTGACTTTTGTCAGGAATGTAAGTACAACAATGTTGAACTTTCAGCATTCCACGGACTCCACCCTCTTTTGCCAAAATTATAGCAAGGGCAAGTCTATTTTGCATTACCATGGCGCGCATGGCAACCATTTCTGTCTTTACCAATAAAAATCCTCCAGCGGTGCTTGTTGACAAGCAATCCACTACTGTTGATAAATTTCTAATTTTATGTGCATTCAGAGATATTCCCACTGCTGGTATCAATGCTCCAAAAATGTCTCCCACAATTTCTGACCAAGATTCTCTCTTTCTACGTGTTAGTTGTCTACCTAACTCTTGTGCACCATCTCTTCCTCTTCCCACATGGAATATCTTTGGGAAAACCAGGCCCACATAACATGTGCCAAACCAGTGATCTGGTAAACGATAATATGCTTTGTTCCTGCAGATAAAATATAGTCCAGGAAAAACTGGATCATTTCCTCCTTTAAAACCCCATCCACCCATGATTCGATATGTATCATGGCAATCATTGTTACCTACAAAATAATTATCATACACAGTTTGATTCCTTCTAATACACAACTTTCCTTTCTGACGCCAATCTAAAGCCAGTGTTGGACTAGCTTCTCCTTTCAAATGTTTTTCCCTTTCAACATCCCAGACTGTCCTTTCCTCTCTTCCCTCAGATACTTTCTTTTGCATTTTTAATCTCCTTTCTTCAACCATATCCAAGAACACTTTCTCCTCCTTCTTTAAACTACAAGTTAGATGATTTCTAAATATAGACTCTAATGTTAATTCTTTAGTTTCTAAGAAAAATTCACCTAATACCTTTGCAGGTTTTACTTTATTCAATGTGTTAATTACAGGTACTTGTGAAAATATGTTATCTACATCTGAAAAGTAATATTCTAATTTCCCTATTTTGTAAAACAAACTTGCTATTACACTACATGTTATTCCATACGTTACTGCGAGGTGATGATAGGTCACTCCCTCAGATACAGATGTAGGTAACTGCATGCAGACGCAGCAGTCCCTCACATCCATTGTCTTTACATATTCATATAGTAGTTTCGAAAATACATTGTTAGAGAAATCATTTATAGACCTGTCTTTATGTAAGTAATTTCTATCTATATTAGTCGGATGTATTTTCTGAAACTTTTCTACATTAGTTTTATTCTCACTATGTCCTTCTATTGTATCTAATGCAACTTTAAATGAGATCATCAAAGCCCAAGCACTCCATAGAAGCATTAGTAATCCTGTACAACAACAACACATTTTTAACCACCTTCTAAGAAATATACATTTAGTTTTTCTATTCTCTGTGTACTTCACAACTAGTTTTGTCTAACCCAAGGCTATAAGCACCTACTTGGTTCTATCAGTTATGTCTTTTCCAGTAATTTTATTGTCTTTCCATTGGTATCACTTTTGGTCTTTTCAGTTTGGCATTTGATCGTCTTTCACTTTTCTTTCACAATCTTGATACAGAACTTCCTGAACATCCGTTTCTCCTCCAATGTCGGACAAGATAACTCTCAGGATTTCTGATTCTTCGTCTTCCTCAACCACTTCTGGTACAGTCACCTCTGGATTTTCTTGGCTATCCACCTCTTCTTTTATTTCAGGCAGCGCCACATATGACCATTCCGGCGACTTATACTTCTGGTTAGGTTTTCTAGTTCTCTTATTTTCTTCGGTTGTCGTTTTTCCCTCGTCTTTCAACTTTTCTTGACTAGATACTTCATTCACCTGTTCAGCTCTGGATGAATTTACTCATATCAGTCGGTATCTCAATCTCTTTATTTTGTTTGGCCAGATTTCTTCTCTTGTTGATCTTTTCAATTTATTTCCCTTTTCGTTTTTCTCAGCTCTCCATGCTCTTTTTCTCAGAACTCGACCTTCTGGTACTTCTTCATCACTGTCCTCTGATTCTGTTTCAACTTGACTTTTACTTTCAGCTGTTTTTCTTTCCACCACTTCTTTTATTTTCCCTAATTCTGTCCCTCCACGTGTTTCTTGCACACAATCTTCCTCCTGACTAACTGTCCCTTCCTCTAACTGTATGTTTGAATTCCCTACAACTCCTCGGGGGTCTTCCGCAAAAACCTTTCCCTCACTTTCTGTATCTGTCACCTGACCATCTGCTTTTGTTACTTCAGATGGAATTTCTCTCAACTTTCCATCAGGAATTTCTTTATCGAGAACTTCTTTAATTGTCTCTTCACTGTTTTTCTCTTTTCCTGTATGTACTTGGGCTTGTTCAGTTTCTGAGTCTGAGCTGGTGTCTGAGATCTGCAACTTCCTCCTCAAGGGAATGTTCTCTGGGGCAACGGTCAAATTTGGTTCTGACTCCCCCCTTTCAGAGTTTTGTCCTGTTCTAGTGTCTTCAGTATCAGATTCAGAGCTGGATTCTGATTCTTCAAAATACTCTCCTTACTTGTTATCTACTGGATTTGGAATTCGCAAGGCATGACTAGCATGGATCCAGTTCTTTATTCCGGCACACTTTACAGCTGTTAAAATCACTTGTCGTGGTTTTCCCCAACGTGGGACCAAACAGTTCCTTCTTCTGTGCACTTTAATTCTCACCCAGTCACCTGGGCTCAGATCATGAGCTGGCTTCTTTTCAAGGGTGGTGGCATCCAATCCAACCTGATGAAACACAGAATGTACGGCGTCAGTCAGCCCCTTACAGTAATCCAACACCAAGTCATCAGAGATAGGCAATAACTTGTTGACTGGTATGAATACATGCCTCATTGCTCTCCCCATCACAATTTCATGGGGACTCAAACCTGTGTTTCTGTCTGGAATTGATCTAATAGTCAAGAGTCCCAGAGGCAAGACATCAGGCCATTTCAGCCCTGTGGCTAAACACATCTTTCCTAATCTGTTTTTAATAGTGCCATTTACCTGTTCTACCACACCAGAAGCCTCTGGTCGATAGGCACAATGCAGTTTTTGTTGTACATTCAATGCTTCACAAATTAGCTTCACGATTTCATTATGGAAATGTTTTCCTCTATCTGACTCAATTGTGACTGGAAATCCACATCTTGGGATGAACTCCCTCAAAAGCAGTTTTGCTACTGTTATTCCATCACTTCTTCTTGTGGGATATGCTTCTACCCATCTAGAAAATAGGCAGACCATTACTAAAACATACCTCAACCTGTTACAGGGAGGCATCTCAATGAAATCGATTTGCATTCTGGTGAAAGGCCCTCCTTCTCGACCTATCGTTCCTAGACTTACCACTGTTTTTCTTCCAGGATTGAACTGCTGACATATAAGGCATCATTGACAAAGACTCTCAGCTACAAGTCTGAATTTTGCATTGTACCATGTCTGTCTAATAAGTCTAAGCATTGCATCTCTCCCTATGTGTGCTTGTCCATGATACATCCAGGCCATGGCTGACACCATGCTATCAGGCATAACTGGTCTTCCATCCCGATAGACCCACACATGATCTGTTTCCCTTGGTGCACATCCTGCCTTGACCCATTGTCTCATTTCCTCATCTCCTGCTTCTTCCTGTAACTGCCTCACTTCTTCCCATGTATTCACAATGTTAGTAAACAACAAGGGACATGAATTTATTTCCTTCTCTTTTGCCCTGTTTACCGAATTCTGGTTTCGTGCACAATATTGAGCCATATCGTTTGCATACTGATTCCCAGCTGCGATATAATCTCCGGTCTTGGAGTGGGCAGCACACTTCACGATAGCCAATTGCTTAGGCAGCAGTTTCGCCTCAAGCAATTTCCCAACCACTTCAGCATTCTTTATAGGGGTTCCACTTGAAGTCAAAAATCCTCTCTGTGACCAAATTTGGCCAAAATCATGCACGACACCAAAGCCATACTGACTATCAGTTATCACAGTCACTCTCACATTCTTTCCCAGCTTACATGCTCTGGTTATAGCAAATAGCTCAGCAACTTGGGCTGACTTTACTCCCTTTTATATAAGATGCTTCCATTACTGCTGCTACTGTGCACAGAGTTCCTTCGTCTGTTCTCAAGCATGATCCGTCCACAAACATCACATAGTCACTTTCTGTCAAAGGTACATCTTTTATATCAGGTTGTGGTTTGGTACAGAAATCAAGCACATCCAAGCAGTCATGATCCACATCATCTCTGACTTCCACATTCTCAGCATCCGGCAATAACGTTGAAGGATTCACATTCAGACATCTTACAAGGCTCACGTTTGTTGCACCTAATATGACTTTTTCATATTTAGTCAGCCGACTAGGTGTCATGAACTGAGTGCGGATCCTTGTTATAAGGATTGCCACATCATGAGGTACAAATACTCGCACAGAATATCCCATCACAATTCCCTTGCTCTGTTCCAGGCTCTTACAAGTGACAGCCACTGCTTTCAGACAACCAGGTAACGCTACAGCTACTGGGTCAAGTATAGCTGAAAAATATGCAATTGGTCTTCTCAGTTTTCCATGTTTCTGTATTAATACAGAGAGTGCACATTCATTCCTCTGGCTGCAGTATAGTTCAAACTCCTTTTCATAATCAGGCATACCAAGTGATGGTGCCTCACACAGACTGTCTCTCAATTGTTTAAAGGCTGTTAACTCTTCTTTATTCAAGTCAATGGGATCTTTTACATCACTTCTTGTCAGGCGTACCAAAGGTTTTGCAATCAGGGAAAAGTTACTTATCCACTGACGACAATATCCTACCATTCCAAGAAACATTCTCACTTTTCTCTGCGTCATTGGTGCTCTCATTCCTTTTATTATCTTGATTCTTTCTCCAGTTATTTTCCTCAGTCCTTTTTCAATTTTATGGCCTAAATATTGTACTTCTTTCTGGCAGAATTGCAATTTCGATGGGGATACTTTAAGTCCTTCATCTGCTAAATGATTTAGCAATGCAATGGTATCCACTACACAAGCTTCTCGTGTTTTTGACGCCACAAGCAGGTCGTCAATGAATTGGACTAGTACTGATCTCTCGGACATCTCTAGATCTTCTAAGGACTTTTTCAATATCTGGTTAAATATTGAGGGGCTCTCTGTATACCCCTGTGGGATGCGACACCATGCCAAAATACGTTCGCTAAACCGGAACGCAAAAATCTGCTGACTGTCTTGATGCAATGGGATGGAAAAGAAAGCATGACACAGGTCAATCACTGTGTACCATTCAGGATCATGTGGAATCTGATACAGAATTACTGATGGATTTGGTACAATAGGACAACATGACACAACTATTTTGTTTATTTTTCTCAAATCTTGCACTATTTTGAACATTCCATTAGGCTTTTTCAGGCCCATAATTGGTGAATTACATGGACTACTCATTATTTCTCTCAAAATACCTTGTTTAATCATTTTCTCTATTATAGGAGTAACTCCTTCAATTATTTCGGGTGTCAATTTATACTGAGGAATATTTGGGTAACTTATTCCTTCCTTTATAGTCACTTTTACAGGATCCACCTTTTTCATTAATCCTACATCTTCTCCTGTGAAATCCCAGACCTCTGCCTTTACTGTCTTTTTCAGTTCCTTCGGTAGTTCTTCAGGGTTAAATACAGCAGATGCCTCAGTAATCTCAGGTTCCATATTAGCCATAGTCATTTTATATAGTACAACTTCATCAGGGATCTCAAATGCTATACCATCAGGAGTGCAAAATATGGTGCAATTCATTTTGCACAATAAATCTCTTCCTAACAAATTTACAGGGCTTGAAGCACACACGACAAAGCGGTGCATTTAATAATATTTCCCTATGTTAACTTTTACTGGTTCAGTGAGATATGTTTTAATCTGTCTGTTGGATACCCCAACTACTTGGATTGTTTCATCCGAGAGAGGAAGGTTTTTAACATCAGATGACCTGACAGTTGAACGAGTAGCACCAGTATCTACTAGGAAAGTAATATTTTCATCATTTACCTTTCCATCGACAAAAGGGCCTGTCTGGTCTACTTCTAGAGTTGCGCCAAGTACGCACTCTTCTTCCTTCCCTCGGCACCGTCAATAGCTTTCTTCTGACTCACTCTCATTGCGTTGTAGCCAATACTGCGAAACAGCCCTAGCGCGCGGCAGCTTAGTTACCTGTTCTTCGTTGTAGAATCCTGTCTCATTACTGTATTTCTGAGGATTTACGCTCAGTGGAAAATGCGGTTTTGGCGCCTGATTCTGTTGGGCAACAACCTGCTGCTGTCGCTGTGGTTGACAACTCACCTCTTTCTGCACCTGCGAATTCAATGATGCATTATCATCATTAGTACTCAGGGGAATTTTACACTCTGATTTCCAGTGCCCTATTCTTCCGCAATTATGACATGGCCACTTCTTTTTGGCTTCTTCTATATTAAATTGTCCCTTTCCCTTTCCAACATTAAATTTAGGTTTCATACTTGCACCATTTGCCTGTTCAATTAATTGAGCTTCCTGTCTTTCTGCCACCCTTACCTGTGCCCACATAGCTTTTTCTTTTAACTTAAGCTGTTTGGCTTCAATTTCATCACTAAAATATTTGGCATGTCTCAGTACTTCTTCTATTTTCTTATGTTGCCAGTCTACTGTATGCTGCTTAATCATTTCACTTATTTCTGAACGCAGCCCATACACAAATCGGTATACAAAATGACTTAAAGTCTTTTCACTCAAATTTTCATCACCACCGAACTGCTTAAAGGCGAGGATCAACCTCTCATAATAAGCGTGTACTGATTCCTTAGCTTCCTGATGAGTCCTGTCAATTTTTACCCAATCAGTCTCCTTGGGATGTACTTTGTTTTTCAGAAAGGTAATTACCTGTTCATATTTTTTCATAACCTCCGGAGCACCTGTTTTTGGGTCTCTAGGGTATTCTTGTGTAGGCCAGTTTATCATAATCTTGCATTCTGTCCATAAATCTGCTGGTACTATTATGTCAAAAAGACTATTTAAATCAATCCATAAAACTTTTGATAACTTTACAAACCTATCCACTTGCCTATACCACTCGACTGGCTTTTCGTGTAGTCGAGGGAAATCATTGGTAAATGACAAAATATCTTGTCTAGTCCAAGGGACATGTACATATCCTCCTCCTGGAATTTCTCTCATGGGACATTCTGTTACTACCTTTTCTTTTTCTCTTACGGGGAAAGCTGCAAACGTTTTGTCCGAGGCATCATCTCGTTTTCGGAACAACCTACTCTTCCATTTATCTACATCTCCCCATTTTCTTAACAAAATGATTATGTCTTTGATCTGAGTTGTTCTTTCTGCGGTATTTAGATTTTCAATATCTTTTTCAGAAAAATCTACTCTGTATGGTTTTTGTAAAGCTTTTACCTTTTCGAAGTCTATACCCATTTCATTTGCCACTTCTTCTAGTCTCTCATGTAGATTTCTTTCTCTCCAGGTTATACTTTTACATAAAAATAGTAATTCTTCATCCTGATAGGCTTTTAACTTTTCTGTGGGGATAGTCCCTACTATAAATTCATCCAAAACAATCTTCAGCTTGGCCACATCTATAGATTGGGATTCTTTATCTTTCTGCTGCAAACTCCTGAGCCATTCACTTAATTCATCTGAAGTAGGCCCTACACTTTCTTTCTCAGTAGTTTGTTGTGCTAATTTCTTTGGTGATCCTGGGATTGATTCTATCATCATTATTATTCTATCCACTAGACTTTGATTTACTGTCAAATTTGTAGGCGTACTTTGTTCTGGAATACCTGTTGTTTGTCTCCATGGGTTCTCGTCTGCAATTGACTCTGGTCTCTCATTTTGTTTATTACTGTTATAAGGAATCGTCAGACAATGCACACTATCCTTCTGTTTATCAAAAATAGGCATTACAGTTCCTATAGTTACTGGAACGGGTACGGCTTCCAAATGTTTTGTTAATTCCCTAATTTTCTCAGTTAATTCTAAAATGGTCTTCGCTAGTTCAGCTGAATTTTCATTACCTATTTTACCATGTTGTGTTTGCTCTATTTCTTTAAAGGGATTGTTTCTTTCTGTTTCTTGTGATACTGATTCAAATTTTATATTTCGTGGAGTCTCTCTCATTGGGGCACTTGGTGTCAATAATGTGGAATCTGATTGATAAGGGGGGTGGATTTTTATAAAACATGTCGTCAAGAACATCATCCTCCGATTCATGCACACCATACCCTCTTGACTCAATATTATTTCTCTTTTCCATACATTTTCTATTGCTCATTTCTTCAGCATTTCTTATGGGAAACAAACCCTCAGTCATATTTGCGCTTCACCATCTCCTTATTCTACCATCATGATTCTCCTGTCCATATGATCTACCAAACATATATTTATACCTTCCGCCACTCCTCTGTCGTTCTCTGTCATGCATCTCATCTTCCCATTCTATCAATGCCTCAAACTGTGTTGGTCTCGGTCTCGGTTCTAGATTCATCATTTTTTCTCTCAAATTTCTCAAAACCGCTAAATTAAATAAACCATGTTCTGAAAATGCTAAAACTCCATCATCTTTTGTATACTTTGCCCAATTATCCAACCAGATACAAGTATGGTATCCGTATTTCGCAACCATATAGGATGCGGGTGATTTTGGTGGGGGAAGCAACTGTCCCTCTCTAGTCACAATCGGTTTGTCCTTTTCAAATAAACTCTTGATCTTTCCAAACCAGGACGTTTTCTCTTTTTCTGGTGGATCGTAATACATCATTTTGTCTTCCCTATATCGCTAGATTTCTCTATGACTATTCTGTTGTTTTAACAAATACCAGCGCGATTCACACTAACACACCAATCCGGAGCGTCTATGTCACTTCTGTAATTCACCAATCCCAGCGCGACTCACACTAACGCACCAATCAGGAGTGTCTACGTCACCCTATAATTCTCCACTCTCAGCGCGGCATACACTAACGCACCAATCAGGAGCGTCTATGTTTCTTACTGACTGGCCAATCCCAGCGCGGTCTTTCTGACATCAGCTTTTCTTGCTACTTCTGATTCTGCTGACCCCTCCTTTACAAAATGTATTGGCAAACTTTCTTACGTTCTTCTGACTTACAGATCTGTTAGTAACGACATAAAAACGCCACCATTATCTGTTTCACTAACCAAAGAAGAGTTAATGACCTTTCTTACAAGAATTCCGTCTTTTTCCCGAGAGCAGCACTTACCTCTGCCCTGCTACGGAATCTTTACTTCCGTTGATAAAATAGCACATCCCTTCTAGCAAGCATCAGCTAACCATTTCTCCAGAATTAAGACACCTAGTTGGAGATGCTCTGCTCCTGAGAAATAAAACCAGAGTTTCACAGTTAACCTGAATGCTATTTCATTCACGCACTTTCATACGGAAAATGTAGTTAATTCACACAGAATTCTGTCTTTCCCGAGAACAGCGAACAGTCTGCCCTACTACAGAATTATTACACTTGTTAATAAAGTAGCACTTCCCTCTACTTTATCCTTCTAGCAAGCTTAGGGAACACCTATTTCCTTTCCAGTGATAAGCGTAATCAGAGTGTCTTTTGGACTCCTGGTACCTAAGACCAAAATTTCACAGGTGACCTTCGCTATCATACATTTCTCTCATACAGAAAATGTCCCTAATGGCAACACACGACGATGTTACCGAATCAAACCCAGACAATGTGTCGTGCAACTCCAATCGTCACACGTTTTCCCCGTGTACCTACAGGGCAACAACAATTCCGTCATTCCTGAGAGCAGCGCTTACCTCTGCTATGGAACCGTTACAAACTTCCGACTTCCTACATCCCAGAAGTCGTCAAACAGCATAGAACTTGACGCGACTCAACATAGTGTTAATACATAAACCAATATTTATCCACAATCAATAATCAATAAGCAATTTACAAGCAATAATCACCAAACCAAAACAATAAAAATCATCATACTGCTACCAGAAAAACTGATCCAGCGCAAGACTAGAAAATGGGGAATAACAGTTACCGATACCCTCCCTGCGTCGCAGACCCGACGTCACACTAGCTCATTCACACACGCAGTCACTGGTGGGGCCCATAACACCAACACTCATACGTCTCTCTCACAAGTCTGCACACTCAGGAGGGATGAGTAATTCAAGCGCTGGACATGTGGGGGGAAATACCTTATATAACAGATAGGGAGAGAAAAGTTATTTTAGAAAATATACATTAATATCCTTCGCCTATAGATCCCTAGTCTCACACATCAAGGCATTCCACCCACCTGGTCAATGGACCATTTTAGTTGGATTGGTTGATGGTGATTTATAACCAGCTAAAACACAATTTAAGACTCAGAATCCATATTTCCCTCAATGAAACCACAAACTCATTTTCCTTGTTAATCAATATTTGTTTATCTAAATTTTCATAATGATTATTATTTGCATTTGTCTCGTCAAAGTTTAGAGTTTTAGATCAATTCAAATAAATCTCAGAACATCATATTTACCTGGCTATTTGAAGTCTTCTAATTCATTGGCTCTGCATAACCAACATTTGTTGTAAATTGTCCGAAAAAGCAGGCCAAAGCTCAAAGTCCTCTGCTCAGCACGCTACAGTCCCAATTTATTAAAGGACCAGAAATCGTGCAAGCATATATCATAGAACGTGGAGTTTAGAAAAATTTTGCAGTCATCAAGAGGTCTGGATCTTCGGAAAAGGCGTCACAACGAACGTGGAAATGATAAATGGAAAAAGAGAGATCATCATCCGCATCATCCGCATCATTTTCGCCCTTCCTATTCTACTATCCTTGTTATAATAAAACAAATCGTAGAAGATACAATATTAAACTTTTGAACAGTCGTGATTGGCTGGTTGAGATCGTACGACTAATATTTCAAGATTTTCAGTACTTTTCGAGGGGTGAGGTCATCGGTTAGCGCAGTATCGGCTTGTTCCGGTTTACTGTAAGGTTGATTGTTCCCGTGTCTTGGCGAGTGTCCCGTTTCATCTCCTTGACCGGGGGCAGTTTGTGCAAAGGTCGCTACGAGGTTTAGGAGATTTCTTGCACATGCGCAGCTCACTTCGTGCCTCATGAGACAGTGGCCACTTCTGCGTGTGGTGTCAGCGGCCATATTGGATTTAGGCCCAAATGCCAACTTAAGCGAAACAAACACAAAAGAATAATTAATTCATGGTAATGGTGATCCTAATGTTAACCCCTTGCTAATCCCTCTATGTGCTTGTATTTATCTAGCATATAGCGACATTTAAAGCAATTATATTCACCTTTTTCGATCCTCCTCAAGGGTGCAACATCACAAAGCAACATATATCATGCAGTATTCTATTACCACATATACTATTGTTAATATGCGTACAGATTTTAGTTATAAGAGTTATTTAGCCATGCAATTAGCAAATCCCATGTGTATTTTAGCATTAATAATTTTGATTAATATACACTCAACACTTGTTTAATAATATTATGATTAATACATTATATAATTAGTATTTTCATTCAAAAATAGAGGCGGTATACAAAATTTTGCACTACCTGCTCCATCATATCCCTTGGCAAACTCAGTATCTTGCTATAGTCCTCCAGAGGTAAAAAAAAATGACTGAGTTTCACTTTTGTCTAACTGCTGTGAAAGTTCCTTCTGGTCAGTTCTTTAGCCCCTAGCTCTTCAGGCCAGAATTCTATGTGCCAGGTCTCTCTCTAGCCAGGAATCCTGCAGGGTCTGGATTTCCGTTGCTTGGTGGGCCCTCTTGGAGTTTGGAGCCCTTCTGGTTTTTGGGTCCCTGAAACAGGCCACCAGGAAGCCAACCACTTAACCCTTGGAGAGCATTTCCAGTCTCCAGTGCCAACAAGAGTCAGGATTCCTTAAGTTCCTTGAGTCCTCTTTTTCCAGAAGAAGTGAAGAGTCTTCTTTCTTTCAACAGGGCCTTCTTCTTAAGGTGTCGTCTTCCCAAGAGGTGACAGTGAAGTGCACATTTCTGCTGTGCCCTAGCCAGTGACTGGAGAATTTTCCCTACCAAGTCCTGGTTACTTTGTTAGCTATTCTGTTTTCTTTTGCAGCATTTCTTTGTCTTTCTGTAAAATTACCGAGGAGCCCCTGCTTCAAACTGGCAGAAACCGTCTGCACCAGTAACCCCTGCCTTCAGCTCTCTTATCACTTCCCTATTTAGAAGAGTTCCCCTCTTATACAACAGGGTCCAAACTAGCTGTTATTCCCACTATGGCTGGAACCTGGCCTTCTAGGAGGGTCCCTGGGATAAAATGGACAAGGCCTCTTTGGCATCTTCAACTAAAAAGAAGTGGTGAGGCTCTTCTTTGTTATATCAGATGTTGCTGTCCACTCCCAGATAGGTACTCCCTGCTAGGTGGACACTATTTAACACCACCTTGACTTCTTAGGCTTAGAAGCATGCTACTGTATTCTGAACCAGAGTTTTAACTATCCAAATCACATATGTGTATTCTAGCTCTGGAGTATGATGAGTGACAGAACTAAATTTAAGCCAATTCTTGCTCAGGCAGCCTTAAGTACAGTTTTACAAAGTTGCTTTTTTATAAGTCAAACATCAGATTTATCATTTAAATCAGATTTTGAAAATTAAGTAGGAGATAGCTCTCAATTATTTCTATCGTATTTTCTCAGGTGGATATGTAGAATAAATATATTAATAACAGTTAGGTTTGTTCATGGAAAAGTCCAGCACAGCTTACACAGTGAAACTAGCTTTTGGGGTTGTATTTCACTGTGAAGGCAAACCGAGTCCAAAATAGTGTCTACTCTATTTTTATACATTAGCACCTGGCCCTGAGGGCTTTCAAGGCACACTTTAGTGGTGACCTGGGAATATATAAAAAATGCTTTTCTCTACATGGCAAAGAGGATTTTCCCTCCCATGTGTTACTGTATTTTAACTGCAGCCCAGGCAGAGTGCAGTGGTGCTCCTGGCTGCAATGTCATTTTGTGTCACAGTGTAAGGTCATGCTGCAGACCACTATGCAATTTCAATCAATCAATCAGGATTTATAAAGTGGGGCTTATCACCCCATAGGGTATCCAGGCGCTTGCAGGCCCCAAAGGCTTATTCAAACAGCCAGGTCTTGAGTGCCATTTCGAATTCTGGAAGTGAGGTGCTGTATTTAGCAGCACACATAGAAAGTACAAAATGGCATTTAAGGATTGTTTATGTGCAGGAAGGGAGACCTTCCTGCACATAAACTATCTTCCCCGGCATGCAGACACACTTGCACTATGGTGCAAGGGTGCCTGAGGCTGTGTAGCACCAGCGCAGGGGGAAATGCAGATGTGCACCATATTCTTGTAAATATGGTGCAGCCCTGCGTTTCTGTAGTGACGGAGTGAGGCGTTAAGCCAAGAAGGTTAATGCCTCACACCACCACTTCTCTTGTAAATATGTCCCTAAGTCTCTTTGCGTTGTTTTTAAATCATTGCATGCCTTTGGTCCAGTTGCTCTGCAAAAGAGATTAAAATGGTAAGTACCTTGGAGAAGTTTCTCCTCCACCTCTGCCAATTTGGCATGTATGGTAAGATATAGAAAAACTAGACAAGGAGGATGGACTTGTTCCATTGAACGAGCCGACTCTGGAATCATCTCCCCGACACCTTGAGAGCATTGATCTATTGCAATTCAGTAAGGGTCTTAAAACGTGGCTCTTCCCTAACAACATTTAATCCTGATTTGTATGGCTAAGAATTGTCACACTGTAGGAAAGTGTTTCCTTCCCTTAGTAGATACAATATTACCAGGATGCCTGTTGGCTCATAGATGTACGTTAGAAATGTGATAAATAAATGGCTGTTCCTCCTCCTGGCTTGTTGGTGTGGTCCTAGTGTGTGATTTTATATTCATCGGGGATCTCTGTGGCAATGTCTGGGCCGGATGTGGGGTTGAGCCAGATCTCAGTGAGAAAAATATGTTGGGTGCGAGGGTGGCGATGAGGTCCCATAATTCAGTGGAATTCTTGCATAGTGAGCATGTTTTGAAAAGGGCGCCTGTGAGTTAGTGTTTTTGTTCCGGTGGTGTCTGTCGTGTGTTTGGGGTGGGGCTGATCAGCAGGTGAAGTGTGTGCAGTGGCAGGTGAATTGGCAGTGGGTGCAGGTAAAAGGTCCTACCGTGGAGCGATGGTCGGTGCGGTGACAGTGTTTGATGCGGGGTCCCAAGTCGAATGTTTAGAGCTCGGCGATGGTGTATCTTCGGGGGGTGGGAGTGCCAGAGGTCGCGCCATGAGTCACTCATGTGCGAACAGCACAGACAGGCTTGTCTGCACGCATCTGCTGCGCAGTCACGCTGCTGCCTCCATTAAGTAGGTCCTGGGGTGGGCAGGGCTTCTGTTGACAGGAAGAACAGTGAGTGGGAAAACCCGGCCGTGAAAATGCCAGTGGGAAAATTCCAGGCAGCTGCGGTGCAACTGGATCAGTCTGAAACAACCAGGAACTAGGACTGCAGGTCACAGGAAAGTGGCAAGCTGGGTTTCCAGTTGCATTAAACCTTCCTTGCCACAGATTTATTTTGTGCACCATTTACAATGGACTCATAGGGAAGTTAAATAAACCCAATAGAGAATTTCAATACACAGCGCCTGTTTCAGGGGTAAACACACACGCTTTACTACCGTTTAGCAGTGACAAAGCACACAAAGTTCTAAAGCTAGCACAATTGGAAAAAAAATGGGTGGGGGGAATAAAAAATGTGCATTCCCCACAATGTATTTGCCTCTAACTATTACCTCTGTACTAGCTTCCTATCCCAATAAACTCTGAATACATAAGGCATACTACCAAAAGTAATCCGGCAGATTATACTAATCACAAAAACTCCATACATGTGTTTTTAATAATTTCTGTCTTCTCTGAAGAATTAATTTTGGTAGGTGTATATGCTGCCTGGGACTCGCAGTCTGCCATCTGGGGCTCTTCTTGCTGCGCATGGCCCCACTTTGATGCTTGTTAATTTGCAGATGTTTCATAAACACGATCTTGTTCCTTAAAAATGCTTTAGATACAGTAAATATGGTGAGCCTCCGCACTGCCGAAAACGCCAAGCCTCACCAAAGCCTAAATACTCTTTCTTACCAAATGCTGAATGCGCCATGTAAATATGCATACACTAGCTTTAAAAACAGTTCTCGTTACGCAGAAGGAAATGATCCCTAGCCACTAGACGTCAGAAAAACGTTAAACAACTCGCCTACACCAACAAATAAATTGTTTGAGTATCAACAGCTATTTCGCCTCTTGTTTTCAATATGACCGCTAGAGGACGACAAAGACCGGTAAAACATGGCTTCGCTGCTGTTGCATGGGAGCGCGGAGCTGAATTGTATTGGCATCTAGAGAGCTGCTGTTTAATTTCCAGTACAATATCTTTATCTTCTATCATGCATTTGTTTGCCTGGTGTATTAAAAGGGGGGTTCGCTTTATCTAGTTTATTTCTCTGGGACAAGAACAATTCTCTCAGTGGCCAGGAAATTCAAGGTTGTCATTGATTTGGGAAGGAGAACCTGCGATGCAATTTTATCTGCCCAGTCCTCTGACCTTGTAAATCTTTTCAGAGTATGGAGGTACAAAGGGAGCAAGGTCACTGACGAGGAGAGAGAAAGGAAGCAAATAATGTGGGTGTGGCCATGTGGTGGGGTGCGTGACAGTATCGCATTGCATCTGTTCTGCAGCCCGGGAAGGGAAAAATACCACGGAGTTGCTAATGTTTGTTGTCAGGTTTCCGAATATGATAGCATACAAAGTAAACACTAAAACGGTTCAAACATTGTTATAGTGCGATGCAAAAAGCGATAAACATTTAAAAACAAAAAATACTAAGGGGCAGATTTATAAGCCCCGTGCGCCACTTTTGCGCCGCCGTTGCGTCACTTTTGTGACGCAGCGACGGTGCAAAGCCAGCGCCATGCTGCAAGCTATTTACAACGTGACGCATCTAGGGAGATGCGTCACGTTGTAAAGATTGCGCCACATGTGGGCGTACCTGTGCAGGGGGGGGCGTTCCGGCGCAGGAACGCCTCCGAAAAGTGGCTGAGTGAAATCTACAAGATTTCACTCAGTCACTTTTGAGCCCATGCTGCTTCAAAACCCTGCACCTGCTTGAAGCAGGCGTGAGGATTGACGCAGCATTGTGACGATAGGGCACCCCCGAGCCTTGCTGGAGCTGCGTCGCGCTTGCTACGCAACTCCAGCAATGCGCCGCCTTACGCCTTCAGATGCGTCACGCATCTGTTTATCCTTGCGCCACGATGCGCTGCATTGTAAATGTGGCGCATCTGTGGTGGCGGAAGGGTAAACTTGCGTGACGCATGTTTCCTGGCGCATCCATGCTGATTTGCAGGGATGCGCCAGGAAACATAGATCTGCCCCTAATTTCATAATGTTATGATCCATTCAGTTACGCTAGACTGAATTTATTGTACAAGAATAAATTACCACGAAGAAATGTTCATTTCGACACAAACGAACACGAGAATCAAAATGAAACGAGGTTCCAAGGGGCATATTATCAAGGGCCATTTCGCCACTTTTTTGGCTTTAAAAGCCAAAAAAGCGGCGAAAATGATATTGTCCTATCTACAATGGGATGCTAACATGCATTAGCGCATGTTAGCACCCGTTTTTCCGACGCCTCGCTTTGCATCTCTAATGAGATGCAAAGTGGGCGTCAATGGGCAGTACTCCTTGTAAATTATCGCTGATGTGCACATCGCGATATTTACAAGGAGGCCCACGCATTTTTGCAGACGTTAGTTTTTGGTGAAAACCGCGGTTTTTGCCAAAAACTAACGTCTGCAAAAATGCTGACTTAGGTATACTTACCATTGGGGGTGGATTATGGTGATACGACAACAGGGTCGTATCACAAAGGTTATCACCTTTCTGAGTGCAACATCGCTGGTTTTCCTGCGATGTTGGCCCATTACCCTGGATCTCGCTGGAATATTATCGCCCTGCAGTAACGCGGTGTTAATAACGCACTAACCGGGCGATAAATTCCAGCAATAGACAGCGATAAATATAAAAGCGCTAAGCGCGCTTTGTGATATTTATCGCCGCCTGTTGCTGATATGCCCCCAAATTTTTAAGGCCTTATGTTGGGACGCCCAGACAAAGGTTTCCTCCACCCTAGATTCAGTTGAGAAGACTGAACTACCGGCCCCCGTACTTGTACGGAGGCATTTCTGTGCATCAAGCGCAGGACTGTCCCACCCTTCATTTCACAGGCCAGCCCGCTCTGTGTAGGTGGAGGAGCAGGGCTGGATCTAGGATTATTGGCACCCCGAGCGAAAGGGAAGATGTGAGGCCCCTCTATCTGCATGTTACATCACAAGAAGTGATATCTGAAGGGAATAGGATATGGCTTAATGACCAGAGCTGTCGACTTTGGAGCTGGGAACCTAATTGGAGTCTGACATCAGCTCAACATCCTGTGATTCTGGGCAAATCACGTGGGGGCATATTATCAAGAAACGGCGTTAAAATTATTGCCGCTTTAGCGGCAGAAAACTGCCGCTAAAGCGGCGATAATGGGCTTGATAATATGCCTTTGAGAATTCCAATAGAAGCCCATGTTCTGGTGTCAACATGGGCTTCTATTGGAATTCTCACGGGCATATTATCAAGTCCATTATCGCTTTCCATTGGATCTTGTATTGCTGCATTTATGAAGGAAGAATGAAAACTCAAATTCCAGAATGCAAAAAACATAAGAGCAGAACTACGTACATGTGGTTTAAAAAAGCAACTTAAGACCTCCTCTGGTGGAAGTCTGTGCTAGTGAGAGTTACAGTTTCATATAGATCCCTTGCACTGTGACTGGAAAAAAAATGTGATTCACTTATTTTGGAATCATTCGTGAAGCCCGTTTTGAGGATAAAGCAGTGGACAGCTTTGGTGTGACTGTGTTCACGCGTGTGTGTTTGTTGCACCAGTATTCCAGACTGTTTATTCCTGCTGCTGCTATGAGATGAGAGTTTACGCCTTTGTATCACCTGGACAGAGAAACAATATTAACAATTTTGCCCCAAGACTACTGCGGAACAGCTCAGTTTCTTAGCTAGAAACTGGAAGCTGACGCCTTACTCATCCCCAGAGAATTGGTTTTATATACTCTTGGATTCATTAAGAAGTTCTTGTATTGCATTGCTGAGGGAATGTTACTAAAGAGCTCTTGCTGTGGTGGTGAAGAAAGAAGGGGACTGCTATGGAGGACCCACTATTGGGGGTGCATTATAAGTGTATCAAAAAATGGGACATAAATTAGGGAGTCAGACTTTGTTTATGGGGCAAAGCATAGAGCTGCAATAAGTTTGCCATACTAGGACCCGACGTGCACCCAGTATGGGGCTCTTTAGCGGGGGATCTTTTGTTCCTGCCGTTAGGTGCAGTGGGGGTAAAGGTCCTAGTATGTGTAGATGTGAGAAAAAGTTAATTAAAACAGGTCAGTTAGTCCTAGAAGTTATTTTATTCAAGAAGGTAAACTGCCTGATTAAAAATTGAGAGTGGCGAAGAACTAGAGGCTATGTATCTAGCTAAGTATGCCCTGCTCTCAAACAGTCAACATGTTTCGTGCCATGGGTGTCAGGAGGATCAAGGCACTTCTTCAGGGCCAGAAAAAACGCTATCTACACAACGTGGTAAGGGGAAAACTACCTACCATGTGTTCGGCTATTAACCTAGAGGTAAGATGAGAAAAATTGTTTACAAACATTAAAAACCCTACATGTATCTCATAAGTCTGTTCATGCAACACCATGGTTACCTATGTATGTGTATATAGGACCAGGTCACAAAACCGTGCTCCACACTGTGCTCTTAGTGAAGCTGCAGGTTAAATAACTCATGCACAATGGTGTTTATTTTTTTTTTTTAATATCAGGGTTGTATGTCATCAATGTAAAGGATAAAATAACAGATACGACAAAACTGATGTTTACCCTAACTGTCATTTAAGGTTTACTTCAACAGTGTCCGGCGGTCATAAAAGGACACCAATTTGTGTCCTGTGGGGGTAGGGTAAAGAAAAGCGATGCTGAGTAAGGCAAAAAACTCCATCTAATGACAACCATTACTGCCAGGTCGACAATAACGTACAGAAGGCAGTTGACGGAGGGGGAGGGCTGAAGGTCCGGTAAATGCTGACCTCCCCCATGAAGGCCAACAAGGTCCCCATGTGTTCCAGGTGATAAGAAGCACCATTAAGGCGTCGCATGATTGGCGGAAAGGGTACCGACCGCTGAGTCGTAGAGGCAATGATACAACTAAAGCACCAGGTGAGGGGCGACAAGGGGAATGGCCCATGAGGAAATACAGGGGTTTTTGAACCGGTACCCCAGCCCACCCGAGTCCCAAGAGCCCACCTCCAAAGTAGCCCATTGAACGCTCCTCACAGTATCATAACGAGAAGCTATCTACTTACCAGCGCTCATTGAACGCTCCTTTAGAGACCTACCCTGCCGCCGGAACCGGGATGGTAATCTGTGCAGCGTGGTGTGCACAGACATACTTTCCTGTGCCGGCGGCGTGCGGGTAGTCTCGGGAGTGCGTGAAATATCGCGGGAGTGTGAGTTCTATGCAGGACGTGTTTGCGGGGATCAGTGACGAGTGGCCAATAGCGCGGCCATCTTAGCCTGTCAAATACAACTGTTGACGATAATGGCAGGCGCAGAATGTCAGAGGTTCCACATGTTGGCCAATCGTAAACAGAGCCTCAAAAATACTACATTGCTGCAGATGGATAAAAATATGTAGCTAGGTCTCTAACAATTGTTTCTGTGGAGAACAGCAAAAACATGATGGGGGTCACATCTAACCCATTAGTAGTCATGCTAATGATATGCAGTACGGGTTATGATAACAACTGCTGACAACCAGATGGAAAAACTTCGTAACGGCTGGTGTAGTAGTCATCAGAAGACGTCTAGAGCTAGGTTAATCGACATAGCTCTAAGAGCGGTGTCGGGGTGGCGGCCATTATAGAGTATGTGATATTGCATACAAGAGTGTGCTCAATTTATGTGTAATAACAATAGTACATATTGATATTGTACTATTATATGTATATACAGATTGATATTGAAAGAGGCATTGTAATACAACCACTCTAGAAGTCATGGTACATGCATAATAATTCGAAAATGGTCTATTGTAAGTGCATGATACCTATTGACACACACCAGGCTGGAAGGTCTACATGTTAGGGTGCAATCTAAGTGAGTGAACCCCATGGAATGTCATCACTGAGTCCTTCTCGATTTGTTGATAGTCTATGGACCCATCTCTGCTCAATCCTAAACAGAGTTGACTGAGATATCTGTGTGTGTGCTTCTAGAACCACCCACCGGAGGGATTCAGGGTGGTGGTTGGCATCTTTGAAATGTGTACATAGTCTAGTAGTGACCCTTTGGCAACGTATGTTACTTTTATGCTCTGCTATACGGGTTTTGACCATTCGCATGGCCATACCTATATATTTCAAGCCACAGGGGCAGGTGATCATGTAGATACATTGTGTGGTGTTGCAGTTAATATGTCTGGTTAATGTTCATTTGAATGTCGCGGAGAGAGAGTAATCTTTTTAACAACACATCTCAGTTTACATACAGTACACGAGCCACAAGGGTGGTGTCCTGTTACTGGTGGAAGGTCCCACAAGGTTCTTTTTGCAGTTGATTTAGCTAGTAAAGGTCTTGTGTGTATCAAGATGTCCTTGAGATTGCGAGTTCTCTTATATGCAAACCTAGGCCTAGGAATGCGCAGGTCACCTGTACCCAAAATTGCCCAGAGTTTTAGAATTATATTTTTGATACGGGCTGAGGCGGCTGTAAATGATGTCACACATGTCAGTGGTAGGTTTAGAGTGTACCTCAAGGAGCGTCTCTCTGGGGTCTTGCTCGTTTCATCAAGTTCTTGATCTGCCGTTCAGGGTAACCCCTTTGTCTGAGGTTAGCGGCCAAGGAATTGGCTTCAGTTTTGTAAGCCGCGACTGTCTTACAATTACGTCTGATGCGTAAAAACTGACCAAAGGGTAAGTTGTCTTTAAGCGCCCTTGGGTGATGGCTGTTATATAGTAATAAGCTGTTGCGGTCAGTGTGTTTTCTCAGAGATAGTATGGGTAAATCTCAGAAACTCATTTTGACTGTTGATCCATCTCACAAATTCTTCACAGGTAGAGCGATTGCCTTTCCAAAAAATGAGGATGTCATCTATAAAGCATTTCCATAACTTAAAATTATTGAGGTACGGGTTATTGATATTGTTGATGACATCCTTATCAAATGCCGCCATATAAGTGCAGGCCAGACTAGGGGCGAAGGTGCTGCCCATGGAAGTACCCTGGCTTTGATGATACAATTGTTTTTTTAACTCAAAAAAGTTCTCAGTCAAAGCCAGGATCGCACACTCCATAATAAAAGACACAGGAGTGGGTGAGGTCCGTTCCAATGCATTAAGTGCCGTCTCAACAACTGACAGGGTAGCTCTCTGGGGGGATATTTGTATATAGTGCCTCCACGTCAAGTGTGACGAGGAGGTCTATTTCGTCAGTGTTATGTGTCTCCTCAATGATTCTGAGAATGTCTGTGGTGTCCCGTACAAAAGATGGGGTCTGTCTCACTATTGGCTGAAGGAAGTGATCACAATATTTAGACAGTGACTCAAGTAGTGAGCCAATGTCAGAGACTATAGGGCGGCCAGTAACCGGGGTAATGCCCTTGTGTATTTTGGGAAGGGTATAGAAGTATGGTACACTTGGTTCCTTGGCTATGAAAAAGTCTGTCTCCTTTCTACTGATCCACCCATTGGTCTCGGCCTCATACACCTTTGTGGAGATCCTTCTTGTAAGGCGTGTGGTAGGGTTTACAGTAATAGGGGTGTAGTACCTGTCATTATGAAGCTGCTGATTGCATTCTGCATCGTAGTCTATAGTAGACTGGATTACAGTAGCCCCACCTTTGTCAGCCTGTTTGATCGTAATTGTTGTATCCTCAGCAAGGCTTTTTGCTGCTGTCTGTTCTAAATTAGAAAGGTTATGAAAGGGGGTCTGGCTCTGAGGTATGGCTAGTTCCTTAAGCACAGGTTTCTCAAATGCTAGGACCTCAACTGGTATCATGCTATTGTTGGGGGTAAAGGTGGAAGTGTTCCTCAACCCTGAGTCATTCTGTTCTAACAAGGGCCTATCCTGGAAGTAGGATTTGAGCCGTATTTTTCTGAACAGGTTTTGTACCTCGCAGTTGTCTCTGAATTTAACCACCCTCAGTGTAGGGACAAAGCCCAGGCCCAATTCTAGCAGTGATTTCTCTTTTTCTGTCAGTGACCGGTGCGAGAGGTTTACCACTAGTTCCTCTGCCTCATGTTTTGCTCCGTGTCTCTATATTGTGAGCCGGCTGGTCTTGCCATTGGACCTGCTTCTGAGATCCTCTTCTGTTGCGCCCTCTTCCTCTGCTCCAACCTCTGTCTAAAAAAGGAGGGGTTACTGTTGTGGAAGAACTGTGGTGGCCCATGTTGGTATGGCGGAAATTGCCAAAATGGAGGAGGAGGGCCCTGATAGGCTGGTGGGCCCTGGTAGGTTGGTATGTTGTAATACTGGTTGAGACGTTGTGTCCTCCTTGAGTTGTTACTCTCCCAGCTCCCTGTACTTGAGTCGCTGTCGGAGGAGCCTCTCCTGTCCAAGTTCCTGTCAGATGAATAGCTAGTCTTTGCTGACGTGTAATCAGCTCTGAGGTAAGGGTATACTTTTTCTTTTTCAAATTTCTGTATGTCCTTTTGAAGCTTAGATATTTTTTGCATCATTAAATAATCCTTGTTCTCAGCGATATCAGCATTGATTTCTGCTAGCCTAGTTTTATAGGCTGTGATTTGCACCGTTGTTTTAAGAGCTCCTTCTGCAATTTTAATTCTAACTAGGAGTGCATCTGTAAGCCTTTTGGCCATGTTAATTATTAACACAAGCTAGTCCCTAGTGCACTTCCATGCAACTAGGGACCACTCCTTTTTAAAGGTTGCATCGTCCAGAAAGAGTCTCGGAAAGTTACTGTCAATCAGGCCAGTGGGGGCTATATTACCCTGCAGGTATTCAGGCATTAGTGCCATGGAGGGTGATCTTCAACCACTCCTTTCTCAATGATGTTAAAGAGTTCCAATCATCTGATTTGTGTGCCTGAAGCTGAGCTGCCATCAGCTCCCAACAAGGAGGGTGTTCTGTCTAAAATATCAGTTACTGCTTCGTCACCGTAGGTGAGACCGTGGTGGTTATCCATTGGTATGGAAAGGTGCAGAGGTCAGGGGTCGACCTTTAGGCACACACAAATTTCTAACTGTGCTCAAAATTGGACCAAATGGGATATGTCAGTTATCCCTGATAACCTAAACAGATGTCCCACTGGGGTGACCCGAGCTAACTATGTATCCAAGGAGAGGGATGGAGGGGCTAGTTTAAAGAGGTCCAGCATACAAGCCCAAAGTGTACAGTAAGAAAAATGGGTATGAAGTTCCTCTAAGTCAAACGGAACAGAAAAGATGAGATACAATTGGTAGGGTCAAATGGGCAACAATGTCCCACGGTGTTAAAGATAAGGGGGGAATTCCTCCCTTTGGAACTAGGGCTCTCACATACCTAGCGAGCTAGGCGTCATGCTTCATCATATGAGCCTGCCCTTCATCAGGTCGGCACTGCAATACCCGACAGTCACCCAATATGGGGCTCTTTAGCGGGGATCTTTTGTTCCTGCCGTTAGGTGCAGTGGGGGTAAGGGGCCTAGTATGTGTAGATGTGAGAAAAAGTGAATTAAAACAGGTCAGTTAGACCTAGAATTATTTTATTCAAGAAGGTAAACTGCCTGATAAAAAATGGGGATTGGCGAAGATTGTCTGATGGGTTATTAAGCACCACATTGTATAGAAAACCCATTGACCGCAACAGCTTATTACTATATAACAGCCATCACCCAAGGGCGCTTAAAGGCAACTTACCCTTTGGTCAGTTTTTACGCATCAGAAGTAATTGTAAGACAGTCGTGGATTACAAAACTGAAGCCAACTCCTTGGCTGCTAACCTCAGACAAAGGAGTTACCCTGAATGGCAGATCAGGTACATGATTAAACGAGCAAGAAATAACCCCAGAGTGATGCTCCTTCGGGTACACCCTAAACCTACCACTGACACACTGACATGTGTGACATCATTTACCCCTGACTCAGCCCGTACCAAAAAAATTATTCTAAAACACTGGGCAATTTTGGGTATAGGTGACCTGCGCATTCCTAGGCCTAGGTTTTCATATAAGAGGACCCGCAATCTCAAGGACATCTTGATACACACAAGACCTTTACCAGCTAAATCAACTGCACAATGAACCTTGTGGGAACTCCCACCAGTAACAGGACACCACCCTTGTGGCTCATGTGCTGTATGCAAACTGACATATGTTGTTATAGAGATTACTCTCTACGCGACATTCAAATGGACATTAACCAGACATACTAACTGCAACACCACACAATGCATCTACATGATCACCTGCCCCTGTGGCTTGAAATATATAGGTATGACCATGTGAATGCTCAAAACCCCGTATAGCAGAGCATAAAAGTAACATACGTTGCCAAAGGGTCACTACTAGACTATATACACACTTCAAAGATGCCAACCACACCCCTGAATCCCTCCGGTGGGTGGTTCTGGAAGCACACACACAGATATCTCAATAAACTCTGTTTAGGATTGAGCAGAGATGGCTCCATAGACTATCAACAAATCGAGAAGGACTCAGTGATGACATCCCATGGGGTTCACTCACTTAGATTGTACCCTATAGTGTAGACCTTCCAGCCTGGTGTGTGTCAATAGGTATCATGCACTTACAATAGACCATTTTCGATTTATTATGCATGTACCATGACTGCTAGAGTGGTTGTACTACAATGCCTTTCTTCTTTCAATCTGTACTACCATCCATCACGATATTGTTATTACACATACATTGAGCACACTCTTGTATGCAATATCACATACTCTATAATGGCCGCCACCCTGGCACCGCTCTTAGAGCTATGTCGATTAACCTTGCTCTAGACGTCTTCTGATGACTACTACACCAGCCGTTAAGAGGTTTTTCCATGTGGTTGTCAGTAGGCCTGGGCGGTAAATTCCGTTCCGTTCGCGGAATTTGCGGAATTTGGGTAATTTCGCGTTCCGCGGAGAACGCGAAATTGCCCAAAAATCTGCGTTCCGCGACTTCGCGAAATTTTTTGCTTGTTCGCGTTCTCAATATGCGTGTTCGCGAGATATTTCACCCCGAGCACGCAAACAGCGATCACGAACAGGCAAAAAGTATCGCGAACAAGCAATTCCGCGTGTTCGCGGAATTTCTGCGTGTTCGCGGAGATTTTTTACCGTTTCGCGGAGATTTGCGTAACGCGGTTACGCAAATTCCGCCCACCCCTAGTTGTCAGCAGTTGTTATCATAACCCGTCCTGCATATCATTAGCACGACTACTAATGGGTTAGATGTGACCCCCATCATGTTTTTGCTGTTCTCCACAGAAACGATTGTTAGAGACCTTGTTAAATTTTTTTATCCATCTGCAGCAATGTAGTATTTTTGAGGCTCTGTTTACGATTGGCCAACATGTGGAACCTCTGACATTCTGCGCCTGCCATTATCGTCAACCGTTGTATTTGACAGGCTAAGATGGCCGCGCTATTTGCCACTCATCACTGATCCCCATAAACACGTCCTTCATAGAACTCATACTCCCGCAATATTTCACGCATTCCCGAGACTACCCGCACGCCGCCGGCGCAGGAAAGTATATCTGTGTACACCCTGCTGCACAGATTACCATCCCGGTTCCGGCGGCAGGGTAGGTCGCTAGAGGAGCGTTCAATGAGCGCTGGTAAGTAGATAGCTTCTCGTTATGATACTGTGAGACCCAGGGCGCCCAGGACTACTTTGGAGGTGGGTTCTCGGGACTCGGGTGGGCTGGGGTACTGGTTCAAAAACCCCTGTACTTCCTCAAGGGCCATCCCCCTTGTCGACCCTCACCTTGCTTTAGTTGTATCATTGCCTATACGACTCAGTGGTCGGTACCCTTTCTGCCAATCATGTGACGCCATAATGCTGCTTCTTATCACCTGGGACACACGGGGACCTTGTTGGCCTTCATGGTGGTGGTCAGCATTTACCTGGACCTTCAGCACTCCCCCTCTGTCAACTACCTTCTGAACGTTACTGTCGACCGGGCAGTAATGGTTGTCATTAGAAGGAGTTTTTTTCCTTACTCAGCATCTCTTTTCTTTACCCTACCCCTACAGGACACAAATTGGTGTCCTTTTACGACCGCCGGACACTGTTGAAGTAAACCTTAGATGACAGTTATGGTGAGCATCAGTTTTGTTTTATCTGTTATTTTATCCTTTACATTGATGACATACAACCCTGATATTAAAAGAAAAAAAATTAAACTCCATTGTGCATGAGTTTTTTAACCCGTAGCTTCACTAAGAGCACGGTGTGATGTACGGTTTTGTGACCTGGTCCTATATACACATACATAGGTAACCATGGTGTTGTATGAACAGACTTATGAGATACATGTAGTGTTTTTAATGTTTGTAAACAATTTTTCTCACCTTACCTCTAGGTTAATATCTGAACACGTGGTAGGTAGTTTTCCCCTTACCACGTTGTGTAGATAGCGTTTTTTCTGGTCCTGAAGAAGTGCCTTGATCCTCCTGACATCCATGGCACGAAACATGTTGACCAATTAAGAGCAGGGCGTACTTAGCTAGATACATAGCCTCTAGTTCTTCGCCTCGCTCCATGTTTAATCAGGCAGTTTACCTTCTTGAATAAAATAACTTCTACGACTAACTGACCTGTTTTAATTCACTTTTTCTCACATCTACACATACTAGGCCCCTTACCCCCACTGCACCTAACGGCAGGAACAAAAGATCCCCGCTAAAGAGCCCCATACGGGGTGCCCGTCGGGTATTGCAGCACTGACCTGACAAGGGGCAGGCTTATATGATGAAGCATGACACCTAGCTCGCTAGGAGTGTGACAGCCCTAGTTCCGAAGGGAGGAATTCCCCCCGTGTGCTGAACACTGTGGGACATTGTTGCCCATTTGATCCTACCAATTGTATCTCGTCTTTTCTGTTCACTTTGACTTAGAGGAACTTCATACCCATTTTTCTTACTGTACACTTTGGGCTTGTATGCTGGACCTCTTTAAACTAGCCCCTCCGTCCCTCTCCTTGGAAACACACTGATTGATAGTGTGGCATTTCACCCAGAAGCAGGGCCCCGTGTTTTCAACCTGAGAGAAAGGGCCCTGGGCAGCTGCCCCCATTGTCCATGCTTAGCGCCAGCCCTGCCCAGACTCTCCTTCTAGCACTGATTCAGCCCATCACATACACTGCTCCTCTTCCCCTTTCCTCAAGCCACTTTCTCTTTGTTGTAGTTGTTCCCCATGACATTCATCTGTCACTTCTCTGCTGTACTTTTACTCTATCATCTCTCCCCCACCCCTTATCTTAATTATTTTCTTTGTCATGCCCCCTTTATATGCACTGCAGCTCCATTCATTCTCTGTGCTTCTTTGCCCCTTTTCCTTTAATCTAGGGAAACAGGGTTTCCACCTGGCTGGTTTTCTACCGGTACCACCGGTATTTTCATGTCCTGGCCGGAGGAAAAAAGAAGCACAATTTCCTGAAGCCGGTAATTTTAACCCTTACCTGCACATACTTCAAACAGCAGGTATAAATAGAAAGTACTTTTAAATGCATTCTAGACATGCATTAACTATACTTGACTAATAGGTAAAAAAAAGAAAGGCAGAAAAGCCATTTTACAATGAATACATACCAGTGTTTTAAGTCTTACTTAGTATAAAATCTGGGCCTTTTCAGACTCTTAAAAAACAACAAATATCCGGTATTTTTCTCATTGAAAGCTGGCAACCGTAAGGTGAGCACTGTTCATTGTGATGCAATGTCTTTCTGTCTTTTATTATGAGCCCTGCAGGATACCCTGTTTTATATTCGTGCAGTGGCAGGGCTCACTTCACAACTAAGGGTACTTTAAATGCCCATCTAATCGCTGTTCTCATGTAGATGTAGCAATTAGACTACTAAAGCCCTTTTGGCTGATGTCTGCGAGGCCCAGGGTAGGGGGTACCTTCCCTTTGGCTCACAGCACTGCACCACCATCATAACAGAGTCTCTTAAAATGCACTACTGCAAGGCCCCTCTTGCATGTTAACAGGTGCGGGGCCCTGGGCAGCTACCCACACTGCCCATGCCTGGCACCGGCACTGTGGACCAGCCATAGAATTTGTGGGAAGGGCTGAGCCAAAAGACGAGGCGGGTGTCTGCCTTGGTTCTAAGCACCAAAATTTGTTTAGTGAGTAATCTCCGTCTTTCTCTCATTCTCTCTCTCTCTACCTTGCTATCTGTCTCATCATTCCTTTTCTCCTTATTTCCATTACTTATTCTTTCTTTCCTCCACTTATTGCTCCACCGCTTCACCCCCCACCGCTGCATTTTGTTTCTCTTATTTTAACTCTCTCCACTGTTTCTCTTTGGGTCCACTTTCTCTCTCAGCTTACTCACTTCCGCTCTTCACCATCACTTCCTTTATCTCTCTTTCTTACTCTCCCCCTCTCACTTTTTCTTCCTCACACAGGAATGAAACAGATGTCCCTGCAGCCACCATGGTGCTGGGGCTGGGGGCAGGGTTGCTTGTTTTGGAGAGCAGGCCCTCACCCTCTGAGCCATGCCATTGCATGCCTTTCAGAATGCAATGGCATGGAATAAGAAATTGTTAAACGCTCGGGAAAGCCACTCTGTTTTACCTAGCAGGCACCTTTAGCTTAAGTGGGGCTGAACCATTAAGGGGGCCCGATTGAGCCCATTCTGCAAGGGGGCCCTTATTTTGTGGTATAACACTGTCCTTGCGCTCCTAACGCTCCACTACCTCTCTTGTCTCCCTCCCGCTCTTTGTTTCTCCACCCTGCACTTTGCTCTTAGGTTCAATGGAAATGCCTCCAGCCAGCGGCCTCTGCATTTTCTTTCTGCCTCTACTGAACCCCCTCATGCACTATAAAATTATTCTTTAAGGCCCCTGGGTGCAGCAAAGGAGGGGCTGGCCAGGGCCACAGGCTTCGTGCATTTTGAATGTGAAAATGTGTGAAGATTGCGGTGGTTTAAATAGTGTGGTTCTGCGACCTCACAGTGTATCACACTCAGGAAACTATCTTGGGTCCAGTCAGGTTTGTTTGTAAAACTTCTAGCTCAATCCTGGTAGCTGTTACCTCGAACTGCAAGACTTAAACAAAGGAACTAGTGTAAAGCATTTAGACGCACCAAACAAGACAACAAGAAAGTGACACAATAAGAAAGAAATCCAAAACCAGTTTATAAAAATAGATTATACTAATGAATTTTTAGACACCAAGAAGAGTAAAATCCATCAGAAGGCTCCACTGATATAGATTTTTATGTAAAATGTAATTCTCAAATTTTAGTCTAAAATGCAAACAAGCATTGGTAACTGTAATGTTTGAAAACCTTTCAAAAGTGGGAAGAGTAGTGTTTGAATACTCCAGCTCAGTTGGGGGGGTGGAGGCAGAATGTCATTTTTGGACAGCTACCTGGTCATCACAGCTGTTTCAAGTTCAGTTCCACACTTTAAGCAAGGACCGCCATAGACCTCAATGGAGTGGTCCTGATGCTGGCGATACAGGATGCTGAGGATGCTGAAAGATGCTCTGAGTGCTATGGGTTTTCCTTGGTTTATTCTTCAGTCCACAGGTAACTTGGGATGACTTTGGCCACAGGAGTACTCTTTGAGCCAGTAGTAGTCCATCTGCAGCTGGGCTACAGATCCCCGGTCACAGCGGTTCCAGTGGTTTTCCTTGGTGAGTGCTGGTGTCCATCTCTGGTGACCAATCCTCACTCTGATGACTCTCCTGCATCCGGCAGACACAGGTGCAAATTTTGGGTGTTGAGGAGAGGTCTTCTGGGCTACATTTCGCCAGTCAGCAGTGATTCCTTGAAGATGGCTATTGACCAGCCAGGATGGGCTATATTGGATGGTCTGACTTTTGCCATTTGCCTAAAGTCCTGGAGAGTTATGTCATAGAAAAAGAAAGACATGGCAATTTATTTGACCAATTCTTTAAAGTTTTCAGGGGATTCTGGCTACTAAAATGTGTTGGGAATCATGCAAAACACATCATCATGGTTTCAGCTATGTCTCTAGTTTTCACAATTGTCTGGGGTTGGTAAGTACCCCTGGCTGCCAGCCAACCCTGTGCCCAAATACTGAAGACATCCATGATGGAGTCTGCGCATCAAAAACATTGACTTGTGTCTGGAGTGCAGATCCCTACTCAAACTTATGTAAAATCCTCCCATTTCTGATAATCTCATGCTCAGAAGACTTAGGGGAACACACATTTGGGTCACGCCTTGGGATGGATATGTTCCTATGTGAGGAAAACTGAAGGAAACTACCATGTTTTGTGGGAAAATTTAGAAAATCTGAAAAACGTCTTAAGAGTGCTGTGCATCCAACCAATCAGGGTGAGGCTTGTCTAGCACCTTGAGATAGAAACATTATGAGGTGCAGGGTAGTGGGTAGATTTCTTTGGCTATTTCAACATCCAAAATATCTTTCTTCCGAAAGGTTGGACTCTCAGGTCTGTAATCAACGAAGGGGGGTCTATTTCGAGAGAGTTATTTTCCTGTTGGAGTGCGTTTTCCACTCAAAAGTACAATGAGAGGTGAAAAAGATGCAAATTCCATAGCCATATCCAGCATATTAGTTATTACTGATAGCTGTGTAATGTATGAGAGCTAAGTAACTGGTTTTGCCTTTTCTTCTCTGCCACTAAGTAGCCAAAACTGTGTATTGAAATGCTAAGATGATTGTTAATTATCCTTCCCCTACTAATATGCATTATGTGTACAGTTACAATAGCTCCCAAATTCTGGGGCATATTTACAAGGGAAGTGGCGGTGCAGGTGTCAGCCTTCTTGGCTTAATGCCTCACTCCGCCACTTCAGAAACACAGGGCTGCACCATATTTACAAGAATATTGTGGAGCCCTGCGTTCCCCCCTGCGCTGGCGCTACACTTAGCTGCCTAGCGCCAACGCAGGCACCCTTGCACCATAGTGCAAGGGTGCCTGCATGCAGGGGAGTGCAGTGGATTGCGGGCGCGCGAGTTATAGTTATCTGAACTAACTATAACGGGGGAATTTCATTGGTTTTTTACGAGTGAAATGTCCACCTAACTATAACATGTGTGAAACCTATGGTTTTTTAAGTGAATTTGCAAGGTTTTTTAAATGCTAATTCCTAACTATAACGTGTGTGAAACCTATGGTTTTTCAGTGAATTTGTACGGTTTTTTAAATGCTAAGTTATGTATTTATTATTATATTTTTTATATATTTATTTTACAATAAACTACGTATTACATTTTTTTATTTTTTTTTATGGTTTTTCACCGTGCGCGCACGATGCGCGCACTGTGAACGCACCCCGTGATTTTTTTTAAAGAAAATTCAAATGTTTTTTTCTGCCTTCGGGGTCCTTCAGGGACCCCCTGACAAAGGCTAGGGGGTCAGGAACTCTCTACCCTGCCCCCTTTTCACGTTCGCCACCTTCCTTTTTCACTCTCGCACTAAAAACAAACAAAATGGTGGCCGACACTTCCTGATTTCGACCGATTCGAACGTTGACTGACATGTAACCACCAATCAGAATTACGCTTGCGCACGTTAGCGGTGCGCGGCTATAGATATTTATGTACTTTAACTGCAATTTTATCAGGAACTACTGAACAGATTGACTCCATATATACAAAAAGCACATCCCTGATGTGAGGACTACCTCTTTGCCAAATTTCAAGTAATTCTGTTCAGCCGTTCGGGCTGTACCTTCGACTAAAGGTCCTATGGGAAAATGCATGGGGAAAATGCGTTTTGGGACCCCCCTTTTTTCTCGGCCCTCGCTTGACGAATCCCCCCGAGACTTTCAGGGTAGGAGTTGAGCGGAGCGCCCCATTAGTTTTGAAAATTTCGCGAGGATTCATCAACCGGCGCCAAAGTTATTCAAAATAGAATTTTGAGATTTCCTATGGAAACACGGTCCTAACTACTGGCGACCGCAAGTAGATAATATATATATATATATATATATATATATATATATATATATATATATATATATACCACGAAGAGATCCTTTTGCTTGAAAGAACCAGAGGGACACCATGGGGTACTTCACACAGGGGATTTATTTCAAAGAGCATGGGCATTGCACGTTTCGTGCATTGCCTTTCTCAAATGCCTGCTCCTCCCCCGATCAACCACAGTTCCATTTAAATTCCTCCAGTCGTTCCGCAATTGGTATCTCTCCTGATAGGCCAGTTAAAAGTCACACACAGACCTGCAATCCCAGTAGTAAACTGCAAGTCCCAGCATGCTCTCTCACCGCATGATAGGCAAGTGACTTCAGCCGGCAATGTCTGTAAAACAAAACCATCAGGATAACATTAAGAACGCTGTTCAGGGCTGTGGTATTCGAGGCAGTTTAAAACAAACACTCCTCCTGAGTCCCCAAAACTCCTCAAACCACACTGATCCGCTCCTTGGGTGGCCTGGAAAATGCAGATACAGTGATCCGGATTCCTTCGTGGAGTCACGAACTGCAGTTAACAGCGGCACAGATAACGCGGGCGGGTGTGGTGGGTCAGAGCCTATCCATTACCATGAATGCAGAGAAAGTGCTGAAGCTGCCCCGGATGACTCTGTCCTCTTGTTGAGACGGGTCTCCTCCATGTGTGCCCAGAACTTGCACACGATTAGAAGAACAAGAGAGTTGCCAATGCTGCACAAATTAACAACAAAATACTTCAAATGGACTGAACAAAACAGTGCCACTGAAAACCACTTTTTCCGTTTGGTTTTAATCAACAATTTTTAGAGGATCAGTGCTTCATTAACTCATTTTTAAGCACGGTTCAATTTATACAAAAAATAGCAAAGAACACTACAATATCAATATATACATTTCCTACATAGATATACACGACACTACTACTAGCATACAAGTGTCACTCATACCATACATTCATACTACTCAATCATACTGTGAGACATATAAGACAAATACTCAAATGACAATTTTGTGACTTTACAAAGAAAAAGGGGGGGGGGCCACCGTGATTTTATTTACAGCCTAACAGGAATTTTTGAAAATAATTAGGTTGAAGTTTATGCGGTTAGCCCACAGCGAAGAGGTCGAACTTGCACACAACATATGCCACGAAGAGATCCTTTTGCTTGAAAGAACCAGAGGGACACCATGGGGTACTTCAAACAGGGGATTTATTTCAAAGAGCATGGGCATGACGCGTTTCGGACATTGCCTTTCTCAAATGCCCGCTCCTCCCCCGATCAACCACAGTTAGTAAACTGCAAGTCCCAGCATGCTCTCTCACCGCATGCTAGGCAAGTGACTTCAGCCGGCAATATCTGTAAAACAAAACCATCAGGATAACATTAAGAACGCTGTTCAGGGCTGTGGTATTCGAGGCAGTTTAAAACAAATACTCCTCCAGAGTCCCCAAAATGCCTCAAACCACACTGATCCGCTCCTTGGGTGGCATGGAAAACGCGGATACAGTGATCCGGATTCCTTCGTGGAGTCACGAACTGCAGTTAACAGCGGCACAGATACTGCCGGCGGGTGTGGTGGGTCAGAGCCTATCCATTACCATGAATAGAAAGAAAGTGCCGAAGCTGCCCCGGATGACTCTGTCCTCCATGTGCGCCCAGGACTTGCACACAACATATGACACGAAGAGATCCTTTTGCTTGAAAAAACCAGAGGGATACCATGGGGTACTTCAAACAGGGAATTTATTTCAAAGAGCATGGGCATGACGCATTTCGGACATTGACTTTCTCAAATGCCCGCTCCTCCCCCGATCAACCACAGTTCTTATATATATAAACACAAAAACTCCTCCAATGCTGAAAAGAAAGAGGCCATACGGGGAAATATCTTCGGAAGCCCTTTATTCACGCAGCTGTCAGGCACGATGAATTTCAGCTTTATCAGCCTTCCTCAGGTGCCGCTGTCTTGCCAGGATGCTTCCCCACCCATGTTTTAATCAGTCCTGCATCCCTCCCATTGGTGGGAGCACTCAGAGCTCCTGGTCATGTGATCGCCCCTCACGATGTAATGTAGTGAACACTACATCTCCCAGAGTTCTTCTTGCCTGGGTGGAAGTTGCGCGGAGCTGGATTAGGTGAAAACCATCCACATAAACTGGTCCTGTGCAGGACAAACACAGGTGACTGAATGGAATTGTCCTGGTTGCCGTACGTCCAAAGCGCTTCATTGGATCCCCTTACGTTCAAAAATATATTCATATATTTATATATATAAATTCCCTGGGTCTTGTTTTAACACTGGACTTACTCCGCTCTTTGCTGCTAAGGGGTTCAAATTTGCTAAAATCACTGGTATCAATTTTCAGAAGCCTTGTGATTTTAGCGAACAGATGCACAAGCCAGCACCCCACACTGAAAAGTGTTCCAGCTCCAGATTCCATTGCAGTTCAACACCCGCCACTTTTGTCAATGTCTTCGCCACAGTCTGATATCAAAGGAAATGGTCATGGTCATGACATTTACAAACTGTAAGGAAATGCCTCTTTTTGCATTTTCACCCCCACATTTTTGGACTGATTCTGCTGGTTTTTCGACTTTGAGAGTGTTCTTAACAGCAACACTTCCAAATTGTTTTTTTGGAAAGGCTATTAGCCCCATTGGCTAACACAGTGTCACCGGCTGGCACCCCAGGCTGGCAAATATCTGAATGGGACTAGTTCCCCTCGGTCATGTAAGGTATCAAATTAATTGTAGGATTAAACTCTACCTGATGCCCGGGTCGAATTTAATGTTACTATTAAAGTAAGCAACCTTAGAAAGTTGCCACTGTGCTCTCCATCTAGTCAAGTGGCCTCACAAAGGCTCTGGCACACAGACAGCTTTTTGCCACCTGGGGAGACATGAGAACAACTCCCAGGAACAAAGGCATTTGCTGCAGACCGAGGCCCTTTCAGTCTACAGTGGCAGGCTGGGATCCATGTTGTCCTTTGTCACACTCAGGGTGGTACAAACTATGCGGCAGCCCTTAATAAACACTCTGCCTTACATGCTCTGGGTACTCTGGGTATCATATACTAGGGATATAAGTAAGTCAGCCCCACTCTACACCAGTAACTCCAAGAATCAGTTGGCTGATCCCCTGGAACCAGGGCCAGGGACACAAGAGTTGAAGAAGCCCAAACTGACAAGTTGATAGCCACTGTAGACGTTTTGCCACTACCAGTCACTGGACACACAAGAGGACAAAATCTGAGCTAACCAAAAGTTGCACCCATGTCTGCCAGACCTTGGAGTGTTATCGGAGTCTGGATTTGCTGTAACCAAGGGACACTAACCCTCACCTAAGTTTTTCACCTCAACCGTGGTACAAGGACACCAGTAGCCCAGCATCGGCTGGCTTGCTACTGTAATATAGAGGATTTTGAGGGGCCTTGATCTCTGTGGTTAAAGTTGCCCCACCTCACCCGTGGACCGAGGGACAACCACAAAGACACCCCTGTCAACAGCACTTCAACCAGAGCTTCCTTTGAGCATCTTTTGCCTGTATCCTCAACATCAGGACCACTCCATTGATGTCTCTGGCGGTCATACTGTAAAATGTGTAACTTGCCTTAAAAACACTCTTGTAGCCAGGTAACTGTCCAAAGTATCCTCTCTAGCTCCCTAGACCTTTTCCCTGCTGGATTTGGTTGTCCAACCCGGGCCGGAGTACCCGTACTAACTCTTTCAAACTTTGGAAAAGTTTACAAAGTTTTTGTTGACCACCGCTTAAAATATGATAAAAACATCTAAAATCTGTATCTCTGGAACCCTCCAGTAAATTTTGATGATCAAGATCTCTAAAAATTCATAACAATACTCACTATTTGTATTAATTGTTGTTTTGTCTCTTTCTTGTTGTGTGACTTTCTTATGTCATTGTTTGATGCTGTTAAATGTTTTACACTAAGTTCCTTTGCTAACCCTTTTTGCTCGCAGCACAGCTGCCCAGGGTTGAGCTAAGGTTAAGTAAATGAGCCTGACTGGACCCAAGATGGTAACTGCGATTGTACTCAACTACAAGGCCCCACAGCCATATCATATAGTGCACCCAAATCCTCATACAAACAACTGCTGTTAGAGTAAAAAATTGCCCGGCTCATGTCCATTGAAGTTAGGTGGGTCACGAAAGTTTGTTGATTAAAAATTTGGTAGTGGTTCTGAAAAGTTTGGGAAGGCAAACCTTTGGGTCTAAGTGGATATGAATCTGGTTATCTTTCGACTCCTTCTTGAATGTCAGATGTTGAGATCAGATTACTTGTGACAAAATGTCATGTAGGTGTTGCTGTGGTGTTGCCAATCCTTCTTCTTGGTCAAGCCTGTTAGATTTCCCTTGACCCCAGACAGTGAAGGTATACCAATTCACCATTTGGAGTAGGAAAAACTGACAAGTATCCCGTGTAACTCTCCCAACTTACCTGCAAAGAAGCCATGTTAGGAACATACGACCCTTCCAGAGACAACAGGTGTATTTTTATGGGCTCCTCTCTTACCCTTTCCCCAGCGCAAGCATATACACAAGACATCTGGACTAGCGCTGAGAGAGGCTTTTAGTTGAAGCTAGGAAAATAAAGGCAGCAACTTTTATAGTTATAGTAACAATAAAGAGTATAACGACTGTAAAAATTAAAAAGAGTGACATGGTAATTCCCTTTTTGAATGATTCTCTGTTATGAATAATTAACAGCTAAAATGGCTGCCTGCCATCATGACAGGTAGAAGGCAAGTTCCTCACACCACCTTACCAAGGACGTGCTGTCCTCAAGTCTACACAGCCTAGTCAACGACGGGGGTGGGTAACTGGTTTATCAGTCAGAATGTGCATGGAGCGGTAACTCCCTGTATGAAACACGGTTCTGCCCTGTCCCAAACGGACCATACCATCCTATTTATAGTGTTTCTGCAGGAAGACTGTGAGAAGGTGTACTCGCGGTTGCTGACACACCTTGTGAAGAATCTCATGGGAATCCTTACAGTACTGTATCTGTATCTGTGTGTAGATGTTTAAAAACACCAGTCCTAAGCAATACACTACAGCACATTAGCTCTAAGGATATGTGGATGAAAGCACACGATTACAATATTTGAGAACAATACCATTCATTGTTATATGGTTATATACATGTTGTCATATAAGCAATTGGCAATAGGGGGCCAAAGGCACAAGTGCATACGGCATAAACACAAAACATTGCAAGGGTTGTAGGTGCTACACATGATGCACACTTGTGGAACATGTGGGTGATCTTATTCTGATTTGCTTGGTGCGATAATCAATCAAAATACAATGTGCATTTCAAAGAGGCTGTCAGTCAGACTCCCAGCCACATAAGCCATGTCATGGCCGGCCGCGTGGCAGAGGATTCGAGGACTACCCATGCTGTACAGTGTTCTTCATCTAAGAAGGTAATAGTGTATTCTGATGCAGTGGCTAATTTGCATAAGGATAAGTGCCAGGACTCTCGTCAGGAGGCAGCTTCCATCAGCCCATTTCTCCTGTTAGCACTGCCTAAAACAGAACCAAATACTGACCATGAATGGGGAGAGGATGCGGCCTAATAATGGCCATAGCTGCCGACTTCGGAGCTGGGGAACCAGGATCGAGTCTCAGCGTCAGCTCAACATTCTGGGCAAATCACCTAACCAACCATGCGAACAAAAAATCAGTGTGTATTTAACTGTTGCTCATGGAAAGTGCTTCAATTGGATCGAGTTTGCCTATAAGTGCCGGTGTTGATAATTAAGTGCCGGTGCTGAGCACCGGCTCAAATCAAGCACTGCTCAGTTGTTTGCTTACGCATTTGGGTTGATATTGGGGGTCCCAACCTTGGAGTGACCTGTGCATATGTCGCAGAATTTGACATATTTCTAAGTTTGTCTCACAATATCAAATTAACTGATGTTTCTGTGCTATAATATGTTTGAGGATGTTTTCTAGCTGACTGGCACTTTGGGGTCAGCAGTGCAGTCTTTCACACAGAGTTAATAATGGCACGTTTCATTGATTTATAGGCTTTGCTCTTGTAAAGAGACCCTTTTAAGAGGTCAATGATGGGTGCATGTGAGATTTGAATGATTTTGTAGATTTAGGATGCTGAACAAAAATATGTTCCATATGTTTGATGCATCCACACCCATGTTCTCAAAGGATGAAAAAAATGTTTTGAGACTTATCACACTTATGACGGCATATAAAGAAGAAAAGATTTAGGGCCAGATGTACTAGTTTGTCACATAGCGCAATGCAGTAGCCGCAAATGCTGCACTGCGTGAGGAGAGAGCAGGAGAGTGCCATATTTACAGAAACATTGCACTCTCCTTCCCTCTCCCTAGCGCGTGCGCAGAAATGTGTGGCCGTGCGTCGCAGACACACATTTGCACCATTGTGCAAGGGTGCCTCCATGAGTCTAGCATGGGTTTGGTACTGGAAGGATACTCTTCCAGTGCAAAACACTGTGCTTAGATTACCTTCAAACCATTTCTAACTTTGTATGTGTGCCGTACAGTCAGTGGTGTAACGAAAGTTGAAGGGGCCCCCTGCAAGGTACACAGAGGGGCCCCTGCTCCGGATTTAATCCGAAGCTCTCCGGTGTGAGAACAGTGCGGAGGGGGCCCCCTGGAGCTCGGGGGCCCCCCGCACTGCGGGGGATGCGGGGGCCTGTATTACACTCCTGCGTACAGTGCAGCACACATGCTAAGTCAGAAAAGAAAGGAGAAATAAAAGCATTTCTCGTTCATAACGCATATCTGAAATTGGTGCTATTTTCTGATGCTAAACCTTGTCTACTTTTTTCAGTAAGTAGGGCTTCGTGTCAGAAACGCCCATGCACCACTCATAGTATGCCCCCTTGGCGCTAAGTAACGCAATGAAGCTATATGCACGGCTTGGCATTACTTTCAAGTGATTTTCCGGCTTAAAGCAGGTTTTACGCTGGAAAGTAAATAGGTAAAAAAAGATTTCGCATCGTTTTGCATCACTTTTGTGATGCAAACACAGCGTCAAATCTTAGTAAAGAGACCCCTCAATGTTGATTACTATAAACTTGCAGATTTTAATATTTAGAAGCTTTTCACAGTATTGATGTGTGGCACATGGGAAGCCTTTTAATGTTGTCAAGTTAGCCATAGTCTTGATATTAAGTTCCATAAAAAGGCACAGCCAATTATTTCTGAGATGTAACCTGCCCAAAGTAAATTTGCCCCTAAAATCTGCCACATATTAATCCAATTATGGATTGCAGATCTCTCCATAAAAGGAACCTCCCCAAGCTAACACCTCAATCTCTGAGTTTCATTGTGGATTTCATTCTCCATCTGAGCCTTCAGGTTTTCAAATTTTATAAATCTGACAATTTTCTATTTCAGGCCCATAGAAAAGGGCCATGTGCAGGGGCTGGGGTGAAAACAATCACTATGAGTGATGGGTCTCCCTGCTCCCACCAGGCCCCTCTCAAAGTCATGCTACTAAAAGCACTTTTTTGTCTGGCCCATTAAACGTCAGAACCATATCAGGCATAGAAATCTCCACTATGGGTCTGATTATGAGCTTGGCGGTCCATGGACTGCCAAACTCACAGTAGCGGGGTCATGGTGTTCTGCCCACAGCCGCAACGGCAGTCGGGCAACCCTATTATAACTTGGGGGCTCAGACTGCCATCGGACCACCGAAACCATGGTGGTTGCACGGTGGTCAGGCTCTCACAATATGCTGGTTGAGCTGCTGTGGCACCGCCATGCATGTTGCGAGCTTCATGACCGCCAATGGTCTCATGAAGGTTCTTACTCCATGAGACTGCTGGCGGTCATGAAACAAAGGGGGCCCCATGTATGTTGGTGAATGTACCCCCGTGTCGGTGCACCCGCAGTCCCAGCACAGCATGGACTTCACAGTCCTTGCTGTGCTGGAACTGCCTGTGGCACTCCCATTGTGGTGCCCATTTTCAGATGCACCACTATGGGACCGCCAAAGAAACAAGAAAACAAAAGAAAACACGTATTCTTTCGGGCGGTGCTCACACAGCTTTGGCGGTATGGGAGCGGGGCGGTGGCATGGCAGACCCGCTCCCACACCGCCAAAGCTATGCGAGTGCCAAAGTTGTAATCAGGCCCTATAACTGGATGCCAGAATACAAATAGAAATTACCTATCTAACCTACAAAGCCATTTAATGCAACACTCCTTCCTACGTTTGGAAGAAACAGGTAACATCCTTCTTTACTAGGGAAATAAGAAGCCATGACATCCTAAATTGAACTAGTCCTTTACTAGTACATGACTTCCTTATGTGAGCGATCTCTGCAGAACTTTAAGTGCTACTTGAATTGCAAAATATTAAACTAAAGTTTCTGTTCAAATTAATCCTCTGCAGACTATTAAATAGTACTCTTTGGGGCATATGTATGAGGAAGTGGCAGAGTGAGGCGTTAGCTGTCATGGCTTAACACCTCACCTCACACCGCCACTTCTGAAAGTCAAGGCTAGTGTTTTAGGGTTTAGGGTAGTGTAGGGGGGTCGTGCAGGGTAGTGTTAGGGTGTAGGGACAGGACTGGGGAAGGGGGAGGGTCGTGCTGGGGGTAGCGTGTTAGGGTTTAGGGTAGTGTTGTGGTGTTGTGGTGTTTGTGTAGTGTAGGGTAGTGGTTTAGGATTTAGGGTAGTGTCGGGGGTCATGCAGGGTAGTGTTAGAGTGTAGGGACTGGACTGGGGGTAAGGGGAGGGTCGTGCAGGGGGTAGTGTTTTAGGGTTTAGGGTAGTGTTGTGGTGTTTGTGTAGTGTAGGGCAGTGTTTTAGGAATTAGTGTAGTGTCAGGGGGTTGTGCAGGGTAGTGTAGTGTTATTGTAGGGAAAGGACTGGAGGTCGAGGGAGGCTCGTGCAGTAGAACTACATTAGGGATTAGGGTAGGGTAGGTTGGAGTCACTTACCTTGCAAACGTTTACCATGCGTATACCTTTACCACACATGCCTTGGCGTTGAAATGGCATGCTTGGTAAAGGTATAGTCGTGGTAAAGGTTTGCATTGTAATGGTACTCATTATAATTGACATCGCGTAGTAATACCCGCATTGTAAAGGCAAGCGTGGTATTTTTATGCGATGTAATGAGTGCTATTCCACGTAGCAGTGTAGCGCCAACGCAGGCACCCTTGCACCATAATGCAAGGGTGTCTGCGTGCAGGGGAGGATTGTTTATGTGTAGGAAGGTATCCCTTCCTGCACAGAAACAATCCTAAAATGCCACTTTGTCACTTTTATGTGTGCTGCTTTATGCAGCACACATGAAAGTCACAAAATTGCATTTTTTTTTACAGATTGTTTATTTACAGGAAGGGGGCCTTGCTGTATATAAACAGTCCATGGCAGTTTTCTTTTTCCATGTGTGCTGCACAAGGCAGCACACATGGAAAAAGTAAAAACGAGGAGAAATAATGCATTTCTCCAAATTAAGACCAGGTTTTCCCTGGTCTTAATTTTGCCGCTGCCTCCTATGTACGCCGCTCTTGTACATAGGGGGCAGTGTCAAAAGCAATGGGTGTTGCAGTGGATCGCCCACCGCAACACTCACTGCCCTCCCCTTTCACGCTAACCATAGCGTGAAAGGGGGCATTATATACAAGGCTGCATTAATCCACATTAAGTGGCTTAATGCTGCCTTCTAAATAAGGCTAAACCCTTATCGCCACCACGTCGGTAAAACTGACGTTGTGGTGGCGATAGGGGCTTGTACATATGCCCCTTAGTCCATAATCATTACATTTTTTTAAATCCTTCTATCCATGGCTATTTCTATATATACCAATAAAAATGAACATGAAAGGCTAATGCATGTATTTGTATAATTCTCTTATGCAATGGAAACATTTAAACATATTTACTCCTGTATTTCTGTATTTTCCATAGACATGTAAGCTAGCCACGTCTTTTCCGCCTTTACTTTTTACCTCTACATTTTGACACTCTTATTTTTGCACTGTATTACATGCATTCGTTTTTATTAGCTTGATAATGAAAGTTTTTATAATATACAATTGCTGTAAATGTTGTATGTGATGTTGAACATGTAGGTGTCAGCTGGGTAGTACGCGTGGGGAGCGCCCACAACAAACAAATATAAAAGACTTTTTTTTTAAATGGATTGTGGAATGCACATTTTTCTTAATCATAGGCCTACCGATCTCCTCTTCTGAAGACACTTTGTAGGAATATTTATGGTTAGATGAAACAGGTATAATCACTGAAATATAAAATGCCAAACTCATGTACTAGAAACTGCATTTCTTGCTAAAGAAACGACAAATAATGGAAAAAAGATTGATAGGCCTTTTCAATTCTTTCAAGACAGCTCTCACCCAGGGTGTACTTATTGCTGTCAATTGCATTCTTTGTTTACAAAATGACCACCTTTCGAATTCTTTACAGCTAAAGCATTATACCTCAAGTACTTATTATTTTCCTATTGATGGCCATAGTTCTGGTTGGATTTCACAGAGGGGCCCTGTGATTGTTCTATAGCTAAATTGTCCTGCGGGTGATGTCACCCTGGTCGTCTTGGGCATGACCTTTGACTTTGCCTCTCCTTCACTGCCCTCCATCCCCACCTGGACTTTCTTTCTGTATTAGCAGGAATAACTCTTTCGCTTCTATTTTCCTGCATCCACCCGTAGGGCGCTTTTCTTTAAGAAACCACCTCACTATTTAAAGCCTCGCTGTTATTTTACTTGCCATTTTTACCCATTTCATTATTTTATATCTTCACTTTCCTTCTGGTATTCAGGTATCGACAATCGAGGGCGTGGGTCATTCAGGCAGAACTCATGGACCAGAAATAGAACATCATGGAATAGATAGACATCTCAGATCAGAAATAAGAGTTCTGGGGCTACATTATACATAGCGCCTTGGGCACACAAACAGGCGCTTGCACCTACTTTTTTCTCTACTAGGACCCTTTGGTATTGCATAATGGACTGCAGATGGTTGTGTGCCCCTTTTGTAATATGGATCACAGTGGTGCTGAATGTGACCCGGTGTGACCTCAAGAGGGAGCTCCTTCATTTGCAGTGGTTTTGACTTTGACTTTGACTTTGTGTCTTCTGCCACATTAAAGGTGCGGGTGCAAGTGTAGGAGGCTGTCAGCATACCCACTGACTATGCCCCACAAAGAGGAGGCACAAAGTCCGTGTGCCCACTAAAGGAGCTCCTTGAGAGGAGTACCCCTATCTCCCGGGACCCTCAAGCCACCCCCTGCACGCAGGTGCAGTCACCACTGCACCCAGTTGCAATATGATCTCGGCCCCCTTTAAAACGTAGACCTGATCGGCACCTGCAGTGTGGCCGGTCTGCCTTTCCCTAATGTGTTGTTCAAAGTACAGACACAAGTTTGCGCCTGCCCTGGGGCAGCACATTTGATGCGACAGGGTGCACTGTCCAAGTGTACACACAGTGCACACACTTAATACTGCAGCACAGTGTGAGCAATGCCCCCTACCTGTAACGCTGCCTTTGGGTTCTATATCCAAATTCAACAATTGTTACTTTTTGGGGTGAAAAAGAATACATTGATATCATAACATAGATATTTAGTTCAGGGTTAACGTAAAGGCAAACAGAGACATTTTCCAGTAGGCTGTCACATCTGAATGGAGTGTGCGCTGGCGCAATACATGATGTGGTTTCCACTTGTGTAATTTGAAATTAGAGTAATTTGGAATCAGCCCCATGTGAGTCTATGGGGAATGCTGCACTCCCACCAAAATGCGCGCGTATTTCCTGAATACATATAGGGGCAGATTTATGAGCTCCTTGCGCCACTTTTGCGTCACTTTTCCCATGTTAAAAGTGACGCAAAAGTGGCGCAAGGGGCTCATAAATCTGCCCCATAGTGTTCTGCTATGGTGCTCACACTTCATTTCACGCGGCAGTGAGCGTCATCTTTGGCTGGCCTGCGCCTCGTGGTCTTAGGACAGAAAACGTTTATTTGGGTGGAGGGATGACCTCTTGGTGAGTTGTCAAGAGTGGGCACCTCGCGGTCTATTGACACTGGCAGGTGGGAAACGTTTGCTGCACGGAGTCCCCATCGCATCCGTCTAGTATAGACATTGTGAGGATTAAGGGGCTCTCTTTGTGCCTGCCAGTGAAAACCTCTCTCCACAAGAGCTCGGCTCATTCTCCCTTCGCTGCTGTCTCTTCCCATGCAGGCCCATCACAAGGGCTGCAGATGGGTAATTAGTACCCATGCTCCATGCTTTTAAAGGCCCGCGCTCATTTTGCAATATTTAAAGATGCTAAGACAAAGGTGCCTTATTTATAAATGACAAGACAGCTAACACACCCAATACCACTTCACGCACCAGATGCTGGGTCTGTCATGAGGCCTCTTTCTACTGATGTGGAACCTGCAAAAACTTCCGACATGCCTGTTCTCATGTTGGCGAACCTCCACGTGGGAACATGTATTTCAAAAAGTGAAAAAGGACTACCATTATGTGCTGGCTGTCTTTGCACTGCTGGTGCCAATGACTTGTGCTTCTGTTTACAGTAACCCATTCTATCGTCATTTATAAGAGAATGTTGACACTAACATCAAGTGCTCAACAGAGATTAACCTATACATGAATCAATCAATCATAGTATTTATAAAGCGCACTACATACCCGTGAGGGTCTCAAGGCGCTGGAGGGGGGGGGGGGGATGCTGCTACTGTTCTAAGAGCCAGGTCTTAAGCAGCCTCCTGAAGGTCAGCAGGTCTTGGGTCTGCCGTAGGCTCAGTGGGAGGGTGTTCCATGTCTTGGCGGCGAGGTGGGAGAATGATCTGCCGCCGGCGGTCACTCTTCGGATGCGGGGGACCGTGGCGAGGGAGCGGTCTGCGGAGCGGAGCTGGCGGGTGGGGGTGTAGAGGCTGAGTCGGCTGTTGAGCTACGCTGGTCCGGTGTTGTGGAGTGCCTTGTGTGCGTGGGTGAGGAGCTTGAAGGATATCCTCTTGTTGATGGGGAGCCAGTGCAGGTCTCTCAGGTGGGGTGTGATGTGGCTGCGGCGGGGGATGTCGAGGATCAAGCGGGCCGAGGCGTTCTGGATGCGTTGGAGCCGTATCAGGAGTTTGGCCAGGGCTCCTGCGTAGAGTGCGTTGCCGTAGTCCAGTCTACTGCTGACGAGGGCCTGGGTGACCGTCCTTCTTGATTCGGTGGGAATCCACTTGAAGATCCTGCGAAGCATGCGGAGGGTGTTGAAGCAGGAGGAGGAGACGGCGTTGACCTGCTTTGTCAAGGAGAGGGTGGAGTCGAGGATGACCCCTAGGTTGCGTGTGTGGTCGGTGGGTGTAGGGGGTGCTCCTAGTGCAGTCGGCCACCAGGAGACATCCCAGGCCGAGGGGGTGGGTCCGAGGATGAGGGCTCCATCTTGTCCGAGTTCAGCTTCAGTCGGCTGTTTCTCATCCAGTCGGCGATGGCCTGCATTCCTTCGTGGAGGTTGGTTTTGGTGGTGTGGAGGTCTTTGGTGAGGGAGATGATCAGCTGGGTGTCGTCGGCGTAGGAGATGATGTTGAGGTCGTGTCGTCGTGCTACGTGGGCGAGCGGTGCCATGTAGACGTTGAACAGCATTGGGCTGAGGGATGAGCCTTGGGGGACGCCGCAGATGATCTCGTGGTTTCGGAACGGAAGGGGGGGAGGCGGATGCTCTGAGTTCTGCCGGAGAGGAAGGAGGTGGTCCAGTCCAAGGCCTTCTCTTGGATTCCGGCATCGTGGAGGCGTGTCCTTAGTATGCGATGGCAGACCGTGTCGAAGGCGGCTGACAGGTCCAGGAGGATGAGGGCCGTGGTTTCTCCATAGTCAAGCAGGGTCCTGATGTCGTCGGTGGCGGCGATGAGGGCAGTTTCGGTGCTGTGGTTGCTGCGGAACCCGGACTGGGACGGGTCCAGGATGTTGTTTTCTTCGAGGAAGCTGGTCAGTTGTTTGTTGACGGCCTTTTTCGATGATCTTCGCCGGGAACGGGAGCAGGGAGATTGGTCGGAAGTTCTTGAGGTCCTTGGTGTCCGCCTTGGGTTTCTTAAGTAAGGCGTTGATCTCTGCATGCTTCCAGCTCTCCGGGAAAGTCGCTGTCTCGAATGAGATGTTGATGGTTTTCCGGAGGTGGGGTGCGATGGTGCTGCTGGCTTTGTTGAAGATGTGGTGCGGGCAGGGGTCTTCCGGGGATCCGGAGTGGACGGTGTTCATAATCTTGATGGTGTTGTCGTTGTTGATGTTGGTCCAGGCCAGCAGGCAGTTGGTGTGGGTGGTGGTCGTGGGAGCGGGGGTCTCAGCAATTGCTGGGGTGGTGACAGCGTTGAAGCTGTTGTGGATATCTGCGATCTCGTGTTTCAAAAACATGGCTCTTGGTTTGCTCCACAGCGTTTCTTACTTCTTAGAGCAGCAGCAGCTTGTAGCAGAGGGGAAGGATGGTGGGTGGGCACGCAGTTTCTTCGGAGTACATACAGTGCTCCTTAACATCCTTTAAACCTTACTGTTCATGCTCGGGAATACAGCACAGGCAACAGGGTATCACTGCAGCTGCTTTGTAATCTGCGGTGGTGCATTGAGCTGCTTGTAGACTGTGAGAAAGCACGCAGGGCCAGGTTCACAAAGGTAAACTTACACTTTTGTGTGGAAGTTATGAGTCTCCTCACATAAAAAGTTTAAGACTGTTCAATCTTTTTATGTGCGGAGCCTCTGCGCTTGTAAAATTACTGCTTGTAAAATACTTTTATGAATAGGAAACTATCGTAAACTAACACAGAAGTGTAAGGCTATCTTTGTGAATCCGGCCTGCAGTTTCTGTGGGTGTTGCTTGATATGTTATGATTAAGACTTACGGTTTTCCAAATTTACTGATTTTTACAGATAAATACAGGCAGAAAGCAATGTGTTTCCTGTCTGTATATATTTTTAAAAGCGGAAAACTACTGAAAATGGTGCTTCTTTTCAGAGACTGTCCATGCTCTCTTTCATGAATGACATGCAACAGCTGAGCAGATAGACAGCATGGCGAGTTTGAAAACATGTATTATGTAGCATGAGATTTCCTTAAATACACACATATGTTAACACATATTTGTAGCATAGCACTAATATGTACCTGTAAGTGTAGTGTTTTGATATCTGTGGCTGCTTAATTTGCTTAAACGTGACAGGCACCCATGTATAAGTACACACCCAAGAGTTAAATTAAGGTGAAAATATCACATTTTACAGCCCACTTTATTCTTAAACACAAAATAAATATGGATAAATACCAATAAGCAGGCCAAAAATTAAATATAGATAAATACAGACGGAAATGTTAAAAAAATAAAATAAATACCATAAAACCGGGAGCCCTAGTTATGATTGGGTTCGCTTGATTTTTTTTTAAATTGAGAGCTACTCCTATGAGTGCTATCCAGTTTTGACTTCTCTCACGAAAGATGTGGTGTCTCTGCCAATATTCCTCCAGTATTCAGCTATCTGATTATTCATTTTAGAACAACAGAAAGAGGGGTTGCCATTATATCTGCTACAGGCGGTGAAATATACACTTGAAAAAGGGAATTTTCTTTGTTACTTGGAACTGAAAGACAAAGTCATAAGGATTGGATAACTACAGCACTTACTGTGCAGCACACATTGGAAAAAGGCAAAATGCCTTGGATTGGTAATGTTCAGGAAGGTGACCCTTCCTGCACATAAACAATCCTTAAAAAAATGACATTTTGTAACTTCCATGTGTGCTGCATTCAGCACACATAGAAGTGACAAAATGGCATTTCAGGATTTTTGTTTGTTTAGGAAGGGACACCTTCCTACATCTAAACATTGCTCACCTGCACGCAGACACCCTTGCGCTATGGTGCAGGGGTGCCTGCATTGGCGCTACACTTCTAAGTGTAGCGCCAGCACAGGGTGAAACACAAGGCTGCACCATATCCTTGTAAATATGGTGGAGCCCTGCGTTTCTGAAGTGACGTAGTGAGGCCCCTTAATTGAAGAAGTCTCTAACCCTCCTTAATTACTTTATTTACTTGATTGATTTCTGTGATAATATTTATATCATTCTGTTATTTTATCACATTTACTCTACACTGTTACTATTTTTCACATTTTGTATTGAGTCTTATCTTTAATATACACAATGTTCCTGTTCTGCCCTTCATACCCTCTCTCTTTCTATGCCATATTTTTGCTATATAAATATCTTATTACAATATCAATAGATATCTTAATGTACCTATTGCATTGTTGATTCATCATACTGTAAAATGATATTATTGTTGCTGTCATTAATACCTTTATCTGTAAACTTTAAAGAAAATACTTAAAGGTTACCCCAAGGGTAGGCCCTAAGTGCCCATAGGGCAGGGTGCGTGGTATTTAAAAAGTAGGATATATATTTTTAAAATGTTACATGTCCTGGCAGTGAAAAATCTCTAAAGTAGTTTTTCACTGTGGCAAGGCTCTCCCATAGAATAGCACTGGGTTACATTGTAAGTCCTAATAATACACAACTCCAGTTTGGGACTAGCTATGAAAATGATGATTCAAGGACTCTTTGGAATAGGAATGTAAAATGCAAGCTAATGGTCAAATCAGTTTTTAAATTACTATTTTGGAAGTGCCACTTTTATTAAATTTTCCAGTTCATGCTTAAGCAAAATGTGCCTTTATGCCAGCACCAAGGGTCACATGATCGTTAATATCTCTTCTGTGGTGTGAGATGAATTCCTCTTAGACAGTGAATAAAGGGCCTGGGTGTGGAGAAGTGAGGTATTCCTGACAGGATGGATGGAGAGGATCTGTGCCCTGCCATGATTGCACTTCAGAGGATAGACATGGGGTGTACCCAGTCGTGATTTCAGAAGAAGCCTTCTATATCACTGGCAGATGCAGCTCACATCTGGGCCTGCTTGCCCTTTGTGTCACTAGCCAGACTAGAGACAAACCCAGTGGAAAGGGAAGAACTGACCGGAAGCAGTTTTAGAGTTAGACGAAGGGGTGTCTCCCCCCAGGGCTGGCATTGGGCATAAATGTGACTAGCACAGGACCTGAAAACAGAACACTCCTGGGCCTGTGAATACTTGGAATATGGACTTCACTGCTGTCTGAAGCCTGAAAGAAGACTGGACCTGCTTGCCTTGAACATAAAACTGCAGAGGAAACTCCAAGTTGGCTGTTTTCCTGTGTGAAATATAGGGATTAAACAAGTTCCAGAGACCTTTTCTACTTCCCAGCTGACAATCACTCTCTGGATCTGACCTGGTCTATTCTGTCAGTCTCTGTGGGAGTGAGTTCTGATCCGCAAGTGCTGTCATCGGGGTCCTGGACCCTAGGTTGGTGTAAGAGTGCACTTCTCCCTGCCTGAGGGTTTCACTAGATCCAACGCAGACCCATGCAGAGCTGTGCAGAGCGCATGGTGCTGCGCCACGCAGCTCCTTACCAAAAGGCTTCACTGAATCTGATGCAGAGTGGCCCTGAGCCCCGAGAGCTATGCAGCTCCCCACTGACCTAATGCAGAGCATCGCAGGACAATGCAGAGCCATGCAGAGTCACGCCTCACAGTTCTCGCATCAAAGTCAGAAGTTGAAAGTTTCAGTGGTATAAACCTGACCCCGCTGTCGGCCTAAACTTGTGATTTTCTCCTGGTCCGACACAATCAGATACTCGCAGTTGCCTTTTGGCATTATTTTTACCTAAGCCTTGAAAAATGCAGCTTCTGTTCTACTGATTGGATTGTTGTCATTTTGATGGCATGTTTTAAACATAAAATGAGCTCTTTTTTGTTTTTTAAAGTTTGTGATTTTTCTTATGTTGTGTTTTAACTTTATTACCGTTGGAGTGCTACATAAATATGCCAATCATTGCCCCCAAGTCTACGGCCTGATTTAGATCTTGGCAGATGGGTTACTCCATCACATCGGTGACACATATCCCACTTGCTGAAATATAAATCCTATTATATCCTATGGGATATCCGTCACAGTTTTGACAGAGTAACCCTTCCGCCAAGTTCTAAATCAAGCCCTAAGTCTGACTGCTTTTGTTCCAAGCTTCCAAAGGGCTAAGCACAGGTTAATTTAGCGACTTTTGTGGTTCACCTTGGATCATATGAAGTGGGTTCTCGCCCCTTTCAACCAATTATACAATTCCTTACACAGTCAGTAAATCAATTCACTGGAAGCATATGGTGATATACAAGTTTTCACAATTACCAAACGAGACTTCAAGAAGACTAATTTGCAGAATTTGAGATGTAGGCTGGCAAGGAGGAGGGTTGGCTTGTTCGTAAAGATTGCTGTGGGGAAAGTTATGATTAACTGCAGTGCTTGAAATAGTACAGTCTTGGAAGAGGATGGATGAGGTTGAACATTATGAAACTGAGTTCTGTGTGCGGAGGTGATTTTCTTGCTAGAGCACAAACTGGGCTCAGACGATATCAAGAGGTGCAAGAATCCATGAGTGTCATAGTAGGGAGAGGCTCATAATTCCATACTAAAGGAGCTATAATATGATATCAAGAAAATGTACCTTGGTCAACTCCTGCAGTCATAGGCACAAAAACACTGGTCTGTATTGCCTTTCCTCATTTAGGTAGTCAATTGCTCATTATTGATTTGCCTGGATGTTGACTTTTATCTTTTATTAGACAGGTTGGTTGATAGAAATTGCCATTGCAAAGTGGATTTGAATCTACAAAAAACCATGTTGAGAAGTAGAACTGTTTGAGGCAGATAATGAACATATTTGTGGTGTCTGATACATCGAGGTACAACACAATAGCTTATTTTTATCTACAATAGGATTTAGAGATTAAGACAGCTGAAATAAAGCCCAAGTGCATTTAAAAATGGAAATGGACCAGCAATATTTTCTGATCTCAGGAGGATCCTGGATTAAAAACCGATGACAATTGTCACATAAATAGACACATTAGGAATAGATATATACATCTACTGATGTTTAATGGGAGGACAGCGTCACAACTATCTTCTGGAAAATAAAACCTTTCTTAGGGGTATATTTACAAGCAAATCAGTTACGGAGGTAAAAGAGAGGTTGTTCTGTATCCAGGACATGCAAGCAGATCTGATCAAGGAGGAGCAGTGTGCCTACTTTTTTTTCTCAAGAAGGTGTAGCAATCATCAGAGTATAGATAAAGGGCTTGATTATGATGCCAGATGGAAAAGTCTTCCGTCCTCCATGGTCTCGTAAAAAGACCTCCCGCATGACCTGCGGCATTTTCATCGGTCAAATCACGATGCAATGTAGGCAAAATCAGACCGTGGCAGCCGGACGACACAAAACACCGTCCACCATGGTCGGATAAGCTGCAAATCCGACCGCGGCGATCGGGGAAAGCTGTTCAACATCCTGGAAAGGCTGCTCCTGCCGCAGTATGACCGCACAGCTAATTACGATGAGAATGTGGAGCTGGCGGCCCGAGCATGGCGTCCAACCACCGCGCACGCACATAGGCCAAATAATTGGCAGACTGAACCTCACAACAACGCACAAAGTGTGCCTGTACTCCCTGCTGCACTCCATCACAAAACACATGCCACAATGATACACCCCAACTTGCTCCGGGTAAGGAAAGACATGGGCAGTATGGAAGAGACATCTGGAGATCACCAAACATGTGGACACACCCACATACCACAGTAGCAAACCAGCCCCTTCCAAGACCAACATCCTTTGCACACCACAAGCCGAGACAGAGAGACAGGACACCATTGACTCACACAGTACAACATCACACCCACCTATCTCCACACAACAACACTTTCACCCACACACCTCACATACATTACATCTGTCCACCACCACCATGCACCCTGCACCTCTCATCCACTTGCACCATGCACCCCAAGAAAGAGCACAAATTCACTGCCTCAGAGTTGAAAGTGAGGGTAGAGGAGAGAATCAGGGGAAAACCACATTTCTCCGGGAACCTGGTCCTACACACCCCACTTGCGTGCAAGAATCAGATGTGGGCAAAGTCAAGGCCGTAGGGACCACCCTACGCACTGTGCATGACATCAGGAGGTGGTCTCTCCACCCTAAGGCCCGGCTCAAGTGTCGGGCCCAGAGGAACCACGCGGCGGCACAGAGAACTGGGGGGGGGGGCCTTCCCATTACACCACTAACCTTCAATGAATGGGAGGAGAATGTGTCTTCCATAATGCATCCAGAGAGAAGATGGGGAGAGGAGTTGGCCTAACGGCTAGGGCGGTCGACCTCGAATCTGAGTCTCGGCAATGACGCTAAACATCCTGTGATTCCGGGCAAATCACTTAATCTCCCCTTGCCTAACAAAAAAAACGAATGTGTCCTCATGTAACGCAACTGGTGCTATGTAAAGCACTCTGATACCCGATTCGGGTCAATTTCGCGCTATATAGAACTCTGTTAAATAAGATATAGAGAGTCTCACATGAATGGAGGGGGTACTGGAGGCTGGTAAGTACCAACAAAATGATCACATCACACTACAGTGCACTGTTGTGCACAACAAGTGAGCTCCAATCGCCCGCCCACATCAAACACCTGTGGAATGAACCCTTTGAATATGAATGGATCACCAGGACATAATTTCTTTAATCAACTACACCTCACCGGTAGGTGGTCAGCTCATGCACCCTGGCCTCCCTCCCAAACAACATGGCTCACCCTCCCCACCCCACAGCCATGTGTTATTTAACACTGTCAAAAGTGCCTCCCAAAAGGTAGCTAGTCATCCTACTGGGGAGTGGTTGTTGAGACTTGACAGCAAGACCACAACTCCCACAAGGCCCTCTGTCTCCCCTCACAAACAGCATGGAGCCCCACATCCCGGTCTTGGTAACCCCCATAAGTTTCTAGGCCATGCACATACAGCTAATACCATCGAGAGGCCACATGATTCACAGCGTCATTGATGAAGTCACATGTAACTGCAAGGCAGAATACAAGAACGGGACCACAAAAAGCCAATGCGTAAGTCCCATTGCCTCAAAGCAGAAAGACTCGGGTCAACACAACACATGCATGGAAACTCTGTCAGCACTCACAAACCACAGATGGTAAGCACAAAAAGCACAAACCAAATCATGAACTTGCGGCATAGTATTCAGATACACATAGAAAATTCCCAAATGTCTAAGCATTAACTGAATTGGATGAGCAACAAGTGAGTACCAGAGGACATGTCCAGAGAAATACAATATCTGTCCATATGAAATTGGCACTTGAGCCATGTCACATTGCTAACGAGCAATGTAGGTACCCAGGGCTTTAAGTGGGATGAAAAAACTGGGGGTCTTTCAAAGGGGCGTGGCCAATGTAATTAAGGGCATGGCCTAAAATCCTTAGCCATAAATTTGTGCTTAGCATATTGGACTACCCGACTTGCATTTTTCTGTCACTGCCATTGCACCCAGATCTATGATACAACAAGTAACATGATACCTACTACAATTCTGGACTACTGGCTTTGTCAATGTTTATCAGTTGCATAAGATAAAGAAGCAGCAACAATGGCTTGCATCTAACATTGGAAAAGTTTCCACTTAAAGCCCTGGTGACACCACAACGATGTTGCTGCTCATGAGTCTCCAAAGGAGTGAATTCCAGGGACAACATGAATCCTTAAAGGATTTCACTTCCCCACAATGCTCACCTGGCATGACATCATGCCGTAACTTCTCCACAAGTGAGAAGTGAGGAGTGTGACCATGCGCACATCGATGTGCCTGCTATCAATGCATTCCAGTCAAAAGAACAGCCCGCCTGTGGCAGGGCACAAAACAGAGCCCGATAGTGACCCGTACCGAGGCCCCCTTAAATAAATGACGGTGCCCAGCACCGGTGAGACCCAGTCCACATAAAGCCCTGTATGTACCGCAACATCATGTGCGACTGATGACAAACTGACATGAATGCCTAGTAATGCCAAGGTAAAAGTCAGGTCATCTCAAATTAAATGTGCCAAACATGAACATCAAAGTTGTGCTGTGTGCCGAACATGCTGACAATATGACTTCACTCCAAAAGATGACTCGCTAGCAACAGCAGGCCCTGCGCGCCCCCCCAGGAAAGTGAACCAATGGTTGCAGAGTCCCTGGTCTTTCCAGGTGAGGAGGACCAACCTGGCCCCTCCGGCGTGCCCAGGACAGCCCATGCTCAGGCCCTCACTGACCCCACCACCACCACGACTCCCACAACAGCTGCTACGCCAACGCAGACCCCTGCAGCAATGACCTGTGTGGCAGCCGCCTCCACCATCACCACCGCTGCCTCCAACACTGTCCCTGTGCCAGCAGTTGCGTATAACACCAGGCACACCGAGGATGCTGGGATCGGGGTGCGGTGGCTGCGCCAGACAACGCCACGGGTCTGTGGCTTTAGGGTAGATAAATGCAAAAAGAACTAATGATGGACAGAATGCAGAACAATGTCATACATTCACCCCAGTACAGAGCTCTGGGCCTAAATCCATAGTTTCTTTGCTCACCATGCCATTCCATTTTGGACCCAGCCATATACAGTCCCGCCCTAACTGCTTTAGGGTAGGTGGCAGGCCAACTGGGGAACAGTCACAGGAGGACAATGAGACAGAGTCCCTGGACACCGTGCTAACTGTCCTTGGTGCATACCAGCAGTACCAGGGACAGACGTGCCAGTTCCTTGAAGAAGTGCAGGAACAGCGCCTGCTGCAGAGGTCCATGGACACTTGCTTGAGACACATTGCTGAGTACATGGTCCAGCTTGTGGGTGATCTGCGGGACATGCCAGCTGTTCTGACAGCTGTTCGCCCCTCCCCCGGCCAGCTGGATGATAGTCACACCACCTCAGCAGTGGAGACAGGGAGGGGTGAGTCAGACCACAGCGAATCCTCAGACACCTCTGAGCATGCAGCAGGTTCCTCCCCTGGCAAACGGCAGAGGGGGTGTCATAAAAAGACCCCAGGACGATCACGTGGCACAGCACCGTGCCGTACCAGTTTTTGGAGCAACCGCTGATGTCACCACTGTAACACCGAACATTGACTTTGTTGTAAATCAGAACCCACATTGCCACAAGGATGGGAGTGTTCTGTTGTACTTTGGAACTCCACCATTGTGTGTTCTACACTAACAATCCATGTACCATCACTTTCAAATTCACCTCTCACCTGTAACACATTGGCCAAGGAACACAACTCACAACAGCATGCCTTTGTGTCAAGAGCATTTACATCACAGTATGTAGCATGTCAACTCACATTGCAATGTATCCGAGTATGTAAAAGCGAAAATCCAATGGCAGAGTGGAGGAAGCTGGAAAGACGAGAAAATAACAGTGCGTTGACAGATACTGGAATAACCACAAAAGCACACCACTAAGCAACACTGTACAATATGCCTTCCAGCGAACACCGGCCAACACCATCAACATGGACAGTTGGGGGACTGGAGCACACAACTACACCTCCCAACACAGTTCATTCCTCAGCATCCTGGTAAATGCAGTTCAGCTGAAATGCTTATTTGTGTCACTGTTGTCGTGTGTCACCAAGGTTGGTGCAGGTCAGTGCTGTGATTCTCTAGACACATGTGTGTCGCGTTATCATCATAGATCAGTAGAGGTAAGATACATTGTGATCGGTGTCTGCTGAGGAAGCTGCCACGATCCACTCGAGTCTCTGTACCTCTCCCTGCCCAAATCAGGTGAGACACTTCAGTCCCATGACAACTAAACATCATGACTGAACTGCATTTACCAGAATGCTAAGGGATGGACTGTGCAGGGAGGTGAAGCGGTGTGCTCCCAACTCCCCCTAATACCATCAACATGGACAAGACAGAAGTTGTCACAGATCACATAGCTCAGAACAATGAAATCCTTAGCAGTGTGCCCACAAGAGCCAGCATCACACCACATCCTGTCATGTGGACGATGGTGACATTGTCACATTCACGTACTCAAGTACTGTTGCACAGGCTTTTCATGTGACATGTGCGATTTATGCATGTTTACCCACATGAACACTAGTCCCTGACAACAAACCCACGCTAAATCTATTTTCCAAATGTACTTAGCTTCTCCTGCATGAGCACAACTGCTGCGTGCACAGGCCAGGCATCACGTATATAGGAACTGTTGCACAACGTGTTCCTTTTGTGGCAATGTACTGCTAACTCTCCCATATGTGATTGTGGATAGTCATTTGTGTCCTCACATTCCCACAGCAAAAGCTTACTTCAATAAGTGAGCAGGCACAATGGGCCTCTATTTAGACAAGTAGTTGCTCCCACAGACCTTCGAATTCCAGGTGTCTTGACAGTCCCGTGCGATTCAGTCACTGCTGAACAAGGCACTCCCACTTTTCTCTCAGTGAACTGACACACAAATTATTGATAGCGTCTGATACTAAAGGCCGTTGCACACTTTTTTTAAGACTTGTGGGCTCTGGCCTTGTCCCTTCCTTTCATGCTTTTCCTGGAGTACCACCGGGTGTCATTCCTCAAAATTCCATACTGCATTTAGCGGTTGCAGATCATTACTTTGGCTGTACAGCTGAGCGCTGGTTCTAAGAGTGCTGTCATGTCTGACCGTCCTGTGGGCCAGGCCGAGCCCGGTCTGTTGCAACTGTACCGTGACCGCATGCAGATTCTCTTTGGATGTGTCCCATTGGCTGTGCTGCGCATCAGTTATAGGCTAATGTCCCTCTATGCCTACTTCACCTGTGTGCAACCTGTCTTTTCCTGCAGAAGATGTCTGTTTAAGTGGGCCAGGGATGTCTGCCTTTCAAACACATACCTTGCTGACCTGATTCATGAGCTGTGGGTGAGTCCTTCGTTGGACCACGAGCAGGACTGCTTCGGTGAGACATGTTTATGGGATGCCTTTCAATGTGTCAGACAGGCTGACAGCTGTGCCTGTGTGCAATGGCTCCTGTGCCATGCCTAGATTGAACCTCTCCCTGGTTGCGTTGGGATGCTCCTTTCAACCTCTTGGTGCGAGGAGCACATCTGTTCCTCCATACTGCTGGATTGGATGGTGGTCCTTTTTGCTGAAGATGATTTGGATCGTCTTTTGAAACTGATTGCCTTCGAAGTTGCCGGTCCCTACTTTGATTCGTAAGTACTTAACAGCAACAGGAACTGTTAGTGACTAATTCAATTTTTGTTTACCTTTCTTCACGCCTCCTGACAAGAATTATCATCCAGCTCTCTGACTTTAGCCCTGTCTGCATTGGCTTTGACTATGCTGAGCTCTGCGGTCTGTTTCGCTTGGTACCACAGACCTGAGCAAGTGGAGGCTGTCATCTGACCGTCGTGGACATTGTCGTCTGGCATGAGTCCGGCTTCCAATATGCAGCTGTAGCGCACAAATATTACATTGCGTAGTTGTTTTGCAAGTACCCAGGGCTCGAGTTGGAGGTACACACAGGTACACGGCGTCCCCCCTCTTTTCACGGGGGGATGCCGTCCCCCCTGCAAATAAGTTGGGCCCCACAGAAATATCCTGAACTTGTCCCAGTGTACTTTCCAGACACCGGGACACGTTCAGCAGTACCTGCACTTTGACTGCTTTCCATTCCCAGCAGCAACGTGCAGGCAGGGAGGTAGCCTTTTTTCACCTCCAGCTGGGCCGTGGTAAAGAGGCCATCTGGCCTCCTTTTGTTTTGTATATGTTGACTGGGGGCTGCCTTGAACCTTACATTTAAATGTAGATGCCACAGAGGGAAACATAGGCACACAGCTTGCCTTCTCTACACAGGTACTTAAGAGAGGCATGATATTGCCTTTGTTCTGTCCCTGTATATCAATGAAGACACTGTAAGACTGTCAGATGGGTTAGTCTGTCCCAGTATTTGCACAAATCATTTTAGTCGCATGATTTTACTGCTTTCATAGCGCTACGTCATGATGTTGTGAGGTCATTTGCATTTTGTCTTACTTGGTCAGTCCCCCCATTTCCTTTTATAGGACTTGTGCCCTGCAAGTACCCTAGTATATGTCTGTCACATGAGAAGTGTCTGCAGAGCTTGTTTTCTGCGCGGTCCAGGAGTACTGTCTGAACATTCTGTCCATGGTCAGAGAACATTGTCCCTTGTCATTTTAGTCAGGTCCGGCCCTAGCACCCCGACTCAACAAAGTCTCACAGCTGCGAGAGGACACGGATCCCCTTTAGATGACATGGAAGGCGGGCTAGATAACCCACACTTGGAGAGTGATCCATCCAGTGATGAGGGCGACACCGCAAATGTGATATATAGGCTGAGTAATGGGGTCTGCCAACAAGGCCCATAGACCAGGGACATCCCATACAACACATTCCTGCAAGGGGTTGGGGGATATGCTCATGGGTCTACGTCCAGAGGGATTATTGATGCTACATCTTGCTTTGTGTTAAATGGATATGTCACTGTGGTTACTGGTTAGGTACTCCTGCATTCTCAACCTGTTGTGGCACGTATGTTGCATGCTTTGACACTGTAGTAAAAACTTCACATTTAAAACCGTTTCTTGTCTTCAACTTATCTACTTGTGTACAGGCGTTTGAATGCCTCTGAGTGAGTAGGAGAGCTAGTGAGGCATTATAGCAATTGTGTCCTGTGCTTAGGGGTGTTTCGGGGTGCTCAGTCCCTGCATGCCCAAGTTCTCTACTCCAGCGCATAGTCCAGTATGTGTACAAAATCTCTGGAACAATCGCCAGGCCTGCTTTATCTCTCCTCAGTTTTACAAGGGCCAGTGAGATGCATTCTTTTCTTCCAAGATCTCTTTCTAGATGTTATCACTCTCAAAAAGTGTTTTTTCCATATAATGTCCTCCTGATGGGAGGAGGAGTTTTCCTGAGGTGGAAGTATCAGGCAAGTGACACTTCTCAGGCTCCCACTCATGCCCTCCTGAATTCCCTCACTGCCACCCTCCTCCAGTGCCCCTGATCTCTCCGTAGCCCCTCCCTTATTGACCTCCTCCTCGAATTCCCTCACTGCCACCTTCGTCCAGCGCCCCTCACCTCTCCATAGCCATTCTCTCATGTGCATTTTATTTGTTGTATAGCGCTACTGATATCAGTGTAGGGTGTGACAGTACTTTACATCACTCACACATTGTACAGAGACAATCAATCATGCAAGTAGGTAAGTAAATCAGTCACAAAAGTCAATGAGTATTACAAGGTGTGGGAATCACATGTCATTCATACTGGTGGGCAGGATATTTTAAGGGCGTTTGGTCTGGAGAAGCACTAACTCAGGATTTAAAGCACACCCCAGTGGTTAGGGGTTGGCTTTACTGATAAAGGTGTATGTCTGCTCCAACAAACTCTTTATGGCAACATTCGAATGATGAAAGACTGAGGGAGTTTTGACTATGTTACAACCCAGAAATAAAGCTAAGTTCTGACTATTAATCACCAGTTATCTGGACATTTATATTGTTGGCTTACATCCGTGGCAGAGCCTTGATTAAGATACAAAATGTTTAAATGAAGTATACAGTAAGTATGTGTCTTGCTGGGCCTTCCCTGATGATTTTTTAAAGAACAAATAGCCGGACATTCTCTCACCTGCTCTGGTCCTACTCACTGCCTGATCTGATAAGCAGCTGCTGTGGCCAGGCAAGGTGATTCCAGAGAAATAAACGTTTGTTCTCCCTGTGGAGTTGAAAAAGAGATATCCACACAGCAGAAAGTTTAAGGTTACCCGGTGCAGAAGAGTGGTTTTGTCCCCTTAGCCATGCCCATATTTTAGCTGGATGTTTTGGTTGGATGTTTGGTACAGTGCGAGAGACCTTTGTCCTTTTGGGCTCCTTCACCCATTTCAGTACACGCTGGCTACTAGGCATGACAATGTATGTAATTTCTCTCTCCTTTCTTGGACATACCATGTGTGTGATGACTTGACTCAAAGGTCACACTCTCATACCTTCACAGTGGGGTGAGCAGCTGGTCACTGTTCTAGATGTTCTGATGTACCAGCCACTCCCAGAGCGCTCCAACCCACAGCCACCCAGCACAGGCATCACTGGACCTGTGACCCTGCCAACAAACGTGGCCGGACGCACATGGCCTGGGCCAGTTCTCCCATACAAGTACTGTGTCTGTGGTTACTTGATATGCATGGGGACTCGTGGCCCACAACATTACACATGGGGTGCACCAATCACTTTAGGCAAATGAGTTGTGATGTGTGATGCAATTCGCTTGGCGACAATGCAAATACAGGATGTGTTTGCATGTACAGTAGCTGGCATCCACAGCGATGACATGCATTAGCCCCAATTGAATGTTCCAGGATTGCGCTTGCAGCTTCTATGCCACCGCGGTGTGGCACACACTTTGCGAATGAGCCATCAGCCAATGTGGGCCTTCGGTGGCATACATATTTTGATATTGCGGGGTGCGTGCTCTGCAACTGCGGGGCATTGGCCCCAATTGCCTTCAGGCAAGAGGATTGGGTGGGCCTCACACTTTGCATTTGGCAGATTACCACATTCATCGTGGTGCCGCCACGCTTGCTGGGAGTTGTACTTGTTCAGGGGTTGCATGCGTGGGGATGATTGGTACGTACCTCTGCTGTTGAGCGCGGCGACGTCTTCTCTGACGGAGGTGCAGCAGGTAGAGCAGCGGAAAGGCCTGCCTCGCAGGAACCATGGCAGCTCCGGGGTTTAGATGGGTACTGTATCAGCCTTTCCTCTCTGTTGTTGTGTTTCCACTATCCACAACGTGGTGGTTTTTACATGGCGGTGGGAAGAGCTGTCTGCAACATCGTAATCTGGTTGGCGGACGGAACGTGTTTCCGCATGCTGGTCCTGCTCTATTGGCTCCGTCCGCCACCCTTGCGTACGCAAAAAACTTGTGGAGCCTGACAGACCGTGGCTGACGGTAAATGGCCTCTGTAGGACCATTGTAATTTGGTGGTCGCAATGACCGCGCCTAGGGCTGGAAATTGAACGTTTTCCACCACCGCCACCAGCACGGATGGGCTTCCGTCTGGCATCGTAATGAGCCCCAAACTGTACAAAAGATTTCCATAAGCGGGAAATATTTATAAAGGAGTGGTACATGAGAGAAGTTGCAAGAGACATTCTAGATTTGTATGTAACAAATGAAAAATCAGCAGAGTACATAGCACTGAAAGCCAATCATGGTCTACCTATATTCAGAGAAGATAAGGCGATACAAAGAGCATTTTAGTTCTTTATTAATTCTGATTTATTATGAGAATGCAGAGGCCTCCCAGTCGTCCATAGAGCAGAATTGTTTGTTTTCAGTGCAAATAAGTATCCGAAAATTAGAGTATTTAATATTACAGGCCATAATGAAAAATAAGCAAGGGATGGTGGACTGTGCGTGATCCAAGATATCCATCGCAACATGAGCTCCACCTCACCTGCTTTTTTTTCTTAAAAGATTTTCAGTGATTGTAGGTGTATTTGTTTCTAATTTTCAGCCTACACACAAATTGTATAGTCCTTTTAAGCACCTGGTTGATTAGCCTGGCTGCTCCTCCATATGATTCACTTTTCTGAATAACAGCATCTCTGGCCTGAGAATGTTCTTGTTCGTGTTATCTGAGGATGAGGTTATACATTAAGAATAGAAGCAGTCTTTAAATACTTTTATTCTCCATTAAAGGAGCTGCTGAAAGATTTTTGTGTGACTACATTAAAGAGCGAGTTCTTCTGGTGAATGTTCTGCACTAGTCTGAATTTTCATATTGTGCTTGCATTGAAAGAAACTTGGAAATATGTAACGCTATTGTTGCTCCATCAAATTTCCTCTCTACATCTAGCATATAATTGAACCTATCAGACTGGTTTCGGGTTCACTTTAAATCGTGATTCAATTTTAATTTTTTTTTATTCTATATTTTTGTTGAGAACGAAATTTAGTAACCAATACATCAAATCGGTACAATTAATAAATATCGTTCATGCACCGGTCATCAATTAATACAGCATACATGATCATAAATTACATTCCAGGTTGGACAGAGAAATGCTACTAGTTAGAACAAAGCCCACATAGGAAAAAGAGACATAAAACAATGTAATTCTAGCAACCTCCCAAGATAAACAGTAGCAAGTGTGTAAAAGGCAACCAGTGCTAAAATGTGCAAGTAGCAATATAGCAGTTGAGCCTTCAGTGCTGCCCCTTATCTGTGCTAAAATAAACACCCCCATAATTTATCAAACTTCTTTATCCCCCATTACCTATTGCATATAGCTGTTCGCTGTTTCTGACTTCCTTCATTTTCCGCACCCACTCCCCTATTGGTGGAACTTGTTGTGAACACCATTTTTGGAGCAGGAGGGATCTAGCCACTGCCATTACAACACAAAGGAATTTTGTCCATTTGATGGTTAGGCTGAGTGTCGGATCGTATCCCAAGATTTTCAACCATGTGCTAACTACCAGGCTGATTTGGAATTCGGGCTCCAGAAACAGGAATAATTCATTCCAGAAACCCTGGATGAAAGGACACTGGTCGATGATATTAATCCAGTTGGCTGCAGGCCCATCTATACAACAAACAGTGACTCTGTAGATTAGGGTTAACTTGTGAAAGAAATTGTGGGGTACTGTACAATAGCCATTTACTACAAAAGAATATTCGCCACCAATTGGCTCCCCTTAGCACACTAAAGTTAAGTTTATTCACTTCCTCCCACATCCTATTTGTTAATACCAGACCTTCGTACTTTCCCCATTTTTCAATTGCTTTCTGGGAAAGATCCGGCCTTTTTATAGAAGCCAGCGTTCTTTTCCATTCCCGGGGATTTTTATTTTCTTCAGCTTCGAATAATGTAAATACCATATTTTGACTACAATTGATCTGACCCAAATCTAGATTGCTAAGAACTTTAAACAGCATTCTATATGAGCCGAGACTGAGGAAATCAGTTTGAATTAACTTGTGGATTTCTGATATAGTAAGCCATTTTTTCATTAGGATGTAGTCTGATATTTTCCTATACCCTATTTTCGCCCACTTTTGGACTATTTCCGGTGGCAATTTAGTCCCAGATTCCATAACGAGTTCAGACAAGGGTGTTGCGGCGTTAATATTGGGAATAGCATATCTTCTTAAAAAAAACGAAAAAAACACTGCATGCTCTTGTATCAGACGTTTTGGGGTGATTTCATAATTTTTGGCACATTACCTATCTGATATTCTGTACAAATCAGTTGCATAAAAAAATATGAAAATATTCAGATGTGGGGTTTTGCTTTAAACCTGGACATGTACTGTGCAAAATAGGCAAAATAATAATCCCTGTGATTGGGTAGCACCATCCCCCTTTCTCCAAACACTCATATAAAGTGCTTAGTCCGATTCTGGCGATTTTGTTTTTGCAAGATAGAAGACGTGAACATGGACTCTACCTTTTTAGGTCTCGCCTAGCGTTGCAGCGCGAATGCGCTGCCATCGCTTTGCGAGCCATACAGTATATACTGTGGTGTGGAAGCTTCGTGGAAGCTCCGCCCACTCTCTGCCCATTGGCTTTTGTCTTAAACGCTGCCTTCCGATTGGTTTGAGTCTTGTTAGTCCCTCCTCATTCATCATTTGTATCCTTCCATGGCTATTGGCCCCTTTACTCCTGACACTTTTTTCTTTTCGGTCTCGTCTAGCGTTGCAGCGCGAATGCGCTGCATCGCTTTGCGCGACATGCAGTATATACTGTAGTGTGGAAGCTTTGTGGAAACTCCGCCCACTCTCTGCCCATTGGCTTTGTCTTAAATGCTGCCTTCCGATTGGTTTGAGGCTTGTTAGTCCCTCCTCATTCAGCATTTGTATCCTTCCACAGCTATTGGCCCCTTTACTTCTAACACTATTTTCTTCCCTGTCTCCCCACCCCACCGCCCCCTCCCTCAGTCTGTGACTTCTCACCCTCCCCCGCCCCCCCACTCCCGTTCGTGTTTTCTTGCCTGCCGGCACTTCCGTTTTCATCTTTATTCTTGCCACCTTGAAATATGCGAGTTCAAGATGCGTGCTGTACAAAAACTTCTTGTGTTTAATAAACTAGATTTTATTGTGACTCTAAATATAATAAGACTCTAGGCAACATTCAGGGTATGCATGGTAACTGACGCCTCTTAGTTCACAACTGGCATTGTTGCCGGGCGGGAGGAGCGACAGTGTTTTAACTCATGCTTAAAACGAGCACTTTTAATAACTTCCTCTCAATTGCAATACTATAATCTTGTGTACTGAGGTGACGCGCTAAAGAAATGCGCTTTTTTGAATTCTGAAGAGACATTATCGCACATTTACATCATGTTTACTGTATGATTAACATGCCGATCATTTGCACGGCTCACCCACTGGCTCGTATACGCTTGGCTCGTCTCCGGCTGACTCTACCTGTTAATTAATATATTGGCTCGCGCACCTCCAACAAAGAGAGATGAATGGATACATGACAGTGAGCCCGGTAGATGGTAGAGAAATAGACTGGTGCAGCCAAACAGACAAAATATGTCTCCATTGCCTCACGTCAGAATCATCACTTTCAATAACCTGGAAATCTGCCGGCAACACCCGCATGTCCCAACCTCATCCCCTCACCTATTCTTAGCATAAGCGGCAGATTCTGAGCTGTGCCCTGCTGGTGCAGAGGAGCACGGCAGAGTCTGTAGAAGCGCTGGGATCCCTAGCCTCTCTGAGCGGGCACCTAAGCCTTGCGGGTTCCTTCACACTCAGGATAAATTAATACATTTTGTTCTGTGCTTTAGTCGCCCCTCTGTGAACACTGTCTGGTAGATGAAGCTCTGTGTTAATAAACACATTTAGAGAGGTGGTTGTGTACAAACAAACAACAGCCACAATACCATACATTTTGAACGTGTAGTTAAATACCTGCTCATCGAGTACCTCATTGGCTGATCATTCCATGGCACTACCAAAATTACATTTGGACACATTAGCTCATCTGTAAAACCCTCCCTTCTATGGGTCATTTAACAACTCGGGGCTTTGGGGTTAGGTAACCTACTTCGGATGCTGTGTAAAAGAGTAAATACAAAAATTAATGCAATTAAACTAAGCAACCAGTTCTGTCTAAAACACTGTGAAAACTGACACACATTCTGGCATTTTGTTTAGTTAATGTCGATTTTCTCATAGATACGAGTAAAGTACTCTTAATATCTTAATTGAATCCGAACACTTTTAACTAATAGCACCGGGCGACCTTTGACAACAAGGCAAGGAATACATTTTCATGTACCCCGAAGCCCCCCTGCCCCCTTGGCAAACTTCATTGCCTCCCAGTGTTTGGGGGATAACCAAGATGCAGTAGAGTGAGTCAAATAGTCTAGAAAATGAAAGAGAAGCTGGGATTCGAATTCACATGCTCCGATCCTGATCGCATTGGTTAGTCTGTAAGCCCTACTTTTATTAATGAGTTTCGCATTAGTTAAGCCCCATGGTGTGCATGTGTGGTGACACTTCACCCATGAGGTACGTGCCAAGCAATTGTTGACACAATCCACACTTTGCGTCTTTTTCAATATATTTATCACGAAGTGCAGGAACTTTCCAAGGGATTTTGCACACTACATACATTCACTCCAAATATAAAACGCGTAGGTAAAAAGCATTGCAATTTACAATGTCAATAGCTCTAACTCACAAATGCGAGACCTATTTGCATTGCAAATGCTTGTTTAAAAAAGATGCAGTTAAAACACACGGAATATCCGAAAATAAGAAATTAAACAGGAAAAGAATAGACATCTTAATCAAGGTGATAGTTCCCACACTGGTCAGAGGGAGAGAGTTCCAGCGAGAAAATAGAGCTTGTATTTTTGAGAGCAATGGAGAGAATTGAGATCATATAGAACCTCAACTGATGATGACAACTTAATTCCCAGATATCTCTTGCGGTGAAAATGCACACACGGATTGCATCTGCAAAGTATTATTTCAATTGTTCTTACCTTCATTTTATCACCTCCCAGTCCCTCGAAATATGCGAAAGTTTCAAAAAGTTTCTCCTCGGTGCTCCTACTTCTATCGAGGATTAACATAATGTCATCAGCGTATAATGTTATCTTTCCTATTAATGGTAAAGGGGGATGAATATCAATGTCTTCTCTAATTGCAATTGCCAGAGGTTTGATAGAAAGGGCAAATAAAATAGAGGATAGCGGGCAACCCAGTTGGATCCCAAGAAGACCTTTATTTTCCCCACCTTTATGGTGTTGACTATGATATACTAGCTTCTGCATTGTGGTATATCCTTTGTATCAACCCCGTGATCTGAGGTGGTATTCCAAACCTGGTCAGAATAGAAATAACGTTTCCCAGACCACCAGGTAGAATACTCTCTCTGCGTCTAGCTGAAGCACTAAGGCAAGAGTGTTATTAGCCAGAAAGTAATCTAGTGCTTCAGCCAAATAGTGAGCATTTGTCCCCAACTGCCTCCCTGCAATAAAACCATTCTGGTCTGAATGAATTAACTTTGATTCTATTAAGTTGAATCTGTTTGCTAAACGTTTTGTGATGATTTTGTAATCAGTTTTTAATAGTGTAATTGGACGATATGAATTTGGGTCCTCACAATCCTTCCCCTTTCTAAGAAACTTACGACATTGCCCTCATGAAAAGATGCCGGTATAGGCCCCCCCCCCAAAAAATTGTGTTGTCGACTAATAGAAATTGTCAAGCTAAGTCTTCTGAAAAAACTTTAAAGAATTATGCTGGGAAACCATCTGGCCCACAAGCTTTGCAATTTAGTCGATTCCTAATAAACTCGACCAGTTCTTCTTTTGGGAAGGGTTGCATGATATTTGCTCCTTCTTCTTCAGAAAGCACCTGAATATTCTGTTATGCTAGAAACTGCTCAAGGATCTCTTTATCAATTGATTGATTTTGTGTGAAAATCTGACTATAATGTTCTAGCATGATTTCCCCCACCCTTCCCTAATCCTTACACCTGATGCCAATGGTGGGACATTTCAGAACATTGATCTGATTGTTGGCAGCTTGTTCATGAGGCCTGCAAAGCTAGAAACCTTCCTGTAAAATAGCTTTCCTTATATACTTTTTGCATGTAAGCACGATTTAATGTTTCACATTTTGTGTAATACCCCGCTCATAGGTCCTGTTTGTCCTTATCGGGTTTTCTTTTATTAAACACAGATGGATTTCTCAGGAACCTTTCCTGACTTAGCTGCATGTTTCTTTCTAGGGTATGCTTTTGTAATTTGCCTTTTTTTCATATTTTCGGCATCCTTACCTATCCCTAGCCCTCGGATATATGCCTTTAGAGCATCCCAAACAATGCTTGAAGGAGCAGTCCCATGATTTATTGTGAGGAACTCCTTTATCTTGCTTTATACAAAATTGCCCCCCCCTTCCTCCTGTAAGTACTGCTTGTTAAAAACCCAGCGCTGAGGATGTCCCAGAGCTCTCCTTCTCTCAACCTTGAGAATGACCATAGCATGGTCAGAAAAAACGTTTAATAAAATCCGTTGAGTGTTGAAAAACAATGTTTTAGACAGTAGAAAGTAGAAAGAAATCCATCCAGGTATACACAATTTCTGTGGGAAAAGCTTCCCTCCAGGGATCAATTAACCCCAAAGTTTTACAATAGTTTTGAATAACATTAAAGCTTTTTGGTTTCGGCTGCCTTTTTAATTTGTCAGAAGAGTCAATTTTGGGATTTTGCAAGCAGTTGAAGTTCCCTCCAATGATAACTTGACCAGGGATTTGTAATAAAGATTGGAATAACTTTTCAGAGGTTGTGGCATTGTCTTTGACTGGGGCATATACACTAACAAACGTGAGGCATCTTGACCCTATCATGCAGCTCACCCAGCACCATCTTCCATTTTTATCACTGGAGAAATTGACCACTTCAACATCTAGCCTTTTCGCAACAAAAATCGCGGTGCCTCGGTGAGCCCCTTGGGAGGAAGAGACACACATGTATACTGCTCAGGTATTAAACATAAAGAAATCCACAAATTTTCCTGCTAAAATATGAATTCCTCGATTTGGATCACTGATGGGTTTTCAGTTTTGATACAAGCTTCAATTGCCTGCATTTTCCTTTTGTTGTTAAGGCCATTAATGTTGAATGAAACTACCTTCATAAATGTATTCATTATTATCTTACCATTCTTACACTCAGATCAAAACCAGAGCTGAATAATACTAGACCATTGATCAGAATGGAATCTAAATTAATTAAGCAGTGTATCTGCACTATACCTGTAATGTCCGTTCTAAACCGAGCACCAACACTTTCCGGGCTAGTGTAGTAATCTGCATGGTAATTGTACCCCCTATATAAAATATAAAAATTTTGTATAACTATCATTTGTGCATGTACCACTAATCACAAACTCCGTTCTCACAGTCAATTGAATAATTGAATCTCTTTTTAACCAGCATTTTAACAGCCAAATCGATCCCCTGCCCCCCTCCCTAAGCAGCAACGGGAAAACCACCTGCCCAATCCCCACCCTATCCAGAGCAGAGGTGAGTGGTTAGCCTTCCCACTCACATCTGACATGCTCTGTCCCACAAACCAATCTGGCACCGTGACACTGTGCCTCGGCGAAACAGCCCGTCTCCCACAACCCTCCCCATGCCAGGAGAAAAAAGAAAGGAAATAGAAGAGAAAGAAATGGAAAAGGGAAGAAATAAGAAATCAAAAAGAAGAATATCATGAGTAAGCAGTTAGGCCTCCCCCGACCAACATATCAGAGATGTTTACTATACCTGCACCTCCAATCGTAGGAAAACATAAGTCCAGTGGACCAAAAAAATATCTATTGGTCATTGCGTAAAGGGACCTAAAATCGGGCTCTAGCTATTTATGAGGGCTATGTAGAGATTTGCTGAAGTAGTTCTTGTGCTTCCAAACATCACAAAATAAATGGAATTTCCCTTTAACCAGCACCTTCAATTTAGATTGCCAAACATCCTGCGCTTTAAATAAGTGAAGCATTTTTAAAAATTCTTTCCGCCGCCTAGCTGCAGAGGCTAACATGTCCGGGTGTATGCGGCACATGGGACAAGTGTGGTAAACTGTCTCTGTTGCATTGCCTTTGTTAGGACTTGCTCCTTCATGTGATAGTCCCTGTAGTTGACAAGTATAGTGCGTGCAAGCTTTGATTTAGGAGGCAGATGCAATGGCACACGGTAGGCTCTCATCAGTGTCAACTCTCCGGAATGCTCGGGGAGGACATGTGATTTTATGAAATAATCAACCCATTGAAGAGTGTGCTGGCCCTCCCATCTCTCTGGAAAACCCACAATACAGAGGTTGGCACGTCAGGGGTAGTTTTCCAACTCCTCGAGTTTGTTCTCTACTGTGGACTTTTGTTTTTGGAACACATCCACATTTTGAGGCATCAGTGCGACCTGGTCCTGGATTCTGCTTCTTTCAACTTTTCATGGATCTGGGCCATAACATCCTTAATTTTGTAGAGCCATGCATGAAGCGTGGCTGTTTCTGTAATTTGGGTAGTTTTGAGTTCACGTATCTCTTCCAGAATGAGATTAAGCATACTCTTTGTGACCCACTGCATGCTTAAATGAGTGCTTCCTTGTGACGTGGCTGCACTTGAAAATTCTGGAAGCAACTCAGAGTGTCCCTTTAAGTGTACTAAGTCAACCTGTTTGGACATTTGAGGCAAAGACAAAGGCGTCAGCAAGGCAGTTACTGATGGCTGCGATATATATCGGATATATCGGAATCACCTTGCAAAGGAGCAACCACCAGGAAGTGACTCTGCGTTGAGCGTCCACAGAGCTGACATTAACCCATGGTGAGTAACCTGGTGCCCTTTACTTCTTCTAACGTTCAGCGGTCTGGAGGCCTGACCTGAGAGGGAGGAGGAGCTGGTGACCAGTCTTTCGCCATCCTGTACACTGATCAAGGTGTTTCAATGTATTGGTGAAACTTGTTTGCAGTAGTGCCTTCTAGTATTGAAATCTTAACACCCATATAGATTTACTGTATGCTGTCTTGTTTGTGGTGGTTTACTTACTGTGCTGGTTTACTTATTGAACAACATGTCTATTGCAAGCTCTGAAATGAAACCTGCCAAAACATTTCCAAATAAAAATTAACAAGCTGTCTTTCTTCTTCCTGTAAAATTTAAAGCAATTAAATGGCCGGAATTATCACCTGGTCAAATTCTGGAGGAGAGTCCTACCATAAACAAAAATGCTGATACCAATTGTTCTGATATTAAACATATGTAAAAAGACCTAGCATGTTTAACTGTGACATTATCCAATAATGACATTAAATTCAGAGCTAAAAAGATTGCAAGTAATCTTTTACACACTATGGTTAATCAAATTTCATCTATGCAAAAAAGATACTCCTTGATTTGGAAAACAGATTAGAGATCTTAATTTACACATTTTTATTTTGCAACAGAAGGGCAAAAGAAGGTCAAAATTGAAGAGCATGCTTGGAGAACTTGCGACCTTCACTACTAACAGATATTTCCTGACAAATTTGAAATTGTTGAGGCTCATCGTATCAATTTACACATAAAAGTGAGTCTATCTGAGCCAAGACAAAGTCATACTAAGGGCCCGATTCTGATCTTGCTCGGAAGGGCTCCTAACGGCAGCCGTCATGAGCGAGTCGCGAGTGCGATTTCCGACCGACTCGTCTCGCTGTATGAGCGAGCGAGTACGATGTGAATATCGCCTCGCGCTCAGAGGGACTCGTACCCGTTAGTGAAGCCCTCCGGACGACTACAACATGGCCGCCTCGTGCAGCGCAATGGGTCCGATTTTCGAGCGACCAAGTACGAGGCTCGCGTCGAGCAGCTGGATCGACTCGGAACCTCCGACTCGAAAAAGCTCTGGTAAGCGTGTTTTGGGGGGCCGTAGCAGGGCCCCCTTCACCCGTAGCCCTACGATTCTGTCACAGGGTCCCATACACATGCATGTACGGTACAGGGGGCACCTACATGTCACCACGACAGGGTGCACCCTTTTCTGCGACGTCCTTTTTTCACAATTGAAGCCTATGTACACAGCGTTCAACAGGCTCCCATTGAGTTCAATGGGGCTCCGAGCGACCCGAGTCCGTCAGCGCATTCTTGCATCGTACTCGGGCGCTCAGAGCCCAGGAGCACAAGCCGGTCGGAAGGCTCTACGGGGCCGAGTCGGCCGTAGGCCTTTCCGAGCGAGATCAGAATCGGGCCCTCAGAGTTCTAAGAAACCATCATCTTGTGCCCATTCAGAAAGCAGATAGAGATTGATGGTAGAGGGCAATAACATCTTTATTTATCAAGATTTTGTGAACAAAACTGTGTCCATTAAGAAGTGATTTTCAGATTTAAGACCCAGGCTACTGGATACAAATATGGACTTTCACCCTTTAACCATGTGGATTTGGAAAAATGACATATCCAAATCTTTTCCATCTCATTTGGGCTTGATTGCTGGGACCACAAGAATACTATTTCCATGGATTCTCAGGCTTATGTAGGCTGCAAATTATGTATTAACCCCATATTCACTAATGTTTTGTCTTATTAGCCGGTTGTTAAGGTGTGCTGGTTCTTGGTTTATACCTCTGTTCTCAATGTTCTGTTTTATGTGGTTCCTCTTTAGAAACTTTATGCGAGGTGTATGTCTTGTTTGTCAGTTTCTGTAGGCTACCTGTTTTAAAAAAAATGTTTTTGTTCTGTGTATTTCACCTATTTCTGTCTCCTGAATTATGCAATTATCTCTACATGTCTGATAAGTAAAGTTTAAAATGTAGTTGTTTAATTGAATGTTAAGGTTCCAGGCTACCTTAGTAAGAGGCAAAAATGTTATACTATTTGAATAGCAGACAACTGATGTGTGTTTTTCTCAAGATACACATGTGCCTGTATAAGGTTCTTGCTTGTGTGACTACCTATATGGCGAGAGCTGGATACTTTCTGGGCAGTGCACCCACCTTGATGAAAGTTTGACTACAGGGGGTCACTCCCATGATCTCGCTAGTTTTAGCATTGTAGTATGTGAAACTTGATTTCCGAGTGTGAATTACATAGGGGAACCCTTTGCTTGGAAGTAACGCATTCCAAGGATACCTAATTCTGGTACAGAGGGTAACACATTTTGGGATCCGAAGAGTCCTGATGAATGCTGGTGTGACCCAACACTGTGGGCACGTATAAGACAGCAGAAACATGTTGACACTTGGCAGAAAGGAGCGGTGAAGGAACTCTTTATCTTCTCCTATCACCACCATCCTTCACATTTTTAGACCTAGCCGGTGGGTGCAGGAATAAATTGTCGAGAGGAGACACTTCCGAGCTAGTTTTAACCTTCACTGCACTTTTCTTTCGGTGATCCCAACTTTTATGTTTGTACTGTTTTCCCCTCCCCTTTTGCTCCATCCCAGGCGTTAGTCTGACAGGGGTGTATTGCAGCAAGCCCAATGATGAAGCATGTCACAATTTTGTGAGTGAGGGCAATATTTTTTCATAAAAGCACGTGCCACTTTTGATTACTTTTCCCTATTCCTCCGTATGAATTATAGTCACTTCATTGTGGAGAACATTGTGATGAAGCCTGAAGGGTTTCATATGCTTTATGGGCAGCTGCAGCTTACTGCATGGGTCTACGGCAGTTCACACCTCTGCCTGAGGGGAACATTTCTCCAGACTTGGAAGCGTAACAGCTTCCTGGGATACAACCTTTTGTCTATGAGGGATTCTGATCCTGCACTTGTGCAGGTGCCGTTGGGCGCCAGGAGGTCTTATCCAGATGGACAAAACAATGGGGCTTATTAGGAGGGCGGGCGGACTTCAGTCCGCCCTTCACCCAGGGTGCTGGGACCGGCCGCCAGCAGTGCGGCGGTCCCGCACCGCCAATTAGGATGAGACCTCCTCCCTGGGGGTCGCATTCTGCATCTTTAACACTGCGGCGTGTGCTGCTGTAAGTAGCACCCGCCCCAATGCCAAAGAGGCATGCTGTGCATTGCCATGCACAATGTGACAGGCACCGCGTGGTGCCTTCTACCTTGTGCATGGCAATGAAGGGGGTAACATAGGTACCCCCAAGTGCAGACCCCAACCCCCCTGGGGCCCGCAATGGGCCCCCAAAGCAATTCCTGCCAGCCTTTCCATGGTGGCATCGCCGTCATGGAACGGCCTTGTCAACCCGTCAACATAATATGGTTGGCGGTGCCTGGAAGGCACTGCCACCAGATTATGCCCCACCCTACCTGGCCGGCAATCGTAACGATTGCTGACCGGCGGAAAAGTGGCAGGCTTCCATCCGCAGCGATACCCCCGCCATGATGATATGGCGGGGGGTAAATCATGTTGTGATGGCGGGCGGATCGTCACTGGCGGCCGGCGGTGGCGGTCGCCCGCCATCATAATCATGTAACTTGCTGTGTTAGGTGGTTGCGTCTTTGTAGTCAACGGCGCACCAGCAGGGGCAACATGTATCATTGGCTGGTGTTGTTGAATGACTGAAGGTCTAGTTCATGAGGCATAGTCAAAGACCTGTGACTGTTTGACCTTTCAGCAAATGGGTAAGTTAGACAATTGCATATAACTGTAAAGTGTATATACAATGAGTGTCTTGTTTTGAATTCAATGGGGAAGTTTGACAATTGTATATAACTGTAAAGTGTATATACAGTGTGTGTCTCGTTTTGATTTCAGTGTGTGTGTAATACAAAGACACGTGTTTTATACATACAGTGTGGCCCTGTTATTTTTAGCGACAACCTATTCGTTTCAGCTAACTCTGTGAACTCCATGCCCAATAGTGGAACATTTTCTGTTTGATGAGCTTTAATGCATGTTCTTTCTTTATGGTGAATAGAGTATTAAGGTGTCTAGTATTATACTCAGATGTTACTCTGGTCAAATCTATCTCTAGACAGAACCAGGATTCTCTAACTTTTCTCTAATCATCAACTCTCCCCCCCTAATCTCGATGGATGCCTGCACTGCTGCCTATAAAAATATGTGCTGAAGCAGCAGATCATTAATTTTCATCTAAAAACATAGGAGGGAGCAGAGATTATTTTTAGTCTTCCAGTGCCTTGCAACAGAATACTATCATTTACCAACTGCATATTGGTGGAAAAGTAGACGCACATCCAATTTTAAGTAACCCTGGGCCACGAACTCCGCTCCGCTGGCGTAGTTTGCGGATGTTTGCATACTCCCTGTTCCGTGAAGAAAGTAAAATTCCTGCTAAACCTCCGACTCGGAAGTGGACGTGATACGGACCGTACACACGCAATGAATGCGTGCATACGATGTGTGTCACACGTACCCCTACGGCACCATTAGAACAGTGATACGGACCGTACACACGCAATGAATGCGTGGGTACGGTGCGTGTCACACGTACCCCTACGGCACCATTAGAACAGTGATACGGACCGTACACACGCAATGAATGCATGGGTACAGTGCGTACCACATGTACCGCTATGGCACAGTAGAACTGTGATATGGACCATACACACGCAATGAATGCATGGGTACGGTGCGTGTCACACGTACCCCTACGGCACCATTAGAACAGTGATACGGACCGTACACACGCAATAAATGCATGGTGTTAGACCTGGCACCATTGGCGTGAGTCTCCCTTCCATTTTTTCGCTGTGTCTCCTCTGTTTTTGATGGTTATAGATGCTCTGGGCGCTGTGCCACTGCCATTCAGTGCCACAGCGCGAATGCTCCCTTTGTAAAGATGACATATGAATTGGTACATCCATGATTGGCTTATTTGGTTTACCTGTTAGTCCCTAGTAGCGTGGCCTGTGTGTGCCCAGGGCTGGTAAACCGAATGCTGCTGGTGGGCCTGCAGCACTGGTTTGTGCCACCCACAGAAGCAGCTTGTAAAGTGTGTCTCAGACCTGCCACTGCTGTGTCTGCGTGCAGTCCAGAATTGCCATCTTGGCTGTGAAGTGCACCCACTTCCCAGCCCCTAAACCTTCCCTTGGCATCTTGTAAGCCCCCTTATGATAGGGCACATTGTATGTGTAAGGTAGGACATGCCCTGATGTATGTAGCATGTCCTAGTAGTGAATTACACCCCATTTCGTTTTTCACTACTGTAAGGCTACCTGTTCTCCGTAGGCCAGAATGGGAGGTCTGGGCTATTACATTCTATAGTCCTAACTGACCCACAGAACATGGTAGAAAAACGAATCTAGTATGCCTGAGCTCAGAATATTAAAATACATCTTCTAGTGAAGGTTATTTTTATATTCTGTGTTTGAAACTACCACTTTTAGAGTATAGGTACTTTCTTGTCTAAGCCTTCCAGTTTGCTCTGCTATGATGTGTATTGGCTGTCTGGTTTTGGAGGGACAGGGCAGGCTGAGTCAGACCTGGGTTGAATAGAGCGACCTGCCTTGGTGTGAGGGGACGGGTAGCTCCTGCACTTGAATAGGACTGTGCCTGGCAAGGTGAATGCTGGCTCCACCTCCCACTGTGCGTCTGAGGCAGACCCCCTCTTTCTGAAAGGAAGGATGCAGCCTGATCAACAAAGTGCTCCAGGGCTGGGCAGAACTGGTTCTGGCTGGGTTCAGAGACTTGGGACCCATAAAAACAAAGACTTTGGGGGTATAAATATTTGTGCACAAACCCCTACAATTTGTATTGCTCCTGGATAACAAGAAGAACCTCTGTCCGTGGGACTACAAGAATCTGCAGGAGAAGGACTGTCCTTGTGCTTGTGTGCTGTTTCTGGGACTGGCCTGCAGCTGTTACTACTGGACTTCAAGAAGAGGAAAAGAACTTTGATTGGACTTTTATTTTTGTGCTACAGCAATCACCCAAGGGCTAGGAGAGAGCTAGCCTACTGCTGGAGTCTCAGGCACATCAGACTCCACCATCAGCCTCCTGTTTCCTCCCAGCGAGGATTACTATCTGCAGGTGAGGCACCTGTCTGCGGGCCTGAAAACGCCCGCTATCCGAAGATCGTCGCAGCACTTGTCTGCGGGCCTGAAAACGCCCGCTATCTGGAAATCATCGCAACAGGATCATCGCAGCGCGGACGCCGAGCGTTCGCCATTTTCCCCGCATCGAATCCGGATCGTCGCTTCCTCGCGGAGCGCCATCTTTGTCAACGCAGCTAGATCGCACACGCAACAGGCTCGGTGCATCATCCTCCCTTCGCGGCAAGGATTTCATCGCGTCACCGGCTTAGCGTGAGGAAGTTTGTCGCTTTTGTCCTGCCCGCAAACCAGCGCATCATCCTCCCTTGTGGTAAGGATTCAACGCATCGCTGGTTAGCGTGAGGAAATTTATCGCTACAACGCCTTTTTGTTGCTTTGCTCCAGGAACCAGATACTTTGTGAGTAAAAGGGTCGCAGAGACCCCTGCCTTGAACTAAACATCATTTTGTGCATCCTGAACTATTTTTCCTTGCAGCATTTCTAAAGTAATTATATTTTTATAGTATTGTGGATTTTTACTGTTATTGGTCTTGTGATTAAGTCTATAGAAAAATACCTATTTTTCATAACTACTTGAGTGGTGTCCATTTGTAGTGTTCCTCATTATATTACTGTGTATGGTCATAAATGCTTCACACACTGTCTCTGAGATAAGCCTAGCTGCTCGTGCTACGTTACCACAGGGTTGAGCAGGGGTTGTCAAAGGGTGTAGGCTGCTTACTCTGACTTAGGAAGAAGGGTCCCTACTTGGACAGTGGCCAGCCATTGCCAACTAGAGACCCCCATTTCTAACATTGGTGGTCAACGGTGAGGATCTGGACTTGCATTTATGATTGCATACAGTAATTATAGTGTACACTACTAGTGAGTGCAGACCATAACATAACCACGTACGTTTTTGAGATTTTTTTATTCTATTTTTGATCGTTATTGCCAGTTATTGCCACAATGGGCAAGCCCAGATCCAATGCCTCTGAGGATCTCTCCTGGGAAGAAGAGAAATTAGACACCTACAATGCCAAGCAGCTCAAATATTTTTGCAAACGCTTCACAGTCCCTATCACAGGTCTCACTAGAAGGGAAGAGTATTACAAGGCGCTGAAGGCCTGGTTAGAAGCCAGGGATGCCCCTAGGAATGTGGGAGAGCCTGTGGAGGGGGGAGAGAATGCAGGAGAGCAGCAGGAAGAAATTGTAGATTTGGTAGGGGATAAAGCAGTTTCCAGCCCGGGCACTAGTGTGTCCTCAAGGGGTCTGTCTCCAGAAGAGATGGAGGACAGGGAGAGAGATAGGCGGCATAATATGGAGATGGCTAAGCTCAAATTGGATGGTCAGAAGGACCTAGAGAATAAGAAGTTGGAAGTTGAGATAATGAAGATGAAATTTGAACATGAGAGAATTTTGAGGGAGTTGGAGATTAAGGCCAAGAGTATGGAGATCTCCCCCTCTGGTGGCAGCATACCAGTAGTGCATACTGAGAGTAGAGTATATATCCCTAAAGATGTTATTAAGGATTTCCATAAAAGTGAGGATATTGGGCAATGGTTTGCCGCTTATGAAAGCTATGGTGTCCCACCGGGTCCCTGAGAAGGATTGGGGAGCGGGGTTGTGGGGACGCTTTGTGAGTGAGGGGAGGGATACCTTGTTGGACCTACCCCCAGAAAGTAGGATGATTTATGCCCACATGAAGGAAGCTTTGATTACCCGCTATGGTTTGACCCCTGAAATGTACAGGCAGAGATTTAGAACCTGCAAGAAGATAGAGGGTACCACGTGGGTAGAATATGTGTCTTTTTTTGACAGAGCAATGGAGCGCTGGGTAAAAGGCAGCAAAGTAGAAACTTTTGAGCAACTGTATGACTTGATTGCATGGGAGCATTTTTCTAGTAACTGTTTTCCTGAGCTACGCCAGCATCTGATAGATTGCAAGCTGACTAACCCTAGGAAGCTTGCTGAGGAGGCGGACCGCTGGGTGAGCACCCGGGTTCGCAAGGGTCCAGTGGGAGACTTTGCCAAGGGTGGGCAGGGTCCCCAGCAGAGAGGTGGGGGGGACAGGGGTAAACCAAGGGAGTTCCACCGAGGGCCCCAAGATAACTCCCAAGGGAACCAGGCAGTGGTATCCCAGCCTCCCCCAGATAAGAAGCCAGTGCCTCCAACAGGTAATCCTGTTCCAAGGAGGCCCCCTACTTGTTTTAAGTGTGGCCAGGTGGGCCACAGATACTTTGACCCCCAGTGTCCCCAAAAGGATACTCCTGCACCACCCCGTGCACCGCCCCGCCAGCTTGCTAGTGTAGCCCTGGGGGAGGAGGAGATGGGTGCCCCAGGTGGGTGGGACCCCGTAGAGTTGACCCTTGTCTCACTAGGAGACTTTGAAATGGTTCCTAAGCCTGCACTGCCTGATAACACTAAAGAATACAGGCAGTGGGTAACCATCAATGGCCATAGAGTGGAGGCTCTGAGGGACACAGGAGCCAGTGTAACTGCTGTCAGCTCCCGGTTGGTGTCCAAAGAGCAGGTTGTGCCCCATGCATTCTACCCAGTAGTGTCTGCAGACAACACAGAGAGCCAATGTGAGGTGGCTCAGGTTCCCTTTGAGTGGGGGGGGTCTCAGGAACTCTTCAGGTGGCTGTGAGGCCCGCCATGCCTGTGGACTGTCTGTTGGGCAACGATTTAGAGAACTCACCTTGGGCTACAGTGGAGAGGAGAGCTCACTTGCAAATGTTGGGACTGCCTGAGTGGGCATGTGCTACCACTCGGTCCATGGCAGCCAAAGAGAGTGTTGAGAAATACCTGGAGCCTGAGAATATGGCCCAGGTCCCTGCCTTAGAGGGAGGGGGCAGGGGGCGCGGGAAACCAGCCCCCTTGGTTCCCACGGCCCAGGAGGGAGCAGACCCTGAGGGGGATGGCCTGGAGCCTACCGGGGAGCAGAGTACCGACCTGGGGGACCTGCCTGAGCTGACCCAGTGGCAGCAGGAAGGGGGGCCCACCAGGGAGGAGTTTTGTGAACAGCAGAGAACTTGCCCCTCTCTTGAGGGTATGCAGCAACAGGCTGCAGCCCAGGCAGCAGGTGATATGTCCGGTTCACATCTGATTCATTGGGAGAACAGTGTCCTGTATAGCGAGCCTAAGGTTGCTGAGCCGGGGTCAGCCCGTGTGCTGGTGGTACCCGAGTGCTTCAGAACCTTCCTACTGGGGTTGGCTCATGACATTCCATTGGCAGGACATCTGGGGCAGACCAAGACCTTTGAAAGGCTGGTCACCCACTTTTATTGGCCCCAGATGCGCAAGAGTTCAGATACGTATTGTAGGACCAGTGAGATTTGCCAGGCAAGTGGGAAGAGTGGGGGGAAGATCAAAGCCCCACTCCAACCCTTCCCAGTTGTTAGCACCCCATTCGAGCGAGTGGGCATTGACATTGTGGGGCCTCTGGACCCCAAGACAGCCATGGGCAACAGGTATATCCTGGTCTTGGTGGACAATGCCACCCGGTACCCTGAAGCCATACCGCTCAGGACAGTGACGGCCCCCGTGGTGGGACGTGCACTGATGGGGATCTTCTCCCGTGTGGGGTTCCCCAGAGAGGTGGTGAGCGACAGGGGGACCAACTTCATCTCCCAGTATATGAAGTCTCTGTGGAAGGAGTGTGGGGTGACTTACAAGTTCACCACTCCTTTCCACCCCCAGGGTAACGGTCTGGTTGAGAGATTCAACTGGACCTTGAAGGGCATGATCATGGGCCTAGAGGAGCCCCTGAGGTGTAAGTGGGACGTCCTCTTGCCATGCCTGTTGTTTGCATACCGTGAAGTGCCACAGAAGTCCTTAGGGTTCAGCCCCTTTGAACTGCTCTATGGCCATCCGGTAAGAGGGCCTCTGAGTTTGGTCAAGGAAGGCTGGGAGCAATCTCCCAGGAAACCTCCCCAGGATGTGTTTAGCTACATCCTGGCCTTCAGGAACCAAACTCGGCGTTTCAGAAACATTGCTGAGGCAAATCTGGAAGCCAGCAAGAGGAGATGAAACGTTGGCACGACCAGAATGCCACTCTGGTCGAGTTTCAACCTGGTCAAAAGGTTTGGGTACTGGCCCCAGTGGAGCCCTGTGCGCTCCAAGATAAGTGGACCGGTCCATTTGAGGTGGTGGAGCGAAAAAGTCAAGTTACCTATTTGGTGGACTTTAAATCCCCCAGGAACCCCCTGCGGGTCCTGCATGTGAATTGCCTAAAGCCCCACTTTGCGAGGTCTGAAGTGGGCATGCTTCTTGCCACAGATGCAGGGATGGAGGAGGAGAGTGAGCCTCTTCCTGACCTCCTGTGTGCAGGAGAGAAGGATGGGTCAGTGGAGGGTGTGGTCCTCTCCACCACACTGACCCCAGAACAGCAGAGAGATTGCCACCAGCTGTTGGGGCAATTCCCAGATTTATTTTCCCTGGTACCTGGTGTCACTGACTGGTGCGTCCATGAGGTAGACACCGGGGACAGTCCTCCTGTCAAGCACAAGGCTTACAGGGTGACCGACAGGGTAAGGGCCTGCATTAAGGAGGAGGTCTCCAAAATGTTTGCCCTGGGGGTGATTGAGTCCTCTAGCAGCCCTTGGTCCAGCCCCGTGGTCTTGGTACCAAAGGCTGCAGCGCCTGGTGACACTCCAGAACTTAGGTTCTGTGTGGACTACCGAGGTCTCAATTCGGTCACGAGTACCGACGCGCACCCCATCCCCAGAGCTGATGAGCTCATAGATCGGTTGGGGGCTGCCCGGTACCTCAGCACATTTGATCTAACGTCTGGGTACTGGCAGATCGCCTTAACTGATGGGGCAAAGGAGAGGTCCGCATTCTCCACCCCAGATGGGCACTACCAGTTCCGTGTGATGCCCTTTGGGATGAAGAATGCCCCTGCCACCTTTCAGAGGTTGGTCAACCAGGTGTTGGCTGGGCTGGAGGATTTCAGTGCCGCCTACCTGGACGACATTGCCGTATTTAGTTCCTCATGGGAGGACCACTTACGCCACCTCTGGGAAGTGTTGATGGCGCTGCGCAGAGCAGGCCTCACAATCAAGGCCAGTAAGTGCCAGATTGGGCAGGGTTCGGTGGTGTACTTAGGACACCAGGTAGGGAGTGGCCAGGTGGCCCCTCTACAGCCCAAGATTGAGACCATCCTGGCTTGGGAGCCCCCAAGGACCCAGACCCAGGTGAGGGCCTTCTTAGGACTCACGGGTTATTACAGGAGGTTTGTCAAGGGGTATGGCAGCATTGTTGCCCCCTTGACTGAGCTGACTTCCAAGAAGCAGCCCAAGATTGTGAACTGGACTGACACCTGTCAGAAAGCTTTTGATGCTCTCAAGACTGCCATGTGTACAGCACCCGTACTCCAGGCACCCAACTTTGCTAAGGAATTTATTGTCCAGACAGACGCTTCAGAGCATGGGGTGGGGGCTGTTCTGTCACAGATGAATGAGGAGGGACTAGACCAACCTGTGGCCTTCATCAGTAGGAGGTTACTTCCACGGGAACAGAGGTGGAGTGCGATCGAGCGAGAGGCATTTGCTGTGGTCTGGGCGCTGAAGAAGCTGAGACCATACCTGTTTGGGACTCACTTCCGGGTTCAGACCGACCACAGGCCCCTCAGATGGTTAATGCAGATGAGGGGTGAGAATCCCAAGTTGTTAAGGTGGTCCATTTCCCTACAGGGTATGGACTTTACGGTGGAACACCGCCCTGGTACAGAACACGCCAATGCTGATGGTCTGTCCAGATTTTTCCTCATTAGTGATGAGAACCTCCCAGGGGATGGGTAGTTCTCCCCACATTTCAGCTGGAGGGGACGTGTGTTAGACCTGGCACCATTGGCGTGAGTCTCCCTTCCATTTTTTCGCTGTGTCTCCTCTGTTTTTGCTGGTTATAGATGCTCTGGGCGCTGTGCCACTGCCATTCAGTGCCACAGCGCGAATGCTCCCTTTGTAAAGATGACATATGAATTGGTACATCCATGATTGGCTTATTTAGTTTACCTGTTGGTCCCTAGTAGCGTGGCCTGTGTGTGCCCAGGGCTGGTAAACCGAATGCTGCTGGTGGGCCTGCAGCACTGGTTTGTGCCACCCACAGAAGCAGCTTGTAAAGTGTGTCTCAGACCTGCCACTGCAGTGTCTGCGTGCAGTCCAGAACTGCCATCTTGGCTGTGAAGTGCACCCACTTCCCAGCCCCTAAACCTTCCCTTGGCATCCTGTAAGCCCCCCCTTATGATAGGGCGCATTGTATGTGTAAGGTAGGACATGCCCTGATGTATGCAGCATGTCCTAGTAGTGAATTACACCCCATTTCGTTTTTCATTACTGTAAGGCTACCTGTTCTCCATAGGCCAGAATGGGAGGTCTGGGCTATTACATTCTATAGTCCTAACTGACCCTCAGAACATGGTAGAAAAACGAATCTAGTATGCCTGAGCTCAGAATATTAAAATACATCTTCTAGTGAAGGTTATTTTTATATTCTGTGTTTGAAACTACCACTTTTAGAGTATAGGTACTTTCTTGCCTAAGCCTTCCAGTTTGCTCTGCTATGATGTGTATTGGCTGTCTGGTTTTGGAGGGACAGGGCAGGCTGAGTCAGACCTGGGTTGAATAGAGCGACCTGCCTTGGTGTGAGGGGAGGGGTAGCTCCTGCACTTGAATAGGATTGTGCCTGGCAAGGTGAATGCTGGCTCCACCTCCCACTGTGCGTCTGAGGCAGACCCCCTCTTTCTGAAAGGAAGGATGCAGCCTGATCAACAAAGTGCTCCAGGGCTGGGCAGAACTGGTTCTGGCTGGGTTCAGAGACTTGGGACCCCTAAGAACAAAGACTTTGGGGGTATAAATATTTGTGCACAAACCCCTACAATTTGTATTGCTCCTGGATAACAAGAAGAACCTCTGTCCGTGAGACTACAAGAATCTGCAGGAGAAGGACTGTCCTTGTGCTTGTGTGCTGTTTCTGGGACTGGCCTGCAGCTGTTACTACTGGACTTCAAGAAGAGGAAAAGAACTTTAATTGGACTTTTATTTTTGTGCTACAGCAATCACCCAAGGGCTAGGAGAGAGCTAGCCTCCTGTTGGAGTCTCAGGCACATCAGACTCCACCATCAGCCTCCTGTTTCCTCCCAGCGAGGATTACTATCTGCAGGTGAGGCTCCTGTGTGTTCCAGGGCCTCTAGTTCTACTGCTGAGAAGAGAGCGCTGAAAATCGTCGCTCACCTCCGTTAGCGAGCCGCTGCAGCTGGTGAGCGTGAGAAAAATCGCCGCTCCGCTGTCGCCGAGTGCTCGCTAACCCCGAAGATCGTCGCAGCACCTGTCTGCGGGCCTGAAAACGCCCGCTATACGAAGATCGTCGCAGCACCTGTCTGCGGGCCTGAAAACGCCCGCTATCTGGAAATCATCGCAAAAGGATCATCGCAGCGCGGACGCCGAGCGTTCGCCATTTTCCCCGCATCGAATCCGGATCGTCGCTTCCTCGCGGAGCGCCATCTTTGTCAACGCAGCAAGATCGCACACGCAACAGGCTCGGTGCATCATCCTCCCTTCGCAGCAAGGATTTCATCGCATCACCGGCTTAGCGTGAGGAAGTTTGTCGCTTTGTCCTGCCCGCAAACCAGCGCATCATCCTCCCTTGCGGTAAGGATTCAACGCATCGCTGGTTAGCGTGAGGAAATTTATCGCTACAACGCCTTAGCGACATTTTTGTTGCTTTGCTCCAGGAACCAGATACTTTGTGAGTAAAAGGGTCGCAGAGACCCCTGCCTTGAACTAAATATCATTTTGTGCATCCTGAACTATTTTTCCTTGCAGCATTTCTAAAGTAATTATATTTTTATAGTATTGTGGATTTTTACTGTTATTGGTCTTGTGATTAAGTCTATATAAAAATACCTATTTTTCATAACTACTTGAGTGGTGTCCATTTGTAGTGTTCCTCATTATATTACTGTGTATGGTCATAAATGCTTCACACACTGCCTCTGAGATAAGCCTAGCTGCTCGTGCTACGTTACCACAGGGTTGAGCAGGGGTTGTCAAAGGGTGTAGGCTGCTTACTCTGACTTAGGAAGAAGGGTCCCTACTTGGACAGTGGCCAGCCATTGCCAACTAGAGACCCCCATTTCTAACACATGGGTACGGTGCGTACCACACGTACGCCTACGTCACAGTAGAACTCAGATACGGACAGTAACACGCAATGAATGCGTGGGTACGGTGCGTACCACACGTACCCCTACGGCACAGTAGAACTGTGATACGGACCGTACACACGCAATGAATGCGTGGGTACGGTGCGTGTCACACGTACCCCGTTACGGCAACAGTACATTTGGGATACAAGGCGTACACATGCCAGGAATGTGGGCTTAGAGGACTGGCCCAGCATGTCACCTTCATATTGGTGTGTGTGTAGGTCCAGGCCAGCAGTGTACTGCTCCAAGGGGGTGCGTGGTTGGGTGCATATGACTCCTAGCAGTGTCCAGACATATGAGGGGTGGGTGCAAATGACTCCCAGCAGTGGTCAGAGATATGAGGGGTGGGTGCATATGACTCCCAGCAGTGGACAGAGATATGTGGGGTGGGTGCATATGACTCCCAGCAGTGTCCAGACATATGAGGGGTGGGTGCACATGACTCCCAGCAGTGGTCAGAGATATGAGGGGTGGGTGCATATGACTCCCAGCAGTGGACAGAGATATGAGGGGTGGGTGCATATGACTCCCAGCAGTGTCCAGACATATGAGGGGTGGGTGCATATGACTCCCAGCAGTGTCCAGACATATGAGGGGTGGGTGCAGAGGACTCCCAGCAGTGGTCAGAGATATGAGGGGTGGGTGCATATGACTCCCAGCAGTGTCCAGACATATGAGGGGTGGGTGCATATGACTCCCAGCAGTGGTCAGAGATATGAGGGGTGGGCTTAGAGGACTGGCCCAGCATGTTACCTTCATATTGGTGTGTGTGTAGGTCCAGGCCAGCAGTGTACTGCTCCAAGGGGGTGCGTGGGTGGGTGCATATGACTCCCAACAGTGTCCAGACATATGAGGGGTGGGTGCATATGACTCCCTGCAGTGGTCAGAGATATGAGGGGTGGGTGCATATGACTCCCAGCAGTGGTCATAGATGTGAGGGGTGGGTGCATATGACTCCCAGCAGTGTCCAGACATATGAGGGGTGGGTGCATATGGCTCCCAGCAGTGGTCAGAGATATGAGGGGTGGGTGCATATGACTCCCAGCAGTGTCCAGACATATGAGGGGTGGGTACATATGACTCCCAGCAGTGGTCAGATATATGAGGGGTGGGTGCAGAGGACTCCCAGCAGTGGTCAGAGATAAGAGGGGTGGGTGCAGAGGGCTCCCAGCAGTGGTCAGAGATATGAGGGGTGGGCGCATATGACTACCAGCAGTGTCCAGACATATGAGGGGTGGGCGCAGAGGACTCCCAGCAGTGGACAGAGATATGGGGGGGTGTACATTATCATCAGATGACCACACCTACATGGTGGTATGGACGCATCCCTAACTTTGGACTATGATTATAGTGCTATTACAACACATCACTGACAGCGGTGTCCCACTCCCAGGACGATGGGTGTCTTTCACACACTGCATGACACACCACATGTGGGTGTGAGGACATATAACACATGCATACCCACCCATGGCGGATGCAGCACAATACACACCCTGATTTCATGTCAACAGACTGTATAGTCATGTAACTGCATACAAAACTAAGATAGCCAAAGGGAACACACACTGTCACGCACATCCCAGGACTGATAGGAATGTTCAGGTGCTGGTCCAGCCACCAAGATGTTGTCTCTCATGGAATGAATAGGGTTCAATTCCACCAGATACAATGCCCACAATTGTGAGTCAGGTGCCCAAATACCCTGCATAACAAGTACCATTTGTGTGGTAGGCTGTGATTACACACATTCATAGTGCTGAAAAGGGCCAATTTGTCCCTGAAGGCATTCCTACATACACAAAACACAAGTACAGTGACTAGCAAGGATGGCACAGACGATTCAGCAGGAGACATCGGTGAGCAGGCATGGCCATTGTTGAAGGGATCCATCAACAACAAAGAAAATGTGGACACAGGTCAGCACAACAATTGTGCAACTGTTTGCAGGGAAGATGTCAGGTGCCGAAGAAGGAACACTCCTTGGGACAATGTCTCCAAACTAAATGAACACACACTACCAATGATTCTTTGCAGAGACATTTTGATGACACACAGATACCATGGTTCACCTCATGACCATCATACAAAAACATTTCTCAGAACCCTAACACATTACCATAACACCAACTCCAGGAGCCTCATCACCAACATCAAGTACCTGAAATGCAATAGTGTTGAAAGTGAAGGAAAAAGGCTTTATTCAGCACCAACAATAAATAAATTTAAAAGAGACTATGTACAAAGGCCAATGGCCAATCCATTTCTCAAGTCCAAGGGTGGACATAGGGGAGCGGGTCCACCCCTACCTTGCCTGCAAAAAGTAACCTCAAGGTTTGTCGACCGGGGGGGACATCATCTGTGGCAGGACCAGGCACCGCAGGGACATGAGGGGGATGGGTAGGTGTGGTGGATGCAGGGGTGGACGTCTCCACAACAGGGGGTGGGGCAGCGTCAAAGTTGGAGGTGAGTTCGGCGCTGCACACTGCTGCTAGGGCTTCCATCCGAACCCCTGCACCTGAAGATACCCCAGGGCCAACGGAGGGTGTGGTGGGCGAGGGATGGGGTGCAGCACTCTTGGGGGAGGAGGTGGACATGGTGGGGGACTCAACTCCCGTGCCCGGGGACTTCCTCGCCCGCTTGTGGGGTGGTGGCTCAGTGGGGGCGAGGCCCAGCTCAACCATATAGGTGTTGCTACCTTGGGACTGACAATACTTTACACAATCTACATGTTTTAAATGTGCCAATTCGCCATTTCGTGAAAAGAACACTCATGTGCCTGCATGTACAAGGCAGTGCACACAAAAGTACATTTACACTGTCATTGAAGAAGCTGGCCCCTTTTCTAAGAAGCCACTGTTAGAAATTAATGGTGTTGCAGAAAGTACATATACACGGGCCCACGGAGGTCTTGATGTCTTGAGACTCGTCAGTTTGTATCGCCAACAACAAAGGAGTCTCACAAAATCAAGAGCACTGTGGGAACATGTATATGGAGAATCTGCAACACCCTTTTATTCTTACAGTGGCTTCTTAGAAAATGTGCCAGTGTGTTCCATGAAAGTGGAAATGTCGTTTGGTGTGCACTTCACAAATCATCAAATTTCCACATTTAAAACAAGAAGAACTGTTGACAAGTGCTGTGAGTGCCAAGGTACAATTGTTTAAGAGTAACAACTTGAATTATGTCAGTTGTCACATGGCCATCTGTCACCTGATTACACAGTAGGCCACACATATGACCTACTGCCTGTCATCTTGAGTGGCACACATGTCCACACCCAGGACAATGCATAAGCTAATGGGCCTGCAATTGGGTTGAAAAAAAGCCTAGCTGTACTGTGGGGACACCCTCATGGCAAGCCAGCACACAAAGTCCAAACAGTGTTGCATCTAAACCACACACAGGTGCTAAAAATGTATGAGCAGGAATCATGTTTTTAAAAAACTGACACAGGCTGCAAAGCAAGAACATTAAGCACTGGCCAGCATCACAGGGGCACTGCACGGTGATTCTTTGTACAGCCAAGTCTCACACACAAGTCAGACCTGGCAATGAGAAATCAGGGTTGCACATGTATGCCTCTCCCGCACCCCCACCCCATGCCTGAGTCAATGTGATTGATACAGATCAAGAAGTGACACCTCTTATTCAGTGTTACAATAACCGTGCTTGAAAAATAGCTTAATTTACACAACATCACCTCGTGGGGCTGGCAACACATATTTGTGACAACCAACCATCAACAGATTGTTGTGAATAGCCACACAGGCACAGCCCAGTGTGAGTATGCACAAGCAAAATTGGGTATCCCTGTCCAGTGGACACATGTAGCACACATTTGCAAAATACTAACTAGGCCAGGGAACAATGCCACAGAGGCAGACCTATGCTGAACCCACAGAGAATGTGCACAGTGTTGGATGACACACATGATTAGGAGGCCAGGGTGTCTCAGGGGACTGTAGTGGGCACACTGCTCCGTGGTCCTGGAATGAGCTGACTGTACCATTTTCAACCGTCATGGCAATATGCATATATCCCACTCATGCACATCATGTCTGAGGCCACAACATTGGTCATGCATGCTGCAAGGGTGTTCAGTTGAAAGCTCACACTCCTATGTTGAGAATCATCATCAGTGACAACAAATATGGACCCCCAACATAGTGAACAGGTCATGGCACAGGCAAGGTACCAACACAAGTCACAGACCACCCTCCCACATGATGCAGAAAACAATGTGCACTTAGATTTACTGGCACCCTAGATGACCATGTGCAAATGTGATTACACACAGACCAGGGTACACATGTCAAGGAGGGGAAGGGATGAAAAAGAGCACGAGGTGACATTGGGTAACCGAAAATGCACTGCACATATTAACTCTGGGAGTGTATCCAGGCTACAGAGCACTTCCAAAAGCTGCTAACACATAACACGACAAACAGCCATGTACCTACCACCTCCTTGCTGCAGTCTCTCCTGTAACTGCCTATCGAGCTCAGGGAATACCACCGCCAGGACATGTTTCATGTGGGGGGTCAGGCGTCGGTGGCCGCCGTGGGGGCGAGGACTGTCGAGCCCCAGCTGGACCCGGGCGATCCGCCGGGTCCAGCACCGGATGTCCTGCCACCTCTTGCGGACCTGTGGCAGCTGGCGACTACGCTCCCCCTCAGATCTCATGGCCCTGACGATGTTTTTCCAGATCACCCCCTTCTCGTAGGCAGTTACCTGTCAGGATGACAAAGTGACACAACATCAATACACCTGCTCAATGTCCCAGAGACACACAATTGAACATCATTGAAATGTTGAACAGGGCATAGGATGCAGACAAGGAATTACATCATACACAATAAGAAATTGGCCTGTGTGCAAGCCCCAATGCACTACATGGCATTGAAAGTCAGCAGGTTGGCATGAGGGGTGCGACACACTCACTGATCATGCCACACACTGTGCAGCACATGTAACAGCAGGCTGAAGGCCAGCACGTGCCAAGCAGTCACATGTCCCACTCCACTGACGCACCATCAGCATAGTAGACAGACACACCCAAGCACAGATCACTCGCTTGTCATTGACAGCAGATACAACCCTCACTCTGCACATGTGCCATTTGCCAGTGGGGTGTCACAGGTGTCATGCTAGCTCTGCAAGTCAGACACACAGCACAGCTTACTTGTCACATCAGATGGGTTGATCTGTTGCCTCCTCCATGCAGCTGTGGTGCAACACTTCACATAGACACTCGCCCACATGACAAGGAACATTCACACACATCACTGTCCATGAGGTCGTACACATCATTTGGACACTCTCACCACAGGGCCACTCAACTCATACACATCTGTGGGTACAGTCACCCGTCATACGGGGGGGACCACTGAATCACCTCAGGACAATAGGTAAAAAAAACACCAAGGATTTGCCAGGCTGAAAGTGTCATGCACTATGCAGTGAAAGTCACAGTAAGCACAATGCAAGTGAGGAGTGCACACAGGAACTACATCATGCTCTGCATGAGAGACATCAGCATGTCCCCCCCTGGGACCCACTCTAAACAACATTGCATGTCTGTCCCACCTGGACACAATATTGACAGTCACACAACAGGTGCATAGGCAAAGTTAGTGGACTCAGCACTCACCTGCTCCCCTGGTCTCCCACACAGCTTGGTGTACTGTGGGAGGAGGACGTCCAGAAAGGCTTCATTCTCCTCCTGGGTGAATGGCTGGGCCCTCTCCACAGTACGTGACATGGTCCAGAGGAAGCAGAGACAGCAGCAGTGTGGTCGACTGGAAAGTTGTGCAGGCAAGTGCCCTCTCATAGGTTCTGGCTGCCTTATATCTGTCTTGCTGTGGGGCATTCATTTAGAGGAGTACATAGTGATTGGTCAGATTCATTCGCATCCTACGTTTACTTCAATCCCTTTAAACATACACCAATGACTTTAAGCATACACCAATGACAGCATTCGCATCGTTCAAATTTTGAGCATCATGTCAAGTCAACAACCACTTTGCAACATTGTATTTTGTGGCCAACTGACTGCTCCAGGACACATGATTGTCACTTTTCAACTGAAAACTCTGTCTCCATGACAACCAGCATGCATTTAGGGCCTAATTCTTGTCCATTATGTGTCCCCTATGTAATTTTGAAATCCACACAGAGGTATGGTGCGTTTCACACGTACCCCTACGGCACAAGTACAATGGTGAAACGAAGCGTACACACGCGATGATAGCGGGTGTACGGTGCGTTTCACACGTACCCCTACGGCACAAGTACAATGGTGAAACGAAGCGTACACACGCGATGATAGCAGGTGTATGGTGCGTTTCACACGTACCCCTACGGCACAAGTACAATTGTGAAATGAAGCGTACACACGCGATGATAGCGGGTGTACGGTGCGTTTCACACGTACGGGTACGCACTAGTAGTACAGTGCGTTTGACACCTACGGGTACGCAGTAGTTCACTCGTACGCACTAGTAGTAAAGTGCATTTGACAAGTACGGGTACGCACTAGTTCCCACATACGGGTACGCACTAGTAGTAAAGTGTGTTTGACACCTACGGGTATGCACTAGTTCACACGTACGGGTACGCACTAGTAGTACAGAGCGTTTGACACCTATGGGTATGCAGTAGTTCACACGTACAGGTACGCACTAGTAGTAAAGTGCGTTTGAAACGTATGGGTGCGCACTAGTTCACACGTATGGGTATGCGCTAGTAGTAAAGTGCGTTTGACACCTACGGGTACGCAGTAGTTCACATGTACGGGTACGCACTAGTAGTAAAGTGCATTTGACACGTACGGGTACACACTAGTTCACACATACAGGTATGGACTAGTAGTAAAGTGCGTTTGACACCTACGGGTACGCACTAGTTCACACGTATGGGTATGCACAAGTAGTAAAGTGCGTTTGACACGTACAGGTACGCAGTAGTTCCCACGTACAGGTACGCATTTCACACGCTTACAATGGTAATTCAGGCGCACACATGGCAGGAATGGAGGGCTACGAGTCGCACAAGGATGTCCATCAAGTACTTGTCATTGCATACTGTCATGTGCAGGCCCTAGGTGTGGTAGCCAGTGATATTTCACAGGTCATCTCATCTAGTTGCACAATTGATGTGTGATGACCTGTGGACACATGTCATGTGTGATGGGGCACTATGTGGCACACATCACCATGACCCTTGCCACATGTGTGTCTGTAGTCCAACTGTGTCATGCACAGCAGCAGTGGTATGGCACAGTCATCAACACCCGCACCTGTCTCCTGATGCCAGGGACAGGGACACTCTATCAACTGACATGTCATGATCAGCGTGCCCCTTTGTGACTATGTCAGGTGTATGTCATGTGTTCCCATGAGCTGGATGTCAGTGTTCCGTCAAGTGCATCTGCTGTTGCTGCATCCAACATGGGTCTGTGTGGAGATGGGCATGGAACACATCTACGCACCCCATGCCACATGTGGATTCCCACCGCTGTAGGGTCTGTGTGCATCGGACATCATATTTTCCCAGTCATACATGTCTGCGTTGTCTCAATGGCTGTGTCTTTCTCTTGTCATGTGTACCCCTTCATCGCAATGTGTTTGATATGTACATTTGACATTCCATGTGACCTGTGCGTGTGCCTTGCAGTCAGCTGTGTGGATGAGATGACATCCTTCCAATGCAGCTATGTGGTTGTGTGTCACTCCGGTGATATCTGTGGCTCTTCACTCAGACTGGCCACCAACTCATTTCAGGGCATGTCATGTAGACTTGACAATCAACAGGTGTATCTGGCTTTTTGTAGGAGTGACAGCAAGCTGGCATATGTGTCCTGTATGTATTGCACACACCTGACTCCATAGTTACCTGATGTGTATTAGCAGTGTAGCATGTGCTATGTTCATTGACACTGATATTGGCGAACTCTCAATCTTCATTCTTACAAACAATGTCTTGCAGGGCACAGCCTGTCCCAAGAACAATGCCAGACTTGGGTGCCATGAGGGAATGTGCCTGCATCCGACGTTACAGATTCACTCAACAGTTGATTGAGGACTTGACCGACAGGCTGGCACCACACCTCCAACCGCGACACAGATATCCTACTGCGCTGACCCCAAAGATGAAGGTGATGGCAGCCCTACATTTCTTTTGCCACAGGTACGTTTCAATTCACCATAGCTGATTTGGTGGCATGTCACAGACAATGTTCAGCCGTGTCCTGCGTGATGTTTTAGCAGCCATGTTGGAGCACCTTGATGAATTCATCACATTTCGTACTCCTGAGGAGTTGACAGATGTCAAGGGTGATTTCTATGCCCTGAGAGGGATGCCCCATGTAATTGGGCCCATTGATGGTACACATGTGGCTTTGGTACCACCACAGGCACAGGAACAAGCCTATCGCAATAGAAAACATTACCACTCGATAAATGCCCTTGTGGTGTGTCTTGCTAACATGCTGATTTGCCATGTCTGTGCACGTTTTCCAGGATCAGCACACGATGCCTACATCATGAGGCGTAGCAGGGTGCCACAAATGATGCTGCGGCTGCACAACGAACGAGCATGTCTTGTTGGTGGGTATACTCTGTTTGTCCTGTGTGTTGCGGTATCTTTGGCTCTTACGGCATCTCCTAACCCACTTTTTTACATGATGTTTCCATGTAGGGGACTCTGGCTATCCCAACATGCCATGGCTGCTGACACCTCTCCGCAACCCAAGAACAGCTGCAGATCACCGGTACAGCAATGCACACGGGCAGACCAGGCGAGTAATTGAGAAGAAGTTTGGACTCCTGAAGAGGCGATTCCGGTGCTTGGACAAGACAGGCGGGTCCCTCCCTTATGCCCCGGAGAAGGTCTGCCGAATCTTCCTCATGTGCTGCATGCTGCACAACATGGCAGTTGAGAAGGCAGTGCCACTCATCCTGGATCCGGTTGAGCAGGAACATCCACCCGTGGAGGATCAAGGGCTTGCTCACGAGGCTAGTGATGAGGAGGAGGAGGAGGATGATATCCGGAGTCAGCTCATACGCAACTTCTTCTCATAATGGTGAGTCACCGGGTATGAGTGTGCAAGCTTGTAGCATTGAGTGGCATGTGTTGCAATGTGTGTGTCCAGCTGACTGAATGCAAAGTGACTTTGATGTGTGTTCTGATGTGTCACTCGAGTGATGATGTCATGCCACACAGTTTTGCGGAGAGACTTTCTTTGAAATTTACATGTGTTCAACATTGTTCATGTTTTGTAAATGTCCATGTGTGCGGCGAGAATTGTTTTAGGTGACTTCTTGTGTGCCTGTCATTCCCAGGTTTTTGCGCATGTTGTCTGCTCGTGTCATCGTTGTCTTTCTGCCATTCCTCATGAGGATTGCAATGTGTGCTGAATCAGCGTTCCATGCACGGACATGTGGAAATGTCAGTTTGGGTAAGGATTGCAGCAAGGCTTTTTGGTGGTGGTACGGGTTGGGAATGTGTGGGCCCGCTTCTGTGCATGTTGTGGTACCATGCATACATGTCTTCTCACCATGGAGAATATAACTTGTAGCATCACTCCCATGACATAATAGTCATCCTTCTTGACTGTCAGCTGTAGTGGAGTGTGGCGTCTGATGAAGGCATCAATGTGTGTTAACCTTGCCTCTGAAACATTGCGGATGCTACGGGTGGACATAGTGTGGGACATCACAATAACAGGCTCTATGGGGAATTGCAGCCTCTCCGTGTGCAGCATGATTTGTTTGGCTCATCCCCTTGACTTGTGTGCCAGTTCATTGGGATTGACATCATCCGTGTCGTGAAGGGGGGGTCCAGCGTATGTCCCACATGTTCTGTCAACTGACCTGTGAGTCTGTTCACCTGGATGCATTTCCCTCTGTGTGTGTATGTGGAATAAAGGTGTTCAGCACAATCCAAAGTGCCTCATCTCTGTCACTGCAGCTCTTTTGCCAGTTTGCATGCGTCACCTATGGCATACTTGTCAAATATTGAGCATATGTATATGAGTACTTCGGTAACATGCATGCAGTTCTTCATGGCTAATAATATCTATTGTGCATGAAGTCTCTGGTTGTGTATGTATTTGTGCAGGTTGCTCCCCACAACGGGACGTGAACACATGCTGATGGTGTGTCTCCTGTGCGCAGCTCCGCATTTTGTTGCCTGACCCTGTGACCGTCATTTTTGGTGATTGGTCATACATTTTCTCGTAGTGACCCATGAGTTACCTGACACTCCTTCCTTTACATACACCTTTTGCACTGTGCCTTTCTGCCCTCCTTGTGTGCTACTTTTTGCCTAGTTTCTCACCCCTTCTGCCTGCTGCTGCGGCTCCGCCCCGCCGAGTGCCCTGATTCTGCAAACTACACGCCTCCAAAATGCTCCTCCCTTCCCCCTCCACCCATTCTTAATGCAGCCAGCAGCTTGTCTGTGCCACTGTTGCGCCAACGCCGTGCCATAGGCAGGACCGTCTGCGCATGCAACGTGCACAGTGCACGAGCCTCTGGTCTTTGGATGACCCACGTCACACAACAGGCTCATGCTGCAGTCAACCTCCAAGCAATGTCCTCCAGACAATCATCTGCCTGCTATCAGGCAACCCCTAACCGCACACACGACACCTTTGCATGCTGAGTGTGCAACTTCAACTGCCTACACAGCACTGCCCAGCCTACCAGACCCTGTGAGAACAACCAGGTCATGTGCCTCCTACTCTACACCCGCTCCGTCCACCAGCACGCCATTGGACTCTGTTACCTCCTCAACACAACAGCCCCACACATCACCTTCATAACAGTAACCTGGACATAAGCATCCTCAGCACACAACTTCTTCATTGCCATCTCAGGTGGATACAAGATCACCCGCAGGGACAGCACCAACAATCCCGGAGGATGACTTGCAATTTATTCACAAGTACACCCTCAGAGTCGCAAATCCGGGTTTGCAGCAACTCCCTGGCAACCCTCAGAGTAACACTCATCTACAGATATCCAGGCCTACATCCACAATTGCGCTAAGCCATCAACATGCACATCTGCACGCACGCCCTCACCTCCACAGGCTACATGTGGCTGGGGGCCAGTAACTTCTGGCTGGAGGAGAACCCCACCACCATCCATCATTGGTCCAACAACATTTTAATTGACGTCTCCGACAAGCAACACACTGCCCCACACCCTGCTAACGATCTCCCAAAGATGCTTGATGGAAGTCACTACAGACAAGCTGTGTGGAACACTCAAAACAACACCAACGCAACACCCTGAAAGCTCACGCACTGGATCAGCAACTGATCCAACTATCTTGCCACATTGACGGACTTTCCTGTGAAGCACAACAATAGTTAACGCACCTGGGACAAGGCAGACCTACTGGACTCCTACAGACCTAGCCGGACTCTTGTGTATGCCTTGCAACACAAAGAGCCATCATTTACCTTACAGGCCTGGAAAAGACCACACACTGCCATCACCATATCATCAGCAAGGACAAGTGGAGATCCTTCAGATAGTGCTGAGACACCAAAACACACGACATCAAGGAGCTCATCAGCATTGTGAGTGAACTGACAGCAGATCTCCATCCAAGACACCCCACCCTTGCAAGGCAGATCACATCCCTTGCAACTTTGTACCACTGCTAGCTCATGGCCATACACAACAGCCTTGGCACACAGAGGCAGACGGCACTATTACCCGCAGGACAAACCCCCCTCAGGTTCTGGACTCCCGTCAACAGCAAGTACACCACCTGGCTCATGTGCACCATCCACTCTGGCTCTCCATCAGGCCCCTTCCCACACAACATCTCAACCACATCATTCCCCATCTTTGAAGCCCACATCCAGCGCGTCCTGAATGTCTCCTTTGAGTTAGCTACATTCTATGCGTGCTGGAGGCATGCAGAGACCCAGGCCCTTCTTAAACAACGGACAGCAGTACAGCAGGATCTCCTGGTACATCACCCTGCTTCCCTACCCAGCAAATGTCATCTGGAAGACACTCAACAAGCAACTGACAAATTTCCTCCACGCAACCAGCTCAAGGCAACCGGCACCAGACCATATTCCACAGTAATCACACCACTGCAACCGTCATCATTGCCACCACCAACAACAACTTTGCCCTGCTCAACAATGGTAAGCTCACCCCCCTTGACCTCTCAACGTCATTGTACACCATGTGCTAACACACTGTCAGCTCACACATTTCCAACACTGGTATCCAGAGGAGGGCCCAGGATTAAATCAGAAAGTAGCTCACCAGCAAGGCCCAGGGAGTCGGCCTCCACCCTGCAGCATGTAGTACACTGGGGTCATGTGGCACATGCCCCAGGGCTCTTCTCTCAGTGTGACGATCTTCAATGTCTCCATGACCCCCCTCTCCACCATCACATGCGCACACAACCTCATCATTATCTTGTATCCCATTGACACCTAGCTGCTCCTCAAACTCACCAAAGAGCCAGCCATTGCCAGATCCAACCTTCAAGAAGGCATGAGATCCGTTGACAAATGGCTGAACATCAGCCACCTGAGGCTGGACTTGGACAGGACTGAGGTCATCATCTGAGGATTGTCCCCTTATGGCTGGGTCAACTCCTTGTGTCCCACTGGTCTGGGCACCGCACCAGCACCCAGTGGCCACGCACGCAAGCTGGTGTTCATCATGGACCCATCGCTCACAATTACCATGCAACTCACCACCATCTGTACCTCATGCTGCAACACCTTCCGCATGCTGCAAATGATCCACAGATAGATCCACTTCAAGGCAAGACAGACCGTCCCCCAGGTCCACGACACCAGCCGGTTCAACTACAGCACCTGCCTCTACATAGAACAACAGCAAAACTGCAGGAGAACTTGTCCACATCCAGGGTGAATACGCACACCTCATCTTCAACATCCCCAGCTCCATCACCGTCCACCTGAGATAGCTAGAATGGCTCACTGTCTGCTGCAGGATCACCTTCAGACACCTCAACCACACTCAGGAGGCAGTCCACAACCCCAGACCCAAAACAAACCTTGGACGTCTGTCATCCAACACCCCGTTGGCCCAACTCCATGCAGCCCACCTTGCCCTGGCCACCATTCATCAAATCCACATAAAAGTGCATGCAGGAGATAGCTCTCCCACCTCACCAAACAGACCTAGGACTCCCTCCCCGGGCACATCAATATGACCAATGACCTCTACACCTTCATGATACTCTTCCAAATTGGTGTGTCTGAGCAGTATTGCAAGCCCCCCTCAGCAGCTTGAGGCCATCACGGGTAAGTATTGGGCTCCATGTCTGTATTTGGTGATACATTGAGACACATGTGTGTCCTCGACCGGACTCAGATCCAAGTGTATGGATGGCTGGAGTTAGTTCCACACTCAGGCATACTTTGACATATCCCCACACGTATGTTGTGGACTCATATAAATGACTGAAAAAGGTGCAATGCAGGGACAATAGAATCCAAAGTTCACAGGGGGAGATGGGATCCTTGCCATTTGAAGTCATCAGAGTCCAGACCACAGTGTTTGGCATCATTAGTCAGACTGTGAGCAGCAGGTCCATGTGGCAGATGATGTCAGTCAATGAGGTGATGCTGTCGCACATGAAGGCCAGGTGCCAGGCCAGGTGACCTGGGAGATGTGAATGTGCCGCTGCCTCTCATGGTCTTTTCCGTGAACGGCCCACCTTCCTCGGGGGACCCTCAGATGCAGGCCTTGACGATGCTTGGGATGCTCCGTCGGATGAATCCTCCTCCTCCTCCCTCCCTGTGGCTGGTGGTGGTCTTCGCCTGGTGGCACAGGGAGGGTTGCCCATGTTGTCGGCGATCCGACGGAGTGAATGGCTTATGTCCCTTTGCACCGCCAGGAGCTCAACCAGTCTTGCCTCCATCCCTCCTTGGTGTTCTTGTTGACTGGCGTGTTGCTCGGCCTGCTGGTTCTTGATCTCTGTGAGGGTCACCACTACCTGGCTGATCTCCCTGGTGTCACGCCGGTATGCCTCCATGATGTTGTGTATGTGTGACATACCGGTCCCTTCAGCTGGCTGGTAAGGTTCTCGCCTCCGCCTGCCTCCACTCCCACCACCCCTGCCCACACGAGCCTGGCCTGCCGTTGTGGGCACATCGGGTCTATGGGACCCCTGAGGGATGGCAGTGGCGGTGTTGTCTGCCTCCTCCTGGGTGCCCGGCGCTCCTTGTCCCTCCTGGTCAGACTGGCTCAGTTGTTCACTGCGGGCAGGGCTCCTCTGTGTTTCCTGGGATGTGGTAGGAATGGGGGTGGTGGTTGGCACAGATGGTTCTGAACCAGGTTCTGCAGGGGCTTGGACACCAGATGGTCCAGGTCGGTCGGGGTCATCTGCGGAGCGTTGAGAGGCGTCGCTGCCAGTGGGATCAGGTTCCTCCCGGGCCAGGGACTGTGAATCTTCACCCCCATTGTTGGGGGTAGATTCATCACATTGCCCTGTGTGGGAGAGACAGACAATGTTAATGCTGTTTCACTTGTGGATGGGTGTGTTGCGGGGGACAGATTGATATGTTCTCCTGAGTTTTTGACATGTAGATTTTTGGCTTGGATGCTTTGTCGGCTATGTATTGGTGTTGTTGTGTTACATGTCCATTGTGACAGTGGGTAAATCTAGGCCTGGGCGGTAAATTCCGTTCCGTTCGCGGAATTTGCGGAATTTGGGTAATTTCGCGTTCCGCGGAGAACGCAAAATTGCCCAAAAATCTGCGTTCCGCGACTTCGCGTAATTTTTTGCTTGTTCGCGTTCTCAATATGCGTGTTCGCGAGATATTTCACCCCGAGCACGCAAACAGCGATCGCGAACAGGAAAAAAGTATCGCGAACAAGCAATTCCGCGTGTTCGCGGAATTTCTGCGTGTTCGCGGAGATTTTTTACCGTTTTGCAGAGATTTGCGTAACGCGGTTACGCGAAATCCGCCCACCCCTAGGTAAATCCATTGCCTGTCCCGGGGGTGTCTGCTTGTGTAAGGGGTGTGTGTGTGACAGGGCCTGCTGGTGGGTGTAGTGTGATTTGTCAGTGGGGCTCCCAGGTGATGTAGCTGTCCCCCCATGGAGCATGCTGCCATGAGAGTGAGTGTGAGTTCCGGTCCTAGATATCTGACCTGGTTGTCTTGGTGTTTGTGTTTGCACTGGTCACAGGAGGGCCTTGTGCTGCCTACACCCGGGCCGAGTGTGAGCTATCTTGTCAGTACTTTCCCAATCCCTGTGCATTGTGCATGGTGCATGGGTATGTACCTGGGCCTTATGGGATGAGGGCAATTGTGTCTGATTTGGAGTTCAACAATGTGTTTTGTGCCACCCACCCTCCCAGCATGCCGGACATCCATTCTTGGGTTGCTGCTTCGTGTACCATGGGACATAGCATGGCTTTGCTTTCTCAATGAGGCATACACATGTTAGTCGCATTAGCGTTGTTTTTGACTGTGGTTGTGGCCGGTGAGGGCTTGGGGGAAGTTGCGTGCATTTGGTGTAGTTGGGGTGTGGATGCCATTACCCCCATGTTACCTAAGTTGTTTGTGTACTCACCAGGCTCTGGAAGTCCTTGCAGTCCATGTACTCCCACCGGCGGAAGCAGGGCCATCACCTTCTCCTCCCAGGGATGGAAATGTACCTGCGGGGCGCACCTCCTCCAGTGATGTTGCTCTGGGCGTAGTCATCATTCATTTTGCGCTTTAGCGCCCTCCGCTGATCGTACCACCTGGCTTGGCATTCATTCCTGGTCCTTCTGATGGGTGCAACAGCATTCACCCTATCGACGATCCTCTGCCACAGGCGTGTTTTTTCGGCTCTGCCGGTCTGTCTGACCAATGTTCCAAACAGCTGTGGCTCGACTCTGATGACTTCATTGACAAGGATGTCCAGCTCCTCCCTTGTGAACTTTGGATTCGTGTCTGTGGGCATGGTGTGGGGTGAGGGTGTGGATGGTTATGGGTCTGAATGTGACGTGTGGGTCTGAATGTGAAGAGGGGGTATGTGTGAAGGAGGTTGTGTGAAGGTGTATATGTTAAGGTGGATGGGTGCAGTTGTTGGATTGTGCTTTCTAGCTGCAGTGAGTCTGTTGCAAAGGCTCATGATTTGTGTGTGTAGGCCCTTTTAATTACTCCATTTGTGGGTGGGCCTCAGTTTGAATTTTTGGTGTGTGTGTTATAAGGGGTGGTTGTGAGTTTGCCCCTCTGTTTGCCTGTTTGGATGTGTCCAGGTCAGTCATTTCCATTTTAGGTGCACATGTTTTGTGGTGTTGTGCGAGTCAAATAGACCCTCCTTGTGCTGTTTTACAGTGTCCGTGGTTCAGTACGTTACAGGGGTACGAGTCATACAGGCACACACCCCCACGCATTGTGTATGTACGGTGCGTACACCGCCATTACTATGTATGGTGCGTACACCGCCAGTGCGTATGTACGGTGCGTCCACCGACATTGCTATGTACGGTGCGTACACCGACATTGCTAGGTACGGTGCGTACACCGCCATTGCGTATGTACAGTGAGTACACCGCCATTGCTATGTACGGTGCGTACACCGACATTGCGTATGTACGGTGTGTACACCAACATTGTGTATGTACGGTGCGTACACCGACATTCCGTATGTACGGTGCGTACACCGACATTGCATATGTACAAGTCATTCCCTGTGTACGGGACCTTTTCCGTACGAATCGTAAATCGGAAAGCCGGTCCGGATCGTACTTGTACGCTCGGACTGTATTTTTACGATTCGTATGGAAAAGTGTCCGGGTCCGTCTCATACAACTTTTCCCGCTACTAATTGTACGGATCGGGCCGATCCGTATGTACTTTTTCCCGTACGAATCGTACTTCACGGGTCAGACGTGACTTGTACGATTCGTACGGAAAAAAATACGGATACGAGTCGTATGGAAAAAAAAATACAGGATCGGAATCGACCCCTATGTGTCCAGAATGCGGACGTGCGCAGTAATTGAAGGGTTAGATCCTGAAAGTAAAGCGGAGGCTTGCGGCTGTCTAATTGTTGCGCTCTGGTGATTTAAAAAAAAAAACGAATCTCTGTCCTTTGTTTTTTAATATAACCTCATACTTCACTCAGCATTTTATTTGCACTTTGTGGTAATTCACGCTCTCACCTCGGTCCACCGCAGGGCTTCTACCTTGATTGTTGTGGAGGGTGTGGCGTGTGCACGCTTTCCTTGATTGCTATCAGCTGCTCAGGCTTTGGGGAGGCAGGGCTTCTACCCTGATTGTTGTGGAGGGTGTGGGTGTGTGCACGCTTTCCTTGACTGCTATCAGCTGCTCAGGCTTGGGGGAGGTGGCGTTCTGACGGTCACCTGACCTAGAGCTCCTCTCTACTTAAATCCAATGCCACTTCTCCCGCGCAGCGGACGCGCGCAGTAATTGAAGGGTGAGATCCTGAAAGTAAAGCGGAGGCTTGCTGCTGTCTAATTGCTGCGCTCTGGCGATTTAAAAAAAACAAACAAATCTCTGTCCTTTGTTTTTTAATATAACCTCATACTTCACTCAGCATTTTATTTGCACTTTGTGGTAATTCGCACTCTCACCTCGGTCCACCGCAGGGCTTCTACCCTGATTGTTGTGGAGGGTGTGGGCATGTGCACGCTTTCCTTGATTGCTATCAGCTGCTCAGGCTTGGGGGATGCGGCGCTCTGACGGTCACGTGACCTAGAGCTCCTCTCTACTTAAATCCAATGCCACTTCTCCCGCGCAGCGGACACGCGCAGTAATTGAAGGGTGAGATCCTTAAAGTAAAGCTGAGGCTTGCTGCTGTCTAATTGATGCGCTCTGGCGATTTAAAAAAACAAAACAAATCTCTGTCCTTTGTTTTTTAATATAACCTCATACTTCACTCAGCATTCTATTTGCACTTTGTGGTAATTCGCGCTCTCACCTCGGTCCACCGCAGGGCTTCTACCCTGATTGTTTTGGAGGGTGTGGGCGTGTGCACTCTTTCCTTGATTGCTATCAGCTGCTCAGGCTTGGGGGAGGCGGCGCTCTGACGGTCACGTGACCTAGAGCTCCTCTCTACTTAAATCCTATGCCACTTCTCCCAAGCAGCGGACGCGCGCACCGGGAGCGCCGCCGGTGCGCCAAAGGTGTGCCAAAGGCAAGCCCGTCTGCGCCCGTCTGCGCCCAAATGGGGCCAGGGGCCACGACCCCTGGTCAAAAGTGCATAAATCGACTGAATCTCTCTTCTAAACAACTCCTAGCTCTCCGCCCCCCAGTTAACCCAAAATGCACCCGGTTCACTGCTGACAGCCTAGCTGTGAAGGTCTGTCCCTGCCGCAACTTTGCCCCTGTCACTTCACAGTCCCTACGCCTCACCTCTCCTGGTACTGAATCCTACCCTCACTCGTCAGTCCGACCCATCAAAGATTTTACGTTCCTCAGTCTAAATTGCCGATCACTCCCCAAGCATAAAATGGAGATCCTTGACCTTCTTCTAGACGAACAACCTGACGCTTTGTTCCTCACAGAGACCTGGCTCCATGAGAGTACCGGCCCTGATGTGGCAGCAGCACTACCTCCCAATTATGCCATCGTCAGGAAGGACAGAATGACAAAAAGTGGGGGGAGGATAGCCATCATCTTTAAAAATCTTTTTCAACGCAAATTTGATCCGTTAGACTTTCCCAACTGCGATGCCGCCCTATTTAAAATATCCCTCAACCCCAATTTCACACTTTCCGGTGTTTTAGTTTACCGCCCGCCAGGACCCCCCACCAACTGGGCCTCATCCTTTCCCATCCTCATAACCCCTTTCCTTTTAAATTCCAAGAATTTCTCAGTCCTAGGCGACCTAAACCTGCATCTTGACGATCCCCTTAATTCTACCTGCAGCAACTTCATTTCTGACCTCGCAGCTATGAATATTAACCTACTAAATACAGGCCCCACTCATAGTGCCGGCCGTCTGCTTGACCCCATCTTTTCGAGCCTTCCTCACATCCACTGTGCCCCGGCAACACCCATATGCTGGTCAGATCACTTTATATCCAAATTCTGCCTAACACCCCTTTCCTCCCCTACCCATTTTTTCCCTTCCCTCAAGGTCCCCAAAAGAGACTGGAAACAACTGAATATATGTGCCCTCAACAAGCTCTTATGCGCCAACCCACCCACATCCGATTCTATGGTTGACGTACGTTTAGGAAACATATACGATTGGCTTTTAGATGCTCTTGACTCTTGCCTCCCCCTCAAAAATAAAAAAATAAATAAACACCGACCTCCAGCCCCTTGGTTTAACGAAGCTCTAAAGGCTGAGAAATCTAAATGTAAAGCCTTGGAACGGAGATGGAGGAGAGACTACACACCTGATTCCAAAGTTGTCTACAAAAAAGCATTAAAATTATACCACAACAACTGTAACTCCGCTAGGGATAGCTTTGTCTCCAAAACCATCTCGGATGCCACTAACTGTTCAAGAACACCTTTTGGCCTAGTTAAAGAGCTTGCCGGCTCTGAGACCCTAGCAAAACCTCTGCCTTTAACTAAACGTCAATGTGACGATCTTGCCCAATTTTTCACGCAAAAAATAGAGAAAATTAATTTTGAAATTGCTAACTCACATATAAGCAAAACCCCACAGTCTCAATCCATCATCTTACCCCAGACCTTACCCTTACCACACCTCACTGTCCCTCCCCAAACGGTTCCACAGCTAGTCTCTTGGCCCCCCTCTTGACCTGGACTCCTTGATAACCATCCTTGGAAAGGTCAAATCCGGTTCCCCGAAGGATCCCCTGCCAATCTCCACACTAAAACAGCTAGACCTCTCTCCTCTGTCTGTCATCCTGAATGCTCTAAATTCTTCCCTGCTCGAATCCACAGTCCCTGGGCATTGGAAACACGCCATGGTAACCCCTCTCCTGAAAAAGCCCTCTGCCGACCCTAGTGTCCTCTCTAATTATAGGCCCATCTCACTCCTGCCTGCCTTCTCCAAAATTCTTGAGAGACACATTCACCCCCATCTCTCTCAGTTTGTCGAAACTCACAAATTCCTCCACCCCTCTCAATCCGGCTTTCGAACCGGATTCTCCACAGAAACCACACTGTTGGGGGTCACAGAGAAGTTGCGCCATCATCTCGACACTGGGGACACAGTCGCACTGATACTGTTAGACCTTAGTGCGGCATTCAACACTATCTCCCATTCAGTCCTAATCAACACACTGAAGTCTTTGGGCATCTGTGGCTCAGCCTTGGACTGGATTACTTCTTTTTTAACCGACCGCACTTTCTAGATTTTCTCTGTCACATTCACTTCCAACATTTACCCATCACCCTATGGTGTGCCCCAGGGCTCCATCCTTAGTCCTCTTCTTTTCAATTTATATGTCAGGCCTCAAGCAGACATAGCAGAACTAGCAGGCCTAACTCTTTTTACGTATGCAGACGATTCACAGATCATCTTTTCCCTCTCCAGTACTGACCCCGGCTCGACATCCCTTCTTCAGACAGGCCTAGGGAAAATTGCTACATGGATGAACCGCAATCACCTGAAATTAAATGGTGATAAGACGGAAGTCCTCATCCTAGGCAAAAATAAAGATCTGTGGGGCCCACTACATTGGCCTGCTGAGATGGGCGCCCTCCCCAAACCCTCCAGTTATGTCCGTAATTTGGGGATAACTATTGATGACTCTCTAACCATGCACCATCAGGCAGTGAAGGTCACAGCTATCTGCTTTACCATCTTAAAATGGCTCAGGAAGATCATCTGGATGCTCCCAGATGACACCCAAAAAACAGTGGTCCATGCTCTCATCACCTCTCGGCTGGACTATGGAAACATCCTTTACCTTGGCTCAAACAAAGCAGTGACTCGAAGACTGCAGTTAGTACAGAACACTGCAGCAAGATTACTTTGCAAGGTTCCCAAAGCCGCCCTGATATCTGGCTAGCTCTGTAACCTACACTGGCTCAGGGTGGGGACCCGCATTAAGTTTAAAACCCTGAGCTATATGTTCAAGATCAAAATGGGAACGGCACCACAGTATCTTAACTCTCTTGTCCGTCCCTATGCCCCCACTCGTCATCTACGATCTACCACTCTTGGATGTTTCACAGTACCTAGGTTCAAACTATCCAGGATGGGGGGAAGATCTTTCACTTACCTAGGTCCATCACTGTGGAACACCCTTCCTCTCGCCATATGCAAAGAGACTGTTTACACACGCTTCCGCAGATCACTCAAGACCTGGTTATTTAACCAGTAACTCCTTCTATTACTGCCTTCTATTAGCTACACCTAGTCCGCTTGGTGCCGGGAAACCCTTTTTGCGTAGCTGTTGCGCCCTATAAATTAAAATAATAAATAAATAAATAATTTCAATTACCACCCGCAATTAATTTCCCATGCCATGCAGGATTTTGGAGAGGTCTGAGATGAAGTCCCCTTTTTCTCCTTTAGGAGCATATACTAAGTCTACCTCTAACGTCCTCTCTTACAACTTGAGCTTGATGAATAGAAATTAGCCATTGTGGTCTATCTTCATGATTCTGAGTGCTAGAAAATTTCTAATTAAGATTTCAAATGCACCACTTCCTATGAGATGCATAGGAGGGTTGGTCGGTATGGGATAATTGTGAATCTGTGATATTTAAGTTGTTGTCTCTGGATGCCCCAAAGAGAGTCCTGTGATCAAATGCAAAGGAGGAAGCTGCCCACAGTATGATTAGGAAGAGGCAAGTAGGATTCTACAGGTATTTTGGTCTATAACTGTGGACGGTATGGAGATTAAATAAGTGTTTTGGGAAGATACATTTCAACCCAGAAATGACTGAGATAATGGACCAGCATGACATACATCATCATATTATCAGTAAATGTAACGATCTAACAGTGGAAACAGATTATCCAACATCTATCTCCACTACCATGGAGTAACCAGTGCACCATTGGTATAATAATGAATACTAACATTTGTAATACACATTATTTTTTTATTATTGTTACTCGCAGTCTTGTATGACCCCCTCTCTAGGAGGTAAATATTGGACCTAGAAGTGTCAGTTATCTTTGGAACTAGGTTTGCCCTAACAGGGATCAGAAATGGAACGAGGCAGGACCCTCTCTGCTCATAGAAAAGAGGCAACCTCTCCAAAGAAGAACATGAAGGTCCCTTCATAGTATCCCAGATCCAGTTTAGAACCACAGTAGGATCAGGCATCAAGTCATGCATTGCACAAAATCATTTCCAATGTATGCATTCCATAAGACATGCTAAAGCTCAAAGTACCCAGAGTGGGAGGAGTGGTTTTCCATATTCATACATTAGAGTCCTTGAAAAGGTGTCTTGCTTTATCGCTAGGTTCGGTATGATCTCTGTGTTTGTATTTTTCTCCAGACGCCAAGTGAAAAGTAACCACTCCCAGCCTCTTTCTTTCTTTGTTCTTGTTGGAAAGCAGCCGTTGGTCCTTTGGTATTATCTGTGGAAGTGGGCATTCTAGGTTTGATTGAGATGTGTCCATTGCTGAGGCAGCCATAGAGTTGAGGAACTTTTCCATTGAGTCATTACTCTTGCCATTCACAGGGATCAACATGAGTGCTTGACTTAGTAGGCTTGAGTATCTTTGGAAAATGAATGTAATATATTGTAAATGACATTTGTAGAGCACACTGCTACATAAAGAGGTGTCTTGGCCTTCCAAGTAATAACAACTGATAGCTGGAAAGACAAAGGTATAGTTGGCTGGAGAAAAGTCAGGTGTTTAAAGCTTTTGGGAAAGGCAACAGATGGTTGATAGAGCAAAAGTAGATAGGGAGAGTCTTTGTGGTTTTAGCTGCATACTGAAAATGCTTGGCCACCAGTAAGGAAACTACTAACCCTGGAAACAACCAGAGACACACCTCTTTAGATCTGAGGGTGTGACCGAGACAACAATGATGGAATAAGTTCTGCAAGCAAGTAGGTTCAAAGTGATAAAGGACCAGAAATAAAATGCACATGGCTTTAAAAATGGCTTGCTTGGAAACTGGCAGCCAATAAATGGGTTCAAGAATGAGGAGGCAGTAGTTCAAGGCAGGCTGCCTCATTTCGGATTCGCTGAAAACTATCCAAAATGCATGCAGGTGATGCCAGGAATAAGAAATTGCAGTAGTCCAAGTCACTAGGCATGGTAGCCAACACCACAAAATGCTGAGTTTATTTAAAGGGTGGGTGGCATCCTGTATATCTTTATCCAACAATATCAAAATCTATGTATCATCACCATACACATAAATTTAAGCCCAAAGGATCAAGGGAGAAGAGCCAGTGGAAGAACATAAAGATTGAAAAGGGTGGTACTTAACAAGGAGCCTTAAGGGATGTAATGAGAGAGAGATTTAAACTTAGGGGCATATTTACACGCCCTGATTGCCACAGGAACGTCACTATTTTCAAGGTTCCTGTGGTGATGCGGTCTTTGCCTTATTTGCAAGGAAGCGTTAAGCCCCTTATCGTAGCTTAACGCTGTCTTGTAAATAAGGCACCGCTCCACGCTATAATTAGCATGACAGGGGAGGGCAATGGGTGTTGCGGTGTGCGTTTTGCCACAACACCCATTGATTTGGATGCTGCTCCATAGTTACAAGGGTGGCATACCTATGGGGCAGTTCCAAAATGAAGACCAGAAAAAACCTGGTCTTAGCATGGTGAAACGAGGACAAATGCTTTTTTTCTTCTCGTTTTTGCTGTTTCTAGGTGTGCTGCATAATGCAGCACACCTAGAAACAGCAAAACGCCATGCATGATTGTTTATGTGCAGGAAGATGCCCAATCACTTGTAAAATGACGAGTTGCAACTTCTATGTGTGCAGCACAAAACAGCACACATAGAAGTTACAAATCCCTATTTAAGATTATTTATGTGCAGGAATGGGCACCTGCACAAAAACAATCATTCCCACAATGCAGGCATTCTTGCACTATGGTGCAAGGGTGCCTGCATGGTGCTAGGCAGCTGTAATTAGAGCCAGCACAGGGGGAAACGCAGGGCTGCACCGTATTGTTGGAAATACTGTGCAGCCCTGCGTTTTGAAAGTGGCAGACTGCAGCACTAAGCCAAGAAGGCTAACTCCGCGCTCCATCACTTTCCTTGTAAATTTACCCCTTAGAGCAAAAGGGGCCAAGATAAACAGCTTGAGCCCTACCTGTCAAGTAGGACGTAATCCAAGCCTGCTACCAAGACTTCAGGACCATCTTGAAGATGATAGATGTTAGACGTAATGCTAAATGTATGTGTAGCATGAGTGGATGGGCAGTATATGAACCATGGGGATGGCAAGGATCCAAACAAGCAAAGAAAACCACTAATTGCAAATATAAATCATGATCGAAGCCCATCGCAGATGGTATTAATCCTGTTTTAAAGCAATTCGCAAACAGATGCATAGAGAGCAACTAAGAAGACTCCAGAGAAGTAGTCTAGGCTGGAGCAGCCAGTGAACTGACGTCTTAAATCTTCATTGGTGGCATTACTCGTCCTATGAATTTTATATCCCTAATGGAGGTCTTCAATTTGGCCTTGTTTGATGGAACATGTTCAGTCTGCTAGTGATGCTTCAATCTTCTTACACCCCAGTCTGGCTGATTTCAAAGAGAAGTTGCACTAGGGAGTTGTAGGGCTAAACCTGGAGGGGGGCGAGCTGATGAAGCAGGGGGTCCAACATCTAAGGTGGAATAAATCCAATTATTAAACTGAACACGGCCATCATCTAAAGGGGAGAAAAAGATGGAGGGCATGTTAGAAATTTCTTCCAACGAGAGTACAGGCTAGTTACATTGGAAAGGCTTTTATCCTGGGAGCAATAAAGGTTTTTATTTAATTGAGGATGCAGTATGTCGAAGGGAAGAAGAAAGTTGGCTGTCCATGTCTGTGGAACAACCTGCCACATGTCACAGTCAAGAACAAACTAAGATCTGGACAGTGACCAGTTAAGTCAGTGGGGCTGGTGACAAGTAGGTACAGGCTAAACCCAGCAAGTGAATGATGCTGTGAGGACGCAACAGGATTATCAGATTACTCTACCCAAACATTGAAATCTCCTAGTGCTAGGAGAGAGACACACCTGAGACCCAAAGGAGCCAAAATACTTAGCCAAGGTTTTGCTATACTTTAAGCAAGGTTAAGGGGAATGATAGCAAAGTACACCAGAAAGAGTTAAAAAAGGAAACAGAGATTTTGAAAAGCCTATTAGCTCGGCAAAGGAAACAGATTAAATATAACAGGTATTTTAATAGATAAGGATGTGATAGAGTGGATTTTAAAAGCATCTGGGCAAGCGGATGCAAGAACCTGAGAGGGTGCATCAGACGTCCAGGGTTTTGATAACAGAATTATCTGTAGCAGCGGAGGCTCAGGCTTCTAAGCGGAGTGCAGCCAGCAGGAGCAGGAAGGCAGTAGCGGCAATGAGAGACTGGTGGCTGGACTGCACCACTGTGGATATCCGGCGCTGCCAATATCCACCCACCAAGTGAAGGAGGATGCTCAGGTAAGTACGGGACTTGAGGACTTACTACGTGGGGGTTTGCATGCATTACACGGATGCACCAAGAGACCAAGCAAGCAAGGTTTCAATTGGTGCAAGTTACTCCACCAGGGCATGGAACTCTGCGGAATTTCACTGAGTTTTCCAGTGACTCATTCCGTCCGACATCGTAATTTAGCCCTAAGGTGCGAAGCCTAGTTCACCAGTTTATATGTGTATATAGTGAAGTACAGATTTACTACTTCTAACTCCACATCCATATACCTTGAAGATATATGTAGCGAGGAGGTGCATATGTGGAGTTAGGTATGGAAATCTAGACTTACTTACCTGTCCGCATCTTTATTCCGATATTTTGTCCTCAACATTCTATCCCACTGATATTGCGGGTTTGTTATTCAGGGTCTACACCTTTTCGGTTTACCAGGACTATCCCTGTGTAAAGCATATTGTGTGCTCTCAAAAGGGGTGCAAGGAAGAACTAACAAAAGAAGTAACAGATGGGTTTAGTTGTGATGTGGGTCCCTCAAGACAGTTTGGAAGTAAAATGGTTTGAGAAGAATTTCACGCATGACTGGAGTACAGAGTGTGAGACTGCATTTAAGAATACAAAGGTTTTTCATGTGTCATGTGCTTTATCAAGTTATATGACACACACGATGGAACTTTGTTTGTAATAGATATCAGTCCATATGTGCTTAGAGTTGTATTTAAGTAAGCACACAAGTTAGGGAATGCTTTACACATAGCAAAATATTTGGTAATTGAAAAGTAATTGTTTTCACACTTGTGTGGCAAGAATATGTTTAGTTCTACATTCAGGATGGTTTAGTGATCCAAATCTACCATGAAACATTTGTAGAATTTAAAACTGTAGAATCTTTTACCAATGTCTTAATAAAATATCTGAGCTTTTTGTGACCAATTTCGTTGCTAGCTTGACCCACTGCTCTGACAATGGTTTGCAAAATGCCCTAGAGCTTCCCCACGAGTAGGTCCTTTACAAAATATATACTTATTAGTACTGAAAGGGATCAATCTTATATCAGTATGTTGCATCAGTAGGTAATGTATATTGGGCCTATTTACAAAGGTAAATCTATATGTGTAGATTTACTACAAGTAAATTTACTCTTACACTTTTGAGTAACATTACTACTTTTGGCTAGTCATCATTTACAAGTGTCAAGTTACTCAAATGTGTAGACCCTCCTTCTCCCGAGTAAAATGATACCACACTTGTGTGGGTGGGGCAAGGGCCTGTGACTGGGAAGAGCCCAAAACTTAGGGATTAAGGGTATAGCACTGAGAATTCTAAGCGCTACATTTTTTTAAAATACGTTTTTAGCCACTTCTACATTGGACACCCACACAAGTGAGGTATCATTTTACTCAGGAGACTAAGGAGACATTTGTGCCGGCACAGTGATTCCACACAAAAATATGTGGAAAATGTGTTTTTTTCAGCTAAATCTGAGGTTTTCAGGGGATTCTGGGTAGGAAAACATTAGGGGATGCACGCAAGCCATACCTCGCAGGACTCCCCCGGGTGTCTAGTTTTCAGAAATGTGCGGGTTTGGTAGTTTCCCAAGATGGCCGCCGAGCCCGGGGCCAAAAACCCAGGTGATCCCCCTTGCAAAACCAGGTTGTTTTGAGATAGGTCATTTTGATGTCTCCTCAACATGTTTTGGGCCCTTGCCTGTCGCAGGTACTTGACCCACCCACGTGAGTGAGGTACCATTTTTATAGGGAGACCTGGGGGAATGCTGGGTGGTAGATAATTTGTGGACTACGCAGATTCCAGAACTTTTCACCACAGAAATATGAGGAAAATGTGTTTTTTGGACAGATTTTGAGGTTTGCAAGGGATTCTGGATAACACAACCTGGTGAGAGCCAGACACGTCACCCCATCCTGGATTCCCCTGGGTTTCTAGTTTTTAAAAATGTATAGGTTTGCTAGGTTTCCCTAGGTGCCGGCAGAGCTAGGGTTCAAAATCTACAGCTAGGCACTTTGCAAAAAAAGGGTAAGTATTCACTGTAAAAATAAAATGTGTCCACATTGCGTTTTGGGCTGTTGCCTGTCGCGGGCACTAGGCCTACCCACACAAGTGAGGTACCATTTTTATCGGGAGACTTAGAGTAACATAGGAGTGTAGAGCAACTGTTATTACCTATTGACTTTTGATGCATTTCTGCCTTCAAATGAAAGACAACGTGTAAAAAAGAAGATACTTTGAAAAATGTCCTATAATTCTCATACTAGTATGGGTATTCACAATTTCGGAAATGTGCAAATAGCTACTGTTTCTAAACTTTATATTTTGTTCCAATTTCAGAAATACATAGGTGTCTTTCATACTGATTTTTCACTGTATATATTTTCCCAAATTAATTGCTATATACCCGGTACATAATAAAAAACTATTGCAAGACGCTGCTCAGTTATTAGCTCTGGGTTCGTCGGGTTCTTGGTGAACCTACAAGTCCTATATATCCTCAAAACCAGAAAGATCCAGCAGAATTGTGTCTACTTTTCTAAAATGTATAGCTTTCCAGGATCCATTATTGGTTGCATACCCATTTCTACCATTAACTGGAAGAAGGTTGAAAGCACAAAAAAAAGCAAAAATAGGCTATGTCCTAGTAAAATGCCAAAACTGTGTAAAAAAATTTTGTTTTCTGACAAAAGTCTGTCAGTCCCTGAAAACTGGGAAATATTGATTTGTCCCCCACAATTCCTTTGTTGATACCATTTGCAGGGAAAAAAACAGACGCTTTCATTTGCTGAACTTTTTTCCAATTCGTCCCCAGAAAACTAAATTTAGCTGTATTTTGGCTAATTTCTGGGTCCTCTCCAGGGGAATCCACAAACCTTGGGTACTTTTAGAATCTCCATGATGATGGAAGAAAAGGATGCAAATTTGGGTGCCGATTCCGATCCTGTAAAACCCGGGTACAAATGGTCGTACGGAGCGTTTTCTCCGTACGACTCGTACCCGGGAAATCCAGCGTACAAACCAGCAAGTACGATTCGTACAGAAATACCATTTCCGTACGAATCGTAAAAAACACCGTGCGGATAAAAAATACATACAATTCCGATCCTGGACAGCGCGTACGTGACGTCCGCACGGAGTCAGGCAGCGTTTTACGGACCAGCAAGTACGATTCGTACCCAATGCACTCCGCACGGCTATATTTTTACGGGAGCCAAAAAGTGCCGGAAAAGCTAAGTACGCCGCGATGCACGAGGAAAAGGGGGCCCGGTACGTGCCATCCCCCCACCCCTGTAGGTATGCGCCGTACCCCCACCCCTGTGGGAACACGCCGTACCCCCCCCTTAGGTACGCGCCGTCTCCCCACCCCCGTAGGTACGCGCCGTCCCCCCACCACCGTAGGTACGTGCCGTACACCCACCCCCTGCGGGGGGGGTACTGCACGTACCTACGGGGGTGGGGGTACGGCGTGTACCTACGGGGGTGGGGGGATGGCGCATACCTACGGGGTGGGGGTACGGCACGTACCTACGGGGGTGGGGGGACGGCGCGTACCTACGGGGGTGGGGGTATGGTGCGTACCTAAGGGGGTGGGGGGACGGCGCGTACCTACAGGCCTGGGGTGCGGCGCGTACAGGTGGGGGGCTGTGCTACGGTGTTGGGGTACGGTGCAGAGGGGGGTACGGTGCTGACATACGGGGATACGGTGCTGACATGTGCAGGGTGAGGGTGGCTGTATGACTCGTATCCGGGCACAAGTTTACCCGTGTACATGTAGGCTATAGCGTTCGCTCCGTACAGGGCCTTTTACATGCGGTTGTGTATTCGGACGGGCGGTACGGATCGTAATTGCACGCTCGGACTTCTGTTTTACGATTTGCAAGTAAAAATGTCCGCCTCCCTATCGGACACTTTTCTTGACGCTATTCGGACATAAAAATTTACGGCTCCCTCTCGGACCATTTTCCCGACGCAATTCGTATGTATTTTTCACGTACGAATCGTACTTCGCAGTTTGTACGGTACTTGTACGATTCGTACGTAAAAAAATACGGATACGAGTCGGACGGTAAATTTTTTTAATGGATCGTAATCGGCACCCAAGTGTGGATACCTTATGAGGTCAAAAAATTACAGGAGCCTAAGCGCAAACTACCCCAAATAGCCAAAAAAAAGCTTATCACAGGGGGGGGAAAAGGCCTAGCACCGAATGGGTTAATAGTATTCACCATTTTCCAGACACACCCCTCTGTCCCTCCTACATTTACTACTAAAATATATACTTAAGTGTGCTGAGATATCTGCCGTCAGTGCAGAGATTTTCATGCTTAAAATAGAAGAGATGTCCCCAGCCAGAGAATTTAGTATGTAGGTATGAAATTGTAATTGAATTGATATAGCGCTTACTACCCCTGGTGAGGCAATGAAGTGCTTTTCAGCGAGTAGCATGCTACTCCGGAACCCATGGTTAGAGTTTTATTTTAGTTAGTATATTAGTTTACATTTTTCCTTTTGGGGATTAGTTTTCGAGGTTTAGATTGTGTTTAGTAATTGCTCATTGAGATTTCCTGCCTTAAGTGTATAGATTTAAAGGTATAGTTTGGTTTTGGTAGATTAATAGAGGGAAAATGAAAATAGTTTTTGAGAGTGTTTGACTTGGGCACCTGATTGTTAAATTAATGTGATAAAGGATAAATATGATAAAGGAGGGATAAAAGAGGGAAGTGTTTGGAAAGGGTTAGTTGGGAGTCCATTGCAGTAGGAGAGGTTTGAGATGTGTCAGAGAGAAGAGGAAGGGGCATAATTTGAAAGAGGTTTAGGATGAGTTGGAGAGTAGAGGTTTGGACAACGTTGTGAAAGCTTTTTGTTTTCCTTCTTACTAGGTGAAATATTTATCGACGATAGATGCATAAGCACACATAAAAGGTATACATACTTAGAGATGTGAACATATTACATAAAGTGAAAATAATCTAAAAGTACAAAAAAGTATACTGTGGAAAGACCCATATCTATATGCATGTGTATATATTTACAAACTGTAGTGTGGAGAGTGAGGTGACAAAACTGGATACGTTGGTGCCTGAGTCATAGTAATTTGAAGATGGTGCATAAAGTAAATTTAAGTCCCATCCAAGGGTAGGTTAACAAAGCCTCAGCATTCCTTCAAACAACTATCAGAAATTGAACTTTTGGGTCTTGGAAAAAGCAAGCAGGCCAGCCGGCTGCCTTTATGACCTTTGTCCAGTACAAATTATCAAAAGCATCTTTTGAACAACCTCAGCCACCACCCCAATCAGAGCACTCATCAATAACTCCTTAACAACAAGAGTTTTTCCAGAAGACTTAAAGAAGCCATTTAAACGCACATTATCATAGAAATTAATCCTGGGCCCTCTAGACCCCAAAAACTACAGACCTATTGCAAATAAACGATTCGGGGACAAACTGATAAAAAAGAGCAGCCTTCGCCCACATGTCATTATTGATTGAAGATAACTTAATATTTTCCAACAGGATTCTGTTGAGAAAGAGGTACCGAATCTGCCCTAATCATCATCTTTAATGACCTTTAGAAAACAATAGACCACAATGGTTTTGCTGCGTTACTTCTCTTGGACTTTTCAGCTGCCTTTGGTACAGTTGTTCATGATACTCCAATCAAAAGACTCCATAAATCCAGCATAGAGGTTAACGACCTTGATAGGATCACATCCTCCCTAAAAAATAGAACAAACGTCATCCATCCTCCTCTGTTCTCATCCAAACCCTACATCATAAAAGCAACAGTCCCTCAAGTCTCTATCATCTCACCCCTGCTATTCAACACTTACTTAAAGTCATTATTGGCAATGATTTTCAGTTTACCTGCTACAACAACGCAGATGACACACAAATACTTCTTAAAGTGGAAAGCCCGAAAAACATTGGAAACTCCAAACTCTTTAGTTGCCTCTGAGTTGTTAATCAATGGTTGACATGGGGCCACCTCAAATTTATAGCATCCGATACTGAAATACTGACCGGTAATGATTAGAAAAACAAGCATTTGCAATGGAATCGGTCTCGCCTTTGGACCTTATATGTATTTGGCTACGCAGCACATTAGCCTAGGTGCTGAAACATCTACTGTTCTTTAACATGGTGGAAAGTAAGCACCAAACTGCGTGACACACCAGGTATGGGAACACAAGGAGAGAAATATTGCCTTTCAGCTGGAAATGGTATAGTCCTAAGCTCCATTTTAATATAAAATCAGGGCCTTCGGTGGTCACATCACTGAAAATACAAGATTTGAAAAACATATTATTGTCTACGGGTGCTCATGGAAGACAATTTCTATGGACTGGAATCTAGAGAATGCTAAACTGATTCTGGTATTTTACTGACCTCTGCTTGTCGTTTTCTATCAAGAAAGTTAAATAGAGGAATTTGCCAGAAAAATTAAAAAAAGAAAGTCCCTCAGGAGAGAGCAATTCTGGTATTTTACTGACCTCTACTGGTCTTTTTTTATTAGGACAGTTAAATAGGGGCAGTTGAACAGAAAAAAAAGTCCCTAAATGGAAGCAGACAAGTACTAGGGCTGATCACCAGAGCCCACAAAGTACATACACATACACGTATATACTAATATATAAGTATATACCAAAGTATATACAAGAGGTCTCGAAAGCTCAACCCAATAAGCCACTATCTCTCGTGTACTATCTAAACTTGATTTTGCTAATGGCTCACACCACAGATCGCCTCTATAAACTATGAAAAGACTACAAAGAATTCAAAGTTCTGCTGGCAGATTACTCCTATATGCAAAGCCATAAGCGAACATCTCCCATGCCTTAAGGGCTCTACATTGGTTACTGGTTGGCAGAGAATTAATCTCCAAGCTGCTTTCTATCATCCACAATGCAATACATGGCAAAGGACCACTTTTCATTAGGAAGGAAATCCCCAAATACATACAACAACGGAACCTCCACTCCAGACTGGCGCCCGAGCTACTCCATTGTATGCTATTACTCTACCACATTACACACTACACCAGTCCAGTCTTAGAAACTCTACTGTACACTATTCTATTGTATGCCACACCACTCTACTCCACTCCACTCTACAATACTACACTCTGCAGTACTCCACTCTTGCACACACCATTATACGCTACTGCACTGTACTGCACTCCACTCTACTAGACTCTACTCTAAGCCACTTTCCTCTATACCACTCTACTGTAACTTATTCCACTGTGCACGACTCCATTTAACACATTTCACTTCACTCCAATCCACTTTACTTCACTTTATGACACTGTACTCTACGACAGTACACTTTCCAAAAGTTTCCTCCACTCTACTGTACCACACTCTACTTAATGACATTACCCTTGATGACAGTATGTGTACAATTTCAAATGTAATGGGATTGTTAGAAATAGGTTGGTGCCTAATGGTTTTCTTTTTGTTCAAATAGGAATACAACATGTCTGCTTTGATGGTGTAATGATTTTCTATTTTGTCAGAACATTTTTGAGAAATGGGATGGGTTCCTTGTGTGTATTTAGGTTTTTGAAATTCTGTGAAAATGTTATAAATATTTTAGCAGCACATTCTGCTTTGTGAATTATATTTCAATAGTAGTTTTTTTTTAGCTTTTTGATTGTTGACTTGTACATTCTGCCTTGTTTGTGCAGGCGTAGTCTGTCTTGCATGTTCTTTGTTTTGATTCAGGTGCATTGAAGCTTTGCATGTTATTGTTTTATCTTTTTTGGTTCTGCATTCATTCAGAGGTTTAATTTCATTTGTCATGTTTTGTTACTTCTACTGTCAAAAGCTTCCTGGAGCCATTCACAGCATTTTTTTACTGGATTGATTGTGTCCACTTGTGTTGGATGTTAGTTGTGTTTCCAGGTCCCCAAAATGCAGTTGCACGTAAGGTGGTTTTAGGTGTGGTGCGCTGTGGTATCTTGTGTTGGAAGGCCACCAGGTGATGGTCTGACCACATGACTGTTGTAATCCTTGGACTTTAACTAGTCCTGGGCTGGCAAAAATGACAACTAGGATGTGTCCACCAATGTGTGTGGGTTTCGCGATTTTCTGATGTAGGTTGAGAGTGTCTTAGCCAGTGATGATAGTTCTAGGGTGGGGCATATTAGATTTGTCAAATCATATGCTTAGGTCACCACAGATGCATAGGGTTGAATATATAGTAAGAAGGTTTTACTCTGTTTCTAGGAATGTGTTGGGTAATGTTCCATTGCTAGGTGGTGGTCTGTAAAGAAGGAGGACATTATAGTTTACAGTTACAAGGTTTTGTAGTATGTTGGTAGTACTATTGTAAAGTCAGTTTGTGGCTAGGCCCCAATGTATTGACGCAACACAATGATCCACTGTTCAGCTTTTGTGTTTTTGTGTTAATTCTTTATTTTCTGTACCTGATACACACCAACAATCCTTTCAAAAAGCCTTAAACTTGGTCTTCCGAGGAGTTATCTGGGAACCTCTCGTGTTTCTTTGATCACTGGGAAATTTACATGCAGATGCCAAGGCTTCAAGATACATTTAACCTTAAACATCAGCAAGATATTACATTCTATGTAAGTGGTTTGTGACCCAGGCTAATGCTTGGAAAGGCAGTGGCAGCAGATCTAGACAAGCTAAGATGACAGGCTGATTATGGACACACAGTAGCATTGATCCTTTTGCATCGTTCAGCAGTGTTTAACCCCATTAACTAACATTTGTTACTAACCAGTCTTGGTGAGCTCGGTGTCCAGGACTAACTCAGCATTGTGGCTAAACTTTTACCTAAGTCAAAGAACTCAAAGGGTAGCCTTTCAATCTTCATGCTAGAACCAAATAATAATACCTGTAGGATGTTGTTCCACATGGATAAATACTGCCTCCTCCCTTTGATTAATTTGCATGTTCTCCCACTAGCATCAATGACTGAGTCACTTGGATTTGCCTTTTTATGTACACTGTTGACACTCAGACACTTATAAAAATCAGAGCAATGAGTACCATGGCAAAGAACTTCAGAAGTTGCCTCACTACCATCAACATGTAGACAGATTCTGCTGTCAGTACTGCAGACAACATTGTGACATTGCAGGTTCTGGCCGCAAGAACCAGGAGTCTCCTCTGCTCATTCATTGTGTCAAAAGCATAAGAATAAAAATGGATCCTAGGATGGATTCGCCAGTTCGAACGAAACATGCGCGCCGCAGACATCGTAGAAGCTAAGCACATAGATCTAATTTTAAACTTCATATCGGATGAAGTGGAAGACCAGCTAGTAACATTTCCTCAAGATCAAACAGCAACATATAAGGGACTGATAAAGTGCGTCATAGACAAGTTTGACCCACAAAGAAACATTAATTTCGAAAGATACACCTTCACCATTGTGTGCCAACAAGCAGAGGAGTCCCTCAACGACTTTGCAACAAGACTGCGTAAATTGGTCACATACTGCGAATTCGATAAGTTTGACAACGAACAGGCAATTCAACTGCGCATCATTGAACGCTGTCAGTCTGTGGAATTCCGCACACAAATTTTGAATTAACTGACCTCGCTGGAGAAAATTCTGACCATGGCCTGGGCGGAAGTGAGAGCAGCAACACATGCAAGGCAGATGGAGCTGGGCAAAGAAAGAAGAATAGAACAAACTAACCGCATGACCGGAAGCAACAGGAAGAAAGAAAACAATGCGCCACTGCCAAGAAAACTGCATGAGAGAACATGCTATAAATGCGGACTAGAGTTTCCACACGTCGGCGCATGCCCGGCAATGGGTCAAAAATGCAGGGTCAAAGGAAATGCAATAGAGATAATCATTTTGCAAGCGCCTGCATGAGTGCACAATTTAAAATTGAGCGAGGAAGACTGGGAAGACCACGGACGGCAACAAACAGATATGCCAGGCACATGGAAACGGTAAATCGCAGTTCTTCAGCTGAATCAGACGGAGAAGCAGTCCAAGAGAACGTGGAACGACTATATCTGATGTCCGATGCCTCTGTGGCAATACTACAAGGCCTAGCCAAACTAAAAGGACGGCAAATAACACTGCAAATCAATGAAGCAATAAAACCTGTGGCTCAACATCACCGACGAGTACCGATACACATGCAGCCACAGGTAGAAGAGGAAATACAAAGCCTGCTGAGCCAAGACATAATAGAGCCTGCAGACGGGCCGACCCCATGGGTGTCGCCAATAGTGGCAGTTTCAAAGAAGAACACATCCAAAGTTCGCATATGTGTAGACATGAGGATACCAAATACAGCGATTGAAGGGGAAAGACACCCTGGACCACACCTCAATGACATGGTCAGTTGCCTCATGGGCACATGCCAGTTTTCAAAGCTGGACCTGTGCCAAGGATATCATCAACTGGAGCTTGACCCACAGTCAAGGTACATTACCACATTCTCCACACACATGGGCCTGTTTCGCTACAAACGATTGAGGTTTGGCATCTCATCGGCAGCGGAGATATTTCAGGAGACCATAAGGCAGGTGATAAGGCCAGTAAAGAACAGCCTAAACTACAGTGACGACATTTTGGTGTTTGGTCGATCAGATGAAGAGAATGTCCGAGCTTTGCGGTAAGTATGCTTGCATCTGGAAAAAGCAGGCCTAACGCTGAATGAAGATAAGTGCGAACTAGGGAGAAATGAACTGGTGTTCTTCGGACACATCTTCTCCAAAAACGGAATGAGACCAGACCACAGCAAGGTAGAGACGCTGAAAAAGTGAGTCCTCCAACAGATGTCACAAAAGTGAGGTAATTTCTTGGGCTTGCCAGCTACTGTGCTCGATACATAAAAGACTTTGCCACGGTGAGCACACCGCTTCGAGAACTAACAAAGCAGGGTCAGAAATTCATCTGGACACAAGGGTGCCTTACCTGATTCCTGCCTGATTGTTGCTGGGTGCGACTCCCTTCACCGTTGGATCTGCATCTGCGGGACTGCGAGGACCAGCTTCCCCTGCGCACAACCACTTACGGCGCAGCTGGGTCCTCTTCCCGCCCTCTTTCACCTTCACTAAGGCAGCGACTCGCAGCCCCCGCTTCGCGGGAGCCGCTCGCCGCTTAAATAGCGTCCTCTGCCTGTGAACTGTGGTGCCTTACCTGATTCCTGCCTGATTGTTGCTGGGTGCGACTCCCTTCACCGTTGGATCTGCGTCTGCAAGGACCAGCTTCCCCTGCGCACAACCACTTACGGCGCAGCTGGGTCCTCTTCCCGCCCTCTTTCACCTTCACTAAGGCAGCGACTCGCGGCCCCCGCTTTGCGGGGGCCGCTCGCCGCTTAAATAGCGTCCTCTGCCTGTGAACTGTGGTGCCTTACCTGATTCCTGCCTGATTGTTGCTGGGTGCGACTCCCTTCACCGTTGGAGCTGCGTCTGCGGGACTGCGAGGACCAGCTTCCCCTGCGCACAACCACTTACGGCGCAGCTGGGTCCTCTTCCCGCCCTCTTTCACCTTCACTAAGGCAGCGACTCGCGGCCCCCGCTTCGCGGGGGCCGCTCGCCGCTTAATAAATAGCGTCCTCTGCCTGTGAACTGTGGTGCCTTACCTGATTCCTGCCTGATTGTTGCTGGGTGCGACTCCCTTCACCGTTGGATCTGCGTCTGCGGGACTGCGAGGACCAGCTTCCCCTGCGCACAACCACTTACGGCGCAGCTGGGTCCTCTTCCCGCCCCCCTTTCTACATCTACTTCAGTATCCATCTCATCCTCCGCGCCAGCGGGACGCGTGCGGGACGAAGCTCGGGGCGAAGACCGGGCTAAGAGCGGGCCGTTTGAGGCCGTTCGAGACTGTACAAGACTGGGTTGGGTCCCCCTCTTGGCAGGCACGCTTCGAAAGGTAAAAAAACAATGGCTACTGGACTTTTGAGGTTGGCACCTAAGGGGTGTAATGTTGTGGGGACTCTGGACAATTTTATAACACAGGCAAGTAACGTTCTGGCTTATGAGATTGCTGCCACAGAACGTAGATTATCCCTTGATCCATTACTAGAGAAACGATCCTCATTGGGAGCCATTATGTCTGCTCCTTCTCCTGCTAAATCGGCGCTCCTGCCCCCAGATGGTCCTTTGGAAGAGGTCCTGATAAGTGAGCCCTCTTCCCCTGTCGGACTTATACCGACTAATTCCTCTGTTTTAAGGCCAACTGAGGTTGATCACTCTTTTCCAGCTACTATCTTTAACTGTGCCAAAACAAGGTCAATGACGGACCGGTCTGCTAGAAGTAAATGCCCTGGGACGAACCCACCAGTTACCAAAGGGAAGAAACGCGAAGGGGTCCCAATGAGATGTCCCTCTAAGAAAAAACAAAAAAAAATGCCAGCCCCCATCCGAGATCATAATTCCCCCATGACAGAAGATGACCAACATATTATCCTGCTCCGGGACTCTGTAGCTTCCCCTAATTGCATAGCCCCATCTGAGGAAGCCCTGGGAGGTTTGACTCCCAGCGCCTTTTGGGATAGAATGGCTGCGGTAATTGATGGAAGTTTGTCCCCCTTAGCCAAGCGTCTATCTGTATTGGAAAACAAAATAGCACTGATAGTTGACACCATTCAGTCCAATGCAGTGGCTTTAGCACACCCAGTCCCGAAAACATCTTGTCATCAACCAGCTATACCATCTTCTAATAGGCCAAGCGAACAGGCCACCGATCACTCCTCCCTTTACAATTTAGTTCAAATCGAAAGGGAATTAGTTTCCAACAAGGACGGCAGGCCTGCTCCCTCTGCCTCCTCACAACTGGCTAACGTAATTTGTGAAACCGGTAGTTTAGTAGCCCCACCACCTCCACTCCAACCCCAACCCTCTCTCCTTTCTTCGACTAACCCCAGACCTAACATTCCCTCCAACACTAAGAACTCCCCAAGACTCGATCTGCCACCAGATTGTAGCCCATATGTCGTGGTCCTTACTGGCGTACCTGAACTCCCCCAAGAAAGAGCTGAATCTTACCTGTCTCTGAACAATAAGGTAATTCACTGGTTGAACGCAAACAGACCTCTGCCATCTAACCTGACTGGGGAAATCTTGATGGTACGAAGAGTATCTTGGGTTGGCCGGGGAGTAAAGAACATAAGGGGAGATTGTATTGTTGTCAGTTTTAGAGACCCTAGGGTGGTAAAATATGTGGGGGAGGAGGGGTGGGCCAATATGGCTGATGGAATCCATACCCCCTTTCTCTCATATTTTTATCCGCTAGGAACATCCAATTATGGGAGGGACATAGTTAATGCGCAATGGGGCAGAGCGGGGACGGTCCTTGACCCTAGTGGAATCCAAGAGGCTGATACATATCCTCTATGTTTTAATATACCCTGTTACAACAGGTACAGCCCCTTGGACTGTATAGACTGACTGAAGCCCGACTCTGACTCTGGGCATACCGCCTCTTTGCAGATGGAGCACATGGTGGGTCGGGCCGCATTCCCACACCTCCAGGCACCTCTGGGTTACGATAATTGGAAAGCCCGGGACGCCGGGGATGTCCTGAGAATAGGGGGGATACCAGCAAGACTCTCTGCAACGACCCACGAATGCCGTAAACTACGGAAAGACGGGAACATTCTGAGAGTAGATGCTGGCCCTGGAACCTCCTCTGCCTTGATTCCAATCCAGCATCTGGGTGGAGGCTTCACAAATGGGCCAATCCATCAGACCGAGTTGAAGTCTGTGGTTACATCTTTGCCTCAGCTAACAGTGTCTTGCCTTGCTATCCCCCATACTAACATGTTGCTTTCTGACACTCCCACAGAACTAGGACCTTTGGACAACACTAGGGACAAATCAGTCACTCCCCTAGGAACTAAATCTACCCGCCTTAGGTCACACTCGGGCAGCCATCCCATTAACCAGGCTGCGGGGTTAAAAATCCTATCCTGGAATGTGGCGGGTCTATCACGTCTGTTAGAATTCGCCGATTGGGGGGAATTCATAGACGAATATGACATCTGCCTACTTCAGGAGACCTGGGCATTGAAGCCTTACCATCGATTAGGGTATGCTACCTTCTGGGAACCCGCAGTAAGACCAAATGGGGGCAGGCCATCGGGAGGGTTGACCATCTGGGTACGAACACATCTTGGATGTGCAATCAGGGAAATTAGTACTGATTCTCCGGATATTATGTGCTTGGCTTTGTCCTTCCGGGAATATCAAGAGCTGAGCCTGATAAACATTTATTCCCGCCCAGTGAACTACGGCCAAGCGTCCCCCACCCTGACTGGCCTAGAGGCCTTTCTGACCTCAATTATCAACACTGACCATCTTATAATTGGTGGTGATTTTAATTGCCACCATGAACCCCTTAATGGGTTGATCTCCCCTGTATCACAGGAAGAAGATCAAGTGTGGGATATACCACCCACTAATACCTATCCCACGAAGGCTTGGACACCACTGGTCTTACAACTCACCCAAATAACACTCACTTTTTCGCTAAGGGCATGCAATGGCAGGTTCCCCGCAGATAATCCAGGTAATCCAACCTTTGAAAGATATGGCCAAACTTCCATTATTGATTATATCATGCTCAGCATGGGACTGTGGCCAAGGATCCTGGATTTCCAAGTGAACAAACGCTGCGAAAGTGACCATAATCCCATTGCTGTATCCATGGAGGGTTTTACTAACTACCTCACTCCCGTTAACGACCCACTCATGCCTGCACCCTTGATTACAACCTGTGCTGCCCAAAGAGTTAGATGGGAGAAGATTGTCCAATCTCAAAGGGACCTTAGTGCAATGTACTCTGAGATCTACCCCCTCTTGGAGAAAATAATGGGAGATGCTACTATATTAGAGCCCCATTTGGATCTCGAGCTGACCGGAGCCACCCACATAGAACTTTGTAGTATCCTTGAGACCCACTTTAGTCGGGAAATCAGGAGAAATTCGGCTCCTATGAGGGGGAATATTACTTGGTTTAATAAAAGTTGCAGAGAAGCAAAGACATTGCTTCTCACAACCCTTAAAAACGGTAACAAGCCATCAATTAAGGAAACAAGGGCCCTTTTTAAGAAAATCACAAATGAGGCGAAAAAAGAATGGGAAGTAAGCAGATGGGAGGAGATTTCTGCTGCACTTAAGAATAGGGATTTAAGATCGTTCTGGAGTTTAGTTAAAACTGGATCGATACGTCCCAACCCAGCTCTTCAACCCAATGTCGGAGAAGAAATATGGCGTAGTTATTTTGAAGATCTGTACGCCTCTAAGTCATCAGTAGCGAACAATCTTCCTCACCCCAATGTTTGTCTACCCGCTATTCAGGGGTCGCCCCAGAGGTGCACACTCAGTGAGGTTAGAGTGGCTTTAAGTAAAGTCCTACCAAACAAAGCTCCAGGCCTTGATAGGATCCCAGGTGATCTCTTTAAAAGCGAGCCTGACATCTGGGTTCCCTATCTTTATGGTCTTTTCAATGCAATTTTAGCTGGAATGCCGCTACCATCTACATGGGCTGGTGCAGAGATCATACCAATTCATAAAAAGGGTTCTCCCCTTGATCCGGCAAATTATAGGCCTATTAGCCTAATCGATGTCGCCCAGAAGATATTTGCGCGCATTCTTCTAGGGAGACTCCAAACCTGGATGGAGGATCATAATATTCTGACCCCTCTGCAGGTGGGCTTTAGAGCCAAAATGTCAACTGTGGACCAACTGTTTAGGTTGCAAATGATCCACTGGAAAACCACTATCCTAGAAGGGGGCAGCCTTTATCTCACGTTTGTTGACCTAAAGTCTGCCTTCGACATGGTGGATCGTAGCCAGCTCTGGGAACTGTTGAGGGGGATGGGAGTACCCCTCTATCTATGTGATCTACTAGAGCGACTTCACCAACACACCTTCGCTAGAGTCAGGTTTGGACTCAACGGAGAACTCACGCACCCATTTCGAGTAGAAAAGGGTGTTAGACAGGGGTTTGTTCTAGCCCCAACCCTTTTTGCTCTTTTTTTAAATGGACTGTAGAAGATATTCTAGCCCTAAGAGACATAGACGCTCCTAAGCTGGCAGGCAGGAAAATTCCTGCACTAATGTTCGCAGACGACACTCTGCTTTTGTCCAGGACCCCGATGGGGATGGAAAGAGTCCTGGACGGTTTTGCGTCTTTCTGCAGGAAAAGGAATTTAGTTATTATTGAGTAAGACTAAATATATGGTCCTCCACGCAGACACCACTAACCGCCCTATTCCGAAACTCGATGGTTTGCCCCTGGAACGGGTAAATACATTTGACTACCTGGGCCTGACCCTAAATAATAAAATGACTTGGGGCCCTCAGATCTCAAAATTAAACCATAAATATGCACAGATAACAGGGGGTATTACTAAGATGTATAAAAACAGCCAACTAAAGTTAATCAGTCCTTTGGTGGAGATTTACAAAACCCAGGCTAGGGGGGTGGTAGTCTATGGCGCTGAATTATGGGGTCACACGTCATCCCAGATTTTATTCAAGTCAGAAAACCATTTTCTTAGACAATTATTTGCACTTCCAATGAGCACCCCTATGCAGCCGCTTAGGATGGACCTAGGTATTCAATCCATTACGGACCTGGTAGCTTCCAGACCAGTAATGTACTGGCGTCGACTATGGAGTACCCCTGAACTGGCAAGTTTTCAGGAGGAACTGAAGTCTATCTTGTTGATTCCTAAGGCAGGTGCCATTCCTTGGCTAGTATATGTCAAGAAATCGCTGAAGGAGATAGGGAGAGAAGACCTCTGGCTCACACCCGAGGACTCATGCTCCTCTCTTTCAAAAAGATCATTGACAAAAATTTTGGAGGAACGAAATCTGACCCAGATCTTTCAATCTGTTAATACTGCTAATCTGACCACGGCATTCCTTGAGGTAAAAAATAGCTATAGCTTTGAGCCTGTAATAGATTTGATCCACCCGGGTATTGCCAAAAAACTATATCTACAATTCAGGCATGGTTCTCTCCCGCTCTTTTCGAGAACGAATAAGTGGGTTGGTTCAGTCTGGCAACCCTGCCCCGGGTGTGGTGCCTCTGAAGAAACCGATGTCCATGTTATATTTTTTTGCCCAGCCTATAAAATCTCCCGCCGAAAATGGATAATCCAATTTGCAAAAAACATAGGGGCTAGGAATTATAGAGATTTGTTCAGGTTGTTGAAGTATGACTCTTCCCCCTTATATGCAACAGTAATAGCCAAATATTTATTTTCAATGTGGCTAACCAGAAGACGATTACTATCTCATTAAGGCAATTTCTGTGTCATTTTTTGTAATAATTGCTTTTCCTTTTATGATTATGTGTTTTTACTTATACTCAGAATTATGTATTACTCTTTTTTAACACCTGTGGGCACTGTACTATGTGTTTTAAATGAACTTTTAGGGCTGATAGCCGAAATAAAGTTTTCTGACTGACTGACTGAATAGGGTCGTTTGAGGCCATCAGACATGCTGTAATAGCGGTGGACCACCTTGCCTATTTCGATCCACTGCTATGCACAGAACTGACGGTGGTTACCTGACCGGTAGGATTATTAGCAATTTTAGCACAACACATGCCAGGCAGAGACTCTCCATGAAAGATTGTGGCATATGCAAGCAAAAGTCTGTCTGACATTGAGAGGGCATACTCGCAGCCAGAAAAAGAAAGCCTAGCAGTAGTATGGGCATGTGAACACTACCACATGTTCATCTACGGGAAACCATTCACCACCGTAACAGACCATCAGGCCCTGGTGACAATATATGGCAATCCAAATGCAAAGATACCGCTTCGCATCGAGCGATGGGGCATAAGACTGATGGACTATGACTTCAAGATCGTGCACAAACCGGGAAAAGAACACAACCCGGCTGACACCTGAAAACACATCAATAGAAGAGGAATATCTAAACTTTGTGCTAAAACAGAACACTACGGCATCAATAACGATAGCGGAACTTGAGCAAGAACCAGGGAAGTATGCCACGATGCAAGCGGTGATAGTGGTGACAAGACAGCAGAGATGGAGACACGTCAACAACAACAGCATCATGAACGAAGGAGTCAACAAGGAGGTGATGCTAGCATTCAAAAAGATTCATGAAGAACTATCAGAGACTGTGAATGGAATAGTAATGAGAGGAACAAGAATAGTTATGCCCAGTGCTCTACGTAGACAAACTGTAAACTCGGCACACAAATCTCACAGAGGCATGGTCGCGACAAAGAAACTGCTACGGTAGAAAGTATGGTTCCCTGGTCTAGGCAATATAGTGGAGGACACTATCAGAAATTGCCACATCTGCCAAACGACAGGGCAGCCAGCAAAGCCTGAACCACTACAAATGTCGGAACTCCCATGAGCAGTGTGGACAGCACTGGCAGCAGACTTCTATGGACCTCTAGATACGGGCAATTACTTGCTCGTGATCATTGACGAATATTCAAGATTTCCTATCGTGCGACGTCTCATCGACATCAGCAAGCGCAACAATGCCAATAATGGGCGACATATTCGCAGCCTGCGACTCCCCAAAAACACTAAAAACAGGCAATGGTCCGCCATTCTCAGGGGAGGAGTTTCGAAAATTCATGGACTACCTAGGCATTCATCACAGGAAGATAACACCTCTGTGGCCACAAGCAAATGGCATGGTGGAGAGGTTCATGGGGAACATAAAGAAGGCTGTCCAAAGAGCAAAGCTGGCACAGATATCAATAGGAGAGGCACTCTGTCAAGTACTAAGAGATTATCAAAAAACCCTCACAGCTCCACGGGACGATGCCCCGCTGAATTGGTGCTGGGCAGAACAAGCAGGATGAGGCTACCACAATTAGAAGCAACGGCGCCACCAGAACACAATAGCATTGCTGTCAGAGACCACGAGGCCAAAGAGAAAAGGAAAGCGTATGCTGACGCTAGGAGACAAGCCACTCCATCGCACCTCAAGCAAGGGGACTCAGTGGTGGTGCGTCAGCGGCAATTGAGAAAATCAGACAGTTCGTTCTCAAAATTAATAGTGACACATGACAATGGGTCTATGATAACGGCGGCGGCAGGCCCCTACCAAATAACAAGGAACAGCTCTCACTTCAAGGGACTAAAGATCATGGATGAAGACGGAGAGGACACAGCAGCTGTAAACACTGACACAGATGAGAGACAAGACGAGGAATTGCAGGAAGACAGGGAAGGACCTTATCCAAAAAGAGAGAGCAAAAGACAAAAATGACTGATAGAAAAAATGTAATGATGGGGACAATGAAACGTCTCTCTCTCTCTCTCTCTCTCTCTCTCTCTCTCTCTCTCTTTATCTCTATCTCTCTCTATCTCTATAGCTCCATCTCTCTCACCAATTTCTCTTTCATTTTTTTGCAACAAAAGGGGAGATGTTGTGACCTCGGTAAAGGGGCACTATGACCCTGTACCCGACTGGAGGGGAGGGGACAGGAACCGGACACCACTTCCGGTCAAGGGAGTGGGGAGAGGATGAGAACAAGGAGGGCAGGAGGACGAGGCACATGTGGGCAGCAGCAGCATCGGCAATCACAACTTTAACAATAAATATTATAAAGACCCTTACCTGACCCTGGCGTGTCTCCTAGGGCGGAGAACACAACAATCCATACTGGTGGTCAGAATATTTTAAGATGGTTTGGTCTGGAGAAGCACAAACTCAGAATTTAAAGAGTACTCCAGTGGTTGGCTTTACTGATAAAAATGTATATCTGCCCAAACAAATTCTTTTTAGCAGTATTAGAATTATGAAAGTCTGAGGAAGTTCTAATTATATCACAACACAAAAAAGCGAAGTCCTAACCATACAATTTAGGTATGGATGGAGCTCTTTGATGACAGTTCATAGGTCACTGCCCTATGTTAGGATTGTAACTTCTGAATTGCAAGTAACACAAGGATCTCTGTGACAAAGGCAGTAACCCACTGAGCTATCCACATAAAATACAGTTTATCTGCATTTAAAACTACCAACAGAAAAGTGATTGCTCTGCAGCAGGATCATAAATCACCAGAGTTATCTGGACATTTTTATTGTTGTTGTGCATTGGTGGCAGAGTCCGCCATGATAATGATAAAAACTGATTAAATGAAGCATATACGAAGTATGTGCCCTGCTGGGCCTTCCCTGATTTTAAAAATAAGAACAAATAGGCATACATTCTCTAACCTGATAGGTCCCTCGAATGTGTCGCAGCCTGATCGGATAAGCAGCTGCAGGGGCCAGGAAAGGTGAATCAGGATAAACAACCTTCTTTTCTCCTGCCCTGAATATAAAAAGAAATATCCAGGCAGCAGGACTGTAGGCAAAGGTTACTGGTGCCAAAGAAAATATTTGACCCCTACGCCATGACCCTGTTGTATCTGCACAAGAGGGCGGGGACACAGCGCACCTTTCTCAAAGGAGATGCATGATTTGGGGTGCCTGTGAGTGAGAGCCCAGACCGAATCATTCAACAGAACAGGACGAAAAACAACGTTCAGAGGAACGTTTTAAATTAAAGTGTCTATTTTCTATTGGCCTTCATGCCCTTACTGTGAGGGCCCAGGCTCATGTTTGGGTGGACCAGGCTCATGTTTGGGTAGGTCAGGCTCATGTTTGGGTGGGCCAGGCTCATGTTTGGGTGGGCCAGGCTCATGTTTGGTTGGGCCAGGCTTATGTTTGGGTGGGCCAGGCTCATGTTTGGGTAAGCCTGCCCACCTGGCCCACCTGCAAGAACCCGGCCGGCTTGATTCACCCATTGCACTGCCAATGACAGTACCAACAAAACTACTAACTGTTACAGTGTGACAATTCAGAATTTTGGCAGGCCACCTAACGCCATAACAATTGCTTGGGTGCAGGTCTTTGCCATTTTAATGTATATTGATTAATTAAACAAGTGCTGTCATTCTCTCTAAATTTGACAAACAGCGCCGCCATGTGGCAGACTGTCATAAGTGCCGGTATTTACCATTATGTGCCGGTACCGAGCACCGGAAACCACTGGCTCAGTTAAGAACTGGCCTAAACGCAGTCTTAAGCAATCCCCTCTGGATGTGGGAATGATGTGTCATGAGCACGTGCACCTTGCTGCTCTCCTTGCTGAAATGACCAGTTAGGGAGAGAACTATGTAATAGATGTGTTTAGGTTTCTCAAATATGGATCTGAATTCACTGCGCTCTGGAGAGACCTATCAAACTACTCATATATGGTACACAATCTCCATTAAAGGGGGATGAGATTTGGGATATTGAGCGATGAATGAGCTACAAAGTTTTTAATTTGATCAAATCTTGCATTCAAACCATCCAAGGCCAACCAGGCTGCCTTCAACCTTACTGTAAAGTGGATAAACTTACATTTATTTGAAGTAAACCCAAAATGACTGCATTTAGATTTTCTTTTATTTGGCATGTTAAATGATCCGCTCGGAACAAATGAACTCCCGGAGCATCTGGAGAATGTTACTCTAAAAATTAATAGCCCTGCAAAGCACATCTTTTGAAATGACTTGCACGTCGAGCAGGATTCCAAAGTTCGTCCTCGCGAGACGTTATCGGGGTCTTAATAGGTGATTGAACTGGATGTTCTCTGATTTTAATGAGGAATTTCTCAGATACCTTTATGGAAACATTGAGAGCGCATTTCTGAAATTGCTTTTATGTCTGAAAGCTACTTTAAGTACCGAGGAGAAGAGCCCTATTTGTACTTAAAAGTAGCTGACTTTCATGTGCTCCAGTAATCTCTGTCTAATGACTTTCAATGTTGACAAATGCCCCCCCTTCATGGGATGGTAAGATGGCATCATTGGTACAACAGAGACATTACCTGGACGACAAAGCTCCTCGAGGCCGCAGCAATGGCATTTGTGTGCCACACAATAGAGGTAACATCACATAACATAATATGGAACCTATGAAACAGCTAATAATGATAATTCATGGAAATAAATCTGGTACAGTTACAAGAAATAACCGAATTGCTGAAGAAGAACGTTTTCTGGAAATAGCTCATCTCTGTCTCTTAAACATTTTGCATATGTAACCTTTATGGGAGTTTTTTATCACAGAAAATGAATTAGCAGTAAACTAAGGTAACTCAGCAGGTGGAGACTCACAAAGGTAAACTGAGATGAAAGTCTAACTTTATGCTGTTCGGTATTCACAAAGGGCATTTATGAGTAGTAAAGCTAGACTTCTGTCTCAGTTTAATTTACGTTTTGGTCTTAAGTCTAAGAACAGATCAACTGCTTAATAGTGAACTGGCAAAAGTCTGGCTCAATTACTAATGTTCCCCATTGTCGCGGATAATGGGGGCGCCTCGGTTTCATTTCCAATGCCAGGAGTTGCAAAAGAAGGTAAAGAAATTGAAAAGGTAAAATCTCCATCTAATGAAAGCAATACTTATTGCGAAGTTTATAATCTTTAAAAAGCCAGGATAAGACAGAATAAAGTGCAATGCTACAAGAATAATTGGAAGGAAATAGTGGATTTATTTATTACCAGGAAAGTTCAGTAATTTTGGAAACTAGTGAGATTAGGTGTTCACGGCAGAGAGACAAACGCTGGAAGTATGGTTACTGAAGATGCATGGGTCAACAATCTGTTGTTAATATATAGATGGCAAGGTGGTGGTGTCACAGGAGTGGGGCCTCTAGTTGATAATGACATCCTTACCCTTTTCTCTGAATCACCAGTGAAACATCTCATCGCATTGATTAAGCTAACAAGAGGAGCCGGCCTGGATGCCCTCCCAGCAATCATAATAGAATCTGATATGGACTGGTGGGCAAAACGTTTTTCTGGCCGGTTAAGGTTTAAAATTGCCTGGGGCATTCACGGAAAATTGGAAAGGTACATGAAAAGGATAATCTTGAGGATCCCAATAAGTATCATTTAATAAGCATAAGGTTTATGAAAAGATACTATTCTTAGCTCTGAAACAGTGTAGTGATGAGGCCAACCCGATTCTCTTAGAACAGGGTGGCTTCAAAGCAGGGCACTCCACTTCAGATCATTGCTTTAACCTCTGGGCAATATAGCACAGACATTTCTAGGGAGTGGGGGCTCATTATAAACCTGCTTTTTGGATTTCTTATGGATAAGCAATTTAAGTGGTCTAAATTAGAATTCCTGAAAGTCCCTGGTAACATTCCAGGGATACTGTTAGAACTCCACAAGAAGAACTGGGAGTTGAATTTTAGGATTAGTATTAATAATGGGCTGTGCCAAGGATGTGTGCTGGCACCCGCTCTAGATGCCCTCTTGTTAGAAGACCTCCCCAAAAGACTTGCAGCTAAACATTATTTTTCTCCTAAAATGAGAGGCTTACATGTCTCCAGCCTCCATTATGCGTATGATCCTGTAATAATGGTTAGAACTCCCATTGACCTGAAAAGGACATTGGTAGAATTCGAGAAGCACTGCCAAAAGTATAAATTAACAATTCATTTTGATAAAAATAAAGTTATGGCTTTGGGTAGGAAGCAACATCAATGTGTCTGTTCAATAATCAAGGAAACCACAGAATGTAAGTGATTGTTTTCAATAAATCACTCACTTAGTCATCTCGTGTGAAAACACTAAGGGTGACTTTTAGTGAAGTGGTGCTGCGTCAGTGTAAACTGCCACGCCACCGCACTACTGAAGGTCGCTGCTGCCCACCTGCCAGATTGCGACTCTTCAGAAGTCTGGCAGGCAGGTGGCGTGGTGGTCCCATGGCGGTGCTTCTTTTAAAGGCTGCGCGATGGGACCATACTACAAGGTTAGTGCATGGCATGGACTTGAATGTCCATGCCTTCAGGAACATATGTGCATGCTCACAGGGGGGCATATGTGCATCCACCTGTGGTTGAGGCACAGGGGGGGCATGTAGGGCCCTCTTTATTTCCTCCCCTCCAAGGTTAACATAGAGGAAGAACCTCCATGTAAGGCCTACAGGAGAGGAAACTTTTAATATGCTTTGCCGGACTGCAGCAGTCCCATTGAGCATATTGCGGCCTCTGACTGCTGCTCCAATGCCAGGCAACTGCTGTTCCCTGGAGGAGCCGGAGGTCCCAGGCCGGTCCAACTGGCCAACTCCACCACCACCATGCCACCAGGACCGTCAGACTCAAAATAGGGCAGATGAAGTGCCGCAGAAGACTGCAGTGCCCATGATGAGGCTGGGGAGGTCTTGCGGTTGTGGTCAATGATTTTCCATAAATATTAATACCTGTGAGAGCATTTCGGCTGCACATGTGTCGAATGCACACATAAGTATAATACATGTGGTAAAATACCACCTACTCATTGCCGGAGTGTGGCCCATGTGTGGGCTGTCCAAGCAATGGGTATAAAAAGGATTTACCTGTATATTGCTGCAAACAGGGTCGTATTGTTTGGGTTGAAGATGCTGCTGGGAAGGGGGACCTGGAGAAAGGGATCCATGTCAAACTGTTAAAGGAAGAACAGGAAAGGGGTGAGTATGCACCCTAAACCCTTTCTTTCCACCTACTTGAAGCTGGTGGTCCTACTGACACGGTCGGCTTGTCAGAAAGCCAACTCATAATACGGACAGCGGTGAAACTCCTCAGTACCATCTTATGGCAGGTGCTTTTCCTTGACCACAGCCGGGGTGGTCTACAGATGGCTGGCGGTGTCTGTAGCTCACTTGTGGTCTTTGCAAAGGCAATCCGACAATCTCGTAATATGGTGGTCAGACTGCCGAGCTTACGGCGGTTGGACCGCAACTGCGGGTATGGAGGTTCACGGACTGCTGAACTCGTAATCAGGCCCTAAATGTCAAAATCCTGTCAGCTTTTGGAGGGCTAAGAAAATTACAGCAGGATTATGGAGGTCAAATGTTCTATTCTGTTTTAGCAGCATACTATGCAACTGTACCATCGCGAGTCTTACATGGAGTGGAGTTGCTAGGTCTGAGCACTTATCTAGAATGGGAAAAGATGGAAGCGGGATGCCGTTAAAATCTGTTATCCTTACTGAAATATGCAATGGCTTCAGCCATTAGAATGGAAATCAGACTTCCATCCTAGCTCTTCATCGCATTGGTACGCTGACTGAGATCTAAGAGCACACTGATAATGTCAAAGCATGCTAAAATCGCCATGTTATGTAAAGACGAGAGATGAGGTCTGCACACCTTTAATTATGAATGACTTAATACTAACTTCATATGACATCTCCAGATGACTTTCCTGTGGTCATCCCAGTTTCCCAGCCTCTCCCAATTCCTCCACCTTCTCTCTTATTTCATAGTATCCTAACATTCACATTCCTTAGCCCACATGATATCACCACACATCTCCCCCTTAATATTATCATGAAACTTACTGTTTAAACAACACATGTACAATAGTTCAATACGGTAATACCACCTACATTTCTTACTGTTGGATACATTTATTTTTATCGTAATATAATAAAATGCCTTACATGTATATATCAATATGGTAACTTTATGTTCCTTTTTTCTTCTTTTCGGCACACCCACCTACATATTTCCATTGTCCTCACACTTTACATACACCTCCCAAACTCCCATAGTCTATGTAGTTCTATCCTCCAGCATTACCACACTACATTTAGTTTCCCTTACTCTGCATGGAGTAGAATACTTTGCTATCCCCTTTACGGACAAAATCCTTCTTCCTTACAACAACCCAATGTTCACTTCGTAGATAACATTTCTCCACAGCCCTTCTTTATACTATGCAAATCTGGCTCCCCTTTGGATCCCTGTCACCCTTCAATTTTAAGTCTCAAACTGCTGTAATCAACCCCGTTTTTAATAAACTCATTAATACTTCTTTTGAATCTGCAGTGGAAACAAGCGTTATTGCTCCCTCTGTTAAAAAATACGTCTGCCGACACTAAAGTCTTAAGCAACGTCAGGCCAATTTCTCTTTTCCCCACAATTGTTAACATTTCAGAGAAAAGGGTCAACAGACAGCTATCTCTTTTACTAGAGTCTAACCAGCAAGACTCACAATTGGGTTTCCGGGCAGGATCCAGCACTGAAGCTGCCTTACTCAAGGTTTCCAAATTAATCAAGGAAAATCTTGATCAGAGTACACCAGTTATGGTCATGCTTTTGAATCTGTCTTCAGTATTCAATACTGTCTCCCATGCTATCTTGTTAGACAGGCTTGAGAAGATTGGAATCATAGAACAGGCTTTACTCTGGCTCAACTCTTTTTTGAAAGATCATTCTCAGGCCACCTTTCTGCCTCCTTTCACCTCTTCATCTAAGCCTTTAGAGTATGGAGTTCCCCAGGGTTCAGCACTTAGCCCTCCATTTTTAATATCTACCTGGAGCCTCTGGCTAAACTTGCAGAGTCTAGGGGGTGCAAGTGGCCTCCTATGTGGATGACACCCAGCTCCTCTTGACCTTGCATGAAAATGTAGCAGCAACCTTGAGCTCTCTCGCGCCCTGCTTGAAGGCTGTTGTGTAATGGATCAATGAAAGGTGCCTGAAACTTAATTCTGAAAAAAACTGAGATCCTCTTTTTTGGCAGCAGTTACTCTCCATATGCTAACACTTGGTGGCTATTGGAATTAAGTGCTTCTCCCTTCCCGGCTCCGGTAGTGAGGAACATTGGGATAAAAGTTGATTCCAATCTCACCTTTGAGCCTCAAGTTAAGTCTTTATCCAACACCTGCTTTGCCATCTTGAGGGCTCTCCAGAGGATGATCCATCTGATTCCTAAGTTTTGTCAGAAAACAATTATCTATGCCTCGCTTACATCTAAATTGGACTATGCCAATAGCCTGTATTTCAGCCTGTCCGCTTTCCTAATTCAACGGCTCCAAACTATCCAAAATGCTGCTGCACGCCTAATCACCTCGTGTTCATCCGTTTCTCATCACCTCCAGCATCTTCATTGGCTACCTGTCATCAAGAGGATTCAATTTAAGGCTCTCACCTTTGCTTTCAGAGCCTTTACTCATAAAGGTCCTCTTTATCTCAGGTTATGATTGAAGCCCAATTCTCAAACCAGATGCTTAAGATGGAATAAGCTGAAACTGCTCTAAGTCCCTCACATATAAAAAGAAAGAAGAGGTGGAAGTTATTTCTCATATCTGGCTCCCAGACTATGGAATACACTGTCTATTGGTTTGCGGGGCAGCCCTTCTGAACCCTGCTTCAACCAGAGTCTAAAGACTCTACTTTCTGACTCATGCCTAGTAGGCTAATTGATCCTTACCTCTTTTTTAGGCTTTTTTCTTCCTTGAGGTCTCCGCTAGCGCTGGCATGCCTCTTCGGATACAGATGTGTGCTCTAGAAATGCTGTGAATTGAATTGAATTGAATTCTTTTATTGTAGTGCTGTACATTCTTCTCTTGTGATTTCTTAACTTTTCTCTTCACTTCTTTATGATCAAATCTCACATTCAATCTTCCTTTTCAAAGTATTGAATTAATAAATATGTGTGTGTCACTTTAAATGCACCTGAATTTGTTTTCTTGCCCTGCCTTAAGAGAGTGCTGGGTCTTATTTTGTTGCCTTGTCTTTTGGGAGTGCTGTTTTACGTGTGTTATTTAAAGGTGCAGCAGTGCATTTGCATCTTCTCTGGAGGGCTGGGTTTAGGTGTCTCCTATTGTGTCAAATTAAAAGTACGACACTGGGCAAGGGAGGACCCGGCTTTACAGTTTGGGCTGGACTGTTCCCATGAGGAGCAGAGTCAAGACTCATTTGCATATGGCTGGGTCTGAATTGGGGTGGCATGTTGTAGGAAGCTGGCTCTGCATATACTATATCAAAAGGAGGTATAGTGTGCACAGAGTGCAGGGAGTCCCCAGAGGTATAACAGGCTAAATTAGGTAAGTACTAACAGCTCTCTTTGTGATAGTGTGGGCGAGCAGTTAGTCTTTTCTAGAAGGTGTGTTAAGCATTTATTGTATTCACTCAATCAAGGACTGATACACACATTCAGAGACAGAATCCAGGTCAAATAGTTAAGTATTAAAAATGGCATACTTATGTTTTATTTGATAGCACCTAGCAGGGCTTGGCACATGTAAGTAAAATATACTCTAAAATGCAAGACTGGTGAAGGTAATGCAGTTGTGGTTGAATTTGCAGGTTTTATTACTTTGAAATGCAGGTTGAAATATGCAGTAATTACTTTCAGATTACTTTTTGAATTCTTTTTGATTACTTTGGGTACTAGGGGTGGTATGCCTAGATACCACAAAATAGGTTTGTGCAATGCAAGGTAAGTACTACTTTTTATGCTTTACAAGTGAGTTCACTTTTCTCCATACATTAACAGTTCCACACTTAAAAATTTCTTAGACTCAAAATCCTATAACATGGGTTCCAATGGGTGAAGAATGGTTATCGATTTTGAAGGTAAGCACTCGTCTTACAAGCGTGAGTTTTGGGGGTTAGGACCAAGGTTCCCCAAGGTGTAGAAGGGTACTCAAGTTGCACCATCAACTGCACTGGGGCGGACGGCTGCAGACTGCTGACTCAGGTGTGGGAGCAAAGCTCCTGGGGTTAAGGTCAGCACTACAGGGGCCAACGAACAGCACAGGAGCTGCACCACCAGCGGCACTGGGGCAGCCGGGTGCAGGGTGCAAGTCGGACGTCGGGCCACTATGCTTTCAAATGGAGAACTTCAGTTTTGAAAATATGCTGTAGGCTCAGGCAGGGAGGCTTCCTGAAGGCGACCACTAGTTGGAGAGGTAAGTTTGGATTTTGGGGGATGCCTGGACACCGGCGGTTGGCCACCCAAGGCTGTGGGGCATCGGGTTCAGGGGTGTCTTCTGGCATCTGGTTTTCTTACCAGCTCTGGTCGCGGTTGGGCGGACCTTTCAGGTTGAGGCTGCAGGCATCATCTTGAGGCTGGAGAGAGGCCGGAGATCATCAGATACCATGTCAGAATCACTCAAACTCAGGCCGCGGGTGTCGGGTGCAGAGTGCTGCAGAATCCCAGAGACATTGATATCCGGATTCTGGAAATTAATCTTTGGTTGAGCAAATCCGGTGCTCACAGGAGACAGAGTCTGTGGGAAGGTCACAGGCCAGATCCTCTGGGCTCTGGTGATTGTTGGATGCAGGACTCACCGGGGTTCTTGCTGTAGTCAGGTTGTAGATGGGACAGGCCGGTAGGGCTGGGGCCAAGGCAGTTGCTGTCCTCTTCTCCTTCCTGGGTCAGCACTGCCCTTCTGTACTTTTTCTTTCTTCCTTGTATCAGAGGAGGCATGGTTTAGGGTCACCCTAAATGCTAAAATTAGGGGTGATAAAGGGGTGTGCAGGTTGGGACCAATGGGTCTCTTCCTTGGGGTGAGTACATCCCATATTATGCCACCCTTCAGTGGGAGGGGACTGGAGCCTCTTCCTAATTGGCTGGATCCCCTCATCTTCAAGATGGAGGGAACAAAGATGTGTGCTTCAACTCACCTCTCCCACCTGAGGAGTGGGGTTGGCAAAGGTGGGCACACCTCACTTCCTAGCTTGGTTTTCCAGCCAGATCTCCCTCCTGAAGTTGGGACCAGAACCGGTGGGAGCCAGTTGCTAGGGATAGCAAAATGCAAGTACAACATCCAAAGGCAGCAGGCCTTTGAAGATTCCCCTTTCATTGACCCAGCCCATCCTGGGGAGGAGGCATGACACCTCAGCCCAGGATGGGCTTTGTTTCTGGACCCAGAGAGCGGAGGTTCTCTACCCAGGGGTCCAGAAACCTGTCTGGTGGTGGCAAATGGCAGGCAGCCATTCAGGAACCACAGGAGGGCTGGTCGATTTTCAGGGGGCATCTCTAAGATGACCTCTACGTGCATTTTACATTAAATCCCACACTGGCATCAGTGTGGGTTTAATGTGCTGAGACGTTTGCTACCAAACTTTCCTGTTTTAAGTGAAGCCATTATGGAGCTGTGGAGTTTGTACTGACCAACTCCCAGACCATATACTCCTTATGGCTTTAGTTCAATTACAATGTCTAAGAATGGACGTAGACACTGTAGGGCCACGGGGCTCATGCCTCTGTACTCTAACCTTCGGGCTAGTGCACCCTGCTAGAAGGTGACTTACCTAGGCCTCAGGCAGTGGATTGTAGACATGGCACACAGGGATGTGTAATAAACACTGTAACAACCCGGTCTGAGTCAAAAATAACTGCCAGGCGAAAGTATTCCTATCTCTAATCCGACATCTCTTTAAGAGAGAAAACCCTTCTAAGACAGGACCCATCAATCACTGAAGATGGTGAGTTTATCATCATTTGGGTCTGTGCATCTCAATATGACGAATCAAATCTTGGAATAGTGATCCGATAACGTACAGAGAAAATGCAACCAAAGAGGGTTATTGCCAGATCTCAAAGAGATTTCGTCAAAAGTGACGTTGTACCCATAGAATAGTGAAGGGGATCCTAAGGTCAGCAGTACTAAATAATAAGAGTGTGAATAAAAATGACTAGAGGAACTCAAATGTTCTTTATTCAGTAGAGTGCCCCTGTCATATTTAAAAAGCAATATGGCAATCTAGCACAAATAATTTGTCATTATGCTAATGTCCATAGCAATATGGTCGACATGTTTCTGCCCATTCTGATCAAAAAGTATCGGGGCTTTCTTCAGGACCTTTGATACTGCTGTGATTCAGTGACAAAACGTGACAAAGTAATTGAAAAAGATTTTTTGTGAATAAAATAATCCTACCGCACCGGTCAATTCAAGAGATATCGAAACCGGGTACCTAGGAACACAAAGAAGATGGTTGAGAAATACAAGCAACCTGGTATATAGAAGAGACTCAGCAATAGGTCATCACTTTTTAATGACATTAGGAAAAGCATATAATAATGCTACTAAGCATTTAATTCATAAATCAAATTGCACTTACCCATAAAAGATGGGTGATGCCCTCACCTCAACCTTGTCCTGACTCAGGGAAAGGGGCCCCGCTCTGGTTAAAAATGAAGAGAAAAAATATATAGAGAAAAAATACAGGTCGCTGGTTGTCATACCTGAATTAAACCTCCTCATTGAGCATAGCTAAAAACAAAGAGAACTAGCCCATGTACTGTAAACAAGAAAAAGGCAAAAATGGTCAAGGTCAGAGCCTTGGCTATATCATGGCTCAGTGGTAGTCTAAAGATACAATATGCTTAGTTTGAAAAGCAATCGCTAGCTCTCAGTGAATGTAAAAAAGAAGAAGCAGCGTGTGAAGAGGCAGACTTACTATCATATGGAGAGTATCTCATTTGTAAGTACCAATTTGTTAAAATTCAAGTAAGTCTCCAATCATTAGGAAAAAACACACAAAGAGGCAAACCTACTCTTGTTGTAAAGACTACAATGTGTATTGCTAACAGTATATTTGAAAAAACAAGTATTTGGAACAGACTGGGAAAAATACGAGAGCCCTTGTAACACCTACCTCTCCGTCGGTACCCTGGGGCGGTCTTTGAGTAAAGACCGGAGGTGTCGATGGTAGGGTCTTTGCTCTTTTTATAGTCGGAAACAAGCCAAAGTAGCAACCGGTGTGAAAATATTAGAAGGGGACTAGGTCAATGCCTGTCCCGTTTGTGAATGTAATGCGCATGTGTAGAGAGCCCGATGCTAATCCAGGAACACCTCGTTCTTATGCGCATGTGCAGTATTTAGCCATTAACTAACACCCATATGTAAACCATCCTGCTTACACAAAAGAGTTAAATCTCAACGCAGCTCTCAAACGTACAATGTCTCTGCGATAGAAATACTGTGAATAATGCAGGCAGAAGGAATAAAATGCCCGAATACGTACGGGTGTTGAAATATTCAAACGGAAACTAGGACAGTGCCTGTTCCGTTTACGAGTGCAATGTACATAAGGTGGCAGACAGATACTCGGGCAACAACACCTCGTTTCTGTGTATATGTGCGGTATATAGCCATTGGCCAACTCTTGCATGAAAAACTTTCATGTTCAGGCAAAAAAGTGAAATTTCGACACAACTTTATAGGAGGAAACCTCGACCTTGTGTGCGCTATCACTGTGATACAAATCATACACAACCTCCAGGCAAAAATTGTGAAATGCAATCAGGTCCGAAATGCATGGTTCTATTTATTTGATAAGCATAAGGAGCTGTAGCATCATAAACTTACAACAACAGCCAAGGAATGTCATCATTCAACCCCACTATGTCAGACTGTAATCGGTGTACCCATCTTTGTTCTCTGCGTAGCAAAAACCGTTGGACATCTGTTATGTGTGGGGGAATGTAGGGTTGTTCTAGAATTACCCACTGTAAATCATTTTCTCTGTGGCCTGCTGTTATAAAGTGATTAGTGAGTTTAGTCGCACTTTTTTTGCACCGTATGGTGCTTTTGTGTTCTGAAATCCTCAACTTGATCTTACGAGATGTCATGCCCACATAGTTTTTTCCACAAGGGCATTTTATCAAATAAATCACCCTTTCGCTGTTACAATTGGTATGTTTGTTCAAGACCCAAGGTCTAGTCGTGCCAATATCTATCTCTGTTGTATGTGAAGTTTGAGGGCATGCTGAGCATGTCCCACAGGGAAAATGGCCAATGACCGGAGGTAAGCCCCATAATGTGATTTTAGCAGGATTTCTCATTATTCTGGGACGTGTATGCACTAGTTGTTCTTTTATGTTAGAGCTCCTCTTAAAAGCAAATAGAGGAGGAGGCAAAACACTACCTTCGATTTTCAGCACTTTCCAATTCTTCAGAATACTCTTCTTTAATGCATTGGAGTAATTACAGAAAGTATTGACACATGTGATTCTCTTGTCTTCATCAGTGGGATTGCAAATCATCTTCTCCAGGAGTGCTTCCCTATGATTATTTGCAGCCCTTTTCATAGCTGTCTTCACGGTTCTCTTGGGATACTGTCTCTCAAGCAGTTGTGTAGAAAGATGGAAAGCATGTTCTCGGTATTTAGAAATATCCGAGCAATTTCGGCGTATACGGAGGAATTGTCCAAATGGCAGGTTCTCCCTAAGAGCTTTAGGATGGAAGCTCTGAAAATGTAATAGGGAATTGCGTGTCATTGGTTTTCTGTACAGTTCTGTATTGAGTATTCCATCATTGGAGCCAATCAGTAGATCCAAAAAGGGTATGCTTTCTTGAGAGAATTCGCAGGTGAATCGCAGGAATTCATTCCTGCTGTTTAACCAGGAGTGAAAATTCTTGATCGTGTCTGTAGTGCCTCTCCATATGACCAAGATGTCATCTATATACCGTTTCCAGGTCAAAATATGACCTAGAAACGGATTGGTTGTTGAGAGGATCTCAGTCTGCTCGATCTGATGAACATACAGGTTCGCTAGAGAAGGAGCAAAAATGCTCCCCATGGATATACCGGAGATTTGTAAGAATAATTCATCCTCAAATTTGAAAAAATTCTCCTTCATGGCTAAAGTAGCGCATGCCATGATGAAATCCACTGGTGTGGGACTCTCTGAATCCACTCCTTCCAGAAGCGTTCTAACCACAGACAGTGTCTCATTTTGCGGAATGCAGGTGTACAATGACTCAACGTCAAAGCTTACCAGGAAATCTTGTGTGATGTCAAATGGCATCCTATCTAGGATGCGTAATAAATCTTTGGTGTCCTCAACGTAGGAAGGCATAGTTTTCACAAGAGGCTTAAGGAAAAAATCTACAAAGGTAGATAATGGTTCAAGGAGAGATCCTATCCCTGAAATTATAGGTCTCCCTGGAGGAGGAAAGACCCCCTTATGTATTTTAGGTAACACATAAAAATACGGAGTGACTGGATATGCAGTATTCAAAAATTGTGCCTCATGATTGGTAATCCAGCCCTGTTCTAATGCATCATCTGCCAGATTTTTTATGGTCACCATAAGTCTCTTAGTGGGGTCCAATTTAATAGGATGGTAGAACCTTTCATTGCTAAGTTGTCTCTTGCATTCAGCTCTGTATGCTTCTGAGTCCATGATGACCGTGGCTCCCCCTTTATCAGCAGATTTGATAGTGATGGATTTGTCATCAGCTAATGATCGAAGAGCAAAGCGTTCATTTTTCGACAAATTGGTAAAGGAGCGGTTCTCAGTCTGAAAAAGGGTTTCGGCATCTCTCTGGACCGCCCTCTCAAAAGTGAGTACTTCTGGTGGAACCAAATGAGTGGGTGGAGTAAATGTGGATTTCGGACGCAAACCAGTATTAGTTGTATCCTCCTGGTCACCTTCATGTGGTTTATCTTTAAAGAAAGCACGTAATCTGACTTTCCTAAAGAACCCAGCTAGTTCTTGTCTGGTCTGAAAAGGATCTCCTCTGTATGTAGGAACAAATCCAAGTCCTTTTTCTAGGACAGTGGCCTCGTCTTTGGTAAGTGTCCGTTTACTTAGATTAACAATCAGGCTGTCGCGTTGCTTGGGCCTGGTAATGACAGATCTTTCTGGTTGCTCCGTGTCCGGGACGATGGAGGGCTCCAGTGGACATTGGATTGAGTCGTTCTTCTCTTGCCTCTGGAGCGGCGTTGACCTTGCCCTAAAAAAGGCTGCTGTTGGAAAGTATCTTGGTGCATAGAACCTTGGTAAATCGGATGTGGGAAAAAGGGCTGTGGATAATTATAGGGACCAGGTGGCCACCATTGTGGTGGTGGTGGACCTTCGAAAAAATTACCTCTCCTAAATCCCCTCTTCCTCCAATTTTGACCTCTCGATGAAGAATTGCCACCTGGATCCGAATCAGAAGAGTCATTCTCACTCCCTGATGTGGAGTAATTTGAACCAGGACGTCTACCTTGTTGGTTATACACTGGTGGTACATAAGAGTCACTAGTATAAGGATATACTTTCATCATTGAGAATTTAGCCAGATCTTTTTTAAATTTGACTATCTTACTCGCTAGAACAGTATCTCTGAATTCTTTACTTGTCTTCTCGGTCTCTTTAGATTGTTTATTGAAGGTAGCTGTGACCAACACAGTTTGATCTGAGACTCTAAGAGTTGGATCTCAACCAGGATACTATCTGCTATTCTCTTGGCTGTTGTTATAATCAAAATTAACCAATCTCGTGTGCAGCGCCATGCCACCAAAGACCAGTCTTTGAGGAAAGCCTTATCTTCTAGGAATAACCTGGGAGCATTGGTCACTATTAGACCTGTCGGCGCACAATCTGATCGTAAGTACTCGGCCATGATTGCACCGTGTACCTGTGTGCGTGCATGTGTACGTTTGAGAAAGAGCACTTTGCTCCAATCATCATTATTAATGATAGCAGTGTTAGTTGGTACATCAATAATGCTAAGTGTTTGGAGAATGTCTAGTGCTACTGCGTCATCAAAAGAGAGACCCTGTCTCTCCGACATCTTGGGGGTGAGCTAGAGTGGAAAAACTACAGGAAAAATTTAGAAAAGACCATTTGCCAGACAAAAAGTCAACAGTACAGGACGAAGTCCCAAAAAGCCAGCCAAAGAGCGTAGCGATTCCTAACGTTTAAGGAATCTATGTAAAGAAAGAAACAGACCTGCGGCGGAAGCCGCTCTAACAGTAATAACACAAAATCATGTAAGGGGAGGTCCAAGGGAAAGTCACTTTTTATAGACCTGCAGGTTGTGTTTCCCCTAAATATCAATATAATAAACACTGTAACAACCCGGGTCTCAAGCTGAGTCAAAAATAACTGCCAGGCGAAAGTATTCCTATCTCTAATCCGACATCTCTTTAAGAGAGAAAACCCTTCTAAGACAGGACCCATCAATCACTGAAGATGGTGAGTTTATCATCATTTGGGTCTGTGCATCTCAATATGACGAATCAGATCTTGGAATAGTGATCTGATAACGTACAGAGAAAATGCAACCAAAGAGGGTTATTGCCAGATCTCAAAGAGATTTCGTCAAAAGTGACGTTGTACCCATAGAATAGTGAAGGGGATCCTAAGGTCAGCAGTACTAAATAATAAGAGTGTGAATAAAAATGACTAGAGGAACTCAAATGTTCTTTATTCAGTAGAGTGCCCCTGTCATATTTAAAAAGCAATATGGCAATCTAGCACAAATAATTTGTCATTATGCTAATGTCCATAGCAATATGGTCGACATGTTTCTGCCCATTCTGATCAAAAAGTATCGGGGCTTTCTTCAGGACCTTTGATACTGCTGTGATTCAGTGACAAAACGTGACAAAGTAATTGAAAAAGATTTTTTGTGAATAAAATAATCCTACCGCACCGGTCAATTCAAGAGATATCGAAACCGGGTACCTAGGAACACAAAGAAGATGGTTGAGAAATACAAGCAACCTGGTATATAGAAGAGACTCAGCAATAGGTCATCACTTTTTAATGACATTAAGAAAAGCATATAATAATGCTACTAAGCATTTAATTCATAAATCAAATTGCACTTACCCATAAAAGATGGGTGATGCCCTCACCTCAACCTGGTCCTGACTCAGGGAAAGGGGCCCCGCTCTGGTTAAAAATGAAGAGAAAAAATATATAGAGAAAAAATACAGGTCGCTGGATGTCATACCTGAATTAAACCTCCTCATTGAGCATAGCTAAAAACAAAGAGAACTAGCCCATGTACTGTAAACAAGAAAAAGGCAAAAATGGTCATGGTCAGAGCCTTGGCTATATCATGGCTCAGTGGTAGTCTAAAGATACAATATGCTTAGTTTGAAAAGCAATCGCTAGCTCTCAGTGAATATAAAAAAGAAGAAGCAGCGTGCGAAGAGGCAGACTTACTATCATATGGAGATTATCTCATTTGTAAGTACCAATTTGTTAAAATTCAAGTAAGTCTCCAATCATTAGGAAAAAACACACAAAGAGGCAAACCTACTCTTGTTGTAAAGACTACAATGTGTATTGCTAACAGTATATTTGAAAAAACAAGTATTTGGAACAGACTGGGAAAAATACGAGAGCCCTTGTAACACCTACCTCTCCGTCGGTACCCCGGGGCGGTCTTTGAGTAAAGACCGGAGGTGTCGATGGTAGGGTCTTTGCTCTTTTTATAGTCGGAAACAAGCCAAAGTAGCTACCGGTGTGAAAATATTGGAAGGGGACTAGGTCAATGCCTGTCCCGTTTGCGAATGTAATGCGCATGTGTAGAGAGCCCGATGCTAATCCAGGAACACCTCGTTCTTATGCGCATGTGCAGTATTTAGCCATTAACTAACACCCATATGTAAACCATCCTGCTTACACAAAAGAGTTAAATCTCAACTCAGCTCTCAAACATACAATGTCTCTGCGATAGAAATACTGTGAATAATGCAGGCAGAAGGAATAAAATGCCCGAATACATACGGGTGTTGAAATATTCAAACGGAAACTAGGACAGTGCCTGTTCCGTTTACGAGTGCAATGTACATAAGGTGGCAGACAGATACTCGGGCAACAACACCTCGTTTCTGTGTATATGTGCGGTATATAGCCATTGGCCAACTCTTGCATGAAAAACTTTCATGTTCAGGCAAAAAAGTGAAATTTCGACACAACTTTATAGGAGGAAACCTCGACCTTGTGTGCGCTATCACTGTGATACAAATCATACACAACCTCCAGGCAAAAATTGTGAAATGCAATCAGGTCCGAAATGCATGGTTCTATTTATTTGATAAGTATAAGGAGCTGTAGCATCATAAACTTACAACAACAGCCAAGGAATGTCATCATTCAACCCCACTATGTCAGACTGTAATCGGTGTACCCATCTTTGTTCTCTGCGTAGCAAAAACCGTTGGACATCTGTTATGTGTGGGGGAATGTAGGGTTGTTCTAGAATTACCCACTGTAAATCATTTTCTCTGTGGCCTGCTGTTATAAAGTGATTAGTGAGTTTAGTCGCACTTTTTTTGCACCGTATGGTGCTTTTGTGTTCTGAAATCCTCAACTTGATCTTACGAGATGTCATGCCCACATAGTTTTTTCCACAAGGGCATTTTATCAAATAAATCACCCTTTCGCTGTTACAATTGGTATGTTTGTTCAAGACCCAAGGTCTAGTCGTGCCAATATCTATCTCTGTTGTATGTGAAGTTTGAGGGCATGCTGAGCATGTCCCACAGGGAAAATGGCCAATGACCGGAGGTAAGCCCCATAATGTGATTTTAGCAGGATTTCTCATTATTCTGGGACGTGTATGCACTAGTTGTTCTTTTATGTTAGAGCTCCTCTTAAAAGCAAATAGAGGAGGGATGTGTGCCATGTCGACTCTTCACTTTTCTCTGCACCAAAATACGCAGCCTGAAGTGGCAGTGTGTGTGTGTTAAGGTGCAGGGTCTCTAAGGGTGGCACAATAGGTGCTGTAGCCCTTAGAGGCCTTCCCTGGTCACAGTGTCCTTGGTACCCATGGTACCTTTTACCTTACCTGTGGCCAGGGATGTACCAATTGTGGATACAAAGGTACAATCTTGAGAAGGAACACACGCCCTGGGAACTTGTTTGGCAGAGACTCAGGGAAAATCAAGTCATGGTGCATCAGATGTCAGGCAAAACGTGGGGGGTAACCATGCAAAAACAGGCACTTTCATACATATGGTTAGCAAAAGAACGATGGATTTAACTCAGATCCATCATTTGGATGTCATTTGCTCACTCTCCTTTTTGTCACTCCCCTTCCCAGTTGTCCTTCATGCGTAATGTTGATAATGTGTGTTTGGACCCCCTAGGAGGAATAAATTTGACTTTCTCCTCATTAGCTTTCCACCAATTATGCTCAGTTCCTCCTTGAGTTTAAAATATTCTCTAATTTCTTTAGTCACTTCACATCCATTTACAACTCTTAGTCCCACGGCTTTCCTCACCAAATCATTCTCCTTTGCAGCATTCCACTCTTCCACATTTACTGCCATCTGCCCATCAATTGCCCTTTCCTCTCTGTCAAATATCTCTTCAACAATTTCATTCTCATTCACTGGCACTGTTAATAAAAAAAACTCTGCCATAACATTTTTGCTGCCCCTCACAAATTCCATGTCAAAATTGCAATCCAATAATTGACAACAACCACCTTGATACATATGGTGTCACATTTCCTTCCAAACCTCTTTTTCCTTTGAAAATATAGTTTGAGGGTCTGTGGTCAGTCCTTACCTTAAATGGTAAATCTCACACATAAAACCTAAAGTGGTTAATTCCCCAGCAGCAAGCTATGGCTTCTCTTTCAATCACAGAAATGTGGCGTCTGCTCCCTGAAACCTCCTGGATAAAAAAACAACCATATATTCTGTACCGTCCTTGATTTGCGTTAGTACTACACCAATTCCTACGGTACTTGTATCTGTTGGAATATAATTCTTTCCTGTTATGTCAAAATGTCCTAGCATGGGATCCTGTACTATGCTTTCCTTTCCTTTTTCAAATGCATGCTTACATGGGAGGGAGAGGAGCGGCGCAGCAGCCAGGCCGGCTGACTCCAGAGCATGGGGTTTAAGTTCAATCCCTGGCACCAGCAGCAGCTTTGCCCAGTACCATGAGACTCTGGGCAATAGCTCGCTTAATCTTCCAGACGGTCCCCAGCGCCTTGAGACCCTTAGGAGGGATTAGTTTGTGCTTTACAAAATCTGGTTCATTTATTTAAATACCGGGTTACATTCCTCCCACCTCTCAAACATTATGCCCTTTTTCATCAGTCTTCTTAAAGGCCCTGCCAATTTCTTCAAAATGTTTTACAAATTTTGAGAAATATTCTGCGAGTCCAAGAATTGATTTCAATTCATCTTTACTACATGGCATTGGTGATTTCTCTATCAGTGTTATTATACTTTTCTTTGGTTTAATCCCTTCATTACTTTATAATATGTCCCAAATATGTTACTTCTTTCCTTCCAATCTGGTATTTCCCCTTTTTTTGCCTATCCATGTCTCTCCAACAGCTTCATCACCTCTTTAAATAACTGATCATGGTCACTTCCACACTTTCCTGCAATCAGAATGTCATCCTGAAAGCACAATATTTGATCCATAGCCCGGAAAATGTTTTTCATTATTCTTTGAAATACAACTGAGGCAAGCCCAAATGGCATCCTTTTGTGAAAGAAAGCTCCTAACGGAAGAATTATCTCAGGTGTCTCAATTGCACATGTAGCTTAACTCTATGATTTGCAGCAGATAAATCTAAAAAAGTAAACACAACACCTTTACATTTCATTGTTAACATTTCAGATATATTAGGAAGTCTCTGCCTATCCACACAAATGTTCCTAATAAGATTGCATAGACTGATTTTAACAACTTATTGTGGCGCCACAACATTTGGTGACAACCATTTGGATGCTTCGATTGGCTCAATAATCTCCTGTTGAAGTAGTTTGTCGAGCTCTTCTTGCATAGGTTCCCGCATCATATTAGAAATGTTTCTTACTTTATGGACTACTGATTTTTCAACTTCCTTCAATATTATTTTATGGGAAAAACCTTTCAATAGTCACAATCCATCAGAGAACACTGGCTCTTTTGCACTAGGATTTATCATTATGTCTAAATCCCTCTGATTACGCCATCTTAGCAGATCTGACCCATAATCAGTAACATTTACTTGTCCAAAGACAGCCTTCCCTTTGAATTCGATAGTCATCCACTTCATTCCTAGAATCTCTATCCTCCAACCAGCATAGCCTACAGCCTTTTTATCCAGCTTGTACAGCTGTGAATCTTCACTCCATTTGCAATTACTCTCATACACTTTCTTTGACACAATGGTAAAAAGACTCCCTGAATCCAGCAGTACTTTTGTAGATTTGTCACTCAGTAATACTTGGCAATGCAGCTTCTCTAACTTGTCAGTACCCTTTAGTTTCACTCAACGTAACCTATTACCTTTTCATTTCCCATATCACTACCGAATGTTTCACTTTTTCAGTTACTGTTAGAATTATTTCTTGAATACTTTCACAACTGAACTGAATCTGTTGCTCTATTAATTGAATCTTACAGTTATCTCTACCATTGATCTTTGTTCTGCATCCTTTTGCAAAGTGTCCTCTCCTTCGGCAATTTCTAAAAACTGCAGTCTTTGCCGCACACATCATACTGGATGCAATATGACCAGGAGCTTCACAGTGAAAACATTTCACCTCCTTCTAATGGGTACTCGATTGCATCCTCTTAGCAATTTGAATACCTTGTTTCCAAATTTGGATCTCTAATCAAATGTTTTTCCTTTTTTTTATTGCTATTAGTGCACCTCACAATTTTGTCTCTTATTAGTGAATCGGTTAGTTGCTCAAAACAACAAGACAATGCTAGTCTTCTGAATGCAGACACATACCATGCAATGTCTTCATCTTCCTTCTGTGCACTTGAAAAGACTTTATGACGTTCTAAAGCCCAATTGATTTTAGGAGTGAATTGTAAGTCTAGCATTTGTATAGACCTGTCAAAAACATTTTTGGGCTGACCATTCCCAATGTCTAGAGACACTTCAGGCAAATCTTCATATATTCTTCTTCCCTCAATGTCTAGATGATGATGGAGAATAGCTTGATGCCTGAGAGGTACATATGTATCACCTCCAATGACTAACATGGATGTAATAAATACTTTCTTCCACTGCTTCCATGGTATCGGTGGCTCTCAATGTGTTGGTAAAAAAAGTGCTGGGTTGACATACTCGGATTTGCCATTTTCCTGCAAGAAACCTCATATAATAAACTAAAATATGAATTTAAAATAATAACCTAATATAATAAGCTAACACAACAAACTACATTAATAATCAAAAATAACAACTTCTATTTAATCATCCAATTCTCTCTTCTTATACGTTGTTCAATATACATTTATTTTCTCGTAGCCTTCAGCATGTTTGTAGTTAGATCCAACATTTCTGTATGTAAGGACTATCAAATTGCACTGTACTCTTCTTGCATTTTGTCTCCCCTAAAGTCCTTCTTCAATTTACATAAGTTCTATTAGTACTACACTTCCTCCTCCAATTTTAGTCCTTCTTCTATGTTCTTCTTTCTTTCTCATTCAGTGCAGCGCATAGGCAGTTGGATGCTTCTTCTGGTACCAGTAAACATATAACTTAGAAAATTATTCCGTTTTTTTTTTCCTTTCCGCACTTATTTAAGCCTGCTTCCCTTTCAGCTGGTATCAGCTTACTTGGCTCAAGTGGCTGACGGCACCTGGCTCGTACCTCACACCTGTCCCGATATGAAGTGCTCCTCGAGTGTTGCTGAAAGTATACGGCATGCACAGCCCCTCGATCTGGATTGCTTGTAGCGGCTTGCTCGGCTCCGCAGCTGATGGCACCCTACTCACACCTCACACCTGTCCTAATCTGGAACACTCCTCGAGTGATGCTGAAAGCATTTGGCAGGCATGGCCCCTCATAGCCCCTCACATCGCAGGCTGCACACCCGCTCAGTTTTGCTTTGTTTAGCATTACGTACATCAATTGTGTGTCTTTTGCACACCCGATCAGCCCAATGGGTGCCACTAAGTCTGTGACCTGGAAGCGAGGCCTCGTGGTGGTAGGCCCGCAGTGCCCGCTGGCTCTGACCTACACTGCGGTCCAGCAGGGTGCACAAAACCTGAGTTGCACGGACCGCCAGGATGGGGCATCATTGCAGGGTGCCCACCCGCTCAGCAGCTTAAGGTGCCACTGACTCAGTGCATTCAAAGTCACCTTTCTGTGGCGGGGTGCCTGTGCCTGTCGCAATGCGCCGGGTGCAACTAACCCTGTGCAACCCCAGTCAGCGCCACGTGGTGGTTGGCCCGTACCGTACGCATGCCTGGGTTGCCACCAACCCTGTGCAAACCCAGCCAGCGCCATGTGGTGGTCGCTCGTGCCATATGCAGGCCTGGGATCCCACTAACCCTGTGCGCAACAAAACTCTTGTGCCCTTTATGATAGGGAACCGTGGTGTCCGTCATCCAGTCACCACGGGCAGAGGAGAATGTGACATCGTCAGCCCCTTATGTTGGCGGAGTCACATGGCCTGTGACGCCTGTGCCGGATGGGTGTGGTGTGCGGGCAAACCTGCCCTCAAGGAGTCGCTGTGACATGCTGACAACTAGACCAGTGATCTGCACAACACCAGCGAGTACGCCTGCAACGGATAGCAATGAGGGCGCCCCTCGGAGCATAAGTGGAGTGGTCTGGTCTGCCGTACGCCGGACCAGCACAGGGCTTGCCACAATGACACATGGGCTCTGTGCATGGTTCAGTCCATGTCCGGACAAGGAAGTGAGTGATACGTGTGTCCCAGTTGTAGTATTCACGGGACCCGGTACACAATATGCAGTGTAGCACCCTCTGACTGGCATCCCACAGGATGCACATCGTTGAGGCAAGGGAAATCACTGTCCCTACATTCATCCACACATGCATACATGACTGATGATAGACATGACACAGCAGTGCGTCAATGGATGTTTATTGCACATCCAGTGCAGTTATGCAGCTGGAGCGGTACAGGGAAATGGTCAGCACACTACACAATACGGGCCCATGGAGGACCAGCCAGAGTCCATCCGGGAATGACAAGTCCTGCATCAATCCGGAAGTGGCAGTCCATGTCGCTGTCCAAGGTGAGAGCATTGGAGTGTATCGTGGGTCAGTGGAAGGTCATGAGGCCATGTGCGGGACCAAGCAGACACAGGCCAGATGGTGATGATGAATGCTAGTGCCTGGTCCTTCTGACCACAGTCCCATCCAAGTCCTCGTCCCCGGGTGTGTGCCCTGCCCCACCTGTGGGTGTTGCAGAACCGGATGCTGCACTGTGTGCCACTGACACATCAGGGGCCTGAGTGGATCTGGCTGCCGCACTGTGTGCCACTGACACATCAGGGGCCTGAGTGGATCCGGCTGCCTCACTGTGTGCCACTGACACATCAGGGGACTGAGTGGATCCGGCTGCCGCACTGGGAGGCACTGACACACCAGGGGGCGGGGGTGTGGATGGTGTGGGCACAGCAGCATTCATCAGCGCCCCGCCTTGTGGCGGCAATGCCATGGTGGAGGTCAGTAGGGCATGATAGATCCCAGCTACATTTCAATCTCCATCTGCACCATGTCCTCCATGAGCCTCCGTATGTGTTCCCGCTCATGGCTGACATCACTGGAGCCACTCTGAGCGGACAGGTGTTCTCTCCGCGTCAGGACTCCAGCGATGTCAGTCAGGGCTCTTTGTAGACCATGAAGCAGACATAGACACCCAAGGATGGTGTCCAGTTTGGCAGCCATGATGCCAAAGCCCACCCGCACCTGCTCAGCCGTCTCCATCTGGCACTGCAGCACACAACGTTGGAACGTCATGTGTTGTTCCTGGAGGTCTTGGGAGGGTGCTGGGCTGTGGGTGCCTCCTGCTGGGTGGTTTGGGTGGTGGGTGGGGTCTCATTGATGTAGCTGGGCTGCCCTGAGCCTGGAGGTGAGTGACAGATGAGGTCAATGATGTCTTGGATGGTTTGGGCGTCGATGCTGGCGTTGTCCTCCTCGTCATTCATGAAGAGTGGCTGGGACTGCTCTGCAGGAGGTATTGACGGTGCCCCTGCGATGTGAAGGGGAGATGGTGTATTACAATGTGTCCACATGTGTGTAGATGCATGGTACAGGTTGACATTCAGACAGCATGGCATTGTACATTGTGACAGTCTGTAGATCTGGGCGATGACCCAGAGTCATAGTGGGTGTGCACTGTGCTCTGCTTGATTGTGCATGTGTGCCATTGTGTCCATCTCCACCCGTCCACCCAGTACCTGGTGGTCACTCACCCTGTTGTGGTTGTGTTGTGTCCTGTCGAGCAGTGTCCAGTCCCCCGACTCCGGCCACTGTCTCCACATTGATGACTGTCGACACCAGCTCCTCCATGTCATCCAGCTCCAGCTGTGGCACTGGGCCCCCACCTCCAGTCTGCGTTGCTGCCTTCTGGTTGGCGGAGAGTTTCTCCTTGGACTTCCGATTTATGTAATTCCATCGCCTCTTGACCTCGTCCATTGTCCGCTTGTGCTCTCCGAGGGCATTCACCTTGTCGACGATGTCCCGCCATATTGCAGTTTTGGTGCCCAGTGACACGTTGGATGTGATGAAGAGTTGTTGATGGTGCTCCATCACCTCTGTGACTATGATCCTGTTCGCCTGCGGACTGAACTTCGTCTTCCTCGTCTTCTTGTCCTTGCCCTTCCCTGTCCCCAAGGTCCCAGGCTGGTCGTCCGGGGTGCTTGTGGGGTTGCGTTCGTCCTCTGCGCCTGCTCCGGCTGCCTCCATAGTGCTTGGGTGTAGGTCATTTTGTGTGTGGGTGTTTTTTCTGCTTTTATGGAGATTTTTCCCACCTGCCAGGTGTGTGTTGCAGGCCTGGCACTGCTTATTGCGGATTTCCTCATCGCGCTTTGGCCCATCACAGGTTTTTTGGTGTTGTGGTTTGTGTTTTTATCTCCATCGAAGTGGTTTTATCGCAGACATTATCTGCAGTTTCGGCAGACTATCGAATGCTACCGCCTTGTTGTGAATCCCACGTTGTCACAGGGTGATTTTCCCGCGATGAGCTGCGATACTGAAAGTTGCGTTACACTACTCTTGCAGTAGTTACCACACGTTCTTGTGAATATACCCCTAAAATTTGGGAAAATAAATATCGTTAAAAAATGGACTTCATATACTTAACTAATAAAACCACAAATATCAAGAACACAAATATTGTTTTAAGAAATATAGATTTTTACTTACATTGAAAACAAAAGTATCGGAAACAAAAATATCATCACCTTTAAATAAACATATAATACGTCCAAAATATTGACTACAATAATATTGCCAAAATAGTTAAATTATCATTAATATATATATTACCAACTCCAAACTAGATTACACAGAAAGGACACTGCGGGGAACACAGTGCTACATGCATTTAGCCATCACCCACAACATTTGATCAACAGTATCCCCTTTGGTGAAATGCTAAGGATGCGACGCATTTGTAGCACTGAGGCTGACTTTTTCAAAGCACAATGTGAGTGCAGGGATCGATTCAGGGAGAGAGGGTATTCTGAATCTATACTCTCTAGAGCAGTGTTGAAAGTTAACAACATAACCAGAATTATGGCACTGGCACCAAAAGCAACCCCAGTATACGATCCAGCAGTTAGCAACACTGAGGATACACGGATTATACTAACATTTAGTACACAACATAAATCTGTGCGCAAAATTATTAACAACAATTGGTCACTAATCCGTGCTGACCCGGTGTTCGGTAATCAACTATCGAAGAAACCCAAGATTGCTTTAAGGAAAGCACGCTCAATGAGCAATTTGCTGGTGAGCAGCGGTCCTGAACTAAGTCAGTCTAAATCCTGGTTAACAGCAAGAAAAGGGTTCTTTCGCTGCAATTCTCGCAAAGCATGCAGATATGGAGTAAACTGCAAAACATATTTGACTCCATTCCTTCCAGAACCTGTTCCAATCTCTAAACATCTTAACTGTAGGACGGATTTTGCGGTGTATGTGCTGGAGTGCTCCTGTGGCCTGCGGTACGTTGGCAGCACCAAACTGCAGGTTCATAAGCGGGTACTCCAGCACATGCGAGCAATTACCAATATGGACTTGACTTACCCGGTGGCACGCCACATTAAGGAGCACCACGCCAGTAAGCTGGAGGCTTTCAGTTACTGGGTGGTGGACTCAATTCGCACGTTGAGAACGGGAGGAAACCGGGAGACCACACTCAGGAGATTGGAAACTGAGTATATTCTAGAGTTGGATAGCAAGAGTCCCCGAGGATTGAATTCGAGCGAGGACTTTTATACTCATTTGTAGACTGGTCATTTATTACTTAAACATTGTGTGAAGGATTATATAACCTTAACAAGTTCCAGTCATATGCTGCTATTTCCCTGTTTTGTAAATAACACTGAATTTTAACAAAAAGTTTTTTACACACACTTTTTGCACATAGGGTTTATGTCTTCATTTTTTAAAATAAATTGTACTGTATATTTATTAACAACAGATGTCACGGATGTGACTTCTAGTTATGGATATGCATACTTGCACAAATTTGCACAATTTGCACAGTCACTTCATTACAGCAAGGGCTTCAATAGAAGGGCCCAGTGTGGGCCGTATTAAGAAAAAAGCAACCTGTCTTGTTTACATAATCCAATAGGGATGAATTACTTTCTTCTCTGTATTTTAGAAATAACTTTATTTAAAACAATTATTATGGTGATACTAAATTGCATTATGCAGATCAGTAGGTTAAATCTAACGACCTATACGCCATATATGTTTTTACAATGAGCATCTGTTTATTTATATTTTTTAAAAAAAATTTCCCCATTTGTAACAATGCAGCTGTAAACAGTATTAAGCTGGAAATACGATGTATTCATACAATAATTACAAATGCGAGGGGTAAAGCTCTGTGAAGACAGACTAGCATTGTACATGTTGCGTGATTGTCTATTTCTATGATTTATCCCTTGTTGCACATGTGACTCACCCAAGCGAATATAATTGGTAGACCCGTTGTGTTGCGCATCATGTGACCAAGGCCTGTGACGGGCTGAAACGCGTAATGGCGGCGGTGGTGTCTCTTATATTTAAATAAATTATTGGATTCTTTCACCGCACCTTGGGTCTGCTTCTGTTTTTTGAGGACACCTCTTCAGTTTGTGAGACGGAGTTTTCTTATATATATATATATATATGCAAGTACACACTCATCCATACAGCCACTCTCACAATCACTGACTCTTACGTATAGTCATTTATATACTCCAACTCTCACATACACTGCCTTTTACATATGTAGTTACTTGGACATGTACCACTGAGACATAAATTCACTCACCAACATACCCATACAGCTGTTTTCACATGCACTCTTGAACCCATACACCCAGTGAATCAACTCACACATCTATACACAGAGTCACACACCTCCCACTCACCCACACACACACTCAGGCACCCATACAAATACTCAGGCAACCAATCAATACCCATATAGACACTCATGTAGCTACTCACCAACCCCTGCAGCAGCTTACACAACAACAGACAAACTGATACAGACATTCACACAGTTTAGTCACTAACCCATGCATTCAGTAAGACACATTTAATCACTCACTTATACAGTCAGTCACGCATCTACTAAATCCTCCATCCAGACACTTATACACCAACTCATTCTTCAATACACCTTTGCATATATATAAAACACATTTAAACTTTACAGAAACACACAGCCACTGGATGATGTAATCAGTGATGTCATTTGAGATGTCATCAGTGATGTCATCAGTGATGTCACTGAGCATGTCATGAATTATGTAATATGTGACGTCATCAGCAGTGCATTGCGAGGGCGCGTGTTATAGTTAGCTGAACTAACTATAACAGCAGAATTTCTCTGGCTTTGTACGAGTGAAATGTCCAACTAACTATAACACCCCTGAAACCTATGGTATTTTCAGTGAATTTCTAAGGTTTTTTAAATGCTAAATTTTAACTATACTGTGCCTGAAACCAATGGATTTTTCAGTGAATTTCAAAGGTTTTTTTTAATGCTAATTTCTAACTATAACATAGCAGTCGCGTTTTCAGAGTGGTGGAGAAAGGTGAGCGTGGCCTCCAAACACCTTTTAGCAATCCAACTGTGTGGGATTTACTGGAGGTAACAGGAGGGGTAGTTAGGCCCCAACATCAACCTTGTGGGCCAACTACCCCTTTTATTACCTCCAATAAGTCCCACACAGCAGGATTGCTAACTTGTTATATCAGGACCCGCCCCCTCCCTGCACCACTGTGCAAACTCGCCCCCTGGCACATTGTAAGTTGCGGGATTAGGTCACCTTGAATTCTGAGGGTCCCTGGGGGCCAACTAGCCCACCAGGTACCTCCAGAGAGCGCCACAGAGCTGCGTTGCAGAGAGGCATTCTGAGGCCAAGCCCCTTTTTACACCAAGCTGCAAACGCAGCTTCTGGCGCACTGCTGCTCGGAGGATGAAGTCCACATGTGTCCTGAGGTGCTCAAGACACAAGAGGACCTCATCACCCATGCACCAGAAGTGGAGTTTGCAGAGTGGTGTAAAAAGGGGCGAGGCCTCAGACCACTTCTCTGCAACGCAGCTCTGTGGCACTTACTGGAGGTACCTGGTGGGATTGAAGGGGACTTAATCCCCCAATTAACAATGTGCCAGAGGGCGTGCTTGCACACTTGTTATATCAGGCCCCGCCTCCTCCCTGCACCACTGTGCAAACGCGCCCCCTGGCACATTGTAAGTTGGGGGATTAAGTCCCCTTGAATCCTGAGAGTCCCTGGGGGTGAACTAGCCCACCAGGTACCTCCAATAAGCGCCACAGAGCTGCGTTGCAGAGAGGTGTAAAAAAGGGAGTGGCCTCAGACCACCTCTCGGCAACAGCTCTGTGGTGCTTACTGAAGGTACCTGGTGGGCTAATTGGCCCTCAGGGACCCTTAGTATTCAAGGGGGCTTAATCCCCCAACTTAGAATGTGCCAGGGGGCGTGTTTGCAGAGTGCTGCAGGGAGGCGGCGGGGCCTCGGCTAGTTGCCGGTTCCTTTTTTCTTTTTTTTTAATTACTTATCTTATGGTAGGGGGGCTGTGTGGCCCCCCTTCCCATGGCCACTTTTGGCCCCGGGGACCCCATCCCCCAGGGCCTGAGCATTTTCTTTTCTTTTTTTTTATCAAACGGGAAGGGGAGCGCGTGGCCCCGCTCTCCTGGGCCATTTCTGGCCCCAGGGACCCATCCCCCAGGGCCGGCCCTTTGCGTTGGGGACTGTCCCACCGGCTTCCAGCCTCCTGCAGGAACCAGCATTGCTTTTGAGCAAGGGGAGCTGCTAACATGCAGCTCCCCTTGCTCAAAAGCTATCTGCTTTGCTTCATTGAAGCAAGAGCAGGCTTTCCTGCTCTCGCACAATGAAGCAAAGCAGAGTTTGCTATGACAGGGCGGGAGCCTCACGGCTCCCCCCTGCCATAGCAAACGGCAATGTGCCATGTGTGGGCATCCCGGGACATTGCAGGAGCCCAGAGTGGTCCCCAGGGCCATCAAGGGCTCCTGGGGGGCTACGTGGCCCCCTCTAAAGTCTTCAAAGCCCCGGGGAGGTGGTGATCCCTGGGGCCCAGGGCTCCGCTATGAACCCCCGCATTTTTAATCAGTATGTGCCCCGGGGACGTGGTGGTCCCCAGGGCATGTGGGGGGGCTCTGTCCCCCCACACATCATTTTAATTTTAAAACAGAGCCCCCAGGGAGGTGGCGGTCCCTGGGCTGCAGGGGGCCATGTGCCCCAGGGAGGTTACGTTCCCCGGGGCAGCGTGAGGGGGATTGGGACCCCAATGCATTTTTTTTTAAACCCCCGGGGAGGTGGTGGTCCTCGGGGCTGAGGGGGTCAGCAGTGCCCTCTGCATACAATTAAATAAGCCCCGGGGAGGTGGCGGTCCCCGTGGCCATGGGGGCCCCCGCGGGCCACCGCAAATTAATTGGTGAGTGCCCCCGGGACCTGGCCCACCTAGGGGCTCTTTCAAAAACGAAGCGAGGGAGCCTGTGCTTCGTTTTGTTTTATTTTCTGGGCCGGATTCGCAACCCCAGCGCAAAATCGGCCGCTTCTTTTTTTTAAAAGTGCTTTTTATGGCCTTGGGGGTCCTTGTGGGACCCCCTGAGCAGGCCTAGGGCGTCAGGGTGTTTGTACCCTGCCCCCTTTTCTTGTGTTTTAACCTGTATTTCACTGTTTTCTTGTGACTCGGTTCTACCGAGTCACAAGATGGCTCTCTAGTGAGCTTCTTGGCTCAATGGAGAGTGTTAATTGTGCATTTATTTCTTGCGCAGATGACAGAATCCAACAGAGGAAATAATTATGGAGTGAGCGAACTACGAGTCCCAGAAAACTGTGCTGATTGTTAAAGTCATTAGGCCCACCAGAGGGCGATAAAAGTAACTAACTAAGTGACTTGGACTATCACTTCTTTCTGTCTAAAGGCACACACTTTGCCCGTGAACAAGGAGCAGGAGCTCCGAAACGCGTTGTTTTTTTTATTGTATTTAGACATTGCCAATGCCTGTTTTTTAAGAATAAAGAATGCTGCCACAAATGACAGGATCTGACTGTCCTTGAGTGCATCCTTGCAGGGGCGCATCTTGTTTGACATGATATATATATACATATATATACATCACAGTTCATTTTAAAATCAAGCAATCACTCACCAAAAGGTTGATGTTTATTCCAGTAACGCGTTTCTAGTGTCACGCACTCTTGCTCACACACTGGATGTGAGTAACCCGGCAGACTACATACCATTCCTATGACATAAAGAGCGGACAAAAAAGAGAGCTGTAATACAACAGTAAACCTGGCATCCATTTTGAAGTGCATAAATGCCCACTGTCATGGTGCCTATTCCTTCAGTTTACAGTCAACATCATAATATGATATATTATGACACATCTATAGATCTCACAGTGTTATTGCATATAGGGTCATTGTTATCAGTCACAATAATACCTTCGCAAATCGCTCTCCCTGCATTATATGTGTATTCCTAATGGTTTATGGCATCCATCTTGTACCTCTCATAGTGAGATGCTTATGGTAGTAGAGAATGTGGCATAAATATGGGCTCCGTATTCCAGGAGAAACATCTCAACTTGTGTAGGGACTACGGTGAGCAGTCTCGATGTGGGTCTAAACACTAACAAATCAATGTGACATTTGCTACAAAGTGTCTGTTCATTATATACGTTTTATTGGTATAGTGCCCCACTTTACACCTCACACAGTATGTCAGCCATAGTGATGAGATTCTGGAATTCTCACCAACCTACCATCATCTACATATAACACTTATGATACCGCAATCATAAAGAAAAAATGAAAGGAAATTCATATGTTCTGCAAAAAGCAACCTAGCCAACTGCATGTTCACGTATCATTATTCCAAATCTAGTGGTGTATGTCAAAAGTTTAAATACGGTCACTGTGAAATAATTGTGATAAAAATAGGGTTAAAAAGGGTTTATGTATCTTATCTGTAACGTGCCTTTCACCACTTCCTCGTGATATTCGCAGAAAAGGGTAGGGACCCCTGACGATCACAGACTTTGTGAGATGGTCCCTTCCTTTTACCCTGTGATATGAAAGAAGAAAAGAACTTATGCAATTCAAGTAGTATGCATATGATAACATATATAAGCACATTTAGAGAACATATCAGACTTTAATTATATACAGATTTTGCACAATTGTAGGAACCTACATCTAGTTACTCAGAGTAAATATGACTCTAGATGTATATTCTTACTAATGTTCCTAGTTTTCCCGTAGGTGGGTCCCTAATTCTTCATCTACGTTGTGCCCCTTGGGGAATCTGTATTGGAGATTGAGAATATGCCAGGATTCCTTTTTTCTGAGTTGTAGGGTTCTGTTACCACCTCTATAGTTCTGGTGTACCTGCTCAATGATGAAATATTGCAGTAGGGAGCTGTTGGATAAGTGATACTCGGCGAAATGCTTGGTCACCGGGTAGTGTGGATCTTTCTTACTTATTGCCCGCATGTGCTCCAATATTCTTTTCTTTGCCGGAAAGATAGTGCTGTCAATATACTGTAACTTGCAGGGGCACTCCAGTACATAGATGATGTATGTGGAGCTACAGGTTACAAATTTGGTAATGTTTCTTAAACCCGTAGGTGTTTCATAGGTTTTTTTCATGTAGCTTGCCCGGCACGCCTTACAGTGGCCACATGGAAAAAAAAAACTGTAGTCCCCGTTGAAAGGTGCGCTGTTTTCCCTTGACTAGTATGTCTCTAAGGTTTCTAAATTTCCTGTATGTTATCATAGGTAGCTCTTGTCCGAATATCGGGTCACTCGTCAAAATGTTCCAGTTGCGTGCCACTATTCCCTTGATTTTCCTAGATTGTAAATTGTAGGTCAAAATTACCCTGGGTGTAGCATCTTTGTCAGTATTTGCATGTTCCTCCTGTTTTTCGAGGAGAATTTCTTCCCTTGTGATTCTCCTAGCCTTGTTCCTTGCTCTATTCAGAACCCGCTTGGGGTAGCCTTGTTCTGTAAATCTTTACATCATGTTTTCTTGTTCTCTCAGATAGTAGTCCTCAGTGTTGCAGGTACTCTTTGTTCTCAATAGCTCCCCATATGGAATACTCCATTTCAGGGTTTCTGGGTGACTACTGAGAGCATGTAGTAGACTGTTGCCAGTTAAAGCTTTCCTGTGTAGTGTGGTTTTAAGTTTGTTTTTCTCCACCTCGACTTTAACGTCAAGGAATTCAATACTTTCAATACTTGTGGTGTAGGTAAGTTTGAGGTTGTGGTCATTTCTGTTCAGGTCATCTACTTATTTTACTGCACTTGCCTCTGCCTTTCCATATGAAGAATGTATTGTCTATATAGCGCAGCCATTTGATCACTCTTCCTTCCCTGTGTTCTGCTTCCCAAACTCCTAGAAAAAGATTTGCGAAGCTCGGGGCAAAACATGTCCCCTTAGCAGTTCTGAGAACTTGCTTGTAGATGGTTCCATCAAACACAAATATATTGAAATAACAGCCAAAAGCATATTATGAAATGTATAGTAACCTAAAAAGACCAAAAAACTGTCACAAAATCAAAACCGACATCACAAATAATTTTTATATAAATAATAAATATTTTATCACATCAGTCTAAATATTAAATAAAACTCCAATGTTAAATAGGACTGAGATAATAAAATAATGTTTAAATTATTTACACCAAAAATGTAAACCTCACCAGCCAAAAAGCTCAACGAACAAACCCAATCCATCATGTAAAATAAATGCACAATAAAAACATGTAAAACACAAAATTCCAAATAACAATCACTTAATTCTTAGACAAACAATAAAAAATAACATTTCCCACCCAAAATAAATAATATAAATAAGACTTACTGTTCGGTAGCTGCAAATCTTCCTCTGTGTTCACGTAGTCAAAAATATTATTCCACCAAAAATGGGAATCATATTGTCGAAGAACCACAAAAAAATTAAAATAAAACGAATCCAATAAACATTCCTCAAAGCAATCCACAGTATCTATCAATCAATCAATCAATCAATCAATCAATCAATCAATCAATCAATCAGGGAATTGTGAAGCTCGCTACTCACCCATGAGGGTCTCAAGGCGCTGGGGTGGGGGTGCAGCTCTGAGTTAGCCGAAATGCCAGGTCTTGAGGCTTTTCCTAAAAGTGTGCAGAGTGGGGGAGCTCCTGATGTTGACTGGGAGCTCATTCCAGGCCTTGGCTGTGATGTAGTAGAAGGCTCTTCCACCCACTCTGGTTCTGCGTATGCACGGGGTTTCTGCTAGGGCAAGGTCTGTAGAGTGGAGGTTTCTTTTGGGTATGTGGAAGGAGACTCTTTCATTGAGGTATTTGGGTCCGGTGTTGTGGAGAGATTTGTAGGCATGGGTGAGCAGTTTCAAAGTCACTCTTCTCCCGATGAGGAGCCAGTGGAGGTCTTGCAGGTGTTGGGTGATGTGTTCATGTCGAGGGATGCCGAGGACTAGTCTGGCTGCTGTGTTCTGGATGATCTGGAGCTTGCGTAGCAGGGTTTTGTTGATTCCAGCGTAGAGGGCGTTCCCGTAGCCCAGTCTGCTGGTTATGAGTGTGTTGGTGATGGTCTTTCTATCTTTGGAGGGATCCACTTGAAAGTCTTCCGGAGAATGCAGAGGGTGTGGAAGCAGGAGAAGGTGATGGCGTTGATCTGGCGGGAGTTGAGTATGATGCCGAGGTTCTGGTCGTGGTCCATGGGGGGGGTTGCCGAGGGCAGTGGGCCACCAAGTATTGTCCCAGGCCGAGGGGCTGGGTCAAAGGACAAGGACTTCTGTCTTCTCTGAAGAGAGCTTCAGACAGCTGTGACATCTTTCATTCTTTCCTGGAAGCTGAGTCTGGTTTCTTCCGGGTTCTTTGTGAGGGAGAGGAGCTGGGTGTCGTCAGCATAGGATACTATGCTGAGTCCATGCTTTCTGACGATGGCCGCGAGGGGGGCCATGTAGATGTTGAAGAGGGTGGGTCTGAGCGACGATCCTTGGGGAACTCAGCAGTTGATCTAGGGTTCAGAGAGGAAAGGCGGGAGTCTGATCCTTTGGGTTCTTCTGGTGAGAAAGGAGATGATCCAGTCGAGGGTGGTTACCGGTATGCCGGCGTCATGGAGTCTGGCTGTAAGAGTGCGGTGAGAGACGGGGTTGAAAGCTGCGTAGAGGTCTAGCAGGATGAGAGCCGGGGTGTGGTCTTGGTCAAGGAGCGTGCGGCTGTCGTCTGTGGCGGCGAGGAGGGCGGTCTCGGTGCTGGGGTTGCTGCTGAATCCAGATTGGGAGGAGTCGAGGATGCCGTTCTCCTCTATGAAGTGTGTCAGTTGGGCGTTGATGATCTTCTCAGTGACTTTGGCTGCAAAGGGAAGGAGAGAGATGGGTCAGTAGTTTTTCAAGACCGTCGGGTCTGCCGAGGGCTTTTTTAGGAGGGGCTTCTGCGCGTTTCCAGTTGTTATGGATGGTCCAGGATTCTAGGAACTATAATAAACCCGAAAATGTGTTTAAAAAAGGAACGCTCCTGGAAACCTGAAAAAAGGAAATCAAAGTCAAAAATATTGGTTTATTATAAATGGAAAGTGACTTCCTTTACAAAAAAAAATACTAACTCCCTGTTCCCATAGGACACATTTCTAGACAAAAACCTGTAAACAAGAAAACCCACCCGCGCAACACAGTACATTCCCAAAAACACATTTATATTACTCTCAATCATCATAAAATATGTAACATAATACAATGTAAAGTAACATAACAGAACAATACATTACTATTAATAATCAATATATTTTTTAAAATATTTATTACCATTACTAAACTTTGAACCATAAAATAAAAAACAGCATAATCCAAAATGGAACATTCATAAAATTAAATAAATATATAACCTATGTATTTAAATAAAAAACATACGCTCTGAAATTGAAATGGCAATCCCTACTAGAGGGTTTGAGGTTATCAAAAGAGATAATGAAGCCCTCGGCTCGGAAGAGCCAGTTAATTCTGGCCAGTTATGATATGCAACCCTATTTAGCTAATGTAAATAATCCATGCCATAGATTTGTGCTGATCCGGTGGCGGATGGAAATATTTCATCATTTAACTAGCTTCACCATCATTAATGATCCTGTAATATGCCCATGTGACATCCTGTAATATGCCCATGTGACAATGTCTCTAAGCAGAGTACTATACATATCCTCTTTTTTTGTACATTCTATTCTGAAATGAGAAAATGTTTGAGAAAGCCCCTGCTAAAACAACTTGGAATTGTGCAATGTAATCCAGCTTTTATTTATTTACAATCACTCCTGAGTTTGATAGTTTTTCAGGTTCATCAGGTCTGGCGAGGGCATTTTTAGGTGGGGCTTGACATCTGCATGTTTCCAGTCATCACGAAAGGTCCCGGATTCTAGGAATTATAATAAGCCCGAAAAAGTGTTTTGAAAAAGGAATACTCCTGGAAACCTGAAAAAAGGAAATCAAAGACAAAAATATTGGTTAAAGATAAATGAAAAGTGATTTTCTTTACCAAAAAAAAACTAACTCCCAGTACCCATAAGACACATTTCTAGACAAAAACCTGTAAACAAGAAAACCCACCCGCGAAACACAGTACATTCCCAAAAACACATATATATATAACTCTTAATCATCATAAAATATGTAACATAGTACAATATAATGTAAGGTAAGAGAACAATACATTACTATTATTAATCAATATATTTTTTTGATATTTAATACCATTACAAAACTTTGAACCATAAAATAAAAAAAGTCTTAATCCAAAATGGAACATTCATAAAATTAAATAAATATATAACCAATTTTTTAAAATAAAATCATACGCTCTTAAACTGAAATGTTTTTCCCCATTAGAGGATTTGAGGATATCAACAGAGACAATGAAGCCCTCGGTTTAGAAGAACCAGTTAATTCTGACCAGTTATGGTCTGCAACCCTATTTAGCTACATAATCCATGCCATAGATTTGTGCTGATCCAGTTCTGGCTGGACATATTTAACCAGCTTCCCCATCATTAATACCTGGTCACACGATCCTGTGTTATGCCCATGTGACAATGTCTCTAAGCAGAGTACTATACATATTCTCTTTTTTTGTCCATTCTATTCTGAGTTGAGAAAATGTTTGATAAAGCCCCTGCTAAAACAGCTTGGAATTGTGCAATGTCATCCAGCTTTTATTTATTTACAATCACTCCTGAGTTTGAATATATGTGCTGTATTGTTGCGATATTTATTGTCCGTTATTAGATGTAGGAAGCAGTTGTAGATATTTTATCGATTATAAGAGGATGTTCCTGCCTATTTATACCCATGTGTTTTATATACCATTTTTAACCATTTCTTTTAATCGGCTTTTATATCAGGTTCTGTATATTTTTGCAGTTTTGTGATTCACTATGCGTTTCAAATAAAGCTTTCTAAAAGAGTTTTTTTAAACATACAAAATATTTTTATGACATAATTTCCAACAATAAAGTAATATTTTAATTATAAAACTATTCTCCACAAAATCATGAAATGTAAAGTTTATTATGTAATAATTACTTAATAAATTTACTTGTATATATTCTTAATTTAAAACATGTTTTTGTAATTTAAATATTTATCTTAATATTTTTAAACAATTATTGACATTTTATATAATTACAATATATTTAGTTAATTATAAATTATAATGCATACATATTACATATTATTAATTTAACAAAATTAATTTTATGATTTTACAATATTAATTTTTAAATACTAAACATAAAGGGGCCGATTCCGATCCTGTATTTTTCTTTCCCGTCCGACTCGTATCGGTAAATTTTTCCATACAAATCGTACAAGTCCCGTCCGACCCGTGAAGTACAACTTTTCCTGATCCGATTTGTACGGATCGGCCCGATCCTTACAAATGGATCGGGAAAAGTTGTACCAGACGGACCCGGACACTTTTCCGTACAAATTGTAAAAATGCAGTCCAACCGTACTAGTACGATCCGGACCGGGCTTTCCGATTTACGATTTGTAGGGAAAACGTCCCATACACGGGGAATGCCATTACCCGCTACGAAGCGAACTTTGTACGACTCGTATCCCGGGAAAAGTTGTTCATGGGGTGCGAGTCGTACAGGGGTATGAGTCGTACAGTCATACACCCCCGTGCGTTGTGTATGTACGGTGCGTACCCCAACATCGCATATGTACTGTGCGTACCCCCAACATCATGTACCCCAACATCGCGTACCCCAACATCGCGTACCCCAACATCGCGTACCCCAACATCACGTATGTACGGTGTGTACATACGCGATGTTGGGGTATTTTGTTGTCCAAACCCCTCTTCTTCCATGAGCCATGCAAAGGATACAGATTCTCTTTTCCCGTTGATTTCTTCTCATAAAGCATCTCCTTTAAACTCACTTTCTTCAGTTTGGTTTGCGATCACCACAGCATGGTCCACATCAGGCGACTGCTTCCCATGGGCTGGTGGCCTCCTTGATTCTCTTCTAAGAAGGCCATCCAGTCATCAGAAGCAATTACCCAGTAAGTGGCTTTTCCACACAGGTCCTCTGACCAGTCCCCAGCACTGGATCCCACTGTGGAGCCCCCATACTAACTGGCATCAGTTGTGGCTGGCATGCAGCCTCCATGGAGAAAGGGCAGAGCGCGCATGACTGGTTTGGACGGCCCCAGAGGGCCGACCAAACAGTCATTGCACCCTCAGGAGTGGGTACAACACTCCTCCCCTGCTCGGGGAGCAGCCCCGCTCACCCGCCTGCCTGCAACTAAACATAAAATGGTTATAACAGGAAGTTATTACCATTTTATGTTTCTGCTTCTCGCACTGTGAGAAAGTAGTGGGCGATGCTCCTCTGCCCTAATGGAGGAGCCGCCCCTGCCTGGCATGTTGTAGACCTATTACCTTTTGCAACTGCAAAGTGTGCAAAGGGTCCATTCAACTTCGTTTCCTTCTCTCCGCCTTTCCTCAGCCATCAACAAGTAATTTTCACTATTTTCAGCATGAGCGTCCCAGTGATAGCTCCTGGATGGTGGTCATTTAGGAGTGTTTTTTCCTGGTAAGAATCTCGTGGATTGAGAATGAATCTAAACCGCTCTGAAGTATTTTACCCAAAAAGGCAGAGCAGTAAAAAGGACCCTGTATTTGCCTTTACAAATTATTCCTTCACCCTTCTTTTATGGTCTTCCGCACAGGTGGCGCCACCAGACATGATGGGGGGTCAATTGTTCAAGATCAGCTGGCTGGCCCCCCATCCTTGTAGGTAAAGTACTATAGCAAGTGAATAAACATACAGCACAACGTTATGTTATTTGTTTTGATAATATAACAGTTATTGTGTCTTTTTTGATGAAATATTCTATTGTATTTTTTTGTTCACTGATTTGTAAATGCTACCATATATCAAGTTGTTATATATGATACTAAACTAAGATAAAAAATAAAAAATATCAAATGAAGAAATAGAAATGATATATTTTTCTAACTATAATCGTGTATGAAGATTCTATTTATAAGATTAGTATTACTAGTGGTTACACTTATGGTCTACACCTGGAATACGTTGTGCTGTATGTTTATTCACTTGCTATAGTACTTTACCTACATGATTTTTTTCCCTACGTATAGCAAGTTTACTAGTTATGTAGGGGTCCCCTTTTTTCCAATCAGTGGCCCTCCATCCTTGGCCTTGGCCAACCTTGCTCCTCATCTTGGAGACGGCGCAGAGGTGAAGGGTGAGGGTCCTATGTTTGGAGGACGTCCGCCATCTTAGGGTCTTCTAAATAGGTGGATAAGAAAAATGCTGTTATTTGATGGTGTCAGCATTTTCGCCCTGCTCTCAGGTCCTCATTCCAAGTGACCATTTAATTCAAATGGGGCGCGTAACAGGAGTTACAGGCTCCATCGGAATTATAAATTATGTCGGAGGATTTATTTCAGGTACTATTTCTATAAGAGATTTCGATCCTGGCACGTTATTCCCCAAAATCTGCTAATACCCTTATCTCCCCACCCTCTGGAATTACCCAGACTGCGGTAACCGGAGAGTTGGGGGAATAATGGGTTTATTTTGGGCCGCTTCCAGTGAATGCCTAAATCAGACACGTGGCGTGCTGGGAAATGGTTCGAGGCGGTAGTCATCTTGGAGACGGCGCAGAGGTGAAGGGTGAGGGTCCTATGTTTGGAGGATGTCCGCCATCTTAGGGTCTTCTAAATAGGTGGATAAGAAAAATGCTGTTATTTGATGGTGTCAGCATTTTCGCCCTGCTCTCAGGTCCTCATTCCAAGTGACCATTTAATTCAAATGGGGCGCGTAACAGGAGTTACAGGCTCCATCGGAATTATAAATTATGTCGGAGGATTTATTTCAGGTACTATTTCTATCAGAGATTTCGATCCTGGCACGTTATTCCCCAAAATCTGCTAATACCCTTATCTCCCCACCCTCTGAAATTACCCAGACTGCGGTAACCGGAGAGTTGGGGGAATAATGGGTTTATTTTGGGCCGCTTCCAGTGAATGCCTAAATCAGACACGTGGCGTGCTGGGAAATGGTTCGAGGCGGTGGTCTGAGGGCAAAATGTTAAATTGTTAATTTGCCTTCTGCAATGTCTTTAAAGGGTATGAAAGCTAGAACTAATACACTGCAAAGAGATGTAGTGAGTTAGAAAACTTATTTAAACGGCAACGGTGTGCCCTAAATAGTCTGAAATGAGATGGTGAGCCTCAGATGCCGTTTCTTAGACACATTAAAAGGGCACGCGCTCTGGCGGCAGCGGTGACGAGCGCGTGGCATTCATGCCTTTATGAACATCTCCAGATTACACGGCGCAATATCTTTCTTCATTTTTGTTTCACAGCTGATCTTGGTGTTTCGACAAAGGGTAGCCCACTTTATGAGAAAATAAAATTGCAGATAATTGAATTTTGCTGCTAAGTTTCTTTAAAGCCCGTCTATCAAACTTTGGCGGAGCTACAAAATGCCAGTGTGCTGGACAAAAACATGTTCTTATCGAATTGTGATTAACAATTGCAAAGTCACACTCCAGGCAGCCTGTCAGAGGAGGGATTTTAAAGCGAGATGCGGAGTAATATCCTTTCTTTTCAGGGAATCTTGAAATGCACTGTATGAAATTGAAAGATTTTCAGCTTGATATGCAAGTAAATTGGCAATTTAGTTATCAGACAATGCCCACGCATTCAGCCAGAGAAGAAAGGAGGCGTTTTATTATTTTTTATGTATGCTCCAGCGCCTCTCTCAGTTCAAGCATAATCGCAAAACAAAAAGAAGATGAGCCATTTAGGATTTATTTAACAAATATTATGTATTTTACTTTTCAGAATATGTGCAGAAATATAATGTGCTACCGGTTTACGTTCTAAAGCTAGTGAAAAAAGGAATTTTGCTAAGAGGAGCAGTAGGTATTAAACTACATAAGGCCCTGCCATTTTCCTAGGTTTCCTTGATACACTCTTTACTAATAAAGGCAAATGCTCAAACCTGGGACAGCCATTCTCATAATAACCCTAAGAACTGTATTCTGATCGAAATCTTCATTGTAGTGTCTGGCTTTGACAAGCTGTAAGACCAAACAATATCATCAAGAGCCTGATTCACGAGGCTGCACTTACATGTTTGTGTAAGTTTACTCTTTTTCGGTATTCACAAAACTGCCATTTAATGTTAAGGCTATAACTGCGGAGACTCCGCGGTCGGGGAGGAGAACTTCGCGCACAAAAAGATAGGCCTGTCCTATCTTTTTATGTGCGGATTTCACACCCCGACTGCGGAGTCTCCGCAGTTGTAAAGTTACTATTAAATTGCAGTTTTGTGAATACAGAAATAGAGTAAACTTACGCAAAAGTGTAAGTTTACCTTTGTGAATCAGGCCATAGTCAGTATTTCAACTGCCCCTTCCAGCCGTTGGCTTTCATCGACCAGCCTCTTTCAGCCGTTGTCTTGAGACTTCGCCAATCAGCTCCGGGCTCAGCCCAGTGGAGTATTCATTCAGCTCTCACCTAATGTTATTGGCTGTTTGATTGTATGTTTCACCGACAGAGTACTTGCACTGAACTGCACGAGGCACTGCTTTACAACCATATTCATCTTTGTCCACTCCTGATAGTTCCCTCAAGTGTCTCACTATAATGTGCTAGCACTGCATTGCATTAGCATATTATACCCAGACTCATTGGCTTTACCACTGCTTGTTTAAAAATGTATGCTCTTTCTTCCTTTTCTTGCCCCCGATCTTATTATATATCATACAAAGCATAACCTTGTGGGTATGGGTGAAGCAGGAATGGACAGAAGGGGAATGCAAGGACTGTGATGTAGGTGTATGAAAAGTGTGTATTACATCCCTATTATTTTCCTGCCTTTAGGTCATGGAATTGCCTGCTTTTCCTTTGTTTGTGTTCTGTTGTAGTTAGTTGGCACTGAAAATGGATATGTTTTTTTAAGTGAGTTGGCTTGAAAATTGGATGGATGTCTAAGAACTTTCTTTCTTAAAAGTCCTAATTTTAAAAATGAAAACTTACCTATAACTTTGCAATTAATGGGTATTAACCATAGTTTTCACAAGAATTATGGGAAGTTTGCAAAAAGTGGCAAAGTGTATAGTAGCTCCTGGAAGAAATGGGCAAAAATGAGAAAGGAGGACATTCTTCTGTGTTGCGAGGCTGACCATTCAAGAGGGCATGATCCTCAGATTATCAGGAACATTTGAGAAGATGACAGTGAGAGATCAATGATTGTAAAGACCAACTAGTCTCATCCCCGGAATATAGACATTATTATGAGTTTGGCGGTTCTGTGGACCACTGAATCAGTGGGGGCGGTCGGAGCACAGTGAGCTCGGCGGTTCAACCTCCGTATTACGAGTTGGGCAGATAGGCTTTGTGAAGACCACTGCTGGACCGCCGATAGAGCCAGCAAACCGACGACCACCAGGTTCGCGGTCGGGGAAAGGCAGCCACAATAGGGCAGAACAGGGGAGCTGCACCGTCATCTGTATTAAGAGTTGCCTGTTCCATGAGCAGACTGCGGCGATCCGACCGCCTGCTTCAAGGCGGTGGTGACGAAGGATTTGGGGTGGGTACTCACCCCTTTCTTCTTCTTCCAGGCAGATTCCAACGTGGATCCCTTTCTCCAGTTCCTCCCTTCACAACAAGATCTTCACGACGAGGATTATGACCCTGTTTGCAGCAATCTACAGGTGAGTGCTTTTTGAACCATATACCCATTGCCAGGGCCGCCCACAAAGGGGCTGAACCCCAGTAATGGATATATGGTATTTTTCCACATATATCATGCATATTTGTGCATCAGATACATCTGCAGTCGAAATGCACACATAGGCATCAATATATTTGTGAAAAATAGTCCCCAACGCTGCAAGATCCCCGCCTCCACACCACCGGTCCCGGGGTCAATTCGTAATACAGCAGTCTTTGAACCGCCAGCACCGTGGCCTACTGGCAGATGCAGTCCTACGGCGGTTGGACTGCAAAACTTGTGATAAGGCCTATAATCCAGATCTGCCAATCTGCTGTCTCTGCTACCCCCTTAAGATTGACCATAGAATTCACAACCTAGATGTTGGTTCTATCTGAGACTACTCATCCTGCCGGCTGAGGAGCAGCTCTGTACTTAGCGGCTAGTTTCTTGAAATTTGAGGAACTAATGGATTGTATTATACCCCATAAGCCTTAATGGATAAGGACATTAAGCTAGTGCCCCCAACCCTTATGACTGGCATCTATTGTCATAACTGAAGGAGTATAAAAGGAAAGGAAATCCCCTTTATAGGTGGAGAAGGGACCACTGTGCCTCATCAACGAACAGCTCGTTTTTACTAGAAATTGTAGCATAATGGGATATATGGAAAAAGGTGTAGGGTAGGTTCAGGGTAAAACTAAATCTATTAGTTATTCCTCATAATGTACAAGTTCTAGCTATCCACCAGCACCCAACTCTTTCCTGACCAGGATCAACATGTCCAGCTTGCCCACCTGGATGTTGGCAGTGTCCAGCTCGTTGACATCCCTGACTCATTCCTGGCTACTTGAGGAGAATGCCACTTATGCAAAGGCTAATAAAACAGTAGCAAAAACCAAAGGAAATGATGGACGGAGTGTTGAACATTGCAAGCACTCACCCCCAGTCAACTGATCTGGGTTTAATCCATCACTGTTCTTTAGCCCACTCTGCCACCCCAGTTCAGACATGGCCATATGCAAATCAGTCTGACCCTGTGCCTCATGGGAACAGTCCAGCCCGAACTGCCAAGCCATGTCTTCCCTGGACCGGAAACAAGCTTCCTAGGACCGGTTTCTGGCATTTCAGCCGTCTTCAGCCAGGCTTGCTTGAATCCAGTGGCAAAGTGAGCAAGGGACTCACGTCTGAGCATACCCTGCCAACTTATGGCGAACAAAGCAAAAACCAAAGGAAATGATGGACGGAGTGTTGAACATTGCAAGCACTCACCCCCAGTCAACTGATCTGGGTTTAATCCATCACTGTTCTTTAGCCCACTCTGCCACCCCAGTTCAGACATGGCCATATGAAAATCAGTCTGACCCTGTGCCTCATGGGAACAGTCCAGCCCGAACTGCCAAGCCATGTCTTCCCTGGACCGGAAACAAGCTTCCTAGGACCGGTTTCTGGCATTTCAGCCGTCTTCAGCCAGGCTTGCTTGAATACAGTGGCAAAGTGAGCAAGGGACTCACGTCTGAGCATACCCTGCCAACTTATGGCGAACAAAGCAAAAACCAAAGGAAATGATGGACGGAGTGTTGAACATTGCAAGCACTCACCCCCAGTCAACTGATCTGGATTTAATCCATCACTGTTCTTTAGCCTACTCTGCCACCCCAGTTCAGACATGGCCATATGCAAATCAGTCTGACCCTGTGCCTCATGGGAACAGTCCAGCCCGAACTGCCAAGCCATGTCTTCCCTGGACCGGAAACAAGCTTCCTAGGACCGGTTTCTGGCATTTCAGCCATCTTCAGCCAGACTTGCTTGAATCCAGTGGCAAAGTGAGCAAGGGACTCACGTCTGAGCATACCCTGCCAACTTATGGCGAACAAAGCAAAAACCAAAGGAAATGATGGACGCAGTGTTGAACATTGCAAGCACTCACCCCCAGTCAACTGATCTGGGTTTAATGCATCACTGTTCTTTAGCCCACTCTGCCACCCCAGTTCAGACATGGCCATATGCAAATCAGTCTGACCCTGTGCCTCATGGGAACAGTCCAGCCCGAACTGCCAAGCCATGTCTTCCCTGGACCGGAAACAAGCTTCCTAGGACCGGTTTCTGGCATTTCAGCCGTCTTCAGCCAGGCTTGCTTGAATCCAGTGGCAAAGTGAGCAAATGTAAATGTAAATGTCAAGGTACTTATAGAGCGCACTGTCACCAGACGGCCACCTTGCGGTGTCGCCTTTTGCGGTTTCCTGGCGCTGATATTCATACCGCTGTGGAACCCCTCCTGGCTTTCCCTGTGAAGTGTCCACTCCTGGGCACCCACAGGGTGAAGCCAGGCATCCTTAGCGCTGTTGGGGCCGGTGTGGAGGCTAAGCAAGCTATTGCCCAGAGTTGCAGCGTGGGCCCGTGATTAGAATAGGCACCGAGGCGAGAATAGACAGGTCCAAGGAAATTGAGCCCGAGCCCCGCAGAGGCGGGAATCGAACCCTGGTCCCTGGCCAGAACTCTGTTTCAGGGTCTGCAGCTCTAACCATTGAGCCACACTGCTCACTTTGCCACTGGATTCAAGCAAGCCTGGCTGAAGACGGCTGAAATGCCAGAAACCGGTCCTAGGAAGCTTGTTTCCGGTCCAGGGAAGACATGGCTTGGCAGTTCGGGCTGGACTGTTCCCATGAGGCACAGGGTCAGACTGATTTGCATATGGCCATGTCGGAACAGGGGTGGCAGAGTGGGCTAAAGAACGGTGATGGATTAAACCCAGATCAGTTGACTGGGGGTGAGTGCTTGCAATGTTCAACACTCCGTCCCTCATTTCCTTTGGTTTTTGCTTTGTTTGCCATAAGTTGGCAGGGTATGCTCAGACGTGAGTCCCTTGCTCACTTTGCCACTGGATTCAAGCAAGCCTGGCTGAAGACGGCTGAAATGCCAGAAACCGGTCCTAGGAAGCTTGTTTACGGTCCAGGGAAAACATGGCTTGGCAGTTCGGGCTGGACTGTTCCCATGAGGCACAGGGTCAGAATGATTTGCATATGGCCATGTCGGAACAGGGGTGGCAGAGTGGGCTAAAGAACGGTGATGGATTAAACCCAGATCAGTTGACTGGGGGTGAGTGCTTGCAATGTTCAACACTCCGTCCCTCATTTCCTTTGGTTTTTGCTTTGTTTGCCATAAGTTGGCAGGGTATGCTCAGACGTGAGTCCCTTGCTCACTTTGCCACTGGATTCAAGCAAGCCTGGCTGAAGACGGCTGAAATGCCAGAAACCGGTCCTAGGAAGCTTGTTTCCGGTCCAGGGAAGACATGGCTTGGCAGTTCGGGCTGGACTGTTCCCATGAGGCACAGGGTCAGACTGATTTGCATATGGCCATGTCGGAACAGGGGTGGCAGAGTGGGCTAAAGAACGGTGATGGATTAAACCCAGATCAGTTGACTGGGGGTGAGTGCTTGCAATGTTCAACACTCCGTCCCTCATTTCCTTTGGTTTTTGCTTTGTTTGCCATAAGTTGGCAGGGTATGCTCAGACGTGAGTCCCTTGCTCACTTTCCCACTGGATTCAAGCAAGCCTGGCTGAAGACGGCTGAAATGCCAGAAACCGGTCCTAGGAAGCTTGTTTCCGGTCCAGGGAAGACATGGCTTGGCAGTTCGGGCTGGACTGTTCCCATGAGGCACAGGGTCAGACTGATTTGCATATGGCCATGTCGGAACAGGGGTGGCAGAGTGGGCTAAAGAACGGTGATGGATTAAACCCAGATCAGTTGACTGGGGGTGAGTGCTTGCAATGTTCAACACTCCGTCCCTCATTTCCTTTGGTTTTTGCTTTGTTTGCCATAAGTTGGCAGGGTATGCTCAGACGTGAGTCCCTTGCTCACTTTGCCACTGGATTCAAGCAAGCAAGCCTGGCTGAAGACGGCTGAAATGCCAGAAACCGGTCCTAGGAAGCTTGTTTCCGGTCCAGGGAAGACATGGCTTGGCAGTTCGGGCTGGACTGTTCCCATGAGGCACAGGGTCAGACTGATTTGCATATGGCTATGTCGGAACAGGGGTGGCAGAGTGGGCTAAAGAACGGTGATGGATTAAACCCAGATCAGTTGACTGGGGGTGAGTGCTTGCAATGTTCAACACTCCGTCCCTCATTTCCTTTGGTTTTTGCTTTGTTTGCCATAAGTTGGCAGGGTATGCTCAGACGTGAGTCCCTTGCTCACTTTGCCACTGGATTCAAGCAAGCCTGGCTGAAGACGGCTGAAATGCCAGAAACCGGTCCTAGGAAGCTTGTTTCCGGTCCAGGGAAGACATGGCTTGGCAGTTCGGGCTGGACTGTTCCCATGAGGCACAGGGTCAGACTGATTTGCATATGGCCATGTCGGAACAGGGGTGGCAGAGTGGGCTAAAGAACGGTGATGGATTAAACCCAGATCAGTTGACTGGGGGTGAGTGCTTGCAATGTTCAACACTCCGTCCCTCATTTCCTTTGGTTTTTGCTTTGTTTGCCATAAGTTGGCAGGGTATGCTCAGACGTGAGTCCCTTGCTCACTTTGCCACTGGATTCAAGCAAGCCTGGCTGAAGACAGCTGAAATGCCAGAAACCGGTCCTAGGAAGCTTGTTTCCGGTCCAGGGAAGACATGGCTTGGCAGTTTGGTCTGGACTGTTCCCATGAGGCACAGGGTCAGACTGATTTGCATATGGCCATGTCGGAACAGGGGTGGCAGAGTGGGCTAAAGAACGGTGATGGATTAAACCCAGATCAGTTGACTGGGGGTGAGTGCTTGCAATGTTCAACACTCCGTCCCTCATTTCCTTTGGTTTTTGCTTTGTTTGCCATAAGTTGGCAGGGTATGCTCAGACGTGAGTCCCTTGCTCACTTTGCCACTGGATTCAAGCAAGCCTGGCTGAAGACGGCTGAAATGCCAGAAACCGGTCCTAGGAAGCTTGTTCCCGGTCCAGGAAGACATGGCTTGGCAGTTCGGGCTGGACTGTTCCCATGAGGCACAGGGTCAGACTGATTTGCATATGGCCATGTCGGAACAGGGGTGGCAGAGTGGGCTAAAGAACGGTGATGGATTAAACCCAGATCAGTTGACTGGGGGTGAGTGCTTGCAATGTTCAACACTCCGTCCCTCATTTCCTTTGGTTTTTGCTTTGTTTGCCATAAGTTGGCAGGGTATGCTCAGACGTGAGTCCCTTGCTCACTTTGCCACTGGATTCAAGCAAGCCTGGCTGAAGACGGCTGAAATGCCAGAAACCGGTCCTAGGAAGCTTGTTTCCGGTCCAGGGAAGACATGGCTTGGCAGTTCGGGCTGGACTGTTCCCTTGATGCACAGGGTCAGACTGATTTGCATATGGCCATGTCGGAACAGGGGTGGCAGAGTGGGCTAAAGAGCGGTGATGGATTAAACCCAGATCAGTTGACTGGGGGTGAGTGCTTGCAATGTTCAACACTCCGTCCCTCATTTCCTTTGGTTTTTGCTTTGTTTGCCATAAGTTGGCAGGGTATGCTCAGACGTGAGTCCCTTGCTCACTTTGCCACTGGATTCAAGCAAGCCTGGCTGAAGACGGCTGAAATGCCAGAAACCGGTTCTAGGAGGCTTGTTTCCGGTCCAGGGAAGACATGGCTTGGCAGTTCGGGCTGGACTGTTCCCATGAGGCACAGGGTCAGACTGATTTGCATATGGCCATGTCGGAACAGGGGTGGCAGAGTGGGCTAAAGAACGGTGATGGATTAAACCCAGATCAGTTGACTGGGGGTGAGTGCTTGCAATGTTCAACACTCCGTCCCTCATTTCCTTTGGTTTTTGCTTTGTTTGCCATAAGTTGGCAGGGTATGCTCAGACGTGAGTCCCTTGCTCACTTTGCCACTGGATTCAAGCAAGCCTGGCTGAAGACGGCTGAAATGCCAGAAACCGGTCCTAGGAAGCTTGTTTCCGGTCCAGGGAAGACATGGCTTGGCAGTTTGGGCTGGACTGTTCCCATGAGGCACAGGGTCAGACTGATTTGCATATGGCCATGTCGGAACAGGGGTGGCAGAGTGGGCTAAAGAACGGTGATGGATTAAACCCAGATCAGTTGACTGGGGGTGAGTGCTTGCAATGTTCAACACTCCGTCCCTCATTTCCTTTGGTTTTTGCTTTGTTTGCCATAAGTTGGCAGGGTATGCTCAGACGTGAGTCCCTTGCTCACTTTGCCACTGGATTCAAGCAAGCCTGTCTGAAGACGGCTGAAATGCCAGAAACCGGTCCTAGGAAGCTTGTTTCCGGTCCAGGGAAGACATGGCTTGGCAGTTCGGGCTGGACTGTTCCCATGAGGCACAGGGTCAGACTGATTTGCATATGGCCATGTCGGAACAGGGGTGGCAGAGTGGGCTAAAGAACGGTGATGGATTAAACCCAGATCAGTTGACTGGGGGTGAGTGCTTGCAATGTTCAACACTCCGTCCCTCATTTCCTTTGGTTTTTGCTTTGTTTGCCATAAGTTGGCAGGGTATGCTCAGACGTGAGTCCCTTGCTCACTTTGCCACTGGATTCAAGCAAGCCTGGCTGAAGACGGCTGAAATGCCAGAAACCGGTCCTAGGAAGCTTGTTTCCGGTCCAGGGAAGACATGGCTTGGCAGTTCGGGCTGGACTGTTCTCATGAGGCACAGGGTCAGACTGATTTGCATATGGCCATGTCGGAACAGGGGTGGCAGAGTGGGCTAAAGAACGGTGATGGATTAAACCCAGATCAGTTGACTGGGGGTGAGTGCTTGCAATGTTCAACACTCCGTCCCTCATTTCCTTTGGTTTTTGCTTTGTTTGCCATAAGTTGGCAGGGTATGCTCAGACGTGAGTCCCTTGCTCACTTTGCCACTGGATTCAAGCAAGCCTGTCTGAAGACGGCTGAAATGCCAGAAACCAGTCCTAGGAAGCTTGTTTCCGGTCCAGGGAAGACATGGCTTGGCAGTTCGGGCTGGACTGTTCCCATGAGGCACAGGGTCTGACTGATTTGCATATGGCCATGTCGGAACAGGGGTGGCAGAGTGGGCTAAAGAACGGTGATGGATTAAACCCAGATCAGTTGACTGGGGGTGAGTGCTTGCAATGTTCAACACTCCGTCCCTCATTTCCTTTGGTTTTTGCTTTGTTTGCCATAAGTTGGCAGGGTATGCTCAGACGTGAGTCCCTTGCTCACTTTGCCACTGGATTCAAGCAAGCCTGGCTGAAGACGGCTGAAATGCCAGAAACCGGTCCTAGGAAGCTTGTTTCCGGTCCAGGGAAGACATGGCTTGGCAGTTCGGGCTGGACTGTTCTCATGAGGCACAGGGTCAGACTGATTTGCATATGGCCATGTCGGAACAGGGGTGGCAGAGTGGGCTAAAGAACGGTGATGGATTAAACCCAGATCAGTTGACTGGGGGTGAGTGCTTACAATGTTCAACACTCCGTCCCTCATTTCCTTTGGTTTTTGCTTTGTTTGCCATAAGTTGGCAGGGTATGCTCAGACGTGAGTCCCTTGCTCACTTTGCCACTGGATTCAAGCAAGCCTGGCTGAAGACGGCTGAAATGCCAGAAACCGGTCCTAGGAAGCTTGTTTCCGGTCCAGGGAAGACATGGCTTGGCAGTTCGGGCTGGACTGTTCCCATGAGGCACAGGGTCAGACTGATTTGCATATGGCCATGTCGGAACAGGGGTGGCAGAGTGGGCTAAAGAACGGTGATGGATTAAACCCAGATCAGTTGACTGGGGGTGAGTGCTTGCAATGTTCAACACTCCATCCCTCATTTCCTTTGGTTTTTGCTTTGTTTGCCATAAGTTGGCAGGGTATGCTCAGACGTGAGTCCCTTGCTCACTTTGCCACTGGATTCAAGCAAGCCTGGCTGAAGACGGCTGAAATGCCAGAAACCGGTCCTAGGAAGCTTGTTTCCGGTCCAGGGAAGACATGGCTTGGCAGTTCGGGCTGGACTGTTCCCATGAGGCACAGGGTCAGACTGATTTGCATATGGCCATGTCGGAACAGGGGTGACAGAGTGGGCTAAAGAACGGTGATGGATTAAACCCAGATCAGTTGACTGGGGGTGAGTGCTTGCAATGTTCAACACTCCGTCCCTCATTTCCTTTGGTTTTTGCTTTGTTTGCCATAAGTTGGCAGGGTATGCTCAGACGTGAGTCCCTTGCTCACTTTGCCACTGGATTCAAGCAAGCCTGGCTGAAGACGGCTGAAATGCCAGAAACCGGTCCTAGGAAGCTTGTTTCCGGTCCAGGGAAGACATGGCTTGGCAGTTTGGGCTGGACTGTTCCCATGAGGCGCAGGGTCAGACTGATTTGCATATGGCCATGTCGGAACAGGGGTGGCAGAGTGGGCTAAAGAACGGTGATGGATTAAACCCAGATCAGTTGACTGGGGGTGAGTGCTTGCAATGTTCAACACTCCGTCCCTCATTTCCTTTGGTTTTTGCTTTGTTTGCCATAAGTTGGCAGGGTATGCTCAGACGTGAGTCCCTTGCTCACTTTGCCACTGGATTCAAGCAAGCCTGGCTGAAGACGGCTGAAATGCCAGAAACCGGTCCTAGGAAGCTTGTTTCCGATCCAGGGAAGACATGGCTTGGTAGTTCGGGCTGGACTGTTCCCATGAGGCACAGGGTCAGACTGATTTGCATATGGCCATGTCGGAACAGGGGTGGCAGAGTGGGCTAAAGAACGGTGATGGATTAAATCCAGATCAGTTGACTGGGGGTGAGTGCTTGCAATGTTCAACACTCCGTCCCTCATTTCCTTTGGTTTTTGCTTAATAAAACAGTAGACCACAATGCTCCCACTGTATCAACCCTATACCAAACTCCCTGGCGGTCCCACATCTTCTTCAAGACCTGCTGTACCACTCACAAGGAAGTAACAAGCAACATACCACCCTAACTGGCAGACAAACTAACAATCTTAGAACTCTAATACAATACACAAATAGATTATATCACCAGGCTTGGAAATCAAGAAGCACATAAGAGGAAAAGAGCAAAAGATAAACATTCTAAATCCATGAACCCGGAATAGCCACATCAACATAATAGCACAAATCAGCCGTGCTCTTTAACGTCTCTGCTGCATAATGGTGTCGAAATATCTTCCTTTCAAATCAGCTCCCAAACAATGAGAGCCCTCCCAGATACTTCTGGTTGTCGACCAAACTATGAAGGATGCTCCTCTTTTGCTTCCTCTATTCCACGTGCTTTTGTACACACTCTGTTGATTTCTATCCAGGATTGTGCTAAATAACTTAATACATACATGTATGCATATATACATGCTCACTACCAGGGGAAACATCTACTTTGTTTTAATTCCTGGCCTGTGAGGGTAGTGATCCATGAGGTGGATTGAGGGAAGCCATATAGCCTACTCATGACTCACTGGTAGGCAACTTCTCAGACCAGCTGGTCAGGCCAAGTCTAGTGCTACAGCACTTTGATCATAGGTATTATTCACCAGATCTTGAAATAGGGCCTGATTTATATCTTGGCAGGACTGGTCCTGCCGTCACTTTTTCGGTGGTCCCACCTGCCGGCTTATCCGGTCGGCTTGCTCGATTTAGATGCTTGTGGGTTTCTGGAGGGTGCATGTTGTTGGTATGCAATGCAATATGTATGAAAAATGCCATTACACATTACCTACATATTCATATTGACAGATTCACAACATATATGTGTAGTAAGATAATGATAAGTAGTACTTACCTGTTTCCACACCACCATGAGCCTCAGTCCATCAGGACTCCGCCACCACGACACCACCAGCACAACAGGAACATCTAAATTGGCTTGGCGCAAGCCTGCTGACCCTACGGTGACAGAGTACTGTTAGTCAGCTGAGAAGACCACTGCTGCTGCAGGAACCTGTCTATTTCTGCAACATCTAAATATGGCGGACGGTCGATCATCACGGAGTACTTGGAGCCACGGTAGGACGACAGTAGTCCCGCCAGAATCTAAATCATGCCCAAAGTCTTGCAGCTCAATTTAGGGATTTATTAAAGACAATGTGTGACGCCCCTAGTATCCTCTAATATAGTAGTTACATAGCTGCTCAACTGCAATAACTTATTAAAGCTGAGCTTTGATGTCAGAGTGCCTATTGGCAGAACCAGTCACCAGGGTGAAAGGAAGGCCATAGAGCATAATTACAGCCACAGTTTAAAAAATCACAATGGGAAATGGATTTTCCTTCTTCTGATATATGTTATCTAATAAGAATAAGCGATCAGCAGAAAGAGATATTTAAGTCAACATGTTATTTTTTTCCATGCTATACACCATTGCAAGAAAAGTGAGAATCCTAGCATGTTTATACACAGTCTCAGCTTTTTAACCTGACTTATATGAAACCAAATGTAATATTTTTTTACAGAAATTAATAACTGCTTTTCGGTTAAATTTAGCAGTATAGATTCTGCTTCTATTCTTGTCTGCAATGAATATGAAAGAGCAAGACACCATGGAGTTAAGCAGTTTGTGGGAAGGATGAGGTTGTGACCATGTATTATAAGGAATAAAGTACTACCTGTCATTATATGGTCATCTCAGAGCTCCCCGACCTACTAAAGGAACTTGGCCTTTGTCTTCATTCATCTAAACGGTCATGGAACTCCTCTGTGACTTTCAATATTCTTATATGATATAGCTAGGGGTACTTCAGAAAACCCTTATAAAGGAACTCAGGCTTTGGATTGTCCCTCTATATGCTCATGGAATTCCTTGATGACTTGCTATATCCATAGATGGTCTGGCAGGTGGTACTTTATCCCATATAATCTTGTGAGTAGGGGGTTAGGTACTAGAAATAAGCCAGAGTAATTTGTATTCCTCATTACTTCTACTGTGAGGTAGCGTGATTTTCCTCTATTACAGGTGATTTTCTTTTCTGCCTTGCACTGAAGTTTGAGTTACAGAATTTCCAGAATGCCCTGCTCTGTGATATACATATATCTAAGGCCTCGTCTGTCTTCCACAGAAAATCCTGATTCAGGTGCAAAAAGGAGTTTTCACTCAAATCAGATTTAAAACTGATGTGGTAATAGCATCCTCACAAGAATTTTTGAATGTTTTACCTGACTTAAATCATGCGGTTAATAAACACACATTCTGAGTTAGTGTCTCTTGGAAAGAGGAAAAACACACAGGGGCAGACTTATCAAGACTTTATGCCACCGCAAGTTCAAGCAAAATGAAACAAAGCAGCACTAAGTCTATAGGGCATTTACTTCCAGCACAAAACTTGTTTTGCACTGGAAAAGTGGCCTTTTTAATTGCAAATAATACTTTGCACTATTTTTTGTCAAGAGGGGTCGTTCCATGGGTAGTGCTTGGGCATTTCATTGCACCCACCCACGGTTTTGCCCCAAAGCCCAATGTACTACAATTGTTAGACTGGAATTTGTATTAAATAGTAACACCTGCTGGAGGCATGCACCAAATTGACGAAATCTTGTTATTTCTCTTGACAATAAAGTTTGCCTCTAGGATTTTGTACTGGAAGGGTACTCTTCAAGTACAAAATCTATGCTAGACATCATGCACACACCTATACACTATGGTGCAAAGTGCAAGTGTGGCACTAGACAACTGTTTTGTATGCCAGTACAAGATAAGAGAGCAGCAGGCCAAATTTAGAACTTTGGTTTCTGCACTGCATTGTGCACAGTTTATAAAATCTACTATTATACTACAACTGCTATCCCCCATTGTGAGGTGCATAATTTGTAATTTGGTGCCAATAGCATAGCCAGCCAATACTGCATCCAGATTTTCAGGGTGTGCTATTATCATGCAGGATTGAGTAGGAAACATAATGAGGCACTGGAAGAAACAAACCATATGGCCCAGGTGACTCTACTTTTTTCGACAAAAGGTGGCACACCTCAAGCAAATTTGGCACATACAAAATTCTGGAATGCATTTTTTTTCATCCCTCTCTTGGAGGCAATGTTGAGGTCTGCAGTGAGGGTTCTTTGGATAATTTCTTGCAGTACTCCTTCTTTATCACAGAAAATTCCCCAGTCTCAAGTCCAAAATCTGGATTGGTTCATGTGGTTTATGAACAGATGATCCTGTTGAACAGATTCCAGATTTCCAAAATTATCCTTATTGAAAGGAGGTGGCATCAATGCCAGTCACACCTTGACAAGGTGTTTGCCAAAATAAATCATTTGTGAATAAGGGGAAATTGTCTGTTGCTGTATTTGTTCCATGGCCAGAAAAACATTGGTATATTTGCTGAACCACTGAAGCAGGAAAAGATATAAGAAAGATTATTAGATTCTGGAAATGTGGTTTAATGGCATAGTAGCCATTATTGGAACCTGTGAAAAGGGATTTGAGTTAGAAGTGGGTTTAACTCACGTAATTCATGTTGCATAATCACCCAGAATTACCGAAGAATTTTGCAAGATTATGCATAATTATGTGAGAATAGTAATTCTGCATTTAGCACTATGTCTTAGTGAAAAAATGTTCCCTCACATCTAAAATGGGAACGAGAATGTATTTTGTGCTGAGAAATAGTGCTCAATGCAAAATAACTTCTAAATGTGCTTGTAGAGATGGATTTCCCCCAAACTTACTCTCAGCCTTTAGCGCTATTTTCGTACTACAAAATGCACACTCACTTCCAAAATGGACGCAAGGATCCATTCTGCGCTAAGAAATAGCACGAAGTGTAGCAGAACACGAATAGCGAGTAGCCGCTAGCTAAATCTGCTCTTGTGGTAGGATGTGTTTCGCCCAAACTATTCTTAATCATGCAAGCATTATTAATTATGTAATTATTGGTAATTCTGCATCAAAGAATAATACAGAATTACCTAAATTACTCCAATTACTCTGGCATAATTGAAATTCTGCTCATGCCTAGTTTGAATTCTGTCCATAGCACTCAAAATAAAATTGTGTGATGTAGAGCTAATCACTGAGAAAATCAACACAACAAGTAACTGAATTTGTGAAGTTGCGTACACACAAGCCACACAAGTCACTATTGACGCATATACATATATAAAATAACAGATGGGTAAATAAAAAAGGAACATTATGGGGCCTATAACAATGTCAGTCGGAAAGCCTCCGACCGCAGGTAGGAAATTAGTGCCGGCCCACTGATTCCCCAACGTTTCACACAGAAATGTGAAGAAAATGCGACTTTATTGCTATATTTGAGGGTTGCAGGGGATACTGAATAAGAAAACGTTGCGAGATCTATGCAAGCCACACCTCCCTGGACTACCCCGGGTGCCTAGGTTTCGAAAATGTCTGGATTTGGTAGGTTTCTCTAGATGGCTGTCGAGGTTGGGACCAAAAACCCAGGTAGCCACCTTGAACAATCAGGTCATTCTGTTATAGATCATTTTGATGTCTTCAAAATACGTTTTGGGCAATTCTCTGTTGCAGATACTTGGCTCACCCACACAAATGAGGTAGCATTATTATCGGGAGACCCCGGGAAATGCTTTTTGGTAGGAACTTTGTCCCTGCCTGGTGATCCCACAACTTTCCCACACAGAATTGTGAGGAAAATTTGACTTTTTAGCTACAATTGAGGTTTTCAGGGGATTCTGGGTAAGAAAACATTGGGGATCCACGTAAGCCACACTTCCCTGGACTCCCCCTGGTGTCTTGTTTTCAGAAATGTCTGGGTTTGGTAGGTTTCTCTAGATCAGTGGTCTCCAACCTTTTCTGTTGTGAGAGCTAATTCTGATCAATGAAAATCATCGGGAGCTACTAAAGGCCAAGCAACTCACACATTGTTCCCAGGGAACCCCCACACCCATAAGGATATTGAGGCGATGGAGATAAAGCGATTCGTTCAAAATCACACAAATTGCCGAAGTAAGAAAGAAGGCATGACTCAAGCCAACAGATGTCTGCAGAATATCCAAGAGGCTCGAATACTGCCCCATTCCACCAAGTGTGTGTCTGATACTAGAAATGAGAGATCAGAAATCTGCAAAATATCAAATCTTTCATCTCTAGGAGAACAGTTGTTATGTTTCCTCCCTCACTTAACCTGAGCTCTCTGCAGACATCACTCTGTCAGGACACTGCCTCAACCACGCACAGCCCACTTATTACCCACACTGGTGCCCCTGCTCTGCTGCTGCACTTACTGCTACAGGCAGGGCTCGATGATGTGCACCCTGTTCCTGCCCTGCTGCCTGAGACCCTGCGGTGTTGTTGCAGCTGTCCCCCGTTGTAGCATTTGTTGAGTCATGGCATGTGCTCTGACAATGCCCCCACCCATGGGGATGAGTGAGCGCAGCATATCTCTATGCCCATCATGCCACCCATAACCAAAAGGTGCTGTCTCACCTATGCCACCTTGGAGGATAGTGCTAAGTGAGGGCAGCAGGCCTTTATGCCTCTCATGCCCCCTTGACAATAAGGCACCCTCTCCCATTTTTTATCCTGGATGCCATCGTAAGAAATAGCCCGTGCACCACATCCCCAAGCGACTCTGGAGCACTTTTTGCAGCATGTGTAACAGCGCCTGCATATTGTGGAGGCGAGTGCCTTGATGCACATGCATGGACAGAATGCCCATCTTGACGCTGCCCAAGAAGCCTTCCTGTGTGCAGATGTTTGGGGGGACTTTGGTATAGCGTGAACTTGACCGGAAGATATCAGGTATCAGAGCGCTTTACATGAGTACCAGTTTCATTACAGACGGACAGATTCCTTCAGATTAGGACACAGGTGTCTCATCGAGGCAGCAGTTTGACCATTTTCCCTCCTTGGTAGTTCAGCTGACCCCCACAGCAGCTACCTGTAGCTTTGGTGGGAAGTCAAATGCTGCACATACCATCCACTCTCAGCCAATAAGTATGTATGTCTGCATTTGAAGCACAAGGAGAGTGCTGGGCACAAAACCAGACCAGTGCAAGAAAAGAACACCAGATGAACTACAAAAATTGGAGCCAATAAAGTGACAGAGGTTCACTAACAGACACCCACAGGGAGTTGTAGCAGGCTACGGCTGGTGAGGTTGGAGAATAGGTTGGCCTCTAGGTGCTTCAATAGATAAAAAAAAATGCATAATGTGATACGAAATCTCCAAACTGCCTGAAAGCAGTGCCACTGTACACGCTGCCTGCATTTCGATCACTGGCTGCTCATTAAATTTTACCCTGGCAAAAAAACACTTTTGAAGCAGCCAAAATTAAGCAGAGAGGAACGAATCACCATAGCCCACAGTATTATATTTATGCTTATGGCACAGAAAACATATTTCCCTAAATGCGCCACTGTTACATTTATAACCGAAAAATTCAGAAGTGTTTTAATGCGGAGAAATTTAAAGGGAAGTGTTATATTATTCCTTATAAACAGAAAATTCATTTAAATGTTCTCCCATCGAAACATCTTGCTGCCGGTAGACATGCTCCCAGTGATATTTTAACCGTGATTCCATTGATAATTTAAACACGCTCACAAACTTTGTGTTTTTCTTTTTCAATGTACCTCAGTGAAGCTTCTAATCCAGATATCAGCGCCCCACCCTGGCTCAACTCACAAAGCAGATTCAGGCTCCCTGCAGAAGCCATGGTCTGAAGCCTCTTCATAGACTCCTTGCACTGCTCCCTGTGGGGAGCTGATTAAGCCCAATGATTGGGATCTATTCTGGGCACCAGCAACAGCCACAGTCCCGGGCCTCTTCCAAGAATCCAATGCTGTGATTCTGCTTTGTTCCACTTGAGCCTTTGAGCGAGTCAGAGCCCAGCTGGAGCTTGAAGGTTGCTGCAGGCATTGTCATGTAGAGTCCCTGAAAGCGGTTCCATGAAACGTAAGTTACATGGAGCGTAATGACAGGGCTTTTAAAATGCATAACCCGCCCCATGCAGCAGCTGATACGCGTGACGGTGGACAAGCACTAAACTGCGTTTTATTTCATAATAGGCATGACAGGGCCTTGTCAGTGATGCTGCAAGGCTTCGAGCGACTCTGACAGTGTTGGCGAGCTTCCGGTAGCTTGCGACCGATGGGTTGGCGACACCTGCTCTAGATGGCCCCCGAGTCTGGGACCAAAAACCCAGGTGCCCCCTTGCAAAACCAGGTCATTTTGTGATAGATCATTTTGATTTCTTCACAATATGTTTTGAGACCTTCCCTGCCGTGGGCACTTGGCCCAGCCACATAAGTGAGGTAGCATTTTTATTGGGAGACCTAGGGGACCTCTGGATGGTAGGAAATTTGTGCCGCCCCTATGATCCCACAACTTTCCCAAACAGAAATGGAAGGACAATGTGACTTTTTAGCTAAATGTGAGGTTTGGCAGGGATTCTGGGTAAGAAAATACTGGGGGATCCATGCAAGCCACACCTCCCTGGACTCCCCTTGGTGTCTAGTTTTAAAAAATGTCTGGTTTTGGTGGGTTTCGTTGATGGCTGCCGAGCCCAGTGCCAAAACCTCAGGTGCCCCCCTTGCAAAAGCAGGTTGTTTTGTGATAGATTGATGTTTCCACAATATGTTTTAGGCCCTTCCCTGTCACAGGCACTTGGCCCACCCACACAAGTGAGGTAGCATTTTTATCAGGAGATCTAGGAGAGCACTGGGTGGTAGGAAATTTGTGCCAGCCTGGTCATCTCACAACTGTACCACACAGAAATGTGAAGAAAAAATATGTTTTTGTCCATTAATCAAATTTACAAGGGATTCTGGTCAAGTAAACCTTGTGGGATCCACAAAAACATATCACATATTATTCCCTTAGTGACCAGTTTCCAAAAATATGTGAAGCAGTACTTAGTTTGTGTCAATGACAGTAACACAACTACTAACCATCACACTCCTACTAGTGTGACATTTCATACTATTCCAGGCCCCTGAAGGTATAACAATGGCTTGGGAGGCAGGTAATAGTAATTTTTAATGTATATCGAATTAATAATTAACTGTTGAGCTCATCTCTAAATTAACCAGACATTGCCACCTTGTGGTTCACTGTCACAGCAAGCACCGGTGTTGAGAATTAAGTGCTGGTGCAGAGCACTGGAAACCACTGGCTCAACTTAAGCACTGATATGAGGGCAGAAGGTGTTCACTACAGAGACATTATGCAGTGATGGTAAAAAGCAAAAAAACACCAAAATATTATTGAACACCCATCCTCTAGTCAATCAGATGCATACTGGTTGGATTTGGCATGAGTGTAAGTAAATGGTTAGTAAAGAACTTTATTCACCAATGACTTTATGAAAAAAATTCCTCAAAAGTCATTGTTAACAATTTCATCAGATCAGAGAATCACTGACTTACAACTCCTGAGCTGTAAAGCCACGTCAAGACTAAGGGTGGGCGAAGTTGGCAGAGTACACTACACGGAATTCAACAGAACCTCTCCACGAAATTCCGCTCTGTAACTCCGTTCCGTCTCATTCCAATTAACAGAAAAGAAACCTCAAATACCTTTGATAACTCTATCTTTATATGCGAAAATGCATATAGTCATCTCACAAAGAAGAAAATGAAAACATAGCAAGCAGTGAGAAAGGTGATGATTTTGGGGTCCTCCCTAACCTAGGGAGAGAACCAAGCAGATGCCTTCAACACAAATAGCACATCATGCTGAACGATTCGGTGGTGGTCCCATCCTCCTAGGACCACCCCAAGCACAGTTATGGGCAAAAATACAATCCCAACCAAAGGCCCTGGAAAGCATTATGGGACGAGATTCTAGAGTGCAGTGAGTATTATAGTATCCAATATCAAAACATTCCTCAAGAGGCAGTGGCTCTCCCAGGTGAGGTGAGATCTAATACTATAGGGGTGGGAGGAATTTGGGAAGTTGCCTTTTGCAAAATTTCGCGACACGGCAAAAAATCTCTGCGAACACGTGAAATTTCGCGTGCTCGCGGAGATTTTGGGCTGATTAATGCGTTACTGAATTTGAGCTTCAACTCGGGCACCTCCTTTATTTATATCTGTAAGTGCTTCCTGTTGAGGTTTAATTTTTGTGACAGGAGCATCATGCCAGAATGAATCCTGCCCTGCATATTTACCCAAGAAGATGCCACCATTTTGTGCAATAACTCTACTCAACTGGAGTACTTTCTACTGGCTAATCAGTAAGTGCTAAATGTATAGTGCTTTTCCTACACTACAGCTGCGTAAAGGGGCCAGAAGAGTTGTCTACAGCGACCATGTGTGTCTGTAACGTTGCCACCGCGCCGACGGGCGCCGGGGTCCCTTGAGTGAGCTGTCCATCATAGTGGGGGAAAGGGCAGGAAGACGTTGCACACTGCTGGTGTGTGGGCCGGGGCCAAACGGGCAGGGCTTCCATGCAGTTCACATGCCTATTGTTTATAAAGGGCCAGAGACCGATCAGAGCAGCAGATGAGGAGACAGAACCTCCTGGTGTCAGGAACTACACGAGTATTACGCTCGAGAAACTCATGGATGCACAGAGCTCCATAAAGGATTACAGCAAATTGTTGACGGTAGATTTGGGGAGACAGCACACCTGCCTAGCCTCGACCGTGCTCACAAATGTTTTGTGCTGATTAATGCATTACTGAATTTGAGCTTCAACTCAGGCACCTGCTTTATTTATATCTGTAAGCGCTTCCTATTGAGGTTTAATTTTTGTGAAAGGAGCATCATGCCAGAATGAATCCTGTGCTATACCTCTACCCTCATGCCCCCCCCGAACTCCGTTCCGCCGCGGATTGCGGAAATTTCAACATTTTCGCGTTCCGCGCGGAACGTGAAAATGCCAAAATTTTGCAAGTTCCGCGAGGGGAACGGAATTTGTCACCCACCCTTACTATAATATTCACTGCACTCTAGAATCTCGGCCCATAATGCTTTGCGGGGCATTAGGTTGGCATTGTATTTTTGCCCATAACTTTGCTTGGGGTGGTCCTAGGAGGATGGGACCACCACCAAATCGTTCAGCATGATATGCTCTTTGTGTTCAATGCCTCTGCTTGGTCCACCCCCTAGGTTAGGGGGCACCCCAACATCATCACCTCTCTCATTGCCTGATATTTTTCAAAGTTCACTTTTGTGAATTGCTTATATGCTTTTCAGCATGTAAAGGTAAAGTTGTTTTATCAAAGGGTTGTGGGTGCAGTAGCTAACTCCGCTACGTGGCATAGAGTTCATTGTCCACGGTTAGTCAAGACACCGCCTGCTTTATAGTCCATTCATGCGCCTTTCTTGTGTTACACACAGAAAACCATTCATTCAGCCAGCTGTGGGCTCAACACAATACAGCACTTACATTTACAAACAGCGAGGGTCCGTCACTCTCATATGACAACAAGACTAACACACTACCAGGCACCCAAACATCAGACAACTGACAACTCAAGCAAGTCAAAACACATACTGGCTACACACCACCAGCACACAGCCAGTCCATGCACACTGCCAGCCAAACACCGGTCCATGCACACCGCCAGCCAAGTGCCTGTCTACACACACCACCAGCCAAGTGCTAGTCCACATACACCACCAGTCACACACACCACCAGCCAAACACCAGTCTACGCTGACCGCCAGCCAAGTGCCAGTCCACACACAAGGCCAGGCAAATGAAAGTCCACACACACCACCAGCCATGCACACTGCCAGCCAAATACCAGTCCATGCACTCCCCAGCAAGCACCAGTCTACACACGCCACCAGCCAAGTGCCTGTCCACACAAACCACCAGGCAAGTGCAAGTCTACACACACTGACAGCCAAGCACCAGTCCATGCACACCTCTAGGCAAGCACCAGTCCACACACACTGCCAGGCAAGCACCAGACCACATGCACTACCAGCCAAGTGCCATTCCACACAGACTGCCAGGCAAGTGACAGTGTACACACACTGCCAGCCAAGCACCAGTCCCTGCACACTGCTAGCAACATACACCTTTAGCCAAACACCAAGCCAAGTGCTAGTCCACACACACCACCAGGCAAGTGCCAGTCTACACCCAATGCCAGCCAAGCACAAGTCCATGCACATCACCAGGCAAGCACCAGATCACACACACAGTCATCCAAACACCAGTACACGCAGACCATCAACCGAACTCCAGTTCACACACGTCTTTCCCTGGTGTCTAGTGGTTTTCTACCTGGGCCTAAAAATATGGCGGATCTGCCCCCAGGGCCCCAATAAAGGGGAGCGACCGTTGCCCAGGGGTCTGCTCCCCGACATGCACATAAAATTACGCCTGGTGTCTGGTGGCTTTCTGCCGCTCTTGAGGGCAGATTGGCCTAAAAAAAGAAACTGCCTCCCCTGGGGGCAGATTGGCCTAAAAAACAGAAATTGCCAAAATATGTCCCCAAATAAAAAGAAAGCGGCAGATCAGGGAGCGACCCTTGCCCAAGGAGTCGTTCCCCCGGCAACAAAAGAAGCCCTGGTGGTCTAGTGGGCTTCCACCTCCCTCAGAGGGCAGGCCAGCCTAAACACGGTCAATCTGCCCTCTGGGAGATTACAATTTGCCCCCAAGGGGAGCAACCCTTGCCAAAGGAGTCACTACCCACCTTTATTCAAAATAAATCATCCCTGGCATCTAGCGGGTTATGACCTCCCGGGGGGGGGGGACGGGCTGAGCAGTCAAAATATGCCAAACTAGTCCCCGGGGGGCCAAAACACAGATAATTACATATGCCTCTAGGAGAGCGACCCTTGCCTATGGGGTAGCCCCCTAACAACAGAAAAACAAATGCCTGGTGGTCTAGTGGATTGGATTCCTGCTTCATGATCGCGGCCCCATCCCCAATCGTGGAGCAGGAATCCATTTCAAACACACCCAGGGGGAAAGGAATCACTTTTTCCTTTACCCTGGTGTCTGTTTTCCAAAAAAAAGAACCCCGCCTTGGAGAAGGACTCATCTTCAGGAGGTCCTATCTCCTGAGGCGTTGGAAGCAAATAGCTTTTCTCCAGCTGCATTTGAGGACGTAGGTGCTCTGTGTGCACGCCAACATCATCAGATCACCTGCGAGGTATTAGGCGTGGCAGCGGAAACGCTTCCGCTGCCATCCCTGTTGGGGGCCTGTAGAAGGGCCGCCCATGGGAGAGTGCCAGTTCTGCCCTTGTGGGTGGGTGTGAGGACTGCTTGGAGTAGTTCTTAGCACACGTCCACATGTCCATGTGAGCCGTCCTCAGTATGCTAGGGGATAAAGTATCTTCTGGAGAGAGATTGGAGTTTTGTCTTGTAGCAGTCTTAACTCATCTACAGAGGCAGAGAGGGTTAATATGCCTTCTGCAAAGAACTTGTAGCAGGCATATCAAAGAACATTATTTTATGTGCATAGCTCTGTATGTTACTGCTTTTGTCACAGAGGTTCTTTTGTTACTGTGCCATTAATAAGTTGCAATCGTAATCTGGCACAGTGAGCTATGAACTGCTATCAAAGAGCTGCATTCAAACTGCATGGTATAGTTTAGAAAGTTATGTTTTTCCCCAATCTTTCATTATCCTGATTTACCTAAAAAAAAGGTTTGTTGGGGTAGAAATACATTCTTATTATTAAAGTCTACCCTAACCACTGTGTTATGTTCTGAATCCTGAGTTTGTGCATCTCCAGACCAAGCACTCTTACAAAATGCCTACCAGTATGTGTGACATGTAAATCCAACACCTTGTAGTCAGTCCCCTTTGCCATATGTAACATTTTCCATACACTGATTCACACACATATGATTCATTGTCTCTGTATGTGTATGTGTATGTGATGTAAAGTGCTCCAACACCCTACACTCATATGACAGGTGCTATATAACATAAGAAATTCATGTGAGAGAGGGACTATGGAGAGATGAATGGCACTAGTGGAGGGTGACATTGAGGAAATCATTGAAGAGCCCTAACAAAGAATGCTGTACCCTGGTGTTACTATGCTTTAAAACTTAATACAATTGAATACATTATGACAAATGTGTTGTAGAATGCAACATTTCTTCTCACATTTTCTTGGGAGAGAAGCCCCCTAAAAATCCCTGGTAGTCAGGCTCGCTCACTGCAATCTCTATGCACCGTATGGAGGCTGGCCTGACAACATTTACCAGGACTGCTTTGGGTTCCCAGTCCGGCCCCGATAGTCCTGTCCCGAAGGTATAGAGTTCGTCTGAAGGGTGAGGTTAGTCTGGTTCCAGATATCATTGAATATAAGTGTTCATGAAATGTAAATGTAAATGTCCAGTATTTGTAAAGCGCAAACAATTACCCAAGGGTGTCAAGGCGCTGGGGGCCGTCGGGAAGATTAAGCGAGCTATTGCTCAGAGTCACATGGTGCTGGGCTGTTCTGCTGCTGTAACCGGGGATCAAACCATGAGCCCCAGGTTCCGGAGTCAGCTGCCCTGGCCATTGCGCCACACCTCTTCATGAGCAGCCATCATAGACATAAACAGGGATACACAGTTTAGCCACCATTAGTGCTGTGGGAATCCACCTCTTCTTGTGGTTTGTCATTCCTACCACTTCCAGTGCACCGTGCAGTATTGCTACTTCCAGCAGGGTGTAAGTAAGTGGATGCAGTTAAGGAAGAGGAATCATCTGATTTGTTGCCAGTACGGTTGTATGTTTGAGCAGTACCTTAACATATGAGTTATGTCTGCTCCAGGATCGCAGCAAGGTGTTGAGGGTAAAACTTTTGCTCTGCACAGTTTATAAGAAGACCAATATCACTCTTGTAGTATGTTAAAGAAGCTGGATTTATAACATACCTCCCTAAATGCTGTATAATGTGTGCAGAACATTGGTGACCAAACCTCGTCAGAAGAGATCTTTGGCAGTTTTCCCTGGTACAGCTGTTTAAGACTCACTTATGTTAGGTTAGAGTATTATTCTGTAAGTATAGTGCCGTATAATCTTGAGATCAACTTCTTATAATGCCTCCATTATGCTATGTATTGGGGAGCATTCAATATTGTATGATGCTTCTCTAGGGTGGGTTATCAAACAATGTTGTCAGTAAAGTATTTTCAAAGTTGTTCTCTACTTAGGTGAAATTTGGCAGAAAGATTTACAAACGATTTCATGTCTAAAGTTTGGAGCCCTTGGCTTTTCAGCCCTGCCAATTGAATGGCTTTCAAGCAATTTGTATTTCAGTGGGACAGAAACATGAATTATTCCTTGATGGCTCCTCATCTTCTGTGTAGAGCCTCAGACATCTACCATGATCATAAGGATCGAATTAGCAGGATCTTGTGTGTCTATCTGTGCATATAAAAGGCCTGGAGTCCAGACAAACTGTTCTAAAAAAACCTTTCCAGTATCAGCCAATAAGTGATTTTCAAGTATGTCATTTGAGATAGGTGGTGAGCTGTGCCGTAAGTCTTCAGATGAGGAAGTCTGAGACCTCCTGAAATAGTCAATGCATAGAGCTTTGCTATCGATATTCTGGATTTAGTCTTTCCCTATATGAATTTCTTTGTCAAGAGCTCAATCATCTTGAGCCAAGAAGTAGGATTTTGTGGGTAACATACCAAATATATGATTGAACCTTGTTGCCATAACCACCTTTATTGTCTTGTGTCCTCCCCCAGAGTGATAAGTGCAGTTTTTTCCATTTCAAGAAGTCTTGTTTTATTCGATGTACCAATTCCTGTAAATTGTCAAAGAACATTTATTTATGACTTTACTAACCATTCTTTCCAAATATCTCAATTTACATGGAATCCACTTAAAAGATATCTTATGCAGCATTTGGTCAGTGTGGAGGATTCATTGGCATAGCTACACTTTCAGCCAATTAAGTTTAGCAGACATCATGATTGTGTGTCCTTTATAATTGAATGGGCCATGTTTTTTGGCTGTTGCTAGAATTGGCCTTCACTTGCTGATGCAGCGTATTATGGATTCTAAAGCAACATCGGGCAGTTTTGCTTCACTTCTCTGGATTGTTTACTCTCAGCCTCAGGAACCAGAAGTTGCTGGGGAGCTTTAGCAGTCGTCATAAAAGCAGGTAGCTGATCAGACAGTGGATGGCCCTTGTGAGCATCTGTCGTTCAGAGTTAATGAAAAGGTGGCATTCTCTAGTCGCTATTTACAGTCTAGGACTGAAAAAGAACACCTCAAAATGCAGCAACACTCTCCTTTTAACTTGTTGTTTATCACACATGGGGACATATTCTCAAGGACCTATCGCCAAGTTATCGGCACTTTATTGCAGCCAAAGTCACAATAAATTTATCGCCCCATTCACAAGCTGGTGCAAACAGCCGATATCACCAGTTTTCCGTCAATAGCATCCTCAAAGAACATCGACACAAATGACCCTGGCAACTATCGCTAATGAGATGCAGAGTAGGCATTCCCAAGGAAAAAGCCGCGACAACACCACACCTCAACAACGACCAACCAGATCGGCGATAAGATCACAAAACATGCGATAAGCCGCGTTAGCAGCAGGAAATTAACACCTGCTCTGACCTGGTGCAAAGTGGGACAACAACCATCACCAGACAAGGGAGCCCAGCCAACAGCCACACCTAAAGCCCAACAGATGCCATGGAGCCACAGATCATGCAGCACGGAGCCCCAACAGGGCCACAACACCCACCGCCACCACTCCCAGGACCGCCACCCTCTCCCCCACACTCCCACCCCAGACCACCACAGAGGTAGTGATGCAGATTGGGGTGTACAAAATTTCCCTACTTCCACGGATAGAGTAATTTCACAGTTACACGCACATACACTCACCATACACTAGGGCCCATTTCACTAACATATACTCAAATACTCTACTAGCGTTGAACCTGTGGAAAGAAAACTCCTAAACTCCTAAACCCCACACCTACACCGAGGTCGATAAGACCTAGCTATTGCAATTGTCATAATCTAAACAATCTATACATCAATAATCAAATAGAGTACTCAATAATTGACAAGAAATAATCACCAACACCGTATTAAAGTTATGATTTTTATCTAAAGTTTAGTCAAAAGAAATTAATCAGAATAAATCATTTTCTCATAATTACCTATTCTAGCTAAATATCAGAATGGATCATCAGGACAAGTCTCTCAGTAAAAATCTCCCAAGTCACCGTCCTCACAGCATCGATCCTCACCAACGCAGGTTTGGGAAGAAAGTAAAACCGCAATGGAATGGAACCCTCTCTGGTCTAATATATTTATAATAATTCAAACAAAGGAAAGAAACATTTAATTTTTTCTTCATCCGCCGAACCGCTGAGCAGAGCGAGAAGGAAAGGATGTAGCATCGCTACATTTTGAAAAATCTCCGCTCAGAAAAAGTCACAAAAATAAAAAGACAGAACAGGAACTAAATCTTAAAATGTTTCTTCTCAACTTCCACATATTTCCTCTGGTGAGCTCACAGCTTAGAGTCTTTCTTTAAAGCTCCTTTGTTTTCCAAGGCTGCCAAGGCTGCTGTCCCAATACATCTGGAAACATGCCCAGATCTGCTGCTGTCCTCATGGAAAGTTTTAACCAGGCAAGGACTGTGGACAGATGACTCGCGTCCATATTCAGCAAGGCCTTTTCCATCACAAATTCTCACTCGAAACCAGGCTTCAAAAGTCAGCCATCTTTTAGTAGGCCACAATAGGCCACAATAGACCATCTTAATTAAAAGAGACAAAACAACGTTACCACAGCATAATGATTAAACAGTGTTAACCCCACTAATACCCTTATGTGTATGCAATTATCTAGCTTTAGCAACACAGAAAAGCATTAATTCAAAAGCGTTTCGTGCTTAAAAATAAACAGCACTCAGCAACGTTTATTTAATAAAACATGCACATTGTCAATAGCAACATGTAAGCGTTTCCCTCGTGTCGGGTTTTCTCTTGTTAATTACATACATATTGATTAATAAAAAACATTTACACAAAACAAATAATTAATAATTAAAAATTAGTAATTTTATTTTTACCACGTTTAGACAACTGAAGCTTCAAAACCCGATGAATTTTCAACAGAAAACTCTGCTCCAGCAATCCCCCCTTTGGTGATTTTATCACCAAATAATCCACAAAAAAAAATTAGTGAAATTTAGTCCCATTTTAGGAGAAATTTGAAATGTCTTTTTCCTCCTTACACAACACTACACACCAGACACTCTTTCATCATCCCTCTTTGTTTCTAAGTAGACACTCTCCCTTAATTCTTCTAATTCAATTTCTTGTGGTTCTCTTTTCAACTTTTTATTTCTCTTTTCATTGTTTCTTTTAATTAACTTCTTTCTCCCTCCCCTGTTTTTACAACACACACACACCAATCTCATTATCAATAAAGCAACAATTATACAAGTTAAAGGAAACAATATCTTACCTATTATAGTACTACCTATTTTTGCAATAAAACTCTTAACAGCTATCACCTTATTAGCTATTTTAGTCCAGATACTTTCAGCTTCAAGTGGTACTAATTCTTCATGCAAATCAGTAATATTTTTGATATAGACCTTCAGGTCTTTGCTTTCGTCTGGAATGTAAGTGCAACAATGTTGAACTTTCAGCATTCCACAAACTCCACCCTCCTTAGCCAATAATATATCAAGAGCAAGTCTATTTTGCATAGACATAGCACGTACGGCAATTAATTCCGTATTCACCAAAAGAAACCCTCCAGCGGTATTTGTCGATAAGCGATCCACCACTGTTGACAGTTTCCGAATCCCATTAGCATTTAAAGAAATTCCCACTGCTGGAATTAAAGCTCCAAAAATATCACCCACAATTTCAGACCAAGTTTCCCTCTTGAAGCGCATTAGTAAATTAATATGTTCTACATCTTCTATTCTATCTACATGAAAAATCTTTGGAAAAACCAGGCCCACATAACACGTGCCATACCAATGGTCAGGCAACTTGTAATAAGCCTTGTTCCCACAAACATAATACACTCCTGGAAAAATTGTATCTTCTCCACCTCTGAAACCCCATCCTGTTGCAATGAAGTATGTATCATGACATTCACTAGTCCCAACAAAATATGTATCATATTGGGATTTCCCTCTTGTAATGCACAGCTTACCCTTCTGTGGTGCATCTAAAGCTAAAGTTGGACTAGCTCCATTTCTCAATTCTTTTCCCATCTCAATGTCCCAAATTGTCTCACTCACTTTATATTTCCCTGCCTTTTCATTCATACTCAATCTCCTCTCCTCCACCATGTTCAGGAAAGCTTTCTCCTCTTCTTCCAAACTACAAGTTAAATTATTCTTAAAAATGTAATCTAATGTTAATTCTTCTTTTTCAATAAAAATCTCACCAAAAATGTTAGCTTCTTTAGCTGGATTCAGCTCTTTGTTCATTGGCAAGTGCCCAAAAATACTATCTTTGTTAGACATCTTATAATCTATTTTCCCTAACAAATAAAACACACTACTTAATACACTACAAGAAATTCCATACGTAGCTGGTAAATGGTGATAAGTAACACCCTCTGAAACGGATGCAGGTAATTGCATACAAACGTAGCAATCCCTTACTTCCATTGTTTTCACATATTCGTATAACAACTTTGAAAAAACAGTACTAGAAAAATCATTAATTGACCTATCTTTATGCATGTAAGTATTACTAATTCTAGTTGGAACTACTTTTTGCGAATTTTTCTCTACATTTGTCTCATTCTCTGTATGTATTCCAAATGTACCTATTGAAACTCTAAATGTAACTAATAAAGCTAAAATACCCCATAGTAGCACTAATAATCCAGTACAGCAGCAGCACATTCTACACCCTCTTTTTAAGAAGGCACATCTACCTTGATTATTCTCTATGTTAGCCATTTTACTACTTTGACCTTGTTTTTTGACTTAGCCTCTACTACTCCACTACTGTAATGTCTCAAACTTTGGATTACTTCAGACAGCTGAATTTCAGACTTTCTCCTTTTCACTTTCTCCAAGTGATTTCTTCAGTTCACTCAATTTGGATATTCATCACTTTTCACTCCTTCTTCTTCAGCAACATCAAATTGTATCAGATCATCAACAACATCCTGTGCATCTGAGTCTTCTCCAATGTCAGTCAGGATAACTTTTAAGATTCCAACAGATTCTTCCTTTTCCTCAACCACTTTTCTCAAGATCCCCTCCGGATTATCTCGAGTCACTGTTTCTTCTTCTCCTTCTTCAGACAGTGCCACATAAGACCATTCCGGTGATCTGTACTTTTGGTTGGGTCTTCTAATTCTCTTTATTTCCTCAGGTTCTCTTGACTCCTTTTGCTCCTTCCTTTTTACTTCGTTTTGACTCGATACTTCATTAACTTGTTCAGCTTGCGATGTATTTCCTCTTATCAGTCTGTATCTCAGCCTCTTTACTCTGTTGTTAGGCCAAAAATCTCCTCTTATGACCTTTTTCGGTCTTATTTCTGTATTATTCCTTTCTCCAATCCAAGTTCTCTTTCTCAGAACTCGACCCTTTGATTTTTCACTTTCACTTTCATCCGATTCTGTTTCAAATGCCTCTTGTTCTTCAGCAGTTTTCTTTCGCTCCACAGTCTTTTTCACCACTATTTGAGACTTCCCTACTTCTTTCCCTCCTCGAGTCTCCGACACGCAATCTTCTTGCTGTCTACTTGTCCCTTCACCTAGCTTATTAGAAGTGTTCCCTACACCTCCTCGGGGGTCTTCCGCAATCTGTCCCTCTCTATCTTCTTCTGACCCTACTTCTTCAGAAATAATCTCAAGTGGTTCTTCAATCTCCTCCTCTTCTGATTCAGGAGTAATTTCTGTGGAACTGCTCTTTTCTTTTCTTTTTCCTCCACTGCTTTTTGAAACTTCAGGCTCTCTCTCAGAATCAGATCTTCTTTCTGAGATTCTCAATGGTTCTCTTGAACTTGTAGGAAAGACTTCTTTCCCTGAACCTTGATCCTTTCTCACTGGTTCTGGGTCTTCATCATCACTGGAATCTGACTCTTCAAAATACTCTCTACCAGTCCCATCCTTTGGATTTGGAACTCTCAGAGTATGACTCGCATGCACCCAGTTCTTCACACCAGCACACTTCACTGCAGTCGTCGTAGTTAGAATGACTTGTCTTGGTCTTCCCCACCTTGGAACCAAGCAATTTCTTCTTCTGTGCACCTTAATCCTCACCCAGTCCCCTGGACTCAGATCATGAGCTTGCTTCTTCTCAAGTGTAGTAGCTTCTTCTCCAATCTGATGAAACACAGAATGAACTGCGTCAGCCAGGCCTTTACAGTAATCCAAAATCATGTCATCAGTTATTGTCATCAACTTATTGACAGGTACATATGCATGTCGCATTGCACATCCCATGATTATCTCGTGCGGACTTAAACCAGTAGTTCTATCTGGAGTAGATCTAATAGTCATTAGCACTAGAGGCAAAACATCAGGCCATTTCATGCCAGTGGCTAAGCACATCTTACCAATCCTGTTCTTGATTGTGCTGTTTATCTGCTCAACAACACCAGAAGCCTCTGGTCTGTATGCACAATGTAGCTTCTGCTGTATGCTTAATGCTTCACAAATCAAACTCATGAGTTCATTATAGAAGTGTCCACCTCTATCAGACTCAATCGTTACTGGAAATCCGTACCTAGGAATCAACTCTCTTAACAGTAACTTTGCCACTGTTACTCCATCATTTCTCCTAGTCGGATAGGCCTCAACCCATCTTGAAAACAAACAGACTACCACTAGTACATATCTCAATCTGTTCACTTGGGGCATTTCAATGAAATCAATCTGCATTCTTGTAAAAGGACCTCCTTCTCTGCCTATTGTTCCCAGACTCACCACTGTCTTCTTCCCAGTGTTAAATTGCTGGCAAATCAAACATCTTTGACAGATACTCTCTGCAATTGTCCTGAACTTTGCATTGTACCAGGTTTGTTTGAAGGACCTAATCATCGCATCCCTCCCCAAATGTCCCTGGCCATGATACATCATTGCCATTGCTGACAGCATGGAGTTCGGCATTACTGGTCTGCCATCTCTATAGACCCAAACATGGTCTGTCTCTCTCGAGGCACAACCTGCCTTAATCCAATCTTTCTTTTCTTCTTCCTCTGCCTCATCCTGCAACTGTTTCACTTCATCCCATGTCTCTAAGACATTAGTAAACATCACAGAACAAAAAGACATTTCACCTTCTCGTTCCCGATTAATAGATTGATTATTTCTTGCACAATATTGTGCAATGTCGTTAGCGTATCTGTTTCCAACTGTCACAAAATCGTCTCCTACTCCATGGGCAGCACATTTCACAACTGCTAATTCTTTAGGCAGCTGTATCGCCTCAAGCAATTTCCCAATCACTTCAGCATTCTTTATTGGAGTCCCACTCGACGTCAAGAAACCTCTTTGTAGCCAAAGTTGGCCAAAGTCATGCACAACTCCAAATCCATACTGACTATCAGTCATCACAGTCGTTCTCAAATCTTTCCCAATTTCACAAGCTTTTGTCAATGCAATTATTTCAGCAACTTGCGCAGATTTCACTCCTTTCAATGATGATGCTTCCATTACTTCTGAAACCTTACACACTGCATATGCTGCACATAGCACACCCTCATCATTCCTCAGGCATGATCCATCCACAAACAACACATGATCACTCTCATGCAAGGGAAGATCTCTTATGTCTGGTCTTGGTTTTGTACAGTAATCAAGCACATCCAAACAATTGTGATCATCTTCTGTTTTCACACCCACATTTTCAATATCCGGCAACAATGTCGCTGGATTCACATTCACACATCTCTCAAGAGTCACATTTGATGCTCCCAGAATGACTTTTTCATATTTAGTCAACCGACTATGTGACATGTACTGAGTTCTGCTTCTTGTCAAAAGAATTGCCACATTATGAGGTACGAATACCCTTACAGGATATCCCATTATGATTCCCTCACTCTGTTCTAGGCTTCTGCATGTTGCAGCCACAGATTTCAGACAACCTGGTAAACCCACAGCTACAGGGTCAAGTGTCGATGAGAAGTACGCAATAGGCCTTCTCAGTAATCCATGCTTCTGAATTAACACTGAAAGTGCACATCCATTTCTCTCACTGCAGTACAATTCAAACTCCTTTTCATAATCAGGCATACCCAAAGCAGGAGCTTCACACATTCTGCTTTTCAGCTCTTCGAATGCTGCCATTTGTTCTCCATCTAGTTCCAATGGGTCTGTCATCTCACTTTTAGTCAGCTTAATCAGTGGCTTTGCTATCAGCGAAAAATTAATTATCCACTGACGACAATAACCCACCATTCCCAGGAACATTCTCACTTCCCTCTGGGACTTTGGGGCTTTCATTTCCCTGATAATTTTGATCCTGTCATCAGTCACTTTTCTCAGACCTTTCTCAATATTGTGTCCAAGATAATGCACCTCTTTCTTGCAGAACTGCAATTTAGCTGGAGATACTTTTAACCCTCCATCTGCCAGATGATTCAGTAAAGCTATAGTATCTACTTCACAAGCTTCACGTGTCTTTGATGCCACAAGTAAGTCATCGATATACTGCACTAGTACTGAGTTTTCAGGCATGATCAAACTCTCCAATGACTTTTTCAATAACTGATTGAATATTGAAGGACTCTCTGTATACCCCTGTGGGATACGACACCATGCTAAAATACGCTGGCCAAATCTAAATGCAAAAATCGGCTGGCTGTCATGATGCAATGGAATTGAAAAGAAAGCATGACACAAATCAATCACTGTATACCACGCAGCATCATGTGGAATCTGATATAAAATCACTGATGGATTTGGCACAATAGGACAACATGCCACCACAATCTGATTAACTTTTCTCAAATCCTGTACAATCCTGAATTTCCCATTAGGCTTCTTTAACCCCATTATCGGTGAATTACACGGACTACTCAGTAGTTCTCTCAGAACTCCCTGCTGAATCATTTTCTCAATTATAGGAGTTATTCCCTCAATTATTTCTGGTGTCATTTTGTACTGAGGAATGTTAGGATAAGTAATTCCCTCTTTCACTGAAATTTTCACAGGATCTACATTATTTATCAATCCCACATCCTCTCCAGTAAAATCCCAAACTGTCCTTTTCACTGTGTCTCTCAGCTCTTGAGGCAAATCCTCTGGATCAAACACAGCATATGCACCAATTAACTCACTTTCTCTATTTTCTAGAGTCACTCGGTACAAAACATCCTCATCTGGTGTTTCAAAAGCTATTCCATCTGGTGTACAAAAAATTGTACAATTCATCTTACACAGTAGATCCCTACCTAACAGGTTCACTGGACTTGTGTCACAGACGATAAATCTGTGCATGTCTGAAAATTTCCCTATTTGTACTCTTACTGGTTCAGTAAGACGTGTTCTGATTTGTGTATTGGCTACACCAACTACTTGGATTGCTTCATCCGAGAGAGGAAGATTTCTAATATCTGTTGACCTGACAGTTGATCTTGTCGCACCTGTGTCTACTAAAAAAGTAACACCTTCTTCATTTATTTTTCCATCCACAAATGGTCCTGTCTGGTCTATTTCTAGAGTTGCACCAAGTATGCACTCTTCCTCCTCTCTTCGGCACCGTCAATAATCACCCTCAGACTCACTCCCTTCATTCTTTAACAAGTACTGTTGTACCTGGTTAGAACGTCTTGGTTTGTTTACCTGCTCATCATTGTAGAAACCGAATCCGGATTATACTTTTGTGCTCCTCTATTCTGCGGCAAGGGCGGTTTTGGCTCTTGACTCTGCTGTCTCACAACTTTCTGCTGTTGCTGCTGTTGATTTTTCCCCTCGTTCTGCAAGGAGTTTCCCTCATTATTCACTAATGGTGGATTGGTACACTCAGATCTCCAATGTCCCAGTTGGCCACAGTTGTGACATGGGAACTTCTTTTTTGCTTCCTCAAGATTCCCCTTTCCTTTCCCTGCATACCTAGGTCTATTCCCTGCATTATTTCCTGGATTATTCGCCTGTTCCACCAACTGTGCTTCTTGTCTTTCCGCAACTTTCACCTGTGCCCACATTGCTTTCTCTTTCAGCTTTCTCTGTTTTGCTTCAATCTCATCACTGAAGTATTTTGCATGTCTCAGAATCTCATCTATTTTCTTACTCTGCCAATCCACAGTATGCTCACGAATTCTTTCACTAATCTCAGGTGTCAGGCCATATACAAATCTGTATACAAAATGACTCAAATCCTTGTCACCCAGGTGTTCATCTCCACTGAATTGTTTAAATGCCAATATCAGCCTCTCGTAAAAAGCATGAACTGATTCCTTTGCTTCCTGATGTGTTCGATCTATTTTAACCCAGTCTGTTTCTTTTGGAGGTACTTTATTTTTCAGGTATACAATCACCTGCTCATACTTTCTCATTACTTCTGGATCTGGTGCTCCTGTTCTCTGATCTCTTGGATATTCCTCAGTAGGCCAACTCACAACTATTTTACACTCAGCCCACAAGTCTGCTGGAACAATTATATCAAACAGACTATTCAGGTCAATCCACAGCACTTTTGACAATTTCACAAACCTGTCTACCTGCCTGTACCACTCGACGGGCTTTTCTCTCAATCGAGGGAAATCATTCGTAAATGACAAAATATCCTGTCTGGTCCATGGAACATGTACATATCCTCCTCCAGGTATTTCTCTCATAGGATAAGTATCCACTGGTTTTTCCTTTTCTCTCACAGGAAATGCTGAATAAGTCCTATCCCCTGATTCTTCTCTCTTTTTGTACCATCTATCCTTCCACTTTTCAACATCACCCCATTTTCGCAATAAAGCGATCATCTCTTTAATCTGTCCTGTTCTACCAAAACCATTCAAATTTTCTATATCCTTGTCTGTGAAATCCATCCTGTAAGACTTCTGCAAAACTTTCACTTTATCAATGTCAACTCCATAGTCATTTGCTATTGCTCTTAATCTGTCATGTGTATTTCTCGCTCTCCAGGTAATATTCTTACACATGAATAATAATTCACCATCATGATGATTTTTTAGAATTTCTGTTGGAACTGTCCCTGCAACAAGCTCTTCTAATTCTACACGTAACCTAGCAACATCAATTGCTTTGTGGTAAATAATTTAATTACCGGGACTTAATTTGATACAGAACATAATAAAAATAGCTCAATAAATAAGAGGCAGAATCCGTGGTATTAGAGGTTAAGAACGGGCTTTATTCCAATGGACGATTTCGAAATCGTGGACTCCAAGTTCCATCACCACGGAGGCTCAGGAAGTGAAGTACATACATTATTGATAATTAATAACTTTTATACAATAGGCATTACAGCGAAGCAAATGCAAGAGGCGTAACAATTGATAGCAAAGATAACATTTCACATGCGTAGCTGAAGGAGGCGTAATTGGGAGTAACAAGGAAACGTCATTGGTTGTGATGTTACATATGGGTGGACCTATGAAATAATTTCGCAATGTCAGCAGAAATACTTTGCAGAGATGCGCGCGCAGCAGCATGACGTGTGATTGACGTGCAGCTAGGGGGTGAAGGGGACTTGACATTTAGCTCTACATGTGGCGACAGATGTCTAGAGGGTCAAGTCAACCTAATCCCAAATCATATCTAACATCCTATGTTTAAAGAACTATGTTATCCAAAAGAGAGGCCTTCTTGGAGTAGAATCTTATTCTATACTGACTATACTGACTGTTAGTGCGTGTACAAGCGTCTAAGTGTCTACACTAGATGCGAGGGCAGGAATCTTCCATAGTAACAGGACTACGAATTACTTGTATAAAGACAGAGAAGCCGGGCCTCTGCTCGGTAGTTGGCAGAATGTTTACTTAAGCTACTAGACAGGAATGCATTGGGCAGGGAGCGGAGCAGATAATTTCCGAAGGTGAAATACAGTTCTTGGCAGGCAGCAAGCTGATGTCAGGCATCGTGAGCCGCGCAGGGAATGAGACAAAGTTCATGGTCACAGATGCAGGCTCGGACTGGAGCTTCAGAGACAGAAAGCAAGAAAAGATTGATGACAGAATCAGGGCCTACTCGTCTGAACTGTAAAAAATGGCATAAGTGAACCATATAAAGGCGGTGGCCTTTCGTACTTAGGAATGGAATATCCGGCCCATTCATGGCGGATCTGAAAGAGGACATGTTAACGGTGGATGCACATGTATTTGCGTCTTCATAACTGGAACTGGAGGGAACATACATGTACTTGTAACATGTACATAGAACCGTTGGGGTCCAAGATAGGGGACATAACTGACCAGAAAAATCCATATTTCCACATTCCCTCCTTGTCCCCTACTTGCCCGTCAAGAGATATCAATCTTCAATAATCCATTGATCTGTTCATATAGCATCATTTGTTCTTCTTTCTTCTTCCGGGATCTTGAATGAAAATCTTGATGTGGAATGCACGATGTGGCACACAGACCACAAATCGCTGGTCCACATTGCAGGCATAAGCAGCAACTGAATAGTATGAGAAGGCCAATACCTAGGAAGGATAGAACTCTCCATCCCCAGGCTGATAACACGCTCCAAAACCAACCGGACCAAGTCCAGGTGCCTGGATTCTGGTGTATCTGGCTTACAATCTTATGAAGGCGCGTTATAGCTTTATATACAGATGGCGAATTTTCTGGTATGAATACGCAACAGCTTGATCCGATGACCCTACAAGCTCCGCCCCTATCAGCCAGGATGACGTCAAGGACAAGACGATTTTGAAGCACAACAATCCGCATGGCAGACTGCTCTTCTGTTAAATTGCCTAGGGCGGAAATAGTTTCGTTCACTACTGCTTCAAGGGTTCTAGTCAATCTACGTATCAGCTTACTATTAGTAACGGTACCTATATAGGGAAAGAGACCTTTATTGAAATCTGTGTATTTTTCCCATGCTGTTTCAGTGTAGTCGACTATTGGGAGATCTCTCCTTTCTCTATTGTGTACTAAATGAGTATTTCTGTGATAATCAGGAGGAGCTAGAAAAACAGGTGGCAAAAGGAATCCAATGTAGCAGGTACCATCCCAATCTAGAGGCAAACGTACATATGCCGTCTGACCACATATAAAATAGGAATGGCGGGAAGCTCTAAATGTCGACTTGCCTTGATCACTGAATTCTATTACAGTGGTGCATCTACTATGGCCCATATGTATGGAACCATTCTTTCTCACACATAATTCACCTTTTACTGGAAATACTGCCATGGCGGGCAAAATTGGAGTAGCTTCGGATTCGATATTTAGGATCATAAGATTAAGCGTAAAATTACCTAATCCATATACTTCATTTTCTAGATCAGTTCCTGTTCTTTTGGGAAGTCCCTCCTTGTTGGGGTGGCAGACTTTAAGTAAAACTAAGTTCAGATTTCCCCATACCCAGTTGTCTTGATAAACTGCAGAATTTGAATCTAAGGAATTAATTAAGCTAAACCATGCTCCACAGGAGCCGTTGTGTGTGAACGGGTATGGAAAAAGGGGTAGAATTCCTTTATAGTTCTGATAGGGAGGGAGTCGGCCACATATCCAACAATTTGTAGCCTTGCTAACCTGATGGGAATGATGTAACATACTAATAAAAGTGTTATTGCGCAGCGCAAATCTGTATGACAATTCATGCGGGGGTAATTCACTAAAAGAATGTTCAGCAGTAATATTATAAACATGTCTAGAAATAGGATAATATATGTGCAACAATATACTTGCAATAATTATAAAAAAACTTAAGAAAAACAAAATTAATAACGTCACTGTGCAATGACTACGCAGTGATTTACAATATGTATGTCGTTTCAACATTTTTCGGGTTTTTTCTCTATTCAGATCTAAGGGATACATGTCGGAGACAAATTCAACCGCTTCACCTTGGAGAGGACTTAAACAATCAAATTTCCCGACTGATTAGATCTGAGTTTTAGTTTATAATGTCCGTGACTACTTGAGTCAACCAAAGGAAGTTTTGAGTCAATGGGTGAAGATACACGAGGTGTAGTTTTTATATCCGATGGTAGTCCATAAAATTTCTTGATATGACTTGAATGTACCCAGCCTTTTCTGCCTTCGATCTTCACGGCTGTCCTTGTGGTGAGCAAGACCAATTGTGGCGACCTCCACCTAGGATCCAGCTGAGTCTTTCGATCAAAGTTCCTCACTAAAACGAGATCCCCCGGAATTACGTCATGGGGTTTCACTTCAGTGTTGTCAGGAAAAGCTGCAGCTACCTGTGAACGACAAGATTGTAGTGCAGACATCAATGAAGCCAAATAATCTGTCAGCATATTACAGTCAATATCAGTTATTTTACGTGGTATAGGCGTCCCCCACATATTTGGTGGTCTGCCAAAGATCACCTCATACGGGGATAGCCCTGTTCGAGAGTGTGCTACCATTCTCATGTAAAAGAGTGCAACTGGTAATGCTACTACCCAGTCGACACCTTTCTCCCTGCATATTTTGGACAATCTGATTTTCAAAGTTTGATTATGTCGTTCCACGAGACCTGCTGCCTCGGGGTGTCGGACACAATGGAACTTCCACTGATAGCCTAACAAAAGTGAAACGTGTTTCATTAGTTCGGATGAGAACGGCTGGCCGTTATCTGAGTAGACAGCACGTGGTAAACCGTACCGTGGGAAGAATTCTCGAACTAGCTGCTTGGCAGTGGTCGGGGCAGTGTAATCTGATACTGGGTACGCTTCGGTCCAACGGGAAAGAGCACAGACAACTACGAGAACATATTTGAATCCTCGACATCGTTCCATCTGGATATAATCCATCTGGAGGATTTCAAAAGGGTGATCAGGAGGCTGAAATCCACCCTGCTCTACGGGGATGCTTTTTCCTGGGTTAAACTGACAACAGATCATACAGGTACGGACTTTTTGTTTCGCTGCTGCTCGTAAATGCTTGTTGAACCAAATATGTTGAATGCTGTCTAGCATAGCTTTTTCTCCTAGATGTGCTGGACTATGGATAGTGTTAATAATGACTCGGACCATTGAATCAGGAAGGAACCACACAGATTTTTCCTTCGTCATCCATCCTTGATCCGTTTGGATCCCTCCTAATTCAGTCCATTTCCTTATTTCGTCTGGAGTAGCATGTGTCTGTATGTCAATTACATCAAGAGTGGGATCCTTAACCATCATGCAATGTGTTGGTGTCTGGACTATTGTCTTTGTCATGTCGGATGTTTGAGTTTGAGCAGTCTGTTTAGCTGTTCTGTCAGCTAGATCATTGCCTTGAGAAATGATATCAGTAATTTTCGTATGAGCTTTACATTTCATAATCGATATTGCAATGGGTAAATGTATTGCATCTAATAAGGCATGAATGAGGGGTCCGTGCTGAATGTGGGCACCGTGAGAAGTTAAATAACCTCTCTCTCGCCACAGCACGCCGAAGTCATGTACAACTCCGAATGCATAACGTGAATCAGTGTATATGTTGACTTTTTTATTTGTGGCTTGAATACAGGCTTGTGTCAGAGCGACGAGCTCTGCTGCTTGAGCGGACAAGGTATTTATACACTTGGTTTCAATAATTTCAGTGTCTGTTGTGACTGCGTAAGCGGCCACTAACTCTCCTGTACCTGTTCTCATACATGAACCATCTACATACAACGTTAGGTCTGGATCTGACAATGGGACATCTGTCAAGTCTTGTCTGGGTTTCGTCGTTATTGTAATAACATCAATACAATCATGAGCTAGTGGGTCTGTTCCATTTACAGGTAAAAGTGTGGCAGGATTCAATGTGTTACAACGTCTGATTTCTATATGTGGCTGAAACAATGTTAATTCGTAACCTGTAAGTCGCGCTATAGTCAAGTGTTGTGTTTGCGTTCGATTCACAAGAACCTCTACTGCATGTGGTACTTGGACTGTCAATGGATGTCCTAACACTATGGCATCGCTTTGTCTGATTGCTAAAGCTGTCGCTGCCACTGATTTCAGGCACGCAGGCAGAGCCTGAGCTACGGGATCTAATGTACTAGAAAAATAAGCACACGGTTTGTGTGATCCTGCTTGTTCTTGTGTGAGTACTGACAAGGCAGTACCTTCTCGTTCTGTAACAAAGAGTGTAAAATGTTTTCTGTAACATGGTGTTGCTAAAACAGGTGCTTGGCATAGAGCTTTCTTTAAGCTTTCACAAGCTAGTGTGTGTTCCTGAGTCCAAGGGAGGACAGTCGATGTGGCTGCCTCCTGTGTTGTTAATTGAATGAGTGGTTTTGCTAGAAATGCATACTGAGGGATCCACTGCCTACAATGTGAAGTGAGGCCTATGAAAGCCCGCACCTCCTTTTGTGTCTTGGGTATTGGCATATTAGCTATTAACTGAATGCGATCTGGTGTAAGCTGCCTTCCCTCCTTGGACAGCGAGTGACCAAGGTAAATAACTCGCTGGACACAGAATTGCAGCTTAGAAGGGGACACCTTGTGCCCCTTTTCGGCTAGAAATTGTAAAACCGTCAGTGATGCTTTTTCACATTCAGGTTCGCTTCGGGCGGTGATCAGCAGATCATTGACATATTGAAGCAGAGCAGTGTTGACTGGCATGTGGATACTGTCAAGTTCTCGTTTCAGTGCTTGGCTATAGATGCTGGGGCTTTCTGTAAATCCTTGAGGTGCGCGTGTGAATTTAAAGCTACGTCCATTTAAACTAAATCCGAACAAGTATTGGCTTTCCGGATCTATTGGGACGCTGAAAAAGGCATTCTTGAGATCAATTACAGTAAAGAATGTTGCTTCGGAATCAATAGCTGTCAGTAATGAAGAGATGTCTGGAACTACAGGGTATTGTGGTACAATACATTTATTTAATTCGCGCAGATCAATAACCAATCGATATACTGGGGAAGCCTTTGGATCAGTTCGTTTAAGGATCGGAATTATCGGTGAATTACATATATTGGAGTCGGTCTCCACAACCACTCCTTGGCCAATAAGCTCGTCAATGATTTGCAGTAAAGCCATTACAGCATCTGGGGGTAACTTGTATTGTCGCATTCGTGGTAGTACCACTCCTGCCTTTAGTGTGACTCGATATGGTGTAATGTTCATGCAACCAACATCTGTAGGGCCTTGTGCCCATAAATGTGTGGGTAAAGTCTGCAGTCGGGAATCCATGTCTCGAGACACATAGTGACCTTTGAAATCACGTAAAAACAATCTTACTCCTTCCGGAGAACAACATATTATAGCTCCTAGAGCTTTCAGTGTTTTTATACCTAACAAGTTTTCTGGACATGATTTAGTAAGCAATAAATCTGTAGTTCTGGTCAAGGGTCCTATCGTAAGAGGAAGAGGCTGTGATACTTCATTAACAATAGGTTTTCCTGAAAAACCAAGGGATATATTCTGTGAGCCTGAGAGGGGTGCCCCTGGAACTTCACTACGTTTTATAGTTGTTCGACTTGCCCCTGTATCAAGTAAAAATTTTCTATCTTGGCCTAATAATTCACTATGTACATAAGGTCCTTCTTGGTCTACAGGGACCTCGATAAGGGGTAAGTCAACTTCCCTCTCTAGGCTGGTTCATGCATATCGTTGATAATCAGGATAGTCATACTGTGCGGTCTGGTACAGCTGTCGTGTCGTGGTTTGTGTGGCAGCAGCCGGCAGCGCTGGTGCGGCTGGCACAAACTGTATAGACTGTTGTGGAGCTAGCATGGCTTGTGCATGCTGCGGTGCTCCTTGTTCATTCTGATCCTGTCTAAGTGGCCGTGGTCTTTCTTTTGTAATACCTGTGGCGATATTACGCTTCAGGACTGGGCAATCGTGTATGTAATGTCCTGGCTGTTTACAATAGTTGCATGTCCCTTTTATAGGTCCTGCTGAATCACCGGAATGTGTCGTACCCTTTTTATGTCCTTCAGCTGGAACTGTCTGAGAGACTAGCATTTTCATTTTCGTGTCTTTCATGCGTCTTTGTTCATGTTCTTGTTCCTCTCTAATTCTATTGTAATGGTACTGTAACATTTGTAACATTTGTGATGGGGTATTACCTTGCCATGTACTCTCGAATTTTAATACTCTATTCTTCACTTGGGGCAAAGAATTTTCAACTAATATTGTCACAAACAGATGTGGGTATGACTCGCTACTTGCTTTTATACCACTATTTATACCAAAACATTTTTCGAATCGGGCATAGAAATCACTAGTGTCTTCATCTTGCTTTTGTTTACAGGCTGAGATTGCACCCCAGTCTTCCTTTTTCGTAGTTAATAAACGTGGCAGTACCTGTACTAATAAACCTGGTAATGCTTTAGTTTTGTCCCCAAGCCCCGAACCTGGACCTCGGGCCCTTTCTTCATTTTCTAATGCTGTCCAATCTATCTTTTGGTCTCCTACCTCCCACTCTTTTTCCTTGAGTTTTTCATAAATGCCAGCAGGCATTAATACCTTTAATATTGTCATAATGTCGGGATAGGTATACTCTCCCATGAGTAACATATCTTTAATTTCTCGGTGGAAACCCGCTGGGTCTTTGTCATGACTGGGTACCACTTTCTTCATTTCTAACAATTCTATTTTTGATATGGGCGTATATACATATACACGTTTAAACTGATTGTCCTCGCCCTTTATTGGGTGTACTTCTCGTAAGGGATTCTGTCTGTCCATGTAATACATCGGTCTTTCCTTGATGGGCAATGAAACATGTTCTGGACATACAAAAAGAATGTACTGCCTTCTGGATTCTAGTATTTCCTTAATTAACTTAGTACCTGAACCTTTCCATCTATTCGTGAGTAATTCAGTCAATATATCAGGTAAGGGACCAGGATCTGAATGTTGGCTTTTATATAGTATAAGAAGTTGTTGAATCATATAAATCCCAGCTAAACGCTGTTCATCTGGGGTGAGGTTCAAAAATGTGTGTGCTACTGTATCATCACCATATTTTCCGGGACTGTCAACCCAATGAACGGCTGACCTGGCTAATTCTTGTTCATCCATAGAATCGAGTAAATGATAACCCCTTCGTTCTCGCAGTAATTTGTCAGCGGCTTGGAACGAATGCTCGGGGGACCTTATATTTATTATAGGTGTTTGGAAATTCCTGTTATTATCTGGACATATCGGACGTATCGGATCAGTAAAACATCTGGTACTATTACAAGATCTTCCTCTACCTACATAGGCTATGGTGTCTGACTGTCCTGTGGGCAGTCCTGATCCTTCCTCCTCCTCGTTTTGTTCAAACTGGTCTACCGCTAATCTCTCTTCGTGTAGGCGTTCTATTTCTTTACGGATCTTTCTGCACATGGCTATTATACATTTTTGCCTGTCATGTCTCCCTTCTGATATATTCTGGCTCCATCTGGTAAGAGTTTCCATTGTTTCCGGGTCTACCCCCGGTCGGTCTTGATTTCTGATTACGCAATTTATGAGGAAACGTAACAGTTCCCCTTGTATCTCCAGTTTCTGGTATTCCATAGCTCTGTTAATACATTCAGAATCTCGCCCTGTCTGGACAAAATGATATATATTATCTAGATGCATCGTCATTCCTGGTCACTTCCCTAAATACACCGCGGCTCGTCTGATACGTAATGATGCCATGATCATTTCGTCCTCTTTGCCGGGCACAGGGTCATATCTACAATCTACAAGAAGTTCTTTAAGCGTGCGGGAATTTATGAGTTTGGGGGTACGTGGGTGTGCTGACTCTTGAAAGGTAAGTTTATTTACTCTGGGTGGCGTAGAAAAAATATTGGTAGCACCTCCGGTAGCCCCGTCTGGAGTATCGGGCGTGAAAGGATTCGTAGAACGTGATACAGCAACTATAGGTGTGGACACAGCTATAGAAGTAGCTGTAGGAACAGATGTGGGAACGGACGTGCTTGCCGGAACTTGTGTCAGGATTTGTTGTTGTAAAGGTACAGATACAGGATCTTGGCGTTGAACCTCCCCGGCCGACGGTCTGTGTGGGGCGGGGTTAGCATACTCGGGAGCTGCGTCATCTAAATATGAGGAAAGAAAAACATCTTCTGCGGTTCTAGGATGCCCCTTAGGATGTACCTTTATTGGAAATAATGGGGGTGGCAAGTCTTTTGGTATCCCCGCAGTAGCCTTAGGTAATCCCTCGGCCAGAAGGGGATACATACCCTTCATAAGGGCATGTCTTTGTCTGTCTACTTGTTCTGATTTTACTCGTGTACCTTCTTCAATTAATAGATTTTCTTGAACTTTATTTGAATTCTCTTTACTCTTCTCTTCCCGTCTACGTGCTTTTTCTGTGCGTCTATACGATTCTTTACGCCATAATTCAATGGCGTCTTTCTGTGATTGTCTAGCTTTCTTTTTCCATAATTCTTCCTCTACTTTCACGATGCACTCTGCATCCCAGGTCCCAGCTGCGGGCCACCTCTGACTTTCTGGTAATTCCTTAGTGTAGTCTACCCATAGATCAAGAAATAATATAGCGTCTAGGCCGTGTTTATGATACATGAAGTACCCTGGAGTGTCCCTAGGAGGAATGGGAACAGCTTCTTCGAGTACCCCTTTTCTAGTTGTGATCTGTCTTAGTTTTGAAAAGAGCGGCATATTGAAAACTGATCTGATACTTGGTTTTGAACAAACTTAATACAATAAAACACAATAATGAACAGTCATTCATACCACATGCAGGACATATCAATACATTTAACATTTAACATTTACATGAGCAACGATGATGATGACGATGATCTAAGAAAACTTAATCACTAAACATAATACTCGGCATTTAACTGAATTATTCTGAATTTATATACTTGATATACTAGATATACTGCTAAACAGTACAGATACACTGCTGGAACAGTGCAGACCGGATTTGTGTACCCAAACCCGTCTGGACCGGCACAACTTATGTGCACGCCAGAACGCCTCCCCAGTAATGGTACTCACCGGGTAGCTCGGAACGGAAGGCCTCGGAACGGAACTGAACTGAACTGGACCGGACTGGACTCGACTCGACTCGAAAACTTCGGACACGTCGGGACATCGGAAACCTGGTGGGCCTCTGTATACCTCGGATCTTGCTCTCTCAGCTAGGCTCTGGTCGGGATACTTCGCACTTCTCACCGCCTCGTCTGGGTGTTGATCGCAGCCTCAGTCGCCCCCGCTTGGCCGGAGGGAGATACAGGAAATCCTGCTGGTACGCGTTGTTATCCGTCCAGCTGTGGCAGGAGACCGGGCCTGCAACGCACCGCCGGCGCGTGAGATGAGAAAGTGTCCCTATTCGGGCGCCATTTATGTGGTAAATAATTTAATTACCGGGACTTAATTTGATACAGAACATAATAAAAATAGCTCAATAAATAAGAGGCAGAATCCGTGGTATTAGAGGTTAAGAACGGGCTTTATTCCAATGGACGATTTCGAAATCGTGGACTCCAAGTTCCATCACCACGGAGGCTCAGGAAGTGAAGTACATACATTATTGATAATTAATAACTTTTATACAATAGGCATTACAGCGAAGCAAATGCAAGAGGCGTAACAATTGATAGCAAAGATAACATTTCACATGCGTAGCTGAAGGAGGCGTAATTGGGAGTAACAAGGAAACGTCATTGGTTGTGATGTTACATATGGGTGGACCTATGAAATAATTTCGCAATGTCAGCAGAAATACTTTGCAGAGATGCGCGCGCAGCAGCATGACGTGTGATTGACGTGCAGCTAGGGGGTGAAGGGGACTTGACATTTAGCTCTACATGTGGCGACAGATGTCTAGAGGGTCAAGTCAACCTAATCCCAAATCATATCTAACATCCTATGTTTAAAGAACTATGTTATCCAAAAGAGAGGCCTTCTTGGAGTAGAATCTTATTCTATACTGACTATACTGACTGTTAGTGCGTGTACAAGCGTCTAAGTGTCTACACTAGATGCGAGGGCAGGAATCTTCCATAGTAACAGGACTACGAATTACTTGTATAAAGACAGAGAAGCCGGGCCTCTGCTCGGTAGTTGGCAGAATGTTTACTTAAGCTACTAGACAGGAATGCATTGGGCAGGGAGCGGAGCAGATAATTTCCGAAGGTGAAATACAGTTCTTGGCAGGCAGCAAGCTGATGTCAGGCATCGTGAGCCGCGCAGGGAATGAGACAAAGTTCATGGTCACAGATGCAGGCTCGGACTGGAGCTTCAGAGACAGAAAGCAAGAAAAGCTTGATGACAGAATCAGGGCCTACTCGTCTGAACTGTAAAAATGGCATAAGTGAACCATATAAAGGCGGTGGCCTTTCGTACTTAGGAATGGAATATCCGGCCCATTCATGGCGGATCTGAAAGAGGACATGTTAACGGTGGATGCACATGTATTTGCGTCTTCATAACTGGAACTGGAGGGAACATACATGTACTTGTAACATGTACATAGAACCGTTGGGGTCCAAGATAGGGGACATAACTGACCAGAAAAATCCATATTTCCACAGCTTGTGAATCTTTATCCCTCTTTTGAAGAACTTTCATACATTCATTCAAATCCTCAGCTGTTATTTCAGTAGATTTTCTTACTGGAACCACTTTCTTCTGCGGTTCTAAAATCGGCATCCCTGAACAACTAGCTTCACCAGCATCCAGTCCTGAATTAGACTCCTCTAGTTCTTCATTACAGGTGTTATGTCTGAATTTTCCTGCCCTTTTTCCTGAATCTCCTGAAGGACCAGCCAAACTTGTCAATCTATTCCCAACATATGGAATAACCAAACCATTCTCACCCTTCCTCTGCTTATCAAAAACAGGCATGACCGGACCTATGGTTACGGGTACCGTAACAGCGTCTAGATTTTTTGTCAGTTCCTTGATCCTTTCAGTCAACTCCGATGTAGTTCTGGCTAATTCTCTCGTATTTTCGCCACTGCTTCTATTTTCTCTCTCCCTGAAAGGATTACCACTTCTTAACTCAGGTGTCACATTTTCTGTCTCAATGATACGATGCGTATCTCTTATTGGAGAAACAATTGGTGTACTCTCTTCTGGTTCCGGTCTATATGGAGGTGGTCTTTTGTAAATCATGTCATTTAAAACCTCATCCTCATATTCATTAACTCCATATCTTCTCACTTCTGCCTCAGGAACCCTTTCTGCTCCCTCTTCAACTGTTCTCACAGGATATAATCCCTCTGACATACTAGCATCTCGCCATCTGGTCATTCGATCATGATGAGTTTCACGACCATGTCTCCTCCCAAACATATACCTATAGTTGCCTCCAGACCTCTGTTTCTCTCGCTCATGTACTTCCTCTTCCCATTCCACTAAAGCCTCGAATTGTGTCGGCCTTGGTCTTGGGTCAAGACATAACATCTTTTCCCGTAAATTTTTCAACACGGCCAGATTAAATGAACCATGTTCTGGAAATGCTAAAACTCCATCTTCTTTGGTATACCTAACCCAATTCTCCAACCATATACAGGTATGATACCCATATCTCGCAGCCATGAAGGATGCAGGCGTTTTCGATGGAGGTAACAATTCACCCTCTCTCGTTTTAACATCTTTATCCTTGTCGAACCAATTCTTTCTGAACAAAGATTTTTTCTTTTTCTCCTCTTGGTAATACATTTTAACGCTTACCAAAACTTTCTAATCCCTTCCGTAATACAACTACACAATATGATTTTTCAACCAATAACAGCGCGACTCACACTAACGCACCAATCCTGGAACGTTACGTCACTAAAATAGCTCCACCAATCCTTGCGCGGCTCACACCAACGCACCAATCTCAGCGCGAGCACTATTCTGATCTAATATCCAATGAGAGCGCGGTCTGTTTGACGTCAGCAGTCGCTGCAGTTTCTCGCTCCTGTCTCCTGTCAGTCGTCTACCCCTCCTTTACAAAATTTCTCAGTAGACTTCGTGTCGAATTTCTACAAAATCTATTAGTTACAACATATAAACATCTCCATTGTCTGCTTCGCTAACCAAAGAATAGTAAAGAAAATCTATTTCACAAGAAACCTCTCGTTGACACAGTAGCACATCCCTCTACTCTGCCCTTCTAACATTCATTCATTAACTGTTTCCTCTAGGACTTGTCCAAAGAGTCTTACAATCAACTAAATGTCTAAACATTCACACACATTCATACAAGAAAATATAGTACATACACACAGAATCCTGCTTTTCCCGAGAACAGCGAACAATCTGCTCCACTACAGAATTATAACACACACCAAAGTCTCTCAAACAAGCTCAGAGAATTCCTATTACTTCTCCCGCGATAAGCTTTAACGGCGAACCTTACGGATCCCTGGGACTTAAAACCAGAGTTTCACAGATAACCTTCACTACCATACGCACTCCTTATATACCAGAAATATCTCTAATAGTAACATATAACAATGTCACTGATTCCGAACCCAGACAATGTGAATTTTCCTGCATACATACAGGACCAACAATCCCGTCTTTCCCGAGAGCAGCATATCCTTCCCTCTGCCCTACTACGGAACTTTTACTAGCTCCCAAGTTCCAGAAGCACTACATATAACTCAACATGACGACTCCAACATATAGTATTAGTACATATACCAACATCAATCAATAATCAATAATCAATAAGCTAATGTACAAGCAATCTAATCAGATCAAGACAATCATCAATAACCATCATCACTCTGCTACCAGGAACTTGATGCAGGTTGGGGTGTACAAAATTTCCCTACTTCCACGGATAGAGTAATTTCACAGTTACACGCACATACACTCACCATACACTAGGGCCCATTTCACTAACATATACTCAAATACTCTACTAGCGTTGAACCTGTGGAAAGAAAACTCCTAAACTCCTAAACCCCACACCTACACCGAGGTCGATAAGACCTAGCTATTGCAATTGTCATAATCTAAACAATCTATACATCAATAATCAAATAGAGTACTCAATAATTGACAAGAAATAATCACCAACACCGTATTAAAGTTATGATTTTTATCTAAAGTTTAGTCAAAAGAAATTAATCAGAATAAATCATTTTCTCATAATTACCTATTCTAGCTAAATATCAGAATGGATCATCAGGACAAGTCTCTCAGTAAAAATCTCCCAAGTCACCGTCCTCACAGCATCGATCCTCACCAACGCAGGTTTGGGAAGAAAGTAAAACCGCAATGGAATGGAACCCTCTCTGGTCTAATATATTTATAATAATTCAAACAAAGGAAAGAAACATTTAATTTTTTCTTCATCCGCCAAACCGCTGAGCAGAGCGAGAAGGAAAGGATGTAGCATCGCTACATTTTGAAAAATCTCCGCTCAGAAAAAGTCACAAAAATAAAAAGACAGAACAGGAACTAAATCTTAAAATGTTTCTTCTCAACTTCCACATATTTCCTCTGGTGAGCTCACAGCTTAGAGTCTTTCTTTAAAGCTCCTTTGTTTTCCAAGGCTGCCAAGGCTGCTGTCCCAATACATCTGGAAACATGCCCAGATCTGCTGCTGTCCTCACGGAAAGTTTTAACCAGGCAAGGACTGTGGACAGATGACTCGCGTCCATATTCAGCAAGGCCTTTTCCATCACAAATTCTCACTCGAAACCAGGCTTCAAAAGTCAGCCATCTTTTAGTAGGCCACAATAGGCCACAATAGACCATCTTAATTAAAAGAGACAAAACAACGTTACCACAGCATAATGATTAAACAGTGTTAACCCCACTAATACCCTTATGTGTATGCAATTATCTAGCTTTAGCAACACAGAAAAGCATTAATTCAAAAGCGTTTCGTGCTTAAAAATAAACAGCACTCAGCAACGTTTATTTAACCCCTTCCATGCTGCGCAGATTCCGCCGCTGTGCTGACGGAATCTTGCGCGGGCGTGGTCATGACGGAACGGTTCCGTCATGAGCACAGCTCAACCGTGGCTCATGACGGAACCGTTCCGTCATGAGCACCGAAGGGGTTAATAAAACATGCACATTGTCAATAGCAACATGTAAGCGTTTCCCTCGTGTCGGTTTTTCTCTTGTTAATTACATACATATTGATTAATAAAAAACATTTACACAAAACAAATAATTAATAATTAAAAATTAGTAATTTTATTTTTACCACGTTTAGACAACTGAAGCTTCAAAACCCGATGAATTTTCAACAGAAAACTCTGCTCCAGCAGACCAAGACAGCGGACCTTCAGAAAACGCATCAACCTCACAGACACAATACCAGAGAATGTCATTGCCCACTACAGGCTCAAAAGGACAACCATCCTACGCATCCTGCCCACCATTGCCCACAGGCTGACGGTACCAACACAGCGGACAACCAACATCCCTCTGCAAACAAAGCTGCTGGCAGTGCTGCACGGCTGGCCTCTGGGACCTTCCAACCAACAACCGCCAGAGTCGGAGGAGTATCACAGCCAGCCCCATCAAAGCTCATCACAACTGTCTTGGATGCCATCATCAGCTTGGTACCCTTGTACATATACTCCCCTCACACTGCGCAGGAACAGCTGGAGACCAAGCAAGGTGTCTATGCCATAGCTGGCTTCCTGCACGTGTTAGGGGGCAATTGACCTCACACATGTCCTACTTGTGCCCCCTGGTGACACTGCACACAATTACCTCAACAGAAAGCACACACATTCCATCAATGTGCAGGCAACAGTGGACCACCTGGGAATCGCCACCAACGTCGTCGCCAACTACCCAGGCAGTGTGCATGATTCCTACTTCTAATGACAATCCATCATCAACCAGCACTAACAGGATGGCACCCATGGAAATGCACTGCTCGTTGGCAAGTACCAAATGAACACACCACACCCCCCAACTCCACAATCATGCAACTGAAAACTCTGGGAATGCATAGGTCACAGACTCACATTCAACATGCCAAACAACATGCCCACCCACCAGACACAACAGCATAACTTACTGTGGCAACCTGGGCCCGCCATCTACATGAGCCATCAACGGCATGGCACCTCAGCCACACAATAGAGGAATGTGGGGAGAGGTGGGAAACAGGCATGTGCGACGGAGGCAAGTGACCCATGCATGAGAAAGGTACACAATGCCAATTGTGGCGGAGATGTGCTGGACAGACTGCAGTATGCAGACCACAGACATAACCATGTCCAAATGCACTGCTGGTGTATGGGGTGTAGTGGACAGTGGATGCAACCATGTCACTCCAGCCAGTGGGGAAGATCCCTGAAATGTAGCCTGTGACGTCTCCCCCTGTAAGTGTGAGCGGAGTGGGCCGGCCCGGCATACGCAGGCCAGCGTAGGGGGTTGAATAAAAAGCCCATAGCACTGGGTTGTGGTTCTCTTCTGGAATGCCCAACGTCTCTGCCAGGGCTGCACCTTCCAGCCCGCCACAAGGCCGTCGCCGTGTTGCCTGCGATCCGGTGCGCCTGCTGCACCCCGGCCTGCTTGTCCCCGAACCCGTCTTGCCCGCACCTGTGCACCCAGGCCTCAGTGCTCTCCTTCCGACACCGGTGTGTGTCAAGGAGGGCCCACCACATGCCAGCACAAGCCCCAAGGCCGAGGCCCACGAGCTTAGCAGCCTCCTCAGACCATCACAGCCTCCGCGACACAGGCCCGCAGTACTCCTTTCTCGTTGACATACTCCACCGGCCTAAACAGCTGCCAAGTTGGTCACACATTTGGAACTGAGTCTTGATTTGTGTATGGCAGAGTTCATATCATTGAACGCATGGAGAGGAGTAAGAGGAAGACGTGGTTCAATCCAGAGGAATAAAGGATCCTCGCTACGGAGGTGATCGAACACTGCCAACAACTGCTCTGAGGTCACTAAGTCTGTGCATCGCAAGCCAATGACACGTGGCTGTGGGCCCCTGCTGACCGCTGCCTCATGCCTACACTGCGGTCGAGTAGGTCACACATTGGGAACTCAGTCTTGATTTATTTATGGCAGCTTTGATATCATTGTACTGGCCTCATCTCAGACTGCATACCCCTTCAGCTCCGGTGCCACTAAGTCTGTTCCCCGACAGCCATGGACACTTTCCTGTTGAACTTTGGTGGCGACTGAGTCTATGGACTGGGGGTTGTCTTCATAATCATGTCGTGATACAGAATTTTTGGCGAAAACGAGGCTGTAGCATTCCACTCCTCAATGGCTTCTCCCCTCTGCATCATGCCCTGGAGGACAACTTCCACTGTCCCCCCACAAACCTCCGCCACATTCACCTCGGACATCGATGAGGACCCGCTCAGCTCATGTAGCCCATCTCACTGCACCGCAAGTCACCATTCCGTGGCGGTGGGCCGGTGCCAGCTGCAGTGCATCCAGGGCCACTAATTCTGTGCAGCTGAAGTCAGGGAACCTGTCCGGTGAGATATTGGATGGCCTCTGAGACAATGGCCTCGGGGTCATCAACGCCATGTGTCTGTGCCCTGTGCTGTCCGCTGCCTCTGGCCTCAACTGCTGTCCTCCAGAGCTCACATATCAAATTGAGTTCTGACCGGCACGGAAGTCGCATCACCGCAGGAGGCACACACCACCACTGCCAGAACCACATCCAAACACCAAGTGCTAGAGTTGAAACAGCCATACTGGCAGACTAACGGAGTTGCTCACACCTGTTGTGGATGCCATCATCTGCCTGATACCCTGCTCAGCACTCCAGGTGCCACTAACTCAGTGCACCATGACTCATGGGCCATTTCTGAAGGAGTTGTGTGCTGTGGTGAACTCACGCAGCAATGTCACCTCAGGCAGTGAGGGAGACCTGGGACGATGATGAGGAAGATGATGCATGTGTAACACACCCCACAGCAGCTGCATCAGGAATAACCCGAAGGGACACAATCCTAGACATTTTCTTCACATGATCACGCTCAGCTCTAGTGCCCCAACCTCAGTGCACTGCAACTCACGGACACTTCTGTTTGCAGATTGGGTGACCTCTGTACTTGCTCCGGCTACCACCATGATGCTCCGCAGTTATTATGCTGGTGTTTTCTCTTTCCGTTTTAATGGTGTTCACTGTTCAAGTTGTTGCCAGCACCAACTACTCCATGCAGGCTGGCTTACACTCACCCCACACCCATCCAGCACAGGCGTCACTGTACATGTGACCCTGTCAATAAAGGGGCTGGGCGCACATGCCCGTAGCCAGTTCCACAAACTATCTGCGTGTGTCCGTGTGGTCATGATGTATTCATGAGGGCCCCAGGGCCTACAACATTACATTGTGCTGTGTACAGCGGACGCAACCATGTCACCGCTGGCAGCGGGTAAGACCTTGGACATGTAGCTTGGTCGTCCCCCCACTCAATACATAAGAGGACGGGGGCATCGTACGGAGGTCCAGCGTGGGGGGTGTGAATGATGATTCCGGGGCTCTGGGCATGGTTCATAGCAGGAGCTGTGCAAATGCATGTGTATCTGTCGTGGTGTGGGTCTCCTTTGTGGGGTGTAGGTGGTCCCTGATGGAACTTGAACATCCATGTATGTGCTCTAGTTCGGCTTCCTTGAGCTCTGACCCCACCGCACCTGTTCGGCCACCTCATTTTGGCATTCTGACACCTGGCATTCTAATGCGATGTGTGCCTATGTGAAGTGTTGAGAGCCAGCCATGGTGGTGGGTGCTTCCTGCTGTGTGGTCTGTGCAGGGGCTGGGGTCTCTTTTGTGTAGCTTGGCTGCCCTGCTCCTGGGAGTGGGTTGCTTGAGATGTCTATGGGCTGTTGTTGGGCATCGGTGTCGAAGGTGTGGTGGTCCTCTCCAGCATCACTGATGAGTAGTCTGGTCAGCTCTGCTGGAGGTGTTGTTTGTCCCTCTGCAATGTGAAGGGGAGATGCATGTTGACATTGTGATGACATGTATGTTAGCGCATTGTTCTAGTGTACATGCAGACTGTATGACAATGTACATTGTGACTGTTTGGGAGGTGCTGTATATTAGATGCGGGACAGTGGGCATTTGGACTACATGACGGATGTGTGGTTGTACACGTGCATTTCTATCTCACAGTTTCCTGCTATGTTGGATGTGATTGGCCTGTTTCTGCGCATGAGCGGACCCAGTTGTGTCCTCTGTTCAGCAGTGCCGGTGTTGCACTTTGTGCCACATTGTCGTCGGATGTGCTGTTATTGCTATGTGTGTGTGCTGCAGTGTGCCACAGGGATCAGGGACATGATCTAGGGTCATTGTGGGTGTGCAGTGTGCTACACATCGTTGTGCATGTGTGCCATTGTGCCCATCTCCCCCTGTCCCCCCAGGCCCTGGTCGTTACTCACCCTGTTGATGTTGTGTCCGGTCCTATCGAGCTGTGTCAGGACTCTCAACTCCTTGCGCCGTCTCCACCCTGATGACTGTGGCCTCTGTTTCCTCCAGCTCTTCCTGTGGTGCAGGACTCGCACCTCCTGTTGCCGTTGCTACCTTCCTGTTGGCAGGGGGTTTGTGCTTGGGTTGGCTTTTCACATCATGCCAGCGCCTCTTGTCCTCCTCCATAGACCTCCTCGACTCTCCGACTGCATTCACGTTTGTCAAATTGACGTTCAGTGGATGGTAGTGGTCTGTCACCTCCGTGACGCTGATCTGGTATTCCTGCGGACTGCACCCCATCTGCCTGTTCCTCTTCTTGGCCTTCTCCGACCACGATGGTCCTTGCTGGTGGTCTGTGGGGCTTGTGGAGTTCACGTTGGCCTCTGCACTCGGTCCGGGTGCATCCATGGTGCTACCCAGTTTCTTTTTTTCTCACTTTTTTTTCGGTTTCTTTTATAGTGCATTTTTCCGCATGACGCATGGGAATTGCAGGCCTGGCACTGGTTTTCGCTGATTTTTGTATCGCTATGGGCCTCATTACAGCTTTTTTGCATTCGTGTTTCGCATTTTTGCGGCGTCGCGTTGACTTTATCACAGACACTTGATGCGTTATCGTGAGCCTATCGCATGGTACCGCCGGCTTGAGAATACCACGTTACCACGGTGTTATTTCCCCTCAATAGACTGCGATGTGCAAAGTTGTGGTAAGCTAATTTTGCGATGATTATCACATTTTCTTGAGAATATCCCCATGGATGTTTAGAGGTGACACAGTTTGTTGTAAGTCCCCACTGAATTCTCAGGAGTGTTTCAGCTAGGATGGAAGTGAAAGTGTTGTGCTAGAAGGCAGTCACTGGATAGTGGGTTTATATAAGAGCAAAAGAATAGAATCACAGATGTCCGTCCCCATGGAACTTGGTGACCTCATCAAACTGTGCCCATCCCAATCGAAAATGGTGTTTTTTCCCCCTATAGTGCCTCCCTTGTTCCGGTTTGAGATCAGAAGGGCGCTAGTAGTCAGTAGGAGTGCATTTCTTATTTTCAAATGTCATGCCATGTATATTTTGGGAGCATTTTACATAGCCTTGTGAAGCACTGACATGCATGTCAGCACATTAAAGAATTATGGCAGAAAACCTATCCAAATGATTTTGGGCCATATGTAGGTAAAACCCAAATTGCGAGTTCTTAATAGCGATTTTTAGTGAATCGCTATTAAGAACTCGCAAAGTCCGATGTAGATAAAAAATCGCGAAAAGATAGCGATTCGGTAATAATCGCAAAAAATAAATACCGATTTCGCATTACCGAATCGGTATTAGCGATTTCACATTACCGAATCGGTATTAGCGAATCCGCTATTTCAAAAAATCGCTAATTAGTGAATCAGCCAATCCGGTGCATCCTGATGACCTCACAACACAGAAGTGGGCTGACACATGCTGTTACACTGAGCCTGAAGTAGTGGGAGAGGCAGGGAGCAGAACCAAAAACACAGGAGCTGCACAGCAACCACCTCACAGACACCCAAAAAATCATGGACACACAGGAGAAAGGAAAGGAAGCCGGTAAGAGGAAGAGAAAACACAAATTTAGTGAGAAGGAGTTGAAGGTACTAATTGAGGAGGTGGTAAAGGATCATGACCAGCTCTTCGGCAAAAAATCCCTGCACGTTCGAGAATCACAAAAAAGAAAAATTTGGCTTGTGATCCAGGAAAAAATAAATTCCATCGGCATCACCCAGCACTCGATAGATGAACTAAAGAAGTGCTGGTACGACCTTCGCAAACGTGCCAAGGAGAGGGTGGCTGACCGGCTCAAACAAGTCAACCAAACAGGTGGCGGGACATCTACTGCTCCTGTATCAACTCCCTTGGAACAATTGGTGGAGTCCACCCTCCAGCCGGAGAGCGTCACAGGCATCGGAGATGCGAATAGCTCTGCCAGAGGAGCCACCAGACAAGGTAAGATGCATGCACAGCATGCTGTGCCCCCCCTTCTTAACCCTAATCCCCAATGACCCAGTATAAATCCCACTCCAGCCTATGATTTGCCAAAAACCAGCAATACATCATGGGAGGTTAACACATAGCATAACAGTTAGTCCACTGAACCCAAATGCATGTCACACACATGAGTAAATAAGCAAGCGGGGGACAGTCAGTTTGATTGGCAGTCATGAAATTTATTGAAACGCTAATGCTGTTAGACAAGTGAGTAAATGGACATTCTGTATCCACAGGCGACCCAGCGCGCCAGGCTGCAGAAGGGGAGACAGAGGAGGCACCCAGGAAGCACAACACCCAGGAGGAGGAGGCCCTGTCACCTGCTGAGGTCACACCACCACCACCAAGAGCCAGGAGGTATACAGTGGGTAACCTCCAGGAGAAGGAGGGCTCAGAGGAGGAGAACATGGGAGCCCAACAGTCCATGCAAGAGGAGGCTGAGCAGACACCAGGCACACAGTCCCCCATGGAGCGTGGCCACACAGGTGCCCGACGACGACGACGACCAAGGGCACACAGTCCTGATGCACAGGGAGAGGAGTACAGTGTTTTTGCAGGTCTGTAGGGGAAGATGCTGAAGGTGCAGCGGCTGCAAGGTAAAACAATGTGGTCAATGCAACGGCAGATGGTGGCCCTTAACAAAAACATGCGGGACATGAAGGAGGGCATATACTGCCTTAACAACACCGTGGCTGAGGGCATGCGGGACATGGCAGAGGCTGTAAGACTGTTGTGCAGCAAGATGGACAACGAACGTGGGACAAGGCGCAGGGACAGACAGAGAATAGATGGTTACACAAAGGCGGTGAACCGGCTATGCACTGCCACCTCTGTCCTTCGCAGGTGCTCGGTGGCCATGCAGTTAGAGATGGCTAACTGCAGCCGTGATGTCGCAAGGTGGTTGGTCACAGTCACCAGTGCCTTGGAAGTGCTCCAGACCACACAAATCGCTGCCACAGGATCGGGGGATGGGGGGGAAAGTGAGGAGGCAACAAGCCGCAGCAGTATCACTCCCCCAATACAAGAGTCCAGGATGCACAGTGGAAGGCACGGACCAGCCGCAGGACAGACCGCTAGGGAGGACAGTGTGCCTAGTGAACGCAGCAGTGCTGTGCGTGGGCGCAGAAAATAATACCAGGCATCACCTTACATTGGGAGATGGGTGAAGTAACCCATTTGACCAAATGATGGGATTTGGGAATTTGCATGGAGAGTATCTATGCCATGCTGGGGTTGTTGAGGCACTGTGAGGCCTTCATGGTGCGATGGTGTGCTGTCCTATTGCCTGACTGAAGGTCAATAAAACACCACACCACAATTGCATTTACTCGCTTTGTCTCATTACTTACTCAGAAATAGTTGTGTGTGATCTCAGCCCGTCTGTGTCTCCCATCTGGTGCTGCTGCGACACCTGCAGCGCTGTGCTGTGGCTGTGGACAATCCTCACCCTCATCCTCTGATTCAGTGAGTTCCTCGGGTGTTCCCTTCTTTGTGGCCAGGTTATGCAGCATGACACATGTAGCTATTATTTTGCAGCAGATCAGAGGCCGGTACTGACGTGCACCTCCACTTTTGTAGAGGCAGCGGAACCTGCTTTTCAGGAGTCCAAATGTATGCTCCACCACATTCCGTGTAGATTTATGGGCAACATTAAATCTCCTTTCACTGGGATAGATGGGTTGAGGTATGGAGTCAGGATAAATGCATGCACCGCATATGCGCTATCACCTAAGTGTTAAAGGAAGAAAGATTATTCACAGTCAGCAATGGATACATCAAAGGTATACATCAGGGAGTGTCACATAGATTTACATGGCAAAAACCAAAGGAAATGATGGACGGAGTGTTGAACATTGCAAGCACTCACCCCTAGTCAACTGATCTGGGTTTAATCCATCACCGTTCTTTAGCCCCCTCTGCCACCCCAGTTCAGACATGGCCATATGCAAATCAGTCTGACCCTGTGCCTCATGGGAACAGTCCAGCCCGAACTGCCAAGACATGTCTTCCCTGGACCGGAAACAAGCTTCCTAGGACCAGTTTCTGGTATTTCAGCCGTCTTCAGCCAGGCTTGCTTGAATCCAGTGGCAAAGTGAGCAAGGGACTCACGTCTGAGCATACCCTGCCAACTTATGGCGAACAAAGCAAAAACCAAAGGAAATGATGGACGGAGTGTTGAACATTTCAAGCACTCACCCCCAGTCAACTGATCTGGGTTTAATCCATCACCGTTCTTTAGCCCACTCTGCCACCCCAGTTCAGACATGGCCATATGCAAATCAGTCTGACCCTGTGCCTCATGGGAACAGTCCAGCCCGAACTGCCAAGACATGTCTTCCCTGGACCGGAAACAAGCTTCCTAGGACCGGTTTCTGGCATTTCAGCCGTCTTCAGGCAGGCTTGCTTGAATCCAGTGGCAAAGTGAGCAAGGGACCCACGTCTGAGCATACCCTGCCAACTTATGGCTAACAAAGCAAAAACCAAAGGAAATGATGGACGGAGTGTTGAACATTGCAAGCACTCACCCCCAGTCAACTGATCTGGGTTTAATCCATCACCGTTCTTTAGCCCACTCTGCCACCCCAGTTCAGACATGGCCATATGCAAATCAGTCTGACCCTGTGCCTCATGGTACAGTCCAACCCGAACTGCCAAGACATGTCTTCCCTGGACCGGAAACAAGCTTCCTAGGACCGGTTTCTGGCATTTCAGCCGTCTTCAGCCAGGCTTGCTTGAATCCAGTGGCAAAGTGAGCAAGGGACTCACGTCTGAGCATACCCTGCCAACTTATGGCGAACAAAGCAAAAACCAAAGGAAATGATGGACGGAGTGTTGAACATTGCAAGCACTCACCCCCAGTCAACTGATCTGGGTTTAATCCATCACCGTTCTTTAGTCCACTCTGCCACCCCAGTTCAGACATGGCCATGTGCAAATCAGTCTGACCCTTTGCCTCATGGGAACAGTCCAGCCCGAACTGCCAAGTGGAATGGCATGGTGAGCAAAAAAACGATGGATTTAGGCCCAGATCTCTGTACTGGGGTGAATGTATGACATTGTTCTGCATTCTGTCCATCAATTGTTGTTTTTGCATTTGTCAACCCGAGTGGGACGGGTATGCTCAGACGTGAGTCCCTTGCTCTCCATGCCACTGGAATCAAGCTATCCTGGCTGAAGAGAGGTGAAACCCCGAAACCGGTCCTAGGATGCTTGTTTCCAGTCCAGGGAGGACCTGGCTTGGCAGTTCGGGCTGGACTGTTCCCATGAGGCACAGGGTCAAGACTGATTTGCATATGGCTGGGTTCAAACTGGAATGGCATGGTGAGCAAAAAAACAATGGATTTAGGCCCAGATCTCTGTACTGGGGTGAATGTATGACATTGTTCTGCATTCTGTCCATCAATTGTTGTTTTTGCATTTGTCACCCCGAGTGGGACGGGTTTGCTCAGACGTGAGTCCCGTGCTCTCCATGCCACTGGAATCAAGCTATCCTGGCTGAAGAGGGGTGAAACCCCGAAACCGGTCCTAGGATGCTTGTTTCCAGTCCAGGGAGGACCTGGCTTGGCAGTTTGAGCTGGACTGTTCCCATGAGGCACAGGGTCAAGACTGATTTGCATAAGGCTGGGTTCAAACTGGAATGGCATGGTGAGCAAAAAAACGATGGATTTAGGCCCAGATCTCTGTACTGGGGTGAATGTATGACATTGTTCTGCATTCTGTCCATCAATTGTTGTTTTTGCATTTGTCACCCCGAGTGGGACGGGTATGCTCAGACGTAAGTCCCGTGCTCTCCATGCCACTGGAATCAAGCCATCCTGGCTGAAGAGGGGTGAAACCCCGAAACCGGTCCTAGGATGCTTGTTTCCAGTCCAGGGAGGACCTGCCTTGGCAGTTCTGGCTGGACTGTTCCCAAGAGGCACAAGGTCAAGACTGATTTGCATATGGCTGGGTTCAAACTGGAATGGCATGGTGAGCAAAAAAACGATGGATTTAGGCCCAGATCTCTGTACTGGGGTGAATGTATGACATTGTTCTGCATTCTGTTGTTGTTTTTGCACATAGATTTACCTAGCAGGTATCCTTCTATAAATTCACCCCCAGCAAGACGGGTGTAGATCCCACTATTCCTGAAGATGTAGGAATCATGCGTGCCCACAGGAAATTTAGCAATGATGTTGGTAATGATGTGAGTCGCATCACATATGACCTGTGCGTTGTTTGAATGTGTAGATTTGTGGTTACGGTAGATGTACTCAGTAGCAGAGGGGGGCAGATTGGTATATGTGTCCCGTCAATGCACCCTATTACATGTGGGAACTGGGCCTTCAGATAAAAGCCCATCTTTGTCTTATGCAGTTCCGCCTGTGTGCTGGGGAACTGGAAAAAGCAGTGCATTCTCTACATCATGGCATCCAGGAATGTGTTGAAAAAGCGTGACAGGCAACTCTGTGAGACACCACCAGCCACAGCTATTACCCCCTGGTAACTGCCGGATGCTAGTAGGTGCAGGCAACAGAGGACCTGTACATGCAGAGGTATCGCGTGCGCCCTTTGTGTCTGGTGCTCCAGCAGTGGGTGCAGGTTACGTATCAGGTCTAGGATGGTGGTGGGGTGCAGCCTGTACCTCTCATAGATTTCTGCCTCTGTCAGTTGGAATAGTGTGATGCGCAATCTGTATACACATTCCTGTCGTCTCCAGATCCTCAGTGCTGCAGCTTGCATCTGCATCCGCCTTGCAATGACATAGAGGGCCGCCATTGTGTTCACACAGATGCATTCTGGGGCTGTTTATATGCAATGCACCTGGTTACCACCTACTTTGAGTCAGTGTTAATTTGCGACTCCAAATTAGCGATTTTTCAAGAAATCGGTATTAGCGAGTTTATGTACATTGGTTTGCGACTTGATTTTGCGTTTCCTTATTTAGCGACTCGCAAAAATAGTGAGTTGGTGTGGTATATTCGCTGAATAAAAAATCGCTAACTGTTTTTCTTTATTTTTAATGATTCTTTATTTAGCGATTCGGTATTTCTGTCCCAACATGTCGCATGGCTGTTTTGCAATCGCAAACGTGGAAATTCTGCGAATTTCGGCGTTTGCATTTGTCTTCCTACATCAGGCACTTTGTTGAAATAAACCCACTTTCCTTGAATCAGCTGACATGGATTTACCACTGGACATCTTAGTGAGATGGAAATGGTCTAACTTAATAAAAGGTGTATGGAAATGTTCTAGTAAATACAGATCATGACATGGCATTCCATCAGGAGCAAAAGTGGTCCATATATGACTTAGTTTTATCTGCTGCTGTAATAATTTTAGCAACTGATCCTTACAGAGAGATCATTCTGTCAGAGGTCATGGGCTGATTCTCAAATGTGGATTTGTTTAATTTCTGGCATCTGGGAAATGGCATGCTGTAATGCAGAAAAACAGTTCATGAATCTAATTGACATCTGATTGTGGTTTTATTTTTAGATTGGGCACCTATTACATATTTGTAGACGTACATGTATGGAAAAAAAGGCGCTACGCAAAAAAGTAAAGTTAGTCTTGCACAGTTATCAACAACTTTTTTTATCATGATTCTTCACTGGAGAAGGTCTATGTTTTTCAAAGTGGGAGACAAACGTCTTGACTGTGCCATGAAAATGACTGAGATAATTCAAGGACACCTTGCATATGACCACATGACTTTATGTAATTTTGATCTGTGTAGTTATAACCTATGCTTCATGCAACATTTTTTTTCCGCATCATTATAAATATTCAGAATGGTTTTTAATTATTCGGCTTATTCTTTAATTGCATTAAGTATATGTTTAGTCGAACAGGGGAAACACATGCTACCTCAAACGCGCAAATTTGGAGCAATATAGGTTTACCTAAGCTGTGATACAGTGGCTGAATTTTCTGATGGTGCAGATACAAGAGGTATCTCTTACCACAAAAAACATATTGAAGGCTCTCTGATATGGTAGAATAGCTAGGATCGCTATATGCACTGGGGAAACCAATGTCGGGTCATGTTGCCATTAGAACTGACCGTTTGCAACATACTATCAGAGGGGGTATGCAGTTCCTGAGTGGGTCGGTAAAAGAAGAGGAGAGAATGTGAAACAGGAATGATAGGTAGTCCTACTGTGAAGGGAGGGAAATGGGGATCCCTCCTTTTGGAATTAGGGCCCTCACACACCCAGCCAGCTGGGTGTCATGCTTCACCATATTATTATTATTATTATTAAGTTTATATAGCGCCTGAATCACCCCCGCAGGGGTATCTCTGCGCTCGTGGACAGACGTGAGAGTACTGGCACTATGAGAAGCGTCTAAAATGGAAATGTTTTCAAGGACTTTCTAAACTGCAGATGGTCCGAACACTGCCTCAGTGTGATGGGGAGCACATTTCAGTGCCGGGAAATGAGATATGAGAAAGCTTTCCCCCCTGTCCTAGACTTGTTAATCCGGGGAACTTTGAGGTGGGATTTGGAGCTAGATCAAAGGTCTCTAAGGGGAGTATAATGGTTGAATTTGTCTGCGAGGTATGCTGGGCCATTACCAAACACCGCCTTATAACGATGCAGCAAACCTTGGATTTTATTCGTTTGCGCACCGGAAGCCAATGCAGCTGCTGAAGCAGCGGAATCAAAGGTGATCTGTAAGGGGCGTTTAATACCAGCCGAGCTGCTGTATTTTGGACTACCTATAAGCGGTCCAACGAGTTCCCGTTAGCCGAGAGACCAGCAGAGCATTACAGTAGTCAACTCAAAACTAGCGTCTGAATGAGAGATTTCCGTGTAAAATCTGGAAGGAAAGGAAATACTCGTCTCAGCAGACTCAGCAAATGAAAACAGGAGCTCTCCGTGTGGGCCACCTGCTCCTTCATGATCAAGCTCTGCTCAATGCAAACCCCTACATTTTTTACTGATGTCTTTGGGACGGGAGAGACACCTAGCTCCCCTGGCCACCACTCCGGTGTTCAGAGACGTTTTAAGGCATGGGCAAAGTGGGCTCTGGCCCAGGGCCTTTCAGAGGGCCCCCTGACAGAGTCAACTCCGTTCTTCAGAGTTTTGCCCTAATTACCTTGAATATTTTCTAAACAGATTGTTTTAAATACTGCTTTCCTTTAATCTAGTACAGCCATTTTGCAGAGAAGTGTTGCATTTATGTTTCATGCAATATACATAAAAAAAGTTTCTTTTAGATAAAAACAAGGCCTAACATATAAGAAATGGGAGGGCTTCACAGAGATTATATGCAGTGATATTGGGGAGCTGCTGCTGTGTTACAATATTGAAAACCCACATAACTATCCCTGAATATTAGATGTAAACACATTTAGGGCCTTATTCATGAGAAGTGATGCATCCCTGTGTGAAAACAGGGATGCGTCACTTCTTAGTGCCCCCTCCTTGCAACATGATGGATGCTTCATATTTACTGTATAACGCAATGCGCAAAAGTGATGCATTGCTGGGGTGTGTCTGAAAGTAGACGCAACTCCAGCAATGTGTCCTTTCACATGGGGTAAGACCCATGTGAAAGGGCCTGCATCAGTCTTACGCCTACTGTGAGGCAGATGTAAGATATTGACGCAATGGCATCCTAGAAGTGACGCTCTGAGTTCTCATATATTTCAATGCGTCACTTCTACGAGGCTTTTTGTGGGGGAAGACCTTCCCTGCATACATTATACCTGGCGCAGGTATAATGTGGTGCAGGGGTTTACAAAGTGACACATCTGCCTAGATGCGTCACTTTGTAAATAGGGCTCAACATGGCACATTTTTTACGCTGCCGGTGCATCACAAAAAGTGACGCACTGGCGGCATAAAAGTGAAGCAAGGCCTCATAAATAAGGCCATAGAATTCGAACAAGTGTTCCTTTGCACTGTCAGGAACCTGAAGAAATGAAATGAAATAGTGTATTTAATAAAGCGTGCAGCTACTCAGACTAGAGTGTCCTGGTGTGTGACAGCGGGAAGAAAACGTGCGTAAAAGACCCATCAGTTATTAAAAAAACAGGTTTTTAAGTTCTTCCTGAAAGAGAGTAGGTCTGTGGTTAGTCTCAGAGACTCAGGGAGTCAATTCCACAATTTTGTGAACGAAAGTCGAGGGATCGGCCTCTAGTGCGGGCACAGCATATTTTAGGCACGATGGGCAGGTTGGCATTAGAAGATCTTAGGGGTCTAGATGTTGTGTAGTGATTGACGTGTTTATTTAGGTAGCCGGCTCCTAAGCCGTGGAAAGCTTTAAAGAAGATGGTCATCGCTTTGAAGTTGATACATTCTTTTATGCGTGCCAGTGTAAAGACATAAGAAAGGGGTCGTACTAGATCTTGGTTTAGGTCTCAGGATGGTTCTGGCCGCCGCATTTTGTACCACTTGTAGGCGCTGGATAAGGGATTTGGGAAGACCGAGGTAAAATCTATTTCTTCTCTCAAGCGGCAACAGTGGCAGGAATTTCTTGCGCATCCAGAGTATGCCAAAGCAAGCGCCAGTTAGATTTTGGATTTGAAAGCGCATGGTGAGTGTCTTGTCTATGACAATTCCTAAGTTTTTGACTTTCTCCTTTTCTGCGGGCGTGGGCGGCAGTTTTTTGGCCACCAAGAGCTCCAGTCAGGCATTTCTGGATTACCAAAGAAAACAACTTCAGTTTTGTCAGGATTGCACTTCAGCTGATTGATCTTAAGCCAGTTAAAAACCTTTGTGAGGCAAGACCTAATTATTGCCAAAGTAGGTTCCTTTTTTCACATGTAAAAAAAAAACGCTGAGTGTCATCAGCATACCAAGCAATTTTGACGCCCTCTTCCTCTACCAGAAATGCAAGGGGGGATAGATATATATTAACAAGGGTAGGACTGAGAATGGAACCCTGAGGGACAGCTACATTCATGGCCGGAACCAGGGATGAGAAAGTGGGGAGCCAGATGTCCTGAGATCTATTTGCCAAGAAGGATGACATCCATGTGAAAGCGGTCGTCCCCAGGCCGATGTTAGCAAGTCTCTCCAGGAGCCTCTCATGTGGGTCCGTATTGAAGGCCGCAACAGATCGAGCAGTATCAGAACAGCCTTGCCTCCCTGGTCCAGCTTACCCTTGAGAAATTCAGTCACTATCAGCAGAGCGGACTCGGTACTGTAGTTAGCCCTAAAACCGGATTGGGACTCATGAAGGAGCTTCCCATCTTCAATGTGTTTTTGGAGTGCCTTGTTTACATGCTTCTCTAATACTTTGGAGCGGGCCGGAAGAAAGGAGAATGGCCTGTAGTTGGCAGGGTCCGTCGGTTTGGCATTTTTTTATCAGTGGAAGAATCTTAGCATTCTTCCATAATTTCGGAATGTTGCCTGAGGAGAGCGAAGCATTAAAGAGCTGGTTTACTGTGGGGTTTATGGTGGGAGCTAATAGGTTTAGGATGTTCGCTGGACATGGGTCGGTAGGAGAGCCAGACTTAATGCTTTGGAGAAGGGTCAGTGACTCTTCAAGTTGAAACTCAGGGAAAGCTAGTAAAGATGGAGGATCCAAGAGGTGAAATTTGCTATTAGAACTAAAGTAGAAGGTCAGTTCTTCCTCTGAGATGTTAGTGAAGGCTTGTTGGATCACAGAGATCTTTTTTGTGGAAGAATTGAGCTATTTGCTTAGACCATTCTTCCGCGCATGGCCCTTCCTTTGTGCCGGCTTTCGGGTGGTAAAGGATTTAACTATGCTAAAGATGTCCTTACTCTTATTTTGGGCATTTTCTATCTTGGTTTGAAAGAAGATTTTCTTTGCTGCCTTCACGAGAATGTAATGAGCTTTTAAGGTGTCTTTATACACCTTCTTGTCCTCAGGTAGATAGGGTTTACGCCATTTCCGTTCCATTTTTCTACAATTTCTTTTGCTATATCTGAGGGAATCGTTAAACCATGGATCTGGTGGGGCCAACCTCTTTGAGGAGCGGGAAAAAACCGGTACCACTGCACCAATGTTGGTTCGGAGCCATGAATCTATTGAGAGGGCGTCTGAGTCGGGGCAGCCAGACAACTCCGGTGAGGATCGACCGAGGGCGTGTGCTAACATCGGGATGGATATTTTATGGAATGTCCTGTAATTAGGGACCCTCTGCCCTGCGTTAGCCCGAGGGGCTGTGGCAGAGTTGGGAATGACAAATTGTAATAGGAGATGGTCAGACCAGGTAATGGGAAGAGGTAGGCTTACTGATATGTCAAAGTTGTGAATGATTTGGTCTAGGGTGTGGCCCTTCTCATGGGTCGCTGAAGAAATAGATGGAAACATGTTGCAGGCCTGCAGCGTCTCCAACAAGGAAATTGTTTGAGGGTCTTTTCCATTGTCCATATATATATTGAAATCTCCCAGAATAAGGCAGTTGTTGTATTTTAAGGCCAGGGAGGTGGTGGCTGTATTAAGCGTAGTAATAAAATTTCCAATTGCACCGGGAGGTCTGTAAATTAGAAAAACAGCAATGCTTTGATGGGGGGATAAGGTACAGCGGAAGCCTAAGGACTCTGCGCCCTAAATATTTTCCATCGGGATGGGAGAGCAGTCTAGTTTTTGATTGTAAATTATGGTGACACCGCCCTCCTTCCCACTCGTTTGGTCCCTCCTAAGGATTTTATAACCCGTGGGGATGGCCGAGGTGATAGTAGGTTTGGAGACTTCAGACAGCCAGATCTCAGTGAGAAATAAAAGATCAGGCTGTTCGTCTAAAAGTAGGTCATGAATGTGTGGTCCATGCTTTTGCATAGAGCGACCATTTAAGAGGATGGATTTTACGTCCTTTGTTTTCTTATTGTTTTTACACTTATTGTTGCGCGGGAGGATCTTGGGTGTGAGTTTCCTGGGCTAGAGGAGAGACCAGTTGCACTTATTGCATCGAAAGTCTACCTCCAAGCTCAGATCAGCCACTGTACACTGACATAATGGTAGCCGCCTGAGGCTAAGCAGTTTTTCCCTATTGTAATATTGTGGAAGAAACTCACTGGAGGGGAACTGAGCAGCATGGCCGGCTCCGGACGCCTCTGCGACTCTGCCGGGCGCAGACGGGCTTGCCTTTGGCAACTACATTCCAAGATGCCTGCCAAAAAATGGCAATCTAATAGTAACCAACTTGGATGTCTGACCCTAAGATGGCCGCCACCAAATGGCGATTTAAGAGCCACTAAATTAGATACTAGAATTTGCTAGCACATCACAAGGAGTCTTAATGACTGGGCACTTGGTTCAGGTTCGATATAATTACACTTTAGGCATCTCACAGGACCTTATAATGCCTTACTTCTGACCACTACGACACCTGTTAATATGGCTGCCAACATGATGCAGGACACTCTTGCAAGATGGCCAACACTCGTAGACTCTACCTCCGACAGTTTACCATCTAGCGAATTGACGTTAGCAATTGGTGGCCCTCCTGAACTCGGAACCGGCTTACTATATCGCTGCAGTATGCATGGTGAATAGTAATAGTGAGAGTGGCTCCTCTCCCTCCCTGCAAGATGGCCGCAAAAGCCTAGTGCTCCGGAGCTACGGCTGCGATTTTCCAAAGAATCCTGTTCGGTAACCCTGCAACTGCCAATAGCTACACTTGATGAGGCAGCGGAATGCCCCGCGAACAACGAACCATGGCTGAACTATGGAATGCTGCCTGCTAGATTAAGAACGGCACCATTGTCTGAAGCTGAAACCAATCCCAAAATGGCGGTCGCGAACTAAACACTTGTGTAGCCGTGAATTTTGTACTTGGCCCACTCCACACCAACTACCGCAGCCTGTTTCTGGGAACTAATCCAGCACGGCGTCTCTCTGACTCGGCAGTTATCAGCTGGACGCATTAATCAAGCAAAGTCCAATCGGGAAGTCTCTGGCAGTGTGTATAAAATGGCGGGGGCCCAGTCGTACCTGACAGCAGAGCTTCCAGTGTCACGATACAACGGTTTCCCTCCGCGAGCAGCTGTTCCTTGAGGGAAAATCCACCCATCCACTCACCAGTTTACATTTAAGGTGCCCTTTTACTATTTGAGCAAATTCTTGCTGCACGCTGATCTGGTCCTCATTGCTGCCTGACCTATGATGGCGACCGTTACCACACCAGCGCCAATAAAGTCAGCACTGTGACAGCGCCCAGCTCACTGTGCACAGCGCCCAGCTCACCGTGCACACCGTCCTGCCAGGTAGATTCTCCCATGCTTACCTCGCCTACTTACTATTTGTTTCTGTTGATCCACGGCCAATTAAATGACTGAGCACATCAATCCCCAGACCCACAGTGGTTGCGCTTCTAAGGCAGTGAGTGGGGGCACAGAGGGTGGCCCCAGTGATCCCAATAAGAGTTTTGATGACCTTCTGGTGCCTAGATTGGTCCCCTGTGAAAGCCATGCCGGGGCTTTTGAAATGAGAATCGCCAAGCCTGACCCTAAAATGGCGCCTGCCAAGTCAATGCCACCAATGAGCGAGGATGTCCCTTAAGACGAGGGGGTCCTGATGTTTAATCTGGTCAAAGGCATAGCAGAGTTAAAGAAACACAGTGGTAAGACCAGCTGCAGAATCACGGGGATCAACCGATTTAACTTGCCTGACTTTAAGATGGCAGTCAAGCTCCATATCCTATCCTACCTTCCTTGTCATCTCCATTCTCCCGTTTCCTGACTCGAGACCTTTTGGACTCTCCATGATCTTCAATCTATCCGGGCGGAGCCCGAGCATCATGGCCGAATCCCGGTGGAGCTGCATCGACAGCTATAGGGGAGATTGGCTCAGGCTCACCTCTAGACCCATCAACTACCCTGCCAGACTTCGGACATAGGTCTCATCGTTTTCTCCGCTGCTGTTCTCCTCCCTATGGACTTCCAGCTCTCTCCGACACTACTTTCAATGGAACTATGACGTTGCCCCCTGGGCTGAATCTTCAACTGTTTGGACTTACCGCAGAGCCGGCTTAACCTTTGGCTGATACCAGGTGGAGCTATCATACGTAGCTATAGAGGAGTTGAGCCCTTGGATTCACCTCCTCGGCCGGCTCCTACCCAGCCAGACATCGAACATTGTTTTTCCTCGACTCCCCCGTTATGTACCATTCCCTCCCCCGCATCTAGGGGCATGATCACCATGAGGCTCCTGTCCCCCCTCTGGCTCTACTGTCCCCTACTGTTCTTCACCACATGCCCTTTCTTCTGCCTCCTGATAATCTCCCTATCCCCTCTACTGTTCCCCCTTTTTCCCTACTTACTCCATCAGTTACATTCTTCTCTAATGAATTCACTAGTAACAAATGTAACTGTAAATGATTTAATGATGTAAGATTGTTTAATCCTCTTGTAAAGCGCTCTGATACTTCCGGGTCTAGCCAGCGCTATATAAAACTCAATAAATAAATAAATACCATCCCGGTTCCGGCTGCGGGGGGGTAGGTCTACCGCTCGCAACGCGGTCTACAATCATGAGTATTACTTTTGATTGTTAGAGCTGGAATCCTCCAGTGTTACCTTCCTGCCACCCGTGATGAAGTGGGTCCGGTTGGTTCATTGATCATTAATGTGGTAGCGGGCACTCGCTGCACCGTAAGAGGTCACTGAACCACTTGACCTGATAGAGTGTGGGGCAGCGATCCCCTCCGCCGGCATGCTGCCAGCCATGCCGATCGCCTTGATGGTCTGGTTGGAGTGCAGGGGCGGGGCTCATCTCCATACTCGGGTTTGCGTTTTTTTGGACCCCCTTGCGGTATCCAGCATCCCTCTAACTTGCTGCGCTGATTTTTAGCCTCCGCCACCAATCACGAGCGGTTGGCAGCTTGGAACTCTGCGGGTCATCCGCCCGTAATCACCATGGGAATATCTAGCTCCACTATTCCGACACTGCAATCTTTTTATTCAGGACACTGAATTCACGTGTCTTGAAGCTGTCAGACACTGATGGGGCCAGGCTACTTGAGCCTTTAGGTGAGCATTGAGGCACATGATATATTGAAGCTACCTCTTTTATATAGAATACTTTCCTTGACAATGTTTTTAATACTTGCACAAATTCTATATTTTTTAACTCACTAGCGTCATAACAACCATGACGCCAGCCTGCACTCACTGTTTGCACTATGTGGGTCACAAACTCACAATATATGCAAACACTATATATGGGAGAGTTGTTTCAAACAGGGAACTGATCATGATGACTGTTTAATCATGTTACTTGTGTCCATCACATCTTTGGGTACTTTACCTTTGGATGTTCCGCGTGGTGATCTAAGGTTAGTTAACCCACATACCTCGGTGTGTAGTTTTAAGAATCATCATTTGGTCCTGAAGAATTGCCGTTAGATCAGTCAGACATAAAGACAAGAAACATGTTGACCACATAGAGTAGAGCGCAACATCCTGACACATAGTATCAGGCAGTCGCCACTTTTATATTTTTAATCAGGTCGGAAGCCAGTCATAATAAAGTTCCTCTTTTGGACTTCCTTACCTGTTTTATTTTAGCACCTTCACTCTACGATATCTACACTGGTTAGGCCCATTACACCCAGAGCACCATACGGCAAGGAATAAAATATCTCCGCCAAAGAGCCCCTCATAGGGTGCCCGTCGGGTATTGCAGCGCCGACCCGACGGGGAGCAGGTCCTATGATGAAGCACGAACCCACCTGACTGGGTGTGTGAGGGCCCTAATTCCGAAAGGAGGGATCCCCCTTTCCCTCCCTTCACAATAGGACTACCTATCATTCCTGTTTCACATTCTCTCCTCTTCTTTTACCGACCCACTCAGGAACTGAATACCCCCTCTGGTAGTATAATTGTCTGGGCATGTACGCTGGACCTTCAAAAAGCCCACAGTCCCCCTTCTTTGGATTGACATTTGCAACATGCAACACTAGTTGATCTGGTAATTATTGAGATGAAATAAGTGCTTGCGGGAAAGGTTTTGCTCAGAAGCCCGTGGCTGGCTCTATTGAATGTCAGCATGCCAAATACAAAGGCTCTGTAGTTTTGATTCCACCTCATGCCTCTTTAATCCACCATCAGACTCTCCTTATTCATTTATCTCAATCTTGCAGGCTCTTTCTCACCCTTGCGTTCTCCCTTTGTCAAATTCTTTCCATCTTTCGTTTCCTCCTTTTTCCTCCTTGCCTTTTTAATTCTCTCTCGCTCTCGTCAAACTTTGATGAGAAAAGACAAGTGCTGGCCCCCAAAAAGGAGTAGAGGTGGACCCATATGCAACCACCAACTCATATTAAGCAGTATATAGATCACACATACACTGCATTCAATAACCTTTTGAGAGAATAGAATAGACTAGAATATGTGTATGGTAAGTGTGATATTTGTACTTGCTGGTCCTGGATGCATGCATCAAGGAGTGTTATCTGGATCTAGAAGGCAAGGAAAACAGGCATTATACCAAACACTTGATCTCTGACAGAATATCGTGTTCTAAAATATCAGAACACAGAAATATTGTGTCAAAATACCACTGTGAAAAACATCGTGATCCTATTACTTATGATATAATTTACGAAAATTCTGAATCAAAAATATATTTTTTACATATCGACTGAAGACAGATCACAATATTGTTTTTGGTAATAAATATCATCTTAAAAGTCGTGTATTTTAAAACTAAATGTAATATAACTTATGTTTAATACATTAAAGTATAAATCTTTATATATATATATATATATATATATATCTATATATACGTACATGTTTTAGGTTTGAAAAAGACAGCAGAGGCTGTTGAAACGTCTCACCTACTTGCTACAGTTTGACTAAACACGCATTGAAGCAAGCCCGAGCTTGCTGGAGTCTGTATTAAATTGTCAAGCAGACGCTGTAACGAATATATCTATCTATCTATCTATCTATCTATCTATCTATCTATCTATCTATCTATCTATCTATCTATCTATCTATCTATCTATCTATCTATCTATCTATCTATCTATCTATCTATCTATCTATCTATCTATCTATCTATCTATCTATCTATCTATCTATCTATCTATCTATCTATCTATCTATCTATCTATCTATCTATATATATATATATATATTATCTACTGGCGGTTGCCAGTAGATAGTTATAGTTAGGACCGTGTTTCCATAGGAAATCTCAAAATTCTATTTTGAATAACTTTGGCGCCGGTTGAAGAATCCTCGCGAAATTTTCAAAACTAATGGGGCGCTCCGTTCAGCTCCTACCCTGAAAGTCTCGGGGTGATTCGTCAAGCGGGGGCCGAGAAAAAAGGGGGGTCCCAAAACGCGTTTTCCCCATGCATTTTTCCATAGGACCTTTAGACACAGCTACAGCCCGAACGGCTGAACAGAATTACTTGAAATTTGGCAGAGAGGTAGCCATAAGGTCAAGGAAGTGCCTTTTGCAGGTCTGGTGTAAATCTGTTCAGTATTTCCTGAGAAAATAGCATTTAAAAGCATATCAATATCTATACGCGCGCAGGGTGCTCGCACCGTGCGAGCACCCTAACGTGCGCGAGCGTAATTCTGATTGGTGGTTACATGTTAGTCAACATTCGAATCGGTCGAAATCAGGAAGTGTTGGCCGCCATTTTGTTTGTTTTCAGTGCGAGAGTGAAAAAGGAAGGTGGCGAACGTGAAAAGGGGGCAGGGTAGAGAGTTCCTGACCCCCTAGCCTTTGTCAGGGGGTCCCTGAAGGAACCCGAAGGCAGAATTTTTTATTTTTTTTTAAATCGCGGGGGTGCGCGCCCCATGCACGCACGGTGAAAACCCCCCCCCAAAAAAAAAGATTTTTTTTTTTTTACAAAAAAATCGCGGGGGTTGCTCCGAAACGCGTAAGGTGAAGAAAAATTATTCAAGCAAAAAAATGTCTTATTGCCCACACTGTATCCGTTTCCGAGTGCACCGCCGAATCGAGGATCATTGTTTTCAATATATATATATATCTATATATGTCCAAACACACCCCTCCAGTCATGAAAGGTAAGAGGCCACTCGGGGAGTTCAATTTCGAAGCCTTTTAATAGGACTGTAAGGCATTATGCATTTCGGCATGGAACGCCTTCTTCAGATGCTCTGCATTCATGGCGCTGCTCCACCCACACCTTTGATTGTCCTGACGTGCTCCCATTGGTCTGAGAGCTCAGCCTCACGATCGCCTGTATGTACGCCGTCCGTAGTTTTCAGATCTTAACCACAGGTCCCAGAATTCACTTGGTCGGGATAGGCAGTACGTGGGGAAGATAAAGTTTGTGTCTATGTCACCAGGGTAAACAATGCTTGGAGTGGTAAAACTTGACACTTAATAATAATATGGGTGATTATGATGGTGGACAGACTTAAGTCCATCCGCCATCATCCCGGAAATCGGGCACGCCTGCCCATATGGCGGCGGTCCCGCACATGCAATTAGAAAGCGACCACCACTGTGGCGGTCAAATTGTGCATGTTTACCATTGCGGCGGGTGCTGCTGCCTGCAGCACCCGTCGCAATGGCAAAAATGCATGTTGTGCATTTCCCTGCACTACGTGGCAGGCACCACGCGGTGCCTGCCATCTGTTGCAGGGAACTGTCCCCCAAGTGCACAATTTCCATACCCCTGCACAAGGAGGGCCCCCAACGGGCCTCCAAAGTACATCTCGACAGCCTTTGAATAGCGGTCACAACATTGTAAGAAAAACTAAAACATTATGAACAGATATTTTCCTGTACAGCAAATAGAAAATCTGTTCTTATTTAAGAAAATTATTTTATCATTTGAATAATGATTTCAATTCTGGAAAACATGTCAAGAAAACAATTATTTCTTTCAAATATTTCCTCTGATTCTGATACCTCTGCCCAACCATCTACCTTGACACAAAACTTCTTAGCAAACTATAATCAACCCACTTTGTTATACAGTGTCCAGGCAGGATCAACAAACACAGACAGGGGCAAAAAGAGGGAGATAGGGTTGGCATCAGACCTGGAATCAGTATGATTGGTAACTACTTCCTCCATTATGGAATATATGATGCCAATCTCTAATCTTCCAACATATGTACTTGTGAAAGATTAAATTACTTTGCTGGGTCACGGGCAAGTTTTCTGTTTCAACCTATAAAAATAAATATTTTCACACAAGGAGTAAAAAATATTGTTGTCAATTCGATGGAATACTTTTTTCACAGATAGATTCTGAGCTGTTATCTAATTCTGTGAGATCACAGTTTTTTTTGCAGCTGACAAAAGTACCTAAGAAATCACATATGAGAATGTAGTTTTAGCTGAATTAGATGATCCGGTTTCAAATATTTGGGGAGTGGAGTTGGCCTAACGGCTAGGGCGCTCGACCTCAGACTACTAGTTTTACTAGTTACTAGTTTCAAGTTTATTTATTATGTTTTGGCACTCCGAAGAGGTCCACATAAAAACAAAATACACAAATACAAATACACATTCTCAAAGTAAAATTGACAGCTACAACATTTTCAACTGAACAAGATAATCAGCAACACATACCTCCAAATTTCATCAATAAATAGCTAAAAAACCTTTAAAAAAGTTAAAAACATTGAAGCAAAACATTTCATTTGGAGGAGTATATAAGGCCTGCATAAAATAATTCACATTGAGGATACCCAATTGCAAGCATATTGATCTTAACCACTTCAAACGAAGTGGACGCAATGCAGGACATATAAACAGTACATGAGAACGATCCTGAACAGACATATTACAAAGGTTACATGTGGGAGAGGACCCATGCCATTTTGCTAAAAGAGTATTTAAGGGCAGCAAGTCCTGCCTTAGAAGGAACCAAAATCTACGAACACCATGTGGAAGGTTCCAGGTGACATAGGGTTGAACAAGCTTCATTGAGTATGTGTTAGCAAGGAGATCACCTCCCCTCTTTACTAGCATGGGCTTCTTGTCCAAAGTGAAACAAAGAGCCCAAGAAGCCTGTTTCAAAAGTGATTTTAGCTGGGAAGGAGAAATAGTAAAAAGGGTGCTCTCTTCCAATTCAAGGAGTGCCACAGCCTTTCTAAAATTCTTAACAATTTGGGAGTGCTCTCTTAAGCTACCCAGCAATTCCCCATTGAGAAGGGATCTCAAAGTCCCCGTTTCTCCTCTAGCCAGGCTGGCAACCCATCGTACTAGAGCAGACAGACCCTGCGCCCAACTGCTACGGAGACCGAATTCAAGTCTACAGGCAGCCACAGAACAGGCGGGGTTAAGAGAAGTTATAGACCTTAATAATTTTCCTTCTACCGTCTGTAGAAAACCCCAGTGCTTTAAGTCAACCAGTTCCATTCCATACAGGAGGGTTGATGGAATTTTTGCCCTATAAACCTCCAGTAAACACGCAAAGTGTCTTCTCCCTGTGGCGGAATAAAGGGCACTCAGACTTTTGCCTTGGGACAGGGCTTTACGGGAATTATTATCAATATGAGGCTTCTCACTCAGGTTGGCCGAAATTATTTTTCCTAAGAAGGTATATGTCTTAACCACCTCCAATTTCTGACCACCAACTGACCAACCAAAATTTTCTGATTTAGATTTTTTCTTCCCTGTAATGCACATAATTTTGCTTTTTGTGGCATTTATCCTCATGTAATGGTTCTCGGCAAAAAGATGTAAGGCCTGCAGACGATTAGCTAATCCCTTAGGTGTTAAATCTAGGATAAGGATGTCGTCTGCATATAAGAGGCAGGAAATAGGAGATCCCCCCACTACCGGGGCTATGCCAACACAAGATGAGAGCGAAGCTGGAAGATCAGCAATATACAGGGAGAAAAGTAATGGGGCCAATAGACAACCCTGTTTTAATCCATTAATGGAGGGAATAACCCGCGATAAACCCCTTTCTCCACCTTGTAACACTCGGCACCAAGTGTCCGTGTGTAAAGACCGCACCAGATCTAATAGAAGAGGAGGCATGCCGAAGTCAGATAGCTTTCTCCACAGCAAGGGACGATCAACTTTGTCGAATGCTGTGGAGAAATCAATGAAAGCCGCATACACTCCTCCTCCCCGAACTCTTATATATTTGTCCGAAATAACCTGAAGGGCTGTGAGGTTATCCAATGTGCCATGCCTCTTACGGAAGCCGGTTTGTTCAAGGGGTAATATCTGATTCGCATCAACCCAATCAGTAATTAGCGAAACCTCAGACCTGAAGAACAGGGTTCGAGTCTCGGTAATGACGCTGAACATCCTGTGATTCTGGGTAAATCACTTAATCTCCCCGTGCCTACCAAAAAATGAATGTGTGTCCTCATGTAACATAACTGGTGCTATGTAAAGCGCTCTGATACCTGATTGGATTCGGGTTGAGATCGCGCTATATAAAACTCTGCAAAAAAATAAATAATAATAATTTTCTAAATACAACTTGATTGCTAGTTAAGCCAGCTGATAATCGTGACAGTATAGTTGTACAGGACATACATTATTATACAGCAGAGATTCTTAAGCAATTAAACAACTTGGGATACTATCAATCATTGCAGTAGATCTGACCAATAACATCAATCGCGGATGTGGCTATGGCAGAAGATTTGATGAGTGAAAAATAATTTAAATTGCTCAATCCTGATTATTGGCTTTCTGTCATCTGTGCCCTCCTTAAATTTCACAAAGAGGGCAATTTACCTCCAGATAGACCTTTAATGGTGGGGTGTGAGTCAGTATTGAAAGTGTTTAAATATGTTGCTTTTTTTTATTAAATCATTAGATTTAGACAAAAAGGGCCTCATTACGATGTCGGGCGGAAAGCCTCCTCCCGACAGTCGGAATGTTCGTGGTCGGATTGTAAACTACAGGGTCATTCCGAATCAGTTCCGACTGGCTCTCGGAGAAATAGTGTAGGTCGGAACCGCATCGTACTCTCCTATGTACAGTGTTTCCGACTGACCGATTACGATGTCGATTTCCAACAGCCTTTCCAAGTCGGCCTCTCCGGCACGAAAAGGCCATCGGAAGGTAACTTTGGGGGCCCCTAGTAGGGCCCCCTACATCCTGATGCCTCCGGTTGGGGGCTGAGGGGGTACCTAAGGGACCCCCCTGTAGAACCCTGTTTTGTGTGGCAATGCCTCAGGATGAAGGGGGCATCATAATCGGTTGGTCTGGAACACTGTCTATAAGGGTGTAGGATGCTGTTCCTATTGACATTAATTCTCCAATAGCCAGTCGGAACCGATTCAGAATGACCACATGCTTTACAATCCAACCGCAAACATCATAATCGGTTGGGTGGATTGTAAACTGACCAAGTCGGTCAGAAGGGTTCCGACATAGTTGAAGAGATTCTTACTGTTGGGAGGAGGCTTTCTGCCCGACATCATAATGAGGCCCAAAGTCTTACTCTAGAATGGTATGGCTGCTACTATTAAGCTTGAAGATATTCAGTGCACTGTAGGCACTATCCTCTTAGTAATGGTGGACATGGGAAGTCTTTTTGTAAATATTTTATAATTGCAAGATGTTATTCTTTCATTGAACCTACTCTCAAGAAACAGACTCAGCCCCATATACTTGCAACTTCCTTTATTGTTGATTATGTCAGAATTGCCGTAATTGAGAATTATTATTTGTTTAAGGGTACTACCATGGGAGCCACCTGTGCTCCAAATGTAGCCATTGTTTTCAGCCGGTGAGATTAGGGATGTGATATATTATTGATGTTTTTTGACATGGATATGAACTGAGAATGAGTTGCTGGAACTCCGTTGGTGGTTTACTTCTAAATGTAGCAATATATACTTTACCATTTGTTCTGATCAAAAGATCAATTTCATTGGTGTGCAGATAATAAAGAATTGTGCACTGGGCTGTGTTGCAAATCCACCAAAAGAAATACTCTGTTGAAATATAGTAAATGTTATCCTCTTATTTTAAGGTCAAATTTGCCTGAAGGGGAATTTTTAAGGGTCCTTTAAGATTACACTAAGAAGGCTGACTATTTCTTTAAAGCCAAGATATTGCCCACAACAATGATCAGTAGAAGCTACCCGAAACACCTTATATGACATTCTTTAAAAAAAGCATAATATTGCAAACATGACTGAATGTTACTCTAAAGGAGAAGCCCTTTATATCCAAACTGTTATGCGTGTTGAAATTCATTGATACCAGCAATGCTATTAAAAGACTGTGTTAAAGAAAGCTGGCGTAGCAAAATGGGTTCTCTTCATTGAATCTTCCCTGTTTTTCACTTTTTGATCATCTTGTTTTTGAACATTTTACTGCGGGTAAGTCTCACTATTCATGTCTCAACCACAGTAATAACATTGTAATTGGACCGTCTATGTTTACCTCCAGTGTTCAAATGTTAAGATAAGGACGTTGGTGAAGCAGCTAGGTTATGGGGCACTTGGCGGGCTGCACGTGAACATTTGTATACTTGTGTGCAGGCTGCATGTGTGTGCAGCCCAGTAATTGCATACAGGTAGCCTGGCACAGAAAGGACTCTTCAAGGTTAGATATTGACCTGTGGTCAGCCTTATAAAATTATTTGGCACTCATAGATAAGGTCAATAGGATTTACTGGTTTATCTGCAGTGTTACTGTATTATACACTTAGGGGGAAATCTGCCTTGAAGTGTAGTCTTACTTCCCTTATGCATGCAAAGTCCAGGGAGGTGTCAAATTGGGGTGAAACATGTATACCTAGTGTGAATATGCAAGTCCCAAAAACCTACATGTACACCTCATGAGCCCTCCAGAATTGTCATTTTTTTTGGCTCAGCTCAGGACCAGATTCCAAGCCTTTTGTCACCCTGCTGGGCCATGTTACTTACTCTTGTCACCAGCAGATGGAACAAAGGCCTTCCCACACAAAATGAGCAATTAACAGTGCTTCACTCAGCTCCTGAGGAGGAAGGGGTGGGGAAGAAAATCTGTAACTGTTAATTATCTGTCACACTAAACCAGGGCTGGACAGGCCAGGTCCACTAACCAAAGTAGGAAGCACAGACAACTGGAGCCAACATAGGAAGGTGCTCCCCTTTGATGTTTGGGAGGGAATGTTCCTGACAGTGATGTCAGCTAAGGGAGGAGTTGAGGCCCCCAGGCTGAGGCAATAATGCCATGCAGAACTGTATTGACTCAAAGTGTTTTTCTTTGTGATGGCCCCAGGAGGCCAGGGGCACTCTCAATATTTCAAGGCAGAATTATATGGGGACTGCAGAAATAGTAGCGCCCCCTAAAGTAGTTTAAAAAGTGACACTAAGTTTCACTGGTTGAAGAATCTATGAATGAACGAATGAAGCTTATAAACTGCACAGCTACTCCAGCTGGAGTGTCCCAGTGCAAAAGGTTCACCGATGACTGCACAGAGAAGCCGACTTAGCTCTTAAAGAGCCAGGTTTTCAGATGTTTCTTAAAGTATGTCAAATCAGTAGTTGCTCTCAATGTGGCCGGTTGTTGGTTCCATGCTTGAGAGCCCAGAAAGCCGAAAAGATTTACCACCCTTGCGCGCCAAGCGTACTTTGGGGATGCAAGCGAGGTCAGAGGAGGATGATCTTAGCGATCTGATGGGTGCATAGCGGCTAGCTCGCCTTCTGAGGTATCCAGCGCCCTTACCATGGAGGGCTTTGAAGAATATTACCATAGCCTTGAACTTTATCCTATCCTTCACTGGAAGCCAGTGTAAGGCCTTGAGATGAGGGGCCATATGAGACCTGGGTTTCAGCCAAAAAATTGCCCTGGCCACTGAGTTTTGCACCACCTGAAGGCGCTGAAGGAGGTAACCCAGCAGGCCCAAGTAAAGAACATTGGCATAGTCTAGTCTAGACCTACCCATAACCTGATACACTATTTTCCTGGAGTCAGGTGGAAGGAGAGGAAGGGATTTTTTAAGCATGTGAAGTATGCCAAAACAAGTATCCACCAGGGCCTGGTCTTGGGATCTCATAGCGAGGGCATTATCACTGGAGGTGCCCAAGTTTTTAACCGTGGTTTGGGCAACGCTTGGGGGGGGACAATTCCTCCGGCTACCAATGACTCCAGTTGCTCACAGAAGGCAGGCCAAAGAAAACAATCAAGGAGCATCTCATGTGGCACCGTGTCGAACGCCGCAGACAGATCAAATAGTATGAGAATCGCTCTGCCCCCTGGTCAATCTTTTCCTTAAGGTGCTCCATCACCTCCAACAGAGCTGCCTCTGTGCTGTAATTAGCCCTAAAGCCAGATTGAGTCAGATGCAAAAGATTTTCAGCATAATCCAAGATCGCTCTCTTGACATGTTTCTCCAACACCTTGGACAAAGTCAGGAGGAGGGAGATTGGCCTATAATTCGTGGAAACGTTCAGCTCCGCTGTGGGTTTTTTAAGGAGTGGCAGGATTTTTGCCTGCTTCCAAAAGGACGGCACAATGCCCGTGGAAAGTGATGAGTTTAGTACCTTATTTACTGAGGGGTTTGTGGTGGGGGCTAGTGCGGGTAATAATTTAGCTGCGCATGCATTTGCCTGTGAGCCCGACCTAAGGCCCTTGAGGTTTGCAAGTGATTCACCCAATTGTATAGCCAGGAATTGTGAAAGTGACGGGAATTGTGAAAGTGCCGGGGGAAACTGGGGCCTGGCTATTCCTTCGGAAATGTGATGTGAGGGCAGGTCCCCCTCTGTCTCCCCAGGAAAAGGCTGATTGATCATTACAATCTTATTATGGAAGGATAGGGCCACCTGGCTGGTCCAGTCGCCAAGAGGGGGGCTTCCTTGCTGGCCGCCTTTGGGGCAGTAAAGGACTCTTCAATGTTGAACGTCTCTTTGCCCTTGTTATTAGTGGTCGCAATCTTGGTCTGCAGATAGCTTTTCTTGGCCGTTTTCACCTTCTGATCGTGAAACCCCCCGCAGGCTTTTTTTGATTGTTTAAAACACTCCTAAGGCTGGAACTGTTGTTCTATAGCCTAAATGTGTAGGGGCCTCTTGTGGTTGGTCCTATGGCTGCATGTTATGTGCCTTACAGTAGTTTAAGAAAGGCAGAGGAACATGTTAGGTCGATTTATAAATGCTTTTTTTAAAAAAGTATTGCGGACAGAGATTTGTAATGAGGTGTTTTAGGACTGCTGGTTTTGGTATTTAATGTGGTGATGATAATTGCACCAACTGCAGGAGTTTTAGGAGAGTCTTAGGCACCAGCACTCATTCTTTAACAAATTAAGCACTGGCTGGGCTAAAAATGAGGCTTTTCTTGTCCACAAGCCCTGATAAATGCATGTATTACTTTGAAATGTCTACTGATCAAAGTCTGGGGAGGTTAAGTAGCTAAAATTTTTTAGTTATTGATTCTAAGCTGTAAGAACATACTGCACTTACTAGTTGATCATTCACAACGCAGGGAGTATTCTCAATATACACATTTCGTGCAAAGTCCATGACTTTTTGAACACTTATGGACTTGATTGCTTTGGTAATCAGGGGTTGTTTGTTTTCAAGACAGTTGTCTGCGCTTAAATCCGATTTACATTTTTCTTCGTCTAGATAAATGGCTTATAAGACTGAGGCAAATGAATTTGTTTTTGTTAATTGCATTCTTGCTTAATGATGACATTTAATGTAATATATTAATTGGGGGCAGGAAATTGAAGTTCCCTCTTGCAGCCACACAGTTGCTTCACTGTGATGTATGCAGTCTTAATGAAACGTGCAGCTGGTAAATACATCGACATTCTTATAAAAAAAACTTTCTCCTATTTGATATTCCGTTTTTTGTGGTCAGTAGATAACTTCTGATACTTGATCGGACCTGAACTGAGGTGTGCTTTGCTCTGGTGGTGTGTTATCACCATAGACTAGCGTCTGTGTTACAGTGATGTGTTTGCTAACCAAGTTCAAATTGCAAAACAGTATAAATACATGTGGGTTTCCAAAAATCTTTAAGGAACTATGGGGCATATTATCAAGACAGGGCATAAAATTGCCGCTAGACCGGCGAAAATGGGCTTCATAATATGCTTCATGGAATTCCAATTGAAGCTCAGGTTAGATGACCTTCACATGGGCTAAAATAATTTTATTTCCTGTCTTGATAAAATGCCCCTATAAGTTTCCAAAACTACTGAAAGAAGTCTAAAACTATGGTATCAATGTTGATCATTTAGGGATGGATCAGTCAGTTTTTTCAGGATTGCCATTGACTATGTAATTTATTCCTACTTAGATTAAATGTATGCATGTATATGTATTCCTCATAGTTATCCTGATAATTTGGATTTGGATCCTTAGTGGTCCAAAACTGGACTCCACCTAGTTAGAGCCGTCAGGTTGTGAATAGCATTCTAAAAATGTGGATTTATTAAAAGTCTGAAATACAGTAAGGAAAAACAGCTGGCATGCACTCAAATTTAACTGATTTATCCGATAGACCATGTAATCAAGAACGGTTTAAGGCTTGGTGTGCTGTCCCTGAGGTGGTTCCACCCTACCACCAAATTCAAAATGGAAAGATGACTGGAGCAAAATGCCCCAGACAGGAACTGCACTACCGAAAACACTCAAAAATGAGTGTAAAACGTTATATACATCCCAAGTAAAAAACATTTTTTAAGGTGCCTATATACAACAGGAAACAGTTTTAATCAATTGTAACTAAAATAAATGAAGCAATCCAAAGTGATAGAGAGCGGACTCCTTCTTGCTGAAGTAATGTTTTAATCACAATACTTCTTGGGGCTCCAAAATACAGAACAGTACAGAATGATCCAAATCATGTGTTAAAACAATATGATGAGGCTTGTGATGCGTTCCCAATGCATTTCGGGTGAATCTATTACCCTTCTTCAGGGGGTATCTACAAACAAAATGGAATACATTTATTCAATGTACATGTCATACTGGTATAAGCATAAAGATAGGTTCAAGAATGGAGGGGCTTAGTGCCACAGAGGGTTTGAAAATACTGCGATATAAGGTGAGTTAATAAAAGATGCAGAATGGTAGCCAGTGATTGAGTCAGAAAATGAAGGGAGAATAGCCAAACAGACAAATGCGTAGGATGCTGGAAAACTTAGGGTCACCGGTGAGTAAAGTTGCCCAATCACCGTGCATGTTGTGTTAACAAAAACTACTCTACCTTGAAATGAAAAGAAAAATGTCAATCTGAGGAGCGAGACGATTTCAAATGTTCAAAACTACCTGTAGAATAAACAGGAAAGTAAGTCTCTAATTGTCATCAAAGTTGTACCGTAGAGACACCCGATCTGTTCAAACAAAAATAATGAAACAACTCACCAGGCGCAATGCAACCCCATATTTCTCAACTTGCGGGATAGTCGTGTGCACTAAAGGCACTAAACGTAAATGCAGTGATGTACAAAGAAACAAAAGGATTGTTGGTGGCTGTGTCGTTTCCTGAAAGAAACGGAAATAAACAAAAACTATGTCTACAGGCATCTAAATTATATGTCTGCGAACGTTTAAAGTGTGTGTGAGGGCCTCACACTATAGATCTGCCTATCAACTATACCGAGTGGTGAAGAATTTACCTGTGATCTCTACTGGTCGGTGTACGCGATAATCCAAATGTGCTATAACGAGCACTGAAAGCGTGCCGCTTTTTAAGCAATCTGGCCGCCGGAAAAAGGCGAACCCGAGCTGATGCCATAAACAGAGTTAAAGGACTCATGTTGAGACTAATGTGAAGGGCAGCCATCTTTTAATGGTGAAGTATACCACTGAGCCTGATAATATGTCCGTACCTGCGGAAATGCTAGACCCCCTTGATTTATGGGCAACTGTACTGTAGTTAATTTTACTCTGGGAACCTTTTTTGCCCAAATAAATTCCCTAAACAATGCATCTAATTCATTGAAATAAGTTTGATTGAGACGAATAGGGACGTTTAAGAATAAAAAGATCAGTAGGGGAAGAATGGACATTTTAATCAAAGAGACTCTCCCTATAATAGTAAGGGGGAGTGTAGACCATTGTTCGAAAAACCCTTTGATCTTCTGTTTAGTTCTAAGATAATTTAGTTCAAATAATTTCTGATACTGGCTAGTAACATAGATACCCAAATATCTTATCGGGTCAGTTTTCATAGCTTGGACCCTCAAATTATTAGGTAGAACATTAGGATCAATATTAAGAGCCTGTATCTCAGTCTTTTTTTCATTTATTTTGTATCCACCGATTTGTTGAAACAAAAAAAATTCTTTAAAGGCAAGCTCTAGGTTCTCTTTTGTCGGGGTTAAATATAGAATGATGTCGTCAGCGAACAACTTAACTTTTGACATCCCTGGTATAGGAGAAAAATAGCAGCATTATTACGGATTTTTAAAACCAAGGGTTCAATAAAAAAGGTAAAAAGTAACGGGGAAAGCGGGCAGCCCTGCCTGGTTCCCCGTTTTATTATAATTTCCCCTACTTGTTCCTGATTAATAACCACCTTAGCGCTTGCACTGTAATAAATATTCTTTAACATATTAACAATCTGTTGTGAAAGACCAATACTCCTTAAAGTTAAAAACAATGTTTGCCAGTTCACAAGATCAAAGGCTTTTTCAGCGTCAACCATAATTATTGCGGCAGGAATTTCATTAGTATTAAAAAAATCTAAGGCGTGAATTAAAAGTTGAGTATTAGTAGCCATAGATCGACCTGCTATAAAACCTGTCTGGTCCTTATGTATTATTTCTTGAGCAGCAGGGAGGAAGCGCTGAGCCCATACTTTCATCAAAATCTTGTAATCAGAATTAAGTAAACTGATTGGCCTATAAGAGTTCACATCTAATGGGTTCTTATCTTTTTTCACAAAGGATATTATTATAGATTCCTTAAATTCAGTAGATACAGTTCCACCCTTTCTAATATCATTAAAAAGTCTCTTTATGGGAGATGCCAATTCTTTAATAAAGACCTTATAAAATTCGATGGGAAATCCATCCTGACCACAAGCTTTTCCCCCTGCAATAGATTTAATTGCACTTATAATTTCTTCTACCATTATTTCATTATCTAATTCTTTGATTCTGTCCTCTGAGAGTCTGGGAAAATCAATATCCATCAAATACTTTGAAATTTGTTCATTATTAACCGGATACTCTGTTGAATAGAGCTGTCCATAGTGATGAAGAAAGACCCGTGAGACACTATCCCTATCTGATACAACTGATTCCGTTATAGGGTCCGTGATGGAAGTGATCAGGGAGGATTCCATTTTTTTCCTGGTGGAATTGGCTAGCAACTTCCCCATTAACTGGCTCTCTTCATACATTTTTTGCTGATATATTTTGGAGTTGCAAATTTCCTCCAGGATAAAAAAATCTCTTAATTCCCTACTAGCTTTGTTGAAGGAATTGGGGGAATGATGTAACATTAAGGCATATTCTTGATCCACCTTATTCTGAAGGTTCTCAATTTGCGACCTCCGGGTTTTGGACTGACCGACCATGACAACTATTACTTGGGCCCGGGCCGCGGCCTTAACACCTCCCCAGACAGCAGGGGGGGTGGCGGTGTTATTGTTAATCTCAAAATAATGAACAATCCACTCCCTGAATCCCGTAATCCAATCTGCATTTTGCAGGAGGAGACGATCCATCTGCCACCTTGATCGTTCCTTATCTCTCCCCCCCAAAAGCAAAGAAACTCCTACCAGTGCGTGATCAGAAAAGGAATTACTACTGATCCACGCATTTGTCACCTGTATAGATCTTGATGTTAATAGATAGTCTAGTCGAGAGGCCGAAGAGAAGCGATTGGAATAAAAAGTAAAGGATTCCGTTTCTTGATGGAGATCCCGCCAAGAATCAACGAGCCCAAACTGTTCCATAATTGCCACCATCATTTTTTTAGTATTGGGCTTCGACTGACTTTTGTTTTTATTAGTGGTATCCTTCCTAATATCCATAATATAGTTAAAATCCCCCCCTAGGACAATCTGTCCAGGAGAGCTAATCAGCTTTTCGTGGATCTGGGCCAGGGGTAAAACATTATCGGATAATGGGACATATTATCAGGCTGCCTTATTGAATTTAGTAGTTGACCTAACTTCTTTTAAGTGCATCTATGATAGCTTTTTTATTGATAAAATGATAGCAGAAGGGGGAATGCAAATGCCCGCCTTTTTAAAGACTGCTAAAATACCTAAGAGGACCCGCTACAAATCTCTACGAGAAGTTCAGTTTAGGCTCCAAGCAGTCTTTAAAAATAGCTCCTCAGGTTTTCAATTTTTGGGTCTGGGTGAGTGCAATAGTCTGGGCCTACACCTGCAACTAAGATATATTGAGATTTGGGGTGAGTGTGGGTTCTCTCAACTTAAACATTTAATTGCCCATAACAAAATAATATCCTGGCAAGAAATAATGAATAGGGCAGAAGGTTGTAGAAAGCCCACATTTCTTGAATATATGCTGATAGTTCATTTTATTTCCAATATCGAGGGTATTTTGAATACTCCACACAATACAATGGTAGAACTTTATGATTTCAAGCTTTCGGGACTTGGGAAATGGTATTCTGTATTGCGGAAGGATGAACAGGCAAAGGGGATAGTCTCCCACATTGAAAAAATAGCAAGGGATACTGGTTGCAGATTTAGCCTTAAGGAATGGGAAAAAATATGCCTTCTAGGGCATAGGTCTTTATGTGCCGCTAATTTTAAAAGAATGTCCTTTCTATCAAGATGGCTCGCTTATTTGACCCCATCTATGATTCAGAAACGATATCCCGACCATCTCAATAGTTGTTTCCGTTGGCACCAGGAGGAGGAAGGAGGATGGCTACACATCTTTTTTTCCTGCCCACAACTGGCGCAATTCTGGGGGGGGGATTTTCAATGATTTGGGAGTAGTTATAGGTATGAGTGTTCTTCCTCAGGTTGAAACTGCACTATTCGGGTTTTTAAGGGACGAGGCTAATCTATCTAGCTCTGACAGGGTTTTGTAGCTATATCCTGTATGGTGGCGCGTTCCTTGATACTTCAAAATCGGAAATCTAAGGAGATTCCGAATCATTTAAATTGGTTTAATAAAATGAAAAGGATCTGGAAATTTGAAGAGGCATATGCCAAGAGTGTAGGGGACATCAGGAAATATAAGAAAAATTGGAAAAAATTTGAAGAATTACTCCTACTAAAGGGCAGGTCGTAGAGATGGCGTGGATTTTTTTTCTAATTGTTAAAGAGTAATACAGCTTCAATTATAAAATTACTATTGATCCCCAAATGGACTGGGGCAATGATTTTCTACTTGTATAAGTATTTTACTATTCATAACGTACAATTTTTGGGGGTCAATGATGAAAATGTTGTTCTCTTTTGTATGTGATTTTAGCGGCTTTTAATTGGCTGTTATTTGTATTTGCACTTTACCCTGTTAGCCTTATATTCTGTATTTTGCGACAGTGTTTTTCTTTTAAGTAAAGTTCTGCTGCTAGTACAATTGCACTTTAACGGTGATAATGTTAATAGTACTGTATTTTGACAAGGCAAATTCCGGCTGCTTTGGCATTTTCACTTTAATCTAGAACCTAATTATGTCCTTAGAGTTCTAAGATGAGTTGAGTTATATGCGACTTCGTAGCTTTATTTTGCATTTGCACTTTATTCGTCAATATTTGTATTTGACGTTAAGAGTACTGTATTTTCCAAGGTTAATTCCGGCTGCTATTGCATTGGGCACTTTAATCTGGATCTTAATTTTTGTCTGAAGTGATTTAAGATGAATCTTATATCTCAGTTGAGTCATAAGTGAACTTATAGCTACATTTTGCATTTGCACTTTATTTGTCAACTTGTCAATAGATAATGGAATGATAAGGGACCGCTTATAAAATACGAAAATGCATAGCACCCTGTACTTTGTTTAGTAAGTAGTCTTTCAACATACTTATATCAATGGTTGGTCCAATTGTGGTGTTTCTAATGTTGTTTCTGAAAACATGTATGTATCTTTTTGCTCTGCTCAATAAAAAAAAATATATATATATTTACCACTGAGTCTAACAGAATCAGCCGAACAGTGCTAGAAAGTGTTAGTATGGCATGAAGAGTCTTTAGAGAAAAAATAATAAAAATATGAGGAAAAACAATAACAGTGAAATTTCAGAATGCAAGTGAGTACTAATTACAATATACGTATATCCCTTACGAGTGAACACAGTGAACAGTGTCATTAAACAAGTTACACAAACCCTATACATAAGCATCAGAAGATGTTTCAAGGATTACGTTGCTGGTACATGCTAATATTGAAATAGTGAGGACGTCCACTGGCGATTCTAATTATGACCAAATTCAATGAAGTTCTAAAAAAATGCATAAGTGCACATTGACAATTACGTAAAGGATGATGGAAGTACTCTGCTCCAATGCTATTACATACACGATTAGTACACAAAATAATAAGCTCAACCACATACAATGCTGAATATAATCAATTTAAACACAGAATTCTCAATGCTACCTTAACATCGTGAATAACTATGGATATAACACAGAGTGACATTAGTATGAGCTCATACTTTTGCGATGGCAACGCAACTATGTAAATTCGGTACACCATGAAGCCTTGGCTAATGCAGCCTTGTATACAAATCACACTGCTAAATACTTAAAGTGCATGAAATTATACAAAACATAAAAAACATAACATAACATAAAGACCTGCTAAGTTGGCTGCTCAAAAATGAGTGAACTAAACTGAAAACCCAATAACATAAATAGATGTGTGTGTGAGTGAATGAGTGAGTGAGTAATGATCGCTATCTGTCTAAAAACAGTGATAAACTAGACCTACGCATGGCTGTTGGTCCTATCTCCCATTGTTACAGAAGTATCATAGAAAACATGAGAACTCAATTTTGTCGTTTAAACCTTTGGGACTCAAGGTATTCAGGTGACGAATCCAAAAAGATTCCCTCTGAGGAATAAACTTGGTCATGTCGCGATCGTTGTGTGATTGTACAACCTCTACCACACTGAATCTCAATTGAGCTATAGTGTGATGTGTATCACACCAGTGACTTGCTAGTGGTGAGTTCAATGTTCTGGTCCGGATTCTACTCTTGTGCTCTGTAATACGAGTGCGTAGAGACCTTTCGGTCTTCCCTACGCAATACAGGCCACAAGGACATTGTATTACGTATATGACATTTTGTGTGTTACAATTCGCAGTGAAACGAAATTTGATTTGTTTACCCGACCAGGGATGCGCCATGGATGTACCGATAATGACATTATTACAATGGGAACAGTTATAACACTTTAACATTCCCTTTGATACCTGAATGTCTTGAGATTCGCGCATCTTCAAGAGTTCCTTGAGATTGTTCGAACGTTTATATGCAAAGATCGGGGGATCTTTGAAAAGGTTCCCAAAGTCTGGTTCTGTTTGTAACAGATCCCATCTGTTCAATATGATTTTTTTAATGGCAGGCGAGTGGGTTGAGAATTTAGACACAAAAACCTCCCTGGTTTGTGGAGTTTTCAATTGTTTGTCCAGTAATGAGGATCTGGAAACCTGCTCTAGTCGTGCCACTGATGCTTCCACTATTGTACTCGGATATCCACGTGTTAAAAACTGTTGCTTTGTCTCTTCAAGTGTGGATTGTAATTGAATTGTGTCTGAAGTAATGCGCTTAATTCTAGAAAATTGCGAGTATGGCAAGTGTCTCTTCAGAGATTCAGGATGAAAACTGCTGTAAAGTAGCGTGTTATTGCGGTCAGTGGATTTTTTGAACAGTTTAGTGATGGTCTTGTTGAACTTCAGTTCAATGTGTACATCCAGATATGAGATGGAGTGTCTATCTCATGTGTGTGTAAACTGAATCCTGGGGTTGTGTTCGTTCAATGAACTGAGTTTAGTTTCTAAAATTTGCCTGTTACCGTGCCACATGATGAAAATATCGTCAATATAATGACGATATATGATTAAGTGGTCAGTCCACTCAATGTCGCTCAGAATGTGTTCATGAAGATGTTCGCGTAGCTGGGAGCTCCCGCATAACCCATGGATGTACCATGTGTTTGTAGGAAATATTTGTCATTCCATTTGAAATAAATATGAAACAAACAAAAGTGTAACAGTTCAAGAAGAAAAACTTTATTGGCTGGTATTTGCTCCATTTGGAGCAAGGCCCATTCAATGGCTTCAATGACTTCAGCATGGGGGATCGAGGTGTATAGGGATACTACATCCACTGTCGATAACCATATTTCATCATCAGAAGGCAATTGGAGATTATTCAGTAGTGTCAAGAAGTGCGTTGTGTCTTGCACATATGAGGATCCTGTTTGTACATATAGTTGCAGAAATTTGTCTAGATATTGTCCTAGTGGATCATGGATGGAATTACACCCAGAGACAATAGGGCGAAATGGAGGGTGGATCAAACGTTTGTGACTCTTAGGGAGTGCGTATATAAATGGTCTGCGTGGATGCTTTGTGTACAAAAAATCTAATGTTTTTGAATTACTCCATCCCATGTCTTTGGCATGCGTAAGTATGCCAGCGAGGGTAGTTTGAAATTCTACCGTGGGATCCTGATGCAAAGGTAAGTATGTGGATTCATCAGATAACATCTCATTGATTGAGGAATCATAGAACCTCGTGTCCATTATGACCAATGCGCCCCCCTTGTCTGCTGGAAGGTATGTTAGAGACTTATTGGCTCTCAAACTTTTGAGTGCTGTTCTATCCTTAGGTGACAAATTATGTAGTTTTTTGGATGGAGTTTGAGAGTGCATCAAGTCTTGTTTCACAAGCATCTCAAAAGTGTCAAGAACCTTATGAGAGATGGGGGAGACAAAAGTGCTTTTGGGTCTGAACTCAGTGTATTCGCTATCAGTAGGCATTGAATCTACATGGCTCTGAATAGAGAAAAAATGGCGTAATCTTAGTTTTCTCATGAATTTATAAAATTCTATTTCCGTTGAAAACGGAGTAGTATGGTGTGTTGGGACAAAAGATGTACCTTTATTCAGAACTGCAATTTGTGACTCTGATAATTTAGTGGAGGAAATATTTACCACTAGTGTTTTTTCTGTCTCCTGCCGGAACTCGATGGTTTTGTGCTTTCCACTACCTCTGCGGGTTTTGGGGTGGCTGTCTCGAGCGTGGATTGGTCTGTTGGTGGATTGTTGGCTGCGGGATTGGTCTCCAAAAAAGAGACCTTAGTGCTGGAAGTAGATGGTAATGATGAAGACCCTGGATCTACTAGGGAAGATACAGGAGGTCTCTAACAGATGCTACGCTCTCCTCGGATGATGCGTTTCCAGGTTTTGAGTATGAACGTTTCTGGGCGTATACCTCCGCCCAGGAATAAACTTTGTTCAGCTTATAGTCAAAAGTGTTGCGCCTAAACTTCCGCACATTCCGTTCATGGATGTCTTTGGCGTAACCGTCCAGTTTGTTGTTAATCGCCTCTAAAGAACTAGACCAATCTTCTCCTGTCATACGTGCTTTCAGTGAATTTTGCAGCTCACTGATTTCTTGTTCAAGATCAACTAAAACATTGGAGAGTTCCTCGACAATCAATAAGATGAGGTCTAGTTTACATTTATTTAGTATGGAGTACCATTTGTCCATGAATTTTTTATTCATTTTAAACATCATGGGTTTGAGTGGTAATCTTAACCCCCTCGGAATCCTGCTGGCCTTATGATATTGAACTAAAGTGGTGGCATGCAGCCGTTGGTTTATCTCACGTCGCATCAGATATTCTAATTGTCGCAGCTGTTGTGTTACTGGACCCTGTGTGGCATCAAAAGAGCGTGCCTCCCGAATAAGTCCATAAATCTCTTGTGCTTCAGAAGCACTGTATGCTTTGGTTTCTGCCTTATTCTCAGTAAGATGTAGAATATCTTCAAAAGACATTGTGTGTGGTGCTACTGGTGCAGATCGGAGCTTCCGAATCCCCTCTACTTCCACGGACGGAGTGATCTCACAGTCGCACACGCACACACACATCACACGCTGGTGGGGCCCATTACACCAACATTCATCCTACCACTCTTATCCGTGCCATGTATAAGGGGGAAACACTTTCTGATACCTTATCCAATCTGCATGTACTTTGAGGTCAATGGCATCTACTAGTTGCTTATAAATCTGGCGAAAACATTTCAAAGAATATGCAAATAAATTCAATAAACATGACAAGGAAATAACCACCCGACACAGTGATTCAAACAGAATATTTGTTTATCTAAAATTGTAAGAAAAGCCAATTAAATGCAAATTCGTCTCTCTCATATTTACCTATTCTTTCTAAATGTCAGATCCTAAGTAAGAACCGGTCCTCAGTAGAAGAAACAGAGTTTCTAGCCGTCATGTAGAGTCACCGTCCTCTCCGTCAGCATAGGGACCTCGGATCATCAGTTCGGGAAGAAGTGGCGCTAGACCTCTCTCGTCTACTAATATTTATACTAAAATTTACATTTCTGAAATGTTACAATCTTTAGTCAAAACGGATGAATGGCGGAAATAATGTCATCTTGGTACATTTGAGTTACTGTCCGAGATTTTCTCACACTTAGATCGTTCCAAATAATGAATAGAAAAATTAGATGTCCATGACTAATTCGATACTTCTACGGATGTCTCTTTTAGATAATTTGTATCCCAGTCGTGGGCTCATCAGTTCATAAGTTCAGTATTCAGGTTTGTAACAAATTTCATGTACAGGGGCTCTTGGCATCCGTCCTGGATTTGTCGTCATGATCATGGCTTTTCAGTTTTGTCGAGTGGGCAAGGTCACAGGCAGCGCGAACCTTCCTTGCAAAAATTTCCATCAACTCGAATGCAGGCTGCGGGTGGTAGCCATTTTCTGGTAGGCCACATTGGTCAACTTAAGTAAAATAGAACATAAAACAGAATTACTGCACAGAAATGATTATACAGTGTTATTCCCCTGCTAATACCCTTATGTGTATGTATTTATCTAGCCGTTTGCGACATCAAAAGCCATTAATGCATATTAATTATAAGCGCAAAACACAATAACATCACATAAGCAACTTCTAATTCGTCAATAGCTCACCAATTTAGTTCGCTTATTATTTTAGCCATGCAATAGCATTCCCACGTGTAATTCTTCTGTTAATAAGGTTGATTAGACACAACTTTAACATATCTTTAGTAGTTAATAATTAATCAGTAGTACTTTTAATTATAACATGCGAAATTGAAACAGGTATTCGGTTTTAAAGAAAAACCCTGCTCCATCAATCCCCCCTTTGGTGATATCTTATCACCACAAAAATCAAAAACCCAAAAATCAATTTAATTCCCCCTTTTGGAAGAAATTCAAAATATCTTCTTGTTCATTTTTCAAACCCTTGTTTCCAACTCATCTTCTTTCTTAGTTTCTATATACATGCTTTCTCTTAGCTCTTCTAATTCTATTTCTTGTGGATCTCTTTCTGGTTTCTTTTGTCTTCTTTTAACATTTTCTTTTGTGATTTTCTTTTTATTTCTTCTATATCTACAACACATACACCCTAATCTAAGAATCAATAATGCAACAATTACACAGGTTAATGGAAATAATATCTTACCAAAAATGGTACTACCTATTTCAGCTATAAAATTCTTAATAGCAATCATCTTATTAGCCATTCTAGTCCAGATACTTTCAGCTTCCAGTGGTACTAATTCTTCATGCAAATCAGTAATATTTTTGATATAAACTTTTAGATCTTTACTTTCGTCAGGAATGTAAGTGCAACAATGTTGAACTTTCAGCATTCCACAGACTCCACCCTCTTTTGCCAAAAGAATGTCAAGGGCAAGTCGAATTTGCATCGCCATAGCACGCAAAGCAACCATTTCTGTATCAACCAAAAGAAAGCCTCCAGCGGTGCTTGTTGACAAGCGATCCACCACTGTTGACAGCTTCCGAATGCCAAATGCATTCAAAGAAATTCCCACTGCTGGAATTAAAGCTCCAAAAATATCTCCTACAATTTCTGCCCATGTTTCTCTTCTATAACGTGTTAATGGATTAGTATGTTCAGCATCATCTACTCTATCCATGGGAAAAATCTTTGGAAAGACCAGGCCAACATAACATGTGCCAAACCAATGGTCAGGCAAACGGTAATAAGCCTTGTTCCCACAAATATAATACACTCCCGGGAAAACTGGATCTTCTCCTCCTCTAAATCCCCATCCGGTTGCAATAAAGTATGTATCATGGCACTCACTAGTCCCTATGAAATAATAATCATACTGGGATCTCTTCCTGGTAATGCACAGTTTGCCTTTCTGTGGGGCATTTATAGCCATAGTTGGACTGGCTCCATTTTTCAACTCCTTTTCTTTCTCAATATCCCACATTGTGTCACTCATTTTATGCCCTTCTGCTTTCTTGTGCATGTTCAACCTTCTTCTCTCAACCATGTCTAGAAAATTCTTCTCTTCTCCCTTCAAACTGCAAGTTAAATTGTTTCTAAAAACATATTCTAAGGTTAATTCTTTGGTTTCTAAAAAAATCTCACCTAAAGTGTTAGCTTCTTTTGCAGGATTCAGTGCTTTATTCATAGGCAGTTGCCCAAGAATATTATCTACATTAGACATATTATAATCTAATTTCCCCAACTGGTAAAATATACTAATCAGCACACTACATGAAATTCCATACGTAGTCGGAAGATGATGATAAGTCACTCCTTCCGAAACAGAGGCAGGTAATTGCATGCAAACATAGCAATCCCTTACTTCCATTGTTTTTACGTACTCATATAACAAATTAGAAAAACATTGCTAGAAAAATCATTAATTGACCTATCCTTATGTATATGTACATTGCTAGTTCTAGTTGGTACTATCTTCTGTGAACTCTTCCCTACATTAGTTCTGTTCTCAGTATGACCTTCTAAAGTGTCTACAGTGACTCTAAATGAAATCAATAGAGCAAGCACGCTCCAAAGCTGCATTAATAAACCTGTACAGCGGCAGCACATCTTGCACCATCTTTTCAGAAAGGTACATCTACTTTTATTATTCTCAGTGTTAGCCATTTTGTTAATTTGACCGTGTCTTTTGACTTAGCCTCTTCTACTCCTCTACCGAACCTATTAGGGCAGCAAGTACCCACCAGATTATTACAATGTATTAGTTCTTAATTTTACTTCTTCACTTTCCTCTTCAAGTGACTTCCTTGGATTTTACTCAATTTGGGTTTTCATCACTTTTCACTGTTTCTTCATCATCATCAAACTGTATCAGGTCCTGAACATCCGTCTCTTCTCCAATGTCGGACAAGATAACTCTCAGGATTCCCACAGCTTCTTCTTCAGCAACCTCTTTCAGTAAAGCCTCCTCTGGACTTCCTTGACTGTCTGCCTCTTCTCCTTGTTCAGGCAGTGCCACATACGTCCATTCCGGTGACTTGTACCTCTGGTTTGGTTTCCTTATTCTTTTAGTTCTCTCAGGTATCTTTGTTTCTTCTTCTTTAGTTGGATTTTGACTTGACACTTCGTTCACTTGTTCAGCTTTCGAAGAGTTAACTCGTGTCAGTCTATACCTCAGTCTCTTTATCTTATTCGGCCAAAGATCTCCTTTAGCATTTCTCTTTTGTTTTCCTTCTTTATTGTTTCTTTCTCCAAGCCAAGTTCTCTTTCTCAGAACTCGTCCTCCATGTATCTCATTGTCACTTTCATCAGACTCTGTCTCAGTTGCCTCTTGTTCATCCACAGCTTTCTTTTCTCCAACAACTTCCTTTTCTCCAACAGTCTCTTTTTCCACCAATTGAGATTTCCCTACTTCTGTCCCTCCTCGGGTCTCCGACACGCAATCTTCTTGCTGTCTACTTGTCTCTTCACCTTGCTTGTTGTTGATGTTCCCTACACCTCCTCGGGGTCTTTCCGCAATCTGTCCCTCTCTGTCTTTGTCTGTCCCTTCTTTTTCTATATTTATCTCAGGCGGAACTTGTCCAATTTCCTCATTTGATTCAGGTATCACTTCTGTTGGAATGTTCTTTTCTTTTCTTTCTTTCTTTTTGTGTTGGTCACTGTTAAGTGGAACCTCAGGTACTTCTTCAGAATCTGAACTCGCCTCTGCGGTTTGCACTGTTCTTTTCAGAACCTCTTCTGGTGGGATGAAATTTTCTCTTGACTCACTTTCCCCACTTTCAGGATTCTTTTTCCTTCTTACTGTCTCGCTGTCTGCATCATCACTGGAATCTGATTCTTCAAAGTATTCTTTTCCAGTGCCGTCTCTTGGATTTGGGACTCTCAGTGTGTGACTTGCATGTATCCAATCTTTCACTCCAGCACACTTCACAGCAGTTGTTGTGATCAATATGACTTGTCTTGGCCTTCCCCACCTCGGAACCAGGCAATCTCTTCTTCTGTGGACTTTTATCCTTACCCAGTCCCCTGGGCACAGATCATGGGCTGGTTTCTTTTCAAGTGTGGTGGCATCTTCTCCAACCTGGTGAAACACAGAATGAACTGCGTCAGCCAGGCCCTTACAGTAATCCAAAATCATGTCATCAGTTATAGTCATCAACTTGTTGACTGGTACAAATGCATGTCTCATAGCACGTCCTATGATAATTTTATGTGGACTCAAACCTGTTGTTCTGTCTGGAGTAGACCTAATGGTCATCAGGACTAGAGGCAAGACATCGGGCCATTTCATTCCTGTGGCTAGGCACATTTTGCCAATTCTATTTTTGATGGTACCATTCATTTGTTCAACCACACCAGAAGCCCCTGGTCGGTAAGCACAGTGTAGCTTCTGATGTACACTCAATGCTTCACAGATTAGACCCATGATTTCATTATAAAAATGTCCTCCTAACAAAGTAATTTGGCCACTGTTATCCCATTGTTTCTTCTTGTTGGATATGCCTCCACCCACCTGGAGAACAAGCAGACTACCACCAGGACATACCTCAATCTCAATCAATCAATCAGTCTTTATTCGATTTTAAAAATACAATCATAAAAGACACAAACATAGTACCTAAAACATACATTTCAATAAATACATTAAAATACCTTATTAAAAGAGCCTTGTTAAAAAAATATTAAACACTTCAACAGACTGAGATTTAGTAATAAAAGTTTTTTTTTTTTTTTTTTTTAGATTAAAATTGTCCCTGGTACAGCTTAAAAGTGGGGAAGACCCGAACACTGAATTCATTAGGGACCATCAAGGGAGCGCTTAATTGATTTTCTCCGCAATGCCCATGCCCAGCCCAGGTATTTTGCCAATGCAACAGAGACAAATGTCAAAGAGCTAGTGCGCAGAATGCGTAAAGCTACAGTGCTGCTCCTTGTGCCGAGCAATCTACACATTGGTGTGAGCCAAACACGCCTTGGAATGGCAAGTGCCGGGCAGACAAACAGAAAGTGGGGAGATGATTCCATCGCAGCCCCACATGCAGGACATTGCAGTTCCGAGTTCGTGGCCCACCTTCCAGTCAAAGATCTAAGGGGCAAAGAACCAGCTCTAAACTGGAAATAAAGTTTCCTGTCACCCACATTAGTCACCACATCCCAGTATTGTTCCAAATAGGGGGAATCTTTGAACTCCAAAAATTTCCCAGACATCCCAGTTGCTTTATTCAGTACCTGGTAATCTATTCTTTCCCAGTATGCTATTTTAAGAGAACTTTTTGATGGAAACTGGGCAGAAGCTGGGTCGGTCCACAACCCTTCCATACCCATGTCCTTTAAAGACGCATGCAAGTTCTTCAGCCACTCAATTTTGTGAAAAACATCAGATTTTATAATGTCATTCAGGCCCTTGGCATAGTGGGAAAGTTCAGGAGTAGTCCAAAGCCTCCGCCAGTATAGAACCGGACGGAGTCTTGCAATATCCTTAATGGACCTCCTGCCCAGATCATACCTAAGTGGGATCAGAGGGGTGCTCTGAGGAAGACCAGTTATTTTACGCAGGAATTTATGCTCCACATTTACCAAAGTCGCTAGCTGTTCAAAGCCCCAAAGTTCCGCCCCATAAAGGACAGAGTTTAGGGCCTTTGCTTCGTATACTTGCAAAACCGGGCTTATTGGTTTCGTAAATGACCTACTAAATTCCCTGGTCAAAGCACCAGTTATCTGCTTAAATCTTAGGGAGGCCATTTCCAGATGTCTGCGCCAATTATTATTATTTGAGATTTGCAATCCAAGATATGTAAAATTGGTCACTAATTCTAAGGGTTGCCCATTCATAAACACTCTTTTCCCTTGAAAGCTGCTATGAGGGTTAAAGGCCATAAACTTCGTTTTTGCCACATTAACCTCTAAACCATGATCAAGGCAAAACTCATCAAACAGGCGAAGGGCTTTTTGCAGACCATTAGATGTTCTGGATACGATAAGCGTATCGTCTGCAAACAATAATATGGGGATGGAAACACCAGCCAACCTTGGAGCGTCGGTATTAGCAGAGAGCATGAGTTCGACTATCCCGTTGATATAAAGTGAGAAGAGCGTGGGTGCCATAGTACAACCTTGTCTCACACCACGCTCAACCGGGAACTCAGATGTATCCTCTCCCGCCCCTCCCCACTGAATCCTAGCATAGTTAGACTCATGCAGACGCATCACCATAGTCAGAATTTCTTTGGGAAGACCTAGCCTCTCTAGAACTGCCCACAGCCGGTGTCGTGGTACAAGATCGAAGGCAGCCCTTAAGTCAACAAAAGCTACATAAAGACTGCCGTTCCCCAATGTCACCACCTTCCAGAGGAGCTGGACAAAGTAAAAGACTTGGTCCACCGTGCTGGTTAGTTTCCGAAAACCAGCTTGGAAGGGTGACAAAATGTTATTATCATCCATCCATTCTTGTATTTGGTTCAAGACCATCCTCCCTACCACCTTCTGAATGGAATCGATGAGGCTAATTGGCCTATAGTTTCCCGGGAGCGTCCTGTCGCCTTTCTTGAATACAGGTATAATAACTGCCCCCCTCCAGGATTTTGGGACTGGCGTGCCTACAGCCACAGCGTTAGCCAATAGGGTTATATACTTGCTCCAGTTACCCTTATTGTGGAGAAAGACGTCCGAAGGAACCCTGTCCTGGCCGGGGGCACGTCCACTGGTAACTGAGCACAAAGCCCTACTGGCGTCTTGGATACAAAAGGGACCCTGGGAATAGAAAACATGATTTGGCACCCATGCAAAGTTAAACAAAATGTTACAAGCATATTGAGGTTTGAAATATTGTACCCACTCTGCCTGTGAAACATAGTTGGAGGGGCTATCAGGGCGCCCACCATGGCCCCACTTGAGAATGTTCCAAAATAGCCGGGAATCTCGGGTATGGCATGCGCTTTTTAAATCCAGCCAGTGTTGCTCGTCCCAGTTTTTTTTGGCCATCCTTACAGCTTTTTTATATGCTAGTCTGGCGGAGCGGATACCCTCCAGTCCACCATTAGACAGGGCTTTCACTAGGTTGGACCTGGATTCCCTACAAACACCGTCATACCATCTATTTTTCTTAGTTGGAGCCTTATTCGTGTTCCTCAAGGGCTTCGTAAAATAGGAACCTATTTCAGCAAACAACTTCTCATGGCATGCAGTGACTTTATTATTGCCTGGATCTTGGAATAGCAAACCCTCAAGCTCAACAATAGAATCAACTAATTTGTTATCTATATCGGCAATGGCCAAGGTGTTATGCTCGAGCTCCCCCCACTTAAGTCTACGCATGTTATTTGTTAGAGTTACCTCAGGCAGGCACGGAACCATTCCACCAGCTATTAAGCGATTACTAGACCACCATCTATGCGCAACACAGATAGGGTTATGGTCACTCTCAACTCTAACCTCAACAACCATATCTAAAGCTGGTTGCCATAATTGCAAGCTACATAGGACGTAATCAATCCTACTAGAATGTCGACCATTGTCAAAAGTCTTCGCCCCTTGTTTATCACCTGGCGTCCTCCCATTCAGGGCCCTCAGACCATGCTCAAAACAGAGAGCGTTGGTCTGAACAATAATCTCAGTCCACCTTTTAATTGGGCTGAGGTCAAGCGCAGGTACCCCCCACAATTGGTCTTCCACAGCTTCATTGCCCCACCCAGAATCAGGGTCTAGGAGCGGTTCAAAGGTGATATTAAAATCCCCAGCTACCACTATTCGCCTCCCACCTGAGTGCTGGTCGATAATGGAGACCAAGAGAGCCAAAACCTGGGAGCCTGTCCTATTAGGGTCCCTCAAATACAAATTGTAGATGTCCAAATCACCAAGGGTTCCAAGTGACACCCTCACTAATTGAATATCTTCGGACCCAGTAGGTATTGCAGAAGCCTTTGAAAATATGTCCTGTCGGACCCAGATTGTCAGTCCTCCCTTTGGACGTCCCCTTATACCCTGGATTGCGGGGACATAGAAGTTCAAAAATCCCTGTAGAAACTGAGGCTCACAGGTCCAGGTTTCCTGGAAAAGGCAGACATCAAAGTTGCCTATATAGCCTAGCCAATCCGGTGAATCCATTTTTGATTTTAAGCCTGCAATATTCCAAGAGACCATAGACCCCCCCTCCCTTCCTTGGCCTTGAACATGGGCAGAGTTCGCACACAGCTGCACGAGTCCACATTCTGGTCCCATAGACAGATCAGGGGTTGCTACAACTACATCTATTATCTTGTCCACCCCGGTAACAGGGGAGTAACGTAGAGGTTTGTTGAACTTAGGCCCTCCAACAGGAGTACTTGGATTGAGAGGTGTAGTAAATAACTGCGGCCCAGGTGTCGGTCAGGCAAAAGCTACTGGGGAGCACAAATCATTTGCTTCCCAATTTTCCAGAGGTGGACTAAGTCCTACAGGGTAAGAGTTATAAAAAAACCCTAGATCGTGTACCCTAATTTTTGACTGGTCGCAAGCCAGTCGGGAGCCACAAATATAATGCACTGTACGACTATCTCCAAAGTTGACTAAAATGGAGTCCCCTGGGACATCTTTGGGTCTTGGACCTACCCAGCTAACCCTTCTAGTGAAGAGGATCTTTCCATCTAGGTGGTTAGGAAGCGGTCTGTTCCTATTTAGCCAAAACGTAACTTTGTTCTTTAGTTGCTGGTACGATTCCGAAACCCCTTCCTGTAGTTCAGGGACTCCAGTTAGAACAGCAACATAGGGTGTACAGGCAGGGGGCAGATGAATATGAGCCCTAGGCGATATACTGTTTTTGACCCCAGGTTCCCAGGACCTTTTTTGGTTCATAGACTTTTTTCCAGCATTAATACTGGGCACACTCGCAAGATTGTCTCCCAAATTATCAATACATTGACTAGTAAAGTTAGAATTATCAATGACCTGTACCTTGGGGAGAGCGACCTCGGGTAAAACCCCATGCACTACTTCATTAGCAGAGGATGCCAGCGGGGGAGTAGGAAGGGTAGAGGACACCCCTACAGGATTGTCCCTTGCCTTGGTAGCTAATTTAATAACATTTTTCAGTGAGCAAAAATTATCCAGAACAGTTTGTTCTAATCTATCTACCTTCTCACTAACTTGCTTAACCCTTTCCAGCACGGGGAGAATCAGAGAACGGAAAAAATTTTCTATTTCGAGGACCATATTACTCGATTGAGGCTGGTCTGTATGACAAGTAATATTCCCACTAGGAGATGAGGGAACTTCGCCCTGTGTAACCCCCATTGGAGATTTTTCCGTAACATTAGGGTGTTTGGCCTTCCTCCCTCCCTGGGACCCCCCTACTCGTTTCCTCTTGGCATTAGGGGGATTTACAATTCTTTTGCTAGCCCTAGTCTGTGGGTGGGTTATAACTAATTTATTAGAGATAGGGGGGTTGCGAGCTATTATCGCAGAGTCACCAGAGTCCCCAGGGGCATCACACACGACACTGCAGGGCTGCGATGTGGAAGGACTTGTCCCAACATTCTCCTGCAGAACTAATTCGCCCCCATTCTGGACCGCTAACTTCAAAGGAGATTTGGCCCCAGCCAAAATTCCCAAGGAAGAGCGTCTAGCTTGCGCTAACTCAACAGACAAGCGACGCTCAGTAATAGCCAGTTCGTGCTCAAGACATGATACAGCTCTTGTAATAAAATGGTCGAGTGTACCGGTCACAGACCCACCCCCGCATGTACGTTTACCTTTGGACGCCATTTGTACTAAGCATACAATACTAGGGCCAATGTGCTCGTTAGCCTAAAAGGAACAATTACAAGAGAGTAAGATACAACTCCACTAGAACACAATACTCGCTGTACAAAATGGGCGACTATGAAGCTAAACAAGGGGATGCAACAATCACTTTCGAGACCGAACAAGGATGAGTACGCCCTTCTACCTTGGATATAGTGTCACAGCAGCGTTAGAGATGTTGCCCAGTCCAGTCAGGATCGGTCAGAGACGGGCAAGGACGGGCCCGCCCTTGGCCCGGGCTTCGCCCGGGCGCTGCCCGCGCGCGTCCCGCGCTGCGTGAGCGCCTGTTCGATTTTAAGGAGGTCCGGCGCTGGGTAGCGTCGTCATCGGCAAGCGCCGGTACAGGAATGCCGGGATTTGTAGTGTTCGTAGGCCGTTCCCCTCACGGCAATGAAGGTCCGCCAAAATGCAGCCCAGCGACCCCACAGCAGGCCGTTCCCCTCACGGCAGGTAGGTATTTAGCACAGCGTTCAGCTTTGTTAGGAGCGTCCCGCGCTGCGTGAGCGCCTGTTCGATTTTAAGGAGGTCCGGCGCTGGGTAGCGTCGTCATCGGCAAGCGCCGGTACAGGAATGCCGGGATTTGTAGTGTTCGTAGGCCGTTCCCCTCACGGCAATGAAGGTCCGCCAAAATGCAGCCAGCGACCCCACAGCAGGCCGTTCCCCTCACGGCAGGTAGGTATTTAGCACAGCGTTCAGCTTTGTTAGGAGCGTCCCGCGCTGCGTGAGCGCCTGTTCGATTTTAAGGAGGTCCGGCGCTGGATAGCGTCGTCATCGGCAAGCGCCGGTACAGGAATGCCGGGATTTGTAGTGTTCGTAGGCCGTTCCCCTCACGGCAATGAAGGTCCGCCAAAATGCAGCCCAGCGACCCCACAGCAGGCCGTTCCCCTCACGGCAGGTAGGTATTTAGCACAGCGTTCAGCTTTGTTAGGAGCGTCCCGCGCTGCGTGAGCGCCTGTTCGATTTTAAGGAGGTCCGGCGCTGGGTAGCGTCGTCATCGGCAAGCGCCGGTACAGGAATGCCGGGATTTGTAGTGTTCGTAGGCCGTTCCCCTCACGGCAATGAAGGTCCGCCAAAATGCAGCCCAGCGACCCCACAGCAGGCCGTTCCCCTCACGGCAGGTAGGTATTTAGCACAGCGTTCAGCTTTGTTAGGAGCGTCCCGCGCTGCGTGAGCGCCTGTTCGATTTTAAGGAGGTCCGGCGCTGGGTAGCGTCGTCATCGGCAAGCGCCGGTACAGGAATGCCGGGATTTGTAGTGTTCGTAGGCCGTTCCCCTCACGGCAATGAAGGTCCGCCAAAATGCAGCCCAGCGACCCCACAGCAGGCCGTTCCCCTCACGGCAGGTAGGTATTTAGCACAGCGTTCAGCTTTGTTAGGAGCGTCCCTCAATCTGTTGACTGGGGGCATTTCAATGAAGTCTATCTGCATTCTTGTGAAGGGTCCTCCCTCTCTGCCTATTGTTCCTAGGCTCACCACTGTTTTCTTTCCAGGATTGAATTGCTGACATATCAGACATCTCTGACAGAGACTTTCTGCTATCAGCCTGAACTTTGGACTTTGCCAGGTTTGCTTAGCCATAGCTGGCCAAAATCATGGACAACTCCGAAGCCATACTGGCTGTCAGTCATCACAGTCACTCTCACACTCCTCCCAATCTTGCAGGCTTTTGTCAGTGCCACCAATTCTGCCACCTGAGCGGATTTAACTCCTTTCAAAGGTGATGCTTCCACAACTCCTGAAACTGTACACACAGCATATGCAGCACTCAGTGTTCCTTCATCCGTTCTCAAGCAAGATCCATCCACAAACAACACATGATCACTTTCAGGCAGTGGCAGATCTCTTATGTCTGGCCTTGGTTTTGTACAGTAATCAAGCACATCCAGGCAGTCATGATCAACTTCATTTCTTATTCCCACACATTCAGCATCAGGCAACAGTGTCGCTGGATTCACATTCACACATCTCTCCAGGCTCACATTGGTTGCACCAAGAATGACTTTCTCATATTTAGTCAGCCGACTATGAGACATGAACTGTGTCCGGCTCCTTGTTAAAAGGATTGCCACATCATGAGGTACGAATACCCGTACAGGATATCCCATTATGATTCCCTCACTTTGTTCTAGACTTTTACAGGTAGCAGCTACTGCTTTCAGGCAACCTGGTAACCCCACAGCTACTGGATCAAGTGTTGCTGAGAAGTAGGCGATTGGCCTTCTCAGGCGTCCATGTTTCTGGATTAACACTGAAAGTGCACATCCATTTCTCTCACTACAATACAGCTCAAATTCTTTTTCGTAATCTGGCATTCCTAGGGCAGGAGCTTCACATAGTCTGTCCTTTAACTCTCTAAATGAAGCCATTTCTTCTGGGTTTAGTTCTAATGGGTCTTTCACCTCACTTTTGGTCAATTTAATCAATGGTTTAGCAATCAGGGAAAAGTTACTTATCCACTGACGACAGTAACCCACCATTCCCAGGAACATTCTCACTTCTCTCTGTGTCATTGGGGCTCTCATCCCTCTAATGATTTTAATCCTGTCAATGGTCACTTTTCTCAGACCTTTCTCAATGTTATGTCCCAAGTACTGGACTTCTTTCTTGCAGAATTGCAATTTGGCTGGAGATACTTTTAATCCTCCATCTGCCAAGTGATTCAGTAAAGCTATGGTGTCTACTTCACAGGCTTCACGGGTTTTTGATGCCACAAGCAGGTCATCAATATACTGGACCAAGACTGAATTTTCAGGCATTGTTAGACTTTCCAGAGATTTCTTCAGCAATTGATTAAATATTGAAGGGCTCTCTGTATACCCCTGTAGAATTCGGCACCATGCCAAAATCCGCTCTCCAAATCTAAAAGAAAATATTGGCTGGCTGTCATGATGCAATGGAATTGAAAAGAAAGCATGACACAAATCAATTACAGTATACCATTCTGTATCATGGGGAATCTGATACAAAATCACTGATGGATTTGGCACAATGGGACAACATGACACAACAATCTTGTTAATTTTTCTCAAATCCTGTAATATTCTGAATTTTCCATTAGGTTTCTTCAGTCCCATTATTGGTGAATTACATGGGCTGCTCAATATTTCTCTTAACACCCCCTGCTGAATCATCTTCTCAATTATGGGTGTTATTCCTTCAATTATTTCAGGTGTCAGTCTGTATTGCAGTATGTTTGGGTAAGCCACTCCCTCTTTTACAGTAATCTTTACTGGATCTACATTTCTCATCAGACCCACATCTTCTCCAGTAAAATCCCAAACTGCTGCTTTCACTGTCTGTTTCAATTTTGGGGGTAATGCATCTGGATTAAATATAGCATATGTTCCCAAAGCCTCACATTCCCTGTTATCCATGGTCATTCTGTATAGGACATCCTCATCTGGTGTTTCAAAGGTTATTCCATCTGGAGTACAGAAAATAGTGCAATTCATCTTGCACAGCAGGTCCCTGCCTAGCAAGTTCACAGGACTAGTGTCACACACCACAAATCGGTGCATGTCTGAAAATTTCCCTATTTTAACCCTTACTGGTTCAGTAAGTAGAGTTTTAATCTGTGTGTTGGACACACCAACTACTTGGATTGCTTCGTCCGAGAGAGGAAGATTCTTTATATCAGCTGACCTGACAGTCGATCTCGTGGCTCCTGTGTCAACTAGAAAAGTAACACTTTCACCATTAATTTTCCCGTCTACAAAAGGCCCTGCCTGGTCTATTTCTAGAGTTGCACCAAGTACGCACTCCTCCTCCTCTCTTCGGCACCGTCAGAAGTCACCCTCAGAGTCACTTCCCTCATTTTTCAGCCAGTATTGGGATACAGCGCTTGCGCGTTTTGGTTTGATTACCTGCTCTTCATCGTAGAACCCAGACTCTTGGCTGTACTTCTGAGATCCTCTTCTCTGCAGCAAGGGTGGTTTTGGCACCTGATTCTGCTGCTTAGCAGCCTTCTGCTGTTGCTGATGCTGACCACACCCCTCACTCTGCACCTGTGAATTCAATGATGGATTGTCATCATTAGTAGACGGTGGATTCTTACACTCGGATTTCCAGTGCCCTAATTTTCCACAGTTGTGGCATGGGAACTTCTTCTTGGCTTCCTCTATATTTCCTTTCCCTTTTCCTGGACCAAACCTGGGTTTATTTCCTGGGTTATTTGCCTGTTCAACCAACTGAGCTTCCTGTCTTTCTGCAACTTTCACCTGTGCCCACATTGCCTTTTCTTTTAGTTTCCTCTGCTTTGCCTCAATCTCATCACTGAAGTATTTTGCATGTCTCAGAATTTCATCAATCTTCTTGCTCTGCCAGTCTACGGTATGGTGCCTTATCATTTCACTGATTTCCAGCTGCAAACCATACACAAATCTATATACAAAATGGCTCAGGTCCTTGTCACCCAGATGTTCATCTCCACTGAACTGTTTGAAAGCTAAAATTAGTCTTTCATAATATGCATGGACTGATTCTTTCAATTCTTGATGTGTTCGATCTATTTTAACCCAATCTGTTTCCTTGGGGGGTATCTTATTTTTCAAGAAGGCCATAACCTGCTCGTACTTCTTCATGACCTCCGGATCTGGAGCTCCTGTCTTTGGATCTCTCAGTTATTCCTTAGTGGGCCAGTCTATGACTATTTTACATTCTGCCCACAGGTCTGCTGGTACAATTATATCAAACAGACTATTCAGGTCAATCCACAGCACTTTTGACAACTTCACAAATCTGTCGACCTGTCTATACCACTCGACGGGCTTCTCCCTTAGTCGAGGAAAATCATTTGTAAATGACAAAATATCCTGTCTGGTCCATGGGACATGTACATACCCACCTCCTGGAATCTCCCTCATAGGGTAGGCTGTCACTGCTTTCTCCTTTTCTTTCAGAGGAAATGTCGAGTAAGTTCTATCTGTACCATCCTCTCGCTTTCTGTACCACCTGTCTTTCCATCATTCTACATCTCCCCATTTTTTCAATAAAGCAATCATCTCCTTGATCTGCCCTGTTCGGCCAGCATGGTTCAGGTTCTCAATGTCCTTATCTGTAAAATCCACTCGGTAAGGCTTTTGTAAAGCTTTTACCTTATCCATGTCAATTCCCAATTCACTGGCTATTCCTTTCAATCTGTCATGTATGTTCTTTGCTCTCCATGTGATGCTCTTACACAGGAAGAGAATCTCCCCTTCCTGATAATTTTTCAGTGTTTCTGTAGGGATTGTTCCTACAATCATCTCCTCCATTTCCATACGTAGCCTAGCTACATCAATTCCCTGGGATTCTTTTTCTTTTCTCTGCAAAGTCTTCAGCCAATCATTCAAATTTTCAGCAGTTATTCCCACAGATTTTTCTGCACCCCCTGGTTCTGCCACTCTTTGTGGTTCTAAGATTGATCCTCTGTTCCCTTCCACACATCCAGAATTCAAACTTGAGTTAGTCTGCACTCTCAATTCTCCTCCACATATGGTATGTCTCCACTGATTTTCTCCCATTCTCCACTGTGTTTCTCCTGCTCTCATTTCTGCCTGCTCCGGAGGAACAATCAACCTATTGCCCACATATGGTACTGTCAAACCACTTTCGCCCGTCCTCTGCTTGTCAAAAATCGGCATAACCGGGTCTATTGTCACAGGCACTGTAACTGCCTCAAGATTTTTAGTCAGTTCTCTGATTTTCTCTGTCAGTTCAAAAGTAGTTCTTGCTAGTTCTCTGGTCTTTTCATCCTCAATTTCATTCTCCCTTTCTATCTCTCTTTCTCTCTCTCTTTCTCTCTCTCTCTCTCTTTCTCTTTCTCTCTCTCTTTCTCTCTCTCTTTCTCTCTCTCTTTCTCTCTCTCTATCTCTCTCTCTTTCTCTTTCCGCCAGAGAACAACTGCTTTTCAACCCAGGGGTTGTACCCTCTGTTTTAATAATCCGTAAAGTATCTCTCATCGGGGTCACTGCTGTTCCTACCTCTGGTTCTCGTCTATACGGGGGTGGTCTTTTATAGAGCATGTCTTCTAAGACATCGTCATCAGACTCATTCACCCCATATCTTCTGGTTTCTACATTATGTTCTTTCTTTGTGCACTTTCTCCCTCCTAACTCCTCTGCTGTTCTTACAGGATATAATCCCTTGGTCATACTGGCATCACGCCACCTTATCATCCGGTCATGATGGGTTTCGCGATCATACTTTCGCCCGAACATGTACCTGTAGCTACCTCCACCCCTCTGCTTTTCTCGCTCATGCATTTCATCTTCCCATTCCGTCAATGCCTCGAATTGCGTCGGTGTAGGCCGAGGCTCTAGACATATCATCCGCTCCCGTAAGTTCCTCAGTATGGCCAGATTAAATGAGCCATGTTCTGGGAAAGCTAAAACCCCATCCTCTTTCGTATACTTCACCCAGTTATCCAACCAAATACAGGTATGATACCCATACTTTGCAACCATGAAGGATGCAGGGGTTCTTATCGGAGGAAGTAACTGTCCTTCCCTAGTCACAATATCTTTATCCTTGTCAAACCAGTTCTTTACGTTACTAAGCAAGGATTTCTTTTTCTTTTCCTCAGCGTGGTAGTACATTTCTTATTTTTCGCAAGTTGTTTGTCCTTTCTACAACTGTACGATCTCCTGTCCAATTGCAGCGCGACTCACACTAACGCACCAATCCTGGAGCATCTACGTCACTGACTCAGTCCTCGAATCCCAACGCGACTCACACCAACGCACCAATCCTGGAGCGTCTATGTCACTGACTCAGTCCACGAATCCCAGCGCGGCTCACACCAACGCACCAATCACCGTGCTTCCACTGTTCTAACCCACTGTCCAATCACAGCGCGGTCTCCCTGACGTCAGCAGTCGCTGCAGTCGCTTCTGCTCCTGTCTCTTGTCTCTCTCGTCTACCCCTCCTTTACAAGACTACTCGGTAGAATTTGTTTCAACTTCTACGAGTCTGTTAGTTACAACATACAAACATCTCCATTGTCTGCTTCGCTAGCCACAGAACAGCAAAAGATCTTTTCCACGAGAATTCTGCCTTTCCCGAGAGCAGCGCTTACCTCTGCCCTACTACAGAATCGTTACTTCCGTTGATAAAGTAGCACATCCCTCTACTCTACCCTTCTAACAAGCACCAATTAACTGTTTTCTCCAGACTGCTCCTAAGAGTTTCACAATTAACCAGAATGCCTTCTCATTCACGCACTTTCACACCAGAAAAATGTAGTACATTCATACAGAATTCTGTCTTTCCCGAGAACAGCGAACAGTCTGTCCTACTACAGAATTATGACATACGTTAACAAAGCAGCGCTTACCTCTGCTCTGTCCTTCTATCAAGCTCAGTAAATACCTATTACCTTTCTAGTCATAAGCTTTAACGGAATGCCATACGGATCCCTGAGACCTAAGACCAGAACTTCACAGATAACCTTCGCTATCATATACACTTCTCTCACACAGAAAATAAGTTTCTAATGGCAACACACGGCGATGCTACCTTATCGAACCCAGACAATGCGACGCGCAACTTCAATTGTCACACGTTTTCCCCTGTCTGCATACAGGGCCAACAATCCCACCTTTTTCCGAGAGCAGCACTCCCTCTGCCTTACTACGGAACTGTCACCGACTCCCTACGTCCCAGAAGCCATACACAATACATAAAACTCAATACAACTTCGACATATAGTGTTAGTACAAATATCAATCAATAATCAACAAGCCTATATACACGCAATTTCGCCAGATCAAGACAATAGTAAACCATCATTCTGCTACTGGTGCAGATCGGAGCTTCCGAATCCCCTCTACTTCCACGGACGGAGTGATCTCACAGTCGCACACGCACACACACATCACACGCTGGTGGGGCCCATTACACCAACATTCATCCTACCACTCTTATCCGTGCCATGTATAAGAGGGAAACACTTTCTGATACCTTATCCAATCTGCATGTACTTTGAGGTCAATGGCATCTACTAGTTGCTTATAAATCTGGCGAAAACATTTCAAAGAATATGCAAATAAATTCAATAAACATGACAAGGAAATAACCACCCGACACAGAGATTCAAACAGAATATTTGTTTATCTAAAATTGTAAGAAAAGCCAATTAAATGCAAATTCATTTCTCTCATATTTACCTATTCTGTCTAAATGTCAGATCCTAAGTCAGAACCGGTCCTCAGTAGAAGAAACAGAGTTTCTAGCCGTCATGTAGAGTCACCGTCCTCTCCGTCAGCATAGGGACCTCGGATCATCAGTTCGGGAAGCAGTGGCGCTAGACCTCTCTAGTCTACTAATATTTATACTAAAATTTACATTTGTGAAATGTTACAATCTTTAGTCAAAACGGATGAATGGCGGAAATGATGTCATCTTGGTACATTTGAGTTACTGTGCAAGATTTTCTCACACTTAGATCGTTCCAAATAATGAATAGAAAAATTAGATGTCCATGACTAATTCGATACTTCTACGGATGTCTCTTTTAGATAATTTGTATCCCAGTTGTGGGATCATCAGTTCATAAGTTCAGTATTCAGGTTTGTAACAAATTTCATGTACAGGGGCTCTTGGCATCCGTCCTGGATTTGTCGTCATGATCATCGCTTTTCAGTTTTGTCGAGTGGGCAAGGTCACAGGCAGCGCGAAGCTTCCTTGCAAAAATTTCCATCAACTCGAATGCAGGCTGCGGGTGGTAGCCATTTTCTGGTAGGCCACATTGGTCAACTTAAGTAAAATAGAACATAAAACAGAATTACCGCACAGAAATGATTATACAGTGTTATTCCCCTGCTAATACCCTTATGTGTATGTATTTATCTAGCCATTTGCGACATCAAAAGCCATTAATGCATATTAATTATAAGCGCAAAACACAATAACATCACATAAGCAACTTCTAATTCGTCAATAGCTCACCAATTTAGTTCACTTATTATTTTAGCCATGCAATAGCGTTCCCACGTGTAATTCTTCTGTTAATAAGGTTGATTAGACACGACTTTAACATATCTTTTGTAGTTAATAATTAATCAGTAGTACTTTTAATTATAACATGCGAAATTGAAACAGGTATTCGGGTTTAAAGAAAAACCCTGCTCCATCACTACTTAATAGCTGTTGTGGGTAGAAAAAATTGAAATACAGTAGGGAAAACAGCTGGCGTGCACTCAAATTTAACTGATTTATCCGATAGACCATGTAATCAAGAACGGTTTAAGGCTTAGTGTGCTGTCCCTGAGGTGGTTCCACCCTACCACCAAATTCAAAATGAAAAGAAGACTGGAGCAAAATGCCCCAGACAGGAACTGCACTACCGGAAACACTCAAAAATGAGTGTAAAACGTTAAATACATCCCAAGTAAAAAACATTTTTTAAGTTGCCTATATACAACAGGAAACAGTTTTAATCAATTGTAACTAAAATAAATGAAGCAATCCAAAGTGATAGAGAGCGGACTCCTTCTTGCTGAAGTAATGTTTTCATCACAATACTTCTTGGGGCTCCAAAATACAGAACAGTACAGAATGATGCAAATCATGTGTTAAAACAATATGATGAGGCTTGTGATGCATTCCCAATGCATTTCGGGTGAATCTATCACCCTTCTTCAGGGGATATCTACAAACAAAATGGAATACATTTATTCAATGTACATGTCATACTGGTATAAGCATAAAGGTAGGTTCAAGAGTGGAGGGGCTTAGTGCCACAGAGGGTTTGAAAATACTGCGATATAAGGTGAGTTAATAAAAGATGCAGAATGGTAGCCAGTGATTGAGTCAGATAATGAAGGGAGAATAGCCAAACAGTCAGAACTTCATTGAATTTGGTCGTAACCGCGGTGGCTGATGTCTGGCTCCAAAATGTATTGCTACTCAAGGGGAAAAGCGCAGAGCTCAGGTGGTGGACTCTGTTCATGAGCTCCACGCACTAATGCTTTTCAAGTGTGTATGAGTTTCCTTACATAATGCCTGTTTCCCTATTCTTTTCAAATTGTGGTTCTACATATCATATCAAAGTCAAAACGTCTTTATTTTCATACCTTAGGTACACATAAAACATATAGAACAGTGCTATGATAAAATAATAAATACAATAATCTTATCATAATCCATAAAACTATGTAAAATATACTACAATACATTAAATTAATCATGCTTTCCCTAGAATTCACAGACAACTTAAAAAAAACAACCATGTGCTAACAAAGTTCCTCAGTAAATAGCATTGGCAACAATCTGAGGGCAACTCTACATTCAACAAAATAATGCCTCCTGACAAGTGGTGAAACAATATACTTCACAAAAATATAATACAATTTACAAAAGAAAATGAAATGGAGCTCGGCTTGTTTTGAAGAGTAATCACAAGGGCAGATTCCCAAAGCTTCAGCATTGTTAAAGCCCAGTGGGAAACAGAACAGATCTGTGCCTGCCTTAAATTGGAAAAGGAGTGACTGTTGCCATCTTCCCATATTCCATTTAAGAGAGATCTTCAGTCCAAAATTTGCTTTTAGAATGATATAATTAAATACTGAGAGTTTGTGGCTTTCTTTGCTTTCTTTTGCCGCTTCAGACTTGGATAAATGTAAAGACTTCACAGCCTCTTTGTCTCTCTTGGTGATAGAAGATGGTGAATCAAACAATTCTGGACAGCCAAGGTATTTCAAGGAGGACTCAACATAGGCTAGCCAAGGGATGATTAAGTCTTTGTCTAACTGCATACAACTTTGAATGACATCTGTTTAGTGACACCTCTGAGTTGATCCATATTGAAACTCATAATAGTATGGGGGTTAATTTGATACTGTCTTCAAGGTACAGTGGGCCTAACACATCATGGCAACAGTGATGTGAGCTAGATGGAGGCAGATTCAGCATTTGTCTGCAGATACAGTTATCCTCTATCTGTAAGGGATTAACGTTTGCATACCCCTTACTCTTGCACCATAATGAAATGATAGAGGTGCATTGGGACCTGTCAACAGAAATATGTGGTGACAGGACCTTGTCAAGCTCAAGAGTACTCCTGTCGCCCTAGAGAGCATAACAACTCTGACTGAAACATGTGAGCCCCAGGTACTTTGAAACTTTACATCAAGGTATGGGAAGCTATGTCCACTACCTAAGCTCTCTCCCCACATGCTATAGTGGAGACCCTACATTTGTTGGGACTGCATGTCATAATATGGGACTTACTGATATTCAGCTCTAACTTACTCATAAAATCCACCAGACAGTCCAACAGGCTACGCAGAGCGATGAGGTGTATGCCACCAAAACCGCAGCGTCTGTGTTCAATATACCGGGATAGCATAATTGGCTATCTTGGGGACATCCCTAGTGCTGCTCAATAAAAAGGGGCTTACATTATTAATATGTAAAACAGCAGAGCCATCACACAACCTTAACAGACGCCATGCCTCCGCTTAAAAACTTCAGTAAGTTTCACATCGGTGCTAAAACAAACCCTGGCCTCCAAAGTCTCACGGAGTGTGTGAAAAAAATGGACTAGGGCCACTTCCAGCTGAAACAAAGCAGCTTCCGTCATAGTTTAGTACCGGTCACAATGTCATTAGCAGTGGATAAGTCCATGAAGGTACATCGGGCAATGCCTTCTAATAGTACATTTGTCGATAATAAGATGGAGGTTAAAGTGCTGCAGTATAAACAACAAAAGAGTGGAACTTCTTTTTGGAAAGAAAAGGGAAGGGAGCATGGAGAATCTTACTAGATTCTTATAGAAAGCCCTCACTCAGCAACCTAGTTGGTGACATGCTTCATCATCGGACTCCACCGGAGAGGCCGAGTGCCTCCCCGGTGTGCTGCGACGCCAGAACTACTGCGGAGCTGGTTTTTTGGTAGTGATAGAAGAAGGTGTGGTAGAGTGGTTTAAAAATGTCTAAATTGTGTCCAAAATAACTTTATTAAGTGGCCAATCAGACACATTAAAAACAAAGTGTAGGAAAGGAGCTAAATAAATTGTTCAGCTATTTCCCATTCAGTGGGGTCAACATGTTTCTGCCATCGTGGTGTGAATTACCTGGCATTCATCAGGACCTAAGAACTGTCCAAGCTGTCCAAGCTTTGGTTATCTCAAGGATTGAGTATGAATGCACAACTCTAGCAGGACTCCCTAAGATTTCAACAGCTCCACTAAAAGCCTGTCTGAATGCTGCCGTGAGACTAATAATGGGTACAAGAAAATTTGACCACATCACTCCACATCTGAAAGCGCTCAAATGGCAACCGTACGAGGCAAGAATTCAGCTAAAGATGGCATGTATTACACACAAAGCTCTACACTACAAAACACCACATTACCTTGCCCAGAAAATTACGATTTCTGGAGGCCTTAGGTTTTGAAGGGGGGCCGCTGATTTCCTACTGAAAGCAGCAATTTTCCGTAAGAAGAGATCATACAACTGAGCATTCTCCAGAGCTGTGCCAAGAATTTGGAATGCGTTGCCTCCGAAGATCAGAGGAATCACCTCATTCTCGAGATTCAAAAACTAACTAACTAACTAGGGTTCTCTCTCGGCACCTTTGAGACCTTTAGTCATTCCCGAAGCTACCATTTTCAGTTGTGCTAATAGGTGAAGATAATCAGGATGATTGTACTGCTATTAACTGAATAATGACTCCGGAGATAGCACAAGTCAGGTGGCTTTCATCGAGTCTCACCTATGGACCTCAGTCAGACCTTGTGGGATACCCAATTGCCTACGCAAGATTCAGTGACGATGGCTAATGAAAGTACCTCTATCAAGCCACATGGTTATTGGTCTGGTCTTGTAACTGTCCTCGAGTTGTGACTCCACGTTTTCTTTAGGGATGATATTACATTTTTATGCAAGTATGTCATGTCATGTACTACTATAACCTGAGTGGTCGCCTAGTAAGACTTAATATGTATATTATTGTAAATGCGTAAACTGTGAACGAAACTGATTGCACTTGATTTGTAAAGTGCTCTGACACCCAGGATAGGGTCATGTTCGTGCCATAGAAAACACTAAATAAATAAAAATAAAATAAATAAAAATAGTGACATAGTACAGAGCAGGTGCTTGTTAGAAGCTCATGCTGTAAAATTTTCTGAATCCGACATAAAACCACTTCCAAGTCAATTTACCAGGAAATTATTTACAATTGCTGCTCTTGATAATTGTAAGTTTGAAGACAGCTCTTCTTTGTCTGGAACATCCAGCACATATGATACTGCCATGGTGCTTTTTCAAGACTGTACCAATGAAGTAGCTGCTGGAAAACAAGCTGAGTCAGCTGTAGGCATAAACAAACAAAGCTTCAAACTTATAAACCAACTGCCTTGCCAATGTGTGCAAAATCACTACAAGCCATCCGCACACCCCAGTCTACCAGAAAGTTTCAAAGTGGCTGAGGACATGGATATTCTTCTACCTGATTCTGCAGTTCGCAAATTTGATTTTACTGAATTTATCATATCCCTTATTCGCTGAGGACTGAAGGATGAATAAAAGCCAGTTCCTCCGTGGGCTGGAATTAATACTCTGATCTCCCAGAAGACTGTCCAAGTGAAGTAGATTGTATTTCTACCAGTAATACCATCTCCAGTCACAAACTGCGCAACAGTATACACAACACTAAAACATTTCCAAAATGAGCATGCTCAGCTTGAAGACCAGTCTATCCTGCCATTTTTCTGTGATGAAGGTGTTTTATGTATTGTAGCTGACATTTTTATTAGCAAGCCAGTAGAATGTGATGATCTTTATCCAATAATGGGCCTTTTCCACATAACAAAGGTTGTATTGCTGTATGCAGGAAGTTATTTCAGTGGATGTGGCATAGACGATTAACTTTTTGAGGCTGAAATCTTCAGAAGCAAAACTGTCTAGTAAGTAGTGAGTGGTACTCATTATGTTCGTTCGTTACAAGGTATGCTCATCATATATGGGGCTATAGAAACATTCCACTGGTATGCTTTCTTGAAGAAGAATGGCAAATTAGGTTTTGCATATCCTATCTCATAAGGGAACAAGGCATAGGGTGCACTTCATTCAAAAGACATAATGCAAAGCCAGGCTATATTCAATACACTCAGTTCAAAATCAGAAAGCCTGGAAAACAAGTTTGTAGAGTTTGTCAAAGAATGTGAAGAAAAATCAGACCTTTGCAAGTACTGGAAAATATTTTACACATGATAGCTCTAGTGAAAAACTCATTATATGTTGATCAGGAAGGTGATTGGAAGCTGCAAATGAAGAGTGTGGAGTAACTGATAACTGTTTTTGTGAATTCAATTGCATAAACTACCTGAGATAGGAGTCCTGGTATTTGGAAAGAATGAAGAAGATAGATGAGACAAAACCATACCTCTGCAGAAAATTCATCCAAAGACATTTTGTGGTGAAAGACAGAGAGGGAAGGTTCTATGCTATGGCTCCAGATATGAAACTAGAACAGATGATCCAGAGATCACAGAAGAGCTCCAAGGGAATTGTTGGTCAGACACGTAATAGTGAATACGATGATCAATGGCAGCTAGTTTACCATGAAGTCCTTTCTATTTGAATGTTTTATTAGAGATGACAAATGCAAAATTAATGGACCAATGTGAAAGTGTTCCTCACCATGAACTTGGGGAAAGAGAGGGGAATGTTTTAATAAACATGTTGACAGCCTTCTTCATTTCATGCAGCAGCAATTAAATCCCTTTGAAATGACTGAGCCTGTGTGACTACACAACTTCGTGACCAAACAATATGTGGACAACGATAGGCGCACTCTTCGTCCCATCATAGCTATCCTGCACTTTGCCAATAATAGTAGCATGACACGCCCACCGGGGTCCCCCTCACATATCCCAATATCCCAGTCAATGCCGTAGGCTGAACAGGTATAATAAGGATATCACTTATTGTTTTAAATACGTCTGTCCAGTATTCCACCACCTGGGGGCAACTCCTGGCCAGGTGTAAAAAAGTCACCTGATCTGCTTGGTACTTCCAGCACTCTGCGTTAGGCCTTAGCCCAATGCGGAACATTTGTATGGGTGTTCTGTAATATTGATTAAGGACTTTAACATGCATTAACCTGAGTTTATAATTTGGGGACAGGTGTTCCAGCTGTGCACAGCAGAATTTCCTTTCTTCTTCTGTTATGTGTGGTTGTATCTCAGTGTTCCATTGTTCCCTCATTTTCGGTGTAGTCACAGGGTGATGTGTTTGCATAGAGGTGTACAGTCGAGTAATGAGCTTTTTCGCTGATGGAGTAGTAAGAATGTGTTCGAGTGCCTGCAGGGTAGGTGGGTGTCTGGAAATGTATTATGCATTCCGACGGCACACTGCCCATATAATGGTAATAAAGCAGGGCATCAGAAAAAGACGCGGGTGGTGTGTCAGTTGGCGTCGGCGGCTCAAGAAATCCCTCCTCCCTGTAAAGATCCTAAAACCTGCTGATTCCTAATCCCCTGGCCCTCACTATAGCGTGTTGGTCCTCCAATGGAGGCATTAGTGGATTCCTAGCAAGGGTTATCGAGGGGGGCGTATAGCGTTGGTATATTTGCTCTACGTCTAAGATTAACCCAGGCCCACCTCAGTGTTACTGTGGTGTCAACGGTATGGCGGGGTTGCTTGTACGGTTGATATAGCGCCACGTCTAATGGAATAGGCTCAACTCTATTACACTCAATCGCTACATGTGGCTGGAAGGGGATCAAGTGTATCCAAAAATGCGAGAATTGCGCCTGAATGCAAAAGTGACCCTAATCCTCCCTGACTCTGTGTGAGTGTCAATGTTTCCCAGGCGATCCTGGCTTGTCCTCCAGCTCACACCAATGAGGTCAGCAATGAGCGAAGTCTTGTAAAGAATATCTGAGTCAATAGGAGCGGGACGTTTACAAAAATGTATAGAAACTTGGGGAGGACTACCATTTTGGCAACAGCTATCCTTTCCCAAGTGATAGTGGAAGTGTAGACCATAATTTAATCTTCCCTTCTAACCATGTAATGGCGTGACCCATGTTCATAGCCTATACTTTCTGGATGTCTCTGCTTAACCAGATTCCAAGATATTTTACCGGACCATCTGCCTAGTCAAGTGGATAGTCTACTTCGAATGGAATTGTATCTCCAGTCAGTGGTAATAGCGTTGACTTCTTCCAATTGATCTGTATGCTTGAAAGGCCGTCAAATTTTCTTTTCTCAGGCAATACTTGCTGTAGGTTAGTTTTTGTTTTCATGTATTGTGTTATGTCGTCAGCATATTGCGATATTCTTCTTCCTCTAGATGTAAAACTGAGTCCTCTCTCCGCATGATGCTGCCGCAGCCGCGCTACTAGGAGTTCCATTGCGATAGCGAATTCTGTACAAGAAACTTGACTTAGAGATGCCCAGTGTTCAAGGCACATATTCTTATGGGTGATGACACTATGAGCAAAATTGGAACAAAGCTTGGAGCTTTAACTGCTGAACCTGTGCTGTTTCTAAAAGGATTTGCTGAGACAGAAGAAGAATTTGACTTTAAAGACATAGAAAAATACCTTTTGCATGTGTGGAAAACGAGTTCTTCCTATCACACATTTGACAGTCTTAGGTACAGTGAGTTCAAGAGATCAGTCCTTCTAAGTGACCTTCCATCAACGTCATATTCTATGCGTGGACAAATTAAAAAGCATTCTACTTAATCAGAAGATGTGTAAATGTTTTGGATCATGCTTGTGTAGAGAAAGATCCATGCAAATTTGGTTGGGAAGTTATTGTTAGGGTGCTAAAACCTACAAAATTTCTAAAGCCTATACCCACAGAACTTACATGCATGTTTACTTGCAAACCTTGTACTACAAAAAGATGTCCCTGTCGATATGCTCTTATCAAATGTTCAACATTCTGCAAATGTACCACAAGCGATTGCCGGAGCGATAAGCATCATTTTTTTTCATATTCAGATTATAAACATTGATTGGCGTATACATAAAAGGATTAAAAACCATTATTATTTGTTTCATTTCTATATATGTCTCTTCTTCCTTTATTATAGACACCATTTTGGAAAATGGCAGAAGGGTTTATCTGAGGAGTTATTTTCTGTCTTGATAAAACTACTTGTCCCCAAAACATATGTTTTGACACCAACATGAAGTATTAAGGTCTCATGATTCCTGAAATATTATCATCACTGCAACACATTTCCCATTTTTAAAAATGTCATCCAGAAAATTCAACCTGGATCAGCAAAGTCTACCCAAGCTAAAATACTTCTCTAATGATCCAAAAACACAAATAAAAATTAAAAAACTCTTGACAACAATTGTTTTACGGAGGTATATCAGGGGGCCTGGATTAAAGGGCATGTTAGACCTGGCACCTTGGCGTGGGTCTCCCTTCCATTTTTGCTGTTGCCTCATGTGTTTTTGCTGGTGTTAGTTGCTCAGGGCACTGTGCCACTGCTGTCCAGTGCCACAGTGCAAGTGCTCCCTATTGTAAATTGTTGTATGAATTTGTGATTCCATGATTGGTTGGTTTGATTTACCTGTCAGAGCCTAGTACAGTGCACCAGGAGTGCCCAGGGCTTGTAAATCCAAATGCTGCTGGTGGGCTTGCAGCACTGGTTGTGCCACCCACAGAAAAAGCCTGTAAAAGTGTGTCTAAGGTCTGCCATTGCATAGCCTGCGTGCAGTCTGGTACTGTCATGCTGACTGGGCAAGTGCACCCACTTGCCAGTCCCCAAACCTTCCCTTTTCTTCATGTCAGACATCCATATGGTAGGACCAAGGGCAGGATGCATTGTAAGTATAAGATAGGACATGCTCTGGTGTGTGTGGCATGTTCTAATAGTGAATTACAGTCATTTTCGTTTTTCACTATTGCAAGGCTATCTGTTCTCCATAGGCCAGAATGGGCAGTTTGATTATCACATCTTATAATCCTAACTGACTCAGGGAACATGGTAGAAATTCACATTTAGTATGCCTGAACTCAGAATGATAAAATACATATTTTAGTGAAGTTGGTTTTAACATTCTGTGTTTGAAAATGCCACTTTTAGAAAGTAGGCATTTTCTTGTCTGACCATTCAAACCTGCCTCTGCTAGGTTGTGTATTCCTTGTCTGGAGTTTGAGTGACAGGGGCTGGGGAATTCCAGGGGGCTGGGAAATTCCCGGAGACAGGCTGAGTCAGCACAGGGCTGAATAGAGAGATCTCCATGTAGATGGGTGGGAAGAGTTGCACCTGGGACCTGAATAGGGATGTGCTTTCCCTCCACAATGCTGGCTCCACCTCCTGTGGTGCGTCTGATGCCTCTTCCCTGCACTGTGAAAGGAAAGAAGGAGTCATGCAAATAAAGTGCTGCAGGACTGACCAGAACTGGTTTGGACTAGGCAAAGGCCTCTCTGCCTTCAGAGAACAAAGAGAAACTGGGTATAAATATTGGGACCGAAACCCAAGAACTATAGATCCCTTTGGGAAAACAAGAAGAAACCTCTGCTGAGGAGAGGAACCAAGAAGAAACTGAGGAGAGACTATCCCTGAAACTGGGGGATTGGCCTGCAGGGGTTGCCTACTGCCAAAGAGAGGAGAAAGAAACTTTGTGTGTACTTTTGCTAAACTTGTGAAGGATCTCCAAGGGCTTGCAAAAGAGCTTGCCTCCTACTGAAGTCTCAGGGACAACAGACTTCAACCACCAGCTCCCCAGAGTTCTTTGGAAGTGCCTGCTGCTGTTTTGGGGTTTCTGAGGGACTGCGTGTCGCAAGAAGCTGGAAGCGTGACTCAAGAAGGAGAAGCGTACCGCCGTTGGAGCTGTTGTCGTCGCATCGCGTAAAGGGGTGTCGCCGCTGCAGTTGTCGCATCGAGCGGAAGTGTCTCGCATCTTCGAAGAAGGGTCTCGCAACGCTGAAGAAGCGTGTCGCCATCACAGCCATCGTAGTTGACGCATTGCACCGCATCAAGAGAAGAGTCTTGCATCGAGGAAGAAGCGTGTTGCTGTTGCAGCCGCTGCTGTCGCATCTTGGATGACGCCGCTGTAGCTGTTGCATTGCACCGCATCAAGAAAAGCACCTTGCATCCACAGAGAAGCGTGCCGCCGTCGGAGCTGTTGTCGTCGCATCGTGTAAAGGGTGTCACCACTGCAGTTGTCGCATCGAGCGGAAGTGTCTTGCAACGTCGGAAAAGAGTGTCGCTGCCAAAGCAGCTGTTGTCGCATCGCGTAAAGAGGTGTCGCTCCTGCAGCTGACGCATCGAATCGAGTCTTCTCGCGATGAGAAAGGGAGATCTTTGATCAGAGCCCCAAGGGCGTGGTCACTGCCCCTCAAGAATGCAAAATACCTCCCGTGGGTGATCACAGGCACCAGCTCGACAGTTACTGAAATGAGGAACAAAGAAGTGAGATGACGCAGTGGCATTTATTTTGGAGTGGCACATTTTATTTAATTAACTCAAGCATGCTAAATATGTGAAAGAGGATTCACGTTACACAGGCTAAAAACTTCAGCAAAAAGCCTGGCTTCACTCTGCCAGGGAAAGCATTTAAATATCATAAGCACATACTCTTAAGCAATATACTGACTAAAGATAGATGATAAGATGGATCGGTTGGAGATCCCTTAATGATATGGCGTATTTAAACCCTCAGCAAGTTTAGATGCTCCTGAAATGCATTCTTTTTGCAGATAATCATTTGAAATAAAGCTATGTCTGTGAATAAAGATCTAGGTAGCTAAAACATTTCAAAGTGACTACATTTGCTACGGCTAAGACCTTGAAAATATGTTCAAGACAACTTAAATGGAAGCAGAAGCTATCCTAGGGAAGCATAGTGCCCAGAGGCAACCTTAATTTAAGACAAATAATCCTCTAAAACCTAGTTACTAAAAGCTGAAATGCAAGGGAATGGGTGTGGATCAAAAATGCAGAGCTAAGAAGGATATCTTTAAGAGATAAAGGAAAATCCCCAAAGAGGGGGATGTTCTACCTGAAATAGGCTGTAAGGTCCCAAATCAGATAGGCAGATAGGCAGCCGGCTGGAGAACAGGCCTGTGGACAGCACAGAAAAGTTCTACCTTCCAATTTTCGTGTTGGATCTTAAATACCTCGATATGGGGAACTAGTGGTGGACCTGACGTACTTTCTGACGCATTTGCCAACAGGTGGCTTGACCGCATGTGTTCCAGGATACAGGAAAGGGTCAACCGCATGTGTTCTAAGACCGTGGGTGGGGTAAGGTGGCCAGGTGGCACAACGGTTGGTAGGTCATGCCTGACCGCAACGTATAAACAAAGAAAATGTTGTGATCACATACATTTCTTACAGTATGCATGTGACCAATGCCCAAAAGGCAGGTGCAGTTTTAATCAGACATTGTGGTTTATCTTTGAGCAAGCTAACTTCCAAAAATAGGACTTCAGCGATGAAAAACAATGTGTCAACTGGTACCAGCTGGTTATCTGCCTACGTGTGGGTGTGCAATGGCCTTGTAACAGTGGAAAGTTACTGTGTTTTCTCTACTGGCTTGGGCTGTCTCATGTTTTCTGGTGCAACTGAAATGCAAGCTCTGGAAACCCCGGGCCTAGTAACTTCTGAGTTACATACTGATGTCATGGGGCGGCGGGCTTTGGGCCTTGGGCCTCCTATTTGGGCTTATGTCTGCTGGGTTTACAGGTTCTATGGGCTTCTATGTGTATGCACTATGCTCAGTGGACATATGGTAATTCTAGCATGTTTTCAGGTTTTGTGTCAGGGAGCAGGGGCCTGACATCAACACTTCATCTTGTCAGGGTAGGTTAGGGAATGGTATTTAAGTTATTAAATGGTGGCTCGAGACCCTCCATCATCTCCCTCCTCTTGTTCATTCACCATGAACACATTCCTAACTGAATATCTGCTGGCTAGCCGAGGTCTCTCGGCTACCGGCGAAGTCCATGGGGTGTCGTTGACATAGCATTCAATGTTACCGGGCAGTTGCCCTTGCTGCCTGGCCGTTCCCTCATCAGTCTCGGTACTCCACTGCGTATAGCCTGGGGCTGGCTCACTGATCAGACACTCATACCGAACAGCAGCAGATGTATTGTTATATGTATTTCTGGCTGGTGGGAGCGGAGGTGCCGTAGGCACACCATGGCGTGAGGCGATGGGGGGTAACTCGATCATTGGTACCTGTACTCCAGACCCATCCCCAGGAAGCCTATCCATATCTTCATATTTTGGTGACTGGTAAATCCCTGTGCTAGCGTAATTTATCCCTACAGCCTTTGTGCTCAATTTTCTAATACAATGACTCCCTATCTGAAAGGCGCAACACAGAACCAACATAATTCCAACTATAGGTATTACTAGTTTCAGTATGGCTGTTAGCCAGGATGGCATCCAGTCAAAGTCAAACCAGTTCACTGGGATAATGTCCGCAGGGGCACCTCCTTCGTCGAGCATCTCCTTTCCCAAGTCCGTCAACTCCTCAATGGCCCTTGCAATTGATCCGTTGTCCTCGTCGTTTCCTGGTATGAACGTTCAGCATGACTTCCCTATTTTGTGGCACAGACCACCCTCTTTGGCGGTCAGCATGTCCAGGTAGTAGCGGTGCTCCAAGACCATCTGTCTGAGGGGACGTAGCTCTTCCCTAATTGCATTGAGCCCATCCCTAGTACTGTTGATGGCCTTCATGACCTCATACCGGGTGACTTCCAGCCAGCGGGCATTCGCCTTTGTTTGAAATAAGGGAAATGCTCCTCCAAAGAATAGTTGGGCCTCGTTGAAGAGGCGGAATTCTTGGGGAACGTTACGATGTGTCTCTGTTGCGAAATATTCAGCTGCTCTCCTGTGGCGGTGCAGGAATGTAACATCACCTGTCATTGGATGTGATAGTATGTGGGAGACGTTTGATGCTGGTACCACCAGATGTATCTCATGCAGAGTCACCAATGAGCACAGTCCGAGCCACTGAGGAGGACGTTGAAGGTACAGGTGTTCACCGCAGGCCCAATAGTAGTCCATCAGGGTGGAGGTGCCGTACTGCATATCGAAATTGAATATTGTAGAGTTACAGTCTGTGTTACGCCCAACAGAGACGGAGCCATTGCCTATGAAGCAAAGAGAAGGATTTTTAAGTTTTAAATGCTTTTTTACGTTTGTACAGTCTGTCCCCACACCAGGTGTATCTGCTCCCTGCCTCCTTCCAAATTTGTGCACAATCATCTTCTACATCCCAATCAATATTTTCCTCCCACTCTGTTTCGCCAGACCATGGGGGGCCCAGGGATGCTGCTTTACAGTATATGTGGCCAGGATCGCTCCACTCATCGTTGTAATATACTCGGGCTTGTACTTCCAGGAGCGTTCTGTTCTGGCATGGACAGTGTGGGCCAGGGAGCCCCCCCGGGTGGGTGTGGCTATGGAGGCGTGGTTGTACATCACATTCTGCCTGGGGTGTTGCAATTGAAATGTATTTCATTTGCCTAAATCTCTCTGCTCTACTATCCATATTAGGTATATTTTCTTGTACTTCTCTTGTATCATCCGCTCTATTTCCCCTTTGTCAGAAGTGACCCTGAATATCACTTTGTTGTTGTCCCATTCTGTTGTGTTTACAAGTCCAACCCATATTTCAGCCCCTCCTACTATCTGGATCAACCCATCAATGCGGCAAAGGTGCAGGTGTAGTAGGCACATCACTGTCTGTGGTGGAACTTCTTTAGGGAAAACTAGTCTGTCTGCACCTACTGCATGGGGGACATATGAACACACATAGCAGGACTCATTTGAGATCCTTTTTCCTACGGCTGTCATGTCCCTGTACCATGAATTTTCTTCCAGGGAGGAGTGTACCGAATGTTCTCTTATGGATTGGGGTAGGTTGAGCATAGGCCCTAGGCCTTCCTGTATTGGCACGAGGTGTTGGAACGTTTTAAATGACATTCCCTTAGGCTTGTGTCTCCGGTCGATAGGGAGACCATGGATGACCCGGTGCTTTGATTTCCCTATATATGGGGAGATGGGGGCGAATCTGCGGGCTCTGTGACGGCGTGACGGGTGTCCATGGGCTGCTCGTTTTTCCGTCAAATTGGCAGTCTTATCCCAAGTGTTCCCTTTGTCGTCTAGTATCACCATTGGGGGCTCGGGAGGTGAAGTGGTGTGTACGTTACTGGCTCTAGAGGCTGGGAGTTCGGGGTCTGTCGTGTGGTGTGGGGCTGTGTCCTTGTTTCCGGCGAATCCTATGCTATGTGTCGTGATATCTGTGTTCCGGGTGACCGCTGGTGCAGTTGCTGGGGTGGTAGGTAACATGGCATCAGTGGAGGCCCCTGTACCACTATTGCTTACGGCATGATAGCTCCTTACAGCAAGGAAAAAGATATACTAATTAAATGTAGCCAGTGCCACTCCAATGATAATACAAAACAGTACTATAGACAGTATACATATCTTTGCTTCACGGCCACTGTATTCGTGGATCAGTACGTGAGTGTCCTCATCTTCTTCCTCCACAGTAGAGGGACAGCCGCTGTCTTCATTTAGGGGGACGCTGGCCATTTCTATTTCCTCAGTTAGTCCATTGTCTATTGTGGCGGCGGGGCTGGGTCGAGCCGGACGTCTTTCCTGTGGATTCATGCCTTGCGCTCAGCTATCCGGACAGCCGTTGGGGATGAATCGATCACTTGGAAAGGTCCTTCAAATTTGGGGTCTCTCCAGCGCCGGACGTGCTTTGGGATAAAGATCAAGGTTCCAGGACGTATTGGTGGGAGCTCCGGATCGGTGGGGCCCTTCTCCTTCCTCTTTGATACCTGTACAGAAAGGAACTGCGCAGCGCTGGTTAGTGTGCACAAAAATTCGTAAAGCTCAGCTTTAACAATCTCAGAAGATGACTCATTATCCGTTTTGGGCCTTGTGGGAGGGACAGCTACATTTATGGATCGTCCGGTGACAAGTTGGTGGGGTGTGAGGTGGTGATCCGAACTAGGTGAGTTTCTTAGTGAGAAGAGGGCAAGTGGGAGGCAGTAGAGCCACTTTTTACCGATGGTGGCGCTGATTTTGCTTATTTTGTTCTTGAGTAGGCCGTTAAGGCGCTCACAAATGCCGTTACTTTGGGGGTGGTAAGCAGACGTCAGTTTGTGTCTGATGCCTAGCATCGTAGTTAGGGAGGAGAAGATGGCATTTGAAAAGTGACTTCCGTTATCTGTCCGGATGGCCTCAGGGATCCCGAAGCGGGAGATGACATCACGGAGTAGGAATGTGGCTGCTGCTTTGGCATCGCAGTGGACGCATGGTCCAGCTTCGATCCAGCGTGAGAATGGGCAAACTACAACAATGAGGTATCGGTAGTTTTGACATCGATCAATCATATCGACATAGTCGATATGGAGCTCTTTGAAGGGGCCAGAGGGTTTGGGGATGGTGGAAGTCACTATTTTGAGAGTCGGATTTGGTGAGTATTGTTGGCAAATGAGACATTTATTAACGAAGAGTTGTATTAATTCGTAGGCGTTGGGAATGAACCAGTCTGCCTGTAATGTAGTGGACATGTTATCTCGGGAGACGTGAGCAGGAAGGTGGAGTTGGTCTAGTGCCACCTGCAGTAAAGCTAGCGGCATAACGGGCTTTCCTGACAGGGTCTGTCTGTAAATGAAATCTGCAGGGTCCTGCTGTACTCCCCTCTTTTTCCATAACTGTTTCTCTTGATGTGGTGCACTTGTATTTCTCTGAGATGCCGTTGGGCAATGTGATCATATTGTTGTGTGTTGTCAATGGGGTAGGGAGTATTTGTGTCAAGAGTTTCATTATTTACGTCTGTGTGCCGCGCTGGAGCTACACTACCTTCATGCGTGTTTGTCTGCTCTGCTGGAGCTACTCTTTCTTCTGTCTGCTCTGCTGGAGCTACTGCTTGGGCAAGTAGGATAGGGATGTTTTGAGGATCCGGCGCAATCGCGGGTGGGGAGCCTCTGGCTGCAGCTTTGGCTGCCCAATCTGCCAGCGCGTTACCTCTGGAGACAAAATCTCGTCCATTAGTGTGCGCTGCACATTTGACAACTGCTACCTTAGTTGGAAGTGTGAGGGCCTCAATTAATGGGCCAAAAATCCGTGTTTCATTATTGCTTTGTCGAAGCTCAGTACTGATCGGGCCCTTCTTTCCTCCACCTGGAAACCTGAGTTTGAAAGGAACCCTGCAGTGCGTGATACTCATACAATTTCTTATATTTTTCATATTTATATACAATATAATATGAAGCACAGCTATTCAATGCACACTGTCCTCTGTATTTACATATACTCATGTTTTCATTACTAACCTTAATACATAAATATGATATTACAATATATTATTTATCTTTTGTAGTCCCTGGCGAATGCACTGTATTAAAATGCATTCTAGCAGATTCCCCCTTACAGTCTAATTTGTTACAACACTATTTTCTTCAGCTCTGAAGAACCTAGCAATGCTGCTTTAATATCTGATGGACGTGCGTACACTTAGCTTACTTTATCTTAAACAGTACAGTTGTCAAAAGGGATCGAAGCATGCATGTATATATATAAATACACGCATAGCCAGTCACTAAACTGCATAACGTGAAACCTAAAACACTGTATTTTATCACGGCTGCCCCCTTTTACCAAATCGTGTGATCCTAGGCAATTTATTTCTCTTTACACAGCTCTCTGTGTTCTAACTGTATACATACATATCTTTACATGAAGGTGGCCTCAATCTCCCGATCGTTACAAACCACAGGAAGCCTGTTTCCTGCCTGGCTCAACGCCCAGAATCCGTGGTCGGCCAAGAGTGCTACTATCAACGGCAGCCCAAGAGAAAGCTTATTAACTCTTTTGTTACCTCATAACATCTAAAAACATGTTTTGTGTTTAATTGTACGCTATGCTGAATAAAATATTTAATATCACGTCTTTTTTGTAAAGCACACTTTCACTCAGAATGGTATTTTGGTGCTAGATACCAGATCCTTATTGTTCCTTCAACTCAATGATACTCCTTTCATCCGTTTCAGAATGATGAAGGGCTGATCAGACCCCGCATCTATCCACTTTTAGAAGGATGAAATGCTCAATAGAGCTAGTAGCATATGAACCTGTGACCATCAAGTCAAACACAGGCTCACGTTCTCTGTATGTCATGCACCTTGTGTAAACGTCGTATATTCTAGTCTTTTGCTTCTAAGGGCCTACAATAATGTATTGGACCTATATTTTGACCCAAAATGAAAATGGGGCATAGCTAGTGTGCATTTCATTCCTTTGTTTAATGTTCAACATCCGCTCCGACATCTACGTTTCTCTAAGGCCAGTGGCACCAACCAACTTGAACATGAGCCACAATTTCAAAACCTCATTTTGTAATAGCAAACATCAACTGTGTGTGCTCTGTTGCGACACCCTTCCAGATCGGCTTCTGCATCTGAGCCATTGCCTGTGCCTGCCTTGGCTGCTGCTGAATTTGGATGCAGGTAGGAGCAAATCACTCTGTACTTAGTATATCGCGGCTACAGTATTTTGTGTAATCTTACTATGTTAATCTAGCATCTAGCTGACCAGGTGGGCTGCTGCATTGTGTACATTGAAGTATTGATGCCTAAAGATATTCGTCAGGTCTATAATGAAAAATTATTTTATGACTTATAATTGGTCATCTAAATAGAGATATTCATAAGCATTTGAAACTGAAAGTATTTCCCTTTCTGCCAGGAAACTATATTACTTATATCGATGGCATTTTTAGTCTTCTAACATTGTGGGCCATAGAACATTATTGTGTAAGGATCTATTTCCAACAATGAAGGAGATTTTTTGATTGTTACCAGCAAGGCACTTTACTCATTTTTACAATCTTTGTTCTATTGTTGTCCATACTCTAGATGTTGAGGGGCATGTTGAATAGAATGAGGATCCAAAGATATCAAATGGAATAGCTCCATTTTACCTGGTATTACATCTTCTATAATTGGGCTCTGGGCGGTAAGGGATGGCAGTCCTTGAGCTCAACCTATTATGTAATCTACCTTTGCTTGGCTGGCCTATCTTTTCCTGCTGGGCCAAGTCTAGGGCGTAATAGCAACCAGAAAACGTAAAAATGTTGCTGTGTGACGTGGTCAATTAATGCCTGTGAAAACCCTCATCCCCCTCTTACTACCACTTGACTCAATATTCAAGTGGGAGGATCCGTTATTAAGTGTCCAAGCACGCCAGAAAGGTGAGATGAGAAGCGTGTGGTGTGATGGTCAAGGAACTGAAGGTACTCCATTTAACAGTCTTGAAGGCAGCTACTTGATAGTTAGACACAGTATACACTGGATGCACCGCGAACCAGTTGCGTGGTCTCAAATTGAACCTGCCTCAGTCAAAGTGGGTGTGCTGGGCACGTACCCAGATGAGGGGAAGGAGTGGTGCGGTGTACTACAGACCACAGCATCAAATAACTAGCGGCGATCTGTAAGGCTAATGACTGGTGTGATACAGATGACAGCAACATTAACTAGCGGGCTTTTTCCCTTAAATGACGGAATTGGTATAAGGCCAGTCAACTTTAAATTGACAACATTTGCTCATACAGTCAATATTTGCATATATTAAAAAAAGAATCAACATGACAATCAAGATCATGACAATCAAGATGCACCTAGATATTATAGTCTCGCTAATAAATCAATAGATCAGCATCTGCCAGACAGGCTTCAAATACAGGAATATATAAAAAACAATTCACAAATCTAAGTTCTTCTAATAACTGTTTGTGAATCACAGGCGTCTCATCTTATTCAAGAAATCCATGCCTTTTCCAGCGCAAGATGCTGTAGTGTGTTGCTGTTGTGATATATGCAGAGTCTGAATAACCAGTGATGCAGTTGTCAGCCCCATTGTTTAAAGCGGCAAAAAGTGCCACTAACTCAGCTGCTTGGCCTGAATAATGTGGAGGTAATGCAATCTGCTGTACAATGTCTAGGGAATCAGAGGACTCATGCTGTTGGGCCCTACCCACTGCAGCTCCTTTGTACCTGACCCCTTTTTCTTGATCAATGGTGGAGGACCCATCAACAAAATATATAGTGCTACCTGGCAGTGGGTCCTCTTTGCTGCTCCTGACTCATCTGGAGAGAATGTGGCACAATCATGGGTGTCATCATCTGAGGCTGCAATGGGATGTGCAAAGAATGTGGCAGCGTTAACTGTGTGAAATTTGACAACTTCCAAGGAAGGCAAATGACAGTATCACTTCAGAACCTGACACTCTTTGTGTTGTTAATGTGGTCTTAACTTTCTGAATTATGGCAAAGATGGTGTGCTCAGTGTACAGTGTTAACGGGGATCCCATGACAATGGGGGTACTGTTCTCAACAGCGAATGCTGGTGCGGCAAGAGCTTGCTCGCATTTGTAAGCACCTTTCATGACAGAGTCTAACATGCCGCTGAAGTAGGCAATGGGCTTATGGCCCATGGGATATTCCTGTGTGTCCGCTATCTGATCTGAAATGGGCAGAGGTCCACCTGTAATACTGGTATGCAGGTGGCTGCTGCTGCTGTTGCATGGGAATCTGTATTTGCAGGAGCGGTGGCTGGGTCGGTTGGGCGTGAGAGTACAGTATTTGGGGCTGGAGGCGCTGTGGGTGAATTTGCTGTCGTTGGAATCGGTGTGGTGATTGTTGGGCGGGACCCATGGATTGTTTGTTCTGATATTGAAGTCTAGTACGGCACTCTCTTTGCATATGGCCTACCTTGTGGCAATAGAAACAGGTGTACTGCCCTGACTGCAGTTGGAATCCCTGTTGTCTCATTCCATTCCCTCTTTCCTGCCTACCTGTGTTCCCATTGGCATTCTTTCTGTTGTTGTAAGTATGTTGTTGGTCATTGCTGTAAGCAGGCTGTGCTGACATGTATTGCACGGGGGTGTGGTTGCATCCGTTGTGGGGCAGGCTGTGTGTTGCGAGTTCGTTCATGGCAGCCTGGGGAAATGTGGTGACTGCCGTCATCTAACTGACAGGTGCAGCTACCATCACTGTGTCTGATATATCCTTTGTAAGCTTTTTAGTGGAGGGAGTCACTGTGAAACAACTCTGCCTATGCTTTTCTCTCTCTTAGTGGCTGCAATTGAGATCCAGTATCAGTTCTTCTCCTACACCCTCAAGGACACGGAGGTATATACCATCCTGTAATTCGTGGTCCTGGGCAGGAGTGCAACCAGGGAAGTGGAGCTGGCCACCAAAAGCAGGAGTCGGCAATCTTAGACAGAAGTGGGTGTCTTGGCCAATAACTTGTTACTTTGGTCGTGCCTTCCCAATTTTCGAGTCGTAAGATAAAATATATGTGAAAGCCAGTCGTTGTTTTATTATACAAAAGAGTTCACTATCCTATTCATAGGGTCACTAGTGTGGGAATCACACGATGTAAGCCTGAGAGGAACAATGTGGTGGGGTGTCGTCGTGGGAATTGTCGGTCATTCCCTTTTAGATTGAGCTGGAGCAAGGGGGTGGGCTTGCAAGGGCAGGCAGGGACGCAGAGTCTTGTGAAAACTCGTGCAGGAGTGCCCTTAAAAGAGGGGATGGGCGATCCAGAGAATGTGCGTGGTCAAATGAGGGGTAAGAGGCGGAGGCAGAGAGTGTGGGAGAAGCAGGGGCGCTTAAATGTGGGAGAGTGGCTGATTCGGATGAAGCCACAGACTTTATGGAGTCTAGTGAAGACTCCCCGTCAGCGATAATCACAATGGGGGAGGTAGTGGAACATTCTGAAGGACCGGAATACTCAGAAGAAGCAGAGTGGGGGTGGATAGGGTGGAAGAGTTAGATAAGTGGCCAGGCCAAACCAAGTTAGGGCGAGTGGTGTCTGGAGATGGCGGGGCCAGAAATGTACGTATGTGGGCGGCAAATAGGTCGGGCAAGGATAGCGTAGAGAAGCGGACCTGAATATGGGGGGTGAAGGTGACCCTGAGAATTTCCCACGTGGCAGAGAGGATGTTGCGTTGATAGTCTGTAAGTTCAGTTAGTTCATTAAAGGCAGTGTTATGGACGGCTAGAGCAGTGCCGTGCACTAGATGGATATTGAAATTGATGATAAGTGGGGGGGGTATTGGATATAGCGGTGAGAGAGGGCACGATGAGGGTTGCAAGGTGAGAGGGAGGAATACTTCTCCCCCTGTTTGGCTATCAGTTGCCAAGGCAAATGATAGACAAATATGTAATGAATGAATGAATGTGTGGATATGAACGGAAGACAAGATGAAGAGACTCACGGGGCGGAGGGGGGGGGGGAGAGTGACCTAGTGAGCGGAAAGCCAAAGGGAAGATGCGATGCGGAGTGTGAGGGCAACCCAGACTACTGCTAACTGGCACTGAGTGGGAGTTAAGACACTCGGCTAGGGGGGGATGAAAGTGGCAGGGCAGCAACAGGAAGACTTAGTACCTGGCGGTCTGACACCTAGGGGGCATGGGAAGATGTCAGGACAGCAACAAGGAGAGGCGGGAGTGGGACGTGACTAGGCGCTATGTTACGGGGGACATGCACAATAAACATAATACAAGACTAATGACGGTACAATCATGGCCAAAGTGACGACAAAAAACATGAAACATAAAAAACAAACATTAAACATGACATATTATTCGAAAATAAATTACGTAATAATATAGAAGATGCATCGTAAAAAATAGAAGTAAGTACAGTAAACAGACCTAGATATTAAATCTCGCTAGAGGCCTAGAAATGGGAGCGCAGTGCGAGAGAACACGAGTTAAAAAAATAAAAAAAAAAAAAAAAAAAAGGGAGAGATAGAGAGAGGTGTGCACAGTACCGAGGAGAGAGAGAGAGGGCACAGAAGGTGCATGGAGAGCAGAGATCTGAAGCCGAGGAGAAGACAGTGAGCACAAAAAAAGGGAGAGGGGATGATGATAGCAGCGTATATTGTTGCGTGTACAGAAAGAGGGCGAGGGAGGGGGGAAGAGGAGAAGAAGACGATAAGGGGTGAGAGGAGTTTAGAAATGAAAGAGAAAAGTAGAAGAGAAAAGGAGAAAGTTATAATCGAATGACAGCGCAGATGAGCCAGCCGTGCTGAAAACCCACGAAGGGGGAAGAAGGAGGGTGAAGTCTGCAGTGACCACAAGTGACTTCCCCTTTTCCGCAACAGTGAGCTGCGCAGCAAAAATGGACCGTCGGGGAAAGACACGATATTTACAAAGAAGAAACCGTGTAATAAAAGAGAAGAATGTCACACCCAATTCATGCAGAATGAGGTCGTCAAGGGAAGAGATGAAGACAGGAGAGAGAGACCTGTGAAATAAAGTGAACCGAAAGTATAAAACGGGCAAAGAAGAGATGCACGCATAGAAAAAGGGATCCTATGGAAGAGAAAAACACACTGTAGATAAAATGCAAAAGGCAGCGGAGAAATGCAAAGTCAATACAAATAAAACACAATGAGGAGTGAAAAAAAAACCTCGAATCAACACAGAGGACGTTCAACCTCGGAAGGAGAGGCGCAAGGGATCAAGAGAAAGAGTGAGACCTTCGTGTCCTCAAAAAGCACAGTCTCACAGTCACCTAGGCGTGAGACACACACTATGGCTACACACAACAGGGCTAATCCTGTGTGTCCTCAAAAAGCACTGTCTCACAGTCACCGAGGCGTGAGACACACACACTATGGCTACACACAACAGGGCGAATCCTGTGTGTCCTCAAAAAGCAGTGTCTCACAGTCACCGAGGCGTGAGACACACACACTATGGCTACACACAACAGGGCGAATCCTGTGTGTCCTCAAAAAGCACTGTCTCACAGTCACCGAGGCGTGAGACACACACTATGGCTACACACAACAGGGCTAATCCTGTGTGTCCTCAAAAAGCACTGTCTCACAGTCACCGAGGCGTGAGACACACACACTATGGCTACACACAACAGGGCTAATCCTGTGTGTCCTCAAAAAGCACTGTCTCACAGTCACCGAGGCGTGAGACACACACACTATGGCTACACACAACAGGGCGAATCCTGTGTGTCCTCAAAAAGCACCGTCTCACAGTCACCGAGGCGTGAGACACACACACTATGGCTACACACAACAGGGCGAATCCTGTGTGTCCTCAAAAAGCACTGTCTCACAGTCACCGAGGCGTGAGACACACACTATGGCTACACACAACAGGGCTAATCCTGTGTGTCCTCAAAAAGCACTGTCTCACAGTCACCTAGGCGTGAGACACACACATCATGGCTACACACGTCAGGGCTAATCCTGTCTCATGTCCCATTAAAGCAGTAGAAAAATGTTACAATGATAGAGAAATATAATTTTACCCGCAAGCCTGCAGGCGAGAAAAAAACGGAAAAGGAAGTTATTAATAGAAGAGAACGAAGCAGGGCAGGACCACACAGGAAGGAAAGAGAGTTCGAAAATCGTGACCAGAGAGAGAGTGCCGTAGGGTGCGAGGTGTGCATCAGTCAGTGCCAACCGACAGCGGTACTCGCAGGTAACCAGGCGTGACCAAGGAAATGCAAGGGAAAAAAACCTTGGCTTACCCGAGGTCTGCACTGGTGCTGCCGAACCCCCGACGGTGGCCCCTGGAGGAGCACTCCCTCCACCGTAGGCTGTGGTACGATGAGACGTTGGGCGCCAGATGAGAAAGGGAGATCTTTGATCCGAGCCCCAAGGACGTGGTCACTGCCCCTCAAGAATGCAAAATACCTCCCGTGGGTGATCACAGGCACCAGCTCGACAGTTACTGAAATGAGGAACAAAGAAGTGAGATGACGCAGTGGCATTTATTTTGGAGTGGCACATTTTATTTAATTAACTCAAGCATGCTAAATATGTGAAAGAGGATTCACGTTACACAGGCTAAAAACTTCAGCAAAAAGCCTGGCTTCACTCTGCCAGGGAAAGCATTTAAATATCATAAGCACATACTCTTAAGCAATATACTGACTAAAGATAGATGATAAGATGGATCGGTTGGAGATCCCTTATGATATGGCGTATTTAAACCCTCAGCAAGTTTAGATGCTCCTGAAATGCATTCTTTTTGCAGATAATCATTTGAAATAAAGCTATGTCTGTGAATAAAGATCTAGGTAGCTAAAACATTTCAAAGTGACTACATTTGCTACGGCTAAGACCTTGAAAATATGTTCAAGACAACTTAAATGGAAGCAGAAGCTATCCTAGGGAAGCATAGTGCCCAGAGGCAACCTTAATTTAAGACAAATAATCCTCTAAAACCTAGTTACTAAAAGCTGAAATGCAAGGGAATGGGTGTGGATCAAAAATGCAGAGCTAAGAAGGATATCTTTAAGAGATAAAGGAAAATCCCCAAAGAGGGGGATGTTCTACCTGAAATAGGCTGTAAGGTCCCAAATCAGATAGGCAGATAGGCAGCCGGCTGGAGAACAGGCCTGTGGACAGCACAGAAAAGTTCTACCTTCCAATTGTCGTGTTGGATCTTAAATACCTCGATATGGGGAACTAGTGGTGGACCTGACGTACTTTCTGACGCATTTGCCAACAGGTGGCTTGACCGCATGTGTTCCAGGATACAGGAAAGGGTCAACCGCATGTGTTCTAAGACCGTGGGTGGGGTAAGGTGGCCAGGTGGCACAACGGTTGGTAGGTCATGCCTGACCGCAACGTATAAACAAAGAAAATGTTGTGATCACGTACATTTCTTACAGAATGCATGTGACCAATGCCCACAAGGCAGGTGCAGTTTTCATCAGACATTGTGGTTTATCTTTGAGCAAGCTAACTTCCAAAAATAGGACTTCAGCGATGAAAAACAATGTGTCAACTGGTACCAGCTGGTTATCTGCCTACGTGTGGGTGTGCAATGGCCTTGTAACAGTGGAAAGTTACTGTGTTTTCTCTACTGGCTTGGGCTGTCTCGTGTTTTCTGGTGCAACTGAAATGCAAGCTCTGGAAACCCCGGGCCTAGTAACTTCTGAGTTACATACTGATGTCATGGGGCGGCGGGCTTTGGGCCTTGGGCCTCCTATTTGGGCTTATGTCTGCTGGGTTTACAGGTTCTATGGGCTTCTATGTGTATGCACTATGCTCAGTGGACATATGGTAATTCTAGCATGTTTTCAGGTTTTGTGTCAGGGAGCAGGGGCCTGACATCAACACTTCATCTTGTCAGGGTAGGTTAGGGAATGGTATTTAAGTTATTAAATGGTGGCTCGAGACCCTCCATCAGCAACATCGGAGAAGCGTACTGCATCTGGAAGATCTTCACGTCTTTATTTCTTTGCACCAAACTTTAATCGCATCAACATCGTTGCAACACTTTGGTGGCCCTGAATGTCGCATCTAAAGGTACATTGACTTAAAGTGTCGCGTTTAAGAACTAAAGAGACTTAAGCTAAATTCTACCATCTTAAAGTAACCATAGTGTGGATTTTTGCCGTTTAATGGACTTGTGGTAAATCTATATAAAGAATACTTATTTTTTATATAAAACCTGTGTGGTGTCCATCTGTAGTGTTGTCACTTGATTACTGTATGTGTTCACAAATGCTTTACACACTGCCTCTGAGATAAGCATGTCAGCGTGTGCCAAGCTACCAAGCGGGTGAGCAGGGGTTATTTTAGGAATGTACCCCCTTACCCTGACTAGAGGCGAGGGTCCCTATTTGTCACAAGTGCGTACCTGTGCCAACTAGAGACCCCCAAGTCTAACAGGGCACATGACAGGGGTCTGTGCCCAGTGCAAACTAGATGGGCCTATGCCTGGCACATTATATAATGCCGCTCATGGCAGATGGCCAAGTGGTTTAATCTTGACCTAGAAGAAAAACCTGAGTCTAAGCCAGACTTTCTGACTTGACCAAGAAGTGTAACCCTCAGCAAATTACTTTTACTGCTTGGGAGAATAATAATTAGTATTTATTGATGTATAGGCTAAGGCCCATGCCATCGGACTTTATGTAATCGTGGTATGGTAATCCTAGATAGGTCCCACACGAAATGAGGATTAACAAGTGGAAACCAGTGTTACCGTGCCTTTATGAGGTAACAATATCGACCAGACTTCCAGTAATCCTGAATGCCCAAATTACTGCATGACTTGTAGTGCCAGTGTGGGTGTGAACACTTGTGTTTCTGCAGAAATCAGTACTTCAGTTCTAAGAGCCATCCTGTAGTGTGTGCCTAGTGCATTCCTATTTATATAACACATATGTATATTTTGTATCCTAGTTCACTGATTTATATTTAATTCGATAGTGCAAACCATAAATATGATTTATGCATTGATGAAGGGCACATGAAGTAGACCAAACACATAAAAAGGGTTAGATTAGTTTTGTTGGATTAACCGTAAGGCTTATATGGCAATATGTGCTTCTCACACCTTCTTCCAATGTTAGCACATAGCTGGTAAACTGGAGAAGCCAATCCCTTTTTGTCAAATCTGACATTAGCCAAGACCTGTTGGTTTTAATACAATTATAGACACATTATACTATAGCCTTATAGCCCGCCGTAGCGGGCTATACCAACCATTAAAGGCCCGCTCCAGCGTTAAAGGCCTGAGCCGAAGGCCACTAGGGGGCAGAATGTACTAACAAATAAAACAAGGGCCTCTCAGAGCCCGAGTGTTTAAATCCCCTCGGACTCCAAGAGGCCTTTGTAAATCAACATTGGAATTTTGCTTTGCAGGCTTTTGCAGGCTTGTAGAAGCTCGGAGCACTCCATTGTATTCAATGGAGTGCTCCACATTCCAATGTTTTAATTTCTTATAGGGACTTTCAGTCAGCCGTCTTCATTCATTGGTCATTCACATTTTTCTTAAGCCCACTACAGTGTAAAGCATAGAGCAATGGATCAGTGCACTTCAGCAATTGGCTAACTTCACTGTGAATGATGGTGTTCTGTCCTTTCAAAAGGAGCACATCCACACACAAAGTAGTTCTCTAAAGTGGCAGAGACTGCTATGTCAATGTGTCCTTTTGAGACCTCAAATATATTTTTGCTTTTAGACATTCTTTTTTTCCTTGGTGAGAGCACAGCAGATTTCCTAACACTAACGTTTTGCAAAAACCACAATATAAAAAAACAAGCATTGATAAAGCCAAAATGAACGATGGCGGCCAACACCAGTCCTAGTGGCTTTGCAAATGCTTGTTTGATTTGTGTTCTGACAGAATTGTAGGGAACACTGGAACCATAACTGGTGATCCATTGAGCAAGCAATATTAGGCTTCATGCCTGTGTCTCCTCTAAAAGACATTCTGCCTGACTGGTGACATTTCCACAGTATAGTGGGAGTGACATTTGTAGATAAGGTCCCAGGGTGCCTGGCGACATAAAGTAATTGTGTCATGGAGCATCTGTTTTATTGTTAATTAGATAACATGAAAAACATCAGGATGGCATACTCTAGCAGGCTATTGTCTAATAAGCCATGCATTTACTTCAAAACGCATTGGCAGTTCACAGATTCACCTTTTCTGACGTGAATTTCACTTTGAAAGTTCCATGAATGGGTGTCAGAATGAATTGCCGTCCTGCCGCATACCTAACATTTCAGATGAGGTCTTCCATCTTCTTCTGCTCTCAGAACCGCATGATAAACTCGCCTTGCTGCAGCATTCAATTTCAGATATCATCTATCATTGATGGCTGCAAATCAGGCGTCATGCTTGCCACCGAGATAAGGCAATCTTGGAGCTATGTCTTATCTCTTTGTGTTTGACCTTGTACAGCAAGTGCTGTGTTAGTTTAAATAAAGGGCAAACCTTTTTAAAAGAAATGTAAATGCGGCTGAAGGTCGCTGCGAGGCAGGTTTTATGTAGTGGCATCTCCAGAGTTCTACAGTTTACACAATTGCATATATTATTAATTTGTTTTGCTAGCTGGACTTCCAGAGTTAGTGACCGCTTCAACATCTTACCACTGAAGTCATTGCTCAGTTCCTGCTGTAATTATCGCCTTTTAAGTGAGTTGCATCATGCATTTTAATAGAATATACCATGAACAAGTTTAGTTCTTTCTTCTCTTTTGCAAGTTGTGCCAAACGTGCGTGTCTGGCAAAGCAGGTAAACAATTAAAGAATGGCTTTGCTATGCAGCAGAGCACTAACTGATAGTATATTGGAAAAAACAACATACTTAACTGGGTCACTTTCAGCTGTATAAGCATTAAGGGACATCTACTCCATATCCTTCAGAAATACATTTCTCATTCATAAAATAAAAGGTATCCCTGCACCATAAACAGTTTTGTTAAACAATAGAGCCTATTCTTAAAAGGTAAGTTCAGTCATTCACATTTACGACATTTACGACCAAATTTACCTTTTTCTTCCTATGCCAGGAATTCACTAAGAGACTCCTGGCAATAGCAGACTCATTTACAAGCCATGAGTGCTCAAAACCTATGCAATGGGTGGGGAAAGGGCCTTCAATGCGGGGATAAAGGTTTGGACATGAACAGTTGTTGGCATTCCTAAATTCCGATCCATGCCCTTTCCGCTCCGGAGAGCGCCATGCATTTGCTCCAGAAGAGGGGCTGTGTAAATCCCCTTTCAGTGTAGGAAGGGTAACTGATCACCCCAAGATTTGGTGAGGGATTATGGGGAGGGGTATCTGCACAGGGAAAATATTTTCTTTGCGAAGAAATAAAAGTGAGTGTTTGCATAGGGGCTCCCATTCCTCATGTGAGGACTTCTCCGCTATGGAGAACTCCACACAGAAGAAAGAAGTAGTACCAGAATGGCATGGATCAAAGTAAGTAAAATTATGAAAATCCCCAAGTGTAAATATACCTAATTATGGGGAACTTCGATATTTCCAGCTGAGCTATTGGAAGTTATGGGAAGTTAGAAAGATTGCCTTTTCTGGAACTAGTTCGTAAATTTGGGATTAATAACAGATCTTATTTTAAATATATCCAAATAAGGGGGTGTCTAAAGAATCTAGCTGGCAGACAGGATAACCTTCAAGCAATACCACTAATGGACAAGCTATATCGGGGGGATGGGAGGATCGGGGACTTTTATAAAATACTGATGGAAATAATACCCGATGATTTAAATAAAACCGAGACAAGGTGGGCGTCAAAATTAAGGGAAGCTGATATAGATTTAGATATGTCATTAAAACTGGGGGAGAATATATTTTTGGCGGCAAACCTTCAAGCACAACACTGTAAAACCCTATTTAACCTATACTATACCCCAGCAAAACTTTTTGGTTGGGGGAAACGAGAGATTGATCAATGCCCTAGATGTCAGCATAGCCCAGCCGATATTACTCATATGTTTTACGCGTGCAAGTCCCTGATTCCATTAATAAAGGGTATAGAGAAATTCTGGCAAGAATCACTTAACTGAGCGATTGTTATCAGCTCGCCGTTGATGCTATTTGGGGATCACTGACATAATATAGAATGCCAAAATATCGACCTGCCAAAATATTGTGGACAAAATATAGAATGCAAAAATATCGAATTCCTATCTACAAACAGGTAAGTACAAAAATATCGAATCAAAAATATCGTTGTAAAAAATATAGTTAGTCAAAATATTTAATTTTTTAAATGTCTTAAAAGTAATGTAAAATAATAAAATAATAAATATAATTAACTAAAACATACCTAAAAATACTTAAATAACCTCAAAAATAATAAATAATTAATGTAAGTTAAAAAAAATAAACATAAATGTTTACTTTTTTAATACATATATGTATATTAACGTAATATTAATAACAAATAATCAATATTTTTAGCGTAGGATAGTGGGAGGGTAACATTTACTATTACCACTCCAGTGAGTGTAACAGTAGCGTCAGATAGCGTAGGGGTAAAAGTTACTATTCCCACTCCAGAGAGTGCAACAGTAGGGAAAGCGTTGGATAGCATAGGGGTAAAAATTACTATTTCCACTCCAGAGAGGGCAACAGTCGGAAAAGCGTTGGATAGCGGGAGGCCTAAAATTTACTATTCCCATTCCAGTGAGTGCAACAGTAGGGAAAGCGTTGGATAGCGGGAGGGTACAATTTACTATTCCCACTCCGGTGAGTGCAACAGTAGGGAAAGCGTTGGAGAGCGTAGGGGTAAAAATTATTATTCCCACTCCAAAGAGTGCAACAGTAGGGAAAGCGTTGGATAGAGTAGGGCTAAAAATGATTATTCCGACTCCAAAGAGTGCAACAGTAGGGAAAGCGTTGGATAGCGTAGGGGTAAAAATTACTATTCCCACTCCAGAGAGTGCAACAGTAGGGAAAGCGTTGGATAGCGGGAGGGTAAAATTTACTATTCCCACTCCAGTGAGTGCAACAGTAGGGAAAGCGTTGGATAGCGTAGGGGTAAAAATTACTATTCCCACTCCAAAGAGTGCAACAGTAGGGAAAGCGTTGGATAGAGTAGGGGTAAAAATTACTATTCCCACTCCAAAGAGTGCAACAGTAGGGAAAGCATTGGATAGTGTAGGGGTAAAAAATACTATTCCCACTCTAGAGAGTGCAACAGTAGGGAAAGCGTTGGATAGCGGAAGGGTAAAATTTACTATTCCCACTCCAGTGAGTGCAACAGTAGGGAAAGCGTTGGATAACGTAGGGGTAACAATTACTATTCCCACTCCAAAGAGTGCAACATTAGGGAAAGAATTGGAAAGAGTAGGGGTAAAAATTACTATTCCCACTCCAAAGAGTGCAACAGTAGGGAAAGCGTTGGATAGCGTAGGGGTAAAAATGACTATTCCCACTCCAGAGAGTGTGCAACAGTAGGGAAAGCGTTGGATAGCGTAGGGGTAAAAATTACTATTCCCACTCCAGAGAGTGCAACAGTAGGGAAAGCGTTGGATAGCGTAGGGGTAAAAATTACTATTCCCACTCCAGTGAGTGCAATAGTAGATAAAATAATAATGTAATAAATTAATTATCAATACCAATAAAAACATTATTAAAATTAATTACTAATCACAAAATATTTAATAATTAATTAATTATAAACACCAATACATTTTTTAAAATTAATTACCTATTAATAATTAATTAACAACCAATCAATTTTCACTACCAAAAATTAATAAATAAAAATAATACCAATTAATAATTAATTAATAGTAAATTAATTATCAATACACAAAAATAATTTCAATAATTAATTATTTAAAATTAAATTACTTCCCACCGTATTCCCCTATAAACCCACAACCCGCTACAAATTATAAATTAATACAATTAACATAATTATCAATTAATCAATTAATAAAATTTAATTACCAATTAATACAAATTAATTACAAATTAATAATAATTAATCATCAATACCAATAAATAAAAAGAAATATTTATTTAATTACAATTAAATTACTTCCCACCCTATTCCCCTATAAACTCACAACCCGCTACACAACTAAAATGCTAAATTAAATTAAAAATAATTACTAATTATTATTTAATTTTCTATAATTAAATTACTTCCCAACCCGCTAAGGAATTCAATTATGCAAAAATGTAATAACATAAAATTCATTACTTAAAAAAAATTAGACATACATTACAAAAACTAATATACACTTTTAACACATATACTAACATACAAAACACTTTAAGAAATGTTATTGCCTATATTATGTACTTCGATATTACTTACCTGCATTTCGATATTTTTAACAACTATATTATGTCCATTCGATATTATGTCCATTCTATATTTTGTACTCGATATTATGTCCATTCTATATCTTTTTTCCGATATTTTGTCTATTTACCGCTATTTGGGTATGATAGACGAATTGGGTTAGCATCAGCACTCGGGACTTTGTGTTCGTTACAGTAGCGGGTAGCAAGATTACTGATAGCCACAGCATGGAAAGACTCAGAACCACCGGTATATGCTGCCTGGCTTCATCGCTTATTGAGTATACATGCTCTGGAAGTGGCTCTCTACAAGAACAAGGGTCACAAAGGTAGAGTGAAAGGGGATAAGATCTGGGCACCCATGACAAACTGGCTCAAAAGAAGTCACGGGGAGACGCAAAACAGAATAGGAATTGGTTAATATGTTTGTACCCCTAAGAAAAGTGAAAAATAATCTAACTTGTTTTTCTTTAAAGCCTTTTCAAGAACCTGAAGAAAATATTATAATATAATGGATGAATTTAGAAATGTAAATACCTTTTCTTTGTTTCATATTGATGTACCTGATGGCATAAAATAAAAAAATTATAAAAGGGGAAAAAAGGAAAAAAGAAAGAAGTAGTACCTAGCAGGAAAAGTCACCTCACTTTCCAGGGAAAACGCCTGGAAACATGAATCTGTTGCAGCTTTTTAGGCTTACTACTGAGGATGTTGGTGAACAAGAAAAAATCGTAAAAGAACGTTCCAGCAGAGGCCCATACCTTTACGTTTCCCTTTGTGAATTGGGCCCAATGTCTATTTTATCTAACACAAGGGGGGAGGGAGCACACTGCATCTCACCTCAGCACAGTTCTCCCCATTGCATCCTGGTAAATGCAGAACGCTTACTTTCAAAGTTGCTGTAGTTCTTCACCAAAGTTGGTGCAGGTAGTGCTGTTATCTCTCTACTGTGCTGGGATGAGAAGCAGTGTGCTCCCTCCCCCTTTGTGTTTGAAAGGCTCCCTTGAGCCAAAGAGCTGACGAGCTCTCCTGGGATGCCCCTGTGTGCCTGTGGAGTGGTACTGTTCAGCTTTTAACCCACATGTCCACATCCATTGATCCCGACACCCGACCACTGATACCGCACTGACCGCATGTTTGTGAAGTCGGAACCCGTGTCGAGCAGTCTTAACATCACAGCTGCTCACGACATATGCTTAACCATTCACCTTGGTAACTTATGTATTGAACTGAGGCACATAAGACCCCGATATAGATACTTTCAACGTCTATTATCCATGTTGAATATGACAACTACCGCCTTGATAATCCATCATGGTTTCACATTTCATGCGAGTACACGAGGATGAAACCTTGTTTTTTTCATTGTTTTTATGTTTCCTCAGGTTAATAAACCATTTGTTTTAACACCCCCTTTTTTCACCTTTATTTGACACCACCTTATGTCACATGCGTCGATTATGAAACCATGTTCACACAGTGTAAACGAACTAACTGGAAGCTTTTAGATACCAACAGCTTCCTGATCTTCTGTAGTGGTGCACAGTAAACTCCGCTCCAGCAGTGGAGTTCACTAGGTTTTTGTCACTCCCCACTCCACTTGGAAAGCAGAGTTTGGCAAAAACTCCATCTAGGCCACGTAGCAAAGTTTACTATACGACACCCACCACTAGTGTAACCATGGCTTAAAAAAAGAAAGGCATTTATCATGATTTTCTGTCATGATAAGAATGTAACCTGGATTGAAAAGAAATTAAATAATTTGGCCTACCTAGGGGCCGATTCCGATCCTGTATTTTTTCTGTACGACTCGTATCCGTATTTTTTTCCGTACGAATCGTACAAGTCACGTCCGACCCGTGAAGTACGATCCGTACGGGAAAAAGTACATACATATCTGCCCGATCTGTACGAATCGTAGCTGGAAAATTAGTACGAGACGGACCCGGACACTTCTCCGTACAAATCGTAAAAATGAAGTCCGACCGTACTAGTACGATCCGGACCGGCTTTACAATTTACGATTCGTACGGAAAACGTCCCGTACATGGGGAATGACTTTGCCCGCTATGAAGCGAAGTTTGTACGCACCGTACCCCCAGCGTGAATGTATGGTGCGTACCCCCAGCGTGTAGGTACGCACCGTACCCTCAGTGCGAATGTACGGTGCGTACCCCCAGCGCATAGGTACGCACCCTACCCCCAGTGCAGAGGTATGCACCATACCACCAGCGTGTAGGTACGCACCCTACCCCCAGCACGTAGGTATGTACCGTACCCCCAGTGCGAATGTACGGTGCGTACCCCCAGCACGTATGTACGGTGCGTACCCCCAGTGTGTATGTACTCACCGTACCCCCATTGCGAATGTACGGTGCGTACCCCCAACATCGCGTATGTACGGCGGATGTTGCGGGTACGCGATGTTGCGGGTACGCACCGTACATACGTGATGGCGGTCTACGCACCCCCACCGTACATAAGCAATGGGGTGTACGCACCGTACATAGCAATGTCCATGTACGCACCTTACATCCACTGCGCATGGAGGAGTGTGGCTGTATGACTCGTACATAACCGAAGAAGCACCCAAGCCAAAAATCGACATGTCAAAGACTCAGGAGAACATATCAAGCTGTCCCCCACAACATACCCACAACATACCCATACACAAGTGAACATTGAGGAGAATGCTAGGCACATACAACTACCTGGAGGAACAGTGCCAACTTGAATGTGTATGAAACATGCATGTTGCATGAAACAGCATTAACATTGTCTGTCTCTCACACACAGGGCAACGTGATGAACATCCCCCCAACAATGGGGGTGAAGAATCACAGTCACAGGCTCGGGAGGAACTGGATCCCACCAGCAGCGACGTCTCTCAACACTCCGCGGATGACACCGACCGACCTGGACCCTCTGGTGTCCAAGCCGCTGCAGAACCTGGTTCAGGAACATCTGTGCCAACCACCACCCCCATTCCTGCCACATCCCAGGAGACACCCAGGAGCCCTGCCTGCAGTGAACAACAGAGCCAGTCTGACCAGGAGGGACAAGGTGCGGCGGGCACCCAGGAGGAGGCAGACAACACCGTCACTACCATCCCTCAGGGGTCCCGTCGACCCGATATGCCCACAACGGCAGGCCAGGATCGTGTGGGCTGGGGTGGTGGGAGTGGTGGCAGGCAGAGGCGAGAACCTGACCAGCCAGCTGAAGGGACCGGTATGTCACACATCCACACCATCATGGAGGCATACCGGTGCTGGACTCTGATGACTTCAAATGCCAAGGATCCCATCTCCCCCTGTGAACTTTGGATTCTATGGTCCCTGCATTTCCCCTTTTTCTGTACACAAATCACGCCCCAGAGCTAGAAATTAAAAAATTAATAATTGAAATTTCATGTTGCAGTCATTTAGCATGAGTCCACAACATACGTGTGGGGATATGTCGAAGTATGCCTGAGTGTGGAACTAACTCCACCCATCCATACACTTGGATCTGAGTCCGGTCGAGGACACACATGGCTCACAATGTATCACAAAATACAGACATGGAGCACAATACTCACCCGTGATGGCCTCAAGCTGCTGAGGGGGGGCTTGCTATATTGCTCAGACAGACCGATTTGGAAGAGTTACATGAATGTGTAGAGGTCATGGGTCATGTTGATGTGCCCGGGGAGAGAGTACCAGGTCTGTTTTGTGAGGTGGGAGAACTATTTCCTGCATGCAGATTTTATTTGGATGTGATGAATGGTGGCCAGGGCAAGGTAGGCTGCATGGAGTTGGGCCAACGGGGTGTTGGATGACACACGTCCAAGGTCGGTTTGGGTCTGGGGTTGTGGACTACCTCCTGAGTGTGGTTGAGGAGTCTGAAGGTGATCCTGCAGCACACAGTGAGCCATTGTACCTCTCTCAGGTGGACGGTGATGTGGCTGGGGCAGGGGATGTTACAGATGAGGTGTGTGGATGCACCCTGGATGTGGATAAGTTCTCCTGCATTTTTGCTATTGTCCTCCGTAGAGGCCGGTGCTGTAGTTGAGCCGGCTGGTGTCCTGGACCAGGGGGACGGTCTGTCTTGCCTTGGAGTGGATCTATCTGGGGGTCATTAGCAGCATGTGGAGGGTGTCGCAGCATGAGGTACAGATGTTGGTGAGTTGCATGGTAATTGTGAGCGATGGGTCCATGATGAACACCAGCTTGCGTGCGTGGCCACTGGGTGCTGGTGTGATGCACAGACCAGCGGGATGCAGGGAGTTGACCCAGCCGTGAGGGGACGATCCTCAGATGATGACCTCTGTTCTGTCCAAGTCCAGCCTCAGATGGCTGATGTTCAGCCATTCATCAACGGATCGCATGCCTTCTTGAAGTTTGGATCTGGCATTGGCTGGCTCTTTGGTGAGTTTGAGGAGCAGCTGGGTGTCAATGGCATACCAGATGATGATGAGGTTGTGTGCGCATGTGATGGTGGAGAGGGGGGTCATGGAGACATTGAAGATCGTCACGCTGAGAGAAGAGCCCTGTGGCATGGGCTAGAGGACCCCAGTGTACTACATGTTGCAGGGTGGAGGCAGACTCCCTGGGCCTTGCTGGTGAGCTACTTTCTGATTTAATCCTGGGCCCTCCTCTGGATACCAGTGTTGGAGATGTGTGAGCTGACAGTGTGGTAGCACATGGTGTAGAATGCCGTTGAGAGGTCAAGGGTGGTGGCCTCACCATTGGTGAGCAGGGCAAAGTAGTCGTTGGTGGTGGCAATGATGACGGTTGCAGTGGTGTGATTACTGTTGAAAATGGTCTGGTGCCGGTTGGCTGCAGCTGGTTGCATGGAGGAAATTGGTCAGTTGCTTGTTGAGTGTCTTCCAGATGACATTTGCTGGGTAGGGAAGCAGGGTGATGTACCAGGAGATCCTGCGGTACTGCCGTCCGTTGTTTAAGAAGGGCCTGGGGCTCTGCATGCCTCCTGCACCCATTGAATGTGGCTAACTCAAAGGAGACATTCATGACGCGCTGGACGTGGGCTTCAAGGATGGGGAATGATGTGGTTGAGATGTTGTGTGGGAAGGGGCCTGATGGAGAGCCAGAGTGGATGGTGCACATGATCCCGGTTGTGTACTTGCTGCTGACGGGAGTCCAGGACCTGAGGGGGGTTTGTCCAGCGGATAATAGTGCTGTCTGCCTCTGTGTGCCAAGGCTGTTGTGTATGGCCATGAGCTTGCAGTGGTACAAAGTTGCAAGGGATGGGATCTGCCTTGCAAGGGTGGGGTGTCTTGGATGGAGATCTGCTGTCAGTTCACTCACAATGCTGATGAGCTCCTTGATGTCGTGTGTTTGGGTGTCTCGGCACTATCTGAAGGATCTCCACTTGTCCTTGCTGATGATATGGTGATGGCTGTGTGTGGTGTGTTCCAGGGCTGTAAGGAAAATGATGTCTCTTTGTGTTGCAAGGTTTGCACAATAGTCCGGCTAGGTCTGTAGGAGTCCAGTAGGTCTGCCTTGTCCCAGGTGCCTTAACTGTTGTTGTGCTTCACAGGAAAGTCCGTCAATGTGCCAAGATTGTTGGATCAGTTGCTGATCCAGTGCGTGAGTCTGCAGGGTGTGGCGGTGGTGTTGTTTTGAGTGTCCCACACAGCTTGTCTGTGGCGACTTACATCAAGCATCTTTGGGGGATCTGTAGCGGGGTGTGTGTCACTGTGTTGCTTGTTGGAGACGTGGATTCAAATGTTGATGGACCAATGATGGATGGTGGTGTGTTTCCCCTCCAGCAAGAAGTTACAGGCCCCCAGCCACATGTAGCCTGTGGAGGTGAGGGCTTGCGTGCAGATGTACGTGTTGATGGCTTAGTGGAATTGTGGATGTAGGCCTGCAGATCTGGAGATGAGTGTTACTCCGAGGGTTGCCAGGGAGTTGCTGTGAACCCGGATTTGTGACTCTGAGGGTGTACTTGTGAAGAAATAGGATTGGTGTTGGCAGCCCTGCAGGTGATCTTGGATCCGTCTGAGATGGCAATGAAGACGTCATGTGCTGAGGATGCTTTTGTCCAGGTTACTGTCATGAAGGTGATGTGTGGGGCTGTAGTGTTGAGGAGGTAACAGAGTCCAATGGCGTGCTGGTGGATGGAGCGGGTGTGGAGTAGGAGGCACATTACTTGGTTGTTCTGACAGGGTCTGGTAGGCTGGGCAGCGCTGTGTAGGCAGTTGGAGTAGCACACTCAGCATGCGAAGGTGTCGTGTCTGTGCTTAGGGGTTGCCTGATGGCAGGCGGATGATTGTCACAAGGACATTGCTTGGAGAGTGGCTGCAGCATGAGCCTGTTGTGTGACGTGGGTCATGCAAAGACTAGATGGTCGTGCACTGTGCATGTTGCAGGCGCAGACGGTCCTGCCTTTGGCACAGCGCTGGGGCCACAGTGCCACAGAAAAGTTGCTGGCTGCATTTCGAATGGGTGGAGGGGGAAGGGCTGAGCATTTTTGAGGCGTGGGGGGTTGCACAATCAGGGCACTCGGAGTGGCAGGGCCGCAGGTGAGGGAGCAGCAGGCGGAAGGGGTTAGAAATTATGCAAAAATCAACACACAAAGACAAGGAGGTCTGCAAGGCACAGTGCAACAGGTGTATGTCAAGGAAGGAGTGTCAGGTCACTCATGGGTCACTCCCAGAAAGTGTATGATCAATCACCATAAATTACAGCCACTGTATCTGGCAACAAAATGCGGAGATGCGCAAAGGAGACACACCCTCAGCAGGCATTCACGTCCTGTTGTGGGGAGCAACCTGCACAAATACATTCCCAACCAGGTACTTCATGCACAATAGAGAGCATTAGCCATAAAGCACTGCATGCATGTTACCAAAGTACACATACACTCATATGCTCAATCTTTGTCAATTATGCCATAGATGGCGCATGCAAACTGGTAAGAGATCTGCAGTGACTGAGATGAGGCACTTTGGATTGTGCTGAACACCTTTATTCCACATACACACACAAAGGGATATGCATCCATATTAACAGACTCACCGGTCAGTTGACAGAACATGTGGGACATATGCTGGACACCCCCTTTACAACACGGATGATGTCAATCCCAATGAACTGGCACACAAGGTAAGGGGATGAGCAAAACACATCCTGCTGCACACGGAGAGGCTGCAATTCCCCATAGAGCATGTTGTTGTGATGTCCCCCACTATGTCCACCCGTAGCATCTGGAATGTTTCAGAGCCAAGGTTTACACACATTGATGCCTTCATCATACGCCATATTCCACTACAGATGACTGTCAAGAAGGCTGACTATCATGTCATGGGAGTGATGCTACATGTTATATGCTCAATGGTGAGAAGATATGTATGAATGGTACCACAACATGCACAGAATCAGTCACCACACATTCCCAACCTGTACCACCACCAAAAAGCCTTGCTGCAATCCTTACCCAAACTGACATTTCAACATGTCCGTGCATGGAACACTGATTCAGCACATGTTGCAATCCTCACGAGGAATAGCAGGAGGACAACGATGAAACGAGCAGACAACAGGTTCAAAATAACTGGGAATGACAGACACACAAGAAGTTACCTAAAACAATTCTCAACGCACACATGGAAGTGTACAAAACATGAACAATGTTGGACAAATGTAAATTGCAAATCAAGTCTCTCCGCAAAACTGTGTTGCATGACATCATCACTCGAGTGACACATCAGAACACACATCCAAGTCACTTTGCATTCAGTCAGCTGGACACACACATTGCAACACATGTCAATCAATGCTACAAGCTTGCACACTCATGCCCGGTGACTCACCATTATGAGAAGAAGTTGCGTATGAGCTGACTCCTGATATCATCCCCCTCCTCCTCCCCATCACTAGCCTCGTGACCAAGCCCTTGATCCTCCATGGGTGGATGCTCATGCTCATCTGGATTCAAGATGAGTGGCACTGCCTTCTCAACTGCCATGTTGTGCAGCATGCAGCACACGATGAAGATTTTGCAGACCTTCTCCGGGGCATAAGGGAGGGACCCGCATGTCTTGTCCAGGCACCGGAATCGGCTCTTCAGGAGTCCAAACGTCCTCTCAATCACTCGCCTGGTCTGCCCGTGTGCATCATTGTACCGGTGATCTGCAGCTGTTCTTGGGTTGTGGAGAGGTGTCATCAGCCATGGCATGTTGGGATAGCCAGAGTCCCCTACATGGAAACATCATGTAAATAAGTGGATCACGAGATGCCGTAAGAGACAAAGATACCGCAACACATAGGACAAAAAGACTATACCCACCAACAAGACATGCTCGTTTGGAGTGCAGCCGCTGCATCATTTGTGGCACCCTGCTATGCCTCATGATGTAGGCATTGTGTGCTGATCCTGGAAAACGTGCACAGACATGGGAAATCAGCATGTTAGCAAGACACACCACAAGGGCATTTATCGAGTGGTAATGTTTGCGGTTGCGATAGGCTTATTCCTGTGCCTGTGGTGGTACAAAAGCCACATGTGTACCATCAATGGACCCAATTACATGGGGCATCCCATCCAGGGCATATAAATCCCCCTTGACATCCCTCAGCCCCTCTGGAGTCGGAAATTTGATGAATTCATCAAGGTGCTCCAATATGGCTGCCAAAACATCACGCAGGACAAGGCTGAACATAGTCTGGGACATCCCACCCACATCAGCTATGGTCAATTGAAACGTACCTGTGGCAAAGAAATGTAAGGCTGCCATCACCTTTGTTAGAAATGGGATTTCTGGTTGGCTAGGGCTTGCACCAAAGCCAGGCAGAAACCACCACTCAGGGCTGGGGAGTTACAGGCCAAAGATAACCCCTGCTCAACCCCTTGGTAGCTTGGCACAACCATTCAGGCTTATCCCGGAGGCAATGTGTAAAGCGATTGCGCGCTCACCCAGCAACAACACCCAAGGCCCACCACAAAAGAAACTCCACACAAGGTTATATATAAAAATAGCCTTTGTATTATACCAAAACACATTAGATAATATTCACACAATTTACACTGTGCCAACTGGCACTGGCAGAATTTACAGGGGACTATTTACACAAGACAGGGCCACATGGACCACTGTCAGAATTATCACAAATCACCAATTGTAACTGTAGCAATGTAGAACAAATAATAAATGTAGCGCACAACCAGTAACCACTGGTAAAAGGTAAGTACACCCTACGCAATCCTAAACACCTTAGGCCTATATCACGCAGGGAACCATGAACACACTAGCATAATTTCTACTAGCAAAACAATCTCCCACGCATAGACACAGTTAGGAATAAACATAGCATAGGTAATGTACATTGCGCAAACATACACAGGTAAGAATAACCATGTGCCCTAGGTGAGGGCACAACACAGGAAAATTGTCCCCAGGCCAACTTGGCCTCTCAGGGGCGCAACCGCCCTTTGTCCAAAGTGTCAGGGCTGGGCTGCCAAGCAGCGTAAGCAACAGGGCACAGGGGCACAACCTAAACGTTGCAGCTGCCCACTAAGTGCTGGGCAGCTGGGAAACTGAGCCTGGGCACCACTGTGTCTTTAGATCAAATATGCAGCGCTTTGGGGGCCACACGGGGCTTCGTAAATAATCATGCCCCCATGGAGCTCACTGGCTCCTTAAATACTCCTGCGCCAATTAGGAGGGACAACAAAAAGAAAGAACTTGTCCCAAACGTTGGAGCCTCACAGGCACTGGAATAATAATGCCCCAGACGTTGGAGCCTCACAGGCTCTGGAATAATAATGCCCCCAATGATGGAATCCCGCTCGGGGGACTCTACAGCCAAAAGAAGAACTGTATCACACCGTTGGAGCGGCCCGCTCTCCTGTGGGGCTGCTCGGTAACTGGGCTGTCTTACTCTGCCACCCGGGACTCACCTCCAACCACGGGAGCCCCAGCCACGGGGCTACTGCAGGAGGGGGGAAGCACCAGCAAGGCACCTTTGCACACTCCCTCCCTCCGGCTTCCCAACGAGGCCCTACTCATCCGTGTGTTGCTTCGGGGACTCAGCTCCTCTGGCGGCGACTGCCGGTCAGCGCCCGTCACTCACCAGCTTCGCTTCGGGGGAAGAGCGTGGAGGTGGCTCATGCTTCCACCAATCACAGCGCGGCTCCCTCGGTCGAGTCTCCGGTCATGTGGGGCGCTTCTGCCATTCCCAGCGCGGCTCCCTCAGTCGAGCCTCTGGTCACGGGGAAACACTCTCTCCCGCTGGGCCAATCCCAGCGCGGCAGAGAGATGACGTTGAGGAGACTCCGGGCCTGCGGCGGTGATTTCAATACGGGGTAGGCTCCCGTTATTCAGCACAAAGTCCCCGGCGGGGTTGGGCACCCACTAGGGATAGTAAATGTCAATTATGCGGGGTGGGCACCTGCCGAAATTACCTCATAAGCGGGGTGGGCACCCGCCAACGAGCACCACAATGCGGGGTGGGCACCCGCTCTAAATCAAGGCAAACAGCGGGGGAATCCCTACGTCGGGGTTCCCTCGTAAATTATCGCAGCTCAGCGCTGCTGTTCCCAACGAAGGCGCTCTTCAGCAGGTCAAAATAAAGCGCTTTTCGGCCAGGGAAGACACAGCGCTCCTCCCAGGCAAGGCACAGGAACAAAGTCTTCTAGGAGGCAGGGGGCAAGGGCTGGGCCCAGGGGCCAGCTCACAGGGCCCTCCAGGCAGGGAGGCAGTTCCCAGTGGCGGTCTCTCCTGGCGCCCAGCAGCAGCAGCAGGCCCCCACTGTTAGGATCAGCAGAGAACATTTTACTTGGGGTCACAGCCCCTTTTTATACACAGCTTACCTTTGTTTCAAGGTGCAGGGAAGGGGCGAACCAGATGCAACTGGTTCTTGAGCACTTTGTTTTGCTCAGCCCCTCTCCCTATTCACAGAACAGGCCAGGGTCATCAGTCGCACCACAGGGGGCGGAGCCAGCATTGTGTGGGGAAAGCCCAACCCTATTCAGGTCTCAGGTGTACTCCTCCCACTCATCAAAATGCAGATCTCTCCACTCACCACTGGGGCAGACCCATCCTGACTCCTTGAGCCAGGCACACCAGCCAATCACACGCCAGACAGTCACTTCACATTTATGCCAGCGTCTAGAAGTGGCACTTCTATACTAGACGCAGTAACGCCGCATACATCATTGCGCAGCATTCACTCTCACGAGTTCGCACATACCAAACTCGACCCTGCAGTCCCCACGCACCAGGAACTACCATGGACACATACATTCCCCATGCATTCCTATGGGAGGGCAGGTCAGTCTCACTAAATGTAACAGCGCGCACGCACTTTCCACTGGGACACAGTGTAAAAGCGCCTAGAGGCCTAAAACCACTCATACAACAAAGGGAACAAAGCTAAGATAATCGCAAAAAGTTTAGGGGTGAACCTGCCAGAAGGGCCAAGTCCAATACAACCACCTTCCAGCCAAAACGCAGGGTAGACCAATCAACACCGTGATGGTCTTCCCTGCTTGGGGCGATAAAACATGGACGCAGGCCCGCAACGCAGGGACACTCTCAGTTTTTTACGCCACTCTGAACCCACGTGGTTCCCTCTGAAAAAGCTCGGCGGACCAACTGGGCTACCCCACTGGTACTCCTCAGCTGTCCGCGGCCAGGACCAGGCCCTAGGCCATCCAGATACCACTGGTCCTTGCCTAACCACAGAGTGGGGGGTAGTAACCCCTGGCACATAGTAACCATTCTCCACTCTACCCCTCATCAGGGCAGTTCTAAACTGCCACTGATCCTCCAGCCTAGGGTCTGTACCCTCAAGCTGACCAACAGTCACGGGAGAGGCTCTCCTCCCCCTACCTCTTCTTCTAGGGTTTCGTCCTCTCTTCTGCTGAGAGGCGACCTCGTAACACAATTCACCCACCAGCTCAGGACCTCTCCCTGAGAACTGGTCTCCTAACCTAGGGTTTAACCCCTCAGGTTGCACCGGGGTCAGAGGCGAGGACTCCCTCCCTCTGCACCCCCTTCCAGAGTCCGGCACCCTCCCAACTGGAGTGGTGCCCCTAGCAGCTACATCGGTCAGTACACTGCTTACAGTCATCCTTCCCTCCAGGTTAGGCTGATCCTGAACCTGGATTCCCAACCAGGGGTCTAAACCCTTTGGCTGAGTACTTGCCTGGCACTCCAGGACTTCTGGGGACTTACACACCATCCCCCCGAGGGTAACATATGCCTCATATGTTGCGTGACAGTTTGCCTGGCGCAGATCTCCCGTCCCCTGTCCACCTGACAGTGCATGAAGATCCCCCAGGACAGATGTGTGGTCACCAGGGTCACCTCTAGGAGACTCAGCCCTCCCGGCTGGTCCCTGACCCACTGGCTCCTCCACTGGGGAACAAAGCCCCATGCCACCCCTCTCGCTGGACTTCTGTACCCTCCCTACAGGAGCGGCACTGCCAGACACCAGAACCACTGGAGCTCTACTTACAGATGCTCCAGGATCTCCATACACTAGGTGATCCTCCTCAAATGGACTAACAGGACAGCCTAGGCCCCCAACCTGGTGTTCCCTGAAGAAACCATCCAGGCTCTGAGACTGGGTTTCGGGCCTCTGGGGACTCGAAGTCACACACTCACTCCTACTCCACTGAGATAGGCCGTGAGCCCCTACACCCCTCTCACTACTCTGGTACCTAGCTGGGCTACTCTGAACCTCTTCCCCAACACAGGACGGGAAGATACCTGAGCCACTACTTTTGGATTTGCTTTCCCATGCCTCCTCAGAAGTTTGTGCACTTTCCCAACGGTCCGCTTCCTCTGCAAGGGCCCAAGGACAAAAGGAGTTATACCTCAACAGGTGTTGGCGCAACCCGGGATAACAACTACTGAGCATCTGCTCTTTGGTAATCATATCGAGCGCCCCCGCCAAATCCTGTTCCGGGTTAAACGCGAGCCATTCCACCTGTCATCATGACAATCATCCACAAAATACCCCCACGACTGGTGAGACAGCTGCCTCTTACTGTCCCTGAACTTCAACCTGTACTCCCCTCTCAGGAACAAGGTGCCATACTCGGGGAACTGGGAATGGGACGTCCCGCACTGGACTCTATATCGCTGCCACCACTGGACTCTACCCTCCCTGGGGAATCCAGACAACTATAACTGCGCTCAGGGGACAAACTACCCTCCAGAGCTAATTTCTCCCTGGCGAAGGTCCTCTCAGCCTCCGCCATCTGCTTGGCATGCTCTAACCTGAGCTTCTCCAAAGCCAGCTGATGCTCCCTTTCTTCCCTCCTATCTAGCCACTCCTCTGGGGACAGGAAAAGGGAGGGGGTGCGGCTCCTGACACTGGACCCAGTAAGGGACTCCCTATCTATGGGGTCTTCACTATCTTCTGGCGTCCCTGTCCTGTCAATTTCTTCCTCCTCTTCAGACTCCTCAGGTCTCCCCTCAGACCCACCACCCTCTTGGGGTGTGGCCCGGTCCCTCCTCTCCTCACTGCGCTCACGTTCCCATTCATCCTTCTGCCATTGGATCAGGTTTTCCCTAAGTTTTGACTGGGAGTCTGACACACTCACTGCTATGTCTCTCTCCTCACAAAACTCAACCAACTCCCCCATACTGTATCTAAACAGACCACAGAAATTAAAAGCAGACTCCATTTTGGCAGGACGCTCAGAGATACGTGCAACACAAGGGATCTAGGTGTCTGAGCTGAAGCAAGAGTACACAATTCAAAAATGACACTTTTTAGGAGAAGAACTTAAAATAAAACTCAGAAAAATAATCCCCAAATACGTGATTATCTAAAATGCAGAGTTTTGTAGTGCAGCCAATTGTTGCTGTGGTACTGCGCAAACGCAAGTCCTAATCCCACCGCTGATCACCAATTTTAGAAATGGGATTTCTGGTTGGCTAGGGCTTGCGCCAAAGCCAGGCAGAAACCACCACTCTAAGTCAGGGCTTGGGAGTTACACACCAAAGATAACCCCTGCCCACCCCCTTGGTAGCTTGGCACGACTAGTCAGGCTTATCCCGGAGGCAATGTGTAAAGCGTTTGCGCGCGCACCCAGCAACAACACCCAAGTCCCACCACAAAAGAAACTCCACACAAGGTTATATATAAAAATAGCCTTTGTATTATACCAAAACACATTAGATAATATTCACACAATTTACACTGTGCCAACTGGCACTGGCAGACTTTACAGGGGACTATTTACACAAGACAGGGCCACATGGACCACTGTCAGAATTATCACAAATCACCAATTGTAACTGTAGCAATGTAGAACAAATAATAAATGTAGCGCACAACCAGTAACCACTGGTAAAAGGTAAGTACACCCTACGGAATCCTAAACACCTTAGGCCTATATCATGCAGGGAACCATGAACACACTAGCATAACTTCTACTAGCAACACAATCTCCTACGCATAGACACAGTTAGGAATAAACATAGAATAGATAATGTACATTGCGCAAACATACACATGTAAGAATAACCATGTGCCCTAGGTGAGGGCACAACACAGGAAAATTGTCCCCAGGCCAACTTGGCCTCTCAGGGGCACAACCGCCCTTTGTCCAAAGTGTCAGGGCTGGGCTGCCAAGCAGCGTAAGCAACAGGGCACAGGGGCACAACCTAAACGTTGCAGCTGCCCACTAAGTGCTGGGCAGCAGGGAAAATGAGCATGGGCACCACTGTGTGTTTGGATCAAATATGCAGCGCTTTGGGGGCCACATGGGGCTTTGTAAATAATCATGCCCCCATGGAGCGCACTGGCTCCTGAAATACTCCTGCGCCAATTAGGAGGGACAACAAAAAGAAAGAACTTGTCCCAAACGTTGGAGCCTCACAGGCTCTGGAATAATAATGCCCCAGATGTTGAAGCCTCACAGGCTCTGGAATAATAATGCCCCCAATGATGGAGTCCCGCTCGGGGGACTCTACAGCCAAAAGAAGAACTGTATCACACCGTTGGAGAGGCCCGCTCTCCTCCGGGGCCGCTCGGTAACTGGGCTGTCTTACTCTGCACCCGGGACTCGCCTCCAACCACGGGAGCCCCAGCCACGGGGCTACTGCGGGGGGGGGGAGCACCGGCAAGGCGCCTTCGCACACTTCCTCCCTCCGGCCTCCCAATGAGGCCCTACTCACCCGTTTGTTGCTTCGGGGACTCAGCTCCTCTGGCAGCGACTGCCGGTCAGCGCCCGTCACTCACCAGCTTCGCTTCGGGGAAAGAGCGAGGAGGTGGCTCACGCTTCCACCAATCACAGCGCGGCTCCCTCGGTCAAGTCTCCGGTCACGCGGGCGCTTCTGCCATTCCCAGCGCGGCTCCCTCAGTCGAGCCTCTGGTCACGGAGAAACACTCTCTCCCCAATCCCAGCGCGGCAGAGATATGACGTTGAGGAGACTCCGGGCCTGCGGCGGTGATTTCAATACGGGGTAGTGTTAGAAATTGGATTTCTGGTTGGCTAGGGCTTGCGCCAAAGCCAGGCAGAAACCACCACTCTATTCAGGGCTGGGGAGTTACACGCCAAAGGTAACCCCTGCTCACCCCCTTGGTAGCTTGGCACGAGCAGTCAGGCTTATCCCAGAGGCAATGTGTAAAGTGTTTGCACGCGCACACAGCAACAACACCCTAGGCCCACCACAATGGAAACTCCACACAAGGTTATATATAAAAAATAGCCTTTGTATTATAATAAACACATTAGATGATAATCACATAATTTACACTGTGCCAACTGGCACTGGGCAGAATTTTACAAGGGACTATTTACACGGGACAGGGCCACATGGACCACTGTCAGAATCAGCACAAATCACCAATTGTACATGTAGAACATATACTAACTGCAACACAAATTATCACTGTAGAGCACAACCAGTAACTACTGGCGCAATAATGACTTCAGCGTCATCACACTAGAATCAGGTATAAAACCTATCCTGCATGGGGCATAAACACATTATGCAATTTCTCATTAGTCTAGCGCATTAGACCTAACCACCTAAGTATAACTACCCTAGGGGCGTACATCACACAGGGAGACATAATCTCACTAGCAAGAACAACCTCATAATCAGAAAAGACCACATTTAGAGGTATAACACAGGGTGCGCAAAGCATCCTACACACAGTACATTTCCTACACGCATTAGTATGTAAGTCACCATAACACCTAAATCACATTAGGGTCCAGGTCGCACCAGAACCTAAACGTAGCAGCTGCCCACTACTTGCTGGGCAGCTGAGGACAAGAACAGGGCCTAAACGCTGCAGCTGGCACTAAGTGCTGCGCAGCTGGGGAAGGCCAACGATGAGGCATGGGCTCTCCATGGCCCTGGAGTAATGTCAAAATGTTGGAGCCACCTAGGCTCTAAAAACAACATGTCCCCCAGTACTGTGGAGCCACCCGGGGGTCCTGAAATTGCTATGCGCCAAACGTTGGAGCCATCTAGGCTCTAAGAACAAACTTGCCCACGTGTTGGAGCCACACGGGGCTCTTAGAATAATTATGCCAATCGCTGGAGCTCTGTAGGCTCTGAAACCCACTATGCCCATGTTGGAGCGGCCCGCTGACAGATGGGGCCGCTCGGACTCTGTGCCTCATCTGGCACACATACACGGGACAGGGCATGTTGGAGCGGCCCACTGTCAAGCGGGGCCGCTCAGCACTGGCACTAGTGCCTCTATCTCGCGCCCTCCCCCTCCCCTCAGGCAGCACAACTCACCGGGCTGCAACTCCAGAGGCAGGACTCCTCCGGTCTTCTCGGGGGCAGATTCTCCACTTCGCCCGGGCCCCCTCCTGGGACCCGAGTCTTCAACGTCGAGCCTGCACGTCTCCGGATGGCGAACCCGCCTCCCTCCCTCCCTCCAGGAAGAGGAGGGGGGGCGGAACTGGAGCCCGCAAGGCTCCCTTTTTCCCCATGCTTCACCCGGGCCCACGCCTGGGACCCGGGATTTGTTTAATGGCACTCGAGGAGGCGGGGTAGGCTCCCGTCCTCCTCATCATGCAGCCACGCTTCCGGCTGCACGTCTCTCCTGCTTCCGTCGGGCCGGCCCCGCCCACAACCATGCGGGCCGCGGATCGCGCCAGCAATCTCTGCTCGGTAATGAGGAGTGGGCTCCCTCGCAATTCAAAAATATGAAGCGGGGTGGGCTCCCGCTACTCGGCGTAAAAATAAGGATAAAGCGGGGTAGGCTCCCGCTATCAAAGGCACTATAATGTGGGGTGGGCATCCACTCCCAGCAGCATCACGTGGGAATCCCTACGTCGGGATTCCCTCGGCGGAGACCGCAGCCCAGCGCTGCAAAGCCTGCTCGCTCCTCCTCGGGAAAAATAAAGCGCTTGGCTCTAGACAAAGGAATAAAGCGCTCACCAGGCGCTAGGAGCAGGCAAAAGTCCTGCAGCAAAGGAGAACAAGTCCAGGAGAGGTGTCTGGGGCAGAGCTGGGCCCAGGGGCCAGCACACAGGGTCCTCCAGCAGGGAGGCAGCCCCCATGGCGGTCCCTCCTGGGCCCCAGCAGCAGCAAGCCCCCTCCTCCGTCAGGAACAGGAACACTGAACATTTTCATGGGGTCACAGCCCCTCTTTTATACACAGAATCCTTTGTTTCAAGGTGCAGGGAAGGGGCGAACCAGATGCAACTGGTTCCTGAGCACTTTGTTTTGCTCAGCCCCTCTCCCTATTCACACAACAGGCCAGGGTCATCAGTCGCACCACAGGGGGCGGAGCCAGCATTGTGTGGGGAAAGCCCAGCCCTATTCAGGTCCCAGGTGTACTCCTCCCACTCATCAACATGCAGATCTCTCCACTCACCACTGGGGCAGACCCATCCTGACTCTGGGGATTTCCTAGCCCATCACATGACCTCAGCCAGCCAATCGCCAGACAAGGCACTAATCTCACACTGCACACAGAAATGCCAACTTCTAGAAGTGGCACTTCCACACTAGGTACATTGACGCCGCACACATCATCGCGCAGCATTTCATCACACGAGTCCGCACATAGCAAACTCGCACCTGCACTCCCCACGCATCAGGAACTACCAGGGACACATACATTCCCCCATGCATTCCTATGGGAGGGCAGGCCAACCTCACTACACGCACGCACTTTACCCTAGGACACAGTGGTAAAGTGCGCAGAAGCCAAAAATCACTAACACCAGGTCACAATAAAAAGCAAAAGTTTAGGGGTGAACTTGCCAGAAGGGCCAAGTCCAACACAACCCCCTTCCAGCCAAAACGCAGGGTAGACCAATCACCACCGTGATGGTCTTCCCTGCTTGGGGCGATAAAGCACGGACGCAGGCCCGCACTGCAGGGACACCCTCCGGTTCTACGCCATTCTGAATCAACATGGTTCCATCTGAAAAAAAACAACCGAAAAAAACTCAGGCCCAACTAGGCTACCCCACTGGTACTACCTAGTTGTCCACGGCCAGGACCAGGCCCTAGGCCACCCAGATACCACTGGTCCTTGCCAAACCCAGAGTGGGGGGTAGTAACCCCTGGCATACAAGCCATTCTCCACTCTCCCTCTCAGTGTAGTTCCAAACTACCACTGATCCTTCAACCTAGGGTCTGCACCCTCAGGTTGACCAGAGGTCACGGGCAAGAATGCTCCACCCTACCTCTACTTCTGGGGTTCCGCACCCTCCCAGGGAAGCACCCACCAGAACACAACTCTCCCACCAGTTCAGGACCTCTCTCCACCAACTGGTCTACCACCTGGGATCCACGGGGTCAGAGGCAAGGACTCCCTCCCTCTGCACCCCCTTCCACTGTAGAGCGGGGTCTCTTCACGTACGATGAGCCCCACCTGCCCTCAGGACTACAACTGCCCTTACGTCCAGATCCGGAAACACCGACTACTGGCTCCCCAACCGAGGGACGTACCCTTTGGTCAGATGCCTGGCGAACCAGGACTTAACGAGGGTGACACATAACTAATGGGTCGTGTGACAGTCTGCCTGGCGCTGATCTCACCACCTCCTGTCCATCTGACCGTGCGTGCAGACCCCCCCAAGACAGAAGTGGCGACACCACGGTCACTCAGTGGCGACTCAGCCCTCCCGGCTGGTCCCAGACCTACTGGTTCCCACTGGGGACTCCCTCCCTCTCTCACCCCTCCCTCTGGACTTCCACACCCTCCGAACTGGAGCGGTACCGCCAGACACCAGGACTACTGGAGCTCTGATTACAGACACTCCACGTCCTCTAGACACTGGGAGATCCTCCTCAAATGACCTATTGGTACAGCCTAGGCCCCCGACCTGATGTTCCCTAAAGAAACCATCCAGGCCCTGAGACTGGGTTTCGGGCACCTGGAGACACGCAGTCCCACCCACTCCTTCTCCGCAGAGTCAGGACGTGAGCCCCTACACCCACCGAGACCTAGCTGGGCTACTCTGAACCTCTTTCTACCACGCTGAGCTGGAAGACACCTCAGCCACTCCTTTTGGAATCACTCCCCAATGCAAGCTCCCTATCCCAGAGTACTCACACCCAATCAACCAGCAAGCTCCTTATTTCAGAGAACTCACACCAAAGTATTCAGCAAGCTCCTTATTTCAGAGAACTCACACCATTCATCCACACACACACACCCCTGACGGGTAAGACAGTTTCTACCGCCCCTGATTTCTCAACCTGACCACCACGTGACACAGGTACCATTACTCTGGGAACTGGGAATGGGACGTTCACATTCATCCAGCGCATTACACATTCATCCCCAAACCCCTCCCAAGACTGGTAAGACAGTTTCTACCGCCCCTGATTTCTCAACCTGACCACCACGTGACACAGGTACCATTACCCCGGGAACTGGGAATGGGAATACATGCACTGGACACACATCTGCTGCCACCACTAGATCCCATCCTTACTGGTGAATCCAGAAACACATTTCCACAGAAATGACACTTAAAAACAAACTTAGAACAATAATCCCTTTCCATGTAACTATCTAAATGCAGAGTTTTGTAGTGCAGCCAGCTGTCGCTGTGGTACTGCGCAAACGCAAGTCCTAATCCCACCGCTGATCACCAATGTTAGAAATTGGATTTCTGGTTGGCTAGGGCTTGCGCCAAAGCTAGGCAGAAACCACCACTCTAGTCAGGGCTGGGGAGTTACACGCCAAAGATAACCCCTGCTCACCCCCTTGGTAGCTTGGCACGAGCAGTCAGGCTTATCCCGGAGGCAATGTGTAAAGCGTTTGCGCGCGCACATAGCAACAACACCCTAGGCCCACCACAAAGGAAACTCCACACAAGGTTATATATAGAAAATAGCCTTTGTATTATAATAAACACATTAGATGATAATCACATAATTTACACTGTGCCAACTGGCACTGGGCAGAATTTTACAAGGGACTATTTACACGGGACAGGGCCACATGGACCACTGTCAGAATCAGAACAAATCACCAATTGTACATGTAGAACATATACTAACTGCAACACAAATTATCACTGTAGAGCACAACCAGTAACTACTGGCTCAATAATGACTTCAGTGTCATCACACTAGAATCAGGTACAATACCTATCCTGCATCCATCACAGGGGCATAAACACATTATGCAATTTCTCATTAGTCTAACGCATTAGACCTAACCACCTAAGTATAACTACCCTAGGGGGCGTACATCACACAGGGAGACATAATCTCACTAGCAAGAACAACCTCATAATCAGAAAAGACCACATTTAGAGGTATAACACAGGGTGCGCAAAGCATCCTATACACAGTACATTTACTACACCCAACGCATTAGTATGTAAGTCACCATAACACCTAAATCACAGTAGGGTCCAGGTCGCACCAGAACCTAAACATAGCAGCTGCCCACTACTTGCTGGGCAGCTGGGGACAAGAACAGGGCCTAAACGCTGCAGCTGGCATTAAGTGCTGCGCAGCTGGGGAAGGCCAACGATGAGGCATGGGCTCTCCATGGCCCTGGGAATAATGTCAAAACGTTGGAGCCACCTAGGATCTAAAAACAACATGTCCCCCAGTACTGTGGAGCCACCCGGGGCTCCTGAAATTGCTATGCGCCAAATGTTGGAGTCATCTAGGCTCTAAGAACAAACTTGCCCACATGTTGGAGCCACCCGGGGCTCTTAGAATAATTCTGCCAATCGCTAGAGCCACACGGGGCTCTTAGAATAATTATGCCCATCGCTGGAGCCCTGTAGGCTCTGAAACCCACTATGCCCACGTTGGAGCGGCCCCCTGACATACGGGGCCGCTCAGACTCTGTGCCTCATCTGGCACACATACACGGGAGAGGGCATGTTGGAGCGGCCCACTGTCAAGCGGGGCCGCTCAGCACTGGCACTAGTGCCTCTATCTCGCGCCCTCCCCCTCCCCTCAGGCAGCACCACTCACCGGGCTGCCACTCCAGAGGCAGGACTCCTCCGGTCTTTTCGGGGGCGGCTTCTCCACTTCGCCCGGGCCCCCTCCTGGGACCCGGGTCTTCAACGTGGAGCCTGCACGGCTCCGGATGGCGAACCCGCCTCCCTCCATCCCTCCAGGACGAGGAGGGGGGGCGGAACTGGAGCCCGCAAGGCTCCCTTTTTCCCCATGCTTCACCCGGGCCCCCGCCTGGGACCCGGGACTTGTTTAATGGCACTCGAGGAGGCGGGGTAGGCTCCCGTCCTCCTCATCACGCAGCCACGCTTCCGGCTGCACGTCTCTCCTGCTTCCGTCGGGCCGGCCCCGCCCACAACCATGCGGGCCGCGGATCGCGCCAGCAATCTCTGCTCGGTAATGAGGGGTGGGCTCCCTCGCAATTCAAAAATATGAAGCGGGGTGGGCTCCCGCTACTCGGCGTAAAAATAAGAATAAAGCAGGGTAGGCTCCCGCTATCAAAGGCACCATAATGTGGGGTGGGCACCCACTCCCGGCAGTATCACAGGGGAATCCCTACGTCAGGATTCCCTCGGCGGAGATCGCAGCCCAGCGCTGCAAAGCCTGCTCGCTCCTCCTCGGGGAAAAATAAAGCGCTTGGCTCTAGACAAAGGAATAAAGCGCTCACCAGGCGCTAGGAGCAGGCAAAAGTCCTGCAGCAAAGGAGAACAAGTCCAGGAGAGGTGTCAGGGGCAGAGCTGGGCCCTGGGGCCAGCACACTGGGTCCTCCAGCAGGGAGGCAGCCCCCATGGCGGTCCCTCCTGGGCCCCAGCAGCAGCAAGCCCCCTCCTCCGTCAGGAACAGGAACACTGAACCTTTTCATGGGGTCACAGCCCCTCTTTTATACACAGAATCCTTTGTTTCAAGGTGCAGGGAAGGGGCGAACCAGATGCAACTGGTTCTTGAGCACTTTGTTTTGCTCAGCCCCTCTCCCTATTCACAGAACAGGCCAGGGTCATCAGTCGCACCACAGGGGGCGGAGCCAGCATTGTGTGGGGAAAGCCCAGCCCTATTCAGGTCCCAGGTGAACTCCTCCCACTCATCAACATGCAGATCTCTCCACTCACCACTGGGGCAGACCCAGCCTGACTCTGGGGATTCCCTAGCCCATCACATGACCTCAGCCAGCCAATCGCCAGACAAGGCACTCATCTCACACTGCACACAGAAATGCCAACTTCTAGAAGTGGCACTTCCACACTAGGTACATTGACGCCGCACACATCACCGTGCAGCATTTCATCACAGGAGTCCACACATACCAAACTCGCACCTGCACTCCCCACGCATCAGGCTCCCGTTATTCAGCACAAAGTCCCCAGCGGGGTTGGGCACCCACTAGGGATAGTAAATGAAATGTCAATTATGCAGGGTGGGCACCCGCCGAAATTACCTCATAAGCGGGGTGGGCATCCGCCAACAAGCACCACAATGCGGGGTGGGCACCCGCTCTAAATCAAGACAAACAGCGGGGGAATCCCTACATCGGGGTTCCCTCGTAAATTATCGCAGCTCAGCGCTGCTGTTCCCAACGAAGGCGCTCTTCAGCAAGTCAAAATAAAGCGCTTCTTGGCCAGGGAAGCCACAGAGCTCCTCCCAGGCAAGGCCCAGGAACAAAGTCTTCTAGGAGGCAGGGGGGCAAGGCCTGGGCCCAGGGGCCAGCTCACAGGGCCCTCCAGGCAGGGAGGCAGTCCCCAGTGGCGGTCTCTCCTGGCGCCCAGCAGCAGCAGCAGGCCCCCCCAGTTAGGATCAGCAGAGAACATTTTACTTGGGGTCACAGCCCCTTTTTATACACAGGTTACCTTTGTTTCAAGGTGCAGGGAAGGTGCGAACCAGATGCAACTGGTTCTTGAGCACTTTGTTTTGCTCAGCCCCTCTCCCTATTTTACAGAACAAGGGAACCCAAAGGAATTAAGACAGGGACCTTGGGCAATTTCATGTTATAGAGAACAGTGGTCCCTATTCAGGAGGAATACAGTGTGATAGATAACCATACACTTAGAATAGAATGTATGTCTTTTGTCCAGCCGGACAAGAATTTATTTTCATAGTATTTTTCAAAAGTAGTATCAAATAAAACATTCAAATGACAAGTGGGCGCAGCCGTGACCAACAGAACACAAGACAGAACAATGAACACAGAATTGGCCAAAAGGCAAACCAAAATGGGTCTGTACAGTTGTTCTCAGTATAGACAGACACAAATTAATCATTTAACACCATTGCACAATGTGTTATAGTTTGAGTCTAGTGCATAGGGTGTTTGCGTGTTGACGACGTTTCGATGCCACATTAAATATAGGGCATCATCTTCAGGACAAACAAATAATGCACTGCTGTCTTGATAATATATCACACCTTTTTTACAATTCTAAGGTGGCAGAGAGTCGACGGTTCATTATAGGCGCAGGAGCGCTCAACATATGGACTTTGGGGGTTGCTGACACCAGCGGGATCAATTCTGTTTGCTTTATGGCAGAAAGTCCTGTTGGGTGCTGTGTGCCAGCTGTTGGAGAATGCACGATCGCATTACTTCAGTGAGCGTGGGCAGTATCTCCTGCGCCTATAATGTATGTATGTATGTATGTATGTATGTATGTATTTAGTTTTTATATCGCGCAACTTTCACCCACCGGGTATCTTGGCGCGTAGACTGTGATGGAATAGACCTTTAAAAACCAACGAGAAGTGCAACGGCAGAGACATGTAGGAGGGAGGAAAAAGGCTGAGCACAAGCCCAACCAAAACTAGGGAAGTAGCGAGGCCATAGACCCCTCTCTAGGGAAGAGCCAGGTTTTTAGATTTTGCCTAAACTCCATCAGAGAGTTAGCCTGTCTGATATTCAGCGGGAGTTCATTCCAGTAGCGTGGGGCCACATTGCTAAAAGCCCTACCTCCCATTCTGGCCTTCTTAATCCTGCCAGTGTTTAACAGAAAAGTGTTCGAGGAGCGTAGAGTCCGTTTAGGTTTGTACCAAGAAATCTTCTCTTGTAAGGAAAAAGGGCCAAAGCCATGTGCCGCTTTGTAAACAATGCACAGGGATTTAAATTTGACCCTTTCCCTCATAGGAAGCCAATGAAGCTCTCGGAGCGCCAGCGTCGATGAAGAGTCACGTTTTCTGTTCAGCGCCAGTTTGGCTGCCATAGACTGGACCCTCTGCAATCTCTGAAAAATGTAAAGAGGTGCCCCTAAATACAGAGAATTGCAGTAGTCCAGCCTACTCAAGATAATACTGCGAACTACCAGAGGTCTTTTTTCCATCGGCAGGAAAGGAAGAATCTGCCGTAGAGCTTTCATAAGAGCAAAGCAGACCCCCACAGTTTTTTTAACTTGCGAAGTCATTTGCAGATCATTATCGAACATGACCCCCAAGTTCCGCACCGAAGTCACAGGGACAATGGGCTCCATATCAGGGGCCAGTCTAAAATCAAAAGGCATATCCCTTACTCTCGCTGTGGAACAGTAGATCACCTCCGTCTTGCCTCCGTTGAACTGCAGGGAGTTAGCCCTGAGCCAGTCCGAGGTCTGCCTCATGCAATTCTGGAATTCATCCATATTTAAGGCATCCTTTCCCTCTAGTGAGAACACCAACTGGGTGTCGTCCGCATAATTGACAATATCAACCCCATGCGCCTTGATGATAGGAATTAGTGGCTGCAAATAGATATTAAAGAGAATGGGGCTGATAGCCGATCCCTGGGGAACCCCATGCTCCACCAAGGTCTTGCTGGAAGTAAAAGGGGGCAGGGAGACCAATTGTTGTCTCCCTGTGAGATAGGAACGTATCCACCTCAGAGCACATCCCCTAACTCCCAAATGCTCCAGTCTGTTCAGCAGGATTCGGGGGTTTACCGTATCAAATGCGGCTGACATGTCTAAGAGGACCATTACTGAAGAGAGGCCTCTGTCAGCCCGCATCCGGAGGTTGTCTAGCACCGTAACCAGGGCGGTCTCCGTTCCATGCCCTGGCCTAAAGCCAAACTGGCTCTTATCCAGGAGATGGAACTCCTCCAGATACCCAGAAAGAGAGCTACTCACTACCTTTTCAAGGATTTTAATAGGAAAAGGTAGCAGGGAAATGGGCCTAAAGCTAGCAGGGTCTCCTGGATCTAAAGATGGTTTTTTTAATAATGGAGTAACCACAGCCAGCTTCCAAGTTTGAGGCACCATCCCTTCATCCAGGGATTGACAGCATATCTGCCAAAGTCGTGGGAACAAGGCCGGAGCATGATCTTTCCAAATCCTGTTAGGTATGGGGTCTAATGGAGATCCTGACCTCACATTCTGTGCACATTTAAAAAACAGCTCATTAGTGAGTGGTGTAAAGTGCTCCAGTGAGGTAACTCCCTCTTGTTCTACCAGGGGCGATTGTCCATTAGCATTCAACAGAGATGGGTCGAACATGTTAAGACCTCCTACAATGTTAGCAATTTTCTCCTCAAAATGAGAGGCGATTTTATTGCATAGCCTCTGTGAAGCTACCACCTTATTTTCCACACTGGTGGGGTTAGAAAGGTCCCTAATGATCTTAAAAAGAGCTCTGGCACTATTTGGTGCTGATAGAATAGAATTGAGGAAAAAGTCCACTTTGGCCTTAGCCAACAGTTCTTTATATTGGGCTTGTGCTTTTTTGAAAGCCACTTTATCGTCCTCAGCATAATGCTTTCGCCAGTTCCTCTCTGCCAACCGAGAGGCTTTGCGTATAATACTCAACTCCTCAGTAAACCACGGTGCGGAGGGCTTTGTTCTGGCCTTCAAACGTTTCAGAGGTACATGCTGATCTAGTACCTCCACAATGTATTTCTGATATAGACGATAGTTTAGGTCCACAGACTCATGAGGATTAAAAGGAGGCAGATTTTGAAAAAGTGGCCCAGCCCTGCTCCTCATGAGTTTCGCCCAATCTCTCCCCATCCGGTATGTAACAGGAGGCAATCTGTTTATTTTACCATCCGGTATACAGATCCGGAACTGGATCAGCGAATGATCTGTCCAGGTCTGAGGTAGGATATCAACCACCTCAGTTTCTTTAGCGTCAGCAAACAGAAGATCCAAAATATGCCCCCCTTGATGGGTAGGTTGCTGGACCAGCTGATGCAGGTTAAGACTCTCACAAATTTCCGTCAGGTCTCTTAAATGGCTGTCATGAACACCATTCTCCCACATATTAAAATCCCCCAAGAGCAACATTCTTGAGTGGGTCAGTGACTGAGCCGCAACGACATCCAGGAGCGCCTGAACCTGAGTGCTAGAGCTGGGGGGTCTATAGCTGACCATCCCTGTAAGGAGCCTCCCTCTCTGTTCTTGTAGGGAGAATCCTAATAGCTCAATGCCCGCCACTTCGTCAACCTTAAATGGAGCGAAGTCCCAGGTGTCCTTAAACATCACCCCGACCCCTCCACCTCGTCCAGTTGCTCTGGGCTTATGAAAGATCTTATATCCCTCTGGGCAGGCAAGCCCTAGTTCCACCGAAGAGTCAGCACTACACCAAGTCTCCGTGAGGAATAGCACATCTAAATGCAGGTCTTCCACCAGATTGAAAATTTCCTGATGGTGTTTTGTCAGAGAACGACAATTAATCAAGCCACACTCAAGGGACAGACTGGGCTTTGGTAACGCAATAGCTTTTTCCCCCTCATTTACCTTGTTCCTTAAGTCTAGTAGCTGTTCCCTCGTATATTTCACTAATCTTACTTCATTTCTAATCGTAGGGCTAGTGCTGAGTGCGTCCGAGGCGCGGACGGGCGCAGACGGGCTAGCCTCTGGCGCGCCTCCGGCGCGCCACCGGCGCGCCCGCTGCGCGCGCGCGCTGCGCGCTTGCATGGCCCCTCCTAAATAGAGGGTTGACTGAGTTACTAGAGCCACTAGACCGTCAACCAAAATGGCGGAGTAACAGCGGCAACCGGAAGAGGACCGGAGTAGAAGAGAGAGTCTATCCCTCGCAAGCGCGAGAGTGAATTAAAAGTTTTATGTGCGGGTAAGTGCAATAATAACAGAAAAATGAGCGTAGTAAATATAGCAATTCACAAAACTAGCGTGCTTTCAATGCGGAGTAGTTCTAGAATCCCCCACTCTTCGCTACAAGCCCCACACGCAGGTCAAATAGCATGAATACACGCTTGTCAATCTCTCACAGCAGTCCGTAGCAGAGCACAATACAGGTTTAAAAGTTAAAATTAAAAGGCAGTCGACCGTCGACTCTCTGCCACCTTAGAATTGTAAAAAAGGTGTGATATATTATCAAGACAGCAGTGCATTATTTGTTTGTCCTGAAGATGATGCCCTATATTTAATGTGGCATCGAAACGTCGTCGACACCCAAACACCCTATGCACTAGACTCAAGCTATAACACATTGTGCAATGGTGTTAAATGATTAATTTGTGTCTGTCTATACTGAGAACAACTGTACAGACCCATTTTGGTTTGCCTTTTGGCCAATTCTGTGTTCATTGTTCTGTCTTGTGTTCTGTTGGTCACGGCTGTGCCCACTTGTCATTTGAATGTTTTATTTGATACTACTTTTGAAAAATGCTATGAAAATAAATTCTTGTCCGGCTGGACAAAAGACATACATTCTATTCTAAGTGTATGGTTGTCTATCACACTGTATTCCTCCTGAATAGGGACCACTGTTCTCTATAACATGAAACAGCCCCTCTCCCTATTCACAGAACAGGCCAGGGTCATCAGTCGCACCACAGGGGGCGGAGCCAGCATTGTGTGGGGAAAGCCCAGCCCTATTCAGGTCCCAGGTGTACTCCTCCCACTCATCAACATGCAAATCTCTCCACTCACCACTGGGGCAGACCCATCCTGACTCCTGGAGCCAGGCACACCAGCCAATCACACGCCAAACAGTCACTTCACATTTATGCCAGCGTCTAGAAGTGTCACTTCTATACTAGACACAGTAACGCCGCACACATCATCGCGCAGCATTCACTCTCACGAGTTCGCACATACCAAACTCGACCCTGCACTCCCCACGCATCAGGAACTACCATGGACACATACATTCCCCATGCATTCCTATGGGAGGGCAGGTCAGTCTCACTAAATGTAACAGCGCGCACGCACTTTCCACTGGGACACAGTGTAAAAGCACCTAGAGGCCTAAAACCACTCACACAACATAGGGAACAAAGCTAAGATAATCGCAAAAAGTTTAGGGGTGAACCTGCCAGAAGGGCCAAGTCCAACAACCTTCATCTTGGGGGTCAGCGCAGTAGGATACCTGTGTTGCGGTTGGAGGTGTGATGCCAGCTTGTTTGTCAGGTCCTCATTCAACTGTTGAGTGAATCTGTAACGGCAGATGCAGGCACGTTCCCTCATGGCAACCAAGTCTGGCATTAGTCTTGGGACAGGTGGTGCCCTGCAAAACATAGTTTTGAAGAATGAAGATTGAGAGTCGGCCAACATCAATGTCAATGAACATAGCACATGCTACACTGCTAATACACATCAGGTAACTATGGAGTCGGGTGTGTGCAATACATCCAAGACACAGATGCCAGCTTGCTGGCACTCCTACAAAAAGCCTGATACACCTGTTGATTGTCAAGTCTACATGACATGCCCTGAAATGATTTGGGGGCCAGTCTGAGTGAAGAGCCACAGATATCACCGGAGTGACACACAACCACATAGCTGCATTTGAAGGATGTCATCTCATCCAGACAGCTGACTGCAAGGAACACGAACAGGTCACATTGAATTTCAAATGTACATATCAAACACAGTGCGATGAAGGGGTACACGTGACAACCCAAAGACACAGCCATTGAGACAACAAACACATGTATGACAGAAAATATATGATGTCCGATGCAGACAGACCCTACCGCCTTGGGAATCCATGGGCCCGATTCACAGAACTAACTTAAGACAAAATCCTAAACTTTCTACTTTTGGTATTCACGGAAGTTAGGATTTTGTCTCAAGTTTGTCTTAAGACAAACTTAAGACAGACTTAAGACAGACTTAAGACAAACTTAAGACAGACTTAAGACAGACTTAAGACAAACTTAAGACAGACTTAAGACAGACTTAAGACAAATTTAAGACAGACTTAAGTTAGGATTTTGTCTTAAGTCTGTCTTAAGTCTGTCTTAAGTTTGTCTTAAGCCTGTCTTAAGTCTCTCTTAAGTTTGTCTGAAGCCTGTCAACATCCTAACTTCTGTGAATACCAAAAGTAGTAAGTTTAGGATTTTGTCTTAAGTTAGTTCGTGAATCGGCCCCCACATGTGGCATGGTGTGCGTAGATGTGTTACATGCCCATCTCCACACAGACCCCTGTTGGATGCACCAACATCAGATTCCGTTGACGGGACACTGACATCAAGCTCATGGGAACACATGACACACACCTGACATAGTCCCAAAGGGGCATGCTGATCGTGACAGGTCAGTAGATAAAGTGTCCCTGTCCCTGGCATCAGGAGACAGGTGCGGGTGTTGATGACTGTGCCACCCACTGCTGCTATGCATGACACAGTTGGACTACAGACCCACATGTGGCAAGTGTCAAGGTGATGTGTGCCACATCGTGCCCCATCACACATGACATGTGTCCACAGGTCAGAACACATCAATTGTGCAACTAGATGAGATGACCTATGCAATATCACTGGCTAACACACCTAGGGCCTACACATGACAGTATGCAATGATAAGTACTTGATGGACATCCATGTGCGACTCGTAGCCCTCCATTCCTGGCATGTGTATGGCTGTATTACCATTGTAAGTGTGTGAAATGCGTACCCGTACGTGTACGCACTGGTAGTACACATACGTGTACTAAGCTAGTACACGTATGTGTACAACTAGTGCGTACACGTACGTGTACAACTAGTGCCTACACGTACTTGTACACATATGTGTCCTACCTTAGTACACGTACGTGTACAAGTACACGTACGTGTACAACTAGTGCGTACACGTACTTGTACACGTACGTGTACTAAGGTAGTACACGAACACGTACTTGTACACGTACGTGTACTACCTTAGTACACGTACGTGTACAAGTATGTGTACGCACTAGTTGTACACAAACGTACGTGTAGGCACTGGTAGTACATGTACGTGTACTACCAGTGCCTACACGTACGTGTACAAGTCCGTGTACGCACTAGTTGTACATGTACGTGTACGCACTGGTAGTACACATACGTGTACTACCAGTGCCTACACGTACGTGTACAACTACGTGTACGCACTAGTTGTACACGTACGTGTACTACCTTAGTACACGTACGTGTACAAGTACGTGTACTCTACCTCAGTACACGTACGTGTACAAGTACGTGTACGCACTAGTTGTACACGTACGTGTACTAAGGCAGTACACATACATGTACAAGTACGTGTACGCAGTACACGTACGTGTACTACCAGTGCCTACACGTACTTGTACAAGTCCGTGTACGCACTAGTTGTACACGTACGTGTACTACCAGTGCCTACACGTACGTGTCAAACGCACTGTGCAACTGGTGCCGTAGGGGTACGTGTGAAACGCACCGTACCTGTGTGTGGCTTTCAAAATTACATAGGGGACACATAAGGGACAAGTATTAGGCCCTAAATGCATGCTGGTTGTCATGGATACCGAGTTTTCTCTTCAAATTTTTCCATCAGGTGTCCTGGAAAAGTCAGTTGCCCATAAAATACAATGTTGCAAAGTGGTTGTTGACTTGACATGATGCTCTAAATTTGAACGATGCAAATACTGTCACTGGTGTATGTTTAAAGGGATTGGAGTAAACGTAAGATGCGAATGATTCTGACCAATCACTATGTACTCCTCAAAATGAATGCCCCTCAGCAAGACAGATATAAGTGAGCCAGAAGCCATGAGAGGGCACTTGCCTGCACAACTTTCCTGTCAACAACATTGCTGCTGTCTCTGCTTCCCTGGACCATGTCTCGTGCTGTGGAGAGTGCCCAGCCATTCACCCAGGAGGAGTATCAGGCCTTGCTGGACGTCCTCCTCCCACAGTACACAAGCCTGTATGGGAGACCAGGGGAGCAGGTGAGTGCTGAGTTCACTACCTTTGCCTATGCACCTATTGTGTGACTGTCAATATTGTGTCCAGGTGGGACTGACATGCAATGTTGTTTAGAGTGTGTCCCGGGGGGGGGGTCATGCTTATGGCTCTCATGCAGAGCATCATGTAGTTCCTGTGTGCACTCCTCACTTGCATGGTGCTTACAGTGACTTTCACTGCATAGTGCATGAGACATTCAGCCTGGCTAATCCTTGGGGGCTTTTATTCCTGTTGTCCTGAGGTGATTCAGTGGTCCCCCCGGTGTGACAGGTGACTGTACCCACAGATGTCTATGAGTTGAGTGGACCTGTGGTGAGAGTGTCCAAATGACGTGTACGACCTCATGGACATTGATGTGTGTGAATGTTCCTTATCATGTGGGTGAGTGTCTATGTGAAGTGTTGCACCACAGCTACATGTTGGAGGCTACTGATCTAACCATCTGATGTGACAAGTGAGATGTGCTTTGTGTCTGACTTGCAGAGCTAGCACGACACCTGTGACTCCCCCCTGACAAATGGCACATGTGCAGAGTGAGGGTTGTATCCGCTGTTGTCAATGACAGGCCAGTGATCTGTGGCTGGGTGTGTCTGTCTAGTCTGCTGAGGGTGCGTCAGTGGAGTGGGACATGTGACTGCATGGCACGTGCTGCCCATCAGCCTGCTGTTGCATGTGCTGCACAGTGTGTGGCATGTTCATTGAGTGTTTTGCACCCCTCATGCCACCTGTAGACTTTCAATGCCATGTACTGCATTGGCGCTTGCACACAGGCCAATTTCATGTTGTGAATGAGGCTATTCATGTCAGCATCCTATGCCCTGTTCAACATTTCAAAGATGTTCTAATGTGTGTCTCTGGGACATGGAGCAGGTGTATTGATGTTGTGTCACTTTGTCATCCTGACAGGTAACTGCCTACGAGAAGGGGGTGATCTGGACCAACGTCGTCAGGGCCGTGAGGACTGCGAGGGGCGTGATCGGCAGCTGGCCCAGGTCCGCAAGAGGTGGCAGGACATCCGGTGCTGGACCCGGCGGATCGCCCGGGTCCAGCTCAAGCTCTCTCCTCCTCGCCCCCACGGCGGCCGCCGACACCTGACCCACCACATGAAACGTGTCCTGGCGGTGGTCTTCCCTGACCTTGATAGGCAGTTACAGGAGAGACTGCAGCAAGGAGGGGGTAGGTACATGGCTTTTTGTCGTGTTATGTGTCGCCAGCTTTAGGAAGTGCTATTTTGCATGAATACACTCCCAGAGTTCATATGTGCAGTGCATTTTCTGGTCCCAAATGTCACCTGGGGATCTTTTTCATCCCTTCCTCTCCTTGACATGTGTCCCCTGGTGTGTGTGTAATCACATTTGCACATGGTCATCTAGGGTGCCAGTACATCTAAGTGCACATTGCTTTCTGCATCATGTGGGAGGGTGGTCTGTGACTTGTGTCGGTACCTTGCCTGTGCCATGACCTGTTCATTATGTTAGGGGTCCATAGTTGTTGTCACTGATGCTGATTCTCAACATAGAAGTGTGAGCTTTCAACTAGACACCCTTGCAGCATGCATGAGCAATGTTGTGGCCTCAGACATGATGTGCATGTGTGAGATATGCATAGTGCCATGACGGTTGAACATGGTAGAGTAAGCTCATTCCAGGACCATGGAGCAATGTGCCCACTACAGTCCCCTGAGACACCCTGGCCTCCTAATCATGTGTGTCATCCAACACTATGCACATTCTCTGTGTGTGCTGCATAGGTCTGCCTCTGTGGCATTGCTCCCTGGCCTGGTTTGGGTTTTGTTAATGTGTGCTACATGTGTCCACTGGACAGGGATACACCATTTTGCTTGTGCATACTCACACTGGGCAGTGCCTGTGTGGCTATTCACAACAATCTGTTGATGGATGTTTGTCACAAATATGTGTTGTCAGCCCCACGAGGTGATGTGGTGTAAGTGAAGCAATTTTTCTAGCACAGTTGTTGTAACCCTGAATAAGAGGTGTCACTTCTTGATCTGTATAAATCACATTGACTCAGGTATTGGGGGGGGGGGGGGGTACGGGAGAGGCATACATGTGCAACCCTGATTTTTCATTGCCAGGTCTGACTTGTGTGTGAGAATTGCCTGGACTAAAAGACACTGGGCAGTGCCCCTGTGATGCTAGCCAGTGCTTAATGTACGTGCTTTGCAGCCTGTGTCATTTTTTTACCAACAAGAATCCTACTCATACATTTTTGCCACGTGTGTGGTTCAGATGCACCGCAGTTTGGACTTTGTGTGCTGACATCTGTGTGTACATTCTGGCTTGCCATGAGGGTATCCCCATAGTACAGCTGGTCTTTTTTACCAACCAATTGCAGGCCCATTAGCTTATGCATTGTCCTGGGTGTGGACATGTGTGCCACTCCAGATGACAGGCAGTAGGTCATATGTGTAGCCAACTGTGTAATCAGGTGACGGTTGGCCTGGTGACAACTGACATGATTCAAGTTGTTACTCTTCATGAATTGTACCTTGGCACTCACAGCACTTGTCAACAGTTGTTCATGTTTAACATGTGGAAATTTGATGATTTGTGTTAAGAACACTGATGTGCCTGCATGCAATATGTCGCACAAGGCAGTGCACACAAAAGTACATTGACACTGTCATTGAATAAGCTGGCACCTTTTCAAAGAAGCCACTGTTATAAATAAATGGTGTTGCAGATTCTCCATATACATGTTCCCACGGTGGTCTTGATATTGTGAGACTCGTTAGTTGTCGGTGATACAAACTAACGAGTGTCAAGACGTCAAGACCTCCGTGGGCCCATGTATATGTACTTTCTGCAACACCATCTATTTCTAACAGTGGCTCCTCCGAAAAGGTGCCAGCTTCTTTAATGACAGTGTCAATGTACTTTTGTGTGCACTGCCTTGTGCAACATATTGCATGCAGGCACATCAGTGTTCTTTTCACGAAATGGCCAATTGGCACATTCCAACCATGTAGATTGGTTAAAGTATTGTGAGTCCCAAGGTACCAACATTTGTTCGTTTTGTGTTCCAAGGGACTTACAGGTCTCTGAGTGTGGTGACACCTTGAGGTTTGAGGTGTGTTAGTTTACCTTGAGTGCACCACTCCTGTTTATTTCAGGGTAAACAAGAGGTGTCATGACTTCATTGTATTGCTGTGCTCACCAGTTCACAGACACTAGCTTCTCAGTGTATTGCTCATTCAAGTTGTGGCCTTTTGTGTATTTAGTTTCCTGGTGTCAAAGTGGCATGGTGGGTCTACCAACTGGGCAGTACAGGGCTTACATATGTGCGGAGTAATCTAGCTGTTACTCATGATGCATTGCCTGATATGCACTGTGACCAATTGTTCTTGTGCTCATGTGTCAGATGTATACAGGTGACTGATGCTTTCTGGTTTCTTCTCCTTGCCCACAGCATCATCATCCACAAGTGAGAGAGACACCTGCATGGACCTTGAGGAGGGACCCAGCGACAGTGCCACCAGTGCTGTGGAGTCAGCAGGAGACAGTGGCACGGAGGGCGAGGGGAGTCAGTCGGAGGACCTGTCCGGAGGAGAGAGCATGTACGACACTGACGGGTCCCAGGCTGACATCCTTGAGGAGGCGGAGGATACAACAACATCTGGCAGCATCCCACCATCTGTACCCGCCTCCTCCATTGCCATCTCCGCCCTCCCAGTTGCTCCCATCCCTTCTGTCCGTGCAGGGTCCCACCGTGTCTCCTTTGGACCAGGCACCGCAGCCCCTGCCCCTGTCACCCCTGCTGCCCTCAGTGAAGAGTCTGTGGACACACTGCGGCAGTTGCAGGTTGGTCAGGCATCGATGCTGCATGTCCTCCATGAACACACTAGACTGCTCACACAGTTGGTGTCGTTCGTGGAGGGCATGTCATCAACGATGACTGAGTAATGCAGGTATCTGCGGTCCATGTACTCTTCACTGACGGAAGCAGTGTCTCTCCTGCGGCGCTCCGTCCCCCACCTACCCTGGACCCATCCACACTGCCCTCTCCCATGCCTGACCAAAGCACACACAGACAGTCACAGGCACACACCCCAACAGACACATCCAGCACACCCCCAACTAAGGCACAGCGCACACCTCCTGGCAGGCACACTCAGGGGGATGTAGTCACACCCACAGGGTCTGGGGGCAAACGGCAGACATGCAGCCACAGTCAGAGTCCGCAGTCCTCACGACCCACTTCCTCCAAATCCACTCCCCTTAGCTCACCTGCCAAACTGTCACCCAAAGAGACCTACATGGCTAGTCTATCCCTCAGCCCCACTGTGACACCACCCCGTAAGCGGTTGAGGAAATCTCCGGCCAGGGGAGTTGAGTCCCCCCCATGTCCACCACCTCCCCCAAGAGCGCTGCATCCCATCCCTTGGACCCCCCCCTCCGTTGGCCCTGGTGTTTCATCCATTGCAGGGGTTCCTCTGGACGCCCTGGCAGCAGTGTGCAGCGAGCTGCTCACCACCACCTTTGGTGCTGCCCCACCCCCTGTGGTGGATACGTCCAGCCCCGCACCCACCACACCTACCCAATCCACTCCTGTCCCTGCGGTGCCTGGTACTCCCACTGATGATGCCCCCCCCCCCCGGTCGACAAACCTTGAGGTGACTTTGTGCAGGCAAGGTAGGGGTGGACACAGTCGCATACGTCCACCCTTGGACTTGAACTATGGACTGGCCATTGGCCTTTGTAAATATTGTCTTCCTCACAATTTTTTTTTGATGTGCTGAATAAAGCCTTTTCATTTAGTTTCCACACTATTGCATTTCAGGTACTTGATGTTGGTGATGAGGTCCATGAAGTTGGTGTTCTGGTAATGTGTTAGGGTTCTGAGAAATGTTTTACTATGATGGTCATGAGGTGGACCATGGTATCTGTGTGCCATCACAATGTCTGTGAAAATATTAATTGGTAGTGTGTTATCCTTTGGATTGTGAGACATTGTCCCAAGGAGTGTTCCTTGGCACCTGACATGCTCCCTGCAAACAGTTGCACAATTGTTGTGCTGACCTGTGTCAACATATCCTTTGTTGGTGACGGATCCCTTCAACAATGGCCATGCATGCTCACCGATGTCTCCTGCTGAATCGTCTGTGCCATCCTGTACTTGTGTTTTGTGTATGTAGGAATGGTATCAGGGACCAATTGCCCCTTTTCAGCACTATGCATGTGTGTAATCACGGCCTAACACACAAATGGCACGTGTAATGCAGGGTCTTTGGGCACCTGACTCACAATTGTGGGCATTGTATCTAGTCGCAGTGAACCCTATTCCTTGCATGAGAGACAACATCTGGGTGGCTGGACCAGCACCTGGACATTCCTATCACTCCTGTGATGTGCGTGACAGTGTGTGTTCCCTTTGGCTAACTTATTTTAGTATGCATTTCCATGACTATACAGTCTGTTGGCATGAAATCAGGGTGTGTATTGTGGGGCATCCGCCATGGGTGGGTATGCATGTGTTGTATGTCCTCACACCCACATGTGGTGTGTCATGCAGTGTGTGAATGACATCCATCCTCCTGGGAGTGGGGCACTGCTGGGAGTCCTCTGCACACACCCCTCATATGTCTGTACACTGCTGGGAGTCCTCAGCACCCACCCCTCATATGTTTGTCCATTGCTGGGAGTCCTCTGCACCCAACCCTCATATGTCTGTCCACTGCTGGGAGTCCTCTGCACCCACCCCTCATATGTCTGTCCACTGCTGGGAGTCCTCTCCACCCACCCCTCATATCTCTGCCCACTGCTGGTAGTGATCTGCACCCACCCCTCATATGTCTGTCCACTGCTGGGAGTCCTCTGCACCCACCCCTCATATGTATGTCCACTGCTGGGAGTCCTCTGCACCCATCCCTCATATGTTTGTCCACTGCTGGGAGTCCTCTGCACCCACCCCTCATATCTCTGTCCACTGCTGGTAGTGATCTGCACCCACCCCTCATATGTCTGTCCACTGCTGGGAGTCCTCTGGACCCACCCCTCACATGTCTGGGCACTGCTGAGAGTCCTCTGCACCCACTCCCATATCTCTGTCCACTGCTGGTAGTGATATGCACCCACCCCTCATATGTCTGGACACTGCTTGGAGCCCTCTGCACCCACCCCTCATATGTCTGCCCACTGCTGGGAGTCCTCTGCACCCACCCCTCATATGTCTGGACACTGCTGGGAGTCCTCTGCACCCACCCCATATCTCTGTCCACTGCTGGTAGTGATATGCACCCACCCCTCTACAGTCTGGGCACTGCTGGGAGTCCTCTGCACCCACCCCTCATATGTCTGTCCACTGCTGGGAGTCCTCTGCACCCACCCCCATATGTCTGTCCACTGCTGGTAGTGATATGCACCCACCCCTCATATGTCTGTCCACTGCTGGTAGTGATAAGCACCCACCCCTCATATGTCTGTCTACTGCTGGGAGGCCTCTGCACCCACCCACGCACCCCCTTGGAGCTGTACACTGCTGGCCAGGACCTACACACACAATATGAAGGTAACATGCTGGGCCAGCCCTCTATGCCCACATTCCTGGCGTGTGTACGCCTCGTATCCAAATTTTCCTGCTGCCGTAACGGGGTACGTGTGGTACGGACCGCACCCACGCATGTATGCGTGGGTACGGTCCATACCTGAGTACTCATGGGGCTGTAGGGGTACGCACCATACCCACGCATGTATGCGTGGGTACAGTCCGTACCTGAGTACTCATGGGGCCGTAGGGGTACGCACCGTACCCACGTATTCATGCGTGGGTACGGTCCGTATCACTGTTGTCATGGTGCCATAGGGGTACGTGTGGTATGCACCGTACCCACGCATTCATGCCTGGGTATGGTCCGTACCACTGTTGTCATGGTGCCGTAGGGGTACGTGTGGTACGCACCGTACCCATGCATTCATGCGTGGGTACGGTCCGTACCACTGTTGTCATGGCGCCGTAGGGGTATGTGTGGTACGCACCGTACCCACGCATTCTTGCGTGGGTACGGTCCGTACCACTGTTGTCATGGCGCCATAGGGGAACGTGTGGTACGCACCGTACACGTCCACTTCTGTTGTTGCGGTACGCAGGGGTTGCTGGCCACGCCCGCCCAAGTGACCAGACCCTGGTGGTAATGTATGGCATCCATATTATAGGTTTGTGTTTGCGTATGGGGTATGATTCCTGGCCCTCACCCCCCCTGGCCCCTGGGTGTTGTTCTCACCTTCTGCGGCATGTGCGTCAGGTGTGGTACACCAGGTCGTAGGCCAAGAGGACCGGGATGACACGTACAATGGGGTTCATGGCTGCACGTCACGTACCGGGGCTCCGTGGCGTAGGGTTCTGCTTTCCCGGCAGTTTTTCGCTCCCGTAGTCACAGCGAGGTACGTAGTGACGTCGGTACGAATCGTACTTGCTGGGCCGGAAAACGCTGCTGAAATACGTGCGGACGTCGCGTACAAGCAGTTCCGGATCGGAATCGTGGTATTTTTTTGCTGTATAGTCTTTTGTACGAGTCGTACAGAAAAAGGCTTTCTGTACGAATCGTACTTCCCAGGTTGTAGAATGAGTTTACCTGGTATGAGTCGTACGGAGAAAACGCTCCGTACGACTATTCGTACAGCCTTTTTCCATGATTGGAATAGGCCCCCTAGTGTGCTTATCTATTCATGGAATTAGCAATTTTCATTATTCTTAAAATAATCTCTTATGCAGGGGTGGGTGTAGCTTGTGGAGTTGCACTATGCGGTATTCCGCGGAGTTGCATAAAAACTCAGTGGAATTCCATGGAGTTCCACTCCGCTACGGACATGGCCATTCGAGATAGAGACTTGACTAAGATTGCAAGAGGAGTATGTCCATACTGTCTGGAATGGTTGGCGCATGGCTCTGCAGTACCTGTAAATCTCTGGATTTAGCCTCTTGTCTGCTGTTTTAGTCCTGCTATCATATGTGTCCCGATACTACAAAGCTAACCCTCTGCACACATTATGTGGTGAGCAATGACTATTGTGTCACCTCTGAGTGTTCCACACCCCGTGCTGCTTCCTCTTATCTCTAAAATCCGCAGTAGGAACGCATCATGTGAGGCAGTCTGGGGGGGTTTGTTGCTCTCACTGCCGCCGTCGCCAAGGCTGGGGGATCAGGGTAGGGCAGCGGCACGGAGGCCTCTGACAGTGGATGGAGGCTGTCGCTGGTGTCCTGTCCTGCCGCTGGTTTCCCATTCTGCCGTGCAGCCCCAGCCTCTGGCTCCCAGTGCTGCATCTGCTCTTGGGTCGGCCTCCGAGTCCGAGGGTAGGGGAAGGCGCCAATAGATGCTGTTTTTTTTAAAACAAGAGGCACCACGATGGGAGCCTAAGCAGCAAGCGACAGTCAAATGAGCTGCGTGTGCACCGATTAGTCGATTAGTCGGGAGGGATCTATGACACGCTCTAACAGGTGGGACACAAGGATCCAGCGTCGCCACTACATCAGTGAATACAGTCAATCAACTTTACTGATGGTGGTTCAGAATCATACCAAGGCTTGGAGCGGATGCGTTCCAGGGCCTATGGTATGGAAAGAAGTACTGAAAAGGGACTGGGCCATACGGTTGTCACTGCAACCTAGACGCTGAGAGTGAGACGTGTGCAACTCGGGCTACGTGCTTGGTGGAATGCCAGTGAAAGGTCACAATGGTGGGCAAGGAACCAGACCAATTGTTTTGAGCTGAGCGGTGAAGTCCACTCTGTAGTGGATAGCAGAGTTTTTTCTGGACTCCGTGCTTCAACTGGTGTGCGGAGTGGGAAAAACTATGCAAACTCCGCTGGCGGAGCGGAGTTCACTGCCCACAATTACTCTTATGCCGATGATATCCATATCCTGCTTGCGTGTTATGAAAAGCCTGCGAGTGCCAGGGCAGCCTTCGCCAACTGTCTGGTTGCACTGTTAGATTGGCTGAAGGCCAATAGATTGCAGTGCAACCCTGATAAGACGGACGTCTCAAAGCTTGGGCGGGACCCTCTTTCTGGCTGGGTTGGGACCTGGCCCGACAGTGCTCCCCCTCCGCCTCCTCCAATGATGGTGGCCAGAAATTTGGGTGTGTTATTTGATACCCAGCTTTCATTTGGAGCAAAGGTATTAGCAGTGGTGAAATCCAGTTTCTGGATTTTTTGCATGATGAGGAAGTTTCTTCACTTGCTTCCTCATGAGGCCTAAATTACAGTGGTCAGATCACTGATTTTATCCAGGTTAGACTACACTAATATCCTGTACCTTGGTATTCTGGAATATCTGATCCAGTGTTTACAGTTCATGCAGATTATGGCTATGCACTATTTATTTAAAATTCCGAAATATACTTCGGTGTCATCATTTTGGGACAAACTTCACTGGCTGGCGGTTGATCAGCATATCAGGTATAAAGCATCAACCTTAGCACACCAAGCCCTCCACAATAGGGGACCTAGGTGCATAAATGATCGTGTCGAGGCATGCTGCCCTTGGAGGCTGCCGCCTTCTAGCTCTGTGGGTATTATTGGGACTCCTTGCTTCTCAGAAACATCAGAGGGGAGGCTCCTCCTTCTCTGTTAAAGCGGCTAACTTGAGGAATAAATTGCCAGAATATCTGAGACGTATCCCTAAGGAAGCAAAATTCTAATAGGAATCGAAAACATTCTCATCTAGACTTTAGTGGGGAGTATGGGCGAATGATCTCTTGTCTGTTCACCTTATGCATGCCTAAAAGTGCTGGGACACTCCTTTAAGCAGAAGTGCGCTATAGAAGTGTTTAATTAATTCACAAATGTTTCATTTATTCTTGTTTCCGTACTAGGGTAGGGTCCTCATATGAAATATGCCACTTATTCTGCTGTTAATGTTTTTTAGTGACCAGGTGCCAAGTCTGGTATTAAAAGGCAAATGGGGTCTTGTTTAAAGCGCATCATGCTGCCAGATACTGCTACAGAGCAGACAAGATTCAAGAAGGATCAACCTGCCTTGAGGCCTGGCCATTGACTATGAGGGTTATCTGAACCCAACAAAGCAGGTCTTGAACTGTCTTGTCTCTACTCAGTGCATCTGTGTAGTCTTGCTAGCTATTGCAATCAGAACCTGTAAGTCTTCTAGACCAGGGCCCAGCTCCTTTCATCTGGTCTGTTTCAGAATCATGCTGTCATTGGTGAATTTCACATTAACAAGCAGGGCTTGTTGTATTTTAATTTTACGTTATATTCATTTTTCTTTTTAAAGGACGAATATAGCTTTTGGTGCACATTTTCAGGTTACCAAATTGAGGTATACGCATAAATGTAAGTATGTCTTTATCTCAGAAGCCTTTAAGAGCTGATAGGGGCACAGACAGCTTTATTGCAGCCATTTTTTAAATGTTCCACCAGCATCCATGAAACAGGTCAGAAATCTGAGTGACATATGGTAAGACTAAGGCAGTTCGACTGCACATGAACTTGGGGCTTCACTCAGGGAATGGCAGTGGAGGCGTTGGTCCTCAAGGGCAGTGGAGAGATGGAGCCTGCTGCCCTGGTGGCAGACCATCCAACATACCTATGGATCTGGTTGGCTGAGATCTCTGTGCTTTCAACAGAGCTGCTGTCACAGCCTTTCCACTGAAGGTACTGAAACTTTGTTGAGGGGGTACAATGTTTAATGTTACAAATAAACACCCAAAGCTAGAATTTGATACTGGAAAACAATAAAAGAAATGTTCTTGACAGCTTTCGAGGGTTGTTTGCTTGGTTTCCTGTTCTAGACCACAAGGCATTCTCTGGCAGTCCTGAGCAGGAAAAAAGTATGCTGATACTTGGACTGATGGCCCAATATCTAATGGGCCATTCATCAAAGTTATCCATCAGCAGAGCCAGTGTAGGTGTTGCCAACACAGTGGCCCCCTTGACTCTAAAGAGAGCAGGTAAGTGGCAACAGATTGGATATCTGCCAAATGTTTTGTTGAAGTTCCGCATCTTCCAAACTTTAAGTGAGGGCCTAAGTGTCAGGCAACTTCTGTGTAACTTTCTGACTCACCCCCACCCACCCGGTTTTTAAACAGCTGTGTTTGAATCTCACAATAGCAGTAACTGCTGCTAGCAGAGGTGATCACAGTTCCATCACATAGGAAAAATGTGGTTACAAAATGTTTAAGGGACTTTGTAATTTATGAATTTTCTATCTATAGCTAAATTGAAAGTCAAGCAGTGCATGTTAAGAAATAATTCCCTTCAATGATGGAAGGTTTATAGCCTGCATTAATTGACACTGTTTGTAGCTCAAATTGTATGTGCTTTAGCACCGATAATTGCCTTGAAGTGCTCTTGAAGCTCTGTTCTTGGAACATCAAAACTTTGCTTTGAGATAATTAACAAAGCAATTATCTCTGAGTAGATCTCAAATGATGACGGTATATTAAAGAAGTAAACAAACAGCCGCTGATTTAAAGTTTTTATTTTGAATAATTGTCGTGCAGTGCGCGTAAAACATTCATTTTATTCTCAGGAAGGAAAGTTTAAACATGTTGTTGTGCTTTATAACTACAATTCAGGTTTGAAATACCTTAGGGAGAATTATCCGTGAAGCTAAACATCCACCAGTAATCTTAACGCAATATTTAATCAGAATATTGCATGCAGCTAAAGCATTAAAACGTGATATCTCCGGGCTGCTCGATAATTCTGATGTGGTTGATAATTATTATTACCCCCCGCACGGAATTACTGGGACCCCCACTAGCGGGAAATGTGGGGGAGGGGAATAATGGGGATGATTATGGGCCACTTGCAATGAGGCCCATTATACAAACCTCTATGTACAAAGGGGCAGATTTATGAGCCCCTTGCGCCACTTTTGCGTCACTTTTCCCATGTTAAAAGTGACGAAAAAGTGGCGCAAGGGGCTCATAAATCTGCCCCAAAATGTCCACATCTTGGTTGAACTTTGGATTTGAATTTAGACATTTACAAATTACAAAATCCCAAAACATATGGGCAGCATGCTGTCCCTTTCACACCCTCTTTAGCTTCTGTTCTTAAACCTTCCATCTCCACTTTACTATTATATCATAAAATTAATTCTATTTTACCAGCAAGGCTCTCATTTAGTGCGTTAAACGTGTGCTAACTAGTATGCCAATATGTAACATCATTTTCCGATTTAAGGTAATGTAATATTACCTACCGTATGTGGTCGCCACAAAAGATTATGGCTATTGTTGCCGATGTCATCTAGACTGCTGACCTCTAAACCTCTCATATTACTCATCAACCATATTAGAAATGAGCTACAGGGATACTCATCCATTTCCCATAATTCTAAGACCTATCAGCCTCATCTTCATCCTCTTCTAAAATTAATGGACTCAAATGTAACATGGACCATCGGCATGACATTAGAATTTCAAACCTTTCATAGGAATTAATGGTTCTCACTGGATTTCTTGTGCTTGTTCTGTTATTCCCTTCTTACCTCACATAATTGTGAAGCACTTCCTGGCTTAGGCTACACCATTACACTAAATAATTCAACTACCTTCATAATATCGTACCTTACCTGAAAGCTGTTTGCCCAAATAAGGCTCTTACGGCTTTGCTATAAATTACCCTGTATGAAAACTAAAGCCCTCCAAGTCAACTGGGTGATATTTGTTGTGGATAACTACGTCAGCACACATCTCGGGATAATCACAACAGACGTCTTTTCCTGCACTTCAGGCATTATCACTTGGGTCACAACCCTACAACTCTATTAACCTCCATCACTAATATCAATGATACCTGGAGTTAAGCTTGTCATTTCTTCATCTAATACATCTCACCTGTCACTCACTGTAAACTTTAACAACAAAGGAAAGATTATGAGGAAATCACCTAAATCTTCTAAAATTTGAAAATAACTGCAAAAAGTAGAAGGAAAAGGACCTTGTTTGTTTCACCACTTGTATAAAAATACTGTTTCTTCTGTTCCTACACTCATCACTCTTCTCCTTCACACTTCCTCTCTTCTACCATCATGTGCCACATCTCCTCCTAGAACTGCCTAAAACACCCTCTTCACCATTCAAAAGCTCTTCATAAATAAACTACAGTTTCCTTTATCTCCTTTATCTTCTGTTAGTGCCTTAATATGTGCCCTTCTCAGTGCAAGATCAGCCACCAGAAATGCATGCGAAATCCACAACTTCATCTCAGATCTTTGTCCTCAACTGTAAGGGCTTGATTCCGATGCTGTTCAGACTGCATTGGAATTGCCTGTTCGGATTCCTTTCGGACCGACCCATTTTGATGGTGTCGGTGTTAGACCTGGCACCATTGCCGTGGGTCTCCCTTCCATTTTTTACTGTTGCCTCCTGTGTTTTTGCTATGTTTTTGCTGGTCTAGATGCTTTGGGCACTTTTTTGCTACTGATATTCAGTGCCAAAGTGCAAGTGCTCCCTATTGTAAATATTTGTAATGGATTAGTGACACCATGATTGGCTGTTTGATTTACTTATCAGACCCTAGTACAGTACACCATGTGTGCCCAGGGCTTGTAAATCAAATGCTGCTGGTGGGCTTGCAGCACTGGTTGTGCCACCCACAGAAGCAGATTATAAAATATGGCTCAGGCCTGCCATTGCAGAGCCTGTGTGCAGTCTGGGACTTTGAAAAACCATAAATGAACTGGTGGTCAAAGGAGAGAGGCTAAAATGAGGGGACAAGAGCTAATGTCCAGCACCCAACAGTAAGTTTGCTAATTCTGAAATCTACAGACAAATGTAAGTGTGTAGATAATATGAAAAGAGACAGTTCAATTGGATTTCCATCAACTGCCAAGAGAGGCCAGTGTCATCACTTGGTCATCCTTAGGTCTTGTTACTACTCCTCTAAGCCTAGAGGCAAACGTAGTAGCCAAGATTAGAAAAAAGGCGATAGAATTAAAGCCAGAAAGAGAAATCGACCAAGGTCGGCCATTTGTATTTCATATGATGGAGAAAATATATATATTATTGCAGTGCAAGTGAGAACTAAAAAGGGAGTTGGGAGGGAGAAATAGGAAATTTAATGTGCATCTCACTGCCAATCCAGTTAAAAGGCGTGTAGCGGCAACTTTTAGCAAATAGGTTGCATTTCAAAAGGGTCGACTAGTTTCAGCCTGAAAGGATTACGTTCCCGGCTTTCTTCAGGACCAGAGGTTGTGATAGCTACTGCAAAATGGTGAAAAAGAAAACATAAAACAAGTTGTCCAACAATACAACCTGATGTGGTAAGATCTGGACAAGTAGGGTGTAATCCACTCCTTACTTATGTGAGTGTCTGACCTCACCTCACCCGGTAACCAACTCAGGTAAAGGAGACCCCGCCCTCTCCGTCGGTGTCTCGTTCCCTCCTAAGTTTGTGGGAGTGCCATGTCGACTTGGCAAGTGCACCCACTTGCCAGTCCCTAAACCTTCCCTTTTCTACATGTTAGTTATGCCTAAGGTAGGCCCAAGGTACCCCCTGGGCAGGGTGCACTGTATGTAAAAGGTAGGACATGCCCTAATGTGTGTGGCATGTCCTGATAGTGAATTACAGCCAATTTTGTTTTTCACGATTGCAAGGCTACTTGTTCCCATAGGCCAGAATGGGCAGTTTGATTATAACATTATAATCCTAACTGTCCCAGGGAACAAGGTAGAAGTTCGAGTTTAGTATGCCTGAACTCAGAATGTTAAAATACATCTTTTAGTGAGGGTGATTTTTACATTCTGTGTTTGAAAATACCACTTTTAGAAAGTAGGTATTTTCTTGCCTAAGCATCCAGTATGTCTCTGCTGGGTTTGTGTATTCCATGTCTGGTTTGTGAGTAACAGGGGGCTGGAGGGGGCCTTGGCTGCAGCAGTCTGGTGGGTCAGGGCTTGTCTGAATAGGACCTGCATTGAATAGGGGAGGAGATTTCAGGAGACTGCGTGACGCTGGGAGCTGGAAGCGCGATGCAACGAGGAAGAAGCGTGTCGCCACTGCAGTAGTTGCCATTGCATCGCCGAAGAAGCGTGCCGCAGCTGTTCGTCGTCGCACTGCATACGAAGCGTGTTGCATCATCAGAGAAGCATGCCACCACCGTGGAGGTCACCGGCGCATCACCGGAGAAGCATGTCACAGGGCCTGTTGCGGCTCCAAAGTCCATCGATTTCGTCGCACGGCCGTCGGGTGTGCACGCATCGCTTCAAAGTTGTCGCATCGCATCAAAGACGCCATTTTGTCGCATTGCACTGGATCTTTGCATCGCATCGAGGCGCCATCTTGTCGCATCGTAACCGTAACGCAGTAAGAAACCGACGCATCACCTCCTCTCTGGTAAGGAACCGACGCATCACCTCCCCCGAAGCAAGGAACCAACGCATCACCTTCGCTGCGACCCTTTTGTTTGTTTTGCGTGACGCATCCAAGGTACTTTGAGAGTAAAGTGTTGCATTTACCATCTACATTGAATTAAGCTATTTCTACCAAGTCATATTCTTGATACTGTATTGTGAATTTTTGTCGTTTGGTCTTGTAAAGATTACTTATTTTTCTAATCTGGTGAGGTGTCCATTTGTAGTGTTTTCACTGTATTACTGTATGTGTTCACAAATGTTATACACTCTGCCTCTGAGATAAGCCTATCTGCTCGTGCCAACCTACCAAGGGGGTGAGCAGGGGTTATTTTAGAAGTGTATCCCCCTTTCCCTGACTAGAAGCAAGGGACAAAGGTGCAAGCCATTACCAACTAGAGACCCCCATTTCTAACAGTCGGTCAGAAGGGAATCCAAATTGGTTTTCCGAATGGCCTCTTACGGGCTCAGAGAGCCCGTTGGCCATTTGGAAAGCCTGCAGTAATCCCTTGGCTGGCTCTTTCTGGCCGAGGGATTACGATGGAAGCTTCCCAATGCCTTTCTGTGCAAGCCTTTCTGACACAGAAAGGCATTGTGAATCTGTCTTTGGGGGCCCCCAGCAGGGCCCCCATGGTGCAAGGCCACCGAATGGCGGCCTAGGGGTCACCTATGCACCCCTGTTCTTTACAATGAGAGCATGTATTTCCATTCAGAATGCATGCTCCCATTGTAAAGTATAGGATTGCGACCGAACAGGGTTCTGTCGCATCCTACTTCCTGGACTGGAACCGGTGACAGGAGGTAATTCGGTTCCAGTTCTAAACAGATGTTGGACGGACTCTGGTCCATCCGACATCAAAATTGGGGCCTTAGTCTTTACTGAGACATGGTTCTATGGTGCCCCTATGCCCAAAAAAACAGTGTTCTTCTCTGCTATCTACAACATTCGTATAAATAATAGGGAGAGGGTGATGCGATAATGGCTCATCGTAACTAGATCTTAGTGAAAGAGAAAAATGGCCCTTCATTTGACTTCTTCAAGCATCTGCTCTCCAAGGTGGTCGTATTAATTCCCATCCTCCTAAGAAATGCCCATGATCTCCCTGATCTCACCTACTCTACATTTCGAAGTGTACCTGCACAGTCAGTGACCTAAATATTTAGACAAGCACCTCATCAAATTCTTGTAGCCAAAACATTATTGAAGAAATTGCAATCATGGTATCTCCCAAAGGGTCAAAGTCTCAATCATGTAGAAGGTCACTGCCTCAATCTATGCTCTCCACAATCCCTAATGTCAACTTCTGGGTCTCCATCATCCTCCTTGGTCATACCACAAACTAATTAATGTATTAACTAACAATAAGTACACTAATAAGCTAGCAAGCTTCAATGGTCCCTCAACTCTCTACCACAATGACAATCCTGAATTCCTTGAGCTTGATGACATCTTTCATTTGCCTCTTGATGTTCCTGACCCTCAGTTGGAATCAACAAATAACCTCCTCACCCTCCTCATGAAAACAATAACCACTGCTCCATGCCATCCTCTCCACCCTTGATCAACAAGTGGTTTCCCAATAACTTGCTTAATTTGAAATACAAAGGTAACACTGGAAAGATCCTAGATCAAACGTAAACTACCCCAGTGTTAGATTGCATTCACAGTGAATTCCAGGGTCAATAAACTAGCCTGTTCTAGAGCCTAAAAATAGCACTTCCAGACCTGCATCACTGAGGCTGAGAACTCGACCCAAAAGTTATCTGCATCTACACAGAAATGGTAACTCCTAACAAATTGTTAGCTCTTTTGTTGATTTCCGATGATCCCTGTGATAGACTTTTATTCTATATTATCAGCAAAATTGCAGCCTTGAGAAATGACATCCCCACTCCTACCCAGTGCAGTTAGAAAACATCCCCTAAAAGACTTCTCTATCATGGGGCGGAGCTTGCCAGCTCGCAAGATGGCCACGTGTTAGCTGAGCTCCGCTGAGCCATTGATGATAGCCTGCATTATACTGGCAGTTTTTTTGCTTTTTGACTTGCCTGAAAACGGGCGCCCGGAGTGTCGGAAGTCCTCCCGACTCAATCCCTGCCAAAATCGACCAGAGAAGTGGAGCGGAAGCCGTGCTGGCCCCGCGGCGAAGAAGTGTGCACCACCATCGCCGGTGAGGTCTGCAGCGAGGTGCCGCGCTCTCCTGGGGGGTGCCTCTGTGGCGTAGGCGCTTCAGTTTGCCAGAAAGCCGCAGTGTTCCTGATTGACCGAAGAGGAGCGCGAAAGCAGCCTGAGGCCACAAGTGAACATCGCCGCGCTGGCCCGACGACCTTGGAAGTCTGCCTTGGGGCGTGTCTGGGCCTTGCGGCGGTGATCCGGAGACCCTGCTGGGCGCTGCGACACAGTGAGTGGAAGACCGAGTGACTCACTAAGGACTATCCAACATAGTCGATCCTGGTGAGACAGAATATTGGTGTGCACAGGCAAGATGTGCTAGTGGGGATGCAGAGAGAGGCCTGATGCCGGCCGGTACAATCTGACCCTCGGCACTCGGGTGCTGCCAGGGTATCTGCGAGGCTGCTGTGAGACCTTGCACCCTTCCCTGCCTCAGTTATTAAAATAGATTGACCAGATTTGGAGCATATGAAGCGCTCTGGACAGTGGGAGGCAACGGAATAATCCCGTAGGGGGAGCATCTCTATAGCTCCTCTCTGCTCACAATTACTCCCATGAGGAAGGGGAGTTGAATTGAAAAGTAGCCAGGGCCGGACTGGGAACCAAAACTGGACCTGGCAAAGTGCTCGGACGCTGCCCACCCCCACTCCTTGAGGGGGCCACCGAGCTCTTTGCCAGGGCCAGTTTTCGGCCGATTTTGTTACAGGGCCGATTTTGCAGCTATGCTGCAAAAACGGCCATATAACAAAAAATGCCCCCAGGGGCCCAAAACCGCCCCCCACCCGTGCGGCGCACCGGGGATTGCCAGTGGCGTAATGAAACTTGAGGGGGCCCCCCTGCAAAGCACATGGAAGGGGCCCCCTCCCCCAGTGGCGCGGCCCACCATCTACCACGTTGCCCTACCACCCAGAAATCTAGCATATTTTGGTTTGAAACCTCCAACATTTAAACGAAATGCCTCAATATTGTCTTTCTCTAAGTTCTAATGAGAAAATGGGAAACACTCTGAACATACAAGCTATGCCATTTGTAACAATACTGTCAAAAGCAGATTATTTAACTGAGGCAGCAATCAGAACAATGCCAAGGAGTGATCCTATTGTCTCAGGAACTGCCTATGGCTGAAGAACAAAGAACAACTATGAAGGGTCTGAAATAGAATTGCCAATACCTTGAAACTTTGAAAGACCAACCCAAACCTCCAATTCCATAAAAACTCGACTGACAATATACATGAGAGGTACACAAGCTATAACTCAGTATCCTGCGAAAGTCAAGAGAAATAGACTGGTGAATTATCTGCAGCCACACACTAGCGACTGTCAAGGGTTGTGCATGATAATAACGTGAACTGAGGAAGCAATTTCAATCATAATGTCTTTATTAGTAAGCACTGCAAAACAGGCAGGCAAACAAAGCTGAGGAAGAAAACTGTTTGGATGCTTCAAAACGTTGATGCAGAGGTTTGTCTGTTTTAATTGATCATTTCTGTAGTGTAAACAATGGCAAATACAAGATTTAAGGTACACGTATTACAGATAAGTGGAAACAACACCATAAATAACACTGCATGTAGAATAAAAACAAACCATATCAGCAAGTACCTAATGACAATCTATACAAACTGTAGTTGGTAAAGCAAAAGAAAAAGTGCAAATACTTTCAAAGTGCAAAATAAAGCAATCACCAGTCCAGCAATATACAAAAATCAAGCATGTTTTGTAAAACTATCCAACTTTCTTCTTGCATCAAGGTGAAAATACTTTCAAAGTGCATGGTAAAAACAAGTCTAGCAGCTTCCCTCACAAGGACTGACCTGAACCACCCTTACTTCATAACAAACAGAGGCCTCAGACCTCAGTGTGTCAACACTGGCGGTATTTACAATTTACTAAGAGTATAGACATGCCTGCTAAATTACAGATTCACCATTGCCTCCAAATGGCTCTATCGTCACGTGTGACACTGCCAGCCAGGCCTGGATTTTAAGTTAACAGTGCCTTGCATTCTGGGAGTTGTGCTGTGACCATCTAAGTAAGGGGTTAGACATTCCAGCATGCAAAGTGTTGTTGGATTAAAGCTACGAATAGACATGACATGGTGCCAATGCCACTTGGCAGCTATGTGTTATACAAGGGGATGTTTAATTTCCTCAACACAAGCTGCAGAAGTCTGGTGTCAAATAGCAAACATGTTGCGCGGAGAACCCAGAAACGTGCGGTGTTTAGCCCCCGTGTATGGACCTGAGGTGTCATTCTCTAAGAGACCCAGTGGTAAAAGCCCACAGTTGTCTCTAATGCATGTTAGTGCCAGGCAGTGGTTGAAGTGGGGGGATAAAAAGTAGGGGAACTATGGGAGGAGAATCAGAGGGCGGGAATAACCAATGGATTGGGTCAGTGGGCGGAGTGAGAGGTGTGGCAGAAAGAGCAAAATATCCCAATTTTTAGTATTCGTTTCCCATTTCACTAACCAGTTACAGCTTATTACATTATATAATTTAACCAATAGATACACATGTTTATTTAAGGGTAAATATGTGTTATTAACATTAAAATACATTCACAAAGTGGGATACATTTCCAATCACGGAATGTCCCAAATATTCTTAAAAGTAGAATCGCAAGCCATTTGTCTCCCAGCCATGGAGTTTCTGTCATCAGCACTTCTCCCTTTTTCCACAAGAGCAGTTGAAATGAAATGAAATGAAATAGCATTTATAAAGCGCATGGTTACCAGAAGGCATCCCAGTGCTAGGGCAGAAACCGCACTAAGCTGTAGCAATCAATTAGGGAAAAGCCAGGTTTTGAGCCTTCTGCGGAAGACGGTGTGGTCTGGCTCTTTACGTAGCTGCAGCTGCAAGGAGTTCCAGAGTTTGGCCGGCCGCCACTTCTGGACCTCTTGATTCTGGGAACAGACGCCAGGTGGAGGTCATTTGAACGTAACCGCCTGTTGGCTTGGTAGGGCTGGACAAAGGAAGAATTGATAGCCGCTCCCACACCCCCTAGCATCTTATGGGTGGTGCAGAGGGCTTTAGAGTGAACTCTTTCCTGAATAGAAAGCCAATGTAAAGACCTATGTGCAGCTTAGGCTGACTGGCGGCTTGGAGTACCCTCAAGAATCCTTGCAGCACAATTTTGCATGATTTGAAGTTTCTTAAAGACCGCACAGGGAGCACCGAGATAAAGAGTGTTGCCATAGTCCAGGCGGGATAAGACAAGTGCCTGGACCACGAGCTTTCTTGCTTGAGGTGGTAGCAAAGGCAACACTTTACACAGCAGTCTTAGAATACAGAAGTAGGAGGCAACAACTTTCCTTGCTTGGGTTTTAAAGCTAAGCTCAGAATCAAGCCAGAAACCTAAACTCTTTATTTCGGATTTGGGGACAGGCACAGGGCCCATACATGCTGGCCAGATAGAGGAAATCTCGAGGGGGAAGGGATTACCGAGCAACATAAGCTCGGTCTTATCACCGTTCAGTTTTAGATGGGAATGGCACATCCACCTCATCACCTCCTCGAGGCATGGGACAAGACAAGTAGGGGAACTGCTTTTGTAGTTAAATGCCACCACTAATTGAGTGTCGTCGGCATATGTAATTATCTGCACCCCAAAAGGTAAAACAATGTCCGCGAGAGAAGCCATGTAAACATTAAAGAGAGTGGGACTCAGAGACATCCCCTGAGGCACTCCACAATAAAGGGGCCTAGGGCTTGAAATGGCCTCGCCCTCGAAGACCTGGAAGGATCTACCCTCGAGGAAAGAGCACAGCCTATTCAGGGCTGTTCCTGTTACACCCAGATCTTTGAGTCGATGAATTAGGATACGGTGATTAACCGTATCAAATGCCGTGCTGAGATCTAACAATATCACTGCTAGAGAACCACCTGCATCAAGAATCCTTCTAAAGTCTTCCGCGACTGCCAGGAAGGCTGTTTCAGTCCCTTGAGAGGGGCGAAACCCAGTTTGGGATGGATGCAGGAGTTTTCCAGCTTCAAGATGCCTAGAGAGAGAGTTAAAACATGAATGGCAAAATATCCTAGTTTGCAAATGTTTTCCACATAACTATGGCTTTGCCATATTTGCCACATATTACATCATCTGCTGCATAATCTGATGATTTTAACTAATAAATTGTTTATAGCTTAAACACATCAAAAGTCACTAAAAAATGTGACTTGTGCTGCTGTGAAGTGGAGGGCCCTTTGCAAAGGTTGACTGGTCACCTTTCTCATTGCTGCAGTTGTATGTTCCACTAGTACTAATAAGGAAACATCTTTGCAGAGACTGTTAGCATGTGTAAAAATTTCAAAATAATAAAGTATCAGAAAATTTACAGCACCACTAATACCAGTTTAGGGTATCAGAGCACTTTACATCACACATATTACACAGAGAATCATTCATATGTGTGCAAATCACGGTGTAGGAGATGTTACATAAGATAAAGGACTACAAGGTGTAGGAGTCACATGACAACCGTACTAGTAGGCAGCATAGTTTAATAGTGATTGGTCTGCAGAAACGCAAACTCAGAATTAAAAACATAATACCATGGTTAGGGGTTCTCTTTAATAATCAGAATTGATTTCTACCCAAATGAACCCTTTTTTGCAACATTAGGATAATCGAAGACTGGGGAAAAAAACATAACGCTCTAATTTATACCTTGGAGTTTGCATGCAGCTCTTACATGACAATTAATAGCTCACTGTTCTATGTTAGGATTTTAACTTATTAACTGCAAGTAACAATAGGGTCTCTCTGGCAAAAGCAGTAACCCACTGAGCTATTCACATTATGTGCACTTTGTGATCTGCATGGCACATGTTCTTAGCAGCATGCACATTACACCTCAGCCATTCCTTTTCATGAGTCAAACCTTCCACTAGACAAAACACCATCTCTCTCTACTAAGAACAGTAATCACTGGAGTTATCAAGACATTTTTATTGTTGCCCCAAAATGTTGGAGGCCAAGAAGGAGGCAGCAAGTGCTTTTAAAACCATAATATACTTACAAACACGATGCCCCCACCTGAAGTTAGTGCCCAGTGCGGTCACATTGCCCTAGAACCACCCTGCTCAAGGGTCCTTTGACCTCAGTGACAAAGTCACTGCCACGCTATGGTGTGCTGCTTCATAGGTCTGTCCCCAAGACTGGAGGTGAACTTCATGGATAGTGGTGGACAGGCCTTCAAGGTTAACCCACACTTGCCACTGCTAGGGTCCACCTGCTGGTGCTAAGACACCAGGGCTTTTAAGATCTTGCGGCGCCTTCTAAGGTGTAGCACAGGAATGTGCTCCCTCAGGCGAGTGGTCTGGGAGCCTGGTCACTAAGGCTGAACCTGGTTCATCAGTTCCACTTCAGCAGCTCTGACCATAGCGCCACATCCTCTCCCCCACTGAACACCATACTGCCCCACTGAGAGAAACTTGCACTGCACTGACCCGCTATCAACACATGGATGTGACTAAATTCTAATTGCGCACTAGACAAGAGCAATATGCTGCCAAACTAAAATTAACAGCATCCTACAAAAAAACAAACACTCATAGGGAATGCAAGATTAAATAAAGCATGTGAAATGTAAGCAGGAACAACATGGTTACCTTTTTCCTTTTGCACTCATTATTCTGAAATTAGTGAGTGCTTTTGCATGAAAAGGTAAGGCCATGACTACAGGGCCCGGAAGGGACCCGTTTCGGTGCCCATTGCTTATATCCTTTCAAAACATAGGCAGTATGGTTTAAAAAGACCACATTCGTACACACACAGTCGCTGTACACATTTTGTTTCCCAATACACCCATCAAGCAGGTATTTCAGTACCTCCAGGCAAGGTGCACTTTCCCACCCAGGGAAAACAATGTTGTTCAAAGAGAGAGGAGTAAACAAAAGTATCACTTCACTGGCAAACACTGTAAAGTGGCGCTAATGTGTTTAGGTGTAAATAAATTAATCTGGACACTCTGTCTTGCTTTAATTAGTTATTTATTTTTCACATTTGGAATGTTTTATTTCTCTCCACCCCGAGGCTGCACTTGTGTCAGAAAAAGAAAACGTTTCCAGCAAAAATGTTATTCTTTTTTGGATCCATTTCACAGGGGAGCAAATAAACGAAAGGAGGAAAGAGAGGTTAATACCCATTTCTTGAAGTCTCGGTTTTCACTAACTGAGGAGCGAGACAGAGAGAGAGGGAAGACTCGGAGGCCTAGAGGCCGTCACAGTGGTGTGTGCGCACAGTTTAATTTATGGGGACTTGGGGAGGCAGAAGAGGCTTGCTTGCAGGCGCAGCCGTCTCCCTCCGTGGAGAGTGAGGGGCCCCCTGGAGCGTGGGGGCCCCCCCACACCGCGGGGGCTGCGGGGGCCTGTGTTACGCCCCTGGGGATTGCCCAGTGCCCGCTACGGCCAGTCAGGCCCTGAAAGTAGCGCCAGATTGTGGTGGGACGACACTGATGAACCCTGTAGGACGGACCAGAACCTGTGGGTTCCCCCCTCTGTCTACCTCACTTCTCCTCATGTTTGACTCCTGATTGTTTTGGTGAATTGTGTGGGGGGAACGCACCCAACTGACTCATACTACCTGTGCCGTCACAACTGTAAGTACCTGGTGTGTCGCCCCCTGGGGTGGCGCTGATCCGGGAGGTAGCGGAAATACGGGTCCCTTCAGCAATGGGGAAGGTGGACAAGGTCCAGACCAAGCTCCCATTTGAACAATGTAAAACCAGGACCCGGGAGCCGGGTGATTCCCAACCTCCCCTAGAGCAGTGTGATATGGGGGAAGAAACCCCTGCAGATCTTCGCCAAATCTTAACCACTATGCAAACAAGTCTTAGTTCAATAGATGGCAAAATTGACTTGTTGGTCTATTGTATGGACCGTATGCCAAACACACCGAACGACTGGACATGGCAGAGAGACGAGTGACTGAGGTGGAGGAGGCGCACATGGAGACTGATGTAGAGCAAAAGCAGATGAGTAAGGCCCTCGTGCAGCGGCAAGACAAAGCAGAGGACTTGGAAGCTAGGTCTAGGAGAAGCAAAATACAAATTACTGGCCTTCCTGAGTCCACGTCCACAGGAAACATGGAACTATTTACTGAAACTCTCTTAGTGTCCCTCCTGGGCCGTGAAACCTTCTCTATGTTTGTAATTGAGCGTGCGCACCGCTCTTTGGGCCCTGGACCTCTTCCGGGGGCTCCACCGTGCCCGATTAGTGCCAAACTCCTAAACTATAGGTAAAGAGATGCAGCCCTGAAAAGAGCCAGAGAAATAGGCAACTTGCATTATGAGGGCTCTACTATATTGCTGTTTCCTGATTTCACTGCTAAGGTACAGGAGGCGCGGAGGCGGTTTGCCCCTTTAAAGCGTGCACTGCGCGTCCAAGACCTTGACTATGCTATGCTCTACCCTGTATGTCTCAGAGTAACGATGAATGGCGTTTTGAAGATCTTCCTGGATCCTAAGTCCCTGCAGAAAGCACTTAAGGACTATTCCACAACGCTACAACGCAAGACTGACACAGAACAGTTGCAGGGGGCCGCAGGAGGCGCTATGGATGAAAATGACTAGATCTGGCTCTCATGCTCTGTTTCCAGCAGGACATATGCACTGAGGGGGAGGAGGGTGGGGGGGTAGATGAGCTTTGCAGATGTACAGGGAGCGTATCTCCTTGATAATCGCACTGCGCTATCAATTGCTTCGATCTTGATTGGGTCATGCAGGAGGGAGCGGTCCCACTCTGTTAGTAATATGTTGCTCGGCTGCTTGGGTTGAAGCAGCATTATAATTGCACCCCCTCCTTGCATGCACAATGTGGACGAGTTTGTGTAGGTGCTGGGTGTGTCCATCTAGTGGTTCTGCGGCTTCATTCATTGCATATGCACGATAGTCTTTGAAGGTGGCCTTATTTCCTAACTTGATAGCGAACAATAGTTGACCTGAAGTGGAAGGACGCTGCGGGCCTTGGAATTGCAAATGTTATCTATTTGAGAGATTGAGAAGCTCTGGTTTTTGCTTGGTGGGGGTCGGGCTTTGGGTGCCCGGGCTATTCATAAATGTTTGTGTTTTCAGGATGGGTGGTGCAAACTGCCATAAGGGTATTTCAATGGCTGATTGTCACACTTGGCGACAGCTGAGTGAGTGATGGTGGAGAGGCAACATCCGCCCCTGTGTGTGCACCACCTGATGGCACTATGCCTTACTGGTTTGGGTTATGGGGTGGGAGGGCTATTCGTTTGCGACAAGTTGGGGATGACGCGACATGGCGGGGGGGGTGTTTATTGTTGATAGTTTTCTGTGCCACAGAGAATGCTTTGATCCTAAAGTACATTTAGTCACACTAATCAGATGGTTGGGTTGGACAACATGGGGATAGTTTGGCTTGTCATATTTCCTCGGACATCACTAAGATGACTCAACAAGATGGACTGCTATTTCGATTTTTAACATGGAATGTCAGAGGCCTCAATAATCATCGCAAGGTGCGGAATGTTATTGCATATCTCAAACGGCACTCTGTGGATATAGCCCTATTGCAAGAAACTCATCTACCAAGTTCTTTGCACAGAGAGTACTACAGGGTTCTTTTCATGCCTCGGGGTTCACTTCCTATGCCAGAGGGGTACTCACATGGGTCAACCCGAAGTCAGGACTTAAAATAGTCCTGTACATAGCTGATGCGGAGGGGCGGTTTACCATTTCCAGGTGCTGGGGGAAGGGCCTAGACTTGCTTGTAATTAACGTATATGGGCCTAATTATGATAGCGCTCAATTTTATCAAACCCTTTTCTCATGCCCCAGTATAGATATAGCACTGCCATTGTTGGTGGAAGGCGATTATAACTGCGTTTTAGATCTAATTCTGGATCACTTAGGTGTTCCAATACGTCGTACTTCGGCCTCAGCAAAACATGTCACGGATACGGCCGTACGCCTAGATATGGTGGATGTCTGGCACGGTTTCCGGGGCAAGGGGGTTACACACATTATTCTGAACCACATTAGCTACACACGAGAACAGATTACTGGCTATTGTCGCGAGGCCTATACTCGGAAGTTAGGGACTGTAAGGTTCACCCCCGAACCCTGTCAGGTCATGCTCTCATACTACTGGTACTGCGCAGCCCACAGAAGCGACCTGCCTCATTCACTTGGAGTTTCCCCCTACTCGCTGCTTGACAATGCCTTTAAAGTTGAGATATCTGAAGCGATAGAAGACTTTTTTGGAAACAATGTAGGGTCGGTTACACAGTTCTCCACTGTTTGGGAAACCCTTAAGGTTTATATTAGAGGTATCGCAATATCTAAACACTTGGGGGGGCTGCGCGCAATTAGGAGCAGGCTGGAAAACCTGGAAAAACTCCTTTCTGAGCTGGAGACGGCATTGCGCCGAGACTGAGTAGCTAATGGAGACGAAGAATTGAAAAAGACGCTTGAGGAATATCATGAGGTAGCCGACAGTGAAGTTAAACATCTGGGTAAATATGCAGTTGCTAGAAGCTACGGTGAGGGAGAACGTACGGGAGCCACACTTGCAGCGTTACTACAGCATAGGAGAGAGTCTTCAATGAATTCAACAGTTAAGTCTGATGAGGTAGATATGTTGGTAGACCCTGAAAGTATAGCTAACCAATTTAGACAGTACTGTGCATCTCTTTATTGCTCCGTTCACATGCAGATGATAGCATGATTCACGACTATCTAGAACACAAATTACCCTGGCTCATGAATGAGCATTGTTAGTACTTGATGAGGCTGATGGAAGCCTGGCAACTACAAGAGGTCTTATGCCATATGTGATCAGGAAGTGCCCCGGGGCAGGACGGCTTAACAGTGGCCTTCTACAAAGAATTCAAAGACCTTTTCGTTTCCCACCTAGTAACACTGTTTGAAGAGATCTGTGAATCAGGAGAGATGCCCCCATCAATGAGGGAAGCTATGATAGTTAGTATACTTAAGCCCGGTAAGCCCTCTGAGGAGTGTTTCTCGTTCTGTCCGTTGTCACTACTGAACGTTGATACCAAAATCTACGCAAAGATTTTAGCCAATCGCCTTGCACCGCTAGTCCCAAAATTGGCTAGCATAGAACAGGCAAGGTTTGTTCCAGGCCGTAACTTAACATACAATTTGCGCACTTTCTTCGGTACAGTTCAACATGGTAACCCAGGGCTTAAAGCAACTGAAGTTTTTTTAGATGCAGAAAAAGCGTTTGATTCTGTAGAATGAAGCAATACCAAAGGGGATGATGGACAGAGCATTTGAGTAAATCAAACACTCACCCCCAGTCAACTGATCTGGGTTTAATCCATCATCATTCTTTAGCTCACTCCACCACCCCAATTCAGACATGGCCATATGCAAATCAGTCTGACCATGTGCCTCATGGGAACAGTCCAGCCAGACCTTCCAAGCTGTGTCTTCCCTAGACCGGAAACAAGCATCCTTGGAACGGTTTCGGGTTCATAACCCTCATCAGCCAGGCTATCTTGAATCCAGTGGCAAAGTGAGCAAGGGACCCACGTCTGGGCATACCCTGCCAACTAAGGGTGAACAAAGCGATACCAAAGGGGATGATGGACGGAGCGTTTGAGCAAATAAAACACTCACCCCCAGTCAACTGATCTGGGTTTAATCCATCATCACTCTTTAGCTCACTCCACCACCCCAGTTCAGATATGGCCATATGCAAATCAGTCTGACCCTGTTCCTCATGGGAACAGTCCAGCCTGAACTGCCAAGCCATGTCTTCCCTGGACCGGAAACAAGCATCCTGGGACCAGTTTCGGGTTCATAACCCTCATCAGCCAGGCTATCTTGAAGCCAGTGGCAAAGTGAGCAAGGGACCCACGTCTGGGCATACCCTGCCAACTAAGGGCGAACAAATCGATACCAAAGGGGATGATGGATGGAGTGTTTGAGCAAATCAAACACTCAACCCCAGTCAACTGATCTGGGTTTAATCCATCATCGTTCTTTAGCTCACTCCACTACCCCAGGTCAGACATGGCCATATGCAAATCAGTCTGTCCCTGTGCCTCATGGGAACAGTCCAGTCCGAACTGCCAAGCCATGTCTTCCCTTGACTGGAAACAAGCATCCTGGGACTGGTTTCGGGTTCATAACCCTCATCAGTCAGGCTATCTTGAATACAGTGGCAAAGTGAGCAAGGGACCAAAGTCTGGGCATACCCTGCCAAGTAAGGGTAAACAAAGCGATACCAAAGGGGATGATGGACGGAGCGTTTGGCAAATCAAACACTCACCCCCAGTCAACTGATCTGGGTTTAATCCATCATCATTCTTTAGCTCACTCCACCACCCCACTTCAGACATGGCCATTTGCAAATCAGTCTGACCCTGTGCCTCATGGGAACAGTCCAGCCTGAAATGCCAAGCCATGTCTTCCCTGGACCAGAAACAAGCATCCTGGGACTGGTTTCAGGTTCATAACCCTCATCAGTCAGGCTATCTTGAATACAGTGGCAAAGTGAGCAAGGGACCGACGTCTGGGCATACCCTGCCAACTAAGGGCCAACAAAGCGATACCAAAGGGGATGATGGATGGAGCGTTTGAGCAAATCAAACACTCACCTCCAGTCAACTGATCTGGGTTTAATCCATCATCATTCTTTAGCTCACTCCACCACCCCAGTTCAGACATGACCATTTGCAAATCAGTCTGACCGTGTGCCTCATGGGAACATTCCAGCCCGGACAGCCAAGCCATGTCCTCCCTGGACCAGAAACAAGCATCCTGGGACCGGTTTCGGGTTCATAACCCTCATCAGCCAGGCTATCTTGAATCCAGTGGCAAAGTGAGCAAGTGACCCACGTCTGGGCATACCCTGCCAACTAACGGCGAACAAAGCGATACCAAAGGGGTTGATGGACGGAGCGTTTGAGAAGATTAAATACTCACCCCCAGTCAACTGATCTGGGTTTAATCCATCATCATTCTTTAGCTCACTCCACCACCCCAGTTCAGACATGGCTATATGCAAATCGGTCTGACCCTGTGCCTCATGGGAACAGTCCAGCCCGAACAGCCAAGCCATGTCTTCCCTGGACCAGAAACAAGCATCCTGGGACCGGTTTCGGGTTCATAACCCTCATCAGCCAGGCTATCTTGAATCCAGTGGCAAAGTGAGCAAGGGACCCACGTCTGGGCATACCCTGCCAACTAAGGGCGAACAAAGCGATACCATAGGGGTTGATGGACGGAGCGTTTGAGAAGATTAAATACTCACCCCCAGTCAACTGATCTAGGTTTAATCCATCATCATTCTTTAGCTCACTCCACCACCCCAGTTCAGACATGGCCATATGCAAATCAGTCTGACTGTGTCCCTCATGGGAACAGTCCAGCCCGAACTGCCAAGCCATGTCTTCCCTGGACCGGAAACAAGCATCCTGGGACCGGTTTCAGGTTCATAACCCTCATCAGCCAGGCTATCTTGAATCGAGTGGCAAAGTGAGCAAGGGACCCACGCCTGGCCACACCCTGCCAACTAAGGGCGAACAAAGCGATACCAAAGGTGATGATGGATGGAGCGTTTGAGCAAATCAAACACTCACCCCCAGTCATCTGATCTGGGTTTAATCCATCATCATTCTTTAGCTCGCTCACTCCACCACCCCAGTTCAGACATGGCCATATGCAAATCAGTCTGATCCTGTGCCTCGTGAGAGCAGTCCAGCCCGAACTGCCAAGCCATGTCTTCCCTGGACCGGAAACAAGCATCCTGGGACTGGTTTCAGGTTCATAACCCTCATCAGCCAGACTATCTTGAATCCAGTGGCAAGGGGAGCAACGGACCCACGTCTGGGCACACCCTGCAAACTAAGGGCGAACAAAGCGATACCAAAGGGGATGATGGACGGAGCGTTTGAGCAAATCAAACACTCACCCCCAGTCAACTGATCTGGGTTTAATCCATCATCATTCTTTAGCTCACTCCACCACCCCAGTTCAGGCATGGCCATATGCAAATCAGTCTGACCCTGTGCCCGATCCGGTCCCAGGATGCTTGTTTCCGGTCCAGGGAAGACATGGCTTGGCAGTTCAGGCTGGACTGTTCCCATGAGGCACAGGGTCAGACTGATTTGCATATGTCCATGTCTTAACTGGGGTGGTGGAGTGAGCTAAAGAATGATGATGGATTAAACCCAGATCAGTTGACTAGGGTTGAGTGTTTGATTTGCTCAAACGCTCCGTCCATCATCCCCTTTGGTATCGCTTTGTTCGCCCTTAGTTGGCAGGGTATGCCCAGACGTTGGTCCTTTGCTCTCTTTGCCACTGGATTCAAGATAGCCTGGCTGATGAGGGTTATGAACCCGAAACCGGTCCTAGGATGCTTGTTTCCGGTCTAGGGAAGACATGGCTTGGCAGTTCGAGCTGGACTGTTCCCATGAGGCACAGGGTCAGACTGATTTGCTCATGGCCATGTCTGAACTGGGATGGTGGAGTGAGCTAAAGAATGATGATGGATCAAATTAAACCCAGATCAGTTGACAGGGGATGAGGGTTTGATTTGCTCAAACGCTCCGTCCATCTCCCCCTTTGGTATCGCTTTGTTCGCCCTAAGCTGGCAGGGTATGCCCAGACGTGGGTTCCTTGCTCACTTTGCCACTGGATTCAAGATAGCCTGGCTGATGAGGGTTATGAACCCGAAACCGGTCCCAGGATGCGTGTTTCTGGTCCAGGGAAGACATGGCTTGGCAGTTTGGGCTGGACTGTTCTCATGAGGCACCCAGTCAGACTGATTTGCATATGGCCATGTCAGAACTGGGGTGGTGGAGTGAGCTGAAGAATAATGATGGATTAAACCCAGATCAGTTGACTGGGGGTGAGTGTTTGATTTGCTCAAACTCTCCGTCCATCATCCCCTTTGGTATTGCTTGATTCTGTAGAATGGGCATTTAGGGAGGCAGTATTAGGAAGAATGGGGGTGGGTGAAATATTTCTTAAGCTGGTTGCAGTACTGTCCAATTCACCTATTGCTAGAATTCGAATAGGTGATATGGTTACCGCTCCTTTAAAAATGTCTTGAGGCACCAGGCAGGGTTGCCCACGGTCCCCTCTTCTATACGCTATAGTGGCAGAACCTCTAGCATGCGTGCTAAGGATTTCGTGGGCTCTGTTTTCCCAACTACAATTTAATAGTGTCATTGTATGCCGATGACACTTGGCTTTACATTAGGGATCCAGAGGTCAATCTGTCTCCGGTGCTCAGAGAAGTTGTCCGATATGGGGAGCTTTCGGGCTTAAAAATCAATTGGACTAAATCCATAAATTTCCCTTGACCAAATCCACCACTCCTATAGAGTTGGATTGTCCTTTAACTTGGTCCACAGACCCAGTCCGGTATGTAGGCATTCAGATTCACACCGATCCGGAGATAGTTTTTAGGGAAAATTATGGGAGGGCAGTTACTGAACTTGAGAAGGATGTGGACGGCCGGATACGGTTGCATATCTCACTACTTAGGCGGTTATCGCTGATGAAAATGGTGATTCTCCCTAGGTTTTTGTTTCTATTCTTAAATATTCCAATGGTCATTTCTGCACACTTTTTTAAAACCATTACTTCCATACTGATGAAACTGGCATGGGCGGGAAAGGAGCCGCGCATTCAATGGCAGGTGCTCACCCTACCTTACCGTCTTGGTGGGCTGGGTGCCCCTTATATGGACCTGTACTATAGAGTAGCACAAAGCTCCCAAGCGTTCCATTGGATGCACCAGAATTTTGACCCTCAACACTTACATATCGAAAAGGTGGCTGTCACCTCTACTGATCTCCCCACTCGCTTGTTTAGCTCCCCAGACCATCGTATGGGAATTCTTGACTCCATTAACTCCACTATACATGCGTGGCACAACCTGATGAAAAGACAAGCGTGCAATATACTATACTCCCCAATTGCCCCGCTGGAATGGTGTGCTTGGCTTCCTATGAGTGGGGACCGGGCAAAACTCAAAGCATTAAAGACCATAAACATAACTAAAGCTGATGACCTCTTCTTGGAAGGGAGAGCTCGTCTGTGGGCTAAATTTGAGGTGGACAATCATGAAGTCACACCATTAGCGAAATTTCAGTACCATAGGGTGAGACATGCCGTGCCAGAGATACTAGGCGAAGAAATGGCGGAGCCACCGGAGGTAGCTCCTCTCACACTTATGTTGAAATCAGAATCCCCCTGCAGATTGGTGTCCAATATTTATGGTGTGGTGCAAGCCTACCTTAAGAATTTTTATACAAAGTCCTGGCTGGAGTGGCAGAATGATCTAGACATGATTGTTGATGATGACACCTGGGGATACAGTTGCGAAGGGATGCAGCGAGTCTCCTTGAACGGCCACCAGCGACTAATTTATTTCAAATACTTGCAAAGAGTCTACTACATGCCTGAGCGTCTTTTTAGGTATGGGTTGCGTGAGACAGCTGAGTGTGAAAGGTGCAGAGCGAGCCCTGCAGATTTCTTACATGTGGCTTGGTTGTGTCCAATGATCGCCAAATATTGGGAGCAGACATTCCAGACACTGAGCAACATTACTGAGGTGACTATATCCCCTGATCCGTTGATTGCCTTGTTGTGTTATACTAAGAAAATAAAGAAGGAAATTCAAAGATTGGTTGAAATGGGTTTATTAATTGCTAAGCGTAGAATAGCAATGTGCTGGACACGTGGTCCCCCACCCACTATGTAGGAGTGGTCACGGGATATGTTTTACTGCAACACACAGACGGACTTGTACAGTGAGCCCCCCCCCCCCCCAAGAGTTGCCCTAAGAACGTCCGAGGATTGTGCCAAGTATATTTAGCGGAAAAGGCTCTACCGGCCTCTGACTCGGTCCCTGACACTGCAGGCACCTCACTGTGATTGTCAATGCTGGCAGCTAACACGTCACTGGTTCTTGGGGTCAAATTGAGTAACCAACCTGACATCTATTTCAAAGCATTAGTGACATGTAGTTGTACCCGCTGTGTACTTTTGAAGACACTACTGTGGTTCTTGTTTGTTTACAATTGGATTTAATTTCTTCTTTTTTTTCTTCCATATGTAAATGATTCCAGTATGCATACTATGTCATGTGCTATTCATGTTGCTCAGCTAAAAGAAGCAAGAAATGTCTTTATTAATATGTAAATCTCATTAAATAAAAACATTTAAAAAAAGACTTCTCTATCATATTATTTCCGTGTTTGCTCCAGTCACTTATCACAAAATTAAAAAAAATACTACACTATTTAAGAAATATACTTGGGCTTGGGATGTGTCCAAAGTTAAAGTTGTCAATCGTGGTCATCCTTCAGTGCTGCCACTCAACACTAGCCTCCTCAGTTCATTCTTTATCAGTGGGTCGGTGCCTTAATCTCTCTAGCATTCAGTCATGCCCATCCTTAAATAGTCTTCAGCGACCCCTGACAATCCTGCCAATGGCTGACTTATCTTATGCTTACCTTGTGTTAGAGAACGTTGCTCTCCCACCATCACTCTGCTCCCAGAGCAGACCAGTGACTTAGACCTGTTAAAAGGATGGGCTGGATGTGGGGTCATGTGATCTGTCATCTCAGTAAAGACAATGTGGTGGGCCAAGGAAATTCATTAGCTTGAAAGGGACAGAGGTGAAACCTGCATATTCATGGTGTAGTATAAGAGGAGACATGTAGGAAGGAATTCCTTGGTTCCAAAAGCCCACACTAAGCAGGAAGGACCCAAACCGAGTGGGGGGGGAGGGGGTAGCTACCTCTAGAACCAGTATTAAGTGGATACAGAGGAGGGGACCCATTTCCCTAACACACCTCTGACTGGCATACAGACTCCCTCCAAGGATAGAACGTCTGTGCCAAGAGGCAAACAGGATGCTACAGGGGTCTCTGTGTTGCCTGCAGGATTTTGTTTGTGCAATGCGCAAAAACAACCCTGAGAGGTTTTCTCTTCTCTCTATGTGTGCTGCAGAATGTAGCACACAGAGAAAGAGGAAAAATGAGGAGAAACATTTCTCCTCATTATGCCTGTCCTGCAGAGGCTTGTATTTTTGGCGCATTCCCAGGTTTCCAAGTTCTTGTAAATTTGGGACTGCATCAAAACCCATGGATTTGGTGTGGGAACACCCATGGAAACACCTCCCTGGCGCAGAGTAATGCAACACAGCGATTTGGGATGCCTTACATTACTCATGATTTAGGAAGCCGTGCCGGGCCACGCAAGCCATGTGTGGCTTCATAAATATAATTTTTAATTTGCGTCGCTCTTGCACCAAGTTGCTCGAATATGCATTTACCTTGAAAAAGAACAAAGGCAAGAGGCGGTTGGCAAAAAGGAACAGCTGTTTAATTTAACTAGTTAAACACTTCGGCTGAGAGCACAATACACAGGAACGGGTCGCAGGACTGTGCAAGCTTAGTTTTAGGTACAATAAAATACATGTGGCGATCCTCGTTTGGTAAAAGAATGTGGGCTTTGTCTGTGGAGTCATAAATAAAGGGTCTTTGATAACAAATGTAGGTGGATTGACCTTGCGTGAACCCAATGTGGGCCAGTGGGCAGTGCTTCCAGCTGTCTGGCATGAGGGGTGCAAGATCACTGTGTGTACTGTGTGTGCTGTGTCCTGATTGACTTTATGTTCCTAACTCCACTTGGCATCTAACTTTATGGTGTTTGTGAATTCGCACACCCTTCCGGCCATGTGTTCTTTATTGGGGCCAATTTCCTTGGACCATCGTGGTGTCTCTGCGTTTATCTGGGGCTGGATCTGAGTTTCCTGTTCACATGTTTGTTTGCTGGCTATGTGCCACCCCACCTGTGAACTGTCAATCAGTTACTGCTGAACTGGGTTGCAGAGCCTACTTGATCACATATTTTCGAGTTGGGGTTCATGGAGGTGTCATGATTTCATTCATATATGCGAGTGTACCGTCATAAACATTAGCATAATTTTCAGAAATATCAACATTCCCCCCTCTAGTTGAATTTATAACTACATTATCCAACCAATAATGCATGACAGTCACATTGTTGGGGACATATTGTTCTTCAGTCTTGACTACTACCACTTTCCTATTTACTTGCATTCTACCTTATTTGAGGACTGTATTTTTACAGCAGGAAAACCCCCAATTGTGGGAAACCACACAAGAACAATAAAAAGATGAGAATGGGTAACAGTGGTATGCATATCCCAGTCAGCCACCTTGGGAGCCAGGCAAACCAATTCAGATGCTGTGCCTACTCAGGGGTACCTACCTCCTCATGCTTGTCTCTTTGTAAGTGGTGCTGTGCTTGGATGGCACGAGTCAAAGTCCCTTTATCTAGGTCATTACCTGGTATCAACGGGCAGCAGGACGCACTGATCTTGGACCACACCTCCCTCCGTTGTGGTCATTAAGTCCAACACATATCGATATTGCATCACCATGAGGTGGATTGCTCTCAGTTTGTCTTTGATTGCAATAAGGCCACTTTCAGTCCTGTTTATCATCTTGAGAAGCTCCCACCTGGTTATCATTAACCAGCAGGCATTTGCTTTCTTCTGTACTGTGAAGAAGGGTATGGACCCTCTGCATTGATTTGAGTGTCAGAAAATAGTCTGAACTCAGCCGGAATGTTCTTGTACTGAACCCAACCAAAATATACAGCAGTTCTTTTCTCTCTAGCCTGATGCAACAAAATCCTCTAGCAGGTGTTGATGCTGCTTTGACAGATCTTCTTCTGGAATGACCAGGGCTGGGGTGTGTATTGTAATGAGGGAGAAGAGGCCATGCCATCCAGGGACGAGCTGTGTGCAAGCGAACTTGCCACACTGCCAGTAGTAATCCATCAGCGTGGAGGTGCCCCTTTGCATGTCCAAAAAGTGCAGTTCTGTACCACAGTTCTCATTTATTCTCAGAGTAATGATTCCTTTGGCTCTGAAACACAAGGAATACAGAGTAAATTCCCATACAATTAAGGGTTGCCTCTTTCCTACTCAACCACGTATATCTATTCACTTCAGTGTCCCAGATTTCCTGACATGAGATAACTATGTTTTTATTCAACCCTCCCCTACGAGACGAGTTTCACTTGGCATCATTGAGGTGGATGGCCCAACATTGGAACTCTATGTCTGGGTTCCATTTGTTATTTAAGAAGACAGCACCAGAAATGCTACGGGCCATCCTGGGATCACAGATGGAGGCGGGAGCAGATATGCCCATGCATTGGTGTGGTGGTTTAGCTACCTCTGAGAATCTCTTTTATGGAAGGTTTCGGGGCAAAACAGTATCCTCCCCAAGGTGCCCCTCCTGCGCATCCTATCTACCTCTGTTTGAATGTCAGTAAGCTCGGTGAAAAGATATAGTGCTGTGGGATTGGTCTGGTATCGGGTCAGATTCACTACTACTCTATTGGGTTCTACTCTGTTGGGTTGTATCTTGGCCCTAATCCTACATAGATATAGGTGGAGAAGGTATTTTGCTCATTCGGGAGCTATTTCTTGGGACAAGTAAAGTATGTCTGCGCCTACTGCATGCGGTATCAGTGAACAGATATAACACGATGAGGCTGTTGTCTTGGAGCCCACTGTGGTCATGTAATTATACCACATGTTGTGTAAGAGGGCGCTGTGTATTGCATGTGGAATGCTAGTGTTGGGTTCGGTGTTAGTGTAAGTGATGTGGGAGAGGTCCCTACGGAAGTGCGGTGATAACTTTGGGGTAGACTCCATCGGACTAGGCTGTGCATTGATGACAAATGGATGCAGAAACACCCATAGCAAACAAAGGGTACATAGAAGTGCAACAAAATATAACTTATGGAGCATTGTAGATCTTGGTGCTGGATCCAGAGAAGGTGTCAATGATCCTGCAGCAATTGGAAATCTCTTTAGTTCAAGAAAGTTCGAGGTAAAAAGAAAGTACAGTTTGCAGGTCTTAATGTACACACTGTAGATCCTGCTGGGGTGCTGAAGTGACAGCAGAGAAGGTGGTGCATTTAGACGTCAACCTGTTAAATAAGAGCTATGTTTGTGTGGTTAGTTAGAAACAATACATCATTGCACAAGCCTTCATTTTTCTTCGTGGTTCCTGTGCTTTGCTTTGAGAGGTATGATTTTCCCTATTCATTTGTGCCATTTTAGTGAGGCATCGGAAGGTTACCGTAGTGGGGGAATCGTATTTTGAAAAGTGCATTATGGTACATGGGACACATTAATTTTGTTTCTTTTGAGGGGGTATGCTTTTCCTTATTCATTATTAGTTCATGCCATTTGAGTGAGGCACCAGAAGTTTGCCCCAGTTGGGGTATCTTATTTTGAAAAGTGCATTATGGTACATGGGACACATTCATTTCTAGGGGTTGTTGCACTTTTAATTTTCATGGACTGCCAGTTGTTCTCCCTCTCTGTACCTAGCAGGCAGGCAAATTGGTGTAATATTTGTTTTACGGGATTATCTCGTGAACATTTGGTGTTATTAACCCATTTAGAGTTACAGGGGCATCGCCAGTCCTTCTCTCCACGGTGTACCTAAAAGGTGCTATGGGTGCAGTTGGTGTTTCGACCTACATGTGTGTGGTGTGATGTATATCGGAGGGGGCATTCCGCAAAAGAGTACCCTGAGGTCATGTGTATACCCCTCTAATGCCGGCATGCGGCATGCAATGTGACGCTCCCACTGGCATCATGTGTCTTGACTATGCCACTCGTCTCGAAACTTCCTTTTGGGCTAGCTTTGGGCTTTTTTTATCGGTCTGTTGGGTGCTACCTTAGATCCCTCGTGATTGGTTATCCATCTTTTAAGGAAAATGGATTTGGTCGGAAAGCTATCCTGTGGCCTCCGTGGGTTTCTGATATTTCAGTGTCTGAGCCTGAGCTTACTGTTTCCTTTGGATGATGTGTGCAAGGCCTGGTGTGTTGTCTGACTGCTAGGCCTGGCGAGGTAGTGAGAGCATTTTCAAGATCTAATCTCAAATGGAGCTGTGATATACTTTTGCAGACCCCCTCTTCCCCGGCACCCTCTTCTCCTTCAGACCCTGTGAGGAACAAGGGAGGATAAAACATTGCTGCTTGGAGAACCCAGGTCAAGAACTCATTGAGATTCGTGTAGTGAAGAGGATTGGCTGGGGCAGTAGGCTGGTTGGACTTCCCTTCCTGACCGACTCTGCACCATGCGATGCCTTGCAACCTGTTGGATCTTATGCAGTGGAAGTGAATGGGAAACCTGGCTCCCAACATTGGCGGACAGACATCATTTTGGAACTGAAAGGGGGCCTCCATTGGCTGAAGCCCTTAACTTTTGGGGGTGCTGCGGTTGGAACCACAAGGCATGAATGAATTCTTTGTCCCCAGAGATCCAAGAATGGAGTCCCTTCCATCTGGTTATTGAAACACGTCCCAATTGGACTTGGCTTTGGGGATGTTGGTGCCTGCTTTAAAAGACTGGATGGGTAGTCGTCCTGCCCCCCTCGTCAGACTGCCCTCCCCCTGGGGTGTGGTCAGCCAGCCCTGCCCTGGGGGATGAGCAGCAGAGTAGGACCTAGGCTCCCGCTGGTACCATGGAATGGCAGACCCTAGCGAGGTTACCCGATTGACAGAACACGTTCAGACGCCTTGACTTCCTTAATGCAATGCTGATATTGTCTCATTGTTTATTCTTTTGAGTTTTGGTACGGTGAGTTTGTGGGATGTGTATGAGATGGATGGCTCGTTACCGGGAGTTTTGACTAAATGTATGTTTGAGTTCTGTGTTTGTGTGAAGGCATTGCCTCCCCAGACAGTTACCCTCCCTGTCTTGGTTGTGGCTTCTGTCTCTGTTGGGCAGGGTACCCTGTCCGTGGCTGCTGCTGTCACATACATTCCCAATTACCTGATCTCTGTTATGCTGGTGCCATAGCTGGCTGTCTTCCCTGCCGCTGTATGTATGTTCGGTTCAGGTTTCCCAGCATTTGGCTTCATGGATGGGGGCTTTTGCAGGGACTGGCCCATGTCTTTATCGACTTCTGTGTATGATATGTTTTTAACCGGCATCCGTTGACCATGTGGCCCATCTAGCAGCAGTAGTAACATTCTCTGAGGTCTGGCTTCTGACACCCCTCCTTGATTCCTGCCATTATATTTAGGTTAGCTCTGAGGTTTTGAGGTGGAGCCACCATCAAGACTAATGCCATTTGTATGCTCATGGCCAATGCGGCCCCCTCGAGGGTGGTCCTCTGTAATTTGCGTTGAACCAACTAAGCTGTTCTCTCTGGGTTTGCTCCTGTTTCTCCTTATCCTTCTCCTGTTTCTGTTTGTAGCAGTGCAATGCGTGGGCCTGTATCTCCTGCTATGGTTTGCTGTCTAACCCTAATACGCTATCCAAACCGGTCTGTTTTTTGGTGGGCAGCCCCTTTATGAGGATGTTATAGAAGAACGTGACTTGTGGGCCCATATCAGTCCATGACTGTCCTGTCTCCTGTCCCCAACGTTCTCTCATTCTATCCAAAAACCCAGTTATGGTCTCCCCAGGTTTTATAGTTTCTGACATTAACCCTCCTACATCTGGGCAGTCAGAAATATTTCCCTCAGGGCCATCCAGATCTGGTGCCGGTACAAATTGAATGCGGCCCCATCATGCTCAGTATTTGTCAGTGACTGCTGGGAAGCGAGCTCAGGTGAACACTGTGTTAGTATGTTCTCTGATGAGGCTACTTAGCATACTTGAAACATCGCCTAATGCTAGATTTACTCCTGTGGTGTTCTTCTCAAAACATGAGATCCATTTCCCCAATCCATCCATTAAGGACAGCAATTTGGTCCTTAGCCCTTCTTTATCCATCTAAGCCTGGCGCATATAGATTGGTCCCTGGCATTCTCTTCTGCAGCAGTGGCATTGGGGAACTCCACTGGTTTTTCCCCAATGTAGCATTCCCATCTTCTTAGGCATTCCTGCATATAGGGGAAGCTCCACTTGGGATCTACCTCTCCATTCTGGATACAGTCTTCCATGACAGCCATGTCCTCTGGTTTGAAGGATCCCTCCTCTGGCCAGGGCCTATCACACTGATCGTTTCCCTCGGTCGAGCATGCTAACAGGTAGCAACATGGTTGTGCAAAGACCTCACCTTCCTCTTGGGCCACTATTTCCCTTGGGATTATTCTATCTATCCTGTGCATCTGGGAGAGGCATCAGATGTCTTTGTCGCTGCTCCCCTTGTGAGCACACAAAGATACTATCCTACTTCTTCTATGTCGCAATTGATTTTGTACCAGGCAACTATATTCCCTGATTTCCTGGTCGGCACCTCTCCTACATTGATGATCTTGTGAGACCCAGGTCCCAGCCGAAACCCTCTCCTCTAGCACTACCTCGGATTCTACCTCGAATGGTACTCTGTGGCTACCCCCCCTCTCCACATGAGGAGGGTATGATGCTCCTCATTCTGGCAGGGCTTGAGCTCTCCCTCTCTCCTTGGTTCACGCCTGTCTTCGACCTCCCACCTGCCTCCTTCATTCCAAACTATTTGCGGCTATTTTAGGTCAGAAGTTGCCTTTGAATTTGCTACCCGTTGTTTCTTCGGGTACCGGAGCAAACCCTATGGCTCCCACCTTGTTGTCGTATTGCTAACCATAACAGCTATGAATCTCCCTGTTACCCGAGTGTGTTCACTTGACCCGGTGGGAGTGCGGGGTCTTTGCGCCACTAGCGCTTGATGGGCCGAACATGACGGATGGGGGTTGAGCTTCGGGGAACCCTAGCACTGGATTGGGGTAGTGCCTGGGCCTGCTGCCCTGTTAGTTTTTCATGTCTAGACCTAACAGCTCGTTGCTTGGTAGGGGACCCTCCGGTTCCCTCGACTGGAGGGTTGGTGTATCCTAATGCAGGGATAGCTGGGGAGAGCACCTTCATACCTACATATGGCAGGGGCGTTTTGCTTATCAATTGTGAGATAAGATTGTGGGCCTGGGCCTCCTTGAAGATGGCCAAGAGCTCTAATAGTGCCACTCTCTTGTCCTTCTCTCCTGAGTATTTAGTCGTCACGTGTGTCCTCATCTGTTTTATTTTTTTAGTGTCGAAGGATCATTTTTCTGGCCAGGGAAACGCGTATGCCTTACTGTATGCGTGCCATTCATGGCAATACTATTGAAGTGTTTTTACTTGTGTGGGGAATCAGGTCTGCATGTGTTTTAGTGGTGACTCCATGATGAATTGGGTACCTTTTATTTGACAAATACACACTAATTTAGCTGATATTTTTTAGGGAGGAGGGAGACATTTTAAGCTATACTTTGGTTGTAGGGAACTGATACACACGGGGATTGTTAGTCATAACAACTACCCACTATGAACTCCAATACTAACTAAGGATACTTCACTATGTGCAGCTCACAAACATAAACAGAAATGCATATGAAGGATCACAACCTAGAAGAATGTGCAATTGTTAACACGTAATGAAATTTCGCAAAAAAAGCAGACTTTACTGTGGTGTAAAAGAGAGATTGTGAAAAGATGGCGACACCATATGGCATGTCAAGGCAGCGCAAACACAATACTCAGATGACATACAGTTGCATTAAATTACTAACATCAAAACAACAAATATCTTACCTCAATTTCACTACTACAAAAATAATCAAAAAGTGACAGAGAAAAAAAATATGATCTTTGTCAAAAATACATTAGCCCGCTCCTAGCGTATGCTTTCTAGTAACCTGGGGAAACCATGCTCTGTACACGTGACTAAGCGAGCGCGATAGTCTGTCAATATTGGCTACGGACAAAGAAAAAAAAATTTTCAGGTAGAAAAGGAATAACTACTCAGTTTGGACCCATAAAGTGTGTTTAATGTGCCAGATTTCTGTCTGTGACAGGGTGCTCAGGTTATATTTTTGCGCTTCTTCCTAATTTGCCATGCGCCAAATGCTGGGGACTGAGTATCAGATGTGGTTTCTTACCCATCTAGCAGTGACTTCACGATGGACCTCCGCCCCGTGGATTCCGCAAAACTTCCAGTCAATAGCGGTGTCTGCTCACCTTCCTTACTGTGCAGATGTCGATCTGTTTGGGCGGGGTCCTTCTCCTTTGGCTGCAGTCAGCCTTGAGGTACCAATCTCTCCTGACTGTCTCACCAAAATTTGCTCGAATGTGAATTTACCTTGAAAAAACACAAAGACAGGAGGCAGTTGGCAAAACAGGAACAGTTGGTTTAATTAAACACTTCAGCCGGGATACAACCCACAGAATTGGGTCTGAGGACTGTCTCAAAGTACAATCAATTTGTGCGGGCTTATATGGAGTTTTGGGTACAATAAAAGTACACACGGCGATCCTAGTTTGGTAAATGTGGACCTTGTCTGTGGAGTTATAAATAAAGGGCTTTTGAAAACAAATGCAGGTGGCTCGACCTTGCGTGGGCACAATATTGACCAGTGGGTAGCGTGTCCAGATATACCCCATGAGAGGCGCTGCGTGTTTTGTGTGTGCTGTGTCCTGATTGACTGTGTGTTCCTAACTCCATGTGGGATCTAACCTTATGGTGTTTGGGAATGCATGCACCCCTCTGACCCTGTGTGCTTTATTGGGCCAAATTTCCCTGGACTATTGTGGTGTTGCTGCGCTTATGTGGGGGCCAGACCTGAGTTTCCTGTTTGTGCGTTTGTCTGGCTGTTACGTGCCACCCCACCTGTGACCTGTCAATCAGTTACTGAGGGCCTGGGTTGCAGTGCCTGCTTGATCCCGTATTTTCAAGTAGGGGTTGATGGAGAGTTCATGACAGACAAATTTGACAATAGCAATGAGATTTCGTTCATATATGTGAGTGTACCATAATAAGCATTGGCATAGTTTTTATCAATATCAACAACCATATTGTGTGGTGCCAGAGTGGCGCAAAGAGGCTCACAAGTATGTCCCTAAATGAGAAAGTAAACAGGACAGGAATGGACCCACTAGGTGTATCTGACCCATGCTCCATCGTGGTGGCTTGAAATCATGCCTAGGTCCCGCTTTACTGTTTCCATAGACCACTATTGTAACACGCATGCAGTCCTTGGGTCGGGCTCGACCTGAGGAGATATAATAAACGGCGAGAGGCCGCTCGGGGTCTTCCTGCCAACGTATAACTGACAGTGTGGTGTGCCCCTTTATTTCAGTGCTGTGCAGGCCCTATCACCCCGGGCCCCCCATCGCTACATTGGCGACAAGGGCGGTCGGACTCCGGTGCAACGCAATACTGTGCCTGCTGATGAGTGTGCAGTGCCCACCCGCAACACTCCTTCAGCCAAGGAACGGAGGGACATTGCCCCCCCTCGTGCCTGCTATCGGCGTCCTGGGCTGTGCTCCTGTGCCCTGTGCTGCCACCCCGCAGTGCCTCGCCTCACCTGCCCTCGCCTCTGGCACGTCTGGTGTCGGCCTGCTCCGGCCGCAGCAACCTCTAGCCCCGCGAAGCCACCTTCCAGTCATGGCTCTGTGCCCTACACTGAGCGGCATCTTCGAGCACCCTGCAGGCATGCTTCCCAGAGGTGACGGGGAGCATGCTCAAGTCGGCGGTGCGTGCATCCAGGATATGATGCACGCTCTGGTGAGTCAGCCAGCTCCGGGGAAGCGCCTTAATGACGCGCTGCAGCACGGCAGGTCTCAGGCGCCCTTTGCATTAAAGAGGATTGCCCCACGTGACCGGTGATCCAGCGGTAATTTCACGGTAATTTCTCAATGCAAAACCTCATTTACCTCTAATTTACCGCTGTAAAGGTACTGGACCCTTGCCACTGTATATTACCTTCAGGAGACTTTACATAAACATGAAAAATCAAAAATGCAATTAATATTTAAGCCAATAAAGAGAGTTGTGAGTATTTTTAAGGGTTTTATTTTCTAGTTAAAAGTTAAAGTTCTCTGACCCTTTATTAATTAGTCAAATATCAATCAGGTTACAGAATTGAAAATAGGAAAAATAGAATTAATACAAAACATATTATAGGTTGCATACAAAGGACTTCATAAAGGAGGAAAACCCCATATTCTATGTCAGTCAGAACTCTTTAAAGAGTTTCAAGAAAAATATAATTCAAGAGTGAGTTTGCAAGGCTAATCAATAAATAATAATTGGCAAAAATCTCCCATAAAGAGAAATAAATGCATAAGACAAATACATCTTTCAAAACTAGCTAGTTAGTCAAAGCATAAACTTAGAGTTTTAGCATCTAAATCTAAACCTTTTCTATCAGCTGCACTCGCTGCCCTGGACTGTTCAATCTGCCGCTCTGTGCTGTGAGAGACAGCCCGCCCTTCACAAGACCACAGAGGAATGTGAACTGCCTTGCCAAAAATATGACGTGCAAGGACTCTCTGAAAAAACATATGAGCAAGAACCCCCACCTCCCTCTGTCTCTCCTCGGATGTAATCTCCTCCCTGGCTGCACCCGCGAAGTTCACGTACCTAACCCATATGATGTCTGGTCTCATCTGCTCCCTCTCCTCTCTCCTACTATCTCTTCTAGACCTACAGCACTAAGCTGACACGCCCTCTATGGGGTCATTATTAATACTCTAATTCTTGGCTGACTACACTAATAATGTTGCAGTTTCAGTAGAAACTCGCACTGTGATTGGTTAGTATACGTGACATGAGGGTCTTACCATCCTGTTCTCATTGCAAAACCAGTTTTAACAAAGGAAGCGTTAATGCTTAATACAATCATATATTTCATCATCAATAATTATACAAGTATGCAACATTAAGGCAGAAAAATGTATCAGTCCATTTCTTCCTTCATTTCACATCCCACAACCACTGGTACATTGGCATGATAACAAGAATGTACAGTTCCCTGTGGCCTTGACCCATGTGTCTTCACTTGAGGCACTTGGCAGTTCTGGGCATGCGTCTCTTATTCAGTACAATTCTCAGCCATGTTGGATTCCCAGGCAGCCATTTTATGGTAGGCCAAAAACAAAACGAACACAAAAAAGTATTAATTTATTAAATAAAATCCATTATGTTTACCTTTCCCCATACTTCTATTACCCTGTATTAGTTATTACCTGCGAAAAGCTATTAATTTAAAGCAGCTTTTTTTTATTATTTGTGCACATCATGCAAAAATGTGCAATGTACAACATAGCATAAACATGCACCAGTGCAAATTTTCAAAGCGCAAACAGTTTATACATCAACATGCTCTAATGTTTTAGATAGCTTTTCATGCAAAATGCTTTTGCCCCACGTGTAGTGCATGGTTGATTAATTAAGACACATTTTAAAAAGATGTGTTATGAACCGAATATGTATTGTCTAAATATGCAACAAAGCCAAAGTCTCTTGAGACGGAAACAGGGAGTGTAGATTATAAGGGGAAGGAGCTGGAAGGAGAGAACACATTCCATTTTATCTTCAAAGCTAATAAGGAAAACTGCAATCACGAGTTTCTCTACACTGTAAAAACACATGTTAATTCAGCACAAACATTTCAGACTGAAAGCATTTTGACCATTTTATGTCTTTCACTTTGCATGTACCAAAAGTGCCCCTTATAAAAAGCATTTGACTAGGCCTCATTTCATATTTCATGTGCCATGTGTTTTCACTTGCACCAAAATCTGCAGGCCAATTTAAGTGCAGTCTGCCTGAGACACAAAACAGAGCAATGCTTAATCTTGAGAAATCTAGCTCTATCACCGGCGCCTCCCGCTCTGCGCAGCAGTGGCAAGTTTAAAAGCCACAGAGAGCCATTCAGGCCCTGCAGTCCTTAATCACTGGAGAGCACTAAGCACACCTTCAGCCCACTCCAAGGGGGAGCCCTCCAGGACCAACAGGCTGCGCACTGCCACAGCCCAGGGGAAGACCACGCAAAGAGGCACCCCTTTTCTGCCACACAGCCCACAGGTATAAAGTGCCATTTCGACAAGGACAAGCAGGCACGGTGCATCGCACTTCCTCAGACCCACCAGTCACGTGGCTATCAGCCACCATACACCCCGCATGCAGGACCCCTAGTGGAGACACCGCGCCACCGCAACTGCGCCCGAGCACACCAACACCATGAGCATGCCGTCCGCAACAAGCACTGATGGCCAGCAGGCCGGAGCGAGCAGACCACGTGGAAGTGATAACGGCCCACCACCAGGTCACAGCCACGTGGTCGTTTCACCACTGCAGCCCTTCAGCGAGACTGCTGACCCGGCCACGGCAGCCCCACGATGGAAAGTGTGGATTGGATTATTGAACCACTATTTCAGGGGCACCAGGGAGACAGACGGCGCTGTGAAAAGATCGCTGCTCATATACTATGGCGACGCTGAGATCTACGATCTGTTTGAGAAATTGCCCAACACAGGGAATGATGATGACTATGAAGCTGCGGTCGCCGCGCTCATCAGGCATTTCGATCCCCAACTCAACCCTGACATCGAGCGTATTAAGTTCAGGCAAGTGTCACAGTTAGACACAGAGTCTGTGGACATGTTCTATGCGTGGCTGCGCAGGATAGCAGGCATATGTGCCCTCAAGGACCAAAGGGAAGAAATATGCGGACAAGTCATCCAGGGATGCCGCTCAGTGCTGCTACCGAAACTGATCCTTCAACAGCCGGGGATCTCCCTCGATGAGATCCTCATCCTGGTCAGGTCCCACAAACTCTCAGATGCACGGGCGGGCGAAATGGAAGCTGCCCTTCATAGGACCGCCGCAGCACCACAGACACTGAAGTATGCACCCATTAAGGAAGAGAGAGTCAAGGCCATACAACGGCACCCGAGTACGGCCCATCCTCCACCGCGGCCGTCTACGAGTGGGGCGTGCGGCAACTGTGGGGCGGAAAACCCGTCAACAGCAGTGTAGGGAGCAAGGGGGAAGAGGTGCTCCGGCTGTGGAAAAGTGAATCATTTCGTCAAGTTGTGTAGAAGCGGACGGTCTCGACAGACGTACACCAGGCCTCAGGGAATGACGCAACGTCTACGCCAGGTGTCACTCGATGATGCACAATCACATGATGACGAAGTGACGCGGGGTGCTGCCTCACTCTTGAAAAAGATGACGACGAGGTGTCTGTCATATTCTTCGTCAGCAGGTCAGACAAACACCGAAGGCCGCCGCCGATGTGCTCTGTCCTGGTAGGAGGGTCTGCAGTCCAGGCGCTCATCGATACTGGTGCATCGGTCAATGTCATGGACTCAGAGCAATACGAACGGCTGTCACCACGACCCCCTCTTGCACCTACCAAGGCCCGGATGTACACCTATGGAGGTACGCACCCTCTGCCACTCGGAGGAGTCATCAAGGCTGAAGTCACCAGTGATGAACACGTCACAAGGGCCCGATTCCTCATCACAGAAGGGAGAAAAGGCACCCTTCTCAGTTGCCACACCGCAGAAGACCTCGGTCTGGTCTTCTTCGCTCGTCAAGTCTATGACTCCCACCCTGACGCCATCTTGCATGAATTCCCGGCACTGTTCACAGGGCTTGGGAAGCTGAAAGGGAAGCAGTTCAAGCTCCACATTGACCCCACCGTGAGGCCTACAGCCCTGTGACACTGGAGGGTGCCGTTCAATCTCTGCCTGCAAGTAGAGGCAGAACTGAAGAAACTCGAGGACCTCGACGTCATTGAGAAGGTGTCAGGCCCCACACCGTTGGTGTCCCCGTTGGTCATGGCCCCCAAGCCAAAACAGCCCAGTGCCATACGGCGGTGTGTGGACATGAGGCTCTCAAATGTGGCAGTTAAAAGGGAACGTCATCTCACCCCCACCATGGATGACATTGTGGCGGACATAAACGAAGCCAAGTGGTTCTCCAAGCTGGACCTGAACGCGGGGTACCACCAACTGGAGCTTGAGCCTGAGAGCAGGTACCTCACCACGTTCTCTACCCACGTTGGCCTTCGGAGGTACAAAAGACTGAGTTTCGGGGTGTCGTCTGCAGCAGAGGTCTTCCAGAATGCCATCCATGAAGCACTGTCTGGCCTGCAGGACGTCATCAATCTGAGTGAAGACATCCTGGTGTTCTCGAACACCTTGGAAGAGAACCACACCCAACTCCGTGCCACCCTCCAACAGCTAGAAGACTGCGGATTGACCCACCACAGGGTGAAGTGTTCCTTTTGCCAGGAGTCAGTCAACTTCTTCGACTACATCTTCACCAGAGACGGGTTGAGAGTGGATCCCAAGAAAGCGATGGCCATCCGGGCGGCGAGCACCCCGAAGTCCCCCACAGAGGTCTGCAGTTTTCTCGGCATGGCCACCTACTGTGGCAGGTTCATTCCGAGCCTGGCCTCTCTGTCGGAGGCACTCCGCGCGCTCACCCGCAGTGACCGTCAGTGGAGATAGACCGTAGCTGCCAACACAGCATTCAATACCATCAAAACGGCCCACATGGGCAAGACGGTTATGGCTTACTTTCACTCGGAGCGGCGCACGGAGTTGGTGGTAGATGCAAGCCCAGTAGGTCTAGGAGCATGACCGAGAAACATGGAAACCAGTCGCCTACGCCACGCCAGCCGGGCGCTCTCAGACACCAAGACCAGATACACCCAGATCGAGAGGGATGCTTTGGCTATAAAATTGGGCATGTCAGTACTTTCCCCTCTATCTGTATGGACAGGTGTTCCAGGTAGTGACGGACCACAAGCCGCTGCTCCCACTCTTTGCAGGGTCATCAAGACTAGCACCTCCCAGGATTGAAAGATGGGCTGTTCAGTTGCAGGCATACAGCTTCAGGGTTGTATTCCGTCCATGGGCTCATAACCCAGCAGTCTACCTCTCACGGCACCCCGAGCCGTCAGTCGCTCAAGCCCCGCTTATAAACGTAGCATACTCGGAGGCATTCGTGAAAATGGTATTGTACGAGGCATGCCCAAGAGCCATGACATTAGAGGAGATTGGCCAAGCCACGGCTGCAGACAAGATGCTCGCCAGGGTGAAAAATGCCCTACTGGACAACGGGTGGACCCACTTCCTGGATGGGGCCCAGTCGCTCCGGACGGAAGATAGCCATGCTCGGCAACAGCTCTGGCAGATCCGACACAAGCTGAGTGAAGGGGAACAGGGAGTCATCCTGAGAGGGCACGTCATTGTGATTCCAAGGATACTACAGGATCGCATCATCCAGCTGGCGCATGTGGGGCACCAAGAGATGGCGAAAACCAAAGCTCGGCTACGAAACAAAGTCTGGTTCCAGGCGATGGATACCTGAGTGGAAGACATGGAGTGAAAATGTCATTCATGCACCATCACGGGCGGTGACCCGGCACCAGCCCCAGTCATTACCGAAGAGCCATGGGAGCTCCCATGGTCCAAGGTCAGCATCGACTTTGGGAGCTTCCCCGATTGCCGCCACACGCTAGTGATCGTCAACTCATTCTCCAAGTTCCCAGTGGTGGAGGTGGTTGCATCAACGGCATTCCCGCACATCAGGAAAATCCTGGACAAGACATTCTCCCTCCTAGGCCTGCTGGATGAAATCCGTTCATACAATGGACCCCCATTCCAAGGCCACAAGTTTCAAGAGTACCTGGAGAGCAAAGCGATCCACCACAGGAAGATCACCCCTCTGTGGCCTGAAGCCAACGGGGAGGTAGAACGCTTCATGCGGACCCATAACCACATTCTGCGAATCGCAGTGGATCAGGGGAAAGATGTCGAGTCGGCACTCAACCGATTTCTAAATGCATACCGGCAAGCGCTCCACAGCACCACCAAGTGTGCTCCCGCTCACCTGCTTTTCAAAAGAGCTCCACGGGACAGCTTCCCGACAGATTCAGCATGGAAACCTCTGGAGAGAGACAACGTAGCCACACAGGCTAGGAGGGCTGTGACCAATCAGAAGGCCAGTGCTGTCAGAGGAGCAAAAGAACCACAGCTGAAAGTAGGAGACAGCGTCGTGGTCAAAGACAGACACCCGGGCTGGAAATTCAGAACGCTGTACGAACCGGAAGAATGGACCGTCATCAAGGTGCAAGGGACCATGGTCACCGCGCAGATAGGACAGCAAGTGGTCACCCGGAATGTATCTTACTTTAAGAGGGCCTGTGGACTGGGCACCAGCTCAGGGGAGACGGAAGACCGGGGTGAGGCTCCGTGTCACATGCCCGTCAATTCTCCAGAGCCCGTGACCTGCACACCAAGACACCTGCAGACAGAAAGCGGAGAAAATGTGTCTGCCGCTCAACCCTGCTCCATCAATCCCCCCTGTGATGGCGTTTTGAGCCATCATAAAAATACCCAACAAGTACAATGTGCAACTTATTTTGATTGCTGTACTTCTTTTTCGTTTTATCATTCTTCCATCTAAGTCTTTCATGATCTCATAACAATTTCTTCTCATATCCCCTAATTCTATCTCTTCTCTCTTTCTTTTTCTGGCTTTACGTTTAAAATCCATCTCTTTCTACATTTGCAACATTCATAAATCACAGTAATCATTAGCATTACTATAACTACTGATGTAATAGGTATTCATATGTTTCCTAATAAGCTACTCTCAAAAGTAGAAAACCAATTTCCCATTGAGGGAAAAAGTTTTCCAAGTTTCTCCCATGCGCCATCAACCTTCAATTCTGTCAAATCTTCATGAAGTTCCGTAATATTTTTAATATACCCCACAAGACTTTTACTCTTATCAGGGATATAAGTACAGCATTGTTGTATTTTCAACATGCTACAGACTCCAACCTCTTTTGTCAATAATATATCAAAGGCAAGTCGATTTTGCAAAACCATTGATCTAATTGCAACCATTTCAGTATAAATCATCAAAAACCCACCAGCAGTATCCGTTGATAACTGATCAACCACTGTAGATAATTTTCTAATTTTATGTGAATTCAGGATGACACCAACTGAAGGTATCAGTGCTCCAAAAATATCACCCATTATTTCAGGATAACTGGCTCCTCTCTTATTACTTGTTAGTCCTAGTTTCTTTTCATTAATTCTATTATTCTTGAATATATGATATACCTTAGGAAAAACTATACCTAAATAGCAACATCCATACCAACCTGCAGGTAACCTATAATAGGCATTCTTACCACACACATAATAAATTCCCGGGAAAACAGGATCAGTTCCTCCTTTCAATCCCCAGTTTCCTTTTATCAAGAAAGTATGCTCACATTCACTAGAGCCAATGAAATAACTATTAAGTTCAGTCTTTTCTCTAAACACACAAAGCTTTCCTTTATGTTGAAAATCTAGAGTCATGGCAGCGTAAGTCTCAGCCTTTTTGTAATCACCCTCTCTGAAAACCCATGGAGTTACATGAGACTTTTGCTCCTCAGCTTTCTTTTTGAAATCTCGTGTTCTATCTTCTACCATATTCATAAATTCTATTTCTTCATGTCGTAGTTTACAGGTTGCATCTATTGTATCAATTGGCTTGCTACTAATGAAAAAATCTCCCATGCATACTGCATAAACAGGTCCATAAACAATTTTTAAATCTCTTCTAATAGGAATTTTGGAAAATATTAAATCAAAATTAGTGTAATAATACTCTAATCCTTCCCTCTCATAAAATAAACTGGTTAAAACACTACAAGACACACCATAAGTTAAAGGTAGGTGATGATATGTCACCCCCTCTGAGACAGACGATGGTAATTGCATACATACATAACAATCTCTCCCATTCATTGTGTTAACATATTCATATAATAATTTAGTAAAAACATTCACTGAAAAATCAGTGATTGATTGAGCATGATGATTAATGCTATCATCTTCTATCTTTTCTATATTAGTGTTTGGATTTTCTTTAGTAATAGCATCCATTCTCTCACTTTCCACATACTTAGTAATATTTTTGTGATTAGTCACCATTAAAACAGGCACAATAACAATTAGTGTTAACCACACCAACATTAGTAATAAAACACTACATAAGCAAGCATTGATACATATACGTTTAAAACTATGGTTTTGGTTTTGATATCCAGTCTCTGCCATCTTTGCCATTTTAGACACTATGTAAAAGAATTAAAAAATTAAGAAAAAAACTCAAAAATTTCTAAAAACGTATCCAAAAACCATCTAGATTAGTGTATCCTTACACTTTATGCCTCTCTTCTTTACTCCCTCTTTTTATTTTTTTAATTTATTTTTTTATCTTCTTCTTCAAATCTTTTGAATTTTCAAAATAATCTTCATTGAATGTGTCACTCCTTAATTTTCACAGTTCTTTTTAAAGTGGTTTCAGATCGCTTTGATCATTTTGATCAGTACCAGCTTCTTCTTCGTTTTGACTTGTGTTTTCAATTTCTTCCAACACCACATATGTCCATTCTGGAGATGTGTATTTCTTATTTAGAATTCTTATTCTTTTAGTTTTTGTACCAATTCTTCTTCTGAGTCACTTTGTTCAGTTTGACTTGATATTTCATTTATTTGATCTGGCCTTTTCTTTTCTAAAGTATATTTCAGTCTTTTCACTCCTTATGGCCTCTCATCATCTTTTCTTGCTTTCTTAACTTGAACTGCTTCTTCACCTTCGTTGTCAAGTTCGCAAGCTCTTTTCTACAGTTCTTTTCTTTGTTGTACTTGCTCTTTATTTGTCATCAATCAATTTCTCTTTTTCTTTCTCAACAGCAGTCTTTTGAGACCCAGTAGCTGGTGCCCACTTTATTCGACTTGTGCTTGGTTCTTCTTCATGTTCAGCATTTTTGGAATCTGTAACATTAGATTTTATAGCTTCATGATCTTCAGCTTCTGGTTCTTTTCTTTTCTTTACCAGTTGTTACTCTTCTTCTTGTTTTTCAAGTGGACTTGGGACTCTCCTTGTATGACTCGCATGTATCCAGTTTGGCAAGCCACCACACTTTCCTGCTGTTGTTATTACCAAAATAATCTGGTATGGTCCATGCCATTTGGGTTTGAAACACGACTTTCTCACATGTTTCTTCACCAGAACCCACTCCCCAGGACTCAAATCATGCGCTTGATCCGGCTGTGTTGTAGTTGCAATTTCTCCAACATGGTGGGACACAGAACGCACCAGATCAGCTAATCCTTTGCAATAATCAAGCACTAGATCATCAGTAATATTAATCAGTTTGTTTGCTGGTACAATTGCTTGTCTCATTGCTCTCCCCATCAAAACTTCATGAGGACTTAATCCATTCTTTTTTATCAGGAATGCTTCTAAGACTCATCAATACCAGGGGTAAAGCATCTGGCCATTTCAGTGTTTTAGACGCACACACTTTTGATAGTCTGTACTTAATAGTGCCATTAATTTGCTTGACCACTCCTGATGCTTCTGGTCGATAGGCACAATGCAGCTTTTGCTCAATTTGTAATGCTGCACAAATCATTCAAATGATCTCCATATTAAAATGAGTTCTTCTATCTGTTTCTAAAGAGAATGGAAATCCAATCCTTGGAATTATCTCTCTTAACAGCAATTTCGAAACAGTCAGGCTGTCATTTCTTCTTGTTGGATAAGCCTCTACCCAACGAGAAAACAAACAACCAACACATATTTTAGTTCTTTACAAGGGGGAAGTTCAATAAAGTCCAACTGTAGCCTGGTAAATGGTCCTGCTGCTTTTCCAAATCGACAACAACTAACAACTGTCTTTCTACTTGGATTTTGCTGCTGGCACACTGTGCACCTCTGGCATAGACTCTCTGCAATAACCCTAAATTTTGGGTTATACCATGACTGCTTGAAGAGTCTGATCATAGCATCTTTTCCAACATGCGCAATTCCATGGTACATCCATGCCATTTGAGAAAGTAAACAATCTGGCATTACTGGTCTTTCTTTAACATACACCCACACTTCATCTTCTACTCTCTTTTTACAACCTGACTTTATCCAAATTTATTTTTCTTCCTCATTTGCTTCTTCCTGTAACTGTCTAGTTTCCTCCCATGTTTCCAAGGAAGAAAACATCAAGTGGCAATTTGTATCTTTTTTCTCCATCCCTCTGTTGATTGACATTGAATTTTGTGCTCAGAAACGAGCCACTTGGTCTGCGTATCTGTTTCCATTTGTCACATAGTCATTTCCTGACTTGTGTGCTGAAAAGTTAACCACAGCAATCTTTTTGGGCATTTGTAATGCATTCAGTAAATCCTTCAGATTTTTACTATTTCGGATTGGGATCCTGAAGAAGTCAGAAATCCTTGTTGCAGGCACAACTACTCAAAATCATGCACCACCCCAAAACCATATTGACTATCAGTGAATATGGTTACTCTCAGATATTTGCCAATTATACATGCTCTAGTTAGAGCAATTAGCTCAGAAATTTGAGCCGAATTTATCCCCTTCAGACAGGATGCTTCAAGAACCATAGCCACTGTACATACTGCATAAGCAGCACTCAACACACCTTTCTCATCTCTCAGACAAGATCCATCCACAAACATCACACTATCTGATTCTTCTAGTGGTGTATCTTTAATGTCAGGCCTTAGTTTTGTGAATTATTCTGTCACATCCAAACAATCATTGTCTGCTTCATCCTTCACAATTTGAACTCGGCAACAAAGTTGCTGGATTCAATGTTGTACATCTCGTTACTGTCACATTTTCAGCACCCAAAATCAATCTTTCATATCTAGTCAACCGACTGTATGTCATATGCTGAGTCTGAGTTCTTGTCAATAGGATCTCAACAGAGTGTGGCACATATACTTTCACTAGATGTCCCATAACATTTGCTTCACTCTGCTCAAGACTCACACAAGTAGCAGCCACTGCTTTTAAACAGCCTGGTAACGCTGCAGCCACTGAATCCAAAGTAGCAGAAAAATATGCCACTGGGCGACATGCCATTCCATGTTTTTGCCTTATCCAAGTAGGGGAATGATGAGCTTTTAAATAACGATTATTAAGGTCCAGCATACATGCCCAAAAGACAGTGAAACCAGAATTAGTATGCAGTTCCTATGATGTGGCAGGTAAAGGGAAGAAAACAAGTGGTAACATGGCGTGGGTTATAGGGTGAGCAGGAGAAGGAAATCCTCCGGACCGTCGTAGCACATACCCTCACAAACCTTAGAGTGAGAATGCGCGTTTCACTATGGTTTTAATCAGGGTAGTGACCACAACTCATTAAAATTGTTCTGAGTGGATCACTATCCCCTGTTTTATCTTTCACATACCGCACACATCAATGTCACCTACACTAGTTACCTTCCCATTAGGGCCCTCACACACTTTACATCCAACGGCATTGGGAATAAAGATCTCCGATAAGAAGGCACCTTCCCGGGCGCCTGATCGGGTATTGCACCGCCGACCCGATAAGGAGCTAGACCCGATGATGAAGCGAGACACCCGCTTGTTGGGTGTGTGAGGGTCTCCTTTCCAAAAGGAGGATTTCCTTCTCCTGCTCACCCTATAACCCGCGCCCTGTTACCACTTGTTTTCTTACCATTACCTGCCACATTACATGTTTTTGTGTCAGAACTGAAAGTGCACACCCTTCATTTTCAAGACAGAAGAAATAAAACATTTTTGTATTCAGGCATTCCTAGAGCGGGTGTTGTACACAAAGCACGTCTTGGCTACAGGAAGATGTTGATGCATTCGTCATTCCAAAGTATTGGATCTCTGACATCAGTATGAGTCAACTTCTGTAATGGTTTAACAATCAAGGAAAGGTTGAGATCCACTGATGATAGTAGCCAACCATTTCTAGAAACACCCTCACTGCTGTTGCCAAATTCATTCTCAGAGTCTCAGCGATGCAATCCTTGGACAACTTCCTCACTCTTTTCTAAATTGTATGTCCCAGATAAATAACTTCTGTCTGAGAATGCTGTAAGTTTGTGGAATAACCTTTGTGGCAATTATCAGCCAAATGAATCCATAATGCAATGGTGTCAACTTACAGCCCTCTTTTGTTTTTGCTGCAATCATCAAATCATCAATGTATTGCACCACAACTGATACACAACGTAAGTTAAACAAATTCAAATCTTTTACTAGCACTTGGGAGATAATGGATGGACTCTCTGCATACCCTTCTGGGAGTCTTTTCCAAACCAGCCCCATAATTTTAAATTGGAATACAAAATGATACTGGTTGTCCTCATGTAGAGGAATGGAGAAAATGCAGAACACAAATCAATCACTGTGAACCATTCTGCATCTGAAATAAAATCACTGTTGGGTTTGCTACCACATGGGATTACTATCTCATTAATCTTTCTCAGATCTTCAACTATTCTACACTTTCCACTGGCTTTTCGCTAACTGGTATAGGTTGAATTGCATAGGCTTCCCAAAATCTCTTTTAGTGAACCCTGCTGCACTGTCTTTCAATCACAGGCGTAACCCATTCCTCAGCTTCATGATGAAGTCTATAGTGAGAAATGCATAAATACACAGCATCTGGCTTTAAAGAAATCTGTACTGGCTTTGCACTTTTATTAAGCCCAATATATTTTCCAGTACAATTTCAAACCTTCCTTTTCACTGTATGTCTTAAATGTGGAGCTAAATCCTCATATGTGAGAGACAGGCTTATACCATTCTTCCCTTCTTGAGATTTCCTGTTGAAGTCAACATCATAATCTTTTGTTTGAATGTAGACACCATCTGGTGTACAATAATTTACACAATTCAATTTACACAATAGTTCACAAATCAACAGATTTACTGGATATTTTCACTAATCATGAATTCATGTTCATTTATGGCGAATATTCA